>NC_045600.1:96283343-98783343 GCF_009762305.2 Zalophus californianus
CGGAACCGCGCCAAGCGTCCGGCTCTGCCACTGTCCATTACGCCTCGCCAGCTCCTCACTCGGATCCGCCTGGGCCTGGCCTTCCTGGGGCAAGGGAAAGCTCTGGTATTCTTGGAAATGACAGGAGGGAGAAAAAGTAAAATTCTGGCAGGAAAAAATGTATTTCTGAGAGGAAATGACGAACGGGGTCCCTGCTCATACAATGCAGTTCGGATTCGAAAATTAAATTTCTAAAAGAGAGCAATTCGTTAAAAAAAAAAAAAAAAGCAAAATGCAAAATGCGGCACAATATAAAGAACAGCCGCTGTAAGGAGAAACCTGCGAGCCTTTGCTGCCCCCCAGCGGTTTCCTTCTCTCAGCGCGGACCGGCACGTATGCGCCAGCTTGGATCTGCAGCTGTGAAAGTGGTTCAGGCCACCAGGTTACCGCTCAGAGGCAGCCAAATTTCTCCTCCAGTGTCCTCGGGGTATGGACAGTGGCCTTTGGGCTTGCTTCTGCGGGCTCCCAGGCGAAGCACGTCTGAACCAAATAATTTCACATCTAAGCAGAACAAAAATTATTGAAAACCCTAATCCAGTTTCTCTTACCTAATCTGTTCCATCTCACTGATCTGTGTCTACTTCCACCACAAATTCCAGCTGTCCCAACCCCATCATACTTCCAGTCTGCAGCTACTCACAGTTTACACTACAATACAATTAGCTTCTCAAATGTGTCCAATTTACAAAATCGCATATAGGATAAACCATATGAAATTGTGAAATGTTGAATATGCATCCAATCTAATGTTTATAGGGAAATATAACAGAGTAATCTCAGAGTTAGAGATAACAGATTTCATCAGGGTGATAGTGTCAAGGGATGTTCCTCAGCTGAGAAAGGCCATCAGACTGTTGTTGGTGGAGGCTGACAGGAAAAGTAGCCCCATGCTCATGTGTAAAGGAACAGTCCTAGGAGTTACTGACCAGCTAATAATTGGGGGCCAACAATGCAGCAAATGCTAATGGCTGATAAGACACTAGGAGAATCTTCCCCTTCAATCCACCCCACTCCTGCAGCCAAGCAGGGCTGTAGCCAGGAGCTTACCAAGCAGATCAAAAAACAGACAATGGTAACGTGGCCCATTCATTATCCTTTCATTCATTGAATGAGTCCAATTTATGTACTAGAGATGGAATAGTGAACAAGATAAATTGGTCCCTACCCTCAGTAGCTTGACAGGCCAACAAGTAAGCAGTTAATTCCAATGTGGTGAGATGAGATCCTCAATTAGGGAAGTAAGAGTATTATTGGAACACAAATAAGTGACACCAAGTCAAGACTTCCCAGAGAGAGTGATGTATAAACTAAGAAGGATGAATAAGGTAGGAGAATGAGGGAGAAGAGAATTCTAAGAAAAGAGAGCATGGGGCACCTGGGTGGCTCAGTCCTTAAGCGGTCTGCCTTTGGCTCAGGTCATGATCCCAGGGTCCTGGGATCGAGCCCCACACTGAGCCCCACATCGGGCTCCCTACTCAGCGGGAAGCCTGCTTCTCCCTCTCCCACTCCCCCTGCTTGTGTTCCCTCTCTCGCTCTCTGTCAAATAAATAAATAAAATCTTAAAAAAAAAAAGAAAGAAAAGAGAGCAGAGGAGAGACCTGGAGCCAAAAGAGAGCATCAGATATTAGAGCAACTGAAAGAAGCTGAAAAACTGAGTAGAGAAGAGATCGGAGGAACAGCAGAGGCTAGATTTTGAAGAACCCTGGAATGATTATATAATTTATTGACCATTTATTATGAATTAGCAAATATGCTAAGAAGTTTGCATGTGTCCCCTCATATACTTCTCACAACTGCCCTCTGAAATAAGTACTATTCCTGTCTGTGTATTACAGATAAGAAAACTGAGCTGTAAAGCAGTGAAGTAACCTGACCACGATCATACAGCTGAAAGTGGCATAGGCAGGACTAGAACTGATAACTCATTTTCTAAATGGCTATTAAGGTTAAGAATGGGTTTCAGAGACCAATTAGCATGCTGAAATCCAAGTAAGGAATAACAGTAATCTGGTTTAAGACCATGTCCATGAAGATGAAGATGAATAAACAGATTTGAGATATTTAGGAGAGTAAATCAAGAAGATGTGATTGTCGGTGGTGAGGGAGAGGGAGAATCCATGAAAATGCCTGTTTCTGGTTTGGGTAACTAGGAACCATTGAGCATAAGGAAGAGAACTCTATTGCAAGAGGGTAAAATAGGCCATAATGAACAAGTTTAGGACATTTTAACTTTGACACATCAGCACTGGGAGAACATACAAGTGAAACTGTTCAGTATGCAATTGAATAGGTTGATCTGAAGCACAGAAGACATGGATGGAAGCTATTGCCCAAGGGGTACTCAAAGACATGAAAGTCAATGAGCTAGTCTAGAAAATGTACTAAGAGGGCAAAGAGGGGGCTTGGTACAAAACCCAAAGGATCACTCAGTTAATGAAGTCTGAGAAAAGAGAAAAGGAGGAAGAAGTAGGAGGAAAACAAAGAGAAAAAGTTACTACAGAAACTAAATATGTTGAATATATCTTGTATACCAATTCAAAATCCTCTCTACATCATTTCTTACCCTAGTCACAGAACTGACCACAGTATACCCTGGCTTCCCATCCTGGGGCTTTTCTGACACTGCAGGCTGCTGCTTGAAACATGTACAGTCCCAGGTCCAGGATCACTAATAGGGTGGAAATTGGAGGTATCAGTAAGAACTCATGATTTTTAATACATAGAACTAGATAGAAATCGAATTATATATATTGATATGCATGTATGTATGTACTTTCCAGCACTGTCTGCTAAGAGGTCCTAAAAGCAATTATATCACAGTAGCTATAAATACATTTAACACCCAGATTTTGATTTCTAAATACCCTTCTATAATAAAAGCAACAGGCACATGATTATATCTAAAATAGCTACAAAAAAACAAATAGAGCTAATAAATAAGCAAAGATCAGGATACAGGATCGGTTGTATTTCTACACATTGGCAATGAGCAATCTGAAAAGGAAATTAAGGAAAAAAAACCCTATTTGAAATAGCATCAAAAAGAAAAAAATACTTAGGAATCAATTTAACCAAGGAGATGCAGGGCTTATACACTGAAAAGTACAAAACACTACTGAAAGAAATTAAAGAAGACTTAATAAATGAAAAGACATTCCATGTTCATCTTTACATAATATTATAAAGACAGCAATACGTCCCAAAGTAATCTACAGATTCAACACAATCCTTATCAAAATCAACATACCAACACTTTTTGCAGGAGTGAAAAAGTTGATCCCAAAATTCATATGTAATTGCAAAGCACCTTGAATAGCCAAAACAATCTTGAAAAAAAAAAACAAGTTTGATGGACTCACTTCCTGATTTCAAAAGTTAATACAAAGCTGCAGTAATCAAAACAGTGTGGTATTGACATAAGAATAAACATATATTTGAAAAGAATGGACATGAGAGTCCAGAAATGAACTCATAAATCTGTGGTCAATTGATTTTCAACAAGAATGCCAAAACTATTCAATGAGGCAAGAACAGTCTCTTCAATAAATAGTGCTGGGAGAACTGGTTATTCACATGCAAAAGAATAAAGTTGGACCCTTATCTCACACCATATATAAAAATTAACTGAAAACAGTTCAAAGACCAAAATTATAACAGCTAAAACTATAAGACCTATAGAAGAAAACAGGCACAAATCTTCACTACCTTGGATTTGGCAATGGTTTCTCAGATTTGATACCAAAAGTATAAAAATGATTAGGTTAATTATACTTTATCAAAATTTTAAGATCTTGTTTATCAAAGGACACAATTAAGAGAGTGAAAACACAACACACAGAATGAGAGAAAGTATCTGCAAATTATATATCTGATAAGAATATAGTATCAGAATATAACTGAGTTCTTACAATTAAAAAAACAGCTCAGTTAAAAAGAGGGCAAAGGACTTGAATAGATATTTCCCCAAAGAAGATATAAAAATGGTCAGTAAGCACATGAAAAGATGTTTAATGTCATTAGTCATTAGGGAAATGCAAATCAAAACCATAATTACTCTTTCACATCTATTAGGTTGGCCATAACTTTTTTCAAAAACAAAAGAAAAATTACAACTGTTAAGTGAGGATATGGAGAAATTGAAACCCTATACATTGCTGGTGGAAATGTAAAATGATGTAGTCACTTTGGAAAGCAGTTTAGCAGTCCTTCAAAATGTTAAGCAGAATAACCATATGATCCAACAAGTCCAGTGTGATCTTGGATCAGTTCCCAGACTGGAAAAAAAAAATTGTCTATTGATCTAAAGGACATTGATAGGACTTGGTAGAATTTGGATAAAATCTGAGATTAGATAATATTATATCAATCTTAATTTCCTGATCTTGATCATTATATTGTAATTACGAAAGACAATATCCTTGTTTTTAGGAATTACACACTGAAATATATAGTAGTAAAAGGGCATCATGTGGGCAACTTACTCTCAAAGGGTTTAGAAAAACAATAATGTGGTATGTTCAAGTGTAAATACACATATATGGAGAGAGATTAAAGCAAATGTAGTAAAATGTTGACATTTGTGGAATTGGGGTAAAAAGAGTACAAAACTTTTTGTACTCTTTTTGCACCTTTTCTCCAAGTGTGAAATTATTTCACAATAGTTAAAAAAAAAACAAACTTTTGAAAGTCTCTTTAGGAAATCCATTGGATCAAGTCTAGTGGCCCACTTAAAAATCTATCATTTTCTTGGCTTTATATCTCACTTTTTTACTCCCACTATCTGCTCTCCTGATCTTAGAGTTAGAATGGATTTGTGATGAGACTGGAAAAACCACCACCTGATTGTTACATGGAATGGAAGGCCCTGATGATATTCCTTTCACTGAAGCACTGGTGAGGAGGCCACTGACATCTTCGAAAAGCTCAATGGTGGTTGACCTTTATAGGCTGAGATTGACAGTTGAAGATGCTGCTGTAACAGGTCTCCCTAGCATCAGCTAGAAATAAAAGAATCCCCACTCATTAAAGCTACAGGCATTCCATGTCCCCACTTGTCCCAGGCCTTGCTAAAGCCTACAGGTAAGTGCACTCCACACACAGGGTGCCTCGGATCACCTGGCTCTAGTGGCCAGAGGGGCTAGCTCTGGTGGCCAAAAGGGCTTGTGTTCCTGGGCACCACAGGATTGTAACAACTGGAAAGACATTTCAGGGCAGGCTACTATACCAAGGGCATTTCACAGACAGCCAACTGAAACACTCCCCAGTCTGCCTGTGAATAAGGTCCATTTACTTGTTCTGTAGTTTAACCTGACGGACAGACTTTAGGTTTGTCAGATATCTGCAGACTACAGAGGCACAACTGGGCATGTAGCCATCTTTGGGAAACACCATCTTTGCACCCTCCTTGGCCTCATCACAGCTTACTGGTACCTCCCAGAAAGTAGTTTCCATTCATCTTAAGCTCCAATTCTTACAACTCTTACCCAGGGGATACCTCCAGATCTCCTGGTCTAGACGTCAGTGGGATCTACAATTGTGTGCCCAAAGGACTAGGACTATATATATTTACATAAGTTAAAAGCTGCTGCCTAAGGATCTGACTTCCAATTAGCCTGAACCCAGGTACTGACTGAGATCACAGGCCTCAGCACAGCATCAACAGTTGGGATCCACAAGAACAAATCAGTTTACTTAGACAATCACAAACATTTCAAAGACAAATAAGAGCTAGGGCAAGGTTGAACAGTAAGGTTCATCTCCTACATAAGACCACTCCTTCAAGACTGGGAGAGGTAGCTGTTTTGCATTATACTTAGAAACAAACATGGAGAGCCAAGGAAAATGAGGAGACAGAAAAATCATTAAAAAAAAAAAAGAACAAGACAAAACCTCAGAAAAAGACCTTAACGAGATGCAAAAAAGTAATCTACCTGTTGAGTTCAAAGTAATGGGCATAAAGATGCTCCCCAAAGTCAGGACAAGAATGGATGAATACAGTGAGAACTTCAATAAACAGATAAAAAATATAAGAAAGAACTAAACAAAAATCACAGAGCTGAAGAACATAACGGAACTGAAAAATACACAATAGGCCATTCAACAGCAGGCTAGATGAAGCAGAAAAATGGATCAATAACCAGGAAGACAGGGCAGTGGAACTCACTCAAACAGAGCAGCAAAAAGAGAAAAAAAAAATTAAAAAGTGAAGATAGCTTAAGAGACTTATAGAACAACCTCAAGGAGATTAACATTAGTAGCGTAAGGGTCCCAAAAGGGGAAGAGAGAAAAAGGGCAGGAAATTTATTTGAAGAAAATTACGGCTAAAAATTTCCCTAACCTGGGGAAGGAGACAGACATCCAGGCACAGGAAGCATGGAGCACTCCAAACTAGATAAATCCAAGGAGATCCACATCAAGACACATTATAATTAAAATGTCAAAAGTACAGGGCACCTGGGTGGCTCAGTTGGTTAAGCGTCTGCCTTCGGCTCAGGTCACGATCCCAGGGTCCTGGGATCCAGCCCCGTGTTGGGCTCCCTACGCAGCAGGGAGGCTGCTTCTCCCTCTCCCTCTGCTGCTCTCCCTGCTTGTTCTCTCTCTCTCTCTCTGACAAATAAATAAAATCTTTAAAAAATAAAATAAAACAAAATGTCAAAAGTTTAAGAGAGAATAAAAGCACCAAGAGAAAAACAATTTCTTTTATACAACAGAACTACTTAAGACTACTGGCAGATTTTTCAGCAGAAACTTTGCAGGCCAGAAGAGAGGGGCATAAATATATTCAAAGTGCTGAAGAAAAAAACCTTCCAACCAAGAATATCCTACCCAGCAAAGCTATCATTCAGAACTGAAGGAGATTATCTCTCCTTTTCCCTATACAAGCAAAAGCTAAAGGAGTTCATCACCATTCAACCAGCTTTAGAAGAAATTGTAAAGGGACTTCTTTAAGCAGAAAAGAAAATACACTAATAAAAAAATATAAAAGTAAAAATCTCACTGGTGAAGGCAAATATATAGTAAAGGTAGGAGAATAACCACTTAAAAAGCTAGTATTAAAGTTAAAAGACAAAAGTAGCAAACATAACTATAATAATTAGTTAACAAATACACAAAATAAAAAGATGGAAAATATGACATCAAAAACAAAACATGGTGGGGGGAATAAAAATGTAGAGGATTTAGAATGTGTCAAAAAATTAAGTTGCTACAGACTTAAAATATGCTGTTATATACATAAGCAGTTATATATGAACTTCATGGTAACCACAAAGGAAAAACCAATTGTAGATACACAAAAAATAATGAGAAAAAAAGCTACACATAACACTAAAGAAAGTCATCAAACCACACAGAAAAGAGCAAGAGAAGAAGAAAGGAACAGACAGGAAGTACAAAAACAGCTGGAAAACAATTAAAATGGAAATAAGTACATACCTATCAATAATTACTTTAAATGTAAATGGACTAAATTCTCCAATCAAAAGACACAGAGCAGCTGAGTGGATAAAAAAACAAGACTCATCTATATACTGACTAAAAGACACTCTCTTCAGAAGTAAGGACACACACAAACTGAAAGGGAAAAGATGAAAACAAATATTCCATGTAAATGAAAATGAAGAGAAAACTGGTGTAGCTATACTTATATCAGACAAAACAGACTTTAAAACAGACTCTAAAAGACAAAGGGCATTACATAATGAAAAAGCAGTCAATCAAACAAGAGGATATAAAAATTATATTTATGCATCCAACATAGGAGTATCTATCTATATATAAACCAAATATTAACAGACATCAAGGGAGAAATTGTCTGCAATACAATAAAAGTAGTGGATTTTAACACCCTACTTACCTCAATGGATAGATTATCCAGACAGAAAATCAATAAGGAAACACTGGCTTTAAACAACACATTAGATCAGATGGACTTAATAGAAAAATAGAGAACATTCAATCCAAAAGCAGCAGAATACACATGCTTCTCAAGTGCACATGAAACATTCTCCAGGACAGATCACATGTTAGGCCACAAAACAAGTCTCACTAGATTTAAGAAGACTGAAATCATATCAAGCATCTTTTCTGATCACAATGGCTGAAACTAAAAATCAATTACAAGAAAAAAACTGAAAAAAATCACAAATATGTAGATTAAACAACATGCTACTGAACAATCAATGGGCCAACAAAGAAATCAAAGAGGAAATCAGAAAATACCTTGAGACAAATGAAAATGTAAATATAACAATTCAAAATCCATGGGATGCAGCAAAAGATGTTCTAGTAGGGAAGTTCATAGTGATACATGCCTTCCTCAAGAAACAAGGAAAATCTCAAACTAATTTTACATCTAAAAGAACTAGAAAAAGAATAAATAAATCCCAAAGTTAGTAGAAAGAAGGAAATAAGAAAGATCACAGAAATAAATAAAATAGAACCTAAAAATAAAATTTAAAAATCAATGAAACTGGTTCTTTGGAAGGGTAAACAAAATTGACAAACCTTTAACTAGACTCACCAAAAAGAAAAGGCTCAAATAAGTAAAATTAGAAATGAAAGAGAAGTTATAACTGATATCACAGAAATACAAAGGATCATAAGAGGTTTCTATGAACAATTATATGCCAATGAACTGTACAACACTGAAAAATGGATAAATTCTTAGAAACACACAATCTTCCAATACTGACTCATGAAGAAATAGAAAATTGGAATAGACAAATTACAAGTAAGGAAATTGAATCAGTAATCATAAGACTCCCAACAAACAAAACCCCAGGACCAGATGGCTTCACTGGTGAATTCTACAAAATATTCAAAGATTTAATACCTATCTTTCTCAAACTTTTCCAAAAAAAATGAAGAGGAGGGAATGCTTCCAATCTCATTTTACAAGGCCGGCATTACCCTAATACTAAAACCAGATAAGGATGCCACACAAAAAAGAAAATTACAGGCCAATATCCTTGATGAATACAGATACAAAAATTCTCAATAAAATAGTAGCAAAACAAATTCAACAATACATTAAAAGGATCATACACTATGATCATTGACCTCATAGAAAGAACCCTGGCTTAGGCTATTGTAACCAGATTACCATAAAATGGGTGGCTTAACCAACAAGTATTTATTTCCCCCAATTCTGAAGGCTGAGGAGTCCAAAATCAAGATGCTGGTGGATTTGGTGCCTGGTGAGAAGGCCCTTTTCGTTTGTACCTTCTTGCTATATCCTAACATGGTGAAGAGGATGATCATCTCTCCTGTATCTCTTCTTAGGAGGGCACTAATCCCATTCATGAGGGCTCCACCCTCATGTCTTAATTACCTCCCAAAGGCCCACCTTCAAATACCATCACACTGGGGATTAGGGGTTCAACATATGAATTTTACCAGGGGTTTTGGGGGAGGTCACATTCAGTCCTTACCAAATCCTTATTTTAGAAAGAACAAACTGAAAGCCACTGAGTCTGCTTTCCCCGACTAAGCAAATTAGAAGCAATTTAGGCAAAGAATTGCAGACATTAATGCCACCTTCAAGAATTTGAAGGAGGGACGCCTGGGTGGCTCAGTTGGCTAAGCATCTGCCTTCGGCTCAGGTCATGATCCCAGGGTCCTGGGATGGAGTCTCACATCGGGCTCCTTGCTCAGCAGGGAGCCTGCTTCTCCCTCTGTCTACCTCTCTCTGTGACAAATAAAAATAAAAATCTTTAAAAAAACAAAAAAGATTTGAAGGATGTGGGCCGAGGGTCTCTATATCCCCATTCAATTCACCTCTCTGGGCCTTACAAAAATTAGATGGAAAAAGTTCTAGAGATGGATGGATGGTGACGGTTACACAACAATGTGAATGTACTTAATGCCACTGAATTCTACACTTAAAAACTGTAAAAATAATGTATTTCATGCTATGTATTTTTTTTACCACACACAAAAAACAAACTAGATGGATTATGGCAGAAAACAATGGACTATCTTAATTGCCATTATTCTGGATAGAGTTATCCTTTTTCTTTTATTTTTTAAAGATATTATTTGTCAGAGAGAGAGCACAAGCAGGGGGAGTGGCAGGCACTGCATATAGGACTTGATCCCAATCATGCCCCGAGCCGAGGGCAGACGCTTAGCTGACTGAGCCACCCAGGCATCCCTCCTTTTCCTTTAAGACAGCTTTATTGAGATCTAATTCCCACAGTAAAGTCCACTACTTTAAAGTGTACAATTCAGGGATCAATCAGGGATATTGGCCTGTTACTTTCTTTTTTTTTGTGGCATCCTTATCTGGTTTTGGTATTAGGGTAATGCCGGCCTTGTAAAATGAGTTTGGAAGTGTACAATTCAATACTAAAAATTATATTGACAAAGTTGTCACTGACCACCACTATCTAGTTCCAAAACATTTTCATCACCTTAAAAAGAAACCCTATATCCTGGCAGCCACTAATCTTTCTCTGCATTTGCCTGTTCTAGCCATGTCATATAAATGAAATTATAACATATGGCCTCTTGTGTCCAGCTTCTTTCATGTTTTCAACATTTATTAATGTTGTAAATGTCACCATTTCATTAATTAAGGCGGAGTAATATTCTATTGTGGGCTACAATTTATTATGCATTGATAGATATTTGTGTTATTTCCACCTTTTAAGCTATTATAATAATGATGCTTTGAACAATCATGTACAAATTTGTGTGTGGACGTTTTCACTTCCCTTGGATATCTACCTAGAAGTAGAATTACTCGGTCATATGTAACACTGTTTAACTTTTTGCATAACTGCCAAACTGTTGCACAGCAACTGCAATTTTACATCCCACCAGCAGCCTATCAGGGTTTCAATTTTTCCCCATCCTTGCTGACACTTGTTATTTTCCATCTTTTTGTTTGTAGTCATCTAAGTTTGTGAAGTGGTATCTTATTGTGACCTTGATATAAATGGCTGCAATATTTTTACTAGAAAAAAATTAACTCATTCTCTGCCACTTGGTATGTAAATACTAAACTGACCAATGCATCATTCTCAAAAGGAGGATCAAAAGCAGTTCAATTTAAATTGATGTTAGATAGGATTATCATTCCTTGGATACAACAGGATCGTATATTCCTGCTCATTATCATGTGACTTGACTCTGCACCCTGTACAAAGTCTGTCCCTGCCCTTGACTTTTGAGCTTGACCATGTGACATGCTCTAAACCAACAGAATATGAGATTTGACATTTGCCACAAATGAGCAGAAGCTTACAATTTCAAGTTTCCTCTCTGTCTCAATCCTATATTCTGTCATATCCCAGAAAGGAGATTCTCCTTGAGCCTGGGTCCCACAATGAGAAGACTCATACAACACAACCCCCAGTCTAGCTGTGTAGTTCAAGCAAAGCTAAGCCTGTCACATGGTAAACACTTGGTATATGAACTAAAATCTTAATGTATATTTTTATGTGCATAGAAGGAAAAGTCTCAAAAGCTTACACTAAACTGTTAAAGGTGCTGATTAAATCAATGTATACAATAATTTTCACCTTTCAGTTTGTTCATTTCCGTACTGTTTGAATTTTTTAATGTACATGCACTATTTTCGTAAATTTTTTCACTCCCTTTTTTAAAAATTACCCATGCTGGCCTCCATTGAACATAGACAGCTTAGATTAAGTTATAATAAATTTACTTTTCAAGAAAAAGCAATCAATAATAAAAAATGAGTTGACTTAAATAAAGCATCTTGTACATGTGATTACATTGATAGCTCTCAGTGAAAATACAAGCTTAAGATTATTAGAATAAAAAGTAATTATCAAAATTACTTTTCAATTTCAAATTTCAAATTTCAAAAAAACATTGTAACTATATGAAAAATAGCTTTATAACAAATTAGTTCCACCCTTTGCACTATTATTAATGCAAATTTGCTTAGGTCAAACAGATCTGTGTCATATTTGCTATCCTATATAATACCATCTAGCTTAACTAAAACCTCAATTTGATCTGAGCTACCCTAATTCTCAATTTACTCCTTCATTCTGCCTGGGGCTAAAAGACTGCTCAAGTATACTGAATCGGCTAACTGTAGGCTACTTGAGGGGCATTCTGCCTGAGGTGGTTAACTTGATTCACTCATCTATAACCAGTACTATAAACACCATTCCCAGCTATTTTATATATAGAGTCTTGTCATCCCTTGATCCTGTATATGCTGCATTTCCAGAAAAATAAACGTCAACTGGGAAACAAAATATTCTTTAACACATTCATTTTAGTTTAAAAATGACAAATAAAATTAAACATTAAAATTGACAGTGCTTGTTTTAAAATCATTACCTATTATTTGTGTTTAAAATATACTTGAGAAGTTTTTACTAGATTATTTATAGTCAATGTATAATTTCAATAGAACTTTAAACAATTACATTTCAACTCCATGTAGTATTAACTTTTCTTCTCTTCTGATTCTTGTGCCAATTTCAACTTTTCTTTTAATTCCATCTGATCTCGGTAGTATTGTTCAAATATTCGTTGATAAATATACATCCCTCCAGCAATTCCAAGGATGCTAGCAAAAAGCAGTTGTGGAAGAGTCAATCTCCCAAACATTTTTCAACAAATGTCGTACAGTGCTTTTGCCACACTGTGTTTTTGAAAAATTACAGTCCACATCCAGGAAATATCTTCAGATCTGTGTACAAAGAAAATGGAAAGCAAAGCAGTAACTTAGCACAACATCCTTTTAAAAGATTCCAGGTCACTACTTTCTTCCAGAGTGAATAGTATTTTCATCATAATATGTAAATATCACTTGATTTAACTAAAATAGGAATATAAATATACAGGGAATATGACAAATGAGGATTAGGGGATGGTGTAAGACAAAGCTAAATCCTATTATAGAATTTTCTCAATGGTTTTAAATAAATAATTCTTAAAATGGCAAAAGTTGGGGAGAGTCTGGGAAGAGAAATCCTCTTTATACCTTTACATACCATCATAAAACTAACCACTAAAAGAAACAGCTCCCCTCAAAAGCTGAAAGTGATTGCCAATCCAATCTGGAAGTAGAAGAAAGAGAATTGTTACTTTTCATTATTTGCCCTTTTTTACTATTTCATGTTTTTTGGCAATATGCATAATTAAAAACAATTTTTAAAGCAGGCTAAAAGATTTTATGAGTTCCCTTTGATGCTTTAGAAAGTACAAGTAGACATCAAACACATGTAAATAACCTGCCATCCATTTTTTGAATTTTATTATGTTATGTTTATCACCATACATTTTTTATAATATAAAGATTTGACTGATTTACTTTTAACAACTGAGGAGTAAAGACTCCAGTATTTCTCAGAAAGTTATATTTGGGAACACCATAGTCTCTGGAGAAAACAGATGTTTATGAAAGAGGAAAGCAGAGTAACGGATTTACATATTTTCTTACAAGTCTTTCACCGTCTCCTAGACCGGCCCCCGAGGTTACAGAAATCATTAGTGGCAGAACCGATACTAGAAACTGGATTGTCCTTAACATCAATAAAATGTAATTTAAACTAATATAGGAAAGAAATGCCTGTTTGCTCTTGGACGGTTAACTAGATAAACGACAGCTTACAAAGAATGCTATAGTTCATCGGCTGCTGAGGGAGGGAGAGAGGAAGAGAGGAAGGGAGGAAGGGGGGAGGGGGGAAGGGGGGAAGGGGGAAGGGGGAAGGGAGTAGGCGGGAAGGGGGAAGGGGGAAGGGGGGAAGGGGGAAGGGGGGGAAGGGGGAAGGGGGGAAGGAAGGAAATCGTAATTATCATTACTATTATCATTACCACTTAAACACCTCCGACCGTTCGTCTGTCGCTCCGCGTCGCTGACCCCGCCTCTCGTCTGCCCTAGCCTAGGGGAGCTGCGGCTCTTTCCAGCAGTCTCCGGAAGAGAATACAGGGCGCAGGGACCACGAAGCCAAAGGAGGGCAGCAATCCCACGAGAAGGATAAGCCAAAGAAAAAGCGCAAGCGAGTTCGCGACAAAGCTTACCCGTGCCAAACAAACCTGCAGCACTCCGCAGCGACACAAACTTCGGGGGGTCGGTGTGAGGAAGCTGCCTTTTCCCAGCTACCTCCGCGCCTGCGTGTGACGGCTGCTGCAGAGGCCAAACTTAGTGAGCGGAAGAGCAACGCGTGTTACTCCAACTGCAGTCTCCCTCATCGCGGGGACTGAGGTGTCCGGGGATCCTCAGCAGACCTCGAAGTAGGTGCAGGATGAGGCAAGGGGGCGACGATGGCCGACTTTTTTTCCGCGGTCTCCAGAACCGCTCCCATGAGAAGATGAAGCTGCGAAAGAGAAAGTCAACTTTGTACCTCAGTCCCCGGAAGAGCACCGAGCGCCGCGGAGGTGAGCGGGTGGGGTCTTCCAGGCGGTGGCGGGAAGCCGCGGACCCTGAGCTAGGGCTCCATCTGCTGGGCGGGGTTGCCACGAAATCGTAGTGCACTCGAGACCGGATTCTCCGTTCCTGCCGCTTGCGTGGCACTTTGTTCTGCATCAGTTAGTTCTGCCGCGGCCGTGCGAAGCGAGTTGACCTGACGTAGCCATCCGCATTTTAGAAAGGGGACTCCCGCGGTGGGAGTTACCTAAGGTTTCGCAGCTACGGAGGGACTGATTCCTGGGGTTGAACCAGGTCTGACTCCCACCCCATTTATTTTTCCCACCCCCACCCCCGCCTTCTCTTTGGTCCGATGTGATGATGACAGGAGCAAAATCACCCCAACAAGTGGGCTTTTGATCTGTCAGACGGGGTTATTTAATATAAAGATGGACTTCTCATTCATTCAATAAATATTTTGCGCCTTGTATGTGCGGAGCACAGTGTAAGCGGCATGAAAAGAATGCCGAGTTTCCCTTTGGAAACCTGAGACCGAGAAAGGGGAGAATCGTTTTGCTAAATGAAGGAGGAGAGGTAGCTGGGCCCGAGTTCTCGCGCTCTTTTCCCCTAACCCTTCCGTTGTTAGAAGTTGGATCCCCCAGCGTAAAGGTTAGTAACGATGGAAAATTACCATACGTGTCACAGGTATATAGTTGAACTTTTAGGTATTCAAGATCACTTGTTCAGGGGCCAGCTCTGAGTACTGTTTATTCTGCACCAGTCCACAGAGTAAAAGGGTTTTCTTTCAGCATTAAATAAAAAGGGTTTTATTTCAGTCGGGGTGTTTCTTTAAGTGCTTCTGAAAGATGAGATGGGGCCTGTGTGTTGTGTTGAATGTACCAATTGTCTGAAAAATATTTAAATGTGTTTCTGGAGAATAAGGAAGGAGAGTGGCAGGAACCTAGAACTATAGCAAAAGACTCAAAATGGATTAGAATGCAAACACAAATACTCAGGGGGCCAAACAGGGGTCTGAATAAATAAATCACTTTCTATTAAAGAACCAGCCAGTTGTTGCCAGTTGAGCTTTGTTGTCAGATCTTAGTTGTGAAATGCTGTAATACAGATTTTAATATAAAGTTGGATTTCTAATGTTGACAACTAAATTCACATAAAAAAAAAAAAAATCTCTGTATTCAGCTTGCAAGCTGTCCAGTTGTGGCAAAGAGCAGGGCTATGGAGGCAGCAGATAGACCTGGTTTTGAATCCCGTTTAGTCATTTACAACCTTTTTGACTTTGGACAAGGCAGTGTAACTTCTTCGTCTCAACTTCCTCATATGTGAATGGGGCCAATACCTACCGTTTAGCATGATTTGGAGGATTAAATGAGATGAGGCATGTGAAGGAATGAACTCAGCGCCTTGCATAGAGTAAGCATCGATAAGGGCTATTTAAAAACATGCAGAGGACTGTTTGATATATATAGAAGAGTTGATCCTAAGTTAGTAATTTGTTAGCTAATTTCTTTCATTAGCTACCCATATAGGATATCACCTAATTAGCCTAAGGCCTTAGTTAACTGTATCTCTTTTTCAGTGTTATCTTACTATTCTCCTTACACAATTAATTGCAGAAAGATTGGTTAAATGAAAGGAGTGGTGATTTCCCAATGGTGAGGCTCCAGCCCTCGTATAACTGTCAACCCAGGTCTGCTTTGAGAGTAGTGTGGCTGGGCCAGAGTTCTCTACTTCACAGAGTCTGAGCAAGGTGCCGACCAGAGCAGCAGATTTTAGTTCTGCAAGTGGAACTTGCCTGACTTTTGTGCCACAATTACTTGTTTTGTTTTGTTTTTCAGATCTTCTTGGTGAAAACATTTATCTTGTCTTGTTTACCATAGCATTACGAATATGTAACTGTTTTTTAGTCCAGACAAGTTTTGTTCCAGATGAATATTGGCAGTCTCTTGAAGTTGCACATCACATGGTTTTCAAATATCCTTTGTAGTTTCTTGTCCATACTAGAAATGTATATTCATCTTAGAAATTGTGCCAGCTTCTATTATATATTTTCAATCAATTTTCCATATATTCTCTAATTTTAACTTATCAAAGTATACCATTATTTTACACTAATATTTCTTCTACCTTTCTTTGATGTTAATATACTTGACTCAACCTTTAACCAGCAGATATTCCCATAGTGCTCAGTACTGTGGAGGATATAGATGAAGTAAAAAACACATTCCCTTCTTGAAGAAGTTATGAGTTTAATTGGCCAATTGCATTTTTAATTCAAATAACCAGTATAAAATGCTGTGGTTTTAAGCTTCTTTATCAAAAAAATAGAAATTTTTTATGCACAGAAATCAAATAGTTTTTGTTTCAGTGCTATTTAACATTAGTCCTTAATATTACTAATTATGGTTATTTGACCTGGGAATGGACAGAAAGATTGAGGGGTTACACTTATCCCTTAATCTTTGCAAGCATTTACAAGATTCTGCATCTTTTGGGAAAAGATAGTGTTCAGCTGCTGGTAAGTTTAAATAAAAGTAATCAAAATAGTTATTAAAAGTTGATTTATTCCATCCTTTTTAAAAGGCTAATGTATATTAATTCAGTGACATTATTGGTATCACAAAGTTTGTTTATAAAAAGATACTGTTTCTAAACTCTGACCATGTCTGGGCAGCCCACAGTTTAAAGACATACTGTGATGTGTAACCCCTCATTATGTGCTGAAACAAAACTGAGCATGAAAGTGTCCTACTTAAAGGAATCCTGTTAAGATATTCAGACTTTCAGAATGACTACATTTTATATTAATTATTTGGACTTTAGAAGTATTCTTCTTTCATGAAAGAATCACACGAGAGCAGTGTTGTATCTTGTTTTTTTAACTTGTGAGCAGAAGACCATGTTATATGAGCTTATGAAAACTGCATATAAATCCATTCAGGATTTAGTGTTGAAATTAAATCTTAGAGAAAATTAATTTGACAAGAATTTAATGATATGCACAGTCATTGTGCTATGTGTGTAGTAATTAGGCAGCAATAGTAAGTAGGGTTGTAATTCCTAGATCATGAACTTCTGGGGTCAGTTGCCAAAAGAAGGTACCAAAGAACTAATGGTGCCAAAGTTTCTCTAAACTCACTCTCGAGATCCTTTAAGCTGTCCTCAGACAGAAGTTTGGGCCTTCCCCATTTTCTGTAGGGAACTGGCCCAGAATTCTAAAGGCGGTCCAAATCCTGAGGGTTTCTCGGAGCCTGGAAAGACACATGGAAGGATCATGGGGAAGGAGAATTTAGAGCAGTAGCCGTTTCTCCCATTGACACATGTGGAAGTTAGGGGCTATAAATTCCCTTCTGTCAGGGCTTCTAGATTATGTAGGGTAACCATAAAGTCTGGAACCACAGGCAAATATACATAATGTCATCAAGGATATCTTATATCCCAAGAAGTAGGTTATATTATGAATGAAGGAGTCTTTAAAATAGAAAAATTCTTATTCCTCCAGGACCTATCCACTTCCCTCAACCTTTAGCTGATGCACCTGGCCATTTTGTGATTTAAAGTAAGCTTCCTGTAGTCCCCAGCCCCAGCCCACTGTCCCCCCAGATCCTCTGTCCTATCTGGAACTTGGCCAGGTGGAGAAACATAAAGATGCTATCAGTTAGTCATTCATACTGTCGTATTGATTATTTTAAACATAGATTACATACTTTTGAAACCAGAAGGGGTCAGAGAAGTAAAATAAGTAGACCAAGGTCACAGCATATTAAAAGCAGAGCTAAAACTAGATCCTAGGTTTGCTTATTCATAGTCTGGTGCTCTTACCAGATAGCATAGCTTCTCCCTAAACTGCATAAAGTGTGTATACAGAATTAGGAATGGCTTAGAATTGCACCAATATGGTAGCCTCTAGCCACATGTGTCTATTGAATATTTGAAATGTGGCTAGTCCACACTGAGAAGTGCTATTAGTATAAAATTCATACTGGATATCAAAAACCTAGTACAAAATAAAAATGTAAAATGTTTCTGTAATTTTTTTATTTTGATGAAATAATATTTTAGATATATTGGGTTAAACAAAATAACTAAAATTAATTTTACCTGTTTGGGATTTTTTTTATTTTTTAATTTGGCTACTATAAAATTTTAAGTTATGTACATGGATCGTGTTATATCTCTACTGGACAGCACTGGCTTAGAACACATTAGAAGAAAGGGATATAGAAGGGAGAGCTAAATAAGGTACCACAGTGGGGGCTTTCAATAGTCAGAAGACATGCAAGGGCATCTGACCTCTGGAGCTTAATGGAGGGATCAGGAGCTTAAAGAACAGGAGAATGATAAGCTGCCAACACAATATCATACTCAAGGTTTACCCCTTGCATGTTCCTTCTCTTTGCCCCACCCCTCTACTTTTTATTTCCAAGAGTCATATGCAACTATTATTTAATTCTTCTCAGGTCCTTACTATAAACCTAGAAAATTACGGTATCTTAAAAGTCTGGAGAGACTTCTAATAACTGGGAATTTACATCTCCACTTATTTTTGTGTTGAGCTAAAATCTACCTTCTTTTATTTTTATTTTTTTAAAGATTTTATTTATTTGAGACAGAGAGAGAGCACGAGCAGCGGGGAGAGGGAGAAGGAGGCTCCCTGCTTAGCTGGGAGCCTGACATGGGGCTCTCTCCTAAGACCCTGGGATCATGACCTGAGCCAAAGGCAGACGCTTAAACGACTGAGCCACCCAGGCGCCCCAAATCTACCTTCTTTTAATTCAAGATTTCTACAAAACAACCCTTCAGAAAGTTTTATTTGTTCAGGATAAACATCTCCATTTCTAAATATTATAATCAGATAATGTCCTTTAGACATCTTATAATTTATTAGTATCTGTCTTAAAATGTAGGTCTCCAAATTGAACATAATATTGAAAGCTAGGGTAACTAGTTCAGAATATAGTGGAACCATTAATCCTACAAATGTTATACTTCTGTCAATGCACAAGGATTCTTTTAGTTTTAGTGGCTTCCTCATACTGTTGGCTTATATTAAGTTTGTAGCCAAACTGACTTCTCACACGAACTACTTTCAGGCCTGAGAGGTAAGAGTGAAGCATATAGATCTCTATGCAGAGTAAACAGAAGGTATGTATATAGTTGCCTTTTGCTGTATTTTACAGGGCAGAGTTTAAGTGAAATTATGAAGTACATCATACCTTTAAGACTTAAACATTTATTTACAGATTACTAACAAAGAAGAGGAACATGTGTTAGAAGTGTTAGAAGGTGTTAGAAGCCACTGACACCTGAAAGTAGAGCCACTCTAATTATACTATAAAGTTAATAAAGGTTGGTCCAACAAAAATACAAACTTAAATATATTTTTAGAAACACATCTTTTGAACAAACCTAGATTAAATTGTGCTCTATCAGTGTGTTATTTTGTTAATGATAGCTGTGACACATTTTTTAAAACTCTCAAAGATGTCATTGTGTAGCATTAGAATTACTAGCTGTAATTAAGTTATAATACATTTACTCTTTAGTTTTGCTCTTAAATTTACTTTTTAATGTCATCTGATTACTCTGTTTCTGTAATTGTAGAATACTTGTCCTTTTATGGAAAAAAAAGTAACTAATTTTATTATCTATATTGCAGGATGGGGAAGTAATGTAACTTACTAAGTTAAGAGCACAGGCTTTAGAATCAGGAAGACCTAGGTTTGAATTCTGGTTTCCACACTAAGTAGCTGTGTAGCCTTGAGAAAATTATTTAACGTCCCTTTACCTCAGTTTCCTCACTTATAAGGCAGTACCTGTCTCACAGGGATTGTTAGGAGGACTGAATGAGCTGATATATATATGTAAAGTACTTGGTGTGATACCTATCACACATTACTATAAGTGCTTCATAAAAATTTAACCTACTGTTATGCTAATGAAAATCACTAAATGTGCTTCTAAAATAGAACCTTAACACAATGAACTGTTTTGTTGGCTATCTACATTAAAAGTAGTAGTGTTGTAATATATAAATTACAGAGAGAAAGAATGAGAATGATAAAACTACCTTGGGCATTTCCCTGAAAAATTAATGTAATTTTTTTAGAAAAGCAGGTATTTTTGCAGAATAGAATAATACATTATGTCTATTTCTGTACTAAGAATGGCCTTCAGTTGATAGTTGGATCAGTTTGTTGATTTCTTAATTCTGTGTGAACTGGTACGTGTTTTTTAATATCTTCTTTTTTTTTAAACTATTGAAGATTTGGATTCCTAGACTTGCCCAAGCACTTCTGTCTGCTATAGCAGACATTAGACTCTACTCAATAATGAAGCAACTAGAAAATCAGCAAATGGCAAAATGGGTGGTAAGTCCTAAACACTTTAAAAACTAGTCACTTCATTCCTAACAGCATGAAGCACATGGAAAAATCAGTTCTCAAAACAGCTTCAGAAGATACTTTGTACAACTTTAGAGAGGTACTTCCATAATGAAGAACAGCAAAATGCAAGTGGTGCATGCCATATCGCTCCTTCTGATTGCACCCTGGGTGATTGACGCCATTGATGCCCACCGAATCTTTGAACCCTAGGAACAGCCTTTGGAAACACTGCAGTCATCAAAGCCATCAGAGTCTTTGCCTCACTTTCTGTAAAATTCAGTAGGAATAGTTCTAATCATTGCCTACCTCACAAATCACCTACAACCTTTGTTCACTACCTCTAGCGACCTGAGACTGAGCCTAAGAAGTATGTTTTCAATGAAGCATTCTTTCACCTCTAGCTAGAGTGTTTGAAATAGTTATACTCTGTAAGGGAGAAAATGTGGTGTAGAAAACTGTCCTTTGTCAGACTGGCTTATTTCACCGTGGAGAAATAGATTCCTCATATCACATTCAAGTCTTGAATGGATTTTCTCATTGAAACCATGTCCTGAAGTGTGATTGGATTCTTTAGTACTGTGGTTAACCTTCCTTGGCTCTTTCTTAAATTAAATAAACTTATACAAGGTAGCTTTGAAATCTTACTACCTTTTTAGTACTGTTTCTACTGGAAAATATGTTCCAAATTCCAAGTGACCAATTTATCAACAAATTTCTGGAATATAATTTATTGTTAATTTATTAATACAAATTTAATATTATTATAAATAGATTCTTAATACATTTCTGCAGGTAGTGTGTTTGTTTGCATTAAAAAGACAGAATGGTTTAGCGATTGAGTCCTTGTTAATGGATTCAAGGATAAAATCAGTCTCTTTATTTTGTGCTTACATACACAGATGAAGGCTCAACCTAAAATGGCAAAAGTGTAATGCCTTTGAAATCCTTCCTCCAAAGTAGTAGTACTAGTTTCTTCTAGTTTAAGAAAAGCCTCAAATCCACAAAAATTTGGAACATTTTTTAAAGGCTGTATTTGAAGAGATAGGAATCTAATACCACATGTTTAACATCCTTGCACCAGCTAACAAGTTTCTTTTAAGACGTTTGCTTTGTAGACTTGATGCTTCTGTGTGCATGTTCTTCCAAAAACTGGTTTATTATTTTAGTCAATTTACCTGAAAGTATAAGCTTGTTAACTTTAACACCTACATATCTGGTATTATCATAGATCTGTGTGTAATGTAACTTCTTAAAAACAATGTTTGGGCATGCCTATTTTCAATATCATTTGCATTTTGATGTGATTTTTGCAGTAGGTAGACTTGCTGTTTTCCATACTGAGCTTTTCCATTTCCCACTCCATATATGTTTGCTTATAATTGTTCTTAGTTTTTTTGCCAGTTATGCTCTTGGTTCACATGGTATTGCTGTACCAGAACTCTTACAAACACCATGGAAACTGTTCTCACTATAATTGCTCTTTTCTACTATCCTTTGGAAGGTTCAAAGTCTATGAACAGGTGAGATACATTACTGTTAATAATTATGTACAAAACATGAAAAATCTTAAATATCAACATATTGTAATGTCTGGTGGACCCCCAAATGTTCATGAAGTTTATTAAAACCACATCGTCAGTTGATACATTTATTATAGTAGGAAATAGATATATGCAAACTAGGTAATGAAGGGCAGTTTAATAAAAGGACTATGTACAAATGTTTAGGCAATGTTTAGAAAAACCAATATGGGGATAACCGTAGTAACCCCATGGGCTAGTCATAGGAGGAAGTTTCTGCTACCCCTTAGGCCCAAGGAGAGGTAATTGTAATGGCAATCCATACAAAGCTGTAACTTAAGAGAGGGCCCCAATAGGGGACATGCACAGCCAGCCTTTAGTCATAGCAAGAAGAGAGCTGGGGGAATAAAATGCCCTGACTTAAGTCTTCTGCCCTCCAATCAGTCAAGGCCAATCAGAAACCAGAAGTGAGCTCATTGATATA
Organism: Zalophus californianus; assembly: GCF_009762305.2. Lineage (NCBI taxonomy): Eukaryota > Metazoa > Chordata > Mammalia > Carnivora > Otariidae > Zalophus > Zalophus californianus. The sequence continues at coordinate 96,306,126 of NC_045600.1, forward strand.
GTTCAGGCAGGTCAGCTTCCCTGCATATAGAGCAAGTGAAGAATAGAAGAAAATAGATCTGGAAGGGCAAATAGAAAATATATGGACCCAGGAGATTGGGTCCAAGATGGCAGCATAGGAAGATTCTGAACTCACTTCCTCCCTCAGACATACCAAAACTATACGAACATATGGATCATTTCTTTCCAAAAAAGAAATGAAAGCTAGATGAATTGCTGTCCACAACAAAGGGTAAAGATAGGTGGAAGAGGCAGAGACACAGTCCCACAGAAAAACCCCATCCGCAGCATGGCAACACACAATAGGGAGGGATCTCACCAGCTAGCACTTCTTCCAGAAAAGCAAGGCTTTGATGCCCCACATCAGGTACTCTGGCCCCTGGGATCTGCACCAGAGAAACAAGCACCCAGAACATCTGGCTTGGAAAATAAACTAGACATCCAGGTGTCCCAAGTGCTATAGGAAACTGAGGTTCCCCACTTGGATGTCTCATATACAGTCTTGGTTACCCTTGAGACCCAGTGGAAAAACAGCCATTTGAAAAGTGTCCAGCAGTGACCCGCCAGTAGGAGGGATGGTGTGGAGGTCATCCCTGTGGAGTAAGGGGTTCAACTTCACATCAGGGACCCCCTGCCTGGGGATCTGCATCAGGAGTGTGAGTCCCCATAATGTCTGCTTTTAAAATCAGTGGGGCTTAAGTCCAAAAGACCGAGAGGCCTATAGGAAACCTAAACTCTGCTCTTAGAGGCCTAGAGACAGTATCACTTGCTTCAAAAACCAGGAAAGAGGCATCAGTTTAAAAATTACCTGACATGAAGGAGATTTATTGACAAATTTTAAGGCATGTACCAGAGAGGCTGGGCACTTTCTCCAGGAACAGAAGTGCTGGTAGATATCGTTTTTCTTGCCTACCTTCAGCCCAGCTAGCCCAACACTGGCAAATGACAGTTCTGACACTTTCCATCTACCTTGCTAGCATAGTTTGCCCAACCCTGGCATGCCCCTACAGACCTGTGCCACCCAACCCGGCAGGTGCCCCTCCAAAGCAGCTGCCACCATGCCATACCCAGGGGGCAGCCTCTGTCAGGACTGGTACCCCTCCATAGTGACTCCAGTCCTGGGTGAGACAGGCATCCCTGCCCACCAGCACACCCACACCAGTTGTAGCCTGTCACAACAGGAAATCACACAGCCCATACGGAGGATAGCCCTGAAATGCCTTGTTCTTGTGACCAAGGAGAATTGCACTTCTAGGCCCATGGGACACTACCTTTAAACCAGAAGACATAGCTGACTTACCTAATACCAAGACTCAAACACAGAGAGTCAGATAAAATGAGATAGAGGAATATGTTTTAAATGAGAACAAAACAAAACCTCAGAAAAAGAACTAAACAAAATGGAGACAAGCAATCTACCTGATAAAGAATTCAAAGTAATGATCATAAAGATGCTCACTGAACTTAGAAGAGTGGATGAACTCAGTGAAAACTTAAGGAGATAGAAAATATAAAAAAGAACGAGTCTGAGCTGAAGAATATAACTGAAATCAAAAATACATTAGAAGGAATTAACAGCAGATTAGAGGATGCAGAACAGCAATCTGGAAGACAGGGTAGAAAAAATCATCCAAACGGAAGAGCAAATGGAAAGGAATTTTTAAAAATGAGGATGTGGTAAGGGACCTCTAGAACAACATTAAGCAGACTAACATTCACATTATAGGGATCCCAGAAGAAGAGAGAGAAGGGGGTAGAAAACTTATTTGAAGAGAAAATAGCTGATAACTTCCCTGACCTAGGGAGGGAAACTGACATCCAGGTCCAGGAAGCACAAGAGAGCCCCAAACAAGATGAACCAAAGGAGGTCCAAAATAAGACACATAATAATTAGGATGCCAAAAAGTAAAGATAAAGAGAGAATCTTAAAAACAGCAAGAGAAAAGCAACTAGTTATATACAACAAAACACCCATACAACTGTTAGCTGATTTTTCGCAGAAACTTTGCAGGCCAGAAGAGACTGGCATGATATATTCAAAGTGCTAAAATGAAAAAAACCTACAACCAAGAATGTTCTACCCAGCAAGGATTAAAGGAGAGATAAAAAGTTGTCCAAACAAAAGTTTAAAGGAGTTCATTACCACTCTACCAGTCTTAAAAAAAATGTGAAAAGAAATTCTCTAAGCAGAAAATTTAAATAAGAAAATTATGAAAGAAAAATTTCACTGGCAAAAGCAAAATACAGTAAAAGTAGTAGATAAACCACTTAAAGCTAGTATAAAAATTAAAAAAAAATTAGTAAAATCAACCACATCTGTAATAATTAGTTAAGAGACAAAAATATGTACAATATGATATCAGATACATAATCATAGGGAGGGTAACGCACTGTGCTCTTAGAATGAACCTCATGGCATTAAAAACCAATAACAGATACACAAAAAATAAAAAGGAACCCAAGCATAACACTATGAAAGTCATGAAATCACAAGAGAAGAGAGCAAGAGGAAAAGAACCAGAGAACTACAAAAACAAATAGAAAACAGTTAACAAAATGACAATAAATATGAACGTACATATGAATAATTACATTAAATGTAAATGAACTAAATGCTCCAACCAAAAGACATGAAGTGAATGGATGGATTAAAAAAAAAAAATCCATCTGTATGCTGCATACAAGAGACTTACTTCAGACCAAAAGACACATACCGAATGTGAAGGGATGAATGTAGATATTCCATGCAAATGGAAGTGAAGAAAAAACTAGGGTGGTTAATGCTTAGACAAAAATAGACTTTAACACAAAGACTATAACAAGAGACAAAGAAGGGCATTATATAATGATAAAGGGATCAGTCCAACAAGAGGATATAACAACTGTAAATATTTGTTTCCGACATAGCAGCGCCTATATATATAGAGCAAATATTAACAGACCTAAAAGGAGAAATACAGTAGTAGAAGGAGACTTTAAGGCCCCACTTACAACAATGGATAGATCATCCAGACAGAAAATAAGGAAACAGTAGCTTTAATGACACATTAAACCAGATCGGCTTAACAGACCTAGAATATTTCATCCCCAAACAGCAGAATACACATTTTTTTTTGACATGCACATGGAACATTCTCTAGAATAGATCACATTAGGCCAAAAAGTCTCAATAAATTTAAGAAGATTGAAATCTTACCAAGCCTCTTTTCTGACAACAGTGTGATACTAGAAGAAATCATTTACAATTAAAAAAACTGGAAAAAAGTGAAGGCCAAAAACATGCTACTAAACAAGCAACAGGTCAACAAAGAAATCAGAGGGAATCAAAAAATACCGTGAGACAAATGAAAATGGAAACATAACATTCCAAAATCTTTAGGATGCAAAAGAAGCAGTTCTAAGAAGGAAGTTTATAACAAAAGAGGCCTACCTTAAGAAATAATAAAAATCTTAAACAATCTAACCTAATCTAAATTTAGTGAAAAAGAACAAAGAAAACCAGTTAGTAGAAAAAATAATAAAGATCACAATGGAAATAAGTGGAGACAAAAAAAAAAAAAATAGAAAAGATCAGTGAAACTAACAGCTGATTCTAAAGATAAACAATGTTTAAAACCTTTAGCCTTGGGGCGCCTGGGTGGCTCAGTTGTTAGGCGTCTGCCTTCGGCTCCTGGGATCAAGCCCCGCATCAGGCTCCCTGCTCCGTGAGAAGCCTGCTTCTCCCTCTCCCACTCCCCCTGCTTGTGTTCCCTCTCTCACTGTGTCTCTCTCTCTGCCAATTAAATAAAATCTTGAAAAAACTAAAAAATTAAAAAATAAAACCTTTAGCCAGACTCATCAAGAAAAAAAGGACTTAAATCAGAAATGAAACAGGAGAAGAGGAGAAGTTACAGCCAACACCATAGAAATACAAAGGATTATAAGAGACTACAAAAAAATTATATGCCAGCAAACTGGACACCCTAGAAGAAATGGATAAATTTAGAAACATAATCTTTCGAGACTGAATCAGGAAGAAACAGAAAATTTGAACAGACTGATCACTAGTAATGAAATTGAATCAATAGTTGAAAAACTCCCAAAAAACAAAAGTCCAAGATCGGATGGCATCACAGATGAATTCTATAAAACTTTTAAAGAAGAGTTAATACCTATCCTTCTCAGACAATTCCAGAAAATTAAAGAGGAAGGAACTCTTCTAAATTCATTCATTATGAGGTCAGCATTACCCTGATAACAAAACCAGACAAAGACACTACAAAAAAAAACAAAAAAACAAAACAACAACAACAAAATTACAGGTCAGTATTTCTAATGAACATAGATTCAAAAATCTTCAAAGAAGTATTAGCAGACTAAATTGAACAATACATTAAAGGTATCACTGATCACAATCAAATGGAATTTATTCCAGAGATTCAAGGATCATTATGTGAAAATCAACATGATATACCACAACAAAATGAAGGTTAAAAATCATATGATCATCTCAATAAATGCAGAAAAAGCATTTGACAAAATTCAACATACATTTATGATAAAACTTTAACAAAGTGGATACAGAGGGAATATACCTCAACATAATAAAGGCCATAATATGACAAACCCACAGCTAATAACCATACTCAATGGTGAAAAGCTTGAAGCTTTTCATCTAAGGTCAGGAACAAGACAAGGATGCCCACTCTAACCACTATTATTCCACATAGTACTGGAAGTCCTAGCCACAGTAATCAGATGAAAAAAAAGCACCTAAATTGGTAAGCAAGAGGTAAAACTCACTATTGGAGCTAACATACTACATATTGAAAACTGTAAAGGGTGCCTGGGTGGCTCAGTTGGTTAAGCAACTGCCTTCAGCTCAGGTCATGATCCTGGAGTCCCTGGATCGAGTCCCGCATTGGGCTCCCTGCTCGGCAGGGAGTCTGCTTCTCCCTCTGACCCTAACCCCTCTCATGTGCTCTCTCTCATTCTCTCTCTCAAATAAATAAATAAAATCTTTTAAAAAAAAAAAAAGAAAACTGTAAAGACTCCACCAAAAAAACTTAGAATGAATAAATTCAGTAAAGTTACAGGATACAAAATTAATATACAGAAATCTGTTGTGTTTCTATACACTAACTAGCAGCCAGAGAAATCAGGAAAACTAACCCACTTATAATTGCATTTAAAAAAATACCTAGGAATAAAAAATAAAATTAAAAAATACCTAGGAATAAATTTAACAGAAGTGAAAGACCTGTACTCTTAAAAACTATAAGATGTTCATGAAAGAAACTGAAGATGACACAAGTAAATGGAAAGATATACCATATTCATGGATTGGAAAATTAATATTGTTAAAATGTCCATATTATCCAAAGCAATATACAGATTCAATGCAATCTCTCTCAATGTACCAATAGCATTTTTCTCAGAAGTTAAACAAATAATCCTAAAATTTGTATGGAACCACAAAACAAACAAACAAACAAACAAACCTGAATAGCCAAAACAATCTTTAAAAAGAACAAAGCAGGTAGTATCACACTCCCAGATTTCAAATTATACTACAAAGCTATAGTAATCAAAAAAGTATGGTACTGGCACGAAAATAAACACATGGATCAGTGGAACAATAGAGAGCCCAAAAGTAAACCCACACTTCTTTTTTTTTAAAAAAAGATTTTATTTATTTATTTGAGAAAGAGTGAGCATGAGCAGGAGGGACAGACGGGGAGAAGCGGACTCCCCACTGAGCAGGGAGCCCCATGTGGGGCTCGATCTCAGAACCCTGAGATCATGACCTGAGTTGCAGGTAGATACTTAACTAACGGAGCCACCCAGGGACCCCAAATCTACACTTCTATGGTCAATTAACCTATAACAAAGCTAGGCAAGAATATACAATGGGGAAAAGACAGTCTTTCTAATAAGTGGTGTTGGGTAAACTGGATAGTTACATGGAAAAGACTACTATTTTATCGACCCATATACAAAGAATAAACTTAAAGACCTGAATGTAAGACCTGAAACCACAAAACTCCTAAAACAAGTGGTAAACTCTTGGATATCAGTTTTAGCAACATTTTTTTAGATCTGTCTCCCCAGGCAAAGGCAACAAAAGCAAAAATAAACTGTTGGGACTATATGAACAGCACAGCAAAGAAAACCATCAACAAAATGTAAAGGCAAACTACTGAATGGGAGAAGATATTTGCAAATGATATATCCAGTAAGGGGTTAATATCCAAAATACATAAAGAACTCATGCAATTAAAAAAATCAAATTAAAAAAATGGGCAGAAGACCTAAGTAGACATTTTTCCAAAGAAGACTTCTACAGACGGCCAACAGACACTTGAAAACATGCTCAACATCACTAATCATCAGGGAAATGCAAATCAAAACCAAAATGAGATATCTCACACCTGTCAGTATGGCTATTACCAAACAGACAGAAAATAACAAGTATTGGCTTGGATGTGGAGAAAAAGTAACCCTCATGCACTATTCGTAGGAATGTAAATTTGTGCAGCTACTGTGAATAACAGTACAGAAGTTCCTCCAAAAATTAAAAGTAGAAATACCATATATATGATCCAGCAATTCCATGTCTGGGTATTTACCCAAAGAAAATGCAAACAGTAATACGAACTCCTATGTTTACTGCAGCATTATTTACAATAGGCAAGATACAGAAGCAACCTAAGTATCCATCGAAAGATGAACAGATAAAGAAGGTTTGGCATACACACACACACACACACACACACACACACACACACACACACACACACACACACACACACACACTGGACTATTACTTGGGCCATAAAAAGAATGAAATCTTGCCATTTGCAACAACATGGATGGACCTAGAGTGTATTAATGAGATAAGTCAGATGGAGAAAGATAAATACCATACAATTTCACTTAAAAGTGGAATCTAAAAAACAAAACAAATGAATAAACTTAACAGAAACAGACTCACAAATACAGGGAACAAACTGATGGTTGCCAGATGGGAGGAGGGATGGGTTGGATGGGGAGAACAGATGAAGGGGTTTATGCGGTACAAACTACCATTTATAAAATAAGTCATGAGGATATAAAGTATAGGATTGGGAATACAGTCAGTAATGTTGTAATAACTCCGTATGGTAACAGATAACTACCCTTTTTGTGGTGAGCATTTTGTAATGTATATGAATGTCAAGTCACTATATTGTACCCTTGAAACTAAAAACAATACTGTATATATCAACTATACTTCACTTGTAAAAAGTAAGTTAAAGAAAATATGTGGACCAGATTTGGGCTTATATAAACTGGGGAAGCAAATACCAAGCAAATGGAACCACCAATATGAGCAAAAACACAGAGCTGTAAAAGGGCTTCATTTTGTTGTGGGCAGGTTGTCCATCCTACCACACATGTGGTCGGAAGCATGGGAGAAGGGAAGAATAAGGGATGATGCTGGAATGGGACTTTGCCCTTCTCCAGAATTTGGACTTTATTCTGTAGGTTGAAGGGAACCATTGCAGGCTTTTGAAAGCATGACATAATCAAATCTGATTTAGAAAGAATTCTCTTGCAGTACCAGTATTTAGGATATAATGAGGGAGAAAGCCAGAATTTGGTCTAGTTGAGAAGCTACTATCCATTCTTCCTATATAAAAAGATTGTTGGGAGAATCAAATCCCAATAAGATCATTTCTGCATGAGACTCCTGACTGCAAAAATAGGCATTCACTTAAGTTTACTTATATGATGAGAGCTTTATTATAAGGCTGAAAGTAAATATAAGGAAAAGAGGGAGCTTGTGGCCAGGCCTGGAAGAAAATTATAGAATATCTCAGCCACATAAATGAAATTGAATGAATTATGGCAGTTTTGAGGAAAAGTCTGTTCTGTTGTTCCTTTATAGCCCAGCCTGTGAATGTTTTGTCTAATTTTAAGGCTTAGCTAGTCTCCATTTCTGTCCTCACTACCAATTGTCCAGCTTTCTCTATCTCGCATTCAATTTGATCAAATCTGATTAGGTCTATTAAATGTCATTATCCCTATAGTTTCACGCTGGCCAGACTTAAGACTGGCTGCCTGGGTTCAAGAAGAGAGGGTCATGTAGCACAGGCGACTGCTGTAAAAGCATTCTTCCCCGGATAAGCATGACAGGTACTATTCCTGGCTTTAGAATATATGACATTTTGCAAACTCCTTTAAAAATGCAAATTTTATAAATGAAAGTTTTCTTTAAGGATGGACTGAGAATATCTAAGCATTGATTTCTGTAAAATGGTAACAGTAAAACATCTCTCAGAATTAAATGAGAACCTATATAAAGTGTATAGCGCAGGGCCTCTTACAAAGTAAATGCTCAGTAAGTGTTGTTAATGACAATGATATTAACTAAAGGAATATTTGGGGGGCAATACAAAAAAAAGAAGACAGCAACTATGAAAATATTCCAGACAAGTGACAGGGCTTAATGTAAAATGATGGGAATGGGAAGGAAACAAGGTGGATGTGTGGGGTGAGATGCTGCTATTTAAGGGACTCTCAAATTTTAAGACTGAGAAACTGAGTGATGCTATTAAATATTAGACACTGAACAGGTTTCAGGGAAGGTTTTGGGCTCATTTCAGGTGCTTTGATTTTGAGTGCCAATAGAGATCTATGTAGAAATATTCAGAAAAGAGTAAGATATCCAAGTCTGAAAGTTTGGAGTGAGGTCAGGACTGGAAGTATACACTTGGGTGTCCTCTCAGTAGTTTGACTATAGCAGAAGTAGCAATTAGGATGCGTGCAAATCAAACCAACCTATGAATGTGTTTTATTTCACCTGCATAAGGGTTTTTGTTTTTGTTTTTTGAAGAAACTACTTGGCAAAGTTTTAAAATTGGGAGATCTTACATAAAATCTGGGTTTCTAGTTTATGAGAGGCCCAGCCATTTTGGGCCAAGATTCCTTCATGACAATATCAGAGCCTCCCCACGGTCTACATCACTCATTTTTATTACTTATGTGGTCTCTGTAAGCATTTGAATTTGAAATCCCTGCTCCTACATCCTCACCAACGTTAGAAATTTCTCTATAGCTCCTAATTAGTTAATAGATATATAATGGTACCAAAAAGTTTTATTTGCTTGCTTTCAATTTTTAGCAGGGCTAACACTATTTCCATGTGATAATCTACTGTCTGTAGTCCTCATGATTAAATTATTATAGTCTTCTTTAGTTATTTATTGAGAGAAGTCCTAATAGTAAAAATCCGCATTTCTATCCATGATCTTAGAGGTTTGTATGGTAGGCTTTTTATCAATTATACATATAGATCTTTCATTTGGATAAGATTAGCACTTACTTTCAAAACAAAATTGTATGTACTAGGAAGCCCAACATTGCCTAAGTAATCCTAATATTTCCTTAAATGCATTTATTCTTTTTGTCTTAGAGAATTGTTTTGTGTAATTTTCTTATCTCTTTAGGAGAGACTTGATAATTTTTTCCATCAGGAAAGCAATTGGCAGAGTTGTATGGCGAAAAGTTAAGTTAGTATACCTTTTTGGCAAAACAAGACCAACATTAAGACACAGAATAAGTTCTGAATTTAAAATACTAGAATTGGGATATTAGAGCTGAAAAAGACGTTAGACATTCCCTCTTTTTATGGAGGAGAAAAATTAAGAGTCAAAAAGTATAAGTAACTTACCCAACTTCACATAGCTATTTATACCAAAAGGAAAATGCTCCCATTTAAAAAAAAAAAGTTGTATCACAGCATAAATAGTAGATAACTTCTACACTCATTTCCTAGTTGTCTTGACAATACATTTTCTTCACTTATAGTGTCAAGTACTTGTCCCTGGTGGCACTTGCCTTCATAATTCGTCCCACAGCTATCATTCCATGGATACCTTTGGTCTTCAGACATTTCTGGCAAGAACAGAAAAAGCTTGATCTTATTCTACATCAGTTTTACCTATAGGGTAAGTATGGCTACAATCCATCTATTAATGTCCAGAACCTATAAATTATAGATTGTGAACAAGATTTTACATTTCATAGTCAATTATTATATCTTCTAATGTCAATGAGAATTATCAGACTAAGGAAACAATATTTCCAAATTTATATTTTGTATTTTTATATTTATGATTATTAACTGTAATTATTTTAATTTGCATAAATGGGGATCTTTGGAACTTTTCTCACTTAGAACTTTTCTATACTTCATTTCCTATTTCTCAAGTACATTTTAGAAATACTTGATTCTTTTACATTTGTATAAGGCTTTATAATTCATAATGTGTATTTATATATTACCTCATGACTTTCACAATTCTTGGATCTAGACAATGTAGGTATTTTTAGTTGTAGTAAGGAAAGGGGTGGGTGGGTGGAGGGAACTCGATGAAATTAAACATGCGTTAGCCAGAGTCATTGGGTTGGTTGCTTTGATGGAACTGGTATTGAAACCCATGTCTTCTGTGCTCAATTCAATAGCATATATATTAAAATTGGGACAATACAAAGATTAGCATGGCCCCTGTGCAAAAAAACGAAACCAAACCAAAACAAAAACCCATGTCTTCTAATTTTGAGCTCCTAGGATCATACTTATCCCAAGTATCTAGTAGAGTATCCAAAACAGTTATTTATTGAAGGGCTGAATGCATTCTGATTCTTAGAACAGTAATCTTTTTAATATACTAGTATTCACTCTGTATGAGTATTTTTGGTTAGGAATTAAAAAGGGCTAAATCATCTTCTGCCAAGTTGCCACTGTTGTCATTTCTCAGATTTATTAACATTATTTTTAATGTATTATTCATTCAGCAAATATTTGTTTAACCCTAGTATGTGCCAGGTACTGTTCCAGATGCTGGAGATATAGCAACTTAACAAAGTCCCTGCCTTCATGAAGTTTATATTCTAGTGGGAGAAGAGAGAGAACTAAAAACATAGGAGTAATATATATCTGTCAAGTGATAAATGCTATAGGGAAAAATGAGAGATAAGGATAGAATTTTTATAGGGTAACTAGGAAAGACTGTCATGATAAGGTAACATTGGAGCCAAAACCTAAAGGAATTGAGACAATAAGGAAAGAATATTCCAGGCAAAGAGACCAGCAAGTGCAAAGACCTTGACATAAAGGTGTATTTGGCATATTCAAGGAACAGCAAGGAGACTGGTATGGCTAAAGGAGAGTGAACTTGGGAGAATATGATAATGAGGTCAGAGAGATAGCAAGGGCTCAGATTATGTAGGCTTTTACACAGGGAGATAAAGAGCCTTTTTTTTTTTCATTGCAATACAATGTATAGTTTATTCATTCAACAAACATTTAGCCTGCTTTGTATCAAGCAGTTGATGATTCAGAAGTGAGTAAGATGCAGTGTCTATTCCCGAGGTCAAAATCTGTAGCGGGCGAGAAAGAGATATAACAGTAATTCTTGATTAGCAATATAGAGTGTTCTAAGTAGTTATATAGCAAAATGTTGTAGAACAGATAATTTAAAAAAAAGCCTAATTCTGCTTGCAGGGGAGACATTAATAGAAGGTTTATAAAGTAGATGATGTTTTAAATAATATCAAAAGTGAACAGGAGTTTGCCAGACCTAGGGAATCAGCATGCTTCAACCTGTAAAGGCCTGGGAAGGAGCCTATTCATATAAATCAAAATGCTCGTCTTGTTTATTTTGAAGGGAAATATACGAAAGAAACAAATGAGATAATGTATGTGAAAATACTTTGAAATTGTACAGTTCATAACAAATATGATTCACCGTCCTAATTAGTCTTATACTCTCAAGTGTTGGTGTACTGAGTTGGCCCCAGCCAACGCCTTTTATGTATTAAAACACCCTTTAAAAATAACCAGTTGCAGCACCTGTGGCTCATTAGTAGAGCATGCAACTTGATCTCAGGGTCGTGAGTTCAAGCTTCGTGTTGGGGGTAGAGTTTATTTTAAAAAAACACAAAATTCATCTATCACCCCACTTTACATGTGAGGCATTGGCAGTTCAGAGAAGGAAATGATACCTGCAAGGTCTTTGGGCTGGTTAGGGTCAGAACTGGGACTGGAACACCAAATCTCTAGCACCTAGGACTATTTATTTAAAAAGAAAGAGAAAAAAAGAAAAAAAAATTAAAACAGTAGCATATCCAGACAGGAAAAGTATCTCTAAATAGAGAAAAATCTTGCATTAGTCTTAGGAAAATTTCCAATATGTATGGACCTACTTCTCTTTGCCTTTTACATGACCTTGAGAATTTGGGACATCATTTTGTCATTCATTCTGTAAAATCAAACATAATTCAGTTGCCTTTCAGCTGCCACATTCTCACCAACTATTAGCAAGACAAAACAAAGTACAGGACATCGTTATAGATCTTACAGGCATTTAGGAGATAAGAAGAGGATATTATGGACAACTTTTGCTAATAAATTTGACAACTTAGATGAAATGGACAAATTCCTAGAAAAATACAACTTACCAAAACTGACAAAAGAGGAAATAGTAAATATGAATAGTACTATATATATTAAAGTTAATTTGTAATTAAGGACTTTAAACAAAGAAACACCAGGCTCAGACGGCTTCACTGGTGAATGCTACCATATGTTTAAGGAAGAAGAAACATCAATCTGCATAAACTTTTCCACAGAATAGAAAAAGAATAACATTTCCCAACTCTTTTAATGAAGATACCATACCCTTGATCCCAAAATCTGACAAGGACGTTACAAGAAAAGTCAATTATAATCAGTATCTCTCATGACTATGAATGTAAAATTCTTAAACAAATCTTACCAAATTGAATCTAGCAATATAATTAAAAAGAGTGGGGTGCCTGGGTGGCTCAGTTGATTAAGCATCTGACTCTTGGTTTCAGCTTGGGTCATGAAATCAGGGTCATGAGATAGGCCCCGTGCTGGGTGTGGAGCCTGCTTGTGATTCTCTCCCTTTCCCTCTGCCCCTCCCTTCCCCCCTACTTGCACACACGCGCTCTCTCTCTCTCTCTTTAAAAAAAAAAAAAAAAAAAAAAAATATATATATATATATATATATATATACATACACACATACATCATAACCAAGATTGGTTTTAGTTCAGGAATGTGAAGTAGGTTTAGTATTTTAAAATCAATCAGTATGATTCATGACATTAACAGAATAAAGGAGAAAATTCATAGGACAATCTTAATAGACACAGAAAAGCCACATGATAAAAACCTACTCATGATGGGAGAGGAGGGAACAACCATTAGAAAATGTGTAATAGAAGGGGATTTCACTAATATGACAAAGATTTCTATAAAATGTTATAGCAAAATCATACTAAGTATTGAAGCACTGAAATCCTTTTCCGTGTGATCACGGAAGATACATGGATGCTCATTATTTCCCCTGCTGTTTAACAATATATGTCCTAGCTAGTGCAGTAAGGCAAGAAAACAAATGGTGGAAAGGAAGAAAGAAAACTATATGTGATTGTATGTAGAAAATCCAAAAGCATCTAGAGGTAAACTGTTAGGATTAGTAAATAAATTCAGCATGTTCACTAAACACAAGGTGAATATACAAATATTGATTTCATTTGGATACTAAAACTAGTGCGTAAAAGTTTGAGGAATAACAGGATATTTATATAGTCTCAAAGTGTCTCCCCATAAAATATTAATTACAAAGGATAAAATAATAATTTTACGGTGGAAAAACTTGACAGACATTTCCTTAATCAAGGGATCAAAGTTCAGGGGTGCCTGGCTGGCTCAGTTGGCAGAGCATGCAACTCTCGATCTCAGTGTTGTGGGTTCAAACCCCACATCGGGTAGAGATTACTTAAAAATAAAATCTTTTTAAAATAAATAATTTTAAAAAGAAAAAGGGATCAAAGTTAACATTGCCAGTAATTGACAGACCACTATCATGAGACACCTGATCAAAAGCAGAGAAAACACCCTGTCACTTCTATGGTATTACTGCTGTAATGCATAACCTGAATCTATTCATGAAAAAACATCAGACAAACCCAAATGAGGTACATCTAGAAAATAACTGACCTGTATTCTTCAAGATACCAGTCATGAATGACAAGGAAAGATTAAGGAAATATTTCTAGATTAAAGGAGACTACAGAGATAGAACAAGTGAACACAACAAATAATCAGCATTGTTTTTTTTCTTTGTATAAAGGACATTATTGGGACAATTGGTAGAATCTGAACAAGGTATAAATTAGATAGCCATAAAAATTTAATATTTCATGGTTCTGATTATTTGTGATTTATGTAAGAGAATTTTTTTAGGAAATACCCACTGAAGTATAGAGATAAAGGTGAATGATGTCTGCAACTTATTAAACAGTTCAGAAAAAAATACAAATTTAAAAAGAAAGAATAAGATAAAGCAAATATGGTAAAATGTTAACATTTGGGGGAATCTAGGTGAAGGATTTATGGGAATTCTTTATACTATCCTTGCAACTTTTCTCGGTCAGAAATTATGTCAAAATAAAAAATTAAAAGGAAAACAAATACCCTTTATGGTGGCATCAAAAAACTCAGATGTCTATGAATAAAATAAAGATATATGAGAACTCTACACAGGAAGCTATAAAACATATTGGGAGAAACTAATGAAGACCTAAATAAATGGAAGAGTATATCACGTTCATGGATGAAAGATTCAATATTTTAGAGATATCAGCTCTCCCCAAACTGTGATCTGCATATTCAGTGCAGTTCCAATTAAAGCCCAGTACGGGGCGTGTATGTGTATGAACTGATAAAGCTGATTTTAAATTTTTAAGTGGACCAATATTAACTAAAAGAATCATAGAGAAAGAAATGTTGGATGACTTACACTACTAGATATTAAGACTTATTACAAAGTTACAGTAATTAAGACAACTCAGAATCAGTGCAAGGTAAAACAAATAGACTGGTGGGACACAATAGTCCAGCAATAGACTCAGACATAAAGTCACTCATTTCTGGTAACAGTGATAAGGCAGTACAGTAGAGAAAGGATAGTCTTTTCAATAAATATATAATTATCTGGATATCCATATGGGAGAAAAATTAATATTGATCCCTACTTGCCACCATAAACAAAAAAATAAATAAAAATCCAGGACATTATAGATCTTAAGGTAAAAGAGTTGCACTTCTTCAAGATATGATAGAATATCTTCATGACCTCGAGGCAGGCAAAGCTTTCTTAAATAAAATGTAGTAAGTATTAACTATAAAGGAAAAGATAAATACATTTGAAGACATTAAAATTCAAGACTTTTGTTCATCAGATTCACCATTAAGAGTGAAAAAGCAAGCCACAGACCAGAAGATATTTGCAGTACAAAACACAACACCAAGAAAAACCGTCTATCAATTATATACAGAACTTGTACAAATCTGTAAGAAAAAGATAATAGAAAATTGATTAAAAGACCTGAACAGGTACTTCAAAAGATATTTAAATGGCCAAGAAGTATAAAGGTACTCACCTCATTAGTCACCAAGGAAATGTAAATTAAAACCACCATGACATTCTAGTATACATCCACCCAAATGCCTGAAAGGATATAGAGCCTTTATATATTCCTGTGGGAATATAAATTGATACAACCACTTTGGAAAACTGTAAGAATTTACTAAAGCTAATTGCACTTACACCCTGGGGCCCAGTAATTCAATCCTAGGTATATACTCAGCAGAAATGTACATACATATATATGGGAAACAAAAGGCGCATAAAACAATGTTCATAGAATTTTTCATAATAGCTTAAAAAAAAGGAAAGCAGTGTCCATCAACAGAATACACTGTGGCATATTAATTCAGTGGACTAGAATATAGTATTATAAATGAACTACTGCAATGTACAAAAAAGTGGTTAAGTCTCACAAACATGATTGAAGGAAACTGTACATGAGTACTACAGAGTGATTTCATTTTTTTAAAATTCAGTAAAAAGCAAAACATCTACACTATCAGAAGTCAGGATAATGGTCACCTTTAGGAAGGGAGTGGAGATTGCTTGGAAAGATAGAAGAGCTTTTTGAAGTGCTGCTAATGCTCTGTAATAAAAGGACTATGGCATCCATGTTAGATGCCCATCTTACTCTCTCTTTGCTGACCTACCCTGGGGAATGCCAGTCTCAGGAGGTCATCTTTAAAAAAAAAAAAGGTCTCTTTTGGGAGACTGAGCCCTGCCAACAGCCATGTTGAGTGAGCTTGGAAGCAGATTTCCCAACCAGCACCAGTCAAGCCTTCAGATGAAACTAGCCCCAGCCAACATTTTGACAGTTCATGAGAGGCTTTGACCCAGAGACACCCAGCTAAGCTCCACTTGGATTACTGACCCACAGAATGATGAGATAATAAATGTTCATAGTTTTAAGTTGCCAATGTTTAGGGTAATTTGTTGTGCAGCAATAGATAATGCAGTGTTTATTACTTTTAGAAACTTTCCTTAAATACAGCATCTGTCAGTGAAAGATCTTTCAACGTGTAAATCCATATTCAGTTGGCAAAATTGTAAGGCATTTTTAAACTGACTTCTGATGCCAAGCATTTGCAAAGCCATATGCCAGTATTGGATTTTCAGTAAGTTCAGAATGTTAATCACCCTTCTGTTTTGTTTTTCAGATTTGTCAATTTGAGCTTGTCTCTTATAATTGATCGTATTTTTTTTGGTCAAGTAAGTAAAAATATATTAAGCTAACAGCTATTTTTAATCTAACCATTTATTACACATTTATTACACTAAAAACTCAACCTGACCTATTAATCCTGTGAATATTTTGGAATGCAGGCAAATCACTTTTTAAAAAATTGTATGGGATACATTAAAAAAAACTATTGGCATATGCCTTTCATTCTATTTGCTGTGTTTTCTATAAAACAGAATTGTATATTCATAGTTGAAGTTAAAAGGAGTCCATTTTATGGCATTTTTGTCAAGTTTGTACAATTTAGTCAGATTTGTAACAAAGGTTAAATTGTTAATTTAATTGACCTCAAATCATTCAGAATTTCAAATCAATCAGAATACTCTCTTCAGGCATTTGATTTGACATTTTAATGTCATGACTGTTGGTAATGGCCGTTGGTTGTTTTTAAGTTCACTGATTTTAAGTCAGTTAGGGGCTCTGGAATCAGATTGCCAGAATTTGAAACCTAGTACCTTCATTATTAGTTATGTGACCTTGGATAAGTTATGTGCCTTTCTTGCCAGTTTCCTTAACTGGAAATAACTGTGGTACCTGTTTCATAAGGTTGAAGGATTAAATGAGATAATGCATGTAAATGCTTACAATAGTGCATGGCAGAAATGAGCACTTACTGTTAACTGCTGTTGTTGCTGTTATTATCTGCTTTGTGCAACAATTCAAAAGGTAGTGTTCTCAAGGCTTTATTTTAATGTGTGATATATAAGGTACTAAAGTTTTTAATATGGGTAACACACATACTCATATAAAAACTATTTTTGAGGATCTTCTTTATCTCTTACTGCTTGTAAAACTTACATTGTCAAAATACATACAAACGTTTATTCATGTTTTCTTGAATTACAGAAACCTAGTTTTTTACAAATTAATGGAACACATTAAAACGTAGAACATTAAAATGAATAAAGAATGATTTAATGTGGTTATTAATCAAAATTATTAATATAAAGTATTGTTTGGTTTTTAGACTTCATTCAAGATTCTGCCAAATTCCCTAATGCCAAAGATTCATACTTGGCACTAATACATTTCTATTTCTTTTTCCATCAACTATGCCAGTGGACCCTGGTTCAGTATAACTTCTTGAAATTCAATGTGCTTCAGAATTTGGGAACATTTTATGGTTCTCATCCATGGCACTGGTACTTCAGTCAAGGATTTCCAGCTGTTTTGGGGACTCATTTACCCTTCTTTATTCATGGCTGCTTTCTGGCCCCAAGG
The DNA here is from genome assembly GCF_009762305.2 of Zalophus californianus. Lineage (NCBI taxonomy): Eukaryota > Metazoa > Chordata > Mammalia > Carnivora > Otariidae > Zalophus > Zalophus californianus. The sequence goes on from NC_045600.1 coordinate 96,324,074, forward strand.
AGGTACCGAATACTTTTGGTAACTGTGCTGTGGACACTGCTAGTTTATAGGTAAGATTTTATTTGTTCAAATAATTGTTTTTTTAATGTTACCAAGAATTTAAATTCTTCAGAAAGTAAACTGTTTATCTTCTGGACATGTATTAACTCTTATGATTTGTTAGTGGGGAGTATTTAGCAGACAGAAAAGGTAATAATTGTGCTGATGCTCAGAATGAATACTTCTGATATGTATAGTTTGCTTGACAAGGATTACATTCAATTTTTAAGGAGTTGAAAAAATTTTATTTGCTTTTAAAAACTAAAACTACCAAAATTTTAAGTATTGAAGGATGAGAAATTATATTTTTAAATGAAAATATTATATAATATATATATATATAATAAGTATCTTTATTCCAAATTTGAGTAATAGGACTTAATTGGATTGGTAACAGAAATCTTTTTTAGAATGTAGTTGTACTTTAGAATCTCACTTTGACATCAAATATTAGGATTACTTTTAACACATCATCACCGTATAACTAAAAAATAATGAGACTGCATCCTGAAGCATGAAATTCAGTCTCAGTATTTAGAAAAACAGATTGCTATTATATTTCATTTTTAAATATATTTATTTCTCAAACTGTCATGTAATTCTCTTAATATCTTTTTTTATTATAGCATGTTGAGCCACAAAGAATTCAGATTTATCTATCCAGTTTTACCATTTTGTATGGTGTTTTGTGGTAAGTATTTTTATTTAATATAGAAAAAATTGTATTTATGTAGAAATAGTTAAAACAATAAATTTTCCTGAAACACTAAAATATTTGTTTTCAACTAAGCTAAATGAAAAATGCTTCTTAATTACAAGTTATAATACTATAATACTATATATATTATATATATATAATACTATAATAATTCTTTTTGCAGCCTAAATATACTTTTTCCTATGTCCTATAATGTGATATAAAAACATAAGGACTTAATATCCAAAGGACCTTTGGGTGGTGGTGTTTCTGGCTAGTAGGAATCTTCCATGCTAAAGTAATGGAATATGTCTATTTTAGAATAGCATTTTAAGTTTATGATTAAACTATGAAATTCTTCATTCCACAAGTGAAAAGTATATAGCTGTTGAAACTACTTTTTAATGCTTCTTCATACACATCTAACCCTTTAAGACTCACTCTAATGCATATGCAATTTTTAAAGTGATCCACACCTCTGATTTTATTTTTGGCCTTTTCTCCAATTTTCCACTAGGTCTTTTGCAGTAATTTTTTTACATGTGATTTCTACAAAGCCTTATAGTACTCAACTCTGGAAAATGTGAATTTTTACATTGGTTGGTTTGGAAAAACTATGAACTGAAACTTTATTAACTTCAGGTTTAATCCAGACTAAATGACTTGGCTTCCCTCAAATATTAATCACTAAAAAAAAAAAAATCACTGGACTGGGGAGGGAAGAAATAAGTATACAACTGAGACTTGGAGGCTGGGAAAAACTAGGGGGTTAATGATATCAAACTTTTGACTTAAAAAACAAACAACTCACTGAGTTAAGCAGTCACCTTTGACCAAGTATACATCATCTCCTACAGATCTCAGATATACTCTCTTCAGTTGAGATACGAACATAATTTATACATATATAAACACATATATAATTTCTATATATACACATGTAATTTTATATGTATATATACACACAGACATCTAAATATTTGATACATCTGAAGTGTTGAAACCAAAGTTCATTTGAGTCATTATAGTCTCACTTCATATATAGATGCAGGCACAAAATATAGGCATCTAACAGCTATGTGGCAAGTCTTAAGAATAGTGGGCCCATTCACCAGAGCAAATCTGCAAATCTGTTCATAAATCACTATTCAGATTTAAAATTTTTCTTTACAGCCACTTGAGTTGGAGTTATAATTAAATCAAGTCTGGTTTCTGCCCAGATGTGTTGCTATACTGGAAGTCAAATATTTGTGTGTGTTGTTTGGTTAGTTTAGGAGCTTGGTTTCATTCCATTTTTATAATTTGAGGTTTTCTAGCATTCCATTTCTGTGCTGTGTGTTTACAGAGTGTTTTAGAGAAAGACTGGGTTGTCTGAATTCTCATTCCCAGTCCAAAAGAATGAATCTTTTAAGTGGCAGGTTCTTGATAACCTGTTTCCAATCTCAAAGATTGAGATAAAATGCTGATGAGGGTTGAAGAGGATCCCCTTCTAATGAACAAGAATCAGCCTTTGTTCCATCCTCTGTCCACTCAGAAGGATCCCTAAAGGACTGGGAACTAGCAAATCCCCTCATCTTCTCAGCGGATGTGATCCCTCCTTTGGACACATCTACCTAAGGTCCTTGAATTGGACCTGAAGATTCTATTCCTAGGAGACTTGTATTCCCACTAAGAGTCAGTAGTGAGCTCACCTGACATTAGTCTTTGGATGTTCAGGAACAATGTCAGACAAGAGTTCTCTTCGGAGTTGTTTTAAATGGCCCAGTTTGTGTCTTTTCTAATTACATGAATTATACTGTACCTCAAATCTGTTTTTATTCTTTTATGACCTATTTTAACCTGATTTTTATATAAACACAACTCTATCAGCAAATTCTGTGTAACAGCCACCTTAAAACTCAGTGGCTTAAAAATTACTATGTCTGTAGTTGGCTTACTGTCACTTCCGCCACATTCTTTTGGTCAAAGCAAGTCGCAAAGCCAGGCCAGATTCAAAAGATGAGAAACTTCAGGCTCAGCTAGGGATTAGGCACATGAAGAGGGATAATTGCAGCCATTTTTTCAATCTACAGTAACTTCTCTTGCCTAATTTGAATTTCCCTCAGTTCTATCCAGAATAGGACTAACTCTGGAAAACATACCTTCTGTAATTGGCTCTGATCCTTAGTGAACTGTAGAACCTTGTACCTTGGTTTCCTTATCTGTAAAAGCAAGGTGCCGGTGGTCTAGTAACATTGAAATTTTTAATTGAACCTCTGTCATTTGTGTTGATGAGGTTTCTGACACCTGCTACTAATTCTAGGTTGGGTATCTGCTTCATCTGCTTTAACCACAGTGGCCAGCAGACTTGATTGTCTGTTTCTCCATATGCTAATTGTTTTTATCAAAACTGCACATGTATGTTGTTTCAAAAGCCATTCCATAACTTTGTTTTAAAAAACAATGGTTCCCAGCCCTCCCTCCCAATTCCCCTCTTCAGAGGCACTTACGCTCTTTCAGGTGGTTATTTTGATAATTTATCTCTTTACATAAAATGCTAATAATGCCCTTAAACATCTTTGTTTTTGGCATTACTTAGGACTTATATGAAAATAGCTTTATTTCCTTAGCAAAGTAGCAACATAAAATTCTTCCTGATACCTCTGTGCCCAGTATTCTCCTTATTGTTCTTAATTACGTCTCTCTTTCCCAGGCCCATTCTCCTGTATGTTCCATCACAGAATTAAACCACTTTTTGTTTTTTTCATGTAAACACTGAATTGAAGTTAACTGAACAGCTTTCCCAGAGAAACATCTCTGATTGGTAGAACTTGGTAGAGATCTTTTTCGTGGGCTTTTAGATTGGGTTTTCTATTGTCTTGTCAAAACAAGGGTGCATCCTTCCTACCCCTGTGTTTGATGGGATCAGTAATGAATGGTCCCTGACTTTCTCATCCCCTCCATTCCAATGAACCTTACCTTGGTAAGAAGGAATTCATCAGTCCTTGCAGAACAATAGATTGTAACACAAAGTATCCAAAACTTAAAAAGTAACTGTGTGTATCAAGATAAATCATATGATGGTTAGGAGATAAGGCTGAATAAAGAAGGAACCAACTCATGCAGGGCCTTATATACTCAAGTTTTTAGATTTTATCCTGGAGAGTAGTCAGCTGGGACATAATGGATTTAAAACTGTAACAGTGGTTTGATGATAGTGATTGGATAAGAACCCAGTGTGTTTATTATAAACTCATGGTACAAAAAGAAAAAACCCTATAGTGTCATTCTCTAATCATCTAGCTCCATTTCCCAGAGATAACTATCAGTCTTATAAATTCTTACAACTTCTTCTTTTATGTATCTTTTTGTTGGCATAGATAACAGGAGCAAATTAAAAATTCTGGAATGTTATTTAGCATTGAGTTAGAAAGAGTTACTATGGTAGCATGCCCTTATTCACTACTCACTTTCCACAATTTTAGTAACCTGTGCCAGCCACGATCCAGAAGCAGATGATCCCCTTTCTGACCTATCCTCAGGTCGGTAGTAGCCTAACACTACATCACAATGCCTACATCATTTACCATACTTCATATCACATAGGTATTTTACCATCTCATATCACAAGGAAGATGGCTACAGTATAAGAAATTTTGTGACCACATTCATGCAACTTTTATTACAGTATACTGTTACAGTTGTATTTTACTATTAGCTGTTATTATTAATCTCTTGCCATGCCTAATTTGTAAGTTAAACTTCATCATAGGTATATATAGGAAAAGAGTATAGGGACGCCTGAGTGGCTCAGTCGTTAAGCTTCTGCCTTTGGCTCAGGTCATGATCCCAGGGTCCTGGGATTGAGCCCTGCATCAGGTTCCCTGCTTGGCGGGAAGCCTGCTTCTCCCTCTCCCGTGCCCCCCTGCTTGTGTTCTTTCTCTCAGTCTCTGTCAAATAAATAAATATTAAAAAAACAACAACAACAGAGTATAGCGTTCTGTACTACTGGCAGTTTTAGGCATTCCCCAGGGGTCTTGGAATGTATCCCCCACAGAGAAGGGGGGACTACTGTATGTGAAATGAAGGAATGAATTTAGATTCGGACAAGTAGTCACCCGTGTTCATACTAAGTCTTTATTCTCATGGAAATTACGAGAGGCTGAAAGATTTCTCTAAGTGGTTTACAGAAGAAAGCTTGTGTTCGCAGAATCTTCAGTAATTGGGAGAGGGGTCTCACATTTCAGGTTATATAATGCTTACATTACATTGTGCTGACTATCCCATTCTGAAGCTAGCTCATTTTAGGGTGGATCCTTTCAGTGAGTACTCCATTATTATTTGTACGTACAGTTACATAGACTTACTAGACAGCAGCTACTAGGATCTTGTTACCTTTTTTTAAATTTTGAAGAAATCATACTGCTTCCCTGTAAGAAAACTGAATCCTAAGCTTCTCTTGTGGTGCAGACTAGAACTGTAACTGTTAATTTTTAACAACTCCAGTTTCTGAAATCCCCTTGAGAATGTTCAATGTCAGATAGTTTGAAAACCCTGGGAATATTCAAATCCAGGTCTGTTCAGCTGTTCCTTCTTTCCTTCTCTTCCCAACATTTTCTGTATATTTTTTCCCAAATAATAGGGAGATTCAGTTCTCTCTGAAAGGATCCATCCTAATATCACAACAAAGACAATATGAAATATAAGCATTAGCTGACTTATGACTCTTCTCCGTACTAAAGCAGCTGGAAATACAAGCACATTTTCTTCCAACATTCTACCCAAAATGCCATTTTTACAGCATTCACCACCATGCACTCCAGTTTTAGATCAGTCACCATACCATTGTATCCCTAATGCCCGTTTTTCGAAAAGCTTTCAAGGAACATTTAGTGAGTGAACAGACTGTTGATGAGTGAACATTTCACACATGTCCAAGTTACACTTCATTTGAATATTCGTGAGGGCAAGTTGTTTCTAAAGTGCTTGCCAGGATAGGCTTTAATGTAGCTTTTTGCAATCTGAGGCCACAGGGTATATTTGGGGATTTCTTCCTGTCTACTCAAGAAAGCACAGCTTTTAAGCTTGCTGGTCTATTAGTTCTGTGACTGGATATTACAAATAAGAGAACTTCTGGAATTCTATTTCCATTCTAATAAAGCTAATTCTAGTTCTCAAACTTTTAGTAGGTTCCTCATTTTGCTACTGCAAACATAAATTTATATATATATTTTAAATGTAGGTTTAGTTTTCTTGATCTTCCTACATTTATCACACTACTTTTTAGAATGTGTTTTGGCTAATCAGCTACTTCAAGTAGTAGTAAGTGAGAGGGATGTGTGATATTCCAACAAATGAATAGAATGAACTATAGGTAATGTTATCTAAAACATTTCCTGGAGGAACGAAATTGAGCATGTAAGATTTCTTAGCCAAATTTGGTTCAGCTATCAAGTGGCAGGTTTCAGATGTCTTGGAATAGATGAAATATTGTATTATGTTCAATAGCTAAATTTTCAATTATTATATATTATTTATATACAATATATTTTTATAATCTTCAAAACAATGAAGACAGATCAAAGAGCTGTAAAGCCACCATACCTAATTAAGATACATTTAAGTGTACAACAAAAGGTATCCAGTTTTTCCTAAACTGAATGTTCATACTGTCTTTTTAATTTACAACAATGGTAAGCTGAAAGAATGAGTGTCTTCAGTTAATGTGAAGTACTAGATGTGATTCAAGTAAATTACAGGTCTTAATTTACTCCTGTTTTTGAAACAGTCCCTCCTAGGCCAACTTTATGTTTAGTGTCCTTAAACGGAAACAGTTCAAAATTAATTTTATTCATGTTCAATTATTTTCAGTGATTGAACCAAGCTAAGACAGCTGATAGCAGTCAGTTAGGTGATGATCATGGAAAACAGTACCTTGGCCCCAGTGGGAATTAGTGCTAAAACTTCAGGCAGGCCACAGACTGGATCCTGGATACTCAAATTCCAAAAGAACAATTATCTGGAGACAGTACATGTGGAGTATGAACAAAATGTCAAGTTCATTAATAAGCTTATTCTTTTCCAATGCAAAGGGCTGCTTTTTATGGGTATTTTCAACAGATCCTTATTTGCTCATTATCAGTGACTACTGCAGGGGAGGAGGACTATGGGAAGGGGGCGGGAACTTTTACTTTTCAGTTACTCTATTTGTTCTGCTTGGTTTTTTTTTTGCCACATGCAAGAATTACTTTTACAAATTAAAAAAGAAATTGTTCAGCATCTCCAAATTGCCCAACACTGTAGTGAAAGACAAGACATGCTTCTTTCAGAAATGGTGGCATGGGTAACTACTGAAAATCTCTCAGTGGTGTATTTTTCTAAGAGGACACTCTGCCACACTTCCTCCAGAATTATGGAGACTTATATGTACACCATCCATTGCTAGTGCTTGGGAGATTAAAGAGAAGAGACAGATAAATGAACTACTATGTACCAGGACAAGCACGGGATGTTAAGTTTTTCTAATACTTGGAAAAGTTACTGTTATCCCATTTGCAGATTGGGAAAGTAACGCTCAGCAAAGTAAAGAAAGCAACCTGTGCCAGAGTTAGAATTCAAATTTGGGTTTGTTGGACTCCCTCGCCATTCTTTTTCCACTATCCTTCTTTTTTCTAGAAAAAGGTAAAGACCTGAGGACAATGACAGTGAATGGTTAGAGAAATTATAAAGATACCTATTGCTTATTTCTTGTTTCTCCATGACACCATTTCAGTTTGTGCTACTTCCATTAAAGATTACAAATGTATTTGCAGTTAACATTTACTTAGCTATCCTAAAACAAGAATGCCAGTATTATGGTTCAACATGTTTATCTTCCTACAGGGTACTCACTAAACCACCTGAAAACGTGGAAGAAACCAGCTCTCAGTTTTCTGTTTTTATCGAATATGTTCCTCGCCCTCTATACTGGTTTAGTTCATCAACGGGGTACTCTTGATGTCATGACTTATATTCAAGAACTCTGTTACAATAATCCCAATAAATCTCCAGCTTCAGTATTTATAATGATGCCTTGCCACTCTACTCCTTATTATAGGTAATAAAAGTTGTTCCACTATATGCTATTAAGAAAATGAAACGAACTACTTTAAAATTCCTTTCAGGTTCCTGAGTTTAATTGATAACTGATCAAATGACTAAGAAATCTGAAACTTCTATCCATACATATTCACTGAATTTTAAAAGCCATTTGAAGTATGTCAATAAAAATCATATACCACTTTTAAATAAACTTTAAAAATGTGAATGACTTACATTTAAATGATCTGCTTTAAATGTAATATAAAATATTTTATAGGTTATTTGAAGGTAACCATATTAAAAGAAATTATCATTGAGCTTACTACAAATCTTTGTAATATAGCTTCTATTTTTAAAATTTTTTATTAATCTCAAAACACTAGATTCTACTCCACATTTACTGCTGGACCACTGCCCTGGTCTTAAACCAGTCTTTTTTGAATCTCTCTTTATATTAGTTGTTTCACCTATAAAAATTAGGAAATTCAATTAGATGATATTCTAATGCTTGAATTAAGTATTTCTGAGAAATACAATACTAAAACTGCCTTAACTATGCAGGACGTTTAAAAAGAAATCCATCTGGTCCTATGCTTCCATGCTTCCAATTACCTAACAACAGTACAAGGGTAAAGCAAACTGCTTTCCTTGAAAAAGTTCTACGTCTACTTAACCTGGCTTTAAACAGTCTGAAGTTAATTTTCCATGTGCACATTCAATTAACTGAATATCAAAGTTGTTATAATTTTAAGATAAGTAGAGTTTTGCAAAAGCGTTAAATTAACTGAATCATTAATGCTAATCATTAATACACACTTTGGAAAGTTGGGACTGCCTAGCAAAAGCCACAGGTTAGATGTCAGACCCAAATATCCCTTCAAATTGAGGTTCAACTACTATATAAAAAAGACTAGAGCTGAGAGCGGGACGCTCACTCTCCCTCCACGCTCACATTAGCAGTAACATGGCAGAGAACAGGAATTCTAGAGGCATGAAGATGCTTTCCGTACATGGTTGTATAGTTGATGTCTCCGCTTTGAGTAGTTCATCAAGTTCTCATCTTATATTTTTCAAACTGCACAATGGAGCAAAAAAAATCTCTAATGCCTACTTTGGAGTAGAAAGCTTACAGCTGTTTTCTCAGCTTGTTTGGGTTTTCTCCCTGAATAAGACCTTCCTCTCCTAAATTATACAAGTCGTCAAGTGTTAGGTCTTGTGTAAATTTACTTTGTATGCAGTTCATAGATAACATAAACCTCTATCACGTGTGTATTTTTCCTTCGGCAGTTATAAACATGGCTTTTGCAGGGCCCAAGTAACTAAGTTGTCGTAATTCATCAGTCCATCTTTTTTACTGCAGTCTAGTCTTTCTGTGCCACAATAAAACCATTACTTATTTGGATTTGAATCAGTGAACATATGCTATTACTCAATCTATTTATATAAATATAGAACAACAACAAAACCCACACAGGAACAACTTTTCAAAGATGTGATCCATCCCCTTTTAGAGCAGAAAGGGAAGAAAGCAAGAATCCTTTCTGGTTCATGAAGTTTTCTACCTTGCCAATTAAGCCTATGGAGAATTACTCTCATTAATAAGTCACCCACTTCAGGCCTTTCCTGGAAAAGCATACTAAGGTTGGAGAATACGGGGTCTCCCACACTGCTGACTTCCTATCCCACCTTGAAATGGAGTTTCATGCATTAGTTTGGACTTGAAGGTTATGCTGCTGCTGCGCAGGCACGTGGTCTAAGAATCCTATCATACATCTTTGAGAAAACTACATTAAAGGCTTGCTTCTTAACCTTAATGGGACCCAGTTTAGATTCAGACTTCACATTTTGTTATGTGAACATGATAAATCGTGAGAGTAATTGGAAAACTTTCACCATTTTAACTTCATGTAACTATAACGGTAACTTTCTCTTTACAGCCATGTCCACTACCCACTTCCAATGAGATTTCTCCAATGTCCCCCAGATCTGACTGGAAAAAGTCAGTACCTTGATGAAGCAGATATATTCTATCTGAATCCCTTAAACTGGCTAGATAAAGAGTTTCACAATGATTCAACATTGCCTACTCACTTGATCATCTTCAGCATTTTAGAGGAGGTAAGGAAACATGAAAAAGGGGAAAACTATTTCACCTCCAGTTTAGCACTCAGGTAAACAGACAACATAACTTTTTTATGGTCCCTTTCAAGCCCCGTATTTTGTAATTGGTCATTTTCCCTGGTCAAAATCCATCCCAGTTCTATAACTACCAAGATATATATGTTACTTACCATGAGTTAATTCTTTTATTAAGAAACTATATTGCTATATGGCACAGTTGGTTAAGTGTCTGATTCTTGGTTTTGGCTCAGGTCGTGATCTCGCGGTTATCTCAGTCATGAGATTGAGCCCCATGTCGGGCCCCATGCTCAGTGCAGAGTCAGCTTGAGATTTTCTCTCCCTCTGCCCCTCCCCACCCACTTGTGCTCTCTCTCACTCTCTAAAATTAACTGATTAAAAAGAAACTATAGTTTTATTAAGAAAAAAGTGGTAGAGGCACAAATCAGGTCATTCTAAAATTCTTGAAACAGTACTCAGAAAATGTAGCCTTTATTTACTTAAACATTTATTTACTTCTAGGAAATAAGTGCTTTCCTAATTTCAAGCAACTATGAGAGAACTGCTGTGTTCTTCCACACTCACTTGCCAGAAGGTCAAACTGGAAGTCACATATATGTCTATGAACGGAAATTAAACGGGACACTCAACAGAAGATGAAATTCTGAACTGTGTTTAAATCTTTCCTAAAGAAATAGACATTGTGCTGGGTACAGACATTCAGATGCTGCATAAATATGCCTGTAAACACTGGGTAAGATTTGTGGAACTAGCAAAAAACCACTGAACTGCTTTACCAAATATCACTACTGAGGAAATGTATGAAAAATATCACAAAGTATAAAATATATTAATACAAATGCCAGATTTTAAATAAAGACCTTTAGTTTTCCTCATGGTGTAGTTTTATTGTTTCTTCCACAATATTCAGATGTGCAAGAAATTTCACAAGAGAACAAGTCAGCAAGCTCATAAGAAGGCAGCAAATTCTTCACAAGTCAACGGGCTCTTGAACCCACAAAAAGACAAGAAGCAAGTGTAAGATTATAAAATGTTAAAGATGAAATTCCATCACAATGTTCTTTTTTCAAGCTCTACTGCAAATTTAACATAAATATCAGTGTTAATTACACTTTGTCATATGATTTGAGCTTGCTTTAAGCTCATACGCTGAAAGGAAGACTCATTTCATGCACAAAATCTGTTGCATGCCTGGCTTCCTTGAAACTACAGTTGAACATTTCCAGTGCCAAAAAAAAATTCAGCAAAGCTAAACTACAAGGAAAATGCAAGTTAGTAAGCTTTTGCTTGATGCTTCTGAATAACAGTCATCAAATTGATACTTAGAAATGATAGACATTATCTTGATAATTTCATTTTAGTTTCAACACCAAACATTGTAGAAAGCATCCATGTTTCTGTTACCGTTTTCTAATTGAACTTAATCATGATGATCAGTATTTAGGGTCAAAAGGTAACTGCCCCAATTCTATTTCAAGATTTGCCATGTGTCTTCCATTAGTGCGACCATATTTATGCCATTTACCTTCCCTTTTATAAGGTTGTGGCTGAGGGTGCTTCTGCTCTTGTTTTCGATGCCTGGAGTTTTCAATATTTACCATACGTTGCTTTTTATCTGGTCGACTGAAAGCAGTAAACACATTTTTCATCTATGTTAGAGTTAAATTTAAACAAGAAACAATTTTAATGTTTTTTTCTCCATTAATCTATTATCTGAACACTCTGAAAAAGGATGTTAAATTAATCTGAAGTATAATCCTAACACAACCATACCAAAAAGATTCAGTATTATAATTTTATCCTACAGAAAAAATAGACAAATATACTGTAGTGGCAAAAAAGGGAAATACTCAACAGATTAAATAGAAATGTGACAATAAAATAATGAGATGTGTTTCCATTATTTCTCTTCTCATTCAAAATCAATCCCTCCCCATTGGCTTCATCCCTCAGCTGGAATATGTATATATCTCTTACAAACTAAAGAAAGTCTCTTTTTCTTTTTGCTCTCCTACAGCCACAGCTAAGGTTCATAAACAAGGTTTATTTCTACTACTTTCCTCAAACTCCGTATGATCAGGCTGCTTCTGTCACCGCCTCACTGAAACAGTCCATAATGCCATTCATGGCCACCCAATTCCCCAACCAAGAAATCCAGTCTCTTGTTTAATGTTTAAAGCATTTGACACACTTATATATTCTTTTCACTTGAGATGATCTTTGGATTTTCTTGCCATCACACTCTGGTATTCTCAGCCTTCTTTCTCTATAACCCCATAGGTGTTAGTGTGCCCCAGCAGTCTGATAAAACACCCCCAGCCTAGACGATCTATATACACACACACACACACACACACACACACACACACACACACACACACACACACACACACACACACACACACACACACACACACACACACACACACACACACACACACACACACACACACACACACACACACACACACACACACACACACACACAGTCTGGGCTAGAAAGAGTCCCGTAACTAATGGCCAACTAATTCTTTACACTTGGCTGTCAATAGGTACCTACAAGCACAATTCTCTTTTCCAATTCCCCTTACCCAAAACATCTGGTATCCCTTATCCTAGTGATGCCGGTATCCAACTAATGACCCAACCCTGAAATCTGCAATTGTTTCTTTCTCCTTTTCTTTCACAAGAAATGCCACCAATTTTACTTATTATATATTATTCAAATCTGTCTCCTTCCCACTCCTACTATTACCCTAGTTCAGATACTCATCAGCTCATGTCTGTATTTTTTCAAAGACCACCGGCTAGCTTCTAGCTTCACTCTTTCCAACCAACCCTCCACACTGTTGCCAGTGATCCAAAATGCAATGAGGCAAGTCCTTTAGCACAAAATGAGGTCCTTCAGATCTTCACAAAAGATCTGTATCTTTTCTTTTCATACCCCAGCACTACCTTGCCTCCTTAAAGTGGCCTGTCCACATCTCCAAATCTACGCAAATGAAGTTCTCTTTGAGAGAGAATATCCTACTGTATCTGCTTAGCAAACTCCCAATTCACCTTCAAAAACCAATTTAAAGTTCAGTTCAAAGACCACCTCACTCCTGAAGCCTTCCCAAACATCTCCAGGCTGAGGCCGCCATACACAATGTGCCTCCAACACCTCCATTTCATTTCTTTTATTTACCTAACTCTCCAAAAACTTGTGAGCTCCTTGATGGCAAGAATTTTTCATGTTTTGTCAGGGCAGCCTCACAATGTCTTGCTCATTTAGGCACTAGATATTTAAAGACTGAAGACATCAGAATCAGTCTCATTATTTTATAGACACATTACATTTATTCAAAAAAGATAAATATAACTCAAAGATAAAAAATAAAGCTAACATTTGAAGATTAGGCGAGTTTCATGTTACAGAATATAAAGTTGATAAGCAATAGATATTTTTAGAAATTATGTATATAAAGCACACACATTATAACTTGTGGCTTACTAAGTTTGCCTCTACCTTTATAAACAATAGTAAACTTATTAAGTATCATAATTTAGTTGTAAATGGAATATACAAATAAGGGGGCCAATCCAAATTGTTACCTATGAGCTCTCCGATTTCAGAGTGAAATCTGTATTGTTCATCCTAGCTTCCCAAAGTGAGTAAATAAATAAAAGACCAAAGAAAAATCATTTCACTTATAACATTATCCTTTTCGTATAAACTAGAATGAAAAACAAGAGGCTAAAAGAAGATTTGCATATCCTTAGCTCATTTTTAAGGCAGAAATTAAACTATTTGCTCAAGTCAAACTGATCATATGAAATTTTCAGTTTGTAGTAGCTACTAACTTAAAATTGTATCTTTCAACTTAATTTATTCTAAATTCTCTGGCAATAAAGTACTTTACAAATAGCACTTTTTTTTTCCTTTACAAAAGTACTTTAAGGATAGTAACATTCCAAGATGTTAAAATGATAAAAATGCTACCCAATCTATAAATGTTAAAAACTATTATAATAACATGGTGCTATGTAAACCGACCTGGGTCCATATGGAGGGGGAAAGAGTGTGACCAAAGAAGTGTCTATATATATATCCATCCAACTTCTCAAACACTCCATCATTATCTACTTGATATTCCTTCATGTCTTTAAGATAATCTTTAACATCATTAACAAAGTCAGTGAAGAGCTTCTGAACATGTATTAAAGACACCATTTAGGAAAAACTTATTGATGAATTGATCAAGTTCTTTCCAATGATGAAAACTATCCATTGTTCTAATAAATACCTTTCAATTAACTGTCTAAATTCATCTATCCTTACAGATTCAACACTTTCATATTAAAAAGGTTAATGGATTCCTGTTGAGCACATTCAAATACACCAGAACAAGACTTTCTGAAAGAATCATAATTTTCACTACAGTCATGCTCGGCACTGCATTTCTGTGAATTTGTATTTTTTCTAAATTCTTCAAAGTGAATTGGCTTTTCTTTCCTTCCCTCTCTTTGCAGAGTAGGGCCTTTTATTCTGGTTTTGTGTACGTGCCTTATACTGTGGGTTGTAAATATTCACTAAAGACTGTTGTTGGTTTTTTAGCTGCTGCTTCTTTTGTGGCACTAAATCTTTTATTGCCCTTTTCATCAAAGATATTCTTGGTGGTATCTTTGAAATGCCTGAAAGTGGATTTAACTGAATCTGAAAATTTTTTCAGATTTTCTTTCACAGCTTCTTTAGCCTGTTTAATTTTTTCTTTATGATGCCTCACAAATTCTTTGGTAGAATTCTTCATGGCATCAAATGTTTCCTTAACTGAACCCAAAAATGTTTCCTTTGATTTATTTTTAGCCCTGTGGTTTCCTCTGCTCCCTTTCTTTTTTCCATCGGTTTCTTGTTTTGCATTTTGATCTTTTGCCTCAATATACAGTCTTTCCCACAAATCAGAACGCTGCTGTTCAAAGTTTAGCTTCTGCTCCAGCTCAGTGAGTCTTTCCCGTAAGACTTCTATTTCCTTTTTTTCAGTCAATACATTAGGAGAGTCTGGGTTGCCATATGACTCACTCGAGCTTAACTGCTGGAGTTTCCACCTTTAAAGCCATGGTTTACTAGTCGTTCTCTCTCCAGTTCCCTCCTTAGCATCTTTGCTTCTGCCAAAAGAGTCTCCCTCTGATTAAGGAAGCTGTGTGTCTTCAGCTTTTCTTCTTCCAGATGCTGCTTAAGTTTCTGATTTTCTGTGACTAATTCAGTACCTGTCCCTTTATCTTCCAATATCCTAATCTGTTCTCTTAGTTTCCTTAACTCTTCCTGTAATAAAGATAAGGCTTTTTCTTCCTTCTCCAGAGATATTCTTAAATACCGATTTTCTGTATCAAGGTTCTTTTCTGAGTTTCAAAGGACGTCTTCTCTTCTTCAGTAAGGGCCCAACATCTTGCAAGGTTTTCCTTCAAAGACTAAATTTTTTGAAAGAGAAGAAGAATGTCAAATACTTCATTTAAAAGCTCAATTCAAATCTTTAAGACATAATCCTATGTAACCAATACTCATAAATTTTTAGTATCTATTTCGGCAGAGACTATCCTTTATGCAGTATATATATATATATATATATATATATATATATATATATATATTTGTAGAGTATATATATATATATATATTTCAATACATAAATTTCAGAAAATACAAGGTTCATATGCAAGAAAGTGCACAGCACAGAGCTACATCAAAATAACAACAGCACGCTGGAAGCATTTAAAAACTGGAAAAAATGAGCTAGAGCCTGGTTTATCCCTAGTAAGATTTCTAAAATAGAGCTAGGGGTACTTCTGATTAGTGTTTATTAGTGATTACTGATTATTTTCCATAATCATATGAAAGCCTTAATGGTTTCTAGGCCCACTTACAAGTCAGGAGAAAAGGAGACCGGTCTATCTTCTGACTACAGAACTCCAATCTCTCCTGAGAAGTCTCCTAAAGAGAATTTGGGCAGGACTAAAGGCCTCTCTGACCCTTGGGTGAAGGAGATGATCTTTTATAAAAAGGAAAATTATAAGCTAGAGATGACCTGAGGATTCAAAAAATTCTATTTATATTCTCGACACTCTTTGAAAGGAAAACATTTCAATAATCTTAGTCCTATCTGAAAGATCTTCACCCTGTGCAAATTAACATCCCAAAGTAAGTTCAGGTAAGTCCTACAAGTTCTCTCAGCACTTCTTAGAGGACTGAATCTTGGTAACATTTATAACTAATTTCTCCGATTTCAAGTAATTTTCTGAAGAGAATATCACCAGATTAGCAATGTAACTCTGAAGTAAGCACCCTTGAAAGAGAGGAAACCATGTTCAATTAGTTTACAAAATTTTGCTGCATTTCAAAATAGCCTTGAATATCTCTTTCAACATATATATTTGTAACAAACTTTCACCAAAACAGAAAGAAACTAAACAATATGCTTAAATAGGCTAATGGTTATAGATATTATCCAGTCAGTTAAAATACCTTATATATAAATCAGCAAATGATCCTAAAGTTTTACTTAATTTACCACAGACATTACAGTTATCCCATTTGAATCAGACCAAAAATCGGGTATATAGAAACAAAAGAAAAATGTCCTTTAGTAAAATGACAGTATTTCCACTTGAAAATTACCATCTGAAATGGATAGTTCACTATCTGGTTCATTAGTCGTCAAAGAACAAATTAAAATTTAAAATTTCACAATAATCAGGGGTGCCTGGGTGGCTCAGTCGGTTAAGCATCCAACTTGATTTTGGCTCAGGTCATGATCTCAAGATCCTGAGACTGAGCCTCGAGTTGGGGCTGAGCGTGGAGCCTGCTTAGGAGTCTCTCTCTCCCTTGCCATTTGCACCCCCCCACCCCGCTCATACTCTCTGTCTCTCTCTAAAGAAATTTGTTTTAAAAATTTCATTATAATCATTTCATCTGGAGAGAAAACAAGTTTCGAGTACCCAACAGAAGTGGACCATGGACACTGGGGAGGGTATGTGTTGTGAGCGCTGTGTATTGTGTAAGACTGATGAATCACAGACCTGTACCCCTGAAACAAATAGTACATTATATGTTAATAATTAATTAATTAATTAATTAATTAATTAATAAATAAATGAAGTGGACCATGGAGTAGTACAGACTAATGTAGCATTATCTTTAAATGCAAAAGCACAAGGGACCACAGAATGACTGGAGGGTATATTCTGCATTCAGTAAACTTCATAATCTTGAAGTGCCTGATAAGCAAATCCTGGCAGGTCTCCCATGAAGCTTCAAAATCCAAACCACATTTAATAGCTGGAGGTTAAAGGCCTACAAGAACTGACTCAATAGAGATCTATGCAGAGTCAGTCTCCTAAAAGCCAACATTATCCTATGGAACCAGAAACCATGGTGGTGAAGAAGAAAATGCCTACTCTTTTTATAACATCCTTTGATCAAGGTAGGAAAAACTACACTATTTACAAATAACATCCGTAGTCCCAGCCTGAAAAAAGACATAATAGAGATGTCAAGTGGGATTCTGTCTTCTAAAGAAATATAATCATAACCCTATAAGGAATACATCAATTGTGAGGGAAATTTGGGGGAATGGAAGGAAAAAGGAACTGTTTACTTTTCTACCCTGCGTTTTTTCTACAAGCCCTATACCCTTCTTGTGAAGAACCAGAGAGGAGACCAGCAATTACACTGGTCCTCATAAACCCACACAGGTGTTAATGGACAGCACAGTCCTGATGGTATTACGTGAATTTAGGGAGGCAAGTATAACATGCTCTCTTTTCCATCACACCCAACAAGAAACTGAAGAAAAAGTACTAGCTGATTATTTCCCTTGATCAGGGAAAGATCTTAGAGAG
Source organism: Zalophus californianus (assembly GCF_009762305.2). Taxonomy (NCBI): domain Eukaryota; kingdom Metazoa; phylum Chordata; class Mammalia; order Carnivora; family Otariidae; genus Zalophus; species Zalophus californianus. The sequence goes on from NC_045600.1 coordinate 96,341,883, forward strand.
AGGCTACAAACTCTCCTTTTTCTCACAGACTGAAAATGTTTTGCTAGTTCTGTAAAAATAATGTTAATAATGTTTTCTATATATATTATTAATTAAAAATAATGTTAATTATAGCAGTTAGAAATAACATCTTTGAAGTCAGATAAATTCAGCTTTGCCAATTGCTAGCCTCGGAAAAGTTAACTTTTTTTTTAAGATTTTATTTATTTGACACAGAGAGACACAGCGAGAGAGGGAACACAAGCAAGGGGAGTGGGAGAGGGAGAAGCAGGCTTCCTGCTGAGCAGGGAGCCCAATGCGAGGCTCGATCCCAGGACCCTGGGATCATGACCTGAGTCAAAGGCAGTCACTTAACAACTGAGCCACCCATGCGCCCTGAAAAGTTAACTTTTTTGAACCTCTTTCCTATCTATGAAATGAAGCTAATACTTGCTTAATTCACAGGGCTATGGTAAGCAAGAAGAGAAATACTGAATGTGAAGTACTTGGACATAGTAAGTAATCAACAATTACAGCATTATTGTTATTGACTCACTAATCTGCTTTGTACTTGTATCTGAACAGTCCAATAATTATTGGCTAACAATTCTTTTTTATAAAGTTTGTTAGTAGTACATACCTTATAACCTATAAAAGATTCTTGTTCCTGTTGACACTGGGAAAGATAATCCTTCATATCATTCAATTCATCTTCATGTATCTTTCTGACTAACTGTTGACGCTTCTGAATCTGAATTGTGCCTGAAAAATGAAAATTTTTATTAGGGATACACACACACACACACACACACACACACACACACACACACATATATATGAGAAATGTTATGGTGATCAATATTTTAAAACATATAATAAAACATTTAATCTGTATATATTTGATTAGTCTGGATAGGATCATTTTAAGGCCAGCATTTCACAGTTCTATAAAAACTCTGATTATATAAACAAAAGATTAAGTAAAATCTCATGGTGTCATTCATCAAATGGTGGTGGATGGATGTTAATATAAATCAGTCCAAGTAGGTTAATATATATACTTTTTTTATTTAGCATACACCAAGGGACATTTAAGCAGTTCACTATCCTTTTGACTAAAACAAGCCAACCTACGTTACTCTTAAAAAAATAAAAAAAGCTTATATAATATTTTTAATCTTACTGTATCGAGGGCACTCAAGTTTGTTGTTTTTGAGAGATTGTTGCGGTACATAAAGTATTGTCTTCAACAGGGAAAGAAACAAACCATGGAATCTATTGACAGGATGTAAGTCAATAAGGAAAAATAAGAATGTCTCTTTTTTCTCACTATATTTTGCCTAGTAAATGATGTAACACAGCCCATAAAGTACAAGGAAAAAACTGGCTGTGATTACTCACTATTCTCACAGCCAAATCATTTAATAAGAGTTCTGCATTAGTTAGGTCTGTACTAGAGTACCATCACCCCCATCCCTGCGGTGATAAATCTTAAACCAACTAGGATTCCCTATATTTTCACCCTAAAAACTAAAATATTAATTTGCCAAGACATGCTGTTCACATGCTGCTACATGCTTCATGCATGAGAGAGGAAAACACACACACACACACACACACACACACACACACACACACTGAATCAAAAATAAGGCAAAAGGCATTTGGCAACCTTGACCTTAACATCTACCAGGTGGCATACTATTATTATTAAGATATCACAGCATTTTGTAATGAAAGGATGTAATGATAGCTTACTATTTCTTCCCCTACTACTAAAAAAAATTAACTTTCAATTTCTTCAGTAATCTTGAAAAACACTAAAGAAAACTTTTGCCAAATTACAAACTGTTACCAGCTATGATACTCTTTTGTTAAGGTTCCCTTCCTCTCTTTCAATTTTCCAATTTATAAAAGCATGGCAAATTCGTCCTCAATATTACTCAAAAGAATCTCAGATTTTTTTAAATGTTGAAAATTCATTTTCAGTTCCCAGAATAACAGAAAACCTCTTTCTTTTCAAAATGCTGACAGGATGAATTCCTTTACCCCTTGGAAAATAACCTAAAACTATGTGTTGAGATCTGAATTTGCAGTACTATCACATAACATATATTGGCTCTGTGGCTTTTATCTAATAACTATTGGGGCTTTTTTCCCTACATCTTTAGCCGCCTAACTATAAAGTGTTACCACCCAAAGTACAATCTTTGGCCTTCTTGTCATGTCTACAGATCTGCCTATCTTAATCATAAAAACCCAGTTTTTGTTATCACTGCTGTAAGATTTCTCTTCTGAGTCCAATCTTACCAGAGCTTCTGGCCAATACATCCACCTGCCTGTTTGGGCACAATTTTGAGGGAGGCTTCATGAAAAAAATCGAACCTTAACACCTGCCCTAAACCATTCTAGAATAAAGTTGGATAAAAACAAACCAAACTGGGGCGCCTGGGTGGCTCAGATGGGTAAGCGACTGCTTTCGGCTCAGGTTATGATCCTGGAGTGTCAGGATCGAGTCCACATCAGACTCCCTGCTCAGCAGGGAGTCTGCTTCTCCCTCGGACCCTTCCCCCTCTCATGTGCTCTCTCTCTCTCTCTCTCAAATAAATAAAATCTTTAAAAAAAAAACAAAAAACAAAACAACCAAACTGTGTTCACCATCTATTTATCATCTAGCAAAACTTTCCTAGAAACACCCCCAATTCCAAAATAAAGCAGCTAGCACACTTCTTGGAATTTAAAAAGTAAACCACCGATATCACAAGTAACCTGGCTCAAAGTTATGTTTTCCATTACTTCAGTGTCCCTTATGTCACTAACCTTCTCTCCATCCCCATCTTCACTATAATTGTAAACGCCCTGGCCCTGATCAAATAGTAGGATTACAAACCCTCTTAACTGACTGTCTTAATTTTTCCCATACCATATGCCTCCTTGCTCTTTTCCTCTAAAATTTCCGTGAGGTTACTCTATAAATCAAACTCTTACCCAGATTCCAAGATGTTCTACAACATAACACCAGCCCACGCACTCCAACGTTTTACTCCACTATTTCTATTTTATCTACTCTGCTGTAGTCCAGTCAGTCTTCTCCTTGCTCCCAAACCCAGCAAAGTTTACTTTCAGGTTATCAGGTTCTCCATTGCTGGAATGCTCCACTTTCCTTCTGCCTAGCATAAGCATAAGACCAGACTCTGCTCAAATCCTACCACCTCCAGGATGACAGTAAGTATAGCTTTTGAGCTATGATTCTTTTCTGTGCTACATAACTCAGCACTGTAGATATACTGTTACAGTGTCTGAAGAGCCTTAGCCTATCAATACTTAAAGTAACTCCATGAGAAAATTGAATCAACTGAACTCCACTAATGATTTAGAATATAGGTAGCCTACAATGTAAAGAAAGCATCAGGAAAACAGGTGCTTCACACACGAAGATTTTTTTTTTTTAACTTTTATACCTGAAGCAGTACCAAATACCTGTAGTAATCTGTTTTACTACCCTCAATCCTGCTAATTTTCCCCTCCTTCTGGGATAGATCTGATTCTCCAAATTTATAAAGAGCTGAGGTTGGCGAATGTTCTGAGTAATTCACTTAAATAGTATGTTTTTGTTAAATAATTAGTAAGCAAACGATTGATTATGGAGTATGCAATGACTAACTTCACGGTGCAAGAGAAATTCAAACTGGCTCTGAAATCAATTCAAAGGAGCTCTTAAAGTGTTGAGATCAGTGCCAGAATTAAGAAAAAAACGTGATGTCCTTTAAACAGTGACCTTGAAAAACTAACAGTTTTTATATGTTCACTGAGCCAATCTCATCACCATGCAGAACTATTTCACATTACCCAGGCTTTTCATATTCTGAAAAGATAATTTTAAAAGTATAGGAAAGTGTTTTATTAGATATTATCATTAAATTTTACAAGTCACCAAAATTTTTAACAGAGCAGCAATTTCTCAATTTTGAGAGCACTCCTCTCTACATTGTTCTACAAAATACTTAAAGGTCATGCAATTGGTGGGGTTTTAATGCAATCTGGATCAACATTAAATCACTGTCCAAATTTTTTAGTAAGAAAAAAAGATTAAGATGAGACCTTCTCCTCTGTTACCTCCATGTTTACCTGTGGGGAAAAAGATCACTCTCAAAAATACATTCATACATTTGTTCCAGCTAGATAATAAACAAAAGTAAGCATATTATTTCAAGTCAAATCTCATTACAATAAACTTCAAGGGAGGATACGAATTATAGTATCTCAATATTAAATTCAAACAGGCATCCACCAGGAGTCTAAAAGCTCATTTTTATCAATATAAAGTTAAATAAGAAGAAATACATTTTACCGACTCTGACTTTAACAAGTGTTGATTGTCTTAAGTTTATTCTAACATTAGACTATGTATGTTTTTAATGTATCTTTTCCACAAATTAACAAAGGGTACATGTAACTCTTCAATTTTTGCACAAGGAAGACATTGTTGAAAAGGGGAACTAACAAAACAGGAATATTCCAAAAGTTAAATTGTGGATCCTATCAGCAAAAACCTAGAAGTACTTCATGTATGGCAAATTTAAATTTGTAAAGTTGACAAGATCTAAAACGTTTAAGTGTTTTTTCAAAATTCTAATACGGAGTGTGTGAATGAGTGTGAAATGTTCAGTTCTCAAACCGTCTAATCTTTGTACAAACAGACATGTTAAATAAGACTCATTGATTAGGCTCCCCAGTGAAAAATTATACCACATGGGAATTCCTTCCTCTTTTCATCCAAGACGCTTTTAAAGGCTTTGCATTAAAGATAATATACATAAACACTAGTAAGGATAATAACAAGCAAAGTTTAGGGGCACCTGGGTGGCTCAGTCATTAAGCGTCTGCCTTCAGCTCAGGTCATGATCTTGGGGTCCTGGCATGGGGCTCCCTGCTCAGCGGGTAGCCTGCTTCTCCCTCTCCCTCTGCCCCTCCCTGCTGCTTGTGCTCCCTCGCTCTTTCTCTCTCTCAAATAAATAAAATCTTAAAAAAAATAAAAAATAAACAAACATGCATGCTAAAAATCCCTACATTTCTTAAATACCACCTAACCTAAGGGAAAACAGCTTTGTGAGTGAGATAGGTAGCACTATCCCCATTTTCCAAATGAGAAACCTGAGGCTCAAATAGATTGCAAGCTTTCCAAGGACATATATTTAATGATGACACTAAAAACAGATCCCAGAATTCCTCTCTTAGCCAAGTGCCCATACACACCATTTGTTTACATGTAACAAATTTTCAAAACACTTACCATAGAAATGTCCAAATCCCATGCTGATTGCAATCACCAAAGCAAGTATAACACACTTATTGAGACCACCGCTGAACTGGCGTTTACACAACTCCTTAGAGGGTTCAGTTTCCTGTTCGGGGAGTAGCCGTTCCTCAGATTCTGAACTAGAAACAGTCTTCTTCCTAGCGCGGCGGCGTCTAAAAGCAGGACTAGGCTGATGACTGGTTTCATCACTACTTGATTCATCGTCGCTAGGCTGGGATGAAAATACTATTTTAAAAAGAAAAATGTAAATATTAAAAATTTTAGAATAGCTTTTCCAATAAATATGATTTAGAATAATCAATGCCATCCCTACGTGCCCTTTTACATAAGACAGCCAAAAACAAAAACAACACAAATAAAAAATCAAGTTTTCAGGTTTATCAACATAAAGCCAAAACATAAAAGATTTCAACTGTGATACATAAGAATCTATTAATCATATTCTGTGCCTTTGAGGGTCTAGCTGGTTTTATTTTTTAAACTTCTCTTATAGTTTACACTGTTAGAACAATCATTCTCATAGCCTATTAAATTTCTTTGCTATTAGAGCCATAAACAGATACTATTTCTGGAAAGAAATAAAAACTCTCTTCATTCAATTTCAAATAGACATAATTTAAGCTCAACTGTTTAAGGAACACAGGGAGGTATACGAACAGTTCCTGTGACTTACAAAGTACAATAACTACCAAAAGTTTTCTTGGGTGTATCTGGACCCTAGTTTCATTTCCATCCTTTGAGTCCACAATCAACGTTCAAAGCACTATAGTTTAACACAGGTTTCCAGAAGTCAGATGAGCCCTTCCCTTCGACTGCCACTCTTACTAGAAGGTTATGAATTTTACCCTCTAGTAAATATGTCAGCATGAGGAAGTGACACAACAGCTATCTCCGATAGTAAGGACTAGTCTGGTGCTGCTCCTTTATGAAAAGAACAGTAAATAACAACAACAAAAAAATCCGTAAGAAATCTTAAGTCCTGGCAATATATCCACTAACAAAATCACCTTCAGTTTTTTTCAAATGTAGAACTTGTTAACACTGTTCCATCAATCAATAAACTACATGTTGACACCGAAAGTTAGATGGCTCAGTAATAATTTCCACAGGCCAGTTAGAAGGAAAGAAAAAAAAAAAGCAAGCACCAAAGGTAAGGATAAATTGTGAACCTCAATTTGATACAAAGAGCTCCCAACAACAAACATACATGCTTCAGAAAAGCAAAACAGTTCTTCAGACGACAGGCTATCCATGCCACAGGAAAGCTGGTGACTTGGGGCAGCCAGCACTTTTTAAAGATGGGCCACAGAGGATTCAGTTAACTTTCACACCGACAACAACACACACAAAGACAAAAAGAACTACTGAATGAAGGAATAATCCTAATATTTAGTGATACAGATGCCACTGAGTAATCTTTTGGTCATGCCCCTTATGCCCATCATGTTTATCTGGTTATTCTTGATCACTAGTTTTTCCCAGATGCCATCGCCTCAGCTGTGAGGTTACATTTCTTGGACAAAGAGAAAGAAAGGAAGACTTAAACAAAGCATTACATAATACAAAGGCATTCAAGATCATGGCTGGAGGTTTTAAGATGGGTAAATGTAAAAACAAACCATTTGTCAAAATTCCTTAAATAAATTTAATTCTATGTTAGCATACTACCTTCATTATGATTCTAAGTAAACAAGCCGGCCCAATCCATATTAATAAATTAATATCCTATCTAATGCTTCCATCTTTTTTAACCCATACATCCAATAGCTAAAATATTTTGATTTTTAAATTTCTTTCAAAGCTTAATTTGGCCCATAGTCCAAGATGCAGGCAAGGCAAAGGCATGCAATAAGCTTAGCCGGCTTTATTACAAGATCAATTTGAACACCAGTTTAGAGTATCAGAGATGACAACAGTTATCTTTAAAGCACTAAGTAAATAGTAAATGTGACTCGGCACACTCAGCTCTAGAAAAGCTGATTGGATTTAGTCACACCACCTTGGAAAGCGAGTTGACTAGGAACATGGGGTTTCAGCTGATCATCCCATCCCCTTATGCATTCAGGAATCTTCCACAGCTTCTCCCACCACCTTTCTTTTGTGAATAAACAGGAAAAAAAGATGTATAAAGCTTTATTATAAAGACTAAAAAGGAAAAAGAGAATTGAAAATACTTATTTTAATTATCACTCAACATTGTTATTTGTATTCCATCAAAATTGAACAATCACGCCTTTTAAAAAAAACATATATGCAATACGAACTTTTCCACAACTACCAACTTTGCTTTCTTGGGGGAGAGTCCAGTACGGGGGTAGTGGATAGCTTTCTTAAATGAACAAAGAGTATATTGCCACAAGAATCTAATTTAGAAGAAGAAAAAACTTGAAATCCTACAGAGATGGAGAAGAAGGGAAAGGAAAAATCAAAATACCCAGGCAATGGGTAGTAGGGGATTAACAAACCAAAAAATAGGTGAGAGAGAATGAAGACTCTTAGCAATTGATTTATATATTTTCAATTTTTTTAAATTATTTTATGTAACACTTTCTTTACTGAAATAATTCATTTCTTCAGGACAAATAGCAATGGATAAAGATACTCCTAGTAATATTTCTCTTAACTGAAACTGTAAAATCCCCAAGAAGTCCAAGTTCAGAAAGGAGATAAAAACCAGAATAATGCGCTCTGGAGTGTCCAAGTTCCTGAAAAAATTAGGTTTGTAGGATCAATTTCTTAAATGTCTGCTTGGACCCTTCTGCAATACTCCTGCTTCAATGTGACTACTTTTTCTGGCCCATGAATATTCTGAAATTAAACCAGCATCTATAGTCTTCCAAAAAAATTAAGGAAAGAAGGAAAGAAAGAAGACTACCTGAATATAGCGCGAATCCTGAATTTAAACAAATAAAATTTGATAAACGAAAAAGATTCTAAAGTCAATTTGTTAGTCCTCGTAATAAATACACTATATAAACCATTCTGGTAAAGGCTGACCACTGAGAATGCCAGATGAGTATTTAAATATTTGAATAAAGTGTTTTTAAGCTGTTTATAGGCAATCTGATACACTAATTGAAAATAACTTGCCATTAAATGAGATAGGTAAAAATCTCTACTTGACATTTTATTAGCTTGAAGTGGAACAACAGAAATTCCATTGTCTGATTCTTGCAAATTTAAGTATTAAAGAATGGTAAACTCTAAGAAAATGACCTGAAATAAACACGTCCTTATTTTTGCATCAAATGAGGAAATTTTGGAATCACTAGCAGTGTTCCAACTTGTCTTTCTCTCAATTCATCCCTGAGTTACAAGGGTTGGTTAATAACTGTGAGTTAATGATAGCTTTGATTCTTTTATTTCCCAGTAACTTTGTGTCTAAATATTTACGTCCACCTTGAAAGATGTTATATACATCCCTTAAGCTGAGTCAAAGAAATATAGAAAGGAATTAGCTCAGGAACTCACATTTTAACCTCCAAATCATTGTCTGAACAGTAGGCATTAAGTGCGTTAATAACGTGATTTAAAATAGGCACAGTTTCATAACTCAATCTAAAATGAAAGATACAAAGGTCAGGGGCTTTGGGATACTGAAGTACTGCCAGCTCTTTGAACTCTGTTTAGCACATTAAGGAGCATTCAATAAATGTTTGTTAAATAATTAACAGTTGAAAGGATCTAACAGACTTCAATAAGAAGCTTCTTTCACAATTTCTAGAATATAAAATTTGTACCATTTTAAGTAGAAATCTTAACTTTCTCCTGCTTTTAGTTATAATGGCTCAATCTTCCACCCTTAAATATCTAAAATATATCAAATGCATTTCAGAGTGTTTCAGATAATAACAAAGCTCCTTGAAGATCTTTTTTCATCGTTTACTTAATAAAAGATGGTATTTATTGTTATAGCAATTCTGCTCTAGGACCTACAATCTAAGAAAACACTAGATAGAACAGTAGATTTTACAAAAAATCTCAAATATATTAAAAACTTGGCCATTATATAAAATGTGGTCATAGGAGACCTTGAGTCTCTATCAGTGTATTCTTTACACAGCTCTTACCAGTTTCTGGCTGGCAGAATGTGTACTGGCTGCTGGAAGAAGAGCCCATGTTAAAGTCTTCTGGACTCTGTGCTTCTTCAACAATTAGAGCTTCTGGATTTCCAATTTCTTCTAACTTAGGTGGCTCAAGGGTAACAATATCAGAATCATCACTGACAGTTCCAAAATAGACATTGTCTTCAGATGACTTTTCTTCTTCTCTCTGAGGAATAATTTTAAAGACAGTAAATTTAACAATTATTTAAGACCCTAATATTTTCTGTGTAGCTCAAAGTATACAACAGTACTTAAGTAGTATGGTAATTTTGGCTTAAAATAAAAGATAGAGGAGTCCTGCCCAAAAGACAAAGATTACAATAGCAGGCTCATCTTTTGAGTATGAAAACACCATCAAACCCCTTGGCAATTCTCTCAGAATTAGATCAAACTAATCCTTGTAGGCATTAGATCAATGTGCCTAATCACTGTAGGCTGCAGAAGCTGACAAACTCACCTTTAAAAACCAAGGAAAACAGAAAAAGAGAGGATTCATTTCTCACTAATTCCATGGGTTTATTTGAGCCTAACTCTGTAGTTGGGAAGCCCATAAGACTGATTACAAATTTCTCTGGTTATATAAGTAATAAACTTCAACAGCTATGCCATGTAAAAATCATCTAATCTTGTTTTATCCAGAAGTCAAGTAAAACATCAAAAAACAAGACTTAGTTTGTTCTCAAATTTAAAAACGAATCCTTTTTAGATAAACCCTAATAAATTAATTTCTCAATATAATTCAAGAATGCAATCTATTTCCCAAAAAAAATTTTATTAGAGAGTAAATGAATAGAAATTACTTTTGTAATTACTTTGGTAAATTAAAAGACATCTCACTTAGGAGTTTGTAAGACAAAAGCTAACTCTAATCATAAAAGTGACCAATCTGTGGAATCAAAATTTTTAATAAAAGTTGTTTATAATTCAAAGAGGAAAAGAATGCACAACTAGAAATGGAAGCTTTAATTATTCCTTAGTATTCACTAAGGAATATTGCTTATCGTATGTCCACAGAGTACAACACAAGTTTACCTCAAGTGCTGACTTCGTTTCCTCCAAAGCTGGATAAGCAGTTTCTCCCATTAACACTGTGCCATTCTGGCTACTCTCTGATATAAAGCAAAGATCAAGTCAATCAATTACGCTCAACTGAGTTTTTGTAGTCCACACAGATTATAATCTGAGTACATAAAATCTAGTCCTAATTTTTTAAAGTGGATTTAATTAAATATCACATACACTACCATTGCTAAAAAGTTCTCTGGCAATTGATTTATATATAGTATTTTCAACATAATCCCAAATGTCATTTTTAAATTATTTTATATAACACTTTCTTTGCTGAAATAATTCATTCCTTCAGTAGAGATAGCAATAGATAAAAATATTCCTAGGAAATATTTCTCTTAACTGAAACTGCAAACTGTTGCTAAAAAGATCTCTGTATTTCAAATATCTTTATTTGAAATTGTCAGGATAATTTTAGATACTGAATTCATTTAGTATCTACTAAAAAAAAAATACATAAATCTCTAAGTAAACATAATCTCTACTTTACAATACCAAAGTCCTGAATCCAGGGTGTCTGTAAAAACCTGTTATTATGGAAAACCAATTTTCAGACATCTGATGGTACATTTCCTGAATTTCTAAAAGTAGCACTATTCTAATGACTAGTAACACAAGAAACAAAACTATAACTTCAAATTATGAATTCTTTGCAATAAAAAGGACTATATAAAACAAGGATTCAAAAGAACACAGAAAAACAAGAAAATGTCACTAGAGCGGAGATATTTTATAAGAAACTCCTCAAAGAAAAAAATGTACAAAAAAGCTAGAGGTCATAAAATTATATTTTTAATGAAAAAGTCTATAAAATTAATTGAAATTAAAACAGTATGATAAACATAAATTTTATGCATAGCAAAGAACACACACCAAATGCTAATAGCAGTTACTGCCAGGTAAAAAGAACTAAAGGTGACTTAAAATTTTTTTTGCTCATCATTTTTTTCTGTCATGAATGTGTATTTTTCTCATATAATTTAGCCCCTCCAAAAAAACAGAAGAAAAAACAAGAAAAACTACCCCATTTGTATGTGTTACAAAGTCCCTAACAGCATATTAATCTGAAATTAAGACTCTTCAACAAAGATGGACTTGGGTCCAAGGACTCCCAAGGAAGTTTGGAAGTACTTTTACATATGTGAGTATGTGTATTTCTCGGGAGAAACCATCCACAACTTTCAGATTCTCAAGGAGATCTCTGACTGATCAAAGATGAGAATCACTGTTCAAACGAGAATAATCAATACATAGGCTGAAAACAAGATTAACAGGTATAATCTATCGTATTTCTAGCTATGACACATCCACTTTATTCTCCTGAGGAAATGTTCTGTTTACATTTTAATGCGGTTTTTAAAAAAAGTTTAAGAGGTAATTTAAAAATGAAGAGTACAGCAGTTAAATGCCTTTTACCACCTCTAATCAAAAGTAATTTGAAGTGTGATGATAACTAGAGAACCTGAGTTTAGTAAATACCTTATGATTATTTTGTATATCACTAGTCTTAATCATTAATTAATACTAATTACTAATACTAATCATTAATTAATAATTAATACTAATCTATTACTAGATTAGTAATATTTAGTTACTGGTTACACTTATAGTATGAAAGAGTTATACGGAGGCCCAAATATATACTACAGCTGCAAATAAGCAAACCCCTGGGCAGGTTGGTAACACTACCTAATCCACACTAATATTCTAGTCATTCAGTGACCTGATCATTTAGATTAGCTAGAAAGGCTGCCCACCTAGAAAAAAGGCAAGATTCATACTGTCATTCATATATCCTATTATTAAAAAAAAAAAAAAATCAGACTCTTTTTAGTATCTTACCTCCCTGCTCTGACTGCAATACTTGTTGCTCCTCTTGCTCTAAAGATGTACATTCTGGAGCGAGCTCACAGCTGTTACTGGCTGTACCATGTTCAGAATTCACCATCTCTATATCAGACCCCTACAGAAAAAGCAATAATCAGTTAGATGTCTATCAGCTGCTCAAAGCTGGATATGACTACGTGTAGATACTTCCACCAGTCAAAAGTCCTAGATGCTGCCATTCTCCAAAGGGAACAGTATCTAATCTGACTACCTTTTATTCAATTTAGTCCATAAACGCCTATGGCAGTGAAATGGCAGAATGGAATCGCAGGCTTGGATTCTAAGAGAAGTAAGCCAAAAGTCAAATGCTCTACTCTATTTATAAGCCCAAGCAATAAATTTGATGCCAGAGGGTAAGTTTTTAAACTAAACTTTAGCTATTTCTATTATTTTACTTTTACTCAACATTTATGAAGGTACTATGCAAGGCACTTCACTATGTGTTATCAGGTATAAAAAGTTCAGATCCAAAATTCAAATTTACAGCCTATTCAGAGAAATTTCCACATGCGAATAACTATTTACTATGACAATGTAGAAATAAAAAAGTCTAAGGGCAAGGATTAAAATGAACCAATAGGATTAATGGAGTAAACTTTCCCTATAAAAGTTTATAGAGTATTCTTTATTCTTCCAAGGTTGTCCTTCCTACTTTGATGTCAGACTGTCTTCTGTGTAATAAAACAGTGGAGCTTACAGTTTTTTCTCCTCATATCTTCATTAGCAAAATAAAGTTAGCCACTAAGCTCTTTCTGCTTGTCCCCATGCCCCTCTCCCAATCTTTTCTGTAGTTTACTGATTCATGTAATCGAAAGGTCTAAGTTCTCCTAATGAACAGAACTCAAAACAGCAAAAATTAAAAGAATTCATCAAAGGAGTAGGTTTTGAGTTGAATCCTAAAGAGAACTCTGAACGTTAAGACTCTGGGGTTGCCTAAAGTGGCAGGAAAATCACAGAAACAGGCAAGGTGAGGGCTGAATTGGGGACTACAGAGGAGGCCAATGCTGACCTAAAACAGAATGGTGGCAACAAGAAAGGAAAAGGGAACACATGTAAGAGACATTAGCAGTAGAACCTGAAAACTAGATACGGAAGGAAGAGGGATAAAAACACAAATATGATCTACTCTGTGACAAGATATCTCTAATACCGAATATTCTAATGACATACTTGGCTAAGTGCCAGAGAGGTTCCTGTCTTGCTTCACAGTGCAGAATCCCAAGTAAGACTCCCACAGCTTCCTTACTCCTATACTGTTAATTATCCTTGAAGGAAAAGTTATTGCTATGGGAGTTGATCTATGCTATGTAGAAAACACGTTAAAAATAGAAAAATCACTTATTAAAAAAAGAAAAAAGAAACCACCCCAATCTCAATTGGTACAGCTGCTATTAAATTTTCAAATTTTATTGCAGAAAAAAATCGCTTTTTAGCTAATGTTGATTTTAAGAAGACATGAGTAACTGTCTAAATCTTAAATTATCAAAGTCATTCTAAAAAATTACCACTTAAAATTTATATTAATCAAGGAAAACAAGTCAAGGCCTAAGAGATCCTAAAAACAAATAGGAAAACTATACATAAATCCATTGAAACTTTAAATAGATACAGATGATTTTTAACTTATTGCTTCTACTCATCAGTATTTTTATGATTTTTCCACAATGAACATATATTACCAGTGTGGAAAATAAATTAATGCTTATTATATACTAGTCATATAACATCATACTTCTTTAATAAAACTCTTTTGAAAGCCTTCTAGCCACAGTCCTTTTTCAATCAAGTTCTGCTAGTAACATAAGGTAGCATAACATATCCAAAGTAGAACACATGTTCCCCATGTTCCTTTCTGGTCTGCTTAAATGCAGGCTCTGATATTTTCTAGTTACATAATCTTGGCCAAATTACTTAACTTCTCTAAGCTCTAGTTTTCTCAACTACGAAATGAGAATGCAAATAATCTATACCACAGAGGTTGTATAAATTCTATGAGAATGTAGGTAAAAGTACAGGGCCTAAACAAAAATAAACCCTCAATAAATAATTTGCCTAATGTCTCAAAGCCAAGTAAAGCAACGTACAATAATGCAGAAGACACTGTCTCATGAAGAGTTTTCAGCAGTGAAGTTTAATGTGGGTGGGAAAATGTCCAAGCTATAGACCGTGGAACCTCAGGCTTCAATGTAGAAAAATACTGGCCTTCAAAACACCCAGGTGATATACTGTAGTATTACAAATGTCCTTATAGAAAGTATTAAATAGGGGCTCCTGGGTGGCTCAGTCGTTAAGCGTCTGCCTTCGGCTCAGGTCATGATCCCGGGGTCCTGGGATGGAGCCCCGCATTGGGCTCCCTGCTCATCAGGAAGCCTGCTTCTCCCTCTCCTACTCCCCCTACTTGTATTCCCTCTCTCACTGTGATTCTCTCTGTCAAATAAATAAATAAAATCTTAAAAAAAAAAGTATTAAATAGCATACCTCATGATTGATGACAGTCCAACCACAAGATGAATCACTGTCACTGGAATTTTCAGACATTTTTCAGGTCTATAAATACAAAAACATGTTGTCATGTTGGGTACATTTTTAAAAAATTCTATAGGAAGCACTGTATGTGCCCAAGTATGAAATATGGCTTACTGCCTACTTTCTAGGTAGAAACTGAGACAATCCAACCATAGATTTATCATGCAGGACATATAACTGCATACCTGTATGAACAAACACAACCAAACTTTTAAGACATCCTCCTGAGCTAGAATAGTACAGACAGTCATACGGTAGGAATAAAGAAGCTGAATCTGAAAGAAAATGTAGGATTTGGCCAAGCAGAACTGAAGGGAAAGGAAAAGCCAATTTGACTGTGTGGGTAAATCAAGGGTTGAGAGACCAAATAGGGGAGTGGAAGAGCTCCCGGGCCAAGCAAAATGAAGTCTATTGTGTTGGCAACATGAAGCAATTGAGATTTTTCAAGCAGGGAAGAAACATGATCACAGTTTTTATGAAAATAACGGTATCAGCAATAAATACTTCACCTGAATTAAAATAGGGGAAAAAAGACCAGAGATGGTTAGAAACTTGTGGTCATTGACAATAATAACCTAAACTTAACCTAAACCTAAACTTAAGTCCTAAACCAGCACATATACTACTGGTCACTCTACCTGGTTTGTTTTCCCCTTTCTATCTGAAACTCCTATTTAAACTTCAAGACCAAGCTAATTAAATGGTATCTTACTGGCTTTGTTCTATACATTTAAGTCCTATAAATCCTTCTATTATTGTACATACACTGAGAACACATAAATCCAACTTGATGGTTGGTGTTCTAACAGAAAGTTCTACTGCAGACAATTTAATATGGAACCAGTGTTCAAATTAGAACAAGGCAAAAAATATTGGTCTAAATCTTCCATTAGTGATTCCAGAAAAATTAATGTTTTAAAAGGAGAAGGTGCTGGGGCACCTGGGTGGCTCAGTCAGTTAAACATCAGACTCTTGATTTCAGCTCCAGTTATGAACTCAGGGTCATGAGATCAAGCCCCACGTTGGGCTCCACGCTGGGCATGGAGCCTGCTTAAGATTCTTTTTCTCCCTCTGCCCCTACTCCCCCCTAAAAATAATAATAAAATAAAATGAGAAGATGCTTGGTCACTAACGATATAAAAATTAGCATGTTTTCAAACAAATTATTCAAAGGCTAAAATAAGATATAAAGATGATTGTATGACTTTTACTGTCATGTTAGAGCACTTTCTAGTAAGTTCACCTGAAGTCATTCAATTACTTGATTTACTACTTATAAATGATTAGGGCCCATGCAGTTTATAACTATAAATTTAAAGGTAAACTCTTACAGTGCAATGTCTTCTTTCCAGTAGAGATTACCCCAAAGGCTATAGTCTGCATACCCCACAGGGTATTAACCAATTTTTATGTCTTAGAAATTTTATTTCAGCATTCCTTATTAAATGGACTATATAACTCCCAATTCCTCATTGAACCAGTTTTTATGAGTTTAAAAAAACCTTTTGATATGTTACTATTTGTACTTGAAGTCTTTTATAACAATCTGAAAATTATGGGTTAACATATAAGACTACATAAAGACTGAGCAGGAGGAAAGAATGGTCAAAAAAGGCTTTATAAATGAGGTTGCAATATTTAAGACATGCAAGAGAGCATTTTTTTTTTTTACCTGAATTAGTTACCAAAATTTAAAGAGAACACAAAATGTACTGTTTCCCCATTAAAAAAAAAAAAAAAATGATCCTTCTCCCTCTACTGTTCCCTCTCCTGTGCTCTCTCTCTGTCAAATAAATAAAATAAAATCTTGAAAAAAAAAAAAAGACACTGGAAGGATTCCCCAAAAGAACAGAAAAAGCATTACAGAGCAAAAACAAAGGGAGAAAAAATTAAATATGAAAGTTCTAAGCAAGGCAATTAATTTAGTATGAGTTGAATATTAAAAGAAAATCAGATATGAATCTTTAAAAGTGCATGTATTAAGATGAGGAAGCAATCAAAGAGCCCTAGACCTGCAGGATACAAGCCATCAGCACAATACTCCCCAGAGAAGAGGAGCACCTATGTTTAACCAGGACTGATGAGTGGGAGGGAACAAAGGAGAAGGGAAGGGGTGAAAAGATTTTAGAAGACATGAAAGATTGTTTTTTAAAGAACTGAATAACCAAATATAGAGGAGGGAGAGAGTGTTGGTAGGATAACTCCCAGGTTTCTGGTTTAAGTGACTGGGTAGTTGGAAAACCCATTCTATATGGAAAAAGAAGTGGGATAAAGAAAACTGGCTGAAGTCTAAAAGCATACTTTTTCATCATGTGAAAGATTCTAACCTCCTCTATAAGCTCACATTCTCACTGCCGCTCCATCTCACCCGAGACTTACCAGTGTTTTATTTTGTTAATAACCTTCCAAAATTTGTGGGTTACCAAACCCAATCAGAGATATTTAATGTATATTATCTCCTACCCTTCTCTTGGTAATTTCCATTAAACAGTTCTTTTAAACAGTTCCTAGCACTTGTTTTGTAACAAAGTAATCTAATAGCTCAGGTGATGAAATTAACAAAGACAACATTTCAAAATAAAGTTATATACATTGCTAAATTGGAAAAACTTTAGCATATGTGAGTTTTTCAAATCAAGGAGCCCACTTAAATTAGGCCCCAGTTTAATTCTTTGTTTACTCAACTTGAAGGAAGACCAAGTTTGACATGTATCCCAAATGAGAAAAAGACTACCAGCCACAACACCAGAGAAACAGTTTGAATCAGTAAAATTCACAGCCCTACTAAAGAATTCTTTTAAGTCAGCAATTCTCAAAAAGTTGGGTGCACTGCAATTAAAGCAAAATTTTAAAAAAGTAAATTTCTGAGCCCCACCGTAGACACACTGACTCTAAAAGCTGCCATTGTATCTCAACCTCCCCACTTGTCAGTGATCTTCCTGAAATGATAATTTTATATATTACTCCTTTAAAATGTTAAGATTTTCATACTGTCTTTCGGATAAAGCCCAAAGGCATTGTATATCTAATGCTTTGTCTCTAGCATCTCATCTTCTCTCCATCCATTCCCTCTCCCCTCATGATTTTGATTATTTTGACCAAAGGTAAATGCACAAACCCTTCCCATTTTAAGAGCTTTATTAATAATTTAGAAATATGCAGAGTTTATGGGAAGTTACAAAGGCATAAAGAATACAAAGTTATAAAGCTGAGGGTACTTAATAAAGATTACAAACTTGAAGCATTTATACTAGATTTAGGATAACTAAAACTTCACTTTGACCCAAAAACCCAGGCAAGTCTAACTCCTTATCCATTCCTGCTTCCACTGCCTAACCCAACGTCATTTCCCACTTCAATTACAGTGACAGCTCCCTAATGGATCTCCACCTGTGATCAATTCCCTTCCAGTCACTTCTTCAGAAGTCTGCCCACACTAATTTTATCCTAAAACATAAATCTGATCATTTAAACTACTGAATCACACTGCCTTCAGATAAAATCCAAAGTCTTAAGAGATTTCAGAACAGGAGACATTATTTAAATTGACTCTCACTTCAGAAGAAATCCTAAGGAACATTTCTTCACAACCTGTAAGATTTTATATATAGAACTCTATGGAACAGAATGATAATACATGATAATCCATGTAGTCTCATCTCATTTATGAAGCTACTTACAGCAGCTGTCCAATTCCACATTGGTATAATCACATTCTTCAGCAGACAGGAGGCCTAAGGTGAATACCATTTTAAATTCATTCCTTTATCCATCTGTTCAACATTTATTGAATTCTTCGCACTTGCTAGGTATTGAAAATACTATATATCAATATATAAAACAGATAGGAGTCTTGCCTCCTGGGGCTTAAATTCTATTCGTAGTAGACTATGTTGAAATTTATCTGAGCCCTGTGCTCAAGGAAAGCAAGGAACATTGAAAAATCTCCCAGTCCTGTTTTGTCTTCTGACAAATGACCAACTGCAAAGGACCAACCTGCCCTCACAAAATCCCAGTTAAAAGTCACTTCCATCCTCTTCATGATTCCCTTGTTTACTTGTCCCTATAAAACCCCTTGATTTTCTCCCTGAGATGTTTCTCATTAATGAATTTTCTCCATATTGTAATAGCCTGAACTAAAATCATCTCAATTGTATTGTGCATTTCATCTTCCACACTGGAGACATTCAATAAACAATATAAACAGCTAGAATATACAGTGAATTTGATGGTTTATTTCCTACTATGGAGAAAACAGGAGGAGTACAGAAAATGCTGGGTTGGAGAGGATTCATTTTTAAAAACAGTCAGGAAAAGCTTCATTAACAAAGTATATTTGAGGGGTGCCTGGGTGGCTCAGTCTGCCTTTGGCTCCGGTCATGATCCCAGGGTCCTGGGAAAGACGCCCACATCCAGCTCCCTGCTCAGCGGCAAGCCTGCGTCTCCCTCTCCCCTCACCCCTCTCTGTCTACCTGCCACTCTCCCTGCCTGTGTGTGCACGCTCTCGCTCTCTCTGTCAAATAAATAAAATCTAAAAACAAAACAAGAAAGTATATTTGAGTAACTATTTGAATAGGTAAGGAAATCATTATGCAGTTAACTGGGGGAAGAGCATTTCTGACCAAACAGCAGGTACATAGTTGGAATGAAGCCAGCCTGCATCTCTGAGTAACAACAACGAGGCCCATGTGATAAAGAAGAGTGGCCTAGCAAGAAAGTAGGAAGAGGTGAGGACAGAGCTAACAGGCAGGGGACGGACCATGGAGGGCCTTACAGATCCTAACACTTTTTAGCTTTTTACTCTGACTGAAACTAAAAGTCACAAGAATTATGAGGAAAGAAACAGATCATTCTGGTAGCCTTATTGAGACAGCACTGTGGTGGACAGCAAAGGCAGAAGCAGGTAGGTCATTGGCAAAGCTACAATAATCCAGCTGAGAGATGATGGTGGTGTGGACCAGGGTGGTAGCTGTGAAGACAGTCAGAAGTGGACAGATAACACATGTATTCTGAAGGTACGGCTAGCTAACAGCACTTCCCAAAATATTGAATGTAAGGTGTGAAAGATGACTCCTGGACTAAACAAATACAAAAATGAAACTGCCACTGAGACAGGAAGGCTTCAAAAGCAGTAGGTTCTGAAAAGAAAACTGGTGAACTGTTTTGGGGCATTAAATTTGAGACAGCGATTTTATCACATCCAAGTGGAAACATCAAGCAGGAAGCTGGAAACTGAACTTAGGGGATATGGGCTAAAGATGTAACTGTAAAATAATTTAGGTGGCAGTTGTCAAAAGTAATAACACAGCAACAGTATTAATTTTATCTCATAAAGTACAACTGGAGTGTTACCTGATATGATGGTGCCCCTCATCCTTCCTGAGTAGCTACATTTTACTATGGAAAAGGATACGGTTTCCTATCACCATATCTTCTAGAATTAGATATGATGAAGAAGAATGGGGGCATTATTCTCCCACACGTCCATAATTCCAATGTAAGCCAACCAATGGGCTGTCAGCAAAGGTCCCCAAAGTGCCACTGTACTATAAATGTGATCAAGAGGTGTCAGTCTAGCTAACTTTCAAGAACCTTTTTCTAAATGTTTTTCAAAGGCTCCTGAACTTTCACCTCCCCCTAAAGGGTATCAAAATGCCTGGTTTAAACCAGATTTCATTTTAAGAAAGGAAGAGAATCCAAGATCCCAAGTAATAAAAACTTTTAAAATGTCCTTTATACTCTATTTTTTGTCCAATAACAACCCTACAGAAATAGTTTAAATGAGACTACCCTAACCTGGAACATAAATATTACATTCATTCAGTCAGTCGGCACTTATGGATAGCTATGCTATGTGCCAGGCATGCATTATTCCAAGTGCTGTATCCAGCACAGCAGGGCGGCAGAACACCAGGACCTCCCCTGAAGAGAGTTCATATTCTAGTGCCACAAACAAGCAGAATACGTAGTAAACCAGTTGGTGGCAAGTACTGTGGAGAAAAATAAAGCATGAAAGGGGAAAACTGAATGCAGGGAATGGGGGGTGGATCAGATTTTTAAGTAAGGTTAGGGAAGGTCTCCTACAAAAATAGGAAGGCACCTATTTCTCCATAACCTTAACAGGGTAATGGCCCTCTTTAATTTCTGATCACCTCATGAGCAAAAACAATCTCCTTATTTTAATCTGCATTTCCCAGGTAACTTAGCGGGATTATACGTCTTTCCCAATGTTTATTGGCTATCCTTATTTCTTTTTCTGTAAATTATCTAATGTTCCTAGGTTACACTGGTCCGTCCCCTGCCTGTTACACTTTATTGATTTGTAAAGTTCTTCATAAACTGGCTCATGAAATAACTCACTGTTACACTTATCACAAATATTTACTTCTAAAATGCTTCAATTTTTTAAAAATACCTTCTACCACAAATATGTTTTTAAATTTTATGCAGTCAAAGGTAGAGAATGGAGAACAGGGTGTCCTTTAAAACTCCTGTATTTTACATCTTGCTTTAGAAAGTCTTTCCAAAGATTACAAAATTATTCTCATATATTTTCTACTAATACTTTTTCAATTTTGGCTTTTACATTTAGCTATTTAAATTTATGTACCCAGATTTTTTCCCTTTTGGTTTTAGAAATTATCCTGATTATTGAAATTCCATACTTTCTATGATTTGAAATGCTATTTTTTATTATATAAAGTTCTATATACATTTATTAATCAGTTTGTGTAGTCTCCATTCTGTATTCTTTGTACCAATACAATGCTAAGGTAATTATTATGGTACTTATCACTAGTATCATTTTTCAACTCTTTCCTTGGTCCCTTCCTAAACATAAACAACCACTCTAAACACTTATGTACAAGCAAAGATGAAACTGATTGCAGGTTACATACAATACTAAGTACTAGAATTTTTTTTTTCTTCCCATTTAAAAGTCTCCCCCTGACCTTGAGGATAAGTATTCTCTACAAAGTCTAGGGAGATATTCAGAAGCTTTCACTACCTGCTCTAACCTAGCAATCACTTAGGTCTCCCTGAACTCTTACCTGGTCAAAACAATCTACTTACTGTCTGTCTCCTAAATACAGAATGGACAGCCCTACCTCCATGTCTTCACTTACTCAAGTTACACTTCCTGGAATGCTTTCCTCCTTCCTTTCTTCTGATCTCTATATTTAAAGCTCAGCCCTCCTCCACGAAAGTTTTCCTAGATCACAGTTTCTGACACAATGGTCTCTCCTTCCCCTGAATTTACAGCATTTACTTCTTACTTCTTAGCATAACTTGCCTAATGGTAGTTTATATTACTCTTTTCTTTGAGTAACTTTGCTTATTAGTATTATGTTCAAGGCTTTGATAAAGGTCTCCAATTTTAGCCCCACCCCTAAATTTGCCTCCGTTAAACAGCATAGTTGTATTTTTTTAATGCTGCCTATTTTCAAAAGGGATTTAGAGCCACTAAAATCACTAACCACCACAATGAAGACATCAAGAAAGAAAAGCTTAAGAAATCCACAATCATCTAACAATTTCACCTACTCTTCAGCTTCCCGGTAAAGCCTCCAGCAGCAAGGAAAGAAAATTTGATGACACCTAATGCCACATCACCCCAGTGGTCTTACCCAGTTACTGTACTCCTCAGCTCTAAAAAGACCTCTTACAAAAGCCTAGCAGAATCTATTAAAAAAAAAAAAAAAAAAGATGAAAGTCTCCAGCTGGAGCTGGCTTCTGTATCACATATTCATCTTACTTTCAGCAGTCAGATGATGATACTCTTGCATCTATCAGGAGACCAGCTTTTCTGATGTAATACTGAAGATGCTCTCTGTTTCGTATTAAAAACAGTAAAGTCTAGTTCAGATTTTTGCAAATGCATTTTACTCTCTAACAGTGTAGCAGAGACAGCCCCCATAAAAGTGCTACACCTTAACCTTACTCCAACATAAACTCTTTGTTGTGATGCCATGGATCTACATTAACAAGTCACTAAAAAAAGAGCCCTACTAAACTCATCATCTTGTTCTTTGAAACTGTTAGTAAGCACATACTGCACTACATTTTCAAGCATCTTCTTTAGAAAAATCATCAGTAGAAATTTCTGATTTTAGTGTTAGAATAAATGAGCTTATCCTGAACAGTTGGCTTCAGTAATGGGAAGAGTTTTCCCTCGTGATACCTATCCTTGGTAAAAATATAGACATCATAATGTATATTGTATGTAAAAGAGTATCTTCATCCTTGGTTCCATTTTATAATTCCTACCTACTATGTTCCCTCTATCTCACTCTTCTCTTCTACTTTTGTTACCTTCCTGAATTTTATATATGTTACCTTCCAAACATTTTATATAAGCACTGGGGTCAACAAGTTTCCTACCTTACTTTTCCCAATTAGCTGTTTAACAAATTTTTTAATGTTTTCAAAATTATTCAAAAATGACTAATGACTACATAATGTATTGTTATATTTATCATAGCTTATTACCCTATTAATGGATGTTTTTAAGTTGCTGATGAGTTTTTATCATCAATGAAAAACAGTGATGCAAGAAATAAGTCATCTAAGACTTTTATTAAGTAAGATGGTTCTGTCACTATGCTTTACGGTAATTTGGTGAATTCACATTTAAAAAGTTATTCTGACACACGGGCACCTGGGTGGCTCAGTCGGTTAAGTATCTGACTCTTGATTTTGGCTTAGGTCAATGATCTCAGGGTTGTGAAATCGAGCCCCACATTGGGCTCTGTGCTGGGCATGGGACCTGCTTAAGATTCTCCCTCTCCTTCCCCTGCCACCCAACAAAAAATTTTGACAAATACTTCTGTAGTTAGATGGTGAGAAATGTGTCTTTTTCAGGAATTAAGCAGTCTTCAATCTGTTCACTGTGGGAGGGAAGAACCACTGTATCTGTTTTCTTTTTTCAAAGTAGTCTAATCTTAAGTGATGGGTCAGTTTATACTTTTCTTTTTACTATCTACAATGCCAACCCTATTTCAGTCCCCAAATTCTAGCAATAAATAAACCTGGCTTAGGAGTACCTAGTACCCCCCCTAGGCCTTTGTGCTATGGGAAACTAAGTACTACCCTAGGGAAGTTGATTGCAAGCTTACTGGCTAGAATGATTAGGTAAATCCTTTATTTGAAAAAGACTAAGTTTCTATAGGACTTTTAAACTGTTATAGCAGATAAATCTTGCAACATATTTTCACCAAGCAAAGGCAAAGCTAAATGGCTTTCCAAAAACATCAACGACAAAAGATTTGATAGGCAATTCTGAAAATGGAACTAAGTGCTGTCTGTCATTTTGGATGCTCAAAACATAACACAAAAGCTTCCCACCATTGGTATAAAAGGTAGAGGATAAAAGAGATGCAGAAATACAACAGCCACTTTCACATAAAATATTTTTGAATTAAAAAAAGAAAGCAAATTTCATTATTCTCCTATCCTGCCTCCCAAAGGGGGGAAAAAAAGCTTTTTGCCAAGTTGCATCATTCAGGAATCACAGCCTCCGTTAAACTTCATAAACATGAAGTTACAAAAGATTGAATATGTCATCTTTTGTTTGCCTTGTGAAAGATCTGCAATATAAGGCTTCATAAAACTTTAAGACCACCTGGTAAAATAGGGCTAAAGATTTTAAACATACAAAATGAAACCACAAAAAGACTCAAAGAAAATGGAAAATAGCTTTATAATCCTTAGGTGAATATGATCTTTTTCTAAGCTTTACACAAAACCCAAAAATTGTAAAGGAAAAGATCTTATATAAAAATCATACACTTGTTTGCCAAGTCACTATATAAGAGAAAAATATCTGTGACATGTATGAAAGAGTTTTCAAAACACTTCAAGTACACCAATAAACCAGTAAGAAAAAGGTTAAAACACTGAGTGGACAATTTAGCAAGCGGGGCACATGGGTGGCTCAGCGGTTAAGCGGCTGCCTTTGGCTCAGGTCATGATCCCAGGGTCCTGGAATCAAGTCCCGCATCAGGCTCCCTGCTCAGCAGGTAGCCTGCTTCTCCCTCTGCCTGCCGCTCCCCCTGCTTGTGCTCTCTATCAAATAAATAAATAAAATCTTTTACAAAGGAGAAGTCTTTGAGGAAATCTTATATAAAAAAAAATTTTTAGCAATTTATGGAAGACATAAAAATAACTTAAATACTGAAAAAATGCTCAAACTTACTACTAAATAACACAGAGAGAAGCAAAATTATTTTAATGCCTAACCAATTAACAAAGACTAAACAGGTAAGTTAGATAAGATATGGGAAAATAGGCATTGTAAACAGTGGAAATGTATATTATCATCCTTTCAGTGATTTTTTTTCTTAAGTTTTATTTAAGTAATCTCTATACCCCACTTGGGGCTGGAACTCACAACCCCTAGATCAACAGCCACCTGTTCTTCTGACTGAGGCAGCCAGGCACCGCTTCTTTCAGTAATTTTTAAGAACAAATTTTACAGGCAGATACCCTGTGACCCACCAATTCTCTTTCATTTCGTATTCATTTCATTTCTAGGAATTTATCTGATAGAAATACTCACATGAGTATGAAAATATATACACATATTTGTAAGAATGGCTGATGGAACAACTTTTATAATATAAAATTAGGAAGTGGAAGGTCTACCAAGAGTGAATTTACTAAAATTAAAATTTGTAGTTCCATAATTAATGCAGCCATTAAAAAGAATGAGTAGATCAACATGCCTTGACATGGAGAAATATCAATATATTTTAAAAAGCAAGACAAATATGTAGAGTAAAATGCTATTTATATTAATCTATATGCAATACTAAAATTTTCTAAAATTTTTCTAAAATTTCTTTCAAATCTAAAAAAAACCAAAATTACATGTATCTGCTAAATTTTCAATGACCACTTATTAATTTTATAGTCAGCAGAAAAAATATTTTTTTTCTAAAATAAAAAGACAAACCCAATTTTAAGTACAGTATATGATTGATACAAATCCAATCATCTTCTGGATGACCAGTTTCTTCAAGACAAGTCAAAGGGCGGGCACCTGGGTGGCTCAGTTGGTTAAGCGACTGCCTTCGGCTCAGGTCATGATCCTGGAGTCCCAGGATTGAATCCCACATTGGGCTCCCAGCTCAGCAGGGAGTTGGCTTCTCCCTCTGACCCTCTTCCCTCTCGTGCTCTCTATCTCTCATTCTCTCTCTCAAATAAATAAATAAAATCTTTAAAAAAAAAAAAAGAAGTCAAAGGGCTTAAAGGAGTCATAGAAAAATGTTTACTATCTGAGGTATGAGAAATTTACGGTGGAAAACTAACACTTTGATGAAAACAGGGCTTTGATGAGTCCACAGTGCAGTAGTTATGGCATTAAGATGTGAGTTCTATGGCTGCCGCTTGGTTACTATATTCATCATATGAGTGGATGCAAAGACAACCATAACCTATCTATAGTAAGTTGCCCTCTCCTAGTTCTAATAGAGTGGGATTTCATTTAAAACACTGAAATCTATCACTAAAGATAGGTGTCTGGGAAAAGAAAAAAAATCTAGAACAGAGTACTAATTTCACTTCATCCATGCCGAGGAAAAAGGCACCAACGCGATTACATGCAGCAGATTAACCTTCTGATGTAGAAAATAAATTAAGAAGTGAGTCAATACACAATTTCTTCACAAGTTTCCTTCTATGTTGTAACATCCCTCAATTGGGAAACAAAAGCAACTACTACCATATTTGAAGATAAAAGTACTCCTTTTGCTTCCATCTAAAAGAAGCCACACCTTTGATAAGAAGTCTGAAATGAAGTGAGTCAACAATATGAATTCAAACACTGTGGGGAAATGAAGATGCCTATTAGTATGTAAACATTCCTTTCACCAGGTATGCTCATTCTGAGAAACGATCCTGGCTTTCCGAGACTGTTATATCTTAATTCTGGAAGAGCCTAAAAGAGCCAACACATACATAAACTTGACCAGGCTCTATACTCACTTGGGCACCATGGGCCCCTGGTGGTACCGTTTTCCCTTTCATGAATAAATAAGTAAAACTATTGGGTTTTGCCTCTTTGTTTTCCTCTATTCTCAAATTTTTAAAAAATAATTCATTTTTGCTTATTAAAAATACATAGTCATCATATATCTATACCTTTTAATTCACCTAATTTTATGAAAAACAAAGGGATTTTCATTTCCATTGTTTTCCATTTTTAAAAATACCAATTAAACATACATTGTTACTTTTTAGTGGTAATATTAGAAAATGTTAGTAAAGATACTGAGTTATCAACTAATCATATAAACAGCTGTTACCAACCAGTGCATGATACATAACATATTCCTTTGCCTTTCACTTATATTTACTCTCATAAAGTCCTCAGAAAAGTTTCTAAAACACTTTTTTTCTTGAATGTTCTGTATGCCCACCTTACTTAAAGTTAATCTCAAGGGTCTGATGCTGTAATAGGCAGGGCTGACTTCCCCAGAAGGTGTCTAAGCTCTAAACTATTTCTGAAAGACCAATGCTTACACATGCAATGTATCTCTCAGAGGACCTAGGATTTCATATTCAGTGTAGGCTCAATGTTATGAAATCAACTTAAAGTAACATTTTAGAACATTAAACACATTAAGAACATTAAAAAACATCCACTTCCTACTGTCAGAAGTTAGAATGATGATCTTCCTTAAACTTTAGATGTGCAAAAAAAAAAAAATCAAAACCAAAATTAAAAGCCCAACCATAAAAAGCACACTGCAGTTTCAGGACCTTTAATGCAGCAGAGTGCAAAGTCACAGTCAGGAGAGGGGCCAAGTTTCCTTCAACCTAGAAAAAGCCAAAAGCTCTACCAAAATTTCAAATTAAGATACCATTTGACTGGGGCGCCTGGGTGGCTCAGATAGTTAAGTGTCTGCCTTCGGCTCAGGTCATGATCCCAGCGTCCTGGGATCGAGTCCTGCATCGGGTTCCCTGCTCTGCGGGAAGCCTGCTTCTCCCTCTGCCTCTCTCTCTCTCTCTGACTCTCATGAATAAATAAATAAAAAAAAAAAATTTTAAAAAAAGATACCATTTGACTGTTCCATCAAACTTCCCAGTCAAGAAATACATATCACATTCTTACCACACTTCAAATGCACAATATACTTTATGTATTGGCCTACTTATATGTAGGCCAATAGTACTTTGTAGGGGCAGATCACTCTGCCACTTACAAAGTGATGTCATTTTTATACCTGATTTGAGCTTCACAAATACCCCATGAAGTAAGGTAATTGGCTATTATATACAATGTACACATGGAAACAAGACAGTCACAAATTATGCACTCAACATCATTAAACATCCTGATTCCCATTCCAATGCTCTTTTTACAGTAATTTCATCATGATCGTAACACGAACCAGAAGGTTTTAGGATAGTGATTTATGGACAAATACTAAAGAAAAATTAGATTTCTGACTTCCTGTAATGAAGGAGGAAAATCTTTGACTCACTTTACTTATTTTTTAATAATTCCTTCAAAAAACCTACCAGCCCTTAAACAAGTTTCCACACATCAGATGCCCTTTAAAAAAAGGAAATCCCTAAACTTATCAGTTACTTCCAATCCTTCCCACATTATAGGGCTAAATTTCATCTTAGAACTCAAACTGAGAAACTTTTTTCAAGTTTATCTGGTGCAGTACCTTTGAAACACACTCACATCCCTAATTTGTTTTAATCTAGTCAAAACTGTAAAACTGCCAGCAAGGAAATTCTTGAAAATGTAACTTATCACATACATTACGGCAACTTCCTCACCTAACCACACATAAACATGCAAACAATCCAGCCTCTAGTAGTTCTGCATTGTTAGATGAGTCTGCATTTTCTGTTTTAAAATATTCTGGGCTTAACAGGCCTTGCTGCTGTGTCCACGTTCTTTACATGTCAGAAACTACTGCTCTAGGATCTTAACAGTTCATACTCATCTAGCTTTTTAAAATCTTTATTTAACTTAGATAAGAATACAACTACACAATAGAGACTACAATACTATGGAACCAGTTAGTAAATCAAACATGTTAATCAATTTGTTTCTTATGCCCTGTAAATGGACTCAATTATCTAGTAAGATATTGAGCTAACACAATACACAATATATACAAAATTAAAAGATCATAAAATAGTGAAAAAGAATTGAAATTTGAGGAGGAAGCAAAGCTTCAAAGAAAATAAAATACGAATACTATAGCTTGAAAAACAAACAAACAAAAGCTTCAGAATGGATATTGTTTTAAGACTTAATGGATACTTGGAGTTGAGGTTAAACCTCAATTTTTCAGGGCTGATAATTGCAAAAATACATAGAATATTCCTACAGAAGACCAATGTGACCCTTTCTTTAGGACAGAAAACAAAATGTGGGCTAAATAATATGCTTCTTACCCATTCATATCCAACATATCTATAATAGAAAATAAAAGTAAGCACAATCCAAAATATCAGTACTATATAAAACACGGTACTCAAAGTGATTTAATGAAAACAAGCTTTAAAATCCCCCATTTCATCATTGCTTAACTTCTTTATTTCCACTGGCAAATGCTTACAAATAATAAATTTAAAATTCTCCTATCTCTAGGTCTTTTCAGATTAATATGCCCATCTTTTGTCACCTGATAGACTTACAGG
The DNA here is from genome assembly GCF_009762305.2 of Zalophus californianus. Lineage (NCBI taxonomy): Eukaryota > Metazoa > Chordata > Mammalia > Carnivora > Otariidae > Zalophus > Zalophus californianus. The sequence goes on from NC_045600.1 coordinate 96,371,436, forward strand.
AATAATCAATATTGCACTGCCTTAACTAAAGACTAAGCACTTTTGTCATTGATTTTACCATACAAAATGAAAACAGATTAAAATGAGATGTACAAATGCTAAGAATTATTGTCATATCTGGGGCTTTTTTTCCTTTTTAATCCAATGAATGCATTTCTTGCCCCTCCAGATAAATAATTTACACTTAAATTAATCTGTGGATGCAGTAACAGGGGCTCTGTGTAGGTTTTTTGTTGTTGCTTATTTGCTTTTTAAAGCAACGTTTAAATGGTCTATGGAATTGCTGCACCTGTATCCTTTTCTTAAACTAAGTTTTTTTCCTCGGAAAATACCAGAAAATATAAAGAAAAAGTCATTTATGGTTTCACCATCTGATCACTTTTATAACTATCTTTTCAACTTATTTTTAGTAGACATGACCACTTCTGGTTCTATAGTTTCATTTACAAAATTGGAATTATATTTTCTAACCTGTTTTCACTTAAAAAGTATTTCCCACACCCTTGAATATTATTTGAGAATGATTTTTATTTAATTAACTTCTTTAACTAGAATCCTATCCTTCGCTTAAAGGGTTAAAAATTACGCATTAAAATAATACCCTCACTTTCTCCTGTCCCTTCACCTTTATGATGAGAACTCGGCAAAGAATAGTAAACCATTCACACTAGCATCCAAGGTGTAATATATTGTATCCCCCTGAGAAACGTGGGATCTAGTAAGATTCAAACCTTAAACCAAAAATATGAAGCGCTAAGAGACAGTTCAAGCACTATCCAATGGATGTAACCCTACTGGAGGAGGCAAATCTAAAATTCGCAGGACTCAACAGTTACCTATTCTAGCTACAAGAAAGCTCCACTTCGTTTTTAAATAAAGCAATTGTGAAGCAGTGCAAATTTCACCCACCCAACAAAGCACCGTAATTGACTGAGTTCGTTAAAATTGCCGCTCCCAATGGCAGAGCTGGATTCATTAAACAAAGATAAATATGTAGAGCATACAAGGAACTGTGTGGACAGCTGCTACAGTGGAGTTATCGTTTAGGAAGACCACGCTAAAGTGGGCCGGTTGAGGGGGAAAAGGATAAGGAAGGGGATCTGATCACTGTCAGCCTGGCGTATAAGCAGAAATCTCAGCTGCATTATTTAATATTTAATCCTTCTATTCCTGGCATCACGGGGCTCAAACGTCACCAAAAAAGATGGGCCGGCTAAAAAAAACCGGCCGGGTGACGCACATAACATCTTACCATATGGATTCTCATCAATCAAGACCAAGAAGTGCCCCAGCCAGCCTAGTGAAGGAAGAAGGGTCCCCTCGGCCATCAGCTCCCCCGATTCCCTGGTACGCCGCTCCGGTCCGCAAGCAGGGATCGGAGGCTGCAAGACCTCCCGACCCTATGCCTCAGGGGCCGGATCACCTGGGGGGCTGCGGACTCGCGTTCCCACACCACCCTTGAGCCACCTTCTGCCGGGAGTCAGCCACCCCCCAAGCAGCCCCTGCCGGAGCAGCCCCCAGGCTCAGAAAAGACCCCACCAATGCCTCCGCCAGACAATTCAGCAGTGGGTGCCGGACAGGGCCCCGACAGGCGGCCGAGACTCCTCTCCCGGGGTCCCAACCCACCCAGGGCCGTACCTGAACGGGCAGCGCCACCTCCGCCCGACTGTGTAGACTGTCGCGGTGGCGGCGGTCACAGCTCCGACACAGTGACGCCTCACTTAAAAACAACAACCTGCTCGCTGGCGTCCGCAGCCGGGAGGCGGTGGCCGGGGGGGCGCCCCAGCGCATGCCGGGACTCGTAGTCCCTACCTCTCCTCATGTCGGGCGCGGGAGGAGGGAAGAACTACGACTCCCGAAGAGGAGCGCAGCCCGCCCTGGCTCGGCGGCAGGAAACTAGGCGGGGCGGCAGCGATCCCCACAACATCCGGGCCCCGGCACTCGAGAGGCTCCGCGGCCGGTTGCTATGGAGACGGGCGGCTACCACCACTCTAAAGGATTCGCGGTTTCACCCCGAGGGCGGCTCCCTGGATTAGGCGGATTAGTTGATACCTATTGATCTAGTGGACGGTTCACGATTTCTTTGTGGCTTTAATTGGATCTAGTAAAAAGGCTTCTCCTCAGCGCGCGCGCTAGTCTTCTTGCCATCCGCTGCCGGGAAAGACTGCGTTTGCCGAAAAAATAAAGAAGATACCGAGAATGACCGAGTACGACTGGGTGGGTGTGGGCAGAGGGCTGAATGTTTTTGACAGTTGGTATTCCTTGCTATAAATTTGGGGCACCCCGCACCGCCACTCGCCCCACCCCCCAAGAAACACCTTTCTGGGCAACCAGTGGGCTACACAGATGTAAATGTGCATCGCGTTGAGCCAGAATTGCCTCTGGAAGTATAAAATGATTGGGGATGGTGTGCAACTGCGGTGATGGCTTTAAATGAGAAAAACGTACCTTGTTAATTTTACATTTTTTTACACTGTGCCTCGTTCAAAAGGACAAGAGCAAAAAAAAAAAGAATATGGTGCACTTGTATTCACTTTTGGTGGAAACGTAGAAAGGTTTAAGGTTAAACTTAAGGTTCTGTCCCCCAATTGTGGCAAAAAAAAAAAAGATAAATAAGAAAAGCAATAACAAGGAGAATGATGGCACTGAGCAGAAACAAAAGGTGCCTCAAAATTAGACTTTTGGAGGGTTTTTTGTTTGCTTTTGGTGTTGCTATAGTTAACATCACCTGTGACTACAACATAAAAAGATGATTTTTTAATCTTAAAATTACAGCTTCCATAAAGAGCATTTTTATTATCTCAATGACTTCTTATTTATCTTTTTAAAAATGTGTATGAGGAAGAAGTTTGAAAAGTCACAGTGGCTTGGCTTTCTCTAATTCCAGGGGAGCCTGAAAATTACATTAGTGAGAAAGCTAATACCATCTCTTTGTGGATTTTTATTCTTTTCAAGGCACTTTTACAGTCATTTTTTAAGACCGTCAATTTTAGAAGAATCACTTACAATTTTAATTAACTTTCTTATACTTAAGTAAATAATATTTGCTGATCCTATGTGTAACCTGGCAGAGTATTTAAAATAATCCTTTTATTACTCTTTGTATAAGGCTGTTTTGTTTTTAATTGTATCAATTTGACCTCCACATTTTAAGAATATCAGATTTGAAGAGGGTGAAACCCAAATAAGAAAACTGCAGTGACCTATGACAAAAAGTAAAAGCAATGAGTATTTTGTTTCTGAGTCTGTGAACATTTGTGAATTATCCTGGAAGTCAAAAAGATTCAGGTAGACCCTAACATTTCCTGATTATGTGGTACAAATTATGCCAACAAAATTTATCAGCTAATTTGTCCTCTGTTTTGACTAGATTTGGTTTATTACATTTTGGGCCAAAGATGATCAGAAGGTAGTAGAAGGTGATTGATGAGAGTCAGTCCTCTGTGACTGAGGTTGCCATGGGCAACCTGACTGGGTATCCATAAAGTAAGTTAGGGTTGGTACTTTTTCCTATAAATCACAGGGGAGCCACCTTCCACCTAAAAAGCTTTCCCTGTACTCCAGAAACCTAGACATTTTGAGAAAACCTGACTTGTTGAGATACCATAGGATTCTGGTGACTTGCTATTATCCAGTGTCTGTGCTCTTGATACTTGAAACAAATTAATTGGCAGTGTCACAAAGAAGTAGCAAGATCTGATGAGTTCTACTTCCAGCTTTGCCAGCTTCCTACAAGATTATGAATATGAAGTATTAGTCAACTGGACTATACTAATGTAGTGTTATTAACCTGTAAACTTCAGAACTGAATCTGGAACACCATCCATATGCATTGAGGTAAACCTGAAAGAAAATGGTAAAAACTAATTCCATGTATATAGCAATTTATCACTTACATCCAATTTTCTTTCATTTTATCTCCAAAACCACAAGAATTATGACAGTGTTTTTGTTTGTCTTGCTTTGTTTTTACCAATTTACAGATAATACACAGAGGTGAAATCATGGTAAGGGATTGGAACCTAGGTCACAGTTACTGCCTGGTACTACTCCAACAACACTCTATTGATATTCATTCAAATCTGAACAAAGGAAAAGAAAGTGGATTAACTACTTCATATTTCCAGAATTGGGCTCAGCTTTCAAAACAAATTAGGTTCCTGACTTTCAGAAACTTAACTTGGCAAGATATTTAGTAGAATAAACCAGGAATTCAGGACGAGCTCAATTATGCTAAAGAGGAACCTAACTAATCTAACCCAAATTTGAAACTCAAAAAGGTTTTATCCTCACTTAAGTCTGACACAACAGCACTGTAAACATTCTTATCTTCATTCTAGAGGAAGAAATTGAGATTATGTTACTAGTATTAAAGATTTAGAATTCATAAAGGGTCTCAGCTTCATGAATCACAAGAATCTAGAATCTTCAAAGAAAAGGCACTTTAATGCATGTAAACAATCTTCTATTTAATACAACCTTAAAAGATCAGTTACTGTACACTGCCAACTACCATGAAGTTATTTAGATATAATAATGTAACTTCTAATCCGGAAGGATTTAAATCTTAAGTATTCTCAATATTTTTAAGTACTGCCAAATTTTTTTCTTGTATTTTTAACTACCAAATTTTTTTGCCTATTTGGACACCACAGAACACACTTATTAAGAGCTTATCACAAATGAGAAGCCCTATCATAAGTAAATCTACATATCCCTTTATATACTTATTGAATAACAAAATCAGTTCTGTTAAAAAGAAAAACAGGGGCCAAGGTGGAGTCACTTGTCCCCAGGACAGCAAAGGAAGATTTAATTGCACTTTCAGCCTCTCCAGGAAAGGAATTTTAAGCCAATCAATCTGGAATTTTCTTGTCAACACCAATGAGGTGATCTGTTACCTGGGCCCGACCTCTCCTTCCCCCAGAGGAAAACCAGGGGATCTGCTTGATAAGAACCTCTGTCCTTGGGGAACCTGGGTGGATCAGTCCCTTAAGCGTCTGCCTTGGCTCAGGTCATGATCCCAGGGTCCTGGAATCGAGCCCCGCCTCAGGCTCACTGCTCAGTGGAGAGCCTGCTTCTCCCTCTCCCTCTTCTCCTCCCCCTGCTTATGCTGCTTTCTCTGTCAATAAATAAAAAAAAAAAAAGAACCTCTTTCCTTACCCTAAGGGGAAATTCTACTGGATATTCTTTCCTGCTTTGTCAAAGATTAGTTGACCATAAAGTTGAGGGTCCATTTCTGGGTTCTCTATTCTGTTCCATTGATCTATGTGTCTCTTTTTGTTTTTTAATATTTTTTAAATTTAAATTCAATTAAATAACATATAATGTACTCTTAGCCTCAGACGTAGAGTTCAGTGATTCATCAGTCTTCTGTATTACCCAGTATCCTTATATCACATGCTCTCCTTAATGTCCATCAACCAGTTATCCTGGCCCCCAGGTTACCCTCCACTCCAGCAAACCTCAGTTTGTTTCCTATGATTAAGAGTCTCTTATGGTTTGTCTTCCTCTCTGATTTCATCTTGTTTTATATTTCCCTCCCTTGCCCTATAAGCCTCTGTTTTGTTTCTTAAATTCCACATATGAATGAGATCATAATTGTCTTTCTCTGATTGGCTTATTTCAATTAACATAATACCCTCTAGTTCCAACCACGTCATCAAAAATGGCAAGATTTCTTTTTTTTTTTGATGGCTGAGTACTATTCTATACACACACACACACACACACACACACTCACTCACACACACATGCTTCTTTATCCATAGTTTGGCTATGGGGACATTGCTGCTATAAACATTGGGGTGCAGGTGCCCCTTCAGATCACTACATTTGTATCTTTGGGGTAAATACCCACTAGTGCAATTGCTGGGTCGTAGGGTAGCTCTATTTTCAACTTTTTGAGAAACCTCCATACTGTTTTCCAGAGTGGCTGCACCAGCTTGCATTCCCACCAACGGTGTAGGAGGGTTCCCCTTTCTCCACATCCTCGCCAACATCTGTCGTTTCCTGACTTGTTAATTTTAGCCATTCTGACTGGTGTGGTGGTATCTCGTTGTGGTTTTGATTTGTATTTCCCTGATGCCGAGTGATGTGGCATTTTTTTTCATGTGTCTTTTGGCCATTTGGATGTCTTCTTTGGAGAACTGTCCGTTCATGTCTTCTGCCCATTTCTTCATTCGATTATTTGTTCTTTGGGTGTTGAGTTTGATCAGTTTTTTTTATAGATTTTGGGTACTAGCCCTTTATCTGGTAAGACATTTACAAATATCTTCTCCCATTCTACTGGTTGTCTTTCAGTTTTGTTGACTGTTTCCTTTGCTGTGCAAAAGCTTTTTATCTTGATGAAGTCCCAATAGTTCATTTTTGCCCTTGCTTCCTTTGCCTTTGGCAATGTTTCTAGGAAGAAGTAGCTGTGGCTGAGGTCACAGAGGTTGCTGCCTGTGTCCTCCTCAAGGATTTTGATGGATTCCTGTCTCACGTTGAGGTCTTTCATCCATTTTGAGTCTATTTTTGTGTGCGGTGTAAGGAAATGGTCCAGTTTCATTCTTCTGCATGTGTCTGTCCAATTTTCCCAACACCATTTGTTGAAGAGACTGTCTTTTTTCCATCGGATATTCTTTCCTGCTTTGTCGAAAGTTGTGCTTAGGTGTTCTTAGTTGACCATAGAGTTGAGGGTCCATTTCTGGGTTCTCTATTCTGTTTCATTGATCTATGTGTCTGTTTTTGTGCCAGTACCGTGCTGTCTTAATGATTACAGCCTTGTAATAGAGCTTAAAGCCTGGAATTGTGATGCCACCAGCTTTGGTTTCTTTTTCAACATTCCTCTGGCTATCTGGGGTCTTTTCTGGTTCCATACAAATTTTAGGATTATTTGTTCCAGCTCTGTGAAAAAAGTTGATGGTATTTTGGTAGGGATTGCATTGAATGTGTAGATACACATTTTCACAATATTTGTTCCTCCAGTCCATGAACATGGAACGTTTTTCCATTTCTTTGTGTCTTCCTCAATTTCTTTCATGAGTGTTCTATAGTTTTCTGAGTACAGATCCTTTGCCTCTTTGGTTAGGTTTATTCCTAGGTATCTTATGGGTTTTGGTGCAATTGTAAATGGGATCGATTCCTTAATTTCTTTCTTCTGTCTCATTGTTAGTGTATAGAAATGCAACTGATTTCTGTGCATTGATTTTATATCCTGTCACATTGCTGAATTCCTGTATGAGTTCTAGCAATTTGGGGGTGGAGTCTTTTGGGTTTTCCACATAGAGTATCATGTCATCTGTGCAGAGAGAGAGTTTGACTTCTTCTTTGCCGATTCAGCTGCCTTTTATTTCTTTTTGTTGTCTGATTGCTGAGGTTAGGACTTCTAGTATTATGTTGAACAACAGTGGTGAAAGTGGACATCCCTGCTGTGTTCCTGACCTTAGGGGAAAAACTCCCAGTTTTTCCCCACTGAGAATGATATTCAATGTGGGCTTTTCATAGATGGCTTTTATGATATTGAGGTATGTTCCCCCTATCCCTACACTGTGAAGAGTTTTAATCAAGAAAGGATGCTGTACTTTGTCAAATGCTTTTTCTGCCTCTATTGAGAAAATCACATGGTTCTTGTCCTTTATTTATTTATGTAGTATATCACATTGGTTGATTTGCAGATGTTAAACCACTCTTGCAGCCCAGGAATAAATCCCACTTGGTCATGGTGAATAATCCTTTTAATTCACTGTTGGATCCTGTTGGCTAGTATCTTGGTGAGAATTTTGGCATCCATGCTCATCAGAGATATTGATCTGTAATTCTCCTTTTTGGTGGGGTCTTTGTCTGGTTTAGGGATCAAGGTAATGCTGGCCTCATAGAACGAGTTTGGAAGTTTTCCTTCCATTTCTAGTTTTTGAAAGAGCTTCAAAAGAATAAGTATTAATTCTTCTTTAAATGTTTGAAAGAATTCCCGTGGGAAGCCATGCAGCCCTGGACTCTTGTATTTTAGGAGATTTCTGATTATTGCTTCAGTTTCCTTGCTGTTCAGGTTTTCTATTTCTTCCTGTTTCAGTTTTGGTAGTTTCTATGTCTCTAGGAATGCATCCATTTCTTCCAGATTGCCTAATTTGTTGGCATATAGTTGCTCATAATATGTTCTTATAATTGTTTGTATTTCTTCGGTGTCAGTTGTGATCTCTCCTCTTTCATTCATGATTTCATTTATTTGGGTCCTTTCTCTCTTTTTTTGCTATGTCTGGCTAGGGGTTTATCAATCTTATCCTTTCAAAGAACCAGCTCCTAGTTTCACTGATCTGTTCTACTGTTCTTTTGGTTTCTATTTCAGTGATTTCTGCTCTAATATTTATTAATTCTCCTCTCCTCCTGGGTTTAGGCTTTATTTGCTGTTCTTTCTCCAGCTCCTCGAGGCATAGGGTTAGGTTGTGTATTTGAGACCTGTCTTGTTTCTTGAGAAAGGCTTGTATCCTTTGCTGCATCCCAAAGGTTTTGAACAGTTGTGTTTTCATTTTCATTTGTTTCTGTGAATTTTTAAATTCTTCCTTAATTTCCTGGTTGACCCATTCATTCTTTAGTAGGATGCTCTTTAACCTCCATGTATTTGAGTTTTCCCAAATTTCCTCTTACGATTAAGTTCAAGTTTCAAAGCATTGTGGTTTGAAAATATGCAGGGAATGATCCCAGTCTTTTATTACTGGTTGAGACCTGATTTGTGACCCACTATCTGATCTATTCTGGAGAATATTCCATGTGCACTCAAGAAGAATGTGTATTCTGTTCCTTTTGGATGAAATGCTCTTAATATATTTGTAAAGTCCATCTGGGCCAGTGTGTCATTCAAAGCCCTTGTTTTCTTGTTGATTTTCTGCTTAGATGATCTGTCCATTGCAATGAGTGGGGTGTTAAAGTCCCCTACTATTATTGTATTATTATCAATGTGATTCTTTAATTTTGTTATTAATTGGTTTATATAATTGGCTGCTCCCATGTTAGGGGCATAAATATTTACAATTGTTAGATGTTCTTGTTGGATAGACCCTTTAATTATGATATAGTGTCCTTCCTCATCTCTTACTACAGTCTTTGGTTTAAAATCTAATTTATCTGATATAAGGATTGCTAACCCAGCTTTCTTTTGATGTCCATTAGCATGATAAATGGTTTTCCACCCCTCACTTTCAATCTGGAGTTGTCTTTGGGTCTAAAATGAGTCTCTCACAGATGGCATATTGATAGGCCTTGCTCTTTTATCCAGTCTGATACCTTCTGTCTTTTGATTGGGGCATTTAGCCCATTTACATTCAGAGTAACTATTGAAAGATATGAATTTATTCATATCTTTGAGATATGAACATCTCATTGTATTAGATGTGTAATCTCATCTAATGTATGTTTACATTAGATGTATCTAATGTATTAGATTGTATTGTGATACATTAGATTACAATTGTATCTAATGTATTAGATACAATTATCTAATTGTATTAATTAGATAGTTAATTAATTGTATTATCTGTATAATACAATTATATTGTATTATATACAATGTATTATATTACCTGTAATACAATGTTGTATTGTATTACCTGTAAAGTGACTCTTTCTGTATATTGTCTCTGTTCCTTTGTCATCTATGTTACTTTTGGGCTCTCTCTTTGCTTACAGGATCCCCTTTAATATTTCTTGCTGGGCTGGTTTACTATTATATGTCGGGGTGTTTACCTATTTTTATTGACTTTGTGGGGGGTTCTCTGTGCCTTCTGGACTTGAATGCCTGTTTCCTACCTCAGATTAGGGAAGTTCTCAGCTATAATTTGCTCCAGTATGCCTTCTGCCCCTCACTCACTCTTTCCTCTTCTTCTGGGATCCAATTATTCTAATATTGTCTTGCTTCATGGTATCACTTATCTCTCAAATTCTCCCCATCATGATCCAGTAGTTGTTTCTCTCTTTTTCTCAGCTTCTTTATTCTCCATCATTTGGTCTTCTATATCACTAATTCTTTCTTCTGCCTCATTTATCTAGCAGGTAGAGCCTCCATTTTTTTATTACATCTCATTGTCTTTTTTTATTTCAACTTGATTAGATTTTTGTTCTTTTATTTCTCCAGAAAGGGATTCTCTAGTGTCTTCTATACTTTTTTCAAGCCTAACTAGTATCTTTATAATCGTTATTCTGAACTCTAGTTCCAACATCTTACTTATGTCCGTACTGATTAGGTCCCTGGCAGAAGTACTGCCTCTTGTTTTTTTGAGATGAGTTTTTCTGTCTTGTCATTCTGTCCAGAGAAGAATAGATAACCAAGAGAACAAAATACTAAAATGTCAACAATGACCCCAGAGAAATATATGCTAAACAAATCAGAAGAAACCTGAAACCATAAATAAATAAATAAATAAATAAGAGAGAATAAAATCAGGTAGGTGACTAGAACAGAGAAATACACTGGATCCTGTGTGTATTTTGGTCTCTTTGTTAGAAAACTAGATCCCAAAACTGTAAAGAAAGAAAAACAAATATGCACAAAAATAAAATTAAATATAGAGAAAGGATATAATGTAAGGGTAAAAATGAAAATTAAAAGACAAAAACAACAACAGTAAAAAGGAATATAAACAGCAGGTTAACAGAACAGAGTATCCTGGGTACATTTTGGTCTGTTTGTTAGAAGAAAATACATCCCAAAATTGTAAAGAAAGAAAAACATATCTATCTATATATATATATAAAATTAAATACATTGAAATGATAGAATGTAACCATAAAGATGAAAATAAAAAAAGACTTAAAAAAATGAGAGAATATGATCAGAGAGGTGAAGAGAACAGAGCAATACAGTAGATTCTGGGTGTATTTTTGTCTGTTTGTTAGAAGAAACTGCATCCCAAAATTGTAAAGAAAGAAAAACTTATATATATACAAAAGTAAAATTAAATACAATGAAAGGATAGAATGTAACTGTAAAACGTAAATATTAGACTTTAAAAAAGAGTTGATAAAATAAGTTGATTGAAAAGGAAAGAAAAAAATTAAAATTGAAAGACTTTTTAAAGACTCATGAGAGAAAACCATGAATTCTATATACTATTTTCCTCTACCGCTAGAGTTTTTCAGTTCTGTATGATTGTTAAACTTGGTCTTAGCTGAATGTTCTTGCTGATCTTGTTGCTCCAGTTCTCAGGTGTATTTGCCCTGGGTGGAATTGCATTTAGCCAAGGGGCCAGGCTGAGTAATCTGCTCTGGTTTGCTTTATGTGCCTTTTTTTCTCTGAAGGCTTTCCCTGCCACTTTAGAGGATGAGAATGAAAATGGTGGCCTCCCAATCTCCAGCCCCATAACTGGAAGCTCAGGGCCCTACTCCTCAGTGCACCTTCAGGGAAAAGCAGTCAATCACTCCTGTCTCCCTGGTCTCCATATGCACTCTGTGCTCACCCAGCCTGTGACCAAGCGTTTCTATCTCAGGCACGTGACTCTGTTTTGAGTCTCCAAACCCCGCAGACTCTGCAGTGTGCACCTGCACAGCTCCTTCCGGGGAAGGGTGGAGGGGTCTCACCGTGGTTCTACCGCCTGCTGGGGCCCTGCTTGGAGAGCAGTCGCCCGACTGTGTTCATGGTTTATGGCAACTCTGAGCTGAAAGTCCACTCTCGGGCTCACTAATTGCAGCTGGCTTCCCCACTCCAGTGCCTGGGAAATCTGCCGCACTCAGGCACCTTCATTTTTTTGTGACCCCGGGGATCCTGAGACCACACTATCCCACCTAGGATTCCACCCCACTTCCCCATCTGAGCGCCTTTCAGGCAGGGATGTCCCTCACCAGAGCAGACCTCTAAAAGTTCCGCTCTGCTGCTATATCACTTTCCAGTAGCCTGCTCAGAAAGGCTCCCTTCTCCTCCCCTCCATGGTTACCTTCCAATATATTGCCTCAGATTCACTTCTCCCCACCTCCTACCTTGCAGAAAGTGGTTGCTTTTCTGTTTGTAGAGTTGCAGCAATTCTTTTCTTAGAGTCCCATTTGAGTTCACAGGTGTTCAGAATGATTTGATAGCTATCTAGCTGAATTCCTAGGACCAGACAAAACTAAGGTCTCCTACTCCTCTGCCATCTTGGACCTTAATCCTTGAAACAATATTTTCTCTTGCTAGTAACTTATCCTTCCTATGAAAACCTTCCATTTGTACCACTCAGGATGCTGCCTGATTTGTGAGTTGCTTAATAAAGCCAATTAGATCTTCAAATTTACTTGCTTGAATTTTGTTTTTTAACAGTCACTATTGCTACATTTGGAAGTTCCTGATAGCCGAGTCCTCAGATTAGGAAACAAAACCATCTAATCCATCTCCTTTATTTTATATTTATAGACAGATTGTATATTTATATCCTTGTAAAATAATTTCATCAAAGTCACATAGCTATTAGTGCCAATATCAGAACGCAGAACTGGTGACACCTAATAGGTGCTTTTTACAGCTCTTACAGCAGAAGATATGCAAATACCAACAAGATTCCCAATTAGTCTGCTTGACATGTTCTTGTATAAGCCATGCAGGTTATGATTATGGCCTTCTCTCTCCCCACACTCCTTTGCCTATCTCCCAGAGGCCTCTTTAACTCCTAGCCACATCTTTCATAACAAATATGTGTAGCCAGTACTCACAATGTCATATAGGGCTCAGCAGCGTGAGCATCACCTGGGACTTTGTTAGAAATGCAGAATCTTGGCCCTACACCAGACCTGAGTCAGAATCTACTTTTTAACCAGATTCCTGTGTATTTCATATGCACATAAAAGTAAGAGAAGCACTGTACAAAAGAACATTACTATGGATAAAGGACTTCTAGTTTCAGATAACTTCTGAGGGTTATTGGTAGGTAAGATTTTGTTTTTGATTAGCAAAGTCAAAGGAATGAAGTGGGCCCTAAACGTGGCAGGGTCAGTGGTAGCTGGAGGTTCTAGCAAGATAAATATTCATAAAATAATGGTCTAATTCCCAAGAACTGAGCAATGAAGTTTTTCTCAGGCCAAAGGTTAAGCCTCTCAGTTCAGTATACCAATACAATAGAACAATAACTAAACACCTCAAACCTTTGTCAATTAAAATGTCAATCTTTAAAGAAATGGATAGTTGACATGGAAAACTTGAGGAAAAAAAGACCAGCAATCTCATCTCTAACACCTATGTTTGCAATAAGGTAATTCACATTAAGAAAAAGGCTTTTTTCCTGGGGCGCCTGGGTGGCTCAGTCGTTAAGCATCTGCCTTCGGCTCAGGTCATGATCCCATGGTCCTGGGATCGAGCCCCGCATTGGGCTCCCTGCTCTGCTGGAAGCCTGCTTCTCCCTCTCCCACTCCCCCTGCATGTGTTCTCTCTCTCGCTGTGTCTCTGTCAAATAAATAAATAAAATCTTTAAAAAAAAAAAAAAGAAAAGAAAAAGGCTTTTCCCCTTACGCAAATACAGCAGCAAATCAAGCACTCTTAGACTGGATTTTCAAGAAGATCCAAATGATTTCTCAAAAGTACTGAAAGAAGCTCTTCTGAAAAGTTACTTTGCCTTATGATTGTTATTAAGGCAAAGCATGAGAACATAATATACTACTCTATGATATCACTTCATTTTATAAACTGTATGTTTATAAACTTTATAATTTCTATGGAATAAATGATATTTTAAAAAGATGATATTTAAAAAGAACAAATAATCCAGGCTCCCTTATTTAACAAACAGAAAACTGAAGTAAAGAGAATCAGACTTACCCAAATTCTCACATTCCCAGCAAGTCCAGGAGACTACAACCTGGGTCTCATAACTCCAGTGCTCTTTTCATTAAACTTGATTCAGATTTTTAAATCCCTTAATCACAGAAAAATAATTCCAAAAAGTTTATTAAGGATACCGTTCAAGTAGAACATTAATAGTTGACTGAAGAGTTGATTAAATATGGTTTTATAGTACTGTTAAATGAAAAGGTAGGTTTTAGGGATGTTATTCCGGGGAAAACATTTTAACTCAGGTTCATTTCAACTTGTGACACCTTTTTATTTTTCAAGATTATAACCAGCCACAAGTACATTTAAAACATGAGTAGATATAAGATGGTATATGTATGTTCTTACTTATGGTTCTTATATATATTTATGATTTTCCCAACTAGAAACACAAGCAAAATTGAATTTATAAAGGATTAACCACTGGAAGTCATCAGAAAAAAATAATAAGCTATTACAATCTCAAAATGAAGGTTATTAAACAAACAAACAAAAATCTTTAGTACCAGAATTTAGGCAATCCCATCAGGTTGGAATTACACTGAGATAATTAAGCCAAGGCAGGGTTAATATTCATCTTCACCAATGTAAACTGAGGAAGAAACATAACTATTTAAGAAACTATTTTCAAGTACTTAATTTGTATATTTAGCATAAACAATATAATCAAAATTAACATCCATTTAACCAGTACATGTTTCAGTTCTTTTATTATAAGTAATGTTGTAGACTGATTTTTTACTACAATTAAGTTTCTTAGACTTAAAAACTAAAATTTCCCAGGATTCAAAGTCATTAACAGTTTTTAGTTCTTCATACATTTCATTAATTTTTTTAAATGGAGTTACATTAATTTACCTGACAATCATCAATACAAAGTGCTCTTTCACTGCCAGATTGGGTATGGGTTTTCATTTACATTTTTTAAAATACAGTTATGTTTCCTACCAAGATACATTTTATCTTTTAGAATAGCTATCTTTGCTTCATCAGAGTTGCAATATTTTGCCTATTATTTTTTACATAGGAATAAAAATGTTTATGAGTTAAATACATTAATCCTTTGTCATTCTTTCTAGGTAATGTTCCCAGTCTGTGGTTTACCTTTTAATTTTGGTTAGCTGTATCTTCAGGTATAAATAAGACAATTAAATACCTCAATCCCTTCCTTTATAATTTCTTTTGTCACTTTTAAATTTATAATGTCCTCCTTTCTCAGAGGGTTAAAAATACCTTTCTCCTAGTTTCTGGTTTTTTTATAATGTGATTTTTAGTCAGCGTGTATTTAATTCATCTGAAGTTTATTTTGATAATATTTGAAGGCAAAGATATATATTTTTGAAAATAGCTAGCTAGTTTCCCAACATCATTTACTGAGTTGGTTTCCTATATGTTTGTCTTCGATATAATAAATTGTAAGCCTTAGGAATTTTGTATTATTTATCACTGCATTTCCAACATCTAACAATGTGTGGCACACAGTAGGCACTCAATAAGTATTTGCTGAATCAATGAATGAATGATAGTTTATATAGTCTGTTCCATTTGAATTCTCTCATCTTCATTAGTGAAGCTTGATGTTTTTAATAGACTTGACTTTACTAAGGATAAAGCATGTTATATGCATGTGCTAGAAAGCTATGTGCGCTTTTGCATCCATTCTTTTCAATATCTTTCTCCCTTGTATCCCCAAATAGCTAAATTATTTGTATTTTAAGTATCTATTAAACTATATGTATATATACACATATTTAATTTATATATTAAAAATTGTAGTAAGTTGCACCACCAGCTACCCAATGTTTGTCCAGAACCCTACTAGTCATCCTTGATCTGTCCCTCATCACCACCCACATTCAGTCAATCACCAGACCCTGTGAATTCTACTTCCAAAATATATTTCAAATTTGTTTACTTATCTCCCTCTCTATACCACCACCCTACTATAGATCATTGTCATTAGTCACTTGGACTGCCATAGCTCCTTTCTACATCCATTCAAGGCTCAGACAGCAGCCAAGTTAATCATACAAAAACTTGTTACTTAATGAGATGCATCTCCTTAGAACCCTTCAATAGCTTTCCATTGCTTTTACCATAAAGATCCATATTTTTAACAGAGTTAACAAGACCCCTCAGGATCTGGCCTCTCTCCCTTTATTCTCATCTCACTCATTTTCACCCTAACTTACTTGACTTTGGCCATGCTGAGTTTATCTTTGTTCCCATTTCTATCTTTTCCTGGCCTTCCAGTCTTAGATTCAATGATATTCACTAAATTGGCCTTTCTTAGCCTCCATACTAGGTTAGAACCCTCTATAAATTTTCATAAATATCTTGTATTTTTTTTCTCCATAGCACTTACCACAATTGTAATTATTAGTTGCCTAATTATTTGCTTAATGGTTATGCCCACAAGGCTAAAATCCCTAAATGTTTATCTTGTTCTCTTCTCATTCTAGAATTCAGCAGTATGTCTTCTTCTAACTATGACTTCTTGCAGATTTTCTCCATGATTTACAAATGTTTTGATAAATTCTCATGATTCTAGTACAGGATTTTTAAAAGCTATCTTATACATACTTTTGATAAGTTTACTTTGTACAGACATTATGTCATTTAATGAGGACTAGCCACTGCCCTCAAGAGAACAGAATTCCTGAAAAAGTGAAGTGGACACTTTTTTGTTTTGTTTTTTTCCAGGTTTATTGAGATAAAATTGACATATAACAGTGTGTAAGTTTAAGGTGTATTACACAATTTCTTGTATGTATGTATTGTGAAATGATTACCACAATAAGGTTAACACATTCATCACCTCACATAATTAAAATTATTTTTGTGCTGAGAACATTTAAAATCTACTCTCTTAACAACTTTCAAGTATATAATAAAGTATTGGTAACTATACTCATCATGCTGTACATTAGATCCCTTGAAATTATTCTTCTTATAACTGGAAGTTTGTACTCATTGACCAACATCTCTCCATTTCCCCAACCCCCTAAAAACCATCATTCTTCTGTTTCAAAGAGTTTGACTTTTTAAAAATTTTAGATTCATATATATGTGAGATTCTAGTATTCTTTGACTTAGTTCACTTTGCATAACGCCCTCCATGTTTGAAATGGCAGGATTTCCTTCTTTTTATGGATGATTAATATTCATGTGTGTATGTATACATGAGAATATAGTATGCTACATCTTTATCCATTCATCCGTTAATGGACATATCTTGGCTATTATTGCGAATAATACTGCAACGAACATGGGGGTGCAGATATCCCTTTGAGATAGTGATTTCACTTCATTTGGATATATACCCAGAACGGGGATTGCTGGATCATATGGTAATACTAATTTTAATTTTTAATTTTTTGAGATATCTCCATACTGTTTTCTATAGTTGCTGCATCAGTTTGCATTCCCACCAACAGTTTACAAGTGTTGCCTTTTCTTCACATCCTCACCAACGCTTGTTATTTGACACTAGCCTTTCTAACAGGCATGGGATGATATCTCATTGTGGTTTTAATTTGCGTCTCTCTGATCATTAATAATGTTGAACACCTTCTCACGTTCCTGGTGACCGTCTGTCAGTCTGATCTGGAAAAATGTCTATTCAGGTCCTCTGCTCGTTTTTAATCAGATTATGTTTTGCTATTACATTGTATGAGCTCCTTGTATATTTTGGATACTAACCCTTTATCAATATGGTTTGCAAATATTTTCTCCCATTCTGTAGGTTGTCTCTTCATTCTTTTGATTACTTCTTTTGCTGTGCAGAAGCTTTTCAGTTTGATGCACTCACTTGTTATTTTTGCTTTTGTTGCTTACGCTTTGGGTGTCATATCCAAAAAATCTATGCCAAGAATGACATGACAGAGCTTTCCTCTGTGTTCTTTTCTTGGAGCTTTGTGGTTTCAGGTCTAACATTTAAGTCTTTAATTCATTTTGAGTTAATTTTTGTGAATGATATGTATAAGACAGGGTTGATGCTAACTTTAGTTTTGTTTTTTTTTTTCCAAAATTTTATAATTGAGAATGATTTGATGTGTTTATATTTTAGGACAAGAAATGTGCTTCAACTTCAAATTCAGGCACAGAAGTGAAACCTGAACAATTTCCTCCTTGTGTGAACACTGGCAATCCTGTGTTTTCATGTATGTTGGACCCAAAGACACTCCATACAGCTACCTCACTATCAAAATCTAAGATGATTATGTATAAAACCAATTCATGTAATTATGGTGAATTTTTACCTATGCCACAGTTTTTTCCCTGCAGTTATACTCCAAGGGAGCAAGTATTTTCAAGCCACATTAGAGCTACTGGATTTTATCAAAATAACTCTCTAAACACTACACCTGATAGAACCAGAACCCTTGACTTTCCTAATTTTCAACATACTCTATGAAAATATATTCCTTTGTATATTTAAGAGAAAGTATACTCAGGAAAAATGAGTTTTAAATCTAAGGCTAGAATACCTAACTTGGAACATAAAAGTATTTGAATTAGTTAAAAGAATACCTTTAAGAAATAAAGCATTTGAACTGATAACTGAATGAAAATAAAAATGTGTTCAAAATAGAATAAAAAGTAGACATGTTTTAGTACATCTTGGCTTTATTTAGTACATGCTCTCCAAAAGTTTTAAAAGGCTTTCAAGATCTCAGTTGTCCACTGAGTATATTCATCAAGACAAAGAAACACAGGAGCACTAAGAAAAAAATTGAATTAAGGAAGACTGACCAGTAATTTCCCAGTTTTATGTTATTTCAACTAAGGGCTTAGAACCTGGGAGAAAGTTAGTTTCCACTGCTAGACTAGTGGAAGAAAAGACCTGTTATTCATTCATTCATTTCGCAAATATTTATAGAAGGCCTACTTATGACAGGCACCATACAATGCAAATGAAACACAGAAATAAAAGACAATGTCTTTTATTGTTTAAATGAATAATATTTTAGGGGACTGAGATTAGCAAATTAATAAAATGTGATAATTTCTGTAAAGTACGCAAAAGGTCTTTCAGACACAAAGACAGATTGCTCAAATTCAGACCAAGGACATCAGGAGAAGCATCCTGGAGAAGGTAAAATCAAATCAAAAGAAAGGTCATCCAGGAAGAAGAAGCAATACATATAAGAGTACAAAGATGCTAGAGATGTGGTACTTTTTTTATAAACACAAATAATATGATATATCCTTAACACAGTGTGAGCAGTGGTAGATGATGGACTATACTATTCTTCAAACTCTGTAATTCCACTGTATACAAAGATTTATTTATTTATTTATTTCAGCTGCCATCTGTCATAACCACACTTGAGTCTGAGTACCTTTATGGAAAAAAAATCACTGTTAGTTTCAGGCTCAGGTTCTAACATCAATTAGAAAAATAATCTTGTGAGTTCCTAGGGCATCAGAAAAGTTGGATCTTCTGTTTACAAAAAATGGTTTGATGTGAGGAAATAGCTCAAACTCTGACTCATGAGGATTTCCCAAATACCTCAAAATTTGAGATTTGATAATGACACAAGCAAAAAGAAAAATTAGTTTTCTTCATGTCCTTTAAAACATCAAAAATCCAGAATTGCACAAGATATCCAGGTGAATAAAGCAAATTTAAAAATTTGAGTTTAGTAGCCTCTGCAAAATCTATATAACCTGTTTTTCCCCTTCACTGCAGGTACTCAATCTGTGGCAAGGGAAGTCAACTTTTTTGTTTTTTAAAGATTTTTATTTATTTGTCAGAGAGAGCGAGCACAAGCAGGGGGAGCAGCAGAGGGAGAGTGAGAAGCAGGCTCCTCACTGAGCAAGGAGCCTGATGTGGGACTCGATCCCAGAACCCTGGGATCATGACCTGAGCTGAAGGCAGACGCTTAATGACTGAGCCACCCAGGCATCCCAGGGAAGTCAACCTTTTAATATTCAGAATCTAGATATTAACCTAAAGTTTCTTACAATGGCAGGTGGCTAGGTCCTTTTTGTTTTGTTGTTGCTAAAATTCTCACATAGGCTATATCTCAGAATTAAGCACATTGTCTGGAATGCCATTATGTAGTCATTCAGTGCCTGTTAAAGTCCAGGGACTCCTGTTGGCACTAAGAGCCTACCCTCATGGAGCTTAGATTCTAGTAAGTTCTAGGAGGAAAAAAAAGACCAAAAAACATATGTATAGATATATATGTGTGTAAGTATATATACATATTTATGTACTGTAATTATTTATGTTTACACATGTTACATACATGTATTATGTTTTATATACATATAGGCATATATTTACATTTATATACATGTATAGATGTGCGTATGTAAATGATATATACATATTTACATGTAAATATTTATGTGTACCTATATATACATATAAAACATGCCAAGTGATAAATGTTATGGGGAAAAATGGAATAGGGTTGGGGGAAAAGGAGTGCTTGGGCAAAGAGTTATATTTGATAGATTGGTCAGGGAAGGTCTCGGATAAGTTGATGTTTGATCATACCCATGAAGGAAGTGAAGGGAGTATCTGGGGAAGGTAGAGCTGTTGTGAGACAATTGAATATGTAGTCTGGAGTTCAAGGGAGAAGTCCAAGTTGAATACAATCAATTGAACAATATACACACAAAGAAATTATCTGAAATCATGAGACTCGATAAGATTATAAAGTATTCATGGAAAAGACCTAAGGACTAAGCTCTAGGCAACTCCAACATTTAGAAGTCAGAGGAATGCATCTGAATTGGTAAAGGAGAAGTCAAATTGTCACTCTGCACAGATGACATGATACTCTATGTGGAAAACCCAAAAGACTCCACCCCCAAATTGCTAGAACTCATACAGGAATTCAGCAATGTGACAGGATATAAAATCAATGCACAGAAATCAGTTGCATTTCTATACACTAACAATGAGACAGAAGAAAGAAATTAAGGAATCGATCCCATTTACAATTGCACCAAAACCCATAAGATACCTAGGAATAAACCTAACCAAAGAGGCAAAGGATCTGTACTCAGAAAACTATAGAACACTCATGAAAGAAATTGAGGAAGACACAAAGAAATGGAAAAACGTTCCATGTTCATGGACTGGAGGAACAAATATTGTGAAAATGTGTATCTACACATTCAATGCAATCCCTACCAAAATACCATCAACTTTTTTCACAGAGCTGGAACAAATAATCCTAAAATTTGTATGGAACCAGAAAAGACCCCAGATAGCCAGAGGAATGTTGAAAAAGAAACCAAAGCTGGTGGCATCACAATTCCAGGCTTTAAGCTCTATTACAAGGCTGTAATCATTAAGACAGCACGGTACTGGCACAAAAACAGACACATAGATCAATGAAACAGAATAGAGAACCCAGAAATGGACCCTCAACTCTATGGTCAACTAAGAACACCTAAGCACAACTTTCGACAAAGCAGGAAAGAATATCCGATGGAAAAAAGACAGTCTCTTCAACAAATGGTGCTGGGAAAATTGGACAGACACATGCAGAAGAGTGAAACTGGACCATTTCCTTACACCGCACACAAAAATAGACTCAAAATGGATGAAAGACCTCAACGTGAGACAGGAATCCATCAAAATCCTTGAGGAGGACACAGGCAGCAACCTCTGTGACCTCAGCCGCAGCAACTTCTTCCTAGAAACATCTCCAAAGGCAAGGGAAGCAAGGGCAAAAATGAACTATTGGGACTTCATCAAGATAAAAAGCTTTTGCACAGCAAAGGAAACAGTCAACAAAACTGAAAGACAACCAGTAGAATGGGAGAAGATATTTGTAAATGTCTTACCAGATAAAGGGCTAGTACCCAAAATCTATAAAAAAAAACTGATCAAACTCAACACCCAAAGAACAAATAATCGAATGAAGAAATGGGCAGAAGACATGAACAGACAGTTCTCCAAAGAAGACATCCAAATGGCCAAAAGACACATGAAAAAAAATGCCACATCACTCGGCATCAGGGAAATACAAATCAAAACCACAACGAGATACCACCACACCAGTCAGAATGGCTAAAATTAACAAGTCAGGAAACGACAGATGTTGGCGAGGATGTGGAGAAAGGGGAACCCTCCTACACCGTTGGTGGGAATGCAAGCTGGTGCAGCCACTCTGGAAAACAGTATGGAGGTTTCTCAAAAAGTTGAAAATAGAGCTACCCTACGACCCAGCAATTGCACTAGTGGGTATTTACCCCAAAGATACAAATGTAGTGATCTGAAGGGGCACCTGCACCCCAATGTTTATAGCAGCAATGTCCCCATAGCCATAGTCAAACTATGGAAAGAGCCCAGATGTCCATTGACAGATGAATGGATAAAGAAGATGTGGTATGTGTGTGTGTATATATATATATATATATATATATATATATATATATATATACACATACAATAGAATACTACTCAGCCATCAAAAAAAAAAATGAAATCTTGCCATTTGTGATGATGTGGATGGAACTAGAGGGTATTATGTTAAGTGCAATAAGCCAATCAGAGAAAGACAATTATCATATGATCTCACTCATATGTGGAATTTAAGAAACAAAACAGGATCACAGGGGAAGGGAGGAAAATAGAAAACAAAACAAAATCAGAGAGAGAGAGACAAACCATAAGAGACTCTTAATTATAGGAAACAAAGTGAGGGTTGCTGGAGGTGACGGGGTGGGGGGATGGGGTAACTGGATGATGGACATTAAAGAAGGCATGTGATGTAATGGGCAGTTCCCCTGAAATAATTTTTATGTTCTTGTGAGGGAAAAAAAGTAAAACCTATTTAATCTTTAAAAAAAAAGAAGTCAGGGGAATGAATATGAATAAAAAAATGAGACCAAGGAGAAGTGATTACTTAAGGAGGAAGAAATTAGCAAACTAATGCCCAAAAGCCAAGTAAAAAACTTGTTTCAAGAAGAGGGAATGAACCAGCTTTGTGAAATTATCTTGGGAGATAGCACATGGATTGAGACCTGAAGATGTGATTAGGCAATGTGGAGAACATTGATCACCTCAACAAGAAGTGTTTTGGTTAGGTCACAGAATGGAAAACTTTAATAGAATAGGTTAAATTTTTTTTAAAGATTTTATTTTTTTTATTATTTTAGAGAGGGAAAGAGAGAGAGCAGGGGAAGAAGCAGAGGGAGAGAGACAAGCAGACTGTGCTGAACACAGAGCTGGACCCAGGGCTCCATCCCACAACCCTGAGATCTTGACCTGAACCAAAATCAAGAGTCAGATGCTTAACCTACTGAGCCACCCAGACACCCCTGGAATAGGTTTAAGAAAGAATGGCAGTAGTACTTTTTAGTAGTTTTGCTGTATACTGAACAGAGAAACAGAGTGAAAGCTGGAAGTAGACATAGGGGGCCAAAGGTTATTTTTTTAAAGATAGGGATAATGTAGCCTATTTGTATTCTGATGGGATCACATTTTGAGAACTACTGATCTGTACTAATCAGTTCTAAAGATAAAGGTAGCTGAAGACAACTACAGTGTAATGTTTCTTTAATATGGACTAAAAAACTAACGAAGGATAGTTGGAAGAAAGGCAGGCAGGGACAAGGTGCCCTGTCCTAGGAGGAAAACTACCCTTAAAAGGAAAAAGACCCCATCCTGTTATTCTAGGCTTTATTCAATGCCCCAGCCTTGAATCTTCCTATTGGGAGGCCTTATAACTTGTATGTGACAGAAAGGAAGGGAATGGCCTTGGGCGTCCTAACCCAGGCCCAGGGTACCAGCTCAGCAGCCAGTGGTATGTTTAAATAAGGAGCTTGATCTGGTGGTCATGTGGCTGCATGCCTTAGGACAGTGAGGACTGCAACTCTCTTGATCTGAAACACCACCCTGGAAGGAGCCCTCCACCCTTTCCCACATGAAAAATTACCTGATAGGTAGATGAGCACGTGGACAAAAACCTGATTGGGTGACAGATACATGGAGGGTTAATCATTAAAACAGCCCACATGATAAAAGCCCATAAAACCCCCTAGATTTAACCACCAAATCAACAATCCTCTTGGGTCCCTTCCCTCTTCAGGAGCTTTGTACTATCCCTCAATAAACTTTGCTTTGATGCCCACCACTCGTCGTCTGATCTACCCTTTCATTCTTCGAAGCAGCATGACCAAGAACCACGGGCGCTAAAGGAAAAGAAATCTTGCAACAAAACTAAACCGCATAAAAAAGAAGCATGGATAGACCATATACAGAATTATTCACCAGCTTATAGTATATTTAGAACTAGGATACATAAGAACAACCTAAAAGAAGCATTAGAATTTGTACTGTAAAATATTAAATTCACCACTTTGTGAGATAAACTATGTAAAGCAGTACATTTTTGGAATATGCTAAAGCACACAAATAAATGAGTTTGTAATTTTTCCAAAAAGAAAGATGCCATTTCAGATAAGTTTGAACAACCAATTCTTGTAGAAAATATCTAAAGCACATTAGGTAAAACACATATACTTTAGGCAAACTTTCCTACCTTTACACGATTATCAGAATATTTGACATTTCACTTCCATTTTTTGACTCATCATTACTGGAAATAAAGCATGAACTCTCAGCTTCAAATAAAATGAACTTTATCCTCCCAAAGGAATATTTTACCGTTTTTTTTAGATCTTCTTTCTTTTAGCTATAAACTAAAAGACTATTAGAAATATAGTTTACACCATCAAAAATCTAATTAATATATCTCACCGAATAAGTTGATTGGTTTTTACCATCTATAATAGCTCAAAATTATTGCGAATTTACTATTTCTATTACTATACTGTTTGTTTTGTTTACTAAACAAAAAATATTTTATTTAGGTCACAAAAAGGCTAAAATGAAGTATAAATACTGTCAAAAGTAGTTCCCTGCAGAGACTATTTGAGATGGTCATAGAGTCATATGCCTTTAAACATTTTAGAAAGGGGAATTACATTTCAAAAACTGTGGACAATGGCAAAGAGAAGATGCTGGTAATCTGGTCATGATTTGAAGATTAAACTTGGTTTTACTGATGGCACATGAGAGTTAGTTCCAGTGAGGTATGTGTCAAAGGTTTATAAATAGAGGTAATTATCCTAAACATAGGAAGGAGGAAGCCTGTTGTGTAGAATTGGAGGCATGATGCCATGAAACATTCCATTCAAACTAATTCTCCTTGTTCTGATTCTGTGTGTTAAAAAATGGAATTCAACTGAGTAAATTTTCAAAGTTTAATTGGCTTTATTCAACAATTCATAAATCAGGCAGCATCCCATCTAGCAAGTAGAAAAGCTCTGAGAAGCTCTACAAAATGGAAGACTTTTAAAGGCAGAAACAGAGCAGGACAAAGAAACTTAAGAAAATTTAAAAAAAGGATCTTTTCAGGCAAAGTCACCTTCCTTTGGGAAAAGGATGGGGGTCTATTAAGCAATTTACCTCAGTAGTGCTGATCAGGAAATTCCAGATTGACTGGTTAAAGGTCAAATTCCTGCAATTGTATCTTAGTTTGCTGTCAGTGGGGGCAAATGACTCAATTTTTTTTAACTTTTTTCATTTTTTAAATTTTTATTTTTTATTACTTTTTAAAATTCCCATATAATTAACATAAAGTGTTATTATTAGTTTCAGGTGTACAATATAGTGATTCAACAACTCTACACATTACTCAGTGCTCATCATGATAAGGGTACTCTTAATTCCTTTCACCTATTTCACCCATCCCCCCATCCACCTCCCCTCTGTCAACTACCAGTTTGTTCTCTACACTTGTGTCTTTTTTTTTTTTGGTCTTTTTTTCTTTGTTCATTTGTTTTGTTTCTTAAATTCTACATATGAGTGAAATCACACAGTATTTGTCTTTCTATTTCACTTAGCATTATACCCTCTAGATCCATCCATGTTGTTGCAAATGGAAAAATCTCATTCTCTTTATGGCTGAGTAATATTCCATTGTAGATACCATACCATATCTTTTTTATCCATTCCTCTATCAGTGGATACTTGTGTTGCTTCCACATTCTGGCTAATGTAAATAATGCTGCAATAAACATAGGGGTGCATATTATCTTTTCAAATTAGTGTTATCATTTTCTTTGGGTAAATACTCAGTAGTGGAATTATTGGGTCATATGGTAATTCTATTTTTAATTTTTTGAGAAATCTCCACACTGTTTTCCACAGTGGCCGTACCAGTTTGAATTCCCACCAACAGTACCTGAGGGTTCCTTTTTATCCACATCCTTGCCAATAGTTGTTATTTCTTGTCTCTTGGATATCAGCCATTCTGACAAGTATAAGGTGATATCTCATTGTGGTTTTGATTTGTATTTCCTGGACGATGAGTGATGTTGAGCATCTTTTCGTGTGTCTGTTGGCCATTTGTATGTCTTCTTTGGAGTTATGTCTGTTCATGTCTTCTGCCTCTTTTTAATCTTGGAAATCTGGGATTGTGATACCTCCAGTTTTGTTCTTTTTCGAGAATGCTTTGGCTATTTGGGGTCTTTTGTGGTTCCACACAAATTTTAGGATTGTTTATTCTAGTTCTGTGAAAAATGCTGTTGGTATTTTTTATGGGATTGCGTTAAATCTGTAGATTGCTTTGGGTAGTATTGACATTTTAACAATATTTGTTCTTCCTATCTATGAGCATGGGATAGCTTCCCATTTGTTTGTGTTATCTTTGATTTCTTTCATCAGTATTTTATAGTTTTCAGAATACAGGTCTTTCCCCTCTTTGGTTAGGTTTATTCCTAAGTATTTTATTATTTTTGGTGCAATTGTAAATGGGATTATTTTCTTAATTTCTCTTTCTGCTACTTCATTATTAGTGTATAGAAATGCAACAGATTTCTGTACACTGATTTACATACTGCAACTCTCCTGATTCATTTATCAGTTCTAGTTTTTTGGTGAGTCTTTAGTATCATGTATATAGTATAGTATATATAGTATCATGTCATCTGTGTATAGTATCATGTCATCTGTGTATAGTGAAAGTTTTACCTCTTCCCTATCAATTTGAATGCCTTTCATTTCTTTTTCTTGTCTAATTGCTGTGGCTAAAACATCCAGTACTATGTTGAATGAAAATGGTGAGTAGATATCCTGTCTTGTTCCTGACCTTAGGGGGATAGCTCTCAGTTTTTCTTCATTGAGGATGATGTTAGCTCTGAGTTTTTTATAGATAGCCTTTATTATATTGATGTCTCTTCCCTCTAAGCCTACTTTTCGAGGGTTTTTATCATGAATGGATATTGTACTTTGTCAAATGTTTTTTCTGCATCTATTGAAATGATCACATTGTTTTTATCCTTTCTTGTATTGATGTAATGTGTCACACTGATTGATTTGTGAGTACTGAACCACCCTTACATCCCAGGAATAAATCCCACTTGATCAGGGAGAATGATTATTTTTTAATGTATTGTTGGATTTGGTTTACTAATATTTTGTTAAGGATTGTTGCATTTATGTTCATTAGAGACCTTGCTCTCTCTTCTGTGTAGTGACTTTATCTGGTTTTGGTATCAGGGTAGTGCTGGCCCCAGAGAATGAATTTGGAAGCTTTCCTTCTTCTATTTTCTGGAATAGTTTGAGAAGAATGGTAGTAACTCTTCTTTAAATGGTAGAATTCAGCTCTGAAGCCATAAGTGACTCTATTTTGCACTTGTTTTTTTTTTTAACATGTTTGCTAAGCAACTTTATGATGTGACTTTTCATATATATCTGCTTGTAAGGAGACATGAATTGTCATATAACCTACCATCCCATGGACATGCTCACTCAATTTCTACTTATGAATTAATAGTAAGTAGGCAGTCTGTTTTGTTCAGTCTCCTGAGCTTAGTTAATGTGATTCTGATACTCAGAGATGGGTCAGCTCTTGATAGGTCTTTGTCTGAGAAGGAGACTGAGCCAGATCAGTTCAATAAGATAATGAAATACATTCCTATTGTCAGTCCTTTTCAGAGATCACCTACTAATCTTTTCTCCAGATGGTACGTGCAAAAATCCTTTGCCCATGGGGGTGCCTGGGTGGCTCAGTCAGTTAAGTATCCAACTCTTGGTTTCAGCTCAGGGTCATGAGATAGAGCCACGTGTATCCAACTCTTGGTTTCAGCTCAGGGTCATGAGATAGAGCCACGTGTCAGGCTCAGCACTCAGTGCTTATCCCTCCCCCTCTGCTCCTCCCCTCACTCACTCACTCTCTCTCTCTTTCTAATAAATAAATAAATAAATAAATAAATAAATAAATAAATAAATAAATAAATAAAATCTTTAAAAAAATCTTCTGCCCTTTTTTGCCACATGGATGAGGCTCACTGGAAAGTACTTGGCTTGCTAGTGACCAGTGGTCTCCCCTTCAACAAACTCTAAACAGGTTCCTCTAAGCCACTTTTTCAACTGGGCCTGATCCCTGGGCCTTGCCCCTAAGAGCTCAGTTGTTAGCAAGAATACTGCTAAGTTGGTGTAGCCAGAATCCCCAACATCAGTTTTGATCACTCTCAATATCTGACCAAATTCCTCATCCCCCACAATCTCCCAGATGATACCCAGTCAACCTGGCCCGCTTTCAGCAAGAATCCTGTTAGGTCAGTTTAGCCAGAATCTCCCTACCCCTGGTGTTTCCTCTTAGTAATTTTCCATCCACTGACAACCCCAACCCCCACCCCCAACTTGCTCCTTACCTATAAGTCATGACTTGTTCACTGTCCATGCTATATTAGGAACTGAACTCAGTTCTATACAGGGGTCTCTTTTCCTATACGGCAATAGTTCCCAAGTGAAATCTGTTTTTACTGCTCTAACTACTGTCTAGCTCTAGTTTTCCTTGACTCTAGGAAACCAGGACAGGATATGTTTAAATAAACATATGTGTTTACTTTCCATTTAGCTCTTAGATAGCATTTATCTATTAGGAGGAATATTTTTTACTTCTGTCAGTAAAGAGCTAAAATGTATAAAAGAAAAATTGTACCAAACCTTGTCTGGGACAAACCATTTTTGCTTGATGTAACTCACAAACCTCTTTCTGGGAGGAAAGAAATGACCATTCCTCATAAAATCCTTAAGCACTTTAATGAGCTAAAGACAGGTTCTGTGAAACTAGTTACCCATCTACCCTAGCTGACTCTCACGTGACTATCAGTCAAAGGGCAAGTGGAATATTAGAAAATACTCTTTCTTTAAATTAAGTCTAACAGTAATTATTTACTATTCCTAGAAAGCATCCACGACAAAAATGGGCTAGTCATGATCTTTCCTTTGTAATCAATACTTTGATATAG
Organism: Zalophus californianus; assembly: GCF_009762305.2. Classification (NCBI taxonomy): domain Eukaryota; kingdom Metazoa; phylum Chordata; class Mammalia; order Carnivora; family Otariidae; genus Zalophus; species Zalophus californianus. Next base: position 96,400,492 of record NC_045600.1, read on the forward strand.
TTTGATATTTATTCATAGCCAAATTTGTCAAAAAGTTGTCTTTATTAATAAACAGGTATACTGTGTATTTATGTATGGTAATCACACAGTAGTGGGCGATTAAAGATCCCTTCAGTTTATTTCTGTAACAGCTACATTTAGCTTATTATCCACTTGGTATCTTGAAATTAATTTCAATCAAATAATTGACATTATGAAAAAAACTAAGGGACTACCATAAGAATTGTTCTCTTATCTTTTATTCATGGGCCTTAATAATAATTAGCACTATTATTTGGGAAGTGTGTTTTCATCATAAAAGAGATGGGAGTGTTGTATCAATATTTCAACTCTATCACTACTTCAATTTAAGACCAAAAGTCCCTTGCAAACTATAGGAGATTGCTCAAAAGAGGTCAAGTATTTTGTGAATACAAATTTGTCATACTAATAAATAACTAGTTAAGACTATCCCTTCTTTCCTCTAAGGATAGATCTTTCACCCTTAGGGCAGTTATTGGGCCCAGTCTTTTTTGGGGGGGGGGAGTGGAGGATGGTAATAGGAAGAGCCTGAAGAAGCACTGGGTTGGTTAACATATTTTGAATATCAGACTGGTATTTGACACACAATAATGAGACCCATCTTTATTTTGGTAACATTTATTTTTAAAAAACAAAAACAATAAACCATAAGAAAAAGTAATCCTGCCTTATTAGAAGGTCTATTAACTGGACAAGGCTGCTATGTAAGTTACCTAAGGTTGCTTTATAAAAGTAAGTCTCAAGATTGCTGAACTAGGATATCCTTACACATTCAAAAAAAAGTATTGTGTTAAAAAAAAGAAGAAGGATGAAGCTGTTTTATGGTCCATTTGAATGACATCAGATGACCAAATACTCTAAAAACTAATTCCTAAAAATTGTGTTTTGTTTTTCTAAAAATCCTCTAACTATAATCAGACAATTGTGATACCTACTATTTACAAAAGGGAAGCTGTACTGTTTTTGTTTAATGTTTGCATCATCACTGTGGTACAACACAAACGGTGGTACAATCCAATGCCAGTATCATAATATTCTGTGTTAACATTTCACCCTTTGCTGTCTTTTTCCTGTTATACTTGAAGGTACTAGAAAACATCTCACTAGAAAACTTACCTTCACCCGATAGTATGAAATATGATCAATGCTTTGGGGAACACTACATATAGTTAAAGTCGAAAATAAGGTTTCCTAAACAGGGTGCCTGGGTGGCTCAGTTGGTTGAGTGTCTGCCTTCAGTTCAGGTCATGATTCTAGGGTTCTGAGACCAAGTCCCGAGTTGGGCTCCCTGCTCAGGAAGGAGTCTGCTTCTCCCACTCCCTTTGCCCTTCCTCCCTGCTGCTTGTGCTCTCTCCCTCACTCTCTCAAGTAAATGAATAAGATCTTTTTTTTTTTTTAAAGATTTTATTCATTTATTCATGAGAGACAGAGGAAGAGAGAGAGGGAGAGAGAGAGAGAAGCAGAGGGAGAAGCAGGCTCCCAAGGAGCAGGGAGCCCGACGCGGGACTCGATCCCAGCACCCCGGGACCATGACCTGAGCCGAAGGCAGATGCTTAATCATCTGAGCCACCCAGGCGCCCAGATCTTTTTTTTTTTTAAAGGGGTTTTCCAAACAGTTGTTTTGCTAGATTGAACTGGTCTACCCTCCCACAACAGGATGGAGAAGTAAAGGTTTTGTGCATTGAATACTAAGTGAACATCAGTACTGATTATACTAAGGTCAACCATTCAATTAAGCAGTACATTTAATTTAAAAAATTATAAACATGGTCTTTTATTTTCAAATTTTACCTTGTCAGGTATAAATTAGTAATGTCCTAGTACTCATCACACCAAGAAATATTTTGTTGGTTATAAGGGCAAGCTGAATTCAGTAACAGCAATAACAACAACAAAATATATATGTAATTAATCCATGTATCAAAGAAGCAAAGAATTAAATAATTCTTAATTTGATTTACTTATTCAGAAACCATTCAAATCAAACATTTCATTTTCTATAGATTTATAATGTTTTGCCCTCTACAGAATGAAAAAGAAAGTGATTCTGTACAATCAGCCATAATATTTACAAAGATTCCTAATGCCTCCAGTTATTTTTTGAAAAACTTAAAACAATACCTAGTACAATACCTAGTTTCTTCAGCAGTCATTAAGATTTTAGTTCTGTTCCTTGAATTATCTTCCGAATCTTCTCAGCATCATTTTGTACAATTTTATTGGATGGATCAATCTTAAGTGCAGCTTCATAATCCTGTAGACCTATATTTATATAGCAATGATGGTTGATAAAATTAGTATTTTATAAATACTTGTGGTATCTAGATGATTTTTTTAAATAAAAATAACCACTAAGAACGTGGTTCAGGACAAGCATCAGGTTTTAAAATCAGATTCTCATTTTCACACACGTATATCTATGTAGTATTTCTAAAAGACTGCAGAAAATTTTCACTGATTTCAGGAATAATTATACTCATTACATTCAGGATTCGGTAAGAAGCAGTTTTGGGTTTTTTTTAAAAAAAAAAAGATTTTTAAATGTATTTAATCTCTACATCCAATGTGGGGCTCCAACTCATGATCCCAAGATCAAGAGTTGCACACTTTTCAGGTTGAGCCTTCCAAGCACTCCAGAAGCAGTTATTTTAAATTCAATATACAGCTTAAACTCATTAAAGCATGAACAGACTCAATAAAACTCACATATAAAAAGGACATTTTTATTACCTCAATGAGAAAGTAATAAATGGAATCTTATTTAGAAATTCTAGATTTAAAAAAATAATTTTGGTAGATTAAATCCATTAGTGGTTTTTTCTATAGTTGTCATATCTACAGAATTCCTTTGAGGAAAATTGGTTTAAAAGGAAAGCATTGTGGACTGTTTGTTAAATACATATAAATGAGTCTAAGTCTTTACCAAAATAAGTAGTGGGAAAATTTGAGAGTAAGGAAACTTGAGTTCTAAGTGCTACTGATTTGCCATGCCACTTGAGGTAAATCACTTAACTTCTCCAAACCTCCATTTTCTCATCTTTAAAATGAAGAGTACTTTTAGCTCAAAAAGTCTATGATGCTACAATTTCTAAAGAATGCTTTAAAATGTTTCATTCCTGTCTTGATCATTTTTATCATCATGAAGCTGGATAAGAGACTAAAAATAAAGGGTGGGGCCATAAATCTAATTTGGATGCTTTGGTTAGAAAAAACTACAAAATGTCAGAAACAAGTTTAAAAACGAAGTCAGAAATAATAAAACCTTATAGACAAGCCCATTCCCTGGTAAGTGATCATCAAGGAGTATGCCTCTAGGCCTTGAATAAAGGAAAGTTGACTGGTCCTCTGGGTAAGGAGGTGTGGGAAGAAGAGCATTAAAGATAAAATACTACTACAAAATTTTGCCTTTTGGAGCAACATGAGTAACTGCAAAAAGTCCCTAAATACGTTAAAAATGAAAAACAATAAAAAATAAGTGTGTGGCTTCTATACACATGAGGCTGAAACAAAACTTAGTACAGTCTCTCAAACATAAGCAATGATCATACACTGTGGTAGATCACTTGTTTCCGAGCTTGTGTGTGTATCTGTCTGTATGACCAAAGCAGTTCATTTTAAATTTCCATCATTTATATCCTTTATCACACATCTTTTCATAGAAAAGTTGTCTGGATACTACAGCATTTTCCTACACCTAAATGTGTTGTTCACATCTTGTCTTAACTGCCTTCCATAAGAATAAATTTTTTAAATACTTCAAAATCATTTTTTGTCAGATAAATTGCAAAGAATATATTAAATGCTAAAAATATAAAACAGTGGAGTCCTAAAAAGTTATGATCTTAAATAATCCCAATGACACTTTTTTCAGAGCATAACTTGGAACTTAAAACATCTCTATTAATTTCTTACCTTCTATGTACAATTCTAGTTGACAGAATGCTGTCCCACGTCGTATATATGCCTTCATTCTTCCATTAGCATTATCTGCAACAGGTGGTGTCAATAACTCTAGTGCCTTACAAAATAAAATAAGGTAAAGACAATTTCCAATTTAAACGAGCAAAAACATGATAAAAATCTTAACTTTAAAACAAGCCTCAAGCCTCACTCACCAAAATTTTTTACTTCACTGGCACAGAAATTTATCAAATATATTTGTGTTGAACAATTTAAGGATTTGTTCAATTTTTCCTATACAAGATTCATACCCTCTCTCCCAAAATGATGATTTGGTTTATCATTTGAAACCTCTACAGCTTTATCTTTATTAGCAGGAATGATTAAAAACACTGGAGGTCTTTATATTCAAATTGGGTTATCCCATTCATTCATTCAATAAATATTTGTGCACAGAATTGTGCTAGTAAAAGGAAAACTGGATCATAAAAATATTGTCAGATCTTTTAATAGCTTAATAAGATCAAAGCATGAGGATCTGGTTATTTCCTTCATATTTTCAATCTCAAGGAGCCACATAAGAGATTTGCATATGATTTTCCCCTAAAACAGATTATTCTGACATGGAAAAAAGAGAAAAAACTAGAAGTTTAAGATAATGACATGATATTAATAATAAAATTAGGATATACTAGGTTACTCTGAAAATTGGGAAATTATAGAGCTATCCTTCTACTAGGCAAGTGGTAGTGATAATAAGAAAAAAACAAGTTTTCTTCCTTCAACCTTTCATTAAGTCTGCGAAACTTTAATAAGATAAAGGGTAAGAACAAACTGACAAGCATTTATTAATTTCCTTGTGAATTTCAACTGATACACCAAGGCAATATAGTGCCTTGAAGTCTCAAAAAAAACACCAGTTTCTTGTCAATTCAAAAATTTTTTTTCAGTAAAAAAACATAACTAACAAGATGACTCTTAAAATCCTTGCATCTCAATTACATAAACTTAAAAGAAAAAAGATTAAGGGCAACATTTAAACCAATAAATAAGAGGGTAACAATTTTAAAGCACCATATATAAATAAATAGAAATATATACCTTAGAAGAATCTTCAATGGCCTTGTGTAAGTTTTTTAGTTTTAGGTGGCAAGCAGCCCGATTCAAATACAATAGTGGAATCTTGTTATTTAGTCTTATGGCTAAATTGTATGCATTAATAGCTGCCAAGTAGTTTTCTTTTGCAAACAATTTGCTAATAAGACAAAAAGAGAAAAGGAAAACAATGTAATATTGAAAGAGAAACACAGAAATAATATCTAATGATATTTGGCAGAGGAGATGGCTTACCTCCTTTTCTATTCCCTGTACAATGGACTTCATTCCAAGGCTACATCAGCTTCACCTTTCCTCCACATACATCAGCGTGTAATCTGAATGCAACTGACTTCAACCCCACCTCCGAGGGTATTCATCTGTAGTTTAAACCAGTAAGCATATTTCCACCCTCTTGACTACAATGACTGACTTGGGAGAGGCTTATGACCTAAACTGGTCTATTCAGAATGTGGCCTATGACTTTGTTTCCAAAGTTAGAGAATGAAAAATTGGGAAAACTCCTCTTGCTGGATACAAATGAAGAAAGCACACAGCCCAAACTATTAGTGACCATGTTTAATAACACCACGAGAACAGCCAGCACTAGAATAAAGCTGATACTGTGGAATTATGAAAAGAATAAAAAGGCAGACAGAAACTGAGTCCTTAGTGATACAGTTAAGCTGCTAGATCAAGCTTACCTGAAATGCAATATATCTTTAGCTTTTTACTTATATAAGCCAATAAATTCTTTTTAACATACAGCCAGTTTAAATTGGGTTTTTTTGGTTACTTGGCAAACAAAAGCATCTAATAGATCAAATCTTCCAAAATTCTCTTCAAATAGATGTACATAGTTAAAAGATTTAGTTAAAATGTGAAGTGTTTCTTTATATTTATGTACAATTCTCAGAATTTTGAAAAATGCATAAACATAAGGAAAATAGAAAATACCAAATATAAGTATCATAAAACACTTTGTATTCACTTCCAGTTGATTGTACCGCATACTGTATAGTTCTAGAACATGATGACATCAGAAGTAAAAGCACCCAGTAAATCATTAGGAAAAGGGAAGATGACACCACTGTGACATCTAACCTAAGCCTGACTCAAGTATAAAATAACCCGCACAAACTGGAAAGCTAATTCTCTGGTAACAGTTTATGCTTCTGAAGTGCCTCATATCAGTTAGGACATTTCTGAATGCAAGTAACAGACAGAAGCCCAATTCAAACTGGTTTAAACAAGTAAGGAAATAAATTATCTCACATTTTAAAAGTCCACATTTAAAAAATCCAGACAATGGAAAGGCTCCATGCCCAATGAAATCAGCAGCTTGAGGATGTTATCCTAAGGCCCAAGGTTCCTTTCATTTCTCCATTCTACTGCACTCAGCAGCTACTTCATTCTAGGGCTGGTTTTCCTCATGGGTGTAAGGTGGCTGCATAATTTCAGGTGCCACCTTCAAGCACAATATTCATTAGAAGAAAATGGGACAGTATCTTCTGGCATATGCTCCTTAAGGGCAAGAAAACTTTCCCCAAAAACCTCCCGGTTCACCTCCTTTCCCATCTCACTGACCAAAAGTACCTACCCTTAAAAAAATATTTTGTCTTAAATAAAATCACCAGTCTCTCTCACCAGCTCTATCTCTCTCTCCCCACTTTTACTCCTTAGTACTACATATTGTTTTGGAGCATTTAAAAAAAATTCAACAATATGATCATCTTTTCGTATTAAGAAATATGGAGATATACTATTTTTACAAAGTTTTTGTCGTTGTTGTTGTTACTTTTACAAAGAAGTCTCTAATTTGTGCCAGGATTTCTGAAACCAGTCTCCTCCTACTGATGGACATTTAGAGGTTTTGTTTGCCACTACTCTGCTTTTATAAACAACATTACAATAAATATTTTTGTACATGTAGCTAAAAACAAAGCACCACCACAAACAAAAACCCCACCAGCAGTATAATCAAAACAACCCTGATTTGTTGAAGTCAATCAGAATTTATCCTGGGACTTGGGATAGGGTCCCCATCTAAGTCACAAGGGTAAGTTCTACACACCTAAACAAAATAGGGTTTCAGCCAGTAAGGATAAAGGGAGACCATACATTTTGGCTAGATAACCGATAATGTCTACCACAAGCCTTTTTTTTTTAATTGTGATAAAACATATATAACAAAACTTACCATTTTTAACCATTTTAAAATGTATAGTTTAGTGGCATTAAGTACATTTACATTGTTGTGCAACCATCACCAATATCCATCTCCAGAACTTTTTCATCTTCTGAAACTGAAACTCTGTACCCATTAAACATTAACTTCCCATTCCCTCCTATCTTTGACAACCACCATTCTATTTTCTGTTCTATGAATTTGACTGCTCTAGGTACCTCATATAAGTGGAATCATACAGTGTTTTTCCTTTTGTAACTGGCTTATTTCACTTAGCATAATGTCCTCAAGGCACATCCATGTTGTAGCATGTAACAAGGGTTTCTTCCTTTTAAAGGCTGAGTAATATTCTATTGTATGGATATACCACTTTTTGTTTACCTAAATATCCATCAATGGGCACCTGGGTTGCTTCCACCTCCTGGCTATTGTGAATAATGCTACCATGAACATGGGTGTACAAACACCTGTTTGTGTCCCTGCTTTCAATTCTTTTGTGTATATACCCTGAAATGGGATTGCTGAATCATATGGTAATTCTATTTTTAATTTTTTGAGGAGCCTCCATACTGTGTACCATCTTACATTCCCACCAACAATGTTCAAGGGTTCTAATTGTTCCACATGCTCACCAACACTTGTTATTTCTGGGGTTTTTTTTATAACAGCCATTGTAATGTGTATAAAGTAGTATCCCACTGTGATTTCTATTTGCATTTTCTAAATAGTGATATTCAACATCTTTTCATGTGCTTTTGCCATTTGTATATCTTCTTTGGAGAAATGTCTAAGTCCTTTGCCTACTTTCTATTTTTATTTATTTATTTATTTTCTTTGCCTACTTTTTAAAAAGGTTGTTTGTTTTTTAGCTGTTGAGTTGCAGAAGTTTTTGGGTTTTTCTTTAAGATTTATTTATTTATTTATTTGAGGGAGGGGACAGAGGGAGACAGAGAGAGTAACCTACGCAGACTCCACTGAGCACGGAGCCAACAGGGGGATCAATCTCACGACAGAGATGAGACCTGAGCTGAAACTAAGAGTGGGATGCTTAATGGACTACACCACCCAGGGGCCCCACAGAAGTTCTTTATATATAGTCTGGATATTAAGCCTTTATCAGATATATGATTTGCAAATATTTTCTCCATTCCATAGGTTATCTTTTCATTCTGTTAATAATGTCTTTCATGCACAAAAGTTTTTAATTTTGATGCATTTCGATTAACCTATTTTTCTTTTGTTGCCTGTGCTTTTTAATTTTTTTTTTAATTATTTTTAGAGAGAGAAAGAGAGAGAATGCATGTGAGCAGGGACAGGGGAAGGGCAGAGGGAGAGGGAGAGAAAAAAATCTCAAGCATACTCCCTGCCGAGCACAGAGCCCCACTCAAGGCTCGATCTCATGACCCTGAGATCACTACCTGACCCAAAATCAAGTCAGACACTTAACCGACTGAGCCACCAGGCACCCCGATGCTTTTGATATCACATCTAAGAAATATTGCCAAATCCAATGTCATGATGTACTCTGTGTTTTATTCTAAGAATTTTATAGTTTTAGCTCTTATGTTTAGGTCTTTGATATATTTTGAGTCAATTTTTATATAAGGTGTTAAGGGTCCAACTTCATTCTTTTTTATATGAATTTCCAGTTTTCCCACCACCATGTATTAAAAAAGACTATCCTTTCTACACTGAATAATTGTTGAAAATCATTTGGTCATAGAAGGGAGGGCTATTTCTGGACTACCTATTCCACTGGTCTATATGTCTGTACAAATCTTATATTAACATACACATTTGAAGAACAGTTCCATTTTGGGGGCACCTGGGTGGCTCAGTTGGTTAAGTGTCTGTCACTTGTTTCAAACCTGGGCCTGCCTTTGCATTGGCCTTGTGGGACTTGAGGAGCGAAGGGAAACAACATGAAGCTCACACTGCAGGTCAGGATCTCAGGGTTGTGGGATTGAGCCCACATCAGGCTCCACACTGGGCATGGAGCCTGCTTCAGATTCTCTTTCCTCTCCCTCAGCTCCTCCTCCCTCTAAAAAAATAAAAAATAAAAAATTTTAAAAATTTAAAAATAAATGAAGAATAGTTCCATTTTTCATCTTTAACATTAGTTTTACAATATAACAATTTTGTCAGAAAAATTCTCCCAGGTCCTAAGGGAAAAAGAGTTTACAATGAGAATTACTAAAGAACCTCTGTAGAAGGCATAATAGCAAGAAATATGAAGTATTAAAATATTTTTAATGTTTACATGCACATATTAAATATAAATCCAAATTCTTTTAAGTTCAATGTCACTACAAACATCCAAAAATTTGCGTGATGACTTTCAGAGTGATTTTGAACTAGGAAATAGCCAAATTTCAAAAGGAAAGGGGAAAAAAAATATCTAGAGGGCAGTAACCTTTGCACACCAAATTTAAATAGAGAAGTTAATAACCATGAGGTCTCCCCTAATGTTCCAAATAAGGCAATGTCAATGAAAAGAATTATGCAAAAGTACTCATTAATTCAACACATACTGAGTGCTTATTATACTGTATGTACAGCGAGAACAAAAGAGTCATGGACAATTGCAAACATTCCTGTCATTTTTATGACTGACTGGTCTGCCTTTATAAAGAAAGAAACATTCTGATTTGCAATGGCCAAAAGGGCCAAAGATTTTGTACAAGAGTTGAGTGTGGGAGAAGCAACCAGAGGCAGGACTGATAGGAAAGAAGCACTGTAGAGAGAAGTCAAGAAAAGGGCAGGAGAAAGCTAGGAGAAATCAGAAGTAGTAGGGCTTAGCCACAGCAATAGGGGCGGGAGCAACACACGATTCCAACAGAAGACAGAATAGCTCTGTTGTGCGGGCAGTAAGAACTGTAAGAGTCACCTACCCCTGAAAGGACTTTAAAAGTCCTTGTCTCTTTCAGCATCTCATAGAAAACATTCTTGGGTATCTTGAGAGCTTCTAACGCTGAGTATCAGCATGCCTTAGTGAGGGCACATCAAGCAGTACAATTTAGCACTCACGATGGAAACAGGAAGAGGAAACTACATACCAAACAAAATGACAAGGTCGGCCATAACAGGTACCGTCCTGCAACAGAATAGTATGGGCTATAAAATGCATACAAACAAGCAACTGAACAAAATGATAATTACCTCAAAGAAGTCATCTTGGACTATGGATTCTAAACTTCTTTAAGTCAGGCAAAAGGTAGCAGTATAAGAAAAGTGTCTTATCTCCAGAAACAGAGTTTTTAAAATGCAGCAGAGCAAGGCAGATTTGGCAAATCTGTCCCGAAAGTAGGCAGGTGCAAAGGGCTGTTGGGAGATAATTCTCTATGGGAATCTTATGTTCATGCATGTCTTATGTCAGATGCACGGTCAGCTTTTAACTGGACAATCTTTTCAAAGATGTTTGTATAGCACACAGCCTTGGAAAATAGAGATAGTGTCTTCCTCTGGGGTGAAGAACAGATTTATTTACTGTTCAGTATGAAAAAAATATAGTATCTACTCGTGCGGCAAAAGTTCGACATGTTTGCTTACAATCCTCTTATAAAAAAGTGTGTTCCTTGGGGGCACCTGGGTGGCTCAGTCAGATAAGCATCCAACTCTTGATTTCGGCTCAGGTCATGATCTTGGGGTCCTGGAATTGAGCCCCATGTCAGGCTCCTGCTCAGCGCAGAGTCTCCTTGTCCCTCTCCCTCCTGCTCTGCTCTTCCCACCCTCCCCCACCCCCGCTCTCCCCCCACACACACACTCTAAAATAAGTAAAAGTAAATTAAAAAATTGTGTTCCTTAAATATGGTGTTCTGAGCTGTGGTTCAAACCTGGGCCTGCCTTTGCATTGGCCTTGTGGGACTTGAGGAGCGAAGGGAAACAACATGAAGCTCACACTGCTTGCTGTGCCTTGAATAATAGTCCTTTATCTCTGACCCATGAGTCTCCTGTATTCTCCCCTGTATCCATGAAACTGTGGTAGGCTAACCCTTCACAGTTCTTGCCAGGGCATGGACCCAAACCTAAGAATTAGAAAGAAATTCAATTTGGCAAGTAGAACTGTATACTGTGTTGGGAGGAGATGATCAATAATCAGCATCAAAAAGTCCAACATGAAGTAAAAGGACATCCAGACAGGCAGATAGAATCCAACCACAGAACAACAAGCATAAATATAGACGGGCAGACTAGGTTAGTCTGTCAGCAGGGTCTTATAAACAAAGCTGGGATTCAGAAGTAGAATTAGCCTGGTAGCAAAAGGAAAAACAAAAGCAAAACAGATTCCCCAATCTTAAAAGGACTGGGGTACTAGGCAGCTACAAAATCTGGCACTTAGGCCAAAAGAATAAAAAGAAAATTCAGGGGGCACCTAGGTGACTCAATGGGTTAGGCATCTGACTCTTGATTGCAGCTCAGGCCTTGAACTCAGCATCATGAGTTCCAGCCCCACATACAAAGAAAAGAAGAGAAAAGGAAAGAAAAGAAAATTTAGATATAAGAACTAGGGTAGACAATGATTTTATGTAATAATAGCAATATGATGCTGGGAACTAGATTGTAGAATAATATATCCTTAATTCCCTCCTATGTAACGTAATACTGCTGTAGAGAGTGAGGTATGCAGAAGGGATTCAAGTGGCCTTAGGGTAGGAAAAGAAGGGATTTAAGTCTGAAGTTAAGACAGAGTCCAAAAAAACTTATGCTAAAAATCAAGCACAGAGCAATGTCAGTGACACAGAACAATGGTCCATTTACTTTATATGATTACAGGTGTCTAGAAGAGTAGCTATTAAAGTTATTTACAGATTCTGAGTCATATAAGCCTGTTAAATAACATCATACCAAGCACATATCTAAATTAGAGCATCTAGACTCTGTTTTATGTGAGATCTTCTCAGTAAAAAGCTGTCTGGTACGTAAGGTTAATTGGAAAAGGTAAAATGCTTTCATGAGCAAATAAAATTACCTAAGCTTACTTATTCTCCCAAAAGGTAGAGATTTGGCATTTAAACTAAGACACAGCAGTGGAAGGGTAGGCAGAGAAAAATGAAAAAGCTATTGCTCTTTTGAAAGGTTTGCACACCTCTACCCTTTTGTGAAACAAGTGTCCCATGGGTTTTAGCATAGTAAAAACAGTTGGACTGTTTTCACCTGTGTAAATATAGAAGGCTATCATGAAACAAAGCCTCCAGAGATGAAAGTATTTCATCCTTTGGCTTAAGTTCAACACTCCACTTCTGAATCAGTTCTATTATGTCTATTTCTATCTTTTGTCCTGTATTACATTGCTAGCGAGGATACAATTCTAACAAGTCTTATCTTTCCTTTTATCTATTTGTACTTTACAGTATGATTAACCGTACTTTGCTCTATTTCTCTGGGTGTTATCAGTTACCAAGTTTTCTTCCATCTCTCCTCATATTCAACATTCTTTCTCTGGTCCTCTTATTTTACGTTTCTTTCTTTTTCTATCTAATTGGAGGTAGTGAGGCAAAATGGTATATAAACAAAAGAGGCTGAAAGTAATGACAATCTACCATGTCTGACTGCTGCAAAATATACTTTTACACTAGGGTTGCTGCCAATTTGTTGTTTTTGCCAGCAGTCAATTTTATTTCTATGTTTTAATTTTTTTAATTTTTAATTTTCACACACACACACACACACACACACACACACACACACACACACACACTTTTGCTGCTCTTAGTCAAAATTCCAACCCTGGCTCAAAAATCTTATCTTCCCTTTCTACTCTTTTTTTTTTTTTTTTAAGATTTTATTTATTTATTTGAGAGAGAGAGCATGAGCACAAGAAGGGGGAGGGGCAGAGGGAGAAGCAGACTCTCCGCTGGGCAGGGAGCCGGATGTGGGGCTCGATCCCAGGCCCCTGGGTCATGACCTGAGCCAAAGGCAGACGCTTAACCGACTGAGCCACCCAGGCGCCCCAGCCCTTTCTATGCTTAAATCCAAATCACATCTTTAGTGTATCAGAAATAAGACCAGACCAACACTACCTAGGACCTTTAGTCCCAGCATCACAACACCTGTACCAAAGGACTGTCTCACCATTTCAGTAAACCGCGTTACCTTTGAGCACTGATCTAAAAGCACACTTCTCCCTTGTCTTCATGTTTCTGGTCTTTCCTACTCCCATGCCCCTCTACTCCTTTGCATTTTTTTTTTTTTTAAGTAATCTCCATGCCCACTGTGGGGCTTGAACTCATGACACTGAGATCAAGAGTCCCATGCTCTACCGACTGTGCCAGCCAGGTGCTCCTCCTTCGTACTTTCTTATTCCTAGTTCTTCCATAATAGACTCCACCTCCCAGTCCTTCTCTATACCCTTAACTTTTCCACAAAACCTTTCTAAAACAAACCTGGCTCTGCCCTGGGGGCAGTGCTAATCTCTGCCACCCTCCCCACTAAATACCCCTCCACCCAACTCCCCACATCAGGGATTTCAGGGGGTGGAACTGCAGGAACTGGCATTGTCTGGGCTTGCTTCTGCTAGATCCAAGCTGTAACTCTTTAGATAGAAGGCCTTGTCCTTTGGGACTCCTGACATCTTTGCCCTACAGCCATCTAGTCACTGTCGTCTACTGGCTTTTTAAAATCACTCTTCTCATATTCATTAAGGACTTTGAGAAACCTGGTTCCCAGCATCTGTCTCTATCCCAACTTCTGCCATGATTCCAGAGGATTCTAAGGTTTATGTATGTGACCAATTTATCAATTTATTCTTGAAATACCTGGAACTCCCTAACTCAGCATATCTTCAACTGTACTTTTGCTACCCACTCCCAGGGTCACACACTGGCCTCTATCTAATTTCTTAATTGCTCCAATTTCTCTTATTCCACTGGGCCCCTCATGGCATTTCTTCCTTTCTAACTCAGCCTGGACTTCACGGCTAAATATCTGAGCTATTTTTCAATGAGCAATCTGGTCTCTTGCACTACTGGTCTTTTACTGTACTTGTCAGTTAAAAATCCCACTCTGGCCCAAAGATCTATTCTTAAATCCAAAAGACTAAACACTAGAGGAGATAAATCACACAGCTGTACTGACATCTCTATAAATTCATGTTCTTCAACCTGGCAAGGCCAACAGTATTCACTAGTCAATTTCCCTTATCTAGGTCCATACTTGTCTTCACTTTCTTTCCTCCAGTCTTAGAAAATGAAGTATCTCTGTCTATTCCAAGTCAATCTATCAACATTTTCTAGAGCAAAGTAATGAATCCAGCAGGACAGCCCACTCAGCTTTGCTCGCTTCAGCATTCTCAGATTGTAGGGAGGAGCAATTCATAACCAAACCACTTAGCCTGCTTTCACAAGTGGAATACAAGGACAGAAAGTGGGTTTTATTCTTCTGTGAGAAATATACAGCAGTAGTTAGAATACAAGCTTTTAATCATACTGACCTGGAATTGAATCCTGATTTTACTCATTAACCATCACCTTAGCCATGTTTTCTTAACTTCTAGCCGTTTTCCATGTTTGTAAGAAGGGGATAAAAATAATAATATCCAATAGTCACATTGTTATAGGAATTAAGCGAGGTATTTTGTGTACAGCTGCTAATTTCTCAATAAACATTTGCTAAATAGTGCAAAAGTAGTAGGTCCTGCCCAGCTACAGTTGTGAGGACTTAATGAGATAGAATAAAACACAAAAGCTCTTGTAAACCATCACAAGCTATGAACATATGAACTGTGATCCTGACAATGGGGCAGTTTAGAGATAAGCAAATGCAATTAAAGAAATGACAGAATGTTAGAGCCGGGGGGCACTGCAAGCAGTTGGCCAAGTAGAATGGGTGGAAAAAAAGAGGGACTTTCATTTAATATGTGCTGTGAAAATTTCTTCCCCCCCCAAAATATTTGTTATTATAAAATTTTAAAATGAATGCAACTTTTAAAAAGAGGAAGAGTGAAACAAAATCAAGACAATCCATCCATTTTTGGCTTTCACCCAATTTTCTCCACTCTGCTCAGAGAGATTTCAATCACCTCTTCTTTCTCTTGTCTCCAAACCTATTCAAATCTTTTATATTCTTAAGGAAACAACACAAAACAAAAACTCTTTAAATTTTCTACCCCATTGGCTTCTAGGAGTATTTTTGTGTACTCCTTTCTTTTGCAAGACCTTTAAGTGTCGATAGGTCACGGAGCGTTATCCTCAGGCCACTACTCTCCTGGTCTACATGCTCTGTGGATATCTCAGTTACTTTTTTACTTTTATAAATTTAACTGCAATATAAATGCTGATAACCTCCAAATCTATTTCTACAGTGCTGACTTCTCCTCTGGGTTCAAACTTGCTGGACAGTGTCACCCAGACTGGCCCAGAGACATATTCAACTCAACATATTAAAAACTGAACTTAACCTCCATTCTCTCCTGACTGGCCCCTCATTTTGTATTCTCTAATTTGGCTGGTGGCATCACACAATCAATCATTCAAACTAGAAACTGGGAACTCCTTCCTCTTACTCCCCAAAAATCAATCAAGAAGTTCTGCCTATTTTACCTCTTAAATATTTCTCAAATTTCCCTCCCCTCCACCCCTACAACAGCACCTACAAAAAGGTCAGTTCAAGGCCTTTGCCATGTTTTCTGCAACACATTCTTCCCCCTCACCTTATAGAATAAAATCTAAAAAAATGCAGGTGCCCCCCAAAAATGCAGATTCTTAAATAGAATGAGCAAACTGGTAGCTGCCAGAGGGAAGGTGGGGGGGGGTGAAATAGGTGAAGGTGATTAAAAATAAACTTATCATGATGAGCACTGAGTAATATAGAAATGTTGAATAGTTATATTGTACACCCGAAACTAATATAACACTGTATGTTAATTATACTCGAATTAAAAAATAAGTTAAAAAAAAAATCTAAACCAAGCACACACGGCCCCTGATGATTTTTCTAAGTTCATTTGTTTTTACTTGTAACCTCAAATTTTATGTTTTACCAAAAAATAAACCACACGTAATTCCTGACCTATATATCACACTATTTCTTGTCTCTTGAGCTTTTGTTCATATTGTCTCCACTACTTGAAATGAATGCCTTTCTTTCCCTTTCTCTTGAAACTCCTACTTATCATTAAGAGGAGCTCAGGGGCTACATTCTCTATGAAGCTTTTTCTGAACCTACCTTCCTCCCTTTAAAGGTAGGTGCCCCTCTTCTGTATTCTCATTTTACCTTGTTCTTTTCTATGTATTGTACTTCCCAAACAGTATTATAACTATTTGTATATGTCTGTCTCCTCCACTGATCTTTGTAGCTCAGAGCCTAGCCTATAGTCTGGTAAATAGCAAGCAATCAATAGATGTTTATTTAATGGTTGAATAAATGGAGAGGAAGGGAGGGAAGGAGCAAGGGAGAGAGGGAAGGGAAGAAAGAGGAGGAAGGATCATGTAGGGCTTTAATGTTGGAAGTAAGAGAAACCAACCTGTCAGGCCCAAGCAGCTGACCTTCAGAAAAACTGTCACTTTAGCTCAACCCCACATATCAATCCCTGGTGTAAGAGACAGGAGAAAAGACCAAGAAAGAACACAGGAAACATAAGAAAAGAAAAATGTAGACATGTGGTAGACAGGTAATGGAAACCTTCCACCCCCCAAAAGATGTCCATATCCTAATCCTCACAACCTATGACGTGGCAGGAAGATTCCACAGATGTGCTTAAATTAAGGTCTTGAGGTAAGAGATTATACAAATGAGACTAACGTAATCACAAGGATCCTTCTAAAAGAAAGAGGGAAGCAGAAGAGTCAGAGTCAGAGAAGGAGATGGGATTATGGAAGCAGAGGTTAGAGTGATGCAATTGCTGGCTGGAGGCCACAAGCCAAGGAATATAGGCAGCCGAAAAACTAGAAAATGAAAGAAAATAGATTCTTTCCTACAGGCTCTAGAAGGAACACAACTGATACCTTGATTTTAGCCCAGTGAAAACCATTTTGAACTTCTGACTTTTAAACTGTCAGAGAGTAAATCTGTGATTTTTTTTTAATTTTTTTATTGTTATGTTAATCACCATACATTACATCATTAGTTTTTGATGTAGTGTTCCATGATTCATTGTTTGTGCATAACACCCAGTACTCTACGCAGAATGTGCCCTCTTTAATACCCATCACCAGGCTAACCTATCCCCCCACCCCCCCTCCCCTCTAGAACCCTCAGTTTGTTTTTCAGAGTCCATCGTCTCTCATGGTTCGTCTCCCACTCCGACTTACTCCCCTTCATTATTCCCCTCCTGCTATCTTCTTCTTTTTCTTTTTTCTTAACATACGTTGCATTATTTGTTTCAGAAGTACATATCTGTGATTCAACAGTCTTGCACAATTCGCAGCGCTCACCATAGCACATACCCGCCCCAATGTCTATGACCCAGCCACCCCATCCCTCCCACCCCCCACCACTCCAGCAACCCTCACAGTTTGTTTCCTGAGATTAAGAATTCCTCATATCAGTGAGGTCATATGATACATGTCTTTCTCTGATTGACTTATTTCACTCAGCATAACACCCTCCAGTTCCATCCACGTTGTTGCAAATGGTAAGATCTCATTCCTTTTGATGGCTGCATAATATTCCATTGTGTATATATACCACTTCTGCTTTATCCATTCATCTGTCGATGGACATCTTGGCTCTTTCCACAGTTTGGCTATTGTGGACATTGCTGCTATAAACATTGGGGTGCACGTACCCCTTCGGATCCCCACATTGTATCTTTGTGGTAAATACCCAGTAGTGCAATTGCTGGATCGTCTGGTAGCTCTATTTTCAACTGTTTGAGGAACCTCCATACTGTTTTCCAGAGTGGTTGCATCAGCTTGCATTCCCACCAAAAGTGTAGGAGGGTTCCCCTTTCTCCACATCCCCGCCAACATCTGTCGTTTCCTGACTTGTTAATTTTCGCCATTCTGACTGGTGTGAGGTGGTATCTCATTGAGGTTTTGATTTGGATTTCCCTGATGCCGAGCGATGTTGAGCACTTTTTCATGTGTCTCTTGGCCATTCGGATGTCTTCTTTGGAAAAATGTCTGTTCATGTCTTCTGCCCATTTCTTGATTGGATTATTTGTTCTTTGGGTGTTGAGTTTGATAAGTTCTTTATAGATTTTGGATATTAGCCCTTTATCTGATATGTCATTTGCAAATCTTTTCTCCCATTCTGTCGGTTGTCTTTTGATTTTGTGGACTGTTTCTTTTGCTGTGCAAAAGCTTTTTATCTTGATGAAATCCCAATACTTCATTTTTGCCCTGGCTTCCCTTGCCTTTGGTGATGTTTCTAGGAAGAAGTTCCTGCGACTGAGGTTGAAGAGGTTGCTGCCTATGTTCTCCTTTAGGATTTTGATGGACTCCTGTCTCACGTTTAGGTCTTTCAACCATTTGGAGTCTATTTTTGTGTGTGGTGTAAGGAAATGGTCCAGTTTCATTCTTCTGCATGTGGCTATCCAATATTCACAACACCATTTCTTGAAGAGACTGTCTTTTTTCCATTGGACATTCTTTCCTGCTTTGTCAAAGATGAGTTGACCATAGAGTTGAGGGTCCATTTCTGGGCTCTCTATTCCGTTCCATTGATCTATGTGTCTGTTTTTGTGCCAGTACCATACTGTCTTGATGATGACAGCTTTGTAATAGAGCTGGAAGTCCGGAATTATGGTGCCGCCAGCTTTGCTTTTCTTTTTCAACATGACTCTGGCTATTCGGGGTCTCTTCTGGTTCCATACAAACTTTAGGATTATTTATTCCATTTCTTTGAAAAAAGTGGATGGTATTTTGATGGGGATTGCCTTGAATGTGTAGATTGCTCTAGGTAGCATTGACATCTTCACAATGTTTGTTCTTCCAATCCATGAGCATGGAACGTTTTTCCATTTCTTTGGGTCGTCTTCAAATTCTTTCATGAGTATTTTATAGTTTTCTGAGTACAGATCCTTTGGCTCTTCGGTTATGTTTATTCCTAGGTATCTTATGGTTTTGGGTGCAAAGGTAAATGGGATCGACTCCTTGATATTTCTCTCTTCTGTCTTGTTGTTGGTGTATAGGAATGCCACTGATCTCTGTGCATTGATTTTATATCCTGCCACTTTACTGAATTCCTGTATGAGTTCTAGCAGTTTTGAGGTGGAGTCTTTTGGGTTATCCACATTCAGTATCATATCATCTGCAAAAAGTAAGAGTTTGACTTCCTCCTTGCCGATTTGGATGCCTTTGATTTCTTTTTGTTGTCTGATTGCTGTGGCTAGGACTTCTAATACTATGTTGAATAGCAGTGGTGAGAGTGGACATCCCTGCCGCGTTCCTGACCTTACGGGGAAAGCTCTCAGCTTTTCCCCATTGAGAATGATATTCGCTGTAGGTTTTTCATAGATGGCTTTTATGATATTGAGGTATGTACCCTCTATCCCTATACTCTAAAGAGTTTTGATCAAGAAAGGATGCTGTACTTGGTCAAATGCTTTTTCTGCATCTATTGAGAGGATCATATGGTTCTTGTTCTTTCTTTTGTTAATGTATTGTATCACGTTGATTGATTTGCGGATGTTGAACCAACCTTGCAGCCCAGGGATAAATCCCACTTGGTCGTGGTGAAGAATCCTTTTAAAGTACTGTTGGATCCTATTGGCTAGTATTTTGGTGAGAATTTTTGCATCCATGTTCATCAAGGATATTGGTCTGTAATTCTCCTTTTTGACAGGGTCTTTGTCTGGTTTGGGACCAAGGTAATGGTGGCCTCATAAAACGAGTTTGGAAGTTATCCTTCCATTTCTGTTTTTTGGAACAGTTTCAGGAGAACAGGTATTAATTCTTCTTGAAATGTTTGGTAGAATTCCCCTGGGAAGCCATCTGGCCCTGGGCTTTTGTTTCTTGGGAGATTTTTGATGACTGCTTCAATTTCCTTAGTGGTTATAGGTCTGTTCAGGTTTTCTATTTCTTCCTGGTTCAATTTTGGTAGTTGATACATCTCTAGGAATGCACCCATTTCTTCCAGGTTATCTAATTTGCTGGCATATAGTTGCTCATAATATGTTCTTATAGTTGTTTGTATTTCTTCGGTGTTGGTTGTGATCTCTCCTATTTCATTCATAATTTTGTTGATTTGGGTCATTTCTATTTTCTTCTTGATAAGTCTGGCCAGGGGTTTATCAATCTTGTTAATTCTTTCAAAGAATCAGCTCCTAGTTTCGTTGATCTGTTCTACTGTTCTTTTGGTTTCTAGTTCATTGATTTCTGCTCTGATCTTTATTATTTCTCTTCTGCTGGGTTTAGGCTTTATTTGCTGTTCTTTCTCCAGCTCCTTTAGGTGTAAGGTAAGGTTGTGTATTTGAGACCTTTCTTGTTTCTTGAGAAAGACTTGTATTGCTATATACTTTCCTCTCAGGACTGCCTTTGCTGTATCCCAAAGATTTTGAACAGTTGTGTTTTCATTTTCATTGGTTTCCATGAATTTTTTAAATTCTTCTTTAATTTCCTGGTTGACCCATTCATTCTTTAGTAGGATGCTCTTTAGCCTCCATGTATTTGAGTTCCCTCTGACTTTCCTCTTGTGATTGAGTTCTAGTTTCAAAGCACTGTGGTCTGAAAATATGCAGGGAATAATCCCAATCTTTTGGTACCGGTTGAGACCTGATTTGTGACCTAGGATGTGATCGATTCTGGAGAATGTTCCATGGGCACTAGAGAAGAATGTGTATTCCGTTGCTTTGGAATGGAATGTTTTGAGTAAGTCTGTGAAGTCCATTTGGTCCAGTGTTTCATTTAAAGTCTTTATTTCCTTGTTGATCTTTTGCTTAGATGATCTGTCCATTTCAGTCAGGGGGGTGTTAAAGTCCCCCACTATTATATTGTTGTCAACGTGTTTCTTTGCTTTTGTTATTAATTGCCTTATATAATTGGCTGCTCCCATGTTCGGGGCATAGATATTTACAATTGTTAGATCTTCTTGTTGGATAGACCCTTTAAGTAGGATATAGTGTCCTTCTTCATCTCTTATTACAGTCTTTGTTTTAAAATCTAATTTGTCTGATATAAGGATTGCCAGCCCAGCTTTCTTTTGGTGTCCATTAGCATGGTAAATGGTTTTCCACCCCTTCACTTTCAATCTGGGGGTGTCTTTGGGTCTAAAATGAGTCTCTTGCAGACAGCATATCGATGGGTCTTGTTTTTTAATCCAATCTGATAGCCTGTGTCTTTTGATTGGGGCATTTAGCCCATTTACACTCAGGGGAACTATTGAAAGGTATGAATTTAGTGTCATTGTATTGCCTGTAAGGTGACTGTTACTGTATATTGTCTGTGTTCCTTTCTGATCTATGCTGCTTTTAGGCTCTCCCTTTGCTTACAGGACCCCTTTCAATATTTCTTGGAGGGCTGGTTTTGTGTTTGCAAATTCCTTTAGTTATTGTTTGTCCTGGAAGCTTTTTCTCTCTCCTTCAATTTTCAATGACAGCCTAGCTGGATGTAGTAGTCTTGGCTGCATATTTTTCTTGTTTAGTGCTCTGAAGGTATCATACCAGTCCTTTCTGGCCTGCCAGGTCTCTGTGGATAGGTCTGTTGCCAATCTAATGTTTCTACCATTGTAGGTTACATATCTCTTCTCCCGAGCTGCTTTCAGGATTTTCTCTTTGTCTCTGAGACTCGTAAGTTTTACTATTAGATGTCGGGGTATTGACCTATTTTTATTGATTTTGAGAGGGGTTCTCTGTGACCCCTGGATTTTGATGCCTGTTTCCTTCCCCACATTAGGGAAGTTCTCTGCTATAATTTGCTCCAATATACCTTCTGCCCCTCTCTCTCTTTCTTCTTCTTCTGGGATCCCAATTATTCTAATATTGTTTCGTCTTATGGTATCGCTTCTGTCTCGAATTCTGCCCTCGTGATCCAGTAGTTGTTTCTCTCTCTTTTTCTCAGCCTCTTTATTTTCCATCATTTGGTCTTCTATATCGCTGATTCTCTCTTCTGCCTCATGTATCCTAGCAGTTAGTGCCCCCATTTTTGATTGTACCTCATTAATAGCCTTTTTGATTTCGACTTGTTTAGATTTTAGTTCTTTTATTTCTCCAGAAAGGGTTTCTCTAATAACTCCCACACTTTTTTCAAGCCCAGCTAGTATCTTTAAAGTCGTGATTCTGAACTCTAGGTTCAACATTGTACTAATGTCCATATTGAGTAGGTTCCTGGCAAACGGTACTACCTCTTGTTCTTTTTCCTGAGGTGATTTTTTTCATCTTGTCATTTTGTCCAGAGGAGAACAGATGAATGGCAGAACAAAATGCTAACAGGTTAACAACGTCTCTAGCAAATATACTCTATACAAATCAGAAAAGACCTGAAACCAGGGGAAAAGAAAGAGAAAGAAAAAAGAAAGAGGAAAAAAAAAAGAAAAAGAAAAAGATAAAAACAAACAAAAACAGAACAAAACAAAAAAACAGAATATGATCAAATGTAATCAGGCTAGTGCATAGATCAGTGCCACACACTAGATTTTGGGCGTATTTTGGTCTGTTAGAAGAAAGTGCCTCCTAAAATTTTAAAGGAAGAAAGACATATATGTACAAAATAAGGGTTGATACAATGAAGGGATGGAAGATGAGTGTAAAGATGAAAAGTATAAAAGATTTTATAAAAGGAATTGATAAGAAGTTTGAAAAAAGAAGATTTAAAAAAAAGAATAGGAAAAAAAAGGGAGAGAATGTGATCAGGCAGGACACTAGAACAAAGCCGTACACTAGTGATTTAGGGTATATTTTGATCTGTTAGAAAAAACTGTATCTCAAAATTTTTAAAGAGAGAACAACTTATATATATATATGCCAAAAATAAGGGTAACTACTATGAAGGGATAAAGTATGACTCTAAAAATGAAAAATAAAAAATATTTTTTTAAAAAAGGGATTGATAAGATGGTTGAAAAAGGGAAAAAGAAAAATTCAAAAAAAAAACAGCTAAAAAAATATTAACTTTGAAAAACTAATGAGTCATGGTAAAAAAGCCATGAATTCTATGTGCAGTATTCCCCTAGCGCTGGAGTTCTCCCATTTTCCTTGATCGGTAAACTTGGTCTTGACTTGCTGGCTGTTCATGCTGATCTTCTGGGTGAGGGGCCTGTTGCCATGGTTCCCAAATGTCTTTGCCGGAGGTGGAATTGTCCCGCCCTTTTTGTCCGGGCTAAGCAAGCTGCTCGGGCTTGCTCTCAGGAGCTTTTGTTCCCTGCAAGCTCTTGGTACAGCTTTGGAGGAGGAGAGTGAAAATGGTGGCCTCCCAATCTCCGCCCGGAGGAGCTGAGAACTCGGGGCCCACTCCTCAGTGCACCCCCAGAGAAAAGCAGTCACTCCCGTGTCCCCCGTCTCCAGCCGCACTCCGCGCTCACCCGGCCTGTGACCGAGTGTTTCTATCTCTGGCACCCGACCCCATGTGGAGTCTCCAAACCCAGCAGATCCCTGCGGTGCACTCCCGCGCCCCTCCTCCCGGGGGGAGGAAGGGGAGTCTCCCTGGATCTGCCACTTGTTGGGTCCCTGCTGGAGGAGCAGTGGCCCGACTGGGCCGCGGATCACAGTTTATGGCAACCCCGAGCTGAGAGCCCGCGCCTCGGCTCCGTCTCCGCAGCCGGCTTCCCTGCTCTGATACCTGGGAGCTCCGCTGCACTCAGGCACCCCCGGTCTTTCTGTGACCCCGAGGGTCCTGAGACCACACTGTCCTGCAAGGGTTCCACCCTCAGCTTAGCCACTGGAGCGACGTCCCTCAGCAGAACCAACTTCTAAAAGTTCCGATTTTGTGCTCCGCAGCTCTATCACTTGCCAGAAGTGGCCGACGGAGGCCCCCTCCCCCGCTGTGTATCCTCCGAATATCGCCTCGGATTCACTTCTCCGCACGTCCTACCTTCCAGTAAGTGGTCGCTTTTCTGTTCAGAGAGTTGTTGCTATTCTTCTCTTCGATCTCCTGTTGAGTTCGTAGGTGTTTGAAATGGTTTGATCCCTATTCAGCTGAATTCCTGAGACCAGACAAAATCCAGGTCTCCTACTCCTCCGCCATCTTGCTCCACCCCCCAAATTTGTGATATTTTAAGCCACTGAGTTTATGGTAGATTGTTATGGCAACAATAGAAAAATAATATAAAAGGCTATATAATGAGGAGGCGCCTGGGTGGCTCAGTCGTTAAGCGTCTGCCTTCAGCTCAGGTCATGATCCCAGGGTCCTGGGATCGAGCCCCGCATCGGGCTCCTGCTCGGCAGGAAGCCTGCTTCTCCCTCTCCCACGCCCCCTGCTTGTGTTCCCTCTCTCGGTCAAATAAATAAATAAAATCTTAAAAAAAAACAAAACAAAACAACAACAAAAAAAGGCTATATAATGAAATATAATAAGTAACATCTACAACTGCCTCAAAATATGAATTCAAATTGCCATTCATAATGTATCAAAATTCAGTTTTTGATAATTTTATAAAAATATTCACACACAGAGCAACATGTAAATAAAAGAAAGGATTTCCTGGATATAAAATGATAATTTATAAGATAATTTGGTAACCTTTTAAAGATGGAGATGAATAATCAAAGAAACTCTAGTTCCTAAAAAACACATTTTTTTTTTTTAAGAGAGGGAATTTTTTTTAAGGGGGGGCAGAGGGAGAGGGAGAAAGAGAATCTTAAGCATACTTCACGGTGAGGAGCCTGACACAGGGCTTGATCTCAAAGTCCTGAGATCATGAGCTGAGCCAAAATCAAGAGTCGGATGCTCAACTGACTGAGCCACCCAGTCGCCCCTAAAAAACACATTTCTAAGGGAGATATTAGGAAGAACTTATGCTAAATGTAAGGGATTTTAATAAGTAACCCAAAAGATGTCATATATTTCATTTCTGTGACATTTAAATATAAAAACAAATAAAAATAAGAGCCTTCTTACATGATCTGACTTTTTAAATAAGGAAGCCTTGCCTACCTAATTTGCTTATTTGCATTATCTTTCCCCAACAACATACACACAAGCACATATGTCAAGATATCTTGAAGATGTAGTAAGTACTAATGTATACCTAATGTATTATAAATCTCATAGCCAGAGTTCAAACAACTTACTTTCCTTTGTCCTTCAGCCATTCTGGATTCTTTTCTTCCTCTTTTAAATCAGAAAGTTCAGGAATATCAGTATTCAGTGCTCTTCGTGCCTCTGCTTGTTTGTGTAACCACTGAAATAAGGGAACGAAATCTAATGAAGGACACAAAAGTCTTATTTTTATTAACAACTACTTTGAGATTTCTCAGTTTCTACCATAAGATGGAAATACTATTTGTTATGGACTGAAAGTTTGTGTCTCTCAAAATTCATATGATGAAGCCCTTAATCCCCATGTAATGGTATTTGGAAGTAGGACTTTTGGGAGGTAATTAGATTTAGATGAGGCCATGAGGGTGGGGCCCCATGATGAGATTAGTGTCCTAAGAAGAGGAAGAGACCAGAGCACAGCTCTCCTTCCAACACTCCCTGTACCCTGATCTTGGACTTTCCAGCCTCCAGAACTTGGAGAAATGTCTTCTTTAAGCCACCCAGTCTAGGGTATTTTGTTATAGCAGCCTGAGTAGATTAATATACTATTTGATAATGTGATTTTAAACTTCGTTTTTATCCTTTTCAGTTTAACATTACTAGCTGGTAAAGATCAAATGTATAAAAATTTGTAGTCCAAATTTCATAGAAATTTCTGGGAGTTCATGTGATTATTATTTTACTTTTCTTGCTATATTTGTTTTTCTAAAATGAAAAAATATAAATGACTTTTAAATAATTATAATTTTATAATTCTAGAGATAATTTTACAAATAATAAAATTTAGAATATATTGTTTAATAATAAAATGGTTAAAATTTTTTTAAGATTTTATTTATTTATTTGAGAGAGAGTGAGAGAGGGAGAGATTATTGAGGGAGAGAGAGAAACAGACTCCCTGCTGAACAGAGAACCTTACCTGGGGCTCAATCCCAGGACCCTGAGATTATGACCTGAGCCGAAGGCAGATGCTTAACGAACTGAGCCACCCAGGTGCCCCCAAAATAGTTAATATTTATAAACTGTCATTATGTCTTTAGGATCTTCAATTACTTCCACAACTTTTCTTTTTTTTTAAAAAGATTTATTTATTTATTTGACAGAGAGAGAGAGCACAAGCAGGGGAAGCAGCAGAGGCAGAGGGAGAAGCAGGCTCGCCACTGAGCAGGGAGCCCGATGCGGGGCTTGATCCCAGGACCCTGGGATCATGACCTGAGCCAAAGGCAGATGCTTCACCAACTGAGCCACCCAGGCGCCCCACTTCCACAACTTTTCAATTGTGAGAGGCAACAATTAATATCTTGTAGTAAAAAAAAAATGCAGTTCTTAGTGCCTATATAACTAAAGATACAACATTCAAAATCCCAGGGCCCAGGAATTTATAAATGAATGTGAGATATTCTAGACTGTCACAATAGAAATACCAGATGATAATAATAATTGTAATAATATATTAACAATAAATTTCCAAATCTGTTACCAAACATATATTTATCCCTTACCAAAACACAAGTTTACAAATCTAATATAGCAAATGATGCATTTGATAAAATAGGTGGCAAGTGTAACAGTTTATCTCCTGGAATAAGCAATAATACTGCCTACTAAATCAGGGTTCTCTCATCAGTGTTCGGAGACAAAAAAATTCTGCAAAATATATTTTTCTCAAAAGGACATACTGAAATATATTCAAGAAGTACTATCTTAAGTGTAATGAATACTTAAGAAATTCAAAACTCAGTATTAGTTTTAATAGATGAAATAAGAAAGTATTTTCATTTGTGATCATTGTAACTAACAGCAAGTATTCCTACCTCCTCTTCTTCTGCTACTTGTGATTCTCGGAGAGCAGTTGGAAATACTCGAGGGGTAAAGTTGATTTTAATACTGCCAACAGAGCGAGGAGCAGGAATACTGTCTTGCTTTAACTTCTCCAAAAATATATTTTCTGAATTTCTTCCTTGAAAAGCAATATTAGCAAGTGAGTTATCTTTCTCTCATTTTGTAGCTAACAATCAAACTGACTTTTAAAGTAATTACACATCAAAGCTACCTCTAAAATCCTATACAAATAAACCAAAGATAACTTCTGCTAGAAGGAATATAAAATCCATCATCGAAAGTGTGGCAGCTAATTATTTCTTCTTTAATCAAAGACCCCAGCTATTTTTCTAGGATTCTATTTGTTAAAACACACGGTGTTTAATTTACATTCACTCTAGTGAAGGGCACTCTGAGCAACTCTACATCCACTTTTTTTTTTTTTAAGATTTTATTTATTTATTTGACAAGAGAGCGAGAGTGGGAACACAAGCAGGGGGAGTGGGAGGAGAAGCAGGCTTCCCGCAGAGCAGGGAGCCCGATGCGGGGATTGATTCCAGGACCCTGGGATCATGACCGGAGCCACAGGCAGACACTTAACGACTGAGCCACCCAGGCTCCCCTCTACATCCACTTTAGAAAGCCATCACTACCAATACTATTTCTATTTCCCTTAAGCTCCTACAGCAATATCTTCTACAAGCTTCCTTGTGATGGTACAAAAATTCTTCAGCCATCAGAGATAGCTAATGAGAATAGGCAAAGAGTAATAATGAAAAGCTATACATTTTTAGAAAGATAGTTTGATGTAATAATGGTTAAACCAATATAAGAGGAGAAATTAATCTATGTGTTAGAATATAAACTATATGAATAAAAGGAAGAAAAGGTAAGTTTAAAAAATGCAGAAGTACAAAAATATAATACACAGATTTAAAAGGCAATATCAAAACTTTTAAGAAAAATTTTCCACAAATACGAAAAGTAATATCCTTGATATAAAATGAATACACACGGGGCGCCTGGGTGTCTCAGTCGTTAAGCGTCTGCCTTCGGCTCAGGTCATGATCCCAGGGTCCTGGGATTGAGCCCCGCTTCGGGCTCCCTGCTCTGCAGGAAGCCTGCTTCTCCCTCTCCCTGCTTGTGTTCCTGCTCTCGCTATCTCTCTGTCAAATAAATAAATAAAATCTTTAAAAAAAAATGAATACACACAAATAAGAAAAAAAACTTCTAAATTAAAAAATGTGGAAATGGCCTACATTGACATTTCCAAGAGAGGGAAGAGGGGGACAAGGAGGAAAAAATAAGGATTCAAACAAACAAGAAAATTTGAGTGCAAATTTTCTAGATGTCTGCGGTTGAGACATCTATCTTCCAATATTCCATCCATTCTCCCCTCTTCCTTTTAGAGATATAATTTTAGTTCTAAGCTAGGCATATGACTGTGTCTGGCTAGCATCTACATAACCCAGCCTTCCTTGAGATTAGATGTGATGATATGCCAAATCTGAGACAACAAAATGTGAATAGAAGTAATGTATACAATGGATCATTTTATAGGTACATCTGCTTTCTGTGGACTCCTCTTTCCTCCTTCCCACAGGCTAAAACACAATGCCAACCTTGGCATCCAGAGATGGAAGCCAAATGATGTAATGACAGAGATGGCCCTGCCTGCCTGGATGGCCTTGTGGAACAAAGTCATCTATCAGGCCTACATTGATCACTGTCACATAACAAGTATCGGATTATGGAGAACTAAATTTCTGTCTTATTTGATCTGTAATTTTGGTCTCCTTATTATAACAATTAGTTTTAACCTACCAAATAAAATGTTCCAAGAATTTTATATCCAAGTAAATTGTTGCTTACTTATAAAGGCAAAAGACATTCCTAGATATCTAAGAACTAAGTAAATATACTACCTAGCCATCTTTTCCAAATAAATTAATCAAAGAAATGTTCCAGAACATGGAGAAATGAAATTAAGAGTGGAGAACTTAAGGGTAAAAATGAAAAGAATTGGTTTTCTACACAGTGGAGAACACATTCAAAATGTGAATAAGATTCCTAAATGTTAGTATAACATTAGTATAACAGAAGGAAACAGAATAAAAAGTAAAAATGAAGTATACAACTTCAAATTATTATACTAATGATTACTAGGATATAGAACATGAAGGGAATAAGCACTATTTTCCATAATGAGAAATTAAAAATTTATTTTCTTGGGTGCCTGGGTGGCTCAGTCGGTTAAGCATCTGCCTTTGGCTCAGGTCATGGTCTCAGGGTCCTGGGATCAAGTCCTGCGTTGGGCTCCCTGCTCAGGGTGGAGTCTGCTTCTCCCTCTCACTCTCCCTCTCTCTCTCTCTCAAATAAATAAATAAAATCTTTAAAAATTTTTTATTTTATCAATTTTGCTAAAATAAGCAAACATTTTTAAATGTTCACGAAAACATTAATGGACCATGGAAATCAGCTTTCTATTTCTAGAAGCATAGGTTAAAGTTTTTAAAACTTTTTACAATCTCCAGCTAAAATGCTATAAACACATAAAATGCTTGATAAAAATATAACAAATAAATAAAAGGTTCAAATATACAGTTTAGTTTCGGGGCACCTGGGTGGCTCAGTTGGTTAAGCGACAGCCTTCGGCTCAGGTCATGATCCCGGAGTCCCGGGATCGAGTCCCACATCGGGCTCCCTGCTCAGCAGGGAGTCTGCTTCTCCCTCTGACCTTTCCACCTCTCATGTGTTCTCTCTCTCTCTCTCATTCTCGTTCTCTCAAATAATAAATAAAAAATCTTTAAAAAAAACACAAATATACAGTTTAGTTTAAAAAGTAA
Source organism: Zalophus californianus (assembly GCF_009762305.2). NCBI lineage: Eukaryota > Metazoa > Chordata > Mammalia > Carnivora > Otariidae > Zalophus > Zalophus californianus. Next base: position 96,430,434 of record NC_045600.1, read on the forward strand.
GCAAAGAAAAAGTCTTATCAGTGATTTACAACTGGGGTAATCCAAAAGCTGACAAAAAGCTGTTTAGAAAGATATTTATATCTACATCTGAAATACATATATAAAGGTTAAAGGCTGGGAATTTAATGCTGATATAGTTACAGAGGTGGGAAGCTGGAAGTGAAACTAGAAGCTTAGAAGGGCTGCTCTCTTAGTGAAAAAAACATTTATAAAATCACTGTCCACTGGTCCAGGAAAGTGAAGCCTATTCTTCCTGGGGCTTCAAACAGGAGGAGAAAAAAATATCTCTTGTATGAAATCAAAACTCTAGGTATCCCTTGTGAGCAATTCTTACTTCCACAAACCAGAACACCTGAGTTTTTTTATATGCATGCATAAAAAAAAAAAATCCTTGCTGAAGATGAACACACAATCAATAACTACAAATCACATGAGAAAATAATCCAGTATAAAGGACAGTTAGCAGACACAACAAACAGGAGGTATGGCTTCTTAAGAATTTGAAAAAATAGAACAATCTGAAAGAGATTAAAATAATTTTAAACATGTTTATTTAGAGCAAAGACAGGATAAATCCATAATGAAAAATGAAGAAACTAATGACAAAAGAATGAACAACAACAACAGAAAAAACAAATGGAACTTCCAAAATGAAAAAATATTGCCACTGAAATTTAAAATCTTTAGGATAAGTTTAACAGCAAACTAGAAGAGATGTGAGGATAATATATAGAATGCGGTCAAGAAATACAGAGAAAAGAAGAAGGTGATATTTCAAGACAATAGCTTAAAGGTTCCCAGAACTTTACTGAAGACATAAGTTCTTTGAATAAAAGTATATTCCAAGTTCTGATATTATGAAACAAATAAATATAAAACTTCATAGAGACTAATAAAATCAAAGTACATCAAAGTGAAGAATTTTAAAGCAACCAGAGACAAAGGATGGATTACGTTATAAAGGTTCAATAGTTAGATCAAGAGCAGACTTCTCAGCAACATTAGAGGGCAAAAGGCAATAGAAAAATATCTTCAAATTACTGATGGAAAATAACTATCAATGTGGAATTCTACAACCAGCCAAACCATCCTTCAACAACAAGTATAATATAAAGATAATAACTGAACTTAACACCCACAAATCTTCATTAAAGAACTACTAAAGGATTTACTTGTAAAGGGAAGGCAATTTAACCCACAAAGAAGTGAAACATAACAGGCAAAGACAAATTAAAAATCAGTAAATATATATCAATCTAAATAGTGATGACTATATAGTGGGGAAAAAAACCCATACTAACAGTGATGCCTAAATTTAGGGATTTAAAAATAAAGTGAAATCAACTGATGTCCTTTCCCACCAATAAAGTGGACTAAAATGTTTAGACAATTTCATAGAAGATGGGTATTGCTTGAACTTATGTACTAAATTTTCTTGTAATATTTACAAGAATGATAGAGATGAACCTTAATGTTTAATATGCATGTTAAAATATAGTAATTAGAATTATATCTATGTACCAAAACAGATACAAAAATTTCACATTAATCATTCAAAGAACAAAAATAGAATACAGACCTTTCAAATTAGTAGAAAGAAAGTAATCAAGAACATTTTTTAAATCCAAGGCAGAAAAATAGAAAAAAGAACCAAAAAGAAAGTCTAGTAAATATAAATCACAAAGATAGTAGAAGAAAACCCTAAGACATCAGGATACATTTTATTTATAATAATAAATCTAAGTGGCCCATAACTTATTAAAAGAATAAAATAAGCACAAATACACCCCATAAACTACAATCTATAAACATACCTGTAACATAATGATACAGGAAATTTTAAATATGAGAACAATAGTCATTCCCATTTTAATTTGGAAACTAAAACAAAACAAAAAACCCACGAAAAAACAAACAAAAAACTCTCTAGTAATTCAAGGGCCAAAGGAAAAAATAATGATGAGTTACAAAATATTTGCAGCTAAACAACAAAAACACAAGATTCCAAGACTTGTGAATGTATTAACATAGTATTTAAGAGAAAAAAATTTAACATGCATTTATTAAAATATTTCAAAATTAACGAAAACAAGTTGGACAAAGAACAGAGAAAACCTAAAGAAACTAAAAGAAGCAAAATAAAAATAAACACAGGAATTAATGGAATAGAAAACAAAGAAACAATAAAAAGTATCAACAAAACCAAAAATTGCTTCTTGGAACAGATTTACAAAATGCTACAATACTTGATCAAGGAAAAACAAAGTAGTATTAGGAATAAAGAAATGTTATAATGATAGAAGCAAATAAGAAAACTTATGCCAATAAATTTGAAAAGATGATATGCACAATTTCCTATAAAATAAATTAACAAAATGGACTTGAAAAAAGAGAGCACCTGAATAACCAGAAACTAAATGTACTTCTATAAAATACTCCATGCCTAGACATATTAGGGGTAGTTTTACTAAGTCTTCAAACACCAGATATTTCATAGCAAACTAAATTGTTTTTGAAGAATAGAAAAAGAAAACAGGTACAATTTCCAGCATACTTAAGCAGTAAATATTGTAAGACTTTGCATGTCTGAAAAGTCCTTATTCTTGCCTCACACTTGATTAATAAGCTGGGTATAGAATTTCACACTGAAAATTATTTTCACTCAGAATTTTGAAAGCACTGATTCATGTTTCAGGATTCCAGTGCTGAGGTTAAGAGGACAGATACTAACATTCCCAGTCTTTGTGCATGATCTGTTTCTCTTCTCTGGAAGCTTTCAGGATCTCTGCCTAAAGTGTGCTGAGGGGTGCCCGAGTGGTTCAGTCAGTTAAGCATCCAACTCTTGATTTTGGCTCAGGTCATGAGCTCAGCTGTTGTGAGATCGAGCCTCACAACAGTCTCTGAGCCGGGTGTGGAGCCTGCTTAAGATTCTCTCTCTCCCTCTGCCCCACCCCCTGGTTCATGTACTCTTCTTGTTCTGTCTTTCTAAAAAAGAAAAAGAAAAAACATAAAGTGTGCTGAAATTTCAAGTGCTTTGGCATGAATATTATAAAATCTGCCGTGCTGGACCTGATAGACTTGTTCAATGTGGAAATTCATTTAAGTTTTCAGAAGTTTTGCAACATTAAAAATATTATTTCCTCTCTTCTGTCTCTCCCTCTCTCTTTCTTATACCCCTATTATTTGAATGTTGAACATCCTGGATGGATACTCTGATTGTTTTATCTTTTCTATTTTAAATCTCTTTGTCCTTTTGTTCTACTTTCCGAAAAACTTAGAAACTATATTCCAAACATTTGATTAAAGTTTTAATTTTTATCACATTTTAAATTTCCAAACTGTTTTATTCTCTTAATATTTCTTGCTATAGCCTCTTGTTCTTGTTTAATGATTAAAATATGTCTTCATCTCTCTGAAGACATTAGTTACAATTAAGTTTTCTTCTGTTCCTTGCATTACTTGGTTGTTTCAAGTTATATTTTTCTGTATCTTGTCTATCTCCTCCTATTAAAGTATAAAAATTCTCACTGAAGTTCTATGTACATGAATCTGAAATCTGTTGACTAGTAAGCTTCAGCAGGGGGAACTAGCTGGGCCATTACAAGTGTCAGGATTTTTTCATCCTACACTCATAAGCTTCCCTATAGAAGAATTCTCTAACCTGCATCCCAGGTGCACTGGGTTTGTGCATGCATATGTGCATGAGCCAAGGGGAGAGGAGCACTGGAGGGGATCCCTTGAACTGGTATTTAGATTTACACAATGCTGACTTTCACTCCATCTATTTTCAGAGCAGAATCTCACTCAGTCTTCAACTATGCAGAAAGTAAACCCCCAATCTTCTGTCATGATCTGGAGATCGGTTGTGAAACTCTATTTACACACTTTCAACCAATCCTTTTTTTTTTCCCCAGACTTACATTTGCCCCTACCTTTAGGAGTACCTGGTTCTTCCAAGTTGAAAAGGGACAAATTCACATGGCCTAAAGTTTCATCTCTCCCTCTACAATGCTTTTAGTAGCTTAGCAGGCAAATTAAAACTACTTTAACAGAAAAACAGGCTGGTACCAGTAACTGAACTCTTTCTAACAAGATAAGGAAACCCCCATAGTTAATTAATTACATGTTCAATGATTCCTCTTTCCCAGTCTCCTATAAATATATACAATACTACAAGGACCAGGATCCTCAAAGGAGGCTTCACTATGGCTGGCCTTAAGCATAACTACGAAATAACAAGAACCTAAAGAATTTATGTGCATTTTGGTGCTTTTCTGCCTAAAAGTATTCCCAATAAACTTATTCAATTTTACAAAGAAATAATTCATGTACAAGAAAATGTACTCAGGGGTGCCTTGGTGCCTCAGTTGGTTAGACATCCACCTCTTGGTTTCCACTCAGGTCATGATCTCAGGGTCATGAGATAAAGTCCCATGTTGGGCTCTGTACTCAGCAGGGAGTCTGCCTGAGATTTTCTTCCTCTACCTCTCTGCCCCTCCCCCAGCACTCCCACACGTGTGTGGGCTTATGCTCTCTCTCTCAAATAAATCTTTAAAAAGACTAAACTGTACACATTTTAAAGTACCTTAATTCAATGAGTCCTGACAGATGTATGCACCCATGAAATCATAATCATAATGAAAACAGAAAATTTCTATCACTTCTAAGAGTCCCCTATAGCCACTTGAAGTTCATCCTTTTACCTCTGGCCCCAGATAACCACTGATGCACTCTCAGTCATTATAAAATGGTTAATATTTTCTAGAATTTCATGCAGTATGGACTGTTGTGGTCTCTTTTATTGAAGAGTAATATTTCACTTTATGAAAGTATGAGAATTTGTTTATTCACTCCTCTAGTGATGAGCATCATTTCCAGTTATACACCATTGTGAATAAAGTTGCCATAAATATTTGAATACAAGTCTTCAGGTGAAGATATCTCTCTTGTGTAAATACTGAAGACAAAAATGACTGAGTTATATGATAAATGTATTCTTAACTTTTAAGGAAAGAGCCAAATGCTCTTCTAGTGTTGTGGCATTTTACATTTCTACTACCAGGGTACAAGAGCTCTAGTTGCAGCATATCCTCAACCACTCTTGTGTTGATGGTCTTTAGTTTTCTGTTTTAGTCATTTTATTTTTTTTTTAAAGATTTTACTTATTTATTTGTCAGAGAGAGAAAGAGAGAGAGAGAGCACAAGCAAAGTGAGCAGCAGGCAGAGGGAGAAGCAGGCTCCCAGCTGAGCAAGGAGCCCGATGCGGGACTTGATCCCAGGACCCCGGATCATGACCTGAGCTGAAGGCAGACGCTTAACTGACTGAGCCATTCAGGCATCCAGTTTTAGTCATTTTAATGTATATGTACTATGTACTGTATCTCACTATGGTTTTAATTTGCTTTCCCTACTAACGAATAATGTTGAACATTTTCTCATATGTCTATTGGCCATTCATGCCTTCCTCTGCTACAAGTCCATTCAAATCTTTCATCCAATTATTTATTGGATTGTCTTCTTATGTATGTATTATGTACACAGTGAGGCAAGAGTCTACCTTCATTTGTTTCCATAAATATATCCCGATCTGTTCCAGATGTTCCTTTCCCCATTGAATTGCCTTGTTACCTTTCATTAAAATCACTAAACCATACTTGTGTAGATCCATTTCTGGTCCCTGTACTCTGTTGTTTTGACCTTAATGTTTGTCCTTTCACCAATTCCATCTTGTCTTTATTACGGTAGCTTGATGCTAAGTCTTCAAATCAGGTAGTATGAGTCTTACATCTTTGCTCTCATTTTTAAAAGTTCCTTTGGCTATCCTAGGTCATTCATATTCTCATATAAATTTTAGAACCAACTTGTCAATTTCTACAAAAAGTTTACCAGGATTTCTAATGGAATTGCACTGAATCGATAGATCAATTTAAGAACTAACATCCTATCAAGAAAGGGGGGGACATCGGAGGGGGAGACGAACCATGAGAGACTATGGACTCTGAGAAACAAACTGAGGGTTCTAGAGGGGAGGAGGGTGAAATGATGGGTTAGCCTGGTGATGGGTATTAAAGAGGGCATGTACTGAATGGAGCACTGGGTGTTATACGCAAACAATGAATCATGGAACACCACATCAAAAACTAATGATGATTAACATATAGTGATTAACATAACATAATAAAATAAAAAAAAAAGAACTAACATCCTATCAATATTGAGATTTCCAACTCAGGAACATGTTATATCACTGCATTTATTTAGGACTTTAAAATATCTCTCAGCAATTTTTCTATAGTTTTCAGTGATGTGGTCTTATATTTCTTTTGTTAAATTTATTCCTAAATATTTTCTCTTTTAGTGTTATTACAAATAAAATTTAATTTTCCAATTGTTTGCTGCTGGTAAATAAAATTTTAAGTGACTTTTATAATCTTATATCCTGAGACCTTGCTAAATTCAGTTATTAGTTCTAGCAGTTATTCTTCAGATTTCTTAGGGATTTCCACATACACAATCATGTCATCTACAAATACAGCTTTACTTCTTCCTGTCTAATCTTTATGCCTCTCATTTCTTTTTGTCTTAATGTAATGGTTAGGGCCTTCAGTATAATATTGAACTGAAACAGTGAAAGTGAAATACCTGCCTACCTCCTGGAGCTACAGGGCAAGGCAAAGCATTCATCAACTGACCAATAAATATGAAGCTTACTACCCATTTTTTTGTAGAAGGACCTCATCAGAATAAGAAAGTACCTTTCTATTCCTAATTTGTTGAGAAATTATTTTTATAAATGGGTGTTGGGTTTTATCAAATACCTTCTGCAATAATGAAATGATCATATGTTTTTTCCTTTACTCTGTTAGTACAGTTAATTACATTGAATGATTTTCAAAATGCTAAACCAACCTTGCATTCCATTATCCATTTTTATTAGTCAAAAATTCTCTAGGCTGTGTGAAGAGAAAACATGACTATAGTTGTTTAACCAAGGATGGGTTTATTTTCTCACTTAATAAGCTTGAAAGAAGGTGGTTCAGTGCAGAGGTACCATCTTTGCAGTCATTAATGTCCCAAACTCCTTCTTCTTCCCTATTCCATCATTGTTAGTGTATGTCTTGCCTCTTTGTGGTTTTAAAATAGCTAATGAACTTTTTGGTACAGACCTTCATCGTAGGTAGGAAAAGGAAAGGATAAGCAAGCAGAAAGGAGTAATACTTTAATTCTATAAATCTTTAGCAGATTTCTTCTTGCATTTCATCAGTCAGAATTTGTGACTTGGGCTACATCTAGTTACAAGAGAGTTTGGGGAAGTGAGTTTTGCTTTGTTTTGTTTTGTTTTTTTACTAATTTAAAATGATTTTGTAAAAACAATTCAGTGTGCTTTTTCAATGTTTCCTTGCTTTTTCTCTTCATAATAAAAAATTTCAAACATATAAAAGTAGACATAACAGAATAATTAACCATAATGCATTCATAACCTGCCTTCAATTATCAACTCCTGGCCAATATCACTTCATCTTTACTTCTATCTACTTTCACATACCATATTATTTTGAAGCAAATCTCAGACATCATATATTTTCATCCATAAATATTTCAGTAGGTATCCCCCTAAGAGATAAGGGCTTTCTAAATCTAACTATAATTACATTATCACATCTAGAAGGGGAAAATGTAATTATTATTTAATTTCTTCAAATATCCAATTGGTATTCAAATTTCTAAGAGGCAAGGTTTTTAGCTGAACGCATTTCTTCTGTCCCCTCCCTCAAACCATGATTCTGTTCATAAAAAAGAAAGGGAGAATATATATTGAGTAGGAAATCTGCAGCACCTACCACACCATTTGTATTCTGTATATAAAAAGTGGCTTATCTAATATATTATATACACTCATATTATAAATTATGAGTCTTACTTGTTGATGTGCCAAAGAATAAGAGTACAATAATCCAAATTCCAAACTAAGTTGATTTTTAAAATCACATAAAATCTTATCAAAATTTACTTATAAAATCACCTTAATATAAAATATTAAGCAGTTTTCATCAAAATGACACCACTCTATATTTAAGTTCTAGGTCCAGAGGAGTATGGAGCTCACACCACGTTTAATTCCTCTGCACTGCAAAGTAATTGGGTCATAGCCTTGACTCTTGGCTTCACATTAAGAGATAAAATTAGTGTGGTATGCCTTATATTATGGGACTGGTAATTAAAACTTCTGAGGTTTTGCTATTTCATCATTAATAATATTTTGGTTAAGCACGAACTGAGTCACTCTTGAAAGATACTGTAAGGCTTTGAGATACTCGATAAAACATTTAAAAGGTAGTATTTTTCCAAACCAGGAGTATATACTTTGAGTACTTTTTCCCTAACACATTTCTGAATGGAAACATGTCCTTAATACAGAGTTGGCTAAAATATGTTAGGCATTAAATAATGAACATGGCTAATCTGCCTGTCTTACCCGTGTAGCAATATACCACAGCAGTGGTCACCTACTCTAGAGCCTGATTACCCACGTCCAAATTCTGACTCTGCCATTTATTAGCAGTGTTATCTTGGGCTAGTAAGACTCTCTGTGCCTTTCCTCACCTGGAAAATGGGGATAATCATGGTTCCTAATTCATAGGTTCACTTAAAGACTTTTCAACACACTAGATCTCACTTAGAGTAGTAAAGACATATAACCTAGAGCGTAGGTTTCAGATGCAGATAGATGTGGGTTCAAGTCCCACAGGTTTACTTATTGGGTAGTTGTTTATCTTTTCTAAATATCTATTTCCACTAAAATAAGAATAGCAGCACTTATCCCAAAGTGTTGTTGTGACAACTGAGTGATAGAACCAATAAAATTGCCTGGCATAGGGAAATGACCTAATAAATGTTTATTATTATTATTGCATAAGGGATTTTACCAAAAAAAAATGTTCCATTACTAAATATACTAAATATGCCTAAAACAAAGTTTAATATTCTAAAATCAGATAAAATCAAACTCTTAGCTTTCAATAAAGAAATGTTATTTTACCTATTTCTGCGCACATCAGGATCAAAGGCCGACGAGCCCCTATTTGCTTACAACTAAGTTTGTGTAATAGTACTCATGTTCCTGAGTCGTGTGAGGAAAATGTCTTTTTTTAAAAAATATTTTATTTATTTATTTGTCAGAGAGAGAGAGAGAGCACAAGCAGGGGGAGCGGCAGGGAGAGGGAGAAGCAGGCTCCCTATGAGCAAGGAGCCCGATATGGGACTCAATCCCAGGACCCTGGGATCTGAATCATTGCTCACTGCATTTTGCAAATGTCACTATTTCCTAAAAGAGAAATAAATCTTTCATCTTAGCCTCTATACTGTAGTACTTATTCTCAACATACCAAAATAATGACCTAATACTATAAATAGATTACACACACAAAAAAATGTGACATGTCTACTTCACCAAATGGACTCACTTGCCCAGACAATATTAAAGTAATCATCGTACCTTTTGCAGCAAGATTTCTAGATGCTGCAATTCTAGTAAGGCTTTTATGTTTTAATTTGTTTCTCTCTTCTTCAGTTTGCTTTCCTTGTTCACAGAATTTCTCTTCTCTCTGAATTCTTTTTTGTTCTTCAGCTTTTCTTTGACATTCTTTCCAGGCTTCCAATTCTTTAGTTGCTTTTAGTCGTTCATTTTCTTTCATATCTTCTATTTTTTTCCTCTCCTCTTCTTCAATCTGTAAAAATTACAATTACTAAAACCTTAAAACATACAAAAAGCAACATTTTAAAAATAAGAAATTCATTATAATAGTCTTACCTCTAAACTCTTACCATTGTATCTGCAGCAGTAGTAGTAGTGAATAAAAAATTAAAATGGGAATGGTAAATGATTTAGGATGTCATGGAATACAGGTTTTAGTTCCAGATTTACCATTAATTATTAATATAATCTTGAGCAATCATTTTCTCTAGCCTCAGTTTACTCACATGTAAAATGGGGACAGGCATTCAGTTAAATGATATCTAAGGGCTTGGTAAAAAAAAATATTTTTCTAAAAACCAAGTCACTTTGGGGCGCCTGGATGGCTCAGTAGTTAAGCGTCAGCCTTTGGCTCAAGTCATGATCCCAGGGTACTGGGATCGAGCCCTACATTGAGCCCAGCATCAGGCTCCTCTGGAAGCCTGCTTCTCCTTCTCCCACTCCTTCTGCTTGCGTTCCCTCTCTCTCTGTGTCTCTCTCTGTCAAATAAATAAATAAAATCTTTTAAAAAAAATAAAAAGTCACTTCTCCCAAAATTTACACACACACACACACACACACACACACACACAAATGCATGCACACACATTCATCTTTCTACTTATGCCAGTCTTCTCTTGTCTTGGGACTGAAGTTGTGCCAACCTTCACCTTATGGAATGAGGGAACAGCAAGAAAGGAAACGGGAAGGATGAACTAGGAAGTTTGTCTCTGGTGGGTTTGAACTTTGAACGCTGCTGCCAACTGCATTTGCAATAGCAGGTATTTGAAGCTTCCACAAGAAAAGCTAATTATCAGATGAATTTGAAAGCCGTACATTGTACAGGAGTGTGCTAACTTTCTCTCCCTTTCACAAACTTCCTTCATATGGGCAAGGAAGAAAAACCCTGTGAAAGAGTAACTGTTTGGTGTATATGATTGACTCTATGTATCTGACTTTCCTGTGGTGACAAAAATACCTCATCTCTATCCTCTAGAGAACAAAAATTCTCATCTCTATGTCCAGAGAAGCAGTGTCTAATAGAATTTGTCCCCATGAGGGCAATGTTTTGTGCCATTCAATACAGCAGCCACTCGCCACATGTGGCTCATTAAGCACTTACAACGTGGCTGATGCGATGATGAAAAACTAAATTTTTATTTTATTTGTGTTTCATTACTGTAAATTTAAATTAATTTACATTTAAATAGTACATTTGGCACAGCTCTACAAGAACACGTTGGGACGAAGTTTCCTAGAGGCGGAATTATTTCAGGATACAGAATAAACACAGGTATGAAACTGCACTGAAAAGGTGTTCTGTAATATCTGCATGACCTAATACCCTCTTCTGGAAGACTGCTTGTTATTTTCCTATTGGACTGTGGAACACTGACTTTAAAATAAATTTCACAGATTACTGAACAGGAGTTTCCTAGAGTCCCAGAATTGCACATAAGGCCTAAACTAAGCACAAAAGATAGCAATTTTTACATATTCTAAGTTCAGAGAGTTGCCAGTGAGCTGCCAATAGGTTGGGCCAGAAGAATCTGTGGCAATGAGCCAGGCTTTAAACGCCTGACAACAGGGCATGATGACCAGTCAGTGTTAGCCACAGGCTGCCACAACCTAAAAGGAGATGACAGCTTCACCCAGTTTAATGATATGTTTGCCTTTTTCCCTGCTTCCTCTCTGCCCCAACACATGGACAAAGGGGAAAGTATGTGGAGTCAGAACACCCTCAATCCCTCATAATCCCTACAAGTGGAGTGAATTTTTGAAAAGTTTTTAAAAATGTGTAAGACTAAGTCTTAGTTACCAAAAATGAGACTGTCCTTACACCAAAAAGTAACAGGAAAATTAGGGTAGTAAAGATGTAATTAAGAGAACTACACACACACACACACAATTTATAAGCTATATAAGAAATAAAAAAAGTCTAACTCTTCAGGGAGTAAGGGGGAAGAGGGACCAAAAAAGGCTTCATAGAATAGGTGACAAAGAGACTCGAATGAAGAGAAAAACATGAAGAATACCACAAAAGTCCTTATAATAAAAGAAAAGAGAGACTAAATATATCAAAGAGAAAGACAAATGCTAAACAATCCTTGAAATTCTTTTATAAAAAATAATACAATATGTGAAACATAGCACTTAAAGGAGAACTGTATAACATAAAAACTCAGAAAGCTAGAAAAACAATCATCACATATGAAAAAACTGGATTTTAAGTACTTTGTACCACTGAAAAAAAGAAGGATGCCATTTAATATGGAGTATTAATTTAATATAGACAGGAAGTGTAAATAATAGGAGGATAAGAACAGGTCCTGAACCAAATTCCTGAAGAAGGGGAAATCTGTATTTCTTTTAATTTGGAATGCATGTCTGGTTTATTAAGGCAATGTTCTTTATAAGCCAATCTCTATTATGAATTACATGTACAAATCATAAATATTAGCAAACTGAATTGAGGGAAATATTAAAATTATAATACATCTTTATCAAGTAGCACATTTCTTTATTTATGATATTAGGAAATCAAAAGAGAAAAACAATATGATCTTAGTACATACCAAAACACCAGTTGATACTAGGAATAAAAGAAAAATTTTAGCTTAATAAAAGGACTCCTACAATGTCACACTTCAAGGTGAAGCATTAGAAATATTTCTAACAAAGTCACTAAAGCCAGTATACTTAATATCTTATTATTTTCCTAGAGATCATAACCTATACAATAGAATTTTTAAAATATATTTTATATATTAAAATTTTATATTAGTATATTTATTTAAAAAATAAACATAAATACAGATTATAAGGAAATAAAATTGTCATTATTTGCAAATAATATGGTAGATTACCTAAAAGAACCAAAATAACAAACTGACAAACTATTAGAACTATTATAAAAGTAAGTTTAGGGCGCCTGGGTGGCTCAGTTGGTTAAGCGACTGCCTTCGGCTCAGGTCATGATCCTGGAGTCTCGGGATCGAGTCCCACATCGGGCTCCCTGCTCAGCGAGGAGCCTGCTTCTCCCTCTAACCCTCCCCCCTCTCATGTACTCTCTCTCTCTCTCTCTCATTCTCACTCTCTCAAAATAAATAAATAAATCTTTAAAAAAAATAAAATAAAATAAAAGTAAGTTTAGCGAGGCAATCACATACAAGATCAACTTTATATGAACTCAAAAAAAGTTACCTTCCTACAAACTGGCAATAAACAATTAGAAAAATACAATGGAAAAAAAATCATTTCATTAGTAATTGATTTAAAAAACCTTTTAAAATGCTAAGAATAAGCTTAACAAAATATGAGTAAGTCCTAGATGTATGTTAAATAATTTTGCTAAGGCGGCACCTGGCTGGCTCAGTCGGTTAAGCATCCAACTCTTGATTTCGGTTCAGGTCATGATCTCAGGGTCATGAGATTGAGCGGCACGGGGTGGGGAGCTTGCTTAAGATTCTCTCTTTCTCCCTTTCCCTTTGCCCATCCCCCCCCACTTGAGTACACGTGCTCTCTCTCTCTCTAAAAATATAAAAATAATAATAATAACAATAATTTTGCTGAGGGATAAGTCCAAATAAATGGGGATAAATGCCATGTTCCTGAAGGGAAATCTCAATAATGTAAATATACTGATATTCTGAAAATTAACTTATAAAGTCAATGTAGATCTAATCAAAATACCAAGAGAACTTCTTAGGGATCTTGATAAGTAAATGTAAAATTCAGCTGCAAAAAAGAATGTACAAGTTTTATAGAGGCAGGAAGGGGTTGGCAATTCCCATACACAAATATCAAGTATAAAGCTGGACAAATCTATTAAAAAGAACCATTTCAGAACACTGGAAACTAAGCAAAGACAGCCTGCAAATTGAGAAGTGTTTGTTCTAGAATAAATGCTAAAGTTACCGGCAAGAACAGTGGGATGCTGTGCCCTTCTGCCTGGGGTTGCTCCCAACCACCCAATGCCAGCTTCAGTAACCAGACTGGCAGTTCTGCCAACATGAAACTAGCAAAAAGAACCCAACAGCTTTGTTGGCAAAAAGGGTGGATGCATTTCGGGAAGAGGGAGAGGTGAAAACCCATGGTTTTGGTGGATAAAAGTGATAGACTTGGTTGGGAATGAACAGGGAAAATTTAAACTTGGGGTCTGAAGTTGAAATCCTGGTTAAGGTGAGTGCTTGACTAGTCAGAACATTAACAGAAAGATCATGTAAATGAGAAAACCATAGAAGGTCTATAATAAGCTTACCATACAACTCTGGCTAAACAGAAAGCTATGTGTTTGTTGGGGAGACCTGAGGAAGCTTGGCATAAAATGAAGCCAGGCGGGGCACCTGACTGACTCAGTAGAGCCTGTGACTCTTGATCTCAAGGTTGTGATTTTGAGCCCCATGTTGGGTGTAGAGATTACTTAAAAATAAAATCTTAAAAAAAAAGAAAGAAAGAAAAAAAAGAAACCAAGGAAGGGTTGAAAACTGGCTCCAACTTTGAATGTATTCTAAAACCTACACATAGACTGATCAGCAAAGGGTGGGAGCCTTTACTGCTTCTGCCCATATAATTAGTTAACAATTAAGTTATGCAGACACAGGAAAGACTCCTAAGGAAGACAGCCTAAAAAATAAGAATTAAACACTTAGCAGAGACATCAGCAGCTGTATACAGGGAGACTAGACTGACTTCACAATTAAAGTACAGGCAACCTGAGAGGTGGAGCAAGATGGCAGAGGAGTAGGAGACCTAGATTTCGTCTGGTCCCAGGAATTCAGCTGGACAGGGATCAAACCATTCTGAACACCTACGAACTCAACAGGAGATCGAAGAAAAGAATAGCAACAACTCTCTGAACAGAAAAGTGACCACTTTCTTGTAGGTAGGAGTGCGGAGAAGTGAATCCGAGGCGATATTCGGGAAGATAGACGGCGGGGGAGGGGGCCTCCATCGGCTGCTTCTGACAAGTGATAGAGCAGCGGAGCACAAAAACGGAACTGTGAGAAGTCTGCTCCACTGAAGGACGTCGCTCCAGTGGCTAAGCAGGGGGTGGAACCCTCACAGGACAGTGTGGTCTCAGGACCCTCAGGGTCACAGAAAGACCTGGGGTGCCTGAGTGAGGCAGAGCTCCCAGGTATCGGAGCGGGGAAGCTGGCTGCAGAGAGGGAGCCAAGGAGTGGGCTCTCAGCTCGGGGTTGTCATAAACTGTGATCCACGGCCCATTTGGGCCACTGCTCCTCCAGCAGGGACCCAACAAGCGGCAGATCTGGGGAGACTCCCCTTTGTCCCCTGGGAGGAGCAGCGGTGGGAGTGCACCACAGGGATCTGCTGGGTTTGGAGACTCCACACCAAGTCAGGTGCCAGAGATAGAAACGCTCCATCACAGGCCGGGTGTGCACCACGTGCAGCAGGAGACCGGGGAGATGGGAGTGACTGACTGCTTTTCTCTGGGGGCTCACTGAGGAGTGGGGCCCCGAGTTCTCGGCTCCTGGGAGGCTGCCATTTTCACTCTCCTCCTCCAAAGCTGTACCGAAAGCTTGCAGGGAACAAAAGCTCCCGAGAGCAAACCCGAGCAGATTTCTTAGCCCGGCCCGGCAAGGTGGGGCAATTCCACCTCCAGCAAAGACATTTGGGAACCATGGCAATAGGCCCCTCCCCCAGAAGATCAGCAAGAACAGCCAGCCAAGACCAAGTTTACCAATCAATGAGAATGGCAGAACTCCGGTGCTAGGGGAATACTGCACATAGAATTCATGGCTTTTTTACCATGATTCTTTAGTCTTTCAAAGTTAATTTTTTTTAAATTATCTTTTTTTTTGAATTTTTTTTCCCTTTTTCAACCAACATCTTATCAAACCCTTTTTCAAAAAAACATTTTCATTTTTCATTTTTAGAGTCATATTCTATCCCTTCATAGTAGTTACCCTTATTTTTGGCATATATATATATATATATATGTATATATATATATATATATATATGTTGTTCTCTCTTTAAAATTTTGAGATACAGTTTCATCTAACAGATCAAAATATATCCTAAATCACTAGTGTATGGCTTTGTTCTAGTCTCCTGCCTGATCACATTCTCTCCCTTTTTTTTTCTTTTTTCTTTTTTTAAAACCCTCTTCTTTCTTTTTTCAAACAACTTCTTATCTAATCAATTCCTTTTATAAAATTTTTATGATTTTCATCTTTACATTCATATTCCATACATTCATCATATTAACCCTTATTTCTGTACATATATAAGTTTTTCTTTCTTTTAAAATTTTGGGAGGCACTTTCTTCTAACAGACCAAAATATACCCAAAATCTAGTGTGTGGCACTGATCTATGCACCAGCCTGATCATATTTGATCATATTGTTTTTCTTTGTTTTGTTCTATTTTTGTTTGTTTTTATCTTTTTCTTTTTCTTTTTTTTTCTTTTTTCTTTCTTTTCCTTTTTTCCCCCCCGGTTTCAGGTCTTTTCTGATTTGTTTAGAGTATATTTCTGGGGATATTGTTACCCTGTTAGCATTTTGTTCTCATTCATCTATTCTCCTCTGGACAAAATGACAAGATGGAAAAAATCACCTCAACAAAAAGAACAAGAGGAAGTATGGACTGCCAGGGACCTACTCAATACAGACATTAGTACGATGTTGGAACTAGAGTTCAGAATGATGATTTTAAAGATACTAACTGGGCTTTAAAAAAGGATGGAAGTTATTAGAGAAACCCTTTCTGGAGAAATAAAAGAACTAAAATCTAAACAAGTAGAAATCAAAAAGGCTATTAATGAGGTGCAATCAAAAATAACAGTACTAACTGCTAGGATAAATGAGGCAGAAGAGAGAATCAGTGACATAGAAGACCAAATGATGGAAAATAAAGAAAATGAGAAAAAGACAAATAAACAACTACTGGATCACGAGGGCAGAATTCGAGAGATAAGCGATACGATTAGACGAAACAACATTAGAATAATTAGGAACCCAGAAGAAGAAGAGAGAGAGGGGCAGAAGGTATATTGGAGCAAATTATAACAGAGAATTTCCCTAATGTGGGGAAGGAAACAGGCATCAAAATCCAGGGGGCACAGAGAACCCCTCTCAAAATCAATACAAATAGGTCAACACCCCGATATCTAATAGTAAAACTTACGAGTCTCAGAGACAAAGAGAAAATCTTGAAAGCAGCTCGGGAGAAAAGATATGTAACCTATAATGGTAGAAACATTAGATTGGCAACAGACCTATCCACAGAGACCTGGAAGGCCAGAAAGGACCGGCATGATATATTCAGAGCACTAAGCGAGAATAATATGCAGCCAAGAATACTATATCCAGCTAGGCTGTCATTGAAAATAGAAGGAGAGATAAAAAGCTTCCAGGACAAACAAAAACTAAAGGAATTTGCAAACATGAAACCAACCCTCCAAGAAATATTGAAAGGGGTCCTGTAAGCAAAGAGAGAGCCTAAAAGCAGCATAGACCAGAAAGGAACACAGACAATATACAGTAACAGTCACCTTACAGGCAATACAATGGCACTAAATTCATATCTTTCAATAGTTACCCTGAATGTAAATGGGCTAAATGCCCCAATCAAAAGACACAGGCTATCAGATTGGATTAAAAAACAAGATCCATTGATATGTTGTCTGCAAGAGACTCATTTTAGACCCAAAGACACCCCAATTGAAAGTGAGGGGGTGGAAAACCATTTACCATGCTAATGGACACCAAAAGAAAGCGGGGGTGGCAATCCTCATACCAGACAAATTAGATTTTAAACCAAAGACTGTAATAAGAGATGAGGAAGGACACTATATCCTACTTAAAGGGTCTATCCAACAAGAAGATCTAACAATTGTAAATAGCTATGCCCCTAACATGGGAGCAGCCAATTATATAAGGCAATTAATAACAAGAGCAAAGAAACACATCGACAATACAATAATAGTGGGGGACTTTAACATCCCCCTGACTGAAAGGGACAGATCTAAGCAAAAGATCAACAAGGAAATAAAGACTTTAAATGACACACTGGACCAAATGGACTTCACGGATATATTCAGAACATTCCATCCCAAAGCAACAGAATACACCTTCTTCTCTAGTGCCCATGGAACATTCTCCAGAATAGATCACATCCTAGGTCACAAATCAGGTCTCAACCGGTACCAAAAGATGGGGGTCATTCCCTGCATATTTTTAGACCACAATGCTTTGAAACTAGAACTCAATCACAAGAGGAATGAACGAAAGAACTCAAATACATGGAGGCTAGAGAGCATCCTACTAAAGAATGAATAAAAAAAAAAAAGAATGAATGGGTCAACCAGGAAATTAAAGAAGAATTACAAAAATTCATGGAAACCAATGAAAATGAAAACACAACTGTTCAAAATCTTTGGGATACAGCAAAGGCAGTCCTAAGAGGAAAGTATATAGCAATACAAGCCTTTCTCAAGAAACAAGAAAGGTCTCAAATACACAACCTAACCCTACACCTAAAGGAGCTAGAGAAAAAACAGCAAATAAAGCCTAAGCCCATTAGGAGAAGAGAAATAATAAAGATCAGAGCAGAAATCAATGAACTAGAAACCAAAAGAACAGTAGAACAGATCAACGAAACTAGGAGCTGGTTCTTTGAAAGAATTAACAAGATTGATAAACCCCTGGCCAGACTTATCAAAAAGAAAAGAGAAATGACCCAAATCAACAAAATTATGAATGAAAGAGGAGAGATCACAACCAACACCAAAGAAATACAAACAATTATAAGAACATATTATGAGCAACTCTATGCCAGCAAATTAGATAACCTGGAAGAAATGGGTGCATTCCTAGAGATGTATCAACTACCAAAATTGAACCAGGAAGAAATAGAAAACCTGAACAGACCTATAACAACTAAGGAAATTGAAGCAGTCATCAAAAATCTCCGAAAAAACGAAAGCCCAGGGCCAGATGGCTTCCCAGGGGAATTCTACCAAACATTTAAAGAAGAGTTAATACCTATACTTCTGAAACTGTTCCAAAAAATAGAAATGGAAGGAAAACTTCCAAACTCATTTTATGAGGCCACCATTACCTTGATCCCCAAACCAGACAAAGACCCCATCAAAAAGGAGAATTATAGACCAATATCCTTGATGAACATGGATGCAAAAATTCTCACCAAAATACTAGCCAATAGGATCCAACAGTACATTAAAAGGATTCTTCACCACGACCAAGTGGGATTTATCCCTGGGCTGCAAGGTTGGTTCAACATCCGCAAATCAATCAACGTGATACATTAACAAAAGAAAGAACAAGAATCATATGATCCTCTCAATAGATGCAGAAAAAGCATTTGACCAAGTACAGCATCCTTTCTTGATCAAAACTCTTCAGAGTATAGGGATAGAGGGTACATACCTCAATATCATAAAAGCCATCTATGAAAAACCTACAGCGAATATCATTCTCAATGGGGAAAAGCTGAGAGCTTTCCCCCTAAGGTCAGGAATGCGGCAGGGATGTCCACTCTCACCACTGCTATTCAACATAGTATTAGAAGTCCTAGCCACAGCAATCAGACAACAAAAAGAAATCAAAGGCATCCAAATAGGCAAAGAAGAAGTCAAACTCTCACTCTTTGCAGATGATATGATCCTGTATGTGGAAAACCCAAAAGACTCCACCCCAAAACTGCTAGAACTCATACAGGAATTCAGTAAAGTGGCAGGATATAAAATCAATGTGCAGAAATCAGCTGCATTCCTATACACCAACAACAAAACAGAAGAAAGAAAAATTAAGGAGTCGATTCCATTTACAATTGCACCCAAAACCATAAGGTACCTAGAAATAAATCTAGCCAAAGAGGCAAAGGATCTGTACTCAAAAAACTATAAAATACTCATGAAAGAAATTGAGGAAGACACAAGGAAATGGAAAAACTTTCCATGCTCATGGATTGGAAGAACAATATTGTGAAGATGTCAATGCTACCTAGAGCAATCTACACATTCAATGCAATCCTCAACAAAATACCATCCACTTTTTTCAAAGAAATGGAACAAATAATCCTAAAATTTGTATGGAACCAGAAAAGACCCCGAATAGCCAGAGGAATGTTGAAAAAGAAAAGCAAAGCTTGTGAATATTCCATACTTGTGAATTAAAAGAATTAATATTGTTAAAGTGTCCATATCACACAAAGCAATCTACAGATTCAAGAAATTCCAGTGGCATTTTTCACAGAAATTGATAAAACAACCATAAATATGCATGGAACCACATAAGACCCTGAATAACCGAAACAATCTTGAGAAAGAACAAAGCTGAAAGTATCAAGCCCCCAGATTTCAAACTATATTACAAAGCTATAGTAACTAAAACTTAAAAGTACTGTATCAGCATAAAAACTGACACATAGATCAATAATATGGAATAGAGAGCCCAGAAATAAACTGATGCATATATGCCAATTAATTTATGACAAAGGAACCAAAAAGATACAATAAATGATATTGGGAAGACAGGATATCCACATGCAAAAGAATAAAATTGGACCACTATCTCACACCATACACAAAATTTAACGCAAAATGGATTAAAAACTTGATTGTAGGATCTAAAAACCATAAAGCTCCTACAAGAAAACATAGGCAGTAAGTTTCTTGATAATTGGTCCCTGTGATGATTTTTTGGATTTGACACCAAAAACAAAGGCAAGCAAAGCAAAAATAAACCAGTGAGATTACATCAAACTAAGAAGCTTTTGCATAGCAAAGGAAACAGTCAACGAAATGAAAAGCTAACCTACTGAATGAAAGAAAACATTTGTAAATTAAAATACCTGATAAGGGGCTAATATCCAAAATATATAAAGAACTCAATGCAACTCAACAACAAAAATACAAACCATCCAATTAAAAAATGAACAGAGGATCCGAATAGACATTTTGCCAAAGAAGACATACAGGTGGCCAACAGGTACATGAAAAGATCCTCAGCATCACTAATTACCAGGGAAATGCAAATCAAAACCACACTGAGATATCACCTTACACTTGTTAGAATGGCTAGTATCAAAAGGAAAAGAAAAACAAGTGTTGGTGAGGATATGGAGAAAAGGGAACCCTTGTACATCGTTAGGGGGAGTATAAATTGGTGCAAACACTATGGAAAACTGTTTGGAGGTTCCTCAAAAAATTAACTATAAAACAACCACATGATCCAGTAACTCTACTTCCAAAGAAAATGAAAACATGTACTAAAAAAGATATATGCACTGCCCCAGCTTTACTGCAGCAATATTTACAATAGCCAAGACATGGAAACAACCTAAGTGTCTACCGATGGATGAACAGAAAGAAAATTTGGTATATATATACACAATAGGATATTGTTCAGCCACAAAAAAGAATGAAATCTTGCCATTTACAACCACATGGATGGACCTTGAGGGCATTATGCTAAGTGAAATAAAACAGAGAAAGACAAATACCATGTGATCTCACTTATATGTGGAATTTAAAACAAACAAAAAAACCCTAAGCTCATAGATACCATGAACAAACGTGACTACCAATGATGGGATGCTGGGCTGGGTGAAATGGGTAAAAGGGGTCAAAAGGTACAAATTTCCAGTTTTAAAACAAACAAATGAGGGGGGAAAAAAGGACTGCTGATATTATATTACATGGTTTAATCAAGAAAAAAAGACGGGCGCCTGGGTGGCTCAGATGGTTAAGCGTCTGCCTTCGGCTCAGGTCATGATCCCAGGGTCCTGGGATCAAGTCCCGCATCGGGCTCCCTGCTCCTTGGGAGCCTGCTTCTCCCTCTGCCTCTCTCTCTCTCTCTGTCTCTCATGAATAAATAAATAAAATCTTAAAAAAGAAAAAAAGACAACACAGACCTTTTTTTTGCCTTTACTCTCTTGATTTCTTTAAAAACCTATGATTTTTTAAAAAAGCGATAATTTTTAAAGTAGAATTATAACATATATTATTGAGTTATAACAACTACATACACATGAATGGCAAAGCAGCCCAAAGATGGGGGAGATAACAGAGTTGTATTAGAGCAAAGTCGCTATATTTTACTGGAATTGAGTCAGTGTTTACTTGAAGTAGATTCTTATAAGTTAAAAGTGCATCTAGCAACCATTTAAAAGTTTTACAACAACCTAAATATAAAGGAGCTCTAGTTTCAGCTTTGACAGGCAAAAAGCTTAGAAGGTGTCACTCCAATCCTCACAACAACAAAAAAAGATGGACAAACTGAAAAAAACAACTAGTTTTCTTTGACTCATCAAAGAAGAAAATTGCAGGGCAAACTGTTACCCTGAAATCTGGAGAGACAGGTGTATCCAAAAAGACACAAAGATCTGCTTGCCTGTAGCAAAAGTAACTAGAGCTATAAACTAGTAGGAATACTTAAATGGTAATTTTGACAAAATACTTAAGGGTGGACTAGCAGGAGAATGATAAACTTTCAGGCCACAGTCTTGAGAAATGCCCTCATATTTTTGTGGGCTTCACCTCCAGAAACTCCCTCAGGCTACAATGATGAAGCTCTGAATAAGATAACTTTGTGTCTCTGGCAAAGGGAGGGGAAGAATAGTCATTGTGGATTACAGAAATACCTAGAGCATTCTCCTTAAAGATCTACCATCCAGAGAAAAGGACTTTGCCAGAGCAGAAGTCCCTTATCTCGGCTGGGGGAAGAGAATCCCTCCCACTCCAGTCTTCTCCAGCCTCTCTATCCAACCTAAGGACAGAAGAAAATAGTTAATAGTCCCAGATTCAAAAAAATAGACCAGCAATACTACAGCCAAGGAAGGTAATAGGAGGCAGTGGGGAAAAGCTGTCTCACTGGGAGAAAACTTGTCAAGATCACAGTCCCAAGATATAGGCCCATGAAAAAAGTGATATTTAATTGAAAGATTAGGAATGCTTCCTTTCCATTATAATTTACTACCATACCAAAAGGGCTCCAGGATAATAAGAGTAGATTATATAAGAGAAAATCTTACAATAAAGACTCTCTCAGAAGAGGAATAAATGGAGAAGCCCAGAGTCAAAGGGGGAGTTTAAAAAAAAAATACCAGACACTAGAAACCTTTAAAGCTTCTGATACATACAGCCACAGGTAACATTAAACATAGCAGCCACATTAAAATAAATCTATACCCTAACAGCCTAATAACCTCAGTTTCTACTACCTGATACAGGTCTAGCTTTCTTTTTTTTTTTTTAAAGATTTTATTTATCCGACAGTGAGAGACACAGCGAGAGAGGGAACACAAGCATGGGGAGTGGGAGAGGGAGAAGCAGGCTTCCCGCGGAGTGGGGAGCCCGATGCAGGGCTCGATCCCAGGACCCTGGGATCATGACCTGAGCTGAAGGCAGACGCTCAACGACTGAGCCACCCAGGCACCCCCAGGTCTAGCTTTCAATAAAAAATTGTAAGACCTGCCAAAAGGCAAGAAAAACACACCATAAAGAGACAATAATCAACAGAACCAGACTCAGATACAACACAAATATAAGAATGATCAGAAATGGAATTTAAAATAACTGTTTAATATGTTAAGAATTCTAATGGAAAAAGTAGACAATATGCAAAAATGCCAGGTAAGAATATCTCTTTTTTTAAAGATTTATTTATTCTAGGGGGAGGACGGGCAGAGGGAGAGAGAATCTCCAGCAGAGCCTGACTCCAGGCTAACCCACAACCATGAGATCAGGACCTGAGCCCAAATCAAGTCAGATGCCTAACCGACTGAGCCACCCAGGTGTCCCAGGTAAGAATATCTTAAAGTATTATCTTCCACATGTAGCTATATATCATCCTAATGAAGAATTCCTTAAGAAGGAAAATTAAAATAACAGTGTAAAGTTTAATATAGTTTTAAAATTTTTCTTGAAAGTTATAAACTTCTGAAATTATTTAGTTTTTATGTTCTATGGAAATGGGAATCTGGTGTTTAGAATTATATAGACATCTGTTACAGCCAAAGCTAAAATGGAACAAAACTGATGTTCATTTTATTTCCCTTCTCTTATATGAACTAAATCATGATCCCCAAATCCATATGTTGAAGTCCTAATCCTCAAATGTGACAATATTTGGAGATAAGACCTACAAGGAGGTAATTAAGGTTAAATGAGACCATAAGGGTGGGATCCTAATAAAACAGAACTAGTGTCCTTATAAGAACAGACACCAGAGAGCTTTCTCTCTCTCTCTCTCTCTCTCTCTCTCTCTCTCTCTCTCTCCACCTTGTGAGAACACAGTGTGTAGGCAGTCATATGTAAGTCAGGAAGAGTCCTCACCAGAAACTGAATTGACTCACACCTAGAGCTTGGCCTTCCCAGCCTCCAGAACTGTGAGGAAATAAATTTCTGTCATTTAAGCCATGCACTCTGTCATTTTTTTGTTATGATAGCCTGAGCCAACTAAGACATTTCTCTTTTCCCTTTGGCAGATTTTCAAAATAGGTGAAAGGGGCCCAAAGAAAACAGTAAGAGCTATAAGGAGAGCCAATGGCTAATTAATTCACAAACCAAAAATAAAACTCATGAATTACTGAAAGGAACTTGTTCAGCTTTCCAACAAATTTGGACATAGTTATTCTCCCTTTCAGTTTGCTTCATTGAATTGATATCTGAACTTACTATAAAAAGCATAAGAATTTGTAAGTAACTTGGAAACTACACATGTAGACAAGAATAAAAGCAAACTCTTATTACGCTAGTTAGCTTTCCCTCTCTCCTTCAACAGAAGTTATTATGTGGTGGAAAATTCTGTTTTTACAGTATATGATTTCATAACTCTGTCACGATTTGTCTGGTATCTTTTAAAAGATTCAGCTTCAGGGGTGCCTGGGTGGCTCAGTCGTTAAGCGTCTGCCTTCGGCTCAGGTCATGATCCCAGGGTCCTGGGATGGAGCCCCGCGTCGGCTCCCTGCTCCGCGGGAAGCCTGCTTCTCCCTCTCCCACTCCTCCTGTTTGTGTTCCTGCTCTCGTTATCTATCTCCATGTGAAATAAATAAATAAATAAAATCTTTAAAAAGAAAAAAAAAGATTCAGCTTCAGCTTACTGATGGAGAAATTTTCCTTAAGCCAGTACCCAAGTTTATTATACATGCATGGAGACAGTACGGACATATTTAATGCTATGAATGTTATAAAGTTCCCATTTGACTAGCCTTCAAATGCAAGGGACAGGGGTGCCTTAATCACTGTCAGTAGAGCATGCGACTCTTGATCTCCAGGTTGTGAGCTGGAGCCCCGTGTTGGGTGTGGAGAGTACTTAAAAATAAAAAAATAAAAATAAAAAAATCAAGGACCAAAACTGACAGGTTTGGGCCAATGAAAATGAGTTAATATACTTTTGTACCCTACCCTTCATCTTATCCTTGCTGCTCAGTAATAATTTTATTCATCTCATAACTGACTTTTGCAAACAATTTCCTTTTTAGAGATGCCTAATTGCATTCTGCTACTTCCATCTCAAAAGACTTTGCTGTTGAGAAGACAGGAACCATTCAATAACTTTGGTTCTTTCCATTTTTCTCTAAACAAAAGTATTTCTTCTTCTACACTCTGTTCTTTCCAAAGCTAACAAATACCCTAATGGGTATAATGAATGAAAGAATAAATTTTAACCACACCTCTGGAAGAGATGAAAAGGCTTGAAGTAAACAAAAAAGGTGGACACATGTATGACTGCTGAAAGTTTACTTCTACACAAATGCTGTGAATTTGGGATATACCTACACAAAAATGAGGTAGGTCAGCATACTTGACAAAATATATATATTAGAAAGGCAGTGTCAGAGGTTACTGCCTTTTCTGATGTTACCACATTAATGGCTAAAGTTAATTTTTCATATGCTTAGAAATTTGTTAGATTTACACAGAAAATTAGTACATTCCTATTAGAGCAAAAAGAAATTAAAAGTAGGAAAAAGGGGGTGCCTGAGTTGCACAGTCAGTTAAGCATCTGACTCTTGATTTCAGCTCAGGTCGTGATCTCAGGGTCATGAGATCAGAGTCTGCTTAAGATTCTCTCTCCCTCTACCTCTAACCCTCCCTGCTCACATGTGCACACACATTCTCTCTCTCTCAATAAATCTTAAAAAAAAAAAAAGTAGGAAAAATAACCATAAGAAGGTAAGTACTGCCAGTTTTTTTAAAAAAAAGTTTCCTTATTATGAAAAAATATGTTTATTATTGGGAGAACACAAAAATACCAAAAAGAAAAAAATTACTAGTAATCTTACCATCCTTTCATTTTCTACTCATTTATTAAATTATAAAAATAAGACTGGACACCTAGGTGGCTCCGTTGGTTAAGTGTCTGCCTTCGGCTCAGGTCATGATCTCAGGGTCCTGGGATTGAGCCCAGCGTTGGGTTCCTTGCTCGGGGGCGGGGGGGGGGGAGTCTGCTATTCCCTCTCTCACTGCCCCTCCACCCCCAGGTTGTGCACTCCCTCTCTCAAATAAATAAATAAAATCTTTTAACAAAATAAGATTTTAGGGGTTTCTGGCTGGCTCAGTCAGTAAAGTGCATGACTCTTGATCTCAGGGTTGTGAGTTCAAGCCCCATGTTGGATATGGAGATTACTTAAAAATAGAAAAAATCCTTAAAAGAAATAAAATTTTATATAATGACCTTTTCAAATTATCAGATAATATATGGATATGCTACAATAATAATTGAAATGGAAAAGCCAATCTTCAAATTCAAATAGAATTGCAAGGAACCCAGAATAGCCAAAATATCTTGAAAAATAAAATCTTGGAGGGCTCACACTTCCTAATATCAAAACTTACAGCAAAACTACAGTAGTCAGGAAAGTGTGGTACTGACAGGGACAGACATACAGATCAATGGAATAAAATTGAGAACCAGGGAATAAACCCATACCCAATGAGCTGACTGATTTTTGACAAGGTCAAGACTATTCAATGCGGGAAAGAATAGTCTCTTAAACAAATGCTGCTGGGACAACTAAAAATCCACATGCCAAAGAAAAAAGCAGGACTCATAGTTCAAATCATATACAAAAAATAACTCAAAATAAATCAACAACTTAATATAAGAGGTAAAAACCATAAAACTCCTAGAAAAAAACACAAGGTAAACCTTCATGACCTTGGATTTAGCATTGAATTTTTATTTTTTTTTTTTAAGATTTACTTATTTATTTTATAGAGAGAACAGGAACAGGAGGGGCAGAGGGAGAGAGAAAATCGTGAAGTAGGCTCCCTGCTAAGCACAGAGCCTGATGCAGGGCTCGATCCCAGGACCCCGAGATCATGACCTGAGCCAAAACCAAGAGTTTAACTGACTAAGCCACACAGGTACCCCACCACTGAATTTTTAGATGTGACTGACACCAAAAGTATGAGCAACAAAAGAAAAATAGGCAAATTGGACTTTATGAAAACTTAAAGCTTTTGTGTGTCAAAGGATACCAGCAAAGTGAAAAAAATCTATAAATTGGGGGAAATTTTTGCAAATCATTTTCTGATAGGGATCTATTATCTTGAATATATAACTTACAATTCAACAACAAAAAGACAAATAATCCAATTTAAAAATGAACAAAGGACTTTATTAGATATACAATTAAGATACACAAATGGCTAAGAAACACTTGGGAAGGTTCTCAACATCACTAACATTAGGTAAATGTAAATCAAAACTACATTGAGATACCACTTCCTACCCATTAGGATGGTTATAATCATGAAGAGAAAAATCTAAGCAGACCAATTATAAGAGAGATTGAAGCAGTCATCAAAAACCTCCCAACAGGGGTGCCTGGGTGACCCAGTTGGTTAGGTGTCTGCCTTTGGCTCAGGTCATGATCCTAGGGTTGGGGGATCAAGCCCCACGTCAGGCTCTCTGCTCAGCAGGGAGTCTGCTTCTCCCTCTCCCTCTGCCCCTCCTCCTACACGTGCACACACATGTGCACACACACTCTCTCTCTCTCAGGTAAATAAGTAAAATATTTCAATAAACAAGCAAACAAAAAAACTCCAGCATGAGATGGCTTCACTGGTATATTCCACCAAACATAAAAAAAGAATTAATACATACCATTTTTTAAAATCTTCCAAAACTGAAGAGTAGGGAACACTCCCAGACTCATTTTATGAGGCCAGCACTACTCTAGTACCAAAGTCAAATGAGGACACTACAAGAAAAGAATACTACAGGCCAATATCCCTGATGAATATACATGTAAAAATTCTCAACAAAACATTAGCAAACTGAACTCAACAGTATATTGAAAGGATTATACACCATGACCAAATAAGATTTATTCCTTGGATGCAGGATAGTTCAATATATGCAAATCAATCAATGTCATACACCAAAATAACAAAATGAAGGGTTAAAATCATATGATAGTTTCAATAGATATAGAAAAAGCATTTAACAAAATTCAACATCCTTCCATGATAAAAACTCTCAACAAATTGGGTCTATATGGAACATATCTCAACATAATGAGGGCCATATATGACAGACCCATGGCTAACATCATAATCAATGGTGAGAAGCCAAAATTTTTTCCTCTAAGATCAGAAACAAGACAAGAATGCCCACTCTTACCACCTCTACTCAACACCTCTACTGATGTCTCAGCTAGAGCAATTCATCAAGAAAAGTAAATAAAAGGCATCCACATTGAAAAGGAAGACATAAAAGTGATTATATTTGCAGATGATATACACAGAAAACTCTAAAGACTCCAAAAAAACTGTTAGGACTAATAAACAAATCCAGTAAAGTTTCAGGACACAAAATCAATATAAAAAATCAGTTGCATTTCTACACTAACAACAAACTATCAGAAAGAGAAATTAGGAAGAAAATCTGATTTATAATACCATCAAAAAGAATAAAATAGGAACAAATTTAACCAAAGACATGAGGGATCTGTACAGTGAAAACTACAAAACATTGCTGAAAGAAATTGAAGAAGACACAAATAAATGGAAAGATATCCCATGTTCATATTGGAAGAATTAATATTGTTAAAATATCCACACTACCCAAAGTGATCTACAGAGTCAACGCAACCCCTATCAAAATCCCAATGGCATTTTTCACAGAAATAGAAAAAAATCCTAAAATTTATATGGAACCAAAAAAGATTCTGACTAGTTAAAGCAATCTTGAACAAGAAGAGCAAAGCTGGAGGAAACATACTTTCTGATTTCAAACTGTATTATAAAGCTATAATAATCAAAACAGTATGGTATTGCCATAAAAACAGACACATAGATCAATGGAACAGAAAAGTGAGCCCAGAAATAAATCTATGCATGTGTGATCAATTAATTTTTGACAAAAGCACTAAGAATGTACAATGATGAAAGGATAGTCTGTTCAGTAAATGGTGCTAGAAAAAAATGGATATTCACATACAAAAGAACAAAATTGGATCCCTACCTTACACCATACACAAAAATCAACTCAAAATGGATTAAAGACTTGAATGTAAAAACCGAAACCTAAAACTCCTAGAAGAAAACATAGGTGGTAAGTTCCTTGACATTGGTTTGAAAATGACTTTTTAGATTTGACACTAAAACAAAGGCAACAAAAGCAAAAATAAGGTAAGACTACATCTTCAGAGCTTCTGCACAGCAAAAGAAAACATCAACAATATGAAAAGGTAATGTACTGAATGAGAGAAATATCTGCAAACCACATAGCCAATAAGGGGTTAATATGCAAAATATAGAAAAACTCATATAACTCAGTAGCAAGAAAATAAATAAAAAACTTTTAAATGGGCCGAGGACCTGACTAGTCATTTTTCCAAAGAAGATATATAAATGACTAATAGACATATATATTCAAAGGAAACAAAATCACTATCTCCAAGAGATGTCTATACTACCATACCTTGTTCACTACAGTATTATTCACGATAGCCAAGATATAGAAACAATCTTTTTTTTAAAAGATTTTATTTATTTATTTGAGGGGGGGAGGGGGCAGAGAGAGAGAGAGAAGTAGACTCCCTGCTGAGCAGGGACCCCCCCCGCCACCACGAGATCAAGACCTGAGCCGAAGTCAGATGCTTAACTGACTGAGCGACCCAGGCGCCCCTATAGAAACAATCTTAAGTGTCCACTGGTGGATGGATAAAGAAAATGTGATATGTATGTATGTGTATATATATATATATGTATATATATACACACATATACACACACATTATGTTCATTATATACACACACATATATATTACGTATATACTATATTTAACATATGCATAGTATATATGAAATGCAGCATGATATCATTTACACGTAGAATTTTTTTTTTTAAAGTTGAACTCATAGAAACAGAGCAGAATGGTGGTGGTCAGGGGCTAGGGGGCAAGGGAAATGGGGAGAAGCTGTAACAGGGTACAAATTTTTAGCTATAAGTGCTGAGATCCAATGTAAAGTTAACTTTATGAAGTGATATATGTATTTCTTTTTGAATTCCATCAAACATTTATTATGTTCAGTTAGCCAACATATAGTACATCATTAGTTTTTGATGTATTGTTCAACAATTCACTAGTTGCATATAACACCCAGTGCTCATCACAACAAGTGCCCTCCTTAATACCCATCACCTGGTTACCCTATCCCCCCACCGCCCTTCTGTAACACTCTGTTTCTCGGAATCCAGAGTCTCTCATGGTTTGTCTCCTTCTCTGATTTCTTCCCATTCAGTTTTCCCTCCCTTTGTGATAGATTAATTAATTAATGTGATATATACATAATTATGGGATTCCTTTCACAAAATATATGTATATCAACTGTTCACATTATACACTTTAAATATATTACATTTTTGTCAATTATACCTCAATAAAACTGGAAAATAAAATACTTAAAAATAAAATAAAAGCCACCATGGCAGCAGTTTGAAGGAAAAACAAACAAAAAAATGTATTTGATCTGTAAAACTTCTTGGGGTGCCTGGGTGGCTCAGTCATTGGGTGTCTGCCTTCGGCTCAGATCATGATCCCAGGGTCCTGGGAGAACCCCACATCGGGCTCCCTGCTCCGCAGGGAGACTGCTTCTCCCTCTCCCATTCCCCCTGCTTGTGTTCCCTCTCTCGCTGTGTCTCTGTCAAATAAATAAATAAAATCTTAAAAAAATAATAAATAAAGCTTCTCAATAAGAAATATCAAAGATAATAAAGGTGAAAAATAAAATTCAAAAGGAATTTTGATACAAAGACTGAGTATACTAATAGCACAATTAAGTCTTATGATGGTAATAACTATTAATAACAAATAAAGTAAGAAAATGAAGATTTCACATATAAGGAGTAGGTCAAAGGAGTTAGAACAGGAGATACCAAAAGCATAGAGCCCTAAGAATGGTTTATAGGGAAAATGCTAAACATGCAAAAGCAAGAAACAGTACTGTGAGAAAGTCAATAGGGTCAACAGTGCTGATGTGCACTGAAAGGGAAGAAAGTGCAGAAAAAGGAGGGGCTGGGGGATAAAAAAAAAAATGCTAGGAACATGAACATTACTATTAAAAAATGGAATAAAAAAAGAGCCAAGCAGTTCCTTGTGGTTTTTTTACATTGTACACACTTCTAATAAACAGGGCATCGGGTTCACTGATAAGAACTTTTTAAGGCCCTATAGTATAACCTAGACAATTCCAGAAAGCAACTTATACCTCATCTGCATGATTATGCAAAGTTGTTTCACAGTTTGAGTTTCAACTTTGTGAAAATGACAGAAGAAAGCACTTCAAATTTGATTTACCTAGGTTAAAAGCTCAGAGGGCAAAAGTGAAGTAGTACTTCCCCTGAAGAAGAAAACAAAAAGAAAACTCAAAAGGGAAGAGGGTAATCTATAAAACAAAATAGTAAAGAAGACAGACAAAGCAGGCAATAGCAGTCAAAATTGTCAAAGAGATCATGCTTCAGAAGATCAGTTTGGCGTCGGTATTCCAAACTTCCATTAATCACCTCAAAACCTATACCTCCACCTCAGTCTCTTTCCCTCTTGCCTCCTTCACCCTGAAAACAAAGGATTCTTTTAACTGTGTCCTTAAGAATTTTCCAAATCGTGTTATTCCTTATTCCTGCCCTCTAGTGTCCAAAGATAAAATATACTGCTCTTAGCTAAGACTAATTTTTTCACCTGTTCCAACCTTCATCCCACCTGTTCCATCATCATCAGTCCCCTCTGATGGTTGTATTATCAACTTCTCTCTCTTTACCTGCTTCCTTCTTCAACATATAAATGTGCTCAGGTTCTTTCCATCTTAAAAATACAAAAGCTCTGCCTCTACCCTGCAACCACTTCATACTCATTAACCAGAAGGAGTTTTTCCAACACACAAACCCAATTAATTTGATATTCTTGCTGAAAAATCCCTAAAGAGTTTCCAATTACCTGCAGAAAAATTTTCAAAATACTAAGATTTTGTTTCTGACCAACAAATGTTCCCTCACTGGGCCATATTCTGTCATGGACTTATCCCAGTTATTTATAATTTTTCCATTTATTCCTCAGATATCTGTGACTCATTCTCCAATATTTGGCACAAAAAACACTGCCTCATATTTCCTGCCTGTACTCTCAGACCGAGATACCAATCTTTTGTCAGTGTTCTCGTTCTATCCTCCCATGACTTCTCAACCATCCTATGGTGTAATCTGTTTTTTCTTGTCTGTCACCTTCTCTATACCATGAGTAAACTGAGAGTGAAGACTGACTTGTTCAGCTCTGTAGCGACACCTTTCACAGTTTTCAATAAATAACTATTAAATGAATGAATGATAGATCAGCAGCAAAGACACCAAAAAGCTGATGCTGTAAACCAAGTTTGAAGTATCAAACACTTCAAAACTCACTGAAATGTGTTCAAATTTTAATATTTTACAACATCAAAAGCAATTGTTTTATGGGGCTTAAAAGGGAGCCAACAAAATAGCCTGTCTTCCCCTGGGCCTTGTTGTATGCAGACGTGGATCATCTCACTATCAACCTAAGGATGAGCAGACACAAGGAAAGGCAGTGCTAAGGATGATGCAGAGAAATGGAATCAGAGCCTTGATTTAAATACATTTGATCACTGCTTTATCTCTGAACTTTTCCTGCTGGATGAGTCAAGTTCTCTTTATTATTTAAACCCTAATCTTTTAAATTCAAACTAATTGAGTAAAGTTAATTGCAAAATGGCCCCAAATTCCTCCCATCCCTCTCTGCACACCCCTCTGCAATATGACTTAATCCCTCTTTCGTAGAAGAGGTGTAGTCTCTTTCTCCAGTCCTTGAATCTGGGCTTGCTATATGACTTATTTTGGTTAACTGGACATTAGCAAATATGACCCAACAGAAGCTTTAAAAGTGCTTGTGCATTAGGGCTTTCCCTTTCTTGCTACCAAGAACCTGGACTATGAAGTCAAGAAGCCCTGGAGACTGAAATATCACATGTAGAGAGAGTCTACAGCTCTTCCAGGCAAGGTTTTAGACATGTGAGTGAGGCCATCCTAGCACATCTGGCCATAATAAATCCAGCCCCAGCTGACAAGAAATGCCTCACCAACACACAGAATGTTGAGAAAGAAGTATTTGTGCCTTTACATCACTAAATTTTGGATAGTTTATTACACAGCGTTATTGACTGGATGTTTGTGTCCCCACCAAATGTATATGTTGAAGCCTTAATCCTCAGAGTGGCTGTACTTGGGAATGGGGACTTTGATGAAGTAATTAGGGTTAAATGAGGTCATAAGCATGGGGCCCTGACAGAACAGGATTAGTGCCCTACTAAGAAGAGACACCTGATTTCTTTCTTTCTCTGTCTCTCTCCACCAACTACAAGCCAGGAATAGACTCCTCATCTGAAACTGGCTTTGCTGGACCTCAATCTGAGACTTCTAGACTCCAGAACAGTCAGAAAATAAATGTCTGTCATTTAAGCCATCCAAGCTGTGGTATCTTGTTATGATAGCCCAAGTAGACTAATACATACAGCACAGTGAACTGACATAATGAGTCTTAGCACCAGCCCTGCTAATTATTTTTAAAAGATTACTATTAAGGGGGCCTGGGTGGCTCAGTCAGTTAAGTGTCTGCCTTTGGCTCAGGTCATGATCCCAGGGTCCTGGGATCCAGGCCCAAGGCCGTGTCCAGCTTCCTGCTCAGCGGGGAGTCTGCTTCTCCCTCTCCCCTGTTCATGCTCTTTCGCACTCCCTTTCTCTCTCTCCGTCTCTCTCTCTAAAATAAATAAAATCTTTAAAAAAAAGATAACTACTAAAAAACTTACTTTTTGAGATGTAAATCAAGTTTTAAGTTAATTTTTGGTTTAAGCTAATAACAGGTTGCCTTTTGTTGTTTTAGCTCTTCATCTACTCTTACTGAACCTTGAAAATTCTTTTCTGAATGTCTAAGATTGGACAGAGTAAAAAAAGCTGCATCTATCCATCAAAATAGAACTTTGCTACTGTCACAGGGTCCCAGAACAGTGTATTTACATTAATTCATTCAAATATTTGAGCACCTACTATTTAACTTGGCAATAGCTGTAATAAGGATGAAAGAAAACATAATCCCAACTCTGAACTCTATTGAAGGAAAGAAACAAACAAAATGGACCGTTTGTAGTATAGGATATAGACTTTCATAGGTGCTTTCCGCTTTAATATCATCTACAGCTTCATACTTTATATACTAATACCCCAAAACCACCTTTCCAAATACCAAATCAGGCTTTCAGACATAAGTACATTAATAACTTCAAGGCACAGTATGGTGGTACTGCCAGTTTTGTTTTTACCAGTACAGCAAAATGTATACCATTATTTATCTATTTTATTAGTTCAGGGAATATTTATCTGTTACCACAAATTTTATATTATTTTGCTTTCATTTTTTAAAATTCAGGAAAATGATAAAATCAAAAGGCTGACAGCAGTGATAACACAATAAGGAAAAGATGGAACTCAAGTATACTGAAAGCAGGAATCTTTGGTCAGCTGACCATGTGTTCAATTTTTAAGTAAAGGACCCTATATAACCATAGGGTATATATAAAAGTCAAATAGAAGTAATAAAAGAAGTGGAGACATCCTTGGAATTATGAACACAATACTAGTAATCCATATACAAAAGAAGCATCATGGGTCCACAGAGCTCTTGATGAAATGCTAGTTATAGATTCCTTAATCTTTTCAAGATGTCAAAATGAGAATATGAGATAAGAAATTACTTGTAAAAATTAGTCAGAATAGGTAAATCTATTAAGTGGATTAGTGGTTGCCCGGGGCTGGAGTGAATGGGAGAAATGGGGAGTGACTCTTAACAGGCACAGGGTTTCTTTTTGGGTGATGAAAATGTCCTAAAATTGATTGTGGTGATGGTCGCACATCTCTAAATACTATAAACTAATAAACTGTAAGCTTTACACGGGTGAATTATATGGTATGTGAATTATATCTCAAAAAATATATTGCTGATTAAATCTTTAACTTGAGGGGCGCCTGGGTGGCTCAGTCAGTTAAGCGTCCAACTCTTGGTTTCAGCTCAGGTCATAATCTCAGGGTAGTGAGCCTGAGCCCAGCTTCAGGCTCTGCACTCAGCCAGAAATCGGAGTCAGCTTGAGATTCTCTCCCTGTCCTTCTGCCCCTCTCCCTGCTTGTGTGCTCTCTCTCTAAAATAAATAAATCTTAAAAAAAAAAAAAGCTTTAACTTGGAAGCTTCAACAGTTAAAAAGATATTAATATGTCAATGTTTAGTATTGACATAATCTAGGCTCTTCTTGTTTTAAATAATTATGTCCTTTATTCCAAGATTAAAAAAGTAAAACACTTTTACCATAGAAAATTATAATTTTTTTACTCCCTTGGAAATAGAACATTCTCCCTGAAACAAGTAAATCTATTGTCCAACCTGTATACCCTCTACTTTCACACAGATTTTCAGGAACACACGTGAGTAGTAGATAGCCTCTATAACATAGTAAATCCTATAACCAAAGTATGAATAAAGAGGTGAGGAAGTACAGTGATTAGAATAAATCATCCTTACAGAGTTTACTGTTATCTCTTTAATTAGAGAACTTTCCTATCTGCAACTTACCTTCATCATAACATTTAGTGCATATTTTTGATCTTCTCGCCTTGCTGCAGCTTTTGCTTCTGCAGCTTCTTTTGCTCTTTCTTGTGCTTGTAAAATAGATTTCTCCCTTATTCTTTGCATCATCTCTTTGTCAACTAAAACAAGAAATATCACTAAATTAGGATTATGATGAATGTTTTACTTAGGAGAAAACTGCTTAACATACTGATCTAGGATGCGATGGGGGGGGGAGGGACCAAACTTCACATGGAGAGATGAAAACATTTCTCAATATTAAACTGGCCAAGCTAACATTAAAAAGTAAGCAAGCAACTATAACAGCAATTAATTACTACAGAGGGAGAGAACGAGAGAGAGAAAATACGAATGAGAGAAAGTGGGAACAAAAGAAAGGGCGAATACAGGGGGAATGATAGGTGCCTGGGTGGCTCAGTGGGTTAAGCGACTGCCTTTGGCTCAGGTCATGATCCTGGAGTCCTGGGATCGAGTCCCGGGATCGAGTCCCGCATCGGGCTCCCTGCTCGGCGGGGAGTCTGCTTCTCCCTCTGCCTGCCACTCCCCCTGCTTCTGCTCTCTCGTTCTCTCTGTGAAATAAATAAATAAAATCTTTAAAAAAGGGGGGAGTGATGAGGACAGGGAGAGGGATATAAAAGGGAGAGAGGGTAGTGAAATGAGAGTGGGGAAGTGGTAGAAGGGGATGGGAGAGGATAGAGGCAAAGAGTGCGCATTTATCCTTCTCTCTGTCAAGAAACCAGGGCTATTTGCTTATAACCCTAATCACAATAAATCATCACTACAGGGTCTCCTAGAAGAGAAGATGAGGTTTTTTTTGTGATATACAATATCACAAAAATATATACACTTCTTCATTAATGCGTTAATATATAGCAACAAGTGTAATATACTATAATTTCAAAGTAGTGAGTATAAAAGATAAATGTACTCTGTGATATAAATGTATTTGTGATATTTCTTGATACAGCTGTTTGTTGCCTACATTCATGATTGAAGGGAATGCTAAATTTCAGTTATCAGTTTAAAAAAAGTCTGGAATTTTAATTTTCAAAGAAATTGCCTTAAAAAGGAAAAGAAAAAAAAGGCATGGAATCTTTGCTCATTCAAGATCTTGACTAGGATTTAGGACTGGAATTAAGTCTGAAGCCTCCCCCAACCCGCCTCCTGTTTAATAACAGAGTGACAGACAACTGGACCAGATTCAGGGGTAAACCAAAAGAACCTACTTTCACATCTAAAAGAAATGAAAAGTATACCAAGAAAAAACTTCAGGAAAAAATTAAGCAAATATGTTCTGAAAGATGGGGAAAACTTGGCATATAGACTGGATTCCACACACTTTATGTGAAAAACAATCTTGTTAAAGAAATAATTTCACTGAGTTGCCGTGTAACTGAGTTGATTTCTGAAGGAATCTCAAACCTGGTTTTTGAAGTAAAATCAATGCTCATTACTTATTACATAAACTAGTTTTAAGACTGTTTCGATTAGTCTAAATCAGAGGTTGGCATACTATGGCCAAATCTAACTTGCTGCCTATTTTCCTCTAGCACACAGGCTAAGAATAATTTTTACATTTTTAAATAGATGAAAATGAAAATAATATGACATATAAAAATTAGATAAAATTCAAATTTTGGTGTCTCTATATATGTATTGTCTATTGGCTGCTTTTGTGCTACCACAGAACTAAGTAATTGTGACTGAGACCATGGGGCTCATAATATTCAAAATACTATCTGGTCCTTTACAGAAAAAATTTGTTAAGCCTTGGTTTAAATAGTCAAAATCTGGAATGGATGACCATATTACCATGAAAGAGAAGAATCAAGTAGGTGTGAATTGCAAGCAGATGTATAGAACAGAGAGGAAGATCATGATCAGGAAAGAAAATTCCCTTCCCACTCCTGGAAAAGACAGCCAAGCAGGTTAAGAAGAGAATTTGACATAGAAGAAAGTGTCATGTAGGGAAAAGTAACAGGTTTCCTGATATGATTCTTCTTTTTTTTTATTTATTTATTTTGTCAGAGACAGAGAGAGAGAGAGAAAGAGAGAGAGCACGCACAAGCAGGGTGGAGCGGCAGGCAGAGGTAGAAGCAGGCTCCCCACTGAGCAAGGAGCCTGATGTGGGACTTGATCCCAGGACCCTGGGATCATGACCTGAGCCGAAGGCAGATGCTTAACCGACTAAGCCACCCAGGTGTTCCATGATTCTTCTTTATATCCTAACAAGTTGGCAGACAGAATGTTTCCTGGAGACACACACACACACACACACACACACACACACACACACACTTATAAGTCAGTGGTTCTCAAGCCTGGTCAATCATCAGAATTACCTGGGGTCCTACCACTCCTAATCTGTTTATTTTAAAATAAGCCATTATAATAGGTGATGGTTCTGGTCCCATATTACTTTAAAATTAAGATTATCAATAAGAATTGAAATAAATTAAAGTGTTTACATTTGATCTTAGGTAAGGAGTCAGAACACCCTGGGTGTGTTTCACGACATAGTCCTAGGCCCCATCTCAGACTTACTGAATCACAAAGGAAGGAGTGAGTAGGACAGCAAGAATCTGGTTTTTAAAAACTCTTCAGTTAGTCTGGAACTCACTAAAGAGCTAAAGTAACCTGGCTAGGTAATCTACCTTAGCCAGTATTTTCTGAGCTGAATACTAGACTTTAGAGAAAAATTCTATCTGGTCCTGGGGATTACAAAATTAGATTCCACTTCAAGATATCAAGAAAGAATTAATATAAAGAACGACTGCAGGGTGCCTAGCTGGCTCAGTTGGAAGAGCACATGACTCTTGATCTCGGGAAAGTGAGTTCGAGCCCCATGTTGGATGTAGAGATTACTAAAAAAATAAATTTAAAAAAATGACTGCACTCTCCCCATTCTCAGTAGTTCCTACTGAAGACTTAATGCCAGAGGCCTACGAAAAATTTCAGGCAGTAGATATAAAGCCCTAGAATATACGACAACTAGAACAGGGAGGAAGAAAATAAAATAAAGCAGTAGAGGGCAGTTACTGACCCATAAAGCCAATCGCGGCAGAATACTCATTAAGAGTACACAGAATAGGGGATCTCAGCTTTGCACATTATAACCCCTGAAAAGCTTTTCCCACTCACAGAAATTGATTTGATTGGTCTAGGGTGAGTTTCAGACACGTGTATTATCTACAAGTTTTGCAGGTGATTCAAATATGTAGCCAGGGTTAAAAACCACTGCTCTAGAGTCAAACCGCTAAAGCTCCAGTTCCAGTCTGCCACTTACTAGTTGTGTGACCTGTGCCAATTATTCAATCCTTCTGTACCTTACTAGCCTCACCCTAAAACAAAAAACAAACAAAAAAAAACAAAAACAAAAACGGGGGTCGGAGGGTGGTAACCTAAGAAATAGGTTGTTCCGAGGATTACCAGATGCATTAATGCCTAATACAAAAAAAAGTGCTCAATAAAGATCATATCAAGAGGCCTTATCCTCTGAAGAAACAAGCCCACACCTGCTTGAGAACTATTATAAATGTGCTCTAACTTTTGAATTATTCAATTTTTAAGTTATTTAAGTGGTAGCTGAAGCACTATGTCATTTAAATCATGCTCACGTTCCTACTTTTTCTTCTAGAAGAGAAACAATTGTTCTGAAAAAAATTTTTAAGGTATAAAATATAAAAAGCACAACCAGATGAACATCTTTTAATAAAAAACTTACCACCTGACACAGAAAGGGTCTCCCACATGGCCACTTCTTTTTTATACAAGGTGAATGCAATAGCGTCATTCCCAATCTTGGCTTTGCTGTTTTCATCGTCTATGGGCGCATAGAGAAACACTTCAAATAAAAATGGAGAAAAGTTGACCTATTCAGAAGAGGGTAAACGGAGGTTGATTTAGTTACACAAAATAAAAACACAGTCGTTAAGAAACAAATGATAGAGGCCAAGATCATTTTCTTAAATGCCTGCTATAAATTTACTCGATTAACAAGGCATATGAAGGAATCCTGGATAAAAATCATCTCTGGTCTGATGACAACCGTCTAAAGATGAGGTATCACCTTATGGGATTCGGTTTAAAAAAAAAAATGGAACGAAATTTTAGGAGGCTTATCTGCAAGAACGCGCCTGTGGCGTGTACACAGAAGCGCTCTCAGAAGCTTCGGACCACACCCCCGGGGACCCGGCAGGCACAACTCGAGTTCCTACCTTCAAATAGTTTTCCGTGCAGAACACGTCCGCATCTCTGACGCATACGCCCCGGAGAGGCACAGAGATAAACACCGCAGTCTTCGTCTGCTGCCAGGTGTAATCGCTAACCTGCAGTGGCATCCCGCGAGGTGTCCGAACAAGGGGATGCGGATGGTTAGGACTAGCACCTGCTCAGTTGCTAGGGAAGCCGGAGTTACCACGCACCAGCCCTTCCGGGTCAGGCCGGGCCGCGGCGCCCCGCGTTCCCAGCGTGCCCCGGGCGCGCCTCTGCGACCGCCCCGCAAACTCCCCTCGTGACTGCGCGGGCGTTCTGGCGCGGGCGATAGGCCGCTCCTGTGGTTCTTACCCGTTCCCTGGGACCTGAGTGAATCACCGAAGAAATAGGCCTTCATTTTAAGAAAAGAGCCTTGCGCCTGAGAATGCAAAAAAAAGAAAAAGAAAAAAAGGAGTTACCAGAGGGACCAGACCTGTGAGAAGCAGGTGCACCTCCCCCGCACCTAGCAGCCCTGGCCTTTTGGTCTGATGAAGGCTGTCAGAACATCATTTGGTGTTCCTGTTTTGGAAATTTCCTGGGAGCTTGGCCTTAACTATTGTAGTGGTCCAAATCTTCTCAACTGTAAGGCCACCAAAAGATCGTAGGTAGGGTTCACCACATGGTTTAAGACCTGGGAAGAAATGGCCTTATGACTCACGTGACAAACGCTTGGCTGCAGCTCAGCTGTAGGATAGCTTGGATTTACACGGATACATTTTACAATTGCTTAAGACTTAGTTCTGGAAGGAAACTTGAAGGTGATGTAGTTTATCCTGCATATTTAAGGAATTTGAAACCCCTACACTTAACCCCATTGCCACTTAGATTAGTGGCAGAATCGTGATTAAAATCCTGCCTTCTTAACACCCATTGCAATGATCTTTGCCCAGGCTGCTTTCTCTAGACTCAGTTTATCAGTTAATGGAATTTGATGTTTAAAAAAGAAAACAAGGGTGGCTCAGTCCGTTGGGCATCTGACTCTTGGTTTCCACTGGGGTCCTAATTTCAGGGTGGAGAGAGCAGAGAGGCCTGGGCTGCGTGCTTTGGGAAGAGTCTGTGTGAGGTTCTCTGCCTCTGCCTCTGCCTCTTCCCTTTCCCCCTCTCTAAAATAAATAATTTAAAAAAAAAAAAAAAAAGCAAAAAAGGACAGTGAATTTACTTGAAATTTAAGCACCTATGAACTACTTGCCACTTATGGATTTGGATTTTAAACTTTTTACTTTTGCAGGCCATTAAAACAAATTTCAAACCTCCTGAAAACATCCTTGAGGACAGTTTAGGAGCAGTAGACTTGGAAGAAAAAAAATACCATCTTTTCCCCAAACAGCCTACCCTTCTGTACCTTATTTTGTCAGAGGCTCATCATCTCAAGGTTCTGTAACTTTTGACTCCTGGGAGCCATTCTTAGATTTCTTTCCCTTTGTCCTCACTTTTGGCATTTTTTTCCCCTTCGATTCTATTCTTACTTTTACCATTTTGTTTCAGACTTTCCTGTGTCTTCAAAAGAGAGGATTTATGCATTTCTTTCATATAAAATTTTAAAGGCTAGATTCTCTGACTATATAAAAAGTGAGATAATGTATGTATGGAAGATAATGAAAGGGATACATTGTGTCATTTGGGGCTTTTAAAAAAATCTGTTAGCAATCACTTTGTTAAGCACATACACACTTCAGTTAAATTGTTCTCTGGACTACCATAGTCTTAGTAAATTTTCTACACTCTGAATGAATTATCTTTTTAAAAAACTTGGTAAGTTTTATTACTGAATCATTGTTTCAACTGATAGCAACTTAAAACATTAACTTTTAACGTTTTCTGGTTTATGTATTTATCTAAACAGTGTTTCACAGCCTTGAAACATTCAATCTTAAAGTCTTAAACTATTTCTTATTACATTTTAAAAATGAAAGTGATCTAATTTAACCCATGTATAGATAGAAGTTTGATATATGGTAGGGGTAGCTCTGCATGTAAGTGGGGAAAAGCACAGAAAGGAATGGCTATTGAATACATTATTGCTATGAGAAATGGTTACCACATTTTAAAAAATGAGATTGGGTTTCTACATGCATATGGTGTCATACACAAAGATGATTTTCAGATGAACCAAAGACAAAAATTTAGATATTAGAAATACATATCTAGCAAAAAATACATATCCATATGATCTTGGACTAAGACAGGAATTCTTAAATATGATGTAAAAAGCACTAGCCATAAAGGGAAAAAATTGAAAACTTGAGCTAAAACTAAGAACTGGTGTTCATCAAAAGGCACAACAAGGCATGTGAAGATATTTTACATATAAAGCCTTCAGCCAAAGACCACAGACACACATGTACTTGAACAAGTTGAGTTAGGTACTCACTGAGCAAGGTAGAACACACACCATTGGGTGTCTCAGTAAGAAGACGTTAGAATTTAGGGAAAGGTCTAAGGGAAGGAGGGTTCCCTCTTTTTTTTTTTTTAAGGTTTTATTTATTTGACAGAGCGAGCACAAGCAGGGGGAGCAGCAGAGGGAGGGAGAAGCAGGCTCTCCATTGAGCAGAGAGCCCAATGCAGGGCTCAATCCCAGGACCCTGGGGTCATGACCTGAGCCAAAGGCAGATGCTTAGCCAACTTATCCAATGAGGCACCCCAGGAAGATTCCCTCTAGATGGGTCCTTTCAGGAAGCAAGGGTAATTCTATGACTACAGAAGTGACTCTTCATTAGAGTTTCCTAGGAAAAACCTGAAAACAAGCCAAATGTCTATCAATAGTTTTATTCACACAACAGAATATCATAGAACAGTGAAAATTAATTAATTATAGCTATACACTGGATGGATGAGTGAGAAGAGTAGGTCATCTATTGGTTAAAAATTCCTTCCTGTGTGGTAAAACTATAAAGTAGGGCACAAGAAAGGACAATGATTAACTCCTAGGTGAAGGTCTTGCCAATGGGACCCTTTGTGAGCTGATTTCCACTGCATGAATTAAGACAGAGTTTCTCAGAGTGTGGTCCCTTGACCATAATATCAGCATTTCCTGGGAACTTTCTAGAAATGCAAAATCCCAGACCCCAGTCCTGGTCTACAGAAATTCTGGATGTGGGACCCAGCAATCTGTGTTTTAACATGCCCCTAGGTAATTCTGACCCACACCAAAGTTAGAACCACTAGGTTAAGGGCTAGGTTTTATTGGTGAAAAAGGAAACTTGTTTACAAAAGTAAGGAAAAAACATAGGTTTCCCCATTCTGCCATCATCTCAAGGAGAAGTATATTGGGGCCAGAGCACTATGTTGGATCTTCAGTGTGAGTTTGCATTATAGGAGAGGAATTCCATCCCCTTTTTTCTCTCCCTTCTTGCAGGGCAAACATGAAAGGAATCTTGTCAGGAAATTCACTGGGGCACCAGGCAGTCTTGGTTTAGGAGCAACTATTTATAAGATTTGTCCAAGAGGGGCGCCTGGGTGGCTCAGTTGGTTAGGCATCTGGCTCTTGATTTCTGCTGAGGTCATGATCTCATGGTTGTGGGATCGAGCCAAACATCAGGCTCCACCCTCAGCAGGGAGTCGGCTTAGGATTCTCTCTCTCTCCCTCTGCCCCTCCCCCTGCAGTGCTCTCTCTCTCTCTAAAATAAATAAATAAATCTTAAAAAAAAAAGACTTGTCCAAGAAAGTCAGCTACTCAGTATCTGCATATCTTGAGTCTCATGGAAAGCCTTAGTTGGAAGAAAGTAATAGTACCATGGCCAGCTGAGTTCAGATGCAGTCCCTCTCACTGGGAGACCAGAGATCCAGGTCCTATTGGCTGGTTCCCTAAGAAAACCCAGAGAGAACATCCAAAATCATTTTTTAATTAATTTTTTATTGTTATGTTAATCACCATATATTACATCATTAGTTTTTGATGTAGTGTTCCATGATTCATTGTTTGTTAATAACACCCAGTGCTCCACGCAGAACATGCCCTCTTTAATACCCATCACCAGGCTAACCCATTCCCACACCCCCCTCCCCTCTAGAACCCTCAGTTTGTTTTTCAGAGTCCATCATCTCTCATGGTTTGTCTCTCCCTCTGATTTACTCCCCTTCATTCTTCCCCTCCTGCTATCTTCCTCTTTTTTTTTTTAACATATATTGCATTATTTGTTTGTTTCAGAGGTACAGATCTGTAATTCAACAGTCTTGCACAATTCACAGCGCTCACCATAGCACATACCCTCCCCAATATCTATCACCCAGCCACCCCATCCCTCCCAACCCCCACCACTCCAGCAACCCTCAGTTTCTTTCCTGAGATTAAGAATTCGTCATATCAGTGAGGTCATATGATACATGTCTTTCTCTGATTGACTTATTTCACTCAGCATAACACCCTCCAGTTCCATCCACATCCTTGCAAATGGCAAGATCTCATTCCTTTTGATGGCTGCTTAATATTCCATTGTGTATATATACCACTTCTTTTTTATCCATTTATCTGTTGATGCACATCTTGGCTCTTTCCACAGTTTGGCTGTTGTGGACGTTGCTGCTATAAACTTTGCAGTGCACATACCCCTTCGGACCCCTACATTTGTATCTTTGTGGTAAATACCCAGTAGTGCAATTGCTGAATCATCTGGTAGCTCTATTTTCAACTGTTTGAGGAACCTCCATACTGTTTTCCAGAGTGGTTGCACCAGCTTGCATTCCCATCAAAAGTGTGGGAGGGTTCCCCCTTCTCCACATCCCTGCCAATATCTGTCATTTCCTGACTTGTTAATTTTAGCCATTCTGACTGGTGTGAGGTGGTATCTCATTGAGGTTTTGATTTGGATTT
Organism: Zalophus californianus; assembly: GCF_009762305.2. Taxonomy (NCBI): domain Eukaryota; kingdom Metazoa; phylum Chordata; class Mammalia; order Carnivora; family Otariidae; genus Zalophus; species Zalophus californianus. The sequence continues at coordinate 96,475,374 of NC_045600.1, forward strand.
CCCTGATGCCGAGCGATGTTGAGCACTTTTTCATGTGTCTGTTGGCCATTTGGATGTCTTCTTTGGAAAAATGTCTGTTCATGTCTTCTGCCCATTTCTTGATTGGATTATTTGTTCTTTGGGTGTTGAGTTTGATACGTTCTTTATAGATTTTGGATACTAGCCCTTTATCTGATATGTCATTTGCAAATATTTTCTCCCATTCTGTCGGTTGTCTTTTGGTTTTGTGGACTGTTTCTTTTGCTGTGCAAAAGCTTTTTATCTTGATGAAATCCCAATAGTTCATTTTTTCCCTTGCTTCCCTTGCCTTTGGTGATGTTTCTAGGAAGAAGTTGCTGCGACTGAGGTCGAAGAGGTTGCTGCCTGTGTTCTCCTTTAGGATGTTGATGGACTCCTGTCTCACGTTTAGGTCTTTCAACCATTTGGAGTCTATTTTTGTGCGTGGTGTAAGAAAATGGTCCAGTTTCATTCTTCTGCATGTGGCTGTCCAATTTTCCCAACACCATTTGTTGAAGAGACTGTCTTTTTTCCATTGGACATTCTTTCCTGCTTTGTCAAAGATGAGTTGACCATAGAGTTGAGGGTCCATTTCTGGGCTCTCTATTCCGTTCCATTGATCTATGTGTCTGTTTTTGTGCCAATACCATACTGTCTTGATGATGACAGCTTTGTAATAGAGCTGGAAGTCCGGAATTGTGATGCCTCCAGCTTTGCTTTTCTTTTTCAACACTCCTCTGGCTATTCGGGGTCTCTTCTGGTTCCATACAAATTTTAGGATTATTTGTTCCAGTTCTTTGAAGAAAGTGGATGGTATTTTGATGGGGATTGCATTGAATGTGTAGATTGCTCTAGGTAGCATTGACATCTTCACAATGTTTGTTCTTCCAATCCATGAGCATGGAAAGTTGTTCCATTTCTTTGGGTCTTCTTCAATTTCTTTCATGAGTATTTTATAGTTTTCTGAGTACAGATCCTTTGACTCTTTGGTTAAATTTACTCCTAGGTATCTTATGGTTTTGGGTGCAATTGTAAATGGGATCGACTCCTTAATTTGTCTCTCTTCTGTCTTGTTGTTGGTGTATAGGAGTGCCAATGAGTTCTGTGCATTGATTTTATATGCTGCCACTTTACTGAATTCCTGTATGAGTTCTAGCAGTTTTGGGGTGGAGTCTTTTGGGTTTTCCACATAAAGGATCATATCATCTGCAAAGAGTGAGAGTTTGACTTCCTCCTTGCTGATTTGGATGACTTTGATTTCTTTTTGTTGTCTGATTGCTGTGGCTAGGACTTCTAATACTATGTTGAATAGCAGTGGTGATAGTGGACATCCCTGCCGCGTTCCTGACCTTAGGAGGAAAGCTCTCAGTTTTTCCCCACTGAGAATGATATTCGCTGTAGGTTTTTCATAGATGGCTTTTATGATATTGAGGTATGTACCCTCTATCCCTATACTCCGAAGAGTTTTGATCAAGAAAGGATGCTGTACTTGGTCAAATGCTTTTTCTGCATCTATTGAGAGGATCATATGATTCTTGTTCTTTCTTTTGTTAATGTATTGTATCACGTTGATTGATTTGCGGATGTTGAACCAACCTTGCAGCCCAGGGATAAATCCCACTTGGTCGTGGTGAAGAATCCTTTTAATGTACGATTGGATCCTATTGGCTAGTATTTTGGTGAGAATTTTTGCATCCATGTTCATCAAGGATATTGGTCTATAATTCTCCTTTTTGATGGGGTCTTTGGTTTGGGGATCAAGGTAATGGTGGCCTCATTAAATGAGTTTGGAAGTTTTCCTTCCATTTCTATTTTTTGGAACAGTTTCAGAAGTATAGGTATTAACTCTTCTTTAAATGTTTGGTAGAATTCCCCAGGGAAGCCATCTGTGTTTCTTTGCTTTTGTTATTAATTGCCTTATATAATTGGCTCCTCCCATGTTAGGGGCATAGCTATTTACAATTGTTAGATCTTCTTGTTGGATAGACCCTTTAAGTAGGATGTAGTGTCCTTCCTCATCTCTTATTACAGTCTTTGGTTTAAAATCTAATTTGTCTGATATGAGGATTGCCACCCCAGCTTTCTTTTGGTGTCCATTAGCATGGTAAATGGTTTTCCACCCCCTCACTTTCAATCTGGGGGTGTCTTTGGGTCTAAAATGAGTCTCTTGCAGACAGCATATCGATGGGTTTTGTTTTTTAATCCAATCTGATAGCCTGTGTCTTTTGATTGGGGCATTGAGCCTATTTACACTCAGGGTAACTATTGAAAGGTATGAATTTAGTGCCATTGTATTGCCTGTAAGGTGACTGTTACTGTATAGTGTCTGTGTTCCTTTCTGGTCTATGCTGCTTTTAGGCTCTCTCTTTGCTTACAGGACCCCTTTCAATATTTCTTGGAGGGCTGGTTTCGTGTTTGCAAATTCCTTTAGTTTTTGTTTGTCCTGGAAGCTTTTTATCTTTCCTTCTATTTTCAATGACAGCCTAGCTGGATATAGTATTCTTGGCTGCATATTTTTCTCGTTTAGTGCTCTGAATATATCATGCCAGTCCTTTTTGGCCTTCCAGGTCTCTGTGGATAGGTCTGTTGCCAATCTAATGTTTCTACCATTATAGGTTACATATCTTTTCTCCCGAGCTGCTTTCAAGATTTTCTCTTTGTCTCTGAGACTCGTAAGTTTTACTATTAGATATCGGGGTGTTGACCTATTTTTATTGATTTTGAGAAGGGTTCTCTGTGCCTCCTGGATTTTGATGCCTGTTTCCTTCCCCACATTAAGTAAGTTCTCTGCTATAATTTGCTCCAATATACCTTCTGCCCCCCTCTCTCTCTCTTCTTCTTCTGGGTTCCCAATTATTCTAATGTTGTTTCATCTAATCGTATCACTTATCTCTCGAATTCTGCCCTCATGATCCAGTAGTTGTTAATCTGTCTTTTTCTCAGCTTCTTTATTTTCCATCATTTGGTCTTCTATATCGCTAATTCTCTCTTCTGCCTCATTTATCCTAGCAGTTAGTGCCCCCATTTTTGATTGCACCTCATTAATAGCCTTTTTTATTTCGATTTGGTTAGATTTTAGTTCTTTTATTTCTCCAGGAAGGGTGTCTCTGGTAACTTCCGTGTTTTTTTCAAGCCCAGCTAGTATCTTTAAAGTCATGATTCTGAACTCTAGGTCCAACATCATACTAATGTCCGTATTGAGTAGGTCTCTGGCAGACGGTACTACCTCTTGTTCTTTTTCCTGAGGTGATTTTTTTCGTCTTGTCATTTTGTCCAGAGGAGAATAGATGAATGAGAGAATAAAATGCTAACAAGTTAACAACGTCCCCAGCAAATATACTCTAAACAAATCAGAAAAGACCTGAAACCACGGGAAAAGAAAGAGAAAGAAAGAAAAAAGAAAGAGAAAAAAGAAAAAGATAAAAACATACAAAAACAGAACAAAACAAAAAAAACCAGAATATGATCAAATATGATCAGGCTAGTGCATAGATCAGTGCCACACACTAGATTTTGGGTGTATTTTGGTCTGTTAGAAGAAAGTGCCTCCTAAAATTTTAAAGACAGACAGACTTATATATGTACAAAATAAGGGTTGATATAATGAAGGGATGCAAGATGACTGTAAAGATGAAAATTATAAAAGATTTTATAAAAGGAATTGATAAGATAAGAAGTTGTTTGAAAAAAGAAAGAAGATTTAAAAAAAAAAAGGGAGAGAATCTGATCAGGCAGGAGACTAGAGCAAAGCCAAATCACACTAGTGATTTAGGGTATATTTTGATTTGTTAGATGAAAATGTATCTCAAAATTTTAAAGAGAGAACAACATATATATATATATATATACACATATATATATATATATATGCCAAAAATAAGGGTAACTACTATGAAGGGATAGAATATGACTCTAAAAATGAAAAATAAAAATGTTTTTTTTAAAAAAGGGATTGATAAGATGTTGGTTGAAGAAGGGAAAAAGAAAAATTTAAAAAAAACAGTTAAAAAAATTAACTTTGAAAGACTAATGAATCATGGTAAAAAAGCCATGAATTCTATGTGCAGTATTCCCCTAGCGCTGAAGTTCTGTTCTCCTTGATCAGTAAACTTGGTCTTGGCTGGCTGTTTGTGCTGATCTTCTGGCGGAGGGGCCTGTTGCCGTGGTCCCCAGATGTCTTTGCCAGAGGCAAAATTGCCTCGCCCTTGCCGGTCCAGGCTAAGCAATCTGCTCGGGTTTGCTCTCGGGAGCTTTTGTTCCCGGCAAGCTTTTGGTACAGCTTTGGAGGATGAGAGTGAAAATGGTGGCCTCCCAATCTCTCCCCGGAGGAGCCGAGAACTCGGGGCCCCACTTCTCAGTGAGCCCCCAGAGAAGAGTAGTCAGTCACTCTCGTCTCCCCGGTCTCTGGCCGCACTCCGTGCTCACCCGGCCTGTGACCGAGTCTTTCTATCTCTGGCACTGACCCCGTGTGGAGTCTCCAAACCCAGCAGATCCCTGCGCTGTGCTCCCACACCGCTCCTCCCAGGGGAGGAAGGGGAGTCTTCCAGGCTCTGCCGCTTGTTGGGTCCCTGCTGGAGGAGCAGTGGCCCAAATGGGCCGTGGATCACAGTTTATGGCAACCCCGAGCTGAGAGCCCACGCTTCGGCTCTGTCTCTGCAGCCGGCTTCCCTGCTCTGATACCTGGGAGCTCTGCCGCACTCAAGCACCCCCGGTCTTTCTGTGACCCCGAGGGTCCTAAGACCACACTGTCCCTTGAGGGTTCCACCCCCCGCTTAGCCACTGGAGCGACGTCCCTCAGCGGAGCCAACTTCTAAAAGTTCCGATTTTGTGCTCCGCGGCTCTAGCACTTGCCAGAAGCAGCCGATGGAGGCCCCCTCCCCGCCGTCTATCCTCCCGGAATATCGCCTCGGATTCACTTCTCCGCACGTCCTACCTTCCAGTAAGTGGTCGCTTTTCTGTTCAGAGAGTTGTTGCTATTCTTTTCTTCGATCTCCTGTTGAGTTCGTAGGTGTTCAGAATGGTTTGATCCCTATTCAGCTGAATTCCTGAGACCAGACGAAATCCAGGTCTCCTACTCCTCCACCATCTTGCTCCGCTCCCAAAATCATTTTTGTTTGAGTCTCTTAATTACATCAAAGCAAGCCATCAGAGAGCACGAAAGAAATTGCCAACTTATATCTCTCCCTCTCTCTCTCTCTCTCTAATTTTAGGTGATGGATATGTATTACTTGTATTGTGATTCATAACTTAAATATACAAATATCTGCATCATTTTGTATGTAACAAATATTATAAAGTTAAAGTAAAAATTTAAAAACTAGCTGTATGGTAGAGGAAGGTCTCTATTTTCTCCTTACATATTGTGATGTTCTTAGGGAGTGAAAATATACATTATGAAGCAACAATTAAATCTGATTTATTATTCTTAACCTAAAATTAAGAGACTATAATTTTTTTATTTTTGATGGTCATATTGTCATATTTGGCCATGGGGAAAGGTTGATTATGATTTTTAATACCATTCCAGAATTTTAAAAGCCTTTTAAAAATCCTTTATTCTTAGAACAAGATGATTTAGACCCACTATGAAAGTGGCATTTCAGACCAAAATCTACACAATAGATTTTAAATGCATTAGTTATTTTACTATTTTAAATTTGGGCTTTAGAAAAAGGCAATGTGGTTTACAGTTAGACAAGAATATATAGTTAGAGCTCATTTAGAATGTATAAAGTGACTATTCTTTTCCTTTTACTTTTGGTTCATATATCTTAGATTTATACTTATGGAGTATAGATCTTGATGATTTTTTCTATTAGATTGCTTTAGCACAGTATCAATTATTTAATTTTTTTAAAAAGTCTGAACTAACATATAAAGAGCTTGAAAGTCACCACTCTATCTTATGTAAAAAGCTGAACAAAATAAAAAATCAGCAACTCTTCTTAGATTCATAAAAAAAGTGAGGTCACAGAGCAAATCACTACCCCCCAAATTGGAGAGATCAACAAATGAATACAGAGAATCATAACCAATCAGAGAAGAAACCTCCATGGGAACAGCGTCAAGGTAGGAAAACCTGAACTGTAGGTGACAAATTGCTGCTCACTGTGGGTAAGTCTCAGACATAAAAACTCCAGGGGGACCCAGTCATCAGGGAGCCCATACACTTTTATGAGTTTTACTTCCCAAAGCTGTACCAGGTTCTCACAGTCAATATCAGAGAAAAATCTCCCAGTGCTCTCAACAGGGGGAGGGGGAAAGGGGAAAAGGAACTATTTTGAAATATGCCAGGGCATTCTGTTCTTCTTAGCAAGATCTGCCTTCAGAAGAAATTATTTAACCAGATCCTAATCTGCTGGGCTTTTATCAGAGTTTAACTGAATTTATGCCATCAAATGCATATGTTAGGGAAGAAAAAAAATCTAAAGTCATGCATCCAAGCTTCCAACTTATGCAACCAGGAAAACAAGGAGTAAATTAAATCTGAAGTAAGCAGGAAAAAAAAAAGAATAAAAATTAGAGCAGAAACCAATGGAATTGAAAATAGGAACTCAATAGAGAAGATCAGTAAAACAGAGTTGGTTTTGAAAAGATCAACAAAATCGACAAACCTCTAGTCAGGCTAACTAAGAAAAAAAGAGAGAGGACACAAATTACTAATATCAAAAACAAAAGAGCAGACATCACTACAAATTCCATGAATATCAAAAGGATAATAAAGGAATACTATGAACAACTCAATGCCTATAATTTTGATAACCTCATTGAATTGGACCAATTCACTGAAGGACACAATTTCTCAAAACTCATAGAAGAAGAAATAGACAATATGAGTAGACCTATATCTATTAAATAAACTGAATCAATCATCAATAACTTTCCCAAACAGAAAGCACCAGGCCTAGATGGGATCACTTGTGAATTCTACTAAACATTTAAGGAAGAAATTATACCAATTTTCTACAATCTCTTTTAGAAGATAGAGGCAGAGGGGATACTTCCTAACTCATTTTGTGAGGCCAGACATACCAGCTTCCTAGAAACCTCCTAGGAACTGTAGCCAGCCTTGTGTCGTTTTTTTTTTGTTTTGTTTTGTTTTGTTTTTTTGTGGCAACTGTTGAAGTTGGGTGTTGTCACTCCTCTAACTTTGTTCTTTTCCTTCAATATTGTGTTGGCTATTCTGGGTCTTTTGCCTCATGTAACAGTAGAATTAGTTTGTCAATATCCACAAAATAACTTTCTAGTATTTTGATTGGGATTGCATTGAATCTAGATCAATAGATTGACTCTTGATCAATCATAGATCAATTTGGGAAGAAAATAATCAATGCGGTTTAGTAGTAATGAAAAAACAGACAAGTAAATCAATGGAACAGAATAGAGAGCCCAGAAATCTACCCATATGAATATAGTCAACAGATTTTTGAGAAAAGGAGAAGAGGTAATATAATGGAGAAAAGAATGTATTTTCAACAAAAGGTGCTGGAACAACTAGACATGTACATGCAAAAAAGGGAATCTAGATATAACCATTACACTTTTCTCAAAAATGAACTCAAAATGGATCACTGATTTAAATTTAAAATGTAAAACTATAGAACTCTTAGAGGATAACACAGGAGAAAATCTAGATTGCCTTGAGTTTGATGATAACTTTTTAGATATATACCAAAGGCAGATCCATGAAAGAAAGAAAGAATTGATAGGCTGGACATAATTAAAACTAAAAATATCTGCTTTGTGAGTGACACTGTCAAGAGAATGAAAAGACAATACACAGACTGGGAGAAAATATTTCCAAAAGACATATTTGATAAAGGACTCTTATCCAAAATATATATAAACTTTTAAAACTCAAACAATAAAAAATACAAATTTAATTAGTTGGGATTAAGAGATACAAACTTTCGGTTATAAAATAAGTCATGGAGATGAAAAGTACAGTACAGGGAATATAGTCAATAATATTATAATAATGCTATATGGGGACCTCACTTAGCATGGTGAGTATTGAGTAACGTCTTGTATTGTCAAATCACTATGCTGTACAACTGAAAGTAATATAACATCATATGTCAACTATACTTAAAAAAAAAAAGAAAACAACCCAATTAAAAGATGAGCTGAAGACTTTAACAGACACTTCACCAAAGAAGGTATACAGATGATAAATAAGCATATGAAGAGATGCTCCATATCTTATGTCATCCATCAGGAAAATGCAATGAAAACAACAATAACGATGAGATACCACTATGCATGTATTAGAATGGTCAAAATCCAGAACATTGACAACACCAAGTGTTGATGAGGATGTGAAGCAACATCCTCATTCATTGCTGCTGGGAATGCAAAATGGTAAAGCCGCTTGGAAGACAGTTTAGCAGTTTCTTGCAAAATGAAACATACTCGGGGTACCTGGGTGGCTCAGTCAATTAAGCATCTGACTCTTGATTTTGGCAGGTCATGATCTCAGGGTTTTGAGATCAAGCCCCAAGTCAGGCTCTGTGCTGGGTGTGGAGCCTGCTTAGGATTCTCTCTCTCCCTCTCCCTCTGCACCTTTCCCCCTCTTTCTCTCTCTCTCTCTCAAAATAAGTAAGTAAATAAATAAATAATACTAAAAAATAAAAATAAATTTTAAAAAATTTTTAAAAAATGGAACATACTCTTACCGTATGATCCAGCAATCATGCTCCTTGGTATTTGCTAAAAAGCATTGAAAACTTATGTCTACACAAAAACCTGCACACAGATGTTTATGGTAGCTTTATTCATAACTACCTAAATTTGGTTGCAACCAAGATGTCCTTCAGTAGTTGAAAAAATAAATAAACTGTTGTACATCCAGATAATGGAATATTATTATGTGCTAAAAAGAAATGAGCTATTGAGCCATGAAAAGATATGGAGGAAACTTAAATGTATATTACTAAGTGAAAGAAGCCAATCTGAAAAAGTACAAACTATTGGTTCCAACTGTGTAAACTCCTGAAAAGGCAAAACAACAGAAGCAGTAAAAAAAAAAAAATCAGTGGTTGCTAGGGGCTGGAGAGAAGAAGAGATGAATAGGTAGAATACAAAGGATTTTGTATGATAACATAATTGTGGACACATGTCAGTACACATTTCCAAACCCTTAGAATGTGAAACACCAAGAATGAGCCCTAATATAAACTACAGACTTTGTATGATAATGATGTATCATTGTAGGTTAATCTATTGTAACAAATGCACCGTTCTGGTGGGGGATTTTGAGAATGGGGGAGGCTGTACAAATATGGGGGCAAGGAGATTTGGGAAAGCTCTGTATCTTCTGTGAAACTGAAACTGCTCTAAAATATAAAGTGTATTGAAAAAAGAAAAATCTTAATTTATCGTTAAGGAAAATAGCTATTAGGAGAATTCTGTATGCTAGTTACTAAAGAGGATTAGAAAAGAAGAATATAAACAAATAGAAATTTTTTGTTCCATCAACAATTTTTAAAAACATTTCATAAATGAGGCACCTGGGTGGCTCAGTTGGTTAAGTCTCCAACTCTTGATTTTAGCTCAGGTCATGATCACAGGGTGTGAGATTGAGCCCCACATCCAGCTCTATGCTGGGCATGGAGGCTGCTTAAGATTCTCTCTATCCCTCTCCCTCTGCCCCTCCCTGCTCTCTCTCTCTCTCAATCTCTCCCAAAACAAAAAAAAATTATAATTGAGTTTAGTTTAAAATTTTAGAATTTTATCTTTAGATAAATAGAGATATTTATTATAATATTCAACTGTTAAAAGTTCCAATATTTATTAAATATCAGTAAATATTAATATAAAAATTAATACAATTAATATTATTAGCAAAATATTAAACCATTACTCTATAGATATAAATGAAATACTGTACAGTAGTTCTAAAACAAGACAACAAAGTATTTAATAAAATATACTCTGTTTTCTTTCCTTGAGTAAATATACCTTCAAAATGACCTGGAAGGTCAAATTCAAATTTGAATTCTCAGTCTCCTTGGAGTTTTCTGCAGAAACATAGCATAAGAAAAGCCTATCCTTGAGCAAAGGGATATACACACAAGAAGTACAGGCCAGCCAATGCAATCTTGAGAAAGAACAGAGCCGAAGGTACCACACTGCCTGATTTCAAACTATACTACAAAGCTATAGTAATCAAAATAGTACAGTACCAGCATAAAAACAGACACACAGATCAATGGAACAGAATAGAAAGCCCAGATATAAACCCATACATATATGGTCAATTATTTATGACAAAGGAACGAAGAATACACAGTGGGGAAAGGACAATCTCTTCAATAACTGATGTTGGGAACATTGGACAGCCACATGCAAAAGAATGAAACTGGACCACTACCTTATAGAAAAATTAACTCAAAATGGGTTGAAGACTTGAATATAAGACCTGAAGCCATAAAACTCCTAGCAGGAAACACAGGTGGTAAGGTTCTTGACAATACTGATGGCATTGAATTTTTGGATTTTACTCCAAAAGCTAAGGCAACAAAAGCGAAAATAAACAAGTATGACTACACCAAAGTAAAAAGCTTCTGCACAGCAAGGGAAACCATCAATATAGTGAAAGGCAAACTACTGAATAGTAGAAAACATTTGCAAATCACATACTTGATAAGAGGTTAATATCCAAAATATATAAAGAACTCAAAAGCAAATAAAATGAAAAATCCAATTAAAAAATGGGCAGAGGATCCAAGCAGACATTTTTCCAAAGAAGTCATACAGATGGCCAACAGGCACATAAGATTTTCAATATCACTAATTATTAGGGCAATGCCAGTCAAAACCACAATGAGATATCACTTCACACCTATAGAATGTCTGTTATAAAAACAGGGGTGCCTGGGTAGCTCAGCTGGTTAAGCATCCCAACTCTTGATTTCAGCTCAGGTCATGATCTCAGGGTCCTGGAGTCAGGCTCCTCCCTCAGCAGAGAGTCTGCTTGTCCCTCTCCCTCTGGTCCTCCCTTGCTCTCTCTCTCTCAAATAAATAAATAAATATTTTTAAAAAACAAACAAAAACCAAGAAATAACAAGTGTTGGAGAGGATGTGGAGGAAAAGGAACCCTCACACATGTTGGTGGGGATGCAAGCTGGTGCAGCCACTATGGAAGGTTGGAGGTTCCTCAAGAAATTTAAGATAGAATTATCATATGATTCAGCTATACCACTTCTGGGTATTTATCTGAAAAAAATGAAGATACTAATTAAAAAAGATATATACACTTTGATGTTCATTACATTATTTACAATAGCCAAGATATGGAAACAATGTAAATATCCGTCAATGGGTGAATGGATAAAGAAGATGTGGCACACACACACACACACACACACACACACACACACACACACACACACACACAACGGAATACTACTCAGCCATGAAAAGAAGGAAATCCTGCCACCTATAACAACATGAGTGGAACTTGAGTGTATTTTGCTAAGTGAAATAAGTCAGACTGAGATAGACAAATACTGTATGATTGCACTTATATTGGAATATATATACATATATTTTATATATGTGGGGTATATCACATATATACAAGAACAAACAAAACAAAGAAAACTCAGAGAGAGAACTAATTAGTGGTTTACAGAAGGGAATGGGGTGGGAGGTAGGCAAAATGAGTGAAGGGGGTTAATTGTATGGAGACAGTTGGTAACTAGATTTACTGTTGTGATTTTTTTTGTGGTGTATACAAAGTGTATACAAAGATCAAATTATTAGGGGCGCCTGGGTGGCTCAGTCGTTAAGCGTCTGCTTTCGGCTCAGGTCCTGATCTCAGGGTCCTGGGATCGAGCCTTGCATCGGGCTCCCTGCTCGGCAGGGAGTCTGCTTTTCCCTCTCCCTCTGTACTCCTTCTCTTTCTCTCAAATAAATAAATAAAATCTTAAAAACAAAAAGAAGAAGAAGAAGAAGAGAGAGCATGAGTACTGGATGGCACATCCTCTTGACCCACAACTTTTTTGCCTTTTGGAGAAAGTGCAGGCAGAAGGAGGTCAGAGAAGTGTCCTCAAAAGCAAGGGGTTCAAGATCTAAGGCAGGAATTTGGGGAATGTTAACATCTTTTCAGGATAAATTTATTTATTTATTTATTTATTTATTTATTTATCTATTATTTTACTCTTGATGCTAAAATGTGGTACCACAATCTAGTGCTTGAAATCAGGCTAATTGGGTTAGAATCCCACTCTACTTTTATTAACTGTATGACCTTGATCAAGTTTCTCACCCCCCTGTGAGTTAGTTTCCTCAATCTGTAAAATAGAGGTAATAATACCTATTTGTAGGGTGTTAAGAGGATTAAATAGGATTCTGTGTAAAGTGCTCATTATTGTTGCTATTTATTTATTTTCTTAAAAGATTTCATTTATTTGTCTGTCAGAGAGAGAAAGCACACAAGCAGGGGGAGCGGCAGAGGCAGAAAGAGACGCAGACTTCCCCACTGACCTGGGAGCCCGATGCAGGACTTGATCCCAGGGCCCTGGGATCATGACCTGAGCTAAAGGCAGACGCTTAACAACTGAGCCATGTAGGCGTCCCTATTGTTGCTATTTAGACATTTGAACAGATCCAGGGCTTTTCTCCTGGACTTCACCATACGCATTTTTTTCTGATACACATCCTGGCAGACATGAAATGACTTTCTACCTGCGTGAGAATAAAAGTGACGCTTTTAAAATTCTTAAACTGAATGCTGTTGACTTTGACAACGATACCTATGATAGAGACTACAAATCCAATCAGTCTCCAAGTCTGAAATATTTCTCAGATCCATCCACTTTTCACTGCCACTGTCTTAATTTCTTGAGCTATCAGCAGTTACCTAGTAGAAGAGTAACAAGGTAAGCAACCAAGTACCTTGAAAGTACCTAAGAGAATCTTTTCAAGACTCGAAGATTCTCCTCCTTGACTGAAGACCTAATTTCTAACCTGTGGCTTACAGCAGAGACTTCAGGTAAGCATGAGAGAAAAACAGAAATAAGCTCTGATGATAGGACTGAATGCCTGAGGCTAAATGAGAATGGAGGAGAGTAAAATTCTCTATTAGGATGCAATACATGACTATATAATAAGGATTTGATCACTGTTTCCCCTAAGGGGAAAAAAAATAGTATGGATAGTGAAGGCATTGACAGATTATACTTAGTTCATAATCTCTGAAACATGTTTGTATAAGTAGTACTTATCTAAAGGTTAGTCTAGAAAAGATTGAATTTTTCTTTTGATTTGACACCTCTTCTGGTGCAGTTCTTACAATCATGTTGAGCCAATTAAGAAATGGGAAACATCTGACAATCCCAAATATTTTTACATTTTTTTTGTAAGGTAAAAGAACAAATCTTTGTGACTTCCCAGGGAACCTCTTGGAAAAAGATGTTTTAGGTCTAAAAGACATTTTGGAAATGTATTATGTGTATATTCAATATATTAAAATACGGAATAAAAATATATTTATATTTAACTTTAGGGTCTGATCTTAGAAAGCATAATCAAAAAAGTTATCATGGGATTTTGTCACTCAATTAAGAAAAAAGTCAAAGAACAATGAATGACTTTAACTTGGCTACCTATTAACCGAGGTACATAGAAGGTGACAAAAACCATAGAAGGTAACACCATTGTAAGGAACTTTAGCTTTTTCAGACCTGAGGACTTCCGTGTTTGTTTTCATGTTAGCAATCAAGAGCATGACAAAAATCACCACAAAGCAAAGAAAACTTGAAAACTTTTCTGGTGAGATACAAAATTTTAGTTATCTGGGTGGATGATACAGACCGTAAAGAATAACTTTTTACTACTTTTCATTAACAACAGACTAAAGACTCTAAAATCAATTTATCATTTTAACATAAGGGAAAAACAAATTCTAGATTTGCATTGATATGATAGTTGGCAATAAATTTATCTTAAATTTTAAAAAATTATCTCAAATTTTTAAAAATTATTAATAAAAACTAAGCAAAATTTGCCAAAAACTTTAACATATCTCATTGCTTCCATTTAGACCCATTATCTGTGCCTATTAGGAACCAAGGCAAATACAGTATTCTGTATTTTCTGTATAACTTCTATAATTTTCCTCATCCTTTCACATTTTTATCTCCTTTAAAATTTAGCATCAAATACTTTACTATAGAATAAAACTACTCTCTTCATGCTTCTTTGCCACTATTACACCTAGGATAGTCTCAATCACCCACATGTAACCAAAGAAACTACTTATACTTCACAGAAACTACTGGGAAGAGGCCGCAGAGAATTACCTGTCTGTCATATACAACGAATATTTAGTGGACCACTACAGCTCATAAGTACATGAAATATGGACGCACAGTCATCTCTTTCATGCTTTAAGTTTCGCTAAAAGAACCCAAAGATAGAACCACTCTATAACCAAAGGAATACAATCCAAAACTGTATGATGAACATTATGCACAGAGAGTAATATTCTATATTACTTAGAAATTATCAAAGCATCCAAAGATTATTAACTCAATTTAAGATAGTTCAAGGTCTTAAAGTTAACATTTAAACTGACACACTATAGAACATAATAAATTCTTGATGTTTAAAAATTTTGTTAGAATTACAAAGCAATTAGGCTAAGCAAAAAAATTAAGCCTTATTCATTTATTTTAGAGAAAGAGAGAGAGCACGAGTGGGGGGGCAGAGGGAGAAAGAGAGAGAGAATCTCAAGCAGACCCCCCCCCCCACACACACACACCCGAACCTGGAGCCCAATGCGGGGACTCAATCTCTGAAATCACCACCTGAGCCGAAACCAAGAGTTGCTCACTCAACAGACTGTGCCACCCAGGTGGCCCAAACAAAATTCTTCATTGTTTCTTATCCTAAATATGTAGGAGTCATATTAGTTTATAAGATCAATTCTACATGGAAAATGTAGGAAGTTCAATTATTCTCTTTAAGAGAAAGCAAATCCAAATCTTTAAAAAGAATAAAATGTACATTTGTATTTTACTTCACACTGATGTCATCAGGAAGAAGGTTTAGCACTTTTTTAAACCTATATTATCAAATAAGTCTGATTTGATTGCATGAACTTGATTTATTTTTTTAAAAAATGCTTCTAAGTTAGCATCTTCTGTGAGAATATTCTTTTCTTTAAAAGATTACCACATTTAAAGTATTAGTTGTATAGTTTCTTTATTTGAGGGAAATTTTGAAATTACTAGATTCACATAAGTGCTTTTTAATCTCTATAAGCTAAGGTTTCTCACCCTTGCCACTACTGACATGTATGGCCAATAATTCTTTGTTATGCAGGCCTATCCTGGGCTTTGTAAGGTCTTTGGCAGTATACCAGATCCCTACTCACCAGATGCCAGAAACACCTCCAAGTTGTGACAACTGAAATATCTCTAGACATTATCAAATGTACTCAAGGGGAGAAGGGGACAATGGCTGCAAACCAATCAGAATAGTGCACCTTTATTTTAAGAGTTTCATCATTTAATTTATTAATACATTCCAGAGGTAGGATTATATCTCACAGACACAAGCAGAGGTTAAGGCTTTTTTCATTTGTGGATGCCCCAAAACATAAGAATCTTACAGCTTCAGCTTAGCAGGTTAATAAGGGGCTAAAAGTAAACAACAGAAAAATTCAATTGCTGGGTCATATGGTGGGTGTATGTTTAATTTTATGAGAAACTGCCGAACTATTTCAAAAGTACAAATGTTGCATTCCTACCAGCGATGTATGGAAGTCTCAGTTATTTTGCTATTTACCAACACTTGATAGCAGCACTATTTTAAAGAAGAATTTTTTAGCAAATCTAGTAAGTGTACTGGTATCTCTTATGCTTTTGATTTGCATTTCCCTCGAGACAAATGATGTTGAGCATCTTTTCACGTGCTTTTTTGCATTTCACTCTTCCATGAATTGTCTGTTAAAATCTTTTAATCATTTTTTTAAAAAATGGTCTAAGTTTATATTGATTTGTGAGCATGTTTTGTATATCTGGAAACAAGTCCTCTGTCAGATATGTGTTTTTCAAATATTTCCTCACATTCTGTGGTTTAGATGAAGCTTAATTTATCAACTTTTAAAATATTTATCCCTTTTGACTTTTATCTAAGAAATGGTTCCCTAACCTAAATTCACAAAGCTTTTCTGTTTTCATCTAGAAGTTTTATAGTTTTAAAGGTCTTAAATTTGCGTTCCATTTTGAGTTTTTTAAAAATATGGTGCCAAATGTATAAGTCCAGGCATTTTTTTTTTTTGCATATGGTTATCTAATTGTTTCAGTATCATTTGTTAAAGAATTGTTTTTCAACTGACTTATCTTGGCAACTTTTCAAAAATCAATTGTGTATATGTGGTATTAACTTTTGCCTTAATTAGTTATTTAAGAGGTTATTCTTAATGAAAGGGAGTAAGTCGGAGGGGGAGACGACCCATTAGAGACAATGGACTCTGAAAAACAAACTGAGGATTCTAGAGGGGAGAGGGGTGGGGGGATGGGTTAGCCCGGTGATGGGTATTAAAGAGGGCACATTCTGCGTGGAGCACTGGGTGTTATACACAAACAATGAATCATGGAACACTACATCAAAAACTAATGATGTAATGTATGGTGATTAACATAACAATAAAAAATTATTTTAAAAAAAGAGGTTATTCTTATTTACTAAATATATAGGCTACTTTTTATTACCTTTCAGTCAGGCCACACAGTGTGCATGATAGAAGTTCTCTCAAATGAGCTGAGACTTCCTTTAAAACTTAGGACATGGCAAAGTTTTGCAAATGTTCCCTGAGTGCTTGAAAAGAATGTGTATTTCTTATTTGGTGCAAGGTTCTTTACTAGATCAAGCTTGTTCGTTTTGGGGCCAGGTGCTATTGGTTGTTTATCTAAAAACCATTCTCTTCTTTTCCTTGCTTTCAGAACCTCTATTTTCTTTGCATCTTAAATGGCAATATTTTCAGAAAAGTTGGATCCAGCTCCAAAGGAAGAATCATGTTTGCTCTAAACTAATGATTCCTATTTCTCAAAGGGAAAGTCTGCTGGAGACTTCTGAAGGATCTTCCTCTTTCATAAAAATAGAGCAACATGAGCCTCCTTTTCTGCTTGCTTTGGATGTTATTCTGTGAGAAAATGATATATGGAGCAGTGGTAACCATCTTGCAATCATGAGAGAAAAGCCAAGAGAATCAAAGAGAAAAACGACATGGTTTCCTGATACTGAGCTGATGAATTAACCAGTCCTGGAACTATATCTATCTTCAAAGTTCATTTTATGTGAAATAATAAAATTCTATTGTTTTTGCCACATTTGGTTAAATATTCTAAATGCATCCTGATACATGTTTATTGCTTAACATATAAGTATAACATATATTTGAGCTATCATTTTCAGATACAAGTTTTTTAAAAATCTCACAAATTGCTACTTTTTTCTTCCTTAATTCCATCTTTTGCTTTATGTATGTTGAGGCTCTGTTGTAAACATACGTATTCATGATTATTTTATCATTTTGGTGGGTTGTTTCCTTCATAATTACAAAATGTTGTCCTTCCTATTTATACTTTTTGTCCTTATATTTTTTTAAATGTGTAACCAGAAATACTTTTCCCAGTTCTATTGAGATACGATTGACATATAACATTGTATTAGTTTCAGGTGTACAACATGATGATTTGATATATATATTATGAAATGATCATCACAGCAAGTTTAGTTAACATTCATCACCTCACATAGTTACAATTTTTCTTATGATGAGAACTTTTAAGATCTATTCTCTTAGCAACTTTCAAATATATACCAGTATTGTTAACTTTATTCACCATGCTGTACATTACATCCCCTGAACTTATATATAACTGAAGTTCATACCTTTTGACTCCCTTTACCCATTCTGACCCCCACCCTTCTGCCCCTGGCAATCACTGATCCATTTTCTGTGACATCAGTTTTTTTAGATTCTGCATAAAAGTGAGATCATATAATAATTGTCCTTCTCTTATTTCACTTAGCATAATGCCCTCATGGTCCATCCATGTTGCAAATGGCATAATTTCCTTCTTTTTATGGCTGAATAATTTCTCTATATATATATATACATACATATGTGTATATATGTATACATATACATACATTTTATATGTATATATATAGAGAGAATACATATATATATAAATATATATATATATATATTCACATTTCTTTTTTTAACCATTCATCCATTGATGGGACACTTTGGTTGTTTCCATGTCTTGGCTACTGTAAATAATGCTGCAATGAACATAGGGGTGCAGTTGTCTCTTTGACATAGTGATTTCATTTCCTTTGGACAGATAACCAGAATTGGAATTGTTGAATCATACGGTAGTTCTATTTGTAATTTTTTGAAGAAACTCCATACTGTTTACCGTAGTGGCTGCAGCAGTTTGCATTCCCACCAATAGTGCAAAAAGATTCCCTCTGTTTGTTTTTTAAGATTTTACTCATTTGTCATAGAGAGAGTGAGCATAAGCAGGGGGAACAGCAGACAGAGGGAAAAGCAGGCTCTCTGCCTAGAAAGGAGCCCAATAAAGGACTCGATCCCAAGACTCCAGGATCATGACCTAAGGTAAAGGCAGATGCTTAACCGACTGAGCCACCCAAGCATCCCAGAATTCCCTCTTTTCCACATCCTCACCAACACTTGTTATCTCCTATCTTTTTGATAATAGCTTTAATTCTATTTTGTCTTTTACTAACATTATTATAGTAGCTTCCTTTGGCATTTTCCTGTTAAACCTTTTGCTATCTCTTTACTTTTTTAAAAATTATGTTTTCTGATAACCAAAGGAATACATGTTTATTGTTGACAATACCAAGAAGAAAAATCACACATACTTCCATTATCCAGGGATAATCACAGTAACATTTTGGCATGTAATCATTCCAGACAATTATCTCTAGGTAGGTATACATAGATATATAAATTGCTTATTTTAAAAACTAATTGTGATCATTCTGTATATAACTTTTTTAAACTATTTTTTCTTAACAATTGTCATCATTTCTTCCATTTTATTTTTTATAAAGCATGAAGTTTTAATTCTTCATAATTTTCCATTATATAGATGGCCTTACTTTTTTTTAAGTCTACAATCATTTAAAATTTGGCTTTTCCACTTGTTTTTTTATTTTTATTATTTTTTTATTGTTATGTTTTCCACTTCTTAATATCATTGTACATAAACTATTCCTTTCCTTTTGAAATTGCCACGTGTATCTCTTGTTAACAGCATTTGGACAAAAAAAAAATTCCTTGGTCTGATCTGACAGTGTCAGGTGAATTTAATCCATTTACATATATGTAACTACTGATAATTTGGTTTTATTTCCATTTTTGTTATTCTTTTTATCTGCTTTCCTATCTTCTATTGGCTTGATAAAATTTTCTGTATTCTGCTTTGCCCTCTGTTAGAAGTTATAGTGTATTTACATTCTTTTATTAATTTTATTTTTTTAAGATTTTATTTATCTGACAGAGAGTGAGAGAGCACAAGCAGGGGGAATGGGAGAGGGAGAAGCAGGCTCCTCACTGAGCAGGGAGCCCGATGCAGGGCTCGATTGTGACTTAAATTGTGACTTTTTAAATACATAGTTCACTGAATTTTTTTTCTTAAAAAATCTGAAATTATCCAGTACCTTTATATATGTCTTGAATGAGATAAGGAACTAATATGCCTTCACTACTCCTCAAATATTTTTCTATATATGATCACTAGGCCACATCTGAAAATCAGGTTAATTCTTATACTTTACTCTTTGGGGGGCTCCGTTTCTCCCCTCTGGACTATTTTAAAACAAACTGAAGAATTATAAGTATTTCAGTATTCATCTTTTTAAAAATAGGTGTTTTATTACATAAACACAATGTCATTATTGTAACAGAACTAAAATAATTACCAATGTCCTATAACCCAAGTTCATAGTCACATTTCCCCAGTTGTGTGTTTTTACTGTTATTTTGTTTGAATCAAGACCAAACAAAATCCACATTTCACTCCTTCCACTGTTATTTCTGTGGCTCTAGTCACATCATCTCTCACACGAATTACAATAGCTTCCTAACTAGTCTTCTTCCTTCAGCTCCGTACCTCTTCTTTTTTAAGGTTTTATTTTTATTTATTTGACAGAGAAAGAGAGAGCATACGCAGGGGGAATAGCAGGCAGAGGGAGAAGGAGAAGCAGACTCCTCACTGAGCAAGGACCGTGGGATCATGACCCGAGCTGAAGGCAGATGTTTAACCAACTGAGCCACCCAGATGCCCCAAATCCCTACCTCTTCAATCTATTTCAACACAGCAGTCAGAATGATCCTTCTCTCCTGAAACTGTTCAGTAATTTCTTTTTTTAAAGAGTATTTTTTTGAGAGAGAGTGCACACATGTGTGTGCAAGCAGGGGAGAGGCAGAGGGAGATAATCTTCAAGCAGACTCCTGGCTGAGCTCGGACACCAACCCATGGGTTGTTTACTCCATTCCAGACACACTGGCCTCCTTGAAATCTGTGAAATGTGCCAGGCATGCTCTTTTCACAGGGTCATTGTACCTGCTATTACCTGTTCCTGGAAGTTTCTTCCCCGGTTATCTGTATGCCGGTATCCCTTACTTCTTCAAGTCATTACTTACGTATCTTTTCATTGAGCTGTTAAAAATTAGAATTTGCACCTCCTCTTGCCTTGCCAGGTTCAGCATTCCCTATCTCATTCTCTTTTTTATTCGTGCATAGCACTTATTCTCTCTAGAATAACAATCTCCTGTGAGTGGTAATTTTTGTCTGTTTGATTTACCGCTGTATTTTAGCATCTAGAACATTTCCTGAGACATAAAAAACAAATGTTGAATAAATGAATGAATGTCTACTTATCAAATTTCATAACTTCAATTTTTATTCTTTAGTTTGCCTTTCAGGAGCCCAGAACACACTTATCTTAAAGTCCTTTTCAGGCTATTCTATTATTTTCATTTTGAGTAGACTGAAATTTCAAAAAAGGTGTTGGTTAACCATTTGTCTTATCAATAGGTTTCTTCACAAATTTGAAATTTTGATTTACAGTGGGCTTTTTTCTTTCATTTTATTTTTCTTTCTTTCCTCTGGGTTCATCCTTTCTAACAGTTTTAAGTTGCCTCCAAGTTGTGTCCTAGAAACCCCAATTCAGCCAAGTGTTACATGCTGATTCACTGCTTCAGTTCTTTGGTGATACTGTATCACCAATTCTTTGGTGAAAACCGGTGTCTTTGGTGACAAACTGAGTAAATTGCAACTGAGGAAATTGCAAACTGTGCACTTCTGCCCACCTTGGGCTCATATCTTCCTATATGAGCTGGAGCCCCACATATCATTTGGAGGTAGGTTTTGCTGCTTAGTCTTTCACACGTGGTGCAGTAGGGGAGAGGAATCCCAGCTCGGCCCTTTGCCCAAAGCAGTGCTGTTTTGGTCCCCTTTTTCACTCCTGTTATTTTTGCTATTAAAAAAATCCATTTCATCAGAGGATCATCGATTTTATTAATCTTTTAAATAACCTGCTTGTGGCTTTACTATTTTCTTCTACTTTCCTTAGGATTTTTTATTTTCTTATCCTCTTGAGATCAATGCTTAATTCATTATATTTGGGGCTTAAAAATTATCTAAAGCTAGACATTTCTCTTCTAGTACTATTATCGCCTCTCACAATTTTGAAATGTAGTAGCACTTTTAGCTACTGCCATTACCCCTGCCAAATTAGAACTTCTACTCTGGACCTGGAGTCAGGCAGGCTGCTGCTTCAGCATGGTTCATGGTTTCCTCCTTTATTTCTTGTCCTTGGATATATTTTTTGGTTTTGAACTCAATTTCCTCTTATCTTTATCATACTAAGTTTGGAACAGAGGAGGTGCTTTAGAGCATCCACTCAAGATGTTATTTGATCAGAAGCCTCAGGATATCTTTCTCTCTCTTACAGCAGGTAAAATAAACGCATTTTTATTGATTTTTTTCCTTCCATATATTTTATTTTTCCTTCCATGTATTTATTTTTAAAAAATTTTTAAAGGTTTTATTTAAATAATCTCTATACTCAACATGGGGCTCAAACTCACCACCCCAAGATCAAGAGCCCCACATTTCTTCTAACTGAGCCAGCCAGGTGCCTCATCCTTCCATTAATTAATTAATTCTTAATTAACTGACTGATTTTTAAAGTAGGCTCCACTCCCAGCCTGGAGCCCAAAACAGGACTAGAACTCACAACCCTGAGATCAAGATCTGAGCTGAGGGGCACCTGGTGGTTCAGTCAGTTAAGCATCAAACTCTTGATCTCAGCTCAGGTCCTGATTTCGGGGTCGTGATTTCAGGCCCCGCACTGGGCTCCATGCTGGGCATCGAACCTACTTAAAAACAAGACCAACAAACCAACCAACCAAACAAAAAGACCTGAGCTGAGATTGAGTTGGACACTTAACCTACTGAGACAACCAGGCACCTCCTTCCATATATTTAAATAGAACTTCCATGCATTCAAATTTTATTTTGATGCAATTTTATCTTGCCATTTATATTACCTCTTATGCCAAGTTGCATCAACACATTCACAAGCATCTTTCCATGTAAGACTCTAGACAGCTAATGTTTATTTCCAACAAATTTTGGAGGTCTTTTGTAAACGTGATCTTATCATTCAGGCAAGTTTGCTCTTAATATTGTTACAGTGGTGTCTCCGTTTCAGGGATTGTTAAGCTGCTGAGGTTGTAGAACTCCTCTCCAATTAATTTTCTGTTAACAGAACTGAAGTCCTAATCTGTTAAAACCAAGACAGAGATAGGTTAAGCTCAGATTTTTTTTTTAAAGATTTTATTTATTTGAGAGAGAGAGAGCACATGAGAGGGGGGAGGGTGAGAGGGAGAAGTAGACTCCCTGCCAAGCAGGGAGCCCAATGCGGGACTCGATCCTGGGACTCTAGGATCATGACCCGAGCCGAAGGCAGTCACTTAACCAACTGAAGCTCAGATTTTTAAAGGGAAACTCAGGACTCAGTGTTATGTATGAACTTCACATGGGGTAAAAAAAAAAGAAGAAAAGAAAAAAAAGAATACATATAACAAGGCCTGTCCAAAAATACTGGTTTGATCCTCAGTATAAAATTAAATTCCTGGTAAATTGTAGGTCATTGCCCTGGTAAATGTTTCCTGGAACATTTCCTACCCAAAGCCAAGACTGTCATACCTATAACCTAAGATTGTCCTTTTGAAAATCAAGCACTTAATAAAAGTTATTTTTCTCTTTAAAAACTAGCTTTATTTAAAAGAATCTGAAGCATAACACTATAGGAACAAACTTACAATACATATTGTTCAAGAAAGCCTGCCATACATAATTTCTACTAATAGTAGGTCTAAATACTGATAACATTCTTTATACAATGCACAAATGACATTTAGTATGAACCTTGGAAAAGAATGGCCAACATTAACATGGACTGTTTTGATAGTAGAACTTCTACTTGTCTTACTACTTATCTTAGAATAAAAAAGTAAAATGTGGAAGATAAGTTAAACTCTCTTATATTCTACCATGGTGTTTAAGGAAGAAAGAAAGGGATCAAAAGGAGGAAAATATAAGAATTAAAGATCTTAAAGAAAAAGGAAAATTGGCTTACCACTATTAATAGTAATTATTAAAAAGTAATTCAGAATTGAGAATTTGTGGTTTAATACTTGGAAGCCCTTAGACAAACTATCCATTATCCACTATATTCAATCAGTTACCGAGCCAATTTTATTTCTCTGAAAACTAACCTGTACAAAACCAAAGAAAATAAACAATTTGGGGGTAGCCTAGTCATTTCATACTTTAAATCTTTCCACAAAGCAATTCATGAATCATTTAATACTAATACTTCTTTAAGCCTCTATGACAGACTCATTTCTAAGAGGTTGTATATGAAGATACCAGGAAAAAAATAAATCCCTAATATGTAATTCTAAATTTTTAACCCCCAAAATAGACCCATGTAAACACGGGCATTCAAATCAAATATAATGGAATTGTGCCACAGTATGGAATATGGCATTTTTTTAAAATATCAAGAACTGAATCAGATTTATTGCTATGTCAGTCTTATCAATAGCTGACAATCAAACATACAAAATACACCAAAACATGCCAAAAATGATGTTGTAAAGAGATATCATTAACATAACATAGGTAAACATTTATCTTGTAATATACATCACTAATATAGTAAAACCTTATTCAGGATAGTAAGAATTGATAAAAGTCTAAAAATTTGAATACTTTAAAAAGTTATGCAGTTTAAGCACTCATAAGCATTCTTTTTTTTTTTGCTTTCAAGTATACAATTTCAAATATACAAATTTGCATTGGCCAAGTATTACCTATTACAATTCTTTTGGGTACTTGTTTTAAAGACAAAAGAATGCTTTTAAAATAGTATTCTCAAATAAACGCTCTATAAAGCTTAATATTTTCCCAAGATTAAACATTTTTCTTTAAAATCTTGATTATGCCTTTTATTAATAAACATTTCATCAGATAATACAAAGTAAACACCACTCAAGTCCTTGTATCAATGTTTACAAATTCTAAGTAAATTAGAGGACTTTTATGGTATTATAATAGCTTCTTAATAAATGAAGATTAGCATTTCTACTTATTGTGGTTATGGTGAAGTGAATGGTATCTTTTTTGGTTGGAAGATATCAGAGTAGGTTCAAAGTCTAGTATATAATTGTAATGGTAAGGGCTAAAAAAAATCCTAATATGCACAATCAATTAAGATACTAATTCCTTGGTAAGTTATAACTGTGAGAGGAAAATAAAATTTTTAAGAAGTATTTATTGTATTATGAATTGCTAACACCAAATTTTAACCCCTCTCCCATTTCAAAACATCAGGCCATCTACTAATCCATAAATATTGATGTTTCACATACTTCATAGAGTAGCTTAAACATACCAGCATAAGAAATAATTAGTATTACATAGTAATTTCCTTTGCCATAGGAATAAATGTTGGACAAAGTCTGGAAACATTTTATTTTCCAATTTGAATTACAGTAATTTTGCCACAGACCACAGCACTAGTGCATGTGTTACTTTAGACATGCTCTAAGAAAACAAAACAAAAAATTACTGCAAAAATACATGTCACCAATGTGGAACACACTCAGATTTGTATAAAAGTACTGAACTAATATCCCAAAAAGAGGTATATGTAAACAGTACATAAGGAAGAAATAGTTTTAATATGAAACAGTCATTTAAGTCACATACATCATGATAAGAAGCAGGACTTTCTTTTATAAAAGATATTTTAACTAACAAGCAACATCATCTATATCACCTACAGAACAAGAAAAGTACAAGTCTTTAGAATTAGTTTTAATATAATTGCAAGTAATGTATTTTGACAAACTGACAAAGATGAAGCTTATCCATTGGGTTTCATTACAAATTTTCAAAGACATACAGGCAGCCTCTGATGTCCTCATGTCTGGCTTAAAGATAGCCACTTTTTATTTCCCCTAGACCATATGTCTTGGGAGATGTTAATGCCAGCCCTACTCCAGGAGTACCTCTAAACTTCCACCTCGGTACCAAGAGTTAGAAAAATGCAGATGTGACTTCTATACTGTTCTATTGGATAAACAGAATAGGGGAAAAGGGGAAGTTACTCATTTTGGAAATGAGAAGAAACCTCTGAGTTCAAAAGTTGAGGAAAGAAAACTGTAAAAAGTCCCAACAATCTAAAGGAAATTGGGAAATACTCTCAAGACAGCATCCATCAATTTGATAAAAATACTGCTTCCCACAGTGCCTGAAATGTGGTCATATTTTCTGAAATCTTATTAGATAAAAATTCATCCTGAACTAATAAGCAGTCTTAAAAAAAAAATAAGGTTTAATCCCACTTTCTTCACTATCTTCATTCACATCTTGGTGGAAAACATTTTTCCCTTAAAATCTAGCCAGCCATAAGCACAGAAAAAATGGGAATTCTGAATAGAGGAAAGATAAAATTTTGAAGCATAGAGCATCCAGTAAGGGAAAAGGCAAGTTGGCTTACATAGTATTCCACTGGAGGGTTTAGGATGGTAAGAGGACAGCTAGGAAACACTAACACCAAGAAACTTAACTTTCCTGAATCCCATCAGGAAAAAGGAAAGACCTCTATTTCTACCTCCTACATTGATTGGTTCCCGAAAGAAAACTGAGTGCTCAGCATGATACTATTGGTTAACTACATTATGGTTTAAATAAGCCTTTATGAGCTTTCCTAACAATCTAATCATTTTATATAATGTTCCAAACCACTATTTACAAATGACCTTTGGGAGCCTGGATGCTCTTAATTGAACTTTTTAATTAAAAAAAATCTAAAATAGCACAAATGTTCATGCATATGAAACCTCTGTACACTGTTAAAAAACAAAACCCAAAAATTCTTTAGAGCTCCCTTAAAAAAAATCATTACTTACATTTTTTTTTACTATTAAATACAATTACTATAGTATGCTGGACAACAACCACTAACACTTTTAATATTTTCAAGACAAACAAGTTTGAAAGAATACTAGATGAAGACTCCTGATACTTATTTAGATGATTGAAGTCAGCAGAATTCATGGTGACCCACACTACTGAGGTTGTTTCCTACCAGTAGGCAGAGTTGGAAGTCTTTTTTTTTTTTAAAGATTTTATTTATTTGACAGAGAGAGACACAGCGAGAGCAGGAACACAAGCAGGGGGAGTGGGAGAGGGAGAAGCAGGCTTCCCGCTGAGCAGGGAGCCCGATGTGGGACTTGATTCCAGGACCCTGGGATAATGACCTGAGCCGAAGGCAGAAGCTTAACGACTGAGCCACCCAGGAGCCCCAGACTTGGAAGTCTTAAAAAAAAATCTTTATCTTGTGTTAATCTACTAAGAATAAGCCCTACTGCAAGAAAATCTTGCTTTATGTACATAATCTTCTAATTTGGATAACAAGAATCATGTTAGCAGTACTCTAAAAGTATTTCACACCAAAGGAAAACACCGATCACAAAACTAATTCTAAGCACTCTATCTGAAGAATAATTTTTCTTTTACAAGCTTAACTGTTTCAGCATTACTGAGTCCAGTAGCATCCAGAAGTAAGTAGACTAGGAATTCTCTCGTGAAATGAATAAAGCAAGTTCTGGGAAAGGAACTGATGCTTTAAAACTATCAGCAACCTAGCTGTTGTGAGAGAGCCTAGCTGCTGAGAGTTAGCCAGTCTGAACTTAAGACAAAACTTGAGAATATAGGAGAAATCACGATTTCCTGCTCAGTTGTGTGTGTGTGTGTGTGTCTTTGTGTGCATGTGTGCATGTGGGATGAGGTCTTTCAGTGAAGGAAAAGGATTACATAAGAAAAGGTGCAACGCGACTGGAAGATTATTCCACCTATGTACATTTCTTTCCAATACTAGATATTTGAAAATGTTTAGGGCAGCTTATCACTTGTCCTAACAAAGCTGTATCAATTTGTATTAATAGCCTTCTTTGGGTCAAATTGGACATTCTTATACTTCATCACTTTTCCTATCAAAAACCATCTAATTTTTGACTTAGTGTCATATAGACACAAATGTGGAACTAGTTAAGAAAAGTAATTTGAATACATGAAAATATTCACAAACTATGATTATAGTTTGCCTATGACTCACTGTCAGTCAACCACGGGTTTTTTCTTGAATATTTACAGACTTAAATAAGGTGCTCTGAAGATCTAAATACTTGAATAAAAATTCACTTGTAAGTTTTTAAAAACAACTATTTGGAAATGGAAAAGAATCACATTACAAATCAAGTACCTTTAGACTAGCTTGGGAGAGGTTACTTCACTTTCACAAAACAACTACTGAAACTGTAAGCAACAGATGGCTTAAGAAATTGCATAATCAATTTTAACATTAAGTACAACTCAAGTACCTACCATGTAAAATGTTAACTCCTGAGGACACTGGAAGGTTCTACTCAATATCTATCTAAACTATGTCATAAAAACCATGATCTGATGCTAGGACTGGGCTTACAGCATGCAGCGCATCATTTCTTCAAAATCAGCACTCACTAGGATTTCAAGAACAACATAACTAGGTCCTTAAACATTTAGAAAATCGTGTATTTCTAGTATAAAGTAAGCAAAATGGGATATTCAAGTATGCTACTGAACACATCAAATGTTAGAGTCAACCAAAAATACTGCATTTTAATCTGCTTCAATTGGTAAAGTTGTCACACCAAGGAGTACCTAGTATTAGAGTTCCTATCACTTCATTTCCTAAAATTGTAAAGATATATAATTTACAACTATATTGAAAATATTTTGTACTCACCTCTAACTAGTCACAGGTAAATGGAGAAAACCTTCTACTACCTTGTACCATATGAAATTGCTGTTTTTGTAGGTCAAAATTAAAACACTGTATTTAAAAAAATAAGTTTTATTCAATCAAAATATGCATCATGAGCATTAATAATTTTCTTCTAGTAGGATATTAAATATTTTTATAAAATTTGTCATTTCTTCAGCTATATAAATTGTTCATATCCCTCCAATTACTGCTTCTTAATTGGAGAACATGTTGTTTCTTAAAAAAAGCTTCAAATGATGAAAAAGATGGTAGTTCGCTGGGTAAAGGTCTGGTGACTATAATGGACATGACAAAATTTAATATCCCAATTCAATTAACTTTGCTTTAGTGGCTTGTGACGTGTGACGTCAAGTGCTGTCATGTAAAAGTGTGGGCTCATGTTTATTAACCAAAGGATGTTTTTTTAATCAAAATTTTCACACACAATTTTAGTTTCTTGGTGATATGCTGCCGCTGCTGTTTCAATAGGGTTTAAACAGTAGTGATTAATTCTTCTTTCGCAGATCACCACGTGGACTTCAGAACTTTTTTGGTCACAATGATAATGATGGTGCAAGTCTGGGAGCTTCACCAACATCCAACCATCGTATGAACTACTATCAACTGTCATACAGTATCTTGTTGGGGGGGTTGTTTTTTGTAGGTTTTTGGGGGGTTTTTTTGGTCACAGGTCATGATCCGCTCTAAAAACAGGTTTCCACTGAAGTTTTGAATCTTAACAGTACACCTGACTGTCTCCGTTCCTGATCATCTCCCAGGAGGATGTTCTTGGGTTCATCTTTACACTTTCCCCAGTCACAATAGAAACTCCTGTCTACTTCAAGGCCTTGAAATTGTCATTTGTAAGTTAGCTTTCACCTTGGCTCTTAAGTGGTCTTTGCTCAAAATGGATTCTGATCTCCCCTGAGGCTTGTCTTTGAATCCAGATCCCCAGAACAAGACTTTCCAAACCACCACTGAGCAAGCAGTTCTTTCACCAGCTGAGCCTTCTAAGGCCAACTTGATGTTTCCACCTATGTCATTTGCAGTTATGTCCTGGCTTGAAATCATATTAAAAGAAGTATTTGCAATTCTTCCGAGGATACTATTTCTCTGGAAAACAATAACAAAACAACTCAATAATCAAAGGAAACAGAATGAAGAGCTTAACACTATTATAATTCTAAACAGCACAACTAGAAACATACTTCAACTCTACTAACTGTAGTCATTTTTCAACTGATCTAATAATATTAGCAATTTCATGTGGTACAATCCACAAGTTAATCAACAAATACTGAGCATCTACTATAGGCTAACATCTGTCTCATATCTGTACAAACAGATATCTTGAAAAGACTGACTTGAAAATAGGAACGTCACTAATTTCAAGGACCCTAGTGGGAAGAAATCTGGTAACATATCTATTATTTTTTAAAACATCCATTAAAATGTATGCTTTCTTCCATGTTATGACTACACAGTTTTTTCTGAAAACATGTCAAATAGATCCTTGAAAAATTTTTTGAACCATTTAATATAATATTGCCAAAGTTCAGCTCTGCAATGTACATTTTTCAATGATTCTAACTTTAAAAAGTCAAAACTTGCCTATATTTGCTATATATCATTTTGAAGCTTCAAGAGGCTTTTTTATGATTAACAACAACTAACATTTATTTGTATAGTACTTTCTAAAGCACCCCCATATACATTATTCTCATTTAAGATAGCAAAGACAATACAAAATTTGCACTGCTAATGAAGTAGAATATTAATAAAAACTAAAAGGTAAATAATCTTTTTGTGTGTGCATTTAAAAAAATAATGTAAAACATAAAATCCTGTGTCACTGAACCTCTGTAAGACATAGGAAAAAAAAAAAAAACCCTTTAGTTAATGCCGGTGATTAAGCATCACTGCCCACTGCAGGTGGACCAAAAGTTTCCCGAGTACGCATCAACTGGACATCCTTGTCAGCCATACAGGTATCACAGCCCCATACTGCTGACGCCTCTGCAGTCAGGAGACCATAAGCGGTTTCAGTCATTCCAGTGCAGATCCGATGAAACCACTTCTGACAAGAGGCTTCACACAAGATGGCATCCTGATCATCATTCACTTCGTTTGTACAAATTCCACAAGGATACACGGGGTCAGAAGAAGAATGGCCATGACGGCTTGGGTGGAGAGAGGATTTATTGCTTTTTTCAGTGGTGCATGTATCTGGGGCAGCTCTAGGTTGTCGTGGCTTATTCTGTGTCCCATTTGCATGGCTGTTATTTGTAGCTTCTGCAGTACTTGAACGGCTATTCTCTTGATTTACTGCATTGTTTCGATTAACATTTTTTAATTCAATATTACTCTGATTCACTGTGTCATCCATATTTAAGTGAGGTGGATGAGCAGAGGAATTTTGATTAGTGTTTTTGGTTGCTCCTTGACCAAAGTCTTGTTTTTGGGGTGGTGCTTTTGCTTGACTGAAAGTGTTTGGGGGAGGAATAAAAGAATGATTAGATTCTAACGGAGAAGTAAAATTTGAGTTACTTCCAGGGACAAAGTTAGACGCCAAGTCAGGGTTAGACACTTGGTTAGCATTCTGTGGAGGAATCTGATTGAAGTTTTCAGCAGGATTTTGTCGAAAATGTTGATTAGGCATGTTAACATTCTGACTTAGTGCATTATTATAAGATGGATTTCCAAAGCTTGAATTATCATGTGGCCCAAAGTTAAAAGCATGAGGTCGATTAAAACCCATGCCCAAAGGATTCTGCGGAAATGGGTGTGGCTGATTCCTGAGTGAGTAAGGACCACAGTATGGGGAAGACATTCTTGGAGGAACGTGAGGTGGCATTCTGAATGTGCTATAGCCTCCAAAGCCAGGATAACCAGGGCCAAGATACGGATTTGATGAAGGCAGTGGTTTATAGGAAATAGTATTATAGTTGTCATCAAATGGATTAGCAGCCACTAGATGGTCAGAGTTTGGATTCGGTGGTGGAGCATACTCAGACAATGGAGGAAAAGAAGGCCCCTGAAATGAGAATGTAGAATAAAGTACATGTTTCGATCATTAAAACTGTTATCTTAACACATAACAACCTAGCTTTAATCAAATTTCTCTTACTATGTGTTATGAAAATCTAATTCTTCATTTGACCTTTCAATTCCAAATAGTTTTCATATTTAATTATATTTAATGATTAAAATGTGCAGATTTCTTCCTTTAGGAAAGGAAAGAAGGTATGCTTTTCTGAGCTCAAACTCATTGTTACTTCAAATTCCAAAGTTATTTAAGCTTCAAAAGAAGCTTCATTATATAACTTTCGTTTAATATGCTTAACTATAATTCTAGAATCTTTCACTTAAACCATAAAATTAAGTAACAATAAACAGGATCTAAGTTTTTTTACTAGCTTAAAACTTCAGGGAGTAGCTATTAAAGTATTCCCCAAGCACTACACTCTTGGCCTCAGAATGGAAAAATAAACTTCCAGTTTTAGTCACACTGCAAGTTTAACAGATGGTGGCCAAAATGGAAAAAAGTAATCTGTATACACATCATACTTCCTCGCAGTCTTTAAAAGAAAAAGAGTGCTTCAAATTCACAGGGGATAAAAGCAGAGAGGCCTGTTTTTATAACGATTATCCAAGCACAGGTTATACATAAAAGATACTTCCACCATGACTGCTTAATGATAAGTATGTACTACTGAATTATTAGAGCAGCTGAATACTGCTTCAGGTTAATAAACCTGTGTCTCCAGATTTTACAATCTTTTAGCAGAAGTACAGGTATCTATGATTTTTAAGTTAGATTTAAGAATAAGCATTTTGGGCGCCTGGGTGGCTCAGTTGGTTAAGCAACAGCCTTCGGCTCAGGTCATGATCCTGGAGTCCCAGGATCAAGTCCCGCATCAGGCTCCCTGCTTAACAGGGAGTCTGCTTCTCCCTCTGACCCTCCCCAACTCATGTGCTCTTTCTCTCTCATTCTCTCTGTTAAATAAAATCTTTAAAAAAAAAAGAATGAGCATTTTAATTTGTCTGCCTACACTTCCTTCTTGCAATACCCACTTTAGGCCTATAGGCCAACAATAGCCACTATTTGCAGAGTTAAAAAAAAAATCACTGCAGAATTCACGATTAGGTTATGAATGAGGATAGGAAACAAACCCATGACCAAATTTAAATTTACCTCATTAGCTTGATCTTATCAGTGAACAAAAACTGTTATTAAAGAAAATGTCAATTTACCTGTGTATTTGTCTTGCGTTTTTTCTTGTCTGGACTTCCTAGTTGTACACCTGGTCCTCCTAACCCATCCAGTCCACTATCACCACCTAAAAAAAAAAAAAAAAATCCAGATAATATTTCCACTTGTAACTGAAATCATTTTACATCTTTCGCAGCAATATCTATCATAATTACCTCTAATATGTGTTCTATTTTTGTTAGATAAAAGCAATACTAAGCTTTTTTAAAAAAAATCTTTGTTCCTCAAAAAGTCTTCCCCATAATTTCAGCCAGAAACATTCATCTCTACTTCCATGGTATTTTTTATTATTCTCCATCCTACACTTGAAGCTTTAGTCATCTGGTTTCTTATCCTGGAGGCAACCACTAGTTTTTGCTCTATCTTTCAAAAGATAATCTAGATAAATTCCAGCATAATATCTTTTGAGGGGAGTACGCAAACCATGGCATGCATACTATAAATGTTCCCTACACCTTGCTTTCTTCTTGAAATCATTCCACATAGTTACATACAGAACTGCTCTATCACCTAATAACTGAGTAGTATTTCATGGTATGATTATACCATAATTCATTAAACTAGCTCCCTCCCTATTGATGGATATTTAGGTTGTTTCCAAAACTTTGTTGTCTGCAATGAAGAGCTATGTACAAGTATCTTAAATACATGTACAAATCATTCTTAGAACTGGAATTATGGTATTAAAGGTATGTAGCCTTTAAATTCTTAAAGGTATGGTCAAAGTACAACAACGTATGTATTATTTTCTCAACAGTATATGATCAAACAAAAGCAAAAGCTTGAACGTTTATCAGAATTTTTTTCCATTACAAAAACACTTTTTATTATGGAGGATTCTGATTATTACAAGAGTAGACAGAATAAAATTATGTACACATACATAGATACACATTTGTAATAGATTAATAAATAAGTTCAGTGAGTTGACAATTAGAGGAGACCTATTCACACATGTGGATTCTGAGAAAAGGGCTATTTAAACCGAGACCTACAGGATAAAAAAAATAAAATAAAAATAAAATAAAATAAATAAACTGA
This sequence comes from Zalophus californianus, assembly GCF_009762305.2. NCBI lineage: Eukaryota > Metazoa > Chordata > Mammalia > Carnivora > Otariidae > Zalophus > Zalophus californianus. The sequence continues at coordinate 96,509,128 of NC_045600.1, forward strand.
GACTTACAGGAGGATAACAAACCTTTCACGTAAACAGCATAAGGAAGAGCCTCTAGGCAGAGAACAGCATGTGTAAAGATTCTTAAGTAGAAAGAAGCCCGATATGTTTGAGAAATTTAAAAGAGGCCAGTGTGTTAAGGGACTCTGGAAAGTGCCACTAGAAGAGTTTAAAGAGATAGGCAGGGACCAGATCATTTAGAGCAGTATGGACTGAATGTGTCCCCTCAAAATTCTGATTTTGAAGCCCTATCCCACAGTATGATGGTATTTGAATGTAGGGCCCTTGGGAGGTAATGAAGATTACATCAAGTCATGAGGGTCAGGCCCTTATGATGTGATTAGTGGCCTTAGGAGAAAGAAGAGTGTGTTCTCCACTCCCCGCCCCCCCCCACCCGAGTACAAACACAGGAAAGGCCATGTGAGGACACAGGCGAGAAGGTGGGCATCTGCAAACTAGAGAGCACTCACCAGGAAGTGAATTGGCTAGCACCTTAATCTTGGACGTCCCAGCCTCCAAACTGTGGGAAAATAAGTTTCTGTTGTTTAAGCCACCCAGTCTAAGATACTTTGTTCTTGCAGCCCAAGCAGACTAAGACACAAAGCCTTGTAGTTTATGCTAAGGAATCTGAATTTTATCTGAAGAACAGTGGATGATCATTTAAGGGTTCTGAGCAGGAAAGTGATATGATTTAAGTTTTAGAAGTATTATATTAGCAGCTGTGTTGAGAATGAATTGATGACGGGACAGGTGTAGAAGCAGGGAGATCACTCTTTTACAGTAATAGTTCAGGAAAAGAAATGGTACTTGACAATAAAGAGAAATCAGTGTGTTGGACAAAGACCCCCACCTAACAAAATGCAAAGCAGATATATCTCTAAGAGCTATTCAGAGAAACGTATATACTATGAAGGTAAAAAACTGACAAACGTTAACAAAATTCAGTAAGGATTTTGGGTGTTAAATTAATATTTAAACATAAGAAGCTTTTTTATACACAAACTAAAACCAGTCAAAAGATAGAGTAGAAGAAAAGTTTTCATTTATAGGAACAAAAACTAAACTAAAATAGCTAGAAATAAATTTTAAAAATGCACAAGATCAGTATGAATAAAAACCTTCAAAAGTTCTATATTGAGAGACACAGAGGAACATTTCTAATAATTGGAAAGGTAGTCCCTGTTCTGGCTAGCCATCTAGAACAAAATTACATTGTTTTTTACCTCACTTATTATCCCAAACAGCCTTTTTGTGCCCTCCTCAGACACATTAGCACCAGACATTTGAGTCCCAGGCCCACAGGACCCACCCTCAAAGTCCAGAGGCATTTAGAGTAAGCAGCACCTCCTTCTCAGAGATCCAAGTTTGAACTCCACAGGGCCCCTCCTGTGAATTTATATATTCTAATAATTCCAACTTCTCTCCTGTGGCCTCAGGAATGGTAGTTGCTTCCCACAGTCAATACCTCTGTGAAAACTTTAGTATCCTATTTTGTCACCAGTTTAATGTCTGTTAACAATACCTTATACTAAATTCTTTCTATTAAAAATAACTGGTATGGTTTCTATCTCTGACTAGACCCTGACTGATACATATCTCAAGTGCCACCAGCCAGAAACTGTCATTACTACTAAGTTAACGTCATTCCACACATCTAAGCTTATTACCTACCTACCTACTTCTTCCAAGAATACAGAGCAATAGTAATACCTTTACAAAGATGAGATACTATTTTTAAATAAAAACATTAAATTTTAACTTTATTATAATGTAATAAAGGAAAAAAAATGAATTAAACTATAGAATATGGTAAATATTTCTTTACCATAAGAGAAGTTTTTGGAAAGACTCCTCTAAGAAAAGACATCAAGGAAAACATTAAGTTTGAAAAATATATGTCTTTTCTTTTCTCAATTTTAGATAGCATTCATTGAACTTTGAATGTTTAAGATAATATGGTATCATATCTTATATTACTTTTCCCATCCCATTTCCATCCATCTACTTTTTCTATCTCTGATTCAATTCTTTATTTCAGCTAAATTTTCTTTTATCACATCTTTGAATACTTTTTCTGCTCTTTGTTGAGTGTTCTATTTTGGGGGCACTAGTTATCATTATGCTAGAGAAATTTTTAGCACCATATCTATTAGTTAGCTTTTGTTGTATTAATCATCCTGTCTTTGAACTCTTGCTTTTATTTTTGTTTTGTTTTTTCATTAAGGTCTACCAGTTGACGTACATGTGAAATCTTTCCTTCTATCTTTTAGGTTATGGGTCTTCATCTTCTGCATGCTCTTTCTTTTCCTTCTTTTTTTTTTTTTTTTGTTAATTCATTAGTTTGCTATAGTATGTTTGCATAGTTATGCTTTTATTTTTATCTTGCAATTCTGTCTAGATCTTTTATTTGCTCTGACTTAATATGGGTGACTTTCTGACTCTCTTTTTTTCATATCTAAGATTACTTGGTTTAGGTAATATGCTTTATCTACTGAGATAATCATGTGAGTTTTTTCCCCTTTAAATTATTTTAATGTTCAACTCAAAACTGACGTTCATGAAGTAAAGCCAACTTACTCACTTTTATACAAATGTTACCATTTTCATGTGACTGGAAATGCTATTATCTCTTTTGAACACTTGCCTATATTAGTAAGATTAACCTCTTGTGTTTCCATGGAACATCCAGGTTTTTAGTTCTGACATTTTGTTAAAGGCATGTCTACCTAGTCAGGGGGTGTAGTAACCCACTCACATGGGAGGTTTCCTGTGTTCCCTGATTGAGTTTGTATCCCTGGAGACTTCTTTTCTGTCAAAGACAGTCCTCTTTTTTTTTTTTTTTAACTTTTTGTTTCATTCACTTTTTTCTTACTCAAAAGAATGAGAAGACAAAGAATAGTCACTTAATTTCCTTCTCTCCAGACTTGGGGTTATTAGTAAGAATTCTTAAAATTCTATAAATCACTAATAGTTTTCAAGGGCAGAGGTTGTCTTAGAACCTAAGACAGTGCATTTTGCACTGTTTCAGAATTATGTTATTGGGCTGTGCCACCTCCTTTGTTTGCCACTGTTGCTGCACATTTTTGCTCTTTTTCAAAAATGGCTTTGGTTCATTTCACTTGGAATTTAAAAAGAGATTCTGTAGTTTTGTTCTACCATCTTAACTTAGAAGTCTGTATCTGACTGTATCTATGTTCTTTCAGTTCAATCTTCATTAACAACCTAAGAGGTAGGTAAGTCATCCCCACTTTTTAAAGAAAGAAAAAGAAACAGAATGCAAAGGAGTCATACCACTGGTAAAAAGCAGCACGGAAATCTAAAACCAGCGTTTTGTTTCCTTTTGCTTTTAAGTTTTTGAGGATATTCACAAAGTTGTACAACCATTACCATTATTCAATGCCAGAACATTATCATCACCCCATCATATACTCATTAGCAGTCATTTCCCAGTCCCCCAGGCCCTAGCAGTCATGAGTCTACTTATACATATTTTTGTATTCTGGATATGTTATAGAAATGGAATCATACAATATGTGGCTTTTTGTGTCTTGTTTCACTTACACTAGAGTAACGTTTTCAAGCTTATCCATGTTATCGTATGTATTATTTCCTTTTTATAGCCAAATAATATTCCATTGTATGGATATACCACATTATATTTATCCATTGATCAGCTGGTGAAGAATTTGAGTTTTACTTTTTGGCTACTAAGAATAATGCTGCTATGAATATTTATGTACAAGTTTTTATATAAACATATGTTTTCAATTCTCTTGGGTATATATCTGGTAACAGAATCACTGGGCAATATGGTATCTCTTAAGCTTAACGTTTTGAGGAACTGCCCAACTGCTTTCTATAGTGGCTGCACCATTCTACAGTCCTGCCTGCTAAGTCCGAGGGTTCCAATTTCTTCACATCCTCCCCAACATTTATTTTGTTTCTTCTTAAATTTTTTTAAAGAATTATTTTAGAGTGAGAGAGAGCAGGGGTATGGGCAGAGAGAGAGGGAGAGAAGCCAAAGTAGACTCCCCATTAAGTGTGGGGCCTGACACAGGGCAGAATCTCACGACTCTGAGATCATGACCTGACTAGAAACCAAGAGTCAGATGCTCAACTGACTGACTCTCCACTGTTTGTATTTTCAGTGTAGCCTAGAATTCTAGAAAGTATAAACTGGTATCTCATTGTGGTTTTAATCAGCATATTCAAAATTACTAATGATTTTGAACACCTTTTCATATGCTTATTGATCTACATATATTTTTTCTTTGAAGAAATGCCTATTCCAGTCATTTGTCTATTTTTTAGTTAAGTTGTTTATCTTTTTTGTTAAGTTGTAAGAATTCTATATATAGTCTGGATACTAGACTGTTACCAGTTATAAGATTTTCAAATATTTTCTTCTAGTCTGTGGGATGTCTTTTCACTTTGATAGTGTCCTTTGACACATGTTTTTAATTTTGATGAACTCCAATTTATCTATTTTTCTTTTGATTGTTTGGATAACACTAGATTTATATACTTCTAAGATACTAGTTTGTCTCCCTAAAATCTTATACACATACTGTCTTCTTCAGTGGACCACAAAAGACAAAAATGAAAACTTCTGGTTCAAACTAAAGGAACTCCTATTTTTAAATTCTTTGATGTGGTAGTAATCTCATTTCAGTAGATGGTAAGTAAAGAACTAATAGTGAGATCCAGTCCACCCCTCAAAGTCATTGATTCAAAATCTGATGGTTCAGGAATGATTGAATCTATTACTAATTTGTAACTATTCAGTAGCCCATATAAAATGAACTGATGATTCCATATTAACAAGTCGTATTCACTTTTCCTTAACAGTATATATACTGACATGCTGAGCAGAGAAATGTGTTGTTCTCAAATATGAATACCTAGAAATTTTGATGAGTGTGGTAGGGAAAAAGAATTAGCAATGATTTTAGAGGTCAAATAATAAAGTGGTTATATAAATAAACAAAGGTACCAAACAACAAATTCCTATATTTCCTAACATCTGTCATGGATATTTCCTTATAACAAAAATATAAAAAGAAAAATGTAATTCCTAAAAATAAAAACAATTACTAATAAATTAATCTCTAATCTCCAATCTAGAAGATATAAATTCCCACTCATAGCGTTAAGAATACTGAATAATTGGGCGCCTGGGTGGCTCAGATGGTTAAGTGTCTGCCTTCGGCTCAGGTCATGATCCCAGGGTCCTGGGATCGAGTCCCGCATCGGGCTCCCTGCTCCTTGGGAGCCTGCTTCTCCCTCTGCCTCTCTCTTTCTCTCTCTCTCTCTGTCTTTCATGAATAAATAAAATCTTTAAAAAAAAAGAATACTTAATAATTATAATTTTACAATTAAAATGCTGTAATTTAAAGATGGACAAAAAGTACTCTTAATTAACAGTATGTACATCTCTGTTCACTTTCCAAAAATTTAGCAACAATTGCTTGTATTCACTATAAGGCAAGGCTCTGACATTTACAGCTATTTAAATAAACATTATTTTCAAGTAATCTGTGAATAAAACCACCTTAAATTCTTTTTAGAAACTGACTTTCATGGTATTAATTTTTTATTTAAGAGTCTAACATTTCCCTCCATAAAGCAAATCTTCAAGTTCCACTGATGTCTATTGCTCCATTTGTTGTTCATCTAAAGAGTTAACTATATAACATCTTCAATGGTTCTGACTCTTGGCCTTACCTGGGTCCTTCCTGCTGCTACCTGCAATACTGGTGGTTCTTCTCTGTGAGGTAATCATTATGTTAGATCAGAATCACAAACATCAGGGCTAATTAGAATACAAGCTACCAAGAATTTCCATGATTCTCACTCTTTAAAAATAAAGTGAAAGGTCAGAATCCAGGGAACGGGAAAGTAGTGGTTACAGAGCTAGTCGTTTAGGTTACCCTAAGAACTTTTGGTACCAAAGCTTCTCTCCAGCTGCTTTATGTACCTGCCGCTAGCTCTGCGAGGTAAACCATGACTGCTCAGTCAGGAGCTGAGAGCCATGGGGCAGAGAACCAAGAAAAAGGAAACTGTCAAAGCTCATTGTTAACACTGGCCACTGTGATACTTTTAATCTGTTAATACTGGAATTTCTTTCTTTTTTTTTCTTGTAAGTTTTATTTTTTTAACATTTTTTATTTTGTTATGTTAATCACCATACATTACATCATTAGTTTTTTTTAATTTTTTATTGTTATGTTAATCACCATACATTACATCATTAGTTTTTGATGTAGTGTTCCATGATTCATTGTTTGTTCATAACACCCAGTGCTCCATGCAGAACGTGCCCTCCTCAATACCCATCACCAGGCTAACCCATCCCCCTACCCTCCTCCCCTCTAGGAACCTCAGTTTGTTTTTCAGAGTCCGTAGTCTCTCCTGGTTCTTCTCCCCCTCCGATTATCTCATCTCTGCACTCCTACCTCCTGAGTGACCTCTGAATGCACAAGGGGAACAGGTGTGGGAAAGGGTGATGACAAAAATGGAACAAGAAGCCTCGCTCATCTTAAGAAAGCAAAGAAATTTTATCTCTCTAGATATTATCACCCTACATTATGCCACTCAATCTCAAACAAAATAATTCTCTTATCTCTCCTTTACCCTTTAACCCTTATCTGGAGCTGGAAGTTGAAATATGTGTCTCTTCACAGTCTTACTGAAGAGTCTCATCTATTAAACAAGGCAATATTTTCTCATCTAAAGAATCTACAAATTAAAGATTTTTTATATGAAATCTATTTGTAAGTATAAAATTATTTTTTCTATCTGTAAGTACTTTTTGTTTTTGTAAACTGTGGATTATTTGCTCTGGGACTTTTATGTATTTTTTTGTTCTAATTACATTATGTATTATATATATTCCACCTTTTTATTTCTTCTATTAAAGAATCTACTTCAGCCTCCAAGTCCTTAAACAGGAAGTGAGGGCATTGTTCTCTGCACTAGATAGTGGCATGCCTCTTATGTCATTTAAATTTTCATTTTTTAACTTCACTTTATTTGCAATAATGGTTTGGTTTGGATATTGACTGTTCTCATAAATAATGTGACTGTATTATTTTAATATATTTTATAATGGGGTCCCAATCCAAGATGGTGATGTAGGAAGACCCTGAACTCACCTCCTTCATGCACACACCAAATTACACCTATTTACTGAGCAACTCCTTTTGAAGAACAACTGAGGGCTGACTGAACAGCTTCTGCACAATATAAGAGACCACACAGAAAACATATGTGCCCCTATGTTTATTGCAGCATTATTTACAATAGCCAAGATACAGAAGCAACCTAAGTGTCCGCTGCTGGATGAATGCATAAAGATGGGACACACGGACACACACACACACACACCCCACTCTGGAATATCACTCAGCCATAAAAAAGAATGAGATCTTGCCATTTAGGACAGCATGTGTGGACCTAGAGGGCATTATACTAAGTAAAATAAGCCAGACAGAAAAAAGCAAATACCATGTGATTTCACTTTTATGTGGAATCTAAAAAACAAAACAAACAAGAAAAGCAGAAACAGACCCATAAATAGAGAACAAACCGGTGGTTGGCAGAGGGAGGGCGTGAGAGGAAGGGAAAAGTGGGCGAAGGGGAGTGGGAGGGAGATTCAGGCTTCCAGGTAGGGAATGAGTCAGGGAGATAAAAGGTACAGCACAGGGAATGGAGTCAACAAGAGTATTGTAACAGCACTACACCGCCACAGATGGTAGCTACATGTGGTGAGCAGAGTGTAACAAAGTTTATGTTGTACACCTGAAACTAATGTGACACTGTGTGTCAACTCTACTTCAATAAAATTTTTAATAATATTTACATTTTGTTTCCTTCAAAAACAGCTTTGCTTCAAGAGTAGTTCAAGTAAGTATGCATTCTAATTACTATGCTGATTCAATGACACAAACAGAGTCTGTGTCCCTCTTGTTGAAATCCTAATCCCCAGTTTGATGTTACTTTGGAGGAGCGGCTGTGGGAGATGATTAGACCGTGCCCTCATGAATGGAATTAGTGTCCCTATAAAACAGACCTGGGAGAGCTCCCTTGGCCCTTCCACATGTTATAACACAATAAGAAGACTGCCCAGGAAGCAGGCCCTCACCAGATACAAAATCTGCTGACACCTTGATCTTGGACTTTCTAGCCTCCAGAATTGTGCCAAATAAATTGCTATTGTTTATAAGCCACCCAGTCTATGGTATTCTGTTACAGCAGCCTGAACTGACTAGGGCAGTGCTTAAATATACTGCCTGGCACACAGTGGACACTCAAATATTAGTTTTCATTTTGCTTTCCTTTAGACTAAACTATACCATAATCTCACTTCATTTCAGTTTCTATAGTATTTAACACCCTATCAAAAAATCCAGTATCAAGCACTGTCAACACATTCAGTGGACAAATATCAGTTTTTCATAATAGCACAGAAGTCTGGGATATAATGTCAGTTTATTCTATCATTTACTACGGATGTGAACATCTTAGCTAACAGCTTTGCCTTCACCTGAAACGTACTTCTATTAACACTGGTCTCTACCACTGAATGGCAATATTATGAATTAATATGTCAATACAGTATTATAACAAATGGCCTTATATGACTGAAATGAAAATGCCATTATACTCTTTTAGAATGCAAGGCAGAAAGTGTCTGCCATGTGATGCCCAGAATCTAGATCAATCTGGGCACGTAATAAATATTAAATTCTGAAAACCCTCAACATCTGTGATTTAAGGTTTCAAATATTTGTGATTCTTGTACCAGCTGTTCTCCCCCAGGCTAATGATCTTTTTATTACTGAGGTGCATGAGGTTTAAAGTTGCTAACAAACGTAAAGCCTATAGGAGGGTGGGTGGATGGCATTCATGTGTGAAGCTGACTCTATATAATAATGCCTCAAATAATAAACTTATTTTAGTAACAAAGTCAACCAAATTTTTAAACAAAAAACTTCAGAAATAAAGGAGAACAAAACTGCAAATATTCATAAAAATCATGTAATAAACAGCTTGTACCTGTCTCAGCAAAATTGTGAAATATGAGGGGTTTCTGCTTTTATAATTTTTTTGGTTCATTGTCTTTTCCATAAAGGGAGAGAACCTTTATTTCTGTTCAGTTCATATCCACTCCCAATCAAAACAAGAAAAAATATGCTTTTACTTATTAATTGATTAAATACCTAAAAGTGAACGTCGATCACATTACTTGCATTTTAGAATGTATATTCCATTTCTGATTTTAAAAGTAAACAGATAACTTAAGAATGTACCCGGCACTGTTTTAAGTGCTTTATATGTATTAACACATTTAATCCTTTAAAGAACTCTATGAGATAAATACAAGTATTATTCTCGTTTTGCAGGAGGAAATTTATGTACAGAGAGGTTAAGTAACTTGCCAAGGACCACACAGATAGTAAACAGTAGAGATGGGATAAGATCCCAGCAGCTGGGCTCCAGAGACAAATGCCGTACTATTTCTCAACATTGCTATTAACAGGTCTATAGAGACTGGGAATAGGAAGGGAGACCTGAAATCACTCTTGACCATACATTAGGGATGCCTTGAAGGTAAAGATGACTTAGACCCCTTAAATTGCCTGGAATAAGACTGTTAGAAGAGAGAATTGTGTAATCTTCCCAAGAGATAACTCCTCCCCACTTCTGGGGAAAGCAAACTAGGAAGACTAAATTACCGAAGTTATTGACACCTCTGTGTTAACACTCATCAAATTAGATTTCAGAAACATCTGTTGAGCTTATTTAAGTACACAAATAAAAATAATAATTCCTCCCTATAAGGATCCCATAATCTAGAGAAAAATTTTGTCTTTCTTTTTTTGAAACTCTTAAATTGAATGCGATAAATATCATGATAGACATGAGCACAGGATGTTGAGGGAACATACGGATGTCCCATCTAATTTTGACTGAGGGAGGAGTATCCCGAAACACATCCTGGGAGGTTTCAACAAAGTTGATGCCATGAGGATGAGTATCCTACCAAAGGAGGGGAAAAAAGAGGGCAAGCGTAACAGAAGGGACAGAATGTGCAAAGAAAGGTTTAAAGGCAAGAGAAGCCATGACAACATCTAGAAAGGAAACGTGATTATCTCAGACCTGGACACAGGAGAGTGTTTCATGGAATATGAAGGATGGAGAACTAAGGGGTAGGCCCGGACCAAAAAGAACCAATATAAGAAGGTTGGATTTTTATCCAAAGATAATGGGGAAGCACTAAAGAATTTTACAAAAGAAAAGAGTAACATGACTGAACTGTGTTTTGGAGCACACTGGCCATGGAACACAGTAACTAAGACTTTCAGCCCTAGAGTTTAGCTCTAGCTTTGTCACTTACTAGCTGGGTAAACTTGAATGTTATTTAACCACGTAGTACTTGACCTCTATGAGCATCAGTTCGTCAACTGTAAACCTAGAATGGTAATAATAACAACTAACTCAAAGGGTTCTCGAGAGGATTAAACAAGACATCCATTTAAAACAATTAACAAACTGCTTGGTAAGTACTCAATAGATGGTAGTTATTTATCACCAGCAGTAGCAATGTGGAAAATAGATTAAGAGGGACAAAACAGAAGGTCAGGAAACCAGTGAAAGGCCTATGATAATAATCAAAAAGATAAAGTCTGAACTAAAGAAGTGGTTATAGAAGGGCCAAGGAGATGGTGGGTTCAAAACATGCAAAGGAGACATATTCTAGGACTTTGGGCACGTGTTGGGTGGGAATGGGAGATGGGTTTGGGTCACTGGATAAATGATGTTCGCCAAGACAGGGAATGTGGGAGAAAGAGCACGCTGGACATCTCACAGATAGATACATTTCCATCAACAGGCTAAAAACAAAGTTCATTGATCGTCCCCTCATAAATCCGCTCTTCCTTTTATATTTCTGTGACACTATTCTCTGTTGGTTCTTCTCTTCTACCTCTCAGGCTACTCCTTCACATTCTGCTTTTCAGGGTCCTCTCTTCCCTTTTGTCTCCTAAGTATTAGCGTTCCTAAAGTTGCTTTTCTCGATGCTTTTCTCTTCTCACTTTTCACTCTCCCGGGTGAGCTATCTGCTCCCAAGGTATCAATCAGCACTCACTCGCTTACTGAGAACTTCCATATCTCCACTTCTGGCTCAGCCCACTTTCCTCAGTTCCACACCACGCATATCCATTGTGCACACGCAAACATCTCAGGGGGATATTCATGTAATGTGTTGAAAAACAAACTACTTTCTTGATAATCTGCCTAGCCCTTATAGGTACCAGTTAAAAAATAAAACAACAAAACCCCCTAAAATCTTTCCTTTAGACAGCCACTGGCTCTTCCTCTCCATTTTATGACTACATAAATTACGTTTCTTCTCCAACCTTAATCCAAATCCTCCATACACTCACTCTACATGGCCTACATTTTTTAGTAAAGTCTACTTTTACTACTTTTATGATACCTCTATGCTATTATCCCATTCTAAAACACCCCAATCTCTCCAGTGTTCAACCAGCTAACTGGTTAAAAACACTTCATCTGGAATGAATGCTCAACTTCCTTCTTTATCTCTAAATTTCTTTCTTCACTCTCTTTTTTTTTCCTCCAAGACTACCTCTCCATTTCGTTCAAACCTTAATGCTATTTCACTTCTCTCACCTGCAGAGACCTGACTTTTGAGAAAGAAACCTTTTCTGTCTCATCTCTAGCTTCCCACATCAAGTGCCTAGCACATGGTACTTATTTAAAAACATGTATTGAATGCTTTATTACCCAGAAGTGCCTCCTTAAAACCACTGCCGACTTACTAGACCTTTTTCTCATCCCCCATCCTCCTTGCTGCTCTTTCTACATCATTTCCACAAAGGAACATTCACTGCTTCTTAGAACCCTTCCCCAGGAGGCATTCCTTGATTCCCTTAAAGATAGGTTATATGTTCCATTATTTCCTGTAGGGGATCACAGCACTTCTCATGCTGTTTGTAACTACTTATTTGTCTGCATCCTACAGATTTCTTGAAGACAGAATTATGCCTTCTTAATCAATATTTCCACTGTCTGATGCTATGACTGCTCAATAAATATTTGCTGAATAAATGAATGGATATTGTGATCAGATCAACACCTAAGAGTTCTAAGAATGTTGGATAATGAGAATGTTGGTTAAAATAAGGATGACAGGTAACATTCTAAGAGAACAGACAATCAAAAACCAGCATAAACATATGAATGAGTTACTTCATGTATTCACTCATTCATTCGGCATTTACTGCAGGCAAAGCAATGAGGGGAGAAATAGAAAGATAACCAAGATACTGTACCTATCTTCATGGATCTTTCTTATAATCAAGGGCTGAGGGACTGGGGATGGTAACAACTGATAGAAAATAAGAGTAAGATACTTTGCCACTAAGTAGCAATTCTGAATCTAATATTAAAATATCAGGACACGTTTAGAAGACCACAAATCAGCTTCCTCTGGTCCACTCACCTTTTCAATCTACGTCTACCATCGGCAGTTCTCAAACCTTAGTAAGCATAAGGAACACGGGGGATCTTGTTAAAGATGTAGAGAAATCTCCCAGAAATCCTGATTCTGTGGGCCCAGAAACCTACATTTTTACAAATATCCCAGGGAATATGGTACTTTTGATCTACAGAGTATACCACTGATAAAGTCCTTAGTCATTCACGTTGTCATAATTTTGCCATGTCAGAGTTCCATCTATAATACTGTTTGCTTAATAATTTCTTTAAATTGAAACTGTGTGTGTGTATATTGGCCTTAACCTAAACAAGAGATTTGATGACATATTTTTTATAATACATACGAAATAAATACATAACTATTTAAAAGTCTGTCTGTATACATGGGTGGATGGGAAACAGTCTAAGAAGCACTGCTCACAGTTTATGTTCTGCAAAGACCACATCCTGCATGCAGTCTTAGGATATAAATTACAACAAAAAGTTGCAGAGCAGTCAAGTTCAGCAGAACTGTGCTTCAGGAGAACTCATGCAGATATTCTGGTACCTTTTATAAAATAATCCAAAAATGTTTTAAAAATTGTTATTAAAGAGGGCACATACTGCATGGAGTACGCAAACAATGAATCATGGAACACTACATCAAAAACTAATGATGTAATGTATGGTGATTAACACAATATAATAAAATAAAATTTTTTAAAAAATAAATAAATAAATAAAACGGAAAAAATTGTTATAGCCACAACAAAACCCCTCCTCATATTGACTTTTTATTTTAAAAAGTGCTTTCTTTGCCTTTTATTCTGGTACCTAACTCGCAGAATATTCTTGAGCTGACACCTGAGCCAACTACAAACAGCTAAGCCACCAAACTTAAAAGCAGTAGCTGGAACAAAATAAAGATAGATCTATGCTCTTGACCTACAATAAAATACCCATCCATTTTATTCAAAATTACATTTGATTAAGACTGATAATTGAGTTCAAAGGCATAAACTTGAGAGCCCTCTTTTTCCTTCAACCCCAAAGTAATTTATAATAATAGGCAAACTAATACGGCAAGAATATCAGAGGAATAATTGTATCTCAGGAAGGTCTATTCCTTAAAGGGTTTGGCAACTGAAAACCACAAATAGAAAAGAAAGCCGAAATAGAAAACCTATGCTGGTATCAAGCCTTAAAAACAATATTCTGCTCTAAATTATGTTTTTGCTTAAATGGCTAAGAAAATCAATCTCTACCTAAATATTCAAGTGATGTTTTTTGGATACCACATTGTCACTGTGTTACAATCCAGTTCTCTAGGTTTAATCTCTAGTCACGTGGAACAAAAACACAGATGAATGACTGCAGTTCTTGATCTCTACATCACTTAAGTCAATTGGAAATTTACCTTACTACTTACTGATTTATAAAGCACTTTATCCTGTTTGGATGAAAGGATTATTGCAATAGCCTCCTAACTAGCTTCCCTGCCTCAGCCCTTGTTCCCTATAGTCTACTCTCCACAGAGCAGCCAAAGAAACCCTGTTAAAAATATAATTCTTGGGCCGCCTGGGTGGCTCAGTCAGTTAAGTGGCTGCCTTGGGCTCAGGTCATGATCTTGGGGTCCTGGGATTGAGCCCCTGCTCAGCAGGGAGTCTGCTTCTCCCTCTCTTTCTGCCCCTCCTCCCCTCATGCACATGCACTCTTTCTCTCAAATCAATAAAATCTTAAATACACACACACACACACACACACACGCACGCACACTTCTTCTCACCCTATCTTTCTCCTCAGCTCATACTACTCTCCCTTTGCTCATTCTCTGCCGGTTACCATAATTTCTTCACTGTTGCTTGAATACACTAGGCAAATTCCAGACCCAGGGCCTTTGCACTTGCTGTTCCTTTTGCTGAGCCTGCTCTTCCTAGACTGCTCTTCCCACACCTATCTATATGGCTCTGGTCTATCACTTCCTTTGGTCCTGGCTCAAACATCACCTTCCACATGAGTCCTCTTACACATAATCCACACCTCTCCACCTCTTATGTATTTCCTAACCACTTTACCTGCTTTGTTTATCTCCAGAGCACTTACTATTTGACATTCTATACCTTTTGTTCATTATCTGTTTAGAGTGTGAACTCCTGCCAGGTGAAGACTCTTTCTGCTTTGTTCACTGTTGTACCCCAGTGCCAAGAACATTGCATAGCACACAGTACATGTTCAATAAACATTTGCTTAATGAACAAACAGCATTATTTCAACTTTGGGACTTTCAGCCTTAACCCTATTTACAGCTGAAAATAAAAGCTGGAGGATATGCCCCAAATTTCCAGCCCGTATTTGTCATCTGTGAACTTACATGCATTATCTTTTGTCTGGTACAGCGTTCCCTCCGATTTTTCTTGGATAGTAAGGCAGCAAGAAATTTCCTAACTAGTGTGCAAGGAAGCAGCAAACCAATCACGTATAAAATTGATTTTAGGTGATGTGATTCTTATCCACGAGGCAATAAAGAAAATGCCTTTTGAATTTATATAGTGTCTCCTCTTAAACCCGAGCAAAATAAGCTGTATATTTGTTCCCTTTGAGGTGGGAAGGGGGGCTGGGAGAGACGCGAAGGCCCGGTACACCTTCCTCAAAGCGTCAACTCTTGAGCAGTCCAACTTACTTTTTGGGGGGGTGGGCATCGTTCGTGGTCTCTGCCGGGGGGTGTTTCTTTCTCACCCTTCGAGGTGTCTATTGTGCTGTCTCGCGAACGAGCTAAGGTGGGAGAGGAGCGGGGTACGGAGGGATGCTGAGCGCGGCTTCAACTGCCTCCTAACACAAAGTCGAGGAGGCGAGGGCTCCGCGCGGGTGTCTGGGGCTAGCGGGCTCCGGGGCCGCGCGCGTCGAACCGCAGCCTCGGCCCCGGGGCGCAGGCGGGACGCGCGGGCTGTGCGGAGTTAGGCCCGGACAGAGCCCCGTGGCCTCCCAGCGGCCGGGCATGCGGCCCCCGCGCACCCCACTCACCCCGATCCCCCCAATCCCGTGCCTTTCCCGGTTACCTCGAACTCTCTTCAGCGAAATGGGATCCTTCTCCTGTTCTGCTGACATTACAGACCGCAAAGCATGACTCCCCCCCAGGCCGCGGGAATTCGGTCTCTTTGATGCTGCGGCGGCGGCTCCTCCTCCTCGCGGGGCCGCTGCGGCTGCGAGGCGAGCCTCCGAGCCGAGGCGCGGCCGAGGGCGGCGGGGACGCGGGCCGACTTTGCAAAGTTTGGGAGGAAGACGAGGCCTCGGGGCGGCCGGGCGGCGAGCGGGGGCTGGCGGGGCTCAGCGGCGGCGGCCGGGAGCGCGGCCTGGGGGCGACCCCCCGCCCGGGGCCGGCATGTGCGGAGGACGAGTGCACCGCCGCCGCCGCCGCCGCCTCCGCCTCCTCCTCCCACTCCTTCCTCTTCTTCTTCTTCGCCGCCGCCGCCGCCGCCTCGGGAGCCGCTGACAGGGGAGGCAGGAGGCGGGCGGCCGGGCCCTGGTGGCGCACTCACAGCGCCCTCTGAGGAGGAGGTCTGCGCTCTCGCCGCTCCCGAGTCGCAGACACAAAAGCCCCCAGCCTGGAGCCGCCTGCAAAACGCGCTCTGGGGCGGGCGAGGGACGTGGCGCGGCCCCGCGGCTTCCCCGCCCTGAGCTTCCCAGCCCCGCGCGGGGACGGACTTCGGGGGGCGGGGGCCGCTGCCTGGTCCCGCGGCGCCTGCAGCCGCCGCCGTCTCGCGCTCCGCCTCGGCCCAGCCCCCACGGCCCGCGCGCGCCTCTCGCTCCGCGCCGGGACTCGCGGGCCCGCGGCCCTCGTAGCCGGGGCGGGCAGTCGCGCGCCGAGGGGCCGCCCCGCCCAGCCCCGCGCCCGGCCTCCCCCGCCGCCCGCCAGGCCTGAGGACGCCCGGCTCTGCGGCCGGCTAGGTCCGGCCGCGCTCCTGCGAGGAAATGGCATCTGCGAACTTGGTCGGAGGCCACAGCAGGCATCTTGGCCTCGCAGCCAGGGATCTGAAAGAGGAACGTAGGATCCGAGAAAACTTTGTAAGCGGGAGCTGGAGAGTTCTCGGCCGGCTTGTGGAGATCCACGTTCCCCGACTCCGTGTCCGTGGTCTGGACACCTGTTTGTTGAATGCCCCAACTTCAAGTTTTAATGACTTGACTCTTCAAGAAAGAGCGATGAGGACTTTAATACAAGAGAGGAGGGTGGGTAGGAGCGGTGAGAAGACTGGACCTGATTTAGACGTTACATTTTAGGAGAAGGAACCCCAGTGTGATTGTACGTTGGATTTGGTCACTGATTCACACCCATCACACAGTTGGGCTGTGTGACCTGAAGCAACCTAGATAACCTCTCTGAGTCTCAGACTTATTATGATCTTTAGAAGGCAGTCGGGCTGCATCTCTGAGGTCTCTTCTAGTTCTGACATTCTTTGACTCACTTTCACAAAACTGTTGTCCTTGTTTGTGGTTAGGTTTTCCAGTAATCCTACTAAAGAGAATTTGTAGGTGCAGGCTCTAATCTTCAATCAGGTGAGACACTGGGCTTATTTTGATGTTAGAATCACTGAAAAGCACTCATTCATATGAGGACTAACCACAAACAAAAGGAGTCTCATCCCTCCGGAGACAAGACTCAAAACTCACTCAACTGCACATACAGTATCAGAAAAAAACAGAAATAAAAATGAAGCCAATGTATAGTCTTAGCAACTACATAACAGGCAAGCACCATAGCCTCAGAATCAGCTTTAAAAGGATAGGGTATGTCGGGGGGACAAATTTTACCCTCTAGTAAGTTTTGAAAATAAAAGAGAGAGAAGCCCATCCTCCTCCGCACCTCACCTCCCAGCAGCTAGAAGGTAAGCTCTGTGCGGGCAGGAATTTTATCCAGTTCACTGCTGTATCCTCTGGTACCTAACACTGACTGGCAAGTGTTCACATTTTTTGTCGTTTGTTGAATGAATGCGTGAATAAACAGACTGGAAGTGGCCCTGGGATGACAGGATTGACAGGGTTTTGTTGAGTGTGATAAAGCCTAAGCTAATTCTGTGATAAAGCAAATTGGGTCTTACACTATACCTTACAGGGTTGTTGAGAGATGTACTTTGGAAATATCAGGCATTATGGAAATGTAGAGTTTTCTTTATATAAACCTTAGTGCAAGGGGAGTGGTTGAGTAAAATCATTGCAAAGAGATTTTGAATTCTTTATTGTAATTCCCTAAAGCTAGAGACTCAGAAATAATATGTAAATCAAGAGAAACAAATCGGCCTCTTTTTAATGATTCATCAAGAATAAAAAGACCATCTTACCCGGTGATGGAGTTTTAGATCGATTTGACTTCCAAATTCTGACTACTTACTTGCTACATGCCAGACTTGGAGGGCATTCTAAAATTTCAGATTCCCAAACCCCTCCCGAGATTTACTGAGTCAGGATTGTTGAGAATGAGGTCTGGAAATGTAAATGCTCTCTATGTGATTCTACAGCAATGAGAATTGTGCATGATAATTCCTTATGCCTCCAGTATGACAGAATCCTAACAAAAATATCCCTTCACTTTGCTGTTATAGTCTTTATCCATGACGCTTGGTTATGAATTCCAGAATTCATCTTTACTCCCTCCTTCATACAGAGAAATTCAGGGAAATCTATTGTTGGTGGGCTTACCCCACTGTTTAAAAATACATGCCTGGTCATGCCTAAAACTCAATAGAAAGCACAGCTTAGGGTCAGCAAACTTTTTCTGTGGAGGGCCAGATAATAAATATTATAGTTTCACAGGCCCTCTGTTCTCTGTCACAACTACTCAACTCTGCCATTGTAGTAGGAAATCAATCATAGGCAATATGTAAACAAGTGGGTATGGCTGTGTTCCAATAAAACTTTATTTATAAAAATAGGCAGTGTACTGAATTTGGCCCACAGATTAATCTGCTGACTCCTAGACTAGAGGTTGGATCACATAATTGACTTTTGAGCTCAGGGGACAGGCCTAGGCGGCAGATATAAATGAAGGAGGCATTACCTAAAAGTGGATAAACTACCCAGGATCAATGAGAAATGAGAGCCAAGGACAGAATACAAGGAAATACTGATATTTTATTATTTTTATTTTTATTTTATTGGGTTTTATTTATTTGAGAGAGCATGAGCGAGTGGGATGGAGGAGGGGCAGAGAGAGAAGAGGGACAAGCAGACTTCCCGTTGAGCCTGACTGCCTCAGGCAGGTGTGCAGTGGGGTGGGGAGTGACCATCCCAGGACTCTGAGGTCATGACCTGAGCCAAAGTGATATGCTTAACCGACTGAGCCACCCAGTCACACCAACGCTGACATTTTAAAGGATGGGTAGAGATAGAGCAACCTGTAAAGGAAATTGAGAATGAATGAAAAATGAAAAAACAGGAGTGTTAGGGCAATCGAAAAAAAAAGAGAGAGAGAGAGAAACGATCAACATTATCACATGCCACAGAGAGAAGTAATCATTTCGGTCAGCAGCCATCCTTGGCCTGGAATCTAATAAACTCCTGTGTCACATATTTTGAAGTGTTGAATTTATAGTTTTTGCCTTAAATATATTACATCTCAAACTTTGCCTGTTTGTATTGTGGAAGGTAACACAGTGGTGTGTTTAAGTATAAAGACTGATATAAGTTGGTTTAGATTTACATCTAAACTTTTTTTTTTTCAGAAAAAAACATCCTGTAAGTTTTATTTTCAAACATTTAAAATCATAAATGTGTTTAAAATTGAATAGAAATAAAAAACCCAATTCTAGGTGTTTGGGAGTTTTGCAACATTGGTTTGAATCCTTTCACGATATAGTTATAAACATGGTCAGCTTAGCAACCTCTATACATTGGTCAACCACCAGGAGCCCTTTATTGACAAATATGGACGGGCCATTAAAAGCTCAAAATTGAGAGCATCACAACAGCAAAATTTGGGGGATGGCTTTCTGAGTCAGGCTTCAATCCAGACACAGAACCACACAGTAATTTGAATAGGGTTAAGTTTACCATAAAAAACTATTAACTACAACAGGAGATTGCCGTAGGGAGGGATTGGATAATAAGAAGTCTAAAGAAGGCTAAAGAATCTGGGAAAAGCAGGGGCACCTGGCTGGCTCCAACGGTAGAGCATGTGACTCTTGATCTCGGGGTCCTGCGTTCGAGCCTCACATTGGGTGCAGAGATTACTTAAAAAAAAATACATAATTAAAAAAAAAGTGGGAAAAGCAGGTATGAGGAGGAGCCACTCCCCTTAAGGCTGAGATGGAGCACCCAAAGGAGAGGGCCCTCCCTCTCCAGGCTGAGATTCTGACCTTATCGGAGAGTGCCAGAGGAAGCTGTTGGCTCGGGTACTGCGTGTATTGCAGGAGTCTGGCCCTGGATAAGTTGCCAGCACTACAGAAGCTGGACACTGGAGAAGACATGGGTGCTGCAGAAGCCCACCAAGAGGAGCAACTGTAACAGGAAGGAAAACCCCTTCCTCCTGCACCCGCTGTGACAAAGTATAACATCATGCTAGCTGGCCAAGGAAGAATATTTAAGGGGTCTATCTTAATTTTTGCAGAGTAGGCAGTGAAGGATAAAGCGGGGTTGAGAGGCAACAGATTGATTATTCACACAATGCTCGCGTGCACTTTAACCTAGGAAAGCTCCCTAAGTGACCTCCTATCAACAGCACCTCTGGTTCTGGAATAGGCTCTCTTAAAAAAAAAAAAAAAAAAGATGTTTTCCAAATTTTTGCTATCTTGTCCTAAATGTATATTTATTTTCAAGGCAATGAAATACGGGGCCAAGTTTAACTTCAAAATACCCTTGAAGTCATTCTGTTTAACCTCTTACATCCCATCCATTAATTTTATAAATTCCATAAATTTGTAATTTCCAAAAATTTATAAATTCCAAAATCCTAAATATTTCTCAGATGTGTTCATTCTCTATCCTTGCAGTTACCACCCAATTCCAGCCACAATCATTTATCTCTTTTCTAGACTAATACACTAATCACACAGTAGTTTCCCCCCACATTCACCCTAACCTCTATTCAAATCCATTTTCCACTTGGTAGGCAGAATGCTCCTTTTCATTCTGAAATAATTTTAGATTCACAAGAGGTACAGAGAAGGCCTGTGCATTCTTACCTTGGCCTCCCCCAATGCCAACATCATGTACAACTACAGTATAATATCAAAACCCAGAAACTGACATTGGTACAATCCATAGAGCTTATTCATATTTACCAGTTATGCATGCACTGGTGTGTGTATGTACGTTTGTGTGCGTGTATAGAGCTTTATGTAATTTTATCGCATGTGTCACCTTGTATAACCACCACCACAATTAAGATACCACAACTGTATCATCCCCACAAGACTCCCTGATAGCAAGACTCTCTTGTATTATCTTTTTATGGCCACATCCACCTGCTCCTTCATCCCTAACCCATCAGGGGCAGCTACTAATCTCTTCTGCATTTTTATAATTATGTTATTTCATGAAGGTTACACACATGAAATCCTGCAGTATGTATTCTTTTGAGGTGTTTTTTCTCTCCACACAACATAATTTCCTTGTATTTCATCCAAGTTATTGTGTGTGTCAATGTGTTGTTCCTTTTAACTACTTAGTGATATTCCATGGTATGGATGTACCACAGTTAAAAGCATTCACTCACTGAAAGACTACATGGTAGTTTCTAATTTTTGGCTAGTATGAATAGAACCCTTATGAACATTAATGTACAAATTCCTGTGTGAAAATAAGTCTTCATTTTCTGGGATAAATGCCCAAGAATGCAATTGCTGGGTCGTATGGTAAGTCCATTTTTAGTTTGAAAGTAACTGCCAAACTATTTTCCAGAGTGTGGAGTGCTCTTTTTAAAACACAGAAATCATCCTGTCATCACTTTACATTAAACTGCTCAATGGCTTCCCACTGCTATTATAATTAAGACTAGTTTGTTTTTTTTTTTTTAAGATAGACTATAAAGCTTATGTAATATGATTTCCACTGACTTCTCCAGCCTCATCCTCTACCACTTCCCTTGCTCTTGAAGCTCACTAGCCTTTTAAAAATGTCCTCCAACACTCTCCTGCCATGGGGGGTTTGCAAATGTTTCCTCTTTGGGGAGTGCTCTTCTCCCTGGTCCTAGTCCAATTAACTCAAATTCTACTTTTTTTTTCTTGAAGTGTTTATCTCAAGTATACATCTCCTCAGGGAAGCCTCCTTCTAGTCTGCCTCTGGCTCCATGTTTTCATGTTCCTTTCCTTCTCTCGGTTTGAAATTACATATTAATTCCTGTGAATATCTGATCAAATTTTGTCTTTACCTCCAGACTCTAGAATTCATGAGAGCAAGGGTTGTGTTGATTTTTGCTTATTTTTGTCTAGCATATATCACGTGCTCAATAAACACTATTTTTTGGTGGGGCGTCTGGCGCAGTCAGTGAAGTGCTCAACTCTTGGGTTCAGCTCAGGTCCTGATCTCAGGGTCACGAGATCAGGCTCTGCGCTCAGCTGGCAGTGTGCTTGAGATTCTCTCTCCCTCTCCCTCTGCTTCCCCACCCCACTATCTGTCTCTCCCTTAAAATAAATAAATAAATCTAAAAACAAACCAAAAAAACATTAATTTTTGAACAAATGAATGAATTACCTCTTGCAAAGAATTCAACGTCAAAGCCTTAATAACATTTCATAATTGTGTTTGTCCATTATTTATTTAAGATGTATTAACTACTCTAAAGCTGGTGGAAAAAAAAGAGATAATTAGCTACTCTTGTTCAGGGTAGTCTGCTAAGCAATAGATTCTTTTAGCTGAATTTCAGATCCATACATAATTTACATTAGTACATTCTGAAATATCTATTATTTCAGCTAAGATTTATTTTCCAAATATTTCCATCAGAGGAACATTATTGAAAAATAAAAAGGAGAGGTGCCTGGGTGGCTTAGTTGGTTGAGCGTCTGCCTTCTGCTCAGGTCCTGGGTCCTGGGATCCAGCCCCGTGCCGGGCTCTGCTTGGCAGGGAGTCTGCTTCTCCCTCTGCCTCCATGTTCTCTCTCAATCAACCAGTCAATCTTTAAAACAAATAAATAAATGAACAAATAAATAAATAAGAAAAGGATTAAAAGGGCATTTCTAATTCTTTGAAAGTGTTAAGGAGGCTTGGAAATCAAGAAAGGAACAAACATCTGGGGAGCTCTCTGGCTTGATCGTTGTCCTATGAACCTGACAAATCTTTTGCAATCAACACCCAAAGACTTTAGTTTAATATAACCATCATTAAGAAGGTCCATGCTACCTTTCCTGGGGCAGTGTGGTTAAAAACATTCAAGTTAAGTAGAGGTGCCTCCGGGGAGGCACCTGTTTTTGATCTTTGATTCTGTTTATTTATTTATTTATTTATTTTAAAAGATTTTATTTATTTGACAGAGAGAGACACAGTGAGAGAGGGAACACAACCAGGGGAGATGGAGAGGCAGAAGCAGGCTTCCCACTGAGCAAGGAGCCCCACATGGGGCTCAGTCGCAGGACCCCAGGATCATGACCTGAGCGGAAGGCAGATGCTTAATGACTGAGCCACCCAGGCGCCCCTGATCTCTGATTTTAAAGATGGTGAATCACATGCTTCTTATGTGACAGCTGATGAAACCAACATGGCAAAGTAATGTGGGAGTTTTGCCTTGTTTTGCTCTGTTTCTTACAGCAATGGGAAAAGAGGCAGATTTTTTTCAGGATGTAAATACTGCCAACATAGGCAGACTGCAACACTGTGGGTGCCTGAGAAATTTTTTAAGAGCATGTGGGAATGAGCAAGATATGTGCATACTCGTGAATGAAACACAGCAAAGCAGGACTACCTAAGAAACATGACAAATCTTGGTGTTAAAACAACAAACTGTAAATATGGAACAATTGGCATTTTATGAAATCTCTTTTAAGACACAGAAAGTGTGCCAATTTTAAGCCTTTTTGGTTTGTATATGTGTTGGGAGGGAAAGAGCAGAGAAAAAGAAGGCAAGGTAATGACAACTTTGTGCATTAACCTTCCTTTGAGTCCCCCCATTTCTTTGTACATCCACATTTTCTTATGGAGATACAACTTACATATCCCAAAAATTCACTGTTGCAATGTGTACAATTCAGTGTATAGTATTTTATTCCATTTTTAGTATATTTTCATACATTCAGAGTTGTGCAACCATTACCATATCTAAATCCAGAACATTTTTGTCACCCCGAAGAGAAACCCTGTAGTGGTTAGCAGCCACTCTGTATCGAACTTCCCTTTTTCCCCTCTCCCCACCCCCTGACCCTGGCCACTACTAATCTACTTTCTGTCTCTGTGCATTTGTCCTCTCTGGACATTTCATTTTATAGAACTGGAATCATACAATATTTTGCCTTTTGTGATGGGCTTCTTTCCCTTTGCGTAATGTTTTCAAGGTTCATTCAGCCTATGTGTCAGTATTTCGTTCCTTCTTATGGCTAAACAATATTCCGCCGTAAGGTTATACAGGACATTCCCTTCTTAAATTTTTAAAATTTTGAATTATCTTCAAAACAACAGAAGAGGGGAAAGAAAAATCCAAAGAGCACTCGTATATCCTTCACCTGGGTACATAAACTAACATTTAGCCTCATCGGCTTATTTGCTTTGTTTCAGGCTTTTTTTCTCTCTGTACACACACATTATTATCCTTGTTGCTCTCCTTATTTTCTCAACCGTCATGCCCCTCTCCCCTTGTACATTTGGTGTGTATTTCCTAAGAATGAGATAGCCTCTTACACAATCACAGAACAATGATTAAATTAAGGAACTTTAGCACTGGTAAAATACTAGTACCTAATACACTGTTCATATTTAAACAGCACCAATATTCCCAGTAATGTCCTTCATACCAGTCTTTTGTCTGGGATCAAAGATCCATACTGCATTTAACCGTCACGTATGTCCCTTTGGTCTTCCTTCATCTGGGACAGTGCCTCAGTCTTCCCTTGTCATTCACGATGCTGACATTTTTAGAGTGTGGCCAGTTGTTCTATGGAATGATGCTCAATTTGGACTTGTCTGGTGTTTTCTCAGGATTGGATTAAGATTTTTGCATTCCTGGCAGAAATAATGGATCAGTGAGGCTGTGTCCTCCTCAGTGCATCACGCTGATAGAGAGGTACATGATACCAATGCCTTATTACTGGTGTTGTTAACTTTGATCACTTGGTTAATATGGTGTCCACTATGTTTCTCGACTATAAAGTCACCATTGCCGTAAATTTATTAAGTATTCTCTATGAAAATACTTTGAGATTGTGTTCTTTTCCTCATGAAACTTTCATTCCCGAGTTTTTGCATCCATTGCTGATTCCTAACTGAATCAGCTATTACTAGCCTAGTTGCAAAAACAGTCATTTCTGTCATTCATTCTATATTTACTTGGCCTTCTACTGTAAAAAGGATCATGACTAACTTTTCTCCTTTCCCTCCCTTCCTTCCTTGCTTTCTTCCTTCCTTGCTTCCTTCTTTCCTATCAGAATAAATTTATTTTATTCAATAGGTTATAGTAGTATTCATTTTTCATGTTTGATACTCTGTCCCAGATGTGGCTATGAAGAATCCCTCAGGTGAGGGCTGTGATCTTTTGAACATATCCCATAATTCCTTGAGCTCTTCCTTACTTTCTGACACAACAAGATATTCCAGGTTCCAGTACAGTCTCTGCTCCAGCCTTAGAATTAGCAGTTTCCCCCAAGGAGCCTCAGTCCCTTTTTAGTGGGGAATGATATTTATTTTTTTAAAGATTTTTTGTTTATTCATTTGATAGAGCAGGGGGAGCAGCAGAGGGAGAGGGAGAAGCAGTCTCCCCACTGAGCAGGGAGCCCGATGCGGGGCCCGATCCCAGGACCCTGGGACCATGACCTGAGCCAAAGGCAGACGCTTAACGACTGAGCCACCCAGGTGCCCCAGTGGGGGCAATGACATTTAGAAAACAAATTCTGAGTACTTGGTTTGCTATTGCCACTAAAGTGTCACTGCTTATAGGCTTTTTTTTGGGGGGTGGGTAGAGGGAGGGAATGCAATTCTTATAGTTCAATTATATATATTAAATCATGATTCATATCAATACATAGGGATATCTCTAATTCTGAGCCAATTTCACACGGTTCTTCTTTGCCTTTACCCCTTCCCTTTTTGTATCTTTCTTCCCCTACAGTGAGAACCCTGGTTCCCCAAGTTCCCATTTTTATTAGGGCTTTTGTTACTAAATAAACAAAGTGTGAAAGCACAGTTTTCATTTCTAATTTCAAAATCATATTAACACACACAAATTACAAACACATGCACTCATGTATACATATACAGATAATTTGAGAGTATATGGTCATTCATTTTAATGAATTTTAGTCAGGTCCTCTTTCCCCAAAATGCAAACCTCACCACTTATCACTCTACTATTATAGCTTCATTCTTTTGGATTGTAAAATTGCTTTGATTTTGAAGAGTTATCTATTAAAATGTAAATTACAGCTTTATAATTAGTTAACACCTTTCACAGAAATTAGTAGATAGCTCTTGTAAGGTTGAGTTGGAGGGACTTGGAGATGAAGAAGTTTGAGACAAAGAGAAGTAAGGATTGAAGGAAGTCAGGGGAGGGTCAAATAGTACACGAAGTTAAAATTTTCTAATTATCAGTTTTCCTTTATGTATGTATTGATCTCAGCATGAATATTTGTGTAAATGTATGTAGTTAGTATGTATAGTGATATTGAGTCAGTGTATGTATAGTGGTCAAGCACTCATTTTCTTGGATCCAGGCTGCCTGACTTCAAATTCTGACTCAACATATATTAGCTGTGTAATCTTGGGTATGTACTTGGCCTTTCTGTGCCCCACTGTCCTCATCTGCAAAATAGGGGCAGTAAGAATACGTACTTCATAAGGTTGGTGTGAGGATTACAATGAGCTAATGTACACAACATGCTTAGAATAGTGCCTGATACACAGTAAGTGCTATGTAAATGCTTCCTGTTATTATTGTATTTAGTCTCTATCTTCTTAGGAAGATAGAAGCAAATTATACATACCTGTTAACTCGATTATATTCCATATGTTTATTTCCCCATCAATAAAAAAAGATCTGCCTTATATTCTATCATGGTATCATAAGAGTTATTTATAGGGGTATACTCTAATTTAATTTTTAACCCCTGCTGATGAGACAGGGTGTTTCCATTTTTCCTATTATAAACTGTGCTAAACATTCTTGTATATAAATCTCATTTGTGCACTTTATTTTCTTGCCAAAGTGCCCTGTAAAAAGTTGAGTTAATTTGTATGTCCTTCAGTAAGTTGTTTTAATTTCCTTCCTCCTAGAGGTCAGTGCTTTTCAGCAATTTTTTTTCTGCTTCCCTCCCATCCACATCCACAAAGAGCATGTCCTGCCATCAACAGTATCTCGCACTAAATGATTCATAGTAGTTCGATGGTACAGCAGAGACTGCAAGTTGTCTCTCAGTGGCCTTCCTCTGTCTTTCCCTCTCTCCCTTCCTTCCTTGCTTGCTTGCTTCCTTCCTTCCTCCCTCTCTCCTCCCTCCCTCCCTCTCTTCCCTCCTTCCTTCCTAGATTAACAGAACTCTGTGCTTAGCTGGGAAAGTGTCTGCCTAGAATGAAGACTATATTTTCTAGGCATTCTTGCGAAACGGTGTAACAGGAGACTAAGTTCTGAGCGATGCAAGTGTCCTTAAAAGTAGAAGCCATTCCCTTCTTTCCTTTATGTCAGCTGGAATAGGATGTGAATATAATAATGGTGCTCCAGCAGCCATATATGATTGTAAATTAACTCAGAAAGGAATTCATGCATAGGTGGAGTGAAGAGATCAAGAGAGCCTGCGAGCCTGACACAGTTGTGTCCTTGACCAGCCTTGCACTGAACCCTTCCAGTCTTCTGACGAAGAGAGACATAAACTCCTATTTTGTTCAAGTCATCACTATTTTCAGTTTATCGGTTTCTTCTGGTGAAACTGAATCCTAATAAAGGCTTATATGAGAATCTTGGGGTTGAAGGTTGTGAGGGGAAGGTGGATGATAATTTGAAAAAGCCTCCAGATAAAAATCACTGACACAGGTCTTGCATATTTTTTTGGACATTTTAAAAGTCTGTTTTTAATATTTGTTTGCTGCCCCTGTGAACTGGAACATTAAAGCATTATATATTTAAGCACATTCTTGCCTTAATCAATAATTTTTAATAAAATCAGAAGTTACTAAATTTAATATCCTTAAATTTTAAAATTTTATTGAACTTATTTGGTGCTTCTGGCATAAATTGGGGGTCTATAGATATATGAGTACGGCTCTGTACTGTTCTGGCCTGCGCATCTTTGTACGGAGAATATACTGGCTTGGTTGTGGGTTTATTTTTTTTAGAGATTTTTTTTTTAAGATTTTATTTATTTGACAGAGAGAGAGAGAGAGCACAAGTAGGCAGAGTGGCAGGCAGAGGGAGAGGGAGAAGCAGGCTCCCTGCTGAACAAGGAGCCCGATGCGGGGCTTGATCCCAGGACTCTGGGATCATGATCTAGGCCGAAGGCAGCGGCTTAATCGACTGAGCCACCCAGGTGCCCCTGATTATGGTTTTATAGTAAATCTTGGTTTATGGTGGCATAAGTAGTTGTTTGGTTTTTACCTGCTATATAATACTCCACAATTTAACTAAACAGTAGTTTATTTAACTTGTCCTCCTAAGAGACAGATTATTTCTACATTTTTACCATTATAAATAGTTCTGTCAGGGACAATTTTGTATGGGTTTCCTTATGCACACGTTAAACAGTTTTTCTCTAGAATAGGTACCTAGAAATGCGATTGGTAGAAGTTGCTAAATTGCTATTCAAAGTAATTGCATCAGTTTATATCTCTCTTAGGAGAGTGTAAGGGATCTTAGAACTTCCAATCTTTGCACACAGTTATTATTGTCAGGCTTTTCTCATGTGTGTCAATATCATGGGTATGAAGAGTTATTTCCTTGTTTTAGATACATTTCTCTGATAACCAAATGGTTTGTAAGCCATTCGGATTTCCTTTTCTGTGAATTGCCTATATAAATCCATGCCCATCTTTCTATTGTGTGGCTTGAAGTTTTATTGCTTTTTTGAAATCCTTTATAATGTCTGGACACCAACCCTTTGAGACTGGTATTTGCACGTAGCTTCTTCGAGTATGTGGTTTGCTTTTAATTTCATTTATGTTATTCTTCAGTCATGGAGAGGGTATAAATTTTAATGTAGTTGTATTGTCCATCTCTTAGTTGTAGTTTTTGCTTTTAGTTACACGTTTTAAAATATCTCTATCTTGATATCATAAAAATTTACCTTCTTCTAGAGTTTAACAATTTAGCTGTATTTTTCACAATCTGGTCTTTAATGTTTTCTTCATTTATTTATGGCATGAGGTAGGCTCCCAGTATTATCTTTTTCATATGGAAACTTCTTTGAGAATCCATATGAGGATTTTCATTTGAGTTGCCTTGAACATATGGATTGGGGGTATTGACATTTTTAAGATAGTGAATATTTCTTCCATAAACATGTCCTACCTCCTTCTTTAAATAGGTCTTCAAACATATCCTTCAATAGAGTTTTATAATTTTACACCTACTTGGTATGATATATTCTTTTTAAAAAATATTTTATTATTTATTTGACAGAGAAACACAGCGAGAGAGGGGACACAAGCAGGGGGAGTGGGAGAGGGAGAAGCAGGCTTCCCGCTGAGCAAGGAGCCCGATGCGGGGCTCGATCCCAGGACCCTGGGATCATGACCTGAGCCAAAGGCAGACGCTTAACGACTGAGCCACCCAGGTGCTCCTATGATACATTCTTAATCCTTAGTTTTTGTTGATATGGTAAATTATACTTTTCTTTAAAACTACATGTTCTGGGGGTTTGTTGTTGATATTTAGAAACTCAAATGCACTTTGTATTTTGGTCTCACAACCATCAGTCTTACTTAATTCCTCTATTTAGACTAGTAGTTTGTCTATAGATTTTTCTTGGATTTCCTGTGTAGATGATCACATCATATGCACATAATGAAAGTTTTCTTTCTTCCTTTGCAATCCTACCTAGCAACCTATGTGATACTGTCTAGCTCCTCTAGCACATTGTTGAATAGGAGTGGTAATGTTTTCAAGGTTTGTCAATGTTGTAGCATGTACCAGAACTTCATTCCTTTTTTTATGACTAACATTCCATTGTATAATATGTATAGATACACCATATTGTGTTTATCCATTTATCTGTGGATGGACACAGGTATTTCCAACTTTTAGTTATTGAACAATGCTGATCAATAAAAATTGGTGTACAAGTATCTGTCTCAGCCCCTGTTTTCATTCTTTTGGGCATATACCTAGCAGTGAAATTGCTAGCCCATATGGTAATTCTATGGGTAGCTTTTTTGAGGAAGCTGAGTCATTTTTCAAAGTGGCTGCACCATTTTATGTTCTGATTAGCAATGTATGAGTGTTCCAGTTTCTCCACACCCTTGCCAGTATTTATTTTCCTTTAAAAAATTAAAATTTTTATTATAGCCATCTTAGTAGGTATGAAGTGTTTTCTTATTGTGGTTTTGATTTGCATTTACCCAATGACTAAGGATGTTGAGCATCTTTTCATGTGCTCATTGGCCATTTGCCTACTCCTTTGGAGAAATGTCAATTCAACTACTTTGCCCATGTTTAAGTTGGGTTGTTAGACTCTTTCCTGTTGTATTTTAGAAGGTCTTTATATTTTTGTCTTATGTAGTCAGTGCTGATTTAGATCTACCCACATTTCTCTATGTCTTTGCTCAACATGGCTTTTTGATAAAAACAGCTTTATTGAGATATAATTCATATACCATATAATATACCCATTTGAAGGGTACAATTCATTGGTCTTTAGTATATTCACAGAGTGCTGCAAACACCATCACAACAAATTTTAGAACATTTTTGTCACACCAACAAGAAACCCTATACCCACCATCAGTATATCCCTTTCCCTGCCACCTTCCAGTCCTATGCAACCACTAATCTATTTTTGTCTCTATAGATTTGCCTATTCTGAACATTTCATAATCATACAATATGTGGGGTGTTTTGACTGGCTTCTTTCACTTAGCATGTTTTCAAAATTCATCCTTGTTGTAGCATATATCAGTACTTCATTCCTTTTTATTGCTGAGGAACATTCCATTGAATTGATATACCATGATCCATTTATCCATTCATCAGTTGGTAGACATTTAGGTTGTTTCCACTTTTTGGCTGTTAGAATAATGCTGTTATGAATGTCTGTACAAGCTCTTGTGTGAACCTATGTTTCCATTTCTCTTGGGTATATATTTAGTAGTGAGATTCCTGGGTCAAATGATAATTCTGCGTTTAACTGCTCAACTATTTTCTGTGATGGCTGCATCATTTTACATACCCACCAGCAATGTATAAATATTCTAATTTCTCCACATCCTTGCCAACACTTGTTATTATCTTGTTGATTATAGCCATCTTAGTAGATATGGGGTGATATCTCATTGTCTTTTTTATTTGTATTTTCAGCTCATCATTGCTTCTTTCTTCTAATATCTTCTGCGTGGATTGTATTTCTTTTTTTCTGAAGTACATCCTTTATTGTTCACTTAGCAGCGGTGTATGGTGGTAAATTCTCTCAATCTTAATCTAGAATTATGTTTATTTAACTAACATTTAAATGATAGTTTTTCTGGGTATAGAATTCCATCTTATAGTTATTTTTCTTTGTGATGTTTTGAAGATACTATAGCACCATCTTCTTGTCTCTTTTATTGTCACCAAGATATCCTCCCACTGCAATCTACATCATCTCTTTTTCTCCCCCTCCTGCCTTTAAGTTCTTCACTTGGTCTTCAGTGTTCTGTGGTTTCACTAAAACGTCTTGGTGTAGACTTATTTTTATATTTCTAGATTGAAATTTGTACTTCTTGAGTCTGATGATTTCATAAATTAGTCATTTTCTCTTTGAATATTGCTTATCCTTCATTCTCTTTAATCTTTCATTTTAAGAGTGGCTGTCAGAAGTATGTCAAATCTTCTCTGTTTACCCCTGTTTTGTATTTTCTGTTTATTTCTCTGTGCTGCATCCTGGATAATTTCCTTACATCTACCTTCCAATTTTAGAATATTCTTTCAGTGTATTTGGTGTGCTATTTAACAGATTTTCAAAAATTCAATGACTCTACCTTTTTATTTCTAGGCATTCTATTCATTTTTCTAATGTACTTTTTAAAAAAAGTTTTTTGTTCTCTTATGCTTTATGTTCTCCACAGTCAGCACAATATCATTTCAAGAAATTACTGTTCTATTTTTCAATTTCCCTTTTATTTTTCAAGTCAGGAAATTAAAAAAAAATAATTCAGCTATCTTAAAAAAAGCTTGTTTAGGTCACATTTTCTCTGTTACTTCTAGATTTTCTAGTGGGAATGTTTTCAGCATTTCATTACTTTTAAAATGAGAATATTAAAAAACAAAAAAATTTAAAAAACTAACTCTTCATTGACTTTTTTTTTTAAGATTTTATTTATTAGAAAGAGAGAGAGAAAGAGACAGAGAGAGGAGCCCAAGGGAGAGGGAGAAGCAGATTCCCCACAGAGCAGGGAGACCAACACGGGGCTCAATCCCAGAACCCCAAGATCATGACCTGAGCAGAAGGCAGACACTTAACCGACTGAGGCACCAGGGCACCCTGTCTTCACTGATTTTTTCTAATTACAGGAGAAAAATCCAACAACACATTTGTAATAGAGATCATGAAAGCTCCCTCATGCCCCTACTAGTAGGCGATCACTGTAACATCTGGGTATTTTCCTCCAGCTTTTTGGGGCATGTACCAACAAACGTTTATAAAAATGGGCTCCTTCTGGGCACCTGGGTGGCTTAGTTGGTTAAGCAACTGCCTTTGGCTCAGGTCATGATCTTGGAGTCCCGGGATCGAATCCCGCATCAGGCTCCCTGCTCAGCAGGGAGTCTGCTTCTCCCTCTGACCCTCCCCTCTCTCGTGCTCTCTCTCAAATAAAATCTTTTTAAAAAAATGGGCTCCTTCTGAAATAACATTGTATGCCTTGATATCTTTTATCTTGTTATATATAGATGTGCCTCTTATTGAACGGCTGCAGAGTATTTCATACTATGGATGTGCTATATTTTATTTGGAACATTCCATTATTGATAAATATTTAGGCCAATTTCTTTTTTACTCTTATCAACAATGTTGTTATAAGAATCTTTGAATGTTTATGAGTGCCTGTGCTATCATTTCTGTAGAAGCTCCTAGAAGTGAGATTACTAGGTTGTAGGGTGTGTGGGTTTAAAACATTATTTAATACTGCCAAACTACTCTCCCAAAGGTTCAGTCAATTCTCCCTCCCTCCAGTGGTTTATGCATGCTCATTTTCCCACATCCTTGCCAGCACGGGTTGTTATCAATCATTTTAGTTTTTCCCAATCTGATGGGCAAACATGGTATTGTGTCATTTTCATCTCCCTGATTGCAAGCAAGATAGAACATCTTTTTCCATATGTTTATTAGCTAATTTAGTTCTTTCTCTGTGAATTTCTAATCCACTGCCAAATTTCATCTTCCTTTGGCCTTTTCCTTATTGATTTACAGGGGCTTTTTGTATATTAATGATATTTTCTTCTATGTCTCACTTGCCTTTTGTTTATAGTGTCTTTTACTGGACAGATGTTTTACTTTTAAAAAACAAAAACTTCAACCTGAATTAGAACTGTGTCTATTTGATTAAGCCCTTAGCTTTTAGGCTACATGCTATTTAGTTCCTGAGGTGATCAGCCATCTACTGGAAAGGGGAAATTGTTATTTCCTTGCTGCTATGCAGTAAATGCCAGATGAAAACAATTCTTAGATCCCTTAAATAGGCTCTATTCCTGTTGCTTGCAGTGGACTCTATAATCATCCCATACAGAATATAAAAGTCATCATTCTATAAAGTGAAAGCTTTTATTCTCCATTCCCCGAAAGAAAACAAAAGTAAAAGAAAACTTTTTTTCTTTTTTAACTAAGGAAAAGTTTTATTTAAACTGTGCAATCAATCAGTATTTAGACAGCAGTTTCATAAACATTTTGGCATTTAAACTTTTACTCATTTTTGGCATGACCTGTAGGATAGTATGTAAACTATCCTGGGGAGGGGGGAAATACTAGGCAATATTTACTATGATGCTAGAAAAAGAAAAAAAAACCCACATTATTAAACAAAATATGTTTTAAGAAGACATTAAAAAGGTACATTCAAAATCAAGGCAAACGTTTGCTTTCTTCATGCAATGGAGTTCACAGAGCTGATCCCCTGAGTCAAGTATAAAACTAAAATAGTTCAGCCCTAGAGCCCATTAGCTAGTCTGCAAATGCTGCCCTTACAAGAAAATGGTATACAGAGTGAAAGGATCCAGAACACCCATAATATGAAATAATATAGCTGGCTCCCACACTTTCATTTAATTCACATCTTTGAAGAAAATAGAAAAAAAATTACGCATCACAGACATAAAATCTTGTCCAACAACAGCAACAAACAGACAAACTTAGGTAATATATGTCCTCTATTCTACTGATAGGCTAAGGCAATGTGTGTGTATTCCAGGCTTTGCAAATTCTTATAACAGGTTCAAGTTGCTAAATCATTAGTTATCATTTTCATTTGCAAACAGAATAAATACAGAGAATGTGTTAACAGGAAGAAGGTTTTAGGTAAAATTTATCTTTGTTTTTTAAGACAGTTCTGTAGAGAAATATACTTCTGTAACAAATTCTTAAAGATGGTTTAAAAGAACCTGGTCTACATACCGTGAACTACTTACAAGATATAAACTTGAGTATATCTGCAAAGATGTTCAGATTCATGATAATCATTAACGCTTCCCAAGAAGCTTTAAAGGCATACTTGAGTAAGCTAGAATTAGGTGCCAGTAGGTGTCGCCCTATATAAAATTCATTCCAAATAGTTTAGAGAAATGTTAAGACGTTCCATAACCTTGAAAAAGTAGAACTGTACATAAGTAGAGAAGAACCCTAAAAATGCACTTTTCTCCTTACCTCTCCCAAGAAACTTGACTCTTTAAATCTTTAGAAGCCAAAATAGATATAGTAAAAGAAAGAAGAAAAGGAAAAAAAAGGGGGGGTTGGGGAAGATCTAGGGAAGATCCAGGAGAGAGGAGAGACCGCTGGGCCACGGAGCGCCCCAAAGCCAGCACACTGCCCTCGGCCCACAGCCGCTCCCTGCTCTGTGCCGCCCCCCGCCGCCCCCCCCAGCGGCATCCTCATGGGCCCCACCCAGACTGGCGAAGGAAGGGCCGTGCGCGTCGCCCCCGCCCAGCTCTCCGGCACCGAGTCCCCTCAAAACGCCACCGGGAGGGCAGGGCCACCCCGGGGAGTCCCTGAGGCCGAGGACCCCGGGAAGGAGGATCCCGAGGACAGCTGCCCTCAAGCTGCTTTTTGGTGCTGAACACCAACTCACAGTAACACAGTAACAACTTTTCTGACACCCACTCCACAAGTAAACTTCACATCTTTTTCAAGGATGCATGGCGATGGAACCCAGTCACTGTGCTGTGGGGAAGCCTGAACCAGCCTATCAGGAGAGACCCCATGCGCAAGCACAGTGGATAGAACTAAGCTTCTTAGACGACATTCCCCCCCATCAACACCAGATTTGTTTCTATGGTGACTCCTCTGCAGTCAAGATTTGGAAGCTGTAGGATCCTTACTGACATCTTATCTCATAGTATTCTACCTTCAGTGTAGCAGTCTTGAAGTAAGTTCCCTGCTATACTAACTTTTAACCAAAAAAGCCTCCACCATAAATGGAAACTGTACGGAAGGAGAAGCCTGGAGGTCCTTGCTTTAGGTTTGAGTTTTGACTATTGTTTGAATAACCAAGATTCCGGGAAAGATGTTAGGCATCAAAGTTAAAATTAAAAATTCATGATTCCTGTTCTCATGGACTTTATAAACCAAAAGGAATAGGCATTAGATACAAATATAAATATAAAATGTAAATATAGATTTTTAAAAGTCATATTAAACTGATATTTAAAAAAGCAAGATGTTGCATAATTAGAAAGGCTATCCAAGTCACCCTAGTTAGCTATTTATAGAATGCTTTTCATAAGAAATTTCATTTTGGGCAAGTCTTGAAAGATCTTAAAGTTTAGTAGCTGTGAGGGCATGGGGCACATTTAAACAAATCTTGATAATCTCTGTGATGAAATTTCTTTTTACTATGAAAAATCATGTAGGATAATACTTAATACTTTCTTCCAGCTTTCTTGATACATAGTTTGTTACAAAATATATCAGTTTAAAGGGTAAATTTTCAGAAAATTTGGTAATTGTATACACTCATGTAAATGGCACCATAATAAAATGTAGAATATCATCTTTAAAAAAATGAAAGATTTAAATTGAGGCAAATTCCCATATCCTTTTGTAGATTTTCCTACCTTATAGATTTAGTGTTTAAATACTAGTCTTTATCTTTTAACAACCACTTTCTTCTGTTAGTTTTTGGTGCATATACAGGAAATGCAAACATTTTTCATTTTAGCACAGGCAAAATGTAATTGAAAAGGCTGAGCTGTAAAGAAAAAAAAATCCGTTAAGAAATGTTTCACAGCCTCATAGAAAGGACTTGCAGACTATAATTATTTACACTTAATTTTCCTTTTAAGTCTTCACAATACTATTGCTTCATTCTGCATAAGAAATCCCCTCATTTCATGGTTAGAGAAGGAACAGAAATAGGTTAAGAACTTTCCTACCAAACAATTCTCAAAATGGTAAATGATTAGAATTTAGGTGCTCCAATAACTAAACTTATACTTGGTTCTATTATACGACTCTCCCTCAACTTTGCTCCGTCCTAAATTAGTGTGAAGAATTAGTTAGGTAGTAATTCATATAAAAACTATCGACTCCAGATCTAGCAAGGAAGGATGACTGGTTACACACTTAGCTTTTTCCAGTTAATAAATTCCTATTTGGATATGGGGACTATAGAAAAATCACACAAGATAAAATCGAATTCTGAACACCTAATCTATTAGGCAAATGCCTGAATAGATAAGGACTCCGGAAACCATAACTACCATATTTCTAATGCAACCCTAGGCAGAAGCACCAGTTTTCAGGCAGTATTGGCTAAGAGAAATTGAAGGTTTTAACAGAGAAAAGAGGGAGGTTAGGAGATTTTAAGAGGTGAGTTACAGCTCAGCCTCCTAAATTCCTCCTGTGAATAAATGGACACAACTAAGACTTCTGTTGAATGGCTATTACTATGTGGACAGGTTGTGTTGACACAGCAGAAGGCACCACAAGCCTGAGTAATTAAATACAATTTCTTAGCTGAGAAAATGTATCCTAGTAAAAATCCTATCAACTTTGGAATTAAACCAACTTGGTTTGTATCTTGGCTAAACCACTTAACCAGCTGTGATCTTTGGCAAGTTAGGTATTTTAAACCTCAATTTCCTGATCTCTAAAATGGGGGAAATATTTGCTTTGCAGAACGTAGTAGTCTGCAGGAATGAAGCATGTGTTTGGCACACTGCATATGCTCAGTAAATCGCATTATCTCTTCCTAGAGACTGGGGTCAAAAGCAGCTGAAAAATGACCAGCACATTATCCCTGCTCAGAATATCACCATGGTCTCTACCCCATAATGGAGATAGCTTTATCTCCTTAGTTAAGACATACTGAAAATTAGGGTTAGAATTAGACACTATCCTTCAAAACTGAAAGAAGGCTTGACTTGAACCATCCAGGAATTAGAACCAACCTGAGCTGTGGAATCTAAACTTTCCAGGAAGAGGGACAACTAAAATCAAAGAAAGAGCATGACAAGGAAGATAACATTGCTTTGGATGTGCACATTCTGATAAGGTGAGTGGAGGCTCCTGCTGAGGTTGATGGGAAATCGAGGGGTTACCACACTGAAAATAAAACAGCTGGTGAAACTGAAGAAATAAACCTGATTTAAAAGGTAGAAAGGTGGCATGTTGCAAATATGCTGTTAGAAGATGAAGAATGGGTGTGAGCATGATCCTGTTCACCTACTGAGTCCCTATGTTTGAGGGTTTTTTTCCCCTAATCCTCCCCCAGCAATATAATTACTTAAGAGAAAAGCAGGAAGTTCAACTATAATAAGAACAGTTATCAAAAATTTCTGATGAACTTCCATAAATTAGAGCCAAGGAAACTTTCTGTTAAATGCATAGAACTGAGACGTTAATTTACGAAGCACATATTCAAAAAGTTTAAAGCTGAATTGTTTTTGCAAGTGATCTAGAAAGGAAGTTTAATGTGTACACTTGATAAACTACAAGCCAAGGTTTTCATAGCTTTGAGATTTTGAAGATCCCTAAGGGGCACATGACTTCAGACTTCCAATCTCTATAATGCAACAAACATTTTGTAGGGATCAGAATTCTACGGTTCTACAGTAATAATGTATCTACGGTTGGCAAAATAATGGCCCTCCACAGAAGTGCATGCCCAAATCCTTGGACTCTAAATATGTTACCATATGTGGCAAAGGTACTTTGCAGATGTGATTAAGTTAAGGATTCTGAGATGGGGAGATTATCCTGGATTATCCAGGTGGACCCAATGTAATCACATGTGTCTTTAAAATTGGAGAACCTTTCCTGATTAGGGTCAGAAAAAGATACAATGATGGAAGCAGGGTCAGAGTGAAGATAGAGGAAAGAGTTCACAGCCTCTAAAAGCCAGAAAAAAACCCAAGGAAACAGACGTTGATTTTATCCCAGTGAGACCTGTGTCAGATTTG
This sequence comes from Zalophus californianus, assembly GCF_009762305.2. Classification (NCBI taxonomy): domain Eukaryota; kingdom Metazoa; phylum Chordata; class Mammalia; order Carnivora; family Otariidae; genus Zalophus; species Zalophus californianus. The sequence goes on from NC_045600.1 coordinate 96,547,539, forward strand.
TGACCTACAGAAGTGGAAGGTAATAAATCTGTGTTATTTTAAGGCCGTCAAGTTTGTGGTAATTTGTTACAGCAGCATTAAGAAAATATAGCATCTGTCTGATAAAAATGCAAGACTGTCATAATCCTAAACACTTTCAAAGGCTTAAAAAGGGAAACTGCCTGAGAAGATTAAAGCCTGAAAACATACACATTGCATTAGCCTGTGATCTTATGTCCTGAGCATAAATCAACTTAACACAGAATTCTATGTATATGTTCTCCTAAACACCAATAAAAGTCACAAGTAGACAACTGGTTGTATATGGAAATCTCCAGAACCCTCTACTCTGTGCTCACAGCCCACAAAAAATTATTCTATTAAACCGAAGCAATTTTACCAGAGACCCATGTGGCAAATTGTCAGGAACACAGTTTACAAAATACATGTTTAGTCTTAGAAAGATCATGACTCTTTCCATATAGTTGAAACTTTTTTTTTACATTCAGTATTAAAAATTTACATTCCATGAAACAGAAACATATGTGAATCACTACACCACCACTGAAATGGAACCACATCTGGATATTCTTGCATAAAAATAAAAAGATACTTTCAATTTCATCTTTTCAGGACACTCTTCAAAGTTGTCTCCAAATGGACTTGACCAGTGATCCTGAGTAGTCAACATGAGCAAGTTTCTGGCCGAAGTCCTTAACAAAGTCAAGACAAACTAATGCAAATCACTGTCATTATCCCCAGTGTTGGTGGTGCTCTTGTTTGAAGCAAAGGCTAATAAAAGGCATTTCACCGAGGACTGAATTTCCCTGGTGTGCCAAAGCCGATTTTTTAAAAGCTATTTAGTGGATAAAGCTGTGTCTTTCCTTTTCGGCTAATCAAAATATAAAACCCCAGATTTCATAAAAAAGATTATGGTTTCACCCAAGGTTTCCCCTAAAGTTTGAAACACTAGGGTCCCTTGATGCAATTAAAATATTTCGACTTATGGACAACTTTAAAGAGCACATCAATCGAAGGATAGCCCACTTAAACAGTGATATTTGTTTGCCCACTATATGCCACTGCTCACCAGAGATGAGAATGTCCCTATTATTTTGGGACTGCCTCAAGCCTTCTGAGTTAACCAGGTAATGCTTTAAGCAGGAGGAAGACTGCACAGGCTAATTCAGGGTTTGCCATATGCTCTGGAATGGAAAAACTTGCTGAGATTTCTGTTGACATCTCACACTCAAGGTGCTTACGAGAGTAATCATATCATTTGGCAAAAACATCCTGTGGCTGAATCAGCAGATTTGATGGAAAGTCCCTATGTATGCTATTTGGATACAGGCTGGGCTCTGGAGAGACAAGTTTGGTTGACATAAAAACAAGAAACAACAGTTTAATGTACAACTAAATTTGTCTATATGCAGAGGTAACCTTAAATATCTTTGGTTTTTTATAATTTGCTGATAAAAAGTACTTGAATAAAAACACTGATAAATACCAACATAATTGTATTGCTTTTAATTATGTAAACTTAGCCCTTTGATATCTTTTGCTACTAAAGCTAGATTCCTATCAGCCTCTAAATAAATTTATTTCAAATCTGCTCATCTTTACTTACTTATAGGCTAATCTATATACTTTAATGGTCTTTGGTATGAAAATACTGATGAGCAGTATCTTGTAATATTTGGCATAAAAATGGCATGCGTGTATCAGTACTTACAGCAAATAAGTCTTTGGAAAAGAAAATAGTTACCATTTGCATATTAACCCCATTGGAATGAAATGCCATGAGGTAACACCACTATGAGAGATGAATGAGAACCTTCACATTTTAGTTACAGTTTTATACTTAAGACTTCAAAGAAGCTAGCTTTGGCCAAGTAAAAAGAAGTCTTTGGTGTATACTAAACATCTTATTCAATGAGACCAGAATATTTATCTTTGGTGAAAAGATTTTTTTTTCTCTCCAACAAGTAGTTTCAACAATTTAAAAATACTTTACTCTAATACTGTCTATGAAGATTTACTTGCTGAAGAAAAAAAAATTATACTTGAAATTCTTTGGAACTACCTGCTGGTAAAGAACTTATTTTAAATGCTCTGGTAACAATAAGGTAGGTAGAAATTACTAGTCTATTTAACTACAACAATCAATATAAACCCTATTATTTTGGGTTAGTAACTACTTATATAAGCTTCATACCTATAGATGTTTCTAGTTAATTCAATTTTGGGGGAAATTATAGTCAAATTTTTACTTTCTACTGAAAATTCTTTGGTAACAGAATTATGAAAAAAATCTGTATAAGAACACAATGAAAAGGTGAAAAAATAAAAATGTACTGGTAAATAATTAGCAAACAGTTATAGCCTAAAGATCTACAATAACTATGGGCCTATTCATCAAAAAACAAAAACAAAAACAAAATACTTTCCTCAAGGACTTTCAGATCTTCTTTTTACTTTTAAAATGATTCGAATTCATGTAGCCCTGGACACATCTTCCATAACCATGATGGATGATGTTTCAACTTTAGATTTTATCTGCCTTTTAATGAAAATTTAAAAAATAAAGCAAACTCCTTACATTCCTTAATTTTGGATGCTGATAAAAGTTGGCCCCACAAAACTACTTATGAACCAAAAGACACCATACCCTGTCAATCTGCCCATGCTTGCATGAGGCAGCTTAAAAGTAACAAAATGTTCCCTGAGTACAGGAAAAAAATAACACTAGAATAACTTTAAAAGGAGGTAGTATAAAACAGGAGCTATAAAGGCAGGAGGAGCATTTTTCCTTGCCTCAGATTGTTCACCTAAAGCTCTGCTTTTTTTGTTTTGCCATGAAGCCCCTACTTAGATAACTAAATGGGGACTTTGACTTTATTCACAAGTGGTTGCTGGCACTTAATGTTGGTCTGCTTCTGAACACATCCAGTTTGGCACAAAACTGCAGATTAAGAAACAATAAGAGGTGCATCATCAGACACTGGGATAGGAGATGATGGAGGTGGGACCGTTACACCCAGTAATATTCTTTTGATTTTAGAACACCATTTAGCATCACTTCCCCACCCACCCCGTAAGCCAAAGGTTTCAAGGGGGAAATCCATTAAGATTCCTTTTAAAAAATGAGGCTCAGAAGTCATTTCCAGATAATGTGAAGAAATACTTACCAAAAAATATGGGGTCCCCTCTCTACACCGTGTGTTTAATTCTTTTTCCTCTTCCACTGCTGGGTACCTAGTAGGTAACTGTCTCATGACTGAAAGAAAACCTATTCTATGTGGCTGAGTAAACAGTTTGCTGATTTCAAACCAGCAAGAGGATTAACTCACTCCTGGAGTTAGCATTCCTCATTCACAGCATTGACATGGAAAGAAGATTATAAATAGAGTACCAAATTCTCTTAAGAATTCAAGAAAATACAAGCAAGGTGGTAGAGCTCTGAATACTTATCCCTAAACCAAACCTGCATGAAGACGAACTAAAATGCTTTGGTAAGATACTATACATCAAAATAGTTATTGATAAAATCCAAGAAACTCTTAAGGCAACTTCCTGTACTCCTGTCCTGAACAACTTCATGAATATTAAAAAGGTATAAGGCAAAGAATTTCATAATATATAATGGAAGGCACTGTTACCATGATAACCTCTAGTTCATTTTATGGTCTACTGTTGCATTTATCTTTATTCTTAATATTTTATGAAATTTCTTTACCCTTTTTTAGTCAAGGTGGGCTTAAAAAACAAAAACTCTAACCAATTCTCTTTAAAAATCTGTTTTCTGCGTGGAGTTTTGCAACTAACTCTGGAAATGGTGAGGATGCTTTGCAAACGAGACAGTGCAGCCTTTGGCCGACCGTCAGGCAAAGGGGAAGGTAGAAAAGGCACGGCTGTAGGCAGCTGAGCTTTAGGGAACAGCAGGTAAAGCACTCAGGCTCTAATGCCCAAATCAGAAAGGCCAGTGAAGCCACAGGATTTCCTATATGCTACTGAATAGTTCTGTTCTCAAAAGAGAGACACTTTTTTCTTTGTTTTGGTCATTCGTTAAAATCAACAGTCCCACTTTTTCTCTTCTCGGTGGTTCGACAGTCCTCACAGTGGAGGCACGACATTCTCCAAACCATGCAGATGTCAGAGTTTTCTTTAAAAAAAAAAAAAATCAGAGCTTCAGATAAACATTCTTACTCATATACCTATATGACTCCTTTGATCACACGCACTACACGTACAGCAATGAAAACAAAATGCTACTAGGAAGTATCATTGGTTATGGAGCGGAGATAAACTACCACAATAAACGAGGTAACAAAGTTGTCTCTTCTGAGTTCGCCACCTGGCAAACTGAGGTAGATAGTCAGCAAAGGGGCTTTCCAAAGTCTTCCCTTTGCTCCAGTGATATATTTTATAATCCAGTCAAATCTCTTGACTGTCTCTTCACATTGCTGACAATGACACATTCAAAATACACGAGTTTAAACATAAAAAAACAAAACACATTCAAAAAAAAAAAAAAGCTGAAATACCCAATAAGACACCAAGATTTTCACAGAAGGCTTTGGCTCCCTGTTCATTGTCCTTCGAACAGACTTAAAGGTGGCAATACCTGAACATGGCTCTCTAGATTGGAAAATCATTTTTATCAAAGCGCAGCATGGTGGATGGCGGCTGCAGAACCAAGGAGGAAGTTTGCTTAGCATCCAGCAGCACTGCTGGGTCCTCACGCTTCCTCAAGGAGGGATCCCCACCTGACTCACTGCCAGTGAAGGAACTGGAAGTTGGGGGGGTGGTGCTTATGACCGAGGACAGGTGTATCTCGTCATTGGACTCATGGGAGAACCTTCCAGAATCCCCCGTCTCGTGGCTGCCTTCACTATTGGCTGAGTGCTCAGTATCAGCTGCAATACCACCAAAGGGTCTTGGGAAGCTGGCTGTCTGACCCGGGGAGCTGGGAGAGTCTTCATCACTGATCAACACAGTAGTGCCTGGCTGGTAAAAGCACACCGCTTGAGCAAATCTTCTTTGAGGCTAAAAATACATAAAACACCATCAGTGATGATAGAGTGCTCTTGAAAAATAATAAATATGGCTTTACGTAGTCTGTATGTTCAAGGATATGGGTTGAAGGCCATCATCATGAAGAGATGATCTAGGTCAGTAGTCCCCCACCCAAGTGGCAACACATCAGGATTACTGGGGCAAGTGAAGTGTCTAAAGGCTTCTTCAGTGATTTTTGATGCTAACTCCTGCCACATCCCTTCCTCCACTGCCCCCCATTCCCTGCTGAAAACTACAGCTCTGGTTACTATTCCAACTGTCACTTCAATGATCACGCACCATGGATTTCCACAGAGTTATGCCCCAAGTTAATAAAATCATATCCAGACAGAACATGAAAATTAAGGCCTTCATTTACATTTTCCTCTCTTTTTATCATTTCATGATACCATAGGTTGCCAAAAATTTTTCTCATTTAGGTGGGTTACCTGGTCAACTTTTATCTTCTTAGAATCTTGGAAAAAAAGCCATTTTTTCTTAGAGTTGTTTTTAATTATAGGGCCATAGCTATTAATTATCAGGTCAGTTCCTCCCTGGAGAAATAAAACGAGAAAATGTAAATACTACAGATTTCAGTTTATTACAAGTAGTACACAAAATTTTTAAATATTAAAAGAAAAAACCATCAGGGACATCACTATTTCTTTTTTTACATAAACAGTACCCCACAAATACAAGGCATTTGTTAGTGATCAAAAAGATATAATAGTTTTATTCTTGAGAGAGATACATGCTGAAGTATTTGGGGTGAAGTGTAATAATTCTAAAAATTATTTCCAAATGTTACAGCAAACAAAAATACATAGAAATATAGAAGTACAGGGGCGCCTGGGTGGCTCAGTCGTTAAGCATCTGCCATCAGCTCAAGTCATGATCCCAGGGTCCTGGGATCGAGCCCCACATCGGGCTCCCTGCTCGGCGGGAAGCCTGCTTCTCCCTCTCCCACTCCCCCTGCTTGTGTTCCCCTCTCTCGCTGTGTCTCTCTCTGTCAAATAAATAAATAAGATCTTTAAAAAATATACATATAGAAGTATAGACAAGATATTGACAATTATTTGTGCATTTATTATATTACTCTTTCAACCTTTCCACATATCTGAGAAACTTAAAATGTAGTTGGGAAGAAAAAAACCATGGGCCCGCATATGCTCAACAAAATGGCAATAAATGGAGGATCAGTTCTTAGCCTAAGCCGAGGGAACAGAGAGATGAGGCTTCTCTGCTTCTGAGGCCTCTTTTCACTTAAGATTCTCTCTTTTTTTCCATGTCTTCTTCCCCATGCCGCTTCTCCTAATCCTTTCTCATGCCCAGTTCCAAGTTAGTAATAAGAGAACCTCAATGTGCTTTAGTACTTTTTATGCTTATTTGGAAGTTTTAGGTTCCAGTGTTCTAGATTAATTGGAAATGAGTTGAATGGCTCACATTTGTATCAGAAAATAAAAGCTAAATTAAGTTGCAAACAAAAAAGACAACAGGAGTAACAAAAATCAAGTCATTATTATTTATTCATAATATACATAATATATAGTGCTGCACTAGATGTGAGTAGATTGCATCTGTTAAATATGATTATACTAAATTTAATATCAGGGGCGCCTGGCTGGCTCTGTCGGTTGAGCACCTGACAGTTTTGGCTCAGGTCATGATCTCAGGGTCCTGAGACGGAGCTCAGCACCAGGCTCAGCACTTAGCATGGAGTCTGCTTGAGATTCTCTCTCCTTCTCCCTCTGCCCCTCCCCCTGCTCACTCTCAAATAAATCTTTTAAAAAATAAAATAATGAGATGATAAAGGTTTTTACTTCTTAAACTTTTCATAAATTTTAAACTGTAGGGTGCCTGGGTGGCTCAGTCAGTTAAACGTCTGCCTTCGGCTCAGGTCATGATCCCAGGGTCCTGGGATCGAGTCCCGCATCAGGCTCCCTGCTCAGCGGGAAGCCTGCTTCTCCCTCTGCCTCCCACTCCCCCTGCTGGTGTTCCCTCTCTCTCTCTGACAAATAAAGTCTTTAAAAAAAATTAGTATCAAAACTGCCTGAAATTTTGTTATATTTCTGTTATTATTCTAAATTTTAGGAAAGGGTTGGGGAAGAATTTAGGCCAGGATTTGTTAAGCCTTCTCTGTAAAGGGCCAGATAGTAAATATTTTAGATTTTGCAGGGCTCATATGGCCTCTGTCTCATTTTCTGCTCCTTTTTTTTTTCAAACTACCCTTTAAAAATGTGAAAAACATTCTTAGCTCATACAAAAACAGGCTGTGGACTAGCCTGGGCTGGGCTATAGTTTATGGATACCTGATTTATACCGCATTGGTTATGAGAGCTATTAGAATAATGCACACTATCTAATGTTGCAATGTGACTAAAAATAATTTTCAGTTGGTTTTCCTAATGCTTATCACTGTACTATTATTACATATAGTGGAAAGGACATGAAGTAAAATCCTCCAATGACACTCTTTTATTATATCCCACTTCCTCAAGCCATAAAGGGAAGGATCTTGAGACATCTATTTAGATACTCCATATTTTTAAAACTATAGTTGATACCTGGAATGTTCTAATGTCCAAGGCAGTTAAAAAAAATCAACCAAAGTATAAAAATGGATTAATAAAAAAATTGCCCACAGAGTAAATACAGGGCAATCCAAATTATAGTAAATATAGACTAATGGCCCTTGTGTCCTTATCTAAAACATGTTAGCTCCACACAATCCCATCTAATTGATTTTATGCTGTTTTCTCATTTTTTTCTCTATCTCTTTAATCTTTTATTCCTTTATCTTTTATCCATCCTTATTATTCTTCTCCCCATATATTTTACATAAGGAAGGATCTGGGTGAAACTGGTTTCTATTTCATCAAGTAGAATATGGAGATAATACGTCCAACATAGGATTTTTTAGCAAGCCAGTTTCACACATCAAGGGAAGATGAACGGACAGAAGGATTACACAGCAAATCAGTATCTCAGCTCAGAGTACCTTTGCGTCAATGAAGCTGTTTGGCATTCTCATTGGCATTAAGGATTCTTCATTTTCTACAGCTCCTCCCAGGTTCTTTCCGGCTTCATTCCCACTGGCTAGGGAGGTACTAGTGCGAGATAACTGTGGAGTTCCATTCTGTGCCGTTTTGGAAGCAGATGATTTCCTGAAATATTGCAAGAAAAGGAAATCTTCCAGTTTCATAGGAGATCTGGACGAATGTACCAAATGTGGCCTATAATCATGACTTCACAAACAGTGGAGTTCTTCAATGCTTATTTCTCAAGTATCTTCAGGACCTGAGTGTTAGATTTTTACCTCAAACTCACTGCTACAAACTTTTATGATTTTAGGAAACTTCTTTCTTTTTGCCCCAGTATCTGCTTATAGAAAATTATTTTTTACACTTAATAAAAACCTTAATATTTACAAAATACTATTATTTATTACTGTTGATTGCTTCAAATTTATGCAGAAATTATAATTTTAAAATTTACATGTTCTCTTTCAGGTCTGCCTGATTGTCACACTAACCTAACAATTCACTTGCCAGTTAATGATGGCAAATTTACAGCAGCACTTTGGCAAGATTTAGGTATCAAGAGAACATGTACATAAAGACTTTTTTTGTACAGAAAGATTTTATAAAAATATTCTTCAAGTGAGAAACTTGTACAGCAAAACTACATTAATCAAATATACAAAAAGATGTTAGAATTCTTTCTCTAACATAATGTTTTCTGAGTATGTTTTTATACACAAGTACCATACATAAAGAGTAAATCCTGATAGTCAAGGCTAATGGAGTGAGCCTAGCGATAAGGATTATCCAAAAATAATGTGTACCTGACTTTGATTTTTTTAAATACAATAAAGAACCTTAAAATAAATGAAAGCAAAAGCCAAAATATAAAAGGTTAGAAATAGACAAACTTACTGCACGCTGAGAATTTAGCCAAAGTCAAACTACAAATGAGATTGCCTAAGAGAGTTTACAGAGAACAAATCCCTAGTTATCACATTTATTTTAACGCCATGTCTAGAGAATTCCAAACATATGTCCTATGGAAATAAGGGAGGAGCTCTCAATGGCAGGCTACTTAGATATGAAAGTATTCCGGACAGTAAGGAATCTCCTCACAATCAGCATATGCATCAGACGAAGTGTGCCATTTTAAAAAAAGAAACCAAAGGATATACTTTGTACTGCTCAAAATAAAAAGGACATGAAGAAACTAGGGCCTCATTTAAGAACATTTTATTGGCACAGTAACTTTTTTCAAATGGCAAAAAAAAAAATCTCCTTCCAAAGTGAGCACATCTCTGTAGCAATTAAGAACTCAAGTAACAACTGAGGGTTGCTGGAGTGGTGGGGGGGTGGGAGGGATGGGGTGGCTGGGTGATAGACATTGGGGAGGGTATGTGCTATGGTGAGCGCTGTGAATTGTGCAAGACTCTTGAATCACAGATCTGTACCTCTGAAACAAATAATACAATATATATTAAAAAGAAGAAGAAGAAGAAGAAGATAGCAGGAGGGGAAGAATGAAGGGGGGGAAATCGGAGGGGGAGACGAACCATGAGAGACTATGGACTCTGAGAAACAAACTGAGGGTTCTAGAGGGGAGGGGGATGGGGGGATGGGTTAGCCTGGTGATGGGTATTAAAGAGGGCACGTTCTGCGTGGAGCACTGGGTGTTATGCACAAACAATGAATCATGGAACACTACATCAAAAACTAATGATGTAATGTATGGTGATCAACATAACAATAAAAAATTAAAAAAAAACTCAAGTAACATTATTTGAAAGTGGAAAATCCCAGTTACTCTAGAAGGCACTGGATTTCAATTTGCTTCTGGTGGTTACTGTAATTTAAATGTTTTTTAACCACCTCAACATGTCTAGCCACGGAAACACACCTGGCTTTACTTCGGTATATCAAGATGAGAACACAGATGAGGATGCAGGTCAAGGCTATGCCAACGCCTACAGCAATGCCAGTCATTGATTTTTGGTCCAGATGGTAATAGCCTGAATAAACTAAAAGCAGAAACACATTTACTCAGTATCAATCAGAAAAATAAATGAGTCCATTTATTATAATTCTAAGATAGCTATTTGCTTTTCTGTAATTTGTCTTCCTCTCCTAGGAAAATGTTTGACAGTATCTGTGTCTAAGCAGAAAAGACACGTTACTCTTTTTATCAGTGATCTCAAAGATCAGTTTATATATTCCCATACTGAAGATTCCAAATACCAGTTCTAAATACCATATTATATGAAACACAAACATCAGTTAATAACTTATAATGCTAAAGGGCACAAAGCATAGATGTTTCTTGAACCAGACAGTAACTTTCATGTCATGTTACCTTAAAAGCAGATCTGTATATTAAAGCTGAGTTTCCCATGTCCATATCTGCATTTACTTGGCAGTGCTCCTCAAACTTTAATGTGCACATGATCACTAGGGGTTATTTTAAAATACAGATTCTGATTCACCATGTCTGGGGTGGGGCCCATGATTCTGAACATCTAACAAGCTCTTGGGTAATACTCATGCTGCTGGTCCACAGACACTCTGAATAGCGGGTATCTGAGAAGTGACTATGAGCCTTGCTCTCCTTTTCCCAGGATAAGGGAGTTACCACCGCTGCCTCCCTCCAATGCTTAAACCTATCTGTATGTGTACACACACACACGCACACACACACACGTACACACACACACGTACACACACATACACGTACACACACACACACATCTGTATGTATTGAGTATCTGTATGTATTGAGGCATCTGAGGAGCTACGCTTAATCCTGTTGAGTTCAGTTGGCATTTCCTCCATTTAAAGCCCCATCGCCCTCTGCAGGCGCACTTCCCCCACCCCAAAAAGAGGAAAAGGTTCCTTGTCCTGTACCACAGGGGGGAGGCCTGGCTTCCTTTGGGACAGGACAGTTGCCCTGGAGTGAGGGTGGCTTTTTTTAAGATTTTTTTTTTTAATTCATTTGAGACAAAGAAATAGAGAGAGCACAAGCAGGGGGAGTGGCAGAGGAAGAGGAAGAGGGAGATGCAGGCTCCCCGCTGAGCCAGGAAGCAGGACATGGGGCTCCATACCAAGAACGAGGGATCATGACCTAAGGACCCAGGGATCATGACCTGAGCCAAAGGCAGACGCTTAACCCTCTGAGCGACCTAGGTGCCCCTGAGGGTGGCTCTTTTGAAGATACTTCTTCCAACTGCTCTTCTAGAGAGAAACAACTTTCTCTCCAGAAAGGCTGTTTATCTGTGGCAACAACTCAATGAAAACCATGCTCTCAGCTTGAACACCACAGCCAGCACAGTGGTTTATTTCCGCGAACCCTCCCTGGAAGCCTACTCCCATCGGTTTTCGGGGCCGTGTGGCTCCTCGGTGTGGTGGCTGTGCAGCTGGGAAGAGGAGTAACTGGGACACAGTGGTGAAAACGGCAGCTGACTGGGAGGTAAGCTGGTCTCCCTGTGGAGTGCAGGGGACAGCCTGTAGCTCCACAGCATCAGAACAGCGCTGGCAACAATTTGAGAAACCAAGTGCAGGGATATGGCCGCAGGAGGAGCAGAAATACAGTGCAGGAGAGCTGAAGAAACACTGAACATTCTTCAGAAAGCTCAGTGACTGTGGTGTACAGACCTTTGGCATCGGCAGAATCCAAACGCTTGGGCCTCTGATTAGAGTCAGGGGTTTCCTTCGGAAGGACTGCCAGCTCCACCGAGTTTGAAAAGGGTCCTTCTCCCACCTCATTGGATGCAGATATCTTGACAATGTACACGTTTCCTGCCACCAGGTTTTCTAACAAAGCCATGGTGATTGCTCCTATAAAGAGATCAATTGCAAATTAAGTAAGCCTTAATTTTTTCTCTTTTATTCATTCTTTCAAACACACCATCGTGGTCCTTTATTTAACAAATATTTTCTGATTATAAAAGGGACACCGTGTTCACTGTACAGCGTTTGGAATCCACAGACAGATATAAATAAGAGGACAATCTAATCTCCCTTTGTTAACATCTTGGTATATTTGTGTGTGTGTGTGTGTGTGTGTGTGTGTGTGTGTGTGTGTGTGTGTGTGTGTGTGTGTGTGTGTGTGTGTGTGTGTGTGTGTGTGTGTGTGTGTGTGCGCGCGCGCGCGCGCGCCCATGAATACACTGTACATGTGTGGGTACGTATTTACTACATGCATTTTTTATATTTTAGAGTTTTCACTTAACTTTGTATCATGCACGCTGCCTCTATATAATCCTCTGTAATTTTGTTTTAGGAGTAGTGTTCTAAAGTAATAGGTTTTTTTGTTTACGTTTTTATATGTTTTTTTACCCCTCAAAATTTATAAAATTGGATACAAACAGCATTAAAAACATTTTAGAATAGTATATTTGAAACATAGGTAAAGAAAGAATGTTTATAACGAACCCAGATTCAACAGTCATAATTAGATTTTCTAGATCCAATATGAAAGGCTTTTCTTCTTTGAGAAATGTTTAGGGGCCCCTGGCTGACTAGTTGGTAGAGCATGTGACTCTTAATGTTGGGGTTGTGAGTGTGAGCCCCACACTGGGTGAAGAGATTACTAAAAAAAAAAATAAAACTGAAAAAGAAATGTTTAAACTACTAACGGTAATCACCGTGACAGATGATCTTGTTCTTAAATTAGAAACAATTATTTTTGAAAGTATGAATACATTTCTTGCTCACCCAATCATTATCTAAGATTTCTTGGAAATAAACAGGAAGGAAAATTCCAAAGTTATATAGGAACCTCAGTGTTGAAGACCTAGACCTCAGGTTAGCTATCAAAACGACCACCAGTAACCTGCATAGCATCTACTTCTCTCCAAAGTCAGCATTACTTGAATTTATATATGATATTTGATATCAAAGGAATTTTCTCTGTTGGCATGATGGCTAAGAAGGATTGCTATGTGTGTACTAATACTCCTTGAGGGGTCTTTCTGCTTTTGGTTCTGCCATGGCCCGGAAATATTTTTCTTACAAAGGGGACTCCCACCCTAGGAATGAACTCTCACGTTAAGAACACAGGTGTAACAGAATTCAACCACAAAGTTGTTCCAGCACGCACTGCATCTGTGAGTCGATATTCACAGGGAACCTAGCTTCCCTCAGGTGATGTCATCTCACTCCCCCCCCCACCGCCCGCCCCTCACCCAGAGCATCCTTGCGATAGCTTTGAAGAACTTAACGATAGCTTGTAGCAGTCACCTCCAGGCCAGACTGGACTAAGAATTCTCTTACACTTGCTAGAGTATATTTCATTATGCAAGTGAAATGTGGGTTGATCTCAGAGCTCAGGTCAGGATTCGGAGGCCACCTCTGAGGTCACATGGTGTGAGGCAGCTCAACCAAGCAGCTATGCGAGGGCTGAATATGGCTTGTTTTCATGTTCTCTGGTTTCAGTCTGCCCTGAAGAGAGTGTGAGCTACTTGAGTACACAACTGTTAAGTAAACAAGCTGACTCTTATTTAGAATCAGGAAGAGTCTTTCTACTGTTACCATGTTCTCAGACAGGTGAATAAAAACCAAAAATGTATTGTGACATGTTACAATTAACTAGAAGGAAGAACATTTCAATTTCTTCACAATAGACATATAAATAAATAGAGTTTCCATTTTACCACAGAATACTTCACATTTAATTTTTAAAAACGCTTGGCAAAAACCAGTCCCTACCTGAAATTAAAAGTTTTTTTTTTTTTGAAGATTTATTTGAGAGAGAGGGAGAGTGAGGGGGAGAAGCAGACTCCCTGCTGAGCAGAGAGCCAGATGTGGGGCTAGATCCCAGGACCCTGAGATCATGACCTGATCTTAAGGCAGAAGCCTAACCAACTGAGCCACCCAGGTTCCCCAAAAAGTCTTTTCATATAATTCAGGTTTTATAAGCAAATGAGCTGTGTGGATGTGTGCAAGTGCTCCTCCCGTTCCTTCCTTTCCTTTTTTTGTGTTCCTTCACACAAAAAAAGGAAACTAACATTCTGGCTTCTTTATGAGGAAAAAAGCAGTTCACTCAAAGCAGTTCCCAAATATTAAAGTGATCTGCCTGTCCTTCTATTTTCTCAGCACACTATCTAGAATCTCAGTCAGTGTGATTATGCCAGTCCACTGCCTTTCATATGCGTCTGAATCTTCAGCTATTTTAGGAGTTTCAGAAACCAGACAGTACAATAGCCTCAGTGTTGGATCAATGTTGATCAAATGCTGGCATGCTACCAACTAAGTAATTTGTGACTTGGGGCACATTACTGAACTTTAATTTCCTCATGGGGGCAATAATTCCCACCTCATATAGTTATTGGAAAGGATTAAATAAACTACCACTGGCAAGTCTCTGACATAAGTATATTTACTCCATGAAAGTGAGTCTTCTTCCTCACCTCTGATCCTCCCCCTTCTGGAGAACAGAAATTTTTTTCATATTTGAACAGCTTACGGTGGCTGGCCTAATGCTTGTACAAGATAATTCTCAGTAAGTGCCAAATTGAACCTTATATTAAAATATGAGCTATTTGTTGCCAAAGGAGTGTTCATGGAGGATAAAAAAGCACAGAATAAGATTTTGAGGCTGAAGAAGTGCTCCAGAATGCAGTCTCAGAACTCACTTCTGTCTACACTGTGATTGTTTTCCAGTTCCACAGTCTTAAAAATCATCTACCTAGTTATACCACTAGTATACTTTTCCGCACCTCTCCCAAGAACTTAACCCTCCCACTGCTTAATCAACCTCTCTACTCGGACATCTAGGACACATCTCAAATTTAACATGTTAAAAACCAAACCTCTTTTGGTTTTGTTGACTGTACCTCTGAAACAAATAATACATTATATGTTAAAAAAAAAAAAAAAAGAAGAAGAAGAAGATAGCAGGAAGGGAAGAATGAAGGGGGAAAATCGGAGGGGGAGATGAACCATGAGAGACGATGGACTCTGAGAAACAAACTGAGGGTTCTAGAGGGGAGGAGGGGAGGGGGATGGGTTAGCCTGGTGATGTGTGTTAAAGAGGGCACGTTCTGCATGGAGCACTGGGTGTTATGCACAAACAATGAATCACGGAACACTACATCCAAAACTAATGATGTAACGTATGGTGATTAACATAACATAATAAAAAAAAAGAGATTTTGAAAAAAAAAAAAAAACCACCAAACCTCTGATTTCCCCCATCAATTCTGCTTCTTTTTTTCCTTACGCTCCTCATCAATCTGCAGCAAACCTTGTAGGCCGTTCTTTCAAATTATGTTCTAATAGCTTCTTATTACCTTCCTCATTATCACCCTTGTCCAAATGCCCACTAACTCTCACATGGACACCTGTATATTCAGTGGTCTCTCAGCTTCTACACTTACCAACTTATAATCAGTCTTTTAGGTGGTTGACAAAGTAATCCTTTTAAAATATAAATCTGATCAAAAGATTTTGATGTCTTTCATCTCTCTTAGAATAAAATCTGTGGTCTACAAAATCTGCCCTTGGTTTCCACCCCACTGATTTCCTACTGCCTGCTCTTCCCCTCACTCTAGGCTCCCTGCCTTCTTGTTGTTCCTCTAACATGCCAAGCACACTTCCATCTCAGGGCCTTTGCACTTCCTCCAGTATTCACATGGCTCCGCTGAGATGTCATTTCTTCCAAAAGGATCTAACCTTGCTACCTCCATCACTCTGTCTCTTCCACCTCCCCCCTTGCAGCTTTTTTAATACCACTTATAACAGTACCTAAATATCTACATATTTGTGTGTCACTGAGATATAAGCTTCAAAGGGGAAAGAACATTGTTTTGTTCACTGTGGTATTGCCAATGTCTAGAAAAGAGCCTGCCACACAGTAATCACTCAATAATTCATTTAATAAATCAATTTGTTCCTACTATTGGTATTCTGATTTACTCGGCAAATGCTGAGTTAAATTCCTTTATTGAAGAATTTTAATTTCCAATGTGCATCTCTAATAGGAGGAAATGACATATTTATTTAGGCTAAATTTATTTAGTCATGTAACTTTATTTTTGAAGAAGGAGCGTCTTTATGGTTGTGGGAAATTCATGCTATGAGGAACAGAGTTCAGGAACTGCTATAGTATAGGGCATGACTTCCTATAGTGTCTTTTAGATTTTAAAAGAATTGACTAGTTTGTGCTGATTTACTGCATATCAGAAAGGTAAAGGCTGTTAATTTCTGATTCACTTTACACACAAGTATGATTTCATATCACATCTCTGCTCAACCATTTTACCAATACACCTTTAGCCACAAATATTATCTGGTCATCAGGAACATTTTTAAAATGCTTTATCTTATCCCACTTGGCAATATGTGAATTAATTATATACATAAATATGTATAAACAAAACATATATAGATTAGTAGATATATAGAAAAGAAATACTGATATTCTCCCTCTTCTGCTTTCCTCATCTTTTTCTACACTTTCATCACCTTTTCCAAAAGTTGCCATAATTAGACATTAAAGACCATTTTACATTTTATTTTTTTCTTTAAATGCCATGATGTATTTTTTGCTTTTGGTTTAAAACTGAGTGACTCAAGGGGCACCTGTCTGGCTCAGTTGGTGGAGCATGTGACTTCTGATTTCGGGGTTGTGAGTTCAAGCCCCACATTGGGTATAGAGCTTACTTAGACATAAAATCTTACAAATAAATAAAAGTGGGTGACTCAAACCCTTTATTTTTTTAAAGATTTTATTTATTTATTTGACAGAGAGAGAGACAGTGAGAGAGGGAGCACAAGCAGGGGGAGTGGGAGAGGGAGAAGCAGGCTTCCCGGTGAGCAGGGAGCCCAATGCGGGGCTCGATCCCAGAACCTTGGGATCATGACCTGAGCCGAAGGCAGATGCTTAATGACTGAGCCACTCAGGTGCCCCCCCTTTATGTTTTTTACTCTCAAAAAAAATAAACTCAACTGTTTTTTACCTATATTGCTTATTGTGTCCTCTGTGAAATACTAGCATTAGCTGTAAAAAAAAGGACGTGTACAAGATGGTATAGCTTCTTGCTGAGAATTTTTCTTAAAATCACAAAAGTAGGATAATGGCAAAAATAGATTTTTCCCCCTCCCATGCATGATTATGTAGTTAGAACAGCTTATATAGGTGTAAAAACCTGCAATTACAACCCATTTCACTACTGGGTAATCAAAGAGGCAAAATGTTCTTTTCTGAGCCTTGTCTGAAAGTGACAAATGAATGCATTAAAAGGAAGCAAAACAAAATACTGTTTCTTTTTAGGCAGGTACAAATGAAGAGCTAAAGGGAGGAAGTGCTCATGTGATAAATCAGGTTAGTCATGGTCAAATATGTCAATAAATCATTTTGGAATTAACTAAAAGTGAATTGTACATTTTAAGAATATTGTGGTAGTTTGTAAGCCCCAAATTAATTGTACCTCCATCAATCCACACCCGTGGGCAGTCCGCTCCCACACTAACTCTAGGCTCGTCTACCTGATCTGCTTTGCCCAGTGGGACGTTAGTGAATGTGATACAAGCAGAGGTTTGCAAAGCTTTGTACGTGCAGCTTGCTCACTCTTCCTGATGTTGGAACTCTCTCTTGCTGTTTTTGAGCTACTCACACTCTGTTAAAACCATGAGATGATTTCAGTCTCATGAGTGACCTCAGGACAGACCAAGAGAAGAAGTGCCCAGCTGATCCCAGTCCAAATTGCTGACTCACAGAACTGTGAGAAAATAGGATGGCTAATTTTTAAAGTGGTTTGTTAGGTAGCAATAGATAACTGATGCAAATATAAAACTGTATTGCTGGCAAGTACTTATTACTTTCAAGTCTCTTCAGTGACTAGGAAAATATTACTTAGTGGGGCTTTGGCATAATGAAAACATGAATATATGACTATTAAAATTCCAACTAAAGTCACCATTTGTTTGCTTTACAATTGCATAGAGTTTTATCTTAAATCCACAGGTCTTTAAAGTTCATCCTAATTAGGTAAATATTCCCTTTAAAAGGTAAAATGTATGTACAAATGCCTAGTACTGTAAAAGTGTTTAGAATATGTAGGTGGCCAACAAATTTCCTTCTTGAAATCCATCTGAAGCTTTTAATTGCTTAGCAAACTGTTCTTTTCCCAGCATGCATGTCTGAATTAAGTACTTAAGTGGGACCCTGATATTCATATGGGCCAGTTTATTTGTATGTGGACCATCTGAGTACAAAAGTCTGCTCCCTTAAACCAGATCTTCTTCCAGTGTTTGCTACTCCAGGGCAAGACACACCACCACTGGAAATCTAGTAGTCATCTATAACAATTCCTCCTTCCTTGCCCCATTCTTTCTCTACTTAAGCTACTGTCATTTGACCATCCTCTCCTTTCCATCTCAATCCTTGGTATCCTAATCCAGGCTTATCGTCTGGACCGTTGTAGTCACCTCCAAGTCTCTACATTATTCTGACCCATCCCTCCTGCACCAAACCCATTCTAGTCACAACAGTCAAGAGTGATCTTTCTGGAATGTGAATCATATGCTCATGCTTAAAATATGCTGACGGTTTCCCAATGTTCTGTGAATAAAACCCAAATCCTTTATCATTTGTTACTTCATAAATATAAATTCAAAACAAACTCGAGATCCTTCTTTCTATTTGTTTCCTTATCATCAATAATCTTACTTTTCATCCTCTTTGATAATTTATGCTCATATTTACCTTCTCGGTGTAGGACCTGCCACTCTCCTGCAATCCAGGCCTTCCTGGACGCGTACAAGATGGTATAGCGTGTCACCACGGTCTCTGGACCATCAGGTGGTTTCCAAGAAACCAGAGCAGTGTCATCTTCTATCAACGTCACTTTTACTCCAACTGGTGGGCCTGCCGGTGCTGTGCACACATGGAGAAAATACTGTATTACCAGGATTAAATGGTGATAAACACTCAAAAAGCTGGCTAATAGACTGAAAACTCAGGGAAGAGTGTGAAAAACTAGAAACCACTATAAAAACATCTCAGAATCACAGCTTTTACAGATCATTAGCAATAAGAGAAAAAAACACTATTATTGTCTTTTTTTTCTGAGAGCTAATTTCATTTTTATAATGTTTAAAACATCAAAAAAAAAAAAAAAGGAGATGGTAGATTCCTAGATGGAGAATTACTAAGTCAAAGGGTGTAAGCATTTTTAGGGCTTTTGATATTGTTTTGCCAAACTGATAACGAGAAAGTTTTACAATTCCACCAGCAGCACCTGCCCATTAGGTATTGCATCTCACCCCATTAGGTATTGAATCTAAACTACATTTCTTACTAAAACGTACGGAATATATATTTCACCTGATCTAGGAAACCACTGAAGAAAATACTTCTGAGACCAAAACATTTAGTTATTCTCCAAAAAGTTGTGAATAAGGGAGTTTACAGGGCAGACCTTAGACTAATACTTTATATCTGCAAAAGTAGTCAAGGCTTGGGATTTTAGTTGACCACATGTTCAGTATGAGCTAAGAGTGTGAAGAGCTGGTTTTTGGCATCACATCCTATATGGAATATAGCCAAAACCACAGCCAACAGGCACTATGCTCGCTGAAGTTCATGTCTTTGCTTTGCTTTCTCTTAGCATAATTAGAATAGAGTTGTGATGGTCCTTACATAGATCATTTACCCCCTCACCCTCATTCTAGAGAAAAGGAAATGCAGGTCCACAGATGTGAAATACCTTAGCGAGAGACATAGGTAAGCTCCAGAAATGGTATTCTATCAGATGTCCTATCCACCGCACTGTGCACAGCATCAAGCCACCACACACATTACTTCTAACATGGGCTCCCAACATCATTAAGTACACTATTCACTTACTTCCATTTTAAATTATTTGAGTACAGTCTTGAAGAGTACACCTGATTTTAGAAAATGTGTTTCCCCAAAGAGACATTAAATTTAAGCCCACTGGCTTGTGTAATATATACAGTGAGAGGAAAAAACATTTACTATAATAAAAAAAATACATTTCAAAAGTTAAGGAACAAAACAAATGCATACATGTTAACCAGGGTGGTAACCGGGTAGTATCTTCTTTAAAGACATATCTATTTTTTTAAAGATTTTATTTATTTATTTGAGAGAAAGAGAGAACACGAGCAGGTGGAGGGGCAGAGGGAGAAGCAGACTCCCTGCTGAACAGAGAGCCTGACACAGGGCTCGATCCCAGGACCCTGAGATCATGACCTGAGCTGAAGGTAGACATTCAACCAACTGAGCCACCCAGGTGCTCCTAAAGTGACATATCTATTTTTTAAACATTTAGATAAATGTCTGTACCTTCTGGAAGGGTCGAATGGTAGACAACGGGGCTCCAGGGGCTAGAAAGCTGATCCACATGCAGTCGTACAGCAAATTCATATTTGGTGTTTGGTTCTAGACCTTGAACCAACATGTGAGTTTCTGATCTATAAAATGAGTAATGAAGTTGTTAGTGCTGGTAGTACTTTGTTTCTAAAAGATTATCAGTATTTCCAGTCAATACAGGTAAGCATACTGTTATTATCATCTCATTTTCTTTAAAACCAATTTTTTAGACTAAAAAAGCAATCTCCTCTATTAAAATACTACATTTGGTATTATCCTATAGAAATTAGCCTACAAATCGCCTCTCTGAGAGGAAACTATGAAATTAGCAGTATAGAAATATCCCAATACAAAGGGATTTCCTCTGAAATACTGGAAGTCAAATCACTCTTTTAAACCATAATGATGGGCATTTTTCTAACTATAACCAAGAAGACAAAATAAGCTTTATTTTTTGACGCCAGCATGAAAGTGGTCTTTTGTTTTTTTCCTTTAAACATGCTAAGTGTAGCCACTTGAAAGTAATAATATCTTCTTGCCTAATCTTGTTGCATGAGGCTGAGGAAACAAACAAACAAAATTCATTTATAGAAACTAAAGGTCAGAAGATGCAGTTTTCACAATGAATATGGTAAAGATACAAAACTCCCAGCCATTTTATAAGTAAGGTAAGTCCTGAGACAGGTGCTCACAGCTAAAGGTCAACCTGGCCCAAGATGGTAAGAATTAAGTGGGAAGAGGGAGAGCAGCAAAGAAAACCACCATTAATAGAAGCTACATACGTCTGAAGGTACAGAACCAAAGAAGCGTTCTGCAGGCCAACAGGGTTACAGCGGATGGTGTAGTTAACTATTTGTGCGGTGGTGAACGCAGGCCTCCTCCAGTGCAGGAAGATGGAAGATGAGGTGTTAGCCTTCGCATAGAGATGGTGGGGTGGTGGTGGTGGAGGAACCATGCGATCACGGACAGCTATCAAAAAAGACAATGTTAATTTACTGTACAGCATATTATTGCAGAAAGTGGTAAAATGATGAAATCACAATTCCCCACCCTATTCGTTGACTTTAGGTCTTTCTTTCATTAAAGAGGTTCACAGACACATCTAGAGGTGTATCATTCAATTATGAGCAACTCTTCCATGAGTTAGATAAGGAATCAAATATTAAAACAGAAGCACCAAGAAGACAAACTACTAGCCAAAGACATTCAGAAGGCCAGCAATGGATTTAAAACTAAACTGACACCCTCTCTTCACAGTGGCAATAAAACCAAAGAGGTCTTAGCTGCAGTAAAACTGAACACTGTAACTGGAAGGAAATAAATAGCCTCAAGATTAGAGCAGACAGGTATTCAGGGTTATTTTTCCCAGTTAAATTACTAAAGGTCTTTTGCTTGCAAAAGTAAAATAAGTTCTTATAATTAAATACATCTCACTTAAATATTTAGTTTGAGCATGTACTTGTTCAAAATAACTCTGTTAGGTGCCACGGAAGATAGAAAACCACCACCGATTCCAAGTAGCAATGAGATTTAAATTTACAGAAGGAAGCAGAGAACAAGGACCGTGAGGCATACAGAGTGAAACGTGCTGCCCTAACTCTTACTTACACACGCATCCCGGAGTGCTGACTGTCTGATCTGCTTGGTAGCCGTCTTCTATGTTGTCGTAAGCCAGCAGCCTCACGTGATACTTTCTTCTGGGGTCTGTAAAGAAACTGACAGGTAATAATTTGGTCCTGCCCTCCAGATATCAGCCCTCCGGAGCCTTCGCAGATTCTGGTTTAAAAATCTTTTGGATGCCTAACAGTTTTATGTAAAATGAGATGTTTTTTCCTCTCTCTATCCTACATGGTGACTCAGCAATTCACCTCCGTGTGACATTGCTACTGTGACTATCTACCAGTTATTTACAATTTTACTTAACCTCTCTTCAAACAATAACATTAACTCTATTACTCTTCATCCTCCTCAACCGACCAGAGATAGATTCTTGATCCTAAAAGCCTTGGGGGTTGCCTGATGGATCACTTGTAAGAGGTTACACTACATAGAAGTCTTTTGTTTAGTTATTGGAGGGTTAGCTACCTTCAAAAGCATGGAAATCAAAGCGAGCTTATTTTCTCCCTCAAAGGTAAAGGTAATTATAATTGCCACCCTTTCGTACCTTTACAAAGTTTTATAACCATGTGTAATTTAAGTTTATTTCTACGTGTGCCCTTTTCCATTAACTATTTTCAGGTTGACAGCTAAATTTACCAAGAAAGAGGAGTTGGAGCTCCCTCTGCTGGTGCTCATTAACTGTCACAATATGAAATCCAAAGTCCATCCCATACATACGGAAACAAAAAATTTTTCAGGTTTTTGAGGAAATAAATGGTTATACATTTTAAATGACATGTTTTAGAACATATTCGAGTTTAATGATATAAATACATTTAAATATAAATACTTATGATAACATTTAATTATAGAGTACTCACTTGGGACAAAACTAAATACTATTGAGAAATAATGTTTTTTCTCCCCAGCTTTGCCGAGGTACAGCTGATGAACAGAAGCTGTATATATTTAAGGTATATGAGTTGATGTTTGACATATGTATACATTGTGAAGTGATTTCTACAATCAAGCTCATAAACATATTCTATCATCTCACACAGTTACCATTTTTGTGTGGGTATGTGTTGAAAACAGGATCTTGGTAAATCTCAAGTATATAATACCATATTGATAAGTATCATCACCATGCTGTCCATCAGATCTCCAGAACTTAATTCATCTTGCATAAGTGCAACTTTGCACCCCTGAGCAGCATCTCCCCCTGTCCCCCACCCTTGAGTCCCTGGCAACCACCATTCTACTCTCTGCTTCTATGGATTCAACTATTTTGGATTCCATACATTCGTGAAATCATGCAGTAACTGTCTTTCTGTATCTGGCTTATTTCACTTAGCATAACATCCTCTAGGCTCATTCATGTTGTGCAAATGGGAGGATTTCCTTCCTTTTTAAGGCTGAATATTCCATTGTGTATACAGGCCATATTTTCTTTGTCCATTCACCCATCAGGAGACATTTAGGTTGTTTTTATATCTTGGCTACTGCGAATAATGCTGCAATGAACATGGAGGTGCGTAACAGTTCTCTGTTCAAGATAGTGATTTCATTACCTTTTGATACATACCCAGAAGTGGGACTGCTGGATTATATGGTAGTTATATTTCTAAATTGAATATATTTCTATATTATATTTCTCTAAATAATAATAAACATACAAACACATCCAATACTTCATAAGGGAAAAATCATCCTTGAAAGATATATCCAATGTGGAAAAAATTTAGAATAAAAAAAAGATAAAAATAATTCTAGAGTGAATTTAAACATTTAAAAATCGAAAAATAAGGGTGCCTGGCTGGTTTAGTTGAGGGAGCATGCAACTCTTGATCTCAGGGTTTTGAGTTCATGTACCTTAGCATAAGTAGCACATAGAGTTACTTAAAGTAAATAAACTTTAAAAATAAAATTCAAAAATTCAAAAATAAAATGTGAAGTTTATTAAAATCTCCAAAATAATTTAAGAGTCTGCACATTTTAAAGACGGATGTATTCTATTATTTAATATTAAAGTACATTAAAAGGATGTCCTAAAATATAAAATTTTTATTTCTGTTTCAATTTGTTTTGACAAAATTAAAACCACAAGAAGAAGAAAAATTTATACAACTTAGGACATTTCTATACCTTTTAGGTAGAAGTAGGAAGACTAATATTCGATTATACTATAGAAAATGGTATCTTATATGAGTAACACAAAACTCTTATCAATGTTCTTCCCATTCTATAAATGGTGGTACCAAGGTGTTAAGTAGCGTCTAGTGTTACTCAAAGCTAAACCAAGGACTTGCTGATATTTTTATCACATGTGCTTTTGTTACAGCAGGTAAGTCTGTCTCCTTATAATGAATTCTAAAACTGAAATATTTTCAAACATTTTATAAAATAATTACAGAAAACACAGAAATACATTTGGACTTCATTACTCCAATAATTTCCAACATGAATCACTGAAATTCTAAGATTCGAATATTTCTGTTCAGATTAACGGCAACTTAATTTGAATCTGTGTTCATCTTTCTTTCCTCCTAACATATTGCTGAGCTCGTTAGGCAACTGAATCCTGCGTGCCATCTTACAAATACTCCTTCTGAATGGGTACAGATGGAATTCATTCGGCTCTCTGCAGTCTAGTTCTTCAAATATATTTCTTCATTCTGTCTCTACTCAGAAGAGTATCTTTAAGGAAAGTCTCCTGAGTGTGGGGCATTGTGCCAGGAATTAGGAGATACAGAAAAAGAAGGCTGGATGAGAGAGAGTTTGCCCCAAGTAGCTCACATTCTCAGGGAGCCAGAACGCGGATACGGTCCGCTCTCACCGAAAGCGGATTTTGATGAGGGTTATGAGTATGGGTGGAGAGATTAATTTTTTTCCCACTGTGCAAACAATCAATCAACAGTTCATGAATATTTCTCTAGAACAGTTATTTATTTTTAGTACTAAACTTGAGTTTTCATTTTCCCTTCGTCTTTAAAAAAATGAGCTGCTTACATTAAATTTTAATCCCCAAATGAAGCAGTGTACATGTCCTGAGACAATGAGAGAAGAGCACACCCAGCCCTTGTACAACCCACTCAGCATGGTAACAACCCAGGTCTCCTGCTGCTCATCTGGAAATCATCCAAGTCACTGGAGCAGACACCTCCAGGGCTGGGCTCCTTCCCCTCTTAGTTTCCATGAGGTCAGGAAAAGGCAAACCATTAGGCTGGCAAATCAAGTACATCAGGTGCACAGGAGTCCTCTCTATCCGCACATAAAAAGTACAAGAGCCAGGATAATTTTGGAAACCACTTTAGTGGAAAAAAAACATTAATGGGTGCATTAATGTTTTATGCACCCATTAAACATTTGTTTACATGTGATCAACTCTTTGTGCTCTTCAAAGAATCTCATTTATTAAAACTAAAGTGCCAGGTTGGGAGCCAAGCTAAGCAGTGGGCCATGCTCTCCTCTTAAGCCCTGGGAAATAGGACTTCAACCTCAAAATCTAGTCACATTATTTTGGTTTGTTAATCCAGAGACCCTGGAACAACATGGCTCATGTTTATGCATCAATTTGTTAGAAATTTGATGTCATGGACCCAGGGGACCAGAGCCCTCAAATAATGTTAAAATGAGCACTATCAGGCAATAAGAGTTATCAGCTGAAAAAAACAGAGAACAGCTATACAATTAACAAAATTAAAAATGCAGAGTAAAAAAATATCAGAGCTTAAGACCAACATGTTAAATGTAGTTAAATGCACAAATAACGTACCTTAGCATAAGTAGCACAAGTCCTAAAACTCTACAGTTCTGAAAAGATCCTCCAACGTATAAAGTACAAAGCAGAGACTCAGGATCAACACTGTGAAATGCCACAGGGAACAAGTTTCCAAGGCCTAACAGCCCTTCTTGAGTCAAACATTGCCACGTCTGTGGTGCTTGGTTACACGAGACTCAGCAGACTTAGGGAATGTGGTTTGAGGGGAAAACAGCAGAGTCAAGAAGAGCAGCCACAAAGAACGGCATAGGCCTTCCCAAAACCCAGTGAGGGGAAAAGGGAGAAAGGGAAAGAGGGGAGAGAGTTTGTCCCATTTCCTTCCAAACTCAACACAAGGAGCATAAAAATCACTCATTGGGGCTAATCCTTAATGGTCTCAGGAGTGATGGCTCAGACGGGTATTATTTGCATTTAACTTACTTAAAGATTGAGCAATATGTAAAGATGGAGGGCCAGGAAAGAAAGCTCAAATTACTTTAACGCGAACCTCCAGTGAGTGTCAGCTTAGGTTAACAGAATCGTGGTCCCAGCCAGATTAACTTGTACCTTTATTACGGAGTCAACCTTTGGCCAAAAAATGATCTCCTTCCTGAAACACTGCTATGGCCACACTCCTCTTTTCTCCTCTGGCTCTAGGATTTGCCTTACCTTCTTTCCTTTCTGATTCATTCTCACCACTAACTCTTCCACTTTAGTTTGTTTCACATGAGGAGAAATCAGAACCAGAAGTCTGGCTGGCCAAGAAAGAGCTCACAGGTATCAAATAAACACTTATCAAATGCCTACTAGAAGCCAGACATTATATGAAGACTCAACAATGAGAAAGTTGTAACTCTTGGGGCACCTGGCTGGCTCAGCCAGAAAAACGTGTGACTCTTGATCTCGGGGTTGTGAGTTTGAACCCCAGGCTGAGTGGAGACATTACTTAAATAAAATTTTTTAAATAAAAATGAAAGCCATAGCTCGTGCTTTTCATTTTAATCTACCAGAGTACAGACTGATAAATGAATATTCTGTAAACGGTATTTACTACTAACCGTTTAGCCTTGAATATATTTTATAGTTTTCTAAGCCTTGCTTATTTTCATTTGGAAAACAGACAAATAATCCCTTACAGGGATTTTAAGAGTATTAAATGAAATCATGGCTATTAAGGACTTTGTACAGTCTCTATAATTAGTAAGCACACAATATTATTATTGTTGTTATTATAATGAAGAAAGTTGCCCAGGAGAACAGAAAAGGTTCTTCCAAAAATATGGTACACTTAAATTTGGGAATCATCTTTGTGAAGGCAAAAAATCATCAAGGATGCTCATTCATACAAGCAAGGTCTGGAATCCAGAACGTCAGTAAATGAGCTGTTGGCAAATACTAAAACTGATCTCTAACTACTCTGTCCTCATTAATATTCCCTGGTTTGTGGAGCAGGCAAAGGCTCTCAAGTGTGTGTCTGACTTGTTTATACGATTGAAGGAGCTGTGCTCTGGGTTTATGGCCACTAAGAATGCTTGCTGTTTTGGCAACCATGTCACATGGTGTATAATCCTCTCAGTTTCAAATCCACCTTCACCCACGTCTTCCATGTTCATTTAATAATCTCTCATCTGCTAACAAACTACCTGATGAAATAAAAGCTTTAGAAAACAACATAATAGATTTCTTCCTTAATGGAAGAACAGTAGATTGTTTCATGAAATGGAAATATGGAAGTTTGAGGGCTAGGATTAGCAACAGCAAGCAGATGGAGACAACAAATTCTGTTAATTATATCCAGTTTTAACAATTAAGTATTTATTACCCTCAATGACTGCAACTCAGAACAAGAAAAAAGTTCAACAGAGTGAGATTCTCTATAATGCCAAAGTCTTTTAAAGATGTACTGATCGAGGACCTAAATTCCATTCTAAAAGCACCCGATTTAACAACAATAATGCATTAACTGTATCTTTATACATCTTAAGTAACCTACGAAAAACTGTGGTATAATATACCCAACTTTCATTGCAACATGTTCCCAAAGACCACAAAACAAGAGAAAACCCAGGTCTTCTTCCAGTGTTTTACTTGAATAACTCGCACTTCTCTTGTCTACCACTAGATGGCACCTGTGTGCCTGTACGGAGAGTGATGGCCCCACTCCTCCCCCTACTGAAGGTGGGAGCTATTCAGGTACCAGCTGAAACTATGAAAGAGCAATTCGAAACAGGTATGCACGAAATATGGCTAGTGCTTAAGTTTCATCAAAAGAAGGACTGCATGAAATGCAAAGCAGTGAAAAGGAAGGGTGCCTTGGATCCATATTTGTCATATATATAAATATTTCACATGGAGTTTAAAAAACTCTGTGAGCTAGATCATTGCTTTTGTTACCTGAACTTCACAGAGAAGGATGCTGAGACAAACAAAAGACAACTTTCCTAATGACTCAGCACTACTTGGAAGCTAAGAGACAGTCTAGCACAACAGCGAAGGTCTCAGATGCCAGCCCCAGGCTGCCTGGATTCTGATTCTAGCTAGGTCATTACTGTGCAAATTGGGGAAGTTATTTTTGCCCTCTGTACGTTAGTTAAAATCACCTATAAGATGGGTAATGATGATGATAACAGGATCTACCTCTCAAGGCTGTTGGGAAGAGGAAATGAATTTATTCACAGTAAGTGTCTACAAGAGTGCCATTATATCACAATAATATTCTGATAAAAATATCAATAGTAATAAAATAATTACTAGCAGCATCACATGACCCCTAATCCCTGCTCCCTTTCAGGTAGAAGGGCAGGCCGGCATAGTGACTAAAGGATAGACTCTGGAACCAGACTACTTGGGTTTAAATTGAGTTTCCTCATCTATAAAATGGGATTAAATGGATTTATATTTGTAAATGCTTTTAAAAATGCCTGGCACGTAGTAGGTGCTTTCCAGTGCTAATAAATAAACACAGAGGAGAGGGCTGGTTTGAAAATTAGAGGATTTGGATTTTAATCTTGGATTTAGTAGCTGTGTGGCTGCAAAGGCAGTTCCCTGGAAGTCCGTTTCCTCATCTTTAAGATTAGCAACTTGAAATATATCCGTTGTCCTCAAATTTGTTTAGGTAACAGTGTATTAGGGAAGCTAAGACAAAGGTACAAATAAGTATCATGCAAGACAGGAAGAACTGCTGCAAAGAGATAATGCTAAGACTAAGGGAATTCAGAAGAAGGAAAGGTTACTGGTATTTTTTTTATTGTGTGGGGGAGGGCTTCATTGAAGTAGAGCATGTGAGCAGAATTTGACCTTACAATAAGCACAGGGCGGAAGAGATTAAGGCCAAGGGAAGAGTGTAAGCAAAGGCTTGAGGACAGGAACACATGGATCAGGGATGAGTAACGGGGAAGAGTTCGGTAAGGGGGCATGAGTGAAGGTCACGTAGACAAATTAGGCTGGGGTGGATCTCAGAGAGCTTGGAGAGCCAGGCTGGCCAGCGTGGATTTTGTTACACAGACACAAAAGATGGCTTGAGTCAATGGCATTGTTGAGAGAAGGGATTAATGAGGAGTCAGAAAGCTCCCAAAAGTTCCCAGCCTGGGTGGACAAACAGAAATGGAAGAGGAGGTGCAGAGAGCCAATGACACGCTGATTTGGAGATGCCAGAGGAACAGTCAAGTGGAGCTGACCCATGGGTGAGAAAGCGTGGGCTGAGCCGGCAGTGAGGATGGAGAACACGATCAGTAGTCCTGTACACTGAGGACAGGGTACCCAGGAGGAAAGACAGCAGGGACTGGCAACCTGGGCGTGAGATGGCAAGTGGTGTAAAGGAGTCATGAGGAGAACCAGGAAGGTATCATGGGAGCCGTGAGCAGACTGGTTGACAATGTCCAGGGCTACAGAGAAGTCAATGTGGGTACAAGTGACATCTGGTATCTAGGTCCTTTAACAGAGTAAATTCATCAGGAACGAGTGGGGTTGGGGGTAGCAGAACACAAGGACGTGGTGACACTGGAGGCAGGGCTCGAAAGGAGAATGGAGATGGAAAGGCATTATTTTCTGACATGTACCAAAGTGTTAACAGTGGTATTTAGCTTTGTCTCTGTGGTAGAATTTTTAGCTATTTTGCTTCCTATATTTCTACCTGTTCTACAATAAATATGAATGGCTTTGGTAATCACAAGATAGTAAAGAATTAGAACTCAGAAAGCAAAACTGACAGACATCAATTCAAACTTTATGGATTTTTGTTGTAATACTAATACTTCTAGAAGTTTCAGTTCCTGGAAAATAGGGAAATGCATAATAGAAAACTATTATTTACGAAGTATTTAGCTATGGACCAACAAAAAGAGATGGTATTGGGGTCATGAAAACCAGGACTTTGCTTCCTTCGACTGCTGTGTTGGTGACACTCCAGAACCCTTGAAAAGAGCCGGGCTGGAGTGGACAGGTCAAAGGTAGATAAAACTAGGAAAACACCTGAGGTCAGGACCGCGAGAAAACTTTACCTGATTATGAATAAATCCACCTCTGACATCATTTCTAAAATCCAAATCTAGATAAGACTGAATGAGTTTTATCCCCCATCCTTCTAAGGAAAACTTCTCAGGCGGTGCGGAAAAAGTCTTCCTAGGACCAAAAGGAAGATCGAGCAACTGCATTTACTTTGAGATAGTTCCTGTCACTTCTTTTGATTTAGACATGGCTCATGTTTAGTGAAATGTCTTAATACAAAGCGTTACTTTAAAAATCCCCACGTACAACTTTAAATGATTTACTTAAAATACCACTATAGAAAGTTTTGCTAACGTTAACCACCAAGTGTCACAATTAAGATGGCTACAAAGCATTAAAGAAGTCAAACGAATTAGACTATGCATGCAGAGGTAAACAGCAATCTGAAAATCTGCTAATAGAACGTCACCACAATGTGAAGTCTGGAAATGTTAAATTAAGAAACGTTCAGAGTAAGTGAGAAAGATGAAATTCTGAAGGACGAAACCTAGTATCTGGCCCAATGTCCATTTTTAATTCAATCTTTTGTGTTACAATGTTTTGTGTGAGCCTTTTCAGGGCCATTGTTCCCCTGTGGTCCAACTGGAGAACCCCTTGGTCTGGCTAGCCAGGGTGACTGCACTGCCCCCAAGCCTGTCCCTCCAACACAATACCCCCCTAATATAATTATTCAGAGAAGAGGCCAACAGTATGACTGCTCTGACACCTGGGTCATGGCCTCTGACACAGGATCTGGGGCCAGCCCAAGTCTGGTCCAGCATCAGAAGAGCAGGAAAAAATGCTAAGGGGGATGGGTGGGAAAGGAAAGCCTAGCGAAATACTCTGCTTTAAAATGGTATGTGTAAGCACAGTAACAAAAACACAAATCACATGCAAACAATGTGATTTGCGTTCAAGTTATCCAAACGTTGTTAGATGGTAGTTTTCTCCTCTGACAGGAGGAGAGAGAGATTAGTGGAGCAGGCCTCTTTCAAGTGGGAATTCTTTGTCTTCTATCATCAGACTTACATTAGAATGGAAGAAGTTAATTCGTGATGGTTAAAACAATGCCTGACATGAACGTGTGAGTATGTGGATTTAAAAACAGGTTTTCAGCTAACAGAATGTAAATTTTACTTAAAGCTGAGATTAAAATTTCATTCTCCTCGTTTATAAACTGAATTTCTGTAAAGGATTGTTAATGATAAACATCTTTCATGTCCATTACAAATTTAAAGGATTTTTGTTAATGATCACTTGGCCAAAACGTTATAAATCTGTTCTGTGATAATACAGATTATTTGAGTGTAAAACAGACACAGTGGCAGATGGGAGGGGGCAACCCCCACTCCCCAAATCTCCCTGTGTTCTGTGTAACAACTCTCTATGGAAGCTGATGGTAGAGTATTTGTCTAAACCTGAAATGACTCAGCCCCTTTTGTTCTGCCCCCTTGAAGGGCCTTAAGACAAATAACGCCTCTCACTCCCAGTGAAAACATCCCCTCTCCTACTGAGTTTAGGATAATTTAGAAGAAAGTTCTTTGCATGTGACATCTGAGAATCAGTTTCCTACCAAAATAAGTATATCCTACTCATAATCTCTATTTTAAAACACCCCCCAAAAAAACTCGGGATTGTTTTTACAAAATCCAGAAGCAAATGGCTTTTTCAGTCATATTGTGTTCACTGATACTTCGGTCACGTTATTTTTTGAACATGTGATTTCATCTTTATACATCTATAAGGTTTTCCAGACTTCTTGCAAAAACTGTTTTTCGTTTTTGACAAATGCATTACTTGAGGTTGTCTGGATAAGAAATATTTGGTGTTAAAGATTTCTACTTGAACACTGCCATGAATGAATCTGATTTACATCCAAACCCCGAAAAACAAAACCTCCCACAAACATGGGTTTTGATCTTTTATGTTCTTTTCTTACGATACTTCTTTCCTTTTGTGAATCCCTGTGGAAAAAAGACACCTCATTTGTCCAATTTTGTAAGATGAGAGAGCATGGCCACTGAGTCTCTCTACCACATAATCAATTAATGGAATTATGCTGGTGGCTGATATCTCCTTCGGGGTGGGGAGGAGAAAAAGGCAGACTCCAAAAGAGCAGTGGCTTAACTGTCCCCAAATTTATGAGAGCTTTATGTGAACAGTACTAATAAAGCTGGTCCACAAATATGTTCCTGAATAACTTAAAAGTGAATATAATGGAACAACTGCTGATTTTAAGAATTTAGAATTATAAGATTAAAAAAATGTGTTAGAGTGGGGGGAGCATGCAGCCTCCCAGGACAATTAAGATGCTACAAAGTTTACTTAAGAAAATGAAATAAATTAATTATATTGATATTTCTATCACAAACAATCCTCACCCTAAAAAAATCCAAGTGCTTGACTTATGATACTGTACTTGGCTTAGCATTTGTTTAAGTAGCTGCTCTGTCTGCCAACACACTTACACTGTCTCACATATATCACATCCTTACAAACAATATTTTTATAGACTGACAGAGAGAGCCTATTCATGACAACCAAACATCCCCTGAAGCCATGAAATAAATTTCCTTCCAGGACTAACATTTCTCTGTTTCAATGTCATGGGCTTGCCATGCCATTTTGACCCTTTTGTGAGGCAACATGGAAATACCATCTATCATCTCCTGAACCACAGTGACTTGGTCGGAGGTGCACAGTTTCATTGCAAAAACATCTGTGGTTTGATAACCATTCCTCCAAATCTCAGCCCTCGGCAGTTAAAAGCATGCTTACAAGATGGGAAGGATGCAGGTAGACAGCTTGAAACCAATCTTAAATTTCTTCTCAAGTGGGAAATGCAAGCCGGGGAAATATCAGCCTCATCAATCACAGTGATAAAACACGATCGTGTTATTTATTTATGCCTCCTTTAGAATTCACAAGAAGCACTACATTACAAACAATTTATTTAAACTTTGCTGAATGTATCACTCTGAAATCAATTTTCATTTTAGCAGATAAGGGAATTGTGGGCGTTCTTTGACACAAGCAGGTGCAGGTCATTACCATGTTAATTGGCTATTAATAGCCTACTCAAATTCTATATAAACCTTAAATCTTTCAGGTATTAAAAGACACTGAAGATCACTGGGGTCCTTTTGGAAAGTATTCAATATATCTTAAGATGGTTTTCAACACACATGATAGAGAATCTCAAACAATCTGAGCATACAGAGTTAAACAAAAAGGCGTTTTCTGATAAATAAAACATTCAACAGAAGATCTAAGGTTTCTTATATTCCGTAGCTGTTCTTTCAGAAGAGCTATTGTTGTAACCATGTGCATAGTCACTGTAAAACCATTCCTAATTTGGAAATACTGATTAAAGATTAAAAACAAAACACGGCATTTTTTAACCTTTTAAATTTTTTTTAAACATTTTGACGATTTGCTTTATTACTTGTTCTCTTGTGTGCATGTGCAAGTGTACACACACACACACACACACAATTTTCTTTTGTTGAATCATCATACTTCACACCTAAATACTTGGACATGCTTCCCCTGAAAACAAGGACGTTCTCTCCTATACAACCATAATACCATGATCATATCCAATAAATTTAACAAAAACACAATTTTGTCTACTATATTTCCCAAATTACTTCCAAAATGTCCTTTATAGCTGCCCCCTCCCTAGCAGTACGATGGAGGGTCACACACTGCATGTTGTAGCTCCTTCATGGAGGATTGCTCCCTGTACTTCTCCTATCTTTCATGACAATGACACCTTTGAAGAATCCAGTACAGATGTTTTGTAGACGCTCTCACAATCTGGACTTCTCTGTTTGTTTCCTCATTTTTAGACTCAGATTAAACATTTTCTTTTTTTTGCTAAGACTACTTTATCAGTCAGATTATGACTCTAACACAGGGTCTTTTATTCAGGGAAATTTAAAACTCACATTTTTTGCAAGTGAATTTGTTTTGAGTTTTGAATTTGTTAGATTGCTTGTTGAAGGGGAATATTATGGTTTCAAAAGCTTTCCTAACCTCAGAATGGCCTAATTTTCTCACTGGCCAATCTTATCTAATTATCTACATTTATCCATATAAATGAACTCTTGCCTGACACTGAGGACAAAAAAAAAGAAGAGAAAAGCACCAACATATTTTTAGGCTTCTTGAAAGATTTCTAGAAATATCTGATATATTTTTTTTATATATGTAATGCAAATGCAGATTTTTTTTTTCTAAAAAATTCTCAATGAGCCACACTGGAATGCCAATTTGTAATATGCACACAGCCTGGGAATAAAGCATACAAGGAAGCAGGGCCACACACGTGTGCCACTGAGTCAACCTGGGAAAAAGAATACGATGAAAACAATCCCTGTAATTCCTCAGAATAGAAATGTGCATTAGCAAAATGAGAAACAGTGTCTCCTTACTTTTTGAAGTTTTCAGAGGTTTAAAATGTAGTTTCTATAGTTTTTTGGAGTCAGAATTAAAGCCCATCTGCCATGATTTTTCTTCTGAGACAAAAGGTCATTTTATGGAAAGAATGGGAATGTATTCAAGAAAGGGAAACACACTAAAAACCATCCTAATTGGCCATCCAGATGGAGAAAGGTGAAAGTTCAAAAAAATTATTTTAATTGTTTCCTCCACTAATATTTCTAGATCATCCAAAACCCTATAACTTGTCAAATGATCCTAGAAACCACAGGAATCTTCTTTCCTTATTATGTTAAGTCATCATCAAGCATAAGTTAATATGGTTTCAATACATAAATTCATAGAGAATCTTCAACAATTTGAGCATATAGAGTTTTTCTGGAGGTACTACTATATTTTGGGGACTTAATTAGTATATTACAATTTTTTTTCTGATAATTAAAATATCCCTGTGCCCTGTAGCGAGCAGTGTTTGTGGTGTGCTTTGGTTGCAAGAAGCTCACAGCTAAACTTATAGGCATATCTAGCAACTGTACAGGACCCTACGGCATGCAATAAAGAAGTCAATATCCTGGCTTCATCGCTTTTCCAACTTTATTTATCTTGGCTCCAATTTCTTCATCTAGGTATATTCAATTTTAAAAAATACTTTTTTCTCATTAGGATCAAATGTTTGTTATAGAAAGTTTATAAAACTCAGACAAGCAAAAAAAGAAAATAAAAATAAAATATCTTAATACCAGCACCCAGATATAAGCACTTTCAACATGAGGTTGTATCTCTTTTTTTTCATTCCCTTTTCTATTCACATACAGACATAATATTTTTTGTATCTTACAGACTGCTTTTTCTCACTCAATATACTGTGAATAACCATTCATGCTACTAAATATTCTTCTAAAACATTCCTTTCAATGTCCACATTTATTCAAATTGTAAGGATGTACCACTGTTTATTTTATTAACCTCTGTAACTGAATATTTAGGTTTCTTCCAGCTTTTCACAATTATAAATGATCCTGCACACTACAGTGAACATCCTTATGGTTAAATGTGTGTGTCCATGGGGCGCCTGTGTGGGTCAGTTGGTTGAGCGTCCAACTCTTGGTTTTAGCTCGGGTCCTGACTCAGGGTCATGAGATTGAGCCCCGTGTAGGGCCTTGCGCTCAGCTGAGAGTCTGCTTCTCTCCCTCTCCCCCTGCTTGCTCACTCTTTTTTTGCTCTCTCTAAAAATAAATCAAATCTTAAATGTGTGTGTTCATTAGTATTTTCTCATGATAGGTGTCTACTAACAGAATTGCTACATAAAGGAGTATGCATATCACAACCCCCCCTTGCGGTGTTACCCAGTTATGCCTAGAAAAGTTGTGTATCACTTTACATTCCTACTATTAGTATGAATATTGTTTAATCCCAAACCCTTACAAACACTGAGACATATATCACCTATTTGTTTTCTGTTGTTGTTGTTGAATTTTGTGTTTCCGTACCGAGTCACTCCAAATCTTTCCTGAAAAGGAAGCAGGAGATATGTACATCTGAAATAATGACTTGTTAGATATATTTATACAATCTACCAGGGAAGATGGACACACTGTGGTAATCAGGCAAAATGTGCTGCCTACCATCTACACAGGTTTCTTAAGTTATTGTTAACATCCTGGCATGCTGAGAAAGCGAAGATGCCATTTTAACCTTCAGCTGAAGCAACAGCTCTAGTTTCTGTAATAAACCAAGATAAGCGTCAGTGGAGTCAGCTATCTCAGCTAATTCAACAGACTTCCACCTACACAGGGCAGCCTACATTTTCTGGGATGTTATGCAAAGTCTTTCAAGGTTTCACATGTTTTAAAAACAGAGTAGCTATAATCAAGACAGTATGGTACTGGCACAAAAACAGACACATAGATCAATGGAACAGAATAGAGAGCCCAGAAATGGACCCTCAACTCTATGGTCAACTAATCTTCGACAAAGCAGGAAAGAATGTCCAGTGGAAACAAGACAGTCTCTTTAACTAATGGTGTTGGGAAAATTGGACAGCCACATGCAGAAGAATGAAACTGGACCATTTCCTTACACCACACACAAAAATAGACTCAAAATGGATGAAAGACCTAAATGTGAGACAGGAATCCATCAAAAGCCTTGAGGAGAACACAGGCAGCAACCTCTTCGACCTCAGCCGCAGCAACTTCTTCCTAGAAACATCACCAAAGGCAAGGGAAGCAAGGGCAAAAATGAACTATTGGGACTTCATCAAGATAAAAAGCTTTTGCACGTCAAAGGAAACAGTTAACAAAACCAGAAGACAACCGACAGAATGGGAGAAGATATTTGCAGATGACAGATAAAGGGCTTGTATACAAAATCTGTAAAGAACTTATCAAACTCAACACCCAAAGAACAAATAATCCAGTGAAGAAATGGGCAGAAGACATGAACAGACATTTCTGCAAAGAAGACATCCAAATGGCCAACAGACACATGAAAAAGTGCTCCACATCACTCAGCATCAGGGAAATCCAAATCAAAACCTTAGTGAGATACCACCTCACACCAGTCAGAATGGCTAAAATTAACAAGTAGAGAAATGACATGTTGGCAAGGATGCAGACAAAGGGGAACCCTCCTACACTGATGGTGAGAATGCAAGCTGGTGCAGCCACTCTGGAAAACAGTATGGAGGTTCCTCAAAAAGTTGAAAATAGAGCTACCCTATGACCCAGCAATTACACTACTGGGTATTTACCCCAAAGATACAAATGTATGTGCACCCCAATGTTTATAGCAGCAATGTCCACAATAGCCAAACTATGTAAAGAGCCTAGATGTCCATCAACAGATGAATGGGTAAAGAAGATGTGGTGTATATACACAATGGAATATTATGCAGCCATCAAAAAGAATGAAATCTTGCCATTTGCAATGACGTGGATGGAACTAGAGGGTATTATGCTAAGCGAAATAAGTCAATCAGAGCAAGATCAGTATCATATGATCTCAATGATATGAGGAATTTGAGAAACAAGACAGGATCACAGGGGAAGAGAAGGAAAAATGAAACAAGATGAAACCAGAGGGGGAGACAAACTGTAAGAGACTCTTAATCTCAGGAAACATACTGAGGGTTGCTAGAGTGGAGTGGGGTGGGAGGGATGGGGTAGCTGGGTGATGGACACTGGGGAGGGTATTACTACGGTGAGTGCTGTGAATTGTGTAACACTGATGAATCACAGAGCTGTACCCCTGGGACAAATAATACATTATACGCTAATTAAAAAATTAAAAAATAAATAAAACAGAGTAGGAAAATATGTAGAATCTCAATAAAGCCTGTGAAGATTACATTATCACACTAGTTTATACAAATCAACTGATAAATCAGATTGTTTAGATGCTAAGATACTCTAGTATTTAGCCTGTTCGGATGATTAGTCTAAGACTATTGTTTATACCATGCCTTCTTTAATTCTTTCATTATCCCTTCAGGGTCCTTCACCCAGTTAACCTGTTATCATTCAGATATCAATTCAGTATCAGTTTCTCAGGGAAATCTACCCTGACCTCCACCCTCAAGCCATCTCCTGTCCCCTGTAACACAGCCTTATAACTCCCTCTGCTTTTCCATCAGAGCACTTACTAAAGTTTGCAATGATAATTTCCGTGGTGATTTTATGAATGTCCATTTTCTCTTCTAGGCTGTACAGCTCCATAACTGAGTAGTTACTGAGAAATATCTTGATTCAATATTTTGGAATGGTGGTCTCCCAAATCTTTTATTTTACCTTCCATTAGTAAAATATTTTTCTAGCATACCTATTCATAACATACATACTTTTATTTATAACATATACACGTATAACTGTCCTGATATACAATGCACATTATGAAATAAACATGCACAAATATTTTTAAAGGCTAAGGTACAAAATATTTTCCTCCAGGAATGGCCTATCTTGCAGCTCCCCTTCTACCCCATGGACTAATTAATTAGTACAATGCTAAAAATTTTATTTGCATGAACTAAGTTTTTTTTTTTTTAAGAACAGGCTTAAAACAAAAACAAAACAAAACCAGCAAGTATAATTACTGCTTTACAACAATTTTTTTTCTATCCACCCTGAAGTTTCTTTCATGTGCTAATGGTGGTATTTAAAAAACCTCCTCTCCTTTAACTTACTTAGATCTTTAAGGACCTCACACATCTAAAGACTCTTTACATTCACCAGAAACTTCCAGAGTGGTCTGAGGGCTGACAAGCAGTATGATTAATGGACAGTATTGATTTAATTTTCTACAAGAGTTTTTCCTTCTATAAGGAAAACTGTAATTCATGTCATTTTGCCATGTTTACAGATTCTTAAAAATAGGAGAATGAAAAGCTTACTGAAGTTTTTCCATCACTCAAAAAGTGCCATTTGAAAGCTCCAGCCTATAAAACAATCAAAAGCTGATGGATGGCTAGGAGTTATCTTCTTAAGACCAAGGAACTATTGCTTTTATTTGTCACCATTTTAATCAGGTTTTACTAGCACATCTAGAAAAGAAACAGGAAATAAAACAGTAAAATCAGTTTAATAAATAAGGTTCAAAACATAAATACAAAGTGCTAC
This sequence comes from Zalophus californianus, assembly GCF_009762305.2. Taxonomy (NCBI): domain Eukaryota; kingdom Metazoa; phylum Chordata; class Mammalia; order Carnivora; family Otariidae; genus Zalophus; species Zalophus californianus. Next base: position 96,586,830 of record NC_045600.1, read on the forward strand.
AGAGGACAATGGGATTTTTTAGAAGAAAGATATATCAAGCTAAAGGTTTAGTATAAAGCTCTTAGTTAAAAGCCATGAAACAGATGTCAACATCATCAGATATAAATGATTAAAGTTTCTTCAAATGTCTTAATTTGAAGTGTCATTTGCAACCAAGCTAAACACTACAAATAGTGGGACTAATTTTGATCTCATGTACTTTTTATATTTTATATCTGAAGAAAAACTTGACTTAACATATGAAGAGCTACACAACTGGTGATTCTCATCCTCACCCATATTTTGATAGTACCTTTTTTTTTTTAAGTCTTCTGTTGTTTTGCTTTCCTTAAAGGAAAAATATTTCAAATGGAAATTTAATTTGAGGGAGTCAGTATATCCCAGGAAGGGATATTTGCTGGTAGCAAAGGAGACAGAGAAGGATGCTTTGCCCAGGGCATCCATGACTCAAACTACTCCATCAGACCCCAAACTTAAGTGACATCAGACTCAAAACTGGAAACACATCACAATTGGTATTTCACTTTATGGACTAGTAAAAATAAAACAACACACAGCCACTTGAAATAATGGAACTTCCTTATCCTGCTTATTTTCTCCATCTCCACAGGGGCCTTACTTTATTTAGGGCTCTTTTCAAGTCAGGCATGTGGAATGAGGCTCCACAAGTACTGTAAATCTTTACCCCAGTGCCACAGGTCAAAGGGTTATCTGTGCTATGTAGTTTTAGGGTAGATGATCTTCTTTACTCTTTTCTTTTTCTTTCTCCCCCCCCCTTTTTTTTTAAGCAGGAGAACAAAACGAATGCATATGAATCAGAGCAAACTAATTTAGGTACTAAAAATTTCCTCTTCTCGAGATAAACTGCTTTCTCAAGAAACCACTAAATATCAACTTTTCGGACATTCTACAAAGAGAAACCAGATGCAACTGAGCTCCCCCTCCCCACCTCCACCGTCTGCTAGAAAACTTGCCACACAGCTGCTAAAGCAGTAAAACAACTTCAAGCCTACAAAAGTGATGACCATTTAGGCAAATGCATCCATTTCATTCTTGGGGGGAAAAAGAACAACTTGGCTTTATCGTAAAAAAAAAAAAAGTAGTAGCTGTGCATCGTTTTTGTTCACAAATTACACCGCATTTAATAAAAAGACAGATGTTTTTCACAGAGCTTTCCATGTTTTAGAGCATTCTGAAAGGTGGCTATTCAAGACTGAGAATATGAAAGCCCAGGAAAAACCATCAAAATTCTTTTCTCAATTATTTTTTGGGATTTTATACAGAAAGTTGAAGCTTATTTTTTTTAAAAAGATGGTAAAAAAAATATTTAAGAAAGTACAGGCATTTATCTCTCTCCCTTCCTTCCGTCTCTCCAAATGATTTTCCTTAAAACAAGAAATAAAACTGTGAGGTATAACATCCCACAGGATGCCATTAATACAATTCTGATGCAGTACAATGTGCAGCAGAAGAGTATAAGGCATTGAAGGCATTGTCACTTTAATGCTGCTCACCATGCTCTGACTTTAAGAGGCAAAAATGCAAATTATGATAGCATTGCTATTACAGTAAAATATCTTCTGTAATTTGTTACAAGATTCGGTTTGGAATTTGCCAACTATATTTCTCCCATAATACAGCAGCAATGATTTACCTGATCCTCTTTGCTTCCTTCTTATTTAAAATTCTTCTATGTTTGTGTGGTCAGAAAAGGAAGTGATAAATGTTTAGAATTGCACCAAATTGAGATTATGTATGACCTTATCTATATGGATAGAAACTATAGAAAGAATTTCAGTTTCCTGAGGTCTAGGAAGATAATTAAAAAAAGACTGAATGGACAGTGATTAACACAGGAAATGAGAATGTTCAAGGTTTCACAGAGTAAGAGGAATTTCAGTTGGATTTGTTGGATGTGTCTCACTTTCCTGAAAATGACCTACTGTCCTTTGTTTTACAGTTATGCTGACAGAGGTTTCTTCTGCTCAAGTTTTTCATCAGCTTCTTTCAAGGTAGCTAAGCCAGAGAGATGCTAGGTCTCTTGAAGCATGTCTGCATCAGTATGCAGCCTTAACTCCCAGATGCACAGATTCACCGTTTCAGATCTTCTGAAAGCTAAACATATTAAGCTGTTACAGACATCTCCTCTAGGACACCAACCTTTTTAACCTAACATGAGCAAAACTCAACTCAGTATCTCCCACTTCCCCAAACCTGATTTTGCTCCTAAAAGCCCTACTCCAATTAAAGCACCATCCACCCAGAGCTCTTAGGAATCATTCCAACTTCTTCCTCTCTGTAATCATATTTATAAAGAGTAATTTAGTTACTGAGCACTTACTTTGTATCATACAGTGTGCTGAGGGTTCCACATGCACTAGCACATTTAATCCTCAACATCCTAGGGGTGCCTGGGTGGCTCAGTGTGTTAAGTGTCTGACTCTTGATCTCAGCTCAGGTCTTGATTTCAGGGTCGTGAGTTCAGGCCCTGCATTGGGCTCCATGCTGGGTATGGAGCCTACTTAAATCATCATCATCATCCTCAACATCCTCAACATCCTCAATCCTCAACATCCTAGACATTTACAGCAAGCTGAGGATCATGAAGGTAGAGTGACTTGACACTAGTGGGTGGGGAACTAGGATTCAAATCCTGGCCATCTGGGGAATGCAAACTGGTGCAGCCACTCTGGAAAACAGTATGGAGGTTCCTCAAAAAGTTGAAAATAGAGCTACCCTATGACCCAGCAATTGTACTACTGGGTATTTACCCAAAGATACAAATGTACCAATCCAAAGGGTACATGCACCCCAGTGTTTACAAAAGCAATGTCCACAATAGCCAAACTATGGAAAGAGCCCAGATGTCCATCAGAATGGATAAAGATGGTGTGTACACACACACACACACACACACACACACACACACACACACACACACACACTGGAATGTTATGCAGCCATAAAAAATGAAATCTTGCCATTTGCAATGACATGGATAGAACTAGAAGGTATTATGCTAAGCGAAATAAGTCAGTCAGAGAAAGACAATTATCATATGATCTCACTGACATGTGGAATTTAAGAAACAAGGCAGAGGATCATAGGGGAAGAGAGGAAAAAATGAAACAAGATGAAACCATAGAAGGAGACAAACCATAAGAGACTCAATCTCAGGAAACAAACTGAGGGTTGTTGGACAGGAGGGAGGATCGGGAGGCTGGGTGACGGACACTGGGGAGGGTATATGTTCTGGTGAGTGCTGTGTATTGTGTAAGACTGATGAATCACAGATCCGTACCCCTGAAACAAATACATATGTTAATACTACAAAAAAATAAAATAAACAAACAAAAATAAATAAATCCTGGCCATTTGATCTCAAAACCCAGTCTTCTGTTTTAATTTCTAAATTTCTATACACTTAAGCTGACCTTTCTTGGTATACCGTTGTACTTAACACATGTATAGATTTGTTCACCCCACCACAATCAGGATACAGAAGAATTCTATTACATCAAGAAACCCCTTTGTGGGGGGCGCCTGGGTGGCTCAGTCGTTAAGTGTCCGCCTTCGGCTCAGGTCATGATCCCAGGGTCCTGGGATCGAGCCCCACATCGGGCTCCCTGCTCGGCGGGAAGCCTGCTTCTCCCTCTCCCACTCCCGTTGCTTGTGTTCCTGCTCTCGCTGTCTCTGTCAAATAAATAAATAAAATCTTCAAAAAAACCCACAAAAAACAGCTTGTGTTTCCCGTTTGTAGTTAAATCCTGCCCCCACCCCTAATCCATGGCAATCACTAATCTAGTTCTGACCTTCCAAGAATGCCATATAAGGGGAATGATACGGAATATATAACCTTTTGAGACTAGCCTCTTTCATTCAGTATGCCATTGAGATCTGCCCACAAATTGTTGCAAAAGCAGCAATACAGGTCATTGCTCTTCGTTGCTGAGAGTATTTCAACTGTATAGATATACTGCAGTTTGTTCATCTGTTCATCCAGTGAAGGACATTTACTGTTTCCAGTATTTGCGGTGTAACAGAGCTATACGTTTGTGTTACAGTTCCCTGTGTGAACATAAGTTTTCATTTTTCTAGAGTAAACACCTAGGATGGGACTGCTGGGTCATATGGTACACGCATGTTTGACTTTAAAACAAAAAAAGCACTAAGTTTTTTTCCAGAGTGGCTGGACCATTTTGCATTCCTACAGTTCCAGGTGTTCTGCATCCATGTCAGCACTTGTTATTGGACGTTTTGGCATTTAAAATTTTTCAGTCGGTACCTGGGTGGCTCAGGTGGTTAAGCGTCTGCCTCCGACTCAGGTCATGATCCCAGGGTCCTGGGATCGAGCCCCGCCTCGGGCTCCCTGCACAGCGGGGAGTCTGCTTCTCCCTCTACCCCTCCCCTCTGCTTGTGATCTCGCTAATAAATAAATAAAATCTTTAAAAAAAATAAAGGATAAAAAGACAAATAAAATTTTTCAGTCATTCTAATAGGTATGCAGTAGTAGCTTACTGTAGTTTAAAATTTTAAATTTGCATTTCCCTAATGGCTAATGATGTTGAGCATCGTTTCAAAGATCCTTCAGGGGTGTGACCCCATACCTATATCTGAAGGCCTCCCATCAGGCCATACGTAATCAGTCAAGTCCTGATTGAGCTGAGATTAAGAGTCGGATGCTTAACCGACTAAGCCACACAGGCGCCCCATGATTGTTCTAAGCCCAAAACAACTTCACATCTGCCTTCTCTCCAATAAACTATTGTCTTAGTCACACCCTCATCATCTTAAATTACTTCAACAACCATCATATTGATTTCCCGTCTTCAGTAACCCCCTCCCTGGCCCATACTCACTGCATTTGCTAAAGCTATCCTCAACATTGTCTTTCTAAAACAAGCCATGTTTTACTTTCAGTTAAAAATTTTTAATGGCTCCTCATTACTGTATTGTAGGAAAATATTATTAGGGTACACAGGGCTCTTAAAACATGGTTCCTCTTTAACTCCACGGCTTCAGTCTCTACAACCCTTACTCATACGACCCATGTTTTAGCCATAGTACACCAATGAGGCTAGCTCTTCAATCTTCTTTTTTGTACCCTGTAACTTCCTATTATTGGAATGACTTTCCTCCATTCTCTACTACGTAAAACATTCTCCATCATGCAGTAAAAATTATCCATTTATCCTTTATGCTTCTAGAACACTGACTATATCCCAATTTTGTCCATTAGCACATTTTCCTATGGACACTAACAGGTCCCCTTCATGCTGTGCTTAGATACTTTGGAAGCAGGCATGCCATCTAATGTTCATACTCCTTGTCCCCAATACAGGACCTGGTACAGAGTATGTGCTCTCAATCAATATAAACCAATTTTTAAATTTTAACAATAATGGAAAATAAACAACATCCATAATTAGGGGGGGGGACTTTAACATGAAAATTTTATGAAACAAGAAATGGCAATGAAATTGGTATAGATAGCAATCTTGTGTTATTAAACCAATAGCTTACATAAAGTTCTAACAAAAATATATATTGTATCAACCCTACAATTAGAAATTTTACATTTTTATTTAGCACTATCTTCTAGGCAAGGTCTTCAGGAGGTATTAGGAGAAGAAATAACACAAGCCAAAACTGTCTGTTGTGGGGATGATTTCAATTTTGTGATTGATTTATTGGTAATTAATTTACATTAACTTAATGGTAACTGCAGCCCATTATCAGTAACTTCTAAACTGAGTTCATCTTCTGATTTGCAAGGCCACTGAACTCCTGTGTCATAAGCCTTCTAGGAGCGGCCCAAAAGAACAACCAAGAAAGCATAGAAGTCTCTTTATCTGAGACCTATTGAGTTCCATAAAACACTGTACTCACTGTATTCACACAGTGTTTAATGAGGGCTTTGTAAAAGGTATTGTAGCTCTAAGAGCCTATCCTAAAGCTCAATGGTAGCAGCTGAGTGGGCTCAAAAATACTGTTCTTTGAGTGACTAATAAATGCTCCTGAATTCACACTGTGGCTTCAAAGAACAGTTTATATTATGGGTTTATGGAATCCATGGCTATATTCCTTTACTTCCTTCTTCATTTAAAAACACAAAATTTAATTAACTTGGCAACATCACAGTTCCCTAAAATGAAATGTCCCAAATCAAGGGTAATTAGGCATTCTCAGGGGGAGAGAATACACCATTAGATTTGTGACTACATGCCTCTTGAGAGCTGACTCAAGCAAGGGGAGGGAGAAATTAAAACACTTTAACACAGTTACAGGGCTGACTTTAAGACAAGCATAAACCAAAGATCCAAATATCTTTCCCTTTATAAAAGAGTAGGGTTTGTTTTTTTAGATATGGGATCAGTATTACCTAACACTTTGATTTTTGAAGAGGGTCTGCACAAAGAAATTTCCAAATTTACTGATTTGGTGGAGATACATATGTGTATGTATAGATACAGATAAATTATACCGTGATTGTAGTTCCCAAAAGGTGAGTATAAACTGATTAAAAGCAGAATATGGTGTTTTCTGAAGAAATCTTTATGATTTGTATGCATGGAAATTGCCATGTGCAACAGGATTGTAGCAAACGCGGAGTGTAGACTTAAAGCATCTCTGAATCAGAAAGGAAGTGGAAAAAAAAACTTTCAGGGAAGAGGTAGTTCTGAGCTGCTTCACGTCTTATTTCTCCACATTATATTTTACACACTGCAACAGAAAGATATTTCTAAACAAATCTAATCAGGTCACTTGCTTGCTTAAAATCATTTGGTGGTTTCATGCTGCCCTTAGGATAAAGCCCAAATCCCCTCAGGTAGTTTCCCAGGTGCTGGCGACACTCTGTCATCAAACAGTAACATTTCGTCTTCTCTGGAGCATGGTCCACCTCACCTCCTGGATGTCCCACGTGATTTTCACCAGTCCCTGAGTATCTCCTGGGTTCTGCCCTTCCCTCTTTGCAGAGCAGATTTACCATGAAGTTGTGAGAACTTTTCAATTTTCAGAACCCTTCACACTTGCCTGGAGCCTATACTCTACAGTGTAGGTACAAGGCCCTATACCAACAGTGTATTTTTACGTTATTTTTATGTTATATATTATTTTATTAGGTCCCATATAACCTGTACCTGCCCCTGCCCCTTTGCCTGACTAATCATACTCATCCTTTAGATCTCAACTTAAATGTTACTTCTTCCTGGAAGCCATCTCTATTCCAGCCCTGAAACAGGACAGAAGCACCTGCCAAATGTTGTCAAAGAGTTTATCACCTGGTTTTTTAGTTGCTTATTTGTTGGTCTTCCTCCTAGACTCAGATGTTATGACCATGTTTACATTAAATATGGCAGTACCTAACACAGGGACTACCATATCGTAAGCTTTGTAAATATCTGAGAATGAAAAAATGACTTTGTGAATGAGCACTCAGTGAGAGACAAATATAGGAAGAAGGGCCCAAACTGGAAGATTATACCTGAGAGCTTGGGATTCATCCACTTCCTGGGTGTCCAGGGAAAAAAATGCTTTGGTTAAGGGATGATACCCATGACAGGCCATGTTTATCCCCATGTGAAAGCTGACAAGTATGGGGAGATAGGACTAGAAACAAAATATGCCATAAAAAGTGCAGTAAAAGGAGACTTAAGAGAGGCTTAGTGGCAACAATAATTAAAAACTATAATTGGCCTGACAATGAAGAGAGTCAGCAATACAGGAACCCAGAAGGCACAAAAACAAAGTCTGAAAGATTTCCAACATGAGTAACAAGCGAATGCTAAAACCTATTAACTTACAAAGAATACTAGCTATTTAGAAAAAATATACTAGGTCCTCTAATCCAGTGTTTCCCAAGCTTCAATGTGCATACTAATCACCTAATAAACCGGTTAAAACAGAGATTCTGATTCAGAAGATCTGGAGAAGGGACAAGGGAAGTCCGAAATTCAGCATTTCAATAAACTTTCAGGTTTTGCTGCTGATCCTGGAACCACACTTTCAAGAGCAACAACACTAGAGTCTACACTTGGCAAGACACAAAAGACACTACCTAAAGACACCTGCAGATTGAAAGTAAGGGAATGGAGAAACATCTATCATGCAAATGGAAGCCAAAAGAAAGTTGGAGTAGCAATACTTGTATCAGATAAAATAGACTTTATTTATTTTTAAAGATTTTATTTATTTGACAGAGAGAGACAGCGAGAGCTGGAACACAAGCAGGGGGAGTGGGAGAGGGAGAAGCAGGCCTCCCGCCGAGCAGGGAGCACGATGTGGGACTCGATCCCAGGACCCTGGGATCATGACCCGAGCCAAAGGCAGACGCTTAACAACTGAGCCACCCAGGCGCCCTAGACTTTATTTTTTTTAAGACTTTATTTATTTATTGACAGAGAGAAAGAGAGAGAGAGGGGACAAGGAGGGGGAGCTGACCCCAGGACCCTGGGATCGCGACCTGAATCAAAGTTAGATGCTTAACCGAATGAGCCACCCAGGCGCCCCCAAAGTAGACTTTAAAACAAAGACTGTAACTAGAGTCTACACCTGGAATTGCTAAAATACAGTAAGATGGTCCACTGCCTGTGGATCAGCCTGCCAGCTAAAAATGGTCTTTATATTTTTAAGTCGTCAGAAAATAACTTTAAATAATAATATTTTGTGACAAATCAAAAATATATGAAATTCAATTTTGGCGTCCATAAATGCAGTTTAATTGGGATATAGCCATATCGGTGCATTTCGGTATTTCGTCTGGCTGCCTCTGGCTGCCTCTGTGCTCTAGAGACAGAACGGAACACCTGTGGTGGGTCTCACGGCCCACTGTGCAAGTCTGCTCAGGCTGCCATAACAAAATACCACAGACCGGATGGCTTAAGCCACAGAAATTAATTTCTTACAGTTCTGGAGACTGGGAAGTCCAAGATCAATTCTGGCAGTGTTCAGTTTCTTTTCTTTATCTTTTTTTTTTTTTGATTTTACTTTTTTGTTGTTTTTATTACCCACTACATTAATACACTGCATAACCTTCTAGAAGGGGTAGATGAGTATGACTGAGTTATTTTTTCATCAACCAGGAAAATGCTTCCTTAATTGATATTCTCCAAACCCTCTGACACACAGTAACGATTAACTCCAGAGACCCGCTTATCTCTTTGCATCAAACTCCACTGATATGGATAATAGACAACCCTTTTTTCCTTGCCCCCGTTACCGAACCTGTGGATGTGCGCCGTGGCTATGCCGGGGAAGACTAAGCGCACCACGGCCACGATGCCGATCCCGGGCAGGATCTCGAACCACATCTCAGCGCGGTTGCCAGGGCCAAACCCTTCCTTCCCAGCCTGGTAAAGGTGACCCAGCCTCGGCCCCCTTCCCAGTAGGCTCCCCAGTGTTCAGTGTCTGACGAGAGCTCTCTTTCTGACTTGCGGACAGCCACCTTCTCACTGAGTCCTTGCTCACATGGTAGAGAGAAAGCCTACTGTCTCCTCTTCTTACAGGGTACCTGCCTATCATATTAGGGCCCCAGCCTTATGCCCTCACTCAACAGTTATCACCTACTCCAAGGCTGTGTTTCCATATATCCAGTCACATTTGGGGTTAGGGCTTCAGCATATGAGTTTGATAAGGACATAAACATTCAGTCCATAACACCCACAAAGCCTAAAATATTTACTATCCATCTCATTACAGAAAAAGTCTGGGAGTACCTGGGTGACTCAGTCGTTAAGCGTCTACCTTCAGCTCAGGTCATGACCCCAGGGTCCCAGGATCGAGCCCCGCATCAGGCTCTGGGCTCCTCAGGAAGCCTGCTTCTTCCTCTCCCACTCCCCCTGCTTGTGTTCCCTCTCTTGCTGTGTCCCTCTCTGTCAAATAAATAAATAAAATCTTAAAAAAAAAAAAAGTCTGCCTACTCCTGGTCTAGATGTTGTTTCTCAAAGTAGGTAGGAATGCAAAGATTTTAGGCCATTTAGATATTAAAGTTCAAGAAGCACTGGTTTCCAAATCTAGTGATCATGGTAAATCACATGAAAAACATTTTTTTCAAATACAGATTTTCAGGCTCCATCCTAGGAGGAGAACAATTTTAAGAACAATTATAACAGCTAACATTTGTTGAGGACTTACAATGCAGTTTTCTAGGAACTGTGCTAACTTTATTACATTATTTCATTTAAACTTCCTAATGTTCTAAAATAGTTATTATTATTATTATCCCTATTTAAAAGATTACATAAATAACCAGGATTTGATCTGTTAATAAGTTACAGAGCTAATGTCAGGCAACAGACAAGAAATTTACTTCACAGATATTTTTCTTTTAGCTGTCAGTGCCAAGTGCCTCCTATAATAGAGCATTATAAATGATGTACCATGGGAATGACTGACACCATTTGAGGTCATAGGAGGAGTCCCAGAGGGTTGAGACTTAAAAGCTGGGGAAGATTTTTCCAAATGGAAAGAGATATAGCTCCAATTTCGTCCAGGGAGTATCAAAAATATTTTAATTTTTTTTAAAGATTTTATTTATTTATTCATGAGAGACAGAGAAGCAGAGGGAGAAGCAGGCTCCCAAGGAGCAGGGAGCCCGATGCGGGACTCGATCCCAGGATCCTGGGATCATGACCTGAGCCAAAGGCAGATGCTTAACCATCTGAGCCGTGGCAGATAACCTTTCATTCAAGAGAAAAAATTTAAGGAGAGTTTACCAGATAACAGCACTGTAACTTTTGTATAGTTCTTACAGTTTCACAAATCGGTAAACATTTTTTCTTTAAATGGAGGTAGTTGCAAATTGGCAAATGAAAATCTTTCCTTTGTTACTGTCTTAATGTAACAGCATTTTTTTAGTAACAGGATTTTTAAAGAAATGGATGCTCCCTTTCTTTTGAGGTATTGGTTTTTAAATATTTCAAGTATTAAGGTTCTAAAGTTTGAGCTGAATATTTATCATATGTGGCATGGTTAGAGACTGCAGAGAATGAAATATTTCAAAGCTTTTGCTCTCCTAGTAAATTAAGAAAAAACAGTTGAGTATTTCCTAAAATCTGCATTGACATTTCAACATATTTTGGCTAGATAATAGATTAAACGCAAGAAAGGGTAACTTAAAAGATAATTAATAGTGAAAAAAGTGAAATACAATACTTTTACAATGTTCTCTTTGTTATAATTTGTACTCCCACATTGTTGGTAAGTTTTCTGGCCTAGAGAGTAGGTGGTTTCCAAAATTATTCATGTAAGTTAAATGAAATTATTTTGTAATTCTTTGAAAGGAAGGAAAGAAAGAATACAATCAGACACTGTTCAGAGGAGCTATTTCTACTAAAAGTGGAACTTAACAGTGATAAAGCACAGGAAGAACAGAAGAGAGGCAAAAAAAATGCAAGGTATGTCCCCAACAATCTTGCCTGTGGTAAATGACAGCAATAATGTCAATGGAATTTCTACACGAATCGCTAAAAATGATCTGTTAACAAATAAATGCAAAGTGATCTCAAAGAAACCAACACTACTCTGTGAAGTCAACCCTAATCTGGACAAAGTGCTTAATCATGCCCATGTTGTTGGTTATATGTTACTTTAGAAAACAGAAGAATCCTGGCATCTGTAATGATATTTGAGATGATAGTTGACAGCAAGGCACCAAATTATTTGAAATGAATTTTTAGGCTAAAAGTCAGTATGCTAAGATATACTCGAAACTATACACAGTCAGGAAGATCTGTTTATAAAATATCGTGTAGATTTTTACTCTATCTTAAGGGGTGCAGTGAGGAAGTTGCAAAACAGCCTCAATACAAGAATTTTCACCTGTAGCATGTTTCCAGAGATTTTTCTGAGTGTTATCTAAGGCTTCCTTGTGTGAGAGGAATGAGGGAACACAGTCTCTGAAAAGACTTTGGCTTGCCTTAGAACGTGACTCCCATATTTTGTAAACTGAGTGATTCTAGTTTTCTTCAAAACAAAATCACTATTATAGTGAGGTTCACAATGAACCCTCTCTGATAAAAGTAGTCTCTTTTATGCCACAAAATCTTGTCCTGTCTTGACTAAAGGAAAGATTACAACTCCCTCCAGATATATGTTTGACTCACCAGTGGTAGCTCTTGATTTTCTTTCCTCAGATATGTAATCACACAACCAAATCCTATTCTGTTATGGTAAAGGATGACACCCAGAAATCTGACTTAATTTTACCATGCTCCCATACAAACTGGCTAAGGGACTCTAAAATTACTTGTTACCCAGGGACTGTTTCTTCTGCCTCCTATTTCCCCCACGGTAACTGGGAATTCCAATTTTGGATTTATCAAAAAAAGATCTGTGAGTTTTAAAAGTGTGCAAGGAATCCAGGAACATTACTAATGATTTTAAATATTTTGGATCTTTGTAATTGTTGCTAAATCTCATGCTTACTAATCAAGTTTGCTGTGAAATATAATAGCACACATTCTTTAGCAAAATAGAAGCTAAAGATTATCAGTGTCCCAAATGCTAAACTAACAATAGCACCATCTAAATAATCCCCCTTTTCCCCCTTATTATATAAATACTGAGCAATTAAGAAGTTTCTGACAGCTTATGAAAACAGTCTTCTTTGCAATTAGAAACCCTAACTTCAGAAGCCAATTTCTGAAATAAACAGACAAAAAAAGAGGAACGAATTATTTCAGTCTATTATCAGAGAACACAAGTGTGCTATTAATTTTGCTTCAGTTTACTGTGGGATAAATTTAACAAATGTTTTAAAATTCTGCTTAAAACAGGTAAACATGAGAAGTGCCAAGGGAGGAAAAAAAACAACTGAGTGAAAATAATCACAACAAAGACGCAAATCTTGAAGAAAACCTCAAACCACAATTTAGAACAAATCACATAAACATTAAATCACAAGCCAAATGTTTTTTTCCCCAACCCCCAAACCATTTCTAATTAAAAGCAAACTGTGTATTTACAAATCATTAAACTAGAACAAACCAGCAACATCAAAATACTTCCACTGCTCTACCAATATTTATATTACTCTAATAAAGACACAAGAATCTTTTCAGCCACTTTAAAAAACAAAACAGTCTACATCTTTGAACTGAGGATTGAGGATTTAGTGTAAAATGCTGTAAAACAACTTTCATTACAATTAAATTTAGTCATTCAGAATTTTGGGAGAAAATCAGGAAAGTAAATCAAGTTAATATCTTTTGGTTTTTCTTGTTTTGAGGAGAGGTCACATCTGTTAAATCTTTTTGTTTAGTACTACAATGCCTTATTTAGAAAAATAATTTGTAAATTCTTGTTAAATGAATTGAAATACACAAATTCATTTCTTTTTTTCTTTCAGAAACAAAGAACTGTATGTGTTACCAAGGAGAATGTGTCCCGATAACATACTTTTTAGTTGAAAACTTAATTACCAGAAGTAACAAAAGGATGTGTATTAGGGCATCAGAGAAGGGATTAGTATGAAAATGAAATTTTGAGACATCAGTTTGCTACTCAAATTGACACTGATTTGGCAAACAGAAGCATTTAAATTTCATTTCCAAGCCCACTTAGTAAATCTAGTTCTAGTTAGAGCATCTTTAATGTACAAAAGCTCTGTGAAAGAAAGTATTCACCATGCAAGACACAGATAGGGTTCCCTTAACCTACTGCCCTCTGCACACATCACTCTCTGTTAAACAGGCAGCTAACGCCAGATGCTCTTGCTAAAAATGGTCACAGATGGTCAGTTGTCCAGTTAACAGAACATACTGCCCTCCCAATAGCCGAAAGTAAGAAGGAAAAGAGTGAGAGCTCTTAACACTTGCCTGCTTAGTGGGTTATACCCGTTCAACTTGCTATAAGCTTGGCTAGGCCCCAACAGTGTCTAAAAAAGAAAGACTATAGACCCTAGGGCTCTCAAGAGTAAAAGGCATCTTAAAGGAGAGCTAGTCAACAGCTGTGCAATGCTTGGATCAACTGCATCTCTGCTGGTCAGCCCGTTCCAGCCCTGGCTTGGTACCTCCAGGGGTGTGGAACCCACTGTCCAACAAGAAAGTCCTACAGCTGAGACAGAGTCCCCTGTTAGCCTGCACTGCAATTAGCCCAACTACCCAGTCTAAATCCACAGTCAGGAAACATATAGAGTTATTTTAACAGAGAGGCATACTGACTATAACAAAATAATTTTCCAGTTTATGCATTATACAGTGATTTTAAGCTGAATTACCCCAAGTAGTATACACAAAGGATTTTACAACATAAAAACACAGGCCGTAATATATGTGATTTATTTTTAAAACACAGAAGGAAATAAAAATTCATAGTATTAAAAGCTATTAGAGATTATAAAAAATTTCAACAAAGATCAATGGGTCTTCTTTATACTTATACGCACCCATAGAAAATGTTTAAATTTTAAAGCATTGTTTTGTTTTTGTTTTAAGATTTCACTTATTTCAGGGCGCCTGGGTGGCTCAGATGGTTAAGCGTCTGCCTTCAGCTCAGGATCCCAGGGTTCTGGGATCGAGTCCCGCATCAGCCTCCCTGATCCTTGGGAGCCTGCTTCTCTCTCTCTCTCTCTCTCTCTCATGAACAAATAAATAAAATCTTTAAAAAAAAGATTTCACTTATTTATTTGACAGAGCGAGAGAGCACAAGCAGGGGGAGCAGCAGAGGGAGAGAGAGAAGCAGGCTCAGGGAGCCTGATGCGGGGCTCAATCCCAGGACCCTCGGATCATGACCGGAACCAAAGGAAGATGCCCAATCGACTGAGCCACCCAGGCACCTCTAAAGCATTGTTTTTAATTGACAAAATTTTAATAAGATGTTTCTCTAAACTTTTCACAAGCAGAGCATTATTCTGTTCTTCCCAATAAATTATTCATTTGTTTAAAATAAGCTACCTATGTGTTCAAGAAAAGTACTCTATGAACTTATTTTTTGTATTTTCTACTTATTTATATTTCCTGAACAGTGAAGAAACTGGAAATACTGAGTTTGATGTATGATTTTTCATCAGCTATTGTCCTAAATCCCGTTTCTTACTTGATAACTTAGTACAACTCTTTTGAGTAAATGACACGAACATAGAAAGGGAGAGCATACTGAGAAGCCACGACTAGAAATAAATGCTCCTGGCTTTGGTGACAGGTTTTGCTAACATCACCTCTGCAACAATGGTTTTAAGGAAGGTCACCCTGGAACATATGTAACTTCTCCTCATCATTTATAAAACTGTGTGACAGGGATCAATAGTGAAATTTATTTAAGCAAATGTAGATTAAATTAAAATCCAAGACAATAAGATTAGAAGCAAAATGCCATCTGGAAAACTACAGCAAAGAACCAGAGGATGGGGTCTTCCTATGTGCCTGCCTCTAAAAGCAGACTCCCACCATAGCTTGTCAACACGCAGCATCTCAGGACTACTGCTGTTCTCACAGGCTGTGCCGTGAGGCCAGAAAAGCAAACGGAGCTATCCCAGTGGGGTCACTGTGCCCCTTCCCCTTCTGCACTCCAAAGGGTAGTCTGCGATGGGGAGAGCCAGAGAGCACTGTAAAATTCCAGTATGTGCCAAAGGTGCTCTAACAGTTCAGCAGGAATCTAGTTGGGAATCATAGTTAAAGTTGCTGCTTTAACAAATAACTAAGAAATAACTGAGTGTGCATTTTACAACTTGAGTATCTATCTGTTTATACCCATGTACTTATTGTAGACATAAGGTTCCTTACTTTCCATTAAACATGGTCACATTATGAAATTCTTCACTCAGCAAAGAAAGGATGAACAGAGAATAAAATGTCTTTCGGAACTGTGATAAACCCAAACACAAGGCTGAGTGCTTTTTCTCTGGTGTTTCTGTGTTACAGCTACAAAAATAAGTATGTATAGTGACATGGGTCATATGTAAGAGCATTATTTTGTACATAACCTAAATATATTTTACATGTGAAAATAATGCACCTACAAAGCACTCTCCGGCAATTTCTAAATTAATCACTGTCTATTTTCTGCTCATTTTGTGATATTGCTATTTCACATACACCATACACTCACAATAATTGATCAGATCTCACTCTACCAGAAGTTAACTGTAGAAAGAAAAGCAGATGCCCAGAGGTGGGGGAAAGATAGAAAGATACCACAGTTATCGGACGCCTTGTCAGTTCGCTCACAGTGGTGTGTCAAAGGCCAACACAGAGTTAAGCAGGAGGATGTACACAGTGATGTCATAAAGGCAATTCTCTTTCTACCAGGAAGTCAGTTCTTCTGCCCTATATCCAAAAACTCTTTTCCCAACTGGTCAGAGAGGAAGGAAAAAAGGAAAGTGCAGTACGGGCTCACTCACCTAAACCACTGAGAGTGTAGAGAAGGTCACCAGTATCTAAGAAAATGGGTCCATTCTCCTGCTGCCCTTCTTCTTTGTAGTACAGCTTGTAGCCCTGAATGGCTGCTGTGTCCTCAGCATCTTGCTGCCACTTCACAGAAATGGTGGTACAGTTCAGAGGCTCCAAATGTAACTCTGGAGACTTAGGGGCTAGAAAAAGCCACCAGAAATGTATGCATAAAAAAATCCATAATTTATAAATATACACCCAAATTTTAAACCAACAGCTGCAAAACAGTGCAATTCTAAGCAATTATATTTTACCCTAACTTTCAAAATTCCACAGTGATATTAAACTTTGAGACAGAATTAAAAATATAAAATACTGGGCGCCTGGGTGGCTCAGTCATTAAGCGTCTGTCTTCGGCTCAGGTCATGGTCCCACGGTCCTGGGATCGAGCCCCGCATCGGGCTCCCTGCTCAGTGGGGAGACTGCTTCTCCCTCCCCCATTCCCCCTGCTTGTGTTCCCTCTCTCGCTGTGTCTCTCTCTGTCAAATACATAAATAAAATCTAAATATATATATATATGGCAATAATATTAATTAGGTCTCTATCAATATACAACTTTTGGTAATTCAGTTTGATTTGGATTCACCCATTTACGAAGAATTTGCTAAGCAAACTAACAGCGTAACCAAAAGTTTTACACACTATTGAGCTCTATGTCAAAGGGACTATGCAACAAAAAGTTTAAAATTATTTTCAGTGAAGTCCATGATCTATGGAGTGTTTTCATTCATAAAACACCATTTAACCATGACTTAGATTTTATAAAAATAAGTTTCAAAAAAGTAAAAATATTCTTCCTCAGTCGTGTTTAGAAATTTACCTTTCACACTTGTAGCTTTGGGTGTCCTATGTGAGGTCCATACTGATGACTCTCCCGGCCCCACTCTGGTGGCAGCCGTAATCCGCACCAAGTAGACACTATCTGGTTTCAGGCCCTCCAAGAGGTACTCATGCGTGGTTCCCGGGAGCTCCAGCACTTGGACGGAAGTCTCAGTACTCAGGCGCAGGGACAGGCGATAGAGGACCACCTGGCCCCGCCGGTATTTGGCTGGGATCGGCAGCCAGGAGATGAGGATATCGGTGGGACTTCGACTTGTCAAACTGATTTCAGGAGGTCTCAAGGGAACTAGTCATACAAGAAAACAGGTTATTTATGAATATTTAGAATCAAAACTGTCAATGAGCACTGCAGTGTTTACTGCACTCCCTTAAGGGAAACACACAACGTGATAAAGGAGGGATATGTTCAGTGCTAGCAGAAGTCTTCAGGCGAGGGCGCCTGGGTGGCTCAGATGGTTAAACATCTGCCTTCGGCTCAGGTCATGATCCCAGGGTCCTGGGATCGCGTCCCGCCTCGGGCTCCCTGCTCAACGGGGAGTCTGCTTCTCCCTCTCCCTCTGCCTCTCCGCCTGCTTCTTCTCTCTCTGTCTCTCCCGCAAATGAATAAAAATCTTTAATAAAAAATAAATAAAAAAAAGAAGTTTTCAGGCGAGTAGATCACAAACCAGAAAAAAAGAAGGAAAAATAATGAGGAAGGAGCGAGTCTCATACAAAGTCCTATGTACTTACAGGGTCGGCTCCTCATGGATTCTGGGCCCCAATCTCCTACTGCTTTCCACCTGTTCCCTCCACTGCAGTCCTCAGCAATGTCCATTTCCTCTGCCGAGCGTGCACCTCCCCCTGTCACCTGCTTCACCAGCTCCCGCACCTTCACTTCCTTCAGGTCTTCACTGAAATGTCACCTACTCAGTGAGCCTTTCTTGGGTGACCCTGTCTCAAGTCTCAAACCCTCCCAACATTTCATACTCCCTTCCCTTGCTTTTTTTCCCCTTCTCCTAGATACTTACCAATATCCCACATAGCATATAATTACATAATGGACTGTTTATCTTGTTTATTGTAACTCTGCCCCCTCTCCCACTAGAAAGTAAACTCCACGAAATCAGGGACAATTTTTTTGTCCCTTTTGTTCACTACTAAATATCGAATAACACACAGCAGGTACTCAAGGAATATTTGTTGCATGAATGAATAGGTGGAAAAGAGAAAATCAATTTATTAAGCATTTCTGAGTCCTTGATATGTATGAACTTATGAATTCTCACAAAAACCAAAGGAAGCACCACGATCATTTCTACTTTATAGTTGAGGAAACTGAGGTACAAAGAGGTCAAACCACTTGCCCAAGGTCACACAGGTCGTTAGTGAAGGAGCAGATGTAGGTAGACTGAACAAAGCCCACATTCTTATCCCCTCTACTTTACTGCGTCTTATATAACAATAGTTCTTCTATCACAGGGTTATGTAGGGATTAAATGAGATAACGGAGAGAAGGTTTTTAGAACAGGCAGGGGCAAGCCCTCCACAAGTGTTAGTTGTATCTGCTGCACGCTCCTGTGCCCCTAGGACACCCACACATCTCCGTTTGAGAAGTATGGGCTTAGGAAATGGGGAGAAACTGGTGTAGAAATGTGAAAAGTAGGGTCAGAAGTCTGTTATTCAGAAAACAAAATGAAACTTCATTAAGTAAAGAAGTTACAGAGTAAGAAAAGGTTTAAAGGAAAAAAAACTTTGAGATCATAACTTAACTGGAACTGGAAAGTTTTTAACAAGTAGCTTGCTATGGTCAGGCTCCTTTCCTTTAAGGATATAGGGAGGAATACACCTCATACACCAAAAAAACCCCAGAAGCCCCAAAACAGCACACGCTCCCAGCCTGTGTTTCACCTTAGATATACATGTCAGAGGTTAAATGTGATGAGAACTCGAGAGGTCATAAATACTGTGATTCACTCTAAAATGGAACAGACTTTTTTTTAAAAAAGATTTTATTTATTTGAGAGAGAGACAGAGAGCACATAAGCAGGGGGAGAGGCAGAGGAGAGGGAGAGGGAGAAGCAGGCTTCCGCTGAGTAGGGAGCCCCATCCAGGACACTGAGCCACCCAGACGCCCCTAAAATGGAACAGACTCTTAAATGAAAACTGAACTTGGAATTGAGCATCCAGATCAGTAATTTTTTTTCATTTAGTCAAACTCTGAATTTATAAACATCTAAATAAGTGGCATAATAGAGATGTAAGTAAGAGATCTGGGATCAAATGAACAAAGAAAATGATATGGAAATAATCTACATAAAAATGTTTTGGGGGGGGCACCTGGGTGGCTCAGTCGTTAAGCCTCTGCCTTTGGCTCAGGTCATGATCCCAGGCTCCTGGGATTGAGCCCCGCATCGGGCTCCCTGCTCAGCAGGGAGCCTGCTTCTCCCTCTCCCACTCGCCCTGCTTGTGTTCCCTCTCTTGCTGTCTCTCTCTCTGTCAAATAAATAAATAAAATCTTAAAAAAAAAAAAAGTTTTGAAGGGTGCCTGTGTGGCTCAGGTGGTTAAGCATCTGCCTTCTGCTCAGGTCATGATCCCAGGGTCCTGGGATGGAGCCCCCTGTCTGACTCCCTGCTTAGCAGGGAGTGTGCTTCTCCCTCTCCCTTTGCCCCTCCCTCTGCTCATGCTCTCTGTCTCTCTTTCCCTCTCAAATAAATAAAAAATTTCTTCAAAAAAGTGTTTTGAAAACTAAGGGTGGGCCATTTTGTGAGGATGAGAAAACATCTGTAAAGGAGGAATAGTATAATTAAGCATATGTTAAATCATTCCCTTTTCCCAGTGAAGGGTACAAAAAGGGCCTTCTAGAGAGCCCCTGGAGAGAGAGAGATGACGAACCAGAGGAGGAGAATCAGTCTCAGGACTTTACTAATGGATGGGATCTCCCACCATTACAAGAATATATGGAGGCCTGCCCTCAAAAGGACTACAACTTCCAACCCAGGGTCTGTAACAACTATTACTTCCCTCCTTAAGCAGAATAAACATATTATACCTAAAAATAGACTAACTGCTGATTTTTTTTAAAGATTTTATTTATTCATTTGAGACACAGAGATATACACAAAAAGAGACAGCACAAGCAGGGAGAGCGGCAGAGGGAGAAGCAGACTCCCCTGCTGAGCCAGGAGCCCGATGTGGGACTCGATCGCAGGACCCTGGGATCATGACCTGAGCCGAAGGCAGACGCTTAACCATCTGAGCCAGCCGGGTGCCCCACTGCTGATTTTTTAAGAATATTTTTTAACTGACCATTTACTAAATTTCAAAAACTCCCAGTTTCAGAGGTCCAAGACCTCTGACCTCTGTTCATTATATATTTACTCATTATATTTATATTTATTTATGCTTAGAAAATTTCACATTTTGTTCCACTCAAAAAAACCCTGCAATGTCAAAAAAATATTTTTTAAAAAGTCAATGTATTTACAATTTACACTAGGAAACTAGAAGAAATACAATAATACAAGCATTTTATTATTAAAATTTATGTTACACATTGTAAGTTATAAAAACTCTTTACATTTATCATGTTATTGTAAAAAAGTGAGGGTCAAATTTGAAATGGCAAACTAGCCTGCCAGTTACCATACCTGTTTTGATTGTTTTTTTAACCAAAAAGAGGATATTTTCTCTAATTTAAAACACATTTATTCACTGAAATTGATTAAACATATTAATGTTCATACTTAAATGACGTAGACTGTGTTTTCTTACCATCCTCTAAAGTATTCTGTGTCACGTGGTCAGACATCTGGCTGGCTCCCATTGGCATATATGCCACAATGTAGAAAGTATAATTGCTAGCAGGTTCTAAATCATCAATAATATAATGAGTTGTGTCATTTCCGATGACTACTTGATACTCTTCATTATTTAAACCTAGATTAAAGAATCAGCATTTAAAAATCAGGAGTATTCAAAATAAAATGAACAACACCAATTTCCCTTGCTGTGACACACGGATCCTCCCGTCTAATCTGTTATCTTTTGTGACCCTTTAAAAAAAAAAAAAGAAATGTCACTTCTAAAAGTAACTATGTCTTGCTACAAATTAGTAGTTTGAATTCTTCCCTAATAAATCAAACTGAAAATAATTAATCTCTTCTAAATTTGTTTTAATATCCAGTCAAAACCAATAGCAGAGACAATGTACAGCAGTAACACAAAAGAGCTTAATGTTACAGAACACCGTAGTTTGAAACAGTGTAAGTTTTACTTGCTTAAACGCATGGCTTCTTTTTCCTTTTAAAAGTAAATGGAGAGACAGTAGGGAACGTAAAGGCTCTAGGCTTTATAAAAACAAACCAAACCAAAAGTTGTCCTGCAAAAGATCTCATTTTGGCCCTAGAGATTCTATTAAATTTGACTGACACAAGTTGTTCTTTTTATTTATACTGAAAGCAAAAGAACTGGGAGGCACAGAATGTGCTTCAAAACACTTTGTTCAACAACGAACTTCCCCCCCCCCCCCCCGCAAAGAGGAAAAAAAAATTTCTCAGCAATTCTTAATAAAATATGCATGGCAAGGTATAGAACAGAATTTGCCTTTGTGTCATTTAATTCCTATGGCGCAGATCTGTAAAGGGGAACAAGCACACTGGCAGCTCCTGGGCTTTGCGAACAATTCACAGTAAATGCACGTCAACTTCATCAAAACGCTCTAAGGACCAAGGCCCTTCTCCCCCACACTGGATTTATAAACAAAACAGAAGGCAAATTCCACTATTAAGTTTTCCCACATTTCTGAATTAACTTGATAGCATTTTAATTAGACAAGATTACAGCCATTTCACAACAGACTGGCTAATGGCTTGTTAATTAGGAACTGCATAGTACGATTTCTGACCTACCAAACAAGGTCCTTGAGTTCGAATTAAAAAGCCTTGTTCTGTCCTTGAATAGACCACTGAGCTGCATGTGGAGGCTCTAATGAAATGACCATAATAGCGAACAAGAGTGGTCTCCACCAAAACCAGCATTCCTTTTACCTTCCTAAATCACTAAGAAGGGAATTAACATACTCCAACATGCTCAGTTAGACTTTCATTCTTCTTGCTAAAACAACCCCTGATTTAAATTCAAAATATTCCTTTTCAAAATACTACTTCAAAGTACAAAAAACAAACAACAACAAACCACCTGTTTATATGGACAATTTTATCATACCATCATTTTTGGGTGCTAGGATTTGTTTTAATGTCTATTGCATAAAATCTAGACTGTGCACAACTAAACTCTGTAAACTTCTGTGCTTTCTATGAGAGATCAGTAGAGAAATATCTAGGGTTTCTAAGTAGCTTTTCCATTCCCTCTAATTTTTTTGCCAAAAGAAAATAGTAGGGCAAAAAAGATTGCAAAAACAATGGAATTAATAGTTCTGAATAAAAATTTTAAGACAGATTTGATTTCTACTTTTATATAAGAAATGACATATCAACAAAGAGTCCTGTTCAATATTCAGAGTTTTAAATGTTTTCAGGAAACATTCAAAACATATAAAATCAACTTAGGGGGATCTGATAATGTTTACCCCCCCTTAAAAATAACATGCTATAGTGACCATAATTCACCATATTATTTTATGAACCAATTACAACATTGTTCCTATGTAACTGCATACTTAAATCGGAATATTAAGTCTTAGCTAAAGAATTTATATCTTGGCTGGAATGAAATTCATTACTCCACCACTTTGTAATTTTTAGCGGGCAGAGATGGTACTTATTTCTAAACAAAATCTTAAACTAAACTTACATATACAAAGTATACAATAATAAAAACATTTAGCAAAAACTGATATGCAGGTGATAGATTATTTTATTAAAAGATAAATGCCACAGAACTTCAAAAATATTTTCTGGATTATTTAAGACATCATTCATACTGAAATTATTGACAGCAAGTAGCAGTTGAAAATAAATACTCCTCAAGTTGCTTACCTTCTGCTTTCATATAGTGCACAGAATAAGCGATGACTTTGTCTGAATTATAAAGTGGCCTCTCCCAAGCTAAAAGGATCGCTGAACTTGACATGGTTTCAGCATGCACATTGTAGGGAGCACTGGGTCTGTCTTCTGACATTACTACGGTCAGTCTGGCTCTAGATAAAATAGATCCTTGGCTGTTCTCAGCCATGCACTGATAAATAGCATCATCTTCAGGAATAATCTGGTTAATGACCAATTTACTGAGGAAAGAAAAAAATAGTTTTATGAAAAATTCTAAGAATGATGTAAACATAAAGTTAAACTATTGCTAATTCACTCTCATTTTAGGTGACAAAAGTTACAAAGAACAAAAAACTGTGTAATCAACCCTACTGAAAAATCTGAGTTGCTTAAAATTACTCTTATTTTCTGAGCTTAAGTAATAGTGATACCCAAACCCTGTTTGCTTTAGGTGAAAGACTAATCTCTTTTTTAAAATTTGGCTTTTAGGGGCGCCTGGGTGGCTCAGCTGGTTAAGTGTTTGCTCTCAGATCGGGTCATGATCTCACCTGGGATTGAGCCCCATGTCTGGCTTTCTGCTCAGCGGAGAGTCCTCCTCTCCCTCTCCCTCTGATCCTCCTCCCTGCTTGTGCTCTCACTCTCTCTCTCTCTCTGATTCAAATAAATAAATAAAATCTTTTACAAAAATTTGGCTTTTAGGGGCACCTGGGTGGCTCAGTCGTTAAGCCTCTCTCAGGTCATGATCCCAGGCTCTTGGGATCGAGCCCCGCATCGGGCTCCCTGCTCAGTGGGGAACCTGCTTCTCCCTCTCCCACTCCCCCTGCTTGTGTTCCCTCTCTCGCTGTGTCTCTCTGTCAAATAAATAAATAAAACCTTAAAAAAATTTGGCTTTTATAAGAAAGTATATTACTCTGTAATAGCATCTAACTTATATAATATTGCAATGTTACATAAATTCAGATCAACAAAAAATTTTAAAGTTTTATTAAACATATGGCAATGTTATAAGAAGATTCATATTTATACTAATAAAAATGAGTTCTAAAAATCATTAAGTTTGAGCTGCGGAAAAATTCCTTGAGATTTGAATATTTCCTTCTAATTTTCTCTTTTTAATGGAAGAAGGAACTGAGACCCCAAAGGGTTAATATGCTTGCTAATAACTTAGCTATTGGCTTATCAGGACTAGAACCCCGGTCTAGGGGACTGTCCAACATTTATTTCATTATAATCTACTACTTCCATGATCCACACATAAAATACAAAAGGATCTATGGCATGCTGATGTTAGAATCTTAATTTGGTTTTTTTTCATATTTTATTTTTTATTGTTATGTTAATCACCAGACATTACATCATTAGTTTTTGATGTAGTGTTCCATGATTCATTGTTTGCGCATAACACCCAGTGCTCCATTCAGTACCGTGCCGTCTTTAATAGCCATCACCAGGCTAAACCATCCCCCCACACCCCTCCCCTCTAGAACCCTCAGGTTGTTTTTCAGAGTCCATCGTCTCTCATGGTTGGTCTCCCCCTCTGATTTCCCCCCCTTCAGAATCTTAATTTCTTATTTTAGTTTAAAATACCAAGATAATTTAGATATTTGATATTGCAACCAGTTCACACAGCAATTACAAAAGCCATTATATCTTCTCTAAAATAGTAGCAAAGTGACATAGCCCACCTGTTGTACATTTTAATTCTCCCATTTGAATGTATCTTCCTCCCGTTTTTCAACCATGACATTTTGGGTGAGGGGATTCCTTCTGCTTGACACACAAATCGAGCAGTACCAGCTCGAGGCCTTGTTAAACTTTCTGGCCATTCAACAAATGAAGGAGGAGCTATTTTTAAAGAAAAAAGAAGAGAAAAATGTCCATGTCTCCAAACAGGAATGATACAAAGAGTCAAGGAAGAGTTTGGCAAATGACTCAGGTCCCATCCTTGAAAATATTTAACATTCTGAGCCTCTTATCTACACTCTACATAGAACTATCCAGATGCCATTTCTCAGCATTGTTCATTTAGATGTCCACTCCCTCGAGGTTTTCCCTATTGAGACCTTCTGTGTCAACACTCTAAAAATAGGTACACTATAATCCTACTTAACTAAGCCCCATAAATATATAGTCACTTGTGAATGCATACAATCAACAGATTAAAATTTTAGATTGGTAAATGGATATGTGGATTTGTGGGTGGGTAACAAAGACATAAAAGAGATGCTTAAATAAGAAGGAACATATGGTATGCAAACAGGAGGGTGACTTAAGCATTATAGTTAGTTACATTTTAACCCAGGGCTTTAACTTTCTTCTAAAATTCATTGTTGGATTACAGTATTTCATATCAACCTTCATATCAACGCTACAAAATTCAAGAAAGGAAGAAGTAAGCGATGAATGAGACAATACAACAAATGTTAAAATACAAGATTCTCCTGAATGCAGAATGAAATAAAACATACCTAAGACAGTTAAAGTTGCCATGGCAACTGTAAAGTTGCGTGTGCCTGGGGTTGTGGCCCGACAAACATACACTCCAGCATGTTGCAGCTTGACATCAGATATCATGAGATTACCATTTCCCAGTACTCGAGTGTTAAAGACATCAATGGACTTGTGATCTATTTCCAAGAGAAGACTTCAGTTAAAATAATGTAACATAAGATCTAAAATTATGTCAAAAGATCACCATCTAATCATATCATAAAAAGTATAAAATTTGCTATACAAAAACCTTTTCTCTACACACTGAAATGCCAAAAAGTTAAAAGCCACTTAAATGACAAACATGTGTTTTGCATATAAAATAAACATTTTGTCAGTTTCACTAAAATCAACAAAGTTTAAAGACTTTTTTCCCTGAGAAAACTTACCAAGGCGGCTCCAAGAAATGATTGGTTTGGGATTTCCCGTGGCCACGCATTCCAGAACAACTGTCTGATGAAGAGATGTTGTTATGTTCTGTGGGCCTGCTATAATGGTTGGTGTGTAGAAGGAATTAGACTCTTCAGCTTTGAGGAGGAAAAGGCACAGTATGAAAATAAATTACAAATAAGATGTAATAAGTGAGACAAATTAAAATATCCTTAAGTTATTCACTTTTTAAAAAATAACTTTATTGAGATATAACTCACATCATATGCAATTCACCATTTTAAGTAATTCAATGGTTTTTAGTATTCTCAGAGTTGTGCAACTATTACCACAATCAATTTTAGAACCCCCAAAAGAAACACCACACCCATTAGCAATCTCCTCTCTCCACAGCCTGGCAACCACTAATCTTTCTGTCTCTCCGGATTTGCCTTTTCTAGACATTTCATAACAAAGGAACCATATATTATATGGTCTTTTGGTAACTGGCTTCTTTTCACTTAGCATAATGTTTTCAAGATTCATCTGTGTTGCAACATGCACCAGTATTTCATTTCTTTTTATTGAGTAATAATAACAGAATAGAATTTAATTATATCAATAGGACACATTTATTTATCCATTCTTCAGTTGATGGACATTTAGGTTGTTTCCATTATCATTTTAATTGAGGCTCAAACATTCATTTAATCCTTTCACTAATCTTGTTAAGAATTTATGTGACAGTGGGGAGAAGAGAAGAAGTGTGGGAGTGCTTTTGTCTTTAATCTTTCATACCAGGAAGCTAAAAGATACTACCTGATATTAAAACATAGCATTAAAAATGTAATTTCAGTTTCTCAATGTTTTCCAAAGAGATTTTTTTAATCTTCAAGGATATTTTAGGAATCTTGTGAAAAATAAACATTCATATGAAGTTCACCAATGTCTTTGGTCCAGATTTTCTTCCACTATATTCAAGTAAATTTAAATTATTTAAAAATAAAAACTAGTATCTATGTGTAATTCCATTTGAATAAGATACATATTTCTTCATATTCATCTCTTTAGCTAGTTTCCTTTTTTTTTTAAAGATTTTTTTTATTTATTTATTTGAGACAGAGAGAATGAGAGAGAGAGCACATGAGAGGGGGGAGGGTCAGAGGGAGAAGCAGACTCTCCGCCAAGCAGGGAGCCTAATGCAGGACTCGATCCAGGGACTCCTGGATCATGACCTGAGCCGAAGGCAGTCGCTTAACCAACTGAGCCACCCAGGTGCCCTAGCTAGTTTCCCTTCTAACTATATTTATGTATGGCAAAATATAGAAAATTACGTTCGCTTCATGTTAACAATAATAATTTCTGGATATTGGAACTGGGGATATTTTTAAACTTCTATCTGTACTTTTTTACATTGTTTAATGTAAAAATTTTTATTTTTATACTTTTATAGACATTACTCTTTATAATAAGTATATATCATTTTTACAAATGCAAATTATAATTTTTCTTAAAACAACAAACAAAAAAATACCAAAAGGAAACAAATATATCTTTATGGACAATGGACAATTTTGGTGGAAATGGATAATGTTTTTCTCGTTTCACATTTTATATTTTAAAAACAAAAGTGAAATATTTACAAAACAAATATTCATTCTTTCTTAAAGATGTTAACATAAAATAAGCTGGCCTGTGAGAGAAGAGGAGCCTAATACGGATAAAAATGACCATTTCCAACTAGATTACAATAATTTACATGAAATTAGAGTGCTATTTTATAGCATACTATTACAGCCACAGAAGAAAAATTAACAGCTGGGACAGTACCTGGAATCACCATTAGAGAGGCTTCCATGCTTTTACGTCTGTGGGCTATGGTAGCAGCGACACAACGGTAATTCCCAGCATCCCTTTGGCCAACATCATAGATCTGCAATACTCCTGTTGGTAGGGCAGTTATCCTGTTACGAGAAGAAAAATGATCAAATTCTTTGCAGATTTTATATTTTATTTTAACATGTATTCTATGATTAATATATTCAACCTTTCTAAAGTGCCAGATGCAATACTTTAAAGACCATTTAAAATAATTAGCTTGATTCAACTGTTTTCATTTGGGTCACTACAGGTCTCTAAAACATACATAACTATGCAGTATGTGGTTTGTGAAATCTAGCAGCCTAATTTTATACAGAGTTATATTTGACATTATAGCTTATGTAACTGGTGATCTAGGGCTTAGTATGATTTTTTTCAAATCCTGATTTCTTGCCTATTAATATAGACATATTCTCCAAGATACACCTGAATCTAAGTTTTTTTTTTTTAAACACTTCCTTGAATAACTTCTTCCATCTCAGTATCCTGAGATTTTAGTAAATGATTTTTACCTACTTGGGAATACTGCTACTCATGAGGACAGGAATTAAACTTTATGAAGGTGCTACTAAGTTCTTGATCCTTAAACCTCAACCACCTGCAGAACACTAGGGGGGCGGTGGGGGTGAGGGTGGGGATGGTGGGGGTGGGTGTGTGTGTGTAGCTGAGAGGAGACTGGAAGTGGGAGGTGGAGACAGAATGGGCAGGTACCAGGGCATATGGGAGACCCCTAGAGTACTATTGCTATCACCAACAGTGAAGGTCTAATTTGGTTTCCTAAATCCTTGGGCTACAAAGCAGGTGGTCAGGTGGTCCTATGGTTGGAAAAGATGTTTAAGGAAAGCAACAAAGCAGCAAGAAAGGGTATTTGAATTATGATCTAAACCAAAAATCAGAAATTATTCCCCATGTGCTAGAGACTGATGATCTAATTCTTTCCCTAAGTTTGAAATGTCTTTAAGAGGTTGGTAATTGCTAATTGCTACTGTAAATGAAAATAAGCTCCATCATGGTCTTTCCCCCATAAGTCTCATGACACCTTCATTACTCCTGCATCGTCTCCAGAGACAAAAGCTGCATTTACCTGTCCATAGTTACAGGTAGAGTTGTCCGATTTAATTCCCATGTTATGACTGCAGGAGGGTTTGAGGAAATCTTGCATGCAAATCTAGCAACTCCACCTTCTTGGACCTCAGTAGAAATTGGCTGAACTTCAAATGCAGAAATAGCTATAAGATAAAAGTTTGACAAATTTAGAATAAGTACAAATACTATTATACCCTACTGTACTTGGAAATAACATTATGCAAGATATTATTTATCAGACTTGAACTTCTGCCCAGACATAAGAGCGACCCAACTTAACTAGCACAAAGATAATTTCAGCAGTAGTTTTGGAAAAACCACTGACAGTTGCCTAGCTCAGGGAATCTGGTCTCCCCCAGGATGAAATTCTAAGTAAGTTCTCAAGAAACTTACAACTTATTTGGAGAAAAAAAATAACACAACTGAAACAAAAATAAACAATTAATAATGATACGTAATCACATACCATTTTTGTGTGGTACAAACTTCAAATACTACTACATTTCAGAGAAGAGGGAAATCAAGAAAGACAGATTAGACAAGTAAAAACCATTTACAGGGACTGGTTTTGAATTAAGTTTTGAAGACTCGGTTGGGTTTAGATGGAAGGGGGAAAAGAAGACATTCCAGGTGAAAGGAAGCAAGCACAGAAGAAAGGTGTAGCCTCTGTTCACAGGATTTTAAGGAAACAGCCAAGACTACTGTAGAATATTTCACATTAAGGGATCACGGAAAAGTGGAAGGAGAGAGGAGAGTAGAGATAAAGCAGATTTGTACCATGGCACAAATGAAGACATTACTGAAAATTTTTGAGCAAAGGACAATAGTAGTCCTAATAGCCATGTTTGGGAGAAATCCATCAGGCATGGATACATAGGAGAGCCTCAAGTCAAAAGACCAATAGGCTTTTTTAAGTAGGAATGACAGAACTGGGTGGTGGCAGTAAGAATGATGAGATTCTACAGATAGCTCAATGGAAACAAAGACTTGGTTCTCACTGGACACAAACATGTCACTCTGTTTGGAATCAAATGAGGTTGGTGTTGATGGAGCTGAATGAGGAAGGAGAGAAAGAAGACAAATGGTGTGTGTGTCCCTGATGAATTAAAGTTAGAGAAACTCAAGAGACTATTTTTAGTCTCATGTATTTCCAAAGTGGAGATAAATCTCAAAGTGTTGATATTTCTAGAGATAATTCTTCTTTCTCATTCTAGGCAGGCCTCCAGGAGCTAGTCATCGGTGTCCATGCTTTCACATTTTGATAGAGTCCAGACTCCAGGTAACACTGTGGTTTTCCTTCCCTCTACTGTTTTTCAGGATATAAAGAAAGGGCCCCAATGATGGTCTTACTTCCCCTCTGCAGACTCCAGTTTAATATACATATACATATATATATATATATATATATATATGCCTTTACAGTTTATCAACAAAGTGAGGAGTCATGAAGAAAAGCAGAGGGAATAAGGTCTACATGACTTATACTTCATTAGACTAGGAAGGGTAAAAGATGACAGAAGACTATAAATTCTGCCTTAGACTTAGCATCATCAATCCGTAAATGGATCACAAGACTTTTTAGAGGTACAGGACAAAGCCAGGGAATAATGGTGAAAATACTCAGGAGCATCCACTTCCAAAAAGCAGATAGGGGTAGTGTAATATCTTATGTGTGTATGTAACAAAAAATTTCTGCTTCCTCAAGAACAGTGGTTCTCAAACCACTATTGTCAGTGGATAACAAAATCAAAACCATTTTCATGATCACCATCATCTGCGTTTTTCACTCTTATTTCTCAAGTGTACAGTGGGATGGATGATATTGCAACAGACTTAATGCAGAAGGAGATATGCCTGATTTATGAAGCATTAATTTCTCTTATTGATCCCATATTTACCTTGTTCATGTATGAGGGAGTGAGTTTTAGTTCTGGATGTCATTCATAATCCAGACTATATTCAATTTACAGACTTCAAAGGGGGAAATTTATCTTATTCCCCAGTCTTTACCACTCTAGACCAAAATATGTAATATAGTTATTTTTTTCTTCATAAAACAGTTGTTCCCTCACCCCTATCTGACTTCTTTACCCCAAAACATATCAAGCACCTAATTCAGTATGTTTTATCTCCTATCTCTCTCCCATATCTGACTTCTCTCCAGCCCTAATAGTCCTTTCTTCGATCCAGGCCCCTATCATCTCCTGCCTGAAGTCTTGTAGGCACCTATTAGGTGATATCTCTCCTACCAGCAAAGTTACTCCAGAAAGTTAGTCAAAAAATATAAGTTTGAATGTGTGGCTGATGAATTAATTAGTCCCTGCAAAACTCTCTTGTCTCAATCACATGTAGTTATGTTCCATGAGCACTGAACTACTTACAATTCTCTGAATATACCATGATATTTCGTACCCCTAAGCATTATAGGAGCATATCCTTCTCTCTCAAATATCCTAGGTCCCTCTGTTCATCTGGTGAAATCCTGTCATTGTTTAGCATCTAGTTTGCTTGTCCTTTCCTTTGGGAAGTTGTCCCTGATCCTTTTCTCTGCAACTTCTGTACACTACAAACCTCCACTGCTACTTTTATCCCACAGTATTCTAAGCACTTCACATTCTAAGCACTAAAATACTTGTTGAACTGAACTTATATTTTTTTCTCTAATTATATTAGGTCTTTCAACATAGTAACTAGAAATGTAAGGGGTTTCCCAGGTACAAATACAAATACTTCTCATCTTGAAAAGAGAATAATGCTTTTTATTATTTTGTTTGCTGTAATTCCAAATGGTCCCTAATATTTTAGTGGCATTATCTTTAGAGACAAAAATTGGATCCCTCACTATTAAAGGATTTTTATGAAGATTAAAAAAAACAAAAAGTGAGGGATTTTTATGACTTTTTTTATAAATATTGTGATTATTGAGAATAAAGATAATTACTTTTGCCTTGAGTAATTTCCCTCCAACCATCTGAGTGTTGTTTTCTACCCTAAATCTCATCTAACAGTATGATCTCTCAGAACCTTTTTTTTTTTTTTTTTTTTGAGCAGCTTCCTGCTTTCTGCCCCAGGTGCATAAGTCTATGAAACCCCTAAGATTTTTATGAAAACTGAACTTTGCACTTCAGGTCAAATATGCTAGAGCTTTGGAGTCAAAAAATTCCAAGAAATAAAAGGTAAATGGGTGCATCTTCTGACTGAGTAAGGGTATCTCTTTTGTGAAAAGGGGAAAGAAACTGCTTTTGAGATATAATCACATAACATGTAATTTACATACCATACAATTCACTCATTTAAAGAGTACAATTCAATGGTTTTTTAGTATATTCAGAGTCTGCAACCATCCTCATGATCCATTTTAGAATATTTTCATCATTCCAAAAAGAAACTCCATATCCTCTAGTTATCACTCCCTAATCTGCCCATTCCCTCCCCAACTCCAGCCCTAGGCAGTCACTGATCTAGTTTCTTTCCTCCCTCTACAGCTTTGTGGGGTGGAGAATGATATAGAACTTTGTGTACAATATAATTATTTGATACATGCATATACTGGGAAATGATTACCACAATAAAGTTACTTAGTTAACACATCCATCAAGTAAAGGTATTTTTTTTAAGACTTTATTCATTTATTTGACAGAGAGAGAGAGTGTGCACAAGCAGGGGGAGCGGCAGGCAGAGGGAGAGGGAGATCCAGCAGGCTCCCCACTGAGCAGGGAGCCCGATGTGGGGCTTAAACCCAGGACCTCGGGATCATGACCTGAGCCAAAGGCAGAAGACACTTAACAGACTGAGCCACGCAGGTGCCCCAAGTAAGGGTATTTCTTGACCTCACCCTGGTTCTCAGCAAGGTCTCAAGCAAGTATGAAGATTTTTTTAATCCCCCAAACAACTTTATATTTAACATTTCTCAATTTCTGGTCCCTTTTGAAAATTCAACCATCTGGTAAAATGATTTTTCCTAAAGAAGACCCCTTGGGACTCTCATCAGTATCTCTGAGACTAAAGAAAAAGAGGCATTCTCATGATTCAACAATAAAAATAAGTTACCATCCTTCTGCCCATAACTACTTCATCTGGGTACCAACCCCATTCTCTTCCCTCACCTCTGGGAACCCGATGTGTCTGCCTTTTGTCTGTCTTTCTGTCTCTCTCTCCTGCATATTCAAATTCTTTTCCTGGATCCTTCCCTCAGCCTATAAAAGTGATTAAGCTTCTCCAAACCTCAAAACACAAAAAGAACAAAACTCCAGACCTCTCTTTAGGGCATGTATCCCTCCAGCAGCTTTCTACCCTCTCTCTTCCCCATGGCATTACAACTTTTCTAGAGTAGTTGATTCTAGTTGCCTCCCCTTCTTCCTCTCTGACTTTACACCTCAAACATCTCATGTGCCTTCTTCCCCTATTATTTTATTGAAACAGTGTCAATGACATTGCATACTCTTATTTCTTACATACTTTCTTATCTATTTCTCTGATTCCTCCTTCCAGTCTCCCTTTAAAGGGCACTCCCTCGTCCTATGCCCTTCCTTCCAGAGATTCTCTGTTCTTTTCTCTCTCCAGATTCTCTTTGGGTGATCTCATCTACATTCAGTTTTCATTGACATCCATCTCTTGCTGCTGATTCCCCAAAATACATCTCCAGCTTAGATCACCAATCCTAGAGCTTCATACTCATGGCTCCAATTGTTACTGGACATCTTCACCTGGAATTCATAATAGGTACTTCCAACTCATCAAGTCCAAAATGAAATCATCTTATTTCCTCCAAGCCTGTGTCTCTACTTGTTTGTCACATGACTATCCAGATACTCACCTGAGCTAGACACTATTAATTCCTTCTTCTACACTCTCATTCACTTGTTCCCACTGATCTTACTTAACTCCTTAACATATGTCGGATCCACTCCTGTGTTCCTCTCCCAATGTCTCTCACTGGAACCACTATAGAAGTCCCTTATCTGATCTTCTTACTCCCATTTTTCCTCTTCCCTGCTTCAAAAACATCCTCTAAATGTACACAAGTATTTGATATGGGTGCACTGGGCTCACAAGCAGCTTCCATCTATTAATTCAAAGGCTTCCATAGGTCAATCTATTACTGCTAAAAACCAAAAAGGGAATAATCTCACAAAAAATGTGATTCCAATTTTCAATGTCAAAAAGCACTATGCCTTAGCAACCAACCCCTCCTTCTAAGTCTTTAAACTGCTTAGCTCAATTATTAGAAAAATTGAATGTATATATCCTTGCTACATCAAAAGGAAAAAATAGCTTTCTTTATGTCAACTACATATTTTTAATTCTTGTGGCTGAGTACATTCTCAATAAACAGATTAACTGGCTCCTTTCTGTAAAAAGGGAAAGTAGTTTGACATCCCTTACTCCAAACTAAACTGTTTATATGGTAAGCATGCAGCAGTATTTAAAAAGTCACTCTTAAGTGTTATATTTAAAAAACACAGAGTATCTCTGCGATTAGAGATACACATTAAAACATTTAATTTCCACAAGTCACACAGTATCAATCCCATTATCTGTATAATCACACCATTCATTTAGTTTGTAGTGCTGGCAGGCTTTGAGTCATGCAATTATTCATAAATAATGGGCCAGATTAACTATCTCCCTAGTCCAGAAAAGGATTTTAATTACACCTATTTTAGAAAAATTTTTGACTAAAAATCTAAGTTCATACATTCATTCAACAAATTTTCATTCAGTATCTAGTATAGTCTCAGTGTCAAGGATCCAATAATGAACAAAACTAACAGAGGCGCTACCCTCAGGGATCTTTGTCTAATGATACAGATAGGCATTTAACTAAATTACTATGCAAGCATATAACTTAAAACTGTGATAAGTGCTTTCAAGGAAAATTACCAAGTATTATGAAAGCACATAACAGAGATTATAATAATGACAGAAATAAAAATAGCTTAAGATATTTTATTGCCAGGCAGTGCTTTAAATGAATTATATATTCCAATTTATTTAAACCCCACAAATTTCAGTTGAAGAAACTGAGGCATAGGGAAATTAAGCACCTTACTCAAGGTTTTGCAGCTAGTGAGCAGTGAGGCTGGGATCTTAAATCCAGGCAATCTCCAGTGACCCTATGTGAATTCTCTCATGAATAAAAGTTTGAGATCCCCAACCTTTTTATCCCCCCAAATTACTGGTTCTACATCCAAGCAATTCTACTGCTCTAAGTTAATATGCACTGAATTTCTAGTTGGATAAGTATATGTGTTACAATCCTAAATTTCCAAAACACAGTAACACCTTTAAACTGCTGTATATGAGGATTCTGAAGCTAAGGCTCTCATCACAAGCAGGAGTACCTCTATCTCTAGGAACCCATGAAGGATAAGAGAGACAGGAATGCATGCAAATTGAATCACACTATCTCAGTCTAATATTTGAGGGGTGCCTGGGTGGCTCAGTCAGTTGAGTTTCTGACTCCTGATTTTGGCTCAGATCATGATCTTGGGTCTTGGGACTGAGCCCCATGTCGGGCTCTGCGCTTAGCGAGGAGTCTGCCTCAGATTCTCTCTTCCCGTCTGCCCCGCCCCCAACTTGCACTAAATAAATAAATAAAATCTTAAAAATATTTTAAAATCTTGGGGCGCCTGTGTAGCTCAGTCGTTAAGTATCTGCCTTTGGCTCAGGTCCTGATCCCAGGGTCCTGGGATCGAGCCCTGCATCTGGCTCCCTGTTCCACGGGAAGCCTGCTTCTCCCTCTCCCACTCCTTCTGCTTGTGTTCCTTCTCTCCCTGTGCCTCTCTCTGTCAAATAAATAAATAAAATCTTAAAAAGAATATTTTAAAATCTATTTGAAAAACAGTTTACCTAATGGGAATGCTAGCTATTCCTACATTATTATTCTCCTCGTTCTAAGTTCACACACATTTGATCATCAGAAAGTCAAATACTTGGAGAGCCCTTAGAGGTAGGGAGACCATTTAAGAGGCTATCAGAACAGTAGACAAAAGACCAGCTGTGGGTCTGAATGATGCAGGAAATTATGGAATGGAAGGGAGGACACATATAGGATGATGTACACCGAACATCATGATTTGGCCACAAGGTGTTCAAGGGAAATAGAGGGAACGATCCAAACAGTTGAGGTTTCTACCTGTGTCTGTACCTGGAAGTTTGGGGTACAGTAATGGTGTCTACACATGGAACACAAAAGAGGAGCTCAGATGCACTGGTGAATCACTATTACAGACTCTCACAGCATCAGAATGAGAAGAAACCGGGCATATTAAGGAAGACTGGGAAACTATAAAATTTACAAAATAAAAGGCCAAGCCTTAATAATATAAACCTCAAATATCTATCCATCCTGATTTTTTAACTGGTTCAGATGGTCCAGATGTCAGGCTGTCATTAAGATTTGAAGTAAGACATCCCTGAATTTTTAGAACAAAAGCCTATAAAAATAGCAATGCATAACATGTAAAATCAGAGAAAAGAATTTCTTACTTCTGAGGCTCTGTTGGGATGAGCTTAGGAATAGTGGTTACTGTTCTTCCAATTTAACTTATTCTCTTTTTTTTTGTTAAAGATTTTACTTATTTATTTGACAGAGAGAGAGACAGCGAGAGAGGGAACACAAGCAGGGGGAGTGAGAGAGGGAGAAGCAGGCTCCCCGCGGAGCAAAGAGCCCAATGTGGGGCTCGATGTGGGGCTCAATCCCAGGACCCTGGGACCATGACCTGAGCCGAAGGCAGACACGTAACCACTGAGCCACCCAGGCGCTCCAGCTTATTCTCATTTCTTGATGATAGAAGTTAAGGCATTAGAAAACCAAAGTAGAGGACTAAGGCAAAACCTTAGCCTTAGCTGGTTTAAAGAAAATCAGGAATAAATTCCAAATAAACTACAGGACATAATTCAGGCAGATAGAAGGGGGCAGTGCAGCAGTACAGCCTTGCAGTTAAGAGTGCAGATATTAGGGGCACCTGGGTGGCTCAGTCGTTTAAGCGTCTACCTTCGGCTTAGGTCAGGGTCCTGGGGTCCTGGGGCTGAGCCCCATGTCGGGCTCCCTGCTCATAGGGGAGTCTGCTTCTCCCTCTCCCTCTGCCTATCCCACCTGCTTGTACTCTCTCTCTCTCTCTCTCTCTCAAATAAAATAAATAAAATCTTTAAAAAAAGAATGCAGATATTAAAATCTATAGCTCTGGGTTAAAATCACAGCTTTGGACTCACATTCAGGTACTGTATGCCCTTGAGAAGTTACTCAACCTCAAGCCTCAGTATCCCTCAGTAAAATGGGGATAATATTTTACAAGGCTATTATACGAATACTAAATGATACACACATATACATATGTGTACACATATATACACAGAACATGAGCAGTGCTGAGGCACTGCTGGGCACCTAGTAACCTTGGTCAGGGTGGAGGTGGTAATAGTAACAGGATGTCCTGCTATGAATACACGTCTTCTACTTTCAGAATGATGACTTACAGAGCGGCAAACAAAGGATGTTAGTGACCATCATGCAATAAAAATAAACCTTAAAGCCCTAACAAAGGCAGAGGTATTCTAAGATTTAAAATTCTTCTTTTCTACTAAGCCAGACATTGTAGTCTGTATGTAAAGGAACGTAAAGTGGACAGAAATAATTTTCTCATTTTTCATGTGCATAGATAAATTTTTTGGAGAGGATAAAATCCCCTACTTTAATGATAAAATGATAGGGGATAGATTACAAGAAGATAGGTAATTAAGTTCAGATCTCTAGTGGCAGAATTATGTATAATTATATTTTCCGACAATACATATAAACTAAGAAAAAGTAGTATTTTAAAATAAACTTTATATGCTTACATGGGACATGGAATGAAAAGTTCGTCTGCATAAATTTTCTACAATTGCTCCACTACCTGATATAATCTCTCACTTTATCTGCCTTCTTTTTAGTACTTTGAACTTCTCATTCTTTGGGTAGACAACACCTACGAGCTATGGATGCTTGATTCTCAACCCAACCAGGGCCCTCAATCTGAGAATTACAAGAAAAAATCAAAAAACACATCTGAATAATAGCTA
The DNA here is from genome assembly GCF_009762305.2 of Zalophus californianus. Lineage (NCBI taxonomy): Eukaryota > Metazoa > Chordata > Mammalia > Carnivora > Otariidae > Zalophus > Zalophus californianus. The sequence goes on from NC_045600.1 coordinate 96,624,935, forward strand.
CTTTTTCAACAAAAAACAAATTGTATAGAATTTTACATGAAAACTTAGAAATTTTAGAGTAACATGTAAATATGCTTATCTCTGTCATGATAGTCTTAAACTTTGTTTTCCAGCAAGTATTTTTCTATTTTTATTTTTTCTCTTTTTTATTTTTTTTTTTAAATTTTTACTTAAAAGTTTAGTTAACATACAGTGCAATATTGGTTTCAGCAATAATTTTGATTTTTTTTAAGGGGGAATTAAATGGCAAAACATCTCTTATGTTCTTATGCAAATCTTGGCTTTCTCCTTGACATGGACTTTGTGTCTGCCAGTTAGGTATGATTTTACAAGTCTATGGCCTCCTTGTGAAACCTGACCTCTTTCTTCCCTCACAGCCAGTGCTAACATAAACCAAGAGCCCCACAAGAAGTCATTAAATCAGTGCTGTTAAGAGGCCAGAGCTCTATAAAATAGGTAAGAAACAAGGTCTCGAGAAACATGCGCCATCCTCAAAAACAACCTTGCAAACACAATAAATGTAAGTGCCTATTTTATTTGTGACTTCCTTCTCTCCACCTGTCTACTTAATCAGTTGCTTCTAAGATTTACAGTCAGGAAAAAAAAAAAGGATCAAAGATGCTAAGAAGAAAATGTTCTCCAAACCTTTATTTGATCAGAAAGCAACATATATACATTTCTACCCTGGAAATGCAGGACTACCATATTAAACTAATGTGTCATTCAGGTTTCTAAAAGGTTGCAATGAATAAAAAAAATACTTAATACATATTGATCTTAAAACCAACTAAAAATTATGGAAACACAGTCTGAAATGATAAACCCATACAATAATTTAAAATAAGTTCACAGAGGACGGAGTAAAAAATAAATAAGTTCACAGACTATTCCCTAGCTTAAGAAAAATATCACTTTCTTTTGTAGATCTAATTTAAAATATTCTTTCACTAAGCAGAATATTCTTCAGTAAGTCAGAATCTTGATGCAGGGTTTACACCAGTGGTCCTAAGGCTGTGCATGAGCCAAAGGTTCTGGCGGCCTGAGATGGTCAAGGACTGAGGACTGCACAGTTGCTATTGCCACGCCCCCTTCTTGAGGAGTCCCAAATAGCAGGAGAACATGGCCAGTAGTCACGTTCTGGTGCCCCTGTGCTCTTTCCATGGGTCTAAGTCACCAATCAGTAGCTCTGAGGAAATCTGTAAGCTCATCAAGAATACAGGGGGATTTCTATCTCAGACCCTCCCCTGTGTACAATTTCAGAGTCCATCAGGGAGTGCATATAGCTTAAAGTTTATTCCTATGACAGTGGTCTTTCAAATCATGCATTTGTCTATTCCAGACAATACTGATCAAAACATAGTTGTAACTTCTTACCTCATCAGGTCCAATTCACTTTGAGTCTTCAAACTTGAAGACTGACCTGCAAACGAACAGGAAGTAAACCGAGAGACCCGATCCATCATTTAATCAAAGCATCAGGGTAACCAATGCTTTACCTACCGAGGTAAACCTGATCAGGTAACCATCAGTTTACCCTCATGCTTTACCTACTGAGGTAAAAACCAACCAAGGTACAAGTTTCAAACAGAAATTAAAAATTTATTATATCCATAAGTCTAGGTAAGAAACTACTTGTACCTTTTTTTTTTTTAAGATTTTATTTATTTGAGAGAGAGACAGAGAGCATGAGCAGGAGGAGAGGCAGTGGGAGAGGGAGAAGCAGGCTCCCCACCGAGCAGGGACCCCCGACGTGGGGCTCGACCCCAGGACCCTGAGATCAAGACCTGAGCTGAAGGCAGACGCTTAACCAACTGAGCCACCCAGGTGTCCCCTACTTGTACTTTTAAAAAAAAAATGATTTTATAGGGGTGCCTGGGTGGCTCAGGTGGTTAAGCATCTGCCTTTGGCTCAGGTCATGATTCCAGGGTCCTGGGACTGAGCCCCTGCATTGGGCTCCCTGCTCAGTGCAGAGCCAGCTTCTCCCTCTCCCTCTGCCATTCCCTCCACTTGTGCTCTCTGGCTCTATCTATCAAATAAATAAAATCTTTAAAAAAGTGATTTTATAGAAAAAAATTTACCTCCTTAATAGAAATAATGTAATATAAGACAGATGTACTCATTCTGTGTCTTGGGTGTCAACCTCTTTATTCAGCTGTACTGAGCATAACATAGCTATTCTATAAATGGCTTATTACCTGACTTCTAGTCAATTTAGTATCTGCTTGAATCTATAGCAATTCTGACAACCAGCTGCTAAGAGGTATACTTTTGCTTTTCAAAGGAAGTGTTTAGCCAAAATATTTGTCAAAATAAATATAAACAGGGTACGTGCACCCCAATGTTTATAGCAGCAATGTCCACAATAGCCAAACTGTGGAAAGAGTCAAGATGTCCATCGACAGAGGAATGGATAAAGAAGAGGTGGTATATATACACAATGGAATATTATGCAGCCATCAAAAGGAATGAGATCATGCCATTTGCAACGACATGGTTGGAACTGGAGGGTGTTATGCTGAGTGAAATAAGTCAATTCAGAGAACGACATGTATCATATGACCTCACTGATACGAGGAATTCTTAATCTCAGGAAACAAACTGAGGGTTGCTGGAGTGGTGGGGGGTGGGAGGGATGGGGTGGCTGGGTGATAGACATTGGGGAAGATATGTGCTACGGTGAGCGCTGTGAATTGTGCAAGACTGTTGAATCACGGATCTGTACCTCTGAAACAAATAATGCAATATATGTTAAGAAAAAAAAAAGAAGAAGATAGCAGGAGGGGAAGAATGAAGGGGAGTAAGTCGGAGGGGGAGACGAACCATGAGAGACGATGGACTCTGAAAAACAAACTGAGGGTTCTAGAGGGGAGGGGGGTGGGGAGATGGGTTAGCCTCATGATGGGTATTAAAGAGGGCACATTCTGCGTGGAGCACTGGGTGTTATGCACAAACAATGAATCATGGAACACTACATCAAAAACTAATGATGTAATGTATGGTGATTAACATAACAATAAAAAATTATTTTTAAAAATCCAGTCACATTAAAAAATACATAAACAAAATAAAGGCTAGAAACTTTATAACAAGGCTGGAATGCAGGGACTTTCAGAAATAGATGCCACATGTAAGGTTTCCAGACTATATTATTTTCCAGTATATTTCTACTGTATCCATGTTAAAAGACACCTTTAATAACACCTGAGAATTCTTTGTTTCTTTGGTATTTTATCAACCCTGTTCTGTCAAATACCAGACATGGCTCTCCCCATGGTCAAGTTCTCTGGAAAGAGTGACACAAAGCTCTTCAAGTCCCCTTCTGTCAGCTGGGCCATTCATTGCTGTTCAACAATTCTTTTCTTAATTACTGTTTTTAGGAATTCTCTAACTTTCCAATTTGTTCAGGTCCCCAACCACTTGAATCCTAGATTATAAATTCCTTGAGTTCAGACAACATGTCTTATATGTCTGTATGTTGCCAGGCGCCAGAACAGTGCCCTGCGTACAACAGGTACTCAATAAAGATTTCTTAAGAGTGAACTCAATGAACCACATTACCATCTCCCTCCTATTTGCAACAGAAAACTCTGACTCTAATCTCCCTGAGAAGATTATGGTAATTTTGGCTATAGCACTCCCTACAGTATAATCCTGAGCAAATTACTCTTCTTAAACACAGGTGGTTATGTAGGGGTGCTTGGCTTGCTCAGTTGATAGAGCATGCAACTATTGATGTGGGGATTGTTAAATTTGAGCAATTGGGTGCAGAGATTACTTAAAAAAGAAAATCTTTTAAAAATGTGGTTATGTAGGGATGCCTGGGTGGCTCAATCAGTTAAGCCTCTGCCTCAGGCTCAGGTCATGATCCCAAGGTCCTGGGATCAAGTCCCACATCGGACTCCTTGCTCAGTGGGAAGCCTGCTTCTCCCTCTGCCTGCCACTGCTCCTGCTTGTGTGCCCGCTCTCTCTGTCGAATAAGTAAGTAAAATCTTTTTTAAGAATGTGGTTATGTAAAATAGGGTTCTTAAAAGGGTTTTGTTTTTTTATGGATTACAGAAGGTAAATGCATGCAGAGCACTTAGCACAGTGCCCCTAACATTAAAGGCACTGAATGATTTTTAACTATTTCTATTATTTTATTGGACATAAATTTTCTTCCTCACCACCTAAAAACCTGTCCCTCTTCACTCCTGGTTCTGAGGAAAAAGTAACCACTCCAATCAGTGCCAAGGTCAGCCCTCTCCTGGCACTCTTAATCCCATCCCTGGGCCCCTATTCCATTTATTATTCCCATTCTCTTGCATCACTCCCTCATTACTAGTTTCTTCCTGACTATAAACATACTTCTATATTCCCATCCTAAAAAGGAGTATAGAACTCAAGCCAAGCCAATATTCAGTACATCTCTTTTCTGTCACTGTCATTCTTCTGGAATTACTCCACCCACCTAATTCTTTACTTCTGCTGGGGTGGGCTGGAGTGGCATGGGACAGGGTAGGGATGGAAAGGAGGAAGGGAGAAGAGCCACAGATGTACAGTCAACCCTTGAACAAAGTCAAAGTTTTAGGGGCAGTGATGCCCCCCTCCACCTCCCAGCGTACTCAAAAATCTTTGTATAACTTCGATTTCCCCAAAAGTTAACTACTAATAGTCAACTGTTGAGTGGAAGAAGCATTCCAGATAACATAGTGGATTAACACATATTTTGTGTGTGATATATATATATGTAAAATACACTGTATTCTCACAACTAAGCTGGAGGAAAAGAATGTTAAGAAAACCATGAGAGAAAATCCAGTTACAATATAATACTGTATTTACTGAAAAATCTGTGTGGACCCACACAGTTCAAATCCATGCTGTTTATGGGTCAACCGTATTTATATGCAGGGCTCAGGAACCTCCTTGGGAATGAAATTTATCTTTTTTTTAAAGATTTATTATCAGAGGGGCGCCTGGGTGGCTCAGTCGTTAAGCGTCTGCCTTCGGCTCAGGTCATTATCCCAGGGTCCTGGGATCGAGCCTCGCGTCGGGCTCCCTGCTCAGCAGGAAGCCTGCTTCTCCCTCTCCCACTCCCCCTGCTTGTGTTCCCTGCTTGTGTCTCTCTCTGTCAAATAAATAAAATCGTTAAAAAAAATAAAAAATAAAGATTTATTATCAGAGAGAGAGAAAGAGGGAGGGAGCACATGAGTGGGGCGAGGGGCAGGGAGAGAGGGAAAGAATCTCAAGCAGACTCCCCGCTGAGCAAAGGGCTCAATCCTACAACCCTGAGATCATGACCTGAGCTGAAATCAAGAGTCAAGACACTCAACTGACTGAGTCACCCAGGGGCCCCTGGAACGAAATTTATCTTAAGAGAAGTAGTAGTGCTCATAGTGCTCACGGATTTGGTTTAAAAAAAAACAAAACTGACCTAAATTGGTAAGGAGTGTGTTAGAATTCACAGCTGCTTGATTCTCAAATTAGGCAGCCACCAGGACCCATAAATATATGTAAATAAAGGAGAAGGAGAGAAGGGAGAGAGAGATGTATGTGGGCGATGTATGTGGGCTATTGGCTAAAACTTCCAAAAGTTTTAATAAGATTCCCAGTGAGAGAAACAGGGTCAAAGAACACAGGCATGCCCACCATTTGGGGTTACTATAGTACAAACTTGAATGGGGCACAGCAAATACAGTTCATCCACTGGGCCTAATCAGAAAGTACCTGGAGAAAGAAACCATAATCCTCACTTGGGGGAGATACTCAATTAACAAAAGAAAGAAGAGGCTGTTGACTCCTCCAGGATCCTAACCACAGGAACTGAACTAAACTGGAACTGACTGAAAATTTACCTCTCCCACAGACCCTTTTAATAACTTTTCACCACTCAAGACTTGTTTTTACCACTGTTTACTGATAGCATAATGCCTAGTGTGCCCCTGTAGAGATGCCTGGCATATCTGTATTTATCTGACACTTGGCAATCAATTTTCATCTTAGAGAAAAAATGATAATCATTGACTTTATGTTGTCCAGCCACTAACACAGTCTCCTTGCTCAATTTCTTCCCTCTCTCCTTCCTCTGTCCCTCTCTCTCTCACTCTCTCTCTTCCCAAACTTTCATATTCCTTTGTCTCTGGAAGACATTCTGGAACAGTAAGTATGGCCTGGCCTGGAGGAATGACGGGGGATGGAAACATGGGAAACACAGATGTCTGGGAGATGGAACCAGTATGACAAGACTTAGGGGCAAATATTCCAATAGTGCAAGGTAACAAACATTCTCATGGCACATTGCTATTGGCAGTACAATATCAAAAAAGGTTAACATATAACCAAAAAAAAAAATGCCTAAAGGGGTGGCTGGGTGGCTCAGTCGTTAGGCGTCTGCCTTCGGCTCAGGTCATGGTCCCAGGGTCCTGGGATCGAGCCCCGCATCGGGCTCCCTGCTCAGCAGGAAGCCTGCTTCTCCCTCTCCCACTCCCCCTGCTTGTGTTCCCTCTCTCGCTGTCTCTCTCTCTCTAATAAATAAATAAATAAATCTTAAAAAAAATGCCTAAGGACACTATTCTATCTTCAATTAATGCAACTCAGAGCCCTTAAAATGACTATGCTATTACACAGGAAAAAGTCTGAAAAGTGCTAAGTGAAAAAAGAAGATACAAAATTGTATTGACAATGGTCACTGGAGAGTTGGAATTCACTCTTACAACTTCTTCTATTAATAAAAGATGAGAGGCCAACCAAAGTTCTTTTTTGCAGGGATCTAAGAGCTAGCACTTGACAACAATGCTGTGCTTAATAGACCGGCACTGGCCAATGCAGATGCAGACAGAGTGAAGCAAAAGATGTGAGTCCATGGGACAATGAAAAAAGCAAAAGGTTAAACAAAGACATTTTACCTCTTTGAAAAAGTTAAAAACAGCTCAATGAGAACTCAAAGTTTTTAGTGACAGCAAAGGATAACTGCTTTAGGAGAGAAGCAAGACTGAGGCAGGGAATTTTATTTATTGGTTGATTAAATAAATGAATGCATATGTAGGTAGCTGCTATAAATGTGTAATAAATATTTATTAGTAATAAAAATCAATATAAAAGTTGCTGCTTGTTGTCCACCTTAAAGGATATGGTAAAAGATTTCCAAATTGGGTGGAAGGTTGAATGATCTTCATGGTCTCAAAGGTACCTCCCATGACACTATTATTCCAGCAGCATATGTTGTGCTCTTGGAAGCTAAATTTCTGACAGAGAGGTAGTTGTGGCACAAAGAGAAATCCTGGAGTCAGAAACTCTTAAGCTGTGGTTTTGACTCACTTACTTACTGCCTTTAAGAGGCATAGATCGGATTCTCCCTTGAGGTAGTGAAATCTACTTCACAGGTTCTTTTGAGGAGGAGATAAGATTATAGACATGAGTGCCTTTACGCCCCAAATGTGGGGTACGAATGGACCTTACCTATGGGGCAGAAAGCAATGCAAATTGAGAAATAGGACCAGACTGAGTTCAGGGATCTGTATTCTTTTCAAGCTCTGTCATAAATGAGCTGTAGGACCTGTCAAAAGTAAGCTCCCTCTGGCTCTCAGTGTCCTCATACTCAAAACAGAAGTGCTCTTCTCCACTCATTCATCGACTCTGCCCCCAGCCTGGATGCTGAGCTGCAAAGAATAGACCCAGCTGCTTAGGGCTGGGTGTGGGAGGGATGGCGGGGGGCGGGGGGGAGCCACAGGCATGGTTGCTTATGGCTACTCAGCTCTCTCTTAGGGAGTATGAACATATCCCAAATTAGATTGTGGTGATGACTGCCCCAAGTGAATATACAAAATATATTTTTCATTATATACTTTGAGTGGGTGAATTAAATAGCATGTGAACTATGTATCAATAATGCTGATTTTTAAAAAAGAAGAAAAAATGGTAGTGTTCTTCTCAGCCATCACTGCCATTCCTTCCACTCCTAAAGAACCTTCCCAGAGGCACAGTTCAGTATGCCCCAATCCATCTTTGAACTTGAAAACGCAGGATTCATGGAGCTAATAGGATTTACTGGTCTACCTATAGCCATTGTAGCCTTAAAAAAAAAAGAGCCAACATGGATGATCTTAATCCTCGATGATATGTTCCAAGCTATCCATAATTTTCAATAGCAAACTTACTAAGGTTGAGGCTTGTTAAACAGAGGGCTCTTTTTGGTAGGTTCCCCTAACTTTCCACTTTCTGGCACCCCTTCCAATGCATACACTCAGCAAAAAAAAAAAAAAGTGTCATTAACTTGGCATCTATCTCCTAAAATATGCAAGGATCTCAAGAGCCAGGAATTAGCAGTAATTTCAGCAGGCCTAAAAGTCATAGTGCTTTAGATATAACTGCCCATCATGAAATATCTACTGAAATGAAATTAACTCACAGTTAGTTATGATGGTTATGTGTTTCGTACAAAACTAGAAAACTTAGAATGAGACTATGAATGACTCAAAATCAATCCAAGGGCACCTGGGTGGTACAGTCAGTTGAGCGTCCAACTCTGTTTCAGCTCAGGTCATGATCTCAGGGTCATGGGATCAAGCCCTGTATCGGGCTCCATGCTCAACATGGAGTTTGCTTGAGCTTCTCTCTCCCTCTCCCTTTACCCCTCCCCCCTGCTCTATCTCTCTTGCTTGCTCTAAAATAAATAAATAAATCTTTAAAAAAATCAGTAAAAATTTTCTTATACTAAATATTTACAGCATCGTTAGTTTGTGTTTGAGTTCTAGTACACAAGGAGACAACAACATACTTATATCTGTGCATAAACATATGTATCATAAAGCACAAGAATGGGACTTAAAAGACCAGATTTAGCCAGCAGATGCCATGTTTATGAAAAAGAATGCAGACAGTCAAATTCTAGTTGGTCTAAAGGGTCTTGTCAAGTCTGGAGCAGGGAACTATTAAGCCTGAAAGTGGCACAAATATATTAAGTAGCCAGTTGATGTTAAGAAGTTTGGGTACAGGGCACCTGGATGGCTCAGTCATTAAGCGTCTGCCTTCAGCTCAGGTCATGATCCCAGGGTCCTGGGATCGAGCCCCACATCGGGCTCCCTGCTCAGCAGGAAGCCTGCTTCTCCCTCTCGCACTCCCCCTGCTTGTGTTCCCTCTCTCGCTGTATCTCTCTCTGTCAAAAAATAAATACAATCTTAAAAAAAAAAAAGGTTGGGTACAAAATATATGGAAAAAAGAAGTTGCAGAAGACTAAAGACAGGCAATTTTCCCAGGCCACACCTGTCCTTACATGTAGAATAAAAAGCTACATCTCATTACAAAATGTTAACAGAAAGGCAAAGGAACTAGAATAGCCTAAATAGTTTTGAAAAAGCGGAATAAATTGGAGGGCTTGCACTCCTTGATTTAAAGACACAATTTCAAGAATTATGATAAACCTACAGTAACCAAGGAACTATGGTATTGGCAAAAGGACAGATTCATAGATCAAAGGAACAGAAGAGAGAGCACAGAAATAAACCAAAACAAATATGTCAGCTCATTTTTTTTTTACAAAGTTGCAAGAGCAATTCAACAGAGAAAGGATGGTCTTTTCAGCAAACAGTGCTTGAACAACTAAATCCCCATATACAAGAAATTAGTCTTGACCTATACTTTACACCTTACATAAAAATTAACTCAAGGGGTGCCCAGGTGGCTCAGTTGGTTAAGCATCTGACTCTTGGTTTTGGCTCAGATCATAATCTCAGAGGTCTTGAAATAGAGCCCTGCGTCAGGTCTGGGCTCAGCAGGGAGTCTGCTTGAAGAGTCCCTCCCTCTGCCCCTCCCCCCACTCTCTCTTTCTCCCTCTCACTCCCTCTCTCTTAAATAAATAAAAATTAACTCAAAAGGGTCACAGACCTCAATGTGAAACATTAAACTATGAAACTTTTAGAGGGAAATATAAAAAAATTTCTGTGACCTTGGGTTAGGCAAAGTGTTCTTAGATATGACATCAGAAGTGCAATCCATGAAAGGAAAAAGTTTACCAAATAGACTCCATCAAAACAAAAAAAAACTTCTGCTCTTGATAAAAACACCGTTAAAGGAATGAAAAGACAAGCCATAAACTGGGACAGAAAATTTGCAAATCACATATCTGACAAAATATTTATATCCAGAATATATAAAGAAATCTCAAAATTCAGTAATTAGGAAATATCCAGTTAAAAGGGGGCAAAAGATGTGAACAGATACTTTACCAAAGAAGATGTATGAATAGCAACTAAATAAGATGATCACCCTCATTTGTCATAGTCATAGGGAAGTGCAAATTAAAACCACAATGAGATACCACTACACACCTATCAGAATGGCTCAAATAACAAACACAGACAGTACCAAGTGCTGTTGAGGATGTGGAATAGCTGACATCCTCATATACTGCTGGTGGGAATGCAAATTGGTACAGTCACTTTGGAAAATAACTTGGCAACTTCTTGAAGTTAAACACTTATATGCACTTACAGCATTCTCATCTTTAAATATTTACTCAATAGAAATGGAAACTTATGTTTACACAAAAGCCTATACAAGAAAGGTTACAGAAGCTTTATTTATAAAAGCCCCAAACTGTAAACTACCTAAACATCCTTCAACTGGTGAGTGGATAAACTGCAGTACATCTATACAACTGAATACTACTCAGCAATAAAAAGGAACAAGTTATTAATACATTCAACAACACAGATAAATCTCAAATGCATCAGGATACGTGAAAGAAGCAAAACCCAAAAGGCTACATACTGTGTAATTTCATTTATATGACATTCTGGAAAATGAAAGATAATGTGGCTGTAGGAGTTAGGGGAAGGAGAGTATGACTACATGGGCAGAGAGAGGATGCTTTGGGCTGATGAAACTATTCTATATCCTGATTATGGTGATGGTTACCTGGTTATGTATATGCCAAAACTCACAAAACTTTGGACTCAATAAAGTAACCTTTACTTTTTTTTTAAGATTTTTATTTATTTATTTGAGAGAGAGAGAGCAAGAAAGCACATGAGTGGGGAGAGTGGGAGAGGGAGAGAAATCCTCGAGCTGAGCACAGAGCCCAGTGCAGGGCTCGATCCCAGGACCCTGAGATCATGACCTGAGTCCAAATCAAGAGTCAGACATTTAACTGACTGAGACACCCAGACTCCCTATAAGCTTTACTTTTTTTAAGTATGTAAATTAAAAAATAAATTTCAAAAAAGGCTATGTTCTTTACAAAACAGAAAGGCTTTTAATTCTCTAGTTACTCTTAATAAAGAATTATAAATTAAGCAAGACGATAACACACATAAATTTTACAAGCCAACTCCTGCAGACCATCTTTACTTCTTCTGTGAGGTCACACCTGATTTTCCCAAGTACAGAATTCTTTCATACTCCCAGGATCTTGGAGTATGCTACTCATTCCATTGTTTTATCATCTCAACTTTCTGCCCCTACTCACAGGACAAGGCCTGTGTCTTTTCATCTTTGTATTCTTGGCAGTGCACCCAGGCAAAAAAAGCTCTCAGTAGATACTTGATAAACAAATGAATAAGATATACCCAGGGTACATATACATTCAGTTCCATCACCAGATCCATCACCTGGTGTGTATAGAGTATAATGTGTGCATTAATAACATGATGCTGAAATTAAGTTTACATTATCTTTAGCATACTATAAGTGAAAAGTGTACACAAAAATATTTATCCTAATAAAAAGGAATGGATCTATGCTCCTGAGGAACAGGAGGAGTAAGAAACCCAGAGCTCTCCTATTCCTCTTCCTATGGAAATGGTGGGAAAGCAGTCACGCCTGTGCTGAGACTAGACTAGGGAGTAAGGCATTACACACATATGTGAAAACACACACACACACACACACACACAGGCATACACATAAAAAAAATGAGCCCTTCCTGAGCAGCCCAGCACAGTCCTCTGCCTCTTGATCCTAGCAGCACCCTGCAGGATTGCAATTCTGGCAGGGACCTTTCACAGGCTGCTGGCCCAGCATACGCTGCAGATGCTTGTCAGTTTCCCAGGTCCCCCTGACATTCTGAGCCCATCTTGGGAAGCCGAATATTCAGCCTGACACAGATCCCAACAGACCAGGCTTGAAATTATTGAGAAATTGAGTTCTAGAACAAACTGGCTTGATCCAAAGAACCTCACATGGGAAATAGTGTTTCTACAGTGGTGACAGGGTTTTGGAATTCATGTTTGACGAAGACCGCTAAACATGCGGAGAGCTCCTTCAGGGTTAAACGGCACCAGTGAATGCTTAAACAAAGGTGCACTGTGTTGCACAGCCATACTTCTACTTTCCTAAAGCAGAGGTGGAAAGAGTTCCACTGAATGAAGGTTTGCAATGTTGAAGCTACAGCTACTTCTCCTGACATCCTCAGCTACAGTTGAAGTAGAGTCCTCTTTAACTACACCTTGGTCTTTGTTCTGCTGGACTCATGGTGTCCATCCTCAAGAGACCAACACTAACTAGAGAGTGACAGGCAACAGGGGTAGCTTCTCAGGACCCGATCATAAGAACACCAGAAGCAGATGCAGAAATATGATGCTATAAGAGAAATGGTCTGTTTTGGTAGAAATTTAAAGAAGAGATTAGGAACAAGGAGAATCACACAACAAGCAAAATAAATTGGAGCGGGCTGCCAAGAGAAAAAAATCCATTGAAATAAAAATGTTTTCAATTTTTTTTAAAGATTTTATTTATTTGACAGAGAGAGACACAAGCAGGGGGAATGGGAGAGGGAGAAGCAGGCTTCCCACGGAGCTGAGAGCCCAATGTCGGGCTCGATCCCAGGACTCTGGGATCATGACCTGAGCCGAAGGCAGACACTTAACAACTGAGCCACCAGGTGCCCCGGTTTTCAATTTTTTAAAAGATTTTATTTATTTTTATTTGAGAGACAGAGGGAGAGAGCACAGAGGGAGAGGGAGAAGCAGGCTCCCTGCAGAGCAGGGAGCCCGACGTGGGGCTCGATCCCAGGACCGAGATCATGACCTGAGACAAAGGCAGCCACTTAACCGACTGAGCCACCCAGGTGCCCCAATATTTTTTAAACCACCATAAAATTACTACCAGTATTCCTTATCTTCCTTTTCAGAACTTATAAAATGAAAATAAGCCACTATTCACTTTGCCTTTCACCTTTCCCAACTTCTACTAAATCTTGAGTTGGAAGTCTTTTTTAAATAATCAGCCTCCGTATGATACTCTCATAATCTAGACAGAATCCTGTTAGTTGGGAGTAAAATCTGATCTTACTTTGAAATATGTCCCCAACTGGGATTTTCCTCTTCTCAAATTATCTGTCTTCCCAGCAATAGTGTGTGGTCACAGAAGTGTATAGGACATGCTAATGCATTTATCAAGTGATTATTCTTGGCCCCTTTGCCGGCAAAAACAAGCAGGAAACAGTACAGAAAAAACATGTCTACTAAGCCACATTATCCAGCTTCAAAGCTGTTCAACTTGTGTGGCTCCTATGAATTCAAGGGGAAGAGAAAAAGCACCATTGCTTTGTCTTCACCAAGACCACTTCCCCTTCAGCCATTTGCCAAGTGTTTGCCTTATATTGCCTAATCCAAGAAATGCCTTTCGTATGCCTTGTTGTCATTCCATAAAGAATTAGTTCTGCTTAATAGCTCAACTGTGCAGGAAGAACATTCCATGCAATTTTACACTTTGCATCAGTCAGAGAAACAGAAGGATCAAGAAAGCATTAAGAAGAGTGAGGTTTTGTAACAAAACTCATGTCACTTAGCAACTTCATCCAAGTAGAAATTTATAATGAGAAAAATACAGAATCCATCAAAACTACAGCAGAAATGTTTCTACTAGGATTGTTTTTGCTTTTCCAAATGATTATCTCCTCAAACATAATTCCAGAGCTTCAGTACCTTATTTTTTGATAAACTTTACAGTATTCTTTTCCACTGCTGTTTTATATATTGTTTTCTCAGGTTATAATTGGCCTGGTTTTCCTTTCTCTTCCTCTTAATAATCTCACACTCAGTGGATATTCAGTAAATGACTGTTATGCAGTACAATTCATTACACTTTATGTAATCACAATTTATTACACCAATTAAACGTGCTATATATGACATTCATTTTATAAACTGGGAATCAATCACTATGAAATGTCTGGGTAGCTCTTTCATCTTCTAATAGCTATTAAAGGCAAAACCTATTTCATTGATAACAGAAAAAAAACGTATACACACACACACATATACATCAGATAAACTTGTTAAAGTAAATTCATAAAGTGGACCTTAAGTTCTAAGCTAACTGTCCACAACATAATGAAGTCTTTTAATAATACTGTAGCTCACATTTTTATTAGGCTTGACCACTCGCCCTAAAGGGGAAAAGAGGGAATTAACTTATTACATGTGTTCTATATAACACCTCATGTAAGACTCCTAAAACCTTAACAGGTAAGTAATATTACCCTCAATTATGGGTAGGGAAATATGTTCTGAGATGTTAGGCCACTCATTCAGAGTCACAGAATTAATAAATAGTGGAGCCAGGAGTCAAATGGTGTTACTCTCTTTTAAATTACGCTCAAGCTGCAACCTGAGAGAAGTAAGGAGTTCTCCTGCTACACTTTAGAGCAGTACTCCTTGTCTCACCTTGTGAATTTACTCTCCCAGTAGGAAACATACATTCACAGACAAAGCACAGAGTTTCCCTCTCCCCCAGTTTCTCTCCTTTAAAAATTCCTGGAAGCAGCAACAAAAATATATTTCCCCAACCTTTTGCTAGATTAAATATTCATCATTCCCCATCAATGAGGGCTTTAGGATCTTCTGTCAACAGTTTTTTCTCCCTCTTTTTACCTATTTTTGACCAACATCAATTTAATTGTACAATTACTTATCCAACATTCTACAACACTCTCCAATATGGATTTTTTTTGGCTACCCCCAAATAAATCCCCTTGCCATTCTTTAAAAAACACTCAGATTTCAATTACATTAAGTCCCTCCCGAAAAGCAAAACCCACAGGATGCTTTGCAGTCAGAGAAGGCTTTGCAGGGGAGGTGACATGTGTGGTTGAAGGCTGAAGGACTAGTAAGCAGCAAGGGAATATTAAGAGTGGTCCAGGCAGAAGGCAGAGCATAGGGAGCGGCAAAGAGCAATGCAAGAGCACAACACGTTCAGAGAACTGAAATCCCATGTAATGGGAACAAGAGGTGTACAGAAGAACCAAGGGATGAGGGGAGGTGGAGACATGGAGACAGCGTGGGAAAGGCTGCAGCCTCCAGGCAGGAGGGACCAGATGATGAAGAACCTTGCCTATTTATGCTCCAATGCTTTGCTACTCTAAGTGTGGTTGGTCCATGGACCAGCCTTCTAACTTGTTTGATCTGCAGTCTATCAGGCCCACCCCTGAGCTTACCACGTCCAATCAGCATTTTTTACAGATGTCCAGGTGACTTATATGCCCTTTAAAATTTGAGAAGCACAGTTCTAACCATTTAGGTTGCATTCTGAAGGGAGTGACAAGCTACTAAATTTTGGAAGCAAAAGATATACATGGTCAGATTTGAAAGCCATATGCAAGACTGATTACAAGTAGGTACAAATGCAAATGTGTTTTTTTTTTAATGGTTTGCTTGCTATCGGATTCTTCTATTTGAGAATGATTGTTTCATAAAAGTGCCTCCTACTTTTCTACTGTTTCCATGGTTGTGAGGACCTAGGAGGTGAGTATAAACTTTCAGCTATAGGATTAATGAGGTCTGAGGATCTAATGTAAAATACGGTGGCTACAGTTGATAAAACTGAGTTGAATAATTGAAATTTACTAAGAATAGAACTAAAATGTTTTCATATACACAAAAATAAATATGTGAGGTGATGGATATGTTAACTAGAAGAGGGGAATCCTTTTATAACATACACATATATTAAATCACCATGATGTACACTTTAAATATCTTACAATTTTATGTCAATTACACCTCAACAAAGCTGAAATTAAAATTCTTCCCTATCTATACAGGGGCTCCTAATGATAGGAGGAACATACAAGGTTATCTCAAACACCAAAAATGCACCTTCTATAGGACAAAAGCATGTCCTGGGCATATCCAACTAGTGATATGAATCAAATTATGCAATCATACTTCCTAAACTGTTTCATCAACTCTAAGCTGTTGCATAAACAGCGCACTCTTATTTCACCTGTTGAATTACTTAGGTAGGGGTGACACAGTCTATATTTGCTGCTCATAAATAATTCTTTAAATGAGCAAAGCATACATTCTCCTAGAACTTTGTGCTAAATTATATGCAACCTTTAGCTCAGAAGAATGAAAGCACAGAATTCCGGACCATAGCCATACAGAAATCCCCTATAATGTGTTCAATAAGCCAAATCAAAACAATGCATGGTTTATAGGAACAGGCTGAATGAGACTTGCAGCTCTTATTTCAGCTGCTGTCAAGTGTCACATTCATTCAAAGAGAGGAAAGTTAACTGATAAAATCTGCTTTTTAATGCCTGTTATTGACAATAGAGAGAGCCAAACAGACTGACTTTTTCTTTGATGGCATATAATGAACGCCATTGAAAAGATTTTGTACTTAAAGAAACATGACCCTGCTAAAAAAAGATAATAAAACTGATAACAACGACAAAAATGTAGTTATGTGTTAGAACATGTAATGCATCTTTTATAGTGACACAGAAGTTATGATATTTCTACCCCTATTTAGTCCTCACAGCCACCTGACCCAAAATTGGTATCTCAAAAGGATCATGATTTTGATATGAATAAAACTACATTCAGAACCAATTATAGAGCTGGATACCCCAACTTTGTGTAGACTGCTATTCACAGCCTAATGTAAACATTCTGTGTGGCTTAACAAGAGACCCCGATTATCAGTGGCATCAAGTAATTGGAAAGATTTTTGAAAATATACCAGTGCTCCGGAGGTCATGAAGGTAGTGTTTTTCAACCCCTTCCATTCTGTAATGGGCAGCCCTTTAGAGGGCTGGGAAGTCTCGCTGCCCACAAATACACATTTGTTGATGGGGGGAGTCTGTGTGTATGTCCATGGAAAGATGGAGTAAGCTGGCAAAGAAAACTGAGGCAAAGCAGTTAGTGAGAAAGAGGGGAAAGAAAAAGAACAAAATGGGAAAATATTACATGACAAGAAGACAAAAAGACAAAAGAGAAGGAAGAGATCAAGAATGAATGGTGCAAATAAAAGGAAACAAAATCTAAAAGGAACAGGGGCACCTGGGTGGCTCAGTAGGTTAGGCACAGCCGACTCTTGATTTCAGCGCAGGTCATGATGGGGTCATGGGATGGAGCCCTGCATCAGGCTCCGTTCTAAGTGGGGAGTAGGCTTGAGGATTCTCTCATCCTCTCCCTCTGCTCCTCCCCCTGCTCACACTCTCTCTCTAAAATAAATAAATCTTAAAAAAAAAAAAAGGAACAAATCACTGGTCTACTAACCACTGCTAAACAATTATGACAATAGCGTCTAGTACATTTTAGTTTGGTGACAAGTACTGCAGTTGACTCTATTAGTAAATATGTCTAGCCAGGATTATTTCAAACTGATCCCTGCTGGCACTGTGAAATAAATTCTTAAAAAATTATCTGGGAAAATGAGTAGTTAATAGAATTACAGATTTTCTTAAGGTCTAAAAGAACTTACTCATAGTTTAAATTCCTTTATGATTGTAATTAGGGATGTAAGGATGTGATCAAATTCAACAGTAGCAAGGGGGGCAAAATAACAAAAAAAAAGTATTTGTATATTAAGTGAAAAAAAAGTTAAATACCAATATAAAGTGAAATCTATTTAATAGGATTACAACTGCTTTGGAAAATAGCTAGGCAGTTTTATAAAAAGTGAAATGTATATCTACTATTTAACCCAGCCATTTCACTCCTAGTTATCAAGCCAGGAAAAATGGACAAAGATTTGTACGTGGCAGTTTTAATAGCTACAAACTTTTGGAAAACAGCCCAAGTGTCCCTTAACAAATGAATGTATAAAGAAATAGTGGTATGCCCACACAATAGAATACTGCTCAACAACAACAAAAGTGAACTATCGATAAATATACAACATGGATGAATCTCAAAATATTTACACTGAATGAAAAAAATCCAAACAAAATAGTACATATTATGTGATTCTATTTGCATAACATTTTAGAAAAAGGCGAACTAAATGGTAGTAACAGAAAGCAGATCAGTGGATGCCTGTGGATGGTGAGGAAAGATGGATTATAAAGAGCACAAGGAAACTTTGGGAAGTGATGAGTATGTTCTTTATCTTCACTGTAGTAATGGTTTCATTGGTACATACATTATGTCAAATTCACCAAGTTGTGTACTGTTGTATGTACAGTTTATTGTACAATCATATCTCAATAAAGTTTTAAAAGACTGATAAAAAAAATCTGTGTATGGACATAAACGTATTTGTAAATACAAAGAAAAATGTCCTGGAAGAATCTACAAAACCATTAACTAGAGGAACTCAGCACTTAATTTATTCTCCATTACTTCAATATTTAGGGTAAGTAGGCATTACTTCTGTAACTTCAAAAATAAAAATAGAAATCAGATAGTATCCTCAAAAGCCTCAATACGTTCCAGAAAGCCCTATTCAAAATCACAAACGTTTCCACCAATTTCTTCATCCTCAACTGTTAAACATTATTTCTTACTAGTTTTAATGGTAATCTACTTAATTCTACACTGATTATAGCAATATCCTTCAATATTTTTAATTACACATGTACAATTTATTAGCTACTGCATGAGTCAAACAGGTCTGTTTGCAACCTAATTGTTATTTGTAACACTTTTTTCCTCATGGAAAAGTACTCTCTAACTCCAAACCACTATAATTCCTCATATTTAGTTTGCATCTTTCTCTGATATACTTGAAAGACGTGGAGCTGGAGTTCTGTTTTTAAAAAGTCTCATTTTCTGAAATTTTAGATTGTAATTGCAGTATAATATTCTAGAATTTAATATTTTCTTGGTTAGGACATTTACTCTAGGTATGTTTAAATACTTTTAATTTGTCCTTAAATCACTCTTCTATTTTTAACAGATCTAAAGGTCTTCTCTAAGCTAAAATGTTACACCTCTTTCAATGCAGTTGATTTCTGATCAGTTTAAATATATGGATTATCTACTCAAAATTATCAATTAAAAATATACTAAACCCCCCAAATTTTATCTAAGACACAGTGAGAGACAGAAAGAAAAGTTAAACTTTATACCTGCCCTCAAAGGACTTGCCTCTTCCCCTCTAAAAGGATATATAGCAGGCATGTTTTTTAAAAACACAAACAAAACAAAAACAAATGTAATGGTGAGGGCTCAGAAAGAAACAGTGAATTAGGCCCACTAATTAACAGCTGTGTGACTCTGTAAGTTACTTGATGTCTCTATGTCTTAGTTTCTTAATCTATAAAAGGGTGAGAAATTTATTTCACAAAGTTGTTGGGAGGATTAAATTAAGTATCTATATAAAGGATTTAATTCTGTCCATTCCTTCCCTTTCCTCTGTAATCCTGATTTATTTATAACTTCTGTCTTCCAATTATTCCTCATCCTTAGGTGCCATTAGCTTACAAATATACCCAGGTCTTTCCTATCCTGCACAAATGGTCTCCAGAGCTAGCTTCTATACCCTTTGCCTTTTTCCCTCTTCACTCCTCCACCACTACATTTCCTACTCATTTTTCAACCCCATCATGATGATAGTGATGGACCAATGGTTTCTCCTCCATCCTCAGCTGATTTGGACTCCATAGCATCTCTAACAGTGGAATTTCCTCATTTGGAGACTTCCTTCCTTTCTGATTCCCAGGCCATTAATGTCCTCTCACTACCTCCTTGACCCACTTTGATGACCCCTCTCTGTTCACCCACTCCCTACATGTAAGGCTGATTGTGTCTTCTAGTCCTCTTATCTTTGCACACAACCTCTTTCTTTAGCAACCCCATCAACTTCTGGCACCCAATATGCTCATAACCGCTAAATCTGTATTTCTAGACTTAAATTTTCCTCTTGGAAAATCTTCAATTCTACCAACAATATGGCTAAATATCTCCATCCAGATGTCCCAAAGACACCTAAAGTTTGGTATGATGGGACTAAACTCATTCTCCTTCTCACTCATTCTTTCCTATTCTTTACCCTTTCTTCCTCTACCTGCCCCCTAACACTTTCTTTCTGCCTAGCTATCCCCACCTTCCTTTCTAATCCAATTTAATGGTATCACTATCCAAAACCACAAGCCATAAATCTTCAAGTTATATTCAAGGGTCAGAAATCACCAAATCTTCATTTCCACACTTTCTTGCATATCCCTTCCATCTGCAGTATATTGACTGCAAAAGCAGCTATAATTCTTTACTCTTCCATATCCATGCTCTTTCCAATGTACCTCTGCAGTCCTTCCCACCTCTCAAATCTGAGCTACTCTTGACACTTGCTTTGGCCAACAGAATGGGAAGAAGTAAGAGCAGGCTAACTCCATGCCAGAGCTTGAGAAGCCTTTTGTGAGTTCCCTCACTCTCTTGGAACTTGCCACAGACATGTGAACAAACTCAGAAGAGCCTGCTGGATGATGAAAGATATGTGGTCCAATCTCTCCCATCACTCCAACCAACAAGCAGTCATGTGGGTTGAGATCCTCCCAGACTAACCAGCAGCCCTCCTCCCAGCAGACCAGGATCCCAGCTGACTAAAGATACACCAGTAAGTACAGCCGAGATCAGCTCAAAAGACTTGTAAGCAGTAATATATACTTACGGTTTTAAGTCACCATGTTCAAGAGTAGTTTGTTATGCAGTGATAGCTAAATTGATACACTTTCCTTTCTGCTCTGATGATTACTGCCCTAACTCATGCATCTATCTCTGAGCTGGCTATCGGAAAGGTGCCATAGTTGATCCCCTTGTTTTTTCTCTCACCCTGTAATCACTCATGTATATATGGGTGTGTGTATATATTATACAATTTTAGTGACTATGTATATCTATATCTATCTATATAGTGGTGCAACTCACAAACCATGGTAGCCTAGAAATATTCAAAAAATTAAGAAAAACGGGGACGCCTGGGTGGTTCAGTCAGTTAGGCGCAGATCTGCCTTCAGTTCAGGTCACGATCTTGGGATTGAGTCCTGCATCGGGCTCCTTGCTCAGCAGGGAATCTGCTTCTCCCTCTGCCTGCCACTATGCCCCTGCTTGTGCTCTCTCTCTTTCTGACAAATAAATTTGTAAAAAGAAAGATTAAGAAAAGGTATGTCATAAATGCATAAAATCTATGTAGATGCTAGTCTATTTTGTCACTTACTACCATAAAATATCTACAAATATATTATAAAAGTTAAAATCTATCTAAACTTATGCAAACACTTATAAGCCATACATGGTACCATTTGCAGTCGAGAGAAATGTAAACAAACACAGATGCAGTGTTAAATCATAACTGCATAAAATTAACTATAGTACATACTGTACTACTGTAATACTTTCATAGTCACCTCCTATTGTTATTGTGGTGAGTTCAAGTGCTGCAAGTATCCACTTAAAATATGTGATACAAATCCCCTCCCGTGTGAGCACTTCATCTCTCCAATAAATTGCATATGGTAGGTAAAAAGTGATTTCTTGTGTTCTCGCTATTAGTGATTAAGTTTTGGGGGAGTTGATAGTTATATGCAGATTCTCAACTGTGCAGGGGTCAGATGTGCAGGCATTGTTCAAGGATCAATTGTGTGCGTGTACATGAAAAACATTTGCTCAATGAATGAAGATGTAAGTGATTAAGTAAAATTAAGTTAAACAGGTGACAACTCTCAGCAGAGAAGGGAGAGATTACAGTGAGATGAAATGGTAAAAAAGGGCAAATGATTCTGGACACAGAATTTGGATTAGGTCAAATTAAAATAGAGCAACAAAGGTATTCCCAGGCTTCAAAGTAACCTTGTCAATCACACAACTGCTACGTAGCCTTTTAAATAAAACGAATAAGCTCACATAGAATCTTTTTTTCCCTACAGTGGTAAGCTTTTGACATAAGAATGTGAACTCTAGAAGGTTAATGAATCAATCACTAGCAACCCATACTATGGTCAAGATGGTAAAATGAAATGCTTGGTCAGAGTTCACTGACCACTGGTCAAAGACAGACAAAGACCCCTGTCTCAAATAATAGCTTTAGTCTTCAGAGAGAGAGGCTTGTTTTCTGTACCAGAATGCAGTTTTGCTGCATGTCACAACCAAATCCACAAACCTCAGGTGGATTTGCTTTTTGGGGGGTATCATAATAGCTAATTGAAAAGCAGCTGATTCAATTCCTAATTGTTCATCCAATTTGATCATTAAGACAACCAAAATAACTGTGCATGATCTGGTTATTATAATTGTGCTACCTCCCAAATTGAATTAAACATGTGGCAACCTGACTGATAACTCAAGGGCCATGTTGAATCAAAATAAGCCAATTTGGTGCCAAGCACAGATATGGTTTTGACTTTTCAACATATACTAGGGCAGATGTTATTCCAGATTATTAGTAGCCTTTTAAATCATAAAATTTAAGGCAAATTCAAGTTATTGTTAAGACTTGGAAGAAAAATAGTAAAAAGACAGTTAAGATGAAATTTAAAATTAAGCTGTGAAATAATTCAAGAAACAAAAAACATTTACAGCAACAGTAAGATCATTTAATTTCAGAAGGCCACTAATAAGGTCACTTTATCTCTGACAAAATAGGGAAATGAAAGATTGTTTATTCAAACTATTTCAAACATACAGAAGAGTAATAGAAATGGCTCAGGTCATGCATGATCTCTGAGTCCTGGGATGGAGCTCTGTGTCGGGCTCCCTGCTCAGTGGGGAGCCTGCTTCTCCCTCTCCCTCTGCTCCTCTCCACTACTCATGCTCACTCTTCCTCTCTCCCTGTCTCTCTCAAATAAATAAAATCTTTTTTAAAAAAGTAAAATATAGAATAAAGTATATCTTTGTATACAGATTGAAAGTATGCAGAGCAGTACATATCTTATTTATGAATACATAGATATTTAATAATAGTATAAAATATCCACAGGATTTACAAACACTAAATTCAGGATAGTAGTTACTTCTGGGAAGGGAAGGAATAAGATCAGATCAGAGAGAGGTATATGAGAAGCTTCAACCATATCCGTAATGTTTTATAGTAGGTTTCTAAATGAAGTCTATTTCCCTTGCTTATGTGTCACATAAGCTTTGAAACATTAATTTTTTCAGGTGTCATGATGTAGTCCAGATTGTGACTACTCAACTCTTTTAACCACTTACACTTTAAAAACAAACATACACAAAACAGTTACAAGAGATAATACACATTTTTTCTACCTAAAATATTTATGCATTGAAACTGAGCAGCAGCTTCTTAAAAATATATATAAAATCTTCAATGTTGCTGAAGTTAAAATTTAGGAACAATCCTTAAAAATCTCTGTGCTTAAGAATTCAAATGGCAACCCCACAGGGGACTTTTGAGAAACATCCATTTACAAAGTTCCTTAACCTCTCAGGAGCAGAACTTTATAACATACAGATAAGATACTCTAATAATATTGAATACAATGGTTATAATTTTTTCTTTTAATTTAATAATTTATCTCTCATTTATTAAAATAGTAAAATATATGAACACTAAAAACATCTAATAAAATATCAGCTGTCTTGACATTCATTTTATTTAAAAAGAAACTACTAAGTAATGTATCTATTGTTTAATTGAGGCTAAAATGACAGACTCTACACTGAAACAAAACACTACCATCCAAAGACCTCAGTGCCAAAGCTTTCACATTTGTTTCCTGTCTAATGAATTAGTTTCCACCATGCCCATGGCAAAACCATAAAAAAATAAATCTGAATTTTCAGGCTAATCAGGAGATTTTCCACTTGCCTTCAGGGATAAGAACACTTTCTCTAAATAATCCCAACTATGTTTTTAATCTTATTGATTCATTGATTCTATACACAAAGCTATTAGACTATTAGGAATTCCAGCCCTTATCCCTAAAAGCAAGAGCATGGAGTTAGGAGCTGACTTGGGGCCTGAGAGTATTTGAAGCATTTGTAAAAGTGACCTAAGGGCAACTCCAAGCCCTAAAGGATGCTTTCAGTGTTTGCAAAAGCAGCAGGAAGTTCCTAATCCCTTTTTCCTTAAAAGAAGAGATAAATGTCTTTGATTTGGGATCAAAACATCCAGGGTCCTCTGGAATTATAGTATCCCCAAAAAAACCTGAGTACTAAGGATCCAAACTAGAGGTCTATAGGGAAAACAATATTGGTTTTAAGATTAAAAAGGGCTAATCTTTAAGCTAAAAAGGCAGTGAAAGAAACTCAAAAAGGAATTCAACTGCTATTGGTTTGGTCTAACAATTAACACCAACTCTAAGTGAGAGGAAACCTTTGTGATAAAACATTTAGATAAATAATTCATTTCTTTCTGAATTGGCACATGTTGGAGAAGGCATAGGTAAATTATCCAGTAAGTGCATGGCTATTAAAATGCTCACCACTTGTTCACATTAACTCATTTTTTCAGATACCATCCAAAAGCTATCACAGAGACGATCAGAATATAGCACTTTCCTTGAAAAGAAATATTATTTACCAAGTTATAAATGAATTTAGATCGACGATCAGTTGATTCTCCAAATAAAACTTTGTTATCAATCACAATAACCCAGTTTGTTGTTAACTAAGACTGAGCTTTCATTCAGAATAAACAACCTATAGCTGAAGACTGACAATTACTCTGCCAACTACAGAACCTTCCCCTTCCTCTCTAATCCATGTGGCTAATTTAGTAGTTAGTCCTTAGTTTATGAGAGGCAAGGAGTCACTGAAGAGGTTTTGGACTATCAAGAGGATTTCAATAAGATGCTGTGACATCTTCATAATATGGAAACTATCTTCCAGTCAAGTGCTGAGAGGATCTAATCGTCAAGAATACAATATAATCTACTTTCTAAGTTTTTTCTAAATAACCCACTAGGAGAAAAAAAATCACTCCTATTCCTTTTTTTTTCTTTTTGTATCTACCTAATCAAAACATACAAAGCTATGAAAATTCTTAGGATTGTAATTGCTAAGTTCAACACAGCATAGGAAAAGTAATTTCACAGAAATATATGTAACAAAAATATAAATTATATGTGTGTATATATATTTATAAAACTTGATAGTCCCTAAAATTCAAGCTGTGATTATGAAATTAAGAGTTTTTCATTTTCAAATGGGATTCCCATCTAGTGACATCCTCACATGCAAAGTGGTGTACCACCTATGGTAAAAGATGTGGCTTTAGCTACATGGTGAAACAACTTAATAAACAAAACAACTTAATGAGAAGTGGAAAATCCAGCCACTGATGCAAGGGCTTTAATTACATGACACATTTAAGTGGCAGAAACCTCCAAATCCCTAACTCTTTACTGGTCCATCCTGATGTCATAGAAACCTGGCTTTTACAGGAAAGTAGAAAATGTATATATTTAATACAGGTGCAATTTTCTAACTTATTTCAAATAGAATGCTTTAACTAAAAATATAAATGATACCTCACATAAAATAGTATACACAAGAAGGCACGTTACAATGAACACTTCCTATTGAAAACTGTCAAAATCTGGGTAAAGTACAATATTATCCTGCAGTGGAATTCTACTAGTAGTTAATGATTTTACAAAGCCTTACAGGGGTAAAGGCTCTCTCCTGCTGATTTATGAGATGTTTCTTTCAACCATGAATTCTATGCAAGGGAGGAAAAAGCAAAAGGCCAAAGTGAAGGTTTCTGGGATTTGCCATCTAAAAGCTTTTATTCTTCCAAAGAAAGAAAGTTATGACCTTTGACATTGTGCTATGGTGCCGAAGAAACTGCTCATAAATGTATGTCAGTAATGAAGCAGAAATCAATAATTTCATTTAATCTAGTGAACTATTATGCAGTGGGACACAATATGTTTGAAGAGCCAAATGTCCTTGTCTTATTAATGACACCCATGTTGCTCTCTCATTAAGAAGAAAGTTTTGTTCCTCTTTTAATTTTTAAAAATCATAATTTTCACTATCATATATGAAAATATCCAGCATTTTAAAGTTAACACGAACACTTTTTTTTCTTAAAAGAAAAACACCTCATAAAAATTCATGCAAATTTTAATGCAGTATTTTTGTTTGACCTCAAATATGGAGATACTGCATTTATGATAAGTCTCTTAAGAATCAAATTACTTTTCATAATAATTTTACACATGCATAACATATATAACTGATTTTACAAATATACACACTAATTTTAAGCCACTATATTAGTTGGATTGCTTAATAAAATTGAATAACTGAACTGCTTAGAAAATCACAGTACCAAAAACAAGGGTTGGGGAATTGTTTTCCTTATTTTGATTGATTTTAATTAAATATTTCCAATATTTACAGGTTAATGAGAAACGGCTATATTTGTTATACTACATCAACATTATCTGCAAAGTTGATATTGGAAGACAAAATAAAGAAAAGGAAAGTTTGTTTCTTTAAAAATCAAGCTCTCTCTCTCAAGCTGAAGAGCCGGTGAGGCTAAAATTTTAGAAGTACATATTTTGAGGGAATTTAATAGATGGCACAGAGAAGTTTAATAAACAAATAATGAATGCCTATTAATGGTTTCATATATTCACTGATTATTATTTTTAAAGAGTAAGCTCCCCAAGGCAGAAGTGTACATATATAACAGTTATTTCAGATAATATACAATACCAATTTAGCCACTTTATTTACACTAGTTAAATAATTAAATTTTCTGATAATCACCATGACATTGATAAAAGTTTCAGGAAAACATAAAATGGTATTATTTTCCTAAATCATAGCACAGTAGTATTATTTCTAATATATTTCTTTTTTCTTTTTTAAGTAGGCTCCACACTGGGCGTGGGGCTTGAACTCACAACACTGAGATCAAAACCTGAGCAGAGACACTTAACCACCTGAGCCATCCAGGTACCCCCATAATTTCCAATATATTTCTAATTTCTAATTATTTCTATTTCTAAGTTCTACAATAATGTTATGCTTAACCACCTGAGCCATCCAGGTGCCCCATGATTTCCAATATATTTCTAATTTCTAATTATTTCTAATTTCTACAATAATGTTGGACAGTATTAAAACAATGAGAAATTATCTTACTGTTAAGTTTTAGGCAAAATTCTGTGTCCCTAAAAATTGTGCTTGTGTTTCCTCTAAGACTTTAATGACCTATTAATTGCCTAGTACAAAGGGTATTCTTCAAATCTTGTTTCATCGAAACTCTTTGTTGCATCTGATGTTGTTTCATAAGTTCTTTGAAACTTCTCCTTTGGCTTCTGTGATTTAGTACTCTTGTCCTGGTTTCTTCCAACTACCTTCTTGGCAATTTGACCAATTGCCTTCGTCTCTGTTGATTGACCATGGCTCTTGCACTGCACAGTCATCCTGCTCAAAATCACCCATGATTTAAACTCCATTTAATAACTGGTAATACTCAACTCAGTATCTTTATGCCATGCCTCTCCTGGCTTCCAACTGTTCTTTGGACCACCTGCTAACCAGTTCAACCTATACATCTCATAGACACCTAAAATGAACATTTTCCATGCCAAACTCATAACCTTGATCCCTGTATTGGCTCCTCTTCCTGTGTTCTCCATTTTAGTTGCTGGCACCACCATTCACCAAGTCACCCAAACTAGAAATACTGACATCATCCTGAACTTCTTCCCCTCCCTTATTCTCCACATCTAGCAAGTACTGCTGATTTTTAATCCTCATTATAACCTAAAGTCCCTCTTTCCTTCATCCCCTTACTGCTCCAGTGCAGGCCCCTATAAACTCTGTGTTGCAATCATAACCTCCAACCTGCCTCTAGCCCTGTTCACTGGACTTGTTTTCTTCCCAGACTCTAGTAGGATCAATCTAAAACACAAACCGGCCAATCCAATCCCCTGTAGCTCATCACTCACAGATTAAATTCCAGGTTCCTTAACATGCTATATGGTATATAATGAATCTGTCCATGAGTACATCCTGCCTACATCTCCAACTGCATTTCTGGCCGCCAATTCCTTGAAATTTACTCTCTAGCAACACCAAAAATTAATTATTCCACACATATGATGTTGTTTCTCACTACTATAACTTATTGGACTATCCATCCCCTCATTTAACTAAAATCTAGTCTTCCTTTAAAGTTTAGCCTAGGCATCACTTCCATAAGAACCTATCTTTAAGTGCCCCACAGCCCCTACTCCAAACTCAGAGATGCATGGAGAAGTATTTAGAGGTGAAGTGTCAAGATGTCTGTAACTTTTTTAGAAAGAACGATGAAGTAAACATGGCAAATATTAATTAACAGCTGGGCATCTAGGTGAAAGGTATTCAGGTGTTCATTATTCTATCCTTCCAGTTGTCTATAGATCTGAAAATTTTCAATATAAAAGGTTGGACAAAATAACACGACATATGCAACTCCGCTAGGAGTACACTCTACTATTGCACAACCATACTGTTTTAGTTATTACCTATTTATGATTTCCTTTCTCCCCCTAACAAATCATTCAAGCCAGAGGCTGTTTTTTAGTAACTGTGGCATTCTCAGGACCTAGCAGAATAGGTTTCAATAAATATTTGTCAAAGAAATAAATGATAGTCCTAAATCAAAAATAAACCTAAACACAAAATTCTCAATCAGCAAGTATTTTAGTGTCTACAATGTGCTAAGTATCTTAGGTGCTCTGGCGGTAGAAGGGAGTATCACTCAAGGTCACTGAAAAATCCCATTAACTAACATAGGGACATGTTAGTTACACGAGACGATGAGACATGAGTAACATGAGACAATGATGAAAGATAGAAATGCAGTTGGGAGGGATGATGAAAACTAAAATGAAGAGAACCATGATTATACAAAGAAGTGAAGTCAGGAAGTTAGGAACTAAGTCCTCAAAGATGAAGCATGTAGTTCCTAAGGTACAAAGAGATTCTTCAGGACTCCATCCTTTACATGTATTTAGTTTGCTTGACAAACTAAATACATGTAAAGTGCATAGATAATGCTCCTCCCCCCACTCAGGTGATATTATCTATTATCTGGCAGTAAATGTCAGATACCATACGATTTCACTCCCTTATGTGCAATTTAAAAAACAAAACAAACGATTATAGAGGAAAAACAAGAAACAGACTCTTAACTATAGAGAACAAACTGATGGTTACCAAAGGGGAGGTGAGTAGGGGAGATGTGTTAAATAGGTGATGGGGATTAAGTAGTGCGCCTATTGTGAAGAGCACTGGGTGTTGTATGTAAGTGCTGAGTCACTAAAATGTACACCTGAAACTAACATTGCACTGTATGTTAACTTACTGAATTAAAAAAATAAATAAATAAATAAATAAAAGCCATAGGGAATAAGATACAGATGTGCAAAAAAGAAAAGGATAGGTGAACAGAGCCTAAGGGACATACGGGATACCACTGAGCAGACCAACATATACATTATGAGAGTTCTAGAAGGAATAGCAAGAAATAATGGGCACAAAGAATATTTGAACAAATAATGGCTGAAAACTTTCCCAATTTGATGAAAGAAGTGAATCCACACAGCAGAGAGGTTCAGTGAACTTCAAGTAGGATAAATTAAAAGAGATCCACAAGGAAATACATTTATAATCAAACTGTTGTAAGACAATAAGAGATCCAAGAAAACAGCAAGAAAGAAGAAACTCATCACATACTTAGTATTCCTCTAATAAGATTAACAGCCAATTCCTCATCAGAGACTGTGGAGGCCAGAAGACAGTAGGATGACATATTTAAAGTGACATAAAAAACTGTAAAACAAGAATTCCATATCCAGTAAAATTGTCCTTCAGAAATGAGAGAAAAATTAAACTGAAAGCTAATAGAAGGAAGAAAAGAATAAAGATTAGAATGGAGATAAACAAAAGAGGCTAGAAAAACAACAAAGACAATCAACAGAACCAAAAACTGGTTCTTGGAAAAGATGAACAAAATTGACAAATAGTTAGCTAAACTGACAAAAAAAAAAGACATAAATAAAGAAATGAAAATGGGGACATTACTACCAACTTTACAAAAATAAAGAAGATTGTAAGACAATATTATGAACAATTGTATACCTACAATTTAGATAATTTATATGAAATTGTAGAAATTCTAAAAACATACAAATTATCCAAATGACTCAAAAAGTAATTAAAAATCACAATAGCCTTATAATGAGTAAAAAGACTGAATCAGTAATCAAAAATCCCAACTAAGAAAAGGACAGGACCAGATGGCCTCACTGGTGAATTCTACCAAACATTTAAGTTAGAATTAACATCAATCTTCTCAAACTCTCCCAACAAACAGAAGAGAAGAGAACACTTCCTAACCCATTCTATAAGCCCAACTCTAATTCCAAAGCCAGATATATATCACAAGAAAATTACAGAAAAAGAAAATAGAAAATAACAGACCATCTTTATGAATATAGATGCAAAATCTCAACAAACTACTAGCAAACTGGATCTAATGTTATATTAAAAAGACTGTATTGACCAAATGAGATTTCTCCCAGGAATTCAAAGGTGGGTCAACAGAAAAAAATTAATATACAGCATTAACAGAACAAGGAAAGAAACCATATGATCATCACAACTGATACAGAAAAAGCAGTGAAAAAGCCAACACCTTTTCATAATAAAACATCTAGAAAACTAGGAATATAATTGAACTTCCTCAATATGATAAATGGCATTTATAAAAAATTCACAGCTAACACCATACTCAATGGTGAAAGACACAGCTTTTCCCCTATAATTTATTTTATAAAAATATTCTATTTTTCAGTTTGGTTTCTCTTACATTAGATTCTGAGTTACAGATAAAGTAAACATTCTTCCATTGCAAGTGAGGTAATAGTCTCGAAAGAGGTTAACATGACCAAGATTTTCAAGAGCAGAAGGAAACTTACACTGAGGATCCATTTCCCAGTTGAGTAATATTTCTACAACTCCTACCAAAAAGCAATGAAAACCTGAGGTCACTAGAAACCCAGCCTCTTTTAGAAAAATACATGCACATCAAAACTCTACCACCACCCAATTCAGGAACAAAATGCAAACATTTTATTTACTTGAGAGGTGATATTCTTCACTTGGTAAGAGTTATAAGACTTCTGACAAGTTCTGCAAAACTGCTTGAGGTAATCCTTGTTAGTACCCTGTATGTATCACACACAAGCTCCTTCCCATCAGTTGTTGCAATCTTTGCAGTGCTAATAGCCATATTTCTGATTTAGGAACAGAAGTGAAGACTATTCAACACTGTACTAGAAGTTCAAGCCAGAGGAATTAGATGAGAAAAAGACGTAAAAGGCATCCAAATTGGAAAAAAAAAAGTAGTAAAACAATGTCATTCACAGATAATATGATTCTACATATAGAAAATTCCAAAGAATCTACAAGAAATGTTCTAAAGCTAACAAATGAATTAAAAAGTTTCAGGGTACAAGATCAACACACATAAAGCCATTGTGTTTATACACACCAGCAATAAACTATTTCATTTATAACAGCATCTTAAAGAATAAAATATCTGAGAATAAATTTCATTAAAAATATCTTTGGACTTACAAATGTAGGGATCCAAAGGGGTACGTGCACCCCAATGTTTATAGCAGCAATGTCCACAATAGCCAAACTGTGGAAAGAGCCAAGATGTCCATCGACAGATGAATGGATAAAGAAGATGTAGTATATATACACAATGGAATATTATGCAGCCATCAAAAGGAATGAGATCTTGCCATTTGCAACGACATGGATGGAACTGGAGGGTGTTATGCTGAGTGAAATAAGTCAATCAGAGAAAGACATGTATCATATGACCTCCCTGATATGAGGAATTCTTAATCTCAGGAAACAAACTGAGGGTTGCTGGAGTGGTGGGGGGTGGGAGGGATGGGGTGGCTGGGTGATAGACATTGGGGAGGGTATGTGCTATGGTGAGCGCTGTGAATTGTGCAAGACTGTTGAATCACGGATCTGTACTTCTGAAACAAATAATGCAACATATGTTAAGAAAAAAGAAAAAGAAGAAGATAGCAGGAGGGGAAGAATGAAGGGGAGTAAGTTGGACGGGGAGACGAACCACAAGAGACGATGGACTCTGAAAAACAAACTGAGGGTTCTAGAGGGGAGGAGGGTAGGGGGATGGGTTAGCCTGGTGATGGGTATTAAAGAGGGCACATTCTGCGTGGAGCACTGGGTGTTATGCACAAACAATGAATCATGGAACACTACATCAAAAACTAATGATGTAATATATGGTGATTAACATAATAAAAAATAGAAAATAAATCTTTGGACTGAAAACTATAAAACACTGCTGAAAGAAAATAAAGATCTAACTACACAGTAAGATGTATCGTTTCTGGATTGGAAGACTTAATATCGTTAAGATATCAACATTACCCAAAGTAATGTGCACAATCAATGCAATCCATATAAAAATTCCAAAATTCTTTTATGCAGAAACAGAAAAGCCAATCCTAAAATTCATATGGAATTGCGAGGGGCCATGGATAGTCAAAAAAAAAAAAAAGTCAAAAGAAAGAACAAAGTTGGAATACTCACATATCCTGATTTAAAACTTACTGCAAAGCTCTAATAACCAAAATAGTATGGTACTGGCATAAAGGTAGGCATACAGACCAACAGAATAGAATCAAGAATCCAGAAATAAATCCTATATACCTATTGCTAATTGATTTCAACAAGGGTGCCAAATCCATTCAGTAAGGAACAAAGAGTCTCTTCAATGAATGGTGCTGGGACAATCGGATTTCCACATGCAAAAGTGTAAAGCTAGACTCCTACCACTGGATTTGGTGATGGATTATTAGGTCTAACAACAAAAGTACAAGCAACAGAAGAAAAAATAAATTGAATTTAATCAAAATTAAAAACTTTGTGCATCAAAGGACATTATCAAGAAAGTGAAATGACAAAATACAGAATTGGAGAAAATATCCAGAATATGAAAAAAAAAACTCCTACAACCCAACAAAAATATAAAATTCAACAACCCAATTTAAAAAAAATGGGCAGGAGATATTTCTCCAGAGAAAATATACAGATGGCCAGTAAGTACATGAAAAGATCATTAGTCATTAGGGAAATGCAAATCAAAACCACAATGAAGTAACACTTCACACTTACTGTGGGATACTAATAATAAGGGAAATAATAAGCATTGGTGTGGACATGGAAAAACTGAATCCCTTGCACATTGCTGGTGGGAATGTAAAATGGTGCAGCAACTGTGGAAAACAGTTAGGTGGCTTCCCAAAAGGTTAAATGCAGAATTACCATATGATCTAGCAATTCCACTCCTAGGCATATGCCCAAAAGAAGTGAAAACAGGGACTGAGATACTTGTACACCAATGTTCACAGCAGAATTATGCACAATAGCCAAAAGAAGGAACAAATTATCCATCAACAGATGACTAAATATAATGTGGTATATCATACAATGGAATCTTATTCAACCATGAAAATGAGGTACTAATAAATGCTACGACATGGATGGAACTTGAAAATATTATGCTAAGTGAAAGCCAGACACAAAACTCCACATATTGTACAATTCTATTCTTATGATATGTCCAGAATAAGCAAATCTACAGATACATAAATCAGATTAGTGGTTCCAGGGTATAGGTGAAGAGAGAACTGGGAGCTGGGAGGTCTCTTTTTGGGGTGATGGATATATTCTGAAATTAGATAATGGTGAGAGATGCAAAAAAAACCACAGAATTACACACTTTCAAAAGATGACCTTTTGTGATATGTGAATTCTATCTCAATAAAACTGCTACTAAAAAAATTTCCATGCTAGACACAGGCTATCACTATGCCCCTCTTTCCAAGGAATAATAATAATGACACATAGTCAACCATTTATTTAAATCTCAACTTTTTTTTAAAGATTTTATTTATTTGAGAGAGAGCGCAGAGAGAAAGAGCGCGTGCATGTGTAAGCAGGGTGTGGGGCAGAGGGAGAAGCAGCAGAATCCCCATTGAGTGGAGAGCTGATGGCACCTCCCTACCTGCCTCCACTCAATCCCAGGATGCTGGGATCATGACCTGAGCCAAAGGCAGAAGCTTGACTGACTGAGCCACCCAGGCGCCCCTCAACCTTTTGACTACAAAAGAGCCTTGTTCTTTGGAGGTTATTTAAAGATACATTGAAAATCAATGTTTTCGCTCAAACTTCCATTTGTACAGATATATCAACAAATGCTGAACCTCTAAAAGGACTGGAGCTCTATCTCCCTGCACTGAGGTTATACACAGGAAAAAAAACTTCATGAAGTGTTACAGGGCAAATAAAGTAGAAACACATTAGTGATTTTGTTTGAAAATTGCCTATTTTCTACAGCAACAACAACAAAGTCTTATACAAATACAGCAGTAAAGGGTGAGCTGCACAATGATAAAGTAATGCTTTTAAATATTAAGAAATTAAAGAAGTGTCTTTAACCTCAGGGTCAGTTCCACTATGATTTTCTTTTCTAAATTCTGAATTAGATGAGATATATTTGAATATAAAAAGACACATTTCCACACAATCCACAGGAGAAAATCTTTACTGAAACACTGCGAATTCATGACTAGAATCAGCAAACTTGAACTCTAATCCCAGACCTAGTAGCTGTGCCCTTGGGCAAGGCAGTTATCGCCTTTCAGCTTCATATTCCTTATTTGCAAAATAGAAAGTTCTAAGACTACAAGTTGTGATCTTAACTCATGTTAGAGGAAGCCAAAATGATACTGCAAGTCAAATTAGGAAGCAAGGACTCTACTGACTACGGGTTTCAGAAAATCTTAAAGTTTTCTCTTCAAAATGTTCATTGCCAGTATCTTAAAAAGTTTGTTTTTTTTTTTTTAAGATTTTTACTTATTTTTTTGACAGAGAGAGACACAGTGAGACAGGGAACACAAGCAGGGGGAGTGGGAGAGGGAGAAGCCGGCTCCCCGCTCAGCAGGGAGCCTGATGCGGGGCTTGATCCCAGAACCCTGGGATCATGACCTGAGCCGAAGGCAGATGTTTAACGACTAA
This sequence comes from Zalophus californianus, assembly GCF_009762305.2. Lineage (NCBI taxonomy): Eukaryota > Metazoa > Chordata > Mammalia > Carnivora > Otariidae > Zalophus > Zalophus californianus. Next base: position 96,660,178 of record NC_045600.1, read on the forward strand.
GCCACCCAGGTGCCCCTTAACAAGTCTTTAAAAGTTGGGAGATTAGCAGAAAAATAAAAATTTGTCTCTCTTTTATTCCATTCTTTTTTTTTTAACGTTATCCCTGTCCAAAAATTGTTTAACAGGGCAAAACTTCGGACTGTCAGCTTCTTTCTGTCCTGAGAAGAGTCAATTCTACTGTAAGAAACCAGTCACTTCTCTATTGACCAGCTTGTAATTTCTCAGTGTACCATTTGCTAAGCAATAAAACTCTCTACCTAAATATCATAGCTTCCAAGTTGACATCCGGTGGACTGAAAATTACACTTAAATTTCACAAAGTTTCTTCTGCCTGTATACTATCTTTCATGTATTATCACAGATTTCTAAAAATGTGGCAAATCATCCAGGTAAAGATACTTGCAGGCTTTGAAGAAATCATTCCATCACTGGGATAATTTTAATAATCCTTTTGGTAATCTTACTGCTTTACTGAGGTTGGTCCCTCAATTAAAATTATGTTAAAAGTATTAACTAAGACAGAGCATGGAAATGTGACTTTCTCAAACACATAAAAAGTGAATTCTTTTTAGTAAAAAAAAAAAACAGTAAATACATTTAACTGTTAAAATTATTTAAGAAAAGCTGTGATCTCTCTTTTAAAAAGAAATACCAAAATGGCAATACCAACATCAAAGCATTTTTTTCCTATTATGTGTTCACTTTGAGGTCAATATTTTAATTGGAGTTACTTTAAATCCAATCAGAGGGACTCAAGCTAACTCAGTTTGAAAGCTGGGGGGGAAATTAAACTTTATCATTCTTAATAGGAACTGGTGGTGGGTGGAGACAAGCAGTATAATCTATTTCTGTTAAAATACTAATACATTAGCAAAAAATCTGTCAAGATGAAATTGGCACTATTTCGCTTAAACAGTGAGTCAATAAACATCAGAATACACTATTAATTAGCAAAACTAGACACATTTGTAAAGTTATACCTCTCATGTACTATGTCAACCTTCAGAGAGCACAACTATTATGAACTGCCCAGTGCCAGGCAAAGTAACTTATTTTTCTGACTCTTAAAAATTGTACTAGTTCAAATTATCAGTATTGGTTTAAGACTCCCCCAACGAAATTTGATTCCCGTATGATTCATGGCAAGAGTATGAATTCTTAAAAGTACCAAGATAAATAATGGCTAAACTATTTTAATTTTTTCTCGGTGACTTAAATGGTTCTCTTACAATATGTGACTGGACTCAGTCTTATAAAAAATATATAATTTATTTCCTATTTACATAGAATTACAATAATGAATTACAAAAATAAGGGCACTGTGTTGCTCAACACCTGTCCCCCCTCCTTTTTGTCCAGCTACCCATTTTTACAGATAACACAAGGTAGGGATCAGAATGATTTTAAGTGATTTGTCTAAAGTCATATAAATCACCAGCAATGGAGAAGACATAAATGATTGGTTCTCCTGCCTTTTGTCATTCTGCTTTTCCACTGCAGCTCCCAGCAACTTGGTAAAAATAAATAAATAAATAAATAAATAAAATAGCAGTACTAAGAATATTTACCAGATATTGGTACCTGTGAACTTCATAATTTCTTTATGAAATGACTATAAGAATAAGAAAAGAAGAACATTAAAATTGTTTTGACACAACTATTTACCTTAAAATAAGGAAATGTGCATTTTTCCCTTCTAGTTTGAACTAATTGATGATTTGTTCTACTCAAAGGACTTTTTTGGAGTAGAACACATGGTGCCAAATGTTCAACCATCCATGCTCAGTACTAGAGCCACTCGTTAAAAGATCCGGTTTTCTCCTTCTTCCAGCTCAACTGCCACTTGGACCACCAGTGGCTTACTGGCCTCGACAGGTGACCAACTACCTATAGGAACAATCTTAACTTTTACTAGCATAAATAGCTAACCAAAACGAAAGCAAACACAAAAAATGATACGGTGAGAAAGATGAAGACTATGAAATCCCTGCCCACTATTACTAAGTAATCTAAGTAATCTAAAACAAGTATTTCATAATAACCACTCAAAATTTGTCTGCAACTTTCTGTGTGCTAGTTAACATACTGTAGTGTCTAATTATTTTCCCTTTACTTACCCCTTGATACCCTCTCAAGACGCTACCATTTTTACATCATTATCTAGAGGAAGTTAAGGTGTTTCTGCCCAAAATAAGTCTATGGTACCGTTGAATTAGCTGAAAAGATTTCTGTTAACCATTCACCCCAAGAACCACCTACCACACAGCAAATGTAATTCTCCGGGCTGTTAATCTCATACAGTTTTACTTGTCTCCATGCAGAGCATCACAAAAGATGTTCCTTACCACTTACCACACATGGAGATTTCTCCTATCTTTTTAAAACACTGGAATCCATCACATCAAGAAAATAAAATGCATTGAGTAAACAAGGTTAAATAAAATCTGCTTTCACTCTTTGATTAGATATCCTCAAGAAAAGATCTAAAAATACTGAGATCAAAATGAATGGACCTATAGAAGGGTGAACTCTTAATAGCAGGTTTCAATGTACCAGGTGTGTGAAGAGGCAACATCACTCCCACTTAGACAAACAATGACCCAGACGCATGTTTTTAAATCAAGCTTCCTTCACAATACTAAAAAATAGTAACTAGTCCTACAATCAGCAAATTCCGTACTGTTAATGCCAAAAAATTAGATTATCAAGCATAAGACAGAAATAGTTAAAAATAACTACTGGCCCAGGATCACTTGGAAAGAAGTTTTCTACCTCTTTCAGAAACATCAGTTCTCAACTACTAGGAGGAGTGATTTTGCCTCCCAAAACACATTTGTGGTTGTTATAACTGGGGAGAGGCATGCTACTGGACTGGCATCTGGTATGTAGAGGCCAGGCATGCTGATGTACATCCTAGATTGCATACGACAGTGTCCACAATGAAGAATTAATCTAGCCCCAAATGTTGACTGCACCAATACTGAGTAACCCTGAGAAATGTAACCTACAGTAGAAATACAGGATCATTTTTTTAAAGATTTTTTTTATTTTTTATTTATTTGAGAGAGAGAGAATGAGAGATAGAGAAGAGCACGAGAGGGAAGAGGGTCAGAGGGAGAAGCAGACTCCCTGCTGAGCAGGGAGCCTGATGCGGGACTCAATCCCGGGACTCCAGGATCATGACCTGAGCCAAAGGCAGTCGCTCAACCAACTGAGCCACCCAGGTGCCCCAGGACCATTTTTTTTAAGTTGGTGGAGTGAAAGAGATCCATTTTGAGTACTACTAAAAAGACTACAAAATAATAACAATAAAAAGCCCATTTTGGAGGATTACTCCCAAAGAATATGATTTAGAGAAAGTAGTCTATATAAAGTAGCATCATTAAAAAAAAAAAACTATCACTGATTTCCTATGGTTTCATAAAGTCAATTTTTTTCTATCTGTTTAAATTTAAATTCAGTTAGCCAACATAAGTACATCATCGGTTTTTGGTGTAGTGTTCAATGATTCATTAGTTGCGTATAACACCCAGTGCTCATCATCATAAAGTAAATTTTTAAAAGAAAATTTCCCTGGGGTGCTTGGGTGGCTCAGGTGGTTAAGCAGCTGACTCTTGATCTCAGCTCAGGTCTTGATCTCAGGGTTGTGAGTTCAAGCCCCTCATTAGGCTGGGCATGGAGCCTACTAGAAAGAGAGAGATAAAGAAAGAAAATTTCCTTTCCATCAGTCCTAAGAAATAAGCCCAGTGAGGACACAAATTTGAAACCAGAACCCTGAACAATGATTGTGTTCTCCAACAGTCACTTGATTAATCTAGCCACAAATGCTAAAGCTATAAAAAAAAAAAAAAATGCGTATACATAAACATAAGAAAAGGACAAACCCTCCAGAAACTGAAAAAACAAACATTTTTAATTCATCCCTTCTGCTCAGCCTATAAGAATTTGGCTTCTAACACTCATCAAAAGCAGTTTCTGAGAACCAGAGGTTGAAAAAAGAAAAAAACAAGGAATGTAAAAGTCAGGAAAGTATTTGTCAGATTAGTGTCAGAGACCTTTGTGAGGATGACACCTTCATCCTCTGCAATACATATCCCTAGAGGGATTCACTTGGCTGCAGAATTACAGCCACTGAAGATAATTTAGTACATTTTTACCTTTTTTGCACATCACCATTGTCAATTGCCGACTGTGAGCTTGCTCTGTGCAGATTACCATGTTAAGGCAACTGCCAACATTAATTATTTCAATGATTACAACTGTGTCGTCTTCTTCTCTTATTTATTACCAAATTTAAATGATGGCTTAAAAATGCTTTACTGAAGAGTCTGGACATTCAGAAGTATTAAAATAGTCCTGACTGAAACTAAAAATCTGGGGTATACTTTTTAGGTTTTCTCTTAAGACATCTCAATAATCACAGCTGTTCTTAAAATTCAAGTATGAGGGGCGCCTGGGTGGTTCAGTCGTTAAGCATTTGCCTTCGGCTCAGGTCATGATCCCAAAGTCCTGGGATCGAGCCCCGAGACCCTCTTCGAGCCTGCTTCTCCCTCTCCCACTCCCCCTGCTTGTGTTCCCTCTCTCACTGTCTCTGTCAAATAAATAAATAAAACTTTAAAAGAAATTCAAGTATGATCCTCAACAAAATGTTTAACATTATTATTTTTCACATAGTCATTGCCAATTTAAAAGCTGAAAGTAATCCATCCTAACTGAGCGAATCTGCCTATGAGAAATAAAAATTCTCTCTCAAAATTGTAGTCAGGGCTATTAGGGGTCTCAAAAAAGTAACCTCAAATGTATTTATTTATTTATTAATTGAAATAGTCCTTCAACTTAAAGTCCTGCTTAAAAGATTTGTTTTTTGGGGGGATTTTGGGGGTTTCTTGGTTTTTTTGCTCTTCTTTTAAATTACTCTGGACTCCATCAATAGGCCCAGCTGTTAAATTCAGGAGCAATGACAACAAATCCCTTGGCAAACAAGTGCTGAGAGTGAGACCCTTTCTTTAGAATAATCAGAGATAGTTGACAAAAGAGGGCCATACCAAATGCCCTTTCAAAATTCCATTGAGAAGCTGAACAGAAATAAAATAAACACATTTATATACATCTTAAAGCAAATTATAATTATACACCTCAGTGGATCCTGCTTGGTTATAAAATTAAAAATCCAACAACTTTGAAAAACAGTGAGATAGTGTTACAGGTTTCTGAAGATGAGAAATGATCCTCACTAATCAAGTGCAACGTGGGAAAAACTGGTTCCATTACCCAGAGATTATCAGGTACCTGATAAACCTTTTAAGTAGACAGACTGAAAGAACCAAGTGTCATTATATATAAAGCCTGCAGAACTCTATGTGCTTTTACTTCCCTGACTTAAGCAATTTTAAGATGGTCAATTTTTAAGCTAAACATGTACTCTTGAACCATAACCTCTTCTCTTTAAAGATGATTTTTCTTGGATCCCAGAAAGTATCATCTGAACCTTATCTACAGTGTTGGCAAATGGGTCTCTCTAAAATACCTCAGTTCTGTCGTATTTTTCTGAAATCAAAAGACTTTTACTCTTGTGTTACAACTGTTGAATTAGGGCAGGTAACTGTTAACAGCCTGAAGTGAATATGCACACATGTAAGAGGTGTTCCCCTTTACAGCATCTACAAACCTCAATAAAAAGTGACACTGTAGCAAAATCTTGTCTGTCTTGGGTCCTAGATCACTAATAAAATTCTAAATTTAGGCTAACAGTCTCATAATTCTTTCTCTTTTCAACCACCCACCTTATTTTTTTTTAACATGAGTCATTAAATGCTCTCAATATATTTTAACTCATTTTGGGCTATAATTTATGTATTACTCTTTAAAATAGAAACCACACTCATAGAACAGTTTTTCATTAATCTAACTACAACAACAAAAGCCCTCAAGTTTCATCTCCATTTAAACTACATCCTTTTAAAGGGAATTACTATTCCTAGGTCTGTACAGATACAGACCACCTGCCCCGCTCTCCCCCAACTTTACACATGCAAAAACTAACCTCAAAATTTTGGTGGGGGGCAAACACCATAAAGTTACAATACTATGGTCTTCTGGCTAACAAATGCTCACTTAAAAAATGATTTTTCACCCAAGTGAACAGTCCTGAAATACCTAGAAATATAAGCTGGCTTTATGTTCTCTTTCCCTCTATCCTAAGACTTCAATTTCCACCTTTTATGGAAAGGAAATAAACAACTAGCTTCCTGTTCAATCACTCGCTTACAGCCAGTCTTTTACACATCACAGAACACAACCCGCCTCCTCCTTTACTTCTCTCAAACATCTCTTATCTTAATTTAAACTTGTTGAAATATGAGACCATTTTACCACACTAATGCTTTCCTATGAAATTTATCTTACTTTAATGTTAAGAACGCAAGAAACATCAAAATGTCCATGGATTATTTCTTATTCCTAAAATATTTAAATTAAATTATTTACATAGTGAAGACTTAGCACCCGTGAAAGTGAAAATTCGATTTGCCAAAAGCTAAAAATATTGTAATTTATAGGAAACGGCTTAATCTTCTGTTCTTACTATTGTATACAACTAGAAAAAGGGCCTCCCACATACTCTCCTTTCTATTCTCATTTCATGAAAATGTAAAACGGCTAAAATGCTTATCAACAAAAAGGATTACCTTTTTAAAAAAAACTTAAATATCACTTTAACCCTATACTTTCCTTTAAAAATGGGATGCCTTAGAAAAACTAAGTTAGACAAATTCTTTTGTGCTCGGATGAACAACAGGAAAGCAAAGCCTCCAGGCCTTTGGGGAGGAACCCTGTCCCTGCAGCCAGCTCTGATGTGCTTGGGAGATAAGGCTCCATAGTGACACTTAAGGAAAGGCCTGTTCACATTTGAATTTCTGCATTCCTCAAGAACAATTCATGGCAATAACTAACTTTGCAGAAGAGCTACATGAAAGCTTTGGCCAATGAATGAGGGTCATCTGCTCTTTATCACAAGGGTAAACCTCACCCTGGCCAGTTTCTAACCTTTTAACCCTGTGAATTCCTAATTTACACATGAATAATGGAATTCTTGCCTAGAGTGCAACTTTCAGCTTCTAGTTCCTAAGTTTAGAAACCAAGACTTGATTGCCTATATGTGTTAAAAATCTAAAACTTGCACAGATTAAAGTTTTAGATTTTCAAATGCTGTAATCTTATACTTCTGAACCAAAAGATATGCTTGCTGACAAATCTTGGATCAGAAAATAAAAAGAACATAGTGGCACCCTGCTGCTATCAATAAGTAGTAGAGAACAAGCTTTTTTTTTTTTTTAAGCAAAACAGAATGTCCACTTAATGCCTATTCTCTTCCTGTTTAATATGTATAACATCTTTACCCTGAACATAAGATAAAGTCATTTGAGCCTACATTACTGGACATTGCTCTTTAAATATCCAAACTAACTTTGTGAATTCAGAACCTCTAAGAAGTCTCATATTTTTAAAGAAAAATTTAAAGCCACTATGCATTCATTTTAGATCTATAATACTGAATGTAATTTCCTAGCAAAATATCTCCACAGAGTTAAAAAACATGTGCCTATGAAAAGTGTGGTCCCTATAACTGAGTACAGTTGATATTTAATAGCAATGTTCTACACAGTTTCACTAGAAAGTTTTTGATACTCATTATATGAAAACTACCTCAGAACAGCTTTCAAGACTATTCACATCTAATATTTATTATCCATAATTTTTACACAGTAAAAAATCTAAAGATACTCAAAAAGCTAGTACTAACATGTTTCGCTGTTAATAACACTTATTATACTATACAGACTTTAAAGCTGTGTGTTTTCAAGGCATTTCTGAGTGCCTTAGAATTTTGTCAGGCTACTAAGGAGGTCCTGGAAAATGTGTGGTCATGATAAATGCTTCATTCTTTCAAGGCCCATGGCACTCCTCCACCTTTCTATCCTGCTCCAGCAAAGAACTACAAGCTACAGTTCCTGGGTATGAAACACTTTCCACAACCCTGAAAAGGTGACAAAATTACAACTCTATACAACAACTTTATCTTACACAAAAAATAAATGAACAGAGCACACTACCTTGAACACAGCACAGAAAAACTTAGTCAACAACAACAAAATGATTATTGGCCAGTGATTCCGGCAAACAAAAAAGTTTATCAGAAATTTTCTCAGGTTTTTGCTCTTCTTGGGGGTTGGGAGGTTAGAATTGGGAACTTTTCTACCTTTCTGATATATTTCAATATAAAAGTATCTTTGCTTGGATAATTTTCTACAATTAATCATTACTGCACAAACAAAATAAATTACTAATATGATGGTGGCATAAATATGGTCATACACTTTTAAAATAGTAACCTAGAAAATCCCTGCCAGTAGCTTTCTAAATTTCAATTGTGTAGGCCCTGAAGAAACTATTTCCTAAAGGATTATGTCTTTATCTCAAGACCTCCCTCTTCCTATTGTTCATCCTGTAAATGATTAATTTGTCAGAATAGCACAAAATCTATCTTTTGCAGATTAACAAAAGAGTGTAGCTACAATACTTATAAAAACTATTTTTAAGATGGTAAGGCGATTCTGCTTTTCCAGGGGGAGCCCAGGGAGCGGTAGCAGGGAGGAAAGGGATGTTTTGGATGCGAGTGGAGGCGGGTGGGATGGAGCCCCACATCCGGCTCCCTGCTCTGCGGGAGACCTGTTTCTCCCTCTCCTGCTCCCCCTGCTTGTGTTCCCTCTCTCGCTGTGTCTCTCTCTGTCAAATAAATAAATAAAATCTTTAAAAAAAAAAGATACAGTTGTCGTTGTTTTAAAATTTACATTGTCTTTTGTCATCTTGAGTGTTGCATGTCTGATCCCCCAAAGAGGTGGAAAGCCTCAGTGGAAACAAGGAGTTCCCCATTCATCCTAGGCCCGTCTTTACACTCAACAGTTATCAGGTCAACCACCAAAAACTGGATCACTTGGACAAATGGCTGATCTGATGGGGCTGTTAATACAAAGGAAATCATTAGACAGCAGACTTTATGACAACTGGAATAAAGGGGGCAGATCTGTTTTAAATCCATTAGGCATAATATGGAAATGGCCTTAACCTCTTTCTCTCCCAGCAGAAAAAGACTAGGAATACTTCAAAGGCTTGAGAGTTACTGACCAATGCCCTCTCTACAATTAAAAAGCAACATGAGTGATCTTAAAGCTCTCAGAGAAATGGAAGATTGGGCTATAAGAAAGATTTAGCACTCAAGGGCCATCTACAAAGCAGAAAGATTTGCTTGTGATTTTTAAAATTTAATTATTAATTTATGAAAGATGAGATTTTAGAGCTTTCGTTGTGTTAGCCAAACTTTTACACCTAACTCTTTTCATAGTGTGAAACACTTGTAAATTTATAGAAAGCCATTTCTACAGGTTTAGGTGTTCTAAAACTAACTTGACTTTCATTCTCAATCATTTATTCAAATTTATATATTTTTCTCAGATTTTTCTGCATGCCTTAGTTAGCATCAGCTACTATCTCCAGGAAAATTCTTAATGTTTGTGTGATTTTTAGGGTTAGCACATAGTGAATCGCAAAATCATCAAAATGTAGCAATGAAAAGTGTCAAACAATGAAGAATTTAAACACTTACTTGACAAGGTAAGATGCGCTTTTTGACTAAGAATGGCTCCATATTTGTTCATTGCCAAGCACTGATAAAATCCTTCATCAGACTGCTCTCCTCGCTTGCCCTCCACTTCACTGATGTATAAAGAGCCATTAGACAGAACCTGGATCCGTTTATTTTCAGACACTTTTGCTCCATTTTTCAACCATGTGACCTTAATAGGAACTTCTCCATGAGCCTGGCAATCTAAAATGACTGGGTCCTTTCTTGTAACAGTTACATCCTGTGGTTCCTTTATAAAAAACAGTTCACTAAAGCACCACACTCCTATAAGGAAAAAAAAGGGGGGGGCATATCCAGAATTACAGATATAAAATCATTTCTTAACACATAATTGTAAAACATTCAAGGTGTAACATGACAAAGTTTAACAAACATATTAGTTAACTGATTAACACCTTAATAAACCAGTCTAAGTTCAGCAAACCTTTTCAACAAATCAGAAAAATCCTCTTTTACAACACCTACTCTAAAAGCAAAGGGAAGATTTCATAATTTTCTCTGCCTTTTAAGAATCCTGTTCTCAAGCTCCTTGCTAGGGTATCAAAATCATCAGGAAAACTCATGAGCACAAGCTGTTTGCTACTTTTACAAGCTTGTCAAAAAGATCCTGAGCAGAGTAAGTCGTAAAAGTCTAATTTTACAAGAAATCATTAGCAAAACTCCAACTCTGTGAACAAGCAAGTTTATTTCCTTGTCCCTTGAAGTGTTTTGGACCCCTTGGCACCTACTCCTTTGGGAAGTGCATTTATCTTTTGTGACAAATTACAAGTTTGCATTTTTATATCTGTCTTTTTACAGCAAGGACTCCGTCTCCTCTCCTTGAAAGAGATCCATTTTACTTAATTTCTGCAGAGTAAGGTAGGTATTTAACGGACAAACAGTAAACTTTGAAACGCTGGTAACTCTTGCTGATTGTACTCAGTGGGTGATCGGATTAGAAAAATTTATTTCTTCTTTCTTTCCTTTCTCTCTTTCTTTCGAACTACCAACTGCTGGAAGAAAGTGCGTGACTAATTGGTCCTTACTGTCTAATAGGGATAGGAGATTGCTTAATCGAACAATATACATTTTATCAGAGCAAAGGAAAGGTTTTATCCTAAGCATACACATCGCCCCCGTCCCTGCCAGGAGAAAGCATCCGATGACCGCCTAATACCCTGTCACCTCCTGCATTCTGCGCAAAGGCCAGCTAAAGTCTGTCATATTGACTGGGGAGTGTTAGAGGAGTTTGGGAACATTTCATCTTCCTTATGATGTTCTGAATACATGATTACAAATTCTCGGGACTGATCTGTTTCTCATCAAGGCAGGTCCTCGGAAACCTCACACACTAGTCACGCTCCCACGCTCGGGCTGCGGACTTCTAATATATGCCCTGGGCGACGCGAGCGACCCTAATAGCCCCGCGCTGCGAGGACCACTCCGGAAGGCGCCCATTGTGTTTCCGAGTCACATCTGACTTTGATCCTTTTCTCATGTTAACAGAAAACTAACTCCTCCAGAAAAGATGCAAGTCCGGGGTTTCTAACCTGTAAATAAATAAAATAACCCATTCTCCTGAACATCTCTCCTCCTCGCCCCCCGCAATCATCACATCCACTTTACACTTTTTATCTCTTTGAGGATAAACTAACGCAGACGCAAATGAGAAAAATCAGTTCATCCAAGTTTGTACAAGGCTAACCTGGGGAGTATGGAGTGATCTTCACATTGGTACACACCTGGGGCCCTGCCCCAAAATACCTTGCTGGGCGGGGGAGGGGGAGAATCCTATTTATAGGATTATACCTGCCTTCTCAGCTCCCGGTACCTTCCTCCCCCCCCCCCCCCCCCCCCCGCGCAAAGCGGCCACGCACCTTCCAACCCATCTTGTCTCCAATTCCACCCCTCCCTTCTCCTCCTCCTCTCTTGATTTGGATCTGGGAAAATGGGGGCCCTAGGGGTGCTGCCCTGGACGCTAGGTTCACCTATTCTCTCCCTTGCCCTAAAACGTGGGGGGAACCCCCACTGCAAAAAGGAGAAGCCGCGAGAAACCGCGGCGCCCCCTGCGTGGCCAGGCTGCCACTAAGGAAACAATATAAATAAAGCCACGTGCGCCGCGGCGGCCCCGGCTGGCGAGCCGGCGAGCGGGCCGGCTGCTGGGAGCTAGGGCTGGCCGCGGAGGCGAGGACGCGGTCGGAGCCTGGACAATGGCGCGAGGAGAAAGGGGTAAGAGTGGACAGCGGGCGCCACGGCCCTGCAGCCTGCGGCTCGGGGAGCTCAGCGAGGAGGGGCGTGTGCCGGGAAAGGCGCCCACAGCTCTGCCCGCGTCCCCGCAGAGCCCCCGGGCCGCCCGCAGGGAGGGGGCAGGGTCCGGTGGTCAGCGCACCGCGGAGGACCTCGCCGTCCCCACAACACCCCCCCACCCCGCGGTTTCTTTTCCCCAGCCCACTCGCGCCTGCTCAAACCCCACAGGCGCAGAAGAAACGCAGAAAAAAGCGCGCCCACCTGGACCTGAGCCGAGGAGCAGCAGGAGCTGGAGCGCGCGGAGCAGCATCCCTGGCGGCCGCAGCCGGGCGAGGGGTCGCAGACAAGGCGCCATTCAGCGGGGCTGCGCGGGCATGCTCCCCGGCCGCCCCGTAGCCGCTGTCCGCCTGCCGGCCCCCGCCTCCGGGTGCTCCCCACGCCGCTGCTGGACGCGCGCAGCCTGGGCTTCCCTCTCGGGCTCCGGCGTGGCGTGGCTCGGCGCGGCCGGCGGCGGGTCTCTGTGGTCGCGGCGAGGCCGGCGCACGGACACCCGCTCGCAGGAGGCGGGGGGCCCGAGAGTCCGGCCTGGGGGCGGAGTGAGGCGGCGGCTGGAGGGGGCGGGGGCGGCGGAGTGGACAGCGCCGCCGCTGCCGGCCTGGGGACTACTTTCTACATCTGGCCCCTGGTCTGGGGACCGCGAGGTCGGTGCGGCCGGCGGAGGGAGACGCCAGGAGGGGGGGGCCCCGTGGCGGCCCTGTCGCTGCCCGGTCGCTGCCCCCGCGGGGAGGGGGCGGGCCCCGCCGGACAATGCACCTGGGGGTCAAGCCCCGGCTGAGGGTCTTCGGCCCGCGGCCCCGCCCCCTCTGCCTGCCCGCCACCGTCGAGGACAGAACCACAAAGGCCGAGCCTCGCAGCCCAGGCTGCCCCCGGGGCCCCTCTCCCGCCGGCTTGTTTAGGATTCAGGGAAGGAGGAGGCGGGGGTGGGGGAGGGATGGTGTTGAGAGACGTGGAAAGGCCGGAGACTTTTCCCCTGATGGCCCCTGCCCATCCCCCTCCTTCCCTCGCACGCCGAGGCCCTGTGGAGGGAAAACTGACTATTCCCACTTCGGAGATCTGTCAGCGTCCTGACTGGAGGCATCTCCGGGTGCTAAGCCCCACATTTGGGGACGGCTTTTACCCTCCCTGCCCGCCATCAGATGGAGCACTGGCTTAAAAACATCTCTAAAAAGTGCCCTGAAATGAACGATTACCTTTTGGGGAGACGTTTTATTATCTGTTTCTCAAGTTAGTCAAGTTCTTTAATTCGTGAGAACTGTGCACACAAAGGGCCCTGTCCTAAGAGTTGAGGTGAGATCAGGAGATTTCTAGATTCTCTGAGCTTGCCTTGGGCAACTAGGCTTTCATAGACTACCTGGTTAGAAGTTAAACTGACCAGGAAATACCAAATGTTATTAATTTGTTCACATCTCTTAAAATTAAGGATAACAGGAGGAGGTAAAAGGTACATTTGAAAATGTAATAAGATTGCCAAACATATGTGGATCATAGAGATTATTTCCATGTGGATTAGCACTTGCTAATCCAAAACTAAATCTATGGCACATGATGAGGGCACAGGCTAAAAGCTAACCTTAATGAAAGCTGCTGACAGAAATCTAGCTTTTGTCGCTAAGACATCAACACACTGCCTTTAGCATGTTCCCAAAATCCTCCTTATGAAAAAAGGAGGTGGCGGGGGTGGGGTGGGGGAGGGCTGGGGGAGATCAACAGTTTTAGAACATCTGCTGGGAGGGCAGCACTACCTTCCCCGGAAGCTTTCTGTAATAAGGATCAGCCTGTTTAACAATTTTAACCCGTGTAAAACAGTAATAGCCTTGGCTGTACTGCCTCCAAAACTTTACTTATAATTTAGATGAAGTAAAAACAATTTCTAAGCATCAGAATAAAGGTTCAGGGAAAGGGAAAAATGTTGAGGTAATAAAATGAAATACTTGCAAGAATGTTTTAAATATCTGATAAATTTACACAAATTTACATGACATTCTAACTGTTCCGCTAAACTAAATTCTCTAATTGTATGGCATTCTTCCTCTTGACTCCCTTCTCCCAGTTTCCTTTCAATTGACCCTAAGTGCTCATATTTCCTGCGTAAGAATTGCTAATAAGATGCTTTTATAACTCTTTCTTGAATAAATCAGAAGAATAAAGGCTGGGGGAGGGGAGAGAGAAGCTAAAAAGCAGGGGAAGAACTTTTTTTTAAATTGACATTTGCCTTCCCTTTAACATTTTAATTGATCATAGAAGCCTTGATTCTTACAGGATGGCTTTGCACTCTGAGTTGCATTGGAGAAGAACATAGCATTGATCTAATATGAAATAAAATAATACATGTGATATGTCTATATACACATGTATAATATATATAATGTAGTGAGATTAAACAACCCTATGGAACTTTTCTGATATATTTACTGTCTCATGTTAGGCGGCAATACACTTACTCTGATAATGTAATTATACCATATTATATAAAATTTGCAGAATACCCAAGGTCACTCATTAGTAAGTGACAGCTGGGAACCAGAATTCATGTGTTCTGATTTGTTTGTCGCCCTTTCTACTATATAATCCTTCTGCCTTTAATTTAAAATTCTCTTTTTTTCTTAAATATTTATTTGAGGAGGGGGAGAGGCAGAGGGAGAGGAAGAGAGAATCCTCAAGTAGACTCCCCGCTGAGCATGGAGCCTGACATGGGGCTTGATCCCAGGACACCCAAGATCATGGACCTGAGCCAAAATCAAGAGTTGGCCACTTAACTGACTGAGCCACCCAGATGCTCCTCTTCCCCCCTCCCCTTTTTTAAAACACCTATTCCTGTTGGCTTCAGAATTTATAGCATACTTCTTTAAACACCGCAGTACATGTCTTCTTGGACAGGCACATTTTCTTTCGTGTATAATACTTGGCTTATATCATGTGCCAGGCTGTATAAACTACTTAAGGGCATGTTACACTGTTCTCAAATGCTCCATAGATTCCAGCACAGTACCTTGCATTTGGTAGGTAGCACTGCAGTGATGAAAAGCATGTTTTTTATTGTCTCACAGACTAGAGTTCAAATTTTGGCATTTCATAGACAAGTTATTTATTGTCTCAGATCTCATCTATTTAATGGGAATAAATATAATATCCGTGGGCAGCTGTGATATAATGCATGGAAAGCATTATAGCTGCGTATAGCTCTATAAATAATTGTAGTTATTACTTAGTAAATATTCCCAATAGTGATAAATCTTTGTCCTTTCAGAGTGGGCTTAGTTTTTAAGTATTTAAGTTTTTAGGAGTCAAATCTGATTAATTTGTTTGGTGATTACACTGATGATGACTTTAATAACTTCTTTCAAAAGTTCCTAAGTTGGTCTGGAAAGAGGTAGGAAGTGCCTAGTTGTTTAATCTCCCAAAGTTATCCCCTTGAAAGATCAATCTCATTGAGATAAACAACTACCTAAGCTCTATTTCTATTTTGCTTTCACATTTTAAAACAGGAACAATTATTTTCAGGCTGAAAAGAGCCTGTATAGCTGAGAACTGAAATCTGAGGGTAAGTTTAAAAAAAAAAGGAATTGCTGTTTCCTTAAATAAATTCAAGTCACCTGGCCCAACTTTGGGGGAAAAAAACCACATAACTTCACCCATCAAATTATGGGGCTATACCAAATGATCTTCAAACTCTCTGATCTCTGAACAGCAATCTGGTTCCTAGACCATTTGTATATGTTTGTGAAGCAGGAGATTGAGAAAAGACAGCAAAAGTCTAGAGTTGTTCAACTTTTCATTTAACAAATATTTATTGAGCTCCTACTATGTTGGTTAGAAGACCGGCCCTGGATAAGGATCACATGCTATGATCGTCTCATGATTTCAGAAATCACTCACCCATGAACTTAATTTTTGCCATCAGAAGCATTCTGAAATGGACTTTTTTCATAGGAGGGTGGTAACTATTTGTGGAATTGTAAAATGGTGCAGCTGCTATGGAAAATGGTATTGAGATTCCTCAAAAAAATTAAAAATAGAACTACAATGTGATCCAGCAATCCTACTTTCAGATGTGTATCAGAAGAATTGAAAATAGGGTCTTGAGGAAATATTTGTACACCCATGTTCATTGCAACACTATTCACAATAGTGTTGTGAATGTGAATAGTGTTGTGAATGCTTCCAAGATGTGGAAGCAACCTAAATGTGCATCAGCAGATAAATGGATAAAGAAAATGTGGTAGATATATATATATGATGGAATATCATTCATGCCACAACATGAATGAACCTTGAGAACATTATGTTAAATGAAATAAGCCAATCACAAAAAGACAAATAATGCGCGGCGCCTGGGTGGCTCAGTTGGTTAAGCGTCTGCCTTCGGCTCAGGTCATGATCCCGGGGTCCTGGGATTGAGCTCTGCATTGGGCTCCTTGCTCAGCAGGGAACCTGCTTCTCCCTCTCCCTCTACCTGCTACTCCACCTGCTTGTGCTCTCTCTCTTTCTCTGTCAAGTAAATAAATAACTAATCTTTAAAAACAAAAGACAAACAATGCATGATTCCACTAATCTGAGGTATCTAATCAAACCCATAGAAACGGAAAGAGGAATGGTGGTTGCCGGGGCCTGTGGGAGAAGGAGATGGAGTTGTGGTTCGATGAGTATGAAATTTATACAAGATGAAAAATTTCTAGAGATCTGTTGTACAATAACATACATATAGGTAACAATATTTTACTGTTCACTTAAAATTGTTAAGAATAAATTTATATAATGTGGGTTGTTTTACCACAATAAAAAGAAAGAGGGTTGCAAATGTGTAGGAAAGCTAGTTGTCATGATAAGGCAGAAGCCCATGTTTGCTAAGAATACATAAGTCAAGGAAAATGGAAAAGCAAAACATCTTGATTTCAACAAGACATTTGACCACCACATGTCATGATATTCTTATGGAAAAATACTGATTGGTTGTTAAAGGGATTATGCAAAATCACACGTTACTGAAGCATCTACTGCCACTCAAGGGCTCCATGTTGTCAACTTTCTCTCTGATATCTTTTAAAAATCTGTTCTCCACTCAGTATCTCCTGCCACTGGCCATGTTCTAGCTCTCAACAGACTTCTCCCAAATCTTCTCATCTTTCCATGCTCCAATCCATTTTTATAGTGACTACCAGGTTAACTTGCCTGTGATCAAGTTTTTCTCCAATTAAAAAACTTTCACTGCCCCTCATTGCCTGTAAAATACCAAAGTGTTCATTATATAACAAATGCCTTAATCCTAATGGCCCCCTGCTCTGGTCCCAATCTACCATGACAACTTTACAGTCAATCTTTTCCTAAATGTATTCAACACTCAGGCCAAAATGAACCTTCTGATGATTGCCCGATAGTACTTGAATTGCCGACTCTAAGCCTTAGCAGAAGCTCTTCCCTGAGCCTAGAAAACTTTCTTTACCCACACCCTCACACTGTATTGAGAGCCCTCTAAATTTTATCTGTATTTTCAGATGCAGAACAGATGTTATTTTGTCTAAAACCTTATAGCATTTTTGTGGCATATAACTTATACATATTTTATCACTAGCATTTTGAGGGCACAAATCATATCTGATTCATCTTTGTGTTCCTTAAAGTGAGAAAGACACTGGCCTTGCAATTAAGAGGAACTGAATAGATATTTGCTCACTGCATAAATAAGGAATTACTGTACTGAAAATTGTTTAAAAAGATGGAAACAAGTGAGGAAATTTCTTGGGGAGAGTAGTGCAAAGTCGTGTACTTGGAGATGAACTTGTCTAGTCTACATTTACTATAATTGGCTTGGATTAAAATACGGAGGACATACTTATCTGAGTTTGCTTGTAAAACAATGCATAACCAATAAGTTGCATGATAGAATGAAAATCTTTTCTATTCCTGGTAGCTGTCTAGGAAGGTGGAAACTAAAAAGAGAGGTCCTGGGGGGGACTCTTTGGTAAAGATTTGTTACTAGAACAGAAAAGAGGAAACAGGGGCCAGGAGTGACTCATAAGACACCAGAACTGAACTGGCCATTCCAGGGCAGAAAAGGAGGGGTGATCAAGGGTTTGTGGCAGAAGAGAGCACAAGACATTCCGAACTGGGGCCAAGAGCATTGGACATCTCCTTGGAAATATACCAGCAATGGGAAGAGTCTTAGAGGAATTGCTGAGGGCTGATCATACTCACTCATTCAACAAAGTACTGAGCATCCAGTGTATTCCAGGCACCAATAGATGTTGCAGATACAGTTACAAGAAAATTATGTAGGGGCGCCTGGATGGCTCAGTCTGTTAAGTGTCTGCCTTCGGCTCAGGTCATGATCTTGGGGTCGTGGGATCAAGACCCACGTCCGCTCCCTGCTCAACGGGGAGTCTGCTTCTCCCTTTCCCTCTGCCCCCCCCCACACACACTCATGCTTTCACTCTCTCTCAAATAAATAAAATCTTTTAAAAAAAGAAAAGTATATAGATACTGAATATTGCGATCAAGTGCAATATTTGGGATACTTTGAGAACAGAGCTTAAAGATATGTATACCCCTACAGTGGGATTAGATGGGAAAGGAGGGAGTATGCTACCAAGAAGTATGAAGGGTCTCAGATTTTACCCTGCTTACAAACGAACAAGTTAGCCTACCACCATTTTGTGGATACTGGTAAAAGACACAAAACTCCTGTGTCGGAGATGAAGGACAGTTTATTGCTCATGGCAATAGCGGTAGCCAAAGTACCAGCAATTTTGCATCAGTTCCCTAAGCACACACAGATCCCACAGCACCATATAAAGAGGTCCGGATATCATGCGCACATACAGTAGATTGTGTTACAGGAGAGGAATCCTAAGCTTAAGAAACCCAAACCTTTAATAATAAAAAATAAATAATTTTTAAAAAGAAGCCCAAAACTTATAATTGGTAGTAAGTGTTCCTTCCCTCTGTCCCAGAGAGAGACACTCTCTGTCTTCCTCAGCTCTTCACTATACCAACATCCTTGAAGAGATAGACTGAACCAAGTGCAGCTGCTATCTCTCTTGCAAGCTATTCTCTCTTGGGCAGAAATTCTAGAGAACCATGAAGAATTGTCTCCCAACACATGCTTCACAGAGGAGCTGATATCTGTGGTGAATGTTGAGGCTGAGTTGAAGTTTTCCAGCTGGACTAGATAGGGCTAGCCTTCCAGAGAGAAAAGTATGAATACGGCATTGAAGTATGAAAGTTGAAGATACACTCAGGAAACCACAGCTAGGTCAGTATAGCTGGAGAACAGGCCACAGCAGAGAGTGGAGGGAAGAGAGGTAGGGCCATGTCCAAAGAGGCCTCATGCTCTGCTAAGGAGCTTGAACTTTGTCCTGCAGGCCATGATTTCCCAAAGGCTGCCCTTTGGTCAGTTGCCTCTAGGGCATTTTTTGCTATCTGCCCTGTGCCAGGCACTTCAGCAAGTTTCTCTCTCTCAGTCTTCACAACTTGATAGGCTGGCTATTGCTATCCTCATTTTGCAGACGAGCAGAGGCTCGAAGAGGGCTGAGTAGCTTAATCTGGTTCATACAGCAGGTACATAACACAAGCATGATGTTCCCCCAAGTCTACTTGACTCAGAGTCCTCGTTCTTAGAACCCTGAGTGTCCTGTGAAAAGTTGAAGAGAGGAAGTGATAGCAGGAGGCAGACAGACAGAATGACTAACAGATTCTAACAAGATAATTTTTTACTAGCCAAGAGCTGCTTCTATATTTCTCATGCTCGGAAATGACACTACTCTTTGGTTCTTGCTGGCACACTCTCCATTCTCCTATCACAGTCTACCTGAGACTACCGCCTGTTTTTCTCCTTTGCATGGACCAGTAAACCACAGACAACTGGTATAGCTGGGCTGTGTGATGGGTGAGAGACAGCTCCCTTGTTTTTAAAACAGCATGGAATTTATATGAGACAAATATAAACTCCTATTTTGGGGCTAGTTTAATTGCATTTGATGGACAAGAGTCAAAGTTGGGCATGGGGAAACCTGACTTACCTGCAGTTTCTGAGAAAAAGACATGTAGATATCAATCACAACCGAGCCAACAATGTGTGTGGTTGCAATCATGATAATGCAAACCTGTGCTATGTTCATAGATATATATTGTCCAGGACGAGGAAGGTTTAGATTTACTATATGCCACTTTGGTCATATTATATTCATCTCTGAATACCACATTTTAAGGGGCAAAGTCTAGCATACAGGCAGAGAATAACCAAGAGGGTGAAATGTTTGGGAGCCAAAATAATAATATTAGCTTAAGCAATAGATCATCCTATTCTACAGAGAAGGACACAGGCTTGGAGAGGTTAAGAAACTTGCTTAGGGTCATACAACCAGTAAGTGATAATGTAGAACTCAAATTTGGGCTTGTTTGATCCTTGCTTTATTGCTTCATGTGTATTTGTTTCTTTAACCACACCAAGAGCAGCATATCATTGGATTCATTGTCTTTGATCCTGTTCAAAAGTCTATAGAGACTGGATTTAAGACCAACTGAATTTTTGTTTCAGGAGTTCTACTGCAAAGCATTTAAGAAATAACAAGCAAAATACATGCATGCATGAAAACATGGCAATGGGATGCCTAAATATAACTTCTGGCATCTAAACTTAATGATTCCCTCCTCTTTAGCAATGGTCTTATCTTCAAATAAAGATTCTATTTCTAGGGGTGCCTGGGTGGCACAGTCAGTTAGGCATCTGACTTGGTTTGGGCTTGGGTTGTGATCTCAGGGTGGTGAGATCCAGCCTCCTGTCGGACTTGGGTTTCTCTCTCCTCTCCCTCTGCCCCTCCCTCCCGTCCCCACACACTCTCTCTCACACATCAATCAATCAATCAATCAATCAGTCTTTTAAAAAATTCTATTTCTAGTGCTGCTTAATACAACAGAAGCAAAAGAAAGAAAAAAATTAGGAAATGGGAAATTTGAGGATGCTGAAGAGGAGGATAGTGAAGATCTGTAAAGCAAAAGCAATAAGAAGAGGTGGGAAAACGTTTAGACCAAAGAAGTAAAAGTTGTGGAATAAATTCACAACAGGACTGTAAGATTTAGAAATCCCGCACCTTCTAAACCACCCTGCTGCCAATCTCCCGGACGCTGATGAGGTGCGTGTTCTTACTAATGCTCTGCTTGGAGGATGAGAAAAAGAGAAAAGTGGTGGTGAGGGAGGAAACACTGTGTACTAAGATATTGGCTCCAACACGGTCATGCTTCATTAGAGGCACTCCAGGGGTCTAAAGGGATTTCAGCACTCCACGTCTAGACACACCCATGCTAAGCTATTATTTAGTACATTCATAAATCTTTTATGACTGTCCTCAACTAGTGCACCATGTCTCAACACCTTTACATAGCACCTAGCAAAATACTTTGCACACAGTGGACCAGGGGGTCCCCAAATTTCCAAAAGGAGGAATAAGTCACTTTTCACGTTGTCTCCTGATGAGTGGAGTGGTGCTGATAATCTAGAGTTCATGGTCAGTATGTGTGTGATGGGACTGATGTGGAAGCAGAGAAAGTCACAATTAGAAGCCTCTGAGTCATGTCTGCCCCACTCCCAACTCACCTGGCCAGTGTTCCAAGGCCTAAGCTTCAAGGAACACCAAGCTCTCTTTACTCCCTGCCATGGGAAATGTTGATGACACACACACAGAGATATAGTAGCAGTTTCTAGACCATAATTTACTGAGTTAGGTTTTATGAACCAATAATTTATTTATTTATTTATTAAGATTTAGTCATCTGACAGAGAGAGACACAGCAAGAGAGGGAACACAAGCAGGGGGAGTGGGAGAGGGAGAAGCAGGCTTCCCGCTGAGCAGGGAACCTGATACGGGGCTTGATCCCAGGACCCAAGGATCACGACCCGAGCCAAAGGCAGATGCTTAACGACTGACTCACCCAGGTGCCCCCCAATAATTTTTTTTAAAGATTTTATTTTTTTAAAAAAAGTTCTAGGGGAGCCTGGGTGGCTCAGTGTTAGGCATCTGCCTTTTGCTCGGGTCAGGATCCCAGGGTCCTGGGATTGAGCCCTGCATTGGGCTCCCTGCTCCGTGGGAAGCCTCCTTCTCCCTCTCCTACTCCCCCTGCTTGTATTCCCTCTCTCGCTGTGTCTCTGTCAACTGAATAAATAAAATCTTAATAAATAAATAAATAAATAAAAATAAAAAGTAAGTTCTATACCCGGTGTGGGGCCTGAACCCACGACCGAGATCACAAATTGCATGCTCCACCAACTGAGTCAGCCAGGTGCCCCTGAACCAATAATTTTCTTGATCGACTCTTGAAGGACCTCTGTAAGTTGGTAAGTAATTTAATGTTTCATTGAAAATGAATTTTATATCACTGGGAAATTTGAAGTCTGTCACTTTCAAATCTGTCAAGTCTGTCACTATATTAGCTTGCTATTTTTTCTGTTCCTATCATAAATGATAGCCCTTAGTATTTAGTAATACTTAATGTTTAGTAATTGCTGTTTCCTATCTGCTGGGTGGCCACACCCACGTGGTTCACCCTCTGTATCCAGGAGCTCATAAACCTGTAGATCCTTGACTAGGTCACATGTTTCCAGCCAACAAACATATATTTAAATTTCTCTAGTTTGTAAATTGTATGGCTATCATTGCCAAAGGATAATATACTATGTGAAGATGATTAAAGGAGAGTAGTTTTAATAATTATAATTACAGATACAGAATTTTTAAAAGTTTGTTCTAGAGGTTTTTGGATGACTGCAAAGTGTATTTTAGAGCTCTTGGCTATTAGAGGTAGAGAAGAAAAGGTAAATAAATGTAGGGATATATATCATCCATCATATAAGTAGATTATAATTCTTTTGCTTTGGCTAGCATTTTTATTTATATTCTGCAAGTTCAAATTTCTTATTAAGATAACTAAGACTGATGACTTAATAAGCTATTAGTTGTCCTATATTTTTTAAAAATACTGTCTATCAATAAATACTCATTTTATAGCAGAGCAAATTTCTTAGGTAGCATTTTTAGTGACGACATAGCTGTGAACAAAGACTGAGTAGTTTGGTATGTCTTCACTCTCCAAGATGAAAATGCGTGACTATATATTTTGGAAGTGGTAGGTATGACTTACTCCTGGACAAAAATCAATCCCCCTTAATTATGTATGTTTTAAGAATTGGGAGAAATTTTCATTTTCAAGCTTGGTTCTTACAGTTTCACTTGGGTTTGATGTCCGCTAAGCAACCATATTCCCATTTATACTAGTCACATCCCATTCATCGGTGAATGGTAGCACCGAAGGTGGAATGGTACCCCACATACTCGTTTTTAGTTCAAAGCTCTTGCACTAGTGAAGGAGTGATAATTTCTTCTAAGGCTTCACAGCAGCTCCTTCACAGCCTTTGAGGGCGCAAGGAATTGTTTCCTGAGTCCCATAGAGGTTCTGCTTAATCACCTTAAATGTAGGGAAGAAGGAGGAGCTGTCCTCTCTTCTTCCTCTTCATCCACCTCTTCTTAAAGAATCTTATTTAGTGCAGGGGCATCCTGATTAAAAACTTGCTGTGTGTTTTCTGAGGCTGCCCTATTTCCTAATAAGATGGAAGGAAGCAGAGGAAGAACAGGAACAAAGACATGTGAGGGAGGCCTTCCCTGGCCAGCCCATCTAAGAGAGCATCCCTTTGACCCCCCACCCCTGCCCTATCCCCTGCCCCCACCCTTCTCTGTTCCCTTACCCAGCCCAGCATTATTGCATATATATTTGTTGGGATCGATTTCCTATCTCCCACTAGAAGACTTTATCTGGTTTACAGCAAATAGAAGATTTTCTGGCACAAAGTGGACATTCAATATCTACTAAATGAACAAATTAGTACATTTTGGAGATATAAATAATTCGCCTGTTGGTAGTTTAATATTAACACCAAGAGAACGTTTTTGGAATAGACTTTTCCTCTGATTTGAAACTCTATTATGTCAATATAAAATGCTCTTTTTGAGGGATTTCTTTCCTACGCTATCTTAATCAGTATTTGGTTCAACCGGGCAAACACATACTATCCACTCAGGCACTCTGCTGGATGGTTAGAAAATCAAGATGAAATGATGCAGCCCCAAACCTCATAAAGCTCACATCATAACTGTGGAGACAGACATGTAAACAAGTGCTGATAAGGCTCTGTGATATATGCCGTAACAGCAATATGAACTCTGTGCTGGAGGGACTTGGTTGGGTAGGAATGTGTTTAAGTAGGGGAGAGGACAATTCAAGATAGGATATAATTTAAAATATTAATTTAAATGTTATTAAAGTAACACATGTACATAGAGTTAAAAGTCATGATGCAAATAAACAGTTCTGTGCACCTTGCCCCTACTGGCCAGAATGTCTACCTCCCTCCTCCAGTCTGGGCTGGTTACTCTAGCAGCCTGCTGCATAGCTCTTATCCTGGGACCCTCCTTCTCAGCTCTCCAGAGTTGGAGCCATGTTTTCTGGATCCCACATCATCTTCTTTCTGGCATATTCCTTTATTTTGCTAAAGCATATCCTCTAGTGATCTCCAAGAAAGGGTGCTTAGAGGTGTTATTTGAATCCTTGAATACCTGAAAAATATTTGTTTCACTCTTTGTGCTTGATTGATGGTGCGGCAAAACACAGAATTCTTGAATGAAAATCATCATCCCAGGGTGCCTAGCTGACTCAGTCAGTAGAGCATTTGACTCTTGATCTGGGGGTTGTGAGTTCAAGCCCCATGTTGCATATAGAGATTACTTAAAAATAAAATCTTTAAGGGGTGCCTGGTTGGCTCAGTCAGTTAAACGTCCAACTCTTGATTCCCGCTCAGGTCCTGATCTCAGGGTTATGAGACAGAGCCCTGTGTTGGGCTCTGCGTTGGGTGTGGAGCCTGCTTGAGATTCTCTCTCCTTCTTACTCTGCCCCTCCACTTTCTCTCTCTAAAATAAAATATAAAATAAAATAAAATAAAATAAAATAAAATAAAATAAAATAATAAAATAAAATAAAATAAAATAAAATAAAATAAAATAATAAAATAAAATAAAATAAAATAAAATAAAATAAAATAAAATAAAATCTTAAAAGAAGAAAAAGAAAATCATCGTCCTTCAAAACTTTAAAGGCATCCACTGTCTTCTGGCATCACTTTGCATTGAGGAGTCCTATAAACCATTCTGACTTCTAATTCTTTGAATGTGAGTTTTCCCCCCATCTCTGGATGTTTTAAGGATTATCTGTTTACCAAAGGTGTTCTGAAATTTCATCATCACATGCCTTGATATGGGTTATTTTTCATTCATCATTCCAACAACCAGTGGGGTCTTTCTAAGTTGTAAATTTTTTGAGAGCAACAATGTTACTGAATTTTATTAGCTGGCAAAGTTGTCTGATTGTGACTTCAGAAAAATTAGAAAACTGTACTTCGAATAGTTATTTTCAGTTGTTTGCCTAACTTATCCCAATTTAAATTTTTTGTAAAATGAAATTTCAAAAGCAGTGTTCTTTTCTAAGAAGTAAACCAAATCCCATAATGCCATATAATAATGCCTTTCATTTATACAATTTCTATAGTTTATTGTTTTCACAAACTTGATCTCATACAATATTTTATCAGCTATTCTGTAAAAAATTTTTTAAAAGATACATCACATAAACAGTGAACAAAAACTCATTTGATATTTTCCTTTTTCTATCTTTTAAAGAAACAATCAGTAGAAGGGTGATTTTCTCTAATCAGGGATCAGTGTGGCATTTTCTTTGCTCTAGATAAATTAAAAGAACAGGGTAATGAAAAAAGGCTGTCTGGTGAAGAATGTAATGAGTGAGATAGGTAATCTGCACGTAGAAATGGAAAATCCACAGAAAAAAAAAAAAGACAAAAACCACAAACAACTAATGACCTGTGAGAGGAACTAGGCTAGTGTATTAGAAGACATAGATAATTGAAACAAAATGTTATACTCTGCATACAAAGCTGACAAACAAGTCTAACTTCATGGGTACATAAGGGCCCAACTTGCTGAGAGAGGGGTATGAAACAAATTCTCCACTTTGGATGCCAGAAAATGGGGAGGGTTTCCATGATAAATCTTTTCCTCAGTCTCTGATTTTACCACCAAATAAGTATCTTTTGGCTTCCCATCCAGTCTAAGGATAGAAATGTATCTCTTGCCTTGGTCTTCTAACACTAGCTTCCCTGGCTAAGTTATGTGAATGCTCACAAGGGTGGAACAAAAATTTACAATGTTGTTAAAACCATGTTTCTTTCACTAATTTTTTTTTTTTTTGCCTAATGGGCTTTTTTTTTTTAAGTTCAGTAGATTTACAAGTCTTAGACTACATTGGCAAAAAAAGAAAATGCTCATTTTAACTACTAAACTTGACTTGTTTTGGAACTAAATATATATATGAAGTTCTCTTTCCAGACTTCCACTTTTATTTTCATAGTCATTGTAGTTATTAAGAGTGCATTCTCAAATCTTGAGTCTGATTACTTGGTTTCAATTATTCCCATCACTTACCTAGTTTCATGATGTTGGGCAAGTTCCTTAATCTCCTGAACTTCAGTTTTGCCACCTGTAATATGTGGATGATAATTAGCACCTACATGACAGAGTTGTTATGCAGACTAAATGAGATAATACATATAAACAGCTTGGCAGAGTGCCTGGTACATAGTAAATAAATGCTCAATAAATGTAAACCATATTATATTTGCATATATAATGTGCAACTGAGCTCCATGTTCAGTTAAACATTTAATACCCCAAAAAAGTCCAGATTTTTTTTCAGTGAATATAAGGAGGCTTCTTGGCTTTCAAAGGGTCAGAAAAATATCTGATGCAATCTTTTCTCCAAATGAATGATCAGAATCAATGCAAAGGTATCCAATTCCATGTCTATGATGACCAAGAAACTTCAAATCCACCTGCCCTACCAAATATAGTTACACACCTATTTGTAGAGTGTATATATATCAAAGAAAATCACACTTCTACCTATTGTTTCTCAAAAGGTATATATGTGTGTGTGTATGTGTGTGTGTGTGTGTGTGTATACACCTTTTCCAGATATCAGTGTTACATATAACAGTTACCTGAGGTTGTAAGAATTTCACTAGTTTTTTTTTTAAGATTTTATTTATTTATTTGAGAGAATGAGAGAGAGAGAGAGAGAGAGAGCATGAGAGGGGGTTGGGTCAGATGGAGAGGCAGACTCCCTGCTGAGCAGGGAGCCCGATGCGGGACTCGATCCTGGGATTCCAGGATCATGACCCGAGCCGAAGGCAGTCGCTCAACCAACTGAGCCACCCAGGTGCCCAGAATTTCACTAGTTTGACTCTAAAATCATTTGTTAGATATTTGAAGCAACTATGACCAGATAGGAAGGTGTTTTGTATAAGGAAGGTGCTGAGCAGTTTATGACATGGATTTACCCAGTTTTGTTTCCTCATACTGTTTTGATAGGACCGTATATTACTCACGATAAACAACAATGGCTGCTGTAAGATTCCATGGTTTAATACAATAAAAGCTTATTTAAGGCTATGCTATGTCCCATGTAAATATTCATGGTTGGTGGATGAAGATCCACATAGTCAATCGGGGACCCAGGATCCTTTCATCTTGTGGCTCTACACTATCAGAGAGGACTTCAGAGTCCTCTCCTGGGGATTCTACACCTGGCCATTGGACTGAGAAAGAGAGAGTAGAGGACCGTGCAGGAGGTATTTATGGGCCAGTTTTGGAAGTGGGGTACATCATTTCAGCCCATGTTTCCAGGGGTGAGAACTCAACCACATGGCCAATACATGGGGGCTGGGAAATATAGTCTAGATAGATTCCCAGGAGTAAAGGAAATTATAAACATGTAATCTCTGCCATAGCCCAGTTCAGAAAGAAAGCCAACAAATATTCTGGGAAGCTGTCAGAGAGTGTGAAATCAACTAGGCACCGTGGTCTGGTCAGAAGAGTTCTTGATATCTATGGTCAAAGCAACACTGAAAGAAAGGTTTCCAGGGACAAATGTTTACCTCCTGTGTGACATGGCTAAGTTCCTTAACCTTTCTGAACCTGAGCTTTCTTGGTCAGTAAAATGGAAATAGTGTAGTGTTTACCTTTTAAGATTGCAAGGATTACATAAGAAAATGTTTGTAAAATCCCTCGAGCGTAATAAACACCTAACAAATGTTAGCTATCTATCATCATCATCATTATTACTATTATTAAGAATTTTACTAATACTTTCCTTAAAGTCCTTCTAGTTTCTTCAAAATTTCTCTCGTATTCTAAGTTTTTATTGTTAGCAGTCCACTTTTAGGCATAAAAATCATATCAGTTACCTACTGATGCATAACAAATTACCCCCAACTTAGTGTCCTACAATAACAGTAAATGTGTTTTATCTTTACAGTTTCTGTCAATGTGTTACTTTTCTATGGCTGCTGTAACACATTACCACAAGCACAGTGACTTAAAATAACACAGAATTATTATCTTCCAGCTCTGTAGTTCTGAATTCTAAAACCGGTCTCCCTGGGCTAACACCAGGGTGTTGGCAGGGCTGCCTTCCTTGGTGGAGGCTCTGGGGAGAATCTGTTTCCTTGCACTTTCCAGCTTCTAGAAGCCACCCCATTCCTTTTCTCATGCCCCTTTCTCCATCTTTCGAGCCAGCGTAGCCATCGAATTCTCACACTGCTTCACTCTGATCTCTTCTGCCTTCCTCTTCCCCAATTAAGGAGACCTGTGATTACAGTGGGTCCACAGGGATAATCCAGGATGATATCCCTATTTTAAGGTCAGAACCTTATTTCCATCTGCTACCTCGATTCCCCTTTGCTATGTAATATGACATATTCCCAGGGCCTGGGCATCTTGGAGAGGGGGTCATTATTCTATTACAGTCATTAGAAGTTCAGGTTCATCTTAACTGAGGGTCTCTTATGAGGTTGCAGTCGAGAGGTCAGCTGGGCTTGGTGGATGCACTTCCCAGTAACTCACCAGGTTGATGTTGGTTCTTGGTGAAAAGCCTCAGTTCCTCCCTACATGGGGCTCTCTTCTACTGCTTGCAAATCCTCAAAATATGACTAATGACTTCCCCCAGAGTGACTGATCCAAGAAAGCCAAGCAGAAATGGCCATGTCTTTCATGAGCTAGCTTCAGAAGTCACACACCAGTACTTCTGCCATATTCTATAGATCACAAAGACGAACTCTGACACAATGTCAGAGGAAGTATATAGGATGTGAATACCAGAAAGTGAGGCTAATTGGGGCCATATTGGAGCCCTGCGACCACACTTCCACATCCTTCATTTGAAATCCTTTCTGACCATCCCCCTGCTGCCACCACACTCCTCTGTGCTTCTTCTGCACTCTTTGGATTCTCACTACTCTTCATTTCACTCATTTGTTTGCAGGTCAGTTCCCCTTTCCCTCATTTTGAACTCATTGAAGTTAGGGGTTATGCTTTATTTGGTTCTGAATTCCACATCCAGCACTGTATGGTTGAATTAAATTTAGTTGAGGAAAGAAAGTCTGAGAACCAGAATGTGGAAGCAAACTACTCTTATATGGGAAACTTGCTGAATTTGGATGGTACCTTATTTGAATTTGAAGACTAACCAGAGAGAATCTTGAAATAGTAAATCCCTTGAGTAATAAGATATCTTTACAGTAAATGTGAGAAACTTGAGGGCTGGGGACTAAGCATAACTACTTTTGATTGCCCTCCTGCCTTGAATAAAATTGAAACTTGATGACTATGCTGAATACCTATAGTCTTTTTAATTGTCTATTTGGACATGGAGACTCCTCACTCTAAACAAGTTGATCTTTTAACTTTTGACTGTGTGATGAGAATCATTAAGGATTATTGTTTGCCTTATTTAGGTTCCCTTTTCTTACTCTACCAGTATCTCTATACAGACAGTTCCTCCAAAGACAAGACTTATTTGAACGCCTAAAATTTACGTTTCCAGCCATCCTGTGTTCTCTTCTTATTAAATAGCAGCGTGAAAATTTACAGGGGCTCACACTGTGTTTATTCTGTGAGTGTTCATGTAAAATGTACTCAGTTTTCCAAACTGTGTATTAATCTAGACTCTTTAGAGAATTTTGTGTTAGTAAAAATTATTGTGGCATCCCGTGTTAGTGAAAATGGTTTCAAATTAGAGAGCTTGAATTTCTTAATAAAAGCCAAAGAGACTTTTGGTTAATATGAATTGAAAGGAAGGGATCTGCCAGTTTCTGGCCAAAAGGTGACCCCTGTAAAGACATATTTGTTAGTTGTGAGTGACAGAGGTTACAGAGCCAGCCAGGACCATTTCTAAAGTGTTAAGCTGACCTGAGGTAACAAGGTCAGGAGGTCGGTAGAGGTCAGGATTGGTTGAGGAGAACTCTTTGCCTTTTGTGGAGAGCTTTTAAAAGGCTTCAGCTCTCTGTCCCTCCCTCTCTTCTTTCTGGCCTCTCCCTGCATGGCTGTTTTCTAAAAGCCAGAATGATTTGAAAACTGACTCACTGGCTGACCTTTCCAGCCTAGGGGCACATGGACAACCAGATGCTGGGGTTCAAGCTTCTTTCTGTTTGGCAGTGTGGCCGATGGACATGGGGCATCTCCTATTTCTCATGTTGTCTGTAGGTAAAATATTTTGGGCACCTATCCCAAGTACTAACTGCTTTCAGCCCCAAACTACTTAAGAACTTTAGATTAAGCTTTTAAGACTTTGCACATGGTTTTTGCTCAGCATTTGGTTGTGTTGGTTTCTCTACATCTCGCTTGTATATTACTTACATAGTACTTTGGACAATGATTTTTTTATTAAAGAGACATTGTCTTTCCCCCTTCTGAACATTTTAAAGCACATTTGGACAAACATCTTTTAAAGAGAGAAATTCAGTGATTTGCTCGCCTATACCGTAACTGACTCAGGGACATTTCCTCTTCATTAATCTCTCTCCATCAATTGGAAAAGGAAATCAGCAAGACCTCACCATGAAGTCTCTTTACCTCTTCACTTCCTCTTTACCTTTCTTTGGAAAGTCTGCTGGAATCTGGGTCTGACTTTTGAATATTTCCCAGGCTTTCAGCTATGGTGATCTCAGCTCCCTGAAACCACAGTTGGCTACAGCATCAGGGTGCCCTTAGATGAGGCTGATCCAATGGTTGGAAGTCAGAGCCTCCCCCGCACACACACCCTGTGGTGTTTGCCTGTTGAGGACTTAGGCAGGCATACAAGCAGTTCTGGCTGCCAGATGCTCATCTAGTTCCTTCCGCCTCCATTTTAGGGGAAAATAACCAGGGGAAGAGGAGGAAATGATTGTGTTAATGATCATGGCCTCACAAAAATCTAGTGTACATGTTGGAGGAACAGAACATGGGAAGGAAAGACCCTGAGCACGTGAGTGAGAAATTTGGATTCGTTTACATCTGATTCAATTCAACAAATATTTATGAGTAAAATTCTGTAACGTGAGCAATGAGGATGCATAAGACACAGAAGAAGTGTAAGATGTGCACCCTCCATTCAGTGGAAGAGGAAGAAAAAATGATACAGAACTTATATACAACCACCATAAAGACATAGAAGCAACACTCATGGGAATAGAGAGGAGGAAGGGAGTCATTCTGATGGGAAGACTTCCAAAAGTCTTCATGAAGGAGGTAGTTATTTTAGCCTGGTCTTGAAGAATGGGTATAGTTTAATGAATAGATTTCACAGGGTGGTGGAGGGCGGGGGGGGGGGGGCAGGTGGGGCAGAGGTCAGGGAGGATATTCCGGGGAGGAGGAAGAGAAAACAGCTTGAAATAAATCCCAGAGGAGGCAGCAAATGTCAAGAAGCATACAGGTAGGAATTAGTGAGTAGCTTCTTGAACAATTAAATATTACTATGAAATCATCTTGAGGAAGAAAAATGAGAAATTATCATCACTGGATGGAGAACAGGAAGAAAATTTAAAGACAAGATCAAGATCACTCTGGAAGCTTAATTTAAAATTATCTTTGTCAAGAAAAAAATAATATATGTACATGGCAAAAAACACTTTGGATCATACAGAACATCTTGGAAACAATCTTAGTTGTTATTTAGACACTTATTGGGATTAGGGTAGAGGTTGGAAAAGAGAAGATAATTGCCTGCATGGGGTAACACTTCTTATATTTAGGATTATTGTAGGGATAAAGAAGATAATTTAGTTGAAAGCTTCATACTAGGCCAAATCCCTAAATGGTAGTTGCTATTACTATTTAAAAATTTTTTATGATGTTCATTGCTATTGTTATAGGAAAAATGAGACTTGAAAGTGCTTGGCCCTGGGAAGAGAGGGGAGGAAAGCATCAAACATTACCTTAGGGATTTAGAAAATCAAGAGTGAGACTAGGATCTTGGACATTTAGTCCCCTGCGGACCCTTCCCTCCAGTCTGTGCTTGGCCAACTTCTTCAACAGTCAGATGTTGTTTCCCTATCAATTTTCTACCCATCTCCCTAAGCTCAGGCCAATGCTAACCCCTTCCCTGAGACTGTTCCCTCCTGTCAGTCAGAATGCCCCTCTGTGTTCTTACAACATATTGCTTGTACTTTAAGATTTTATTTATTTGAGAGAGAGAGAGCGCTCGCACACACACGAGTTGGTGGGGGACAGAGGGAGAAGCAGGTTCCCCGCTGAGCAGGGAGCCTGCTGCAGGGCTCCATCCCAGGACCCTGAGATCATGACTTGAACCAAAGGCAGAAGCTTAACTGACTGAGCCACCCAGGCGCACCTATGTTGCTTGTGCTTTGAATATGCACATATTAGCATGTCTGCCTCCCCCACCGGATTCTTGTGGGTGCCTTGCAATTAGTGGGTGTCCAAGAAGCATTTATTGAAATAAAATGTGGCACATAGTGAGTTTAAAGTTTACTATAGTTGAATTTTTAATGTAGGTATTGGGGATAGCCCCAAACCCCAGATGTATAAAAAAAAGTAAAGTTACAGTTCTGTAAATCCTATTCATTTTTCTCAGGGTGATAGAAATTTAAGGGGTCTTTCCTGCTTTTCCCTGGGAGTAGATATAATTCCTGGAGGACTCAAAGAGAACCATTTTGTTTTTTAGTCTTCCATCTACACAACCCATGGCTAAGATGTTTTTCGTTCCTTGATTCTTCCCTGTGCCCCTCAGGCTCAAGGGAACCCATTCTACTACCGTGGTGTTCTGTGGGGCCAGCTCCTCAGACCCACTCTGGGCTGTGCTACCTGTTGGGTCTACCAGAGGACTGGGGGATGAGTGTCCTCTGCTCTCAGCTTCCCTACACCCATGGGTGGTTTCGGTTGTCATTTTCCACTGCCATCCCCCAGGCAAATTTAGAAGAGGCAGGCAGGGCAAAATCTGTGCTTTTCCAGGGAGCTACCTGCTATGATTTTTATCACTGTCTTCCTCCCCAGACTGGACTTGCCTCCTTCCAACCAGGAAAGCTTCACCTTCGCTTAAGAGTGGGAAAATTTTCACTAACGTCCAAAGTTTTTCCTCCACTCAGTAAGGCACTGGCTATCCTCTGGTCTAGCTGTCCTATTAAGGCAAGGTTGTGGAGTCGTGGAATGGAGGTTGTGACAGGAAATACTGGGGTGGGGAATCTTTAGTATTTCAACCACATGGGCATCTGGCAAAGTGGGGCTCCTGGTAGAGAAAAGAGAACCAGCAAGGTAGATTTGGGAATCAAAAACAGAACGTTGGTAATGGAAACTGAGAGTGAATCCATTTTCTCCCTGTCTTAAGGGGGAAAAGAAATCAATCACATCATTTTTTTTTTTTAATTAAAACACTGCGCTAATTACCCCTAAGGGACAGACAGGAAGCTTGCAATTTACTTATAAGAACCTTCTGCCATGTGGCCCCAGGGTTCTTCCGTAGCCTTTTCCCACCACTGCCTTCCTTGACCACCCGCTTCTCAGCTCCACCCTTTGCCAGGCTCTTCCCTGAGGCTGGACTGTCTGTGGGGCTCTCTCCCTTCTCTTCCCCAGCCAGCAAACTTGTCCTTAAAGAAGATCAAATGTCTTCTCTTGAAAGCTTTCCTGACGCCTGCAGCAGTATTCTCCTGGAGCTATCTCCCCAGACCCAGTTATACCAGCAACCACTGACCCGGGAATGGCTGAGGGCAGGGACTGAGTCTATCCCCAGCAACTAGCACAGCGCTTGGCACATGGTAGTTACTTAGTGAATATTTGTTGTCTGAATGTCTGAATACATTCAAAGGAATCACGTATACATTCAAATATGTTTATGCAAAACAATAAAGACATCTGAGCAGTCAACAAAAGCAAACCCTTGCTGTATGTTCTATATAGGGTTCCAGGCACTTTACCTCCTTAGCCTTGTTGAGTCCGAACCACAACCCTAGGAGATAAGCACAACTTTTATTTCCATTTTCAGATGAAGACACTGAGAACCGGAGAGGTCGAGGTATGTGCTTGGGTTACTTGCCCAACACTATGACAATTTGCCCAGCCTTGGGTCAGCTTCTTAAGGCCTCTAGACTCCAGTTTCCTCATGCTTGAAACAAGGGCATCGGACCCTGTGATCCACAAGATCACTTGCTGTTTGGAAGACCTGTGATTTAACAGTCAGGGATCTGACTAAAATGTGATGTGTGCCGCTGGTAGGAGTGACAAGCGCAGTGCTTGGGGTGGGGGAAAGAGGTATTCTGAAAGCAGATGCTGAGGGAAAGGCCCAGAAGCAGTCACTATGTTCCGTTCTCACAGAGCAAGTGGCTGAATTGCCTCTCTTCTCCCCACCACACACCTTCCACACAGTTCCTTCAGAAAAGCCCTTTCTCAAGTTCCTGTAGTTTCTTTCCCATTTGAAAAGCTGTGCTACAGGGGCGCCTGGGTAGCTCAGTCCGTCAAGCGACTGCCTTCGGCTCAGGTCATGATCCCGGAGTCTCGGGATGGAGCCCCGCATCGGGCTCCCTGCTCAGCGGGGAGTCTGCTTCTCCCTCTGACCCTCTTCCCTCTCGTGCTCTCTCTCTCTCATTCTCTCTCTCTCTCAAATAAATAAATAAATAAATAAATAAATAAATAAATAAATAAGTAAAAATAATGAAAATAAAAGCTGTGCTACAGGCTGCTCACTTGCACTGCTTTTCCCAGGCCGTGGGAGGGATGCAGGGGAGGATCTGCCAAGGATGCAGCCCCTCAGATGGTACCGGGTGCCTCATTCTGTAGACGCAGCCCAGGCCTGTCACAGCAGCTCTGAGAAGTCATGGGGCCCCTCTGAGACGGCAAAGGGGGGGGCGGGTGACCAGAGCTAAGCAGGCTGTGGGGTGAACAAATGGATCTCTGGCTCCTTTTGTCCCCTCAGGGTCCACACACCCAGCTCATGAATCCCACCCGTTCTACCTCCCACGGAGCTTGTGTCTCTCTCCCCTCTTTCCCTCTACCTCTATCTAGTTTGGGTATTAAGTTTTTCCTTGGCTTGGTGTGGTGATCTCCTGAACAGTCTCTCCTCTTTCCAGTTCATCTTACACCAAGCTGTCGGATTTATTTTAATCACCAGTCTGGCCCCACAATGCCAGAGCCCCAGTCTTCAGACCTTTCCCATTACTTTGTCCTTCATGTTCTGGTTCCAAGCCCTCCGTATTCTCATCCCCTACCATGTACAGGACCACCACCCCACTCCATCTGTGCCTGTTGGAACCCTCTCAGACCTCGTGCAAATGTCATGACTTTTATAAAGCTTTCCCAAATATCCACAAACTTAATCGTCCATAGCATGTTTTGGTGCCTCTACTTTAGCAGAAGATTACAACCAAACGTGAATGTAGCATTATTTTTGTAAATCTGCTTCCAGATTTTGTAAATCTGCTTTCATGTAAGCTCCATGAAAGTAGGAATCCCATGCTTCATATTTCTCACAGAGGCCAGTATGCAATCTTCAGTTAGTGGGCACTTGGTTGAACTATTGAACATGGGAAAGAATGTAGAAATGTCCAAAAGTGGAAAGCTATTGAACATGGGAAAGAATGTAGAAATGTCCTAAAGTGGAAAGCACGTAGAGACTAGAATGTGTCCATTGGAGTTGAGCACCATGAGTCAACACTGTCTAACTTAATCTAAGAAAGAGAATGTATAGTCCTATTTTGCTGTAAGCCAGATATGATGTGCCAGATAAAAGGAACTTGCTCGTGGTTCCCGTGAGTTTTCTGCTCCTGGCCTTCCACTCGGGTACATTGTGTCTGTCTGTATCCTCCTACCTCTTCAACTTTGGAGGGAGGGGTTTGTCCTGTGACGTCAGTTCTCTGACGGATTTAAGAAGAATTATTGTTTCTCGGTTTATTCAGCATTTTCTTTTTTGTGTGGATGGGAGTGATCTCCAAGTTCCTTTCAATGTGGGACCAGAAACTGGAAGTCTCTGTCAGGTCTACTTTGGATTAAGAAAGAGTCAGATGACTCTAGTTTGAGAAGAAGAGAACCCAGGGCGGCTCTGGGTACCTGAGTGGTGGAAGTTGATGTCTCAAGAATCCTGCCACAGATGTGATTTAGTGTCAGCAGCATCCAGCCTTGCCCTCTCTCCCCTCTATACCCAACCTTCCAGGAAGGGACCCAAGGGGGAATTAGCCACCCATGGATCCACCAGCTATAGCCGAAGTCACTGGGGCCACTCCTCAGAGGGGTCTTTGTGAGTCTTGCAGAATCACAAGAAGTGTCTACCCCACGGTCAGAGGTCCCTATTTGAAAAGTTTGGCAGAAGAGAGAACAGGGCAGGGGAAAGAATAAATTAACCTCTGGAGGAGCCAAGTGTTGGTTAAGAAGAAGATCTGTTACTGTCCAATCCCCAAAAGTTGGAAAATGAATACAAGACCTTTTTTTAAAAATATTACTGTTGTCCTTAGGACAGTGTTTTGGAGACTGGAGAGGTGGAGGCTGGAGTGGGCAAAAGTGTACATAACAAAGAAATGGATCTTAAACCCACTGATTTGGATCATACATTTGAAGAACCAGCTCTTTGGAAAGAGAAAACAGGGCGACAGTTGGAAGGAGGCTGTAAATTCCAAGGATTGTTCTCTTTTCACGTTGGTGGAAACAGGAGGGTATGATTGGAAATGAGTCAGTAGGCTGGGAGGTGAGAGGAGGGGTCAGGGAGGCAAAGGTGAGGATGGGGGGGTGCGGTCTCAGGGGTGGGGCTTGGCTCTGGCTGTCATGGCAGCTTCTGGAAGCAGATTGGCTGCTGGCAGGATTTCAGAGTAGGGAAGGCACCAGGGCCAGAGCTTAGGTGGTGGTGGTGATTATGTGTTCAAACACAAGAAGGACATCCCTCTCCCTCTGAGACCACAGGGAAGAGAGAGTTTAGCTGTAAAGGCAAGCAAGATGGGGCCCAGCAGGGTGGCGTGGGACTGAGCACACAGCTAGCAGCCGCTTGACAGTTTGATCTATTATCTTCTTTCTTTCCAGGTGGGTATGTTCCTGAGTTAGTTTCCAGGGCTGTTGCAACAACGTATCACAAACTGGATGTCTGAAACCATAGAAATTTCCTGTCCCACAGTCCTAGAGGCTAGAAGTCTGAATCCAGGTGTGGGCAGACATGGTTCCTTCTGAGGCTGTGAGGGAAAATCTGTTCCAGGCCTCTCCCCTAGCTTCCAGTGGTATGCTGACAGTCTTTGGTATCCCTGGCTTGTAGATACACCATTCCTGTCTCTTCTTTCATCTTCACAAGGTGTTTTCCCTGTGCCTTCACATGGCCCATCTTCCTATAAGGACACTAATCATATTGGATTAGGGGTCCATCCTACTCTAGTGTGACATCATCTTAATTCATTACATTTGCAGTGACCCTATTTCCATGTAAGGTCACATTCCGAGTTATGGGCATATTCTGAGTCAATGTATTTGTTTTTGGTGTGTGTGTGTGGGGAGGGACACAATTCAACCAATAACAGTTCCCATGTTACAGATCAGCAAACTGAAGCTCAGAGAGGATAAATGCATTGCCCATGGTCATCTAGCTCGTGAGAATCAGAGTCAGGATTTGAACCATGTCTCTCTCACTCCAAAACTGAAATGCTCTCATCTTCTCTGTGAACTGAGGGTTGGTGAACAGAAAATGGGAAGTGAGAGAGAGAGAGAGAGAGAGAGAGAGAGAGAGAGAAGGTTAGCAGCAGTCCCTGTAGGAATTGAGCTTGAGAACTCACAGGAGGGTTATTGGTGGACGGCCAGAGTTCAGTTGAGCAGAGAACATAAAATTGTCATGGTGGGTCTGCACAGTTGGATGTGTCAACTGATGTATGTACTAACTCACAGTATTTATGCCCATTAGGATGGGACTGATAGTACTAGAATTTGAGAAATCCTGCTCCAAATTCTGACGAAAAGCATATGAGCACTATTTTTAGAGCAGAAGGTCAGAAAATAAAGGTAATGACAATAGCAAGAGCTAGTTCTTCTACAGAGCTTTACGGCGTGTGCATGGCGCCCACCCTGTGCGGTACCTGTGGCCGGCCTGAATTTCCTGACAAGGGAAGGGAGCCCCAGGAAAGTAATTACATGGCTTCCCCGGGACCTCCCAGCTGGTATGGAGAGGAATGGCCAGGGTTCTGGCGTGTCCCCTTTTCACCGAGTCCCCCTTAGATATCTTCTCCACAGACACGAGAGTGGAAGCGGCGAGAGAAGCGGGAGACGTTGCTGGGAGAGAGCACAGCACAGGGGAAAAAGAGAAGTGTGACAAAGCAACGGTGGACGCCATCAAAGGAACAAGGGATCACACAGGCTAGAATCACAGCATCGAGGGAGAAAGAGGTGGTGAGGAACAGCGTCAAATGCTGGGGGCAGGTCGAGAGGATAAAGTTGAAGAAAACGTCACTGAATTTGGAAAGGAGTCATTCCCCAGGAACCTCTTTGAGCTTTCAGAGCTTTCTAGGAGAGCAGTGGGAGGAAGCTGGAGTGCAGGGGGTGGGGTGGAGGAAATGGGATGATGAGTGGCTCCATTTTTCATTCAGAAAGTTTGGCAGGGAAAGGGAAGAGAGAACAGGATCGTAGCTGGAGGGCACAGCAGGACCCAGCAAAGGTTTTTCCAAGGGGGAGGTAGGGGGAACCTGTGCACGTCTGGAATACATCTGATTTCGAGGCTCGCCTCTGCTTCCAGATGTGCAACAGTCAATGGTGAATACAATAACATCTCCATCTGTCAGCCAAGCTGTAGTCCTGCTCTCGGGAAGGCTTCCATGTTGACTAGCATATGTTATTAATTCTGGTTGCATTGTAGTGGACAGTATATTGCCTGACACTTGTCAGAGGAGTCCTTGCACTGGATTTATATCTACATTACCATCCAGCAACGTTTATTGCAGAGTGGCCAAGAGCTGGGTTTTTGAAGTGAGACAGACCTGGATGTGAACACCGGCTTTATTAGCTGCGCAGCCGTGGGCCAGTTAATATCCCTCTGCCTCCATCTCCTCATCTGGAAGTCAGGGATCGGATCTATCCTGGAGTACTGTCAGTAGCATTAAATGAGCTCATGCATGCCTTGTGCTTAACACAATGCCTGGAACATACTTAACACAATGCTTGGAACATAAACACTCAATACATGGCAAGCATTCGTAGTCTGGGGTAAAGCAGTAAAAGCAATACCACTACTGGTCTTGTCCTTAAAATCCAAGTGGGGCCTTTGTTTTTACTTTTTGCACCTCTATGGTGTACAGTGATTGCTCACAGAACAATCCTTTAGATCAGAGACTATGGGTGTGGAACTAGCTACACTCCACCCCCCTCCCCTACTCATGCCTCCACTATCAGGTCAGTCTGTATGTGGGAAAAGAGATCTGAGTTCTTTTCAAACAGATCTGGGATGAAGGGGGGAGGGGAAGGAAAGAGGAGAGAAGGAAGGACACCAAATGAAACTCTTTGGTCTAAAAAATACCCACCAACACACACACACACACACACACACACACACACACACGCATACGCACGCACACACACATGCATGCACATACACACGCGTGCACACACACGCGTGCACATGCACACGCATGCACGCACGCATGCACGCACGAGTGCATTTGGTTTCTCTTTATCCAGTCTGTGTCCACACGCCTTCCTTTCTGAGGCCTCAAAGACAGAGAACATTACTGGGGGTATCTATTTTTATAGATATTAAAAACTGTAAAATCTGGATCAACCATCACAGCTCCTTCTTAGCCCATAAAATCATTAATGTGTTAGGTGTGTGGGAATATTACAGAATTACAAGAAAATGTTTAACTTTTAGAAAAGCTATCCATTTGGGGGAATGGATGGGGTGAGGGGTGGAGGGCTGAAGGAAGGGCAGGTCTGCCGCATAGCTGCAGGCCAGACTGCCCCAGAACCCAGACAAATATAAACAAATATCCATGCCCACTGTGACTTTCTTTCAAGTTTTCTCAGCTCTCCACAAATACCACTTCTCCTTTGATCAAAGTTTCTTCTGAAGACGTAGGGGGAAAGATGGAACAGGCTTCCTGCTGCTCTCGCCCCATTTTATCTCATTGAGACCCACTGCTGATTAGGAGAAGGCCACTTGGCCGAGGAGCCCACACATCTCCGCTCCTGGAATGTGCTCGCTACAGTACTCTCTGCTGTCACGGGAAGAGCGATGGCCTCTCCGGAGTGTGAAGATAAACAGATTTCTCTGTCTGCAAAGCCCGTTTCCCAGCACCACTGACCCACCCTTGCTCTGGAGAGACCCTTGTGGCCATCCCCCTGCTTTAAAAACAACCCCAAACTATGACTGCTCTGCCCCTGGACTCTTTCTACAGTCACATATTATTGTCATTTCCGGATCCCGGGGGAGGAGGCATGATTAGCACAACGCCTCCTTCTCGGAGGAAGCAATGTGGAGACCAACTGGTTCAAGACATAGGCAAGCCAATGGGAAAACCAGGACGAAAGGAGTATTAACGCAGTGGTTCTCTGATGCCGCCATGGCCACCTGAGAACAGTGGTTAGACTTTCTTTCTCGGGTCTCTCATGCTGCTTGCCGGAATCTCCCTGGGACCTCCCGTTCCTGTTGTCCTGCAGCTGGCTGGGGACCCGAGTCTTCACAGTGGCCGCCTCACCCTCCACCAGAAGAGGAGCCTTTCTGAAGCCCCGGTGCATCTTCTTTGTTTGTTTGCTGTGATTCAGTAGCAGGTGGGGTGGGAGTAGAGAGCGATTACTTCTGGAAGCGACTCCAACAGTCCTGTACTATATACTTACAAGAGTTCAGTGAAAACCTGACACGTGAGTAGTCTCACTAGTGAATAATTGCGGGAGGTGGGGGTGAGCAGGGAGCAGTTGGGTTACAAGAAGCCCTGGGCCTGCTCTCAAAATACTTCTTTCACCGCAAGAGCCATCGGCTTTGTTGTCAGGACGATGACAGTTACCTCCTGGCATGATTTGCAAGCCCGGATTTAGCTTTTCAAAGTGAAGGCCCCACAGAGATCGAAGGAAGAAACAGTGTCCCCTAATGGATTCACACATGCAAATCTCACGTCTGGTGGTAGTACTGAAGCACAGAAAAGCACAGCCCTCGGGCCAGGTAGGAATTTTAAACCGATAACCTTCTGCAGAATAGCCAATTGGGTCAATAATCCCCCAGCAGCAGGTAACAAAGGCTGCTTGATGAGTTGTAGACAGAGCTCCCCGCCAGAGGCCCCTAATGGTCAGAAGTACATTCCCTGGTGTCTTCGTGCTTTTGTCCTAGAAAAACCTCTCCAGGCTCCACTGCTTCCCTTCTGGCGCCAGCTCCCCAGGCAGGTGAGGGAGGGAGGGAGCCCCACAGAAGAAGGGCTTCCCTCTCCCTTGGCAGTGGGAAAGCAGTCTGCGGAGGGCCAGGAGGAGGGGGAAGGAGGTGAATCTGACTCTATCTTCTGCTTCGGGCTTGGGAGCTGGGGCCCTTGGCAATGGGCAAATGGATGTCCCCAAGGATGGAAAGTATTTAGTACTCCCACCTTGGTTCCCCCGGGCAGGAAGGATGAGGACTTGGGACCCCATCTCCTTGGGCTCCTAAGAAAGGAGCAGCTTTCCATCTGATCTCAGGCAAGAGAGGCGAGGCCCCGCCCCCAGCCAAAGGTGTGAAAGCTCAGTGCTGGCACAGGTTTGTGCCTCCTCTCCCTTCCATCAGTTCTTCGACACCCAGCACCCCAGCCTGTTCTCATCCCCCGGGTCTCGGCTTGAATCCATCTCCTTCGTGAGGTCACTCTCTTCTCCTTCCCCTTCTTTCATCTCTTGATTCCTTCACATGCTCGCTCTGATTTGTGGTGTTTGCATACTTGTCTCCCTCTAGCACTTAGGGCCCTTGAGGTCAGGATGATGTCTATCTGACTAGCCTGCCTGGTGTGTGTAGCAGCATCTCACTGAGTGCCGAACCAATGGAGAAATGAAGAAATGCATCACACCCAGGATGTCTGCAAAGCATCCCTTCCATGACTCAAAAATGTCTTCCTCCTCTTCAACGGACATTCGGAGAAGGTATTCTAAGTGTCTGGCGCTTAGGAGAAGGACAGATGCTGATACATACAACGCACACCACGTGCCAGGCCTTCCACCAAGCACTTTTCATTTACTCATCTAGACATCACCTCTCTGTAAAGTAAGCATAATCCTTACAATCCCCATTTTTTCAGATAAGGAATTTGAGGTTAGGTGGCTTGCCTGAGATCACACAGCTAGTAAGTGGCAGAAGTGGGATTCGGACCCTAGTACTATCTCATCATTCTCTTGCAGCAGATGGGGGCCTCCTTCCTAAAGGTCGAATTCAGAGGTGGTAAGGGGCTCCCATGTGTACATTGCTAAACAGCACGGAAATTATAGGTAAAAACAAATATACCCATTTGCTTGGAAAAGCTGGTTCCCACCTCTTTTTAGAGTTGGCTGTCATAAATCAAAATGGCAAATAGTTTGAGTAGCTCCCTTCAGAAATCCCTTTCCCTCAGACTCTATTTTTGAGAGAAAAACAATGTTCATGATAATTCACAATGAGGTGTAAAAGACAAATGGCTTAATTTACCTAACTTCCAGAAAGGATCTGTTGTGCTAACAAATGGATGACTTTAGGAGTGACCATGCAGTATCCTTGGTGTGCTGATGGATGTGGACATTGCATGCTGAGAGGGAGTAAGGAGGAAGGCAGAGGGTGGGTGGAAGATGGGTGGAGGGTCTTAACAAGCAGGGAAGCTTAAAGATTTATTTATTTATTTGAGAAAGAAAGCATGCACATGGTACGGGGCGGGGTGTGGGGTGTGTGGAGGCAGAGGGAAAGAATCTTCGAGCAGACTTCCTGCTGAGCGCAGAGCCCAACATGGGGCTCAATCTCATGACCCATGAGATCACAACCTGAGCAGAAACTGAGAGACACTTAACCAACTGAGCACCCAGGTGCCCCAACAGTCAGGGAAGTTTAAATGCTCTGCTGAGTCTTAGGAAAACTTGGAAAGATTTTTAGCTAAGAAATGTCCTTTCACTTATTCATTCAGTTGAACAAAAATGTAGCCCCAGAGGCTACCATGATGAATAAGCCAATTCCTGCCCTGTGTACTCTCTTACACGGGTAGAGGAGCTAAGTATATAAACAAGTAACTACAACCCAGCTGGACAAGTGTGCTAACAGAGCTACCCAAGCACAGGATTGAGGGCTCACTCTGGGGGAGAGGTGAGGGCTGGGCCCTCCAGGAAGGCTTCCTGGAAAAAGAGACATCTGAAATAGGTCTTAAGAGATGAACAGGTGTTCACTAGGTAGAGACTGAGTTAAAGTGGGGGAGTGGATGAAGGTGGTGGGCCACAAAAGGACATTTCAGGCAAAAGGAAAAGCATTAGCCAAGGCCCAGACAGGGAAAATAGCAGAGGATGCCAGTCTTTTGAGGTTTTGATATAGTGCATTTCGGAGAAACAGAGCTAGAGAAAGAGAGATGGTGGTAGTATGAAAAAGAAAAAAAAGGAGATTGGGAAAGCTGTTGGGAGCCTGATGGTGAAGAGCCGTGTCTGTCTGCATCGTGGTTGGAAGCTAAACCCAGCCTTTCTCCCATTGTTTTCCAAAGGAACACCAATGCCCCTTGGGAGGAGAGTACACATTCCGTTGTGAAGGGGGCCTGTGGTCTGTTGTCTAAAATGCTTAAGGAAACCTTGGGTTAGACAAAGTTAGTTTTATTTCATTTCCTGAATTTTCAGAGTTTAATGTATTCTGAGAGGGGTTTTGGTTTTGTTTGTTTTTTGGGTTCTTTTGTTTTGTTTTGTTTTTAGCATGAAACACAGTGTATTATATAGGACAAAAGCATTTTTGTAAGAATTGATAAATCTTTATCTCTGGTGTATTATGGTTCTCCAGCAAAATAGAACCAACAGGATGTGTGTGTGTACACACACACATAACTATCTATCTATTGAGATTGATTGATTGAATTTAAGGAATTGGCTTACATAATTGTGGCAGCTGCCAAGTCTGAAATTTGCAAGCTAGCTAGCAGGCTAGAAATTCTGGCAGGAGTTAATGTTGAAATCTTGAGTCTGGAGGCAAAATCCTTCCTCTTCTGTGTACCTCAATCTTTTCTCTTAAGGCTTTC
This sequence comes from Zalophus californianus, assembly GCF_009762305.2. Taxonomy (NCBI): domain Eukaryota; kingdom Metazoa; phylum Chordata; class Mammalia; order Carnivora; family Otariidae; genus Zalophus; species Zalophus californianus. Next base: position 96,704,721 of record NC_045600.1, read on the forward strand.
AACTGATTGGATGAGGCCCACCCATAATATGGAGGGTGATCTGCTTTACTGAAATTGTGCTAATTTAAATGTTAATCTCATCTAAATGGATAAAGAATATGTGGTGTATATATATATATATATATATATATATATACACACAATGGAATATTATGCAGCCATCAAAAAATTGAAATCTTGCCATTTGCAACAGCGTGGATGGAACTAGAGGGTATTATGCTAAGCAAAATAAGTCAATCAGAGAAAGACGAGTATCATATGATCTCACTGATATGAGGAATTTGAGAAACAAGGCAGAGGATCATGGGGGAAGGGAGGGAAAAATGAAATAAGACGAAACCAGAGAGGGAGACAAACCATAAGATACTCTTAATCTCAGGAAACAAACTGAGGGCCGCTGGCTGGGGTGGTGGGGGGTTGGAGGGATGGGGTGGCTGGGTGATGGACACTGGAGAGGGTATGTGCTATGGTGAGCACTGTGAATTGTGTAAGACTGATGAATCACAGACCTGTACCCCTGAAACAAATAATACATTATATTTTAATTAAATTTTTTTTAAATGTTAATCTCATCTAAAAAATACCTTCACAGCAACATCTATTCTGGTGTTTGAGCAAGCAACAGGGCCCGATAGCCTAGCCAAGTTGACACATACAATTACCCAGCATAAACACCCATAAGGCACTAAACATTGCTCTGGACACTCAGAACATAGCAGTGAACTAAATAGATGAGGTCCCTGCCCCCGTGGAGCTTATGGGTTTTTTTTTTTCTTTTTAAAGATTTATTAATTTGAGAGAGAGAGCACAAGCGGGAGGGGTAGAGGGAAATGGAGAGAGAATCTCAAGCAGACTGTGTTGAGCACAGAGCCCAACATGGGGCTTAATCTCACGACACTGAGATCATGACCTGAGCTGAAACTAAGAGTCAGATGCTCAACTGACTGTGCCACCCAGGTGCCCCTGGAGCTTATGTGCTATAGACAAGCCTGAATGTTATTTCCAGGATGAGTTGGGCGTGGAAGGAGTAGGCCGGAGGGAGCAGGGGAGTCTGGGGTCTGGGAGGTCAGAAAGGAGACTCTGATAATAGCATGAAGATATTGAGGTAATGATGTTAAGATTGGAGTGGGAGCAGTGTGCCTGGAGAGGCAGGGGCTGATAAAAGATCTCTTTGGGAGAAGGAATGAATGGTAATTGAGGAAGGACCTTCAGAAGGACACCAACTCTATTTTGCAGAGAAGGAAACTCAGGTCTTGAGAGGTGATGTGACAAATTCAAGATCTCAGGACATGTGATGACATTCTAGATAGATGGCATTTCTCAACAGGTTTTCATTGACATCCTGGGATGTCCTGAATCACAGGTATGGTCCACATTTTAATCAACACACACACACACACACACACATACGCTACAAGTGCACATAACCTATTATGAAAAACCAGACCAAGATTTGAGCTGAATGGGTCAAATGATGTTACTCCAGGACGGACGGCACCTGCTGGATCAGAGACCACGTGTCCCTGGGCCACCAGCAAGCAGATGCTGTGGGGTGTCCCTTGTTTCTCTCCCAAAGCCTGGCATGGGGTCAGACTGGTACTGTGGCTGTTGTGTGCAGGTCCAGACCAAGCCCTGCCTGAATGTTGGGTGTATTAAGAAAGGACTCCCACCATCCCACTCAGTCTGAGGCCAGCCAGGATCTGTCTCCTTTCCTGGCCTGTCTTTCCAAGGTGATGCTGAGCTAGACCGTCCTCCCCTGTCTGCCTTCCCATTGGTTCCTTTTCCCCAGGCTCTCCACAGGCCCAATCAAGCTGAGGGTCAATAAAGTCACATGACAGCTTGTGATTAGATGCCAGTTGCAAGTATAGAGAAGAGTTCCCTGACTGTAGAAGACAGTGCAGTGATGGTGTAGTGAGGGCAGGGAAGGCTTCAGAAAGTAGGTTGGAAACCAAACTGGGCCTACTTAGTAAGAACTCAGCCCCATCAGATGCTTGCGTCAACCATGATGACTGTTTATAGAGCGATGGCTGGTGCTTAGCAGTTCACATGTATCTCCTTCTTCACGGTCCACGAGGGCAATGAACATAGCCGTTTTGTTCACTGCTCTATCCCTGACATCCAGGACAGTTTCTTGCACACAGTGAGTGCTCAATAAATAGGTACATAATACCTAAAAGGCTGGCATTTTGGGTTCTTTCTCATAGCGGAGGGATTTAGGGTGAGAGAGAGAAAGCGGCCTGCCAAAGCCACGGTGGTAGATTCGGGACTCAGACCCAAGTCCTGCTGACCTGGGGTTCTCACTCTTAACTATTCTACTGCATTGGAACCATGTGGGCATGAAAGAGGGCAGTGCCCAATAACTACAGCTTGTAGACTGGAGTGAAGTCCAGGACATCCCTATCCTCTGCTATGGACAATTAAATGGGGTATTCAAAAGAGCTCAGTATCATCCTTACCCCCTTCCAAAACCACCCGTCATCACTGTCACATCCTCCTAGCCCCGTTCAGTATACCATACAGAGGGCACATAGCTGCTACTCAATAATTATTATTTGAATATGGGTTTGTTCTTTCCACACTGTTCATTGCTCTTTTTCTTGCATTTTTGAATTGCTATTTAACTCTGTTGCATATACATCTGCTTGTCACACTAGATTACAAGCTAGTTCTCTGCTCTTACCCCTCTACTGTACCCAGGCCAGGGCTGCGTACACTGAGGGGCTTTACGAAGTCTAACATGAGAGAAAAAGCTTGTTATAAAACTCTCCACAGGCAGGCTTTTCATAGTTATCCAAGGTCTCTTCTTCCTTTCACAATTCTTTCAGTTGGTTCATCCGTATGACCCTAGGCTACAGGCTGAGCAGGATGGGAGGACGAGAAAAAGCCTGGTTCCTGCCCTCAAAGGGGTACACACATAGCAGGTGCCACAGATATGGTTATAAATACCATAACTCAAAATAGAAAGAGATAGTCCCATTAGAGAAGCTCAGATAAAGCTTAGTGCAACATGTCAGGGCAGGAAGAAATTGTTTCCAGCTGTTGAGATCAGGGAAGATGGCTTCTGGGATGTTCACTGTCTTATGCCACTCACCCCCATCAAAGAGAGGTGACCTCAGAGGACTTCAAAGGATACTGCTGCCTGAGTGGATGACTAAGAACTGGAGAGCCCAGCCTGCTGGTGCCCCTTGGAGTACTTTTGCATTTACTCTTCCCTGCAAAGTGGAAGGCTGTTTTAAAGCCTTGAATTGGTTGGAGAGAGCTCAGAGGGAAGAGGAGGGAAACACAAGCCCTCGCTCTGGTAATCAAGTCAGGGGTAATTATGCAGAAAGAGGTTTATGAAGTGTGGCAAGAGCAGAAGCCAGACTGCAAGGGTATCAGCTGGGAGAGGATAATGAGGAAATGGAGATGCTCATGCATTTATTCGGCAAATATTTGAGGGCCAGCTCTATGCCAGGCACTAGGATAGACACTGGGGATGCAGAAATGCGCAAAACACATGTCCCTACTTTTGGGGACTAGCACCCTATGAGTCCTCTTTTAAGAATATTGGAAAAATGTCATATGTCAGTTAAAGCGCAATTTTTTTTTTTTTTGAAAGGAAGATTGGAGGAGATGCCACGAGACGAATTAGGAGGGTAGCACCACCGAGTAGTTGAGGGAAGGTGTGTTCTGTTTTGTTGTTTTGGGATGAAGGTGAGAGAGCCCAGGGTGTGGTCTCAGGCCAAGGGGAGACAGAAATGAGGAACGCAGAAATGCCAGGGTGAGTGGGGTACCTAAGAAGGCAAAATCCTAGAGAAGACGTGTGTAGGATGCTGACATCACACCGGGACTGTGCTAAGCACATCTTGGGAATGATCTCATTGGATCCTTACGATAACCCTATAAGGCAGTCATTATTAAAGATGAGGAAACTCAGGTGCAAGGTCACATAGCAAGTGGGATGAAGCAGAGGTGTGAAGCCAGGTTCAGCTGCAAAGGCCAGGCTCTCCAGAACGTCATTGCTTTGAGGGATGTGGCCACGAAGACATTCAAGTGAGTCTAAAACCTGCTTCAGCTGGTTGGCTTTGCAAAGTTCCTGGTCTTCTGGCCGCTGTTTACCGGGACCTTTGGCAGTTTTGAGCAGCATGGCACGGGGAGGGGACCATCTTCCCCACTGCAGGCTGCCCTGAGTCCGTCTGCAATAATGCTCTGGTGCAGATGGAACCCTGGTACCAAGGCTGACTGCCGCCCCCCTCACCTCCAGCACCACCCTGCATCACTCTTGGGGCTGTTGGTGTTTCCTCTGGCCCATCCTGGTGCCCATTTTCCCAGCCCCTGCCTCCAGGCTCAGGCAGTTCCTCTTTGCAGTCAGTGCGGCGCGGGGTGTCCTAACTTAAAGCAGTGCTTAGCACATAGTAAGCGCTGCGGAATGATGGACGAGTAGCATTCTGCACTTCTAGAGCAAACCAGCCTACATGGAATATCATAAAAGCACAGGGCCAGTCAGACAAACCTAGATTTCACCTCCCCTTCTAGTACCTAGAAGCAGTGTGACTCAGAACAAGTTACTCCTTCTCTCTTCATGAACCTACTTCCTCATCTAAGGATCGGGATAAAAGACCTTCATACATTGTCCTGAGGATTAAATGAGATAAATCATATCATGTGTTAAATGTCTCCTTCATAGTGTGTTTCCAATAAATGTTGGTTTCTTCCCACCTCACATGCATCTTAATAAAGCGCTACCCCTCACAAGAGCCTGTAGGATTGGTCCCCTAATCCCTATTCGATACTGTGGGAAAGTCTCAAAGAAGGAAATAAGACCTAAAGTATCTTCCAGAAATCTGTCTGGGTTTGCTTCTCAAAACAGAAAACTCTCCACCTTTCATGTGCTGTCACAAAAGGCATTCACACGCCGGAAGTGTGACTTTAAAGCAAGCTGGAGAAGGCACTACCTTTTCCAAGGATAGGGTGTGCTATTGAGACATTTTCAAAAAGCCACTGCAGAACCTTCTAATAGAGTTCATTTGTTGGTGGAGTCATGAGATTCCTGGATAATTTTAGAGTAGGACTCATTCATTAGACCAGGAGAAAGCCGAAAGCTCAACAGGCAAGTTCTCTTTCCATAAGCAGCAACAGATGAAACCATGATCATGCTCTCACCCACAAGCCACCTGGTCTCACTGTGCAGATGGTGTGGGGGCACGAACAGGAGGGAATGTTCTGGCACCTACCAACCCCGGCCTTCCCAACCCAGGGAAGCAACCGTCCTCAGTGACATCTACATGACATGGCAGAGCCATCATTCTGACAACCCACTGGTCCCATTCCACCTCTAAAACCTTGAAAGACCAAAACGATGTGGGTTTTTAATGTAAATTCCAAAGCCACTTAAGAAGTAACTTGGCTAGTTAGTAATGAAGAAAAATTACTTTACCTAATAAGATTTACACTACCATCAAGAAGACTTGATGGCGTGTGATGTGATTTCTCTCGCAATCTAAAATAATCAGTTTAGCTCTAATAAAAGAGACCAGGGAAGAAACTGTTCTGCCTGCACTGCTTTTTTTGTTTGTTTGGTTTGGTTTGGTTTGGTTTTTTGTTTTGCTACAAACTAGGAATCATCATCATCATCTTTTTTGGATGATAAAAAAAAATCTTGCGTAGGGTCTGAAAGTAATTTTTTCTTCTTCATAATGAATACAACCTAAATTTTCTGCTGAGGCTGGTACCAGAGAAGAAAGTTTTGACAACCTAACATTCAAAAGGTCAAAATCAATCCACAGGATAATCTGATTTAACCCACTAATTTTCCAGCCTCCACCCAAATAAATGCTTAGAGCTTACATGTGTAAAACAGGGCAAGCTAGAAGCAACGATCCATTAATCTGTATATATCTTCACTTTCTAAATCTTAAAATTATTTACTTAGGAGGGAAAAGGCAGGATAACTATTTGAATGTTAACTATTTCATAAAACAATCTACCTGGCTCTTTTTCTGTCCCCCTCTCCTCTTTTCCATCTCTTTCCTCCCTTCTTTCATTTCTTTAACTCTTGAGAAAAGTCAACGGGCGGAAGAGAGTGAGGGAATTTTCATCTTAAATTCACTTTACGTATCCAGAACTGGCCTTGGGTAAAATTAGGAATTTGGCTCTATTGGCCTTAAGTCCTTTTCCCGTCCTGCTCCCACTGCACAAGACTGATCCTCTTCACAGTAACCCAAGAAGACTGGAAAACCACATTTTCTGGGCCGCTCCAGGCTGGCTGCTGCCAGAGATCTGAGGCTGCAAAATTCTATCTGTGATCTCCTACGTGGCAATTAGGCAATTGCCAGCATAAGTGGCCATTTGCGCCGTCCGAGAGCATGCAAATGGCCGATGGTGGGTGCAATTCAACAGCACAGGCTTAGTATCTGCAGTTTTGCTTTTGGGCAAAGGCGAAGTTGGCTTCCTCAGAGTTCCCTCTTCACCCCTTTCCTAAATACTGATGACTGTCCAAAGGAAGACAATTTTGACATGCCAGGAACAAGAGTGGAAAATCCTGTCACATTCAGGAAACATCAGCACCGTGATTTTAAAAGTCAGTTTAGAGGCAGCTGCTAAGCAGGCGAGTTTTCAGGCTCCTTTTCAAAGCTGAGGGGAGATTAACAAATGGTCAGCCCACATCTCTGCTGGAAACATGAATTAGTGGTGCCACCTCCTGGCAGAGACCACCTCCCTGGTGAAGGCTGGGAGATCATGGCAGCCATTTTATTTCGGGCACCAGAAGGTTCAGAGCTGGAAGAAATCACAGGGCTTGTTCTAGTCCCATGAGAGGAAATCGAGACCTGGAAAAGTGACATAAAATCGGTGGCAGACCTGAGACAGAGGAACTAAATGAACCACATCTGCTGAATCCATCCTAAGGGCTGATCATTGTACAAAGCACACTGCATGCTCACAATAACTCTATGAGAAAGATGATATTTTCTCCCATTTTCCAGGTGAGAGAAGTGAGGGCCAGAGAGTCTAAATGACAGCCAATCAATGACTGACCTGCCTACTACCTTTCTGGTACTTCCCAGGTGCCTTTCAGACATCTGGACACCACATGGGACAGATATTAAGCCCGGACTCCAGCGTATCTGGAAAAAGTGCTGCCACTGAACTACACATATTGTCCTGTTCGCTGGTCCTGGGAACCTGAATGGAAACAGGCCCGCTGTGTGGAGTGGGAGGCGGACACTGGGAGTGGTCGAATGGGATCTCCAGAGGGCAAGTGGCTCCTGAGAAGTCGATCAGTAAATAACACTCATCAGACACCATGTTCTCTCCGTTAGCTTTTCTGTAAATGTCAGGTCAGCTCCTTCTTTGGAAAATAAGGTTCCTGTGTGGAACACAGTAGAAACTAAGCAGATACTTATTCAATGAATTGTTCCAAAAGGGAATTCGGAGGGCGCCCGGGTGGCTCAGTTGGTTAAGCGACTGCCTTCGGCTCAGGTCATGATCCTGGAGTCCCGGGATCGAGTCCCACGTCGGGCTCCCTGCTCAGCGGGGAGTCTGCTTCTCCCTCTGACTCTCCTCCCTCTCATGCTCTCTGTCTCTCATTCTCTCTCTAATAAATAAATAAAATCTTTTAAAAAATAAATAAAATAAAAACACAAAAGGGAATTTGGAGACCATCTCTCCATTCAACGCCGTAACCCTCCTTCTCTCCCTCTTCTCCTCCTGCCTCCCCTTCTCCCCCTCTCATCTCCTCCACACACAAACTCCTTTCCAGCTCCTTACTCAACTTGAATATCTCCAGGAAACTCAGTATTTTCAATAAGTGTGTATCATTAGAATTATTCCTGTTGAATTCATTTGTCATCCAACAATTGCACTCCCTGATTCATTTTTTTAAGTAACCTCTACCCCCAACAGGGGCTCGAACTCATGACCCCTGAGATCAAAAGCCACATGGTCTACTGACTGAGCCAGCTAGGCATCCTTCCCTGATCCTATTTTTAACCTCTCGGGCAGCATAGGACCTATCTAGGTTGTCATCTATACAACAGTGGTCAGGTTTCCACTGGGCTCTTCCCCTTTAAGTTAAATATCCTTTGTTTGTTTTATGGTTCCCAAAAGGTCCCTCTTCTCTGGTCACATTGTGTCCCCAGAACCCCACCCAGCCTCTGGGAAGATAGCTCCTGAGGAGCAGGACTTCCTTCTCTTATTTAGGCTCAGGAACACCCAGGACCAACCATGCCTACCTGTGGACTTATGTGAGAAAAACACACCTATAAAGCCAGCTCTCTGTTGCTTGCAGCTGAACACTTTCCTAACTGATGTGTAAGTACCTGCTTTGTACCTGGCTCTGTGCTGGCTGCTTTACTAATGCCATCTCCAATCACTAGGAGAATTCACTAACTGTGCCCCACCCCTGACTCCCGCCCCCTCAGTGTTGTCACCTGTAAAACAAGGATTCTGGACCTGGTCATCTCTCTGGTCTTTTTGGTCTTAGATGTCAACTCTACTGGCATCACCACCAACAGTCCTTAGCGCCTACACTGGGGTCCAAAAACAGTGCTGACATTTTTCGTCAATGATTTAGTCATAACTGTATTTAATTTGCATAATATTTTCCTTCTGGAAATATTTTTTATAATTGCTCTTTGGGAGGAGAGAAAGAACAGGGTTTTGCGGAATCTGTTCCTGCTGAGTTGGAGAGTCCTTAATATTCCAAATCATCTCTTCCCTTCTCCCCACCTCATCCATTCCTCAGACCAGTGCAGACACCAGCCTCCATCACCCCAGCTCTGAGAGAGAGAATTGGGAGGAGTGGCAAGGACTGTGGTATGGACTGTTGCCCACTGGCCACCAGGCCCCAGGGGGAAGGACCACAAGGAGGATGTTGATTTCTGATGGGCTCAATATGGCCTTGGCCGCTAACTAGTGCCAGGACTTCTCCAGGCCCTTGTGTGTTCATGTGTATGATGGGGGTGGTGACGATCTCTGCTTAGCCTGCCCTGAGGAGTTAATGAGGATTAGTGAACAGTATGAAGAAGCTATACATATTAGGCTCAATGTTAAGATCATGATAGCTATTCTTTCTGTATGATGATAATTTTTATGACCAGCATTATTATTGTTGCTTGCCACCATTCAGAGTTAATTGATGTGGAATATTGTCTCTCCCCACATACCTCCATGTGGCTAGAATGTGCATTTATTTGTGCAATTACTGCATTTATCAGACCAAAGCATACGCAGAGTTTAGAGTATCTAATTACTCTGGTACAAGAAGCATTTACTCTATTCCTAAAGGGGAAAAGCACCTCTGGAGAGTAAGTGACAGTTGCCTAGCTATGACTATTAAAGACACCAGCATTCCTGAGTTTTACTTCTCAGTCTCTCAAAACCAACAGAAGGGTTAAAGCTGAAACTCTAATTCTAGCTCAGCATCGGGGCTTGTGGTTGCCACTATGTTCTCGAGTTCCCCTGTGGGTAATGGGGGCCGGAACTGCTCTAGTGGCTGCCACCGCATGGGAATAATCATCAAAAGAGAAAAGAGACAAAAATATTTTAATTGCCTTGTAACCTCTCCTTAGCTGTGAAACAAGGTGGCCTTTACAGCTGCCCCCCAGAGAGACTAAACACTGGGCCAGGACTGTTTTGAATGGAAAGCTATAAAGTCCCAGCCTTTAAAAGGAGTGTTAGTCTGTAATCACCGCTGCTATTTAGAGAGCTCGCCCTAGTCCACAGGCTTAGGGCCGCACAGAGAACACCACTTGGCATCGGCCTTTACCAGCTGAGCTTGCGGAGATTGGGGCTGATGTCCTGGTGGGACCTGCAGTTGGAGGAAGTCTGGGTCCTGTGATATGACAGCCACTCACATGAGGTTCTCAGTACAGGGACCAGAGCTTGAACCCAGGCTGGAGACTTCCACCGTGCCAAGCCATGCCCGGAAGAAAGTGAGCTGGCCGGGCTCATACACAGAACCCCTCTCTCATACACAGAACTCTTGGAAGCTAGGGTTTGTTCTCTTGGAAAAATACTTAACATTTTTGTGTTTAATTAGCTGTTCTCTCCTAACAAAGTTGAGCATCTCTAGAGTTGTCTCAATTCTAGCATTTGGGGACCATCCTCTGGACAGCTGGTTTCCTGCTCAGTCGTCGGCTGGATGACAGGCCTCTCCCAGTCACACAATTTCTTAATCCCTCATTCTTAAACATGAACAGAAATCCAAGGGTCACCAGACGGTTGGTTCAAATTACATGAATGAAAAACCTAGACAAACAGAAAAATTGACTCCAGAGGAAACAAAGGTAATTCAGGGAACAGGCTTTAAAAAAATCTGTAAATAATATCCTCAGAAAAATGTGAGATGATATCATGTCCTTAAAACAAGAACAGAGTGTATTTAAAAAAAATACAAGAGAGAGGTCTTGGAAATTAATGATTGCTGAGATAGATATTTAACAGAGAGTGTAGAAATATACGAAATCTCCCAGAAAGTAAAATAAAACCAATACACAAAGACACAAAAAATAAGACTCTAAGACAGACAGACACACACACACACACACGCACACTAAATATCAGAGAGAAAAAGAAAAGGCACAGAATCCACCAATCTAGGAGGTCCAAACTCGTATCTTCTGAGTTTCTGAAAAAAGGACCAAGAATATGGGAGGGAAGAAATTATGAAAAGAAGAATTTAAGAAAAATCTAACGCTGAATGACATTATAATGTCAATGAGTGACATTGCAATTAAAATGGCCCACTAAGTGCCTAGTAAATTTAATAGATTCATATAGTCATACCTAGATATAACATGAAAGTTCACAATACTGAGACTGAAGAAGAACCTAAATGCTTCAAGGGAGACTAAAACAGAATAGCCACCAAAACCCAAGTATCAGGATGGCAACAGCAAAAGTAAATCCTAGAAGATAGTGGGAGAAAGACCTTACAATTCTGAGAGAAAAAGATTATCAACATTTGTGTACCCAGCAAAACTATCATTTGAACATGAGGGTAAAGCTAAGGCATTTTCAGGCAAGTAAGGACTGAAATGATTTAATTTAAAACCTTTCTTATGAGTTCACTTTAATATATGCTCTTGAAAATGGAGGGATCAAATTGAGGAAGAAGACCTAAGAAATACCATAGCCAATCTAGGAGGGAGGTAAGGGATCCCAGAGATTCCTTGAGCAAATAGTCCCGACCAGAGCAGGAAGCCAGGAATCCCAGAAAAGAGATCCCTGGGAAAATGGGAACTTAATACTTAAGTTAGGAAAAGTTTGGAAATAACTGGGAATACGATAAAGATAATTGGTGGAAGAAACAAAAAGGAAAGCTAAGGAGAAATTCCAGGAAAACAGAAAGCTGCACCAAAAAAGGAATGTTAATTATAGTTCATACACTGTGTATATTAGTATGAACACTATTTACCTGGTCATAACAATATGATTGTTGCTTACTGGTTTTCAGCTACTGGACTTAACCAATAGGTAGTGCAAGGGAGACTAAATTACGGTTTCAGAACAAAATGTAACCATTATGAATCTTCAAAATGCAAAACTCAAAGTCAGATGAATAGGATTAAGAGAAAGGAAGGAGAGGAAGCCAGCTGGAAGACAAAGTAGGGGTGCTGAGAGGAAGCCAAGAATATTGTTTATAGTAAATGGAAGAAAAACAGTATTTTATAAAGTTTTTTTTTTGTTGTTTAAGATGTTATTTATTTATGAGAGAGAGAGCTCACGAGCCAGCGCAGGTTGGAGGAGCTGAAGGAGAGGGAGAAGCAGACTCCGTGCTGAGCTCGGAGCTGGATGCAGGGCTCGATCCCAGGACCCAGGGGTCATGACCTGAGCCGAAGGCAGACGCTTAACTGATTGAGCCCACCCAGGGTCCCCTAGCCAGTTATTTTATAGACCACCTCTATTTGTGCTTGTCTGATGTCTTCTCATTATTGTAATGAAGTTATAAGTTTTTGGTGAGAAGGGCACAGTGCCCTTCTCACTGTCTCATATCAGGGCTGCATGCTATCAACATGACTTCTGTTCACTGGTGAGGTTAACCTGAGCAGGGAACCCAATGTGGGGCTCGATCCCAGGACCCTGAGATCATGACCCAAGCTGAAGGCAGACGCTTACCCAACTGAGCCACCCAGGCGCCCCCATCCTGGTTGAGTTTAAATGTTTAATTTTGGGTGGTATGTGAAACATTACCATGGTTCCGAGTCAGAGCTTCACAAAAAGGTTTATTCAGAGAATGTTGCTCCCTCCTCATCCCCACTCCCCCATCCTAATTCCTCCCTTCTCTCAACCCCTTTCGTACTCACCCCCCATAGGGAACTGTATTTCTTAGGGCTGCCATTTTGTAAGTGCCACAAACTAAGTGGCTTAAAATGACAGAAACCTATCATCTCACAGTTCTGGAGGCGGGGAGTCCAAAGTGAAGGGGTCTGCAGGCCAGTATTCCATCTGAATCCTTCCTTGCCACTTCCTAGCTTCTGGTGGTTTGTCGGCAATCTTTTTGTTCCTCGGCAGGTAGATCACCCTTACCATGGCCTTCATCCTAACATGGTCTCTCCCTTTGTGTCTCTTTCCTCATACGGCCATCTTCCTTATAAGGATGTTAGTCCCTACATTGGATTAGAGGCCCACCCTACTTCGGTATGACCACATCTCAACAAATTATATTTGCAACAACCCTATTCCTAAATAAGGTCACATTCTGATGGACTGGAGATAAGGACTTCAACATGGCTTTTGAGGGCTGTGGGGAAAGAGGGTAGGACCACAGTTCAACCCACAACAGTAACCTATCTCTTTAGTTTCTGGTTTATTCTCCCTGTACTTTTTCTGTACAAAGGAAAAAATTACATACATATTTTTCTTGTATCCCTTCTTTCTTACATTTAGGATAGCATACTATAGATGCTTTTTGCATGTTATTTTAGATTTATTTATTTGAGAAAGAGAACACGGGGGAGGGCAAAGGGAGAGGGAGAAGCAGGCTTCCTGCTGAGCAGGTAGCCCAATGTGGGACTTGATTCCAGGACCCTGTGATCATGACCTGAGCCAAAGGCAGATGCGCAACTGACTGAGCCACCGAGGCGCCCCATTGCATGTTATTTTTCACTCAACAGTATATCCTGGATATCACTCTGTATCAGTTTTATGGAGCTCTTCATTCTTTTATAGAGCTGCTTAGTATTCCATTTTATAGATGAACTATAGCCTGATCAGTCCCCTATGAATGAGCATTTATTTTTCTTTTTCAAATTTTTATTTAAATTCTAGTTAACATACAGTGTAATATTGGTTTCAGGAGAATTCAGTGATTCATCACTTACATACAACATCCAGTGCTCATCATGAGCGTCCTCCTTACTACCCCTCACCATCTAGCCCACCCCCCCCACTTCCCTCCATCAACCCTCAGTTTGTTCTCTATAGTTAAGAGCCTCTTATGGTTTGCTCCCCTCTTTTCCCCTTCCCCTACGATTATCTGTTTTCTTAAATTCCACATATGAGTGAAATCATATGGTATTTTTCTCTGACTTATTTCAATTAACGTAAGACACTCTAGCTCCATCCACATTGTTGCAAATGGTAAGAGTTCATTCTTTTTGTTGACTGAGTAATAGCCCAGTCCCCTATGAATGAGCATTTAGATTTGTAGTTACCAGCAATATTGCAATGGATAACCTTGTGCACCTCTATTTTCACATTGTTGGAAGTATGCCTGCAGGATAGTTTCCTAGGCATGTTATTGCTGGGTCACTTTGCATATGCAGTTCTGGTAGGTATTGCCTAATTCTCTTTGCAGTTTGCATTCCAACCAGCACCATGTGGGAATGCCTGTCTCCCCACAGCCCACAGACTGTATTGTCATACTTAGTTGTTCTTGACAATATCGTAGGTAAGAAGTGGTTTCTCAGTGTTGTTTAATTTGCATCTCTCTCATTATGAGTGACTCTGAACTCTTTTTCATAGGTTTGAAAAATACCTTCTCCATTTTTTCAATTGTCCTTTGTCCCTTATTTACCATTTTTATTGAGATGTAATGCATACACCAGAAAAGTCACGCCTTTCAAGTATACAATTCAATGGTTTTAATAGAGCCACAGAATTCTGCAACCATCAACCCAATCTAACTTTAGGACATTTTCATCACCCCCCAAACAAACCCTGTATCTACTCCCCATTCTTCCCCACCCCAGGCATCCACTAACCATTCTCTGACCCCTATGGTTTTGCCTAATTTTGACATTTCATATAAATGGAATCACACAATGGTGGTTTTTTGAGACTGCCTTCTTTCACTTAGCATGTTTTCAGGGCTCAGTCATGTTGTAAAATGTATCAGTATTAATTTTTTTATTGAATATTCCATTATATAAATATATACTATTTTGTTTATTCGTTAGATGGACATTAGGTTGTTTCCACTTTTTTGGCAGTGGTGAATAGCACCATTTATTAAAATGTCCATCTTTGCCCTAGGATTTGAGATGCCACTTTTTTTTTTTAAAAGATTTATTTGAGAGAGAGACAGCACAAGAAGGGGGTGGGGGGCAGAGGGAGAAGCAGATTCCCTGCTGAGCAGGACCCCTGACTCAGGACCCTGGGATCACGACCTGAGCCGAAGGCAGACGCTTAACTGACTGAGCCACCCAGGCGTCCCTGAGATGCCACCTTTGTAATGTCTACTAAATTTCCATATGTACTTGGGTGTATATCTGGGCTTCTTTTTCTATTTCCTTGGTCTGTTGGTCTTAGTGGCACTGCCACTTTTTTTTTTTTTAATTTTGAGTATCTCTACACCCAACGTGGGGCTCAAACTCACAGCCCCGAGATCAAGAGCCACAGGCTCTACTGACTGAGACAGCCAGGCACCCCCACACTTTTAATTACAGAGGATTTATAGTATATTCTAATGTCTGGTAGGGCTAGTCATCTCTTGTGCTTTTTCAAGTGTTTTTTGGCTATTTTTGCATTTCTGTTTTTCCATGTGAAGTAAAAAAGCTTTTTGGTATTGCATTCAATTTTCAAATTAACTTAGGAAAAAGGACATCTTTATAATGTTGAGTCATCCTGTACAAGAACAGAGGGTGTCTTTCCATTTGTTCAAAAATGCCTTGTCAGCAGTGTCAAACTTTATTTTAAAATTGCTTTTCAATTACTCGAGGGGCTGTGTTGAGTCCTTAGGAATGTGAGGCCATGCAAAACAGACAGCATACGCCACATTCTACGCAGAAAAAAGACCACGGTCTTAAGTGCTGATATGACTCACATAGTAAGTGATGTTTTAAAACCCCGTAGCCTGATTGACCAATGCCTTTGATGAAACTTTATCAATGTCAGCTGTAGAGGGATGGTTTGGGCAGCCAGGAAATGCCAGAAATACAGGATTGTTTTCTTTCTTGGATCTTCCTCTCAGGGCTCTGTGGGGAGCCAGATTTTTCCCACCTAAACCATAAAATTTCTTGAGAAAGAGAAACAGTGTCTCTCTTGAAGAGGGGGAGGGGAAGGCTGATAGAACCAGTGAAGTCAGTGATCTGAGACACACAATTTCAGAAGAGTGGGGAGGAGAAAAGAATAAATTTTGTAGCCAGGACAGCAAAACCCTTGTAATGGAATAACCAGGCATTGGGTGTATAGCAGAAAGTTTACAGATATACGCGCCCTCCTTCTTACTCTCCACACACCCACAGAACACCTAGAATGACTGAAAAGAACCGATCAGGACATAGAAAACAAGGTCTGGGGACAGAACAAAGATGCTGGCCCAGCCATCCTCGCCAGACGATCTTTTAGCAAACCCTCCGTGTAAGTGAAACCAAAGCACCTGGATACATTCGATTTCTAATTAGTTGTAATGTTTAACTATTTAGAACGTTTTATCCATTACTGATACTTGTTATTCTAAGAATACTGTTTACTACCAGTACCAGTTTGAGAGCCTAAGAAGGGAATAGGAAAAAATGCAAATCTGGTTAGTTCCTATCGCCCACTAGCCCCTGGCACAGGGACAGACAGCCTGCATCTCCTTTACCTACACCTGCTCTATCTAGAAGGGAGGCAGGGTCCTGGCCCCGAGACTGATATTCCCGATGCGGGGGGTGTCTCCAAACCTCACCTGTAGGTCAGAGGCAGTGAGATTCAGGTGAGCTCACAGGCCTAGATACAAAGTTCTGAAACACTAGCAAGCCTGGGTCAGGGGACCACCCAAAGAGGCTGACCTCACTCCTAGATCCAAGTCTGCTCCTAATTTACTCTGAGACCAAAGGCAAACCCTTGCTGTGTTTTGTTTTACCTTTTTGATCTGTCAGATGAGAATCCTGACACCTGCCCTACACATTCTCCTGGCATTGAATAAAGTGCGACAATAAATAAAAATACATTAAAGAGAATTAAAAGTGCCACTGAAATGTAAGGGACTCTAGAATGGTTCAGTGAACTCTGTGTTCTAGCAATTTCCAGTGTCCTAATTAGGAAGAGAGGCAACAATTAGATAGCTTTCAAACATTTGTCATGGATTAAAAAATATCCTCTCAGGCTGAGTCACTGTGCTGACCAGGGTTGTATGTATGTTAGATTTGTTTTTTTTAGATTTGTATTTATTTATTTGACAGAGACAGAGACAGTAAGAGAGGGAACACAAGCAGGGGCAGAGGGAGAGGGAGAAGCAGGCTTCCTGTCGAGCAGGGAGCCCGATGTGGGGCTTGATCCCAGGATCCTGAGATCATGACCTGAGCTGAAGGCAGCCGCTTAACAACTGAGCCACCCAGGCGCTCCTGTTAGATCATTTTAAAAGGGCTGAAAAAAAAAAAAAAATCCGTGTTGCACCAGTTGAAGAGATTTCTGAGTCCCCAAAACCTGGCAAAGAGACTTGGGAATAGGGCCATCCCCACAGTGCTGGCAGGGGAGGCCAAGAAGATGAAGAGGTGAGTCAGAGGGAAAAAGTTATTGTCACTCTGGAAAAGATTCTGTAGACTCACAGAAGAGTAGTGCCTGGTATATTTAACTAGGGAACCAGTATAATTAAAGAAAACCTCACATTTATGTCTGACCCTCTTGGTGTATGCATGTTTGTTCTCTGAGTTCATGCCCAGGAATATTATCTTCTGAGGAACTCAATACTTGGAAGTATTTTGCAATGCAGAGATTTGTGAAATACGTCTACACAAAAGTCTCCGGTGAAATCTCAGGCAGACGAAGTAATCGAGTGGTCCACACTGCTGCTACCACCACCACCATCGCTCACACCAGGAACTCTGCCCCGGCCATTTCTCTCGGTCTGAGATTGATTTCAGGTAAACTGCCCCAGAGAAATGGGTGAGACTGGGGATATGGGTCTTTTAGAACCATAGCGCCTCATTTCAGGGCGCTTTTCCAAACTAGGGGGCGTGTCCCTTTTCCCTCCCTCTATCAGTGTTGGAACAGGTCATATTTCAGTCACACGCTACTATGAGTTCATTTGGGGTCAGGAATCTTTTGTCCTTTGTGTTATAATTTCAATCTTCTAAGTATGGAAGTGGAAGGTCTTATTTCAGACTTGAGCAAATGGGTGTGGGGGGCTGTCTGGTTGCCCTTGAGCCTCACCACTCCTACGGGGGAGGCCAGGCCCCAGAGGGAAATAAATTTAGTTATTTAGGTACTTGAGGGTCACTTGGGGTAAACGGGTAGAGAGGAGGGGCTTTCAGGCCTCCCCTCCAGAGCTTGCTGCCTTACCTGCTCCCCCTCCCAGAGTGCCCAAGGCTTGGTCCACCTAGCTCTTGAGACAACACAGGTTCCGTTCTTGTCCCTGCTGGACAGCGGGCTCCCCACCTCCTCTGTACTCTCCTGGGCTCCTTAGCTCACCTGGAGCCTCCACTTCCTCTCCCCAACACTTCCCCAAGGTCTTGGAGCCCGCTTTCACCTCCCTCCTCAGGGCCCGCCCCAGGGCCTGTTTTAGTTTCTCCACCCACTTACGCTTCCTGTGGATTTCTAGAGTTTTCCTCATCCGCGCAACCGGCGGGGACTGGAGGGCCATAGCTCCAGCCTGCCGGCACCTGGATGCTAACGTGTAGCAGACTGGGCGGGGGAGCAAGGCAATTGAGGCAGGGTCTCAGGTGGGAGGGAGCAAACTGAGATCTGGGCCGGCACAGGGAAAATTGGGAGTGGGAGCCCCAGTCATCAACAAGCATCAGGCTGCAGGTGTGTGCACACTTGTGCGTGGGGGAGGGGGTGGAGCGCGCATCAGCACCCAGGAGAGAAAGCTGGTGGCAATATTTACAGGTCCTGCAATACCTAACAAAGAAGGAAGAAAGATCCAAAAGCTGGGTTTGGGCTAGAAAAACACTACCAATTATATTGTTTATAGTCTTCCCCCAGTCATCCAAATGGAATCATTTATTCTATTAATTACAAAGTATAATACAATTATCCGACTTGGTATTTGGTAATATGGATCAGCTTTCCTGGTTTGCTGCACACGTAATATGGTCTCTTCACAGGCTCACAATTTTTTGCCGATGGCCTCCAAATCTTTACCCACTTTCAGACCCACAGCTGCCGACCAGAGGCCCCCTGTGATATCACCATGTGCAAAGTCCACAGTTCTCCAGATTCTGTACCTGGAGCAGCATGAGACCCACCCAGTTGTCCCCGTCTGGATGTCAGAGTAGGCGCAGCTAGACTCCTGTCTGCTCTGCTTGCCCCTCTCAGCACAACAACAGGGGCCGATTCAACCTCCCACCGCTCGCCACACCCACGTCTCAACCCTGGGTTCAGATGCTACCATCTCTCTGCTGTGTCACTGGAATGTTCTCTCCACCAGCACCTGCCCTGAAGTCTTGCTACCCCTACATAGGTAGAACAAAGTTCTCTCACATTTATGCCAAATCCTACACTGTTGGCTTGTTGAATAGCTTCCCTATCGTTGACTGGATAAAGTTGGGATTCCTTAGCCTTTTACAATCAAACCCCTATTTCTCCAGTCCAATATAATCTCTGTTATTTTACTCATTGGGAGTAACTCATAATTATCTCTGGTGAGTCTCTTGTTTTATTTCACTCTTTCTGTTTCATGGGCCACACGCACTGCTGAAAATTAGAGGGTTGGTTCCAGTTCAAAGCCTTTGGCTGGACTGAGCTCTCAGCCAGAAGTTCTCCATCTGCAGCCTATTAGCCCTCCAGTGAGCATTTTGTTATTCTCCTTGCACCAGAAAAAACAAACAGATGTCTCTCCCACAGTCTCTGCCTTCCCTGCAATGTCAAAGGAGTTCTTTCCCAGGTGACCCCCTGTGACCCCATGGTACTCCCTCGTCTGCAGTGACCTTACCCTCCCAGTTGTCCAATCTTACTTTTGCCATCCCCTAACTTTCTGGCTGTTTCTTTCTGATAAACCACCCCCTTCTCTGTCCCTGTCTTGGTGAGGATCTTCCAAGATCTCAGATGTAGAGCTTCACCCTGGATGCTGGTTTCCAGCGATTCCCATATATTTGCTTCTGCCCACAGCTTCTGTGGCCTTCAGTATGGGACACCGTTGGGGACAACATCAGCACTAGAAAGCAGTCTTGGGTGTGATGTGGGGATTTAGTCTCCTTCCCCATAATCCGCATCAGATTCCTCCCGAGGCATCCCTAGCAAACATACAATCTAAGTGGGAACAGTGCGTTTACAGTGTGAACACAGTTGCCCTTTCAACCAGACTGCCATTCTTAAGCTCCTAAATATAAAATTTGGAATGGCCACAGAGCAACGGTCTGGAATGTTGCTTTGTTTTCAACATTTAGCTCTCTTGGAGGAACTTCTTCCAAGTCTCTGGAGTTGCCTGGAGAAAGTAAACTCATTTAGCACCTTACCAGGTGAGCTACTTCTAGCTGCTTCTCGAGTCCCTTATACCGTGTGGAAGAATGGCCTAGGCCCATTGCTTCTAGTGCTGTCCAGTATAGTGGCAGCAGCTACATATGGGCTATTTGAAATGTGGCCGGTCTGGATTGAGATATGCTGTAAGCATAACATATATACTGCATTCCAAAGACTTAGCCCCCCAAAATGAAAAATATTTCACTAGCAATTTTATATTGCTTGCATGCTGAAATGATAATATTCTCTCTCTCTCTCTCTCTCTCTATGTATATATATAGGGTTAAATACAATATATTATTATAATAAACTCACTTATCTCTTTTTACTTTTTAAAATGTGCTACTAGAAAATTTAAATTTTTCTACTGGGTAGTGTGTTATATTTCTACTGGATAGTGCTGGACAAGGCCTTGGCTCTGGGTGGGGTCTTAAATGTCTTAACATACCTTCCAAAGTCTTATAGTATGTGCTGCATGTTCCCTTTTTTTCCTGCCCAGGCAATGCTCAAATTAGTAGTTAGAAGTCTTGATGATAAATCCCAAATTCCAATCCACATTGTTCCCAGATGGCAACGGGGCAGGTATGTAAATTGAGTCCCTGGGGCAACCCCAGATATTCAGAGTCCTAGTAGTGACTGAGTTCGTAGAGCTTTCTTTCTTTGCTCCTCAAACTTTTTTTGAAGTAGAAGACAAGGATACGACCTTATTGAATCCCTCCTAGCTTAAAATCACACATCAACACACATTCACAAGCATTACGCCATGACATTAAACAGCAATACTATGGAAGCAAACCCAGTTGGCTGCTACCCATTCATCCCTGAGAAGTTGGCCATCCCTTTGGAGGGCCAAACAAACTACTTCACAGCCATCGATTCTGGAAGAATATTTGTGCTACCCTTGGGCTAAGGCTCAGGGACTGAGTATTAACAAAGTCATTAATCTGGACTGTATTTTCGAGTCTAGCATCAATGAAAATCCTGTTTGTTTAAACTGGGATTATCCTTAGCTCACTGTGCTCATCACCTCTCTTTAATTTGAGAGAATATGCCTGAGTTTCTCATTTATAAAATATGCATATTAAAGAAAAACAACTCTCAGGAAGGCATGGGGTTTGCCTTCATAACAATCAGTTATTTTTCGTAGGGGAATGTAAGTCAGAACCTCAACGATGAATTGAGCATACTCATGGTTAGCTTCCCAAGAGGAAAAAACTCTGCTCCAGAGTTGGGTGACTGCACAGGACCTCTTGGTTACCAGGGTGTCTGCAGATGCCCTTGTACTTCTCCCCAGAGACCAAAGGCCCCCCCGCAGAGATCAGGAATTCTGGACTGTGAACAGCTTTCTTCCTTTCTCAGCTCCATGCTGGCTCGGACCTACCTCATCATCCTGAACATGATTTTACTGGGAATACCAACCCTTCAAGCAAATAAAAAAGAGCAGCTATGATTTTTTTTATTTCTCTTTTTTTTTTTAAAGATCTTATTTATTTGACAGAGAGAGACACAGCTAGAGAGGGAACACAAGCAGGGGGAGTGGGAGAGGGAGAAGCAGGCTTCCTGCAGAGCAGGGAGCCGGATGCGGGATGCGGGGCTCGACCCCAGGACCCCGGGATCATGACCTGAGCCGAAGGCAGACGCTTCACGACTGAGGCACCCAGGCACCCCTATTTCTCTTTATATAATAAGGAGGCTCCTAAGGATGAGCTGAATCTAATTTCAGGCCAATCCAACCTTGATGCCACTGAATAAAAAAGGAAACCAGTGGCTCGCCCGAGAACACTGATTTGTGAATTTCCAGCTGCCGAAGTTGAATCTTACCAGTGGATATTAGCATCAGTTCAGCTATCTGGCACTTCATCAACAGTGAATGGAAAACTGAACCGTGCACTCTAAAATTAGATATATTTCAGTGTTTTTCAAGTTGTATCTCCACAAGCCTTTGCTATTCTTTTTTTTTTAAGATTTTATTTATTTATTTGACAGAGAGAGCGAGAGAGCACCAGCAGGGGGAACAGGAGAGGGAGAAGCAGGCTTCCTGCTGAGCACAGAGCCTGATGCGGGGCTCGATCCCAAGACCCTGGGATCATGACCCGAGCCGAAGGCAGGCGCTTAACCATCTGAGCTACCCAGGCGCCCCAAGCCTTTGCTATTCTTTACCTTTACCTTTATGGGAGGCAGAATGTCCAGTAATAGCCCCCAACAGTTAAGTGTCCAATCCCTGCAATGTGAATGTCAGATCTCCCTCCTTGATTGTGTTATGCCTATGGCACAGTCAGCCTTCAAAGGGGGACATTATCCAGGTGGGCTTCATCGCTTCAAGTGAGCCTTGAAAAGTAGAGAACGTTCTCTACCTGGTGGCAGAAGGGGACATCGGGGAGATTCCAAGCTTGAGGATTCCACACACCACTGCTGGCTTGAAGATGGAGGTGGCATCTAGAAGCTAAGAGTGGCCCCTAGCTGACAGCCAGGGAGAAAATGGGGACCTTAGACCCATAGCCACAAGGAATTGGATACTGTCAACAACCCGAGGGATCATGGGAGCGTATAAGAACCCAGCTGGTTGGCACCTTGATTTGGGCCTTGGGAGATCCTAAGGAGAGAACCCTGCTGAGCCAATGTGGACTTCCTTACCTACTGGATTGAGATAATGAATGAGTGTTGATTTTAGCTGCTAAGTGTGTGGTCACTTATTTCGCCACAATAGGAAACTAGACAAGCATGGTAATTTGTTTGTTGGATCCCATAGCTTTCCTGATTTTGTTGTGGTTCATAATCCACTGAGTTGACAAGCTGTGTGGCCTCAGGTGAATTGCTTGTCCTTCTTGAGCCTATAAAACCTGCCTCACTGAGTTTTTATGAAGATTAAATGGGATCCACGTAAAGTGTTTACTGCAGCCCCCGGTGCTCAGCAGGATCTCAGTCAAGCTCTCTCTCTACTGTGTATTTATATAGTTCCCCGTGTCGCCCTCCATACAGAGCTTCCTGCATGTTGTCGCACAGAGCCAGGGACCCTGTAGGTGCTCAGAACATGTGGGCTGGGTTGTCTGCAGAAACAGTATTCATCAGATCATCATATTCATCAAGTATTTGTTTTGGGAAACGCACATATTAAACAGATGTATACGAGATAGGCTGTCCTCAAGCTGCCCAAAAGTCTGTAGGAGGGAATTATGCAAACAAAGCATTGCAACACCGTGCTATTCATGGTATTCATGCTGGGGCCGCAGCACCTTTCCTCTGGTCTAAGAGAGACTCTCAGGTACCCACGAGGGGTGAAGGATGCTGGGAGAGCCGGGGTGGAAGAGGCTGCAGTCAGCAGGGGCTGGACAGAGGCCTGGTTTGGGGGGAGCACAGGGTGCCTGGGTGGGCTGGGAGGGAAGGTGGGAGGGCAGCCTGCATGTCATGCCAATGGGCTGGGCTTCAGGCTTCGGGTCCCGGGGAGCTTTCAGAGGTTCTTCGGCAGAGCAACCTGATTGGATTTACATGCTAGAAACAGTGGTGTGGGATGGAGGGCCTGCACAGGATGGATCGCAGATGAAGAGACTGGAAGAACCCAACAGGCAGCTAATTTAGTGCTACTCTTTAACTTCCAAGAAAAATACACACAAATCTACTGGAGCCCTTTATCTATAGCGCGGCCCCGAGATTCGAACATTTAGTTTAATGTCCTTTATAAGAGGAATGTGTCTGCCCCTGGTGGCCTGCAAAGCCAAGTTTTCCTGTACAGGGAGGCGTAGCGTGGGCTCATTTCTGCGGAGCTGGTTAGCCCTGAAGGGGCAGAAGCGGAGAGGGAAGTGGGCTGACTCCCAAGGATTAAAAGCTATGGTCTGGATTTTTAGCACAAACAGGGGGCTGGAACCTTCCAGGTGTTGGCTTGAGTTAGTTTGGGATTCCCTTCAAACTGGGAAACTTCCAGGTGCATAGAGGAAGGAGGAAAAGATACTTACTTCTGCATTAGTGCTTGGAACTCCTTCTTTCATAGAAACAAGTTTATAAATAATGGTTTGGTTACAAGCTGGCTTCTCCACAGAGCGACAGCCTGTCTGAAATCCAGTCCATTTGTAACTTTGTTATTATATTCTCTTCTGGATCTTTCACTAACAACAAGGCTTTTGGAATATGACCTGTTTGTAAAGCGGAGATTATCTGGGATTATGAATTTATAATCATGCCAATTCATCAGACACACATTCAAGGTGGTCTTGAGAATTCCATATGTGGCTGCAAAGGACCAGACCAGAAGCTATCTCCCAAAATACTGGCTTGGAAACATTTCTGTTTGAAAATGAATCACAGTGGGGCGCCTGGGTGCCACAGTCAGTTGAGCGACTGACACTTGGCTTCAGCTCTAGTCATGATCTTGGAGTTGTGAGATTGAACCCCGCATCTGGTTCTGCACAGTCTCTTTCCTTCTCTCCCTGCCCCACACTGCCCCCATGCTCTCTCTCTCTCTCTCTCTCTAAAATAAACTTAAAAAAGAGAGAACCTTTAAAAAATAAAAATAAAAATGAATCAGTTTTTGTTTTTCTTAGAATAGAACTTTATTTGTGGCATCAAGATTTTTAAAAATGATTTTATACTTTAAAGTATGCAATAAATTTGTACATTAATCTTGACATATATTCACCATATGGGAAGATTTTTAAGAACAATCAAATGGTTTATAATCAAAACAAATTGTGTTTAACTTGATAATTATGTAGAACAATTTCAGCATTATAAATAAAAAATGAAAAATACCACTTAAATTTGAGTTAGGATGAAATGCATTTGTTTTACAATTTTATGTCTATTTTAAAGTTCGTTTGATTACAGAGAAAATATAGGCTAAAATTATGTGCTCATAATTTCTAGAAAAATAGAACGTCCTTGCTTTATGAAAATGACTCTATTTACTCTCCAGCTGTAGAGTGCATTTGAGACACTTTTTTATCTGGGATGAGAGGCTGTGTGGCTTGATACAGGTTCCTTCCAGACCCCAGCCTACACCTCAAGACGAAGGGGATGATGGTCCGTGGCTGGGAGCTGTGGGAGTGCTGGTCTCATTAACACCTTGTTTTATCTGAGTCACAGGATCATCCAAGTAAGTATTAGGGAAAGCAAGCTTTATATTTTCTTTAGCTCTGATCTGCTCTGATATTTCACAGAAATGATACTTAAAACATATGTGGTAAGATCCTCTTTCAACAAAAATAGTTTTCACATTAAGTTCTCTATAATGAGGACATTTCAAAATGCATTGGCCCATATTAATATTACTTTGCTGATGTGGAGAAAATGAATTCTGATGGTATATATAAACACACACACACATATTCAATATCAGAGATGTTCCTACTTCTTTGTCTATTAGGAGACATTTTATTTTTAAATGAAGAGATTCTTCTTTGGGAGTGTAGCTGGTGTGCATACCTGATTTGACAAAATCTGATGGTCAGCACAAAGTACAAAGCATCTTCTGACTGTATCATACTTTACAAAGTGGCTCTCTGGAGCTTATAACAAGCTTCCCTGATGACGAGTGTGGGTGTGATTGTTCTCGTTTGACAGGTGAAAGAACAGGAGTCCAGAGAGGTTAAGTAAATTGCTTCAGTTTCAACAGTTGGTAAGTGATAAAACTAGTACTACATCTGGTGGCCTTGCCTGAATGCTGGGGTGAAGATGAAACACAGGGTGCACTCATCTGTCCATTACTTTCCCTCAGCCCCGCTGGAGATGTGGTGTTTGGTAAGTGGTTTTGCTGCTGTCCCATTTGAGATCTTTAGCAGGTGCCGACAGGTACCCCACGAACTTAAACCAATAGCCAGCTGCAGTTCTTACAACTCTCCGAGTATACGTATGTATTTAAGAAGATTCATAACATATATTTACAATTATTCCTAAATCGCCAAGACATCATACTGAGAAATAGGTTTAACTTTTTGCAAGAGCGTTTTCTATGTCATCATTCGAATATACACATGAAACATATAAATACAAGTCTTGGCAAACTTTATCCATGCAGGTGCACAGAGCACTTTCCCTTTTGCCTCTTTCTGCTCACCGCTACTTTGGATTGTTCACAAATTCATTTACATGTCCATAAGTTCCTGGAGGTGAGGCCTGAGCTAGCTTTCTCTGAAGCGCACAGGTCTTACTCCAGGGCCTTCCGCAGGGCTAGGCACACAGCAGGCATTCAGCACACATTTGTTGAATGCATGCGCGTGATTTGTATGTACTTCAATTCGGTTAAAGTAGGATTCTGCTTGTAGCATTTTTCTTAGAGAGTTTTGGATTTATAGCAAAACATCATTTTCATAGTAAACAGTATTTTTTAAAAAGTGTAAGAAATACAGTAATAAATTTAATACAAATTATGCATTATAACAATTCTTTGGTTATTTTTAACAAATTATTTGGTTTTTCTGACTAAAGAGAGATACTAAAAATATAAAAATGCAACCACAGAAATTAGCTTAATCTGTAAACATAATAAACATGTTCTGTAAACATATTTACTACATAATTGGGCAAGTGTAAAGAATGACTAGTAAAGGCAAGTACTATACATTTAACTTAGCTCTTCAAGGCATATTTAGAAATACTGCTCTGCGGAGCCTTAGTGTAATGTCCGAAGAAGGAATTCTTTTACTTTAAACAGGAAGGAGTGCTGATTATGCCAGTAAATCAAAAGGATATACAGGCAAGATGGAGGCGTTAATACTTTTCACGCTTTGCGAATCTGAATTCGCTTCATGTCTTATAAACCACCTCGTTTAGTAAAGCTACATATTAACAAAAGCCAAATACTTTTAAAATGAAGAAGTAAACAATTTTTTTTTTGCAAGTGAGTCAGTGGACTAAAAAGATGGGTAACACATTTTCCAAGGTTTTTTTCAAAAATCTGGGCAGTAAGGTGAAGTAGGCAGGTCTACAGAATAATAATAGCTGTAGGCATCATGAAGTATATTGTAGTTTAATCAATATTAAAGTATTCTTTTCCAAATTTCAGTTTTCCTTCTCAAAAAGCATCCAACTTTTCACACATGACACTTATCACAAATATTTCACAGTTATAATTTCAGTAGTTTAAGGAAGATCTGCCTGGCAAATACTATAAAAGAGGTAAATGTTAAGGACACAACTCACTATTTCAGGCACATGGGATTTAAATCCTAGAGTGGGAACTCTAAAGATGGAAAGAAAGAGCTGTGTCAATGCAACATACTGTTGTAAAAATGAATGAAATAATGGTAAGGTTGTCAAACTGTTTCTTCTAATGCTTTTATATGATTTTTCTCCACTATCTGGGAAGAAACAAAGGCCAAGTTTTAGTAGTTCCCTGGAAAATTTTAAGTCAAGATTTTGCTTATACAAAAGTGGCAGTGAAACACTCTAGATTGTTATTTGGAATCTAATCGACGCCATCAAAGCCCTGAGTGTTCTCAATTGCCATCTGAAGTTTATCCCATAATTCTTCAAATGATTCATAGGGCGGCAAGTCCAAGCGGTTAAAGCTGAAAGAACAGTGAGGACCTGGTTAGGACAGACACTGACAAAGCAAGTGCCACGACGGCCAACAGGACCGCTGCTATTCATGATATGTTCCACCCACAACACTAGAGGACATTATATCACCGGAGACAAGGAAGGTAACAGCACTGGGCGCTAGGCATGGACTAATCCCATGACTTCTTGGCGGGGTCCTCTCACTCCCATCATGACCTCCAAATGCCTGGGGTCCTCTGTTATTTTAACCTCCAAAAGGGAATGTTCTAGCTTCTCTTGGGATGGCCCATCATTCATGCGATGGAGGGCAACACATGGTCAACGGCTGAGATGAGCCTCTCCACTGTTCAGCTACCCAGACTTCAAGCCCAGGCCTGGCTGGCAAAGATGCACCTGTTCCTGTGTTGCTGTTTCTGCCTCCCCCTCCCCGCCCCCGCCCCCCATAGCTGCCACTGACACAGCACAGAGCGGGCTACACCTTCTGTCCCTAGACTGTTAGAGGAGCTTCACTCTCTGAAAACTTGTTCTCTAAATGTTGAAAAAACTGCTTACCATGTGTGGGCTCGTGGCAGCTTTTCCGGGGAACCCCACTGTTCAACTGTAAATGACTGTGGTCCATTTGAGCCTGTAAGGAATAAGAGTTGCTGGGGTCTCATCTATTCTTTATAGGAATTCCCTAGAATTTCACAACTCATTATTTCCAATGTAGAACTTAAATGTCCAGAGAACAAGTTTCTTTGAACTCCAAAGAAATGAAGGCTGTCCCGTCCTCGATGGCTTCATTGTCCAGCCACAAGATGAAGATTCCTCTTCATCGGCTCCTCTGTGGCCACCATCTCACTCTGCCTCTAGGGTGGCAGGCCTGACGGGACTTTTGAAATTTTCCTAGCCCTGCGCTTCCCTAGGACCACCTCCTTCATAGGTACACAGAGAAAATGAGGCATTTCTTTCTTTCTTCAGTCCCACCAAAAATAGCTTTAATTTTTCTCTGATTATCTAATCTCACTGCAAGAAAATTAAAGCAATAGAGAGAAATATAATGAATGGTCTCAAAGCCCACTATTAAATCTGAGTAAACATTCTATTGTGAATCGTTTTACACATGTGCATATATATATATATATATATATATATATATATATATGTGGAATCTTGTGTGCAGGTGATGTTATCCATGCTACATTTTTCTTTTATTATGGACACTTTCAGAAGCTCTTTTTTTCCTCTGGAGTTTTCACTTAGCTCTCCCCTCCCCCAATTCTCAACATTCCTCCAACCACCCAGGTAATTGGTGCTGACAACCCGATGTAGAACCTTCCATACTTTTCCCCGAGTCTTATAATCATAGCTAATTATGCGTGGGAGTGTAACTGCCAGAAGCAGCACTAAATATACTGGATATTCTTGATATTACAGTTTTCTCAAAAAACATTGCTTTTCACACAACACACATCACATATCATAATTATGTTCACAGTTAAAATTTCAGTATCTTTGTCATTGTTTCCCATACATGGGATCATATATATTTCCCTGCCTCTTGATCCTCTCACCTAAATGACCCATTGTGAAAACTTCCTCTAAGTCAACCAATACAAACCTTACACACTTTTTATTGGCTAGAGAATACTGTATTACAATATTAACATTTTGAAGCAACTTCTTCTTTTTGAAAATGCATACGAATTTGAATTATATTCTAATACTTCCAATCTGGCTCCATGTGTGGTTATTTCCCCCAAATTCCAAACAATTCACACAATCAGTGGATGGCCATAGGCCTGGACTGCACAGAAGAGGGATGTGGAGCTAGACATGGAAAGGGGTGTTTGGCCGGCCTTGCTCTTTCCCCACTGTAACTGGCTAAAATATAGGAGAAGTGAAAGGAAGGGGGAAATCACGGGAAACCACTGAAAAGACAAAGGCAAAGAAATCCAATTAGGCAAGAAGGGGTGCAGGGATTAGCACAGAGCTCCTGTCTTGTTCTTCTCACTGTGCGTGGTGACTCTAGGCGGGATGGCAGATGCTTTACAGGTTCTGCAAAATATGCATGAAGCTTAAGGAGCCCAGGTTTGCCAAGGAGACCGACGGGGCTAGTGATCCCATCAGACAGCAACAGCTTTCTCTGTGCGTGAGAAATCCAGCTCAGCAACGACTGAGGCGGAAGTCGTGACTTATCGTTCCCAGAACAATTCTAAACTTCGTTGTTGCTCTGCATGGGGCTCCCCAGAGAGCCCCTTCCCTGAAAGATTTGTTCTTCATAGTATCTTTAAAAGCAAGTAAATGTCATTCCAATACAGAGATATTAACTGATTTGAGGTGATTTACATCAGAAATAGCAGGTTTCTTGTTTTGTTTTTTTACAAAAAACACCTCTAGTGCTATGAGATATATCCACTGGAAAACAGTTTGCTAGGATATGCAGAATTCCACTTTATAGAAAACTGCATTAGTAGTAACTATTCTGAATATTGGAAGATACGTGCAGTCTTATCACCAGTCCTGCACAGCCCCCCCCACACCACACACACATGCACGCACATATACACACAGAGTCCATGATCAAATAAGTTTTGGAACCCCCTCTTTTTTTTTCATAGTAAAGGTTCCGAATGAGTCCCAAAGAAATCTACTCAATTTTGTTTAGTCCAGTATTTGCCCCAAATGTATTCCACTATGGAACTCTTTGTTCTCTGTTGGACACTTACTAACATTCTGTGGGACATTACATGTTGCCCTAAAGCATCACCCTAGAGACATGCTTTTCCTGTGATGGGATATGTAGTGGGAATCAAATTTAAAACTCAAGAATGGAAAGGAACTCGAGCCATTTCATGTTTTTTCCTTTGGTATCCGATTAGAAGGTGTACGTATATTCTGGCCTACTTCTGTGTATCAAATCCAAACATTTAAAAATCTTAATTCTTTTTTTTATTAAGCTCAGTGTTTGTATAAATGATAGAAGCTTGACAAGTAATCGTCAATGAAAAAGACAAGTGGCATCACTCCATTTTTAAATGATGTGTGAAAAACCCTTACCATATAGTTCAGCAAATCCATTCATGGGCACTCGAGAGGTGCCAGTGACAAACTGAAGTAATCTTATTCTTTTTTCTGAATCCATCATTAGAACAGCCTGAATAAGAGAAAAAAACAGCATTTAGGAATATCACTGGGAAAAAAGTAACAGCACTATCCTGAAAAATATGTTATCAGAATTTAGTTACAGTATTAATGATCAGTTATTACATTTACATGTGTTTCTGGGTGGCTTACAAAGTTCCTGGAAACTTCATTTCTGAGGCTACAGAATGAGATCATAGCCTAATAAAGTGACAAAAATATCTTCTTGGATGTGACTCATGGCTTTTTAAAAATTTATATTTACAGATATTATTGAGTGACATACACATTTCTTGATTAGATGGAAAGTCACATTTAAGGAGCCATGCAGGAGTCCCAGGGAACACCCAGCAGGTTATTACAAGTTCTCTTGAATAGTTTCCATGTTGGTAAGGGACTAAGCACCCACTGCTGTTTTTCCTGCCATTTACTACATTCTGAACACTGACTTATCTATAAATATGTATGGAGGATGGAGCCATACCCAGAAGGTAGATGGATACAGTACACCGTTACTTTTTGTCTTATCTCTGTGTAATCCACTAGTATGGTTAAGTATGATTGAATCTGTTGAAAAGGAATTTACGGAAACAGAAGCTTTCAATTACCTTCCAAAACCACTGTATGACTTGATGATTCACACCGTAGCCATTCTTATACTTTGTGTGTTCTCTCCAGTCATTCACATCGACATCTCCCAATCCACACATAAGAAGCTATGCGATAAGAAATGTCAAACTGTAGACAAGAAAAATAATGGGCACAAAAATCCTGTTTGAAAATAAGAATATTTCTTACCTCTAGTTCGTTTTCGTCAAAAATTTTGATGAGATCCTGTGGTATTAGTTCAAAAAATCCCTAGTGGAAAGAATGTATTTTAAAACCTGGTTAGCAGAGTCCATCAACAGCCCTATACGTCAGCCTCTGGATCGCTCTTGGAGAAATCCCACCTACACGTAGATTCCTACCACCACACAGTCACGGGTTCTTAAGTCAATGGAGGTTTCAATATCGGCAAGAACATGGATGTGTCCACAGTCTGTTCTCTCTCATTGATTCCTCAAAACGGCCATTTTGAAACCTCCCCGCATTTCCCCAACTGCTTCCTCCTCCTCCATGTCATCCCTCCTTTACAGCAGATAACTTTTATTTGAGAGAGAAAACAGAGGTGATGATGGAATTCCCTCAACCTTCTGCCTGCCTGGGTACCAGCCGGCGCTGACATCCATCATGGCCTCCTGCCCATGGCACTGGGGACAGATGCCCCCTTTCTCTCTGGGCTTCATCTGCTTCCCCAAGGGGCTCATCTCACTGAACCTCCTCGTTATTAGCTCACTCTTTCTGCATTTACATTTGTTTAAGCCTAGCTACCTTACAAACAAAACAAAAAAGCAAACCTGTCTTTCTTCTCTTTACCGCCAAGCCATTATACCTGATGGAACCCACGCCGGCCCCTCTCTGCCTCCACCCGCTGCCCTCTGCCCTCCGTGCCCCCACTGCCTTCAAGACAGCTTTGCGGTGAACTCTGATCAATGCTTTCTAGTCAGGTATCTTATCTGACTTCTCTGAACTATATGATTGTTGAAAACACTGCTGTTCTGGAAACTTCGTCCGCTGTCAATGGTTTTTCTCGTGTCTCTCTCTGCATTTGCTAATTTCTTCGAGGTCTCCCTTTCTACTGTCTGTTCCTTCCAGGTTGGTGCTCCCACATCCCCATGGTGGTCATCCACTTTCCCTGTTCTTACTGTTCTTTCCAATTTCCCATCTTACCGAGTCCACAGCTCCAGTACACACAGGCAGATGATCCCCAAATCCATGCTGCCCCCCGCCCAGATCTCTATCCTTTAAAGCACCCTGAGCTACAGTTCTCCCTTGTGAATCCCATTCAGATACACACACAGTGGTCTTCCCGCCACCACCACCTTTGTTCCTGCCCTGATCTTCTCTCACCCGGATCACTGCCGCACCTTCCCGCCCGGCCCTGCTGCTAGTCTTGTCTATCTCTAACTCTCTACACACCACTTCCAGAATGATCTGACTAAAATGTAAATTGAATCCTGGTGTTTTATCGCCACCTTCCTTCCCCTCACTGGACTTCCGCAAAAACCCCAAATTCCCTCTGTTTCCAGTTTAGCAAACAGGCCCTTCTTAATCTGATTCTGCTCAGCTCTTCAGCTCAGTTTGACCTCCTGCCTCATCTTATCCAGTGTATGAACTGCTAGCATGTTCTCCAACATGTGCACAGTCTGTCTTATGGCCAGACTTCACACATGCCCCTCATTATGCTTAGAACTGCACTGCCCTCCTCTGTGTGGCTGGCCAGTTCCTCCAGCCCTTCCCTGGCCCTTCCTGCACCTCTCCCAGCCTGGGTCTCTTCTATGTGCTTACTGAGCACTTCACGCCTGCCTCTATCCACATCACTCTTTAGATTTTCTGCTCCCTAGAGCAGGACCTAGGTCTTTCTGCCTTGTGCAGCACCAGATACATAACGAGTGCTCAATACTGAATAAATGAAAAGTACGTGATAAATACTGAACGGAAGATTTTAAGTTGGCTTAAGAAACGAGTGCACTGGCAATAGCCTAAATGTCCACCAACAGGGGGAATTTAAATAACTTATGAATTTATATCGTGAATAAATGCAGCCACAAGGAAGGGCAGTTACGCAGTGTAGGCAGTCTTGACGTGTAAAGATCTCCAATAAATATTTGTTAAGAGAAGAAAGCAAGTCACAAACCAGCATGTACAGTGTGATCCCATGTGGGAAAATAAATGGCCTACTCCACTCTCCCTACGGCACTCTGAACCTTGTTCACCTGTTACTTAAGATGGAGGAGACGTGACTGGGAAAAGGTGAGGAGCAGTGACTGGAGTGAAGGGGGAGCATCAGCATTAACTGTATGGGCCTCTTGGATGACTGAGTTCTAACACCTATTCATTTAAATATTTTTTTTTACTATAAAACTATAACTAAAAGTTGTTTTAAAAAGCCAGTCATCTCTTAGTTCTCAGATGTGATGAGCCCCCAAGACCTGAAACTTATGAATTGTACTTTGAAATGGCAGAAGAATGAACAAAAGTAAATGAATACCTCTTTAAATGCAGCCATTTGCTTCTGGATTCGATTTACAAATCGCCACTGTATTACAAGACTAAAAAGAAACAAAACATTTCATCTTTTTCACATGAATGAAGAAAAAAATTTAAGGTATATTTATTCCAGTTGGAAACAAAAAATAAAGACTAGGTAAGCCCCAAGCAAAAAGTGAATATGAGTGGTAATACGGCATTATTATAGAAAGAGAAAAAAGAACATTAAGACTCTGGCTATGAAGAAAGAGAAAGAAGATAACGAAGAGTCTTCTCAGAAAGAACTACAAAATTATTTCCAGTGAAGTATATACTAAACATAATAAAATACTTACTAACAAAATACTTACTAAATATATTCCTTTTTGTTCTTATTGGTAACAACTATTTCTGATCCGCCAATTTTCAACTCGTGTTGATGTGTCTAAAATTAAGCATGATATCTTGATATGTTATTTTAGCGAAAAAAATAAAATATATGCATTATAGTTGTCCCAGAAACCCAGTGTTTTAAATTAAATCCATTCACAAGCTAAGAAAACTTAAAATATTAGTTTTACTAAAATAAACATGGAATGAGTCAAATGTCAAGGAAAGCAGAAATTCTGGCTGAGACAGCTTTTGTTACTGGAAAATAAATTTAAAAATAGAGCACAGAAGTGTGTCGAGGATATGCATTATTTAACTTCTAAACTTAAGTTATAACATTTATTTCACAATTTATGTACCATTTTAATTAATCAAAGTTTACAAACCTGTCCAAAAAGCTCTTCATCTATGACAAACCTGAGGTCCAATTCTGTGGGATCATTTTCAAGAATCCATCTTAATGAATTGTAATATTCACTATCCTAGATGGGGAAATCACATATTTAAAATTTGTACATAAAAAGACACCTGAACCTGCAAAGAAAGTGTGTTGAGAGTCTGACTACTTAGACAAAAGATGAAAAGTAGTAGAACGTCTTTTCTTATATACACACAGTATTATAAAAAGAGTGGGATAACTATTAAGTGTGAGAGTAGAAATGCATAAATCAGCACAGTGGGGCTTGCCCGACAGTTTGGAAACCTATCTCTATGTAGAGGCAGTGGAAGGACAGATTTTATTATCCAGTTGAAGGGTCAACTAAAGTAGTTTCCAGATGAATCCTAACTCCCACGGATGCCCAGGAGCACCTAGTGCTTTTCTGGTACGGCCTGTGGAGACGGGGTGTTAAATGTATAAGTAGCTATGTATGAGCAGGTTGTTATTTATACCTGGCCCCAGTTAAAGAAAAATCTCAGATTAAATGTAGAACCTTAATTAACCAACTCAAATAACTGTGAAATCTTATGATTCACAAAGAATTATACGGTCCACATAGATAATGTCACAGGAAAGGAATAAAAAATATACTTGGTTCCCAGGAAGAGAGCTTGGAATCCATGTGTACACACAGCACATGAGGCTTTTCAGTTCACACAGAAAAGCTACCATCAGGGATTTAATCCTTAGGTTTCCATTTCTTTGTAGTGGCCTAACCACAAGGCCTTGCCTTTGGACTGTCATTTTGAAAACATATCCACTCATCATAAAAGATCACAATTCAAATGTTGATAGTACATTGGAGTAATTAGGGAGAAGGGCATTCTTTGAAGTGCATCAAAAAAGATGGATTGATGGACACATGGGTGGACTGACAGATGGGTAGGTAATAAAGTAAGTATAGGAAAAAAAAACCAAGTACAGAATCTTGGTGGTGGATACATATATGTCCACTATAACATTTTAAAAATTTTATTATGTATTAGGAAATTTTCATATTAGAATATTGGGGAAAACGTTCATTTGTATTTTGGAACATTATAATCTATTAATTTCTTCATCATCAAATTCCAACTTGAAAATATCCAGTTGCTTCTTAAATTATATGTTCTGTACATTATAAGTGAAAAAGACATACCACTGATTCCATATCATGAAGTGTTATTGGTTTGTGTAGCATCATCTTGTAAAATGGGCGGATGAAAAAACCTTTCAAAAAAATAAAATGTATTGAAAATGATTACCAAGTGAAAGAAATAAGATCATTATACTTTAAAAAAATGTTTTATGCTTAATACTAACCATCCAACAGTTTGCCATGATAAACTGCCATTCCAGCTACCCGGCCAATAAACTTGAAGTAAGAGAGGTGATCCTCATTACACAATCCGGAGTTTGGATTTATCTGTAGGGTATAATTATCCCTGTAAAGACAAACACATTTAAATGTTCTTCTCCACATTTCATATAAAAATTTTAATATAACAGAATAATAAATTAGCTCCCGCTTTTTGGAGTTTTTACTTCTATTAGAACCACATGAGACCACTGGATTTAATGGTTTTAAAAAGAGTCATTTCTGTGCTCGCTTCGGCAGCACATATACTAAAAAGAGTCATTTCTGTCAAAAGGTGGAAACAACCCAAGTGTTCAACAGATGAACGGATATGCAAAATGGGGTGTCCTTTTACACAATGGGGTATTACTCAGCCTCAAAACAGGAGAAAATTCTGACATATGCTATGCCATGGATGAACCTTGAGGACATTATGCTAAGGAAATAAGTCATTTACAGAAGGAAAAGCCCTGTAGGATTCTACTGATATGAGGTACCTAGCGTGGTCAGATTCACAGAGACAGAAGGTAGAATGGCGACCACCAGGGAAGAAAGCAGTTAGTGTTTCATGGGCTTCAACAGTTTCAGTTGATGGTGAAAGAGTTCTGGAAATGGACGGTGGGGACAATGGCACAACAATGTGAATGTACTGAACACCGCTGAACCGCACACTTAAAATGGCTAAAATGGTAAGTTTTGTGTTATGTGTATTTTACTACCATTTTTTTTAAAAGTTATTTCTGAAACAACATTAGTGACTGTCTCCTTTTCTGGCACGTTGTTAACACAGTTTCCTTGCGTCATACAACTCTTTGTTACTTTCAGAACAGTGACTTTTTTTTTCTGTATACAGTCATTGTAAAAGTACTTACGTAGCAGAATATTCAAACAACCCATAATAAGGGTTAAACATTTCCTTTGAGATCAGGAAGAACCATTCTCTGGCAACTCCTCCGTAATCCAACCCCTTTTCACCGTCAAACTCAATCCACAGCCGAGCCTTGAGGAAATCTGCTCTCTTGACACCCATAATTCTCCTGTAAGAGTCCTCAAGGACAGTTGCACGACGAAGTTTCATTTCAAATTTGTTTGGAATGTCATTCTGAAAACCCAGAGAAGAGAGACTTGTGGTTTAAATCAATTCAACACAATGGCAAATTTATTTCTTGTAAAGTTATTTAAACCATTGTGCTCTACCCTGTGCCCAAGACCCTTTCTTGGGGAAAATGTGACTAGGGATGTTGTCTAGTATTTCCTCTATGGTATAAAAGAATTCATGCCTTTTCTCTAATCACATAATAATACAGACTTCTGATTTTTATACTAGAAGAAGCAGTTCTCAGGAGTGGCAATAATGTTCACATGAAGGCACTTCATGAACGGTCCATTCCATATTAAGTTCCAGTGAAGGCCATCCCGCCGCCTACAGCCCAGCCAACGCCTGCTCTTTCTCGGCTGCCTGTTGATTCTGGGGTTTTCCCGACCTCCACCTTTCCTCCTTGGAGCCCACCCTGCTGCATTCATTAATAGGCACTAACATTTACAGACTGTACCAGGCAACTATTCCCAGCATTTTAATGGGTTAACTCATTTACTCCTCATAACAACGCAAGGAAGAAGAGACGAATATAATCTCCATTTTATGGGTGAAGAAACCGAAGACAAAAGTCAAGAAAGCCTGAGCTCTCGAGTCTCTGCTGTCTTGCTGATTTTTCTGTACATCCTCTGCTTATGTGACAAATGCAGATAACTAGGCTTCTAGACAGACCTCATTGTAAATTTTATAAAAAGATGTCTGAATATTTTATTCTTAAGTGCTTTGTGTGCAATGTTCAAGTGGAAACCAGTAAGAGAAAATTCTGTCACTTCAAAAGAAGAAGGGAGGGTTACTTCTAAGAAAAAAAAAAACAATTTCACTCTTAATATATTTAGGGAAAAGGGGAAGCCCTACAGAAACAGAATAATATAAGCAGTTTTTATAAAGCAATATAAGCAGTTTTCTCTGCTGCTTATGCAATTAAAAATAAAGGCAAGATCGGAGAAAACCAATCTTAGACACTAGGTATCTTGTGCAGCCAAGCATTTACTGGGGCCTGCTCTGGGCCAGGCCCCATGCTAGGTAGCTATAGTAATGGGAATGGGAAGAAAAGGGAATAAAAATGTGGTATAAGATGTGATTCCTCCCTCAAGGAGTTTATAATCCAGTGTGTATAAGAGAAACAAATGTAAATGTTACTAATCCTGAGATTTACAAGAGTAAGAAAATTGCTAATAATAAAGATATAAACAAATGTTCTGTGGGGCCTAAAAGATTGAGCTATTAATTGCAAATGAGGTGATCCAGGAGGCTTTAAGAACAAGTTCTGACTTGAGGGAGAGGGAGGGAAGGACCAAGGAGCAGCTAAGGGAAGAACCTGTTGGGGGGTGGGGGGGGGGTGTGTGTGGCTACTGTATGTAACAGCAAGAGGCTGCAGGAGGGAGGGAGAAAGGGTTGTTGCAGTGACAGGAGAAGGCAGAACAAGTGGTCTGGGGCCAGAGTGGAGGGAGCGTGGATGCCAACTGGGAAGAGCTGCTGAGCTGAGCAGCAGGGTCAGGTTGTTCCTGGAGACTGACTAATGGGTGGCTTTAAGGAGAGACAAGAGGAATCTGGTCAGTTAAAGACCCTGTGAGAGAGGGATGGCGATGGAGGAGAGAGAGGGCAGGAGGAGCGACTTCCGTGTTTGGGCTGAGTAGTGGACCAGGGTGTGGATTCTGGGGGCCGGAGCCTCGTGTTCAGATCCCAGCGCCCCCCTGACATGTCTTTTCTAAGGCTTCATTTCCTCACCTGTAAATTGGGGACAATAATAATAGGCACCCCATGGAGCTGTTTTAGAACGTCAGGGGATAATGCATTTCGTGTGCTTCCTCCATGTCTGGCATATGGTGAGCTCAATAATGATTAACCATCCTTACTCCTCACTAGTGAGATGTTATGGATAAGGCAGAGGAAAAGGTTAAAGACAACTCAAGGTTTTGTAGCAATGGTTTTTAAACATTTTTATTTCTGTCTTGGTGTTCTGCTCTTTTGCTGTAATGAGACTAGATATGGATTTTTTAAAATCCTATTAGGGACTTTTTGATAAACTAAGGATGCAGGTTTGTAGCCCCTTCCCCATGCTCTTGAGTCTCTCTCTCTGGAGCAACTCCATGTTTCTTAACCTTTCTTTCATGTTTTTATCTCTTTATATAACTTTCTTGCATTCTGGGTAAATATCTCTCTTAATCATCAATATATGTCATTTTGGTCAAGAACATGGACTCTCGAGCTAGACCACTTGTCTGGCTTTGCCACTAATAACCCTGGGACTCGATCACATTAATTAATCTCTCTGTGCCTCAGTATCCTTACCTACAAAAGTGACAATGACAGTTCCTTCCTTAGACTGCTAATATAGAGATTACATGAATACATATAACTTGCTAAGAAGAATGTCTGGTTTGCCGTGAGAGCTCAGTAACTATTACTGCCTTCATTGTGGCTTCTGTGTGTTATGACCTGCTTATGAAGGCTTTGTTCCATATCTCCTGCTGCCAGAAAGACATCAACAATTAGATATGATAGCATGTTTGTAAGCGTTGAGAATGGCAAATGGGGAAGCTAGTGAGTTCTATTCCACCAGCATATTTTCATTAAGAGTAAAAATATTTACCAGATCAACAGATCAACAAAGTCTTAAAACCCCAAAGAACTTTAGGAAATAGAAAACCAATTTCCAGAGCAATTTTAACACAAAGCTATTATTGAAGATGAGTTTTAAAAAGTTGCTGATAGTTTAGGCTTTTATTAAGGCACAAAATATTTGCACTAAAAAACTATTACATTTCGTTTTTTGTTAAATGTTGGATGAAAACATTCTGTGGTAACAGACCCACCATCTTGAATCTTTGGAAAAGCAGGCTTCCGGCTTGGAACGCAAGAAAGTGTAACCCAATATAGCCACCTAGTGGTAGTATTCCTAAACTGCAGGGAAAGGGGAAAAGTGGGAGCAAATTAGAAAGGAATTACAAAGTGGTCATCACCAACAGAAGTGAAATAGATGGGCAGATGATGAGTTTAGTTCCAAATATTAAATTTGTGGTGATGGAAGAAAAAAACTATAGTGAACACATCTGATAAGCAGAAGGAGACAAACAAAAGGACCACTGTTTCAATCACAGTTGTATTTTCAAATTAGGCAGAGATAAGTTGTACGAAGCAGTAGAGCATGAATAACTACCGCTGGAAAACAAGAGTCCAAGCAGAAGAGGAATATAGAGAGTCCTCCTACACAATCAGGGATGAGGCTGGGGGACAATCTGAGCTTGCTCGGATTCTACCAAGCCCAAACTGTGGTCTCTAATGATATGTAACATGGAGGAATCAAAAAAAAAAAAAAAAAAGCCACCTTTCCCTATAAGAAGCTATTCAAAGTTGTTAAAATATAGAATAAATTCTCTATTACTTTTAAAAATGCATTTCCCACACTTTCAGTCTACATAACAATCATTCCTAAGAACTCAATGTAAATATAACTAACCTGCTTCTTCATCTTTCGTCGGAAGAACTCATACTTTCTTTTGTAATCCCTGGAGTAGGGCACTGCCTTGAGTTGAAAATTTTGGAAAAATAAAGAAGGTTTAGGTTGTTTTTATTCTGGAACAATTTTTAAAGTTCCCATCTGGATATTTTATGAACATAAGTTAAAGGCATTAAAAGAGAATACTTGGAAAGAAAAGTTTAATTTGAAGGAAAACAAATACAAAACTTTAAAATTTTTAATTTCTCTGTTTAAAATTAAATTGTATTCAGCAATCCCCATGGCTGTAATTTTCATCATGCAATATTCTTGAAATGCAAAAAGCCAGAAACAGGGAATTTCTTCCAAGGAGAGAAATATTAGAAATGAAAATTTCCATTTCTAAACACACTGTCCAAGTGATTTCTCCATTAAGTGAATAATTTGAAAAATGCACTTTTTCCTTGAACTCTGAGGAATTGCCTTTTTTCCCCATTATTTTAAAATACTAAACATGGAGACTAAAGAGTAATTTAAAAGAACTGGATCTTCAATTTCACTTGTTTTTGTGAATTAGAAAACAAAATCTCAAAAACAAAATATGGAACAAGTAACTGTATAAAGAAGAAAATGATTTTTCCTATCATTATTATATGATAACATTAAGTATTATAATATTTATACTTAAATACGAGTATTTTATACACTAGCATTTACAGTAATTTCCACCAAAAAGTTCAAGCATGCCCCTGGAGTCGACTGGGTGCTGTCTACTTTCTCACCTGATATATTCTTGGCTCCTCTCTGATCTCCTGAGGATTGCCAACATTCTTTTTCAGGCAATGGCAAGTACCAGCCTGAGCCCAGCAGCCCCACTGCCTTGGCATTTGACTATCTGGCTCACTAGTCTCCTAAGGCTATTGCAAGGGTAAGGACAATAAGTTTATACACTCTTTTCAAATTATTAAGACCTGGGGGTGGTGGGAGAGTACAGAATTGCAGATGTGCTGTCCTCTCAAGGTCTGTAGGATTATGCCCTTGACCATTTGCCCTTGACAAGACAGGTGAGAGGCCACTGCCATCAGAGCATATGGATGCAAAGAGACTTACTGGTCCAGTTATTGCTACATTTTGCAACCGAGGATCTTCCCATTGTGTTCTTTTTATATCTGAAGAGGGAGAGAAATAAGGTGTTCTTGAGTCTCCTGCACAAAATTCAATATTACAAAAAAATAATGTAATGAAAAATCACATTGCACCTACTGTGATTTATGTAGAAGATTCTTCCATCTGTATGAGTTCTTTCTTCCCATCCTGGCTATAATGAAGAATGTATTTCAATTATTTTTGGAAAGGGTTTGAGATGTATACAGGGTAGAAAAATGGCATTTGGTTATACAGTTAATTTCCATATTCCATTCTTAGTAGAAGGCATTACACTTTATTTTATTTTTTAAGATTTTATTTATTTGACAGAGAGAGACACAGCGAGAGGGAACACAAGCAGGGGGAGTGGGAGAGGGAGAAGCAGGCTTCCCGCTGAGCAGGGAGCCCAATGTGGGGCTCAATTCCAGGACCCCGGGATCATGACCTGAGCCGAAGGCAGACACTTAACGACTGAGCCACCCAGGCGCCCCGGCATTACACTTTAATAATAACATTACTTATAGTTGTTGAAGAACTACTGTATTCCAAAATAAAAAATGTTTGAGAGAGCCAAGTTAGATTGCTAGCAAGTCTATAAACTTACAGGTAAAGGTCCCAGATCATTGGAAGAATCAAGTGATGTCTTTCCTCTAAGATGAGCTGGAATTTTCAGTCTTGGATCTTCCTTTTTTTGGTAGAGTAAATAAAGAAAACAACAACACACACACAAATTTTAAAATCAAGAAAGTCAATCTGTTACTATGTTTTTCTAACATCAATTGATATTTAAAATATTCTCTTTTAAAGTCTACTTTTATTCCATTTGCTTCATCTGTGAAATAATAGTTTCTCTGTCTAAAACCCATCATTCCCAGGCTACAAGATTCAGTCCGCAGATCTCAGAGTAGGATCAGTTTTAACTCATCATCTGTTTCATAGAAGCCATTCAGAGAATTTTGCCCCACTCTTCAGGGATTGCGTCTCTACCTAGGGGCTATTCTCTCCATAAAAACTGCTGAATGAATGGACATGAAACTAGACCATGTGTTATTTCTGAGGGCTTGAGCATGCTTTTTGGCACTTATCTGTAAAGGTGTTGATGTATTAATATTTTTTAAAGCTAGGGAGGTAAACTCAAAAAGTTTACTAAAGTCAATTCAAATTGTTGAAAAAAAGAACAAAATTCAATTTGTTTGGATTCACTTACATATATTGTTTTAATATTATTTAGTTAAGTAGTTTATTAAGCTATTTTAGTTTTATTAAGGTACTTTGGTCTTTTAAGTAAATAAATTAATCAAAATCTAGTCATCTGTTGCTGATTTTCAGTAATTTTTCTATTAGTGGTGAACCAACTGCTAAACAGCTTTAAGGCTTATCTTAAAATAAAAATACTATTCTACCTAGCCTCCCCCAAGGTTTTCTGGGTATTAAATGAGATATGGATTCAAAAGTACCTTGGAACTACAAAGCAACATATAAAAGGATTATTACAAATACCTTCCTAAACTTTTATGTCTAGCGAGTTAAAAACGAAATAGGAAGTAAATGTATTTCCAGGACAATCCCTAAAAATATTAAAAATAGGCGTGTTTCTTGAGTAGAAATAATACTGTTAAGAATTCAGCATCTCTTTAAATGAATACGAGGAAATGTAGGTTATATTAATGTACATTTAAGGGTTACAGGGAACTATTTGTAAGAGTTAAGATCATTGTTCTACATTCAAACTGGACAGTATTAAAGTTACCCAGGTAGTGGTTTTGGTGTTGTGGTCAATAAAGAAAGGCCTCCCATTGGGTGCGTGCCGGACTTCCCAGCCTTTAGGAAGGAATCCTTGCTCCGTTTCAGACGGCTGGGTCACCTGCTGTGCTGAATCACTCGTGGGGACGTGTGGTTGAGGGCACGCAGAACTCTGGCCTGACCGCAGCTGACTGGTCTCGGCTGTGGCCTAGCACATGAAGTAAGTCATGTTGTCATGTTTTATAGAGAACACACAAATAGCTGTGGTTAAAAGGTAACTTAACCTGCAAACAGAACATATCCTTATAAATAGACCTAAACATGGCAGACTCATTTTTCTAATAGTGTTTCGTCAAACTTCGTTTTTAAAATAACTTATAATTTCTCAGCTAATTCTTGAGCGGTACGACACTGGCTAACAGTCCAAGTCTGCTGTGGATGTGCGTGATGGAGGCAACGAGGTCAGAGGGACCGTGCCCCAGCAGCAAGGTCACCACGGTGCCAGTTCAAAGAGGCTGTCTCTGCTTGCCCCAAAGACACACAGAGTGAGTGCGCAATTCCCCACACGTAGAAGTGGCTGCCAATGCTGGGCAAAAAAAAAATGCATGGCAAATATCCATTGCAGAATTGGATCACTGAAATGTAATATATTCATTTGATGAAATATTAGGCAGTGGTTAAAAGAAACACACCAGATCCATACATAAGACAACATGGAGAGGATTTAAAAACACTGTTGAACAAAAAAGATTTAGAATTATATGACATCTTTGCAAAATTTGAAACACAGGAACA
The DNA here is from genome assembly GCF_009762305.2 of Zalophus californianus. Classification (NCBI taxonomy): domain Eukaryota; kingdom Metazoa; phylum Chordata; class Mammalia; order Carnivora; family Otariidae; genus Zalophus; species Zalophus californianus. Next base: position 96,748,591 of record NC_045600.1, read on the forward strand.
TAAACACTACTTTGCATCATTTTAGCTCTCTCTGTAAGTATATAAAAGAGCCTGGAAGAACTGTGTGAGGCCACTGCAAGAAGATGGAAGTCTGCAGCTCAGAAGAGGGCCCTTACCAGGACCCAAAATGCTGCCCTCTGAGCTCGGCCTCCCTGCCTCCAGAGCTGTGAGAAATGTTTCTGTTGTTTAAGCCCTCCCCCTCCCCCAAAAAAATGACTGGAAGAATGCCCAACAGACTTAAGACGGTGCTTCTCTCTGGGTAGTAGGACCAAGCGCTTGGCTAAAAGGAATTTAGTTTTATCTGTACAATTTTACTTTTTATTTTTTTTAAATTGTATGCCACTGCCTTTATACTATTATAGCAACTGGCTATGTTTTGTTTTGTTTTGTTTTTAAGGTTTTATTTATTTATTTGAGAGGGAATGAGAGAGAGAGAGAGCATGAGAGGGGGGAGGGTCAGAGGGAGAAGCAGATTCCCTGCTGAGCAGGGAGCCCAATGTGGACTCGATCCCAGGACTCCAGGATCATGACCTGAGCCAAAGGCAGTCGCTTAACCAACTGAGCCACCCAGGTGCCCACAATTTTATTTTTTAAATATTTTTTAAAGAGAGAGAGAGAGAGCATGAGTGGAGGGAGGGGCAGAGGGAGAAGCAGATTCCCCCTGAGTGGGGAGCCCGATGGGGGGAGCTCAATCCCAGGACCCTGAGATCATGACCTGAGCCAAAGTAGACACTTATCTGACTGAGTCACCCAGGCGCTCCTTTATTTTTAAAAATAAAATGCCTAGAAACAAATACGGTAATTTGTTAATGGTGGTAAATTCTGGGTGTTAAGAAGGTGGATATTTGCTGTATTGTTCTCTATACTTTTCAGTGTTAAAAAATTTCTCAGTCAGAGAAACAGTGATAAAATAAATTAAACATTTTCCTAAACATGAGGAAATGTCACAAAAGCCACTCGCTGTTGCCAAGGACAAAGTGTCATCGTGGCAAATTTCTTTAACAGATCCTAATCACTAAGATTATCTTTTAGAGAAATAATGATCTTAACCATTCAAATAACATTATTACCCAATGGACCAGATCATTTGCTCTATTTTATTCCCAGCTGGACTTGTTTTACATGATAGCAAGTGGTAATCATATATGTGAGAGAGCCATAGGAAATGGGAGCACCAAGGTCAGCAGACAATTAGAACATGGCTAGCAGCAACCAGTATATACCACAGAATGATGTACTACCTTCCGCAGGAGTATGATGGCGTAAATTATGTAAGAAAACAAGTTAACAGGTAGATTGCATGGTACCTGTACCATGGGCTTTGTCCAGGTGGTAGTTCTGGAATTGTGATCTACATAATATGATCTTCCTCTTTCATCTTGTTTTTCTTCCCAACCTGGGGGTAATCCAGATGAAGTAGGCAAAAGCTACAGTGAAGAATAATAGGAAAACTGAGTATGAATATGAAACAAACCTTTTAAAAGGACCACCTACCTCCCTTTTTCACTGCCCTCTCTCTTTAAAATGAATGGACTTTTAAATCATAATTTGAGGTGTATGAAATGAAGTGTACCACATTCTACTTAAGAAAAACCAGAACAGACCATAATGATGAGAGCGATACCAACATTAATAAAACATGACAGTAGTAACAACCACACACTAAATGTTTTAACATAGATCATGTCATTTAACCTCCACACAAATCTTAAGGAGATAATTGCTATTACCAGCCAGTTTTTATTTACAAGGAAACTGAAGCTTAGAAAACTGGGGTAATTGCCTAACAGATACATTGCTAATATGGAGCTGAGATCTGAGCCAGGTAGTCTAACTACAGAATTTATCACCCATATGTGCTGAGTCAGAAGTTACCACTGCCATCTTCCTGTAAGGGCCAGGAAGCTGCTACTTTTGAGTTTATTACTAATGAACAAAGAGGTCTGGTTGTTCCCAGGTTTACTTAAAGTAGTCCAGGTTTGGTCTTCCTTTTGTCTTTTGAACCAGATTAGACTCCTCAAGGTTTGGCCTGTTTCCCCAGTGTGTCTTATACATATAAACTATCGCCGCTGGTCTGCTTACAGCTACACTGTCCCTAGACACACCGGGGTAGAGGTATGTTGCTCACAGATATGATGAGCTGTTGATCTACAAAATAATGAAATTTAAGTTGCCTGGCTTTACAAACGTCCAACTGCTGGTGAGTAGATAAACGAAATAGAGCAGATACATCTACACAACAGAATGTCACGAACTACTGAGACGTGCACCAGCATGGTCAAAACTTGAAAACATCATATGGGAGTGAAATGGGCCAGATACATCAAACTACAACACTGTATGGTTCCACTTATGTGAAACTTCTAGAAAAGGCAGCGCTGTAGGTACAGAAGGAGGATGAGTGGTTACGTGGGGCTGAAAGTAGATGCTGGGATTGAAGAAACTTTCTGGGGTGATGAAGGGTTCTTAGACTTGATTATGGTAATATTTGCACAACTGTACAAATTTACTAAAATTCATGTATTTGTACAAAATGAAGGGATTTTATGGTATGTAAATTATACCTCAAGAAAACTTTTTTAAAAATCAATTCAATGTATTGAGAAGAAAAAGGTATGGAAGTAGCTTTTCTAGTACATATAAAAACTAAAGTGCGTGTATGTACAGATGAATATAAATCATCTCTAGATTCTGCTGCTCATCTGGTGAGCGTCTTGGATGAATGCCTGTCAGTCGGTCGGAAATGAGACATTTTCCTTGTAGGAGGACATTACAAAGCACAGTGGGAGAAAACCAGGGGTCTCTGCTTAAGCAGGCTCCAGCCTAACGGAGGAGGACAGGCAAGTGGCAATAGCGGGAGAAAGGATGGTGAGGGCCGTGTTTCTGTGGCATTTCCTCTGTTGTAGACGGTCAACGCTGACTGGGCCAATGGCACAAGTGAGTTGCCCCCCCTCCTTCGTCAGCACAGGATTGTGTCCCTATCTTGGTGCAGTGCCACCTCTTTAGATGGATAAGCCACTCTTAGTTCAAGGAATTCTGAGCCTCTGCATCCCTATGCTGGAATTTTCATAAAAGCAAAAACAATCCCCACTTTTCAAAATTAATGCATAGACTGCCATTCAAAATTACAAATGGCGGAAAAAGGTGAGGAGGTATTCTACATGTGGAAATGGCATGCACGCAGAGCCAGAGGAGGGAGAGAGTCAGGAAAGGGGGCAGCCTGTTTGGAAGAAAAAGGAGGGACGGGGTGAAGGCAGCAGGAGGTTCCCATGGGCGGATGAGGAGGACGGTAGGCTGAAGGGGCTGGGAGCCTGGAAGTAAGACACAAGTGAGGGTTGCGTCAAGGAGAGATAAACTCAAAGTAATGAGAGTTGAGTAAGGAAGAGGGGGGTGGAAGACCAAAAGGGAGTCAAGAGTCCAGGCATGAGGCTGTTAAGGTCTAAGCCGCAGTCAAGGCTGCAGCTGGAAATCCTACTGAGAAGGAGGCAGAAGGCCTCAGTGGATGTGGAGTCTGATGGGAAGAGAGCAGAACTCCATGCAGCCTGGCCACTGAGCTTGCCAACACCAACCCACCCCTGCCCAAGTGACGGATGTGCCACTTCACGTATGGGGCAGACACTGCAGCTCGATGCCAGGGGCCAGCGTCCAGAGCAGAGGCAGCTGGACGACACAGTCTCGACCCGAAGGCTGCCTGCAGACCGCCTCCAGCCAGCCCGGGGCCTCAGCGCACAAGCCCACATGTCGCCCCCAGTCGCCGGGGCAGGGGCCTTGCTTTCTTAGCACGGGAGAGGCGGTCTCCCCCGCCCACCTACCTCATTTCCCCCTGTCCTGAACCTCATCTCCAAGAACCGAGATTCTGTGCTCGATTGGCTCATTGCTAAGCAGTCCAATGTTCATACTCAGTGCTCAAAAAAAAAAAAAAAAAAAAAAGTTCTTGGGGAGCCTGAGGGGCTCAGTTGGTTAAGCAACTGCCTTCGGCTCAGGTCATGATCCTGGAGTCCCAGGATCGAGTCCCGCATTGGGCTCCCTGCTCAGCAGGGAGTCTGCTTCTCCCTCCGACCCTCCCCCCTCTCATGCTCTATCTTATTCTCTCTCTCAAATAAACAAAATCTTTAAAAAAAACTTCTTGAGTTTCCTATTTTTACTGACAATGAGGGGAGAGGATAACTCACCACAGGAAGTGTAGGCTGTTCCTCAAAAGTATAGGCTTGTAAGCTGCCTCTTCTGCTGGAATGATTCTTATTTAAAAAAAAAGAGTGATAATAGGTTTAGGTTTTTGATCTGTGTCTGAGTGGCAGATAAGGTACGGGGGGGGGGGGGCGGGTGGGTGTGATGGGGTAGAAGGGAGAGCCACTGCGGAGTGGCACTCAGCTGCTCTCCACACCCCTGTGGGCCAGCGCCTTCCACCCTGTGGCTCACTCTTCGGCCCTGGCTCCTAGGTGGCCTCCCAGACACTTTTTCTTGAATGTCTAACGGAGACCCCTCATTGTGCTCCACACTCATTCGCTTTTCCCCTGTCCACAACCACTCAATCCTGTTCCTTGTTTCGGGGGGCAGGGCTGGAGTCCAGCAGCGGCTGCCCTCAGGTATCAGTTCGTCCCCAGACTCCCCTCCCGTCCCTTACAGGCAAGGCAGTCACCAGATCTTATTGTTTCTTTCCCAGCTCTCAACTATATTCTCCTTGCACTTCAGTTCAAGTTGGGTTTTCTTTTCTTTTTTTTTTTTTTTAATTTCAAGTTTTCATCATTTGTTGCCTTGCCTGTCACGGCAGCAACCCCCTCACAGATCTCCCTGCTTCAAGTCCAATTTCCTTAAAGCCGCCCTCCATGCTGCGCACTGTGGCCAGAGCACACCCCACAGTGCAGACCCCGTCACATCGTTCTCGAGCGCAGAGCCCTTCTGTGACCTCTCACGGTCACCGGCATGAAATCCATAGCCCAGAACGTAGCAAGCTCCCAGACCGGGCTGCTCCTCATAGCTCCAGCCCTGCCCACCGCAACACCTACCCTCTGGACATTCTAGATGACTCGTCCCCCCAGGAGCCCCCTATTCTTTCTTTCCCTGTGCTTTTATATGCAGGCTTTTGTCACTATCCGAATTTTTTGATGTTATTAAATAACAAAACCAAAAACTTGTAACACACATAAAATTAAGTCAAAATATCTACTGTAGGGCGCCTGGGTGGCTCAGTTGGTTAAGCGACTGCCTTCGGCTCAGGTCATGATCCTGGAGTCCCGGGATCGAGTCCCACATCGGGCTCCCTGCTCTGCGGGAAGCCTGCTTCTCCCTCTCCCACTCGCCCTGCTTGTGTTCCCTCTCTTGCTGTCTCTCTCTCTCTCTCTCTCTCTCTGTCAAAATAAGTAAATAAGATCTTTAAAAAAAAAAAAGAAAATATTTAGGACAATATATGCCAAACCATTAATAGCAATTGAGGGAGCATATGTTAGACGGAAGACGGAAGACTGAATTTTTGTTTTATATACTTCAATACTGTTTGAACTTTTAAGCATGACCATATAATACCTTAAAAATAATAAATTATTTTTTAAATTAATATGCACATGGTATGAAATTCAAAAGGTACAGGGGCACCTGGGTGGCTCAGTTGGTTAAGCATCTGCCTTCGGCCCAGGTCTCAGGGTCCTGGGATCCAGCCTCACGTCGGGCTCCCTTCTTGGTGGGGAGCTTGCTTCTCCCTCTCCCTCTGTCTGACACTCCCCTTGCTTGTGCTCTCTTTCTCTTTCTCTCTCACAAATAAATAAATAAAATCTTAAAAAGAAACACAAAAAAAGCAAAAAAAAAACCAAAAAAGCAAAAAAAAACCCCAAAACTCACTTCATTCTTTTCATAGCTGCATAGTATTTCATTGAATGCCATCTACCTCCCTGTTTAGTCTAAGTACATCAGCTCCTATTCACACGTGTGTGCTGGTGACAGGTGTGGTATAATTGAGGAGGAGAAAAGTAGCCCCAGACATGCAGGACTTGCTTGGCTCTCATCAGTCGGATCAACACAAAAGCAAGACCACTTTGTAATCATGCCTGAACACAGACAAAATGTGAACACTGTCCAGCCACAAAATACCAAAGGTCTCTCCATCCTGGCAAATCTGAGTGACTACTGCTTTTTTACGAATTACAGCTTTAGCCTCACTATACATAAGATTTGAGACATTCAATCACAGAATCATTCCTTTTTTTTTTTCTTTTAAGTGGGTCCACACCCAGCATGGAGCCCAATATGGGGCCTGAACTCACAACCCAGAGATCAAGACCTGAGATCAACAGTCAGACGCTTAACTAACTGAGCCATCCAGGCACCCCACACTCTTGCTTCCTCACAGCATCCAGTGCAAAGTCCTGCTTCCTTAAACGATCCTCAAAATCGCCTAACATGAACCCAAATCCTCCAAGTCTTTTCTAACATACTCTTTTTTTTTTTTTAAAGATTTTATTTATTTATTTGACAGAGAAAGAGACAGCAAGAGAGGGAACACAAGCAGGGGGAGTGGAAGAGAGAGAAGCAGGCTTCCCGCCGAGCAGGGATCCCAATGTGGGGCTCGATCCCAGGACCCTGGGATCATAACCTGAGCCGAAGGCAGACGCTTTAAAGACTGAGCCACCCAGGCGCCCCTTCTAACATACTCTTACTGAGACACTCAGGGTGTGTGTTCTCCTTGCTGAAATGAGTAATAAACCCAACATGTTTAATTACAGGTATGTTCCTGGGGGGGTCTTTGGCTGGGAGGCACTGGTTTATGTAATGGCTATTTAGACTCCAATGACCCTTTGGGTTATCCATGACTCTGCTCCATACTATTAGTGGAGATATTTGAAAAAATGACCATACCATAAAGTCCTAAAGTCCCTAACACACTATTATATGCCATTTAAGACATAGTTTTTCTTATCACAAGAAAAAAATGTGTAGCTATGTGAGATAATAGATGTTAGCTAGACTTCGTGTGGTAGTAATTTTGCTATTATATATATATATATATGTATATCACATCATTACGTCGTATACCTTAAACTAATCCAGTGTTGTCTGTCAATTACATCTCAATAAAACCAGGGATAAAAGACAAAATTTTATGTAAATGTTGGATACCCAATGGAATAATATATATAATATAAAATCCTGAAGCTACAACAAAATCTAAGAGCATCTTACCGAGCTGGATACTGGCTGGCCGGTGGCTGAATTTCTACAAATTGTGAATCTGGCATTCAATTCTTCTGCAAGATGAGTCTGAACATCCAAGTTACTTGATGCTGGAGGTGATGGGAAGGCCTGATTGCTATACATGGTGGCTTCATCTTCTCTTATAATTTCCCAGTTCTAAAACAAACAGAATAATCTTAAGCCACACATACTTTAATCTTATTGCTGTAACATGTGTCTATGGACAAGAACAAGAAAATTCTTTCTACCTCAGAAGACTCTCGATTATCCACACTTTCTGTCTCCTCAGATATCTGCCGCCTGGTGGTAAATGCACGCTGTGCTTGCAGTTGCATGTTACCATTCTCAGCATCTGTTAGGTTGTCCCTGGATTAGAAATAGAAAAACCATCACTCATGTCTGAAGATAGTTAAAATGATAGTCAAAGATGCTATGATCATTTAAAAAAAATACCTTAGATTAGAATTCACTGGTTTGGGCCAAACCCTATTTCAACACACACAGATGAAGTCATGGGCACATTGGTATCTTCAGAGTACCTTGTGCAATTAAGGTTTTGGGAAAATGTATAACACGTCTGACTTTGATATTTTAGTTCATCACCGTGCCTAGGGCAATGTTTGACATATAAGAGCACTCAAAAATATTTGTTGAATAAATGGATTTCTGGGAGTTTTGTAAATAATTTCATTATATTATTATTTTGCCATGTTATGATATGCGTAAAATCTAAAGTAGCTCTAGAGAGATTATAAAAAAGAAGCTTTAGGAGTTAGTTACATATACAGCTTCAAGAACCAGACATTAATGTTTTCCAGAATTGATCTTAAGCCAAGAGTAGAGTTCCCCATGCACGAATGCAGAGGGCAAAATGAAGTATCATGTAAGAATCACTGTAATTAAAAACTTAATAGATCCCAGATTAAATAGTATCTGTTTTTGATCATTAACAGAAATAGGCCTGGTCTGAAAAAAGATAATAGTAAAAACATGTCTGAGTTTAGGAACATTATAGTAAATCAGCCTGAACACCATTACCCTATTTATTCCATTATTCTAGCTATTTGCATTTAGTATAATAAATCAGACCTTCAGATCAAGAATTTTATACAAATATTTAATAACAAAATTAATTTATCTAATGCCATATAAGCCCAGGGTAGTCGGAAGATCAATTCTTACTGTACTATTGCTGAAGAAAACATAATTTTGACAGATGGTTCTAAGAGAATGCTTCAGATTATTTTCTCCTAAATACCTGATTTAGGCTAGCTGAAAGTGATGTCAACCGTAGTGAAAGAAATGTGATTCTGCTCAAGTCAGGCTTGCTATAATACTGAGGTCTGCAGTAGGACAATTTTGTAGAATTTCATAGTGTCTTCAGTTTTACGATTTGTACAGGTCCCTAAGAGATTGATGCTTTTGTGCCACGAAGAACCAGGATCACTGATTTGCTTTGGAAGGATTTAAGAACAGAAAATATCTATGAAAGTGCTTGGACTGTATCAGACACAAAATACCAAAGCCAAAAATTAGAAATTAATGGACAAATACAAAAAATTTTAAGTCTCTGTCAAAAAGTAGAAGACTAAAGAAAGCCTTCATAAGGCCATAAGGGAGGAGAAATGGAAGGGCATTTGATAATAAATGTGAGTAATGGGACATTTGTAAATGTATATTTAGAAATACAGTCTGATGATAATCAAAGAAAAATGTCACTGAGAAGACATAAATTAGAATACCTTAAAGGTCATTCTTTCTATCCTTGATCTGTGTGCATTGAAAATTGTGTATGCACTGACAAGATTGGCAAATGAGTGTTTAACAAAAGACCCTTGTTATTCAGTCCTTTATGTTTTATAAGTAATTTATATTTAAAAATAGTGTACTGTAGAAATTAACATTTTATTATATTTTAGTAACAAACTACAAAAAATTTCCAAGATTTTCTAAACCAGTCTAAAGAAAAAAACCCATCCTTTGTGGCTACAAAATAATTTAAAATAAAGAAGCAATTAGAAGGGTGGTATTTGTGGCTCCAATAATTTTGAATATTATCAAATCATTTAAAAAAAGAAACAGTTAAGATGGCATTTTTAAAGCCCTGGATCATAAAAATCCTCCTCACATTTTTACAGCTTATGGATCCCTATACTACTATGAACCCATTTGAGACACAACTTCAAAATGAAAATTAGTGGTCAAAATGTATTCATACACAAATGTAAAAGCCACCAGCACATACTGAGGGGTTGGTCTTTTCCACTGTGTTCTTCTAGATTCATGGTTTACATAGTAGGTCCTTCCAAGAATATCCTGCCTCTCTTCCCATCCTGGAGGTAGAGGAGAAGGTTCTTGCTGCTGCTGCAAATGGCAAGCAGCATCTGGTTGGTCCAAAACAACCCAGCCAGGCTGAAAAACAGAGTGGTAACAATTAAGTTTATGCTTAACTTTTTTAACCTTATAAATTATGCTGAAGGAAATTTAAAAAGAGATTAGCATATCCAGTTCCAGAAATTATGCAAGGAAAAATTTGCAGTGTCAACTTTTAAGACCATAATATGAACATTTTATGATAATGAAGACTTTTTTTCTGCAAAATGATAACATGTAAATTTTGCTTGAAACTTTTAACATTTTTCAAAAAAGTTTTAAAACACACTTAATAGGAAAAAAAGGACAGAAAAAAATTTAATTTTTTTAAAGATTTTATTCTTTAGTAGTCTCTATACCCAATATGGGGCTTGAACTTACAACCCCAAGATCAAGAGTTGCATGCTCCGTCTACTGAGCCAGCCAGGTGCCCCAGGACAGAAAAAATTTTAAATAAACAAACAATGATGGGCAGCACTGAGAAACACAGTTTAAACTCCTGTAACCTTAGTCTATTCTCTAAATTACAAGCAAATGAATGGACAAGAATATTGTCTTATTGGGCATTGTCTTTCCCATAGAGAAAGGAGCTTGTTATGGTAGAAATCAGTAACTAAGTGAGACCTGAAAAAAAATCACTAGATGAAGCCCAAATATGTGTAGGCTTGACAGGGAAAGGCAAAGAATTTAGAAATAATTGCTACAATGAACTCTCTAGCAACTGAAAAGCCATTATGATTCTCACATCTGACTTTTCTCTTTCTGGATTATGGAAAGGCATTTTGGTCAGGTCATAAAGTAGCCGAAGAAATAAAATTTCATTTGTTTTGTTTGTTTTATTTAAGTGCCAGGAAAGCACTGGAAATTTCCTCTGGTACTAGTGAGGGGCATATGTACATGAAGCCTAAACTAGGGTAGTTAGGTTAAGGAATTACTTGGAAGGGTAGCAAGAGTTAATGGCATGTTTTTACATAAGAAACTTCCTAACAGAAAAGGCCTACTAAATACCAATACTAAATGTCAATAAATAAATAAAAGGTCCTACTAAATACCAATATGGCTAGTGAAGCAGAAATAAATGAGTGAAGAAAACTTAAAAATTCTCCTAAAGAGACATAATAAGAGACCTGAATGAATGAAAAGACGTAATATGATCTTGGTTAGGAAGACTCAGTCTCACAAAGGTGTCAATATTCCCCAAGTTAATATATAAAGTGTCCAAAATTCTGATAAAACTACATTACAGGTTTTTTTTTTTTTTTTAAAGTAGGCTCCACACTGGGCATGGAGCCCAACATGGGGCTTGAACTCACAACCTTGAGATCAAGATCTGGGCTGAGATCAAGAGTCAGGACACTTAACCTACTGAGCCACCTGGCACCCCTACTTTACAGATTTTTATAAATAATGGGACAAGGCAATTCTCAAGTTCAAACAGACACACAAACAAGTAAGAATAACCAGCACAGTTCTAAAAACAGAAGAATGAGTGATTAACCGTACTGAATAAAATATATTATACACTACAACAATTAAAGCTGTGCAGCATTGAGGTACACACAGCTCAACAGAATGAATCAGAAAGTCCAGAAGGACTCAAATTTATAGGACTTTAGGATATGATAAAGACAGTTCAAATTTGTGGGAAAATAGGAAAAAAAATATGTGGGCTGCTACCTCATACCTTCTACCAGGATGTTACAGATTGAACAATGTTTAAATGCTACAAAGTAAAACCAACATGTATTACAACAAAACTTGAAATTTAAAGAATATGTTCTAAGACTGGGGAAGCCTTTAAGTATGAAAGAGAAGATTCACAAATTTGATTACAAAACCCCCAAATTTGTACATGGCAAAAACTACCAAATCAAAGTGGAAAAAAAATGACAAACTGGGAAACGTATTTGGTACCATAATAACAGGCAAAAAAATAATGTCCTTAATATATACAGTCTTTCTTTCGAGGCACTGGGTGGGGATCTAGCACTGAAGGACGGTTGTGTGCCAGGCCAGCTGATGGCTTAGAAGGTGGAAGGGAATTTTTTTATGTTGGAAGGCTGACTCTGAAAAGAAAGGGAGGAGAGCTGAGAAGGAAAGGAATGTTTTCTGGCAGCCTGGAGAAAAGGAAAGGGGTTTCTGCAGCAAGGGTGATCTCTCTGGCTGGTCTGGTGGGAGGGTTATTGGTTATAGACTGAGACAGGACAGAAGGTGAGGAGGGCAGAGGGGGCAGCGAGAGAGGAAGACAGAAAGAATTCTGGAGAAAGGGATCTGGATGGGAAGTAAATTCACTCCCTTTCTTTCTTAGTCTTATTTTTTTTCCTTTTTACCTCTTCTATGGAACCGACATCTCTTTAATTTTGCTTTCTTTTATTGCTCTATTTCTCTCCTTTTCCTTTGTCCTCTTTCTCTCTCCAACTATATTTACCTTCCTTCTCTTTCTCCTTTCCATTCCTTTAAATGATCATAATGTAGGATCTACAGACTTAAAAATTAGTCTTGTATATATTATATCAAATTTTATTTCTCTGGTCTCCATTTTAAAAGTAAGTGAATTGAATTTTTGTATTTCACTCTCTTGAAAAACGGTTAAGTTTTTAAAAATATGGTCATTGATTATTTTTCTGTAGATTAATAAAATTTATTAATAAGAGGGTCCTCACTACTGCTGTAAAGGATTGTAAAAATGTTTAGAGCTAGGAAAATGGTACCACAAGATTATTTCTTTAAAATCTTAAAGATTTCTCTCTTAAAGGTCTCCTTGGTGAATTTATGTTATCTGAGTAAACTTGAGAAGGTAAAGGCCTAATTTTTAAAATCCTGGTTCAAGTTCTAGGAAGTACAGTTGTACATTTGAATATTGTTTAGAAAAACTGAGTTTTCATTTTTTTTGTATAGAATGCCTCCTTATGAAACATATATCAGCTAATATTCTTCACAAAATAATTTTCTAAGTATCAATGAATGTTATTTAATTACTAACTTGAAAGCTAGTATGCAATTGCCAACAATTTAATGGAGTCAAAGAGGATCAAAAAGAAAGTATTCAGAGCTACAACACACATTAATGTTAGTCTTGCAAAATATATACAACTAAATCTAAAGTTGCAAAGGGTACAAAAATCAAATGTTAAATACTAATCTGTTATAGCCAGACTTTGATATACTAAGGAATACAGGTTGCCTAAGTGTGAGCCCCTTTTGAAAATGACAACTGTTTTCTTTAAATAGAATTTTATATATTCAGTTACAAATTAGATGTCAAAGACAAGATTTCTCTGGTCATTAGCTACACAGAAGATAAATAAGCATAGATTCATGTGTTTAAATTCCTAGGGCCTTTCATAAATAAACTCCTACATGCTTACATCTACTGAAATTATAAGGTGCATTCTGAGGGAATTCAAACATTGAGACCTGAGACCACAAAATGAAGCAAAGCAACTCTACCCACAGGAACTGAACTGTGAATAAGGTACCTATGATATGTGTGTGTGGGCAAAACTTGGAGCAGGTTCCTAAATAATGAAATGCTGCTAAATTTTTTTTTAGTTACTAAATAAAGAATTTTCTTTATGGCAGGCATCCTTCATCTCAAACAGAATTCCATTATGCAAGATACCCTGTGCGCCAAAATGCCAGGCAGAGAGACTTTGACCCAATAAATACCTAAAATTTTAAAAAAAGTGATTATTATATGATAAATCAGAGAAAAACTAAAAAAGAAAAGGTAATCAAATAAGCAAATATACACTTAAGAGAGGATGCCATGTTTTTCGATTGCCAAACTAAGGGCTAACTATATTCTGTGATTTAAAGAAAAAAGTTCTTTCCTTCTATTATTACAGATTTCCCCATAAACTAAACTCTTCTTAGTGCATATAAGAAATTCCCAGAGGGGCACCTGGGTGGCTCATTCAGTTAAATGTCTGACTCTTGATCTTAGCTCAGGTCTTGATCTCAGGTTTGAGTTCAAGCTCTGTGTTGGAGCCTACTCAAAAAATTCCCAGAAAGCTCTGTTGCAAAAGCATGCCTTGTTCTCGAGTTTCTTTCTCAAGTATGTGGGTATGTGAGGTACTGTCCAGTGCTGGGGGAGGTCCCTCACCTTTACATTTCTTCTGGAGGCTTAACCAGACCCTCAGCCAAGGAGGCATGACTGTTGAGGAAGGCACACACAAGAAAACTCTTCAAAGCAAATTGATGCCAATACACTGTGTGCTTTCAGTAATGTTGCTTCAGTGGGAATGTCAAGAGGCAGGTGTTTTAGGGTCCCCTTTTCAAATCACAAATTTTTCTGCTGGAAGAAACCCTAGAGGTCATCTGGTACAATCCTGTCATTCTACAAATGAAGAGCCTGAGGTTCGGAGACCTTCAACAATTCACACAGTCTCTTAGCTCACTCGTAGCAGAGCTTGGGACAAGAATTCCAGCCTCCAAATCCCCATCCAATTCTATTCCAAATACATGCTCTCTGCCTCTTCTTCACTTACCCTCGATGTACGTAGCTCTGCCCAAATACTTGACTTGGGCTTCTTCTTATCCTGTCATCCATGAAAATTGTTAAATTCTATTTGCCCCAGATAATTATGGCCTCTTCCTAGATCACTTGACTTCTTTCCCTCTCTCATTCCCTCCTTTCCTCTGAGCCCTCCCATCCTCACCCCAACCATGAGAGGAAAAGTAACAAGAATTACATTTCATAAAAGAGTTCCTAATTAGTAGAGTCTTCTCGAAATTTCCATATATTTAACTTACAAATAGTAAATTGTATTCTTACTTTAATGGAGGGGAGTAGGACATGGTTTTAGAAAACTCTAAAAAAACAGAAAGAGTTAATGACTTAATTACAATAAATGCTTTCATTTATAAACATTGTATTCTCTATTTACTAACCTTTAAGAATGCCATCAATAATGGCTATTCATTCTACAGAAATGTCCTTAGAAGGAAGAAATGTTTAATGAATGCTTGGGTAAAATAAACAAATGCCCATGTAAATAATTTTTATTGCACACACTAACTTCATTGAATAAACTTATTTTTTTCTTCAAAGTACAGTAAAATAAGAAATGAGATATTTTCTTTGCAGTTGAACCAAATATTTATAAGATCTCACCTCTAATTCCTCAGCCTGTTCTGTGTTATCTTCTTCTGAGCCACTGGTTTTAGGTAAATAAGTCATTTTTAATCTCAGATAACCTTTAACTCTTGATTTGTGACTGTAGAAAAGAAAATAATTATTCGCAAAACTTTGAGAAGAAAAGCATTCATTTAACAAGAATTTACTGAATACCTACTAGCTACTAGAGGAGACCCAAAGACAAGCTCTAGGACAGAAGATATCTAGGCAAGGGAGTGAGTGGAGGACAAAATGTAACAAACATAAAAGTTATGAAATAAATAAGATAGTAAGGAAGTGTGAGTGACAGATCAGGGAGAAGGTGAGCGAGCAGCTGCATTTGAGTGGGCGCCAGCAGACTGGGGAGGATTTTGATCTGTGGCAATGAAGGGAAAAGCACATAAGTGGAGAAAAGTAAAAAATGAGCAAACGGATGGGAAAGCTGGGGATCAATGAAAGGAATGGCAACCGTCTGGCTTGGCTGGCCTACAGGATACATGGAGGAGGTAGGGATGATCCAGAGGATGCAGTCCATGTGAAACAAGAGAACTTTCGATTTTACTTTGCACACACTGTGAAGCCAGAGAATTCGGGGGATAAGGAGAGGCATCCTCAGAGATATGCTTTGGGGATACTAATCTAGTCAGACTGTAGAGGAGGACAGGAAAGTGGAGAGCAAGGCCTGCTAACTGTCGGAGACCTACTGTCTTTCTTTGACAGCTGTTTGAATCTACCATACATTAATTCATCTACTCTATTTTCATAATGTATCCTGTATTACCTCTTCGAATAACGAGTTGTCCAAGCTAAAAGCTGCTGTACATTGTGTTAATACCTAAAAAAAATTCAATCTGTGTATGGCCCCCAACAATTCTAGCATCCTACTTACTTAAGAAATCTTTCCTTGTCCTTACTTCCTGTTTAGATATTTTGGTGATTTTTGTAGATATCATCCATGTAACCCATTACCCCTTTTCTTTCTTGACAAAAAAAGTCCCATCTTTTATTCTTTATTCAAAAGATATTCCTTTCCCCACCCCACCTAATCTCTTAGGTGTTCTTTGTACAGTTCTCATGAATTTGGAAACTGTACCTTTCCTGAGTGGTCAATAGAATCCCTGATGCTTATTTCCAAGGTCACTAATGTGGCTTGTGTCTCTACTTTTAAGGGGGAGTGAACACTGACTTGTTGCTATAACAGACATGCACAGAAAACTTGCTCAGATAGTGGTTTTTACAAGCGTTTCTTTATAGTGATATGTTTCATGTCTTTTTTAAAAGGTTTTATTTATTTATTTATTTATTCATTTGAGAGAGAGAGGGAGAGTGGAGAGAGGAGCAGAGGGAGGGAGAAGCAGACTCCACACTGAGCAGGGAGCCCAACACAGGGCTCGATCCCAGGACCCTGAGATCATGACCCCAACCAAAATCCAGTCAGCCACTTAACTGACTGAGCCACGCAGGGGCCCCTCACGTCTTTTCAACTAGACAATAAGCCTGTCGGTTTGGACTTAATGGGGCTCAGAAAGTCTAAGAATGTAGTACATTTTCTATTGATTTAAAGTTCTTCCTGCACTTGCAGTGATATACAGTGCAGACAGAAGATGTAAATTATATTTTTTAAAGCTAAAGATACTAGAAAGCATTTGACAAAATGAAAAGCAGGCTACTGGGGCAATCAAATAAGAGAAGAAAATATTTATTTATTCTTGGTAGGCAGATACCACAAGCAGTCTAAAACTAAAGGAAGAAAAGAGATTTACATTCTAAGACTTCTGCAGAAGTTAAATATATGACTTCTCTTATAGACAGTAAATATTAAGAGAGCACTGTCCCTTTTATTTTGCTTTAATAATTTATATTACAGAGCAATTAAATGCTTTTAAATGAAAAATTTTACTAAGTTCCCACAGTATATCTTTCAAATGTATTTTCTAGTTTTAAAAACAAGACAAATATCATTGTACAGATGTACTTCGTTATTCTGACTGACTTTTTTCACAGTAAATCCATACATGTCTTCACTAGATTTTACTTGACTATGTGGTACAGATGATCAAAGGAGTTTTATTTACAGCTTAAACTTAAAAATTTTAACCAAAATCAAATAATTCAGTTTAGGAAAATGGAATTATGAACATGCTATTTAGGTTTTAAATTCTAGTCTTTGCTCATGTTATTTTCTCTAAATGTTTGGGTTTTCTGAAATATTTTTTATTAACATATGCAAGATGTAGTTAGGTTTTTCTGAAATTGGTTTTGCACAGATTGTTGGATATTGCTTTTGGTGGAACTAATGTTTGTGATTTTTAAAACGACAGTATGACAAAATTACATATACTTTAAGATATAAAAGGAATAATAAAACAAGAATAACAAATTTCCACCTTCTAATCTGATAAATATTATGGGGACAAGTCTTTCCTAGGAAGTATGAAAAACACTTTTCTGTGTTTTCAGAATTTTTTGTGCTGTGCATATATTACTTTTCAATCAGAAATAACAGTAAAGCTTTTAAAAAATAATATTTCGAGGTAGCTTATTTACAAAGGTTTAAACTTTGAATTTCCAAAGAGGCTACTATAACGTATAATGAAATTAAAAAAATTAATATGTTATCATTTTATATTTACTGACCTTCTTGGGTGAAGAACAAAATCCTTAAACGTATATGGTCTCTCCATTCTTGGATTTTCTGTCTAGAATAAAACAGTGGGTTTTCAAGATATATCTATAAATACCAAAAACATGTACTTCTAAGGAATATTCATGAACTATGATCTAAGCCATAACTGAAGTTAGAAGAGAGAAAAATGTGGCTTTAGCTCATTAAACGGTTATAACTGGTAGCTTGACAGGGCTTTCACCTTTCTGCACCCTAGGACTTGCGGCAGTCACACCTCCAGTACCAAACAGGCTGAGCAGGTGCACTGAGGAGCCAATGGAGGGAAGCGGAAACAAAGTAGAGTGGTTAGCATGTTGGTGCCCCAAAGGAATATGGAATACATGCAATGGCAGCAGGTGGGCGTGGTTAGGGCATAGACACCATTCTAGGAAAACAAAAAAGGAAATGGCCTGGAAAGTGAGACTGGATTAAATATATTACCAAAAGCTTGTAATCTCTAAAAACTGTGGAGAGCCAATAAATATCTCAAAAGACTGATACAGTAAAGAAGTATTACTTCTCTTTCTTATCAAGTTCAACAGCCCTTTGCTTTTATTATTCTTTACTTCTTACATTTCGCATGAACTACCCATTTGGTCTTGGAACTCTTTCCTTAAATTCTCAAGACATTATTTTACTTGTTTGTTTGTTTTTTCATTTCTTCTTGTCTGTGTTTTTCTCCTCTGACTGACCCACACCGACTGAGGCTCAGTGTCTGGCCTTTGATGCTCTCATCTCTCTTACTTGGACAGCCCATCATTCTCAGAGATTCTGCTGTTACCTCGATGTGGTAACTCTCAATCCTCCCAGTTTCTTTCTCTACACAATTGATTTTTATATTTCTGTTGGCTGCCCATTTTAGGCTTCCAGTTTTCCTGTTTTCTATTGAAATTCATTATGGCCAAAGATAAATTTATCCTTTTTCAAAACAAAGTGGCTTTTCCTCCTACCTTTTCTACTTGAGACACCACCTTAATCTACAAAATTCAACCTGTATTATCATTACTTTTTACTTTTTTTTCTCAACCTCCATGTCAGAAACCTGGCCCAACGGTGTTTTGTTATGAAATGTTTCCTGGGTCGAGTCTTCCTTCATTGTGGTAATATGCTTGGTCCACATTCAGTTTCATGCCCATATTGTCATAAATGATCCTAGGTTCTTTCTGTGAGACTGAGCTCTCCCCATTCTACATATTCAGCAGAATATTTCCAAACTGATTTTTCTCAGACATGCTTTCCTGATGTCAACCAACCTCAGCAACTATTTCTTACTGGGGTTCATGTAAGGGAATCTTGGAAATAAAATTAAAATGGAAAATTGAGATGAGTTTTCAGAAAATAATATGTTCAAGGAATAATAGCAGTATACATTTTACAAATCAAATATTTACATTTACCATATATTGTGCATCTGTAAGTATTTATTAGAAAAAAAAATAAGCATAAAAATTAAAATCATGGACATCTATACCAACCGGTAATGGATAAAGAGGAACATCCACTTGACCTAGGAAATCATCTCTTGTCTACAAGAAAAAAAAGAAAAAATAAGATTAGTAATATGCTCAATGTTTTTAGAAAAAATTGATGAACTATTGCCATCATTCACAAAAAAATGTAGAAGTCTTTTTTTTTGTTTAATCCTATGCAATATCAATGGAAAATAAAAGGGAATATGGTACAATTTGTGATAATGGCAGGATAGAGTATATTAGACTGATCCTTTTGCAGATAATAATTATATACCCTGAAAAAATATAAAAACTATTTGAAAGCACTCTAGAGTCACCACAAGCAAACAGAAACTGAAGGGGAGTCGATCTTTGAAAGAAGAAACTGTATTGTGTAGGATTCGTATTTCCATGGCTTTTTACCTGACAGTACTTCCAGTTCATATGGTGGGATGATTAGAACTCAAGCAGGAATCTGACATTTTACTCACTTGAGGAGTATGAAGACCTAGTTTGAGGTTAACAGCATAACTAGAAAGTGAGGGAGACAATCTCTGCAAGAAAGAAGCCACAGAAGTCCCTCCAAATCTATACATAAACTCCACCCAAATTCTTAGCTGATCCCTGAACTGTATCTATGAAAGGCAGCAGCTGGACCACCGAGCATACATTCCAGCTGATGTTCACCTAAGGGGAGATAACATTTGGATTTCAGCTGAGTTAACAACTTGCTAGAACAAAAGTCAACACTCTTCAGGGAAAGATGGTAAAATTTACAGTCTCAATCATGTACCACACACACTGTCCAGTATACAATGAAAAGTTACTAAACACGGGAAGAAACAGAAAAATGTGATCCAGTATCAAAAGAAAAGGTCATTCGGGGCGCCTGGGTGGCTCAGTCGTTAAGTGTCTGCCTTCTGCTCAGGTCATGATCCCAGGGTCCTGGGATAGAGCCCCGCACCGGGCTCCCTGCTCAGCAGGGAGCCTGCTTCTCCCTCTCTCACTCCCCCTGCTTCTGTCCCCTCTCTCACTGTGTCTCTCTCTGTCAAATAAATAAAATCCTTAAAAAAAAAAAAAGAAAAAGTCATTCATAGAAATTAGCCACAAGATAAGCTAGATCTTGGAATTAGCAGACAGGGAAACTAAAGCAGCTATTATAAAGATGTTCAAGGACTTAAAAAGAAAATAAGGTCATAATGAATCTCAGTAGTGAAATGGAAACTATAACACTGAATCAAATGTATATTTTGAAATACATATAGTTGAAAAATATAATATCTGAATTAAAGATCACTGAATGGGCTTAACATATGACTGGAGAAAAGTTCCATGAACTTTAAGATACACCAATAGAATTTATATAATATGAAAAATAAAGAGGACTTGCGGAAAAATTTCATGCAGTCTAATGTATGTGTAATTGGAGTTCCAGAAAGAGAGGGGAGGGGAGAGGGGGAGAGAGGGAGGGAGGGAGGGAGGGAGAATAGGAGAATGGGAGAATAGGAGAAAAATATTGGAAGAAAAAAGTAGCCAGCTTCCCCAAACATTAACATCTTACATAACCATAGCACAATGATTAAAACCAGGAATACTATTTTTTTAGAGGAAATATTAACACTTTCATATATTTAACCTTTTATTCTTAAGTTTTTAATTGTAAATAAAAACCCACATACATAACAGTGTCTGTCACCCATAATACTTATCAAAGTGTTTAAAATAACTTATGAAAAACCTTGTCCCTCCAATCCAAGTTCCCAGAGTGAAGCAGGGTTAACTGTTCAATAAACTTCCTTCAGATATTTTCCTACATGTATCCATCCACATACCTTTTTTTTAATTAATGTGTAATAAACATACATTATATTACTTTCACGTATACAACATAATGAATCAATATTGTATATATTGCAAAATGATCACTACAATAAATTTATTTAATATCTTTCACCATACATAGTTTTTTTTCTTGTGATGGGAACTTATAAGATTTGCTCTCTTAGCAGCTTTAATGCAGTACAGTTTTATCTATAGTTGCCATGCTGTACATTACACTCTCATGACTAATTTATCTTAACTACAAGTTTATACCTTTTGACTAGCTTTACCCTTTTCACTCACTCCCACCCTCTTCCTCTGGAAACTACCAATTTGCTCCCTGTATTCAAGAGTTTTTTTTTTTTTTTTTAAGATTCCACAAGTGAAATCATATGGTATTTGTCTTTGTCTCACTTATTTCACTTAGCATAATACCTTCAGGGTCCATCCATGTTGTTGTAAATGGCAAAATTTCATTCTTTTTTGCTGAATAATATTCCATATATATATATATATATGTATTTAAAACCATATATATGATTAAAACCATTTTCTTTTTTTTTTTTTTTTTTTTAATTTTGTCCTTGATAATTTATTTCTATTCTAAGCTTTTATTTTTTTTTATTTTTTTTTTAATTTTTTTATTGTTATGTTAATCACCATATATTGCATCATTAGTTTTTGGTGCAGTGTTCCATGATTCATTGTTTGTTCATAACACCCAGTGCTCCATGCAGAACGTGCCCTCCTCAATACCCATCACCAGGCTAACCCATCCCCCTACCCCCCTCCCCTCTAGAACCCTCAGTTTGTTTTTCAGAGTCCATCATCTCTCATGGTTCGTCTCCCCCTCTGACATACTCCCCTTTTCTTCCTCTCCTGTTATCTTCTTCCCTTTCTTTTTTCTTAAAATATGTTGCATTATTTGTTTCAGAAGTACAGATCTGTGATTCAACAGTCTTGCACAATTCACAGCGCTCACCGTAGCACATACCCTCCCCAATATCTATCATCCAGCCACCCCATCCCTCCCACCCCCAACCACTCCAGTAACACTCAGTTTCTTTCCTGAGATTAAGAATTCCTCGTATCAGTGAGGTCATGTGATACATGTCTTTCTCTGATTGACTTATTTCACTCAGCATAACACCCTCCAGTTCCATCCACGTCGTTGCAAATGGCAAGATCTCATTCCTTTTGATGGCTGCATAATATTCCATTGTGTATATATACCACTTCTTCTTTATCCATTCATCTGTCGATGGGCATCTTGGCTCTTTCCACAGTTTGGCTATGGTGGACATTGCTGCTATAAACATTGGGGTACATGTACCCCTTCGGGTCCCTACATTTGTATCTTTGTGGTAAATACCCAGTAGTGCAATTGCTGGATCGAACGGTAGCTCTAATTTCAACTGTTTGAGGAACCTCCATACTGTTTTCCAGAGGGGTTGCACCAGCTTGCATTCCCACCAACAGTGTAGGAGGGTTCCCCTTTCTCCACATCCCCGCCAACATCTGTCGTTCCCTGACTTGTTAATTTTAGCCATTCTGACGGGTGTGAGGTGGTATCTCATTGAGGTTTTGATTTGGATTTCCCTGATGCCAAGCGATGTTGAGCACTTTTTCATGTGCCTGTTGGCCATTTGGATGTCTTCTTTGGAGAAATGTCTGTTCATGTCTTCTGCCCATTTCTTGATTGGATTATTTGTTCTTTGAGTGTTGAGTTTGATAAGTTCTTTATAGATTTTGGATACTAGCCCTTTATCTGATACGTCATTTGCAAATATTTTCTCCCATTCTGTCGGTTGTCTTTTGGTTTTGTGGACTGTTTCTTTTGCTGTGCAGAAGCTTTTTATCTTGATGAAATCCCAATAGTTCATTTTTGCCCTGGCTTCCCGTGCCTTTGGCGATGTTTCTAGGAAGAAGTTGCTGCGGCTAAGGTCGAAAAGGTTGCTACCTGTGTTCTCCTTTAGGATTTTGATGGACTCCTGTCTCACGTTTAAGTCTTTCAACCATTTGGAGTCTATTTTTGTGTGTGGTGTAAGGAAATGGTCCAGTTTCATTCTTCTGCATGTGGCTGTCCAATTTTCCCAACACCATTTGTTGAAGAGACTGTCTTTTTGCCATTGGACATTCTTTCCTGCTTTGTCAAAAATAAGTTGACCATAGAGTTGAGGGTCCATTTCTGGGCTCTCAATTCTGTTCCATTGATCTATGTGTCTGTTTTTGTGCCAGTACCATACTGTCTTGATGATGACAGCTTTGTAATAGAGCTGGAAGTCCGGAATTGTGATGCCACCAGCTTTGCTTTTCTTTTTCAGTATTCCTCTGGCTATTCTGGGTCTCTTCTGGTTCCATACAAATTTTAGGATTATTTGTTCCATTTCTTTGAAAAAAGTGGATGGTATTTTGATGGGGATTGCATTGAATGTGTAGATTGCTCTAGGTAGCATTGACATCTTCACAATGTTGATTCTCCCAATCCATGAGCATGGAACGTTTTTCCATTTCTTTGTGTCTTCTTCAATTTCTTTCCTGAGTATTTTATAGTTTTCTGAGTACAGATCCTTTGCCTCTTTGGTTAGATTTATTCCTAGGTATCTAATGGTTTTGGGTGCAATTGTAAATGGGATAGACTCCTTGATTTGTCTCTCTTCTGTCTTGTTGTTGGTGTATAGGAATGCCACTGATTTCTGTGCATTGATTTTATATCCTGCTACTTTACTGAATTCCTGTATGAGTTCTAGCAGTTTTGGGGTGGAGTCTTTTGGGTTTTCCACATACAGTATCATATCATCTGCAAAGAGTGAGAGTTTGACTTCCTCTTTGCCGATTTGGATGCCTTTGATTTCTTTTTGTTGTCTGATTGCTGTGGCTAGGACTTCTAATACTATGTTGAATAGCAGTGGTGAGAGTGGACATCCCTGCCGCGTTCCTGACCTTAGGGGAAAAGCTCTCAGCCTTTCCCCATTGAGAATGATATTCGCTGTAGGTTTTTCGTAGATGGTTTTTATGATATTGAGGTATGTACCCTCTATCCCTATACTCTGAAGAGTTTTGATCAAGAAAGGATGTTGTACTTTGTCAAATGCTTTTTCTGCATCTATTGAGAGGATCATATGATTCTTGTTCTTTCTTTTGTTAATGTATTGTATCACGTTGATTGATTTGCGGATGTTGAACCAGCCTTGCAGCCCAGGAATAAATCCCACTTGGTCGTGGTGAATAATCCTTTTAATGTACTGTTGGATCCTATTGGCTAGTATTTTGGTGAGAATTTTTGCATCCATGTTCATCAAGGATATTGGTCTGTAATTCTCTTTTTTGATGGGGTCTTTGTCTGGTTTTGGGATCAAGGTAATGCTGGCCTCATAAAATGAGTTTGGAAGTTTCCCTTCCATTTCTATTTTTTGGAACAATTTCAGGAGAATAGGTATTAATTCTTCTTGAAATGTCTGATAGAATTCCCCTGGGAAGCCATCTGGCCCTGGGCTTTTGTTTCTTGGGAGATTTTTGATGACTGTTTCAATTTCCGTAGTGGTTATAGGTCTGTTCAGGTTTTCTATTTCTTCCTGGTTCAATTTTGGTAGTTGATACATCTCTAGGAATGCACCCATTTCTTCCAGGTTATCTAATTTGCTGGCATAGAGTTGCTCATAATATGTTCTTATAATTGTTTGTATTTCTTTGGTGTTGCTTGTGATCTCTCCTCTTTCATTCATGATTTTGTTGATTTGGGTCATTTCTCTTTTCTTTTTGATCAGTCTGGCCAGGGGTTTATCAATCTTGTTAATTCTTTCAAAGAACCAGCTCCTAGTTTCGTTGATCTGTTCTACTGTTCTTTTGGTTTCTAGTTCATTGATTTCTGCTCTGATCTTTATGATTTCTCTTCTCCTGCTGGGTTTAGGCTTTCTTTGCTGTTCTTTCTCCAGCTCCTTTAGATGTAGGGTTAGGTTGTGTATTTGAGACCTTTCTTGTTTCTTGAGAAAGGCTTGTATTGCTATATACTTTCCTCTCAGGACTGCCTTTGCTGTATCCCAAAGATTTTGAACAGTTGTGTTTTCATTTTCATTGGTTTCCATGAATTTTTTTAATTCTTCTTTAATTTCTTGGTTGACCCATTCATTCTTTAGTAGGATGCTCTTTAGCCTCCATGTATTTGAGTTCTTTCCGACTTTCCTCTTGTGGTTGAGTTCTAGTTTCAAAGCATTGTGGTCTGAAAATATGCAGGGAATGATCCCAATCTTTTGGTACCGATTGAGACCTGATTTGTGACCTAGGATGTGATCAATTCTGGAGAATGTTCCATGGGCACTAGAGAAGAATGTGTATTCCGTTGCTTTGGGATGGAATGTTCTGAATATGTCTGTGAAGTCCATTTGGTCCAGTGTGTCATTTAACATCTTTATTTCCTTGTTGATCTTTTGCTTAGATGATCTGTCCATTTCAGTCAGGGGGGTGTTAAAATCCCCCACTATTATTGTATTGTTGTCAATGTGTTTCTTTGCTTTTGTTATTAATTGGCTTATATAATTGGCTGCTCCCATGTTCGGGGCATAGATATTTACAATTGTTAGATCTTCTTGTTGGATAGACCCTTTAAGTAGGATATAGTGTCCTTCCTCATCTCTTATTACAGTCTTTGTTTTAAAATCTAGTTTGTCTGATATAAGGATTGCCACCCCAGCTTTCTTTTGGTGTCCATTAGCATGGTAAATGGTTTTCCACCCCCTCACTTTCAATCTGGGGGTGTCTTTGGGTGTAAAATGAGTCTCTTGCAGACAGCATATTGATGGGTCTTGTTTTTTAATCCAATCTGATAGCCTGTGTCTTTTGATTGGGGCATTTAGCCCATTTACATTCAGGGTAACTATTGAAAGGTATGAATTTACTGCCATTGTATTACCTGTAAGGTGACTGTTAACTGTCTGTTGTCTGTGTTCGTTTCTGCTCTTTGCTGCTTTTAGGTTCTCTCTTTGCTTAGAGGACCCCTCTCAATATTTCTTGGAGGGCTGGTTTCGTGTTTGCAAATTCCTTTAGTTTTTGTTTGTTCTGGAAGCTTTTGATCTCTCCTTCTATTTTCAATGATAGCCTAGCTGGATATAGTATTCTTGGCTGCATATTTTTCTCGTTTAGTGCTCTGAAGATATCTTGCCAGTCCTTTCTGGCCTGCCAGGTCTCTGTGGATAGGTCTGTTGCCAATCTAATGTTTATACCATTGTAGGTTACATATCTCTTCTCCCGAGCTGCTTTCAGGATTTTCTCTTTGTCTCTGAGACTCGTAAGTTTTACTATTAGATGTCGGGGTGTTGACCTATTTTTATTGATTTTGAGAGGGGTTCTCTGTGCCTCCTGGATTTTAATGCCTGTTTCCTTCCTCACATTAGGGAAGTTCTCTGCTATAATTTGCTCCAATATACCTTCTGCCCCTCTCTCTCTCTCTTCTTCTTCTGGGATCCCAATTATTCTAATGTTGTTTCGTCTTATCGCATCACTTATCTCTCGAATTCTGCCCTCGTGATCCTGTAGTTGTTTCTCTCTCTTTTTCTCAGCCTCTTTATTTTCTATCATTTGGTCTTCTATATCGCTGATTCTCTCTTCTGCCTCATTTATCCTAGCATTTAGTGCCCCCATTTTTGATTGCACCTCATCAATAGCCTTTTTGATTTCGATTTGGTTAGATTTTAGTTCTTTTATTTCTCCAGAAAGGGTTTCTCTAATAACTTCCACGCTTTTTTCAAGCCCAGCTAGTATCTTTAAAGTCATGATTCTGAACTCTAGGTCCGACATCGTACTAATGTCCGTATTGAGTAGGTCCCTGGCTGACGGTACTACCTCTTGTTCTTTTTGCTGAGGTGATTTCTTTCGTCTTGTCATTTTGTCCAGAGGAGAATAGATGAATGAGAGAACAAAAGGCTAACAGGTTTACTACGTCCCCAGCAAATATACTGTATACAAATCAGAAAAGACCTGAAACCAGGGGAAAAGAAAGGGAAAGAAAGAAAAAAGAAAGAGAAAAAGAAAAAAAAAAGAAAAAAAAGATAAAAACAAAAACAAAACAATTCAAAAAAGGCAGAATATGATCAAATATGATCAGGCTAGTGCATAGATCAGTGCCACACACTAGATTTTGGGCGTATTTTGGTCTGTTAGAAAAAAGTGCCTCCTAAAATTTTAAAGGAAGAAAGACATATATGTACAAAATAAGGGTTGATACAATGAAGGGATGGAAGATGACTGTAAAGATGAAAATTATAAAAGATTTTATAAAAGGACTTGGTAAGATAAGTTGTTTGAAAAAAGAAAGAAGATTTAAGGAAAAAAAAAAAAAAAAAGGAAAAAGGGAGAGAATGTGATCAGGCAGGAGACTAGAACAAAGCCATACACTAGTGATTTAGGGTATATTTTGATCTGTTAGAAGAAACTGTACCTCAAAATTTTAAAGAGAGAACAACTTATATATATATGCCAAAAACAAGGATAACTACTATGAAGGGATAAAATATGACTCTAAAAATGAAAAAAAAAAAATTTTTTTTTTTAAAAAAAAGGGATTTATAAGATGTTGGTTGAAAAAGGGAAAAAGAAAAATAAAAAAAAGTCAACAAAAATTAACTTTGATGAAATAATGAATCATGGTAAAAAAAAAAAAAAAAAAGAAGCCATGAATCTATGTGCAGTATTCCCCTAGCGCTGGAGTTCTCCTATTCTCCTTGATCGATCAACTTGGTCTTGGCTTGCTGGCTGTTTGTGTTGATCTTCTGGGGGAGGGGCCTGTTGCTGTGGTTTCCAAATGTCTTTGCCGGAGGCGGAATTGCCCCGCCCTTGTCGGTCCGGGCTAAGGAAGCTGCTCCAGTTTGCTCTCAGGAGCTTTTGTTCCCTGCAAGCTCTCGGCACAGCTTTGGAGGACCAGGGCGAAAATGGCGGCCTCCCAGTCTCCGCCCGGAGGAGCCGAGAACTCAGGGCCCCACTCCTCAGTGCGCCCCCAGAGAAAAGCAGTCACTCCCGTGTCCCCGGTCTCCGGCCGCTCTCCGTGCTCACCCGGCCTGTGATCGAGCGTTGCTATCTCTGGCACCCGACCCCGCTCGGAGTCTCCAAATCCAGCAGATCCCTGCAGTGCGTTCCCGCACCGCTCCTCCCCGGGAAGGAAGGGGAGTCTCCCCGGATCTGCTGCTTGTTGGGTCCTTGCTGGGGGAGCCGTGCCCCGACTGGGCCGCAGATCACAGTTTATGGCCACCCCGAGCTGAGAGCCCGCGACTCTGCTCCGTATCTGCAGCCGGCTTCCCCGCCCCGACACCTGGGAGCTCTGCCGCACTCAGGCACCCCCGGTCTCTCTGTGACCCCAAGGGTCCTGAGACCACACTGTCCCGGGAGGATTCCACCCCCCGCTTAGCCACTGCAGCGACGTCCCTCCGCCGAGCCAACTTTTAAAAGGTCCGATTTTGTGCTCCGCGGCTCTAGCACTTGCCAGAAGCGGCCGACGGAGGCCCCTCCCCCGCCGTCTCTCCTCCCGAATATCGCCTCGGATTCACTTCTCCGCACGTCCTACCTTCCAGTAAGTGGTCGCTTCTCTGTTCAGAGAGTTGTTGCTACTCTCCTGTTCGATCTCCTGTTGAGTTCGTAGGTGTTCAGAATGGTTTGATCCCTATTCAGCTGAATTCCTGAGACCAGACAAAATCTAGGTCTCCTACTCCTCCGCCATCTTGCTCCGCCCCCTAAAACCATTTTCTTTATTCATCCACTGATGGACTCTTGCATTGTTTCTATAGTTTGGTTATTGTAAATAATGCTTCAGTGCAATGGAGGTGCAGATATCTTTTGAAGTTTAGTGTTGTCATTTTCTTTGGAAAAATACCTAGCAGTGAAATTGCTGGATCATATGGTAATTTTGTTTTTAATTTTTTGAAGAATCTCCATAATGTTTTCCTTATTGGCTCTACAGATTTATATTTCTATTAACAATGCACAAGTGTTCCTTTCTCTACACATCCTCACCAACACTTGTTATTTTTTGTCTTTTTTACAATAGCCATTCTGACAGGTGTGTGGTGATATCTGATGTGGTTTTCATTTGCATTTCCTTGATGATGAGTAATGTTGAGCATCTTTTCATGGGTCTATTGGCCATATGTAAATCTTCTTTGGGAAAATGTCTATTTAGAACATCTGCTCATTTTTTAAATCAGATTGTTTGCTATTGAAGTGTATGAAAAAAAAACAGTAATAGTATTAGCTAATCTACAGATCTTACTCAAATTTCACCAACTGTCCCATTAATTTTGTTCCAGGATCCAATTCAGGATCACACACTACACTTAGTTATCATGTCTCCTTAATGTCCTTTAATCTGGAAAGTACCCTCAGTCTCTTTTTCTTTCATAATCTTGACTCTTATGAAGAATAATGGCTAGTTATAGAATGTCCATCAATTTGGGTTCATGTAATGTTTTCTTCATGGTTGAATTTAGGTTATGCATTTTTTTGCAAGAATACCATAAAAGTAATATTGGCACTTTTCTCAGTGCATCATGTCAATAGTCAATAAACATTGCAATCTTATACATTATGGACAGTGAAGGACCACTAAATATTTGAGGACAGTCTATAACATGAAAAACAGAGACATAAATCCCCCCAAGAAACAAATAGAAATAAGGGAGTCAGAGGAATCAGAATCAAGTCAGACTACAGGAGAAATACTTTAGAAAAACTATAATTAACATTCTCTGGCAGATGAAACATCTGTCAAACAGAATAGGAACTTATAAAAAAGAAGCACTTAGAGAATAAAAAAGAGCTGTTGGGAATTAAAAATATAACTGTAATAAAAAGTTTAATATAGAGTTGGAAAATAGAGTTAAAGAAATTTCTCAAAAAGTAGGACTAAAAGACAAAAGAAAAGACTTATTCCCCAAATAAGGAAATTACAGGACAAATTTGTCTACATCTAAATAACAGGCATTCCAGAGAGAAAAAAGAAAAGGGAAGAAATTATCAAAGAAGCATTTAAGAAATTTCCCTTAAACTCGAGCAAATGAATTTTGAGAGTGAAAGGTCCCACTGAGTATGAGGCAAAATGCATGAAAAAACATGCACAGCAAGGCATATCACTGTGATATTTCAGAGTATCACAGATAAAGAAATTCTAAGCTTTTAGAGCTGGTGAGACACAAAACAGATTATACACAAAACTGAAAGACAAGAGAAAAATGTCTTCTAAATTGTGGGAGAAAAATACTTCCTACATTGAATTCTATACCCAGCCAAAATATCTTCTTTAATAATGAAGGTAGAATAAAGACATTTTCAGACACTGGTGTTCTTAGTAAGGTAACAGAGGATATATTCCACCAAAATAAGGGAGTACATCATAATAAGGGAAGATGCAGGAGATTCAAGATGGGAGACAAGAAAAGAGGATCTCCCAAATGATGGGGGAAGGGAACTTTCAGAATAACAACAGTGTAAGATCTACAGAAAAACCAGTGCATACTGGAGCAGGAAGATGGATGGCTATAAGAAGGATGCTTCCAGAAGAACAGAAATAATCGTATCTACCTAATAAGGTTTTGTTAGAATTAAATAATATACATATAGTGCTTTGCATAATACTCAGCATTCAATAAATGTTAGCTGTTGTATTTGAAATGCTGGATTCTGTAATGAAGCCCCTGCTCCTTTTCTAATAAAATAGTCTGTAGACATTTCAAACAGGTACATAAAATAAAAGGAGCATGGCTAGAGACTGAAGCCTAGCAAATTAATTTAGGGCCATATTCTTATTTTAGAACATGAGTTGATAATTTTTGAAATGTACAAGTTAGCTTTTAGTTATACCTTCAAGGCTGTTCTATGGTATGGTTCTTTATTCTTGTTTTTATTGCAACTAGACGCTGTAAATCTGATCTTTTTTTTTAATTTTATTTTATTACGTTATGTTAATCACCATACATTACATCATTAGTTTTTGATGTAGTGTTCCATGATTCATTGTTTGCATATAACACCCCGTACTCCATTCAATACATGCCCTCTTTAATACCCATCACCAGGCTAACCCATCCCCCCCACCCCCGTCCCCTCTAGAACCCTCAGTTTGTTTCTCAGAGTCCATAGTCTCTCATGGTTCATCTCCCCCTCCAATTTACCCCCCCTTCATTCTTCCCTTCCTACTATCTTTTTTTTTTTTTTAACATATAATGTATTATTTGTTTCAGAGGTACAGGTCTGTGATTCAACAGTCTTACACAATTCACCATAGCACATACCCTAGAAGCTATAAATAAGTAAGAAAGTAAAATACAACAAAATATAGTAAAATCCTAACCAGGATGACTGAAGAATAAAATATTTTGGTTAATTGAATGATCTAATTAACTTAGTTTAGGCTTCACCAGATGAAGAAATAAACCACTTCTTATTTTGTTTTGTTTTGTCTTATTGAATAGCCTCGCCCTTAGTAAACTGAACAGAGTAAACATCTACCTGTTTGATAATTCATGATCTTTCAGTGCTTCAAAAACATGGTTGTGGTCAATCACCACTGGAGTTAACACAGTTATTGAACAGGATTTCTCAACTTGGGCACTACTGTCAATATGAGCCAGATAAATTTTTTGCTGTGGGGGCTGTCCTGAGCATTGAAGGATGTTAGCAACATTCTTGAACTCTACCCACTAGATGTCAATAGCACCCCTCCTCCAGTTGTGACAACCAAACATGTCTCCTGGGATTGCCAAATGTCCCGCGGCTGGCTAAACTGTCCCTGGTTGAGAGCCACTGCTAAAGAAGGTATAAAATAGAATGTCTCCAACAGTGAGTAAAAGACCCTCCCTCTTCAAATAACACCTTTATTGAGATATAATTTATATAATATACAATCAATCCACTTTACTGAGATATAAACTATATAATATACAATTCATCCACTTTAGAACATTTTTATTACTCCAAAAAGAAAATCCATACCTATTAGCAGTCACTGCCTATTTCCCCCTTCTTGCCTTAGCCCTAAGCAACCATCAATCTACTTTCTGTCTCCATGGATTTGCCTATTCTGGACATTTCATATAAACGGAGTCACATAATATATAGTCCTTTATGACTGGCATCTTTCACTTAAAATAATGTTTTCAAGGTTCATTCACATTGTAGCAAATATTGGTACCTTACTCCTTTTTAAATTCTGAATATTATATTGTATGGATATATCGTAGTATTTGTCTATCAGTTGATTGACATTTGGGTTGTCCCCATTTTTTGGCTATTATAAAAAATGCTGCTATGAACATTCAAGCACAAGTTTTTGTGCTGATATGTTTTCATTTCTCTTGGGTATATACTTAGCAATAAAATTGCTCAGTCATATGGTAACTCTGTTTAACCTTAGGAACTGCAATACTTTCCAAAGTGACTGTACCATTTTATATTAACACCACCACTGTATGAGGGTTCTGACTTCTCTATATCCTTAACAACACTTATTATTATCTATCTTTTTGATATAGCTCTCTTAGTCGGTATGAAGTAGTATCTAATTGTGATTCTTTTTGCATTTCCCTGATGGCCAATGACGTTGGGCATCTTTTCATGTACTTATTGTGCTCCTTATTTCTCAAAATCTCTTCACTTAGAAATCTTCCCTACAGATTGTTTCCATTGCAGAAGCAGGCCTGTCACTGTGGAACAGAAAGGAAACATCTCATTCCATATATTCCTCCATGTTCCTTGTTCACTGATTGCATTTTGTGAACAAAAGCACAGAATAAAAATTCTGCTTAATGAAAACTTCTTTGTCTCAAGAAATTCTGGTATGACAAAGATACAAATGTAGGGATCCGAAGGGCACCCCAATGTTTATAGCAGCAATGTCCACAATAGCCAAACTGTGGAAAGAGCCAAGATGTCCCTCGACAGATGAATGGATATAGAAGATGTGGTATATATACACAATGGAATATTATGCAGCCATCAAAAGGAATGAGATCTTGCCATTTGCAACGACGTGGATGGAACTGGAGGGTGTTATGCTGAGTGAAATAAGTCAATCAGAGAAAGACATGTATCATATGACCTCACTGATATGAGGAATTCTTAATCTCAGGAAACAAACTGAGGGTTGCTGGAGTGGTGGGGGGTGGGAGGGATGGGGTGGCTGGGTGATAGACACTGGGGAGGGTATGTGCTATGGTGAGCGCTGTGAATTGTGCAAGACTGTTGAATCACGGATCTGTATTTCTGAAACAAATAATGCAATATATGTTAAGAAAAAAAAGAAGCAGCAGTTAGCAGGAGGGGAAGAATGAGGGGGAGTAAGTCGGAGGGGGAGACGAACCATGAGAGACAATGGACTCTGAAAAACAAACTGAGGGTTCTAGAGGGGAGGGGGTAGGGGGATGGGTTAGCCTGGTGATGGGTATTAAAGAGGGCACGTTCTGCGTGGAGCACTGGGTGTTATGCACAAACAATGAATCATGGAACACTACATCAAAAACTAATGATGTAATGTATGGTGATTAACATAACAATAAAAAATTAAAAAAAAGAAATTCTGGTATGTAAAAACACATTTTAAGAACTTCTTGCAATGCATCTTCCTTCTTTAAAACAAGTGATCTAAAATGAGTTTCATAACTTCTACTTAAAATGAAATGGTCCCAAAGAACTATATTTCTAATATTAGAAGAATGAACAAATTTTCCAAACTAAAAGTCAATATACATGGTCTGAGGAGATGGAGAATATGAAACTGGGAATTATCCTGGAAAGTCTGGGACATATGGTTGCTATAAATATAGGACAATTAGAAGTTCTTTTTCCATTTACAAAGAAAAAGTAATAGTTTTAAATTCATTCCTATGAAGGCAAGTCAGTCTGTGATGTTCATTAATGTTTCTCTGGCCAACCAATTGTTCCAAATTCTGAATATCAAGCATTTCTTTGCAAGAGTTATTACCTATATTTGAGCTGCATGCAGCTGACTTCATAAAGCAAATTTGCATTTGGTAAAATATAAGTAATTTTAAAACACCTGAAATCTGAGTAAAATTTAGAACAGCAGGTGATTTTTAAACAGGACCATCTGTAGTGGGCACAGTTCTGTCAGTAGATAATACTTTTTCTAATATTTTAAAGATAAGAATTCCAGTTTCCTAAAACAATTTTTAGAATATAAAAAAAGAAAAATCCAAATTGCTCTTTTTGCAAAACTTCAATTAGAACTATAGATGGCTCTAAGTTTAGAAGGACAAACTATTATTAACTTTGATAAGGCTGCATAGCAGTTGAATTTCTGCTTTAAAAGAACCCAATGTTACAAAATACCAGAAATTTAAAAACAAAGTGCCATAGCTTTGAAGAATACTGAATACTTGCCTTTAAAATGTCTCCATTAAATTGGAGTTAGAAATAATTGCCCAGGGCAAATCTACTGTATAAAAGCAAAATAATAAAGGAAGACTCACTTCCTTACAATCAAAGCCAAACAACATAGCCAAAGATTATTTTTGCTGTAATATCCAACTTTTACTTTCAATTATGTTTTTTAATCAGTGAAAATGAAATTTTTTTAAAAAATTTTATTTATTTGACAGAGAGAGAGATATCGAGAGCAAAAACACAAGCAGGGGGAGTGGGAGAGGGAGAAGCAGGCTTCCCGCAGAGCGGGGAGCCCGATGTGGGGTTTGATCCCAGGACCCTGGGATTGTGACCTGAGCCGAAGGCAGATGCCTAACCATCTGAGCCACCCAGGTGCCCCAAAAATGAATTTTATACATGAATAAAAATAATTTTATACATGAATAACCTTATATAAATATAGCATAGTTTCAGTTTGCAGACTTAGCCAACAGCACTTTTTTTTTTTATAAAGATGATCTTTTAAAGTAATTTTAAAACAAAGGTAATGCATGCACAGGGTACAAAATTAAAAGGGAAAAGGTTCCCAGCCCCCATCTATCTAACTCTACCCTCTGTCATTCCAAGAGGCAATAGCTTCTATTTTTGTGTGTTTGATATGTTTGGGTCTGAAACTATTCAGTTTTCTCTGACATACTGTTATGCATCTTGCTTTTTTCTCTTCAACAGTTATCTCTAGGACTTTGTCCAATATCAGACCACGTAGAGACGCTTTACCTGCGGCTCTCTAGTATGCCATTGTATAGAACACCAAAATTTATTTCACTAGTCCCTGACTGACAGATATTTCAGTTGTTTCTAATCTTTTTTCTGTTATAAACAATACCTCAATGAATAAACTTCTATTTTTTATATTGCATGTAATCTGAGATAATTTTCATTTTGTGTAATAATAAAGACAACAGTAGATTAATCTGAACTAATCTCTAGTAGAAACAGATCTCAGTGACTGACTGGATGTTACAGAAGGGAATTGTGTCCAGAGTAAGCCAAAACCACATATAAATTTTCAAAGATCAAAGATTCAAGATCAAAAGTGCGCATTTGAATCAATGTCTTACTCAGTGCCAATAACTACTGTCTTCACACAGCTATATTCAAATTGTCTATGTGCAAATGTCATGATTCTTCTGTGCAGATCACTGAAACTTTAAAAAAAGGAATTGGAGTGGGAAGCAAAAATGAAACAATAAATCCATAGCTATAAAAATGTTCAAACTGGGGATGCCTAGGTGGCTCAGTCAGTTAAGCATCTGACTTTTGATCTCAGCTCAGGCCTTGATCTCAGGATTATGAGTTCAAGCCCCGCATTGGGCTCCATTGTTTCAAATCTGTATTTCCAAGCAAAGGAAAATTACAAGAGGACTAAATGTATAAAGTTATAATTTAACTAGGCAATACCTACTACTAGATTTATTTAAAAATAAATGAATGAATAAATGAATAAATGCAAACTGTTGTTAATCATATTTAAATTAAGAGATCAAGAGATATTTCAGAGATCATAAAAGATGAGAGTAAAAAGCTCTGAAGCTGAGACAATAAAAGTGAAATCACCTAAAATCTCTATTAGGCAAATTTAGACTTTTATTCTATTATTTATGTTAAGATGATAAATATTTTCTT
The DNA here is from genome assembly GCF_009762305.2 of Zalophus californianus. Classification (NCBI taxonomy): domain Eukaryota; kingdom Metazoa; phylum Chordata; class Mammalia; order Carnivora; family Otariidae; genus Zalophus; species Zalophus californianus. Next base: position 96,784,250 of record NC_045600.1, read on the forward strand.
GAACACATGAAAAATTGATATCTTAATACAGAGGGTATTAGCTCATGCGAATATCTGAGAAAAATAAGTAAAACTTTTATGAACGAACCCATCTATAGCATTTAAAAAAAATCAGGGACCATATATTTTCTGCTTCCAAAATTCTGTAAAAGGCTACTGTTTTTAATGAACATCCTTACTCTCACAATCCATACTACATAGATTCACACATCTTAGATGTTATAAATAAAAAAAATCATAAAACGACTCTAGCTTACCTATTTTCTAACATATGCAGATCTTACTAACTAAAACTGCATTTGCATAGCCTCTGCCTTCCTCCTTCCATACTGACTCACGCTATACTATGACCTACTAATTTTAAATGTTTTTCTGGAAATTCAAGATTTATTGATTCAATCTTTTTCGTATGTTGAAGGGAAAACGGTGTTAGCTAAACAAACAGTATAATCTGATCTAGGCTATAAAATCATAGTGCTATGGAAACGGGATGTCTTTAAGCAAACATTCAACGTCCCACGCTTGTGATCTGCTCAGCCAACCAGCCAGCCTGTCTGGTAGATTTAACTGTAAGACACACACTGTACTTGTTCTTTGACAATAGCTTCATACTGCTTGAAAATTTGGGTACATGTGTTCTACAGCCTCTAGCAACTCTCATATTTTTAAAGGGATTTTTACTTAATAGATGCGGGTAGGAAGTCAGGAGAGGCCACTGTCTAAATCAGTTTTGGTTTGAACTATCCTCCTCTGAATTTCAGTTTCTTTGGAGGGCTCCACTTGATAATCATCACATGCTTGTGAAAACTGACGATTTACTTGAATACATTTCTCTATCTTTACATGCTTTAGAGTTTAGCTTATAATTTACTCTGAGGATTTTCAAATACAAACCATTTTTTAAAAATATGCTACCGAAGAGAAGGACTTCAAAGCAGACAAGAACAGGAATCAGACTGTGTTATTGAACCTGAACAGGATTTTATAATCATTTTCAAAATTAAGCTTTAATATATCCAACATACTTTTATAAGCAATTTATTTTGTATGCCCCCTAAACCAAAGGACTATAGAAGATAAGAATAAAGTTTTGCATTTATTACAACTTTCTCCCCGCTTCACAAAAGGTGAAAGTCTCATCAATTTTCTCCATTGTTTCAAATTTGTATTTCCAAACAAAGGAAAATTACAAGAGGACTAAACGTATAAAGTTATAATTTAACTAGGAAATACCTACTACTAGATAACTGAAAAAAGGGACAAGGCTCTTCCTTCCAGAGAGAAAAATATTCATTCTTGATTGAAAATAAATAGACACAGAGTCATCCTCCGGAGCTCCAATAAATTATGTTACTACCTTTTTCTTTCTAGGAAGGTCTGCCAAGCTATTAGGGAATAAAAAAAAGGTAAACTTTTGAAGAGACTGAAGCTAATAATCTCTGGAGAATTCTATCTGTAGTCTAAGCGAGAAATTAGTAGATAGCTTCCACTTTTGTGAAAGATCTAGTGACTTTAATTCTAAGACCCAAAGAGCTGTGTAAAACCTCAGATATTAATTTAAAAACAAGTAAGTGTGAGAAGACAAACTAAAATCATCACTTTAAAATGGATAAAGGGAAGTTAGGGCAGCTGGGGAAGTTGTCTAGAGGCTTCTGCTTCCAGCCCTAAGCTAGAGTTTCAAAGGATTCGGGTTGAGTTAGTCCATTCAAGTGGTTTTCAAACTTCTGGGGTAGGGTCTGAGGATTTGTAGTTCCTACAAGTCCTCGAGTGATACTCATGCAGTTGATCCAGTAGTCACATCAAGAGAACCACATCTCTATTTAGTTCAATTTCTAAAAAAAACCAGGAAGAATAAATAATGATAACAGCTGAAGAAGAATGAGCAGGGCATCTAAATTTATCTATTTTTATCCTGCCTACTTCCAAATGGATTTGGCAGTTTAGAGATAACACACAATGTAAATTAAGACACTTCAAGATAACAGAACAGAATTCCTCTAAAAGAAACAAAAGGAGTCAGGTTCTTGCATTTCTTTTTAGCTTAAATTGCAAAAATAAAAACATATTTTCTAATTATAACAATCCTCTTTTCAAAACCTTTGAAGACTTGCTATTGAAGAAACATCATTTCCCCAGTGTGTTCTGAAGAATCACAGATCTGCTAGGTACTAAAAGAGGCCAAAGGTGGTCACATAATTGGGAAACATTTGGTTAAACAAAACTCAAAAGTTTATTTCCTGTAGGACTTTTAGAAACTTCACTAGTGTGCATTTTGACATTCCAAGAAATATAGCATGTGGCACTATACAAACTTATTTCTCAATAGGATGGGTTTATATGAGGTATCTTACAGACTGGTGAGGAACACATTTCAAAAATACTGGTCCAGAAGAACTATAAATTTCTTAGCATGGGATGCTAGGCCTTTCCTAGCATTTCCAATCTACCTTGCAGCCTCATCTATTAAGACCCCCAGTAGCGTAATATGCTTTTGCTGAACAAATCCTATTTCCCCCTCTCAAACTCACTTATGCTTCCTGGAAAGTTTTCCTCTCTCTGCCTGTGTAAATTCTACTCATGAGGCCCAGCTCAGTGCCATTCTAATGGAACTTGTCTTCAAGAGACTAAATTGCTAATTTCCTCCTCTGTAATTCTACTTCACTTGTATCTTTTAACATCCGTATGACAGTTCTCTTCTACTCCAAAAAAATTATTAAATTGATTTTTTTAAAAAATTGAAATGGCCTAACTTACTAGAACGTATCATCTTTATGTCAATTAATACCTCCTTTATAAAAAACTAGCTATTTAGACCACAGGAAGTACTCTATGATGTGGAGATAACTTACTTAATAGTTCTAGCATTGTGAAAGCAAATGAGCAACACGACGGGAAATGCTACAACACTCAAAAAAGATGGTATCAAATTTTCCTTTTTAGGCAATAGACTAAGTCCCCCATTTTAAGAGGATTAGTATGTTGAACATTGTTGGAGCAAAAATCAAAAGGGTTAAATAACCTGCTCGACTCCCTGTAGTCTGACTGCCTTCTTCAACCTGGACTTGAACTTAGTTTTCTGCCACCAGTGTGATAACCTGGTAATGTATGGGCTCCAGATTGGTATATTGATTCCCTGTCCATGTCAAAGCCATAGTCAAAGCTATGTTCCTAGATCATTTACTGGCTTTTCAGCCTCAGAAAAAGGTTTTCAGCCAGTTTTCTTAGTTGTAAGGGGCTGTCTTCCTTAGGAAATGGTGGTATGACCTCTCCCTACTGTCTCTAGCCTTCCCCATCTGCGCCTGACCTTTTCTGCCTTTTAGGGACCATGAATCATTCACTCTCCCACCCTTGGCCTATAGAATCCACCACTTGCAATCTGCACATGGTTGGTAAATTTTGACAGATAGAACATTCTGCACAAATCTATTATTCAAGTTCCATGAGATTACAATCGTGATTTCTTCTTAATACTATGCCCAAATTTAAAAAATACATCCATGAGGTGAAATCCACACTTAGATTCAGATGAAACTACCCCATTTAATAGTTTAAATATAATTTAAGAATGTTTAAAAATGTTTAAAGGGAAGATTAAAAATAATCCCTAAGTTTTGCCACATTGTGCTGGGCTTACCAATGTCTGGCTCATAATAGGAAGTCATTATTTTGCTCATTAGTCAATTGCTCCAGATTTTAGTCATCTTTAAAGGTAACTGAATCTGAAATCTAAAAACCACTGAACTTCATACTACATATGTGTCTTCAGCATATTAAACAGTAGCGAGCATTAGTGGGTCTGGAGAACACCCATGACAATTCAGGATTTATCAAAGTTTTCTGACTACTTGAATGAGGTGATCCTCCTGCAAACTCTCAAGGCAAGCACCCTTGAGGCTACAATCACTTCAACTCTCTGATCCTTACTTTAAAAACTATTTTACATATTCTCTTTGTCTTCCTCACTTAGACTGGCCCATCAAAAGTTGGGATGATGTCTTCTATTCTTTTGTATTTCACAATAAAAAAGTATTTTTAAAAAAATCTGCTTGCTGGAGTTTCAGTAGTATTTTTCCTAACTGATAAATAGTATTAAGCAGAAACCAGGCAAAGGGACTGGCAAATACTTTCAAAGATTTATTGTCAGTAAAATGACTATATTAAGAGAGGACCTGAAGGGACTGGCCCAAGAATATCTCTAAACAACAAAGAAAATAATGTATTATCAAATGATTCCCAGTGTTTCTTGCCCTCCTCCTCCACCTCTTCCTCCCTCTCCCTGTTCTTCTTCATTTTTTGTAAACTTTGGTAGAAGACTACTTATGTACTGGTAGAAAGAAATGTTTTCTCTAACAACTTTTACCTTTTGAAATAATCTCTTTTAAGTTTTTAGAAAAAATTTCAGAATTAGAAACTCATTATTCTTATGATTTGATTACCTGATCATTTGGTCAAGTGTAAATTTAGCTGATCTATAAACAGTTTTAAAAGTTCTCCCCAGGGTTGAAAACTCATATAATTTTTATTGAAGAATATAATGTATCAATGAAAACAGGGGGGCAGGGGGAAGGATGTGGGTTACTGTTGTTTAAGAAAATAAGAACTCAATGGATTCCTTTAAACCCCAAATTTCCTTGCTTAAACAGCAGGTACCAGTGGAGAAAAATAAGGTCACTGAGATGTGGCTCTACTCCTTCAGCCATTACAGCTACCAAGCACTGTAGCTTTAGGCGCCTTCCTCAATAGACTGGAGCACTGTCAAAGTTAACAGGGGTATCCATGGCTTGAGGCTCAGGATGTAATGTTCTAGAGAAACCCTGTCCAATAGAACTTTCTGCAATAATGGAAATATTCTATATCTGTGCTGTCCAATGCAGTAGCCACTAGTTACTTGTGGCCCCTGACCATTTGAAATGTGTCTAGTACAGATGAGGTTCAGAATTTTAAAATTTGATTTCATTTAAATGAATTTAAATCTCCATGGCCACACACGGTTACTGGCCCCTGTATTGGACTGTGGAGTTCTAGTAAATTTTTTAGTAAAACAATACCCTCTGGTTTTAAGCTTTTACTTTTAGTTTTTGCCCAGCCATTCAGACATGTCCCCAAAGCTGTCTAACTACTCCTCACCATACTGTATTTGGAATCATGACTCCATTTTTTAAAAAATCAGTTTGGTTTATCATACCTAAGGAAAGGTTGAGTTAAACTTAAAGTATGCCTTTGGGAAATAAGTCACCCTAAGAAAAGAAGGAGCCCAGTGGGACATAGCAGTACCCCAAAGTGACAATGCCTATAAATACAAAGCTAGCAATAACAGTGCTCAACTGGACTGGATTTGTTCAAGAGTGCATGGTATCCTTCTCTTGGGAACCCCAGAAATAGTGAAGACTACTTTACAACTGCCTGGGATCTTTTGTGGACAGAAGAGAAGGGCTAAATCAGTGAAACTTGGGTTATAACTGTCATTTCATCTCCACTAGCACCTGTACTCTGGTGAATCTTGGGAAAACTTAGGTTACTTGTATTCAGTACGCAGATTTGATGGGCTTTTATCAGTATAATATATTTTGGCATTTTTACCACCTCTCTGATAAAATTTTTACATGATAATTCAGGATAATATCCAAAATAATTTTAGGAGGTTAAAAAAAAATCCCAAGAGCCAAATACATACTTTCTTTCAGTAAAGGGAATGATAACTATAAGAAGGCTATTTTTAAAACCCCACCAGATACACAAAATTACTTACATGAATTATATAAAATTGAGTTTTTTATGAATACCCCAAAGACAGTAACTATATAAATATGAAATTATAATAGCTGAGTTACTTTGCTTTTACCCTATTGATAACTGCCAACCAGCCATTTTAAATGTTTTATTTTTATTTATTCATGAGAGTCAGAGAGAGAGAGAGAAGCAGAGGGAGAAGCAGGCTCACCACAGAGCAGGGAGCCCGATGCAGGACTCGATCCCAGGACCCCGGGATCATGACCTGAGCCGAAGGCAGACGCTTAACCATCTGAGCCACCCAGGCGCCCAACCAGCCATTTTAATATTAAGATAAATTTATTAGGATAAATTAATATGCACACTGGGATATGTTTCCTTTTGTAAATGTAATCTTTTGTTAAAAACATTAAAAAAAATAGAGATAATAGAAGATCATTTGATTCCTAAAGATCAAAATAAAATAAAAACCAAGTTATAATGTGATTTTTACAAAGTAAGATATTTAATGTTTTCAAATATTATAAACAATGAAAATGAACTTAAATGAAAATAGTGCTTAATGAAAACTGTGATATCTTAAAACAACTATTAAGAGACTCTGAATAGGCCTATATCTATAAAAGAAATTAATTAATAATTAATAATTCTCCAAAACAGAAAGCCCCAGGCCCAGATGGGCTCACTGGTGAATTCTACCAAACATTTAGGGAAGAAATTACACCAATTCTCTATAAACACTTTCAGAAGACAAAAGCAGAGGGGATACTTCCTAATTCATTCTATGGAGCTAGAATTACCCTAAAATCAAAACTAGACAAAGACACTACAAGAAAGGAAAACAACAGACCATTATCTCTCATGAACACTGATACAAAAATCTTCAACAAAATATTAGCAACTTGAATCCAACAATGTATAAAAAGAATTATACACCATAACCAAGTGGGATTTAGACCAGGTGGAAAATTATTTCAACATCTGAAAATCAATTATCATGATATATCACATCAACAGGCCAAAGAAGAAAAAAATCACAAGATTATATCAATAGGTGCAGAAAAAAAATTTTACAGGGGCGCCTGGGTGGCTCAGTTGGTTAAGGAACTGCCTTCGGCTCAGGTCATGATTCTGGAGTCCCGGGATCGAGTCCCACATCAGGCTCCCTGCTCAGCGAGGAGCCTGCTTCTCCCTCTAACCCTCCCCCCTCTCATGTACTCTCTCTCTTTCTCGTTCTCTCAAATAAATAAATCTTAAAAAAAAAAAAACACTTTACAAAACCCAATAGCAATCCACGACAAAAGTGTTCAGTAAACTAGGAATAGAGGTGAACTTCTCCAATTTGATAAGGAATGTCTATAAAAAACCTCCATCTGACATTATGCTAAGTGGTGAAAAACTAGAAGCTTTCCCACCACGATCAGCAACAGGCAAAGATGCCCCCTCTCACCACTCCTTTCAGCATTGTAGTGAAGGTCCTAGTTGATATAATAAGAAAAGGAAATAAAAAATATACAGATTAAGAAAGAAGAAATAAAACTGTCTTTGCAAATGATATTATTGTCTTTGTAGAAAATCCAAAAGATTTGACAAAAAAACTGCAGCTAATGAGCAATTTTCATAAGGTCACAAGATACAATATTAATATAGAAAAGTTGATTCCTTTCCCATATAGTAGCAATTAACAAGAACTTGAAATTAAAACCACAGTATCATTTACACTAGCATCCCCCAAACAGAAATAGTTAAATATAAACCTAACAAAATACAAGATCTATAAGAAAAACTACAAAATTGATGCATGAATTTGAAGAAAAACTAAATAGATGAAGAGATATTCCATGTTCACAGATAGGAAGACTCAATATTGTCAAGACATTGGTTCTTTCCAACTTGATTTATGGATTTAACGCAATCCCAATCAAAATCCTAGCAAGTTATTTTGTGAATTTCAAAAATTGATTCTAAAATTTATATGGAGAGGCAAAAGAACAGTCAACAAAATAGTGAAGAACAAGAACAAAATTGAAGGAATGACACCACCTCACTATTAAACTATGATAATCCAGACAGTGTGGTAATGGTGAAATAATAGGCAAAGAGTTCAATGCAACAGGATAGAGAGCCCAGCAATAGACCCACATAAATAGTCAACTGATCTTTTTTGTTGTTCATTTATTTAAATTCAATTTAATTATCATATAGTGTATTATTAGTTTCAGAGGTAGAATTTCGTGATTCATCGGGTACATATAACACCCTGTGCTCATTACATCAAGTGCCCTCCTTAATGCCCATCACCCAGATACCCATCCCCCAACAGTCAACTGATCTTAAACAAAGGAACAAAGATAATACAATGGAGAAAATACAGTCTTTTCAACAAATGATGCTGGGATGACTGGGTAGTCAGATAAAAAAAAAGAGAGAGAGAGAGAGAGAGAATCTAGACACAGACCTTATATCCTTCGTTAAAATTAACTCAAAATGGGTCATAGACCTAAATGTAAAATGTAAAACTATAAAACTCCAATAATACTGGATAAAATCTAAATGATCTTGGGTTTGGCAATGACTTTTATTGTATTTTACAAAACCAAAGAGATGTTCCATGAAAGAAATTACTGATAAGCTGGATTTCATTAAAATTAAAAACTTCTACTTTGCCAAAGACACCATCAAGAGAATGAAAACACAAGTCACAGACTGGGGGAAAATATCTGTAAAAGACATATCTGGTGAAGGACTATTATCCAAAATATATAAAGAAGGCTTATAAATTGACAATAAGAAAACAAATAACCCAACTAAAATATGGGCCAAAAACCTCAACAGACACCTCACCGAAGAAGACAGAGAGATGGCATATAAGTATATGAAAAGATGCACCTCAGCATATGCTGTGAAATGCAAATTTAAATAATGAGATACCATTATTCACATGTTAGAATGGCCAAAATGTAGAACACTGACAACACCAAATGCTGGTAAAGATGTGGAACAACAAGAACTCTTATTCCCTCACTATGGAATTGCAAAATAGCACAGCCACTTCAGAACATTGTTGAGCAATTTCTTTAAAAACTAAACTTACTCTTACTATATGATTCAGCAATTGCACTACTTGGTATCTACCCAAAAGAGTTGAGAACGTAAATCTACATAAAAACCTGCACACAGACATTTACAGCAGCTTCGTTCAGAATTGCTAAAACTTGGAAGCAACCAAGATGTCCTTTAGTAGGTGAGTGGATAAATAAACTAAGGTACATTCAGACAATGGAATATTATTTGGTACTAAAAGAAAAAGAAAAAACAAAAACTATCAAGCCATGAAAAGATATGGAGGGAACTTAAATGAGTATTACTAAGTGGAAGAAACCAATTTGAAAAGACTACATACTGTAAAACTATAAAGGCAGTAGAAAGATCACTGGTTGCCAGGAATTAGAGGATGGAGAGATGAAGAGGCAAAGCATAAAGTATTTTTAGGGTAGTGAAACTACTCTGTATGATACTATAATGGTGGATAGATACATGCCATTATAATTTGTCCAAACCCATAGCATGTACACCATCAAGAGTGAACACTAAATTCAACTACGGACTCTGGATGATAACGATAGGTCAATGCAGGTTCATTAATTGTAACAAATGTACCATTCTGGCGGGGCATATTGGTAATGGGGGAGGCTACATGTTTCAGAGTAGGGGGGGATACAGGAAATCCTGGGCCCTCTGCTCACTATTGCTGTGAACCTATAACTGCTCTAAAAAATAAAGTTATTAAATAAAAACAACACCAATTGAGAGATTTGGAATTCTTTAGTTTACATACTGAAAAGAAAGAACCTACCATCTTATGGCTAGAAGCTGACTCTATCAATGACATAAAGCCAATAAAATAGTGTCTGAATCACTATTTTCAATGAGGGATAAAAAAAGTAATAGGGTCACCTTCTTTAGAACTACCAGTTGTTGCATAAAGATTGGCTTTGTGGGGCACCTGAGTGGCTTGGTGGGTTAAGCGTCTGCCTTCAGCTCAGGTCATGATCCCGGAGTCCCAGAACTGAGCCCTGAGTCAGGCTACCTGCTTGGCGGGGAGTCTGCTTCTCCCTCTGCCCCTCACCCTGCTCATGTTCTCTCTCTCTCAAATAAAATATTAAAGAAAAAAGAGTGGCTTTGTGGCCCACATATAGGACTTTCTAGCTGCTAATTTGCTGTATAATTCTTATTTATTTCTGTATTTCTTCTGTATATCTAGTATTGATGTAGTTTTTTTCCCCAAGAATATGCAAATCAAAATTGAGTATAAGAAAAAAGAACTGTGCTTTAATTTGTAATAGGGCTTTTAAAAAACTGTATTCCTTTGAAAATATATCTTGATCTTTGATAGAGTCTTATGAAGAAGCGCTTCCCCAGATTTCTGGTCTGTATTTTTGTGCCATAGTTGACCCTTGAATAACATGGATTTGAACTGCACAGGTCCCCTTAAATGTGGATTTTCTTTTTTGATAAATACAGTATAATACTGTAAATGTATTTTCTCTTATGATTTTCTCAATAACATTTTCTTTTCTCTAGCTTACTTTATTGTAAGAATATAGTATATAATACATAAAACATATAAAATATGTGTTAATCGGCTGTCAATCAGCAAGGCTTCCAGTCAAGAGTAGACTATAAGTGGTTAAGTTTTGTGGGGAATCGAAAGTTATATGCAGATTTTCAACTGCATGGTGACTAGGGGGATTGGCACCCCTAGCCTCTACATTGTTCAAGGGTCAACTGTGTTTTTTACTTTTTTTATTTTTTTTAAAGATTTTAATTATTTATTTTAGAGAGAGCAGGAGGGAGGGGCAGAGTGAGAGGGAGAAAGAGTCTTAAGCAGACTCTGCGCTGAGTGTGGAGCCCGACGTGGGGCTTGATCCCAAGACCCTGAGATCATGACCTGAGCCAACACCAAGAGTCTGCCGCTTAACTGACTGCACCACCCAGGTGCCCCAAACAGTGTTTTTTAATGTGTTCTTTTCATGTATTTCCTATTACTTAACTGTTAACCTGGATTCTTAAATTTATATATGATTCACTTTGTACACATATAAAACAACAATTATTATGTTACACACTGTGGTACTTTACAGTTTACAATGCACCTTCATGTACTCTCACAACAAAGTATAAGGTAGATAATAGCTCCTTTTTACTGAGCACCAACTATCTGCCAAACAGACATGAAATTTTCAGTCCTCAAGACAACTCTGCCAAGTTTCATAAATTTCATACTTCATAAACATGAAATTAAGACTCAGAGAAGCATAAGAGGAATAAGAGCAATTAATGTAGCTAATTCATCATAGTGTACATTTTCATTCTATCTAGGGATGAGGAATGTGGGGATCCTAGATGTCTAAACCCTAAATACAGACTTGTGGTGATTTAAAATTGAGGTAAGGTGTAGTTTAGGTGATAAATTCCAGGTCCTAACAACAACCTTTTAGTTTTAGGTTCCAAAGTGAAAGCCTCAATTTTATTGGTAACAAATATATTATCAAAAATTATCAGATTAAAGAAACGGAAAATCCCATGGTAAATAATTGACATGCTCAGTCCCAAAGTGAAATAAACATCATAAAAGAGATGAAGAATTAGACAGACACATGTTAAAGGAGAGGTATCCATCTTGAGCTAGGTCATTACTAAAACGACCTCAATGACTTAGGTAGAGATTAAATATTTAAAAGGTCCTTAATCCATTACAGATGTACTCTGAAGTGTTTATCGTAAAATTGTAAGATGTATGGGATTTACTAAAAAAAAAAAAAAAACAAAAAAAAAAAACCCAGGAAAGAAAAAAGGAAGGGAAAAGGTGGATGACATGATTGACAACACAATGGTAACAGCTGAAACTGGGAGTTTACTGGGGGCACACAAGGGGGCTCCTTGTATTATTCTGTCTACTTTTGTGTGTTTGAAGTTTTCCATAATAAAAAGTTTAAATGCGGGGCGCCTGGGTGGCTCAGATGGTTAAGCATCTGCCTTCGGCTCAGGTCATGATCCCAGGGTCCTGGGATCGAGCCCCACATCGGGCTCCTGGCTCGGCAGGGAGCCTGCTTCTCCTTCTCCCTCTGCCTCTCTCCCTGCTCATGCTCCCTCTCTCTCTCTGTATCTCTGTGTCTCAAATGAATAAATAAAATCTTTAAAAAATAAAAGTCACAGAAGAATACATATTTAAAAAAAAGTTTAAATGCAAGTGAAAAAAAGATATGTAGTTTGTAATCATTTAGGTAGCTTATAACAACTATTGAAGAAAAAGAACATAGTGAAATTCATAAACTATGTTAAAGGAGATAGAAACATATAGTATGTGTTATTTGATCAATAAAATTAATCAGGAGGTGCCTGGCTGGCTCAGTCTGTGGACCATGTGACTCTTGATCTTGGGGTTGTAAGTTTGAGCCTCATGTTGGTTGTAGAGATTACTTAAAAAGATTACTTAAAAATAGAATCTTTAAAAATAAATAAATAAAATTAAATTAATCAGAAAGAACAAAGTAAAAATGTTGGGTCACAAATTAGAAGAATAGAAAAAGAAATATTTAAATGATAAACTGGTTCTCCAGTAATATGTTTAAATAATAATCCCCGCACTTAGCTTTTACTCAACAATGGCAATAAGAAAGGACCTGGACTCACAGATATAGGGTTAAGAGTTTTAAAAAGAATATATCAGGATTTTCTCCAAGTTAAAAAAAAATCATAGTTAAGGTTTCAAGTTCAAGTGACAGCAAGCATCCAATATCACATTCCATTAGGAGGCCATGACCATTACCTCTTTCTTCTTGTCCTCTACCCAAACACATTTTTAATAGGTCTATTCTCTTCTTCAGAGTGATAATCATGGGTATTACATTTAAATGGATTGCCAAGAATATAAAAGGTTAGGAAATATGTTAAGGAAATCACATATTCTATTACAAAGAATGTTTAATTTAGTCTTTCTAGGAGTATCTTCACTTCTAGAATATACACAATGTATATTCAGACAACAGGTATGAAAATTGGGTACCTCACTTACTGTAACTTGATTAAGCTACCAACAGAACCTTAAGGATTTGGTAAGTAAATACCACTCTTAAGGTGTGGTTTTATCAAACTGAACTAATTCGGTTTCAGAACCTAAAGAAATCACCTTCATCCATAGTTTATCACTAAGCATGGGTATAGAACATAACTGGGTGGGGCACCTGGGTGGCTCAGCTGATTAAGCATCCAACTCTTAATCTCAGCTCAGGTCTTGATCTCAGTGTCCTGAGTTCAAGCCCTGTGTTGGAGCCTACTCAAAAAAAAAAAAAGGTGGGGGGGACATAACTGGGCAGTCATTGTAAGTTTCTTCTGTGGGGGAAACAAACTGACGTCTGAGGAAAAAACTCTAGATACTAACAGTCAGAAGTCTCCCAACAATGAAGTCTACGAGTTTAAAAGTCCCACAGAGTTACAGAGCCTCCAGATCACTTAGTCGTGACTCACTCTCAAATATGAAGAGACAGCCAAGGTTCACCAGACATGTGAAGGAAAATGCCCAATAACAAAGAGAAACAAAAAACAGTAAGAGCAAAAGGACCCATAAGAACCAAAGACAATGCAGGACTCATAACAAAACTTAAAAAAACAAAACAAAACAAAACCTGAAGTAAAACGTTTTCAAAGAAATAAGAGATTGTATTTATAAAACAAGAATAAGAATGGGGAATCATCAGAAAACAAGATAGAACTTCAGAAATTTAAATAACCAAAAATTTTAAAATTAAAAAGAAGGGGAAACTTGGGGAAAATCTTCCAGAAAGATTTGGAAGAATAAGGAGGCAAAGAAACAGAAAACAGGAGAGAAAAGTATATTATAGGAGCAATCCAAGAAATGCAAACTTTGGCTCATCGGAATTCTAGGAAGAGAGAACAAGCGAAAAAGGCAGAAAGGGAATTTTCAAAGAAATAACACCTGATTTTTAAAACAGGCACATGTTATCCTGATAGAAATTTAAATTAGTTAAAAATTATATAGGCAAGGGGTGCCTGGGTGGCTCAGTCGGTTGGGCGTCTGCCTTTGGCTCAGGTAATGGTCCCGGGGTCCTGGGATCAAGCCCCACATCAGGCTCCCTGCTTGGCGGGAGGCCTGCTTCTCCCTCTCCCACTCCCCCTGCTTGTGCACTCTTTCTCTCTCTCTCTCTCTGTCAAATAAATAAATAAAATTTTAAAAAGAATTATATAGGCAATCACATATCTCAGAGTTTAGGTGCTCACCTGCCTATGTAGGTATATGGACATTATTGTATGTTATACTGTATCATACTCTAGTTGGTTGTTTTTGTTTTTGTTTTTTTTTTAATAGATTCTGCTGTCTTCTCATCTAAATTGTAAACTCTTCAGAGCCAGGAATAATATTTGCCACTCACGGCAGGCACATATTCTATTTCTGATAAATACTTGTTAAACTCATTTGCTTTGAAGATGACTTTAGTTTCCATTAAGCTCTGTGACTATTTAAGAGGGTTCAGTCTTTCAGCCTTGGTACAAAAGGTAAAGGTCATTCTTAGCTAAAACAGTTACTTGAAACTCCAGGAACAACTCTGAGAATCCAATTCTTAACATTGTTTGGAATGAAGTCACTCTTTTAAACAATGATAAATTTAAAACTGGTCAAATGGTCTTTGTTTAAATACCCTTAAAAGTTTTGGCTCGTTCAATCTTCTTTTCAGAAAACTTGATCTGAGTCTCCATCTAGACACATAGTTCTATGGTACCAGTTAGTGGAATATGTAGGCTATGAATCAGACTCCACTGTGGAAACTAATCCTTGAGTCACGATCATAATATTCCATTGGCATCCACCCCAGGGACAAGGTATTCATTTAAGAGTGCCACTCTTTCATGCAAAGGATGAAGCATCAAGTAGCTCCCACTCATCATTACAGTCATCCCTTATATTTAAGGGATTTAGGGATTTCCTAGTTTGGTTATCTGTTTGAGCAAGGCTGGCTGGTTGCCCTCATCTATCAGGATTCTCCAGTCATCTCTACCATTCCAAAGGGCTCCTTGGTTTTGGTCATTAATTTAATAAATATTTATTGAGTGTCTGTTTTGAACAAGGCACTGTTCTAGGTACTGGAAATGTAGCAGTGAGTAAGACAAAAAGTCCCTGATTTAGGGAGTTATATTCGAGTAAAGTAGAACCCAGAAAAGTTTACCTATTTGCTTACTCCTTTCTCTAAAATTCTCTGATCAATTCTAGAAAATTTACATTTGCTTGTCTGCTTGCTTGCCTATCTATTTCTATCTCCCTATCTTTTTCTTGCTATGCTTCCTTTTCCCCATTTCTTGCCTGAAATATTTAATACCTTGTTAGGCTCCCTGAAATTAGGCTAAGCCACAAGCAGCTACAAAGTCTACAAAAACCCAGCTACCAATAAGATTGCTTAAAGTGCTCCAACGGAAGGACAGGTCCTAAGATTTTCACGTCCTGATTTATATTTGAGAAGTAATATATACTTGAAGCATTACAAAGTTGAATGTAATGGATCTCTAAATTTTCTCCTTATAGAACTATCAAAAGGATAGTAGGCACTGATTATATATGGTTTTTCAATTCATTACATAAGCCAGTGTAAGATTTAAAAGTTCTTCGTAGTACCCTAATTGATGCTGCTACAGGAAAGCATATTGAAAAGATTCAAAATGTTCACAAAGGGGAAGATAGAAGATACTGCTTGAAAAAGCCCAAATACTTAAGAAACATATAACATTTCAATTGTGTATTTTTCAAATCTCATGCTGAGAGGGGAAAAAACTAATGTAGGCAACAATTTTAAAAACAACATAGACCAGAATTACAGCCATTATAAATTTAAGAGATTCCCTTAGGTAGAACCACAAATGTTATAGATTGATATTTATTAAATTCTTAAATGAAACTAAAATGTAATCCTGGAAAATTTAATAGTCAGAATTCTACAAGAGTCATATTAAAGTTCTTTTATGACGCAGGCAGGCAACTTTGCTCTTGAATGTTTCTTGGTCCAAACAACCTCTTCTATATTACATGGTCTCAATCAATAATGAGTCTAATCATGGTCTCAATCGGTAATGAGTCTAATGCCTAAGTAGATTTAAAATTCTTTGCAAATTATTTTGACTCTGGCCACAGTATACCTATATAGCTCTGCTGTATGTAAAAGTGGGAGAAGGACTCATCGGATACTTCAACCATAAACTGTATTACTGTTCTCATACAAGAATGGTCTTCTCAAAATGTGTTTGAGAAATTAGCAGCATTGACACGACCTAGGAGCTTGTTAAAAATATGGAACTCTCAGGCATCCCAGACCTACAGAACCAGAAAGTGCATTTTAATAAAATCTCCAGGAGATATGCACGGACATGAAAATTGGAGAATTACTGGTCCAAATGACAACTTAAGGCATTTTCCAATTGTAATCTTCAAAGCATTAGAGGGCAGCTTGCCAACAAAAATTCGAGAGAAAAAGGGAAAAAAAGGAAGTAGTCCTGGATAATACTATTTTAGCTATATCATAAAATGTTATACACTCAACTTTTGTAAGGGGGACAAAAGATAAAAAAAATCTGTTAAGAATGTTTCTGTATTTAACAAACAACTGAATTTAAAGACATTGTCTGTTGTACCTCCATTATCCTTGATGGAAATTTCTTTTTCTTGGTAATATTTTTGTCTATTTAGGCAAATCACACAATGTTTCACAGTTTGATGGTTTTGTAATACATCTGAATCAAGAGAAAGCCTGATGTTCCCCCCACTTCCTAGAGCCTAACTAGAAACATTGTGGATTCACTTGGTCAAGATGTTCTTTGTGTTACTAGCCCATGAACTGAACTACAAGGTACATAAAACAAGCTACCTGCTTGCCCTTTCAAGTTCTCAGATCTGCTCTAGTTCTATCTAAGAAGTTTTGTTAAATCTCAGGGTAGGTAAAATTGCTTTTCAACAACTGCTCCCATGTCGGGACAGACTCGCTCACCTCTTGTTTTGAAATTCTTTCTTGCATTGCTAAGTGTCTGTCTTCATCTGACTATAGTCTTCCAGTCTCACACATGGCAAACAAAGAATACAGAACCACACACTTGAGCAATACTTCAGGTATTTCCTGGACATGCTGACAAGATCATTGGTTCCCTTTCTTGGCACTCATTCACGCTTGCTAAACACCCTGCTGACCTCAACACACAGGCTAGCCACACACAGGGACCCTGCCCAGCCCCTTCTGCCCAAACAGCCTCCCGGTCCTGACTTCTCCTGCTCTATCTTGTTCACTGTCACCCAAAGGCAAAGGGACAGTGGGTCTAGAAGGGGGAGTCCTCACAACGGCTAGTACCCGGTGGGCTCCATATCCTGGAAAAAGCCCATGACAGAAATACAGAGATTCCTACTCTCCAAGTAGTTTGTAGCAACAGCCCTTAAACCCTGACTTGCTTCCTACGGGGAAGCTCTGTTTTTGTTTCATCTCCTTTTTGGTGGTAGAGAGGGGGATGAAAAAGTTAAGAATAATACCGTTCAAAATGAGCTGTGACTATTCATAGACAGCATCAAGTTTGCACTCCTGTGTGTTGTTTCTTTCATTTCAGCTTACTGAATCTCCATTTTTGGTTTCACTGCTCATACTCACTTATTCTTTAGTTCAAATGTAAAAGAACAGAGAGCTAGAAGCCCCTTCTTCCCCCGAGACTAGGCTGCAATATCTTCATGGACAGAGAATTAGCGCATTTATACCCACCCAACACCATGCCTTCTATATACCAGCCATTAAGTATATATTGTGCCCACACTAACTCATGCCTGTTCTGTGATACTGATATTTCTCTTCCTTACCTGTTTCATTCTTTCTTCAGCCTGGCTTTTGTGCTATCCCCCTGACCCCACTCTTGCTAAAGTCACCACGGACCTCCTAACCGCCACAGACGCGTAGGTTCTGTGGTGCTGCATGCTGCCCTCCTTGAATTTTCCCTTCCCTTGACTTCTGGGCTTCCCTGCTCTCCTGGCCACTCTGCCCCTCCAGTGGCTCTTAGTCTCCTGATTATCTCTTCTTCCGTTGTCTCCCCAAAGTTGGTGGTCCCCAGAATTCTGATTTACTACCCCTTCCCATCTCACTTTTATGCTTTTTTGGTTCATCCTTAGCTAAGGCCTTGACTATACTTGTAACTCCCAAGCTACATTTGAGCCCTCACTTCTCTCCTGAGCCCTGATCCTGTATCTCCACCAGCCCCACTTGAAACCAGCAATACAGGGGCACCCTCTCAATACATGAACGTAATAATGCATGATTTCTTTGTCACCCTCCCAATTTGCCCTTCTCCTATATCCTATCTCTCTAGCTTAGTTCATGACATCACCTTTCACACGTCTAGCCTTGCACGTGCTGCTGTGTCTACCTAGGGCAATGATTCTCAACAGGAGTCAATTTTGCCTATAGGGGACCTTTGGCAATATCTGGAAACATTTTTTGATTGTCACAACTAGAAGAGAGGGGTACTACAGGCATCTAGTGGGTGGTGGCCAAAGATGCTGCTGAACATCCTAAGGCACAGGACAGCAACCCCACAAGAAAAAGTATCCAGCCCAAATGTCAATCAATAGGGCTGAGATTGAAAATCCTTGCTCTAGAATATCTTCTTTGCTTTCTCTGCCTGGTGAACTCCAACTCACCTACCAAGACTCAGCTCAAATGTCACCACCTCTGTGAAGTCTTCCTCTATCAACCAGATGAGTATTCTTGTATCTTTCTCACCTTCTCATACACACCTCTATTTTAGCACATTAGACATTAGGCTGAATTTCTGTTTGTTTACCAGCATATCTCTATTACTAGCATGGGAGTTCCCCCAAGGGGACCATATCTTATTATCTTTTATTCCCAGGGCTTGGGTCAGTGCCTGGCAAATAATAGGCACTCAAATATGTACCATATGAATGAATTAAAGAAATAATATCTACAGAGAAATCCGAAGTGTTTCTGAAGCAAACAACTCATGTCCCTGAACCACTCGGAAGTTAATATTCTAGTTCCTCAGTTCTAAGTTCTAAGAGATATGCATTCACAAGAGTACATCTCTTAACAAATTTCTAAAATGGGTCATTCACATTGTTACATCACAGTTTTAGAGTCAATATTTATAAACTATATTGGTTTTTATAGGAAAGGTTAAGTGTTCAAAATAAATTTAACCAAATGTCTCTAAATATTCTGGTGAAGAGGAGCTGAGAAAATAATGCAACACTAAAACAAATACATATTTAAAACATTTATTTTAGGAAGAATAACTAAGTAAATTATTGAAATGTATCATCTTGAGATTAGTGTTAAAGGCTTTGAAATAATTGAGACAGTGTTTTTTAAAGTTCTACTACACTAGTCTTAAACAATTTACCTACCCAGGATTAAGCAACAGGAAATGAAGAAAAAATTTATAACATAAAGACAAAATGTAAAGCCAAACTTTTGGATAAAAATGTGCATCTATGTGAAGAATGGAGGACCTGTACAAACTTGGGCACAATGCTGAGGTATTTTAAATAATAGGGTAACAAAATCTCGGAGCATCCTAACAGTATAACATAGGAGATTTAGAGAATAGACAGGAAAAAATAAAATAACAACTGAGTAAACTGTTCCATAGAGTTTAGAAAACTGGAGTCATTTTTATAACTAGATAAAAACTACTTCTTGACTGAACTGACAAAATATTACAATGTTAAAACATCAAATATCTACTTTCAGATCAAAAGTCATTACACAGCCTTTACAAAAGTAATATGGTATTTCAACAAGTATATATAAGAAACATATGCCAGTTATTGTTACGTTCTTTGATAGCAAATAAATAAAACAAACATTATCACGCAGACTACAAAGTCCCACTTCCATTCTAAGTTGTAAACACAGAACAGAGCCCTGTTGCAGATAGGTAAAAGTTCTCACCAGATTTTAAAATATCAGCCATTTATGAGCTGTTATTATAGAGAGCTAGAAACTGGATACTATGCTGCTAGATACTGGTAGCTAAACACATAAGAAAAGAATTCGTAGACTCTCAGTGCTTTAGAAACCAGGGTCCCTGACCAAAGCAGTGATTTAATTTCACGGCTGCTCGGTACAGATAGCTGACATTACTAAATGCTACTCTAATATCAACTTGTTAAATGTGAATCCAGACTCAGCATATCAGAATACTAACCCAGACTAACTGGAGTCATGGGAAATATTTTGGGAGCTGTTTATTTATAAATGAGTTACAATATACCACTATAATTAGATTAATATATAATTATTGATAAACACAGGATTATTTCTAAAACCCCAGTATTGTTGCCACTGCTAAGTTTAGAAAAAACATTAGCATTTTCTTTTTAAAATAAGCCCTTACCAATCAATTAGATCAATTTAGATCTAGTATATGTTGAATTTAATGGTCACTGTATTGCTTACCAATACTTTTATATAGAGTTGTTTAATAAACATTAAATGGAGGCACAAATTAAAGCTCTCCAGCAAACTACACATTTCTGAACTATTTATAATCCAATAATCTACCAAAAATTAGAATCTACACAAAGCTAAACATTTGGCTGTCACAAAAAAATAGTTAAGTTAGCTTACCTAAGTTAAATAAAACCAATAAAAGTGTATATTTTTAGCTATGCAGAAGGCATTTAGTCACATTTTATTAAAAAACATTAAAAATACCTTTTTCAAAAGTATCATTAACAACAAACTATAATATTACCACAAAATCAACTATTTTAAGGCCAGGTCTACAGATATATTTATCTATAAATATTTCTAGGTTAATTATTCTTTTCAGATTTATTTCACTAAATGTAAGATAAGTTTACAAGGTACATGTAATTCAATTAGCAAATTATTAATATGTTTCTTTATAGAGTCACTGCATTGCTTTCTTTCAGGGGGCAAAACAGTTTCATGGATTATAATCTCCTAAAAGCTGTTTTTTTTAAAGTTTTATAAATGAAATAATCCTAAAACATAGATCAAAATTTGAAATCTGATCTTTATTCATCTTTAGTAAAGTAGTTGCTTATATTAACATATGGGCATTGGGTAACAATAATTATATTTATGAGATTTGAAAAGAGATAAAACTATCAATTACTTAATATTTTATTTACCTAAAGCTACTTGTCCATTTAAAAAAATTTTTTAATATAGATATTGAGGGTTAAATAAACACAGATAAACAGATAAGAGTTTTTCTCCCCTAAACTATTATGTACTGTCATCTAGAATTGATTTAGCCAGAAAAAATTTTTTAATTTCCTGGAATCTGGCAAGACCTTCCAAATACAGAAATATTAAAAACCTACTTAAGTTCAAATACTTTGGAAAATCTATGTAAGTTCAAATACTTTGGAAAGGCTCAATTACATAAAAAACTGTTTTGGTTAAGATTCATTAGAGTTAAATGACTAATAAACAAAATTATCAAAATAACAAATTAATAAGGTAAATAGAAGAGTATGGGAAATGCCTAGCAATTGAAGCCAAATTCAAAAAACATAAAATTTGGAATTCAATATTGTTGAAAGACCAAGTTACATTTTAGAAGGCAGTCTTAACTGGTAGCTAAAGCTAGAGGAAAATCGGGTGGAAACAAAATTCCTGTGGTTAAGGGTATATACAAATGCAAATGCCATTTATTTTTCCTCTGCTTTAAACATGCAGCATAATCGTTTTTTATCAATGTTCCACTAAATACACATCTTTTAGAGGAACATTTTCTCTGCATTCATTTGTGACAAGATTTTCACATTTTTATGTAGGTTTTTTTATTGTTTAATATTTTAAATAAGTATTCTATATTTTACCTTATTTCACAATGATTAAGGAGGGGAGAATACTAAATCAACATTTTTGAAAGAGGAATAAAATATGGAGTTAGACATTAAAATGCTATGTTACCTGAAGAAAAAAATACCAAAGTAAAAATGTTATGAAATAAATTATTATTTAAAACTTGTTTTTATGCTACAGAAATGTCTCATGCCTTAAATCACTTTGGAAAGTTTTTTTTTCCTTTTAATGCATATTTCCAACACTGGTAAAATAACAAATAGAGTGAAAAACTATTGGGGGGTTCTTCAGATTTGCAAATACAAAGATTATGACTATAAAACACTTGCTAGCTAAGTTATAATAAATTTTAACCAAATATTTCATAAAGCTTTTCTAGTATAAATTAACATTTACTAAGACCAAAGGAAACTTACCTTACAAGAATGCTTTAAAGAATTAGATAGTTCATTTGTAAAATCTCTGTTACTGTCTCTTGATAAGTTATCAACTTTATCTTCATTTCCAGATGCAAACTTTATGAGTAATTGTGATGGTCCCCCCTTAGAACAATTGTGCTTAAGGCTGGATAAACAGGAAACATTTGGATAAGTTCCTCCCAATGAAATACTTCTTTGTAAAATAGCATAGTTTTTGTTTATCTGTAAATTTGGTCTTTCCAACTGTCCATTGATATTTATTTGGTAATCTATGTTCTGAGAGGATGGTAAACGTGCAGATGTCCTCTGCCTAAGCTTAATGCACTCTGAATCAGAATCAAGCTTCATTTCTGATATCTCTGGTTTACAATCACCATTTGCTGTTTCACAATCTAATGTAGTTGCTATTTGTTGGCTGAAATGCACTGAGACACAAGAATATCCTTCGGATGACTTTTCACAGACAGTCTGATTCGGACTATTATTTGCAATAGCAATTTTCTTTTGTAATGAGCCCTTCCTGTGAAGTGGCCTTATGTCTCTTACTTCTCCGGGAGTACACGTTGTTTTAGATAACCGAAGTCCATTGACAGCTGTGGAAAGAAATGCCTTAGCACTCGTCCCATCTTCACTGTGGGCAATTTCACTAGGAGAAATAATAAACTGGTGTGAGGTTTGATAGGATCCTTTGCTTGGAAGAATATCCGTACTTGTTGGAGAAGTTGGTGGGGTATTTGAAGGACTCCTAGGAAAAATGACTAAAGATGAACAACGTTTCAGTGGAATTTTTGAGTTCCTGCTCACTGGCAATTTCATAATTTCTAGTCCACGCTCCAAGTCCTCCTGGACAAAAGGAACAGTACTTGGACTTCTTGAAAAAATTTCACATGGAATAGTATTCCTGTTTGGCACACTTCTATTGGAGGTGCCGTCAGAAGGTAGATTTCCACCCAAAAAAGTATCGTCAGTTGGTGGAAGAGTATAACCACTGCTGTCACTGATGATACTGTTTGTGTAGGAACCACCACTTGTGATACTTGCACATGATCCATAATCACTACCGTTGCTGCTGTAAGACCCATGCTCACTGGTGGAAAAGTTACTAAGGCTACCGCTGCGAAGGGCAGAACCGCTTACAAGGTTACCATCACTCACAGCATTCAGTTCATTATCAGCCACAGCATTGTTGTAAATGCCGTCCTTGAAGACACATGTCAACGAAGCATCATCCCCGTCAGCTAAGACATTGTTAGGCTGAAGATATCCACCGTACCTTGTCGGCTGTAGCGAAATCTGCAGACAGCTGCTCTTTTTATTAACATTTTCAGGTGAAGGAACAGATGATCTTTCCTGAGACTTCAGGTTTTCCTGTATTAACGGAGCTAGTGCAGTCTGTCTAGGAGTCAGCTTCATTTGAACAACATTAGACGCTGAAATCCGGGTTGGTCTTTTGAAGCACATGTGAACATTGCTATCCAAATCATCTCCGGAGCTTTCTGACAAAGGATAAGTATTGCTTCTTCGGGCTGCAAAGTGCAATCGTAAGCTTTGTGCCATTTGTTCTCATTTCCAAACATGTTAAGGGTTGAAAGTCATGACAAAGATCTCTGTCGGTAGACAGGCTAGCAGCAGCTGCCCAGCATCGAAGGAAAAAATCATTTGTGGTGCCTAAAAGAGCTCTTAAGTAGCAGTCTTTATCCTAAGTAAAACCTTAGATACCAGCTATCATAGAAAGAAAAAGACGACATTCCAGAGACTGACGTTTCCAAATATTTTGAATCGCTTGTAGTCAAAGTGCCTTCGCTTACAAAGCACTTGATTTCCAGCGACCTTGAAGCTGAGCTCGGCTGCAGCACTCTGCCTCAAACACTGCCAACCTTGTTTCAATTATACCTTCTCCAATTTGCATGAATGAGTAACACAAGAACAACAATCTTCTAGCATTTCAAGTTGAAACAGTATTTTTTCACTCCTGCTCTACTAAATGAACATTTAACCATGTGAATCACGGAGCCTATACTTTCTCCAGCAGTTCGACCACTAATATTTTTACCCATAGGGATAGAATTACAGGAAGTTGGTAGGAATGAAACCCCATGTAATTGAGTATCAAATCAAGGATTGAATTTCCAAATAGTAGCCAAACTAGGAATCTCGTCAAGTCAGTTAATGTAAAAAGGCATATATTCTGTTAATTTTTTTTGGATGAGTAAATTCAAACAGTCGTATAAATCTGGAAGTACCAAAACTTTGGGGTGAGTTAAAACTCAAGCATTAAATCAAATAGATAAATATTCTAGCTTCCAAAATACTACTTACGAAAAGTGAAAGCTTAAGGAGAGAAATACAAAATTAGCCTAGTAATACTATTGAAAAATTGAGCACAAGTCTGAGAAAGAAAAGTTTAAGAGAAGCTGTCACCAAGCATTTTCTCCTGTAATTTTAAGGCCTTTCTCAGCCAAGTAGTACAGTCTTTAACTGATGCCATTTATATTTTGACTATTAAAACTCTGCCAAGAAATAGCCTAAGCAAACATTCCATTAAAAATATATGCAGATTAGATAGAAAAACTATACCCCAATATAGTTTGAGCACACCAGATATTTTATTCCATTGTCTCTGCAATTCATTCATTTAAGAGAGTGTTGTGGTAAGTAAAGAAGTCTAAAAAGGATTTAACACATCAAATAAACATATCTCAATGCCAATTCTGTTCTGAAAACTCTAAGAGCTCTTTGCTGGCCCCTACTGGTGTGTTGAAACAATCCATTTAGCTGTTTGCTATCTATAAAGAAATATAAACCATGCTGCATATTTCTTTGTATAAACAAAGTACATACTTGTTTACATTTTTGAGTACTAGCCTTGCCCTAGAGGTGGAATTACTTACTACTGCTGATAAAGCTCCCACAGTAGAGAACAGTAGACTGTTTGTCCTCCTAGAGGTTGTGATTTTGTATGTATATTTTTTTCTGCTTTGTATTTATTTAACCTTTACTTTATTTTCAGTTTACTAGGTAATAAAAGTTTAATATTTTAATTTCTCCCCTAAATGTCACAGACCAAGGTTGGTATTCTATTTGAAAGAAACAGATTTATTTTTAAATAATACTCTAGGGTATATTTAAACCCCTTACCTGAATTTTATAGCTGGAACTCCAGTAATAAATATATACTGGCTCATTCATAGGAAAGTAAAAAGTAAAATAGTTCAGTTGTTTACACCACATGGTACTACACCCAAGTTGTATTTTCCTAAGTAAGATTTTTTTTTCTAAGTAAAAGTAAATATGTAAAACATATACTTGTACTTTGTTTAAAAAAGAAAACGCCTTAAGACAGATCTGTTCTCAATCATAATGTTCTAAACAGTATTTTTAATCAATTAGGAGATGATGAAATAGAAATATGGAATTTATGAAATTACATTTCGGACTAGGAAGATATAGTACTATGCTTTAGAATGTGTACAATTATAAATTTAGCAATAAAATTATTATGTTATTTTGGTTTTATATAACCTACCTCCTTTATGATTTTACAGACTTCAGTAAATATTCCCTTGTAATCCTCTCTCTTTATAGAAGAAAGAGTCCCAATCTTTTCACTTTACCTTCAAATGACTTCAGCTTTTCTTCCTGAATTAAGTTAGGGGTCTCATAACTCAAAGAATGGAACACTTCTAAGAGGCTAACTAATGAGACTAACTGCTCATGCCTGTGGCCTAAAACTTCTAGTTAACAGGCAAAACTCTGGTTGTTGATATAAAATAATGAGCCTCAGATATTTGGCTAGATAAATGTTTTCACTTTGGTAAGTTTCACTAGAAACATCAGTCTCATGTGTCCAAACTAGATTTCAAGCTTCCAGAATGCCAGGACCATAACTACACTTTTGTGATCTTCCTGGGCTCATGCTGGGCACAAAGTAAGCACGAAGTAACACCAGAGAGGAGGCTAAATGGGTAGATGGTCACCACACTTATTCTGACTGCCTAATGCTTTCTTTCAGGATTTGATCCAGCTATTACTTCTGAAGAAATATCAAAAAGCACCTTACGACCCAGCAATTGCAGTCCTGAGTATTTACCCCAAAGATACAAATGTAGTGATCTGAAGGGGCACATGCACCCCAATGTTTATAGCAGCAATGTCCACAATAGCTAAACTATGGAAAGAGCCTAGATGTCCATCAACAGATGAATGGATAAAGAAGATATGGTATATACATACAATGGAATATTAGGCAGCCATCAAAAAAATGAAATCTTGTCATTTGCAATGACATGGATGGAACTAGAGGGTATTATGATAAGTGAAATAAGTCAATCAGAGAAAGACAGGTATCATATGATCTCACTGATATGAGGAATTTGAGAAACAAGACAGAGGATGATAGGAGAAGGGAGGGAAAAATGAAAAAAGATGAAACCAGAGAGGGAGAAAAACCGTACGAGACTCTTAATCTCAGGAAACAAACTGAGGGTTGCTGGAGTGGTGGGGGGTGGGAGGGATGGGGTGGCTGGGTGATGGACACTGGGGAGGGTATGTGCTATGGTGAGCACTGTGAATTGTGTAAGACTGATGAATCACAGACCTGTGTCCCTGAAACAAATAATACATTATATTTTAATAAAAAATTAAAAAAGAATAATCATATTTTAAATTAAAAAAAGAGCACTGCAGCTGGACAAGAAGGAGTGATGATTAAAAATTTTCAAGGAGGGCTTCAGCTGGGAAGTGCTTATGATTCTCTCACCTTCCCATTACTGTCATCACCACCATGATCACCATCATCAAACTGCTGGTTTACAACCCTTAGGTCTTAAAACAAGAGGGATATAACCCTCTCTTTTTTCAAAACAAGTAACACTTATATTGCAAATATCTTCCAGAGGACTAGAAATCGTTTCTGCTTAAAATTTTATCTGTGCCCTTCGCCATACATTTCCAAAGAGAATTTGCTAGGAAAAGGATATGTTCTTAATTTAGTTGTGAATGCTATAGGGGAATAAGCATAAATAACATTTACAGTGGCACAGGACATTTACTGCTATATAGTCAAGCCTGTTACTCTACCAATGGCTAGAGTTTCTATAACATCTCAGGTGATATGTACACTTCAGTTACCTGCTAGGACTAACAACAAATCAGAGGATTAGAATGACACACACTACCCATTCTAATTACTTCTTGCTTCTTGAGAAAAGCTGTATTTCTAATCCCAGTTGATACCCTAAATGGCACATGTTAACATGTCACAGAGGAATGTATTCAGTGATGATATTTTAATAAATTCAAAAATATGCAAAAGGAAACTATACTCAGGGATACATATATACATGATAAACAAGTTTTTTTTAAAAGCAAAGAAATGATAAGCACAATATTCAGGACAGTGGCTACTACTTGTCGGGGAAGAAAAGGAGATGCTACTGGGGAGGGGGACGGAGGGTTGTAGATTTTGGTAATGTTCTAGTTCTTAAGTTGAGTAATAAGTGCATAGATATTTGTCTTATTATTTAAAACAAGGATTTAGGGGCACCTGGGTGGCTCAGTTGGTTAAGTGTCTGCCTTCGGCTCAGGTTATGATCTCAGGGTCCTGGGATCGAGCCCCGCATCGGGCTCCCTGCTCAGCAGGGAGCCTGCTTTTCCCCCTCCCTCCTGCTCTTGCTCACTCACTCTGTCAAATAAATAAATAAAATCTTAAATAAAATAAAATAAGGATTTATATTATGCACTTTTTTGTGTGTTTATTTCATGATTTTAAAAAACACAAATACTAAATTTCTCCTGGTCCCATCTAGAAGGGAAACAAATCTGTAGAGACAGAAGGGGGAAAAAATCTCTATCCTATAGAAAAAACAAAAATACAAACAGAAAAGAAAAAGCTCTGCACCTGACCATATCTGATAACCAAACATCAACATCTGTCATGTCACTCAACCTTAAAAAGTTAGACTGCAATTAGTGATGAAGTGTCCTTTGGTGATAAAAAAGCACTTTTGCTTATTATGATTGCTAATTAATAGATTTCATTTGCAGTATCTTCCAGTACTAGTATAGTTATCATTTCTTGGGTGGGGGAACATGTTATGTAGTCCAACACTAAAAACAAATTTTAAAAATCCAGTTTCTTAAAAAAGAAAGAAAAAAAATCCAGTTTTTTGTTAGCTAAAAAGTGAATGATTATTTCTTTTTTGGTGCTTCTGTTTAATAACTGATACGCCTTGAATACATAACACTCTTACACCTTCCTTTTCAAGTCTTACAGGTTTAAAACATACATGGAAGATGCTAAGAAGAAAAGATCTGAAATAGCATTCCTAAGAGACAAAATTAGGAAAAGGATAGGACTTCAAGACAGTCTTTAGGGAATCAGGAATTAGAACTACCTTTTCATAAAAATAAAATCAGGCTTAACTTTGCCTCTTTTTTTTTTTTTTTTTTTTGGCCTCTGTAAGAGCTGACAGTCCTTTAGAGGACTTCATCGGTGTCAGGAGGACAGACAGTCTTCCTTCGTAGAAGAGTTGGGGAGGGGAGAGTGAGTGAGACAGAGCCACTGCAGTGAGGAGGCACAGGTGCAGCCGCTCTGGGACAGGGTTCCCTGAGCCTGGGCACACTCACCACTCCACATAGGATGAGTGTGAGGGAAGGCAAGACAAAGAAGCGAGCTTCCCTGCCATCCCATCACGTGGCACAAGAGGTCTTGAGTAAGACCGCAATCTGTGGAGAACTGACAAAAAGAGAAGTACCTGGGAGGAAAGTGGAAGCGTACACAGTAGCACTAGGAATGAGGAAAAAAATTGTATCTGCCTCTCCATTTTGCCCAGAGCCTCCATAACCACCCGAAGTCATCTCTCCCGTCACAGATTCCCAGACCACTATGTGCTGCCCTACTGAGATACACCCTTGCTTCCTATTTCACACTAGTACAATATAACTTACCAACCGATTTTCATCAAATACTTCAAAAAGAAGCCGGTGCTGCTGAGGATGGACCTAAGTAAGAAAAACACAACGTTTCTTTAAAAACAAGTGAAAGTCAATCAACCTGGACTCTGAGAAATAAATGCTTGAAATGTTTCCTAATTCCTGCTATTTAGAGTGTATTTAAAATTACATGAGACACATCGTACAAAAGCAGACCAATCCTATGTCACCCATTTTCTGATAGTTCTACCAACAACAAAGTGGATTTGGGTGCTTATTTTTACATTTTTTTCTAAAATAGAATAAAATAAAGGAAAATAAAATTTCAAAAAATTATTTAAATATTTGCAAGCATTTAAAAATATAGGTTGTATTTTAACTTCTTATGATCAATTTTATTTACTGACTTCTTATTTATCAAGTTAGAACAACCCAAAGGGGATACTGATTTTATGGGAACTAGTTTTCTGAATCCTTTTTAGGACTGACTTGATAAAACCGTTTGTTGCTTCTACTGTATAAACGACATAAGCACTCAAAAAGTATACACTGAGTTTTCACTTACAGGATGAGTAAAAATTAACATGCAGTATTTTTTTTTCCACAGCTGACACTTTCACATTTGCTGAAGTACTTCAACATCACGTTAATATCTACTAAATATCAAATACAATCTAATAATTTTTTATACCAGAGGTTAAGATGACATATAAAAAAACTCTCACATTTAAATTGATTTTTCCCTATGATATATTACATTACACACTTTGATATTTTAAAAAACTTAGGTTTACAAAAAAGCAAACAAAAAACCTCCCCAAAACCTGCAATTTTGGTTTACACGTTAAAAGTATTAACAACCCTCAGCAAAAGTCCGACAGATGTGACAAAGATATTTAGATACCTAAGCCAATGTTCATTTTCCCTTATGTCCTTCTAAGAACATAATCCTAATTTTACCTGCAGCAATTTGCCCAGGGTCACCACACTGTACAACTCTGGGGGAGAGAGGCTTTAATTTTTTTTAAATTGAAGTATAGGATACATTCAGTAAAGTATAAAGTTTACTAACCTTATATACACAGCCTGATGACTTTTTTTTTTTTAGGTTTCAGAACTATCAAGAGGTAGAACTTTTATTTTAATCTATGCAGACGAATTTCAAAATACATGCTCTTAATTACTAGGTTATACAGCCTCTCAAAGTAAAAAAAAAATGAAGTAAATGATACAAAAAGAAAACAATTATATTAACTTTAAAAAAAGTATTTTATAGGAGAAAAGCATTGCATAGTTCTATAGGTTCAATACATAACATTTAGTGTTTACAATGAAGATGCAATTGGAATGAACATATCTAAAAAAGGCATTAAAATATACAAAGTACACACTAGTGATAATAGAAGAAGGAATTATTAAAAGTAAATGTGGTCTTTATTTTTTTTCATTTATTAAGGTTTTCCATAGCCTGATATAGAGCCAGATATTAAAGTATTTCAATGGCAAGTTAAAAAAAAGTTGCATTTTTTGATACTAGGCAGCAACACATGAGAAACATGTTAGATCAACTTTATTCAGTTTATTTGGATTCTCTTTATCCTTACTAATTTTTTAAATTGTGTTTCTATTTTTCTTAGCATTTTCTTAATATTTAGCTCATTTTTCATGTATTTTATTTTTTTTAATTTTAATTCCACTATAATTAAGATAGAATGTTATATTAGTTTTAGGTGTACAATATAGTCATTCAACATTTCCATATATCACCCTGTGCTCATCATGACAAGTGCACTCCTTAATCCCCATCACCTGTTTCACCCATCCCCCCACCCACCTCCCCTCTCATAAGCATCAGTTTGTTTTCTTTATTTAAAGTTCTGTTTTTCTGTTTGTTCCTTTTTTTCTTTGTTCACTTGTTTCTTAAATTCCACACATGCGTGAAATCATATGGTATTTGTCTTTCTCTCATTCATTTATTTCACTTAGCATTATACCCTCTAATTCCATCCATGTTGTTGCAAATGGCAAGCTTTTATTTTTTTTTATAGTGGAGTAATATTCTTGTGTGTGTGTGTGTGTATACCAATCTTCTTTATCTATTCATCTATTGATGGACAGTTGGGTCGCTTCCATATTTTGGCTATTGTAAATAATGCTGCAGTAGTAAACAGGGGAGCATATATCTTTTATAACTAGTGTTTTCATATTCTTTGGGTAAATACCCAGTAGTGAAATTGCTGGATCATATGGTAATTCTATTTTTTTTTGCTTTAAATCTTTTTATTGTTATGTTAACCACCATACAGGTAATTATATTTTTACTTTGAGGAACCTCCATACTGTTTTCCACAGAGGTTGCACCAGTTTGCATTCCGACCAAGAGTACACAAAGGTTCCTTTTTTTCCACATCCTCGCCAACCCTGCTGTTTCTTGTGTTTTTTACTTTAGCCATTCTGACAGGTATGAGATGATCTCTCATTGTAGTTTTGATTTATATTTCTCTGATGATGAGTGATGTTGAGCATCTTTTCATGTGTCTTTTGGCCACAGCCTGATGAGTTTTTATATACATATACTGTGTCATCATCAACTAGATCAAAATATTGAATGCTCCATTCTATTTTATGTATTGTTTTCTCTATAAATAGTGCCTTCTGGACTTGTTCAACATTGACACTCTGAATCTGTCTATCTAAAAATGGTTCCCTTACATCCAGGGACAACCAAAGAGGCCAACCTACTGGCAGTCACTTGGATGGGCTTCTGGGAGAGCTCTTTCAGTAGGGGTGACTTAGCTGGGGGAGATGTCCCTTCTGCCCCCTTGCATTTTCTCTTCCTGCCTTGGTTAGGACAGCTGGCTCTCTTAAAGGCACATTGTGACCATGGAGCAACAATGGGGATGGAAGCCCCAATCAAGGGTGAGACACCATGGAAATAGAAAAGTAGTGTAAGACAATAATCTTTTCCAAGAAGATACAGAGGAATTTGGGGAGGAGATGAACCTTCAGCTGAAACTTAACGATGGGAAGACTTTGAATAAGAAAATATAGAGAGCATTTCACAGCAAGGAGATCACATGAGGAAAGACATGGGGGCAGAATGAGCATGCTCTAAGGAGATCACACTGATAACATTTTTGTATTAGAAAGTGGCAAAAAATTTTGATTAGTGAGACTAGAGCCAGGCTGAGAGTACTGAAATCCAGAAGAGGAGTTATGACTTGATTGGTAGGGAAGAAAATGAAGCTTTTAAAGGAAAAACGACATGATGTAGGTCATATGTCAATATTATTTTGTCAGTGATACACAAAATAAATGGGGCTGGAGAGAAACCCTGGAGTCCATAGGGACTATGGCTCTAGGGACTCAAGCATGAAGTGTGTATGAAAGCTTTGCCTGAGATTGTCCCAGTGAGAATGGGGGGGGGGGGGAGAAAGGCCATGAAAAATATTTTGAGGAAAAAAATCAAAAGTCTCAGTGTCTGTCGAAGTACCTGACACACTGTAGAAGTCTGACAAATATTGCTAAGAAAATAGGTATAATATCTGATCTAATCAGGCCTTTGCTGCCCTGGTTTAGCATTTAATTAATAGCTTCCCAAAAGGATTTGCTACCCCAACTATCATATCTTTTAAATTTATCTTTCCTACTATAACTGGATTGACTTACCTAAAGGACTGTTTAGGCCATCTTTACTGCCCTACTCAAAAGTTGTTCTCAATGGCCTAAAGAATGAAATCCAAATGATGGGGCATGGAATGATCCCTCATGATCTGAGTCCAGTTGCCTTTCCAGCCTCATCTCTCACAACCGTTCCCTTGCCAACCCCAATATACATATACACTCGTTCTAATCACATAAGAGGATGACTCACACTTAACTGCGCTTCTGACCTATCCTTCAGTACATGCTAAGGTCTCTCCACTTGAAACACCTTCTCTGCTTTATGTTCAAGCCTTAGTTCAGATGTCAACTTTTCCTTAAAGCCTTCCCTCCCCAGTCACTTCTACTACTCTGTCTTTAGCTTATTACAACACTGACTACAATCTTCCTTTTATCAAAATTAATAGGGAATATGTGATATTTCCCTACTGAATTACAAACACCATAAGAGACTTATTATGTTGTTTTCTATATATGAGAGGCACACAATAAATGTAACAATACAATTGAACATGTGTGGTGAGAATACTAATTCAAAATGGTAGCCTGAACACGAATATTTATCCTCTCCCTCCTGAGAGCCCATTTAAGTAATAGTAAAGGAGTTTGTAAGAGGTGTAAAACCATTACAGCAAAGATAATAAGAGGGCCATTAGCAAGTGGGTAATTTCAACAACTCCCCACTGGATAGATGAAGTAGGGATGAAAGCAGTAAGCAGAGCAGAAGATGAAAACTCAAAACAATGCAATCACCCCAATGAGAGAATATTCATATAGCACTTTACCTCTGAATGGTCCACACACAGACATACACATACATCATCAGAGAGTTTCTCTTTGCATCTGATTTCAGCTAGAGGTTTTACAAAAAATGCAACCACCAGTTTCAACACATAAAACTTAAATGGACTCTAAAAATGTAACATATAATTGTTGAATGTTTATGCCTTGTATGTATGGAATAGGTGATTTTTCTACTGTATCACTATTAAGTATGATTAGAATACCAGAGATCATAGATGTACAAAGAGCAAAACTGTCTTTAAAGGAAAAACAAATGATTTAGGAAACAAAAGAAAACACTTAAAATAATTGTAAGTAGAGATACTGGGGAAAGTTCTGAATCCATAAAGCAAAAACAGGATAGTATAAAAAGGGAACCACTGGAGAACAAAGAGGCGTTGGAAGTAAAAATGACTATTGAATTCAAATATAAGCAACTTAAGGTAAATTTGCAAAAATCTCTCAAAATATAGAACAAAAAGCTAAGTTGAGGAAAGTATGAGAGAAAAATTAAAAAAGAGGGTTTTTCTGAATCCTCAGAATTCAGTGAAAGAATTGGACCCTAATGCCCTAAAGTAGAAGTTGAGAAAACTATGGCTGTAGGCCAAATCTAGCCAGCTACCTGTTTCTTTTTTGTTTAAACAGCCCATGAGATATGAATTTTTAAAAAATATAAAATGGTTACATTTTAAATGGATATATAAGTAGCTACATAATAGCCTCGATTTTTCCCTTCAGGCCCCAAAACCCCAAGTATTTACTATCTGTCTCTTTTCTAAAAAAAGTTTGCTAGGGGCGCCTGGGTGTCTCAGTCGGTTAAGTGTTTGCCTTCAGCTCAGGTCATGATCTCAGGGTCCTTCAGCTCAGAGCCCCCACATCGGGCTCCCTGTTCTGTGGGGAGTCTGCTTCTCCTTCTCCCCCTCCCCCTGCTCGTGCTCTCTCTCTTTCTCTCAAATAAATACAACTTTAAAATTTTTTTTTAAAAAGTTGGCTGACTCCTTTCCTGAGACATTCACTGTATGTTATCCATTAATTTCTCTCTGTATCTAAGCACGGTACTGAATAAGACCATCCTTGAAAGGTGTAAAGAAAACAGTCACTCAAACCATTTTCTGTATTTTCTCTGGTTCACATGAGGAATTCTGACTGAGAAAGTCTATGTGACTCTGCATCCAACCAGTTGGAATCCTCAAATGATAATACGGAGGGAAGAAAATTATTAAAGGAATTACTTACACAAATTTTCAGAGCTGAAGGGAAGCAATAGTCTTTAAATTGAAATGCTCACCAAAGGCCCAACACAATGAATTTAAAACTATACACAAAGGCATTTCACTGTGAAATTTTAAAACACTAGAAGGGCGCCTGGATGGCTCAGTCAGTTAGGCGGCTGCCTTCAGCTGGGGTCATGAACCCAGAGTCCTGGGATCGAGCCCCACATCGGGCTCCTTGCTCAGCGGGGAGCCTGCTGCTCCCCCTGCTTGTGCTTGCTCTCTCCCTCTCTCCGCCTCTCTCCCTGGTCAAATAAAAAATATTTAAAAAAATAAAAAATAAAACACTAGGACAATTATGAAACATTTCAGAGAAAGAGAAAAGAATCAAACCCAAAAGAACGAGAAACAGACTTCTCAACAGCAGCACGATGCTCAACAATGTTATCATGAAGCCATGCCTTCAAGCTTCTGAGGAAAAATTATTTTCAACCTAGAATCCCATGAATGGCCAAACTATTGGCCAAACATAAGTTGGCTATTTATTCATCTGTCATAGCTTGAAGTCAGTTTGGGACATGGGTGTGTGGGCTTATTCAGCAACATGGGAATAATGGCCAGAATAACAAACAGAAACAGTTAAAAAGTGGTTTCTCCTGGGAAGCAGGAATAGGAAGAGAGAAGTAGAGCACTAGAGTCTGTCACTTTCCATTATAAGCTCCTTTATACTATCTCAGTTTTAAACTATGTGTGAATTTTTTCATGAGATAATTCTTAAATATTTATTAAAAATAGGAGTAAAGCTATGCTCACAAAAAAAGAGTTTATAGGGTCATATTTACAGGAAAGGTGAAAGCAAAGAAACATAAACTAAAATGCTGGTGATAGATTTTTTGGAAAAAAATAAGAATGTAAGTCTATAAATGCATAAAATAGTAGAGTAAAAAAAATTTGCCAGAGGAGTAACCAAATGTTCAATGAAGAACAAAGGTATTGGTAAGTGTCCATTTATTCTATAGTGTCCGTAAAGAATGTGAAGTAATGTTCCTAGAAATTCTGCTGGTGGATGCAGGGAAAAAACAATGCAGGTACATTTCAGAAAGTAGCTTTATTGAGATATATTTCACATACCATATGATTGACCCATTGAAAGTGTACAATTTAATGGTTTTTAGTATTTTCACAGAGCATGCAACTACTGTCACGATTTTAGAACATTTTCATCACCTCAAAAAGAAACCTCATGACCTTTAGCAGTCACTCCTAATTCCCCCTCAACCTCACCAGTCTCAGGCAACCTCCAATCTGCTTTTTGTCTCTATAGATTCATCTATTTTAGACATTTAATGTAATCGTATATGTGGTCTTTTGTAATTGGCTTCTTGCTACTTTTTTGCAGTTCACCCGAGTTGTAAGCTTGTATCAGCACTTCATTTCTTCTTAGAGCTGAAAAATAACCCATTGTATGTATATACACCATTTTTTGTATCCATTCATCTGTTGATAGACATTTGGGTTGTTTCTACTTTTTGACAATGATTAATGGTTCTATGAACATTCATGTACAAGTTTTTGTGTGGACATGTGTTGTAAGTACATTTTAAAATAAAACTGTGTAAAAGTCAAATGGCTGTGTAAAAGTTAACGGTATCTTTATTTTTTATTTATTTTTTTTAGAGAGAGAGCGTGAGTGGGGGTGGGAGGGCAGAGGGAGAGGGAGAGAAAGAATCCTAAGCAGGCTCCAATGCGCAGCACGGAGCCAGACACAGGGCTCGATCTCACAACCCTGAGATTATTACTAGGGCTGAAATCAAGAGTCAGACGCTTAACTGACTGAGCCATCCAGGTACCCCAGAAAGGTAATTTTACAAGAATAAAGCATTATATAAATAGAAAGTATCTTAGCATTTTTATTTACATGTTTTATGTCTGCTTTCTCTATATAGTTATTTTCATCAACAAACATAAAAACAAATTATAGATACATAGTCATGGGAGGAAAATCCGAACAGTAAAAAAGATACATAGTGAATTATAAATCTCTCTCTCATCCTTGTCTCATCCTCCGAGAAAATACTGCAGTTCCTTAGGTCGTTCCAGAAGTATTTTATGCAAATACCAGCATATGAGAGAGCATTTTTTTGTTTCTGTTTTTACACAAATAGGTGCATCATACACACAATGTTCTGTGCCTTTGCTCCTTCATCAGTATATTCTGAAACTAATTCTCTATTAATACATATATATCTGTTTCTTTTCAAATATCTAATGAGGATTTCATTGTATGGCTGTACCATAATTTACTTAGTGCTTTTTTAATGGGGTGTCCCCTACTTCTTCCTAGCTAACAGAATTCTGATTTTATTCAAATAGTGGATGACAATGTGTGTCAGGGATAGATGGCCACTCCCCACCCCCAGGGACTGAATTCTGATTCTTCTAAGCCTCATAATTCCATTCTCCTTACCAAAAACTGGGTTAGAAATACGTACATGACACAATTCTAGCCCAAGAGATAAGAATCAAAGTCTCCTGGGAGAACTTTTGAAAAGGGTGCTTCCCTTTTCAAAAGAGACACGTGGGGGAGAACTCTCCGTTTTCTACCTATGGACATCATTGCGTGAGGCTATGACTTTTGGAACTGCTGCAAGCATCCTGTAACCTGGACAGAGCGCCAAGAGAATCCCAGAAAGGCTGGGTCACACATGACTGACTGTTCAGCTGCTGTGGTCACACTCATTCCCCTATCTGATTCTTATGATTAGAGATAATAAATATCCTTATTGTCCTAAGCCAATATTAGTTGTTACTTCAAGTCTTTTACTTGAACCCAAAAGCATCTTAAATGGTATACTTCCTTAGAGGGGCTAAATTCCCTATGATCTCCCTGACATTATACCCTAAATGCCTAATATCTCCCTGATAGTCATTCCCTAGCATCTGGTGTTTCCCTTTCATAATGCTCAGTACACTGGCATTTATTTTGACACATTCATAGGGGTCCATAAGGGACAGTGAGCTTTGTTGAGGGACTGTGGCCATCTCATTAGCAAACATCAGAAAGTGCCTGGAAACAAATATAGAAAACTATCACACCAATTTTTTATGTGTTTGTAGAGGTGGAAGACTATAAATTTATGGATAAAAACACATAGGAAACAATACCAGAAGATTGCACAGTGATGGTTTTATGGTAATTAAATTACAGCTGATTTTCATTTCTCTTAAAAATATATATAATACATATTATATATGTGTATACATAAAAATATAATTATATATGAAATATTTATAATTGTTTTATTTGTCAGAATTTCCAGAACCAGGGTCTCTACTAGGCAGGTAGAAAAAAAGAAAATTTTACTACTTTGAAAAGGACACTCTGACAAACAAGTAATATGCTCAGAAAGGGGCTCCTCAAACAGACACAGAGTTCACCTAGAATGGTGTAGTATGCACAACAGAAAGGACCCTGTGTTCCCACATTTTGAGATCCGCATTTCCCTACAGAACATATGCGTGAACATATACACATTATGTAAATGCAGCTGGCCCTGTTGTTCAAACATGGGGGTTAGGGGTGCAGTTGAAAATCTGCGCATAACTTTTGACTCCCCCAAAACTTAATTGCTGATAGCCTACTGTTGACCAGAAGCCTTACGGATAACATAAACATAAATCAAGATAGCAAATGTGCTTATTGTTTATTGTGTATGTTATATATATTAAATACTGTATTCTTAAAATAAGCTGAAAGAAAATGTTAAGAAAATCATAAGGAAGAGAAATATATTTATAGTACTGTACCATGTT
The DNA here is from genome assembly GCF_009762305.2 of Zalophus californianus. Taxonomy (NCBI): domain Eukaryota; kingdom Metazoa; phylum Chordata; class Mammalia; order Carnivora; family Otariidae; genus Zalophus; species Zalophus californianus. Next base: position 96,822,698 of record NC_045600.1, read on the forward strand.
TATAAAAAAAAATTCCGCATATAAGTGGACCCATGCAGTTCAAACCTGTGTTGTTCAAGGGTCCACTGTATAATATGCTGAGTATGACTACTAAGGATACAAACCATGGGAATATGAGGAATGGAGTGAGCTGTCTTTCCAGATGCCCAGGCACTGTGCTCATACACAGTAGTCCATCTTCCCTCCCATAACTTGCCTCCATTAGTCTCATCTGAGCAACTGTCAGTACAGATTTTACTATAATTTGCTATGAAGCATCTACTTCAATTTAGAGTCTTTCCTGTTTGTTAATCTACCAATAACAGTTCTCTGCAAAAACTTTCTTTGAACTTCATGTTTTCTCAAAGATACAAAGGCTCCCTTCGACTTCTGACCACAATTTCCATTTGGTTAAATGCCCAATAACCAAGTTTTGACTGTAATATATTATCTCTATAAATTTTTTATGTGAATACATTCAATTGAAAATATTTTATGCTATGTATAATGATATAAATGACAAAGAGGAAAATAGGGGACCACACATAATAATGTCCTTTATACAGAAAATACTCAATCACCATGTGTTTTCAGTTCTATTCTAGCTGTGATGAATTAGCATTGATCTAAGCACAGATTTATGTAGTTGTTGCAATAAATTTGCAAAGTTCTGATGGAAATAAATGTGCAGCCTATGATCCCAGAGTAAAGCAACGCTGGCTAGAATATTTGGGAATAGTGAAATTGTGGTAAAAGAAACAATGAGTAAAAGACAGTAAAAGACCCTAAGTTGCTCTATCATTTACAAATGGCCTTCTTATTTTTGTGTTAACACCTCTAATTCAAAAGTAGTACTAATTTTCAAGCATCTTTTCTAGAAGGAAATCAAGATCAAAAATAATATTTTTAATTCTAATTTTAAATTTAAAAAATTCTGAATTTTAATTACAATTTAATTTCCTCTAACAGCTTTGATTTATTTTTGGCTTTTAAAGAATCTGTCCATTTTAGCTGTTAAAATTGTTGCCATAAAGTTGTCCATATTACATTATTATTATTATTGTCTGTGGGATGTACCTTTCATTCTTTTTTTTTTTTTAAGATTTATTTTAGAGATAGAGAGAGTGGGGGAAGGGGCAGAGGGAGAGTGAGAGGGAGAGAGACAATCTCAAGCAGACTCCCAGCTGAACTCAGAGCCTGAGGTGGGGCTCGATCTTACTACCCCAAGATCATGACCTGAGCTGAAACCAAGAGTCAGTACTCAACTAACTGAGCCACCCACGTGTCTTTCATTCTTGGTAGTGGTCATTTGAATTTTCTCTCTTATTTGGGCTAGCTACAGCATATCAATTTTATTAATCTTTTCAAAGAACCACTTTGGTTTCATTTATTTTCTTGACTTCTTATACATTTTCTATTTCATTGATTTCTATTATTTCTTTCCCTCTACTTTTTTTTCTAAGAAACTTAGATCACTGATTTTAAGTCTTTTTTCTTTTGTATATAGGCACTTAAAGGTGTAAATTTGTCTCCAAGCACCAAATTAGCTTATCTCATATTTCGATAATGTTACTTTAATAATCAGTTAAAATGTCTTGTAATTTTCCTTATGATTTCCTTTTTGATCCATGGCTTACTTAAAATATGTTGCTTGGGGTGCCTGAGTGGTTCAGTTAAGTGTCTGCCTTCGGCTCAGGTCAAACTTGGGATGAAGTTCCACATCGCATCGGGCTCCCTGCTTCTCCCTCTCCCTCTGCCTCTGCCTGCTGCTCCCTCTGCTTGTGCTCTGTTAAATAGAATCTTAAAAAAAATGTTGCTTAATTTCCAAATATTTGTGGATTTCCCAGGTATATTTGTATTACTGAATTCTATTTTCAGAGAACATGTTGAATCTCAAGCCTTTTAAATGTATTCAGACTCGATTTATGGCCCAATATATGGTCCATCTGGGTGAATGTTCCATAGGCATATAAAAAGAATGTATATTTTTCAGGTATTAGGTGTAGTCTTCTATACATGCCAAATGGGCTGATAGTGTTGTTCAGATCTTTTATGTATTTACTGACATTTTTTGTCTATTTATTACTACTGAGAGGGGAGTGATAAAATCTTCAACTATTCTGAATTTATTTCCCTACATCTGTCACTTTTGCTTTATAATTTTGAAGCTCTTTTATCAGGTGTGTCTTCCCGATGACTAAGCCCTTTTATGTTCACGAAATGGCCTTCTTTATCTCTAATAATACTTTTCATCCTAAAGTCTACTTATCTAATGTTAATACAGCCTTACCAGGGTTTTTGTTTGTTTGTTTGGGGCTTTTTTTTTTTTTTGGCCTAGTGTTTGAATGGTGTATCTCTTTCTGTAGTTTTATACTTGACCTGTGTGTGTCTACTATTAAGAGCATATGCTTGAATCTTGCTTTTTGGGGGTACTTATTTAGATGGTTGGCTTTATGACCATCATCTTTCTATTTCTATTCTATTTATCTTTATTCCCTTTTATCTTTTTTAAAAATTATTAATCAAGTATTTCTTGGTATTCCATTTTCTTTCCTTTATTGGATTTTTACCTATAATTTTCCATTTTAATTTTTTTGTGGCTGCTGTGAGGATTATAGTATGCACCCTTAAGTATCACAGTTGTAATGGCCAGAGTTGGGCTACTGAGATCTCTTTCAAGAGAACCTGCATAGCTGATTGACAGCCTCTGGCTGACCATGCATCTTTGAATCTACCCATTGTGTTCTCCTGGGCATAGCAGTGATCTAGAGCTTGGCCATTCATGCCCAACACAGGACTTCTCTAACAGACAATCTTTCCTGGGAAACTCTTCATCAGCTTGGATAAGACTTTCTCAGAACTGTGCTGCAACGTGAGGCTCTTCCTACCCAATCTTTCCCCTCTCCCTGCACAAGTGTTAGGCCTGCATCATGATGAGACGGCTCTTCCCATCTGTGTGTCCTCCCACTTTAACCTTCACAGGTGCTTGCCCAGTAAACCTCTTGTGTATCTAATCCCATTTGAGTGTCTCTTAGAAGACCTAAACCAACCAGATGGTATGAGTGGCGGGGTTTTTAGGACCAGTCCACACTTACCTGCTGTCAGGGAGCTCCTCATCCTGAGCAGAATGTGGGACACATATAGTCCCTGGCATAACATGGTGGCTCAATTCATAAAGACTTCTCCAGTGGTATCCTGGGGAAATGCCCTGGCTAAAATTCAGCTTGTAGTGAGTCCACTTGTTCTGTGGATCCACTTAGTAGTCATTTCCCTGGTTTTCAAGTGTAAAATTGGAATTGACATACTGGAACTTGGATCCCCTCACCACCACCACCATGTTGAATCCATGGCTTGTGGGATAAGAGCTATCAAAGTGAGAAAGCCAAGTGGAAGCCTCTGAAACTGTGCTCCCTCTGGTCACGGTAATAAATCTAAAACAACTTTGATTATATATGACAACAAAAGCACAAGCAATAAAAGAAAAAATAAACTGAACATCCTCAAAATTAAAAATTTTTGTGCTTCAAAGTATACCACCAATAAAATCAAAACACACAATCCATGGAATGGGAGAAAATTTTTGCAAATCATGTGTTTGACACGGATTTGTATCTAGAAATACTAAGAACCATGAAAACTCAATAACAAAAACACAAATAATCCAATTACAAAATGGGCAAAGAATCTAAACAGACATTTCTGCAAAGAAGATATACAAATGGCCAATAAACTCGTGAAAAAACGTTCAACATCATTAGCTATCAGAGAAATGCAAATCAAAACCATAATGAGATACCATTTCACACCCACTAGGAGGGCTGTAATAAAGAGACAGATAATAACAAGTGTTGTCAAGGATGTGGAGAAATCAAAACTCACATACTGCTGGTGAGAATATAAAGTGGTACAGCCACTTTGGAAAACAGTTTGGCAATTCCTCACATGACCCAGCAATCCGACTCCTAGGTATATACTTCCAAATGAAAATATATGTCCACACATTATTCGTGATAGTTAAAAAGCAGAAACAACCCTGATGTCCGTCAACTGATGCATGGATATATAAAATGTGGTTATCCATACAATGGAATATTATTTGGAAATAAAAATAAGTGAAGTATTGATACATGCTATAACATGGTTGAACGCTGGAAACATTATGCCTAGTGAAAGAAAGCAGACACAAAAGTCCACATACTGTATGAAACCATTTATATGAAATGGAGAAAATAGGCAAATCTAAGACATAGAAAGTAGATTGGTGGTTGTCTGGGAAGAGGGGCAGGTGTTGGGGAAAAATGGAGAATGACAGCTAGTGAGTATGGGTTTTTTTTTTTTTTCAGGCTAATGAAAATGTTCTAAAAGCTGATTTTGCTGATGTTTGCACAATGCTGTGAATATATTAAAAACCACTGAATGGTACACTTTGAGGGGGTGAATTGTATGTTATGTGAATTGTATTTCAATAAAGCTGTTTAAAAAAACAAACAAAAATCTTGCAACCTGGTGGAAATGTCAAAGATTAGTACCACCACTAAAGCTCTAAAGGATATGAGGGTGGCTCCTATAATAGGTTCCTTTAATTCTCCAGTCTAGTCCCTGCAGAATCCAGACAGACTTTGGAGAAGGACTATACATTCAAGCTCAACCAAGTAATAGCTCCAGTCGCCTGCTGGTTCCCGAACACAAGGAGTCCAGAGTGCCCTGGCATTAGCTGAAGACTGGGGTTTGATGGGATTCACTATGTCCCCCGGTCGAGTGTGCTCCCTTTGGGAACTCAGACCTCTACCTCAGTAAAGCCCAGAGTTCCAGGGTTGGGAAGCATATAGTCTTCCAGTGTGTCTTTGGAAATGATGACAGGTAGGGCCACTCCTACTTCTACTCCTTTGTTCTGGGTCCCATGTATACTTTCTGTTGCAAACACAGCTTCATGTTGAAGTCTCTGGTTTAGTGAATAAATTGGCACCCCATCTTTGCAGACTATTGCCTCCATGTTGGTGCTTCAGCTGTGTCTTCAGTAGGCCATTCCAGTGTCCTGTGAGGCTCCTGCTTCTGGATGATGTAGCAGGTGATGCAACCAATGGATCCCATGCTCATGAGTTCATTCCTGCACCTCTTGCACTATGAATTGGGTCCCCTGGAAGGTTGGAATGTTGTGTGGATTTCTATCTCTATAAAACATCCATCTGTGAGCCCCCAGACAGTTGTGCTGGTTGAGGTTCTGCAGACTGGAAAGGCAAACCCATACCCAGAAGTAATCTGAGAACAAATTACTGGCCCTTCCAGAATGGAAGGGACCCAATTTAGTAAATTCACCCCAAAATGGCTAAAGTTTTATTTTCTTAAAAAATATTTGTCTGGTTTTGGCATCGGTAATGCTGGCCTCATGAATGAACTGGGACATGTTCCCTCCTCTATCTTCGGCAAGACATTATGTAGAATTAGAATTATTTATTCCTTAAATGTGTGACAGAATTCAGCAATGAAACCACCTGGGCCTGAAGATTTCTTTATTGGAAGGTTTTTAACTATTTTCAAATGCAGTTTCCCTAAGAGCTATAGAACTCTTCAGGCACTTTTTATCTTCTTAAAGTATACATATCTTTTAAAAGGAATTGGTTGATTTCATCTAAGTTAATGAATTTATGGACACAGAGTTGTTCACAGCATCCCTTACTCTTCATTTAATGTCTGTAAGTTCTTGATGAATTTGCTGTTTTTTATTTGTTGTTGTCTTTTTGGCTATATCTATTATTTTTTAGTGGTTGCACTAGGGATTACAATACACATAGTTAACTTTTTGCAGACTACTTAAAGTGAATATCAAGCCACTTTAAGTAATACATAGAAGCCCTAAAACCAAAAAGGTTGCTTTATCCTCCCTCTCCTATGTTATGGTTGTAATACATATTATACCTACATAAATCTCACCAGTGTTATAATTTTTGCTTTCAACAGCCATTAATATTTTAAGTTACTCAAGAGGGGAAAATAAAATATTATAATAACCGATATTTACTCTTTGTTGCTTTTTCTTCATTTCTGAAGTTAAATTTACCTCTGGTATCATTTACCTTCAGCCTAAATAATTTCTTTTAGAGTACATCTACTGGCAATAAATTCTCTTATTTTTCCTCAGCTTAGAATACCTTTAGTACACTATTATTCCTGAAGGATATTTTTGTTAGATATAGAATTCTGAGTTGACTGTTCTTTCTTCCTTTGCTATCTTAATTATGTTGTTTCATCATAGCGTCTGAAGAGAAACCTTTAGCTACTTAAATCATTATTCCTCTACCATTTTTCCAGGCTGTCTTCAAAATTTCTTCATTATCTTTGGTTCCAGCAATTTGACTCTGATGTGTCTGAGCATGATTTTCTTTGCACATACTCTGTGTTTTGCTGAATTTCTTTAATCTGTAAAGGCATTTCTTTCACCAAGTTTGGAAATTGTTGGCCATTATCTCTTCAAGCATTTTTTTTCCACCAATGTCTTTTTCTTCTTCTGAGATTTCAATGACCCAGATATTAAGCTCTTTTAATATTGTCCACAGGTCCCTCAGGCCCTACTAATTTTTTTTTTCAATCTTCATTTTCTGTTCTTCAGATTAGATCATCTCTACTGCTTACCTCCAAGTTCACTAATGCTATTAACTGTTATCTTCACTTTGCTATTGAGCTCATTTGGTGAGTTTTAAAATTTCAGGGATTATATTCTTACTAATATTTCTATTTCATTCTTTTTTGCAGTTTTTATTCTCTGCTGAGAATATCTCCCCATTCATTTCAAGAGTGTTTACCTCTATATCATGGAGCATAAATATAATGGTTATAATAGCTGTTCTAATTTGGTAGTTGTTCTACTAAATTCCAATGTCTGCATCATCTTGCTATTGGCACTTGTTGTCTTCTTTTGAGAATTGGTCATATTTTTGTGGTTTGTTGTATGTAAAATAATTTTAGACTCACTTTGAATATTATGTTGTGAGACTTTGGATCCTGCTAACATCCTTAATACCTGTACAGTTGTTTATAGCATCAGGTTAAGTTCAATGCCCTATTATTACATCATGGCTAAAACTGGAAGAGTCAAATTTTTTTAATTCTTGAAAAAAATAACAATAGCTGAATACCTCTTTAATGTGATAAAAAAAATAAAAGGCTATGTTTAATGGAGGAAAGCTAGATTAATTCCCATTAAAATTGGAAACAAGACAAATAAACATCCATCCCTATTACAGCTAAATATTAGTTGACACGTGCAAGCCAATGATATTAGAAAAAAAAAAAGAGTAAGAGGTACAAAAAAATTTCAATACATTGAAAACACATATATTTCTAAGAAAAACACAATAAAATAAGTAAAATCATAATAAAAGTGTAAATAAGTAAAACACTCAACCACTTGGGAATTTTAAAATTCTCTCCTAAGCAATACTTGTGCCAAGAAGCAATCAAAAACAGAGGTTACCAAATTGGGAATTTATTCTGGTGAAGGTAAGCCAGAAATTTAGCTTAATTTTTCCCCATATGACTATCCAGTTGACTCAATACCATTTCCTCAAGAATCCAAAATTTCCAAACTGATTTAAAATGCTGTTTTCATGCCATACTAAACAGGGTAAGGGAGATCTCCTCTACATAAGAAAAACCAGAAGCACTCTATTTGGTGCTGTTGGCTGGATCTTCAGTAACAGTTTCTCAGATTTGCTTCAGCAATGTCTTCCCTTCCAATTCACTTTATTAAAACAAAACAAAGCAAATAAAAAAATCTTCAAATGTGGGATACAGAAGAGAGGTTTCTATTTTCCTGACTGAAGTCCGGTGTGGCACCATACAAGCCTCCAGAGAGGGGGTGCTTCAGGCATGGTCAGCTACATCAACCATTGCTGAGCATGTAAGGAGGATGAGATTAGATGAATGCAGCAACACAGAGGTCAGTGGTGACCTTAGTAAGAGCAGGTGTATTCCAATGATGCAGGTGTAAGTTAGATTAGAGTGGGTTAAGGAATGCTTTAGAGAAGCAGATATGATGGGGGAAGGCAACTCTTTAAGAACGTTGATTATTCAGGTAAACAGAGAAATAAGTTCAAAGCTAAAGGGGAAGATGAGGTCAAGGCAGGACATTTAAAGGATGGAATGTACAAACGGGAATGATCCAGCAGAGAAGGGAAGATTACTGTTTGCATCTCTGTCACTGCTGGGAGGGTGTTGATTCTGGCATCAGCAATGACTCTGACAAATTGGTACAAAGAGACATTGTCAACTTGAGAGCCCTCCTGAGGAGTCTGAAATAACTGCTGATTTGGAGTTTGTTCTTATGGCAGAAGGAGGAAGGGTGAAGGGGAAGGCAGGAATGTGAATGAAGGGTGTACAAGGAGAAATGCATCTACTTAGTGGTAGATCTCTTGTCCTCACCATCTCTTGTCCAGATCAGTCTATTCAATAAATGACTGGGGAGACACAAATATTGCATGATCTTTAGGGGAAAACACCAAAATCTGCTAAATTGAAATAAGCCTACCATACAGTCTCTAAATCAGAATTAAAGTAGAATAAGATAATTCCAGGTTTATAATTGTCTTTTACCTCTTTGTTGCCTTACATATATATATATATATATATATATATATATTTTTTTTTTTTTAGGTAAATGGTTCCAAGACCATGTCATCAAAGGGATACCTAGATTTAACTCTTTTTAAATTTTTAAAAATCTAGACAAATTTTAATAAGATACATTTTAGAATGTTATAAATGGTAACTTATCATTCAAACCTATTGAGAAAAACTTTTTGCTGTTTTACTGAAATAAAATACATACTTACTCTGAATAATATTTCTTCATTCCATTTTGGATTCAAAGTCTAAAAGACAATAAACATAATATAACTAATTTTTTAAATATTTTGTCATACAAAAATAAAACAAAGTATATTTAAAAATTTTTTGAATACTGCTAAGTCTAACCTTTTTAATGGTTTTCGTTTGCACACTTGTAAAAACTCCATTCATTGGGTCATATAATGTCACTCTCACATAAGGATCACTGTTAAAATAAAAAATAAATTAATAATTGTTGCTTATTCTTAAACTCAGATTGCTCAAACTACAAAAATCAGATTTTTCCTTGTTAGCAATTTTTATAATTATTTCCTATGCTTAGAAGGAAGGGTTCCTTAGGCAGGAATAAGTAATTATAGTAGTTTTTGCATCTTGTTAAAAAGCTAAAGTACTGTGTTAGTAAAATAGACAAAGAATTGGAAAGAAAACTTTTTAATCTAATTTAATGATTTCTAACCTTTTTGGATTTTTTGAAATTTTGTTCAATTTTTATTACATTCTTTCTTCTTTCGGGTTAAGATGGTTAATTTAATGATTCTCAAGACTAGCTTTGCAAGACCTCAGGTTGTTCCAAGTTATCTCACGGGTGTAAACTTTTTTTTTTTACAAAATAAGACAAAGTGCTTTCTGTTGAAAATAATTATGTGTCATGTAACCCTTTCTACAAAGAGACATGAAAAAAAAAATCTTGTGATATTTAAGTTTGCAAAGCAAAAGACTGTCAACACTTTACTTGTCCATGGTCGAATTTCTCCAATTTCCTCTGGGGATCCTAAATACTCATAATTCTCCACCACCAACTCCCCCTCCCATTTCCTCATACAACCTTACCTCTTACTTTAATTGACAAAAATCAAAGCCATCAGACCACTCCCAACCTCCTGGTATTTATCATAACTCATCCTTACCCCTAACCTGAGTGATTCAGGTATTGTGCCCCCTGTTTGCGGCCAATTCCTCTTTGTGCATGTTGCTCCCACCTGCTCTGGAAACTTGCATCATCTGTTTTCACTTTTCCCTTTTATATTTTCAGCTTTTCTTTTGATTTTTTTTCTAATCCTATAAATACATTTTTAAACTCCCCCCTCCTTAACTCTCCCTCCTTCCTCCAGCAGAGTGAGCTAGATTGTCTTTCTTCCCATTTCAAACTTTCCAGGAAAATAATCTGCAATAATATTAATAACAATAATGACTAATACTTGCATAACATTACTCTGTGCCAGGCACCATTCTAAACAGTGTGTGTGTGTGTGTGTGTGTGTATAAAATTAACTCTTGGAATCCTTATAACTACCTATGAGGTAGGTATGATTATTGTCTTTATTTGGTACAAAGAGATAGGTCAGTCAACTCATCGCAGATCATACCACTAGTAAGCACAAGGATGAGAACCAACACTCAAGCACCTGGCTCCACAGGCCATGTTCTCAGCCACATAGCCAACCACCTCCCTTTCTTCATTTCCTCAACTCCCGCTGCTCTGGAAAGCCCTAGAATTTGGTTTTTACCTCTTTCCTTCTGACCCATTCCTCTGAAACTGCTCTCTAAAAGTCACCAATTTGCTAAAGCAATCAACACCTTTCAGGCATGTATTTTGTTGGTCCTATTTTTGATACTACTAACTACTTTCTCTTTGAAACTAATCTCATTTGCTTTCATGACACACCCCCTTTCTGGTTGTCTTCATACTATTCTAACTGTTCCCTCTTGGTCTCTTTCTTAGGCTCCTCTCCTGCAATTTACCAGTTAAATACTGAAATTCCCTAAAGTATTGCCCTTAGCCTTTTGTTCCCTCAACATTTTCCCTTCACAATCTGATCTATGGCTTTAACAACTACGTACTCTCAAATATAAATATTAATGTGAATGTAAATACAAATATATATCCTCGATCTCACCACCCAGCTAGACACTTTCACCTGGATAGTCCACAGACAATGTCTGTTTCAGGGTTTTGCCCATTTTTTTTTTTTTTTTTTTTGCCTTTTCCATGTTACTTATTCACAGTCAACTAGCTACATGAAGGGGATAAATGAATTAGTAGGAGCTTTTGTAGAAAATGGTGTATAGGTGGAAGGGTGGGACTGAAACAGAAAATAATCTTACACACAACTGTTTAGAAGATTTACAGATATCCTTTAAAAAAATAGTATCCTCTGAGGGTAACAAAGGAAGATAAAATCATCATGAATAAAATAAGCTAGCAACTTCCTATCAATGCTTGACCCAAAACAAAAGTCTCAGAAAATGGTTTGCATTTTGTCATGATTTACAGATACTCATGCAATACATATTTCCAACACAGAAAAATTAAGACTAACACTGAGTAACAGATTAATACAATGCGGAGGGAAGTTGAGTACATGAAAATAGCTATCATCTGGTAGCAAAAATAGATTTATGCTGATGTTAATATCAAAATTAAAGACATTCAAGTAAATTATGCCAATACATTACAACCATTATTCCTAACATCGTAAGAACAACTTCTTACTGTTCCTACTCAGAACTAAAAGGTCTGAGAAGGGTTTTGCCCATTTTTTAATTGGCTGTTTTATCACATTATTTTTGAGTTGTAAGAGGTCATTATATATTGCGAATTAAAGTCTTCTATCAAATGTTTTGAAAGTATTTTCTCCCAATCTGTGGCTTGCCTTTTCCTATTCTTACCTGTGTCTTGCAAACAAAAGTTTTTAATTCTGATGAAGTATATTTTAACATTTTTCTTCCTTTATAGTTCATACTTTTTAAGTCCCATTCAAGAAATCTTTGTGTAACCCAGTAGAGCACAGATTTTCTCCTATGTGTCCCTGTAGAAGTTTTATAATTTTAGCTCTTATTAATTTTCTATGTGATATGTAGTAAGGAACAAGATTCATTTTGTTCCATAGAGAGAACCTGTTGTTCCAGTACCAAAGACTATCCTTCTCTTGAATTACCTTTACACATTTTGGTGAAAAACAACTAGCCATGTATATGTGTGTGTGTGCATGTGTGAATGTGTGTGTGCATCTGTGTATGTGTGTGTGTGTGCATGTGTGTATATGTGTGCATGTGTGTATGTGAGTGTGCATGTGTGTATATATGTGCATGTATGGATGTGTGTGCATTGTGAGTACGCATGTGTGTGTGCATGTGTGTGCGTACGTGTGCATGTGTGTGGGCATGTGTGTGTGCATCTGTGTGTGCGTGCATGTCTCTACGTGTGTGCATGTGAGTATGCATGTGCATGTCTATGTGTGTGTGCCTGTGTGTGTGCGTGTTTGTGTGCATGTGTGTATGTGCATGTATGTGTGTACGTGAGTGTGCGCATGTGTATGCATGTATGTCTGTGTGCATGTGTGTGTGCATTGTGTGCGTGTGTGCGCGTGCATATGTGTATGTATGTGCGTGTGTGTGCGTGTGCCCGCATGTGTGCGTGCATGTCTGTATGTGTGTGCATGTGCGTGGGCATGTATGTGTGCGTGTTTATGTGCGTGTGAATGTGTGAGCATGTGTGTATGTGCATGTGTGTGCGCACATGTGTATGCATGTATATGTGCATGTCTGTGCGTGTGTGCATGTGTGTGAATGTGCATGTGTGTGCGCGCATGTATGCGTGTGGGCATGTGTGTGCGTGTGCATTTGTGTGTGTGTGCGTGTGTGTGCGCGCATGTCTGCGTGTGCATGTGTATGTGTGGGCATGTGTGTGTGGGCATGTGTGTATGTGTGTGCATGTATGTGTGGACATGTGTGCATGTGTGCGCGCGAGTGTGCGTGTGTGTATGTGTGCGTGCATGAGTGTGTGAACGTGTTTGTGTGCATGTGTGTACGTGTGTGCATGTATGTGTGTGTTTGTGCATGTGTACGTGTGTGCATGTGTTTTAACGTGTGTGCGTGTATGTGTGCATATGTGTGTGCATGTATGTTCGTGTATGTGTGTGCATGTGTTTTAATGTGTGTATGTGCGTGCATGTATGTGTTCATGTGTGTTGTGTGGGTGTGTGTATGTGTGCGTGTGAGTGTGCGTGTGTGTGTGCATGTGTGTGTGTTTCTATGCTCTTTCTTCTATTATACTGAACAATATATATTCTTATATATTACTACAGCTGTATAGTAAGTCTTGAAATTAGGTAGGTAGCATAACTTCTCCAATTTTTTTCTTCTTTTATGAAATTGTTTTGGTTTATTCTATGTCCTTTCACTTTCCATAAAAATAATGGAATCAGTTTATCAATTCCTCCAAAAACACATACTGGGATTTTGACTGGGATTGTGCCAGATCTAATTAATTTGAAGAAAGATAAAACTCTAACACCAGTGAATCTTTCAATCCATGAACATAGCATGTTTATCCATTGATTTATATCTTCAATTTCCCTCAGGAATGTTTTGTAGCTTTCGTGTACAGTGCCTGCAAATCTTTTCTTACGTTTATTTCTAAATTCTTTCTTTTTTTTTTTTTTTAAGTAGGCTCCATGCCCAGTGTGGAGCCCAACATGGTGCTTGAACTCACAATGCTGAAATTAAGACCCGAGCCAAGATCACGAGTCAGATGTTTAACCAAATAAGCCACCCAGGCATCCCTCTGAGTTTTATTTTTATGCTATTGTAAATGGATATTTTAAAAATTTATTTTCCAATTGTTCATTGATAGGATATAAAAATATAATCGATTTTGGTACATTGTGTTTGTATCTTATGGCCTTTGGTACCCTGTACCAAAAAAATCTGTCAGATTTTTTTGTACATTCTTTAGGGCTTTCCATGTACATATCATGTTGTCTGCAAATAAAGTTTCCTTCCTTTTCAGTCTGCATTACTTTAATTTCTTCTCCTTGCCACATTAGGCAGCTAGAACATCCAGTACAGTGTTGAATTGACTGTAAGAGCAAAAACCTTGTCTTATTCCTGAATTTAAGTAGAAAGCATTCAGATTGTCACCATTGAGAATGACGTTACTATTGTTTTTTTCACAATGACCTTAATTAGGTTTAGAACATTCCCATCTCTCCCTAATTTGTTTGGAGTTTCTATCATGAATGGGTGCTGAATTTTGTCAGATGCTTTTTTGCTTTCATTGAAATGATCATGTATTTTTCATTTATTCTATTAATACGATGAACTACACTGATTAATTTTTGGATGTTAAACCAGTCTTATATTTTATTCTCAGCTTGCTGAGATTTTTTTTTTTTTTTACTATGAACAGGTGTTGGATTTTTTTTATTTTTTATTGTTATGTTAATCACCATATATTACATCATTAGTTTTTGATGTAGTGTTCCATGATTCACTGTTTGTGCAAAACACCCAGTACTCCATGAAAAATGTGCCCTCTTTAATACCCACCACCAGTATAACCCATCCCCCTACCCCCTCCCCTCTAGAACCCTCAGTTTGTTTTTCAGAGTCCATCGTCTCTCATGGTTCGTCTCCCACTCCGACTTACTCCCCTTCATTCTTCCCCTCCTGCTATCTTCTTCTTTCTCTTTTTTCTTAACATATGTTGCATTATTTGTTTCAGAAGTACAGATCTGTGATTCATCAGTCTTGCACAATTCACAGCGCTCACCATAGCACATACCCTACCCAATGTCTATCACCCGGCCACCCAATCCCTCCAACCCCCCACCACTCCAGCAACACTGAGTTTGTTTCCTGAGATTAAGAATTTCTCATATCAGTGAGGTCATATGATACATGTCTTTCTCTGATTGACTTATTTCACTCAGCATAACACCCTCCAGTTCCATCCATGTCATTGCAAATGGCAAGATCTCATTCCTTTCGATGGCTGCATAATATTCCATTGTGTATATATACCACATCTTCTATATCCATTCATCTGTCGATGGACATCTTGGCTCTTTCCACAGTTTGGCTATTGTGGACATTCCTGCTATAAACATCGGGGTGGGCGTCTGGGTGGCTCAGTTGGTTAAGCGACTGCCTTCAGCTCAGGTCATGATCCTGGAGTCCTGGGATCGAGTCCCACATCAGGCTCCCGGCTCAGCGGGGAGCCTGCTTCTCCCTCTGACCTTCTCCCCTCTCATACTGTTTCTCTCTCTCTCTCTCAATAAATAAAATCTTAAAAAAAAAAAAATCAGGGTGCACGTACCCCTTCGGATCCCTACATTTGTATATTTGTGGTAAATACCCAGTAGTGCAATTGCTGGATCATATGGTAGCTCTATTTTCAACTGTTTGAGGAACCTCCATACTGTTTCCAGAGGGGTTGCACCAGCTTGCATTCCCACAAACAGTGTAGGAGGGTTCCCCTTTCTCCACATCCCCGCCAACGTCTGTCGTTCCCTGACTTGTTAATTTTAGCCATTCTGACTGGTGTGAGGTGGTATCTCATTGAGGTTTTGATCTGGATTTCCCTGATGCCGAGCAATGTTGAGCACTTTTTCATGTGTCTGTTGGCCATATGGACGTCGTCTTTGGAAAAATGTCTGTTCATGTCTTCTGCCAATCTCTTGATTGGATTATTTGTTCTTTGGGTGTTGAGTTGGATAAGTTCTTTATAGATTTTGGATACCAGCCCTTTATCTGATATGTCATTTGCAAATATTTTCTCCCATTCTGTCGGTTGTCTTTTGATTTTGTGGACTGTTTCTTTTGCTGTGCAAAAGCTTTTTATCTTATGAAATCCCAATAGTTCATTTTTGTCCTTGCTTCCCTTGCCTTTGGCGATGTTTCTAGGAAGAAGTTGCTGCGGCTGAGGTCGAAGAGGTTGCTACCTGTGTTCTCCTTTAGGATTTTGATGGACTCGTCTCACATTTAGGTCTTTCAACCATTTGGAGTCTATTTTTGTGTGTGGTGTAAGGAGATGGTCCAGTTTCATTCTTCTGCATGTGGCTGTCCAATTTTCCCAACACCATTTGTTGAAGAGACTGTCTTTTTGCCATTGGACATTCTTTCCTGCTTTGTCAAAGATAAGTTGACCATAGAGTTGAGGGTCCATTTCTGGGCTCTCAATTCTGTTCCATTGAGCTGTGTCTGTTTTTGTGCCAGTACCATACTGTCTTGATGATGACAGCTTTGTAACAGAGCTGGAAGTACGGAATTGTGATGCCGCCAGCTTTGCTTTTCTTTCTCAATATTCCTCTGGCTATTTGGGGTCTCTTCTGGTTCCATACAAATTTTAGGATTATTTGTTCCATTTCTTTGAAAAAAGTGGATGGTATTTTGATGGGGATTGCACTGAATGTGTAGATTGCTCTAGGTAGCATTGACATCTTCACAATGTTGGTTCTCCTAATCCATGAGCATGGAACGTTTTTCCATTTCTTTGGGTCTTCTTCAATTTCTTTCCTGAGTATTTTATAGTTTTATGAGTACAGATCCTTTGCCTCTTTGGTTAAACTTACTCCTAGGTATCTTATGGTTTTGGGTGCAATTGTAAATAGGATCGACTCCTTGATTTGTCTCTCTTCTGTCTTGTTGTTGGTGTATAGGAATGCCACTGATTTCTGTGCATTGACTTTATAGCCTGCCATTTGACTGAATTCCTGTATGAGTTCTAGCAGTTTTGGGGTGGAGTCTTTTGGGTTTTCCACATAGAGTATCATATCATCTGCAAAGAGTGAGAGTTTGACATCCTCTTTGCCGATTTGGATGCCTTTGATTTCTTTTTGTTGTCTGATTGCTGTGGCTAGGACTTCTAATACTATGTTGAATAGCAGTGGTGAGAGTGGACATCCCTGCCGCCTTCCTGACCTTAGGGGAAAAGCTCTCAGCTTTTCCCTATTGAGAATGATATTCGCTGTAGGTTTTTCATAGATGGCTTTTATGATATTGAGGTATGAACCCTCTATCCCTATACTCTGAAGAGCTTTGATCAAGAAAGGATGCTGTACTTTGTCAAATGCTTTTTCTGCATCTATAGAGAGGATCATAAGATTCTTGTTCTTTCTTTTGTTAATGTATTGTATCACGTTGATTGATTTGTGGATGTTGAACCAACCTTGCAGCCCAGGGATAAATCCCACTTGGTCATGGTGAAGAATCCTTTTAAAGTACTGTTGGATCCTATTGGCTAGTATTTTGGTGAGAATTTTTGCATCCATGTTCAGCAAGGATATTGGTCTGTAATTCTCCTTTTTGATGGGGTCTTTGTCTGGTTTTGGGATCAAGATAATGCTGGCCTCATAAAATGAGTTTGGAAGTTTTCCTTCCATTTCTATTTTTTGGAAGAGTTTCATGAGAATAGGTATTAATTCTTCTTTAAATGTCTGATAGAAATCCCCTGGGAAGCCATCTGGCCCTGGGCTTTTGTTTGTTGGGAGATTTTGGATGACTGCTTCAATTTCCTTAGTGGTTATAGGTCTGTTCAGGTTTTCTATTTCTTCCTGGTTCAATTTTGGTAGTTGATACATCTCTAGGAATGCACCCATTTCTTCCAGGTTATCTAACTGGCTGGCATAGAGTTGCTCATAATATGTTCTTATAATTGCTTGTATTTCTTTGGTGTTGGTTGTGATCTCTCCTCTTTCATTCATGATTTTGTTGATTTGGGTCATTTCTCTTTCTTTTTGATCAGTCTGGCCAGGGGTTTATCAATCTTGTTAATTCTTTCAAAGAACCAGCTCCTAGTTTCGTTGATCTTTCTACTGTTCTTTTGGTTTCTAGTTCATTGATTTCTGCTCTGATCTTTATTAATTCTCTTCTCCTGCTGGGTTTAGGCTTTATCTGCTGTTCTTTCTCCAGCTCCTTTAGGTGTACGGTTAGGTTGTGTATTTGAGACCTTTCTTGTTTCTTGAGAAAGGCTTGTATTGCTATACTGCCTTTGCTGTATCCCAAAGATTTTGAACAGTTGTGTTTTCATTTTCATTGGTTTCCATGAATTTTTTTAATTCTTCTTTAATTTCCTGGTTGACCCATTCATTCTTTAGTAGGATGCTCTTTAACCTCCATGTATTTGAGTTCTTTCTGACTTTCCTCTTGTGATTGAGTTCTAGTTTCAAAGCATTGTGGTCTGAAAATATGCAGGGAATGATTCCAATCTTTTGGTACCGGTTGAGACCTGATTTGTGACCTAGGATGTGATCAATTCTGGAGAATGTTCCATGGGCACCAGAGAAGAATGTGTATTCCGTTGCTTTGGGATGGAATGTTCTGAATGTATCTGTGAAGTACATTTGGGCCAGTGTGTCACTTAAAGTCTTTATTTCCGTGTTGATCTTTTGCTTAGATGATCTGTCCATTTCAGTCAGAGGGGTTTAAAGTCCCCCACTATTATTGTATTGTTGTCAATGTGTTTCTTCACTTTTGTTATTAATTGCCTTATATAATTGGCTGCTCCCATGTTAGGGGCATAGATATTTACAGTTGTTAGATCTTCTTGTTGAATAGACCCTTTAAGTAGGATATAGTGTCCTTCTTCATCTCTTTTACAGTCTTTGTTTTAAAATCTAATTTGGGGTGCCTGGATGGCTCAGTTGGTTAAGCGACTGCCTTCGGCTCAGGTCATGATCATGGAGTCCCAGGATCGAGTCCCACATCGGGCTCCCTGCTCAGTGAGGAGCCTGCTTCTCCCTCTGACCCTCCCCCCTCTCATGTACTCTCTCTCTCTCTCTCATTCTCGCTCTCTCAAATAAATAAATCTTTTAAAAAAATAAAATAAAATCTAATTTGTCTGATATAAGGATTGCCACCCCAGCTTTCTTTTGGCGTCCAGTAGCATGGTAAATGGTTGTTCCACCCCCTCACTTTTAATCTGGGGGTGTCTTTGGGTCTAAAATGAGTCTCTTGCAGACAGCATATCAATGGGTCTTGTTTTTTAATCCAATCTGATAGCCTGTGTCTTTTGATTGGGGCATTTAGCCCATTTACATTCAGGGTAACTATTGAAAGGTATGAATTTAGTGCCACTGTATTGCCTGTAAGGTGACTGTGACTGTATATTGTCTGTGTTCCTTTCTGATCTATGCTGCTTTTAGGCTCTCTCTTTGCTTAGAGGACCCCTTTCAATATTTCTTGGAGGGCTGGTTTCGTGTTTGCAAATTCCTTTAGTTTTTGTTTGTCCTAGAAGCTTTTTATCTCTCCTTCTATTTTCAATGACAGCCTAGCTGGATATAGTATTCTTGGCTGCGTATTTTTCTCATTTAGTGCTCTGAAGATATCTTGCCAGTCCTTTCTGGCCTGCCAGGTCTCTGTGGATAGGTCTGTTGCCAATCTAATATTTCTACCATTGTAGGTTACATATCTCTTCTCCCAAGCTGCTTTTAGGATTTTCTCTTTGTCTCTGAGACTCGTAAGTTTTACTATTAGATGTCGGGGTGTTGACCTATTTTTATTGATTTTGAGAGGGGTTCTCTGTGCCTCCTGGATTTTGATGCCTGTTTCCTTCCTCACATTAGGGAAGTTCTCTGCTATAATTTGCTCCAATGTATCTTCTGCCCCTCTCTCTCTTTCTTCTTCTTCTGGGATCCCAATTATTCTAATGTTGTTTCATCTTATCATATCACTTATCTCTCGAATTCTGCCCTCGTGATCCTGTAGTTGTTTATCTCTCTTTTTCTCAGCCTCTTTACTTTCCATCATTTGGTCTTCTATATCACTGATTCTCTCTTCTGCCTTATTTATCCTAGCAGTTAGTGCCCCCATTTTTGATTGCACCTTATCAATAGCCTTTTTGATTTCGACTTCATTAGATTTTAGTTCATTTCTCCAGAAAGGGTTTCTCTAATACCTTCCACACTCTTTTCAAGCCCAGCTAGTATCTTTAAAGTCATGATTCTGAACTCTAGGTCCGACATCATACTAATGTCCGTATTGAGTAGGTCCCTGGCTGACGGTACTACCTCTTGTTCTTTTTGCTGAGGTGATATTGCTGACGGTACTACCTCTTGTTCTTTTTGCTGAGGTGATATTTTTCGTCTTGTCATTTTGTCCAGAGGAGAATAGATGAATGAGAGAACAAAATGCTAACAGGTTTACAACGTCCCCAGCAAATATACTGTATACAAATCAGAAAAGACCTGAAACCAGGGGAAAAGAAAGGGAAAGAAAGAAAAAAGAAAGAGAAAAAAAAGAAAAAAAAGATAAAAACATAACAATATAAAAAAGGCAGAATATGATCAAATATGATCAGCCTAGTGCATAGATCAGTGCCACACACTAGATTTTGGGCATATTTTGGTCTGTTAGAAAAAAATGCCTCCTAAAATTTTAAAGGAAGAAAGACATATATGTACAAAATAAGGGTTGATACAATGAAGGGATGGAAGATGACTGTAAAGATGAAAATTATAAAAGATTTTATAAAAGGAATTGATAAGAAGTTGTTTGAAAAAAGAAAGAAGATTTAAAAAAAAAGAAAAAAGGGAGAGAATTTGATCAGGCAGGAGAATAGAACAAAGCCATACACTAGTGATTTAGGGTATATTTTGATCTGTTAGAAGAAACTGTATCTCAAAATTTTAAAGAGAGAACAACTTATATATATATGCCAAAAATAAGGGTAACTACTATGAAGGGATAAAATATGACTCTAAAAATGAAAAATAAAAAATTTTTAAAAAAGGGATTGATAAGATGTTGCTTGAAAAAGGGAAAAAGAAAAAAAAAGTTAAAAAAATTAACTTTGATGAACTAATGAATCATGGTAAAAAAAAGCCATGAATTCTTTGTGCAGTATTCCCCTAGCGCTGGAGTTCTCCCGTTCTCCTTGATCGGTAAACTTGGTCTTGGCTTGCTGGCTGTTGGTGCTGATCTTCTGGGGGAGGGGCCTGTTGCCGTGGTTCCCAAATGTCTTTGCCAGAGGTTGAATTGCCCCGCCCTTGTCGGTCTGGGCTAAGCAAGCTGTTTGGGTTTGCTCTCAGGAGCTTTTGTTCCCTGCAAGCTCTCGGTACAGGTTTGGAGGACCAGGGCAAAAACGGTGGCCTCCCAATCTCCACCCGGAGGAGCTGAGAACTCGGGGCCCCGCTCCTCAGTGCGCCCCAGAGAAAAGCAGTCACTCCCGTCTCCCCGGTCTCCGGTGCACTCTGTGCTCACCCAGCCTGTGACCGAGCGTTTCTATCTCTGGCACCCGACCCCATGTGGAGTCTCCAAACCCAGCAGATCGCTGCAGTGCGCTCCCGCGCTGCTCCTCCCCAGCGAGGAAGGGGAGTCTCCCTGAATCTGCCGCTGGAGAATCCCCCTGCTGGAGGAGCAGTGGCCCAAACGGGCCGCGGATCACAGTTTATGGCAACCCCGAGCTGAGAGCCCGTGCCTCGGCTCCGTCTCTGCAGCCGGCTTCCCTGCTCTGATACCTGGGAGCTCTGCTGCACTCAGGCACCCCCGGTCTTTCTGTGACCCCCAAGGGTCCTGAGACCACACTGTCCGGGGAGGATTCCACCACCCGCTTAGCCACTGGAGCGATGTCCCTCAGCGGAGCCGACTTCTAAAAGGTCTGATTTTGTGCTCCGCGGCTCTATCACTTGCCAGAAGCGGCCAATGGAGTTCCCCTCCCCCTCCGTCTATCCTCCCGAATATCGCCTTGGATTCACTTCTCCGCACGTCCTACCTTCCAGTAAGTGGTCGCTTCTCTGTTCAGAGTTGTTGCTACTCTCCTCTTCGATCTCCTGTTGAGTTCGTAGGTGTTCAGAATGTTTTGATCCCTATTCAGCTGAATTCCTGAGACCAGACGAAATCCAGGTCTCCTACTCCTCCGCCATCTTGCTCCGCCCCCCCCCAGGTGTTGGATTTTGTCAAAGTACTTCCTATGCCCACTGAAGTAATGTGTTTTTTTCTTCTGTACCATATTAATATGATGAATTACATTGATAGATTTTAAGATTTTATTTATTTATTTGGAAGAGAGAGAGACAGCATGAGTGGGGGGAGGGGTCGAGGGAGAAGCAGGCTCCCCACTGAGCAAGGAGCCTGATGTGGGATTTGATCCCAGGACCCTGAGATCATGACCTGGGCTAAAAGCAGACACTTAACTGACTGAGACATCCAGGCCGTTGATAGATTTTTTTTTTTTTAATCAGAACATTTATTATTGTGGTGACTAACTGTTGAAATCCTTAAGATGAACTGGAGGCCCCAACAGAGTTTAGTTGTTGTTCCTTCATGGACTCCATGCTTGAATCTGCGGTATACAATTTTTGAGTGCCTCATTCAACCAGTCCCAGTGGTATTTCGTCTTTTAGCTTTGGCTAGTCATACTCTCTCTTCTGCTCAACAGGATAGCCACATTTGCCATAGGTCGACTTCTGAAAGTAGTAGGCCTTAGAACTACAGTAGCGGCATACCATGTGCATCTTACTGTGACGCTTTCTAAATGATGATGTGCCCTTTGTCATCTTGTTTCTTTAGCTGAGACCAAAGAGGCTGGAAGAGAAAGCACTTCCACTATATCCTACACTGATACTTTTTTTTAAATGTTGC
Source organism: Zalophus californianus (assembly GCF_009762305.2). NCBI lineage: Eukaryota > Metazoa > Chordata > Mammalia > Carnivora > Otariidae > Zalophus > Zalophus californianus. The sequence continues at coordinate 96,844,883 of NC_045600.1, forward strand.
ATAAACCATTACGTTCCTAGAAAAATGCTCACCTGATCTTATATTAATATATATTGGTCAACATAGGGCTATTCAAACTTCCTATTTCTTCTGTGATTAATTTTGGTAATTTTTGTCTTTCAAGGATTTTGTCTACTTCATCTAAGTTGTGTACGATTCCTTATTGGTATGAAGTTGTGCACAGTGTTCCTTTTTTGTCTTTTTCAATTCCATAGGATCTATAGCAATGCCTCTGCTTTCATTCCCATTATGGTAATTTGTGCCTTCTCTCTTTTGTTCTTGATCAATTCTAGCTAGAAGTTTAAAATTTTATTGATCCCTTCAAAAAACAAGCTTTTGACTGCAATGATTTTTTTCCTATCATTATGCATTTTCTACTTCACGAATTTCTGCCCTTACCTTTATTATTTTCTTCCTTTTACTTACTTGGAAATTAATTTGCTCTTCTTTTTCTAATTTCTTTTTTTTAAGATTTTATTTATTTATTTGACAGAGAGAGACACACAGAGAGAGGGAACACAAGCAGGGGGAGTGGGAGAGGGAGAAGCAGGCTTCCCACGGAGCAGGGAGCCTGATGCGGGGCTTGATCCCAGGACTCTGGGATCATAACCTGAGCAGAAGGCAGACGCTTAATGACTGAGCCACCTAGGTGCCCCCTTTTTCTAATTTCTTAAGATCAGAACTCAAATCATTCATTAGATTTTGCTCCTTTTCTAAATTAGGCATTTTAAATCTATACATTTTCCTCTAAATATTACTCTAGCTGCATCCCCAAAATTTTGATATTGCTGTATTTTCATTTTCATTCTGTTCATTCTGTTTAAAATGTTTTCTACTTTCTCTTGTGGTTTCTTCTTTGGCCCATAGATTATTTAGAAGAACATTGTTTTATTTCCAAATATTTGGGGTTTTTCTAAATATCATAATGCCGTTTATTCATAATTTAATTCCACTGTTATCAGAGAACATCATCTATATAATTTCAATGTTTTCAAAATTCCTGAAACTTGTCCTAACATGGTCTATGTTCTAACATGGTCTATGTCTCATATGCACTTGAAAAGAATGTGAATTTTGCAGTTGTTTGATTTATTGTTTTATGGCCCAACACATTTTATGGCTGACAGACTCTAGGGTAGCTCCTATTATCCCTACCTCCTAATGTTCATGCCCTTTGTGTTATCCTCTTCTTAAATGTGGGTAGGACCTATGTATTCTAACCAATATATTATGGCAAAAGTGACAAAATATATGTGATTGTATTATGGAAGACTGTAACCCATCTATGCTTAGAGACGCCCTCCTTTGCTAGCTTTGAAAAAGTAAGCTGTTAGCTTGCAAGCTGCCGTATGAAAGTCATACAGTAAGGAACTTAGGGTGGCCTCTGGCTGACAGCCAGCAAAACTGAAGCCCTCAGTCTGGCAGCTACAAGGAACTGAATGCTATCAATAACCACATGAGTTTGAAAGTGGATTCTTCCCCAAATAAGCCTCAGATGAGGTCACCTAGCCAATACCTTGACTGCAGTTCTGCGAGACCCTGAAGCAGACAACAAAGCTAAACCATGCAAGGATTCTGACCCACAGAAACTGAGATAATAAGTGTTTGTTCTTTTAAGCTAAGTTTATGGTAATCATAGTCATGCAGAAATAAATAATACATTTATGGGCTATGCTGGTGAATGTACTACATCCACTTGAAAATAGTGTATATGGGTAGTTGTTAGAAATAGTGTTTGTTCCTTATGTTGAAGTTGTTCATAATATTGTTCAAATTTCTGTTTTTGTTGATTTTCTAATCTAGTTGTTTCATCTATTGCTGAGAGAGGCATTAATATCTCCATATGATCATGGAATTTTTTATTTATCCTTTTAATTCTGTCCAGCATTGCTTTATATATTTTCAAGTTCTGTTAATAGGTACATATTTATGATTGTTTTATAATTTATTTGTGATTTATGATTGTTATGGCCTCCTGGTTACTCTTTCATTGTTATGACATGTCTGCAAATACTTTCTGGTGTTGAAATCTATTTTATCAGATATTAATAAATCTACTTCAGTCTTTTTGTGCTTACTGTCTATGTGGCATATTTCTTTGGGTCCATTTTATTTCACCTTAGCTGTGTCTTTATATTTTAAATATATCTTTCATAAACAATATGTAATTGGGTCTTGTTTTTCAATCCATTCAAATAACCTCTGCTTCATATTTACCTTAGTCCCTTAATGTTTAATGCTATTATTGATAAGGTTGGATTTAGGTCTACCAGTTTATTATTGGTTTTCTGTTCTTCCCCTTCCCCTTTTTTTCTTGATCATTTAGATCATTTATTCTTCCTTTCCTGGGCTTTCATTTAATTATTTTTTCAGGAATTTCATTTAAAAATGTCTGCTGGTTTTTTATCTACAATTCTTTACATTACTTTTAGTGGTTTATCTAGATATTACAAAACACATCCTTAATTTTTTATTCCACTTACATTTAATATTGTACCACTCTAATAAACATTTATTTAGTTGAGTAAACAGGTCCATAAGAGTTTTGAGGAGCTGAAGCTAGTGTATTGAATTAAGAAATAGCAAATTAGGATCTACTGAGTGAAGAGGAATAAACCACCCACATGGGGCTGACAGGTAGCTCCTTCAGCATCTGAGCTCCCACTCTCTGGTAGTGAAAACCCCAGGGTCATTTTGATTGAAGGCATTTTTAATATACCCACATAAAGGAAGTAAAGCACAAGATTTGTTACTTACAGATCTCAGAAATGGGAGGAAATGGGGAGGAGCAATGAGACACAGGAAAGGCAGTCCTCTGTTACCAGGTCATGAGAGAGCAAGAGATGAAGAACAGGGTGGCAAGCACCTATTACTTATAAAGTGGTTGGGGTAGAGGTCACTAACTTTTTGTGGTCTTAATTCTAAGTGGTTATTTTAAAAAGGGTGTCCTGGGAAAAGCATAATGGTAACTTGTGGCCGGAATCCTAATCTTAGGTCCTTATCTAAATGTCCAAAATTGGGGTGTGAGCAGGGTTGTTATAATGTAAAATGCCTCGGCAGCAACTAAAAATAGTTGTTCTTTTCGTGATGATAACCCATACCCATCCCTTTATGCTATAGTTGTTATATATATTCCATCTATATGTAATAAAAATCCTGTAAGAACTGTTGTAAGTTTTTCATATTCCCATTTCCTTATTCTTTTCTGAGGATCTGAGTTTCCATCTATTATCTATTCTTTTTTCGCTGGAAGAACTTCCTTTACCTCTTCTTATAGTGCAGGTCTGCCAATAATAAAATCTCATAGTTTTACCTGAAAATGTCATTATTTTGTCATCATCCTGATATTTTCACTGAATAAAGAATTCTGGATTGATGATTGTTATTCTATTGTTCCAATTTCTTCTGGCCTCCATAGTTTCTTGGGAGAAGTCAGCCCTTAATTGAATTGTAGTTCCCATGTATGTAATATGTCATTTTCTTCTCTTTCTTCTGTCAGGATTTTTTTTTATACTTGGCTTTCAACAGTTAGCCTATGATGTGCCTCAGTAGTTCTTCTTAGTGTTATTCTGCTTGCAATTTTTGAATACTATATATTCGTATCTTTCATCAAATTTTTAAAAGTTGGCCATTTCTTTAAAAAATATTTTACCTCATTTTCCCCCCTCTCCTCTATTTCTAGGACTTTAACTTCATGTATGTTAGACTGTCTGATATACCTAAGAAGTTCCTGAATCACTGTTCATTTTTAAAAATTTTTTCAATCTTTGTCTCTCTCTCTCTTTTTTCTTTTCCATAGGCTCCATACCCAGTGCGGAGCCCAAGGCACAGCTTGAACTCCCCACCCTGAGATTGAGACCTGAGCCGAGACCAAGAGTTGGACACTTACCTGACTGAGCCACCCAGTTGCCCCATTTCTCTCATTTGCTAATTAGGAAATAATTTCTACTGATCTACTTTTAAGTTCAGTTAAGTTTTCCTCTTCATCTGAATTCTGCTGTTAATTCCACCTGACTTTTAATTTCAAATATTATAAAATTTTCAGTTCTACAATTTTCTTTAATGGTTTCTATCTCATTCTTGAGATTTCTAATCTTTAGTGGTATAATATCAAGTATAAACATGTTTTTGAACATATTTTCCTTTTTCTACTGAGAATGTGTTCCATTTTCCTGATTCTTTATAGACAATTTTGAATTATATCCTATACATTCTAAGTGTTAAGTTGTAGAGACTCTGGATTCTGCAATCTTTTTCTGATGATTAATTATCTTCTCTGGACGAGAACCACAACCATGTTTCTTAGGCAGTAACTCTTATCTCTATTCAGATCTTTTGTCTTTAGCTAAGTTGCTTTGAATCTGCTATCACATGTGTGACTCAGGGTCAGCAGATATCCATAGATACAGTTTGGGAATCTACTCTCTGGGTCTATTCCTTCCAGAATCCCCACCATTGTCATGTGGTAGATACCAAGGAATTTATTGGAAATACCAATTGGAAAGATAATCATTCCACTTTGCACAATAATTTACCAATAATATTATTCAATTATTCATCTCACCAAAGTTTAGAAAAAAATTATCAACCAGGGCAGTTTAAAATTACAACCCAACTTAATATACTTACCTAGCTCCCAAGATATCCTTTTTGGCAAGGCCTATTCCAGCTATAACTTTGACCCTCACAATTCGTGAATTTGCCTAAAATACAAAAATTTATATATTATTTTCATGTACTTTATAATATACCCAAGACACATACCTTTAAATATATACATATCAAATAATCAGGATTTTAAAATTACTTGAAGGACTCTTCTTCAAGAATTAATTTGATTAAAAGATAACATAAGAGAAAATAAAAACTATATTATTATTTCTAGATAACTTGATTATCTACAAAGAAAAGCCAAAAAAACTAGAGTTAAATATTATATTAAGAACTTATCATTGCTTCCAAGAAAATCTACAGCCAAATTCTTAGTACTAATGTTTTCATTGTTGCTATGTACACAATAACACAAAATCAAGAGCTTATAATCATTTGTAATAACTATTTAGAAAGGTAATTATTTTTTTAAGTTTTAATTTAAATTCCAGTTAGTTAACATACAGTATAATATTAGTTTCAGGTGTACAATTTAGTGATTCAACTCTTACATAAAACAACCGTTGCTCACCACAAGTGTACTCCTTAAACCCCATAACCTATTTAACCCATCCCCCTGCCCACCACCCCTCTGGTAACCATCAGTTTGTTCTCTATAGTTAAGAGTCAGTTTCTTGGTTTCCCTCTCTCTCTCTTTTTTCCCCTATGCTCATTATTTTAAAAATCTCATTCAATAGATTATACATTAAATAAAACCATAGTATATTGATACTGTAACAAATCAAGTATTAAATTTCCTGGATATCATAATACTGTTATAAGGTTTTATATAAGGATGTCTTTTGAGACACATATTGAAATATTTAGGGATAAAGTATGATAAAGTACAATATTTCTTAAATGTTTCAGCAAATAAAAAATTGAATGTGTGTGTAAATAAAGGGAATAAGTAAAATGTCATCAATTTGTGGCTCTAGCTGAGGGGTATACAGGTGTTCATTATACTACTATTTCAACTGTCCTGTAGATTTTAAATAGTTCAAAATTAAAAGGTGAGTAAGAAAATATTATAAAACAGAACGTATATTTTAAAAAATTCCCAATTAAGCAAAACTATCAGACACAGTAACAGACTTAATGAGAAATGTAAAAAACTTTTATGGATAAAATTATAAAAAGTTATTGAAGAACACAAAGACTTAAATAAATGAAGAAATTCACTGTGTTCACGGATGGAAATATCCCATATTATTGTCTGTTTTCTCCAAAGTAACCTATAAATTCAATACAATTCCAACTCCCCCCGCCCAGATTTTGTCATGGATTTTAACAAAAAATTGTAAAATTCATAGGGAAGAGTAAAAATGAGTATAGAAGTAAATAATAACATTCAATCACTATCTTATACTCTATACAAAAACAAATTTCAGATACATTAAAGTCTTATAAGCAAAAAAGAAAACTTTAAAAATTTCATAGGCAATTTTAGAATACTTCCATGACACTGAGGTAGGAAAGGATTTTTAAAAATACAAACTCTAATGGGAAAAGTGGTTAGATTTCACATTAAAATTATATACCTTTTGTATGAGAAGAGATGCCATGAACAAAATGAGAGGTCAAGGGAATGGACAAGGAGGAAGTATCTAAAATGTGTGCCATTGAAAAATTATGATTACCCAGAATATACAAAAAAAAAATCCTAAAAACCAGTAAGTGAAATATATACAACATAATACAAGAAATCACAGAGAATGGACAGTAAACACCTGAAAAGATTTTCAATCTCACCAGTAATCAGGGAAAACTCTTATATGGTGTTGGTAGGAAGTATAAATTGAAGAATCATTTTCAAGAGACATTTGGAAAATCTACTAAAGTTCTAAATCAATAACCCAGAAATTCCACTTTTAGGTCTATCCCCTAGATACACTCTCACTCATGTACTCAAGGACATAAGTATAGCAATATTCACAGAAGCATTTAGAAGATCAACAAATATGAAATAGATGTTGCCCAACAGATAGCAACCTAATGGAGTCTATTATACAGTCATTCCATCAGCAAGTAGTTAGTCATATTCCCTTGTGAGCAGAGGTCTGAGAAGGCAAAAATATACACATCTCAGAATGTTTATTTCAATCTTCTCCTACTTCTAAATGCTTAACAACCACCCTCATTCCTGGAAGTTTCACTGAATAAATATGATCATGGAAATATTCTACTAGCTCCAAAACTCAGATGACAAATTCAGATAATACAAAAATGCTTACTAAAGATGCTAGGTAAAAAAGAAGTTTCCTATAGCCCCAAATAAAATTAAATACATAGCTGATTTTGCAAGAAAGAAGGGAAATCCTCAGGTATCAGAATAAAGATAGAATTAAAAATTAGAAAGGAAAATATGTGAACTGAAACTTCAGTTTTCTGCAGGGACTTATCCCCAAAAATCTGAAGAGATTTGCAGTCACCCTTTCTTCCTGGAAAAGTCTCATTGAATAAACAGGCCCATTAGAGTATTCTATTGGTCTGAACAGCCAAATTCTCACCTACCAGTTGACTGGGAAATGGTATTAGATGGGTATGGATCTCCAACACTGAATTCTGAAAATTAGAAGTCTTTTCTGTGATGACTTAATAAATACAAAGTTTTTCAAGGGGTAAAGTGTAATCAAAAGTGCCATCAGCAAATAATGTTATTTGACAATCCCAACTTTTGTAAACACAGACAAGTGTTTATAATTTATATATAAACTTAATTGAGGAAAGAGATTACCACACCCCTCTTAGAAAGTTAATCCATATTGGTGGAACCTCAACTGAAACTATCCCCCAGAAGACTCCCGGAGAAAAATGTAACGAGTGTTAATTTAAAAAATTCCAGAGAATGATAAATTACTCACAGTCACAAACACACTTAACTTTGAAATCTTCTCTTTGCATTTCCTACCGCAAATATCAGAACTAGTTATCTTGGGTGTTGTAGTTAACTGATGTGAAGCTATCCTGATCTAAGATTCTGTCATAAAATTAAATAAGAAATGCCCTTTATTTTCATATTTGCATTCACTTAGGTGCGTTTTATAAATTAATGCTAGAAAACTGCCAAAACGAGTCTTTGCAATCCCAACCATAAGCAAAAATCATAGTATCTCACAGTATCTTTGAAACTGAAGAACAACATAAATGCTGCAACAAGAGACTGAACTCTTCAATAACTTTGGAAACATGATATTCAAAGTACTGTTAATAGAAATGTGGATAGTGCTCAAATGAGGGAAAAAGAAATGAAAATTAAACATCTTCTCCTTATTCAAAATGGGTACATTACCCCCAAATAGATCACAGCTCTTCTTTAAAGCTTGAGACTTGCCCCTTCTACTCCTAAGAAAGCTTTCTTGATTTATGAAAGTGAAATGGAAAAGTTGCAAATCCTAGGCAAAGTGATTTTTCTCCATGACAGTGCGAAACAAAATAGTAATGCGTTATCTATGCAGGAGGCTACAGAAATTAAAAGCACCTTTCCAGGCCTCAGATTTCTCCACAAGCCATAAAAACAGCTTCTAACTGCTCCCTAATCTTCTCTCAACCCCCCAAAATCCAGGAATAGGAAATGCAGAGCCTTAGATCTTTCCATCTCTCACAGGTCTTGGAGGAATTTTTGTTCCTCTCTTCATCATTCTGCCTCCCTTCTGTTGCCTCCCTCCCATACCTAATTCCCCCCCACACACCTCCAGTCAGTCTACTTTATAAAAAAGATACCCTGTGTTTACTTATCCCTGAGATTTTTCACAAGTTGGGTTCCCTGTGCCTGGGATAGTCTTTTTTATCCCCTATCCCTTCATCGTTAAAATCCTGTATCATCTGAGCAGCCATTTAAAATGCATTATTAATATTATTTAATGACAGAAAATAATTATGTTAACTAGAAAAATCAGGATGCAGAGTGTTATCTATTCTATGATAACTCTGTAAAAATGATATGTTGATGGATAAAGATTAGAAGGAAATATGCAACAGTGATATAACTATTTTAAAAAATGAAATAAAATAATGAGATGATAAGGGCCACCTGGCTGGCTCTGTTGGTTGAGCACCTGACTCTCAGTTTTGGCTCAGGTCATGATCTCAGGGTCCTGAGACGGAGCTCAGCACCAGGCTCAGCACTTAGCAGGGAGTCTGCTTGAGATTCTCTCTCCTTCTCCCTCTGCCCCTCCCCCTGCTTGCTCTCAAATAAATAAATCCTTTAAAAAATAAAATAATGAGATGATAAAGGTTTTTACTTCTTAAACTTTTCATAAATTTTAAACTGTAGGGTGCCTGGGTGGCTCAGTCAGTTAAACGTCTGCCTTTGGCTCGGGTCATGCTCCCAGGGTCCTGGGATCGAGCCTCGCATCGGGCTCCCTGCTCAGCCAGAAGCCTACTTCTCCCTCTCCCTCTGCTGTTCTCTCTCTCTCTCTCACTCTCTCCCTGTCAAATTTTTTTATAAATTTTTTAAAGTGTAGTTTTTTTTTTAAAGGCTTGTCCTTCCTTCAAAGTCCAAATGCTATCTTTTCTAAAAGCCTTCATAGTTGAAACGAATTTTCCCCTTTCGCTGTTAAAGGCCCATTTTTATAGCACTTATCACATATGGTCTCATATCTGAGGAGATAACGATGTGTCTTTCTCCACTATTAAAACTGTGAGATTTTGAAGTTCAAGAAGTTTATCTTTTCATTATCTTTGTATTCTCTGTGGAACTCAGAAGAATACTTGGCACATAGCAGGGGCTGACAAATTCCTGATTAACCACAAAGCTTTCTGAAGTAGCCGAAAGTAGGAATAAGGCACTTTATGGAAAGCAAGGAAAAGTTTACACAGTGAACCCAGAACACTGGCTGCCAGATCTATAGCCACCAAACAGAAGACTGGAAGACTTCTCTCTGAGGAAATTGAGTGATACAAGGGGGGAGAGGAACCAGATGTTATATTTATACGTGGGAGTCCCACTGGGAAATGATAGGTTCAGATAACCCTTTCTCAAAACACTCCAGTCAATAGTACCTGCCCACTATATAAAGGACGTATGTCAGCAAATAAGGGAATAAACTGGGAAAGAGGAAGACAAGAGATTAAAGAAACAGTGGCTCCAACGCAGAAAAGACATCAAGAGAATTCTCACAAGGACGGCAAATGGAAGCCTGCAGGTGACAGCTACACAGCAGGTGTAGAGTTCAAGCAGTTCAGTGGGATGCAACGTAGCAAGAGACTGTCTCCAACAAGAATGAAGAAAAGGGAATGGATACATTGAGTAGTTTTAAAGCTCTGTCAGACAGCTTGCAAATTTGTGACAAGTACATAGAAAAGTAAAGTGAGAAAATGTGCAATAGTTATAAACATGGCATAAGGGTTCTGATGTGAATGATACTGTATTCACATAATGCAATAATATAAATACAGCATATTTATTTTAAAAACTACTAGAGTGGAAAGGAAGGATGTATTTTTGTCTCTTTTTTTGCAACATACGTTATATAATTTATGGTGACCGTATTTTCAAAACTAAAAATTCAAACCTGTGGACTACCAACAGTTTTGTTCCTCTGGTGTGTAAATTTACTTGCAACATTTTATATTTAGGGGCGCCTGGGTGGCTCAGTTGGTTAAGTGACTGCCTTCGGCTCAGGTCATGATCCTGGAGTCCTGGGATCGAGTCCTGCATCGGGCTCCCTGCTCAGCAGGGAGTCTGCTTCTCCCTCTGACCCTCCCCCCTCTCATGTGCTTGCTGTCTCTCTCATTCGCTCTCTCAAATGAATAAATAAAATCTTTAAAAAAAAACATTTTATAAAAATGTAAATGCTAGATCCCCCTTACTGGAAAATACATGAAATGAGAACTGTCCCAGTACAGGTGGAGTATATGACTGCTATAGATTTCCTTTCATGGTCAAAGCTCCTTCCCAGTGTTCGGCAGAAATAACCACGATAAACTAGAATACTCACACTCCTTAGATTTAGGGCCAGCTGTGGTTCTCAAAGTGTATTCCCTAGACCAGTGGTATGAGCACCACATGGGAATTTATCAGAAACACATTTTCAGGCCCCGTATCTACTGAATCAGACACTCTGTGGTGGGGTCAGTAGCCTGTGTTTGAACAAACTCTCCAGGTGATTCCAATGAACACTAAAGTTGCGACGCACAGGCAAAGAGCATGAAGAAAGGGAAGTGCTATAGTTAATGCAGCTGTGGGACTATTCCCCTTCTAGAAAACTATAACTTTATTCAATCAGAACTATATAATCTCCAAAAAAGAACAGCTCATCACCACTTCATATTTTAACACTACTCTTAAATGTGATGGCACCATATATGCTTCTTTATACATGAAATGCCTCTGGAAGGGTACACACCAAGCTCATAACCTATATTTGTGGAAAAGATATTTTCATAAGATTTGTAGATGAATGTTCACAGTAGGTTTATTCATAGTAGCCAAAAGCTGTAAACAATAGAAGTGTCTGTCAAAAGGAGAATGGATAAACATCTGGTATATTCATACAATGGAATACTACTCAGCAATAAAAAGAATGAGTTGCTTATACAAACAACCACATGGGCAACTGAAAAACATTACGTTAGACAAAAGGAGCCAGATACAAAAGAATACATAGTGTATGATCCCATTTATATGAAGTTCCAGAACAGGCCGAACTAAGCATGGTGATAAAAGGTTGCCTCTGGAGAGTGAAGTGGGAAGTTGACTGAAAGAGGGCCCAAGGGGACATTCTGGAGTGATGGAAATTTTTTTTTTTTTAATTTTATTTATTTGAGAGAGAGAGTGAGCACGAGCATGGTAGAAGCAGAGGGAGAGGGAGAAGCAGGCTCTCCGCTGAGCAGGTAGCCCCATGTGGGGCTCGATCCCAGGACCCTGGGATCAGGACCTGAGCCAAAGGCAGCCACTTAACCAACTGAGCCACCCAGGCACCCCTGGACTGATGGAAATATTCTATATCTTTTTTTTTTAAAGATTTTATTTATTTATTCATGAGAGAGGGAGAGAGAAAGAGAGAGAGAGAAGCAGAGGGAGAAGCAGGCTCCCAAGGAGCAGGGAGCCCGATGCGGGGCTCCATCCCAGGACCCTGGGATCATGACCTGAGCCGAAGGCAGACGCTTAACGACTGAGCCACCCAGGCACCCCAGAAATATTCTATATCTTAATTGAGTGGTGTGTTACACGTATTGTTGAAAAGCACTGTACATCAAAGTGCACATTTAAAAACCTGCATTTCACTGTTTACAAATTGTACTCCACTCCCCCTGCCCCCCATAAAAAAAGAAAAGAAAAATAAAGATATCAGACAAAAACAAAAACGGAGGAAGTTTATTACCAGCAAACACTAAAAAATCTTCTACAGGATGTACTTCAGGCAGAAAAAAGTGATCCTAGATGGAAAGCCAGAGATGTGACAAGAAATGAATAACAAGTAGAGAAAAAGTTAAATATCTGAGGAACAAACAGTAACTATAAAAAAAAATCAGTGATGATGATGACGACGATGATTGTGTGTGTGTGTGTGTGTGTGTGTGTGTGCATGCGCGTGCGCACGTGTCCACACACGTGTTTGGTGAGTCTCCCTCGCTTGCCTGCCCGCCCGGGCTCTGCTCTGCTCTCCACACTCATCTCCTGACACCACCATTCTAGTCTTCACGTTCCTCTCCACCTTATGTTCTGCACATGCAGTTAGCCCTGTTTCCCTGGAAGGCTTTTTGCCCCACTCTCCACCTGGCTAACTGATTCATCCTTAGGTTCAGATTAAAGGCGACTTCCTCAGCCTTTCCTTATACTCTCTCCCCTCCTTCATACCATACAAGATGAATTCATCTTTCCTGTTATATACTTTTATCTCACCTTTCTTTTCCTTCACATTTATAAAATGTTTGTGTTCATTATGTATTTACTGTCCTCTTCCTGTAGGCTATAAACTCAGTGAGGTCTGTCATTCATCATTATCACCTCATGGCCTGATCCAAATGCCTTACACATAGTAACTGTTCACCAAATATTTAAGCAAATACAGAATTCAAGTACTTCAGAGGTCCACCTAAAAGCTAGTAACGAAAAAAGAAAATGTGGAAGAACATAAGAATGGTTACAAGTTAATCCTGCACATGTTACATTTGTCACCTTCCTGAGAACGAGTCTCTTCTGTTAAATTCTATTGAGGCAAGTATTTGCGGTAGGACAGTGGAAAGACCAACTCTTTGGTATTAAAGAAATCTGAGATTCAAGCCCAGATCTGCCACCTAATAGGACCAAGACCTTGAGCAAACCACAGTCTCACAGTCCTTATCTGGAAAATGGAGATAACACTATCTACTTCTGCAAAACTGTTCCGATGACTACAACTAAAGTATGAGAACATGCGACCTGGTGCTGGGAATATAGCAGGCATTCAATTAAAGGCAGCTCTGAGTATATTTAGGCTGACCCTTTTACCTTAAAGGAGGATATTTTCATGAAAGCATCTTTATGCACTGACATGATTGTTCACATTCATTGCCACAGCACATCTCATATGGGGGGAAGCCAAACGTTTGGGTCAGGCCATGGGGTTATGATGTTACACTACAGACATTTATTCCTCAAGACTTCAGAAAAATCTTATCAAAACCTTTTTTCATCTGTTTGGGCCGTGTCTTTCTCCCTGCATTTCTTCTTCCTGTCTTCTCCATTCATTTATCCTCTTAACTTTGACAGGGATTAGCAAGGGAGCCAGACTAAGCAGAGAGAGGTCAGTAGCACTGATGGCCACAGAATTCAGTAGGCAGTGGGTTTAGCAATTCAAATCAGCAGCCTTACATTCTCTCGGTACTAACAGAATATTCTTAATACCAGACACAGTTAGGGAATGGGAGAATCAGCTGATGTAAATATCCTGCTCTGACAGATATCAAATACCTATGCTAGATCACCGAGAGTGACAAAGCCAGAAGTCTATCCTAGTCAAATCTGATTTTTCTATACCCCTGTTTACCCTAAAGGGTTTATTTACGGGTGCCTTCCAGCTCCAAGATCCTATTCCTATATGGTAGATGAATTGCTAATAGTTAACTGTAAACAAGAATATATATACATACAGTCCCTTCTAATCTCTTCCTGGTGCAAAGGAGTCAATGTCAGGCCCAGCTCAGGCAGGGCTTGGGGGGAGGAGGAGTCTCCTGGAGGTGCATGGTCAGCACGCTCCCCAGCCTGGGGCACTACAGGATAAAGGACGGTACCATACAGAGATGCATCAGTAGGTGGCCACTGGCAGGGGGAACATGCGACTCTGTGCCGCAGCAATACTCCTACTAAAGCTGGAAGTGGCGGACACAGGAGATGTCTGCCGTGCTTGGGAAATCAGTGACACCAAAAACATGAGTAAAGAGACTGGGCACATAAGTAAATACAATAAGAATAAAGTCAGAATTTTTACTGGTAGGGAAAGTACTTATTATGGCTGGAAAGAACCCTGAGGCATTAGATTTGAATTCGAGAAACTGATAGGAATTAGTGATTTTTAAATACATGTATACAGATTGATGCAGAAATAGGTATACATTTATGTGTGTACGTACACACACACACATATTTCTTAACTGTTTGCTGAGATGGTTGAAGGGCAATGACATTCAATAGTAATAAGCACACTGAGCACCCAGATCTTGGCTTCCAAAAGGCATTTTCTCCTAAATGGCACCAGTGTTCCGAGGAGGAATGGTTGGTTCCAGACAGTGGTGGCCCAGGCAAAATACAAGAGGAGTCTGGAACGTCTTCTGCTAGAAAGTCATGGAGGGTTCAAAGAAGGACGGGGACTTGCCACAATGAACTAGGAACCCCCTTGAAAGGGCTTCCACTGACCAAACTGTGGTCATTTGAGCAACAAAATATTTAATGATAGTAAACAATTACAACCCATTGAACAAGGTGGATTCTACACACCCCTGCTGATATAAATAAATAAATGAAGGAGAAAGGGAAAGCTCTTCTTAAACAGAATGCCAATTAATAAAGATGGAAATTAAAAAAATAGTGGTGTCTGATTCAGGTGGAAGTCATCAGTGAATGCTAAAAGTACTGGATGGAAATCTGATGAATGAAGGATAGGCTACTGGCCTAATCTCTGAAGATGTCCCCACAAAATACTAATCGGTTATGCAGGGGGAAAAGTGACATTACGAAAAGAAACCTGGCAGACACCAAAATGATCAAGTGAGCAAGGTTATCACCGACAGTGATGGGACAAATCTATCATGCACCCTCCTCATGGGAGGCACTGAGAAGAATGCAGCATCATCTCCATGATTCCTTCCAAAAAAGCATGACTGTGACATGGCCCTGAGGAAGCAGTACACAGACCCAGGCTGGGGAACATCCTACAAGTTGTATGGCCTGTACTCTCTCTCTCAAGGAACTGATACAGATTAGAATAGACCTCAAAGCCATGACAAGTACATGCAACCTATGCTCCTAAGGGGGCTCTTGGACCAGCAAGGAAAAAGAGAAATTACTAGAACACCTGGCAAAGATTGATGGGCTCTGCACTTCGGAGGGTAGGGTCGAATCAGTGCTGATTATCTGGCTTAGAGGACTGGACAGCTGTTATGTAGGAAAGTGTTTTTGTCGGGGTGCCTGGGTGGCTCGGTCGTTAAGCGTCTGCCTTCGGCTCAGGTCATGATCCCAGGGTCCTGGGACAGAGTCCCGCATCAGACTCTCTGTCTGCTTCTCCCTCTGCCCCTTACCCTGCACATGCTCTCTCTCTTTCGCTCTCTCTCACATAAATAAAATCTTTTAAAAAAAGTGTTCTTATTTTAGGAAAATACACACTAAAATATTTAGAGGTGACAGGCATTGGGTCTGCAGCTTGCCTTCAAATGGTTTAGAAAAAGACTAATGAGGGGCACCTGGGTGGCCCAATAGGCCAAATGCCCGACTCTTGATTTCGGCTCAGGTCATGAACTCAGGGTCATGAGATCAAGCCCCGTGTCAGGCTCAGCACTCAGCACAGAATGCACTTGAGATTCTCTCTCTCCCTCTGCCCGTATGTGCATGCTCTCTCTCTCTCTCTCTCTCTCTCTCTGAAATAAATAAATCTTTAAAAAGAAGAAAAGAAAAAGACTAATGAAAATGCAAAAAGGATTATGGAGCAGTTGTGGTGAAATGTCAACAGCAGAACCTGTGTGAGGAGGATCTGGAGTTCTTTGCACTGTACTTCCAACTTTTCTGTTGGTTTTAAAATAACTGAAAAGTAAACTGCTACAAAATAAATCCTATTTATCCACTTCTTTGGTCCCATGGAAACCCGTGAAAAATAGGATGCTGCTGGAATTAAGGAGTTGCAAAAAAGGAGCAATGGCAAAATCAACGCATGTAAAGTATGGGATAGATACTAAGGCAGCTGGGGCTTAAACGGTGCTTCTCCTTTGCGCGCAGGGAATAAAGGTTTGGGAACTGTGTTCCCAGGCTCGGTATGATGCCAGGGCAGGCCAGGTCTGCTTCCACTTGGCATCGGGGGTCGAGAAGTGTCAGCAGATGCACTTCTTAGTTACCCCGCTGCTTATGCACTGTCGTTGCTGTTCCCACCGAAGGCATTCATTCCTCTACATGTGCACACACTGTACCACCAAACTGGCAGTGGACACTCTCAACTCTTTTCCTTTCCTTCCTTCTCTACCTCGTTTCAGTCAGGTTTCAGGTGTAGGAAGTGGACATCACTCTAGATGTTTTAAGAAAAAAAGAAGTTAACCCAGGGAACTGGGTGGTTAGAAAATCGCTGGGAAGAGCTGGAGGGGCGGGATGCAGGCTGGGCCTCCTGAGGCCCTGGAAACAGCTCGAACTGGCCCACCAAGAAAACTGCCACTTCTGCCCCCGTCAGGAAGGCAGAGACTCAGGAACCACCCCCAGATCTGCCGGCTTTACAAACTTACCCTAGCTAGTTATCAGGAAGCTGCCACCAGCACGAGTTCTGCAACTTCCTAGCAATCCTCACAAAACAAGTTACCAGATACCAAAACACTTCTGCAGGAAAAGTCAATGTCTACATGACTGTGCTTGTCAGAAGAACAAGCCAAAGAAACAAGAACTTAGGCTCCGCTTCATTTCTACTTTCCAAATCTCAAGGAAGTGTGCCCTACTGGGAAACCTATTTCAAAACCCATTTCCAGAAGGCTAAGTGCCAGAAAGTATGAGAAACATGGTGTTTCGCTTTCCAACCTCTGCCTAACACGGAAGTCCACTGAAAGGGGGCTGGAAGGGATGCTGAATTCCAGTGTCCATAGCTACCACATGCCTCCTCACCAAAGGTTGGTGGGAATTAGCCTCTATTGTTAATCCCAAGAGACTGTCAGAGCAACTCTGGTATAATTTATAGTCACTACTTCCTTAGTTTGTTATGCTTTAATGACAAAATTCTGCACATGAAGCCAGGACCATCTCTCACTAAAAGACATTTATATGTGGAATAAGAGCTAAAACTCATTGAAAAGTGATAGAGAGGAATTATGGTCTAAACTTCAGCCTACTTCAATGAGCAACTAATATGTTCATACAGTGTGACGCAGTGGTAACAAAAAAAATTGGTTAAATTATAATTCTCCAAGTATCTTCTATCCCATGTCTGTTCATTTTTCTTCTTGTTTCAGTTTCAAATTTAAAATGAGAATCATCACTTTTTGCTGCAATAGAAAAGCTACCTTATTTTTCATCAACAGCAGAGGGCTGCCTCTTCCCAACTAGTCTGTGAATTCTAGAAAATAACAATGTTTCCTTCTAAAAAAAAAAAAGTGAGGGAGAGCCTTCTTCTAAGCCCTCTTTTACTTTTGATGGACCAGAAAATAAACGACAAGTGATGAGATGGCAACCTCTACCAGAAAACAAGTGATTTTTATCTTTCCCACCAGACTGTGAGCTCCTCACAAAACAGGCAGGGACTGTTTTTTCTTTCTATCCCTGGTGACCAGCACACTGCATGACACAGAACAGACAGTTAATAAATGTCTGTTGAATGAATAACCCAGGGGAAGAAGTGGAAGACAACACTCCATCATGTCTCTTACCATCCGATCTCACTCTTTTCTTCAATGTGGACAAGGTAGACAGAGGGAGCTGCAAGGAACTTTGAGTCATGGGACTGACAACCGGATCCCCATCATGCAAACAGAGCAGGCCCCACGCCATGAAACTTCCTAGAAGTACAAATCCCTCAGGATGCAAGTTCAGGAACACCTCATTTCAAAGGGTGGAGTTTCTGGCCTTTAGCCCCAATAGCTTACTGACCACCCACTAACTGCCATAATTCGTTTTATTTCAGCTGGAAGAAGGGTGATGTGAGAAGCAGATAACAGAAAACAGAGAACCTGGACCAAAGAGAGAAGAGTGAACGATGCCTTTGGCAATATTCTATGCTCAACTGGCTTTGCTGGAAAGGAATGAGATGAGAAATCTGGAAATCAGGATCTACCCCTGAGTAATAACAACAAAAACGAAAGAAAGTCCAAGGCCAGCCTGACTGGGTTGGATGTCAGCTTGAGGTTATCTGCATTGAACAGCTTATGGTAGCAAAGCCAGGGAGACCTGGCGGATAAGAAGAAAGCGATCACAGGTTCAACACCACATTATTTTCCTCTGATCTCCTCTGCCGGACAATAATGGATGTTAGCAGGAACATCATCTTTGGCCATAACACACTGACTGTTGTTTCTGAAGGTCTACCAAGCTGCCACCATTTTTCCACCACCACTTTGCTTCTCTTCTGGTAGCAATAACTAAGAAATTATGTTCTAATCTATCACGATTATTCTCAAAACAGCCTGAGATACTTGCCTGCATAAACAAGTTGCCCACTGTTTATATACAAAGAACTGTCAAGATAAATGTAAAAGACATTTGTAAAAGACATTTGAAGATACCAAGTTACTAAGAGAAGGAACTATTCCAACACGTCAGAAGATAAATTAAATTTTCGGTGATGTATTACAGTTAATTGGGTCCAATCTTGATAACAAGTACATGTGACAGTTTAGCCAGTCAACAAGAATGCTTAAGTTTGATTTTTTTCCCCAACCTGAACGAGTCACTGTTAGATAGCTTTTCATCTCCCACCCATTCCCATTTTTGAGACAATCGTCAAGAATTTAGGGAAGCCACATCTCATTTAAAACGGAACTCTTTCCAAATGGCCTCATTTTTACTAAGTGTCAGGCATACCAGCCTAAGTTATTTCGCTGAGAAGAGACGGCTTTGCCTTCTCAAATCATGGAACTTAATTTTCAAAGTGAATAGCTGTGGGAAGTTCTTTAAAGTATTTATACTTTTTCGGCTTTATTTTTTAAATATCACTGAAGACCAGTGAAACATAGCACGAGCTTGCCACACTTGACCCTTGTTGCTAACCATGAGGAGGAAAATCTATCTGCCTGCTTTCCCATCGCCCTCTCCAGTTAGGGGGTTAAAAACGACTTAAGGTGAAAAAAAAAATCAAAACAGCTAATGACAATTGGAAGTCTTCACGTCGAAGTCCACGAAGTGAAGTCCAGCGGGCCTGTGCCAGGGTAGGCTCATCTACAGCCGGGATGCCGAACTCCGGGGAAATCCGCCCCACCCCCCGAGCTCCCGCACCCTCGGCGGGGGGTGGCAGGAAGACGCCGCCGGGCGATGCGCGCCCCCCCCCCTCCCCCCCGCACTCACGCCTCTCGCTGCCTAGCGCCGGTCCTCAGCACTTCCTGAAGGAAACTGACAAGGAAGGCGGCGGCTCCGGGAGGACAGGGGCGTGGAGTCCACAGGCTTGCGAAGAAAATGCCGCTCGCTAAAGCAAGCGCAACCCCCCCCAACACACACATACACACACACACACACACCCGCGCGCGCCGGGCCGCCCCAGGTCCCCACAGCGCCTTGCGCGCTCCCCGGAGCTCGAGCGGCGGTAGTGGGGGCTGACAGCCGACCCTCTGGCCGCCGCCTCCTCCTCCGGTCCGGCTGACCAGCAATGGGAAGGGAAGCCTGCCCCGCAGCCCCTCGACCCCCGCACCTCGTCCTCCGGGAGCCCGAACACCTCCACCGCGCAAGCTGCCATTTCCGAACGGTTCCAGCAAACCGGACGCGCTCGCCCCCGCCCAGGAGTGGGAACAGTAGTGAGGAGGAGGAGGAGGTGGAGGAGAAGAGGGAGGAGGCGGGAGGAGGTGGAGGAAGAGGGGGCGGTGCTGCCCCAGCGGCCGCAGCGCCTCCCACGGCCAGTGGGCGCTAGCGGCGCTAGGAAGCGCGGCGGGAAAGGGCCGGCGGCGCGCGCTGCTGGGAGAGCGTGCGTGGGGGGCTCGTGTAGGAGGCAGGCGCGTGACGGGGCTCTGGGCGTGGGGAGTGCGCGTGGTGGGGGCGCGCCGTCCGCTCCCGCGCGGGGAAGGTGGCTAAAGCGCCCACCTGGGAGAGCAGTGCAGCTCCAGGCGTCGAGTCGAGCAAGCCGTGGAGGCCAGAGAACGTCAGCCCTTCCCCTGGGAAACAAAGCTTCGGTTTTCCCCAGCAACAAGTCCCATTCAGATCCTCTCCAGAGCTCGGCCTCTTACTAGACGCCTGGGATCAGGAGCGCTTAATCCCAGCTTCACCACGAGCTGAAGATCAGAGCCCTTTCTTGTCGGTTAGGGCTGCCGATTCCAATAGAAGCTGGACCTTGGACCTCGTGGGGGAAAGCCCAACCTGAGTGAGGCAGCAAATGGGGAGGCCTGAAGGGATCTCATCATTCTTGGACTCGGGATCTGAAATTCTCTCCTTGTGATTTTTAAACACTGTGCCAATTCATAAGCGATTTCCTGCCGTATGGTCTATCTTTAAAGCCTACCCATAACGTCCGGCCTCCAGGCTTAACCCTCCAAACCTGCTTAGCTAAACCTTGACCTGCAGCACCACAAAAGGTAGCGAAGAAAAGGGGAAAAATGCAACGAACTAGGACCTCCTGTGCTGTGGAATAATCATGCTTATTTTACAGTTATGTCTGCTGGATTTTGTAGCTCCCTAATCACAGGAAGACTTTGGTGTTGAATAACTGATCTAACAAGGGTAACATTATGAAAGATACTTTAGTGTTGGTTATTTCTAAGGCATACCAAAAAAAAAAAAAAGTCTCGTTTGAAAGTTCCCTTTAATCCTTCCTCACTGTTAATATCTGCTGGTGCTGCTCCTCTAACACTAAATTTTTGAGATCTTTAAGGTTCATTTTTTTCCTCCTTCCTCTCTAAAACCCCCTGGACCTCATCCATTGCCATTGGCATGGTTTCAGCTACAATCCTCATAGAGATTCAGACTAAGAGCTCAATAGTGCAAGATATGTTACTATTTAATTTTCTGTAACTGAACTTAGCTTCTTCAAGTGTTAGAAAACTTAGTCCTAATCAGTTCACTGTTCCTCCTGAACCCTCGTTTTGCTGTTGATTCTACACTCTAGCAG
The DNA here is from genome assembly GCF_009762305.2 of Zalophus californianus. Lineage (NCBI taxonomy): Eukaryota > Metazoa > Chordata > Mammalia > Carnivora > Otariidae > Zalophus > Zalophus californianus. The sequence goes on from NC_045600.1 coordinate 96,865,945, forward strand.
GCAGTGGTAGTGGTAGGCCATCTCAGGGAGGGAGGGCATGGCACATACCTCATCTCTCCAAGCTGGCATTAGTAGAAACATTTTCCTTCCCACTGGTCTCTAATGGTAGGCATCTGTATCCATTAGAATGATGCTTGGCTGTTAGTAATAGTAACCCAAACGAACAGAATTTAAGGATAGATGTTATTTTGTTCTCTTATGTAAGAGTCCAGAGGTAGGTAGGCCAGGGTAAATAAGGCTACTTCGCTCCACAAAGGCATCAGAAATTCAGGCACTGTAAAGCAGGATGCTTTGCCATTTATAGGTGTGGTCCTTATGCTCTTAGTCCAGGGAGTGCCTCAGGCTCCAACCATTACATCCCTGCTCCAGGCAACAAGACAGATGAAGGAATCAAGAAGGGAGATCAGGTCTCATGCTTGTCTTTTAAGAAGGGCTTACAGAGTCTTCTACTTAAAGTCATAGAACAGAACTGAGTCACATAGCTGTATCTAAATACGGGGTAGGCTGGCAAATACAGACTTTTCTGGGGAGGCTTGTTGGCGTTCTGTTACTAGGGAGGAAAGGAACGGATGGGGTCAGGGGGAGACTAGCCGTGTCTGTCCTAGCATCTTTGCCCTCTGGCATTCAGGGAGAAGTCTGCACTCCCAATCTGTTTCTGGTCTTCAGGCCACAGAATTTTAGGCTCAAAGATGAAAACCGGTTCAGGGCCTCTGATGTCTCATCTGCTGCTGGCCCTCTGCATCATTCTGAGGCTGCTGAGACTAGGTGTCTATCTCCAGCCTGCTTTGGGTACTCAAGCTTTGCATCGCTTCTCCAGTATTGCTGCCATTCCACTCTGGTATGCAGTGGGGATGACAGGCACGTCTTTAAAGCCTTCGATGTAAGACTGTACCCAGGATATAGGTCATCTCTGCTCTTGGATCCTACACATCTAGGGATTTGTCATTCTCCAATCTTGAGGGAAACACCCAAGTGCTAGAAAGGTGTTCTTCTTGGAGATAGTCACTGTGTCCTGTATTATCCAATGAAATTTTGTTATGAAGGAAATCTTCTGTATCTGCACTAATGTGGTAGCCAGTAGCTTACTTGGTTATTGAGCACTTAAAATGTGGCAAATACAACTAAAGAATAATTTTATAGTTAACTTAAATTTAAATACTTACTTGTGGTTAGTGACTGCCATATTACACAGCACAGGAAATGGGTCCAAAATGTGTCCAAACAGGTCCCAAATTGTAGAAATTTTTTTAAATTAAATTTTGAGTACATACAAAAGGTTAAAAAATGTACACGGTATGAAGAATAAAAATGAACACTAATGTACTCATCACCCACTGTAAGAAAAGGAATATTACCAACAACTTTTTGTACCTTTTGTGTCCTTTCCTGCCCCCACCAAGAGAGAACCACCATTCTGAATTCTATGTTTACTGTTCTTGTGTTTTTTAAACCAGCTGGGTATGTATTCCTAAGTAACACGTTGTTCATTTTTGTGTCTTTGATCTTTATATAAGTGGAATCATAAAGTGACTTGCATTTTCCCACTACACTATTTGTGAGATTAATTCATGCTGAATGTTGTAGTAAATTTATTTTCACTGCTGTGTTATATGCCATTGAATGATTCTACCACATTAATCACTCTTCTGTTGTCAGACATTGGGGGAACAGAGTTTTTTGTTTTCTTTTTAGTTTGTAAAAAAAAAACTTATTATATGATTTAGCTGTTTCAAATGTTGGTAGCACCTTGTTTAGATAAATGACAATGGTGTCCCTGAAATTTAATGATGGTTCAAAATTTCTGTATCACTTGGGGGGCATAGAGCTCAGTCGGTACTGTGACTCTTGATCTTGGAGTCATGAGTTCAAGCCCCACATTGGGCATAGAGATTACTTAAAAAAAAATTGGTATCAGTTGAGATAAATGAAGCATCAGATTACTAAGCTTCTCCCAAAGGTTTATTATGCTCAAGGACAAAATGATCAATTTGTGTTTATGGTGTTAAAAGACTGACCCAATTATGCTTTCTTTCTTTAATGAAATAAATTCTAAACGTTTTCTCTCACTGAAACCCAAATAGCATAAAACAAGAAGCATAGTGCTTCTTGTTTTAACTTTCTTTTTCATGCCATTTTAAGAAGTTTGAACTTTACACTTCAGCAGTGAGAGGCAGTGCTTCCTTTTTTTCTGACAGTGTTTTCTATTGTTACATTTTGTTTTGCTTTTACACATAATGCTGCTATAGAGTCTTGTTTATAAAGTCTTTTATGAAACATCTTGTTATGCAAGAACATAATGAAGTAATGATGGGGACATGTCAAAAGGACACAGAAGCCAGCTAAAGGAGGCTCCTATTGCCAAAAATGGACTAATTTGAGCAAAATAAATTATGATAGCAACAGATTATAATCCAATGAATAAATCTGATACTGTAAACTCATACTGATGTAAATTATACTAAATGAGTAAATTCAGAGTTTGACAAGTGACATTTTTACAGAGTCTGATGTATCTTTCCACAAAATACTTATTAATTACATAGGGGGAAAGGCTGAACAATAGCACCATAATCAAGTATTCAAAGTGACAATCCGTAATGCGGGCAGATCAAAATCTTGAATCTGCTAGGATGTGTGACCTCAGTGCTATACCTGCCAAACTAGAATCTAATCATGATAAAGCATCAGACAAATCCAAATTAAGGGACATACTATAAATTAATTGGCCTGTATTTTCAAAAGTACAAAGACATAGAAGTCAAAGAAGTCTAAGGAACTATTGCAAACAGAGATTAAAGAGACTAATTGTATTAGGGCTCTCCAGAGAAAAAGAACCAATAGGGTGTGTATGTGTGTATATATATACTTATGATAGATATATATATTCATATATATATATATATATATATATGAAAGAAATTTACCATAAGGCATTGGCTCATGCAGTTGTGAAGGTTTGCAAGTCCAAAACATGCAGTGTGGCCCAGCAGCAGAAGCTGATGGATAAAGTCCAAAGGCTGTCTGCTGGAGAATCCCTGCTGGCTTAGGGGAGAATAGTCTTTTTATTCTATTCAGGCCTTCAATTGACCGCATGAAGCCCACTCACACTATTAAGGGCAACCTGCTTTATCCGAAGTTCACCAATTTAAATGTAAATCTCTTCCAAAAACACCCTCCAAGTTGACACATAAAAGTAACCATCACAGAGACGTGCAAAAAAAGGCACCTCATGATTCTGAACTCTTTGCTATAAAAGACGTTACTGAGTCATTTGCTGAAAATGTGAATGTTTCTGAGGATGAGGTGGTTGTAATGCATGTTAATTACTGTGTTCTGATGACTACATTGTGGTTATATAGATGAGAATGACCTTGTTTGTAAGATATACACACTAAAGTATTAAGAGGTTGATGGACAGCAAGTGAACAAAATACTCTTCAAAGGATCAAGAAAAACATTTCTTTATACCTTCAACTTTTCTGTAAGTTTGAGATTAAGATTTTAAAAAATGAAATTATGCTGGTTAAAAATACATAAAGGTCTCTAATAAAAGGAACTAGCGCTCTTAGGAGAAATGCTTGATTCTAGTCCTGGGGCAAGAAAGGTACAAGATGAGCCTGGAGCAGCTTTTTGTGCCAGAAAGTAAGGAAGTGCTGAAAAAAAAAAAAAAATCAAACCCACAATGATGGGGGTATGTCAGAGATCTCCCAATGGCCAAAGCTGGAACAATTGAGCAACAAAATAAAGTATTGAATTATATCCAAAGTATAAAATAAATATACACAAGTCCATATTGATATAATTAAATGATTAAATAAATAAGGGAGAAGACAAGTTTTGTGTAGAATTCCAAATAATTTATGTAGATTCTGAAGGAGGGAGAGCATAACCCCACTGCCACATGTGGGCTAAGCTTCGCATCTTTCTCCCAAACAGGACAATATGGAAAAGGGGGGGAAAGTTGAAAAACCTGACAAACACAAGCTCAGCCAGGTGATCAAGGTCAACATCAATAGTGATAAGTCATGTTGATAGCATGTACCCTTGATATGGTGTGATGAACATGGCACCTTTCCTCAGTGAGACCAAAGACCTAGAACCCCAGTCTAGTCGGGAGAAAAACATGACAATCTGCAAATGCCCGATCAGTATTCCTCAAAGCTGTCAAGGTCCATCAAAAACAAGGGAAGTCATAGCCATGAAGGACATAAAGGGACAGGAGAACCAAATGTAATAATATAATGTGGTATCGTGAGTAAGATTCTGGAACAGAAAAAAGGGCATTAGGTAAAAACTAAGAAAATCTGAATAAAGTGCAAAGTTTAGTTAATAACAATGGATCAATATTTATTTATTAATTGTAACAAACGTACCACAGTAACATAAGATGTTGCTAACAGGGGAAACTGGAATGTAGGGTATACAAGAACTCTCTGTGCTACCTTCACAATTTCTTTTTATAAACTTAAACTGTGTTTAAAAAATGACTTTATTTTACATCAAAAACTAATGATGTAATGTATGGTGATTAACATAACAATAAAAAATTTTTTAAAAATGACTTTATTTAAAAAAAAAAGAAATGAATAGGTAGATCTAAAAGTCTTTCAAAAAGTTTTCCAATTTTTACCACTATGGTCTTGCACATATTTTGCTGTATTTCAATGTACTTTGTATTTTTCCTTGTTATTATAAGGATAGTGTCTTTTTAAAACTATTACATATCCTAAACAGTTTATCACTGTGTACAGAAATACAACCAAGTTTTCTATACTTATTCTGGTATTCAACAAATTTCCTGAAGTTCATTATGTCTAAAATACTTCATTTCTCTTTCATGTAGACATTTGTTAACATCTTTGAATTTTGTTTCTTCCATTCTAACCTCTTGCATTTCTTTTTCTTATCCAATGTCCTAATACTTGGATAGACATGGTGATAACAGATGTAATTGACATGGACATGATACTTACTGTGGGATTTTGTTTTTTGTTTTCCTTTTTTGGTTCAGTTTGGTTTTGTTTGCTGTCTTTTCTTTGGTGAAGAAATTAACTTCGATTCCTAATTCAATAATAAGATTACTGGTTATAAATGGACACTGGATTTTATTTAACAATGTCTTCTGTACCTCTTGAGATAATCTTGTTTTCTTTAAGTTTTTTTGTGTGTTAAATTTTGGTAAGTTATGGTAATTATGGTAACTTTTAGGCATAATGATATCATCTTTTCAGATTTCAACTTAATCAAATGATTATTTTTCTTTTTTCCCCATTGTCTCATGAGTACCAGGAACTTGCGTAGGGTCATGGCAATGGAGGAGGGTGTCTGGTTTCTTCCTTCTATATTAGAATACATAGCAGTCATTAGTTTACCTGCCATCCTCCAGTTGTTTTCCCATCTCTAAGGGCTCTTCTTGTTCACCGGCCCTCTCTTTTCTACCTCTTTTAGCATTGTGGAAACTTCTAAATGCTATTCCCCTACTGCTGTGGAGACAGAAATCTTGGGGGTCTGGACTCCAGCCCACTGTCAAATCACACCATCCAGTCATTTCTACTACAGCTACTGACTCTAGGCGATGTCAGCGGGAGAACTATCTGGGGTTTCCCATCTCATGGGGCTCCTGACAGGAAGTGGGGCACACCACATTTTCTCACAGAGCTCCTCCATTATTAGGGAATTCTAGAATTACCTCCCACTGATAGCTCAGCAGCGAGGATGTAGGCAGGCAGCAGGGTCCTTTGTCAGAGACATTCATCTATACGTTGTTGTCACCACTAACTCTCTTCAGAGTAGGAAAACCGGCCACTTCATCATCATTTCTTCTACCTAAATCAGTTCTAAGGGCATCCACTGTGGCTCTTGGTAGTAAAAATGTAGGCTTTTGAGGCTCGAAAAACTTCTTTTCACAACCTATTTTCTCTACTGGGAGATTCAAAGCTCTATTTTGAAACTTAGAAACTGAGCATTGACTCATCTCTCTTTTCATTTCTGTAGTAACAGCCCTCCCCAAGGGCAGTAAATACAGAAGGCACTCACTGCTGCTTGGGCGTGGGGAGAGCAAGGGAGCCAGGATATTCCAGGGATAATACGTAGTTATCAACAATAGAATTTCACAATAATACTGTGCCACAGTTTCCACACTCTTAGCTCTTTTGTAAGCTTCACGTATGCATTTCTCACTAGCTGCATCTGCCTGAATGTCATGAAGAAACCTCAAATTTAATAGATCCCAGGCTCAACTCGTTGTCCTATATTCTCCATCTCTGGAAATGGCATTACTATATCCAGTCACAAAGGCTGGAAATTTCTCAGTATCCCCAAATTCTTACCCCTCACTACTCTCCCCCTCTGCCATCAAGTTGTTATACAGTAGAAATCTTCTCCCCTCAACATCAGAGGGTTCCCCCCCATCTTATTGGTATCTATGACTAATGTCAGTGTACCACCCACCATTCTCTGATTATTGGCCCAGACAGGGAGGTAACCCTTTGTCTTTCTCAAGCTACCCTGTGTCTTCTGAGACAAAGGTTTGTGTGCAGATAGTTCATTTTCAGACATGCTGTCAAGCAGTGATGTCCCAGAGTCAGCTCCTGCTGGCTCCCAAGGACCAACTGTGCACATCTCTATCCAGCTGTAGATTCATGATGTCATGTTGGTAGCTTAAAATTAACCACAGGATGAGGGGGCGCCTGGGAGGCTCAGTCCGTTAAGCATCTGACTTTGCCTCAGGTCATGGTCCCAGGGTCCTGGATCGAGGCCTGCCTCAGGCTCCCTGCTCAGCCCGGAGTCTGCTTGTCCCTCTCCCCCATGCCCCTTCCCCTGCCCTTGCTTTCTCTCTCTCTCTCTCAAATAAATAAATAAATAAAATCCTTAAAAATATAAAATTAACCACAGGGTGAGTATTTACACCACAGAAACTGGTCAAAAGTATAAACGAGGGTAATTTTTTTTCCTGGAGAGCCAGTTATTAAATGTTTACCAGCCTACTACTCATCATAGGGAACATGACTGAGGGCCTGAGAAGACAATTCAGGGAAGGAGGTAAAACCAATGCAATGGCTTTTGAGTTGCTGAGTTGATTTGGGGCTCTCACTAAGGACCCCTGAAGAGTCATGTAGAATGCACCTCAGAATTATCCTCCCAAGAAAGGAGTATCTATACACTGGTTGCCATCCCTTAGCGGACAGGGTTTGCCTCATGGGCTGTTAACATTCTTATTTCCAGATTTGCTTGTGCGTCGAATGGGTGAGTAAGTTCTTTCAGGCGGCAGGGAAATCTAAGTGCAGAAAGCACGTGATACGCTAAACAACTGAAGTGGATTGCTGTCTGATGACATCTCTACGCAGTTGGTTGCTGCAGCAAGGACTGAAGTAAAGGTTAGGCAAGAGGATATGAGGCACAGTGCAAGAGGAATCCAACACAAGGGTTAGTAGGATAAACTGCAGCTCCCACTGCAGTAACTGGTCTCCGGGCATTAATTAATATTCATCATCTTTCTCCTAAACCACCCAGTCTGGATTTCCCCCACCCTTGGCCAGCACTTCAGTAAGTCTGGGTTGTTGCCTGGTGGTGACTCAGATTTTTGTCCCCAAGGGATATGAGACATCAGATTGTATTAACCTTATTGGGGTGTGGTTGCTATAATAGCCCATTTACAGTTATCATTGGACATGCAGGTACCAAGACAGGCCCCAGTGAACCCCCTGAGTTCCACACATACTCTTTCTTATCTTCCTTGTGTAGCCAAAACTAGCTCCTCACGATAATCAGTCAATCCCTCTGCCCCCATCAATATGGTAGCTCTTTTATTTTATTATGGGTCCAGTAGCATGAGAAGCTCAAAATGACTAAGTGATAATCATAATTTCAGTTATAGTTGGACCCTTACTGTATCTCCTAGAAGAAGCATTACCCTACCCCACTTCAGGAACTAGGGCTTCTAATCTTGTGAGAAGAGTCTAGCCTAACTTCTACTCTTTGGGTCACAGATCTGGAGTCTAGCTATTAGAACCACAACACCGTATGTGAGCCATCTTACTGCCCATTGTCGTAATGTCCACAGGTGTCTGCTCTTTCAGACCCGTAACATTCTTATAAATAAGTTCTATGATAATATCTACTACTGTTGTCCCTGTGCTACAGAAGGTAGCCAGTGAGCTCAAAGTTGTCAGTAGCCCCCTCACCAGTGTTGTTTTCTGATTGCACAGTATTCCATTCTTCAATAGATAAGCCATATCTACACCATTAATACTGTGCCCTTTGACCAAATGCAATTGTTTTTACCTCCAAATATAAAATAAAAAGAACACTCAATTTTAGTTATTAATCATGTTTGAGTGATAAAATGAAAAGGGGACTCAGAAAAAAATATCAGTAACTACTACAATTATATGGTCTTTATACAATGACTTGAACTTTTACTTAAAATGAGTAGCATTTAGGATTTTAAATGATATTTGCCTGAATTATTAAAAAGATAGAAAGGCAATGATTTGAATTGCAAAATGTTTCATATTGGTCCCTGGAAAATAAAAGACACTGTATTTGTCAGTTCTATTACTCTAACTGTTCTTAAATCTGAATTAGAGAATTTATCTATAAAAGTAATTTTGAGGGGTGCCTGGGTGGCTCAGTTGGTTAAGCGTCTGACTCTTGATTTCAGCTCAGGTCATGATCTCAGGGTTGTGACATAGACCTAGGCTCTGTGGTGGGTGTGGAGCCTGCTTAAGATTCTCTCTCTCCTCTCCCTCTGCCCCTCCGCCACTCTCTCTCTCTCTCAAAAAAAAAGTGATTTTGAATTAAACATTTAAGAAATTGATTTTATTTTATTTATGATATGTAGAGTAAAAGTATTACAAATGAGAATTTCTATGCTCTTATTTGAAATTATTCAAATGTGTGAATAAAAATAACATTACCTCCATAAAAGACCAAGAAGACAAGTTGGCAAGCAACTAGGAGCACAATATTTTATTTAAAAAGTGAAAATTATCCTATCAATAATGTAGCGTGTGTTTGTGTGTGTGTGCATGTGTACATATGTAATTTTGTCTTCTTTATTTAAATGCCACATTTCTGAGACAAAGAAGTCACTTCTAAATTACACTGATGGCCTCATATGTCTACACCATTGAATAAACTGTCTTCAAATTTTCTTACCAAATATAGATTAAAATCCCAGTATTTTTTATTAAGGGATGATAAGTGAAATGCCTTGAGGGTTTTGCAGAAAACCAATTGTAAATCAAGTTAAAGGTCTTATCTACCTTCACAGACTTGTTTAGGTTTTGGTTGAAGAGACTCAAGTACAGGTAAATAATTTGCAAGCAATTTGCTAAATAAATTTATTGCATTTCAATTCTTCCTCCTTCTCTTGCCTCATGCTTGAGACCAAAAATAAAGTCACTTCTTCTAAGAAGATGTTTTTGAGATTAAAACACTATAGCTGTCTAGAATACAGTGAAAGTACAAAAAAACACTTGGCATCTCGAATTGGAAATACTTATAAAATAACAGAATTTTAGAATAGGCGGGCATGTCCCTGATTGCATTTAACACCAGGTGTTAAATGATGGACACTGTTTTGAAGGACAAAAACCGTTTATTGTGTAATTAATACAAAAATCGTGACTATAAAAGTAATGGTCTTTTTATCCCTATGTTCCACATTGAGCTTTTTGGATCAATCTTATGTATAGAAATATATCCCCTTTCTATGTGAAAAATTCATAGGAAATAATGAGAAATTTAAACAAATTAATATCGCTAGAAGACTAGTTTAAGTAAATTTTGGTATATTGATACTCTATATTTCCATAAGTATAAATGTAGGCAAAACTATGGATTATAAGACAAAATATTGAAGACGAAAAAAAAGCAAGTTGTGGAAAAATGTATACTGTTTATTGTCCAATTAGTTTTGCACACATCAAACATAACAGTGGTTACTTCAGGCATGGAGGGGAGGGTACTGGGATTTGGCGATTTGGTCAACGGGGCTTTAGCCTTGTCTATAATATATTAATTTTTTTAAAGAAGAAATTTTAATTTACTTTTTATATTATAAAGAATTAGTTAAAACATGATAAATTGAGATAGTGAATAGAAAATATTAACTATGTAGTGCCATGTTAATATAAGGTTTTAATAAGAAGTATAAAAATATTAGATAAGATTTGGTGTAAGGAGAAAAAGATAAAGCATTTAACCAAAATTACTCCTGATTTTTATTTGACGATAATATTGCAAGAAAATAATTTTAGAATTACTAAAAAACAGAGGGCTTTTTAGGATAGCTTAAAATTCTTATTGAAACGAGGAACCAAAATACTGCTTCATTATAGCCTTAGGACAATGCCACTTAAAAAGAAGGAAGCAAGAGAGGAGTATTTGTTTATTTATTTATTTATTTAGAGGGCAGGGGCAGGGGTTGGGGGGGGGTTGGGGAGGAGAGGAAGAGAAAGAGTCCCAAGCAGGCTCCATACCCAGCGCAGAGTCCCACCCAGGGCTCAATCTCACGACCCTGAGATCATAACGTGAGCCAAAATCAAGAGTCGGAGGCCTAGGACTGAGGCACCCAGGCATCCCAAAAGAGGAGTATTTAAATGAAAACTATTGTAAAGTATATATCATTTGCTTTCCACTGGATCTCCCTTTGGAAAACTTCCATTACTCCCACTTTATATAATTCTGAAAGACTGCCAATCACAAGTTCCCACATTCCATACAGGGATGAGAATGTGGTCCAGGCTAGGCCAACCAAACTCTCTCCTAGGAATTTAAATTTTAGATATAGAATCTAATAAACGACTTAAAAAAACCAAAAATTTAAAAAGACAGACAACCTGATAAAATACTTAAATACTTCACAAAGTATTTACAATACTTCAACAGACACTTCACAATGAAGGATATCTAGGGATGCCTGGCTGGCTCAGTTGGTTAAGCAGCCAACTCTTGATTTTGGCTCAGGTCATGATCTCAGGATCCTGGGATTGAACCCATTTGAGGATTCTCTCTCCATCTGCCCCTGCCCCCACTCGTGCTCGCTCTAAAATAAATAAATAAATCGTTAAAAAAAAAACTCCGTTAAAAAAAAGGATATCTAAGTAAGTATTCAGAGAGCATATGAAAAGAAGGTGCACAACGTCATTAGTCATCAAGGAAATGCACACAATGAGACAACACTACTCACTCACCAGAAAGGGTAATAATTATTAAACACACAGCCAAGTGTTGGCAAGATGTGGAACAATTACAACTCTTCTCCTCTACTGGTGGGAATGTAAATTGGCTCAGCCTCTTTGGAAAGCTGGCAATATTTACTAAATCTGAATATATGTTTACTTTATCACCCAGCAGTTCCACTCTCAGAGAATGAAAACGTGTGAACCCAAAAACATGTGTGAACCCAAAGACATGTGTAAAAACATTCATTTGTAGCTTTATTTACAATGTCTCCAAATTGGAAACAATCAAATGTCCATCAGGAATATAGTTCACTGGAGTACTGTATAATAATCAGGACAAGCTACTTACCATTATATGGAAGAAGAAGGATACAGTATGCTCATAGGCATAATCTTGAGCAAAAGAAACTAGACAGTAAATGATTCCATTTAAATAAAGTCCAAAAATAGGCAAAACAAGTTTGTGTGATAAAATCAGCATAGTGGAAAGCTTTGAGGGGTAATAATTGGGGGGACGGTATGAGGGAGATTTCTAGAACACTGATAATGCCCTGTATTTTGATCTGTGTGTTAGTTACATGTTCACTTGGTAAAGATTCATTGAGGTGTATACTTAGGATCTGTGTATTTATATATGTCATACTTCAATTTAAAAAGTATATAAAATAAAACCTCTAGCAGAGACAAACACAGATGGAAGGCAATTAGAGCCTAGTTGTCCCAAGTCCGGTTGTCCCTAGCTGTCCCAAGTTGTCCCCTCTAAAATTCTGTCAGTGAGTTCCCACCTCTGAGGTCTCCAGACCTCCAAAGTTGCTCTAGTTTCTCTCCTTCCAAAGAATAGGTTAAGTTCTTTTTTGTTTTTAATTCTCTGGATCCTTATAATAAATTCCTTTTCCTCTTTTCCTTAACACACTAAGAGTTGGTTTCTTACTGAGCCCCAACTTGAATTGCCAGGAATAATACTGGTATTATTCTTGAGGTAAATAATAATGTTAAAAAAAAAAAAAAGAGGCAAATTCCTTATAGGTAAATGGCCAAAAAAAATTCTTCTTATAAATGATAAAAGCTTAAGTGAGTGCGTTGGAATGTTTGGCTACAGGCAAGAATTTCATATAACTGGCATCTGTACTATAAGGAAATGCCATCTAACTTAATCACAATAAAATCCAGACCTAACAACAGAATTAAAAGAATAATATCCACATGCGCAAGAGCAGCTAGAGTTGGGGGTCTTTTGTCAATTACTACCCATGAACACACTGACTTAAATATAATTAACAGATCCTTAATATTTCTTGGCGTAGACAAGAAGGTCAGAATGTTTAAACAGGAATGTTTAAAATTGCTAAATAATAAGGACAATTCTGTTCGAAAGAGGGTGAATTCTGTTATAAGAAAGTCCCTTTTGGTCTGCTGGATACCTAGATAGGTTTGGATATGCAAAGTGAGCCTAGAGCAAAATTTGGGATTGAAAAGTTGGATTGTTCTGCATGTAGAGGCAGAGGAAATTGGAATTCTTGACATACTCTTTGAATGTAGGGGAGTCGGGGAAAGAAAGGAAAGGATGACGTGAACTGGGGATAAATGCGCAGGGAAAAAAATACCTTAGTTTACACACCTCTTTAAGAATAAGAGTGTTTAAGAGTCCTTGAAATTGTTTGCAATTTTACAATGTAAGCCCCATATCCATCCCCCCAAAATATTCAAACAAGGTTACTAATAATTTCATGTATGTGTTTATGTGTATTTCAAATAAAAGAGTTGTGTTTCACATAGAAGTTGGTATGATGTTTAACAGACAGCATACAGCTCAACATAACGCTAGAGAGTAAGATGAGCCATAAACTGAACCATTGCTTGTGGTAGACATATGAACCTGAATACACCTAGAATTTCTAGAAAGAAATTTAGAGGAGTGCTTTGTATTTCTACAGATCCTGGAATGATGGGTTCAAGACACTCTCAGCATAATCTCATGGGCAAGGGAACTCCAATTAACACATGGCTTACACAAGACTTTACTAAAGCTAAGAAATAACAACAAATAAACACAACGTGTTAACACTAAAATAGACTTTCTGGTTATGATTTGCTCACCAAGACTCCCAGTCCTCTCCATTCAGTTGACTCCATCTTAGATATATTGTTCAGGGGACTATACCTGGATATCTACTGTTTCAGTTAAGAGACTTTCTACTCCAAATAACAGAAAACCAACTCCAAAGCTTAAACAGCGAAGTTGGCTCACATAACCAGAAATCTAGACATATTCAGGCTTCAGGAACAATATGATCAAGGCTCTTACCCTATTTTCTTGTAGTTGTCTCAGCTCCATCCGCCTCCAATTTTTAGGTTCTGTTCTCAGACTAACTTCTCTTAAATCATGGTTGCCAACAGGCTTCTTTGCCTGCATTCGATATAGATGAGTAAGAATGACTTTCTATCAGTATCACTCGAAGGAAGAAGTTTCCTAAAAGCTTCAAAAATTCAAATTTCATTTGTCACACACCATCTTTGGGCTGATCTGTGGTGGACGTTCGTTTTGAGGGCAGCTGACCTGCAGCCTGCGTACCACGCACCACCTCCTGTGGAAGCCTGAACGGGCCATGCAGCTTTCTCCCTTTGTCTCATAACCATGTCCACCAATGAGAATGTTAATTCACTAGCTGCTCACTGTAACAGATGCAAGAACAAGGGGAAAGACAGTACAGAAATGAGGCAGCGCCAAACAAAAGTTAAGGTGGAGCTAAAGAAAGCTAAGAAGGATGACCAGATGCTGAAAAGGGAAAATGTAAGCTCATTTCCTGATGAGACTAATTTTCTACCGCAGGAAACCGCAACAACCAGGGCACTGTAAATTGGTCTGTTGATGACATTGTCAAAGGCATAAATAGCAACAATTTGGAAAGCCAGCTCCAGGCTACTCAATCTGCCAGGAAACTCCTTTCTAGGGAAAAACAGCCCCCCATAGACAACATAATCCGGGCTGGTTTGATGCCAAAATTTGTGTCCTTCTTGGGCAGAACTGATTGTAGTCCCATTCAGTTTGAATCTGCTTGGGCCCTCACTATCATTGCTTCTGGGACATCAGAACAGACCAAGACTATGGTAGATGGAGGTGCTATCCCAGCATTCATTTCTCTCTTGGTATCTTCCCATGCCCACATCAGTGAAGAAGATGTATAGGCTCTAGGAAATAGTGCAGGTGATGGTTCAGTTTTTCAAGACTTGGTTATCAAGTATGGTACAGTTGACCTGCTGTTGGCTCTCCTTGCACAGTTCCTGTTATGTCATCTTTAGCATGTGGTTATTTCCGTAACCTTACTTGGACCCTTTCAAACCTTTGTTGCAACAAGAATCCTGCATCGCCATTAGATGCTGTTGAGCAGATTCTTCCAAACTTAGTTCATCTCTTGCATCATGATGATCCAGAAATATTAGCAGAACCCTGCTGGGCCACTTCCTACCTTACTGATGGTCCAAATGAATGGATTGAAATGGTTGTGAAAACAGGAGTTGTGCCCCAACTTGTGAAGCTTTGACTGAATTGCCCATTGTGACTCTTGCACTAAGAGCCGTGGGAAATATCGTCACTGGGACAGATGAACAGACTCAGGTTGTAATAGATGCAGGAGCACTTGCTGTCTTTCCCAGCCTGCTAACAAACCCCAAAACTAATATTCAGAAGGAAGCTATGTGGACAATGTCATCACATTGACATCACAGCTGGTCACCAGGACCAGATACAGCAAGTTGTGAATCATGGATTAGTCCCATTCCTTGTTGGTGTTCGAAGGTAGACTTTAAGACACAAAAGGAAGCGGTATGGGCTGTGACCAACTATACATGTGGTGGGACAGTTGAACAGATTGTATGCCTCGTTCATTGTAGCATAATAGAACCATTGATGAACCTCTTCACTTCAAAAGATACCAAAATTATTCTGGTTATTCTGGATGTCATTTCAAACATCTTTCAGGCTGCTGAGAAACTAGGTGAAACTGAGAAATTTAGTATAATGATAGAAGAATGTGGAGGTTTGGGCAAAATTGAAGCTCTACAAAACCATGGAATGAGTCTGTATACAAAGCTTCATTAAACTTGGTTGAGAAGTATTTCTCTGTAGAGGAAGGGGAAGATAAGCATGTTGTGTCAGAAACTACCTCTGAAGGCTATATGTTACAAGTTCAGGCTGGTACTTCTGAGACCTCTACGTTTTAGATTGTACAGATGAGGCAGAAAGTTGTTTGTTGTGTTTGGTAGAAGTTTGTCTTATTGTTTCTCTACTAAGAACTCTTTTTAAATGTGTTTTGCTATTGTAGCACTTTTTATAATGAAACTACGCTTGACCAGTTCCAAACTGTACAACCTGTATGAATCTTACCTCTCAGTCGGTTTCTTATTTCTAGGTGGAATCCCCTATCTTGCAGTGTCCTGTAAATAAAGATTAAATTCCACCTTTTTCTTTAAAAAAAGTTTTTTTTTCATTTGTTACCATTGGTACATTGCCATTTCTAAACTGTTCGCTGGCCAGGGACAGGATTACCATGATTAGCTTATTTTAACCAGTCCTTACTTTGTGAGCCAAGGATGGAGTCAGCTTTCTCCAAGTCACAAAGGCCGTGTAGGATAAGGACCAGTACCAGGACAAAATTGGAGATCAATGAGAAAGGAAGCTTGGCAAATGGATCACGGGTAGACACCAGGAATATCCACTGTCTATATTTTATCTTCCTTAAATTCCTGCACTACCCTTTCCCTCAGCCTCATACTAGCTTACATGCTTCTTCTTCCAACTTTAACTTGGGCAAAAAGGGAATACAGTCAATTCTTGTCATTCATAGTAGTGATGTTCTGTACTCTCTAAAGTTGCCACAAACACTAAATTAGTGATTACTGAACTATTGCTCTTAGGGAGAAGCCTTTAGATTCCAGGAGTTCTGATCACAACGTTTTCATTAACCAACCAATATATTTTCTTGTTTTATGTGTGTTTCTGTTTAAAGACATTTTACTGGGACACCTGGGTGGCTCTGTCAGTTAGGCGTTTGCCTTTGGCTCAGGTGATGATCACAGGGTCCTGGGATCGAGCCCTGCATTGGGCTTCCTGCTCAGTGGGGAGTCTGCTTCTCCCTCTCCTTCTGCCCCTCTCCCCTGCCCCCTGCTTGTACTCTCTGCTCTCTCTTGTACTCTCTCTCTCTCTCAAAGAAATAAAATAAAAATAAAGACACTTTACTTAATGTATATTGTTGATTCACTGACATAGAACTCACAGCCAACAGCACTATAACAGATGCCTAAAAACTACAAAAATATGTATTTTCTCCATAAAGCACATCACAACCTTCTTGAACTTAGGGACACTACCCCAAACTTCAGCACTCCCCTTGTGGGCCATTTTAAACAGTGAAATCACCCACAAAAAGCACAAAAATGGGAAAAACATGGTACCACTGGCACAAAAATAGACATATGGAACAGAATAGAGAGTCCAGAAATAAACCCACACTTTTATAGTCAATTAATCTATGACAAAGGAGGCAAGAATATGAAATGGGAAAAAGAGAGTCTCTTCAACAAATGGTGTTAGGCAAACTGGACAGCTACATGTAAAAGAATGGAACTGGACAACTTTCTTACACCTTACACAAAAATAAACTCAAATGGATTAAAGACCTAACTGTGAGACCTGAAACCATAAAATTCCTAGAAGAAAACATAGGCAGTAATTTCACTGATACCAGCTGTAGAAACATTTTTCTAGATATGTCTCCTAAGGAAGAGGAAGCAAAAGCAAAATTAAACTATGGGAACTACACCAAAATAAAGAACTTTTGCACAGTGAAGAAAACCAACAAAACAAAAAGGCAACCTACCGAATAAGATAAGATATTTGCAAATGATATCTCTGATAAGGAATTAATATCCAAAATATATAAAGAACTTATACAACTCAACACCAAAATAAATAAATAAATAAATAAATAAATAAATAAATAATCCATCCATTTAAAAACCAGACAGAGGACCTGAATAGATATTTTTCCAAAGACAATATATGGATAGCCAACAAACACATGAAAAAATTCTCAACATCACTTATCATCAGGGAAATGCAAATCAAAATCATAATGAGCTATCACCTTACACCTATCAGAATGGCTAAAATTAAAAAAGCACGAGAAATAACAAATGTTGGTTATTTGTTATGGAGAAAAAGGAACCCTAGTGCACTGTTGGTGGGAATGTAAGCTGGAGTAGCCACTGTGGAAAACAGTATGGAGGTTTCACAAAACGTTAAAAACAAAATTACCATATGATCCAATAATTCCACTACTGGGTACTTACCTAAAGAAAACAAAAACACTAATTTGAAAAGATATATGCACCCCTGGGCGCCTGAGTGGCTCAGTTGTTAAACGTCCGCCTTCTGCTCAGGTCATGATCCCAGGGTCCTGGGATCCAGTCCCACATCAGGCTCCCTACTCAGTGGGGAGTCTGCTTCTCCCTCTGCCTCCCACTCCCCCTGCTTGTGTTCCCTCTCTCACTGTCTCTCTCTCTCTCTGTCAAATAAATAAAGTTGTAAAAAATCTTGAAAAAAAGATGTATATATACAATGGAATACTACTCAATCATAAAAAAGAATGAGATACCACCATTTGCAAAAACATGGATGGATCTGAGGGTCTAATGTTAAGTGAAATAAATGAATCAGAGAAGGACAAATACCATATGATTTCACTCATAGGTGGAATTTAAGAAACAAAACAAACTAACAAAAAAAAGAGACAAAAAAATAGACTCTAAATACAGAGAACAAACTGGTGGTTGTCAGAGTGGGGTGGGGGGGAGGGGTGAAATAGATGAAGGGGATTAAGAGTACACTTATCTTGATTAGCACTGAGAAATGTATAGAATTGTTCAATCTATATTGTACACCTGAAAATAATGTAACACTATATGCTAATACTGTATGTTGAATTAAAAAACAACAAAAAAAATGAAACAAACAAAAAGCCCATGGTACTAAATAGATCTTGACAAGGACACTTATTTACAATTTGAGAGCTGAAATCAGAAAGCAGAGTGTGTCCCTTGCTTGACCTCAGCTGGGAACACCCGTATCAGTCAACTCAATTTTTTTTTTACCATTTTGCACATGTACATGCGAATTATTGATTTGGGTATTACAAATAATTTTTAGCAAGGAGGCAAATTTGCAAATAAAGAATCTGTGAACAGTGATGATCAACTGTATATTGTTTGATAAACTTGGAAAATCCAAGAAGGTAAAGAGGATGTCAGACATGATTGGATCTAAGAGTTCTAAGTCTGTCTCTCTCTCTCCATCCATCTCCTGCCTGTTCTTGGCTTCATTTCTGAAAAGGCTCCCTCTACCTGGTAGAGCAGCTGCTAGTAATTCCAAGTACATAATTTGCAGTTATGTAAATCACCCACAAACTGAAAAAAACAAACAAAACCCCTTAACTCCCACATGCTATGTATTTAATCTAAGGGATGATTCAACTGGTCCTTCTTGCACCTTTTCCCCGCTTTTGGCAGGAGAGAATGTGTCAGCCTCACCTGATCCACACGGACAAGGCTCCTCACTGGGAAGGGGGCTCTGGGATCCCAAAAAGAAAATGGGCTCAGGTGGGTAAAATCAACAGGGGTTAATTATAGTTGACACATTTTTAGAATTCCCTGCAATGAAAAATGAACATTCTTTTAAAAGTATAATGTTTAAAAAGTGTAATTTTAAAAATAGTAGGTATATTCACTTGGCACACCACTTGACGTATGTTCCACATGAAGCAGGCACAGTTCCAAGCACTTACATCATTAACCCCCAAGGTAGGTCTTATTCTCATTCCATTTTATATATGAGGGAACTGAGGCACAGAGAGGTAGAGTGAAGCATTCCCAAGGCTACATGGCTAGTAGGCAGTGGAGCCAGGATTCAAACCTAGCTAGTCTTTCATCTACCACTCAATGTTATCTCTCTTATAAAAATCAGAAAAGAATACAGAGACAGCTATGCATCTGGATCAAATATATCTTGATATTTTGCCACTTTTACTTAAGAGCGCTCTCTCTAAAACATAAAACTGGGGCACCTGGATGGCTCAGTTGGTAAGCATTGGACTCTTGATCTTAGGGTTGTGAGTTCAAGCCCCCTAGGAGCTCCACCAGCGTGGAGCCCACTTAATAGGGGCACCTGGGTGGCTCAGTCATTAAGCGTCTGCCTTTGGCTCAGGTCATGATCCCTGGGTCCTGGGATTGAGCCCCGCTTCGGGCTCCCTGCTTGGCGGGAGGCCTGCTTCTCCCTCTCCCCCTCCCTCTGCTTGAGTTCCTTCTCTCGCTGTGTCTCTCTCTGTCAAATAAATAAATAAAATCTTTAAAGAAAGGATATATCAATTATTCTGTTTCTAAATTACATATAAATATATCCTAGTTTACAAATTCTTTTGCAACTTGCTTTTTAACTTAACACTGTGTATTTTTTTAAAGTATACAAGTTGATACATGTAACTCAGATTTATTCATTTTAGCTGTTGTTTATTATTTCATTGTATGAATGAGAGTTTATCTGCTCCACTGCCAAGGGAGAGTTAGAATAATTCTGCCAATTTTTATTAATCTACTATTTTAATTTCTATAATTTCACAGTGCATCTTGTCATCTGGATGTAGTGCAAGTCCCCCTGAAAATATGTCTGCTGTTTTTAGGCCTGTACTCTTCCATCGGAATTTTAGGGTTTTTTCTCAGATTACATGACAATCCTGGCTATGGGTTTGAGTTTGATTGGAGTTATATTGAATGTGTAGGTTAATTTGTGATGACTTGACATTTTAAGAGGGTTAAGTATTCCCACTTAGGGACATGGCAAAACTTTGCAGTTATTTAGGATTCCTTTAAACTTCAATAAAGATTTTAAATTGTATCAATAAAGATCTTGCACATCTTTTTGTTGGATTTATTTAGAGTTATCTAACTTAGTTGGCTCTGTAAATGGCATCACTTTTCTTTAATAACATTTTCAAACTGTTTGTTGCTACTCTGTGGGGATGCAATGGATTTGTGTATTACACTTAAATCAACCTTGCTAGACTCTTATTAGTTACAATAGTGTCTTGGATTTTCTGTGTAGATAATCATATCTATGAATAATTATCTTTTGCTTTTCCCTTCCAATCTTTATACATATTTTTTTCTTGTCATCTTCTTACTACATTGGCTGGATCTGTCAAGATAATTTTGAATAAGAGCAATGATGTTGAGCACCAGTCTTCTTAAGTCCTTTAAAATATTATTCTAATATTTCACCATAAAATATGGTGTTTGCTGTACCTTTTTATAGCTGTGTTTTATAAAGGTAAGCAAGTTTCCTATTCTGAGTGCCTAACAAGGATTTTTTTTTACTTTACCTAACTTACCACTTTTAAATTTAATAACTGGATTTAAAAAAAATTTTTTTAATCACCTTGAGATTTTTTTTTTTCTCACCCTTTGCTTATTTCCTACCAACCAGATCACAGACTCTTGAGGCAGCTGATAACCATAGTAAACATATATCATTTGGAATCAGTTTGTAGAAAAACTCCTTTTCTCTTGCATCTTTAAGAGAATCATACTGTTTTTCTCCTTTAACCCACTGATTTGGTGAATGTCATTAATATGTTTCCTTGCTGATGAATGGATAAAGAGGATGTGGTGTATATATACACAATGGAATATTATGCAGACATCAAAAAAATGAAATCTTGCCATTTGAAATGACGTGGATAGAACTAGAGGGCATTATGCTGAGGGAAATAAGTCAATCAGAGAAAGACAGGTATCATATGATCTCATTGATAAGAGGAATTTGAGAAACAAGACAGAGGATCATGGAGGAAGGGAGGGAAAAATGAAACAAGATGAAACCAGAGAGGGAGACAAACCATAAGAGACTCTTAATCTCAGGAAACAAACTGAGGGTTGCTGGAGTGGAGGGGGGTGTGAGGGATGGGGTAGCTGGGTGATGGACCCTGGGGAGGGTATATGTTATGGTGAGCACTGTGAATTGTATAAGACTGATGAATTACAGGGGCGCCTGGGTGGCTCAGTTGGTTAAGCAACTGCCTTCGGCTCAGATCATAATCCTGGAGTCCCAGGATCGAGCCCCACATCGGTCTCCCTGCTCAGCAGGGAGTCTGCTTCTCCCTCTGACCCTCCCCCCTCTCGTGTTCTCTCTCATTCTCTCTCTCTCTCTCAAATAAATAAATAAAATCTTAAAAAAAAAGACTGATGAATCACAGATCTGTACCCTTGAAACAAATAATACATTATATGTTAATAAAAATATGCTTTCCTTGCATTTCTAGGACAAATTCTATTTGATCTAGAGTAAATGTAGTCATCCTTAACTACTTTGTCTTTCATAATCCACATCCAATACATTAAATC
The DNA here is from genome assembly GCF_009762305.2 of Zalophus californianus. Taxonomy (NCBI): domain Eukaryota; kingdom Metazoa; phylum Chordata; class Mammalia; order Carnivora; family Otariidae; genus Zalophus; species Zalophus californianus. The sequence goes on from NC_045600.1 coordinate 96,887,583, forward strand.
CATTTGCAGACCCACTCAAATGGTGCTTCCTTCAAAATATATTCTTAATCTAACCACTTCTAATTATCTCTGTCATTGGAATTAAAGTCATCATCATTTGTTGCCTGGATTGAATCATTAATCCATTCCCCTTGTCTCTGCCTCCACACTTGCCTCTCTGTAGTTGATTTTCAAAAACTGCAACTGTAATGATCCTTTTGAAATGTAAGTCAGATTATGCTCCTCCTCTGCCCAGCACTTCAGAAGACTTCCCATCTTCCTTAGCATGAACACTACAGTCCTTTCAATGGCCCACATCTCCTACTACTCTCCCTTGCTCCTATTTCCTCCAAATCAGCCCCATTGGCCTCCGTGCTGTTCTTTGAACATACCAGGTGCACTCCCACTTCAGGGCCTTTGCACTAACTGATTCCTCTGTCGCTGCCTGGGAAATTCCCTCCCACAAATGTGTACATATATCTCTATATCTACATATGTACTAATATATACATACATACTAACATACTATGCAAATAAGCTACACATCTATATTCATATATACTAACATATACATATATACTAATAGATGTCTACATTTGTACTGTCTACACATAGATGTCTACATATAGGTCTGCCTATTTTTTTAAGATTTTTTAAATTTATTTGACAGAGAGAGAGAGAGAAAGAGAGAGCATAAGCAGGGAGTGGGGGGCAGCAGGCAGAGGGAGAGAGAGAAGCAGGCTCCCCACTGAGCAGGGAGCCCAACGCAGGGCTCCATCCTAGAACCCAGGGATCATGTCCTGAGCTGAAGGCAGATGCTTAATTGACTGAGCCACCCAGGTACCCCTAGGTCTGCCTATATGCATATGTTTACATATATCCTCTCAGCTCTCAGATAACCCTCAGTTGCCCAGATAACACCTTCTGAGTGAGAGGTTTCTGATACTATGGAAAACTGCAGTCATGCCCTTTATTCCCATACTTCCTTCCTTCCTTTTTCTCTACAGCAGTAATCGCCATCTGACATACTATGTATTTGCTTATTTGTTTGTTGTGTTTCTCCCCCATTAGAATATTAGCTTCATGGTGTCAGAGATGTTTGCCTGTTTTGTTCCCTGTTATATCCCCAAGGGCTTATAACAGTGCCTGAACACCCCAGTCACTCAGTAAATATTAAATGAATGGGCTATTGTTTTATTCATTGTTTGCCTCAAAATCTGCCTCCATCTCCCCTGCCATGGTTGGATTCACTTTATCAATATTTTACCTAGGATTTGGGGAGCTATGTTTCTTACAGTTATTAATGCCTCTTCACCATATCTCCTTCAAAATAGAGTTTTAGTATTTTACTTATTTTTGTTAAATCATTAAATGTAAAGAAATGCATGATGTTATTTTAATTTGCATTATTTACTTACTAAAATTGTGAATATTTTCTTGGTATACTCCATATTTCTTCCTGTAATTACCTGTTAGTTAATATCCTTAAAAATAAGTTAATACGTGAAAACTGCTTTGATGATATTGGCATATAGTTAGTTCTGAATAAATGTTACTTGTTCTCCTTGTTATTACTGTTAAAATATTTTATTCTTATTACTATAATTATCCCTGGACCTAAAGAGGCTGGATTTAGCCCATGGATTTTTACCAAATTTCCTCTTTCTCTATTTATTTTTAATATACTTTATTTTTTTAAGAGCAGTTTTAAGTTCACAGTAAAATTGAGCAGAAGGTACAGGGATTTCCTATATACCCCCTGCCCCCACACATGCATAGCCTTCCCCATTATCAACATCCCTCACTAGAGTGGTACATTCGTTACAATTGGCAAACCTACATTGATGCATCATTATCAGGCAAAGTCCATAGTTTACATTAGGGTCCATTCTTGGTGTTGTACATTCAATGAGTTTGAACAAATTTACAATGATATATATCCACCATTATAGTATCATACAGAGTAGTTTTACTGCCCTAAAAATCCTCTGTGTTCTGCCTATTCATTCCTCTCTTCTCCCTAACCACGGGCAACCAGAGATTTTTTTATTGTCTCCACAGTTTTGCCTTTTCCAGAAGGTCTTATAGTTGGAATCATACAGGATGTAGCCTTTTCAAATTGGTTTCCTTTACTTAGTAATTAATACACATTTAAGTTTCCACCATGTATTTTCATGGCTTGATAGCTCATTTCTTTTTAACACTGAATAATTATTCCATTGTCTGATGTACCACAGTTTATCTATTCACCTGCTGAAGGACATCTTGGTTGCTTCTAAGTTTTTACATTTGTGAATATAGTGTACATCCATGTACACATTTTTGTGTGGACATAAGTTTTCATTTCCTTTGGGTAGGCACTAAGGAACATGAGTGCTGGATCCAGTGGTGAATATGTTTAGTTTTGTAAGAAACCGCCAAATTATCTTCCAAAGTGGCTGTCCTAATTTGCACTTCCACCTGCAATGAATGAGAGTTCCTGTTGCTCCACATTTTCATCAGCATTAGCTGTTGTCAGTGTTCTGGATTTTGGTCATTCTCATATGTGTCTCATTTTAATTTACATTTCCCTGATGACATATGATATGGAGCATCTCTTCATTTCATGTGCTTATATGCCATTTATATATCTTCTTTGGGGAGAGTCTGTTAAGGTCTTTGCCCATTTTTTAGTAATTTCTTATTGTTGAGTTTAGGAGTTATTTGTATATTTTAGATAAGTCCTTTAGCACATGTGTCTTTTGTAAATATTTTCATACTTAACAGCAATCCCTTCATCAACTTTTCAAATCCCAACCCTTCTCACCTTTAATAGAATATTGTTTTGGCAAATCTCACCTTTCCCACTTTAGATTTCCCTCTCTACTGGGTTTTTCCCCAACAGCATGCAAAATGCCATTAATATCTGCCAATTAAAAAAAAAACTCAACAACAAAACACTCTTGATCATACTTTGGTCTACTGAACTCTCACTTTCTCTCTACAGTAAACTTTTTTTTTTTGAGATTTTATTTATTTGAGAGAATGAATGAGCTAGAGAGAGAGAGCAGAAGGAGGGGGAGAGGCAGAGGGAGAGAGAGAAGCAGACTCCCTTGCGGAGCAGAGAGCCCGATGCAGGACTCAATCCCAGGACCCTGGGATCATGACCTGAGCCGAAGGCAGATGCTTAACCAACAGCCACCCAGGTGCCCTCTACAGTAAATTTTTTTAAAAAAATTGTCTAAACTTGTCTCCTCTCACCTTCTTTTTTCCAAATCTCTTTTGTAGTAACGGATTTTTTTCAAATGGTATAGAGACTATGGAACAAAAATTAAAATAATAAAAAATTTTTTTAGCTTTTTTTTATTATGTTATGTTAATCACCATACATTACATCATTAGTTTTTGAGTAAGTTCCATGATTCATTGTTTGCATATAACACCCAGTGCTCCATGCAGAACGTGCCCTCTTTAATACCCATCACCAGGCTAACCCATCCCCCACCCCCTCCCCTCTAGAACTCTCAGTTTGTTTTTCAGAGTCCATAGTCTCTCATGGTTCGTCTCCCCCTCCGATTTCCCCCCTTCATTCTTCCCCTCCTGCTATCTTCTTTTTTTTTTTAACATAGAATGTATTATTTGCTTCAAAGGTACAGATCTGTGATTCAACAGTCTTGCACAATTCACAGAGCTCACCATAGCACATACCCTCCCCAATGTCTATCACCCAGCCACCCCATCCCTCCAACCCCCACCACTCCAGCAACCCTCAGTTTGTTTCCTGAGATTAAGAATTCCTCATATCAGTGAGGTCATATGATACATGTCTTTCTCTGATTGACTTATTTTGCTCAGCATAATACCCTCCAGTTCTATCCACGTCGTTGCAAATGGCAAGATTTCATTCTTTTTGATGGTTGCATAATATTCCATTGTATACATATACCACCTCTTCTTTATCCATTCATCTGTCGATGGACATCTTGGCTCTTTCCACAGTTTGGCTATTGTGGACATTGCTGCTATAAACATCGGGGTGCACGTACCCCTTCAGATCCCTACATTTGTATCTTTGGGGTAAATACCTGGTAGTGCAATTGCTGGATTGTATGGTAGCTCTATTTTCAACTTTTTGAAGAACCTCCATACTGTTTCCCAGAGTGGCTGCACCAGCTTGCATTCCCACCAACAGTGTAGGAGGGTTCCCCTTTCTCCACATCCCTGCCAACATCTGTCATTTCCTGACTTGTTAATTTTAGCCATTCTGACTGGTGTGAGGTGGTATCTCATTGAGGTTTTGATTTGGATTTCCCTGATGCCGAGCGATGTTGAGCACTTTTTCATGTGTCTGTTGGCCATTTGGATGTCTTCTTTGGAAAAATGTCTGTTCATGACTTCTGCCCATTTCTTGATTGGATCATTTGTTCTTTGGGTGCTGAGTTTAAGAAGTTCTTTATAGATTTTGGATACTAGCCTTTTATCTGATAAGTCATTTGCAAATATTTTCTCCCATTCTGTCAGTTGTCTTTTGGTTTTGTTGAGTGTTTCCTTTGCTGTGCAAAAGCTTTTTATCTTGATGAGGTCCCAATAGTTCACTTTTGCCCTTGCTTCCCTCGCCTTCGGCAATGTTTCTAGGAAGAAGTTGCTGCGGTTGAGGTCGAAGAGGTTGCTGCCTGTGTTCTCCTTTAGGATATTGATGGACTCCTGTCTCACATTTAGGTCTTTCAACCATTTTGAGTCCTTTTTTGTGTATGGTGTAAGGAAATGGTCCAGTTTCATTCTTCTGCATGTGGCTGTCCAATTTTCCCAACACCATTTGTTGAAGAGACTGTCTTTTTGCCATTGGACATTCTTTCCTGCTTTGTCGAAGATTAGTTGACCATAGAGTTGAGGGTCCATTTCTGGGCTCTCGATTCTGTTCCATTGATCTATGTGTCTGTTTTTGTACCAGTACCATACTATCTTGATGATGACAGCTTTGTAATAGAGCTAGAAGTCCGGAACTGTGATGCTGGCTTTGCTTTTCTTTTTCAACATTCCTCTGGCTATTCGAGGTCTCTTCTGGTTCCATACAAATTTTAGGATTATTTGTTCCATTTCTTTGAAAAAAGTGGATGGTATTTTGATGGGGATTGCATTGAATGTATAGATTGCTCTAGGTAGCATTGACATCTTCACAATATTTGTTCTTCCAATCCATGAGCATGGAACGTTTTTCCATTTCTTTGTGTCTTCCTCAATTTCTTTCATGAGTATTTTATAGTTTTCTGAGTACAGATCCTTTGCCTCTTTGGTTAGATTTATTCCTAGCTATCTTATGGTTTTGGGTGCAATTGTAAATGGGATCGACTCCTTAATTTGTCTCTCTTCTGTCTTGTTGTTGGTGTATAGGAATGCCACTGATTTCTGTGCATTGATTTTATATCCTGCCACTTGACTGAATTCCTGTATGAGTTCTAGCAGATTTGGGGTGGAGTCTTTTGGGTTTTCCACATAAAGTATCATATCATCTGCAAAGAGTGAGAGCTTGACTACTTCTTTGCCGATTTGGATGCCTTTGATTTCTTGTTGTGTCTGATTGCTGTGGCTAGGACTTCTAATACTATGTTGAATAGCAGTGGTGATAATGGACATCCCTGACATGTTCCTGACCTTAGGGGGAAAGCTCTCAGTTTTTCCCCATTGAGAATGATATTTGCTGTGGGTTTTTCATAGATGGCTTTTATGATATAGGTATGTACCCTCTATGCCTATACTCTGAAGAGTTTTGATCAAGAAAGGATGCTGTACTTTGTCAAATGCTTTTTCTGCATCTATTGAGAGGATCATATGGTTCTTGTTCTTTCTTTTATTAGTGTGTTGTATCACATTGATTGATTTGTGGATATTGAACCAACCTTGCAGACCAGGGATAAATCCCACTTGGTCGTGGTGAATAATCCTTTTAATGTACTGTTGGATCCTATTGGCTAGTATTTTGGTGAGAATTTTTGCATCCATGTTCATCAAGGATATTGGTCTATAATTCTTTTTGATGGGGTCTTTGTCTGGTTTGGGGATTGAGGTAATGGTGGCTTCATAAAACAGGTTTGGAAGTTTTCCTTCCATTTTTATTTTTTGGAACAGAAGAATAGGTATTAATTCTTCTTTAAATGTTTGGTAGAATCCCCTGGGAAGCCATCTGGCCCTGGGCTTTTGTTTATTGGGAGATTTTTGATGACTGCTTCCATTTCCTTAGTGGTTATAGGTTTGTTCAGGTTTTCTATTTCTTCTTGTTTCAGTTTTGGTAGTTGATACATCTCTAGGAATGCATCCATTTCCTCCAGATTATCTAATTTGCTGGCATAGAGTTGCTCATAATATGTTCTTATAATTGTTTGTATTTCTTTGGTACTGGTTGTGATCTCTTGTCTTTCATTCATGATTTTGTTGATTTGGGTCATTTCTGTTTTCTTTTTGATAAGTCTGGTCAGGGGTTTATCAATCTTGTTAATTCTTTCAAAGAACCAGCTCCTAGTTTCGTTGATCTGTTCTACTGTTCTCTTGGTTTCTAGTTCATTGATTTGTGCTCTGATCTTTATTATTTCTCTTCTCTTGCTGGATTTAGGCTTTATTTGCTGTTCTCTCTCTAGCTCCTTTAGGTGTAGGGTTAGGTTGTATATTTGAGACCTTTCTTGTTTCTTGAGAAAGGCTTGTAGTGCTATATACTTTCCTCTTAGGAATGCCTTTGCTGTATCCCAAAGATTTTGAACAGTTGCGTTTTCATTTTCACTTGATTCCATGAATTTTTTTAATTCTTCTTTAATTTCCTGGGTGACGCATTCATTCTTTAGTAGGATGCTCTTTAGCTTCCATGTATTTGAGTTCTTTCCGACTTTCCTCTTGTGGTTGAGTTCTAGTTTCAAAGCACTGTGGTCTGAAAATATGCAGGGAATGATTCCAATCTTTTGGTACCGGTTGAGACCTGATTTGTGACCTAGGATGTGATCTATTCTGGAGAATGTTCCATGGGCACTAGAGAAGAATGTGTATTCTGTTGCTTTGGGATGGAATGTTCTGAATATATCTGTTAAGTCCATTTGGTCCAGTGTGTCATTTAAAGTCTTTATTTCCTTGTTGATCTTTTGCTTAGATGATCTGTCCATTTCAGTGAGGGGGGTGTTAAAGTCCCCCACTATTATTATATTGTTGTCGATGTGTTTGTTTGCTTTTGTTATTAATCGGCTTATATAATTGCCTGCTCCCATGTTCGGGGCATAGATATTTACAATTGTTAGATCTTCTTGTTGGATAGACCCTTTAAGTAGGATATAGTGTCCCTCCTCATCTCTTATTACAGTCTTTGGTTAAAATCTAATTTGTCTGATATAAGGATTGCCATCCCAGCTTTCTTTTGGTGTCCATTGGCATGGTAAATGGTTTTCCACCCCCTCACTTTCAATCTGGGGGTGTCTTTGGGTCTAAAATGAGTCTCTTGCAGACAGCATATCGATGGGTCTTGTTTTTTATCCAATCTGATAGCCTGTGTCTTTTGATTGGGGCATTTAGCCCATTTACATTCAGGGTAACTATTGAAAGATATGAATTTAGTGCCACTGTATTGCCTGTAAGGTGACTGTGACTGTATATTGTCTGTGTTCCTTTCTGGTCTATGTTGTTTTTAGGCTCTCTCTTTGCTTAGAGGACCCCTTTCAATATTTCTTGGAGGGCTGGTTTCGTGTTTGCAAATTCCTTTAGTTTTTGTTTGTCCTGGAAGCTTTTTACCTCTCTTTCTATTTTCAATGACAGCCTAGCTGGATATAGTATTCTTGGCTGCATATTTTTCTCGTTTAGTGCTCTGAAGGTATCATGCCAGTCCTTTCTGGCCTGCCAGGTCTCTGTGGATAGGTCTGTTGCCAATCTAATGTTTCTACCATTGTAGGTTACATATCTCTTCTCCCGAGCTGCTTTCAGGATTTTCTCTTTGTCTCTGAGACTCGTAAGTTTTACTATTAGATGTCGGGTTGTTGACCTATTTTTATTGATTTTGAGAGGGGTTCTCTGTGCCTCCTGGATTTTGATGCCTGTTTCCTTTCCCAATTAGAGTTCTCTGCTATAATTTGCTCCAATATACCTTCTGCCCCTCTCTCTCTTTCTTCTTCTTCTGGGATCCCAATTATTCTAATGTTGTTTCATCTTATGGTATCACTTATTTCTCGAATTCTGCCCTCGTGATCCAATAGTTGTTTATCTCTCTTTTTCTCAGCTTCTTTATTTTCCATCATTTGGTCTTCTATATTGCTAATTCTCTCTTCTGCCTCATTTATCCTAGCAGTTAGAGCCCACATTTTTTATTGCACCTCATTAAGAGCCTTTTTGATTTCAACTTGGCTAGATTTTAGTTCTTTTATTTCTCCAGAAAGGATTTCTCTAATAACTTCCATGTTTTATTCAAGCCCAGCTAGTATCTTTAAAATCATCATTCTGAACTCTAGTTCCAACATCGCACTAATGTCCTTATTGAGTAGGTCCCTGGCAGTCGGTACTGCCTCTTTTTCTTTTTGTTGAGGTGATTTTTTCCATCTTGTCATTGCTAACAGGGTACCAACGTCCCCAGAAAATATACTCTAAACAAATCAGAAAAGACCTGAAACCAGGGGAAAAGAAAGGGAAAGAAAGAAAAAAGAAAAAAAAAAGACAAAGAAAAAGATAAAAACAAAAAAAACAGAACAAAATAAAACAAAACAAAACAGAATATGATCAAATATGATCAGGCTGGTGCATAGATCAGTGCCACACACTAGATTTTGGGTGTATTTTGGTCTGTTAGAAGAAAGAGCCTCCCAAAATTTTAAAGAAAGAAAAACTTATATATGTACAAAAATAAGGGTTAATACAATGAAGGATGGAATATGACTGTAAAGATGAAAATTATAAAAGATTTTATAAAAGGAATTGACAAGATAATTTGTTTGAAAAAAGAAAGAAGAGGATTTAAAAAAGAAAAAGAGAAAAAAGGGAGAGAATGTGATCAGGCAGGAGACCAGAACAAAGCCATACGCTAGAGATTTAGGGTATATTTTGATCTGTTAGAAGAAACTGTATCTCAAAATTTTAAAGAGAGAACACCATATATATATATATATATGCCAAAAATAAGGGTAACTACTATGAAGGGATAGAATATGACTCTAAAAATGAAAAATAAAAATGTTTTTTTAAAAAAGGGATTGATAAGATGTTGGTTGAAAAAGGGAAAAAGAAAAATTTAAAAAAAAAGACAGTTAAAAAAAATTAACTTTGAAAGACTAAAGAATCATGGTAAAAAAGCCCTGAATTCTATGTGCGGTATTCCCCTAGCGCTGGAGTTCTGCCATTCTCATTGATTGGTAAACTTGGTCTTGGCTGGCTATTCTTGCTGATCTTCTGGGGGAGGGGCCTGTTGCCATGGTTCCCAAATGTCTTTGCCGGAGGCGGAATTGCCCCACCTTGCGGGTCTGGGCTAAGTAATCTGCTCAGGTTTGCTCTCAGGAGCTTTTGTTCCCTGCAAGCTTTCCATTGGGCTTTGGAGGACGAGAGTGAAAATGACGGCCTCTCAATCTCTGCCCTGGAGGAGCCAAGAACCCGGGGCCCACTCTTCAGTGAGCCCCCAGAGAAAAGCAGTCAGTCACTCCCGTGTCCCCGGTCTCCTGCCACACTCCGTGCTCACCCGGCCTGTGACCGAGTGTTTCTAACTCTGGCACCAACTTGGTGTGGAGTCTCCAAACCCAGCAGATCCCTGTGGTGCGCTCCCGCGCTGCTCCTCCCGGGGGAGGGGAGTCTCCCCGGATCTGCTGCTTGTTGGGTCCCTGCTGGAGGAGAAGTGGCCCGACTGGGCCGCGGATCACAGTTTATGGCAACCCCCAGCTGAGAGCCCACGCCTCGGCTCCGTCTCTGCAGCCGACTTCCCCGCTCTGATACCTGGGAGCTCAGCCGTACTCAGGCACCCCCAGTCTTTCTGTGGCCCCGAGGGTCCTGAGACCACACCGTCCCGCGAGGGTTCCACCCCCCGCTTAACCACTGGAGCGACGTCCCTCCGCGGAGCCGACTTCCAGAAGTTCCGATTTTGTGCTCAGTGTCTCTATCACTTGCCAGAAGCGGCCTACGGAGGCCCCCTCCCCCGCCGTCTATCCTCCCGAATATCGCCTTGGATTCACTTTTCCGCTCGTCCTACCTTCCAGAAAGTGGTCGCTTTTCTGTTCAGAAAGTTGTTGCTATTCTTTTCTTGGATCTCCTGTTGAGTTCATAGGTGTTCAGAATGGTTTGATCCCTATCCAGCTGAATTCCTGGGACCAGACGAAATCCAGGTCTCCTACTCCTCCACCATCTTGCTCCGCACCCCCCAAATAATAAAAATGTAATAGAAAGTTCAAAATATGTGGGGAAATAGTGAAATAAGATTGACAAAATACTGATAATTGTTGAAGCTGTGTAACAAGTCCCTGCAGGCTTATTATACTATTCTTTTTATTTTTATATATGTTTGAAAATTTTCCATAATAACATATTAAAGAATTATGCATTAAAGTTTTTCTCCCATGTTTGCCCCATCTAACTCATTTCCCCTGTCCTCTACCAGTTGACCACTTTTTGGTTTCCTGTGTTTCTTCCAGTGCAGGTACAAGTGAAAAGTGAATGCATATTCTTTACCTTCTTTTGTTTCACACAAGGTTGCACACCTCATACATGCTTCTGCAATTTGTGTAGACTTGTGTGTATGTGGATTTCTAGTATCTTCCTAAATCTGCCCCCTACCCTACCTACTACCAACCAGTTTCATTTTCTGGTCTGAGTGATACACTTACTTCACAATTAATGTGCTGGGTAGTGGAGATAAACATTTTGAGACTGGTCAAGTAATAAAAAATACACTTTTGAAACATTCAGTGGCTCATAGTCCCCACTTTCCAGCATATGAAAGATCAGGTCAGAAGGCACAAGTCCCCATCTTGAAACCAATGGTACCATCTATTGAACTGATTGCTCTTGGTTAGCTATACTAAGAAGCCTGATCCTTAGTATACCTGCCTAGGGATTCATTCCTTCCTTTTTTCCTCCTGGTTCTCAGAGTCTTCCTTTCCTGTGCCCTCCTGGATTGTGTGAGATCTTTTTACTGGCTCAAGTTCCCTTATGGAAATGTGCTTCCTATGTTCCCAACCAGCTTGTCCAATGCTTCAGGGCAGGTTCCAGCCTGTCTGTGGCTCCCTGCTATACTTTTCCACTGCTCAGCACTCTCGTACTCCTTCTAGACAGAGTCCTGTTCTTATATTACCCATGTGGTCTTTAAGAATTCTACTCCTCACTGCAGATTGACTATGTGGAAGAGACGTGAAGACCCTGATACTCAGGAGCTGGACTTATGTTCAGCCAGGCCTTGGCATTCCCCTGTTGAACATAAATAATTTCACAGAACAACAATATCAGACAAGGCCACTCTGTGACCAGGATGGATCAAGACAGAAACAAGACCATGCTGTAATCATGTCTGTACACAAAAACACGAACATTACCCAAACGACAAAAGTGACCAACCAAACATGTCTTGGCTAATAGGAGTGACGGTTGATTCTTTATCAGCTGTGGCTTTAGCTTTCTTCTAGTCTTGCTCCTTCTAGATAAGATTCATTAAGATACCTGATTACAGAATAGGTCCTGCTTTCTGACAGCCTGCAGTCCAGAGCAAACTCCCAGTTCCTTAAACTGTCCCTAAAATCACCTAACAAGAGCCCAAAACCTATAGTAGTTCTTTTCAAACAACCATGGTTACTGACACACACAGCACGGTACGCTGTCTCCCTCACCCTTGCTGGGAGCAATAAACTCAACTGTTCTGCTTCAGGGACATTCCTACTAGTCTTTGGCTGGAGAGCATTAATGTCAGCAACCATGATTCAACATCGGTGGTCTTCAAGATCCCTCCGAGGATCGAGCAAAAGTGGTAGGCATTTTGTGAAGACCTAAACTGCACTGTGTTCCCTACAGGTGATCTCTGGCTCCTGTAGGGCTCAGAGGTGAGCTCCAGTGAGGTTGTTTCCATGGTTGGCTATTGTGGATAATGATGCAGTGAGCATGGGTGTGCATATATCTCTTTGAGATAGTGTTTTCCTTTGGATATATAACCAATATGATAAACGTATTTTTAATTTTTTTGAGGAAACTCCATACTATTTTCCATAGTGGCTACACCAATTAACCTTCCCACCAACAGTGCACAAGGGTCCCCTTTTCTTCACAGCCTTACCAACACTTGTTGTCTCTTATCTTTTTGGTAATAGCCATTTTAACAGGTGTTAGGTTATATTTCATTGTGGTTTTGACTTGCATTTCCCTAACATAATTGAGCATCTTTTCCCATACTTGTTGACCATGTATATGTTTTCTTTGGGAAAATGTCTACTTAAGTCCCTTGCCCATTTTTAAAAATGGGATTATTTGTTTGTTTGTTTTTTCCATTGACTTATATGAGTTCATTATATATTTTGGATATTAACACATTATCAGATGGTTTGAAAATATTTTCTACAACTCTGTAGGTTGCCTTTTTATTTTGCTGATTTTTTTTCTGTGTAGAAGCTTTTTAGTTTGATGTAGTCCCACTTATTTATTTTTGCTTTTGTTGTTTGTGCTTTTGGTGTCATATCCAAAAGTCTTTGCCAAAAGCAATGTTAAGGAGTTTGTTCTCTATGTTTACTTCTAGGAATTTGACAGTTTCAGGTCTTATATAAATCTTAAACCCATTTTGAGTTATTTCTGTGAGTACTATAAAATAAGGGTCCAACTTCATTCTTCTGAATGTAGTTATCCAGTTTTCCTGGTGCCATTTACTGAGGAGACTATCCTTTCCCCATTGAGTCCTTTTGGCTCCCTTGTCATCTATTAATTGATCAAACTATTTCCATTTTGAAAGATCAAAAAGGCAGTGCAGGCTGAAAATACAGAGGAAAAATATGAAAAACTGGCCCTGGGACGGCTTCTGAATGTGAAAAGGACCTTACATCCTATGCAGCATTCCATGGTTGACAATAGCAAAGTATGTACTTAGAGAAAATATAGCCATCTAAGCTCCAGTGAAAGAGACTGGTTTGGCTAACTAACTCATTATGGAGGTGTCCTCAGTGAATTTATGTTCTGGAGAAAGAGATAATTAAGTGGATCATATAAATTCATAAATAATATATCATCTTCTATTTTAGAAACTGCATGTTCAGCCAAGCATTTCTAATCTAAATTCAACATTAAAAAGTGTTTGCACAGGGGTGCCTGGGTGACTTAGTTGGTTAAGCATCCCACTCTTGATTTCGACTCTGGTCATGATCTCAGGGTTGTGAAGTCGAGCCTGTATCGGGGTCCCCACTGAGTGTGGAGCCTGCTTAGGATTCTCTCCCCCTCCTTCCCCCTCTGCCCCATCCCCCCTCCCTCTCGAAACTCTCTGTAAAAAAAAAGTACACACTTGAGGTTGGAGAGTTAAACTTTGTTATCGCTCACATGTAGAACTTAAATATGAAGTGGGGGTGGGATTTACTTCTTTTCAAAAAAATTACAATACAGGGGCACCTGGCTGGCTCAGTCAGTACAGCACGCAACTCTTGATCTCTGGGGTCATGAGTTCAAGCCCTATGTTGGGCACAGAGCTTATTTTAAAAAAATTACAACTCAATGAAACTGCATATACAGTGTGTGTGGAAGATGTGTGTGTGTATTTACAGACCATTGATTTAAAGTTTTTATTCTTTCTTTCCTCCTTTTTTTTTTTGACTCATTTATCAGCTAGTTTACACAGGGCTAGTTTGCCAAAGAGCTGATTTCTATATGTTGCATAAACTATACTATTTGTACATTAAAAAAACCAATTTAAACTCCTAGATGATTCATTATTTTCTTTGTTAGTTCTTTCAATCATATACAATCTTCTAGAATGATAAAAAGATTGAGGTTCTACTCACAATTAGCTTCAGCTGTCAGGAATAATGAAACATCTTCCTTATTGCCATGAAGGGTGTGAACCAAACACAGGACAACTATGCCAAGTTAGGCTGCTGATTTCCCTCATTTAGATGCTACGGTGCATCCCAGCTCTGAAGATGAAAACTGCATTCTGGGATGGAGAAAGGCACAAATTTTCTGGCTTCTCTGAGGTCTTCCAGCAAGAGTTATTTTGCTTGAAGTTTTGTTTCCAAAACATGTAGACATCAATTCTCAAATATAAAATTCTAAGCACAGAAGTCATAAATTATAAGGGATTTTTGAGGCAATCATTCTTCATAACCATCTGTCTTTCTTTCCCTCTACTAGCATGGATAATTTGGAGTTAACTGTAGAGCTGATACTTAGGAAGTAAATCCCACATGATTTTCAGGTTAAAGGTGAGGAAAAAAGGAGAAAGGGAAGTTCCTGTACTTTGATGAAACATTTTATTCCATCTGCAGAAGTAACTGTAACTCACACACATGACTCACATTGAAACAGGGGACTAACATAAAAAGTGTCTCACGTGCTGGCAAACAGTGTGAGATGTCAGGCGGTTATCTCATTGAGCTGATGCAATCCTGGAATTTCCTGAATTGAAATGCAATTTAGAACCAGAGGAAGAGGTTTTGGCTGTTTGGACTTTAGCAGATTTTGTGTGTGTGTGTGTGTGTGTGTGTGTGTGTGTGTGTGTGTGTGTGTGTGTGTGTGTTTAAGCATTCGTCTGTTTTCTTACATGTGAAGTGATAATTGCTAACAGTTACACTGTGTCAGACACTCATCTAAATGTTTTACTCTTTTCACCTTCACCACACTGTTATGAGGTAGGCTTCCCATTTTACAGATTAAGGCAACTGAGATTCAAAAATCCTTTGTAATTGCTTTAGGTCACACAAAAGAAAATGTACGACTCTTCTTTTCAAGACCTCTGTTTGAGCATCTTTGCCTTCAGTGCTCAGGTTGTGTTTAAGTCTTCCAGGAAGCCCCAGGAAAAACCATGCTCACCGTGAGCTGTGACAAGCATGATATTGCCACTTCAGTAAGCCCAGTGCCATGGTTATCCAGTTTTAACCTCGAAATCGGAGTCTTCCTTTAAATATATTAGAATTTTTTTCTTCTAGCAAATGATTGTTTTGGACTGCTTTTAGTACTTTAAGACTGTCTTTAGTGTTTTACCAGAAAAGGGTCACCATCTAAGACCCACCCACCTTTTTAGGATTTAAAGAGTAGGATTTACTCATTTATTATTTGGGGTTTTAAGATTATCTTCAGAAAAAAAAGGAAATGATCAATTCTTAATAATCTTTTATAGCTCATTATTTTGTTCTGGGCTTACTACCAAAATTTATATAAATAAGAGGCCAGAAAAAAAACAGACAAGGAATATGTTGGTTTGATTATTAACTTCAGGCTCCACAAAATTCAAAATCTGTATGTCTTGCACTTCATATAAGAATGGAAGAAACTTATTTTCATATAAGAATTGAAGCAAACATGCAATAAGACCATACTAATGATGGATTCCATTTGGCCTTGGATATTTTGGTTCTACCTGGTAGCTACACCAATTTAACTACATGTGCCTACTAGCAATCCACTAGGAAAGCAAGGAGCACAGAACAAGTATAGATTGATTGCTCAAACTTATTACCTGGATCTCAGGTGTCCAGGACAGGCATCTCTAACACCTCCTAGCTAGGGATAGAATTAGATACTCAGAGTTAATTCTAGACTGAATCTCTTTTACTACCTCCTTTACTCCTGAAACAGAGTTCAAGTGTTGTTCTCACATGTTCATGGAGTTACTAGAATGTTTCAAAGGTTAAAGTTAAGGTTCCTTGGCCTCATCTACAGTGCAAGGTCATTGTCCTTTAGGGCCTTTGCCAAGTACTACTTCAAAGTTCCTTTCTTATCTATCAAGACTTACCTCTGTTTAAAAAATGACATGTCATTTCTACCTAATGGAGGATAGACAAAACTCCTCTATTAGAAATCTTATATTAGAATACAAATTCTGATTAAATACAAATAATGATTTCTAATCACATATATACAAAGAACCCAACACAACTAATGCTTCACTTATTGCTTATTTGAAGACAAATTCCAATCTCTCCCCATCCTGTGACATATTAAATATAATCAGTATATTTACAATTTTTTAAAAGACTTTATTTATTTAGGGGCACCTGGGTGGCTCAGTTGGTTGGGCGACTGCCTTCGGCTCAGGTCTTGATCCTGGAGTCCCGGGATCGAGTCCCACGTCGGGCTCCCTGCTCGGCGGGGAGTCTGCTTCTCCCTCTGACCCTCTTCCCTCTTGTGCTCTCTATCTCTCATTCTCTCTCTCTCAGATAAATAAATAAAAAAATCTTTAAAAAAAATAAAATAAAAATAAAAGACTTTATTTATTTATTTGACAGAGAAAGAGAGACAGAGCACAAGCAGGGGGGGCAAGCAGGCAGAGGGAGAGGGAGAAGCAGACTCCCTGCTAAGCAGGGAGCCTGATGCGGGGCTCGATCCCAGGACCCTGGGATCATGAACTGAGCCAAAGGCAGATGCTTAACTGACTGGGACACCCAGGTGACCCAGGAGACTTACAATTTTAAGATGAGGTAGTATCTATAGATGGGGCTACTGATGGAGAGTGAGCTCATTTGCCCCAAAGAACCGTGGAAATGCTCAGGAATTAGAAGCGCCAAGTACTTCGAAAGGTAGAGGGTAAGGTGTGTGAGTGAGCGTGTGTGTGTGTGTGTGTGTGTGTGTGTGTGTGTAAGGAACAAAAGCAGGGGGTTGCTTGAAAGTCTATATAAGTAATAGTCAGATTCCCAGGTTATCATCCACACTCCATGTAGTCAGCCCCTCTCTCCCAACACTTATAGCAAAGGGGATGCTTTGGAGAAACTGGACCAGAGGCTGTGGACTTGAGGGCATCAGAAATATAGTAGAGTGAGTATGAGATGATATTTGAAGCAAGGTAAGTGATTTTCTGCATACTTAAAGGTAAAACCTCTTTCTCTTTCCGTACTGGGTTTCAGAATAACAATAACCAGTTTTATAAACACTGGCAGGAGATGGAAGCATAGACAGTCTTAGGAAAAAATGTCTGTCTTTGGAGTTACACAAAGAAAAATGTCTATGTCTTTGGAGTTACACAAGCTGGCCACTTGATTGTCCTAGAGTGAAGACTATCAACCAACAAGCACTATTCATTCATATTACTTGAAATAGATATGAAAAAAATATGTAAATATATATACATGAAATATGCGTGCATGAGTGTATCACAGTGTCACAGTCAATAACGTAAAATACTGAAAATGGATTTAACCAGAATTTTTGAAAAAACTGTATTGGAAGTTTGGATTAGGAGAGAGTGAGGGAGTATAATTCCCTTTCTACCATAATAATGGATAATTTAGATAATCTCTACAATTGATGAATAAATAGCAAAGTTTGCGTATTATTTGGAAATATGAAAGTAAATGTTAGAAGAAACGTAAGAATAAGAATTAAGTAGTTACATCTAAGAAGCATAGCAAGATGAAGAGGGCAGAGGATTTTTGTTTTTGTTGTATGCCTCTAATAATTATGCAATATTTTAAAACTATGGACTAATATTACTTTGAGGAATGAGATATAATGTGCAGTTAGTAGTAAATTAGACTATTTCTTTTCAGTGGATAATTTTGAGAGTGGAACTTTAACTAAACACATTATAGGTAAAACAACCCTGTTTCTTTCCAGAAGGAAATAAATTGTCCTCTGTAAGGGTACTTCTCATACAGGAGCTAACTCTTTAATGAAAGATAAAGAGATTTCCCAGTAAGGTAATTCTGTGAAGACATTAGAACCCAGAGAAGGGAAATAGAACAAAAATATTTGCAAGTCTTTGATAAATACATTATTTCCTCATTAACTGTACAGGATGGAAAGTATTTTAAAAACACAATATCTCTTCATCAATATTAGGTTACACCTCTGACAGAAATCAAGACCAGTCATAGATACTAAATGGAGAAGATCTAAAGGCTCAGGAGACATAGGTCAGGGCTTTATTATCCGGTTTTTCAATAGAAAGGCTGATTTAAAGATCCCTTTGAAGAAAAATGGATAGTTCTTTTTAGAACCCTCTTCTCAAGGAGTAACTAAACATTATGACTGAAGTGGAGATCCAAAGAGACAGGCTGGTAAATAAAATAAGTCAAATATATTCCATTTCCTCATAAATTTACAAAAACAAATTTTAATTTAACCGATTCATGTCTTTCCCTATAAAAATGATCTCCCAGTTTAAGTAGTAGAGATCTCTCTACTATTAGATTATAAAGAGATCTTAAATAAATCAGAATAACCAGATGTGATGAGAAAATCTCTAAGTCCAGAAATTTTGATAAAGTCTTTAAACCATGATTCTGTTTAACACCATCTTTCACCAGCTTTGCAAGATATGTTAGTAAAAAAAGGGTTTCATTGATTTTTTAAAGTAGGCTCCACACCCAGCGTAGAGCCCAATACAGGGTTTGAACTCATGATCCCAAGAACAAGACCTGAGCTGAGATCAAGACCAGATGCTTAACTGACTGAACCACCCAGGCATCCCTCATCAAATATTTTTTAAAGTCATGTCATTCCTGAAGAAATAGAAAGGATCAAAACAAAGCTATACAATCAGCAATAATTTCAAAGTATAACAATGTCTCAGCATGTCTGTAAGGTATACTGACATAGTATTTGGAGATTTTAACCTTGGATTTGTCTCTGACAATCATTCTACACTTCTCCACCGGTTAGATAATGGCATTCATTGTTCAATGAGGGCAGACACTACCTACAAAGAAATAATTCAAATAATTTAATTGAAGGGCTGAATGGATTTTTAAATTCACACGTAGCAAAAGAGTCTGAAATTGCAGCATTTTGGATTTGTATGAACCAAGCCTTTGACATAGAAATGGCTTTGTTTTGAATTCAAAGAGGGCTTGCTTCCAAAGTTTGAACCGGATTGGAGGACCAGAGTTAGGGTTTATAAAAAGTAACCACAAAGTAGAGAACAATAAACTCTATGACTCATGGGCAGTTCTTCAAGCCCCAGGCAGGAAAATCAAAGAAACTTCCTGGGCTGAGAGAGAGGAATCAGAGAAAGAGGGAAAGGAGAGCCAGAGAGCTAAAATGTCCAAAGGGGCTTGCTCCCAGCCCCTTCTGGGAGCAGTCAGACCTGCGGTGAGGGGACAGGGTGATGGAACTGAGTTCAGTAATCAGAGCAGAAGGATCCTATGCCTCACTTCCCACTTGAGACCCTACAAGGACACCCTTGCAAAGGGCCCATGCCACCATGGGTAGCCTCAGCCGAGTAGAAATGGTACTATGATATGTTTGGTAGATGAAGGGAGCCTGAGTTGTTGGTCCCCTATGACTTGGACAAGATTCATATTCCCAAGTAAAACTGGAACCCAGAGGGCACAGACCAGGTGTGCTAAATGGAGGTACACACAGGATAACGGATGGAAGAAAGGAAAGAATGTGCTATATTTAAAATTTCTTACTTGGACTCTGAATAGTTAAAAAAAAACAAACCTGAATCTATTTTCAGAGAGATAAAGACATGAAGCATTAAGCAAAATCATAAAGCAAGTGGAGCTTAGAGGATACTTGGAAAGACTTGGATTTGGGAAAAGAGACAAGATTTTATTGCTGGGCTTGAAAGAGAGCCCATTGCTAGGGACATGGAAGCTGAGAAGGCCTGGCACATGTTGGGGAAGCAGAGAGGAAACAAAGGGATGTCACACTGGTCTGGGGAGAGTGTTAGCTAAGAGGTGCCCACAGCCTTTTCTCAGTCACAAGCCAAGGGAGATACTCCCTCTAGCAGGGAGAAGAGGACTTTGGGTTGAAGAATCAGCCCATACTTTTTGTTGTTCTCATGGAAAGACAACAGCTTGCCTTATTCCTGGGAAGTGAGGGCCACCATGTATAATCCTACTTGAGGTGAGGGTCATCCATACAGACTAGGACAAACAGGATGCCCAGGGCTGTGCAATGTACATTCTGTGCTCCTCTACTTTGGGGCCCTGTCCCAAGCCTGCCTGAGGCTTGCCTCGCATTAGGGAGGTCTGTCTACATCATTGCTCAAGCTTCCTGAGAGCTGGAGGTTAGTGCGAGAATAAAGGAAAGCCACTGATAAAGGAATGTGAGGATTTTACTTAAGACCAACATCACCAAGGTACACCTAGAGGGCCTGTAGAGAAAGATACAAGACAGACTCTACACAGAAGCCTTCTGGAACTGGGCACACCTAAATGAGTGTAAACGTCTTTGTGGGGACCGTGGATAATTCACTAAGAGAAGAAATTTTGGAATTTGGAATTTTGCATGCTACTTGGAAATTATAAATGAATTTTTTGTTTTCTTTCCAAAAATGGTAGAAGTTGCCTGAGGATTCTTCACTCATTAGAATGGCACTCACTACTTCAGGGAAAGGCCCTATTCAACCAAAACAAAGAAGTCCACTGAAGGGCTGAAAGGTTGTGTGTATGTGCGTGTGTGTGTGTGTGTGTGTGTGTGCATGCGTGTACATGCATGTGTGTCTGTGTTCTCTGTGTGTGTGTGTGAGTGTGAGTGTAGAGTCCACATTGCCTGAAACCCTGCGTGTTTAGTATGTTTGAAGTTTATGGTCGTAATGACTCAGATGGAAAGAAATGTAACTTTTTTAAATTGTCAATAAAAATAGAAAGAGCCCCTCATTTCTACAAATGGTGGGAAACATTTCATTCTGTCCTTTTAAGGTAACTCAGACATCTCCAGATTAGAAGTTCATTTCTTTTGCAAAAATAACTGAAGTGTGCAGAGTATCTCACCCCTAAATATGCCACTTTGGCGTAAGGATTATTTTGAACTGAAGGTAATTAAAAAGCAGATATAAAAAAAGCTCTGTCTTCCCTCCCCCTATTTGCCTAAAAACAAGACATACATTTATAAAGGTGGCCCTCCTCCTCTCACTACCAGGAAGGACAAAAGTTAATCTCTGGAGACTTTAGACCTGATCAGCCTGGAGATGTCTCCAGAGGAATTTATATAACAAACTTTACTACCTAGCCTTTATCTACCATTAGTTTCCCATATATTTGCCCCCACAATTTGCCACCTCTGGACAATAAATGTCCTTTTCTTGTCACTTGTCTAAAACTTTTTTGTTCCTTCGCTAAGATACTATACAAAGTCAATTTCTAACCAAAGCTTTGAGTTGCTGGGGAGGGGGTCTCCCATGTATTACATGCATGATACACACGTCAATAAACTGTTTTTCTCTTGTTAATCTGTCTCTTTTTATAGAAGTCCTAGCTAAGAACTTAGAAGGGTAAAAGGAAAATTATTTTTCCTCCCCTGTATAACCAATTTAGGGTTCAAATGTAGTTGATCCAAAGTCAAACTCCATCTTTAGGCTTTTCTAAATCTTCCTACCCTTTGTCCCCAGGGCTGTGCTCTGAGTGCAGGTGGCAGGTGACACCCAGGCAGTGCTATTTTGTGGGGAGGAGTGTCTGGCCTAACTGCAGATCTGCTGGTCTTTGCGTCTTGCTGGCCAAAGGTGACACCTGCTCAGCTAAGGTGTCTTATTCTCTGCTGGGTGCACCACTGGCTACCACCTGCTTGGACCACCTGCTGTGTGGTCCTGCCGGCACGTGGTTGGAAGCCTGGGGTACCTCTTTGGCTTCCCTGCTCCTGGTGGATGCCATCCTCAACGGGAGTCCAGTAATTCCCCCAGGAACACCCTCTCAGCAGTTTTGTAGCCCATATGGAGGCCTTGGCCTCTGGTTCTTGTCCAGGACACACCCAACCCCAGAAAACCCACAGAAAACCACAATCACAGATTGTTTCTGTGCCTAAACACCCTACCCCACCATTTCTACTCTATTGTCATTCCTATGTTGATGTGGGCCATTCTTTAGGGTGGCATCCTTCCAAATTTTCAGACAGAACCTAGCATAGGAGCCCCCTGCTCGAGGAATCTCAAGCTTGAGGTTCTTTATCCCCACCTCACCCCATGCACCATACTCCCTCCCCAGCCTTTTCTCCAAGCTCCCTTTCCCAAGCCAGGAAGGATTTTTATTGCCTTTTTGTGTGACAGGAAATTGCCATGACCTCATGTCCTAAACCCTACGGTTTATATTAAAAACTCTAAACTTGGCCCTCCGTGCTTTGGATCTAGAGATTTAAAGAGAATGTTTTAGAATTTAAAAATAAAACAAAGCAGAACAAAACCTTGTTCTATCTCAAATGGCTGGCCTTTGTAGTTCGTGTGCAGATCCCCGCCTGTTTGCCCTCCAGTCTTACCCTACCCTGCCCCTATCCCTTCTCTGGTCTGGGAGCCCCAGGGCTATAGGCCCTCAGGGTGGCTGGTTCTGGCTCAGTTCAGCCCCTGGGCAACAATGGCAGGAGGTAGGGCAAGGGTAGGAAGGGATAAGTCTGGCTATTTCTCTCTGCTGCAGCCGTGTCTCTAGCAGGACCTGCCTTACTCCAACTGTGGACCTAGCTCCCTGCAGGAACAGTCTCCTCTGTTACCAGTCTTGCTGATGTTCATGGCTGGGTGACTTCACCTCTCTTTGGTTTCTCACTTCCTCCATCTCCCGTGAATCCAGTTACCTATATTAATTCTCCTCTGTTGTAAATCCTTAGGGGGGTTTCTGTTTTCCTGTTTAGACCTCAACTGTACACGCAGCCTTTGAGGCTCTGAAATGGGTGTCAAGAATTAAACAATGACTCTTAGCGTTCCCGCTGTAAAAATCCTGATCCTTCTTAAGGCAATGGAGGCTAAACTGGGGGCAGAGTCATGGTCAAAGAGGTACAAAAATAAAAAACACATGCACATATTTTTTAAAGATTTTACTTATTTTATTTGAGAGAGAGTGAGAGAGAGAGCGGGAGAGCAGCTCAGGGAGACCGAGAAGCGCCGGCTCAGCAGGGAGCCTGACATGAAGCTCGATCCCAGGATGCGGGGATCATGACCTGAGCTGAAGGCAGACACTTAACTGACTGAGCCACCCTGGTGCCCCACATTCACATATTTTAAATTATCTCACCACCAAATCCTCCAGTTACTGCATTTATTGTATTGCTACTTTGATAGACATTTTTGCTGTCCTCATATAATCATGGGGCAAGGTTCTCAGGTATTCCAATAGTCATATGATCTTTCTTGGGTCCTACACTATGACTCTTACCTCTCACAAGAGATTATACCCCTCACAACTCACTCGGCTTAATGAGGTAAGGGCACATATACTTAGTTGTAACAAAATTGATTTTATATACTAACCAAGGTGGGTGCATGAAAGTTTCAGAACACCAGTGTGTGCTGACTGGTAATGACCAGTCCAACAAAGATACTAAAATCTGCAGATCCAAATGGGCAGACACAGAGATCACACAAATCAAATATCTGTGGGGCCAGACAGGAAACATAAATGAAAAAGTAGATCCTGTGTATTAAATAAGGGAGTAGTGGAAACTAGAGAGTAGTTATGTTATTGAACAGGGAAGTGGTCTCTACCCAGCTCCAGCTGATTATCCCATGTTAAAATGGGAAACTTTTGTTATGAAATTTTACAATATTTGAAGAGAAGCCAGAAATCTACATTTCATGTGAAAATCTCATGATCTGTAAAGTAATATTAAATAACTCAAAAAATTTTACATTGTGAAAATTTATTTATTTATTTTTAAGATTTTATTTATTCTTTTGAGAGAGAGACACAGCGAGAGAGGGAACACAAGCAGGGGAGTGGGAGAGGGAGAAGCAGGCTTCCCGCAGAGCAGGGTGCCCGATGCGGGGCTCGATCCCAGGACCCTGGGACCACGACCCTAGCCAAAGGCAGAGGCTCAACGACTGAGCCACCCAGTCGCCCCTACATTGTGCAAATTTAAATAAACATGCCTTGCTCTAGATAGGACCTCAAGTCACCTAATTGGACATTATACTCTGGAGCAATATATATTCTGCATTCAAATAATGCTGTCTCAACTCAAAAATATTTGTGGATATTTTAGAATTACCTCCATACTATGGTTTATTCTTTTGAATATTCTCATTCGTGTGAAATATACATTCTTTAATGTAGCCCAAATTTTTGAAAATAGCCAAAATAATAATAATAATAACATGCATACCTTGTATAAACAGAGAAAAAGTAGGGCTAGTGAATTAGGTTTATTTTTTCTCACTTTTACTGCCCTCATACATGTTTACTTGTCATATCTTTGAGTTTTAGTAATATCTCTGGTATCTCAATGCTACCAACCCAGTTCAAGTAATGAACTCTAGTAAACCATTCCAATAACTTCCCATTTCTCTGGGCTCCCAGGCTTTCTTATATGCATCTTATTATAGAGCAGCTAACATGTACCTAGCACAACGCTAGGGACTCAAGGAAAAACCAGAAAAAATCTCTGCCCTCAAGAAATTCACATTCTAGAAATTCTAGTAGGTATGAGGGCTGTGTCTTAATCTCTTCCTCTCTGCATTTAAAATAACATAGCCCTGTATTTCAAGTTTTATCTTTGCCAAGAAAACTGTACTATTTGGTGTTCCATGAACACATTACCATGCTTTTCTGCCTCTGTGTTTATTTATGGAGCACTCTCCACACCGGCCTGCTGAAATGCTACTTGAACTTCAAAACTCAAATTTTACCTCATCCAAAAATCTTCTGCTAACTTTGAGTTATTTTTTCTTTTGAGTTTCTACAGAACGTCTTGTCTGTATTTTGACATTTACATTCTGCTTTGAAATACAGATTCTTGAGTTCTGTTCTCATCCCCACTAGATGACAAGGACACTTGAGCATCATCTGCATCTTATTTTTGATCATCTGCAGCACCTACCTAGCATTAAGCTTTGCGCAGAGTAGGCACTGGTAAGTTCTTTCTTGTATTGATGAGAAGGTGAGTTCTCCATCTAGTGGTAAAACTGAAAAATTGCATGCAACTTTTGCTTTCGGTAACACAATTATGATTAAAATACCCCCCAAAAAACCTCATTGATAATACAGATTGCTTAAGCTTTGATCTATATTGAGGAATGCACTGTGTTACTTCTCAAGCAGATATAAAGTTCTCTTAAAGAATGTTTGATCGAAACATTCAAATCAAGGGGAGCCTGGGAGGCTCAGTTGGTTAAGCATCTGCCTTTGGCTCTGGTCATGATCTCAGGGTCCTGGGATAGAGCCCCTCTTTGAGCTCCCTGCTCAGCAGGGAGTTCTCCCTCTGCCCCTCCCCCTGCTCATGCTTTCTCTCTCTCTCTCTCAAGTAAAATCTTCAAAAATTTTCAAATCAAAACAAAATCAAACATCAAAACAAAAATAATTGTCCGACAAATTTTTCTAGATGATAAAAGGTGATACAAAGAATCATATAGATCCCTTTAAATGGGTAAATTTCCTTTATTAAGTCTAGATAAGTGTTACCATTGCTTTCTGACCCATTACGTAAGAATCTGAGTAAATTCAGATAATCTCAGACTCCTCTAGTTCAGCAAACTTGTATTTGTGGGAATTTGTGAACTAAAGGATTCTCTACAAGTTCTGACTCTTAGTACAATTCTAACTGTTAATCATTCAAGGACAGGTCCAGAAAAGTTAAGGTTACCACTCTGAAATGTAGGGTTTTGTATTTTTTTAAAGATTTTATTAATTTATCTGTGATAGCGAGAGAGCACAAGCAGGGGGAGCTGCAGGCAGAGGGAGAAGCAGGCTCCCCGCTGAGCAGGGAGCCTGATGCGGAACTCGATCCCAGGACACTGAGATCATGACCTGAGCCAAAGGCAGATGTTTAACCAATTGAGCCAACCAGGTGTCTGAAATGTAGGTTGTTAACAGAAGTTTTTACAGCAGGATTTCTAGTAGATCAGGACCTACCCAAATATCGAGAGGTTTTACTTGACAGGTTTTACCTGCTTGCTGCTTTCATACGACACTTTCTCCTTATTCTCTTTTCCCCAGGTTTAACAGGATTTCAGGAGACAATAGCTCTCATCAGCAATGGTGTCCACATGTGGTGATTTGAGACCTGAGAAAATGTTTGGTAACTCATAAAACAGTTTGGAAACACTACTTCAGCATTTGGTATCTTTATTTTAAAATGGGCTTTCTAAAAACAAAGAAAAAAGAAAGTTAAGGTCATTTTGACATTGGGGCTAAAATAAAATTACGATATAATGCTTTCATGAGATTAATTTTTATATGTCATAAATTTTATTTGTAGACATACATTCTAGTTCTGCTCTATTTAGCACTTACAATTACTAGGCAAAAATGTCTGAAATTTGACTACAATTTTTGTGGTATGGTGATAGATTAAAAAACGATTTTCAGCTCTTCTCATCAATAAGGTAAGAAGAGAAACTACTCAGTTCTCTGCTAGCTCCCCATCTCTTGAATCCGGTTTGCTATTTGACTTGCTTTGACCAAGGGAGGGGAGAGACACTGAAGATTGAGTTAGTTACCAATGGCCAATGATTTAATCAATCATGCCTACAAAGTGGAACCTTCATAATGCCTAAACTATAGGTTCAGGGGTGCCTCGGTGGCTCAGTCAGTTGAGGGTCTGCCTTTGGCACGGGTCATGATCTCAGGATCCTGGGATGGAGCCCCATATTGGGCTCTCTGCTCAGTGAAGAGTCCACTTCTCCCTCTCCCTCTATACTCTCTCTCTCAAGTAAATAAATAAAATATTTTAAAAATAAATAAAATATGGGGTGCCTGGGTGGCTCAGTTGGTTAAGCGGCTGCCTCCGGCTCAGGTCATGATCCCAGGGTCCTGGGATCGAGCCCCGCGTCGGGCTCCCTGCTCAGCGGGGAGCCTGCTTCTCCCTCTCCCTCTGCCTGCCTCTCTGCCTACTTGTGCTCTCTCTCTCTCTCTGTCAAATAAATAAATAAAATCTTTAAAAAATAAATAAAATAAACTATGAGTTAAGAGAGCCTCTAGGTTGGTGAACATGTCCATGTGCCAAGAGGGTACATACCCCAACTTCATGAGACAGAAGCTCCTGTGCTCAAGACTCTTCCAGATCTCATCCTATGTACCTCTTCCTTTGCCTGTTACTGGTACTAAACCAGTAATAGTGTGTAAGTAAAGTATTTCTTTGGGTTCTGTGAACCATTATGTAAAATGATCAAATCTGAGGAGGGGCCATAGGAACTCCCAATCTGCAGCCAACTTGGAAGGAGATATGTATATTTTGGGGACCCACTGCTTGTGACTGACATCTGAAGGTGGGGCTGCCTTCAGGTGTCAATCACAAGCAGTGGGTCCCCAAGATATACATATCTCCTTCCAAGTTGGCTGCAAATTGGGAGTTCCTATGGCCCCTCCTCAGTGGGACTGAGCCCTTAGTCTGTGGGTCTATGCTAACTCTGGGTAAGTAGTGTCAGAATTGAATTAAACTGTGGGTCACCCAGTTGACGTCCATGGAGCACTGAAGAATTGCTTGGTGTGGGAAATCTTCACACTTGGTATCAGAAGTGGTATGACTCTAGAAACTATTTTCCTTTAGCCAGGAATCTTTCAGCTCTTCATCTGGGTAGCTGAACATCTTTCCATGTGGCTTGGAGCTCTAAGAGGGCAAAAATGAAAGCTGCACAGTCTTGTAGGACCTGACATAGTGTCCCTTCTGTTGCATTTTATTTGTTAAAACAAGTCACAAAGCCAGTCCAGATTCAAGGGGAGGGGAAACAGACTCCCATGTTTCCATGTGGGGAACAGAAAAACCATCTTTAATCAGCCACAGTCTATCTTATGGCCATAAATTATTTCTCTCACAGACAAAATATGTTAATCTCCTCCCCAAATCTCCCAAAGTCTCATCCAATATGGCAGCAGCTCAGTGTTCAGAATTTCACCACCTGGATTAGGTGTGAATGTAAATGAGGTGGCTTGAGTGTGGCTTTTTTCAATCTGGAAACTTGTGAACTAAAAATTCAGGTTATCTGCCCCTTCCCGCCCCCGAACCCCATACACAATGGTAAGAGAGGGATAACAGCAATTGACACCATTCCCAGAGGAAGGAAATTGAAGGCACATGGGAGCACAGGTCCTTAACAATTCCAAAATCCAGCCATATAACATTTTGCCAGTTCCCCTGATCCAGCGACTGTTAACTTGATTAGGGCCTTCTTCTGTTCCCAGCTACTATTCTTGGCTGTTGGTTCTGTCCTCAGCTGTCTTTTTCCTTTTCCATTAGAACTGGTGCATGTTTATAGCTGAGTAATTTTTCAGTCTGCTTCTTGCACATGAAAAGTTAGGGGCCCAGAAGCCTCTTTATTCTGAATCATCTTTGTTCCTTTAGTCTAAGTATGTACAATTCCTTTAAAAATGCTGTGGATTTTCTGTACATTAAATTATAATCTACTTCATTAGAAAAACTCACTTCCCCATTGGAGACAGGCCCTCTCTACTTTGGGCTGTGAGGTCTTAAAATAGGTCTTACAACCACACCCTCAACTTGTTCTTGACTAAGGTCACATTTTGCTGGTAGCATCCTCAGGTCATTTTTTGTTCTGAAAAACCTTGGAGGGGTGGGAGAGGCTAAGAAAAAGAGAGTTTTTTTCCAACCCAGCGAGCCTGTGGTTGCAAATATTTTCTCTAAATTCTGCTTGAAAACTGAACTTCTCCTTTTTTTGGTTCATGTCTCCTTCCATATTTTATCTTAGGCAGTGAAAAGAAGCAAGTTAGCCCATTTGGCATTCTACCTGGAAATATCCTTAGGTCAGATCCACAAGTTCATTAAGTACATTTCCCATCTTCCATATTACTGTAGTCATGCTCCACTCCTTGTTTGATCAAAAAACACAAATCAGAGCTCCTGGATGGCTCAGTTGATTGAGTGACCGACTCTTGATTTTGGCTCAGGTTATGATCTCAGGGTCATGGGATCAAGCACCGTGTCCGGCTCCACACTCAGCAAGAAGTCTGGAGTCTGCTTGAGGATTCTCTCCCTTGTTCGCTATGCTGAACTTATACTGTGTACCTTGCTGTTTCCTGACACAGAAGTCTCTTCCTTGCTTCAGATTCTTTGTTTTGATTTTCCTCTACTTGGATCACTTTATCTCCTCTTCAAACTGTTGTTTCTTTTATATTCCTCTAGTATCAGCTGAGATGTCACACCTCCCTCCACCTAGGTGCTATTATTACTTTGTTCCTTTTCTTGCCATCTGAAATGATCTTGAGTTTTCTAAAGTGTTCATTTTTTTTCTCTCCCTACCAAAATATCAGATCTGGTGTGTGTGTGTGTGTGTGTGTGTGTGTGTGTGTGTGTGTGTGTGTGTGTGTGTGTGTGTGTGTGGCGGGGGGGGTTGTCTACTTTGTTCACAGCTGTATTCCTACCACTCCAAATAGGGTGAGCACATAGTAAGTACTTAATAAATTTTTCTGAATGTATATAAACACATGGGTGGATGAATGAATGAAGCAACTATATCTTAGTGAAAAGGAATTTATAAGTAAATATTTTTAGTTTTACATAAAGTATATAAAAATTTTAAATAGCTGTTGACTACTAAAAACCAGGAGTGATCTAAAAAAGTCTTTTTTTGAGAACTGGACTTAATATCCATTATAGCTTGCTGAAATATTTAAAACAAGTGATATGTTTGGAGTTTGCTTCAAAATAATCTGGAGAATATGGGGAAATGGGTTGGGGTACAGATGAAATTAGATTGATGGAGACTTGATATTTACTTAAGTTGGTTTAAGGGTACAAGAAATTTCATTATACAGTTCTCTTGGCTTATATATTTGTTTGAACTTTCCATGATGAAAGGTTTTAAATTACACATAGATTATTAAGAGAGTCAAGACCATTAGAAAGATTGCAAAAATTTTCACAGCTATGAACTAATTTATTAATATATCTACTTTTTAAAACATTTTTAAACATTTTTAAACATCATCTAGAAATGTCATTGGCTAAATGATTTGTTTAGATATTGCACATACCCTGTAATAGACCTCATTTTAAGATATTCCTGGAACTTTGCATGCAGAACAGATTTCAGTAAAGCAAATAATCTCCCCATTGATTTTTTCATTCAGTTTTGAAGGAATGCTCTCCTACCTCCTGTTGACTTCCCTGTCTGCTAATTAGAGCTCAAGGCAGGAGATGGGAAGTGCAGAAGCTCATGTAGGCACTGGCATTTTGCCTTGATCTGCAGCTCAGAGCAGGTATCTGATACAACAAATTTTTCTGTTCTGTGCCTGGATTAAGAATAAGCAGGGAGAACAGGAATTTGCTCCAACAGATATCATCCTCAAGCTGACAGTCACTTTGCCTGGGTCTGATACCAGTCCAGGGAGTTGCTCAGCTGTTGGCAGAATTCAATAAATAAGAGACTTTAAATTATTATATACCTTCCATACAAGTCTTAATTTGGGGGAATATAAAAGAAATGTGTTTTTGTCTCTGGTATCAAGGAGCCTAAAGACTTAAAGAGCTCAGGAACAAGTCCATCCTTAAAGCCTTATCTGATATTTCCCACCCAGAACTAGAAGGAAACCAATATAAAGTTGAGGACTGCCATATCCTGAGCATTCATTTAAGGAAAAAGGACCACAGGGACAAAATCATCCAGCTACAGAGCCTACTCACAAATGAGCCATGGAATTGAAGACGTAGTTGTTTGGACAGAAGACCAGGTGGCTGGTTTCCAGACAGAGCGGGATGTTGCTCTTCTACTCCTAAAGACCCCCAGATTTATTATCAGGCAGATGCATTCAGGAAGACCATTCTGTTGGGCATCTCTGCCTCTGGATTAGAGAGAAGGAAACAAACGTGAATTTGTTTTAATGGAAGTCTCTTTGCTAGGATTTGTCCTCACCCACAACTCACACACACCCTCATACAATGCTGTCTGATTACAAAGGAGGAAAGGTCAAGACACAGAAATGGAGGGAAGAAAGCTGGGGTCAGAGGGGCATACTGGGTGATGGTGATTTTGGCACCAAGTAACAGTGGGCTGTAAGTGTGGGTTGCTTCATCTAGTGTCACCTTCCCAGGCAGCTGCACATTCTCAGGGAGGCCCTGAATTTGTAGCGGAAAAAGCACTGGTCCAGAGGCCAAGTGGTCAGAGTATACTCTTGACTTACTAATTTCCAAACACTGCTTTCCCATCCGCACAAGCAGGGAAACTTCTAATTTCTCTGAAATATCAGGTTCTAAAGGTCCAGGAATCAATAAATAAGTGGCAAGATAAAAACTTGTAGACTACTGGAGAGGGGCAAATTTAGGAGGGGTTTGCAGTTAGGGCCTCTGGAGAACCAGGGCTTCCTCCAGGGTGGATAGCATGTCTTTGAGAAGCAGGAAGAAAGAGTTACTCACTTTGCAATTGTGTTCAAAGCCCCACACTGACCTTGGCTTTTTGGAATAAGTTAAATGAAGGTATCTACCACAGTGCTCAATGAATGTTAGTCTCCTGCTCCCTTCCTATAGGCGAAGCCCACCTTCCCTCTGTAGGACCACCTCACCAGACAAGAAAGAGAAGTACTGCTGATTTGCAAATGCAAACATAGGTCTATGTTAAGACTTTTTAAAAAAGGGGCTTATTAAAAAGTTTTAAAAATATATTTGCATAACATAATTTCACAAAGGCTATAGTAGACTCCAGTCACCAAATTAAAAATAAAAATATAAAAATATATTTTGTTATAATTCAGTTGGATTTGAGGATGTTACCACTTATAGACTCACACAATAAAATAGTAGCTGAATCAAAGATTCATTTAATGCAGATATTTGGCCTCCTACCAGAAAGACCATAAGGCTATTGTCAAATCAGTTAAATTTCTATTGCAAGCAGTAAGGGTGGCCATCTGCTATGGTTGGCAAAGAAAGGAACATATTTCAAAATGTAAACACATCCCAGTCTTCTTCCCTTACAGATCTCAAAGCAGGCATCTTGACTATAGACAATTTGGATCTAATATTAATATTCAATTAAAAGGATATCTGGGATGCCTGGGTGGTTTAGTTGGTTAAGCGCCTGCCTTCAGCTCAGGTCATGGTCCCAGAGTCCTGGGATTGGGTCCCACATCGGGCTCCCTGCTCAGCGGGAAGCCTGCTTCTCTCTCTACCCTTCCCCCCTGCTTGTGATCTCTCTCTTTCTCTCTCTCTCAGATAAATACATAAAATCTTCCAAAATAAATAAATAAATAAATAAATAAAAGGATATCCAACGTCTTTAAGTAGGCAAGAGTTATTAGATAATAAATGTTCTATTTATTTGCTTTTATGAAGGATGACAATTTCTTAACTTGATACTTTGTGCCTTCTTGAGAAACTCTATGTCAATTCAATTCAGCAAACAAAGATGGTACCACTACAAGTCATTGGGCTTCATGCTTTGAGGCATACAATGAAAGGGGCCTTTAAGGAGCCGCCGATTTAGTTGGGGGATATGGATACACACCTTTGCCCATACAAGGCAGAATACTACCATAGAGGCCTGCATCCAGTGTCATAGGAGTCTTCTTATTTTATAGGATGGGGTGGCAAAGCCTTCCCCCTCAGATGGCAGTATAGGTGGATTCTGAAGGAAAGTATGACTTTATACAGAGAACAGTCTGAGCAAGATTTAGAGGCTTAGGGATATGTACTTTACTCAGGAAACAGCAAGTGGTTCTGTTTGGCCAGATACATTTTGTTAGATGGAGCTCAAAAAGTTGTGTGGGAACAACAGTGAGCATCTATTATGTTTTTTGCCTGGCTTTGACTCCCTTCTTCTAGAAACAGCACCCTGATTTTCCTTTAGGGTAATTAGGCCTGCCCTCTTTTCAGCTCATGCAACTTGAAGGGGTTGATTATACAGTGCTGTGAATACCATCCAAGGAGCTTGGACTTAAAGTTATATATTTTAAATCTCTTATTTAATAGAATGGAGAATCATAAAAATCTTTTTAAATGAAAAATGTTCATATACAGAAGTAAAAAAACAGAATAATGAGTCTCTATAAACTCATATCCAGCCTAAATAATTATCAAGATTTTATCATTCTTCTTCAATCCTCCTCTCTTTTACTGAAGTATTTCAAAGTAAATCCTGGACATCCTGTGTTTTCGCTTCTACATATTTTAGCATGCATCTCTTTTCTTACAAACAAATGCATAATCACACCTTATGATTACTCGGGATCGATTAATACCCAGTCCACATTAAAATTTCCCTGATTATCTTGGGGTACCTGGGTGGCTCAGTTGGTTAAGAGTAAGCTTTTGATCTCAGCTCAGGTCTTGATCTCAGGATTGTGAGTTCAGGTCCTGCGTTGTGCTCCCTGATTATCTCAAAGTTGTCTTTTTAAGCTGTTCTGTTTGAATCATGTTCTAAACAAGGTCTACACATGGCCTGTGGTTTTTAGAGCTCATAAATCTATTTTAATCCACAGAAGCTCTCCTCACCCCACTTTCTTTGTCTTTATGCTCTTGACTTGTTGAGGAAACCATGTCAGTTTTCCCTTAGAATGTTCTTGATTCTGGATTGGTCTAGTTGCTTCCCTGTGGTGTTAACTTGCTTCTGTATCTCCTGTATTTCTTATAAATGGAAATTACTTGATGTCTGCTTGTCCCACACTTATTAATAGTAATCCTAGGAGGGGGGCGGAGCAAGATGGCGGAGGAGTAGGAGACCTAGATTTTGTCTGGTCTCAGGAATTCAGCTGAATAGGGAAAAAACCATTCTGAACACCTACGAACTCAACAGGAGATCGAACAGGAGAGTAGCAACAACTCTCTGAACAGAGAAGCAACCACTTACTGGAAGGTAGGGCATGCGGAGAAGTGAATCCGAGGCGATATTCGGGAGGATAGACGGCGGGGGAGGGGCCTCCGCCGGCCGCTTCTGGCAAGTGCTAGAGCCGCGGAGCACAAAATCGGACCTTTTAAAAGTTGGCTCGGCGGAGGGACGTCGCTGCAGTGGCTAAGCGGGGGGTGGAATCCTCCCGGGACAGTGTGGTCTCAGGACCCTTGGGGTCACAGAGAGACCGGGGGTGCCTGAGTGCGCCAGAGCTCCCAGGTATCAGAGCAGGGAAGCCGGCTGCAGAGACGGAGCAGAGTCGCGGGCTCTCAGCTCTGGGTTGCCACAAACTGTGATCTGCGGCCCAGTCGGGGCACGGCTCCCCCAGCAGGGACCCAACAAGCAGCAGATCCGGGGAGACTCCCCTTCCTTCCCGGGGAGGAGCGGTGTGGGAACACACTGCAGGGATCTGCTGGGTTTGGAGACTCCGAGCGGGGTCGGGTGCCAGAGATAGCAACGCTCGATCACAGGCCGGGTGAGCACGGAGTGCGGCCAGAGACCGGGGACACGGGAGTGACTGCTTTTCTCTGGGGGCGCACTGAGGAGTGGGGCCCCGAGTTCTCGGCTCCTCCGGGCGGAGACTGGGAGGCCGCCATTTTCGCCCTGGTCCTCCAAAGCTGTACCGAGAACTTGCAGGGAACAAAAGCTCCTGAGAGCAAACTGGAGCAGCTTCCTTAGCCCGGACCGACAAGGGCGGGGCAATTCCGCCTCCGGCAAAGACATTTGGAAACCACAGCAACAGGCCCCTCCCCCAGAAGATCAGCACAAACAGCCGGCAAGCCAAGACCAAGTTGATCGATCAAGGAGAATAGGAGAACTCCAGCGCTAGGGGAATACTGCACATAGATTCATGGCTTCTTTTTTTTTTTTTTTTTTTTTACCATGATTCATTATTTCATCAAAGTTAATTTTTGTTGACTTTTTTTATTTTTCTTTTTCCCTTTTTCAACCAACATCTTATAAATCCCTTTTTCTAAAAAAAAAAAAACATTTTTTATTTTTTTTTCATTTTTAGAGTCATATTTTATCCCTTCATAGTAGTTATCCTTGTTTTTGGCATATATATATTAGTTGTTCTCTCTTTAAAATTTTGAGGTACAGTTTCTTCTAACAGATCAAAATATACCCTAAACCACTAGTGTATGGCTTTGTTCTAGTCTCCTGCCTGATCACATTCTCTCCCTTTTTCCTTTTTTTTTTTTCCTTAAATCTTCTTTCTTTTTTCAAACAACTTATCTTACCAAGTCCTTTTATAAAATCTTTTATAATTTTCATCTTTACAGTCATCTTCCATCCCTTCATTGTATCAACCCTTATTTTGTACATATATGTCTTTCTTCCTTTAAAATTTTAGGAGGCACTTTTTCTAACAGACCAAAATACGCCCAAAATCTAGTGTGTGGCACTGATCTATGCACTAGCCTGATCATATTTGATCATATTCTGCCTTTTTTGAATTGTTTTGTTTTTGTTTTTATCTTTTTTTCTTTTTTTTTTTTCTTTTTCTCTTTCTTTTTTCTTTCTTTCCCTTTCTTTTCCCCTGGTTTCAGGTCTTTTCTGATTTGTATACAGTATATTTGCTGGGGACGTTGTAAACCTGTTAGCCTTTTGTTCTCTCATTCATCTATTCTCCTCTGGACAAAATGACAAGACGAAAGAAATCACCTCAGCAAAAAGAACGAGAGGTAGTACCGTCAGCCAGGGACCTACTCAATACGGACATTAGTACGATGTCGGACCTAGAGTTCAGAATCATGACTTTAAAGATACTAGCTGGGCTTGAAAAAAGCGTGGAAGTTATTAGAGAAACCCTTTCTGGAGAAATAAAAGAACTAAAATCTAACCAAATCGAAATCAAAAAGGCTATTGATGAGGTGCAATCAAAAATGGGGGCACTAAATGCTAGGATAAATGAGGCAGAAGAGAGAATCAGCGATATAGAAGACCAAATGATGGAAAATAAAGAGGCTGAGAAAAAGAGAGAGAAACAACTACAGGATCACGAGGGCAGAATTCGAGAGATAAGTGATACGATAAGACGAAACAACATTAGAATAATTGGGATCCCAGAAGAAGAAGAGAGAGAGAGAGGGGCAGAAGGTATATTGGAGCAAATTATAGCAGAGAACTTCCCTAATGTGAGGAAGGAAACAGGCATTAAAATCCAGGAGGCACAGAGAACCCCTCTCAAAATCAATAAAAATAGGTCAACACCCCGACATCTAATAGTAAAACTTATGAGTCTCAGAGACAAAGAGAAAATCCTGAAAGCAGCTCAGGAGAAGAGATATGTAACCTACAATGGTAGAAACATTAGATTGGCAACAGACCTAACCACAGAGACCTGGCAGGCCAGAAAGGACTGGCAAGATATCTTCAGAGCACTAAACGAGAAAAATATGCAGCCAAGAATACTATATCCAGCTAGGCTATCATTGAAAATAGAAGGAGAGATAAAAAGCTTCCAGAACAAACAAAAACTAAAGGAATTTGCAAACACGAAACCAGCCCTCCAAGAAATATTGAGAGGGGTCCTCTAAGCAAAGAGAGAACCTAAAAGCAGCAAAGAGCAGAAACGAACACAGACAACAGACAGTTAACAGTCACCTTACAGGTAATACAATGGCACTAAATTCATACCTTTCAATAGTTACCCTGAATGTAAATGGGCTTAATGCACCAATCAAAAGACACAGGCTATCAGATTGGATTAAAAAACAAGACCCATCAATATGCTGTCTGCAAGAGACTCATTTTACACCCAAAGACACCCCCAGATTGAAAGTGAGGGGGTGGAAAACCATTTACCATGCTAATGGACACCAAAAGAAAGCTGGGGTGGCAATCCTTATATCAGACAAACTAGATTTTAAAACAAAGACTGTAATAAGAGATGAGGAAGGACACTATATCCTACTTAAAGGGTCTATCCAACAAGAAGATCTAACAATTGTAAATATCTATGCCCTGAACATGGGAGCAGCCAATTATATAAGGCAATTAATAACAAAAGCAAAGAAACACATTGACAACAATACAATAATCGTGGGGGACTTTAACACCCCTCTGACTGAAATGGACAGATCATCTAAGCAAAAGATCAACAAGGAAATAAAGACTTTAAATGACACACTGGACCAAATGGACTTCACAGACATATTCAGAACATTCCATCCCAAAGCAACGGAATACACATTCTTCTCTTGTGTCCATGGAACATTCTCCAGAATTGATCACATCCTAGGTCACAAATCAGGTCTCAATCGGTACCAAAAGATTGGGATCATTCCCTGCATATTTTCAGACCACAATGCTTTGAGACTAGAACTCAACCACAAGAGGAAAGTCGGAAGGAACTCAAATACGTGGAGGCTAAAGAGCATCCTACTAAAGAATGAATGGGTCAACCAAGAAATTAAAGAAGAATTAAAAAAATTCATGGAAAGCAATGAAAATGAAAACACAACTGTTCAAAATCTTTGGGATACAGCAAAGGCAGTCCTGAGAGGAAAGTATATAGCAATACAAGCCTTTCTCAAGAAACAAGAAAGGTCTCAAATACACAGCCTAACCCTACACCTAAAGGAGCTGGAGAAAGAAGAACAAAGAAAGCCTAAACCCAGCAGGAGAAGAGAAATCATAAAGATCAGAGCAGAAATCAATGAACTAGAAACCAAAAGAACAGTAGAACAGATCCACGAAACTAGGAGCTGGTTCTTTGAAAGAATTAACAAGATTGATAAACCCCTGGCCAGACTGATCAAAAAGAAAAGAGAAATGACCCAAATCAACAAAATCATGAATGAAAGAGGAGAGATCACAAGCAACACCAAAGAAATACAAACAATTATAAGAACATATTATGAGCAACTCTATGCCAGCAAATTAGATAACCTGGAAGAAATGGGTGCATTCCTAGAGATGTATCAACTACCAAAATTGAACCAGGAAGAAATAGAAAACCTGAACAGACCTATAACCACTAAGGAAATTGAAACAGTCATCAAAAATCTCCCAAGAAACAAAAGCCCAGGGCCAGATGGCTTCCCAGGGGAATTCTATCAGACATTTCAAGAAGAATTAATACCTATTCTCCTGAAACTGTTCCAAAAAATAGAAATGGAAGGGAAACTTCCAAACTCATTTTATGAGGCCAGCATTACCTTGATCCCAAAACCAGACAAAGACCCCATCAAAAAAGAGAATTACAGACCAATATCCTTGATGAACATGGATGCAAAAATTCTCACCAAAATACTAGCCAATAGGATCCA
Source organism: Zalophus californianus (assembly GCF_009762305.2). NCBI lineage: Eukaryota > Metazoa > Chordata > Mammalia > Carnivora > Otariidae > Zalophus > Zalophus californianus. The sequence continues at coordinate 96,925,623 of NC_045600.1, forward strand.
ACAGTACATTAAAAGGATTATTCACCACGACCAAGTGGGATTTATCCCTGGGCTGCAAGGCTGGTTCAACATCCGCAAATCAATCAACGTGATACAATACATTAACAAAAGAAAGAACAAGAATCATAGGATCCTCTCAATAGATGCAGAAAAAGCATTTGACAAAGTACAACATCCTTTCTTGATCAAAACTCTTCAGAGTATAGGGATAGAGGGTACATACCTCAATATCATAAAAGCCATCTATGAAAAACCTACAGCGAATATCATTCTCAATGGGGAAAGGCTGAGAGCTTTTCCCCTAAGGTCAGGAAGGCGGCAGGGATGTCCACTCTCACCACTGCTATTCAACATAGTTTTAGAAGTCCTAGCCACAGCAATCAGACAACAAAAAGAAATCAAAGGCATCCAAATCGGCAAAGAGGAAGTCAAACTCTCACTCTTTGCAGATGATATGATACTGTATGTGGAAAACCCAAAAGACTCCACCCCAAAACTGCTAGAACTCATACAGGAATTCAGTAAAGTAGCAGGATATAAAATCAATGCACAGAAATCAGTGGCATTCCTATACACCAACAACAAGACAGAAGAGAGACAAATCAAGGAGTCGATCCCATTTACAATTGCACCCAAAACCATTAGATACCTAGGAATAAATCTAACCAAAGAGGCAAAGGATCTGTACTCAGAAAACTATAAAATACTCATGAAAGAAATTGAAGAAGACACAAAGAAATGGAAAAACGTTCCATGCTCATGGATTGGGAGAATCAACATTGTGAAGATGTCAATGCTACCTAGAGCAATCTACACATTCAATGCAATCCCCATCAAAATACCATCCACTTTTTTCAAAGAAATGGAACAAATAATCCTAAAATTTGTATGGAACCAGAAGAGACCCAGAATAGCCAGAGGAATACTGAAAAAGAAAAGCAAAGCTGGCGGCATCCCAATTCCGGACTTCCAGCTCTATTACAAAGCTGTCATCATCAAGACAGTATGGTACTGGCACAAAAACAGACACATAGATCAATGGAACAGAATTGAGAGCCCAGAAATGGACCCTCAACTCTATGGTCAACTTATTTTTGACAAAGCAGGAAAGAATGTCCAATGGCAAAAAGACAGTCTCTTCAACAAATGGTGTTGGGAAAATTGGACAGCCACATGCAGAAGAATGAAACTGGACCATTTCCTTACACCACACACAAAAATAGACTCCAAATGGTTGAAAGACCTAAACGTGAGACAGGAGTCCATCCAAATCCTAAAGGAGAACACAGGTAGCAACCTTTTCGACCTTAGCCGCAGCAACTTCTTCCTAGAAACATCGCCAAAGGCACGGGAAGCCAGGGCGAAAATGAACTATTGGGATTTCATCAAGATAAAAAGCTTCTGCACAGCAAAAGAAACAGTCCACAAAACCAAAAGACAACCGACAGAATGGGAGAAAATATTTGCAAATGACATATCAGATAAAGGGCTAATATCCAAAATCTATAAAGAACTTATCAAACTGAACACCCAAAGAACAAATAATCCAATCAAGAAATGGGCAGAAGACATGAACAGACATTTCTCCAAAGAAGACATCCAAATGGCCAACAGGCACATGAAAAAGTGCTCAACATCGCTTGGCATCAGGGAAATCCAAATCAAAACCTCAATGAGATACCACCTCACACCCGTCAGAATGGCTAAAATTAACAAGTCAGGGAACGACAGATGTTGGCGGGGATGTGGAGAAAGGGGAACCCTCCTACACTGTTGGTGGGAATGCAAGCTGGTGCAACCCCTCTGGAAAACAGTATGGAGGTTCCTCAAACAGTTGAAATTAGAGCTACCGTTCGATCCAGCAATTGCACTACTGGGTATTTACCACAAAGATACAAATGTAGGGACCCGAAGGGGTACGTGTACCCCAATGTTTATAGCAGCAATGTCCACCATAGCCAAACTGTGGAAAGAGCCAAGATGCCCATCGACAGATGAATGGATAAAGAAGAAGTGGTATATATACACAATGGAATATTATGCAGCCATCAAAAGGAATGAGATCTTGCCATTTGCAACGACGTGGATGGAACTGGAGGGTGTTATGCTGAGTGAAATAAGTCAATCAGAGAAAGACATGTATCACATGACCTCACTGATATGAGGAATTCTTAATCTCAGGAAAGAAACTGAGTGTTACTGGAGTGGTTGGGGGTGGGAGGGATGGGGTGGCTGGGTGATAGATATTGGGGAGGGTATGTGCTACAGTGAGCGCTGTGAATTGTGCAAGACTGTTGAATCACAGATCTGTACTTCTGAAACAAATAACGCAACATATTTTAAGAAAAAAGAAAAAGAAGAAGATAACAGGAGAGGAAGAAAAGGGGAGTATGTCAGAGGGGGAGACGAACCATGAGAGATGATGGACTCTGAAAAACAAACTGAGCGTTCTAGAGGGGAGGGGGGTGGGGGGATGGGTTAGCCTGGTGATGGGTATTGAGGAGGGCACGTTCTGCATGGAGCACTGGGTGTTATGAACAAACAATGAATCATGGAACACTGCACCAAAAACTAATGATGTAATATATGGTGATTAACATAACAATAAAAAAATTAAAAAAAAACCAAAAAAAAAAAAAAAAAGAGATGCATTGAAACAGTTGAAAAAAAAAAAATAGTAATCCTAAGATTGATCATTGCATTCAGGTGGTGACAGCCTGAACTTTCCACTATAAAAGTTCTTATCTATCTACTACCTATTGGTTTCATGCATTGATGATCTTTGCCTGAATCTTCTATTTCACTAGGGGTTGTAAAGTGGTGATTTTCTAATTTTATCACTCTTTCCACACTTATTACCTGGTATTTTTCACTATAGAAATTTTTTTCTGGGTCATGTAGAGCTATTGGGTTATCCTAAATACAGTTGATATAGGAAAGGCAAATTTCCTTATATTGTCAATTTTTAACATATTAGTTGAAAAAAATTAAACTGGAAGATATAACACAGATACGGAAAACCACATAAAATAAATTAATGCTTTAATAAATTATTGTAAGCAAACACCCTTGTAACCACCACCTGGATAAGGAAATAGAACTTTGGAAGCTACCTCAGAAACTGTTAGTGTCCACTTACACTGATTCTTATGATAATCATTTCCTTGCTTTTCTTTATATTTTATCACTTAAGTGTGCATTCCTAAATACTATACTTTAGTTTCATCTGTTTTTTATTTAATATGAACTTTCATATGACTTTTTTTTTTTGGTGTAAAAAGGTGGTTTTATTAAAGCATGGGGACAGGACCTGTGGGCAGAAAGAGCTGCTGCCTCATGACTTTTTTAAAAAGCCTCTTTAAATCTACAAGTTCTCCTTCCTTCTTTTTTTTTTCCTGTAGAGTTCATTTGTTAAGGAAACGACAGATTTGTAGAGTTTCCTAGACTCTGGATTTTACTGATTGTATCCCCATGATAACAGTGTTCATAATCAATGTACTTCCTATAAATTGGTAATTGGATATACAAACTTGACTAGATTTCAATTTAATTTTTGGAGGCAAGACTACTTCATTGTGGGTTGTGTTCTTCTGTTCTGAGGCACATAATGTCTGTTTGCCTTTCTTTTTATGATGCTAGTAGCCATTGATGCCTATTTTTAGATCATTTCAATTCATTAGGGATTGCAAAATGATGCTATTTCAAATTTATCACCCCTTCCTCATTTTGTTAGCTAGAATATTTTTGTATAGAGGAACTCCCTCTCATCTATTATTTGGTTATCCATTGGTACAGCTCACCTAGGAAAGGTGGAATAAATATTCAATTCTTTCCCCTTACCCAGCCTTAAAAATAGTGATTGGTTGAATACTATCTTTAAAAGGAGATCAATTAATTTTTTAGGATCATTAAAACTCATAGATTGAAACATTTAAAATACATTACACTGAAATTATTATTGTTATTGAACAGTCATCTCATCTTTGGCCAGTGGCAGCTTCTTCAAGTTGGCTCCTCAGTTCATTTGACATGGCCTCAGTAGTCTTTGATAGCTTCCTTGCTATTGTATGGGAAGATATTCCATGAGCTCATTCTGGTATTCCCAATTCACAGTCAGTACTATATTGTTATTACTTAACATCTCAGGGACCAGAAAACAATACAATTAAACTATCACAGTTATTGTTTACATTGTCTTGCGTTATACACACAACAGTCTCAGCAAAATCATCCATTCTACCACCACCATTATTTCAAAAGTTAAAAAGTTGTTTGCATATACCCCTCCATTTTCTACCGTTGTACTTATCAGCATTTTCAGACATATATTCAATACACAGTATATTCTTTCTAACCCTCATGTGGTCTTCGTTTTACAAGTAAATAGCTATTTAAAGCTCACCACCAGTCCTTATGTTGATGTCTCTCTAGTCATTTGGATATCTGGTTTGTTCTCCAGTAGATTCTGTAGGAAACGTGCAAGGAAACAATATTGAATGCCCATACCTCCACAGTGTTTCCAACAGAGGATACTGTCACACTTAGATTTTTTGCAAACCTGAAAGGTGAGAAGTGGTAACAATCTAGTTTTTAAAAAATTTTATTTATTAACTTGGTATAGTTTTATTCTGTATTTCTCTTTTTATGAGATGGTTGAACATTTTTTTTCATGCTTAAGAAGCATTTTTTTTTTTTTTCTGGGAGCTGTCTATTCATATCTTTTCCCACTTTTCTATTTGGTTGTAGGTTTCCCTCCTCCCTCTTTTGGGAGCTCTTTCCTAATATTAGAGTTACTACCCCTTTTTATGTGATATGGGTTACAAATATCTCTTCCTACAATTTTTTTGTTTGACTTTACTTATGGAATTTTGGCATGTGATTCTATGATATGTTTAAAACCTTGTAGGGTTATTCCCTCAAACACTGCTTTGTTGTTGTTGCTTTTTTTTTCAGATAATTTTGGAACTATAATTATGTTCTCATTTTAAATGTATATTCAACTCCTCTAGTTCCAGAAAATAATCATTGTCATTTTTGTTGGGTTCATGTTAAATTTAATAATTAACTTAGGGAGAATTGGTATCTTTATGATATTAAGTCTTCCCATCTAAGAACATGGTCTCTCATCTCATTTTTTCTGGTCTACCTTGTGCCTTTCAGTAAAAGTGTTCTAAAAGTTTTCCTTATATAAATTTTGCATGTTTTTATTAAGTTCATGCCTGGATATTTAGCCTTTTTGGTTGCTATCATAGAAAGGATCTTCTCTTGCTTTGTATCTTCTTAACTGGTTACATATATGAAGAGTATTCTGAATATCAAAGGTTTTTAGAGTTAAATATTTCTATGGTGACACTCTTTAGAAATTACTAGAGAAGTGAAGAGTGCCTGGTGGACTCAGTCATTAAGCATCTACCTTCGGCACAGGTCATGATCCCAGGGTCCTGGGATCGAGCCCTGTGTCGGGCTCCCTGCTTGGTGGGGAGGCTTCTTCTCCCTCTCCCGCTCCCCCTGCTTGTGTTCTCTTTCTCACTGTCTCTCTCTCTCTGTCAAATAAATAAATAAAATCTTTTTTAAAAAAAGAAATTATTGGAGAAATGAGAGAGAATTCAGTATTTCAAGTGAGAAATGATCCATGTACCAGCGCAGGATCAGGAGGGAAAGGAAGACAAAGAGACATGTACCTCAAAGGTATAGGACTTGGAAACTAACTTGATTTTGAGGAGAGGATGAAGGAAAGGGCACATGAGGTTTCAGTTGGGTGACTGCAATGATGATAACATTGTTAACAGATAATAAGAAGAGGGGAAGGTTGGGAGAAGAGAGAATGAATTTCAAATTGGAAGTATGTCGATTTTGAGATTAAAAGTCAAATCTGAGAGAGGTCAAATCTGAAAATTTAGATTTAGAAGCCATCAGGTAGAGCTGTAGGAGTGTTTGAAATGACCAAGGAGAGAGAGAGTAGACTAAAAAGAGAAAAGCCAATCATAGAACATCAAAAGATTTCTATATTAAATAATAGGCAGTGAAAGCTGATCCCTGAAAGAAACCAAGAATGAAGAGTTTGGGGAGGAAGTGAATCAGAATATAAAGTCATAGAAACAAAAGAACGATGTCATTGGGTTTACCAATTATGTAATCACCAGTAATTTTCAAGACAGTCATCTCAGAACTCTTCTGAGGGTGAGGTAAGATTGTGAAAAATTAAGTGAAGAGATCATAGTGAACTAGGGGTGGACTTGTGTAGGATATTTAAATCGTGTGTATTTCAAATATGTGAAATCCAAATACAAGAGGTCTCATGATTTAAATAATCTATGTAGATACCAAACAAATGTGCTCAGATGACAACAGATTGGCCTAAATTTTATTAAGTTATGTCTTGTTTATGGTCATATACCTAAATACAAAGTTCAGCCCTTTTTCTGAATATACATTTTTTTCTTTAACTCCTGATGGATGTGGGTTTGTGGCTTCAAGTAAAACATAACACTTATGTGCTAAAAAGAAAAAGAATTTTTCCCTCTCCTAGATATATGTCTGCCCTTTTATGTAGGCATTTATAACAATCATAAGAGCTTATACATACGGTTTACAAAATATTGTCATATCCTACTGAACTTCATAAAAGATTCTGGGAAGTAACCAGTACAGTGATCATTATTCTTAATTAAGGGGAAAAGAATGACAGAACCGGGTCTAGATCTCAGATGTTCTTGACTCCTAGCCTACAGGCATATGCTAAGAGGTAAGTTTAAGAAATGCTTATTCTAGGTATTTTAAGCAGAAAAAGATTTAATGCAGGGAATCAGGTGCTTATACATAATCTTTAGGCTGTGCCCCAAGAAATCACTAACCGAACATGGTAGTTGACCATCAAGGGAATGAGTTCATACTGGCAATCCCTCCAGAGACGAGGAAGGTAGACCAGGAAGCCGCTGCTGCTTCTGCTACCATCACTGCCACCACTTGACTGCATCTGACGTTCACAGAACTGGTGACTTGGCAATGGAATGTGGACCCTTGATATGTAAGAATCTCAAAAATGAATTCAAGAACACTGCTGCTGAAAAACTTTGTCACTGTGAGCTTGTTTGCAAGGAAGTTACTGAAAGCAAGTAGGAAGATAGCTTCTGCTTCATTTTCATCTTCCAGATCTTTCAGGAATGCACCTGATAGATGGAATGTAATTCATATTCAGAACCTAAACTGTGAAGAAGTCAAGAAAATGTAATTTTTGGCTTCCCAGAATCTGCATATCAGGAAAAGGCTGGGACAGAAATTGAGCAAGCCAGTCCACAATATTTGCCATAGAAAACTTTGTCTTGGGGCACCTGGGTGGCTCAGTCAGTTAAGTGTCTGACTTCGGCTCGGGTCATGATCCTGGGGTCTTGGGATCTAGCCCCGCATCGGGCTCCCTGCTCGGAGGGGAGTCTGTTTGTCCCTCTCCCCCAGCTCGTGTTCTCTCTCTCTCCCTTAAATAAATAAAATCTTAAAAAAAAAAAACAACTTTGTCTTCATTTGAGATATTGGCAAAAATAATCAACAGTCCAGAACCATATGGGCCACTACTAGAAAATGCTCTCCAGATAGATATCATAACTCATATTCAAATAACTTGCCCAGGTTATAAATAGCAGAGCTGAGACTTAAAACCAGGTCTGAAACTAATGACCAGAATGTTGTAATGCCTTTTACTTTGATTCATTAATTCTCTTCAATTATTTAAGCAGTCTGTAACCTAATTTTATCTTTTCTCGCTCTGTCTTTGGACAGCTATGAAACAGTATTCAAGTGCTGTGCTAAAATCAGGGTATTCTTTCTTAAGAGCCTCTCATAATTTACCAATTCCAATGAAAAAGAGATGCAGTTTGCCATTCTGAGGGGAATCCATTATGGTTTAATGATCCTCAAGCTAATCTAACATTTCCCACTGCTGCTGAAAACCTGTTATAATTTGGATTTGTGTTGTGACAGAAGAGTCAAAATAACTGACTTAAACCAGTAAGAAATTTCTCTTAGGGCTCCTGGGTGGCTTAGTCAGTTAAGCATCTACCTTTGGCTCAGGTCATGATCTCAGGGTCCTGGGACGGAGTCCCGCATCGGGCTCCCTGCACAGCAGGGAGCCTGCTTCTCCCTCTGCCCCTCCCCCTGCTTGTGTTCTCTCTCTCTCACATAAATAAATAGTATCTTAAATTTTTTTTTTTCTGTCACGTAAAACACATTCAGAGGCAAGCAGTCAGGACTAGCAGGCAGTTTCCCTTACTGTCATCAGGGCCTCAGGCTCCTTCTATATTGTTACTCCATCATCCCTATTGTGTGGCTTTACCTCAAAGACCAAGGGAGCTAACTAGAGTTCTAGTCATCGCAGGTGCATTCCAGCCAGCAGGGAGGAAGGAGGGCAAGTACACTTCAAAGAAATTGCGGACAAATCTTTTGATGACATCCTTTTTGGTTGAGCACTTTTAAGTGGCTCCATTTAACTACAAGAAAAGCTGGTAAATGTAGTCTTTCATGCAGATGGCTAGGAGAATGCTATTAGTGGCAAACAACAGTCCTGCAAGCCTGTTCATTTGCGTCTTCTTTATACTGTAAAATCTCAAAGTGTCTTCTTTAGCAACTGGCACAGACTGACATATTTTAGACGCTTTATCATTCAACAAACAGCCTAGTTTTTATTTCCTGATGAAATGTTAAGTGGTTTAAAAATAAATGATTAGGTATACCTCTAAGAAAGGTACCTGCAAAGTTGTGTGTAAAACCCAATTTTGTATGTAAATCTTATTTTCTCCCTTGACTTCCAATACCTTAGGGCATGTATTTCCATGCCGGGAAGGGAGGAAAAGGAACTAAATAAGCTAGGGGAAAGTTACAAAATACAGGTAAAATCCCAAAGCAACAAAAGTGAAAAGGAAGTGTAAGAGATAGAAAGATTGGAGGTTTAAGAGAAATAAAATCCCCACAAATTCAAACCTAATTCTAAATTTTAAACCAGAAGAAAAATTTCAAAAAAGCCACCAAATGAAAGTTTGAACAAATATCTTAAGTATAGCATAATGGTTAAAACGAGGCTTTGGAATCAAGTTATAAACCTGGCTCTCCTGTTATTAGCTGTTATCCCTACCAGTTAATCCCCAAGCTAAAATTTTCTCACTTGAAAAATGATATTCTTCCAGAATTATGCTGAGGTGAGGAAATGAGAATATGTGCAAAAATACTTAATAGAAGGTCTATTGCAAGGAAATATTCTATATATAGTAGTAATACCATTCTCATGATACATTTTATTTGTAAAATTTTCCCTTCTCTCCAAAATTAAGTACTTCTTAGAAATAAAATCTATCTTAAAAACTGTAGTCTTTTTGTTTTTCCCTTTCCATCCTTGGATGCAGACTTTAGCTCCAGGGCTGGTCATATATACATATTTTTAAAAATCTCAGATTATGTAATATTGAAAAATGATCCCATCTAGTTATTTAAAAATTCATTTATAGCAATGGACATCATAATCAATCTCTGCTTCATATATTTAACAAAAGAAACATTTTTGTTTTCTATCATGGTAACAGGTGTTTAGGCAATGTGCCTTTATGATACTAATACCTGATTCTTTAACTCAGAGGGAAGGCAGGATATCAGTTAAGAGTTTACACCAGTTCACATCTCTTTCTAAATGTAGTTCTTATTATGAACCTTCTTTTGTCCTGTTCTTAGCTCCTCAGAGTGTGAATTCTCACCTCTTTTCTTCTACATAGCATATTGTATTGGGACATATATATTTATGAAAAGTATATACATGTACTTTGAGAAGTACATGTAATTAGTTTCTCACAAGACTGTGAGCCCCTCAAGGGTGGGAACAAGATCTTGAGGCCTTAGGATCTGAGGTTACGGAACTCATTTTAGGTGGATGACCACAGATGGGCCCTTCCTCTAGCTATAAAGGATGAATCAAGAATCTAAACTGATTGGCTTTTAGGTGGACCTTTGACCTAGTTTTATCCAAAGAGACTAAAGAGGGGCTGGAGGGTGAGGAGGGAGTGCTTAATGGGAGATTCTGGTAAGGATTTTCTCTTTGATAAAAGGTGGGGAGCTGCCCTTACCACCTTGTTTGGGATGTACGAAGACAGAAAGCTTGGAGCTGTGACAGGCATCCTGTGACCACGACACAATAGATACAGAAAAGCAAAGCTGAAGATGATGATGCAACAGAAACAGAGAGAGTTCTTTATAACACTGAGCCGCTGAATGAAACCCTGACATTCCGTCCTCAAAATTAAGCTAAAAGTAAATGTCCTTACGGTTTAGCCAGTGTTAGGTTTTCTGTAACGTGCAGTCCAAAGCATCTCAGATATTACACAGTACTTCCCCCCAGATTTTCTTATTGGTTCACTGTATCCACTGGATTTTTGCCTGCTGATTATTAAAATTTTTGTCACTGAGAATCCTAACATGTCTATTTTAAAGTTAACATCCAGGTAGTTCATTACTTTTTATCTTAAGTGCTGATGGTCTGAGGATTAGTTTCGCTTGAGTCTTCAAGTACTTTAGAATTTTGGTTTGCAGGCTCATTTTGTGTGGGCGTCTTCCTGCTTATCTCTCTCCTGCTCAATCGCTACTCTCTTCTTTCCTTCTGTAATTGCTTCCTCCACCTGTCCAGTCAGGGCTGCAGTTCTGTGGTGACAGTAGGGGCTATCACAGTTCTACACAGATCTGTATACACAGGTGAGTAGACTGTTTGGCTCAGGTCCTGGTTACAACAGAAGTTACAGTCCCCGGCACTCACTGGTTGTTGCTGCATCTTAAGTCTCAGGAGTGAGGAAACTCCGTCTCAGACCCTGGTGTCATTACTCTACAGGAGTTGAAATTTCTATCTGCTCATTTCTGATTCCACACCTACAGCTCAGGTTCTGCTTCACCAAAATGCTTATGTTGCTTTGGGGCACAGCTGTGCTTTAGAATATTCTCCACTTTTTCCTACTATTTCTCTAGTCAAAGCTTCAAAAATATACATACCCAGGTACTACACAGACTAGCACTTGAAAGCAAACATTATGTGAATAAGCAAAAGCAAAGGGTTTTTTTTGGACAAGATAAAGCTCTATGCCGTGTCCCACTCATCACTAATACATCCTAAGAGAACAGCAGAGTTCTGATGAATAAAATGAGATCTGTGTATCCTTCTGGATTAATAGCAGAGAGCAGATTAACAGCACTATTCAGCCTTGTGCTGATTTTTATCCATTTCTATGAATTTCATGAGATCTAAGGAAGAATGGCATCAGGTCTGTTTGAAAATGGCACGCTGCCTATATAAGATAGACCCCACAAATCACCTTAAGACCCAGTCAGTTTAATATAAAATGTTTTTAATTGTTTTTGAAAACATTTAAAAAACAATTTTTGAGCACTTTCAATAAAAAAAGAGAACTGAAATGCTACTGCAATATTCAACTACTGTAGTTTCAGCAGGTACAACAGACAACAAAACACTGGGGAAATCTGACTTTTTGCACTAAATGAAAACATGAAACAGGGCTTGTTTTTTGTCATTTATGGTGTAGTAAAGCACATTATAGTACAAGACTATTATATGAACCTCAGATGCACTGCACAAAAAAAAAAAACTCTCCTTCTCAGTTCAAAAGTCAGTGCTTATTGCAATTATATGCAAAATTATTTACTTCATGAAGTCTTATCATGATAAACAGTATGAAAAATGTTTTAAACACGAAAACAATGAAAATAATTTGAGAAAAGAACATATTCAACAATAACTAAGCAGAATTAGTAAACATAAAAAAGTAATAACTTGTGAATAACTATGCTTGCCTGGTTAACACTGAACCAGTTTTAATACAGCCAAGGGGAAAAAAAAAGTGGTTACAGGAATACCTAGTACTGTACAAGATAAGTCAATAACACTCATGCACATTTTGTGATCATGTATTAACATGGTGAAGCAAACTAAACTTAATTCTTCCTGCTGTAATATTCTCATGTAAGAGAATAAGAAATAGAAATATCTCATTGAGATCAATGCACATTGCTACATAAGACAATTTTATCTGTCACTTTGATGACATTTTGTCTTTTCATAATGAAACACATTTAAAAAGTTTAATCTGTGGACTGTATTGGTTGCATTTATCCTAAGAGATGTGCCTACCACAGGTTCAACAAATTTAGTGCAATATATGAACCCCAGAAAGTTTGCTGGACGAATTCAACCAAATTTAAAGTGTTTGCTGCAATACTGTACAGAGGGTTAAAAATCCTCCAGTCTTTATATTTTTATAAAAAAAGATTTCCATTATTTTTATATTAGTAGGAAGCTAATAATGTAAACAAGGGATTAGAATGGCCTCAAAATCTCCTTTTCAGAGTATCTCATATAGAAAGGCTCCCATCATTTGTTAAAAGAAATCACACAGTTTCCTTTGGGTATTGCATACTTTGGTGTGCAGTAGTGCTGTGTCTCAATGTACAGTGAAGAAATAACTAGCATCAAGAAAAAAGATCTAACAAGGGTAACAGCAAACACACACAAATGCCAATAACTAAGACATATCAATATATAAACCTCTGAGCCAACCCTAGCACCGTTTATTTATCAAAATATGTTAATACCCTACCTTGCAAATTTATTGAACAATTAAACCTTATTAAATTAAACCCTTCATCACATTTGTTAAATATTCATTGATTGCAGTCTTCTGATTGGCTTACTAATTAAGAAAGGAAAGCTTAGCTATAGTCAGGTTCAAGGTAGCACAGCGATGGTTTAAGGTCAGCTTTAAAAACTTAATGGCAATTTTTAAATCTATTTGAAAGTAATCCTAAATTCACTCAGATGGAGCTGTCAACTAGTGAGCAGATTTGTGTCAACAAGAAATTCATAAATAATTATTCATAAAACAAAATGGGAGCCATACAGAGAAACATTTTAAAACACATCCTGAGTGCTTCTTTTGCAATTGTGGTTATCACAATAAATAAATTAAGCATGTAATAAAATGCTCCTCTTCTTCAAGTACTATTGATATCCCCTTTGTTTTATCAGCGACATAAAGATTTGTGGCTTCAGACCTCAGGTGGTGAAATGTTTTTTGTTTTTTTTTTGTCATCTCCCTCCAGTTTATTTGTTTTTCAAAGGGATCCCATGATCAACTTATATTACTATATTCAGGAGTGAAGGAGTCAGTCACTAAATTGAGGACTTAGGAATATTACAATTAAAAACTTCAAATTAAATCTTAAATAGAATTTTAATATATGCATGTAGCCGCTGTGAGGAAACTAAGGAAATGCTTTTATTTTCCTTCTAAATTCCCCTATCTCAACTACCAAATAATAAAACAAAGTATTTTTCTAACACGCTTGTACTTATTCTATTAAATTACAATATTTGGAGTTATTTTACTTGTGTGTGTGTGCATGTGCACACATGTACATGCATGTCTCTGTGTGTGCTGGCTCCGTATTAAAAATCAAATTTTAAAATAAGACTAATTGAAGGTCACAAATATAAATGGCTACTACTTTTTCCTTTAAAAAAATTTTAGTGCAGCTTTTGCTTTCCTTAAATTAGTATTTAATTTTCCATTATTTTCTCCTATTTAAGCCCTTCAAAATGCAGGTGCAAATGGTACTGAAGTCCCAGAAAGTCCTACAGAGATTTTTTTCATTCTACAGTAGCTCTATGCTTCAAGCCTAAATACCGATAATAACCTGAATATTATCCCTGTTTCAAGGAAGACCTTCTTGTCTACAGTTTACCTTAGCTATGATTTCATACCTAAAAGATAATGCCAACAACAACAAAAAATAGCCTATACCTAAAATCAATGGTTTCCTCTACATTCTGTGCAGATCAACTGATGAATTAAAATGAACTTATACAAAATAAAGATCTAGATGACTGCTCTTGTAAAAGCTGGTTAGTCAATTGTTTACTAGCAAACAACGTGATTAAATGGGGGAACATTACAAAATTTTAAAACCTAATACTTGCTCTTCTACAGCCTACTGTCTTCAGAAACTTGTTAAGAACTGAGGCAAGTCTAACCATTTCCTACTGAAGAAGAAACCACTTCTGCAGCAAACTCTTTTAAAAATGTCACAATTAATATTAAATGTTTCTGCTGCGGGAGGCACTTCCATTAAGACAAATACAATACATATGTCTTTAGATACAGTGTGCTACATATTATAAAACACTATTTAACCCAACATTTCAACAGTAGGATGGTCCTTGCTTTCTATCCACTCAAAACCTGATGAAGTCATAGAGCTCATGGATTCACTGCAAATTTGTTGAAATAATGGGTCATTCTTTAATTCTTCCAGTGTAGCTTCATCATCTTGTCCCTGCTGACGACCTGGATCAAACAGTAGGTTTGGGTCTAAAGTGTTCAAATCATTGATGCTGCCTGAGAGCTCAGAAGACAGCCTGATGTCACTCGAGAAATCAGACGCAGGATTAGTGAGGTCAGACGCTACCTGACCTACCAGCTGCTGGTTGGTTTGCAAGCTGTCTCCACTCAGAAGGTCTTTAACAGTGCTACTGAAATCTAATTGTTGCTCTCCGATTTCTGATTGTGCTTGATTATCTCCAGGAGAAAAGCTGATCTGATCGGTGCTATGACTTTTAGTGAGGTAAGGTGGTGTTTGGAATTCATAAACAGAAGTGCTGGAATCGATCATATTCTGCGGATTGGCACTAGGAAAAACAGTGGAAGTCTCCAAAATCTGAGTGAGATTCATCCGGGCTGTGTAATTGGAGGGCAGGTTGTTCACGCCCAAACCTCTCACTGAGTCATCATTGTCAGAATCAAGTTTACTCAACAAGACACTGGTTATTTTTTTACTGTTTGTTTGCTTCTGAAGAGCATTCGGGAAGGCTGTCTGCATCATGACCGTCAATGGAACTGATTGACTTCTTTGAGCTATGTTGTTGGCACACGCATCTGTGTGAACATTTGTGAAAACGTGAGCCTCTGGTGTTACTGGACTTCCAAAGGGGGTCACATTAGATCGGGGGATATTAGATACGGGGTAGAGGGTGCTTCCACTAAGATTACGTTGGCGATGAACAGCAGGGCTCACACTCCGGCATCTGAAGTTGCTGCTGGCAGATGAATTAGTCCCTTTATTATCAAGAGGGGCAGGGACTGCAAAACCCTCCTGTTTGTTGGTGTTATTTACAGTGGCACCTTGATGCTGCACAGGAGAGACAGGAGTCAAGCGACCGAAATGAGTGTCATGATGTCTGGATTGAGACTGGTAAGACTGTCCAGGCACAGCAAAAGCATGAGGTTTCCTGAAACGGTCTTCCACTAGTTCCTGATAGCTTGGGAGAATGCCATGGCCAGAAACTGATGAATTACTAACCCCACTATACCCATTATTCATCCATTCAAGCTTGGTTTTGTCAGGGTGTGTGGCCATGGGTCTTTGCATCGGTTTCACAGGACTACTTGAGATAATGCTGGCATCATGATACGCCATACTGGAGCTTATTGGGGTAAATGCAAATGGATTCCTGCATTCAACGGGGCTGGGAGGGACACTACTACTGCAGTTAGAATGTGGAGTACCAATGGGTGTGTGTCGGCTACTTCCTAAAGCACTATCCACAGGCGTGGTCTGGGCTAGCCTGGAGCAAGGGCTCTCCCGTGATAGACTCTGAGACCCAGCAATCATTTCTGATGTTGGGGTTGGGGTTGGGGTTGGGGTTGGGGTTGGGGTAGGAGTGGGTGTGGGTGTGTGGATCGGAGTGCCATTGCTGTGGATTGGATGATAGAAGTGGGTACTGGAGGCATGAGATGACAATGGAGCTCCTGGAGTTACTGACTGACTCTGAAGGGTCATTCCCAAACAGTTACTGTAAGAATGAGAATTGTTCATTGATATTTGCTGCTCCATAAGCACCAGTTCTTCCACAATACTATCTTGTGTAAGCTCATCATCAAAAGGAAAGTAGCTTTCATTTGCTTGGGAAACAGAAGGCTCAAACTCTTTCAGTTCAGACTGTAGAGGTAACTGATCTGAAGACTGTGCTTGTATTTGATTCAAAGAAGATTCCTGTATCTGGCTATGCAGCTGCTGGGTATATGTGTCCTGTGGCATTCCTTCTAATTCCCAAACAGATTTCTCTAAGTCATTGATATCAGAGTGCTCAGGAATTGTCATAACACTGATATCTTGCTGTTGTTCACAGCCGGCAGATATAAACTCAGAATCCTTACTGACCTGCTGCCATTCATTTGAATTAAAGCTGCCATCTGGTTTTGAATCACTGTCCAAAAGAAAGACATTCCCTTCAAGTTTTACTTTTATATCTGGAGATGATGATGGTGTTTGCTGTTCTGAAGCTGAATCACCGGCAATGAGAGCAGAAGAACTCAAGGGTCGATTTGCCACTATGTGCGAATTGACATTCATTGATACCTTGCTAGGAATCTGAGCACCGGCTGTTGAACTTTCTATTTTCCCTGAATGTGGAACCTTTTGGTCCTTCTCAACACTGCCTGGTTTCTGACCTTCTAGGATAACTGCAGAAAGCTGTTCCACAATTGGTTTCTTTATGGGAGGCACCTGGGACTCTTGCAATGCAGAAGACAGTCGCTTTCTTGGACTTTTAGTGCATAATTTAGGGTCTTTATTTATTGAGTCACCATTAGCTGGTGAGCTGGTGCTGGTGAAAGTTAAGTTCTGAGTGGCAACTGAGAGGGTGACAGTGCTTGGATTATTGCCTGTTGAAGCGCCTGGCAGAGTTTCAGTACAGCGGCTTTTACATTTGGTCCTCTGGTCACAGACCTTGGTTGCTTTTAATTCAGTGACACCTTCATTTGAAGGTTTTTGCACTACTCCATCCGTATTACTTTTCTGCCCCAAAAGGGCACTAGGTGTTGTTTTGGGAGCTTTAGTCCCATCAGAATTCTCTTGGCACTGTACAGGATGCTCATCTGATGATGTTTCAGGTTCCATTTTGACTTCCACGGCAGATGCTCCCCCGGTGCTGCTGGTCCTGGATCCAGGAGACTGAAGTGAAACAACAGAACCATTCTTTATCTGTGGAATGGTCCTTGATTCTTCTGTTGTTCCTGTAGCACTGTTTACTGAGGCAGAATGTTTAAGAGGGGCACTACTGTTGCTGGGCGTGAGGGATATTGCTGTCATTTTCACCACATTTAGAGAACTCATGTGTGAAGTGGGTACAACAGCGGTTTTGATAGGACTGCTAGTAAAGAGGACAGTAGTTGGGGAGCGAATGGTGAGTGCACTGGTGTTGGCTGGTTTGGGTAAGATCTGAGGGTAGCGGTGCCGGGCAGAACGATCCCCACCAGGACTGGCTGGAACGTTCTGAGGAGTCTTTGGTGCCTGTTTCACAGACTGCATGTGCTGAGTGACCACTTGTACGTTGAGGGGAAGAACCTTGCCGTCAGAAGAACTCATTGGACTTGGTGAAGTTACCAACTGCCTGGTCCTCTGGACCTGTTAAAAGGTAGAAAACAAAAAAGTCAGATTTAACAAGTCTAGGATATAAACAGTAATTCACATATCTGTATAGCATTAAGGCATTTAATAAATGTAATGCTAAAAAAAACCAGTTCCTCTGTTAGACAAGAGTTCTATCTACCTATAAATATGTTAGATCAGGTTGTATACAATCAGACACATAAATATTATAAAAACTGCAACAGAGTGCAATATAGTTATTAAAATACAATATGTAAGAAAAACATTAAGATACTTTCCAAATTGGCAAGACTAAAAACTTCACAATTGTGATGAATACTTGCCAAAATAATAATTTTTAAGGAGGTTATAGGAAGAGAAGATAAAATCTTGAAAAAACATGCAGCTATAAAGGTATCTACTCTGGGCCAAGAAAGTGACTCACTATGGGGGGGGACAGTCATAATGTCATTGGACATTAATAATTAAACCACTGTGGATACGGTCTCAGATAAAACTACTGTTTCCCCAAGTTTGCTCTATAGTGAATAGCATATGAGCGTGGTTACCAGGTATGCCACATTTTGATGACATGATGATAATGATGATGATAAGAAAAACAAAGATAAAAGATCTCCTTAATGATATCATCAATAATAACATAAAATACCACTTTGTTTTAGCATGATGCCCTCTCATTTTAAAAGCCCCTTCATCATAACCTCAGTTGTATGAGACAGAAAAGGAGACTTATAACCTCTGTTTGTTAACAAGGAAACAGATTCAGAACAGCTAAGGGACTTGTCCAAGGTCCTATGTCCAGCAAGCCACAGCAACAAGTCTATATTAAAGTGTTGTCAAGGGGCACCTGGGTGGCTCAGTTGTTAAGCGTCTGCCTTCGGCTCAGGTTTTGATCCCAGGGTCCTGGGATCGAGCCCTGCGTTGGCCTCCCTGCTCGGCAGGAAGCCTGCTTCTCTGTCTCCCACTCCCCCTGCTTGTGTTCCTGCTCTTGCTATCTCTCTCTGTCAAATAAATAAATAAAATCCTTAAAAAAAAAAAAAGTGTTATCAATATGTGTTACAACTTTGCTGCCTGAATGTTAAAAAGAAGAAAAGTTTAAACCCCAAAAAATTCGCACTTGATCATCTTGGCTTAGCTAGAGATGAAACAATTCTGAAAATGATTCATCTCTTACATAAAGCTCTGACTGGTTATGTGTGCGTACTGTGCATGTCTTAAATCTTTGTATTTTCACTTGTGTTCATTTTATAGCTTGCTTTGTAATCAACATTGTATATTGTGACTAAAAAACAACTGACAGGGAGCCTGGATGGCTCAGTCAGTTAGGTGTTGGACTCTTGATTTTGGCTCAGGTCATGATCTCAGGGTCATGGGATCAAGCCTCGGGTCAGGCTCCACGCTGAGCAGGAAGTCTGCTTGAGATTCTCTCTCTCGCCCCCCCTCCCCGCCCATGCTTGTGCGCACGTGCGCACTCTCTCTCAAATAATTAAAATCTTTAAAAGGCGACTGACTGAAGCTGAATCCATCTGTGCTCACAAAATCAATCCCTAACTGAATCTATACCTATACTTGCCTCCTTCTCGTGTGCCACTTTTAATTAAACAAATGCTCTCCCAGCATCCCAGTGGGTCTAACACTATTTAATGCTATTACCGGAATGGGACTAGGGACAGCTGCCACAACGATACCAATAGGCTGAGGAGAAAGGATTGCAGGATTTCCATTAGAAAGAGTAGTCACTCCATTGGTTGTAGTGCCTTCTGCTTTTTTGCCTGAGGATTCTCCTGGCAAAGGGGACTGTAGTTTCTGTTCTTGCTGCTTCTTCTGAATTTTCCGTTGCAATTGCTGTTTAGCATCAATAGGAGAAGGCAAAGTCTTCACTTGAGGCTGAAAAGAATTACTCTCAGCTGTAGGTATAAAAGCAGACGGCTGAGTAATTCCTTTAATTCCTGAAAATAAACAGAAAAGAAAGCTAAAATAAATACTCTGTTTTATAGAAGGCAGTCACAACTCAATTTCTTTGGCTATGTAGCCATCTACTGGACAAAGCAACCAAAACCAGCAAATTTTAACTCACAATCTCTTTATAAAGCCTAAGTGTTAGACTTTCAGTTTAAAAACAGTTGTCAATATGGTTTTGACAACTTAAAATATGATTCAACTCAGGTGACCGTTTCAGTTAAATCA
The DNA here is from genome assembly GCF_009762305.2 of Zalophus californianus. Taxonomy (NCBI): domain Eukaryota; kingdom Metazoa; phylum Chordata; class Mammalia; order Carnivora; family Otariidae; genus Zalophus; species Zalophus californianus. Next base: position 96,945,291 of record NC_045600.1, read on the forward strand.
GCAGTAACAGATGAAGATTTTGAAAAGAGTAGTAGCTATGTCATAAATATGCAGAAGTTAAGATAAATAAATACCAAAGGAGCATGTTTCACATCTTATCAGATGTCAGAAATGTCCTTCCCCAATTCTCTAATTAGAAATGCATGCATTTTCATGATTTAAATATTCAGCTCACAAGGGGCATTCAATAAATATTTGCTGAAATCATTCATATTTAGAAAAAATGTTTATAGGGAAAACAAGTGTTTAATTCCACCAATTCACAAAAAGAGGTACTATTTTAACTGCTACTATACACTTATTCCAGTATGACACAGGAGTAATTAAGCAGAGCTGCTGTATAAAATTGAGGTTAAGGTATTTTGAAACAGTGTCACTGAGAAAACTTTTCAAAGCACTAGTAAGAGCAACACTGAGAAAAAAGGAATGATAAACTAAGCAAAAAGATAAATTTTAAGTTAAGAACTGATGATATAGTAAAATTAATTTTTTAAAAAGCTCATTTCACATTTAGGGTGTAGCATTACAATCATTAGAAAATAAGCTGTGGCTGGTAAAAACAGTGGAGACGAAAGGGGAGGACCCCACTATCCTTCTAAAGGGTATACCTACCCTTTCCCTGGCCCAATTTCTGCTTTTCATCAACAACTTGTGGAGGGGGGACAGGAGAGAGAAAGAAGTGACTTAAACTCTTTCGCACACACTCACTCAATAATCCCTCATCTTTTGACTCCCTTTTGATCACCTAAGTACCATTTTTTCTCTTCAAATCCAGCTCAAACTGTACTGCTCCCTCTTGGCCCCCAGCCTGGGCTCTGGCTTCTCAGCACCTGCACCCGAAAGCCTCTGCCAATGGCTCAAAGCTCAGCTGTCTCCCTCCTGCCAGGGTTTCTGGACAGGGAATGATTTCCAAGCAGCTGACTTACAAAAGGACATTTGTAACACAACCTGTTTTTAATAAGGAGACTATATTTATAAAAAACCAAATTCACCTTCAAAGGATGAAGATTAATCACCAAAGCTATTAAAAAAAATATAGCAGTGGTTGAGAACAAAATTTTAAGAGTCTAAAAATGTTTTGAGTAATGATATAATTGCTAAACTACTGAATACTTTCACAAAGGAAACATGTTTATATATGAAATTTTTAGTATTTAAAAAACACACCTTTCTTTACACTTATGCTTTGAAAATTCATTCATCCCATCATTCACCACTTCTTTCAGTCAGACCTTGTGAACAATGAGGAAAATAAGATCGAGAGGTTTCTTTTCCCATGATACCTCCTAATTCCTCAGCTTGTTCAAGTACTAATCTGGGTGTCAGTAGGGGTGAGAGAGAACACAGGAAGCTGAAGGGCCCATATCTTTTTTTTTTCTTCTGTTTTTGGCCCCTATCTTTTAAAACCTCATTTTGCCAGAAGATAAGAAGACAGCATGATTTAATGCAGTTAACCTGGGCTTTTGAGACCAACAAACTGGAATTCAAATCCTGGTCCCACTGCTTATCTGGCCATGGACAAATTACTTAACCTCCCCAAGCCTGTTTTCTGATCTGTAAAATGGGAATTAATATCACCTGTCTCACAGGACTGCTGGGGGGAAGAAATGAGGTAGCATATGCAGGCTACCTAACTAGATAAGGCTACACAAGTGCTCTCCTGTTCATGTGTAAGTGTAAGTGAGCAGCTTTAAGTCATACAGTTTATAATCTAGACAAAGAAAATCATGACAAAATTCTGGTAAGAGATTATTTTGCTGAAGTGAGTCCTCAATTGACAATAAGATGAAAAGATAGAACAATTATACACCCCCCACCAAATACATAAAGCGTCTGATAAATATAAACTGAAAGAAAAATAATTGTTAAAATTATTAAGATTTTAAAAAAAGTGAAGTTATTTAAGAAACTACAATTCTGGCTGGGAGAAATCTATTATAGATTTTAAATTATTTACATTTAATAATCAGAAGAATCATCTCTGGAAAACAAGTTTCACATTAATACATTTTTCACAGAAATTATAATTTCCTAGAGTAATAACAAAACTTACTCATTGTTCCTTAGGTTATTAAAAGGTGTGACTGAAATGAGACATTTAAAAAGCTGCAACAGAACAGGTACTTTACACAGCTACTAATTTAGGAGGGAGTTGTTTATTCCAATACTGTCAATTCCTGAAACTATGAAATGAAAAAAATCCCTACTTGAACAAAAATATTCATTAGAATGTATATTTTTAAAAAATCACTCTTGCTATTTTATAATAATGCTTCATATAGTTTGCTTTTTGTGACACGATACCTCTTACATTATCCAAAGATCATTTTGTTTATTAGTTTCTAACAGGAAGCTAGCAAGTCATTTTAAAAATTTAATCTTATCTAATATTTGTTAATTTAGACACACATGTATATTTAAAAGTACACATACATATATTCTTTAAATTTTAAAGTAGCAATGGAAAAATTAATATCAACTGGGAAATCATAAAAGTTTCATGTTTCAGCAGAGCAATATACTATAGAAAAACTACAGCTTTCAGCTTTATAATGAAATGACTATAATTATTACTATTTTTCTTGGCTCAACAAACCCATTTGAGCTTAGAGTTAAGTGAAGTGAGGGTAAACTCATACAAACACTAAAAAGACAAGAAAGTTCTCTGGAGAAACTCTTCTTTTGCTACCAACTCTAAAATGCAGTAACACCTCTGTCCCTTTCAGCTTTAGCTTGTTAGTGGCAATTTTGTACCTGGTGGTGCTGCTGCCATTACCGTTAGAGCTGCCATCGACTTGGTGCCTATATAATGACTTTTTACAAGGAAGCGTGCTAACTCCAAGACCGTGTCGAATGGCTGGCTTAACACTTTCTGGGCCCATTCACACACAAGACGGCAAGCAGAAGAGATAACTTCCTCATCAATATTTTGAAGCTGCCCAGAAGGTTCAGTTCCTTCCAACTAAACAAAGGAAAAAGGAAAAGTTAACTTATAAAAGAAAGTTCAGAGAAATTAAACTGAAGCACACTGAAGGCATGTATTCTTAATTAGAAGATGTAATCTAGATCTGTCAGGTCAAAGTCGTATAAAATGCCCTATTGGCAGGCATAGAAGAGCCGTGCAAATGTGAGGCCTATGCCTACACCACCGGCCAGGACACAGCCACCAGCAGCACTGGGACTGAAACATTGAAATGGTCGTTAAATATATATGAAGGCTAAGGGATCTTATGAATCTTTCTAAAACACTTTTCTGACATCAGTAAAACAAACTATGCCACTAGCTGTATTTTCTCTCCTTTGTACTTGTATTAGATATATTAAGTAAATCAAAAAGGGAAAAAAAAGACATCCATACTATATTACCCCACAACTTAATTTTTCCTGTTGACAATATATATATATAGTCAATGTACATCATGGATATATTTAGAAACCAGTTTAGACCTATGTTCCTCTTAATTTTGTCAATCATGTTGATGTAAATGCTATCTAATTTCATCAATCATGTTGATGTAAGTCAGATATGTTAAAATTTTTCAGCCACTGTTAAATTTTTTGTCTCATTTATTTTGTAAAAGGCATAGTTCCTGGTCCCTGGTTTTATCCAAATGAGACTATGCAGTATGCATTTCAATGCTGATATTAAGGTATAATTCTACTTATTAAAAAGCAAAGGCAGAATTCTTACCCCATCTCCAGTTTTGTGAAAATCAAGATTGGGCAGTGTTGGCATATGAACAAAGGCTTTTTTCCTTAGTCCACTGTAGCAATATGTAATAAACAGTTAAGGTCTAAAGCATTCTAAATTAAATGAACTGCTTATATATAATCACCATTTGAGAAGTAACCATATATGAAATAGGAATAAAATCAGCACGAGATAATACCTACTTTCAGAGTTCTTCAGTAAGAGAAACCTCAATATTATAAATTCAGGACACTTCCACTGTTTTGAAACTGGAATAGTCTCTGTACAATGTTACTGTCTTAAATAAAACAAATTATTCTCATCGCTATAGATTTTATGAATAAATGTTCCTAATAGGCTATGCCAACCATCAGTAACAAACAGGTCAGAAGGAAAGGAATATCCAGATGGAAACCTGGCACAGCACAGGGAAACTTTAGCTCAGGGCACTGGGACAAAAACAACTCTAGAGTGTCACAAGGGCTTTAACCTTTTCAGTTCTTTTTCCACTGAAACACACAGGATTATCGCCTGTAACATGCCAAAGACCCATCAAGACAGTTTTGCTTGTACTCAGAGAACAAGGATGGGTCATGCAACAAGGGAGCAGATCACCTGGAGCTGTTTCGGAAAAGCAGTGTCCCCTTCCTTCCCCTTTCCTCTCATTTCCACAGAAGTGGGTTTCTGTGCTTTGAAAAAGGCCAAGGGCTACGTAAAGAGAATTAATCTTTTTCTAATACAGAGACCCTCTATTTTACAGCCTTCTGCCAAGAATCAGAAGGACTTTAATAAATTCTTCATTTTCATTTCCTTCTGTTTGCTACTAAGTATGTCTCTGTCACAACAGGGACCTTTCCTATGCTCTGGCTTTAATTTTAATACAGGCTTTAAATGGTTGGCTGAAAAAATACTTTAAAGAGAATATATTCATCCAGGACAAGTTCCACAGGAATTTTTCCTGAGTGGTGTATATTTTGCCAAAGAGATCCCAACGTTTCTAAATTACGGGAAGAAGACAGCTAACCTCTTTCTCCATTTTTACTGATATGATTTACAATAGCTGCACTGTGACCTATCTCAGTTAATTCTTATTGTTAAAGAAAAGGAGATTGGACCATTAAGAACACACATTACAGTGACAGAATATGGTGAAATCTATCATAATCCTAAAACCACTATTTGTTATTTCTCTTGCAGTTTGATATATAGCCAGGAAAATAATGTTTGCAATTATTCTAAGAACTTTGAGTTGTTTATATTTGTTGACTTAAATTTACTTCTAAATATAGTTGCTAGTTGAACTACAACAGCAGATGTTCTAAGTGATTACTAAAGAGAGTACTAAAAACCATTCTGGTAAAGGATATTTAGATTTGCCTCTTGTGCCCAGACGACGTGCCTTCATGTTTGGAAAGACATTTTTCATGATCTTTCCAAAGTCAGCAGCACTTAATGGATGGTAACCAAGATTGTCACAATAGCTCCTGCAAAAGAAGGAGGGACCAATTTAGAGCAACAGAACTCAGAGTTACACAGGACAGTGCTATTTCAATACAATTTGACCACTTTAACAAAATTAAAAACCACATCTTCAAGTCATTCACCATAAATTTCACTGATCATAACTCTTTGGAGACTAACTCAGGCTTAGTTAGCTTGTTTCATCCTCAAGGTATACAGTACCATTGCTTTCAACAGCATCCAAAAAAACTCACTGTAAGAGATACCCCAGTACAAAGTTTTCCAATTATAATCCAACCCTGTACTCTGAGATGAGTATATCCGGCTCAACCAGTAGGGCTCTACATTTCCACAAAGTATCAAATTCATATACTGAGATAATTTCCAACATACACATTACATAAGTCAGACAGCAGAAACAAAACTATATAATTTAAAATAGAAACATGATATATTAGGCCTAAAAGAGACCTTAGGGATCATCTATACCAACACTCTCATTTTACTGATAAGGGAAAAAAATGAAGGCACAGAGAGAGATTCCAAAGGTCCAGTGTTCTTTCTTTACCCCCACCACTTCTATTATTGCCAGGAAAAGATACTTTGTAAAACAGTAACTTCAAGTGGGAACAGGGATACAAGGCAAGTCTTAACTGCTACTGGAATCCAGTCATAGGTAAAGAGCCAATCCCTCCTGTACCAGTTCAGCAGCAGGCCAAGGCTACCGAGGCCTGTGAGAGAACCACTACCTGAGGAACACCAAAGAGGACATCAGAGGAATTCCATGGGAATCCAGTCATATTTCCCCACCTCACCTCTTATTTCAGCACTGACCAGAGCAGCTTCTTGATAATGTCATGCAGTGGAGAGCCAAAAAGAGATTTAAGAAACAAAGGAAAACAACTGAAGACCTGTGAACAGGGTATAATGATTAACTGGGACTTCAGTTCCTGTAGACTGCTGAATATACTAGCCTTGCTAGTAGGAAAAAATATTATATATACTTACATGTATATTTATATTGTATTATCTATGTGACATAAATATATATAAGTATACATTTATATTATGCAATACATTCCTGAAGTGACCTGAATTTAAGAAGTCAAATTGGGTGAGACTTAGGAGCAGGTAGGGACCTTGGGGAGCCTTAACAGAGACACTAGGGTCAGGTTTTGGAGCCAATGGTATTATTCTTGATTGTGCCCTTCCTATATCCACACCAAATTCCACATATCTCTGGTGCAGGTGTGGGGAGAGAGGAGCTGCCCAGCAAACACATTCTCAGCAATGTTGAAGAGGAGGGAGAAAGGAAAGGAGCTAACATGCATTGAGAATTCCCCTGACAGGAAATATTAGATTAAATATGTCATATTTAACTTGAGACTACATGTAATACTCTGAGTGGTTCAGGGGTCAAGCTTGAAGGTACAGAGTGAAGAGGTGACTATTTTCCAGTTTTGACAATTTAAATGAATTGTATCAAATCATAACCATTTCAGTATCAAGTTAAATCAGTCATTTTTATGGTTTAAATCAGCCCAGAAAGAAAATTAGATGACGTTCTTTTGCACCTCAGGGACTTCACACGTTCCCTCTACCTGGAAAAATTACTTTTCTTATTCTTCAAGTCCTAGCTGGAATGTTATTTCAGAAGTGTCTCGAACAACTCCCCTATCTAAAGCAGCGCCCTCCTGTGACACCTCACCGTATTTATCAGTGTACTCTGTTTTTTTTCTTCTCATGACTTATAATAATTATGTAACAGCCAATTTCCTTGTTGTTTGCTTCCTCCATTAGGCTGTATGTACAACCAGGGCAGTGATCATAACTATCTGGTTCACCACTGTACTGTCAGCATTAAGAACAAGATTTAAGAGTCACATTAAATTTTGACATAATATTATGTCATGCTTAAAACAAGAAACTTTAAAGAAACACATAAGGCAATAAGGAAAACAATGTCCACTGAGCTCCTATGATAGCAATGGCATATATATGGGCCTAAAGAACCAGACACCAAATAAAGAGAAGCAGGGCAATGAGTCTAATGAGAAAGGTAATACAGCCATCCTATTCTCCCTCTGGGATTTAGGTTTTCATGGTTTTTCATTATATTAGTGTACCAAATTTTTTTACTTTGGCAAAAGGGATCTGTGAAAGGCTGGCAAAGTAAAGTATCCAGATGATCACTACAGAGTTTGCTTGCTAAATCCTGAGTGTGACTTCAGAATGTGAAATGTTTTTTGATTCTTACTTATTCCATTAAAAGAGAGGAATTCTGGGGTGCCTGGTGGGTTCAACTGGTAGAGCATGTGACTCTTGATCTTGGGGTCATGAGATTGAGCCCCATGTTGGGTGTAGAGATTACTTATTTTATTTTATTTTTTTAATAAGGAGGACATGTAAAAGAGAGGAATTCCTCTTTTGGAAGGTTTTTTTTTTTTTTTTTTTTTTTTACAATTACCTTATCTTCAATATACTCTTTAGTGGATAAGTATAAAAAGTACCTTGTAGACATATAAACAGCTCAAATTACTCCTCCTAAAAAAATAGTAAGCAATGTTAAGAATAAAATTGCTTAATGATTCAAAATTCTATACTTTGACATCTTATATGTCAAAGAGAAAATAAAGAGAGTCCCAAATTAAAAGCAACCATACTGGAGCAGGTCCTCAATTTCTTTAATTTTATGAACTCTCAGAACTGGCAATGAGTTCAGAAGTTGTATAGTTCAACTTCTCCTAAATGATGGGTTACATCAATGTGAACACTTCCCCTGATAGGGAGGGCTCTAGATTGTAAGATGGTCTATTCAATTTTTAGTGGTTCTAATTTTCAAAGAAAAAGGATTTCATTATTAGAGCCCATTCTCCATTGGGAAGATATAGATATTCAATGATTTTGTTTTAATCTGAGGAAATATTTTTAGGTTACCTATCATAATTTTGAAACCAGTGCTATGTAACAAGCCACAGATTATTCCAGGTCATGTGGAGATCTTGGTTATTTACATCTGGTTTTCCTGGTTCATAACTTTAACTGCAGGTTGATCAAGCAATATATGGTGTCAGTTATGGTCAGAATGGCTAAAATTAACAACTCAGGAAACAACAGATGTTGGTGAAAATGTGGAGAAAGGGGAACCCCTTTATACTGTTGGTGGGAATGCAAACTGGTACAGCCACTCTGGAAAACTGTATGGAGGTTCCTCACAAAGTTAAAAATAAAAATACACTACAATTCAGCAATTGCACTACTAGGTATTTATCCAAAGGATATAAAAATAGTGATTTGAAGGGCACATGCACCCCAATGTTTATAGCAGCACTATCCATAATAGCCAAAACATGGGAAAAGCCCAAATGTCCATCAACTGATGAACGGATAAAGATGTGGTGTAAACACACACACACACAATATTACTCAGTCATCAAAAAGAATGAAATCTTGCCATTTGCAATGATGTGGATGGAAATAGAGTGTATATGCTAAGTGAAAGAAGTCAGTCAGAAAAAGACAAATACCATAAGATTTCACACATATATGGAATTTAAGAAATAAAACAGATGAACACAGGGGAAGGGAAGAAAAATAAAATAAGATAAAGACAGAGGGAGACAAACCAAAAGAGACTCTTTTTTTAAAAAAAAAAGATATTTATTTATCTGACAGAGAGAGAGATAGCAAGCACACAAGCAAGGGGGGAGCAGCAGAGGGAGAGAGAGAAGCAGGCTCTCCGCTGAGCAGGGAGTCTGACGCAGGGATCAATCCCAGGACCCTGGGATCATGACCTGAGCCAAAGGCAGATGCTTAACCGACTGAGCCACCCAGGCTCCCCAAGAGACTCTTAACTGTAGAAAACAAACTGACGGTTGCTGGAGGGGAGGTGGGGGGGGTGCAGGGTAAATGGGTGATGGACATTAAGGAGGGCATGTGATGTAATGAGCACTGGGTGTTATATGCAACAGATGAGTCACTAAATTCTATATCTGAAATTCATAGTCCACTATATGTGAACTTGAATTTAAATAAAATCTTGAAAGAAAAAAAGGATATGGTGTCAGTTAATACTTAACTCAGTGTCAGATTATATTTCAACATCCGCAAATCAATCAACGTGATACAATACATTAACAAAAGAAAGAACAAGAATCATATGATCCTCTCAATAGATGCAGAAAAAGCATTTGACAAAGTACAGCATCCTTTCTTGATCAAAACTCTTCAGAGTATAGGGATAGAGGGTACATACCTCAATATCATAAAAGCCATCTACGAAAAACCTACAGCGAATATCATTCTCAATGGGGAAAAGCTCAGCTTTTCCCCTAAGGTCAGGAAGGCGGCAGGGATGTCCACTCTCACCACTGCTATTCAACATAGTATTAGAAGTCCTAGCCACAGCAATCAGACAACAAAAAGAAATCAAAGGCATCCAAATCGGCAAAGAGGAAGTCAAACTCTCACTCTTTGCAGATGATATGATACTCTATGTGGAAAACCCAAAAGACGCCACCCCAAAACTGCTAGAACTCATACAGGAATTCAGTCAAGTAGCAGGCTATAAAATCAATGCACAGAAATCAGTGGCATTCCTATACACCAACAAGACAGAAGAGAGACAAATCAAGGAGTCGATCCCATTCACAATTGCACCCAAAACCATAAGATACCTAGCAATAAATTTAACCAAAGAGGCAAAGGATCTGTACTCAGAAAACTATAAAATACTCAGGAAAGAAATTGAAGAAGACACAAAGAAATGGAAAAACGTTCCATGCTCATGGATTGGGAGAACCAACATTGTGAAGATGTCAATGCTACCTAGAGCAATCTACACATTCAATGCAATCCCCATCAAAATACCATCCACTTTTTTCAAAGAAATGGAACAAATAATCCTAAAATTTGTATGGAACCAGAAGAGACCCCGAATAGCCAGAGGAATATTGAAAAAGAAAAGCAAAGCTGGCGGCATCACAATTCCGGACTTCCAACTCTATTACAAAGCTGTCATCATCAAGACAGTATGGTACTGGCACAAAAACAGACACATAGATCAATGGAACAGAATTGAGAGCCCAGAAATGGACCCTCAACTCTATGGTCAACTTATCTTTGACAAAGCAGGAAAGAATGTCCAATGGAAAAAAGACAGTCTCTTTAACAAATGGTGTTGGGAAAATTGGACAGCCACATGCAGAAGAAGGAAACTGGACCATTTTCTTACACCACACACAAAAATAGACTCCAAATGGTTGAAAGACCTAAACGTGAGACAGGAGTCCATCAAAATCCTAAAGGAGAACACAGGTAGCAACCTCTTCGACCTCAGCCGCAGCAACTTCTTCCTAGAAACATCGCCAAAGGCACAGGAAGCCAGGGCAAAAATGAACTATTGGGATTTCATCAAGATAAAAAGCTTTTGCACAGCAAAAGAAACAGTCCACAAAACCAAAAGACAACCGACAGAATGGGAGAAAATATTTGCAAATGACATATCAGATAAAGGGCTAGTATCCAAAATCTATAAAGAACTTATCAAACTCAACACCCAAAGAACAAATAATCCAATCAAGAAATGGGCAGAAGACATGAACAGACATTTTTCCAAAGAAGACATCCAAATGGCCAACAGGCACATGAAAAAGTGCTCAACATCGCTCGGCATCAGGGAAATCCAAATCAAAACCTCCATGAGATACCACCTCACACCAGTCAGAATGGCTAAAATTAACAAGTCAGGGAACGACAGACGTTGGCGGGGATGTGGAGAAAGGGGAACCCTCCTACACTGTTGGTGGGAATGCAAGCTGGTGCAACCACTCTGGAAAACAGTATGGAGGTTCCTCAAACAGTTGAAATTAGAGCTACCATTCGACCCAGCAATTGCACTACTGGGTATTTACCCCAAAGATACAAATGTAGGGACCCGAAGGGGTACGTGCACCCCAATGTTTATAGCAGCAATGTCCACAATAGCCAAACTGTGGAAAGAGCCAACATGTCCATCGACAGACGAATGGATAAAGAAGATGTGGTATATACACACAATGGAATATTATGCAGCCATCAAAAGGAATGAGATCTTGCCATTTGCAACGACGTGGATAGAACTGGAGGGTGTTATGCTGAGTGAAATAAGTCAATCAGAGAAAGACATGTATCATATTACCTCACTGATATGAGGAATTCTTAATCTCAGGAACAAACTGAGTGTTACTGGAGTGGTTGGGGGTGGGAGGGATGGGGTGGCTGGGTGATAGACACTGGGGAGGGTATGTGCTACGGTGAGCACTGTGAATTGTGCAAGACTGTTGAATCACAGATCTGTACTTCTGAAACAAATAACGCAACATATTTTAAGAAAAAAGAAAAAGAAGAAGATAGCAGGAGAGGAAGAATGAAGGGGAGTAAGTCGGAGGGGGAGACGAACCATGAGAGATGATGGACTCTGAAAAACAAACTGAGAGTTCTAGAGGGGAGGAGGGTAGGGGGATGGGTTAGCCTGGTGATGGGTATTAAAGAGGGCACATTCTGCATGGAGCACTGGGTGTTATGAACAAACAATGAATCATGGAACACTACATCAAAAACAAATGATGTAATATATGGTGATTAACATAACAATAAAAAAATTTAAAAAAAATGGGAAGGAACAATGGTACGTTCATAGGATAACCAACATTCTAATGCCATTCTTAAAATGAGATCTTTTTTTATCTCATTTTTTTTTTATAGTACACTTTCAAGACTTTGAAATTAATCCTAACTTTCAACATGATCATCAACACATCACTCAAAATCTTTGGTAGCAAGTCAATGTTTAATGTTTATTCATGCCATTTACAAATTAACTATAAAAGTTAAACAATTACTTAAAGTTACAAAAATATAAACAAAAGTCATAGAAGATTAGGGGCAAAAATACAGCCTTAGGTTACCGAACCATACCTGGACATTTTTGAGTGCTCTGTATGCATTACATTATTTAATTCTCCCAATGACCTTGAGGCAGGTTATTTTTTTTTTATTGTGCAGAGTTGTTTTTATACTCCTCTGAATCTCAAAACCATTAAATAGGAGCTCCTGTTTTCTTATAGATGTAAAAAAAAAAAAAAATGGCCATAGCATACTTTATATGCACACATATTTCACTACATGTAAAATATATATGCATTATTTATAGTGCTGGAATTCAATAAATGTCGATTGATGAGGATGGTGATACAATAGTCTCTAAAATGCACTTGAACTGTTTCACTGCAATAGCACATTACTACCTATAAAAAGTGTGATGCAAAAAGGTCACCCTATACTACCAGGTAGAAAATCAAGGAAGATAGCATTACATGTGTATAAAATGTTATAAAGTATAACTCCTTTTATTTATAAGAACATACACTTATAATGGGTAGCAAAAATTTGAAATGGCATAGTGTCAGCCATGGATTGCTACAATTCATGGCATACTATTGTCTTCATGCATGATTTCAAGATCCATACTTTGGATACCCTTCACCCATTTCTCCCATCCCCCCAACCCTTGCCTTTTGCAACCACCAGTCAGTTCTCTGTATCTATGGACTATTTATTTTTTTATTTTTTTAGGTTCCACATATGAGAGATCATATAGTGTTTATCTTTCTGTCTTACTTCACTTAGCATAATGCCTGCAAGGGCATCATACATTATCTGAATTGGCAAGATTTCACTTGTTTCTTTGGTGAATAATATTTGTGTATGTGTGTGCACCAGAATTTCTTCATCCATTCATCCATCAATGGACACTTAGGTTGTTTCTGTATCTTGGCTCTTGTAAATAATGTGAGGAACATGGGGATGTATTTATCTTTTTGCATTAGTGTTTTCATTTTTGGACAAGTACCCAGAAGTGCATCATATGGTAGTTCTACTTTTAATGTTTTGAGGAATCTCCATATTTTTTTCGATAGAGACTGCCTGCACCAATTTACATTCCCTTTTTTTCCCATTACCTCACCAACACTTGTTTCTTGTTCTTTTGATAACAGCCATTCTAACAGGTGTGAGGTGATATACCTCATTTTGGTTTTGATCTGCATTTCCCTGATGATTAATGATTGAGCAACTTTTCATGTATCTGTTGGCCATCTGTATGTCTTCTTGGGAAAAATGTCTGTTTAGATCTTCTGCTCATTTTTAAAAATCAGTTTGCTTTTTGCTACTAAGTTGTAGGAGTTCTTTATATATTTTGGATATTTTCCCCTTGTAAGATACATGATTTGCAAATATTTTCTCACATTCGGTAGGTTGCCCTTTTGTTTTGTTAAGCTTCCTCCGCTGTGCAGAAGCATTTTAGTTTGACATAGTCTCGTTTATTTCTCCTTTCATTGCTTTTACTTTTGGTGTCAGATTAAAAAAAAATCATTGTTGAGACTTATGTCGAGCTTTACTGCCTATGTTTTCTCCTAGGAATTTCATGGTTTCAGGTCTTATGTTCAAGTCTCTAATTTTGAGTTGGTTTTCATGTATGGTCTAAGACAGTAGTCCAGTTTCATTCTTGGTCATGTGGCTATCCTGTTTTCCCAACACTATTTATTGAAGAGACTGTCCTTAACCCATTGTATATTCTTGGCTTCCTTTGTCATAAATAACTGACCATATATGCACGGGTTTATTTCTGAGCTCTCTACTCTGTTCCAGTGATCCATGTGTCTGTTTTTATGCCAATACCATACTGTTTTAATTACTAGACTTTTAACAGAGTTTGAAATCAGGGAGTGTGATGCCTTCAGCTTTGTTCTTCTTGGGGTCTTTTGTGGTTCCATACAAATTTTAGGACTATTTGTTCTATTTCTGTGAAAAATGCCATTAGAAATTTCATAGGGATTTCACAGGGACTGCATCAAATATGTAGATTATTCTGGGTAGTAGAGACATTTTAACAATATTATTTGTTCCTATCCATGAGCATGGAATATCTTTCCATTTGTTTGTGTCTTCAATTTTTTCCTTAATGTTTTGTAGTTTACAGTATACAGGTCTTTCACCTCCTTGTCTAAATTTATTCCTAGGTATTTATTCTTTCCAATAGAATCATAATTAAGACGGTTTTCTTAAGTTCTGATAGTTCATTATTAGTGTACAGAAACACAACAGATTTTTGTATATTGATTTTATATCCTGCAACATTAGTGAATTCGTTTATTAGTTCTAACAGCTCACTGATGGAGTCTTTAGGGTTTTTGATATAAAATATCACATCATCTGCAAACTGTTTTACTTATTTTTCAAACTGGATGCTTTTAATTTCTTTTTCTTGCCTAATTGCTCTGGCTAGGACTTCCAATACTATGTTGAATAAAGTACCAAGAATGGACATACGTGTCTTGTTCCTGATCTTACACAATGATGTTAGCTGTGGGCTTGTCATATATGGCCTTTAATAATAAAGGCCATATATGAAGCATGTTCCCTCTATACCCACTTTGTTGAGGGTTTTTATCATGAATGGATATTGAATTCTATCAAATGCTTATACTGCATTTAATGAGTCAATCATGATTTTTATCCCTCAATTTATTAATGTGGCATATCACAAGTTGATTGATTTGCAGATACTAAACCATCCCTGCATCCCTGGAATAAATTTTTGATAGGTATGTACTTACTGCCATCTTGTTAATTGTTTTTCTGGCTGTTTTTGTAGTTTCTCTCTGTTCTTTTCTTCTTCCCTCACTCTCTTTGTGGTTTGATGGCTTTCTTTAGAAGTATGTTTATACTGCTTTCTCTTTATCATGAGTATTTACTATAGGTTTTTGCTTTGTGGTTACCAGAAGGCTTACATATAACAACTTATCTCTACAGTAGTCTATTTTAAGTTCATAACAACTTATTTGATCACATTTTAAAGCTCAACATCTTTACTCTTCCCCTTCCATGTTTTATGTTATATCTTTCTATCATCTGTATCCCTTGATTATTGTAATCATAGTTATTTTTACTTTTGTCTTCTACACTTCACACTAACTTTATGATTATTCCACTACCTTTAGTATATATTTGCCTTTCCAGTGAGATTTACTCTTTCATATGTTTTGTTGTTATTAGTTAATGTCTTTTCTTTTCCACTTAAAGAAGTCCCTTTAACATGATTTAGTGGTAATGAACTCCTTTAGCTTTTGTTTCTCTGGAAATCTCTTTATCTCTCCTTCACATCTCAATGATAACTTTGCCAGTAGAGTGTTTTTGATTGGAAATGTTTTTCTTTTAGCACATTGAATATATCCTGCCACTGACTTCTGGCCTGCAAATTTTCTGCTGACGAATTTGATGAGTCCTATGGGGGGGGGGGGGAGGAGTTCCTTTTTATGTAACAAGTTGCTTTTCTTTTGCTGCTTTAAAAATTCTCTCCTTGTCTTTAAACATTTTAATTATAATGTATCTTGGTGTGGGTCTATGAGTTCATCTTAATTTTAAGTCTCTGGGTTTCCAGGATCTGGGTATCTGTTTCCTCCTCATGTTAGGGAGGTTTTCAGCCATTATTTCTTCAAATAAGAAATTTGCCCCTTTCTCTAGCTCTTTTCTTCTGTGACTCTTAATAATGTGAATATTAGTCTCCTGATTTTGTCTAATAAGTCCCTTAAGATATCACTGTCTCATTCTTTTTTGTATTTGCTGCTCTGATTGGGTAAGTTCTATTGCCTTATCTTCAAGCTCACTGATCTTTTCTTCTGCTTCATTTAGTCTGTTGTTGAACCCCTCTAGTGTATTTTTCAGTTTGGTTACGGTATTCAGTTCTGTGACTTCTACTTGATACTTTCTTATGTTTCCCATCTCCTTGATGAAGTTCTCACAATGTTCATCCATTATTCCCCCAAGTTCAGTGAGCATCTTTATGATCATTACTTGAATTCTTTGTCAGGTAAATTACTTATGTCTGAAAAAGTTTTTCTTTTTCTGAGGTTTTATCTTATTCTTCCATTTGGAACATATTCCTCTTTTTCATTTTGCTCTACTCTGTGTCGGTTTCTATGCATTAGATAAAACAGTCACCTCCCCGCTGTCTTGAAGGAGTGGTCTCATGTAGGTGAACCTTGTTGTTCAACCCTGCCCTACCTCTTGGCTATCCCAAACTTTTGTGCTTGTCCAAGTAGTCTGTTATATTTTTAATAGCTCCGGATAGTTAAGTAGATGCCAAGACCTGTCAGTGTCCCGAAAAGGAGGATTTCAACAGCTAGAATCAACTAATGAGAAGCCAGATCATTAGGTAGCAGTTTTTAAAAGTATGCAAACATACATAGTCCTGTGAGACTACAAGTGTAGCCCCAATGGCCAACAGAGCCAGCAATCTGGAGGTGTCCTTTGGGTGACAATTGCAAAAATTAGGGCTGCTGATGAGTCTGCAACCCCTCTTCTGAAAGATACTAGTGAGCTGCAGCAAGACAGAGGGAGACTGTGGCGTCCACAGCCTCCATTCTTCGAGACCAGTTCCATAGACCATTAGATGTATGTCAAACCTGAATCTGCACCTCAGATCAAAGTTCCAGGACAAGCAAAGAGGCCTCCTACATAGAAAGACTGGGAAGTGTGCCCCAGTGTGCTGTCTGTGTAGTGCCTTGGAAGTGGAAGCCTTCTAAGAACTGTCTCTCCATTTGGCACAGTTCTGTGAGACCCAAGAATTCAAGACCCTTGGCCATCAGAGCCAAGTGATCAAGGGGTATCCCCTGGGTGGCAGATCCAAAAACTGAGGCACCAGACATAAAACCAAGGTGTCAGACATGTGTAAAAATTCCCTTTGGGAGACACTGGTACTCTGGAACACAACAGAGGGAAAGTGCAGATAGTGCTTGCCCTCAGATCACTGAAAAGGATTACAGTTAACCCTTAGATGCATATTTAATTAGAAGCCTGCTCCATAGGCCGCAGCCATAATTAGCTAATAGATCTCCTCAGAAAAACCTACCCTCTTGCTATGCCCTGGGGCTAACAGTTGTTTAAGAATTCTTTTTCCATTGGTGACAGTCCTTTGGGACGCATGAATGTTAGACCCCACTGGCTACCAGATCCAGATGATGTGGAGGTGTTCCCTGGCAACAGCTGTAAAAGTCAGGGCACCAGAAAAGGGTATAAGCTCCTTTTTGGGTGACATTGATTATTACAGTCCCCTGGGACCAGGAATGCAGCTTCCTGGACTCCAGAGGCAGCTGATCAAGAGGTATCCCATGAACAGCAGGTACAAAAATCAGAATACTGAATGTGTATAGAAGTTCTCATCTAGGAAATACAGGTGCTCTGGAGCACAGCAAAGAGAGGGTGGCAAAGATGGTGTCTACTAGTCTTTGTCCCTATATACTGTTCCAGCAGGATCTTAGATGTGTATGTTAAATTAGATGCCTGTCCCTTAGGCTGATACTCTAATAAAAGCAGGTAAGCCTCCTTTACTTTAAGCAGTCTGCTGCCTCTGAACCCAGGCTGTGTGTGGGTGAGTCCAAACGTGTCTTTAAAAGCTTTGTCTCAAATTCCTAGTCTTGTGGATCTTGAGACATGAGCCCCGTTGGTTTTCAAATTTAGATGTTTTGGGAGCTTATCTCTCAGGTTTAAGTTTTGAGTCTTAAAAGCTGGGGTGCCCAATGTGGGGTTCAACCCCTTTGCTCCTCATGGAGGAGCTCTGGGTTTTGAATTCCCTTCTAATTATGGGTTGCCAGACTGAGAGTGGGGTTTATGGGCAGACTGTGTCCTAGACTCTCCTACCCATTTCAATGTGGTTTTCTTCACACTTGCCTGATGTGTATGTGTAATCATCCCTCAGCCAATCTTTAGTTTTTTAAGAAGAATATTTTCCATATGTAGCTGTAGACTTAAGTGTGTCCATGGAAGGAGGTGAGTTTAGGACCTTCCTACATCACTATCATGAAGGCTTCTCCTCAGGTATTTTTATTATACACATTTTAGAGATGAGGAACTTCACACAGAAGTGAATCTGAAAAGAATTTAGTTACCAAGCCTAACCCACTCATCTTACAGATGAGAAACTATTGCTAATTAGGGACTATAAGCAAACTGAATGCTTGGAAGGCAACCAAAATTATATCATTAAATTTTTTTCCAACATTTACAAAGAGAAGAATTTTTTTAACTTCTTTTTAAAGTACTCTCTACACCTAACATGGGGCTCAAACTCACAACCCCAAGATCAAGAGTCGCATGCTCTACTGAGCCAGCCAGATGCCCCTAAAGAATTTATTAAAAATTATTAGGGGCGCCTGGGTGGCTCAATCATTAAGCGTCTACCTTTAGCTCAGGTCATCCCAGGGTCCTGAGATTGAGCCCCGCATTGGGCTCCCTGCTCAGTGGGAAGCCTGCTTCTCCCTCTCCCTCTGCCTGCCACTTCTCCTGCTTCTGTGCACGTGTGCTCTCTCTGTCAAATAAATAAATAAAATCTAAAATAAATAAATAAATAAATAGATAAAAATTATTAATTTTAGGGGTGCCTGAGTGGTATAGTCAGTTAAGCACCTCTTTGTTTTGGCTTTGTGATCTCGGGGTTGTAGGATCAGCACAGAGTCTGCTTGGGGTTCTTTCTCCCTCTCCCTCTGCCCCTCCCCCATCCAAAATAAATAAAATAAATCTTTAAATTAAAAAAGGAAAAAATTATTAATTTTCTACTAAAAGCCTTTTTTCTGCACAAGATCCACACTGTTATTTTGGTGAGGCTTAACACTCATGTATTACAGATGTTAACAAATAGTATGGGAATTTAGAGAGGTCTCAAAGACATAGCAGAATTATATTCCCTTAAAAGTATTAATCAAACAATACATTTTCTAGGTAATCTGGAAAACAAATGAGGTAAAAGTAATATGGTCAAACATCTAATTAGCTTGAGCCTTTGAAAAGTGGAACAGTTGTTGAAATTCTCTAATATTTTTAAGGTACAATGAGCTCTTGAGATTCTTGAGAGAAAACTCTTTGAAAGTACATAACCTTGTGGGGCGCCTGGCTGGCCCAGTCGTTAAGTGTCTGCCTTCAGCTCAGGTCATGATCTCAGGGTCCTGGGATCGAGCCCCACATCGGGCTTCCTGCTCTGTGGGAAGCCTGCTTGTCCCTCTCCTACTCCCCCTGCTTGTGTTCCCTCTCTCGCTATCTCTCTGTCAAATAAATAAAATCTTTAAAAAAAAAAAGTTCATAACCTTGATCATAAACAGATTTGATTTTTCTTATTGTTTCATATTCTGGGGAGAATAATATTACACAGCTAAGTCTGATGCATAAAGTCCACCGGGCTCTGGTATTTGGAGGGAACACTTACAGAACACTTGAGAAGTACACAGCGTAATGTATGTGATGGTTTGGTGTCTCAGAGGTCAGCATAGATGGAAAATCACAGTGTAAGTTTGTTAGGTTAGTTATAGTGTCTTTTAGCCTAAACCTTAGAAAGAAATTTAGAGTTGTTAGTAATACTATTAAGCCAAGCTTAGACTAAGATAAAATATCACTTTTGAAATTCAGGTAATCTTATTTTTGTGGTAAGCAACTAATACAGAAACAATATATCTGAAAGATTACTTTGTTTGAAGTCAACAAAATTAATTTTAAAAGAGTTAAATTATAATATACATGTAAGTAAATATCATGTATGGCCTTATTAACCAGGTGTTTCCTTCCAACTTGCCTTTCCCTTTTCAAGGAATTATTACCCATGTTTTTTTTAAACCAAATTTTTTCATTAACATAATGTATTATTTGTTTCAGGAGTACAGGTCTGTGATTCATCAATCTTATACAATTCACAGCGCTCACCATAGCACAAAGCCTCCCCAGTGTCCATCACCCAGCCACCCCATCCTTCCCACCCCCCTCCACTCCAGCAGCCCTCAGTTTGTTTCCTGAGATTGAGTCTCTTATGGTTTGTTGCCCCCTCTGGTTTCGTCTTGTTTCATTTTTCCCTCCCTTCCCCTATGATCCTCTGTCTTGTTTCTCAAATTCCTCGTATCAGTGAGATCATATGATACATCTTTCTCTGATTGACTTATTTTGCTTAGCATAATACCCTCTAGTTTCATCCACATCATTGCAAATGGCAAGATTTCATTTTTTTGATGGCTGCATAATATTCCATTGTGTGTGTGTGTGTGTGTGTGTGTGTGTATATATATACACATATACACACACCACATCTTCTTTATCCATTCATCTGTTAATGGACATCTTGGCTCTTTCCAGAGTTCGGCTATTGTGGACATTGCTGCTATAAACACTGGGGTGCATGTGCTCCTTCAGATCACTACATTTGTATCTTTTTATTAGCCATGATTTTAATTTTTTTAAGATTTATTTATTTATTTTAAAGAAAAAGAGAGAGAGCGTGCGTGCACAGGGGGAGGGGCAGAGGGAGAGGGAATCTTGAGCAGACTCCCTACTGAGTTCAGAGCCCAATCTGATCTCATGACCCAGAGATCACGACCTGAGATAAATCAACAGAGCCAGACACTCAACCAATTGAGCAACCCAGGCACCCCAATTATTACACATGATTTTAGGTAGTAATCCCAAGAAAAAAAGGAATTTGTGTCTGTAACTATTTAATCATTATAAAAAAGTTAATATTTGGGGCGCCTGGGTGTTTCAGTCGGTTAAGTATCTGCTTTCAGCTCAGGTCATGATCTCAGGGTCCTGGGATCAAGCCCCACATGGGTCTCCCTGCTCAGTGAAGAGTTGGCTTCTTCCTCTTCCTCTGCCACGCCCCCCAGCTCATCCTTTCTCTCTCTCAAATAAATAAAATCTTTAAAAAAAGTTAGTATTTCTTTTATTACTTCTTAAGAAAGGCTTGATTTCTCACTACTGCCTGTGAGAGCCATTTAAACCAACTATCCTTTTGGTCAATTTGGATTGTACTGATCACACTCTATGTAATGCTAACTTTTTTGGTACCCTTACTTTTATTTTTGAATTGCTTCAGTTCTTTATTTTAAATTAATCTAATATAAAATGTTCAGATTTTATGAATATAGATAGTAACTGCCTATAGTTTAAGAACAAACAAAAACATTGAAGCACCAGGCCTTGGCTCAATGAATTCCTGATTAACCATCTCTTTTCTCTCAATTTCCATCCAAATCCAATTTTACTACACTATACTAATAGTTCTTCAATAGTTTCAAACATTTCTGAAATGTTAGTAAGAGGATAAATTCAGACAGGAACAAGGTTGTCTACATTAAAAACAAACAAACCAATAAGCTCCAATATCATTTTGTATAATCATACCATTTTGTAGATGAGGCAACTAATGAACAGAGACGTAAAGATCATTTGCAAGGGTAGTTAATTAGTGAGTGGTTCTTTATACCACTGATAAGCCAAGCAGCTTTATATAATGGGTATTTAATATGTACTGAATGGTGGCACTGCAAAATCTTGAAAACGCTCCTTTTTTTTAAAGATTTATTTATTTGAGAAAGAGAGAGCTCACATGTGAGTGGAGGGAAGGGCAGAGGGAAAGAATCTCAAGTAGACTCCCTCCTGAGTGCGGAGCCCCACACAGGGCTGGATCTCACAACCCTGGGATCATGACCTGAGTGGAAATCAAGAGATGGCTGCTTAACTGACTGAATAGCCCAGGTACCCCAAGGCTCTTTTTTTTTTTAAAGATTTTATTTATTTATCTGGGGGTGGGGGAGAGAGCACAAGCATGAGCAGAGGGAGAAGCAGGCCGCCTCCAGGGAGCCCGATGTGAGGCTGGATCATAGGGTCCTGAGATCATGACCTGAACTAAAGGCATATGCTTAACCAACTAATCCACCCAGGCGCCCCCTCCAAGGCTCCTTCTTAAGAATACTCATCAGTTTCCAATTAGATTTGCTGCATAAAATCTCAAATCAATACACACATATAGATATAACATGTACAGCATGGCATTCTTCTAGAAACTATGTCAGCAGAAAATGAGATATATTTAACTCGCCTTTAATGTTTACATAGGAGAGAAAAATGGACAAAGATTTAAATACATTCTCAAAAAGAGCATAGAACCAATTGGCCAAAGACACATATAAAAAAGGCCCTCAACTTTAGTTATCAAAGAAAGGCATATGAAAACCCAAATTGGGAAAAAAAAAAGCCCCCCATGTTCAGATAATATAGAATGAACAAAGAACATATATTCATAAATGGAAGAGTGAACAGCTATCAGAATGAGTCAAACCCACACAAAACAAAATGCATGAAACTTACAAAACATGTTGAGTAAGAAAGAACATAGATACCAAATTCGTGTATACTTTCATTCATATAATATTGAAAAATAAATAAAGCCAGGAAAGCAGTTACTCTTGTCAGGTTTATACAAAATAAGATTTATATCAGCTAAGGCCAAAATGTTGGATTGTGGATGAGTCTGAATAATAATAATTGCTCCCACATACTGAGGGCTTACTATGTTCCAAGCACTGTGATAAACATTTTGCATATATCATTTTAAACCTTAACAAAAATAGTATGGTATTTTACAGAGGGATAGGAAGTAAACTGACACTAAAGTAACCTTTAGGACTTGCCTACAACTCCAAACCCCAGGATATGTCTAAATTAGGACTCAAACTCAAATGTGGCTAGTTTCAAAGTCTAATCTTTCTCTACTGTATAATTATGCCTTCCTCTGAAAAATAAAGGCTTCGGACTTTATTCTGTAGCAAAGGGAAATATCAAATACAATTTGGAAGAAGTCCTTTTTATAGTTTACATTTTTTACAGCCTTTTAAGAAAGTCTTTATAGAGGTTTTTGTCTTCCAGGTGAACAGTTTTTATTTCTTATGGTAAAATGGTTATTCCATTTGCTGGTTCATTTCAGTTAACTTTTCAATGAAGTGTGGAGGTTAGAACTGCACATAACATTTCTGGTCCTTTAACATTCATGGATTTCAACTTTATAGTTTTGGTGACATCAGTAAAAGTTGCACAGTAAGGACCACTGAAATCCACTTCTCCATAAAACAGTGGAAAAACTGGCAAAGCTGGTCAATATCAACTTTTCAGAGCCTTGGAAATTAACCCAAGGCTTGCAGTAAACTGGAGAGCCTTTATCCAAGAAAACTGGCTGATTTTCAGTAAGAACAGCTTTGTATCACTTTAACTTGCCCTAATCTGATTCCCTCATGATCTAGTGGTAGCCTTGAAAAGTAACAGTCCAATAGTCCCCAGTCCAGCCTGGTGGTCAGAATAAACATAACACAGCTGGAGCTCCTTCAAAGTCACATCCCAAAGAACTGTCATTACTTATCTCCTCTGGTAGATTCTGTGTAAGACCCCATCTTTGGCTATATCTGACCTGTCTCAGAACTTGCCTACTGCAAAAAACTTTCTCCCCTGAGTGGATGGAAGGGTACAGAGGGGAAACTGTTAAAAAAAAAACAAAAAAAAACCACGAAACTGTAGGCAGGGGTGCCTGGGTAGTTCAGTCTCTTAAGCGTCTGACTCTTGATTTCAGCTCAGGTCACAATCTCAAGGTTATGAGATCGAGCCCTGAGTTGCACTCCGCGCTGGGCACAGAGCCCGCTTAAGATTCTCTCTCTCCCTCTGCCCCTCCCCTCTCCTCTCTCTAAAAAAATAAAATAAAATAAAAATTGCAGGCAAATGTCTTAACTTTGTGGCTGCCTGAGATAGTGGATAATAGTTGGGCAGACTAACCAAAAAACTTAAAAGGAAAAACTGGTAAGTTAGATTTCCACAGAAGCTCTGAAAAGCTCCGTCTTATTCCTGGGACTCTAGAAGGCAATGCACATGCAAAGGGCTGTGTGCATCTCAAGACCCTAGAAGGTCCTAAGCTCTCACCTCTGGCTAAACTTGAGGCTCCACAAAAGCGGGAAGTGGAGGCTAAAGAAGGGCTGTCAATTGCATGACTGTTTATGGAGTACCCCAACACACACACACAGAGCCCTTTGGCAAAGACTGGGAGATTTATTGCTTTAAGGTGTTTAAAGAAATCTCTGTCCAATCAATAGCTGACCACTAAGCTAACTGAGTAGGGACCTCAATGGCCAGACAAAAACATCAGAGAATTCATCACTAGCAGATTGGTTCTACAGGAAATACTAAAGGGAGTCATTCAGGCTTAAATGAAAGGACACCAAACAGTAACTTGAATTCACATGAAGAAATAAAGAGCACCAGTAAAGGTAACTACATAGTAAATATAAAATTCAGTCTAAATGTATTTTTTGCTTGTAACTCCTTTTTTCTCCTGATCTAAAAGACAATTGCATAAAGCACCAAATACAAATCTGTGTTGACAGGTGCAAAACGCATAAGATGAATAGGGGTATGGGAGAGAACAGATATATATTAGGCAAAAGATTTTACATACTTTTGGAATTAAACTGGTATTAATCCAAACTAGCTTTTTATAAATTGAGGTGTTAACTGCAATCTCCAGGATAACCACAGAAGAAAATAATTTATTATATATATATATTAAAAGAAACAAGGGAATTAAAATGGTTCACTATAAAAAACCCATTTAATACAGTCAGTAATGGGGGACTTGAGGAACAAACATAGATATAAAACATATAGAAAATAGCAAAAATGGCAAATGTGAATCCTATTTTATCAGTAATCACATTAAATGTAAATGTATTAAACTCTTCAATTAAAAGTAGGGAGAGGCAGAATGGATTTAGAATAAAAGACTATATGTCATCTACATATTACATATATATTTTAAATTCAAAGAAACAAATAGGTCAAAGTAAAAGGACAGAAAAAGATACAGCATGCCAAAAGTAACCGAAGGAGAACAAGAGTGCCTATACTATTATCTGAGAAAATGCCTTTAGAACAAAAATTGTTACTAGACACAAAGAATGCATTATTTCATGATGAGAGGGTCAATCTATCAAGAAGATATAACAGTCATAACCTATCAGGCACCTAAGTACAGAGCTCCAAAACACATAAAACAAAATGGCCAAAACTGAAGGGAGGAGTAGATAATTCAACAATAATAATTATAGATTTTAGTACCCCACTTTCAATAATGGAGAGAACTAAGAAGAGGATAAACAAGGAAAGAGAAGACATAAATAACAGTATATACCAACGACCTAACAGATACTCATGGAACACTCCACCACCCAGTGATAGTAAAATATACCTTCTTCTCAAGTGCACATGAAATATTCTCCAGGACAGAGTATTAGGCTATAAGATGAGTCTCAACATGTTAAAAAGGAATAAAATCATACAATGTATTTTCTCCAACTATAATGGAATGGCATTAGAAAGCAATAACTAAAGGAATGGGAAATTCACAAATATGTAGAAATTATAAATGGGTCAAAGAAGAAATCACAAAAAATATTAGAAAATACTTCAAGATTAAGAGAAATGAAAGCACAACATACCAAAACTTATAGAACAGTGAAAGTAGTGCTTAGAGGGAAATTTATAGCTGCATATGCATACATTTTTAAAAAGTTCTCAGATGAATAACCTAATCTTCCATGTTAAGAAATTAGAAAAGAAAGAGGAAGCCAAACCTAATGCAGGCAGAAAGAGGGCATTATAAGGATTAGAGTGGAAATAAATGAAATAGGGAATAGAAAACCAACAGAAAAAAAATTAACAAACCCCAAAGTTGAGTCTTTAAAAAGATCAACACATCTAATTAATAAGCCTTTAGCTAAACTGACCAAGAGTAAGAAAAAAGAAGACTCAAATAACTAAAATCAGGAATGAAAGAGGAATATTACTACTAATCTCATAGGTAAACTTATAGAAATAAAAGGTACTATAAGAGAATACTATGAAAAACTGTATGCCAACAGATAGGATAACCTACACAAAATAAATTCCTAGAAAGACACAAATTACCAAAACGGACTCAAAAAGAAATAAGGCAATCTGACCTACAAAAAGAGATTGAATTAGTAATTTAAAAAGTACCCACAAAGAAAAGCCCAGGCCTAGATGGTCTCGCACTGTTGAATTCTACCAAACAGTTAAAGATTAATACCAATCCTTCATAAATTCTTTCATAAAAATAGAAGATGGAATATTTCCAAAGTCATTCATTCTGTAAGGCCAACATTACCCTGATTCCAAAATCAGGCAAAGACATCACAAGAAATAAAAATAAAGACCTAGATCCCTTATGAATACAGATACAAAAATCCTTGACAAAATACTAGCAAACTGAATCTATCATCATATTTAGAAGACTATACACCATGACCAAGTGTGATTTATCCTAGGAATACCAGATGGGTTCAACATACAAAAATTAAATCAATAATGTAATATACTGTATTAACTGCATAAGGAAAAAAATCTGATATGATCACCTCAACAGGTGCAGAAAAAGCATCTGACAAACTTCAACATCCAACAATGTGGTAACAGATTGTAAGTTCCTCAACTTGATAAAGATCATCTACTGGAAAACCCACTGCTAACATCATACTTAATGGTGGAACACTAAAATCTTCCCTCTTCAAACTGGGCAGAAGAGAAAGATGTCTACTCTCACCATTTCTATTCAACACTGTATTAGAGATTCTAGCCAGGGCAATTAGGCAAGAAAATGGAATAAAAACCAGATAAGAATGAGGTAAAGCTATCTCTATTCTCAGATGACACAATATTATATACAGAAAATCCTAAGGAATGTACTAGAAAATTATCACAGAGGTAACTAGTTCAGCAAAACTGAAGGATATTAGATCAATATATAAAAATTACTCTTATTCCTATACACTAGCAACAATCAAAAATGAAATTTAAAAAGTAACTCCATTCACAATATCATAAAAAAAAAAAAACCTTAGGAATAAACTTAATAAAAGAAGTGTAAGGTGTATACATAAAAACTATAAAACATCCTTGAAAAAAATTAAAGACTTAAGTAAATGGATATATATCCCATGTTGAAGGATTAAAAAAGTAACACTGTTAAGATGGCAATACTTCTGAATTGATCTACAGCTGCAATGCCAACTTAATGAAAATTCCAACTTCTGTCCTTAGAGACATTGACAAGCTGATGCTAAAATTCACATGGAAATTCAAAGGACCTAGAGGAGTCAAAATAATCTGTAAATAGAATGAATTTGGAAGATTCACACTTCCTAATTTCAAAACTTACTACAAAGTTCAATTAATTAAGACAGTGTAAGAGTAGCATAAAGAAAGATATATAGAACAATGGAACAGAATTCAGAGTCTAGAAGTCCTACATCTACAGTCAACTGATTTTTCACAAGGGTGCCAAGACCATTCAATGGGGAAGAAATAGTCTTTCTGACAAATGATGCTGGGACAATTGGGTATCCCTGGGCAATAGAATGAATTTGGGTACCTATGTAACACTGTGTACAAAAATTAACTCAAAATGCAAAGACCCAAAAGTATGAGCTAAAACTATTAAAACTCTTAGAAGGAAACAGTACACATCTGCATGACCTTTGATACCTAAAAGCACAAGTAACCAAAGAAAAAATAAATTGGATTTAATAAAAATTAAAAACTTGTTCATTTGAGGATACTATCAAAAAAATGAAGACAACCCACAGATGGGAGAAATACTTGCAAATCATAATATATCTAATAAGCATCTAGTATCCAGAATATATAGAGAAAACATAACAATAAAAAAACAATTAAAAATGGTAAGAGTATTTCTCAGAGAAATGATTATTTCTCCACAGAAAGAGAATGAATATTTTCCCCACAGAAAGTATAGAAATGCCCAATAAGCACATGAAAAGATGCTCATCATCATCAGTCACCAGGAAAATACAAATCAAAACCATGAGCTATTACATCACATGCATTAGAATGGCTATCATAAAAACACTATGGACAAGTGTGTGCAAGAATGTGGAGAAATGCAACCCTCATATGTTGTTGGTGGGAATGTAAAATGGTGCTGCCATTTTTCGAAAACAGTTTGGTAATTCCTCAAAAACTTAAAACAGAGAGTTACCATTTGATTCAGCAATTCAACTCCTAAACATATGCCCATGAGAAATGAAAACACATGCCCATACAAAACCCTAGAGACTTTGTAAGCAGAAAAACTTCAGAGCAGCATTATTTATAATACCAAAAAGTGGAAACAACACAAATGTTCATCAACTGATGAATGGATAAAGAAAATGTGGTATAGTCACACAATGGAATATTATCTGGCTATAAAGGCATGAAGTACTGATATATAATATAACATAGATAAACTGTGAAAACATTTTGTTAAGTGAAAGAAGCCAGATAGGAAAGGCCATATAATGTACAGTCCCATTTATACGAAATGTCAGAACAGGAAAATTCATACAGCCATTAAGTAGTAAGTTGTTGCTAGGTCCTGGGAGGAAGGAAGAATGGAGAATGACTGCTAATGGATATGGAATTTAGGGAAGTAACAAAAATATTCTGGCATTACTGGTGACTGATGCACGACTTTGTAAATATACTAAAAACCACTGAATTGTGCAATTTTAAAACAGTGTATTTTATAATATGTGATTTATATCTCAAAAGATAAAATCTAAAAAGCTGAACAAAAATTTATAATTTCATCCATCTGTGAATAATTTTCTTAATCTATGACATGCAGTAAATTGAGATTTTTTGCTGCTACATAAATCTGCATCATATGCTTTAAGATAGAAGTGGAAGTGACTCATTTGTTGGGATATGAGCTAGCAAATCACATTTGCATCTCAGTAAGGTTTCACTGTTCTCAAATCATTAAGACATAATGCAGTCTCCAAAAATGACAAAAATGTTTTTCTATGTTAAAAATAGCTCCAAACCAGAGAATAGATGGAATGTAGAACCATTAATTTTCTTAGATATGATAAAAATATTATGGTTATAAGTAATTGTTCTTATCCTTAGACATATCATATCCACAACTTATTTTCATGTTATAGGAAAAAAGCTTAAGTTTAGGTGAGTATCTGGATATTCTTATATTATTCTTCCAACATTTCTCTTATGTTTGAAATTTTTTATAGTAGGGTGTTGGAGAAACTGCCTTGAAAACAAAGCTATTCTTCAAAATAGATGATGATAGTAATGAACAGAGAGTGAAGACATCTAAAAGAGTAATGATATTCCCCAAACTAGGAATGTGTTAAGGTCTTGCAGAGTCTACTTGGCAAAGTTCAGGCTGCGTTACCTGGCAGCAATATGGTTTGATAAGATGGTGAAATGTTAGTTTGCTAGTTTTGTGTTTTTCTGATTGTATCCACTACAGTAGATCTTTTTGCCATGGCACAACACTGGGCTACTCTTCCCAGAATATAAATGGTAGCTGAAAACTTTCTATCCTGTAATACAGCTTATTTTCTTAAATATACATTCATATTTGCCCACAGTAAATTTTCCTAATTAAAACAGCTTATGTGATTTTTTTTTTTTTTTTTGCCTACCAAAATGGCTTAAGACTTTTGTTTCTATAGTTAATTCCCTGTTGGCATTCTTGACTTAATAGAGCTCAGTCTAATCTGCCTCTCCTTTTCCATGGCCCATGGAGGACTACCTTGCTGTATGTACTTCTCCTTTAAACATGTATTTTTTTATCCTCATTTTAATTTCCCTATCACTTAGTAAAGTGATCCAGTATAAATAAATATATAAATGGATGAATAAATAAATAAATAAAAATAAATCCAAGCGCACTATCTTGTTAAAGACTTTTGAAAAGTTGCGAGTACCCTTTACCCTTCAATCTAAACATAATAATATAACCTAAATATAACAGCAAATCTAAAAGAGTAAAATAAAAATGTTGAAACAGCGCCTATGTAATTTCTTAGACTACTTTTATCTTAACTGCAAAAACTTACTAGGCATGTAGAAATAGTGCGGGCAGGGAAGAGAAACTCCAAGTCAGGAATAGCCCAAGTTAGAGCTACCCAGTTAAATGAGTTTGATCTTGGTCAGCGTCTTTCTTCCTCTTATCCACATGTATCATCGTAGAGCTTAATTAGACAGGCAAAAATAATAGAGGGCATTTTTCTTAAGCTGTTAGAATTTAATTTACCATTAGCATTCCTTCTCACCAAATTTTCTTTTGGTGAGAGGGAGAGAGAAAATCCTCAAGCAGACTCCCTGCTGAGCGCAGGCCTCACATATACCAGGACTCTGAGATTATGACCTGAGCTGAAATCAAGAGTCAGCAGCTTAACTGAATGAGCCACCCCAAACGCCCCTTCTTACCAAATTTTTTGAAGTTAGGCAGCAATAAATAAAAATTCATACATAATTGAATACATTAATTAAATTTTGAATAATGATTTTTTCAAAATAGTTCATTTCCAACCATCAAAACAGCTATTTGATAAAAAGAAGCCATGTAACATGCAATGAAATAAATATGAAGATTCTTGATTATTACCATTATGTTACAATTACACGGCTCATTTAGTTAACTGGCTTTATAAGAGCATCTAATGTATTAGCACATTAAGTGCTTTTTTAATGCTAGTCTATCAGTCACACAATTAATAAATACCAAGGAAAAACTAAGGACATTCAAGGTTTTAAAGAGACTTAAAATATCCATGATACTGCTATTATCAATATGTATATTTATATCTTACACACACACACACACACTCTCCAAGAGGCCAGACTAGAGTCACTAGAGAATACAGAATATCTGGCTTGAACAATCAAATTCATAGATACAGTAAGAGCTCCAATAAAATGGTAATTAGCTACAGCATTGTATGAAGCAGGTTTCTAAAAAGCAACACTACTGACATTTGGGGCTGGATAGTTTTGGTTGTGAGGAATTGTCCTGTGCTTTGTGGGATGTTAAGCAGCACTTGTTCCCCACCCTGTAATAGATGCATGCAATAAACCCCAATTGTGACAACCAAAAATGTCTCCAGACATTGCTAAATATCCCCTGGGGGGCAAAACCACCTTCAGTTGGGAACCAAGGCTCTGAAGAAACAGGTGTCAACCTTGGTTTCATGGTAAAACACTTGGTGAGCTTTTAAAACTCCCAATGCCCAGCTGCATCCCACAAAAATTAAATCAGAATATCTGGAGTGAGGGGGTGGGAAACGGACTTGTTTTCAAAGCTCCCCAGGTAATTCCAATTTTTAGCTAAGGTTGAAATCAACTACATTAAAGTGACAATTTTATCTACATAATTTCTCTCCTTTGCAGAATTTCTATGAACTCTGCAGAGTATAGGTGCATTAATAGGTATCCCCTGGTCATCTCCAGTCTGGCTACTAGATGAAACAGTATACTCAGGGAAGAACTAAGAACTTATTATAAACTCATTTAATTTTAGTCAACAAATTTTAAACCAATACACCTAACTCAATCTTTATTTTTATTTATTTTAGAGAGAGAGAGCAGGAGGAGAGGCAAAGGAGGAAGGAGAGAGAGAGAGGATCTTGAGCAGACTCCACGCTGAACGTGGAGCCCATGCGGGGCTCAATCTCATGACTCTGAGATCATGACTTGAGCTGAGACCAAGAGTCAGATGCTTAACTGACTGAGCCACCCAGGCACCACATCCTAACTCATTTTTTTTTTTTTTAAGATTTTTATTTATTTATTTATTTGACAAAGAGAGAGAGAGAGAGAGAGAGACAGCGAGAGAGGGAATACAAGCAGGGGGAGTGAGACAGGGAGAAGCAGGCTTCCCGTGGAGCAGGGAGCCCAATGTAGGGCTCGATCCCAGGGTCCTGGGATCACGACCTGAGCTGAAGGCAGACGCTTAATGACTGACCCACTCAGGCGCACCCATCCTAACTCATTTTTTAACCAAGTATTTGGAAATTCAATAGTGTTTGAGGGAGGGGTGCCAGAGGTAAAGTAAATTAGGAATATGTTTCCAAAGATATGCAGGGATTTTGCTTTCTTCACTCGTTGATAATAATTTCTTTCCATGAGTTGTGGGAGAAATGCATACAAACATGCAACTAATAAAGTTAACTTAAGATTCTTAAGCATACATTTAAAATGCTTTTACTATATTATCTCATCAAATTCACTAACTTGAATTATTAAAAAACTTAATGATCTCTGCCTATAAAAGTTTCGTGAAGACAGAATGCGGTGAGCTACAGAACAAATAAGAGGTGAGGAAGAGAACTTTACTGTAGGGCCCATGTCTGTTAACAGAACTGCCTCAGAGATCTAAAAGTTACTCTGACTTAGGCTGTAAGGATATTCACTGAAACTGTTCAAGTTGTCTACTAGGTGCTAGGTTACTATGGGGAGTTAAGATCAGTCTGCAAGACAAGTCTGAAAGACAAGAAAACTTGAGATAGTTACATAATCATATGCTGTGTTGCACTGCCAAATGCCAAAATAAATAAAGAAGGATTCTGTCTAAATGTGATGGAGAGATCACATGCTTAAAAAAAAAAGAGAAAGAAAGAAAAGTTAATATAAGGAGACAATAGCCCCTCCGTCCTAATTCCTCAAGGCACAGAGAAACTGCAGCCAGAAATCAATTCCTCAGGCAGATAACTTAATACTTCGGAGAAATTTTAAAGGAGTGGGTGGAAGTCAGAGACTGCAAAAGTGAGGTGGAAATCTAAAGCCAGTTGGGGTGGTTGTGGGAAGGGGAAGAGGGAATACAGAGTGTGCAGATGTGTTAAAAGTCTACCAACAGAAGAGTCCATTTCCCCCTTTCCTATCTAAGGTCCAGGGCCCAGAACTGCTACCAGCAGCCAGTGTGTGCTCCCCAAATAGAAGTTTAGAGGAATCCTTCTGAAGAACTGAATGATTCCTGGAGAACACAGAGACATCTAGAAATCTCTCAATATAAAGCTTGCTCACCTAAAAGTCAAGCCCAACAGCAGATAAGCTCTGGCTATACATGGAACTTAACCTGTCATTTAAAAATACGAACAGATAACAAAAAGACCACCAGACACATTGAAGAAAATCTCCAACATGAAGATTTAAAAAAAACCCAAACTTACAAAAAAAAAAAAACCTCAGAAGAAGCAGAGCTAATACAGGATAATATATAAAAATATAAATAAAATAAAAAATAAATAAAAACAAAAAATTTCACATCTCTATGCATTGTGTAACTTTTATCCAAATTAAAAATGCATAAATCCTTAGTAATTTCACATATTCAAATTTATCTCACTGATATACCATGTTTATTCATAACAGCATTGTTAGTATTACCAAAAGGCTAGAAACAACCTAGATGTTCATCAGTTGTGGTCTAAATGCATAATAATTCATAGGACAGAATCAGATGCAGCCATTCATGATTAATAATTATGACTATATAATTATAATTATTTCGGTATAATTCTATGTTAACATAATAATTCATGCACTGTTATGGAAAGATCTCAGGATATGTTGCTGGGTAAGCAAACACAAAGCACAAAACCAGGTAGATAGTATGCCACCATTTTTGTAAAAAAATGGGAAACAAAAGTATCTAATAGTGCTTACTTGTATACTATTACAAAATATTGCTGGGAATGATACAAAAGAAACTAATTGGAATTGTTGCCTATGGGGAAAGAAAATGGGTGGCTGAAAGGCAAAGGTGAGATGCAATTTCTTCCCTATACGTCTTCTGACTTACAATCACATGAATATAGTAATTATTCAAAAATTAAATTAAAATTGATAAAACTATAGGGGCACATGGGTGGCTCAGTCGGTTGAGCATCTGACTCTTGATTTCAGCTCAGATCATGATCTCAGGGTCATCATATTGAGCCTGGAGATGGGCTCCATGCTGGACATGGAGCCTGCTTAAGATTTTCTTTCTCCCTCTCCACCCTTCCCCCAAGCAGTGTGCACACAAAGCATGCTCTCTCTCTCAAAAAAAAAACTGATAAAACTATAGCTTTTGATTCAACAATTTCACTTCTAAGTAGTCCATACTTCAGTGTTACTTTTATAAAAGTACAAAGATATACAATTCAAGGTTCTTGAGTACAGTATTATTTTAATCGTAGAAAAATATTTGTAAATAAAGAGCTTGAAAAACACACACGCCACAGAACATTTATATTATGAAATACTGTGCAGTAGTAAAAGAAAAAAAAAGTGAAATAGCTCTCTATATATGGACAAGAAAAGCTACCTGGGACATACTGCTTAGTCATAAAAGTCAGACCTATATGTATGGTATGGTTTAATTTGAATTAAAAAAAAATAAAATTTAGGAATAATTAACA
Organism: Zalophus californianus; assembly: GCF_009762305.2. NCBI lineage: Eukaryota > Metazoa > Chordata > Mammalia > Carnivora > Otariidae > Zalophus > Zalophus californianus. The sequence continues at coordinate 96,979,620 of NC_045600.1, forward strand.
TAACGTCTATACACAGAAATATAGAAAGGGCACCTGGATGGCTCCATCGCATCAGGCTCTTGGTTTCAGCTCAGGTCATGTTGTGGGATCAAGCCCCACAGGGGGCTCTGTGCTTGGCGGGAGTTTGCTTGAGGATTTTCTCCCTCTGCTCCTCCCCCCACTCACAAGCACAAGCACGTACACTCTCTAAGTAAATAAACAAATCTTAAAAAAAAAAGAAACATGGAAAAATAAAGCTATTGGGAATATTATAATATCAGGACGGTAGTGGGATGAAGGAGAGAATAAAGAATGATTTTTATTTGATGCTATACTTTTAGACTGTTTCAGTTTGTTATACTGAGCATAAATTTGTATATTATTATAGAATTAATAACAAATTAATTTGAATATCTTATAAGGTGTTAATATCCAGGACATAAAAAGAACACCTACAACTCAATGACATTAAAAACAAACAACCTAATTAAAAAATGGGCAGCAAGCTTGAATACATTTCTCCAAATATGTACAAATGGCCAATAAGCACAAAACATACTCAATACCACTAACCAATCAGGAAATACAAATCAAACCAGAATGAGATACTACCTCACACCCATCAAAATGGTCACTATCAAAAACCTACAAAATAACAAGTGCTGATGAGGATGTGAAGAATCTTGTGCACTGCTGGTGAAGATATAAAATGGTGTAGCCATTATGAAAAACAGTATGGTGATTCCTCAAAAAATTAAAAAGAGAATTACCATATGATCCATCAATTTAATTTTTGGGCATATGCCCCAAATAACTGAAAGCATATCATGAAAATTTATTTGCACACCCCCGTGCATAGCAGCATTGTTCATAATAGCCAAAAGGAAGCAACTTAAGTATCCATGAATGGAAGAATGGATAAACAAAATGTGGCATATACATACAATGGAATATTCTGACACATGCTATAATGAATGAACCTTGAGAACATTTGATAAGCTAGTCACAGAAGGGCAAATACTGCATGGTTCCACTTTTATGAGGTTGCTAAAGTAGTCAAATTCATGAGATAGAGTTGGATAGCATGGTGGTTTCCTAGGGCAGAGGGAAATGAGAATGGGTACAGAGTTTCAGTTTTGCACAAAGAAAAGAGTTCTGTGGATGAGGGATGGTGTGTTAACACAACAATGTGAATGTACCTAACACTACTGAACTACACACTTAAAAATGGTTAAGATGGCAAATTTTATGTATTTAACCACAAATTTAAAAAAATAACAAAATATTGTGGTTTTATTATAAGCAAGGCTTAATGTAAGGTTTAAAAAAAGGACCTTGTGTATTTGGAAAGAGGAAACAAACATTATATTTAAATGGCAATTTAAATTGAAAAATAGAATATGACAGGATGATTAACTTTATATAAGTATCCTAAATCAGTGATTTTCAACCTTTTTCTCACTTTCTTCCTTAATGTACCTGAATTTTAAGTCACTTACTTTTCCTATCAGCAACAGTAGCTCATTTTATTTTATTTTTTTTTTAGATTAGTACCTCCACGGTAGCTCATTTTAGATGGCAACAAGTAAAACCAGGCTAAGGCTTCTAGGTAGTAGTGTGGGGATTCAGAAGGAGCCTGGGTTCCCTGCTAATATCACAGAGCTGCTGAAAGGAAAACTGAATTCTTTCCTCTTGTTGGAACTACTGTTCATTGGATGTTGTTATATACAAATGAATTTAATCCTTATCGGATAAGGCTAAAAAAAAAAAATCTGTTCTTACTCCCTCCCCCTCAACTTCTACTTTTTTGTTCTCCATCCCTTAAAAAAACCTGTCTGCACTCACACCTATTTACCTTTCAGAGCATTGCAATCAGGTTTCATTCCTCAATACAATATGTAGGCTGCTCTGACAATAGATCCCAGTGGCCTATTAACTGACATATAACACGGATCTTTCTCTTGTCTTCCTTTTACGTGAGCTGTCTGAGGCACTGAAGACTGGAGTGAACTCCTCAAAATAATCTCTTTTCTCAGACTGTAACATGCTTTCTTATTTCTGTTTTAAATTCTTTCCCATATTTGGAGGGCTCATGTTCTTCTGCCTAACCCCAAAATACCAGTTTTCTCCCTATCCTTATCACTTTCTAAGATATTGTTACTTTCTGAGATATTGTTCTATTGTTTAAATTTTCAATAACTCTCCAAGACCCACACATGGAAATAAGTCTAATTTTCTTGGCCTGGTCTCTGATATCTTCTCTTGAACTCTGACTATAAGCCACCATGCATTTAGTATTACACCTTCCACTTAGAATGCCCTTCTGAATCCCTAGTCTGCTTGGTAAACTTAGTTTTTACGATTTTACACATGCCACCTCTTGTGTGATGCTGGCCCTCACTCCATCAGGTTGATCTGGAAACTCTCTGTCCAGTTTATTTAGTGATCTGTTTCTCCTATTTGAGAGTATGGACTATGTATCATGATGCTTGGTAAACTAATGCACTCAAATAAATTTACTTTAAAATAATTCATTTTAATTTGTTGATTGCAATAAAGCACTACTAATTTCTTCCATGATCTCTTTGTCCTTGTGAGTAGTAATGCTGAAGTCTTAATTGCCTTAGTTAAAAGAAAAGTACTAAATACCTACCAATTGCCACAAATCATGCTAGGGACTAGATAAAAAAGTTAAGGTAATAAGAGTAGTAACAAACATAACTAAAGATTCAAAATATGTAATGACTGGGCTCATAGGCACACAGTTTTTATGGGCGGGGGTAGTGGAAAAGACTCTGATTTTCAATTAGGAGACTTGGTTAGACTTGGTTTGTACTTCCAGTTATAATTACAGTGTATTTAGTACAGTGAGTGCGATTTGGAAAAAGTCAGTCAACCTTTCTACAACTGTGTCATAAAAGAGAAAAAGTTCCTTCTGATATAATATCACCATTGTAGCTCTATTCTGCCACTCTTCTATTATTTAATCTATGCTTTTTCTATTACTAAAGAGTTGAGAAGTTAAAACAGTAAATGAGGAATCTGTGAAAGTACAATTGGCCAGAAACATAGAGAATGTGAGGAAAAAGAGATGATTTAATTATCTCCTTTGGAGTCAAGTCACAGAAACACAGAGAAAAAAGAAACTGGGATAAAAACTTCTATGAACTAGGCCACACCAAGCAAGTGTGAAAAAAAGAATCTTATCTGAAAAGTAATAATTTAAACACTAGACAAAGTATTTAGGGTAACAATTCAGACACTGTTAGAATAAATTTCAATGGCAGAAATCTTAAACCAATTTATATCTTAAGACGTATTTAATATCCATATTTAACTGTCAAATATAAACAAAAAGTAATGTTGAAATTGATCACTTTTATGCTTTAGTTTATTTCTAATCAGTTAAAAATATCTAAAATATGATTAAGGCATGGCAAATGCTACTCCAAAAATTTTAATTTTAAAAAGAATAGCATCTGAGGAATTCTTAATCTCAGGAAACAAACTGAGGGTTGATGGGGTGGTGGGGGGTGGGAAGCAAGGGGTGGCTGGGTGATAGACACTGGGGAGGGTATGTGCTATGGTTAAGCGCTGTGAATTGTGTAAGACTGATGAATCACAAACCTGTACCTGTGAAACAAATAATACATTGTATGTTAAAAAAAAAAAAGAAGATAGTAGGAAGAGAAAAATGAAGGGGGGAAATCAGAGGAGGAGATGAACCATGAGAGACTATGGACTCTGAGAAACAAACTGAAGGTTCTAGAGGGGAGGGGGATGTGAGGATGGGTTAGCCTGGTGATGGGTATTAAAGAGGGCACGTACTGAATGGAGCACTGGGTGTTACACGCAAACAATGAATCATGGAACACTACAAAAACTATGATGTAATGTATGGTGATGAACATAACATAATAAAATTTAAAAAAAAGATAATTTAAAGGATATCATATGAGACCTTCCAATTGAATAAAAAAAAAAAAAAAAGAGCATCTGAACTAAGCTGCTAGAGGTAAGCCCAGCCTTGAACTAACAAAACCTGGGTTCAGATTTGCCTAGTTATTTCATTTCTTTGAGTCACCCTTAAAGGGAGGGATGGATGATATTTGCTTCCACTTATTTTATACAGATGCTATAACATTAATATATACTTAATAAATTTATAAATCATGCATATATGCTTAGGTTTAACCTAGATTTTAGACAGGTGTAAAACATTTATATACCATTTAACTTATGAAATATTCACTATCTTAACACTTTTTTTTAAAGATTTTATTTATTTATTTGTCAGAGAGAGAGGGAGAGAGCACAAGCAGAGGGAGAGACAGGCAGAAGGAGAAGCAGGCTTCCCGCTGAGCAAGGAGTCTGGGATCGTGACCTGAGCTGAAGGCAGATACTTGACCTTGACTGAGCCACCCGGGTACCCCTATCTTAACACTCTTAAAACAAGTGTTCCTAGAATCTATTTCTGCCTTCAAGGTTGTCCTAAAAGTTTCACTTACATTAGTTAATAGAACAGGAATCACACACTTAGCTGGTAAGCACTAAAGTATCATACATATAAAATTAATGTTTATATACAAAATGGCTATATAAAAAATTTAATGCAATCATATTCCTTAAAATATTAAGGAGAGTTTCTTAGAGGGATTTGGAGAGAACATGTGTGAACCAGAAAACACTGCAGCCAAAGTTGTGAAGTTTACAAATCCGAAAGTCTGTGATTCTACCTAGAGGACTGCTAAAACAGGCCATATATTATTTAGTAAGAAATCCATTTAAGATTAATGCCTATGTTTCTTTCCCAGGCAACAGGAAAGAACAGCAGTAGCTGCAGCTGCTACTATCCAGGCTGCTAAGTGTTTCTAGCAACACCAGACTTTCTAGATTGGTTCATTCCACCAGCTTCTTCTTTGGTCAGATTTCAAGACCAGGAACAACTTTAGATTTACAACTTTAGAAACATAATGTAAAACAGCCTACACAAAATGACACAAATCGTTTAAAAAAAAAAAAAAGATGGGCAAATATACGTATTAGACAGATATCCAGAATGGGTCAAAAATATTCATATCAAAGGAGAATTTAACACAAGATACACTCAATATGACACAGGATCATTTTTTTGTTGACAACATGCAAAAACTATAACAAAGATAAAAATCATGAACCTTTTATCTTGTGTCAAACAGCCCAGAGATCTATAAAATTCAGAAGTTGAGCTTCATTCTCTGATCACAATATAATGAAACTACAAATTAATCAAGTGCAAAACAAAAGAAAATGAAAGAACTCTCTCAAGCACATGAAAAGTTAAAAAAAACAACAAACTTCTATTTTGGGTCAAAGAAGAAATTAGAGCTATAATATCAAACTATTAGAACATAAGGATAATTTTAATAAATCATATCCGTATCTAAGGGATACAGCCAAAACCATAATCAGAGACAAACTCAGATATAAATGTTCATATCTTAAATAGGAAAAGAATGAAAACAAAGAATTCCATTTACAGAGTAAGAAAAAAATCCCAAGAAAATCAGGAGAAGGAAAAGAAAGGCACCTAATAAGTACGAAAAGAGACAAAAAACAAAACAAAACAAAACAAAAAAACCCACCAAAAACCAAACACCCTGATATATCAATCTTAGCTTCATTTTTTTTTTTCTAAAAGAAAACCAATAGAAATAAACTACAGCTAAGTATAATTTGAAAAAAAAGAGGAAAATTCAAATGTATAAAACCAGAAATATGAAAATAGATATAAGAGATATAGAAGATAACTCAATTTAGGAGAGAATAATATATGTAATGCTATGCTGATACATTTGAAAATCTGAATGAATTCAAGGAAAAACAAATTACTAAATTTGATGAAGTAAAAACCTAACCAGAAAAAAACCACAAAAAATTGTCAAAGAATTACCTCCAACAAAGGCTCCAGGCCTAGATGGTTTTATGGTTGAGTTCTTTAAAACTTTCAACAACAAATAAGTCCCATGCTATATAAACTGTTCCAGAGCACAGAAATTTAGGGAAAGAGTTCCAATTCATTTACGAAGCTGGCCTAACCCTGATATCAAAACCTGACAAAGATAGCACAAAAAAAGAAAATTACAGACCAAAATATTCACTCATAAATATAGATGCAAAGATCCTAAATAATATACTTGAAAACAGAGATCAACCATACACTAAAAGATTACACATCTTGATATGAAGAGAACATTCATTCTAGAACTAAAAGAAGGGTTTATATGTTAGGTAATATCTTTATATATCACATCAATAGGTAAAAGAAAAAAGCAGTTCATAATAATCTCAATAAATGCCCAAAAGCGTTTGATAAATTTCAATATCCATTTCTCATAAAATAGCAAATAAGGTCTTGATCAACTATAAATGAAACATCCTTAACATCAAAAAACTATAAGAGGAAATGATGCCTATCATTGTTATTATTTAAAATCAGAAGGAAAATCTATTAAATGTAATAAAATAGAGTGAGGAAGATATATAGAATAAATTTTACTCGAGTCAAAAGTAACAACTGAAAAATTCAGTATATATAAAATACAACATAAATAGAACAGAAGTCTATAGATAGCCTATAAACCTAAACAAATCAGCAGTAAAGCAATAGAAAATATATTTTTAACATAAATAACAAAAAAAAAATTACCAAGGAAAAAAAGAAAAACAAGTGGACTTAATTGAAGGGAAAAAACTGAAACTTCACTGAAGGGCATGAGAAAGACATAAATTAAGAAACATACTTCTAGCTCTGAAATTAATTTTTCTAATAGAAGATTTCACATTTAATGCATTTTGAATCAAAATTCCTTTGAGGTTTCCTTTTTTAAAGTTAGAAAAGTGATCCCAAACTTCAAATGAAAAACATTAACTGGTCTGAAAATAAAACCAAGGAAATTTTTTAAAAAGAGGGATAGCATAGTAAGGGGAGTCTGGTCCTACCAGTTTTTTAAATAGCTAATAGTTAAAATATTAAAAATGGTATGGTACTGGAATAAGGACAGAAAACATCAAGGAAAAAAACTGAGTCTAAAAGGGCTTTAGTAATAAGTTAAAAGTTATATTTCAGATTAGTGTGTTAAGAGAAAAAAAATTATTCAATAAATGAGGCTGGGATAATTAGTTAGTAATATTCAGAAAAAAACTGAAGTTAGTGCCTTATCTAATGGCATTTTCACCAAGACTAAAGGATTATATATGAAGAGTGAAATAAGAAATATCTTTAAAAAAATCTAGGAAAAATACACAGGTATTGAGCTGCTAGTGGCATGGCGAAGTTATTTCTAAGCATAATAGCAGTGCTACAAGCTGTAAAGAAAGTGGCTAAATCAGACTACTTAAAAAGAGATTAAAACAATACACAGTAATCTTAAAAAATATTTACATTTTAATAGTTAATATCCTTAATATATAAAGGTCCATAAACCCGCAATCTCAATTTTGATAATATACACTAAATTATATCATCAAGAATGTTCGCTGCAGTGTTATTTGCCACTGTTCCCCCTTCAAGAATTGTGTAAACAGTGGGGCCAAATTTGGTTAAACAATAACAAGAACATACACAAAAAAAGAAGGCATTAGATAAAAATAAAAAGAAATAAACCAAAGTGGTTATTTTTAGGTAGTAAGATTTACTGGTACTAGTTTTTTTTTTTTTTAAATATGTTTATAACTCTTTCCCAAAACTGTAATGATGAATACAAATTACGTTTGTAATCCAAAAATAATATAAACACATTATTGATCATTTTCATAAACATGAGATTATCAGAATTCAAGTTTCAACAAATACAAAAGTTCAGGATCATTTGTAAATTAAACATTTTGCATGCTGAAAGCCCCTTAAATAAGCTTTCTGTTCCTATTAGTATCTTAATTTAGTATGAAAAGAGTGTTAAGTCAGTCAATGGTGTCTTAGATTATATCTTCATTTTTTCCTCTCAAAGGGATTTTGATTTTAATGACTGTGAAAGGGATTAATTTCACAAAAAATACATCTGAACATCATTGCAATAAATTATACAAGGGTCTAAATGCAATAGAATAGCTTAAAATAAAGGTATATTTCATATTAACAACATTTTTTCAGTGAGTATTTAAAATAGAATCAATTTCAGACTCGTCATTCTATGTTAAGTTTTTACGCAGGAAACCTCATTAAGGTACTCCAAATAGGAAGATGACTAGTCTAAAAGGCCATTAGGAAAGAACAAAATTTCTCTAAAAATCTTTATGGAGAAGAATGTTATTTTGTGTCTAATTGAAGTCTCTTCTGTGATTTAAAACTCTTGTACTTAAAAAAAAATGTAGTTATACTACATTTTGCTTTCTTTAGATAACACAAAATAATTAAAAAACTTTTAACTAGCTATTTCCTGATACTTTGATCTACTTCTTGCCTGTCTATAGTCCTCCTACATTTTTCACCTCTCAAGTTATTTGAACCCACATGGCAAATTATGGTTTTAGGTAATGCATACTCAAATGAAAGAAAAATTTGAATTTGGAGCTCCCACATGCTATGATGATGTGGACACACAAACATACTTTTTTCTTAGCCCATGTCATGCTAATACATGTTACTGTGGGTCTCTTACCCCAGTTGTATTATTTATACGCATGTATACTAATTGTATGCATACTAAGTTGTATTTTGAGCAGCTTATTTATTCAGCCTAAGTGGAAGTCATAGCTAACTTTACTTCTAACTACTTGACCAACCTTTTCTACCCACGCAGTATGCTATCACTCAAATTTAACAAATTTGCCTTTGGCAAAGAACTCATGGAATCTGAGTTCTACCCCTATACTGGCCCCTAACTAGTTTTGTGACACTAGGAGAGTCACCTAACTTCCCTGGGTTTCAATGTTTTCATCTATATAATGGGGACAGGAGTGCACTAAAAGACTTAAGTCTTAAAACACTGAAATTTTATTATCAATGTCAGGGATCAGAGACCATTCTAATCACTCTTAATATTAAATTTGTGTCTACTATGCGGAAACCCGGTAGGGAATATAACAGAAAATCAAGTATATTCTTAGTGAAACGGTTTTTGAACTAAGATACCCAGACTGAGGTATAGTACTGTACTGACTATAAAGAGAGGCATAATCATTAGCACAATTCTTTCACATTCCATGAACAGAATGGATATTTCTTTCTTAGTCACGTTATGATACAAAATTTCCCTTACCTACTACTTCCGTTCAGCTGTAGTCAGTGTCCCTTCCTTTTATCTGTGCTGCTCTCCACTACAACTACAAATCAATTACTCAAAATTGAAGCTCCCACTGCTCCCACAAAATGATGGAGTGCTTTATCTCTCTTTTTGTTTAGGAAAAACCTGTAACTTTTCATAATGAGAAGAATGATGAGAGCTTATGGAAATCTCAGAAAATGATTTAATAGAAAAATATAACAATTTTTTGTCACAGGCAGGAAACCTTTCGGAATATAAGGACTGCTTTCCTGGGTCAGAACATAAGGACACTTCCACAAAGTTAGGGTGCTGTCCCTAATGACAACACAGGAAATGGTTCTACAGCAGAAAGAGGTCATTTCAAAAAATATATGAATATCTTGAGTCTTATTAATTAATTATGAAAATGTCATCTACTATTTTGTCCAATTTGCCTTTTGGGAAACTAGCAAGGCATCTCTGGATAACTGGTTCCTCAACATTTCCTACTTGAAACAACTTTTAGAATTTTAAAGCTATTAAGAAACCTCATACTTCTTCAACTGCCTCACTTTATAGATAATGCATCTAACAAAAAGAATGGTTAAAACACCTGTCTAGGTCACAGATTTAATGACAAAACCAGTCTGTTGATACTCAATCCAGAGTTTCTTCAACATACCACATGTTTACTGATATTAACACCCTTTCAATTATTAATATTTGCTTCTTTGTAGTTTTACAGGGTTATCTGTTTTAATTAGTTAAGTTTAGTGAAAAATTAATACTTACTATAAATACATACATATTTTTCATGAATGGGAGGGGCTGTGTCTTATTCATTATATCCTCAGAACTTAAGACAGGGTCTGGCATTCAACAGATTGTTATAAATTAAGAGAATGAACTTTATAGACTTGGGTCACATGCACTCTTAGCTTTAATTTTCTGAAAGAGAAAAAAATCTAAAGCTCTTCAGTTTAACTTTGTTCCCTTGATCATTTCAGACATTTTTCTCTAGACTTTCTCCAGCTCCATTATGTTCCTTAAGGTGAGGGAATCACAATTTTGAATGAAGGTAGAAGTTTTCTTTCTAGGTACTAAAATCGCAGTAAGTGTAGTGTCCCTTTGCCTCATTTTACACTGGTTAACAAAGCAGTTATTTGACACTTTTCTTTCAAATTGTGTAAGTACAACACACGAATGCTTGTTGGTTTGACATTTAAATACTCTGAAAATTTTGGTTTTATTTACTCTGTCAGAATAAATTCCATCTTCCACATCAATTATAAAAATGTTAAATAAATCTAGACTTAGCAACTATTAAATTTTCTTTATCCAGAAAGGCCCATTAGTCTCTATATTTATGTTTCCTGTATTTAAATAAATTATCTGTACAAATGACATTATTTGAATATGTATAAGCCACTGAACTCCCACATTCATGAATAAGTAATTCACAATACTCTAGAAACTTAGCTTTTTTTTTTTTTGGTTGGTATAGAGAAGCATTAGAAAAGTTTTGGACATATGAAAAAGGCCTTTAAGAAGTCTAAATAAAAAACATGTTTTAGTTTTCCCTTTCACACTGACTTATTTATTGCCTTCCACTGTTCTTCTAACCCCAGACACACCCTTACTTTCATCCTTAAGAACTCTATAGGAACCCTTTCATTCAGCAATCCTATACCATTATCATTCTACCCTCAAACATCCCTCCTATCATCCCAGAAGAACGCTAGAGAATCCTTTTACTCAATAATTCTGTCCTTTATGATACATGCTAGCAGAGAAGCTTAGAGATGGAAAGAACCTTAGAAATCTCTAAGTCAAAATCCCATATATGAGCATGATATTCACCAATGATAAAACAAATCACTACAGTCAAGTATAGTACTTAAGCTCTTTAACACATCAGCATGCCTAATGTATGCACATGATACTTACTTGTACTCATCATAGACTTCCTGTTTGGGCAATGAAGTCTCAGGATGTTCTTCTAGGGTATTTCGAATCCAGGAAAAGGCATGCATTTGCTGTGCCCGACTAGATGACACGGCATTCTGATCACTAATTGTAAAACAAAAACGTGTTTTAGCTGAACCAGACAACAATTAATTGATAATTTTTGAGCCAGGCCTGTAAGTTCCATTAAAGAACTGCATGTAAACACACTATAAATGACCAAATCAAACTCAAGCCATATAATAGATGCCCAGTTATCTATATGCAAATTGTCCACCTGTGGTTGTGAGCCATTTTCTATAGCTAGTGACTGACTGAAGTTACTACCCTGTTCCATCCCTCCCGATGGGTTCTACAGTGGCACAGGTGATGGAGCACCGACAACATAAGGTATTTGTTTTGGTGAAAATGACCTCGAAGTGGATATTTGTTCACTCACTTGCCTGTTCATTTGCCTAAACTTACCAAATCATCAAACTTTTAAGTTGTGGAAAAAATATTTTCTATTTGCTTAGCATGTTTTCAGGTAACTACCCTGAAATCTTATTAAGCACTCCATGCTCCAGAATGCAATTCACATCTGGGAGATCATGAGAGGACAAATCTCCTCCTACGGTCCTTCCTGTAACTGGCTCCCCTCCCCATGCCAACACTTCTACTAAACATCCTCAGTTTTTACTATATGGCAGCATCATTTATAAACTAAACCCATAAAATGGACACCCAAGATAACATGAGGGAAGATCCTCTACTGATTCCGATATTCATCTCAACTAACTATAATAATACTTTAATTCCAAGGAAGATAGTGAGCGAGTTTCTAGGACAAATAAATGCTTAAAATGGTTATAAAATTTGGTTTGAGGGAGAAGAGGTAAAAGCAACAGAATTTTCATGCTATTTCTTTTCATACACAATTTTAAAGTAACAGAATTTTAAGTGTAACTTACATGAATGAAATGAACTTTGAGAAATACTAAGAAGGATAATGAAACTTTAATAGAATACATGAGCTAAGAACTTCTCTATATTCCACATGAAACTATTAAATATTTTTAGTAATGAAAATACAGCAATATTCCCAAACGCACTTAAAGTATCTTACATTTATAATAAATTCATGTTCCATATATGCAATTTAACTTTTTCTTTTTTATATTGTCATCTATTCACCTAGCAGTAACTAAAAAAACTGTAACTTCATTGCTTACAATACGTATCTATTTTTTGCTTTTCTGTCTAATTTTCACAATCCCTCACACTGCAAAAATATACTGATCTGTTTAAAAAACATAACCCAAATTGCATTTCATAGCATTTACCCAGAAGCATAAATGAATCAGCAAAAACTATAAGTAAACACTTAACCAAATATGATCAAAGACTAAAAGATCTACTGTTTTGCCATTCTGTTTTCTGATGATTTTAGGAATAGCACACAACAATAACAACCATGACACACACCCCACACACACCTTAGGGATGTCCTATTAACACTGTAATTAAGGCAAAAGCAAGAAGAGATATACCTTTTCTCTCCATTGCTGAGACCAGAAGGCAGCTGAAGGTAGAGGTAGAGTTTCTCTAGGTCTGTAAAATTCTCAACTTCTTTCTGGTTACAAAAGATGAAAAGGAAAACATCATTTTTAAAACACTTGTTTATCCCTCAAAAAAATTTACGAACACCTGTGTACTGTTGGTAGGAATGTAAATTGGTGCAGCCACTGTGGAATACACTATGGAGGTTTCTCAAAAAATTAAAAACAGAAATACCATATGATCTAGTAATTCCACTACTGAGTATTTACCCAAAGAAAATGAAACCATAAATTCAAAAAGATACATGCATCCCTATGGTTATTGCAGCATTATTTATAAGAGCCAAGATATGGAAGCAACCTAAGTGTCCAGTGATAGATGAATGGATAAAAAAGATGTGGTATAGATATACAATGGAATATTACTCAGCTATAAAAAAGAATGAGATCTTGCCATTTGCAAGGACATCAATGGACCTAGAGGGTATTAAACTAAGTGAAATAAGTCAGTCAGAGAAAGACAAAACCATGTGATCTCACTCATATGTGGAATCTAAAAAATGAAACAAACAAAAAGAGCAGAAACAGACCCATACATACAGAGAACAAACTGGTGGCTGCTAGAAGGGAGGAGATGGGAGATGGGCAAAATGGGTGAAGGGGAGTGGAAGATACAGGCTTCCAGTTATGGAATGAATAAGTCATAGGGATGAAAGGTACGGCAAGAGAGAATATAGTCAATGGCATTATAATACCATTGTATGGTGACAAATGGTAGCTACACTTGTGAGCACAGCATAATGTACAGAAACTTGATGAATCACTGGTATACACTTGAAACTAATGCAACATTGTGTGTCAACTATGCTTCAATAAAAAATAATAGTTAAAAAATATTGACTGTCCAAATTTAAACCAGATGGAATGAATCACCTGCCAAAGAAAAAATTTAGGCTTTTTTCCTCATCAATAAAATGATAGTTAAGTTGTTTGATAAATTTATTTCACATAAGAAGTTACTAAGAGAAAAAAAATGGTACTTTCCTCTTAATTCTTATATTCTAGATATAAATAAAATCAATGCTTAGACAAAAATTTCTCAGTTTTAATCACATTTAAAGAAGGAAGACTGCACAGGATTATAGGAAAAGTACTAGACTAGAAGTCAAAAGAATATTCATTAGTTAGTCTTAGCCTAACAATTTAACTGGCTATGAAGCTTTGGTTCTCTGGCAAATTTTCCTTACAACTGTAAAATGGATACGATGACTTCTATGACCCTTTTCTAATTCTCAAAAACCTAGAACACATGACTGATGATGCTATTGTCACATGCAGATAGAAATGAAGTTTAAAAATATTGAAGTACTACCAACAACCCTTTCCACACAATGCAGATGTAATTATTTGTAGAGTTGCAGCAGTGGCTGCTATTTAGAGGACCTACTTGTCAGATTCTCTATAGCTATTCTGCAACTACATCCTTTTCTCTCTAAACCTATCCTTTAAAATAATTTCTGCTACACAGAGGACTGTATATAGCTTTCTTTCCCAGCTCTGTTTGCCACAAAGTAGCTTTAAATGTGCCACAAACCCTGTTACAGTGAAAACATCACAGTGAAATTCTGGCAGCCTAATTCAAGCAAAACTCCATTGCAACTGAAAATGTGGACAAATTATTGGCATTCCTGGTAGCAGAATTTATTCTTATGTAATAAAACACAGTTTAAACAGATCCAATTTTAAAAAAAGTTTAAAACAATATAACTTAGCCTATTCTTACTCTCACCAAAATTCATCTATAAAACAATTTAATCCTAGAATTCATCCATAAAGTGATTTAATCTATCAATTACATGTAAATAACTCCCAAATCTACTTTCTTTTTTTCATTTCACTGTCTATGCAGTCTTTTTCCAATTAGTTTTCACTCTAATACCTATTAGATTTATCAGCAATATCTTGGATAACTCTCCTCTCTAAGGAAAAAAAAAAAAAACACACATAGACATTTTTTTCCCCAACTGTTACTTAAAACCTTCTTTTCTCTAGTTCCCCAGTATTCAGTTTTAGAATATGCTTAATTTTGTTCCTCATCATACACTCCACTTTACTTAGCCCTCTTAAGTCCCCCGTATTCTTCCAGGCTCTTTGTTTTCCTTGCCACTATATAAGTCTAGGTATTTAGCTGTCTTTCTTTTAACAGTAAAGGATAATTCATTTACTCACTTATTTATTTATTAATTTTATTTCCTGCCACAAATGATTTGCAATAATTACAAACTCACAATGAACCTGCAAAGACTGGAAATACACAAACGAACAACACAATAGTCCTTGCCCTTAAGGAACTTAGATTCGTAATCACTAAAAAGTACAACACTAGTTGGTTTCCCTACCTCCAACCTTTCCCCACTTTAATGTATCTTTAGTTCCTAAAATACTTTCTATTGAATATTATTAACATGACCTACCTAATCTCAACAATGACTAACGATATTAAATCCAAAGTAGATTATGTTACAAAAAAACCCACATAAGAAGTTAAGTTCTCAAAGCAAAGGTATTGAAACTGATTTCAAGTTGAGGGGAAACCTCAAATATTACCTAGTGAGTTGAATGAACTAAGGTGATAATTTCCTACTATTATGATTGAGATCTCGTTCTCTCTTTTTTTTTAGAGAGGAAGAGAGAAGGGGCAGGAGGGAGAGAATCTCAAGCAGGTTCCACACCCAGCGTAGAGCCCGACATAGGGCTTGATCCCACAAACCTGAGATCATGACCTGAGCAGAAATCAAGAGTCGGACGCTTAACTGACTGAGCCACCGAGGTGCCCAAAGATCTCTTCTGAAAACTTATGAGGACTTTTCTCTCACACATTTCGCTCTTTGTAAGAAGACACACAAAAGGAAATCTTTAGACTAAAGTTTGATTTAGATGTCAAAAAACTTTCCAAGAAACCACTTTAACTTAATTTTGCATGTGACCTAGTTAGTGCTTTGATCTTTCACATCCTGAACAGAAAAGCCTGTAGCAAACAATCAGATTCAGCATTCAGTTTGATTAGCATGTGATTCAGAGGGGGGAAAAAAGGTGTAATGTAAGATAAGCAAAATCAAGTTACTTTTGGAGGCTCAAGGTAGAGTCTGGTATTCGAGTCCTACCACTGAAAATCCCCTTCCCTTCTGAAGTTTTGGCTGATAAAGAATATTCATTTACACCATGAACTAGTAGCATGGAGCTATCTAATGCCTTCTATGAGGTGCAAGTAAAGTGGTAAAGAGAACACAGAACAGAGACAGCACTCGTCAATATTCCATTTGCTCACCTACATTTCTCAGTTTCCTTTGCAGCTAGTATAGGACCATGAATGGAGCACAAATGATATATTTCATTTCTCAGTTAACATAATTAAGAATCAATGCTCCATTTTCTTTCTCCCTTTGTGCACCTTGGGAGTTATGTATTTCACTGGTGAAACTATAACATACCAGTGTCTAAATGGGAGTTCCCAAGGGACTATGTGGAGCAAGGGCCTCCAATGATCTGCGCTGTACATATAATATGAATGAAAGTAAATATGTGTGGTTATGCCACTGGTATTTCAGGCTTGCTTTGTTATGGCAACACAGTCTAGCCCATCCTGATTAATACAGAAAGCTAGACTTTTCCCTCTAGCACTTCTGAGAGAACTGAAGATCCCTTGTCCATATGTAGATAAAAATGTGAGGAGGGGAAAAGGATTCCTCTCTGCAATCACAAAATCTTTTATTCAATCATTTTTAGAATAGTATTTAACTTACTGTGAAATTTCAAATTAAATTAACCACGAGTATTATTTATCAAAATGGAATATGAGCTAAAAAAAAAAAAAGGTTAGAATATACAGCCTTCATATTCTCTTCCACTTAACTTTTACTTCTAGAAACAAACGAAACAAACCAAAAAAACCCTACTTCGGGCACCTGGATGGCTTAGTTGGATAAGTATCCTACTCTTGATTTCACAGCTCATGTCATGATCTCAGAGTTGTGAGATCAAGCCCTGTGTAGGGCTCTGCACTGGGCATGGAGTCAGCTTAAGATTTTCTCTCTCCCTCTGCACTCCCCCTGCTAAAAAGCAAAACAAAACAAAATGAAAAACAAATAATAAAACCCCCCCAAAGCCTACTCTAATTCAACTCTAATATAATTTTGGACACATGATACTATAATATGCCTATATGTCCCTCTACTTTGGGCCACGGCAATTACTCAAGAATTTATACTCAATTAACTTGCATTTCCTGGAGGGTTTTTTGCATTTAGTGTTCAAAAAATGATTTTCAGTGTCTAGTTATACCTTCCCCCCTCAACTAGACTGAAGATTCTAGTTTGCCCAAATTCAATCACCATTTTATTTTTTTAAGATTTAGTTACTTATTTGAGAGAGAGAGAGTGTGCGTGCAAGCAGGAGTGGGGGGAAGAGGAGAGGGAGGGAGAGTGAGACTCCTCAAGCAAACTCCCCACTGAGCACATGCAGTCCAATGTGGGGCTTGATCCCAGGACCCTGAGATCATGACCTGAGCTGAAATCAAGAGCCAGCCACTCAACCACTGAGTCACCCAGGTGCCCCAAACTCAATCTTTTGAAACAGAATCCTGAAAGATAAGACAGAGCCAGGTGGGGATCCTTTTAATATCCCATTTAATTTTTTAAATTTAAAATTATGAAGCATTTCAAACAAAGTACAGGAAGTAGGTACACATGCACCACTATTCATTTTTAAAAGATGCTAACTTTTAGCCGTATTTGCAAATTCGCTGACTTTAAACAGACTGTACAATAGCTGCATGGATTAAAACCAGCTTATTCATTCCTTACTGATAGACAGTTTATCATAAAGTTTCATTATTTCAAATAGTGCTACAACAAAAATCCTTTATTTTTGACTGCTGTATCTCTGTGCAAGAGTTTTTTTTACGGTAAATACTTAAAAGTAGAAATACTTGGTCATCAAGGATGCACATCTTCAACTCTACTGGGTATTTCCAAATTACTCCCTGAAACCACAGTTATGCTAATTTGTATTTCCAACAGCAAAGCTACAATTTTTCTACATCCTCGTTAAAACTTAAACGTTAGCTACTCTTTTTTGTTTTTTTAAAGATTTTATTTATTTATTTGAGAGAGAGAGAATGAGAGATAGAGAGCACGAGAGGGAAGCGGGTCAGAGGGAGAAGCAGACTCCCTGCCAAGCAGGGAGACCGATGCGGGGACTGGATCCCGGGACTCCAGGATCATGACCTGAGCCGAAGGCAGTCGCTTAACCAACTGAGCCACCCAGGCGCCCAATGTTAGCTACTCTTATGGGTATGAAAAAATATTTCACAGTCTTACGTTTTCTGGTTGAAGATAAGATTGAATATTTATCATTTGAGTTTACTCTAATACAATGGCTATCAAATTTTAGCATGCATCAGAATCACCTGGAGAGTCTGTTAAAGACTGCAAAACCCAACCTCCAGAGTTTCTGAATCAGTACGGTCTTGAGTGGGGGCCAGGGAATCCTGATTTCTAATACGTTCGTTCCCACCGATGCTGATACTGCTAGTCAGAGAATCTCAACTAAAGAACCACACTGTTCAAGAAACCACACATTTAAAAATGAGGGTATTTATCATGTAGTCTATATACTAATTCTCTATTGGCTATACATGCTGCTATTACATTCTCCTAGTTGTAGCTCATCTTTTCATTTTGTTTTTGGAGTCTTTGATGCAGAGATGTTTTTAACTTCCAGGAAGTCAAATATATCAACCTTTTCATTTTTAATCTGCGTTTTCTGTGTCTTGTGTTGAAATCCTTCCCTATCCCAATGTGTCATAAAGGTACCCCCTGTTTTCTTTTTAAAGTTTTGTTTTTCATATTTAGGTGTTTAATTCCCCTGGAATTAATTTTTCTATAAAGCAGGGCTCTGATTAAAATTTTCCCACAAGGTTAGCTAATTGTCCAATATATTGAGTAATTCACCAGTTCCCTTCTAATTTTTCATTCCACATCTATTATGGGATTCTTGTTTACTTACAGGTTAAAAAGAATGCCATTTTTACTTTTAGTATTTAAAAACACCTTTCTCTAAGTTATAATTTAATTTAGAAAAAAAATCAACAATTCATCCTCGAGAGTAATATATAACAAAACGTATAATTCACTGATCCTTCTTGAACTTGTGTCAGAGATTCTTCATATAAAAATATTACCCAATAATTGATTAACATAGTAATAAAGCAGCTTTGATAGAACTTTTATAAATCTGAGTTTAACAGGCAAATACCTGTTGATAACTAGTATGAATATATGACCTATATTATATATTAAAAATGAATGAAACAGCTGTTACTTGTGCTTGATAGACTGACCCTTCAAATCTAATCTATCTAAAGCAGTAAGATATAGTAGTAGTGACATGTAGAATATAGAATTAGAAGGCTTAGAGCCAAATTCCAGATTTGCACTCATTAGCTTTGTGATATTAGCAAGCTGTTCAAGCTGAGTAATCTGTAAAAGAGTGATAAAATGCTCATAAAATTTTTGTGAGGATTAAAAGCAATTTATAAAATATATCTATGATAGATATTATTATTATATAAATATTATTCTGAAATGTAATTGCTTAAAAGATTTTTGTAGAAGAGTTTATGGTTCAGATTCTATCAACAAGTACATAATCTTTTATTTGAAAAAGCAAGATGTCTTGTAGGAAATATTTTAGCCTTGTGACCTCCACTAACTTGGGAGGTATACCATAAGAACAAGGCTCCTAGGTTTCATGTGTGAGCATCACACTTGCCCCTAAGTTATTGAAGCAGTTTCCCACCAACAGTGACTTTCCACAGGGTGAATACAGAAAAAGGTGGATACTATTTCCTCCTAAGCCATCAAGATGAAACAGAAGTTAGAAATTACTTCTGACAACAACTGTGCTATTAGAGAAAGAAATCAATTTAAGCAGAATAGGTCAGAAACAAAAGCTTTCCTAAGTTGGATTTGGAATGAAATATGTAACTTTCCACCTGTCTTCTATCATAAAAAATACGTGAAACAATATTCTATATTTCAAAAACTGAGTTTCGGGGTGCCTGGGTGGCTCAGTCGTTAAGCGTCTGCCTTTGGCTCAGGTCATGATTCCGGGATCCTGGGATCCAGCCCCACATTGGGCTCCCTGCTCAGTGGGGAGTCTGCTTCTCCCTCTCCCACTCCCCCTGCTTGTGTTCCCTCTCTTGCTGTGTCTCTCTCTGTCAAATAAATAAAATCTTTAAAAAACAAAAAAAACCTGACTTTATTTTTAGCATTTCTGCCTCTGAACTATCAATATAAATGGATGGATTGCTGAGGATCAGGGAGAATTTCAAATGTCTGATTACCAGGACTTGAAGCCCTCCAAGCAGATGATAAGGAAATATATTCCCAGTATTTACTGCCATGGAATATAGTTATAAGATAGCCTGAATGGAGAGATCCGCTCCTATTTTTAGGGACCATCTTGAATCGGGTTTATGCTATAATTTCTCAAATGTCAATAGAAAGGAATTTCTCCTGTTTGAAATCAGTTTCGCTATAGTGATGTGTTTCCTCTTATGAGACTTCCCTCTCAGGTGTTACTGAGGTTTTTATTTTTTGTTTGTTTGTTTTGTTTTTAAATAAGGTCACAAAACTGGGAAAGGGCTGATGTTTACTAAGACCATAACAAATTGAAGGCTCAACTGTGAAGCTTTCATGCAAATCCATGATGGTGAATTGACATCTGAGGATCATTATTTTTATCTCCAGAAAAAGCAGAAACTCTTCTATTGAGATGTATAAATACCCTTCAAAGAACTAGCTAGGTTGACAATGACTGAGTTCTGGTGGAAGATGACCAACCAGGCTATCACATCCATCATTAGTTCTTCAAACTTTACTTTTCAAAGGGGTATCAGAAAAGGGTCTTTTATAAAAAGTTTTAACTTAAATTTGTATGCAGAACAGTCAGCTTAAAATCTAGAAACCTACATTCTCCAGTTTGACTGTTTCTTCCGTTAACCATGTATAGAGGGAAAATACATACACTGAGAAGACAGTCGTGCTGGAATTTGCGTTTGATTTTATAAACTACAGAAACAAAGCAAAAAACAAAACATAAAAAAAATCTAATTTTTTTCTCCTCAGGTGACACTGATTCAGGAGCACAGTACTAAAAGGCCTCTTTTTTCACCAGCATCATTGACAGAAGGACTAAAAGGGGGAAAGTAGAACCTTATTCTATAGCCTTTTTTTAATTTATGGAAACAATCAACATACCTGATATTATATTCTCTCAGGCCCCAGCAGTTGTGAAAGCTGTCCTCCCACAGGATTGAATAAGGAAGATAGAGAAAAAGGTCAAGGTATGAGGACTCTAGTTTTCAATGCTTGTTGCTTAGAATTCTTAATTTTCACTTGCCTAACTTGCTATGATAGAACTATGGTGGGCGTGGGGGTGGGGTGTGATTTTCTTTTGAGCCACCTGCTATAAACAATGTTAAGAGGAAGTTGTTTTTCCATTCTCTAGAAAATATAAATCAAATGGGGAGAGTAATTTTTATTGTATTTGTGTTATTGTGAGAATTTACTCTATTTGTAAACCTACTGAATTAGATATAAAATGAAAATGGTTTAATTCTGTTTAAAATATTCTGCTCTGAGCAATGTCCACAGTAGCCTAACTGTGGAAAGAGCCGAGATGCCCCCTTCAACAGACAAATGGATAAAGAAGATGTGGTCCATATATACAATGGAATGTTACTCAGCCATCAGAAAGGATGAATACCCAACTTCGCATAAACATGGACAGAACTGGAGGAGATTATGCTAAGTGAAATAAGTCAAGCAGAGAAAGTCAATTATCATACGGTTTCACTTACTTGTGGAAAATAAGGAAGAGCATGGAGGACATTAGGAGAAGGAAGGGAACAATGAAGGGGGAGGAAATCGGAGGGAGAGATGAACCATGAGAGACTATGGACTCCAGGAAACAAACTGAGGGTTTTAGAGGGGAGGGGGTGGGGAATGGGTTAGCCCAGTGATGGGTTTCAAAGAGGGCACATATTGGGGGTGCCTGGGTCGCTCAGTCGTTAAGCATCTGCTTTCAGCTCAGGTCATGATCCCAGGGTCCTGGGATCGAGCCCCGCATCAGGCTCCCTGCTCAGCCAGGAGGCTGCTTCTCCCTCCCCCACTCCCCCTGCTTATGTTCCCTCTCTTGCTGTGTCTTTCTCTGTCAAAGTCAAATAAATAAAATCTTAAAAAACAAATAAATAAATAAATGAATAAATAAATAAATAAAAATAAAGAGGGCACATATTGCATGGAGCACTGGGTGTTATACGCAAAAAAATGAGTCATCAAAAACTAATGATGTTCTGTATGGTGACTAACATAAATAAATAAATAAATAAATAAATAAATAAATAAATAAATAAATAAAAATATTCTGCTCTGGATTACGAATGTGATCTGAGTCCATTTGAAAGACATCAATTACTAAGGGACAGCTTTAAAAAAAGTAAACCAAGGCTGACAAGCAAACTTCAGTGAAACCCAAACTTACTTCCTTCTAATTCTGCTGGGTGATCTAAAGAATCCATGACCATCTGAAAACAAAGTAACAAACCAAAACCCCTTTCAGCTTGCCTCAACTACAATCAAGCCTAGAGAACCTCTGACATCAAGAAGCCTTGAAGGGCTGCAGTGTAAGCACTGGAAAAATCACACTCTAAGGTAGGTAAGTAAGGTATTTCTCAGTAGAGTGTGTGTAATATATTAGGAAAGTTCTGCACATAAAATTAGAACTAGATTAAGTTATGAAAGAAGAAAGCTAAAGAGATTGCCATGGACATCTAAACATCTAATTGTATCTAACAGTGGTCATTTTAAAGAACATGCTTTAAAATATACTGTTTTTTTTTTAAAGACTTAATAATAAAGAAGGAAGCCGCATCTCTGAAACTGAAATAATGAATAACATGGTATCAAGTATAATGCCTACATAAGTGCCCAGAAGACTAAAGACCAAACAAAGTGCTGAGACAAGGGTATATTGTTAAAATATTCACATAGCAGGTACAAAGGTTCAAATAGGCAGAGGGTACATAAGGTGATAGATGTGAATCACTTTGAAACAGAATTCAGGGGACACCTGGGTGGCTAAGTCGGTTAAGTGTCTGCCTTCGGCTCAGGTCATGATCCCGGGGTCCTGGGATCAGGTCCCACATCAGGCTCCTTGCTCAGCGGGGAGCCTGCTTCTCCCTCTGCTTGTGCTCTCTCTCTTTCTGTCTCTGACAAATGAATAAATAAAAAAAATCTTAAAAAAAAAAAAAGGAAGAAACAGAATTCAGGAAGCCATCTCTAGGGAGAACACCACTACCCATAGTTAAATTCTATAAAGAGTGACCACCATTAGATGATCATGTAATACTTCTTTGGATCACTTAGGTGAGGCAAAGGTTATTATCCACATTTCTGTATCCCTTACAAAAAGACTCTAGGATTCTACTAGTAGTTGGGGATGGGGTGGGAGCACTAACAAGGAGAAGGTTTAGGTCTTTCTAGTCACTGTGTTTTTACTTTTTTCAGCACAGGAAGAAAGGATGGTCTCTGAGAGAGACGCTATTATTACATTCCCCCGAAAAATGGATTTCTAATTGATTCTTCAAGATTACAAAGCTACAGCCTCAGTAGAGGTGTAGGCCAGAGAGAGGAACCTTCAGTTCTATAGTTGCTTTCTCCATTCCTAGTAACCTCTCCTTTTGCCCATGACTTAAAATAAAAAGACAGAAAAACCATAATACTGTAAGAATTCATTTGTTTTCTACCAGACCACACTTTTGTGTATTATGCCATTCTTATGAATACCAAGATATTAATGAATATTGAGCTTCTTTCAGGTAGTAGTAAGAGATTGCCATTACTCCTTCCTATTTTTCTTTTTGAAAATAAAATGAATTTGAAAGCTAGCTGACAATGGTTAGGGCATTCTTGATAATTATAAAAGAGAAGAGTTACTAGAACTCATAATTTGCGCCTTACTGGCAATTTAGTCCACTTGAATCCCTAACAGGAGGGAAAAAAACAAAACAACAAAACAAAACATTATGACTGTACTGTCCTCCCATACAAAGAGAGTATGAAATAACTCAAGATTAATGCAAAAAAAAAAAAAAAGAATAAAAGGTTCAATATCCTCTAAATGGCCTGGCCCCATAGATTTTTCTTTATGATACTGAAAAAACAGAACCAGCTATTTAAATCTGGCCCTTTTGTCAAGTCTTCCTCCCTGCTGTAGTAAATTCTACACAAAAATGCTCTTTCTTTTGAAAGTTACCCACTTCTTCACCAACTGACCAAAGGAAAAAATCAGATTTTGAAATAGGTCTTTGCTTACTAACAGTAACCCTAGGGCCACATCACAAGATAAACCCTATCTTCTATTCTAACAATGAGCTCCTTTCAAGCTACAATGTATTTTAATTAGATACTGCAAACAAAACTTTTAGTTTTAATGAAGACTGGATTAGTAAATTGACCTTGGTCATCATTTAGTATTCATTACAGCAAGGATCTGAGGTGAGAAAGCATGCTTTCTCCCGTAAAAGAGGGAGAGGAGGAAGTCTCCCAATTGTATACATTTCATACATGCCCCCTCAATGACATATTATACTATATATCTCTGGAGGGCAGGAGAGGACAAGTGCCTCTTCTTTAAAAATTATTCCTTGAGTGAGTTACTCAAAATTATGTCTGGGAGTATATCATCTATCTTAGAACGTCCCACTCTAACTTCATTTAGTCTGGTTCTCAGGAAGCAGACACACCATACTCTTAACATTTCACGGATCCTTTAGTTCCTGTCCAATCACTGCATCTGTAGGCACACTGAAATAACTGGCTTCTAACCTAAGACATTAACCATGGGACAGACTTGAAAAGTTTAAAAATTAAATGAGAACATTCATTCTTTCATCCAGCACTGTCTACCATGCTTTAGGCATGACCTTAAATTTTAATACTAGGAGAGAGACAATCAACA
Organism: Zalophus californianus; assembly: GCF_009762305.2. NCBI lineage: Eukaryota > Metazoa > Chordata > Mammalia > Carnivora > Otariidae > Zalophus > Zalophus californianus. The sequence continues at coordinate 97,004,410 of NC_045600.1, forward strand.
AAATTTGAAAGTAAAACATACGTTATATGGTTATGATAAATGCTATGAAGAAAAAGTGTTGGGAGGGGATACAATTTATTTATTTATTTATTTTTTTAAAGATTTTATTTATTTATTTGAGAGAGAGAGAATGAGAGACAGAGAGCATGAGAGGGAAGAGGGTCAGAGGGAGAAGCAGACTCCCCACTGAGCGGGGAGCCCGACGCGGGACTCGATCCCGGGACTCCAGGATCATGACCTGAGCCGAAGGCAGTCGCTTAACTGACTGAGCCACCCAGGCACCAGGGAGGGGATACAATTTAAACGAGAGTGGTCAGGGAAGGTTTCACTGGGAAATAAGATGTTTCACATGATGACCAGACAATGGGAAAGACTCTCAAAAGAGCTATCATAATTCTTTGTTCTACCCTACTTTTGCTTTTCTATTGACTAGTTGTTGTAATGGCCAGCCAGGGCAAAACCTGACAGTAAAGAGAGGCTGTCTTCTCATTATCTGTCCTCATATATACTATTATGGTTCCCTCAACCCTGTAAAGAATGACTCTCAGAAGAACCTTGCCCCAAAAGAATCTAACACAAAGGTCACAAACCCAAATGCCAGGCAGGTAATGCAAATGATTAAAGTAAACTACAGGGAAGAAACATCTATGTTGAGGAGCTAAAAGCCTGGTGGGGCTTGAGAAGATTGAAGAGCATACGTCATGTTTGAAAGGGATAGGGGCTACGTAGGCCCAGCCAACTGTGGAAGTTGTCATGTGGAAGTAAGGACTTAGGGTCCTGAGTTTTGAAGAGAAACCAAACACACAATTTTTTCTGTGAACTCTCCCAATTTTAAAATATGGCAACCAATCTGAAATTTTAAAAATGTCAGTGTGGGCCAAACAAAACACCTCTGTGGAACAGATCTAGCCTGTGGGTCTCTAGAGTAGTTCCTCTGATCTACAAGGTCAAGGGCAAGCAGGGGGTGGGGAGGTGGGGCAGAGGGGGAGAGAGAATCCTGAAGCAGACCTCCCACTGAGCATGAAGTCCAATGTGGGTAGATCTCAGGACCCTGAGATCACGACCTGAGCCGATAACCAAAGCAGGCCTTTTCTACACCAAACGCTCATGGTTATTTCTCTAACATTTTAGGATTTCCTACAGCTGTCAGGTAGTCCCATTTAACTTAAGGCGACTAAGCAATATGGACTGAGTAGCTTTCGAATTCTGCTGGGGTCTAGCTAATCCTCTGGTATTGGGTATATCAAGGTTAGATTTTGCCTCAACTGTAAAATTGGTTATAAAAAATATAATTGGATCAGCTTTACAAATGTATAATGACATTGTAGATCTAAAGTGTTATAACTAATGAAAATTTTAGTTTAAGATATTTTATTATTAAAGTAAAAATCAACTATTTTCACTGCAAAAGCATTAAAATATTAACAAAAAGCTTTATTCACAATTATACCACTATAAATATTTTCATTTGTCTTTCCTGATAAACAGGCAAAATGCTGGGCTTTAAAAATAGCACAGATACAATTTTATATTTTTCACTTCTATATTTCATAGCGGCACGGTTTTCACAATTGTAATTGATTTAAATAATTAGAATCATTTTAGCTATTTTGTTTTAGTGAGCATGTTTTGAGTTCTTTAAAGGGCATTCAAACAAACTGCATGCAAAAAATAAATTGCATTTAGAATTATTGACTACTAAAATTCAGTAAGATAATGAAGTCAGCTTTTAATTTCTTCATTTCAGATTTATTTTAAAGTTGGAAAATCATTTTCAGAAACATTTTCTTGATTATAATAAGAAACAGAATTTCAAAAAATTCACATATAAACTCATATTTCATATACTTTAAAAAATGATATAGTGTACCACAGTGTTTAAATGCCTGGGCTCCGGAGTCAGACTACCTAGATTAAAAGCCTAATTCTACCAATTATCAAATTTTATGACCTTGGGTAAATTACTTAACTTGTCTGAGCCTGTTTCTTTTTCTGGAAAATGAAGATGAAAACAGATTAATCTCATAGGCAAATTAAGAAGGCTGAACGATAAAACATGTAAAGCACTTGTCTGGCATATGGTAATAAATACTCAATACTAAGAACAACAACAACAAATACAAAGAAACGCTCTGTGTGGGGATATTATATACATATTATACATTCTTTTTTATAATTACTGTTTGTGAGTCATTCAGCAAGTGTTTACTGAGTATATTCCACATACTAGACACCATGCTACACACTGAGGATATAGAGACCACAAAACAGTCTTTACTTCCAAAAGCTTGTTTTTGGAGAAGAAAACAAATTAATCTGGTGATTAGCATACTATGTGGTAAGAGCTTTAATAGGAACACAGAGCATTTTACAGGGTGCATGAAAGCAGGGGCCCTTAACTGAGAAGGTAAGGCAGATTGGTTGAACTTGTATCTATGTATGCGTGTACATTCTTCTTTGTCTTTCTCTGGTATAGAGGATACGAAACAAAAAGCCCCTCCATGTTCTAGTTTCCCTTACAGCTCGGAGTCCCAAGTGACATCACTCTGGAGACTGAAGGTCCTGAAGTGGGTTTTCAGAATGGAAGCAAGTATCCTAAAATAAAGACAGAGCTTCTCCAGAAGAAAGCCCTTTTGCTCTTCCTCCCTTCTTCCTGCCTCACCATTTGGACAAAAGCACGTAAGTGCAGTAGCCATCAATGACGTGAGCGGACAAACGTCAATAACGGCAAAACAGAAAGAGCCCAGGACTCCAGTGGCATTGTTGAGTTACTGCACCACTCTAGAACACCTAACACAAACTCTTATTTCTGTAAGACACCCATAGTTCGGTTTTCTGTTATCTTCTGTTATCTGTTATCTGAATGCACTGCTCTAGATAAACAAAACTTTCTGAAAAGTTTCTGAGCTGAGTCCAAAAGAAAGAATAGGAGTGATCCAAGTAAAAATTTTGAGAAAGGCACAGCTGGTGGAGGAAACAGCATCTACAAAGGCCCTGGGGAGGAGGGAGTATGAAGTATCGATATCGGCATCTGTTCTACAATATGCACCTTCTGGCTTCTCGGATGGTTTTAGCCGAGATTCCCAACCTTTTCCATCCTCCATTCACTGTATTTCAGGGATTCAATACTCTCCTCTCAGTGGTCCCATATGGGGAGCATTCATTCTTAAATGGTATGTTCTGTGATGATGAACATAAAATGTGTCTTTGACTAATATTTAGACTTCCAGAAACAAATTTATGGTGATTTGAGTCAATTACAACTACGTTATCAATTTACACATATTCAACTAAAGCTGCCATGTGTGCTTCCTATGTGCCAGGCACTGTATTTACATTAATTATCTCACTTAATATTCACAACAACTCAGTGGGTTAGGTACTATTATTATGTCTTTCTTTAGAGAAGCGAATTAGGTAAATAATGTCCAAAATCAAACAGTAATGATAATACTGGCTGGGGCAAGGATTCAAACTCAGGTCTATTTCATTCTATAGCCTCAGCTCTGAGCCATTCTGCTATACTGCTAATCAGTTTCCTTAGTTTCTGGCCTCTTGGTTCCACTTTACTTGCTTAAAACCTTCCCACACCTATGCAGTAAGGTTTTCAGTTCCCCATCTGTACTCTGTGCATTAGAGTGGTGGTGGTTCAGGCTGGTTATCTCGTAACAGGAGAGGATGGAAAGAAGAAGGATACGTAAGCAGAGTAGAACAAGGGAAAAGGGGAGGATGCCAGAAAAAAAAAAAAAAAGCTCAACACTATATTAAAAACTAATGATGTACTATACAGTGGCTAACTGAACATAATAAAAATAAATAAATAAATAAATAAATAAAAAGGAAACAGACTGAGGGTTTGCTGGAGGGGAGGTAGGTGGGGGGAATGGGGTAACTGGGTGATGGGCATTAAGGAGGGCACTTGAGGTAATGAGCGCTGGGTGTTGTATGTAACTGATGAATCAACTAAATTCTACCCCTGAAACTAATAATACAGTATATGTTCACTAAACTGAATTTAAATAAAAAGTTTAAAAAAAAGAAAGAAATGTTCTTTTCCTCTCAAGGAATGAAACAAGTTTCTGTTCTTACTGCCAGATTGTGAAGTAATTCCAAAAAATAAATTCAAATTATTAAGCAAGTATAAGGTCTCTAAAAGGCCTAAATGGAAGGTGGCAACACTTCTTTATATTTTAAATCTCAATGTTTAATAATTGATTAGTTCATAGTCACACACTTAACAAATATATATATACTGATCAACCTCATGTACCTTTGAATCATATTCCAATGAATAGGTTCTTATACTGAAGAGACTAAGAACAAATAAAAAATGCTTATTATAATGATCATAGATGTGACTACATAATACCAAGAAAGGTAATTAAGCACAGGTTAATATGGGACAGAAGATGTATCAAACTCAGACCTGAGAAATCAAAGACGCCGTTCCAGAGGGGGTGATATCTAAGATGAATCTTAAAATATAAGTAGGTATAGCCAATAGGAAGAAAAAGAAAAAACAAAAAAAGAGGAGATCATCTAGCTAGACCAGTGTTTCTCAACTTCAACACTACTGACAATTTTGGGATAGTAAGACTGTTATTAGGTAATGCCCTGTATTTTGTAGTATGTTTAAACAGCCTTGTCTTCTACCTACTTGATGCTGATCACACACCCTGTGTGTGAAAATCAAAAATGTCTCCAGATATTGTCAAATATCCCATAGGGGGCAGAAATGCCTCTGGTTGAGAACCACTGCTCCAGACCTGCACTGTGCAAACTGGTTGCCACTGGCCACATGTGGCTATTTAACTTGAAACTAATTAAAATAGAATAAAGGTCCAGTTCCTCAGTCACATTAGCCACATTTTAAGTGTTCGACTAGCCATGTTTTAATGGACAGCGCTAGAGAGAATATATTCTCTTCTCTTATTTCAGAACTATTCACTACAGCTTAATGATAGCCTGTGGGTGGAATGAAGAATCATAAGATTAAACAAGAGTAAGGCCTGAGTATGAAAGGTCTCCCATACCATAAGATAGAATAATGGGGAGCCAGTGAGAGGTTTTAAGCAAGGGTGTAAAATAAACAGATGCACATTTTATTAAAGCTGATTTTTAAAAAAAAAAAGATTTTATTTATTCTTTTAAGAGAGAGAAAGAGTGAGAGCAAGAGTATGCACAAGAAGTGGGGAGAGGCAGAGGGAGAGGGAGAAGCAGACTCCCGGCTGAGCAGGGAGCCCAACGCAGGGCTCAATCCCATGACCCAGAAATCATGACCTGAGCTGAAGGCAGACACTTAACCATCTGAGCCACCCAGGAGCTCCTTTATGAAGCTGATTATATAATGGTGCTATGGAGAATGGAATGAAAGTGGAGGGTCTAGAAGCGAAGGAATAGCTGTAGTATTTCCAACAAGTATGGTGATCTGAATTAATGCAGTAGCAGTAGGGATGGACAAAAATGAAGCAATTAAAGGGCAAAATTGATAGGACTTGGTGACTGACTAGATATGAGGTAGCTGAGGAAAAGAATGAAGTCAAGAATGACTACCAGGTTTTTAAGATGGATGAGTGAGTACACCCTACCCTCTAAGACAGTATGGTAGAAAGAATAATCGTCCTCCAAGATGTTCAAGTCCTAACCCTCTAATCCCTGGAACCTGTAAATATGCTACCTTCCATGGCAAAAGGGACTTTGCAGATGTGATTAAGGTCCTTGAGATGGAGAGATTATCCTGGATTATCCAGTAGGCCCAATGTAATCACAAGTGTCCAGATAAGAGGCAGGCTGAGGGAGCTTTGAATACAAAAAAAGAGATGTGTCAGAGTAACACAGTGGAAGACAGACTTGAGCAGCCATTGCTGGCTTTGAAGATACAGCCATTAAAAGCTAGTACAGGCAAGGGAACAGACGCCCCCCACAGAGACCAGTGTTTGAAAAGGCAAAGTACCAAAAGGAAGACATGAAATATCTTTAAAATCTACACAAATCATTATGTAGACTTGGAATCTACTGCTGAATATTAAACTGTATAAGTACAGAAAAACTCCATGAGGCTGGGCAAAGAACTACCAAGGAACTATACCTGGCTGTGACATGTTCAAATTCTAATCAGACAAAATTGAGCGATCTCAGTGAATACCCAAGGAATGCAGTATAGACATTAGAGAAGTCATATTTTAGTATAAAAGCTAAATTCTAAAGTAAATGACATTCTAGACTTGTCCCAGCAAAGCTTAAACACAACAAAGGATCAAACTACCTTATAAGTAATTTAGCTGCTGGCCAAAAAAAGTTGTAATACACTTTAAAGGAAGAGAACAAAATCCAGACACTATAAACAAAGAAATGAATAAGTAAATACTAAATTAAAAATAACTAGATATGCAAAGAAGCAGAAAAACATGACCCATAATTGCAACAATGAAAAAAATCAGTAAACAGAACAAACCTAGAGATAATATAATTAGCAAACAAAGACTTTAAAACAAGTATTATAAATACGCCCAAGGATTTAATCAGAGAAATGGACAACAAAACAAAACAAAACACCCAAGTGGAATTTCTAGACCTGAAAAATTCAGGCTCTAAAACAGATAATTCACTCAATGGGATTTACAGCAGATTAGATACAATCAATGGAAAATATTAGGAAATGTGATAATAAAGAAGCATAACCTACCCAAAATGAGGTAAAAAGAGAAAAAAATAACTAAGCATAACCTCAGTGACCTACTTTGAGCCGCAGGATGTCAATGAAGAAGAATATTTAAATGGCTAGGAATTTTTTTTGAAAATTGGTGAAAAATATAAACTCACAGGTTTGAGGAGCTCAATGAACCACAAGCAGGACAGAAACAAAGAAAATCACACTAAGCCTATTTTAACAGCACTGCTGAAAACCACTAATAAATAATCTTACAAGAAGTCAAAGGAAGGAAAAAAAAAAAGGAATGTATTAGGGAAGTGGGAGAGACAGAAGCAGATTCCCCGCTGAGCAGGGAGGCTGATGTGGGGCTCAATCCCCTGAGATCATGACCTGAGCCGAACGCAGATGCTTAACCAACTGAGCCACCAGGCGCCCCCACAATAAACAAGTTTTGATAAATACTCAACTACTTGGAAATTGATCAAGATATATCTAAGTGTTCCATGGGTACAAGAATAAATCAGAATGGAAAATAGAAAAAAAATTAATTGAATGATAGTGAAAACACTACATAAAAATTTATGGAATGCAGCTAAACCAGTGTGTAGAGGACAATTTATAGCATTAAAAATGTTTACATAGGAAAGAAAAAAAAAGTTTAAGTTTCCATATTAAGGAGCTAAAAAAATAAGAATAAATTAAAACCAAGGTAAGCAGAGAGAAAGAAATAATACTAACTAGAAGAGAAACAAAATGGAAAACTGATAAACAAGAGAGAAATATCAATGAAGCCAAAACTCAATTCATATGAAAAGATAAAAAATGACTAAACCTCTAGCTAAACTGATCAAGTAAAAAGAAGATACAAAGGGCCCTTATCAAGAATCAGAGATAACTGCTACAGATTCTAGAGACCATAAAGGAGAATAAGGGAGCAATGTACACCAACCCTACTATATTCAGTAATATAGTAGAAAATGAACAAATTCCTTCAAAGACTAAAATACTAAAACTGTATCAAGAAGAAACAGAATAGCCCTGTAATAATGAAAGAAACTAAGTTTGTAACTAAAACCTTTCCCAGTTTTACTTGTAAAATCTATGAAACACTTAAAGAAATAATATTAATTTTAAATAAATTCCTTCAGAAAAAAGAGAAAAGCATTTCCAAACTCATTATATAAAATCAACATTACCCAGATACCAAAAAACAGAAAAAGGTTTTACAAGAAAAAAGGCACATCGAAAGCCCTAATTAACAGACAATAGTCTTTAACAAATAGCAAATCCAATGTAGCAATATATAAAAGTATCATGCAACACATAGAGTATAAAGCATCATGTAGAATTTATCACAGAAATGCAAGGATTGTTTTCACTTGGGAAAATCAGTGTAATTCATCATGTTAATAGAATAAAGAAGTATCATGTGACTATTTTGATGAGTGCAGAAAAATCATTTGATAAAATACATGTATTTAACAAAAACCTCTTAGGAAAATAGGAACAGAAGGGAACATTCTCAGTTTGAAAAGAGCATCCATGAAAAAGGTCATGTTAACATCACATTATAAAGTGAATGAATGAATGGTTTTTCTCTAAGATTGGGAACAAGGAAAGGGAATCCACTCCCACCATTTCTATTCAACATTGTCCTGGAGGTCCTAGCAGTGCAATAAGGTGAGTAAAATAAATAAACAGACGTTTGAAATGAAATGGAATCAAACTTTCCTTTATTATGAACACTTTGATTCAGTATCAAGTAGAAAATCCAAAGGACTCTACATACAAGCTTCTAGATATAATATGTAAATTTAATGTTTACAGACTGCAAGGTCAATACAAGTATTAGCAATAAAACATTGTATAACAAATATTTTAAAATGCCATTCATGATAGCAGCCAAAGTGTTAAAATATTTAGGACTAATTTAAGCAAAATATATATATATATAAAACCTATACATGGAAAACTACAAAACACTGTTGAGAAAAATTATGAAAGACCCAACTCATATGGAGATATACCATGCTCATGGATTAAAAGATCTGTCATTAAGATGTCAACCAACCCCAAATTGATCTATAAATCACTGTAATCCCAATAAAAAAATCCCAGTAGACTTGTGTTTTTTTTTATAGAAATTGACAGATTTATTCTAAAATCTGTATGGAAATGCTAAAATTAATTTGAACCACTATATGACCTGGTATCAAGACTTTCTACAAAGCTACCATAAACAAGACAGTGTGTGATGTCATAGGAGAGATACAGCAATTGATGGGAAAAAAGTGTACAGGAAAAGACACACACATTACGATTGGGAAAGGGTAGGCTTTTCAGTAAAGGGTGAGGACAATTGGATTATCCAATCAAATGGTAAAAGAGAAACACTGCAGTTCACCTCAGACAAAACACAAATTTAAATCAAAATGGCTAACAGACCTAATAGAAAAAGCTAAAATCATAAAATTCTTACAAGAAAACATATGATAAAATCTTTTTGAGAAGGTTGAGGTATCCAGAAAAGTTGAAATGAATAGGTCAGCAAATCCTCCCATTGAAATAACTATATAATGGTATAAAATGGCCAAAAAGAACTATTTTAGGGCTTTGGAAACTAATGGCAAATGGCATGTTAAGAAATGTTTGGTCATTAAAAACTGAACTTTAGGTATTAACTGTTGAAAGTCCGTGTCAGTCTTGCTGGGGGCTCTCCTATGACCTATCCACCTGGTGTGGACAGTGGTACTGCCAGGGTGAGGCTGCTGTGTTCACATACATGGGAAAACACGATGACAATGAATCAAATATAGAGAATCGTAATAAAGACCAAGAAACTAGAACACAGGGAAAGATGATCAGAGAAAAAACAAACAAAGCTTCAGAGACTGGAGGGGCAACAATCACTTTTTCAACATATATGTAATGGAAGCTTTGGAAGGAGAGGGGAATCCAAGGGATAGAAAAATATTTGAAGAAATAATGGCTAACAACTTCCCCAATCAGAATCATCTACACACGAGAGCTCAGCAAATCCCAAGTAGGATAAACACAAAGTGATCCGTACCGACACATGTAAGAGTCAAAGTGTGGAAAGCAAGAGTAAGTGGGTGAGCAAACAAGCAAGTGAATGAATTTCAACAAATCTTGATATCAACTAGAGGAAAACAACTCATCATACACATGAAAACGTGACAAATCAGAAACAGTGAAGGCTAAGGGCAGCAGAATAACATACTCAGAGATGAAAGAAAAAAATCTCTTGATCAAAAGTTCTATTTCCAGCAAAACTACCCTTCAAAACTGAAGGCAAATAAAAACATTCACAGATAAAGACCAAGAGAATTCATTACAAGCAAACCTGTTTCATAAGAAATACATACTAAAGGAAATCTTTTAGACCAAAAAGGAATTATCTTTGATTCCTTTTTGTTTCTCCCTGCATATTCAATGCATCAGCAAGCAGGGCTTATTCGCTTTATATCCAAAATAAGCCTTGAATCCATCTACTTTTTTCCATCTTCCACTGCCATCATGTAAGCAAGAGCCTTGAATTTTCATTTGGACTTCTGCATACCCTAAATGGTTTTCCTGCTTACACTCACCCCCCGAGACCAGCCCATTTCCCAACAACAACCAGGATGTTTAAAAACAACTGGATCACACTATTCTTAAAACCTTTTAATTGGCTCTCCATACGCTTAGAAGGAAATCCATACTATTTGCCATGGCTAAATAAACCTTACAAAAATTTCTCCCTACCTGAACTTTTCTCATATCATTCTCTCCTTCTTCTGTAAGTTCCAGGACACTGCATTCTTTGTATTCTATAAATATCCCCAACTCATTCCTGTTTCTGAATCTTTGTACTTACTCTTCCCTCTGCCCAATACATGTCACAAGCAAATCATCACACAAGGCTGGGTTCTTATTATTCAAGTCTCCCTTCGAATGCCACTTTCTCAAAGGGGATTTTGCTAATCACCCAACCTACCCACCAGCATCACTTGCCTGCCCTACCCTACCCACCATCACTTGTCTGCTTTACCTTTCAAAAATTTTATAATAGCATTTATCACTACCTAATGTTATAATGCTCATTTATTTGACTATTCATGTATATGTACCTTACTTAATAAATTGTAAAGTTCACAAGGATAGAAATCTTACTATCTTATTCATCAAATATACATAACTTTAGACCTTATGCTAAAATATAAGCAATTCTGAACTTGAAAGATTTAAAAGCCTTTTTCTTATTTAATATTTAATAAATATCCTATCTTAAAAAAATTATACTAGTCTTCTGCCTCAAAAGATGAATAATCCTCCAACACTATGTCAGGTATTGAATAGAAAGCAATATGCAGTAACTATTGAGTGATAAACAATGAGACTCTTGAGAATTGGGACATCTAGGAAATCATCTGGGGATTGGGGTCAAAATCACCCCTTCATCCCCAATTACTACCTTCCTAGGTCTTAACAGCACTCTTGAATATATTTTAACAACACACTGAATTTCTTGAAGGCAAGAGAGTATGTCCTTTTTATTCTGTATCCCTATACCTAGCATTGGCAGACAGAAGGTGTTCAGTAATTATTTTTCTGAAGTAAATGAAACAGCATGTTTCTTTGTAAAAGGAAGGTAACAAGACTGTGAGACCAATAAAAAAAAAAAAAAAAAAGAAGAAGAAGAAGGAAGGGTAAGTGAAAGAAAAAGGTAAAAACATCCCCACAAGATCCTTATTCTGAACTATTAGGTTAGAAAAGCACAGGACAACTGATCAATTAACACTTCTCCTATAAACTACTCTTAATTATTCACATACCTAGAAGCTAATAATATCATAACATAGCAATAATTTCATAAGCTAATAACATATTACATACTATTTCAGCACCAGACACTAAAGATCTTCCCTCCCCCACAAAAAAGTTAACCTATAAGGAAGACCCAAACCTGAATAATAAGAAAGTTCTGATGTCACAAACTACTAGAGAGAGGACTAACTCTAAGAACACTTTGGGGAATCTAACAGTGCAGTCACTAAATGTTCTAGAGCCTAGGGAATATTCCATTAGTAGAGATCTCATGAAAGAAGTCACTACTATTCCAGTAGCCCCAGTAGCCTCATGCTTCTACCCCCACATGTTCAAGAGAAGAGCTAAGGAACTACAAATAAAATCTAAATTTAAAATATTATTGTGGTTTTAACTCTTGAAGGCCCGCAAACCAAACATGAAAAATATATCAACAAAAACTAATCCATGAAGCATTTTAAAAAGCTCATTTAAATACATTTTTAAGAGTTCTATTAAGTACAACATAAATTAGACTATTTTTGTGGCTTTAATTCCTAAATTCTAGCAACCTAAATATGAAAAATATGCTATCGACAAAACTAACCCATCAAACATCTTAAATCTTTCCTTTAAACAAATTCTTACAGAGTTATTAGAAGAGAAAAATAAACAACTTTATTAAATGCGTAAGTGATCTTTAGAAAATGCCAGTAAGTTTCAAAAACATGCAATAACCTCAGACTGTGATTTCATTATTGATGAGATATAGGAAAGTATCTAGATAGCTTATAGCTAGTTCACCCCTAGGGTTGTAATTCAAATATCAAATTTTATTCTCTAAAATTGAGATATTTAAAATAAATATTTACTCAAGAATAATATATTTTATATAGTGGTAAAAGCCTTATTATACAAAAGAACTTTAAGATTAGTTATTTTACTTACCAAAATGCAGTCCACTTTAGATTGTACAGTTTTGCTAAAAGAAAAAGAAAGTTAGGTTAATAAATATGATAAATTTATTAAATATTTGAAATAGTAAAATCCCTTTTTAAGATTAGGATCATACCCTAAAACTGCATTTTTCACAAAGCAAAACAAACATCTATTTCCCATTCACTGTACTAAATTTAGTCCTAAAGCATGATCAGAATATCTGAGTTCACTGCTACAGTCAACCTATTGCTACACTGTATCATTTTAACAGATGTTTTGAATAAACAATGAAGTTTTTAAAGATACATAAAAATGCAGATATGTATTACTATACAAAGAAATAGGACACAGAGTTTATAATGAATTACAATTTTTACTGTATGCCTGCCACTCTGGAAAATGATTTGTTTAGCATTTAAAAGCCATACTGGTATAATATTATCTGTGGTTCTAAAGACTTGCTATAAAGTAGATTCTCTTCTCTTCTCCCTCCCTCTCTCTCACATACGTATATGTGTGCATACACACCCACACAGGCTAGGGAAAGGAATCCCTAGACATAAAAGGAATAATAAAGATTAACTGATATGGTAATATACTGGAAGGGGAGAATACATTTAGAAATAACCCCAAAAAGCCACTATATATCAATTTACTAAATAAGTGAATTACTGAATAAGTGAACTATTGATATATAATACAAATGAAGTCAGTATAAAATAATTTAACCATCATCTGGATTTTGTTATAACACATTAAAGTATAAATGCAACGAAATCATGTGTAAGTTCACAAATAGTTTATATCTTAAAAGATGCTACAAACCCAATTATCTTTCATAAAATGTTCTAGAGACAAATAAATTAAAAAAATTGATTATTTGCCTCTGTATATACCTATACAGTTAATCTATAAAGTAAAAATCAAGATTTAAAACTCATTTGTATTGACTATTAATATAATCAATAACCTCAAAACTTTTCATTTGTAATTAGATTTCAAATTTCACTTTTTAAAGAACAAAGGTATAACTGAATTAAGTTCAACTGTAAAGATCAGAATGACTAAAAAGAGTAAGAAAAGTAAATGATACCTCCACTTAAGAGGAAATGAAATCCCCTTCCCACAATCCCACAGAAGACTTTTTAGAGGTTTTTAAATCTTTTGGGATCGTTTGTATAGCTTATAACTCATTAGCAGCTAAAGTGTGCTATTGTTTTCTCTTCTTAATAACTCCCACAGTTTCCCTGAGATAAGAGAGTTTTGTATTAAGAATTGCTCCTAAATGATGTATTGTATGGTGACTAACATACCATAATAAAATTAAAAAAAAAAAAAAAAAGAATTGCTCCTAAAAAGTAATGCATCAAGAATCCAACCACTATTCACCACCTTCTTCTAAACCCCCACCATTTCCTGTCTAAAGTGTTACACAGTAACCTAACTGGTCTCCCTATTTCTATCCTTAAGAACCCCCTCCTCCCCAACCAACTCTGTGGGCTATTCTCAACAAAGTGGCCAGAGTGATTCTTCGTCCAAACCACATTAGTCCTTTGCTCCAGTCTTGACCATGGCCAACAAAGCCCTGCATAACCCAGCCTTCTGCTGTCTATCTTTCCAATCTCATCTCTTATTATTTCTCTGTTCCCCATTCATTCAGCTCCTGCCACACTAGCCTCGGTGCTAGCTCTCAAGGCAGGAGCAAGGCCTTTGTACTGGCTTCTTCTGTCAGCCTCTAAGACTCTTCTCCCATATAACTTATCTGTTCATTTTCTTAATGTCCTTGCTAGATGTTATCTTTTACAGATAGTTCTTCCCTGACTTTCCCATATAAAATATTCTGCATCACTCTATCCTTCTTGCTCAGCTTCGCTTTTCATTATTGCACTTGCCATCAGTCATTTTATATATTTTTTAGAGATTTTATTTATTTAGGAGAGTGAGTGAGAGAGAGAATGGTGGGGGGGGGGGGCAGAAGGAGAAGCAGACTCCCTGTTGAGCAGGGAGCCTGATGCGGAACTTGATCCCAGGACGCTGGGATCATGACCTGAGCCAAAGGCAGACATTTAACTGACTGAGCCACCCAGGTGCCCATTTTATATTTTTATTAATTTATTTGTTTACTGGCTATCTTCCTTGACTAGAATTTAAACTCCATGAAAGCAGGCTCTGTCTGTTTTGCTCACTGCTGTTATTATCAACTGGCACATGTTAGGTGTTCAATAAAATCTGTTAAACGAATAAATGACAAAAACACATTCAGCCCCCCATATGAAGAAAACTCTTTGGAAAAACTGGGACCACTTAAAAAAGGGTTTTTAGAGAAACTAATATGAAATTGAAAATGTCACTATTTTTTAAACCATAGCTCCAATATACTCCTTTCCTATCAGAAACTTGCTGTGGAATATCTGAAGATGACTATGTCTTATCACAAATAACTTGGTAAATCTAAAAAGTATGTGTAAAAGACAGCCTTTGAAAGAATAAACTAAAAAAGTAAAATGTGCTTCTAAGCTAGATATGAACTTTGGCAATCACTTGATCTAGCCTTTTATTTTTACTTCATACTTAACACAGGCATTATAGAAGGATATAGATTAAGTTTAAGTCCCCTTCGTTCTTCTGTCCAGTCTCATACCATATCTCACTACCTTCCCAAAGATAACTATCATTAATTTGATGTGTAAGCCTCCCAGTTGATATTTCAATACTTGTATTAGATGTACAAGTCTATAAGTAACATATACCGCTGTTCCAAGAAGCTTTTAAATGTTTATATAAATGCCTGTACATTATATATATTCTGCAATTGTCTTTTTTCATTCAACATAATTTTTGAGATCTACACTTTGATGAGGTTTGTTCATTTTAACTGCTGAAAAGTGTTCCATTGGGTGAATATATCAAATTTATTCATCTATTTCCTTTTTTTATTATTCATCCATTTCTTTACCAAAAGCCAATTTTATACTTCCCAGTTTTTCTTACAAACAATGCTGCAATAAACTTTGTACATGTCTCCTGGTATACACATGTGAAAATCTCTCAGTTATAAATTGAAAAGTTAATTTTCAGGGGCTCATGGATGTATCTTTTCAATTCCATAATATATTACCAAGTACTTCTCCCAAGCAGTTTATATCCATTTACACTTCCATCAGCTATATGATAGCTTCTATTTTCCTATTACTTTGTACAAATATTTGCCATTTATACATGATATATAATACACATATTAAACACTATCTTAATGGATATAAATTTCTTAAATTTATTTTTCCCAATTGCTAACATTACTTTTCACCTGTTTACTGGCCATATGGATTTTCTCCTCTGTAAACTGCTGGTTCGTATTCTTTGCCCATTTTTAAGTGGAGCTGATTATTTCTTATTAAGTTGTAGCAGTTCTTTATACACTATGGACACGAATCCTGTTACATATACTTAACTCTGTTAATTATATATTTTAATGATATCTTACTAAAGCTTAACTTTTTGATTTAGTCAAATTTATTTTTTTCCTTCATGATCTATGTTTTTTATCTTAAGACATCCTATCTAGCTAAAGTTTTAAGGACATATTTTTCATTCAAGTTAGCTTTTTCAAGTTTGATCTTTATTTGAATTAGAATTTATTCTTATGTATGGTATGGTGTGATACATATTTTCTTTCTGGTAGGCCAATTGCTCCCTATTTTATTATGCCAAGTTTTCATGTATGCTTGACTCTATTTTTGGCTTTTTTTCTGTTTTGTTATTAATCTATGTGTCTATCTCTGAGCCACCACTCTAAATTTACCAGTGCTTTAAAAATTAGGTCTAGTTATTTGATTACATGACCTTCCTTGACCATTTTCAGAATAGTCTTGATAATTCTTAGGCCTTAAATAATCTAGGTGAGTTTTTTGGTTTTTCCAATTTCACAAAATTATTGTTAAGATTTATACTGAGCTGTACTGATGTTATAGATTGAAGTGGGGGAGTTGACTCATAATTTGATTTATTTTTGTCTGTCTTTAAAAATGTCTTATAATTTTCTCTATCTTTTTAAAATTATGTTTTCTAATCGGCTCTTGCTAATGTACATGCTGATATTCACAAAAACTATTAGTTTTCTATGTTGACCTTATATCCAGCAACCTTCCTGAACTTATTAGTTCTAATAGTATATAGATTCTTTTGTAGGTAACAATTTCACTTACAATTAATGAAAATATTTTTCTTCCTTTTCTGTCTTTATGCCTTTTTCTCCTCCTTTCTTATCTAATTACTTTGGCTAAAATCTCTAGTCTAAGGATGAAGAATTGCATTGATAGCAGACATCCTGTTCTGTTTCCAATTTTTGTTTCAAAGTTTTAATATGACGTAATATTCCATTTAGTGGGCATTTTATAATTTCCTACAATATTCCTGAATATTCAATGTTTTTATTGACTCGATTAAAATAAAATAATGCTTCAATATCCTGATGTCCTGCTTCAGATAATGACAAAGTAACTTCCCACATATAATAATGACACATTGTGGATAAAATATAAAAACAGGCATCAAAATTAGAGTGACCAAAAGCAGGCAGCAACTAGAGGGAAGCATCCTTAAAAGAAGGGAACTGCACTGGGTAGGATTTGTAGTTATAAGGCTATTGTCCGGGGGCACTTATCCACCCATGCAACAATGATCACTGAAGAATAAGGCAGAAATGTGCTGTCTTACCAGCTGAGGAGGCAGAGGACAAAGTCTGGGATTGCCAGAGCCACTGTAACATGAAAGATGAAATCCCAGAAAGGAAGGTGCCACAAAATTTCTTTATAAATTGTGCCCAAATGTTTGGATAACCTTCCTCTGGGAAAGACTCCAAGGCCTCCAGAAAAAAGGAGCAGTTGGAAAAAGTGGAAAGATCTGAGTTGAGTCTCCTTGCTGCTGCCTTTTACATGAGTAATAATGTTGGAGTTTGAATCCAGACATGTTACAGTCTACCAGGACAAAAAAACCCAAAAAACAAAAAACCCCACAACACTCAGAGAAAAATAACTGAATCCAAAGCCTACAACAACATATCACCCACAATGCCCCTTACACAAGCAAAATTTACCAGAAAGAAGAAACAGGAAAAAGATAAAAGTCAAGATAAAAAAGCAGCTTACAGAAACCAAATTCTGAATGATCCATATGTCAGAATTAGTAGACAAAGATTTCTAAGTATTATAAATACGTCCAAGTATTTAAAGGAAAATATGGTCATAAGAAATGTATACATGGCAGAGGAGAACCTCAGCTGAGAAATGGTAGTTATGAAAAAGAACCAAATGGAAATTCTAAAACTAAAAAGTACAATGTCTAAAATGAAAATTCATTGGATTACCTTAACAGGAGATCAGATACAGCAGAAAAAGGGTCACTAAACTGGAAAATAAATCAATACATCTTATTGAATCTAAAGGAGAAAGAAAAAGATTTTGAACATAGTAAGCAGAGCTTCAGAGATCTGTAGTACAACATCAAGTGGTCTAACTATGTACAGTTGGAGAGGAGAGACGAGACAGAAAAATATCTGATAAATGACCAAAAATTTCCCCAAACTGTGTGAAAAACACGAACTTACATATCTAAGCTCATTAAATTCCAAGCAGGATTATTACAAAGAAAACCACACATGGGCACATCACAGTCAAAGAGATGAAAACACAAAGATGAAAAGCAAATTTTGAGGGCAAGTGGAGTAAAGTTAACATTATATGCACAGAAGTACTAAAGCAATTCAAGTGATAAAAGAAAATCCTTTTGACAAAGGCTGATGGAATAACTGGATATATCTATAAACAAATGAACATAACTCATCCTACAGCTAATTTTGAGTTGGATCTTAAAATTAACTATAAAAATTTATAAACTATAATGCCTACAAAAAATCACAGACTATTATGACCTGAAAATATACAAAGATGTCTTGGGATGCAATAACCATTAAAGAAAAAAATAAATTAGATTCTACCAAAATGAAAATCAACTGTATTCATCAAAAGACATCAATTAAAATAAACAAGCCACCAAACAAAAACAGTATTTGCAAAACATATACCTAACAAAAGACTTATGGCTCAGAATATGTAATAAATTCCTACAAGTCAATAGTAAAGTCAATTAATAAGTAAGCAAACAATTGGAAATAGTTCACACAAAAAAGGAATATACAAATGTCCAAGAAGCAAATGAAAAGATATTCAACATCATTAATCATCAAGGAAATAATGCAAATCAAAATTATGATATACAATTATATACTCACTAGGATGGCTAAAATTAAAAACAGAATACACCAAGTTTGGAGCAACTGCAACTGTCATACATTTCTGTTGGAAATATGAAAGGTAAAACTACTTCGGAAAAATTTAGTTAAATATAAAGCTATCTTTTATTGCGGCAATTCTACTCCTAGGTATTTATTTAAAAGAAATGAAACTGTGTATCCAAAAAACAGGCTTGAATAAAAATGTTCATAGAATCTTTAGTCATAATAGCCCCAAACTGAAAACAATCCAAATGGAAGTCAGTATAAGAATGGATATATTCACAGGACTCAACAATTAAAAAAAATCTTAGCATACATAAAAACACATGGATGAATCTAGTAGGTATTATAGTGAGCCAAAGACACCACCCAGAAAAGTTCACTCTATACAGTTCCATTTATATGAAGTTCTAGCATAGACAAAATTCATCTATGGCAAAAGAAAAATTAGAAAAAGTGTACATCTTGGGATGAGGATTGGGGTTGACTTGGAAGAAGCACGTATAAACTCTAATATACTGCCCCATTTCCCCTTTTCAGGAAAGAAGAACTTTGTCCTTCAGCTGCTAGTAGTGCTTCCAGCAGGAAGACTTCAGTTGTCAGCCCACTCTGGGGATAGCCAATGTTGAAGAAAACTTCACTCCCAAGGTCCTATCTCCTTCCAGGGAAAAGCCACAGAGACTGATCAACATGAGGGTATAAAGAAAGGCCCAGCTCTTTGTTACAACTTGGGACAACTCTGATGGGTCATTCCAACTTCAGAACTCGCTAGCACTGCACCTTAACCTTCCCTCTGCTTTCTTACATTCTTTCCACAGATGTGACTCTCAAGAGCATTCCCTAGTGAAATGGTTCTTAAAATAGAATTCTTGGACTAGCATCATCTGGGACAAATGCAGACATGTGGGCCCCACCCCACACCTACTGAATCAGAAAGCAGAAGTCCCAACCACCTGCAAAGAGCTTCCTAGCTTTTTGTGCCTCACTCTTAAATATACTCAGATAAGATAACAGAGCAGTATCTTTAGGAGATAAAAATAAAAGAAGAGATAGGAGGTACTTACTCCTCTTGGCTTTCTCTCTGAGGCAATGAGTTAGTGGTTGGTGAACCTTTTAGCAAATCTTGTTAACACATTTTTTTTTAAGATTTTATTTATTTATTTGACAGAGAGAGACACAGTGAGAGGGAACATAAGCAGGGGAAGTGGAAGAGGGAGAAACAGGGTTCCCGCTGAGCAGAGAGCCCGATGTGGGGCTCGATCCCAGGACCCTGGGATCATGACCTGAGCCAAAGGCAGACACTTAACAACTGAGCCACCCAGGCGCCCCTGTTAACACCTTTCCGAACTCATTAAACTGTAAGCCTCTAAGACTTCGATCAAAAATTAAAAAATTAAATATATAAAAATTTAAATTAAAATAAATCATGAACTAAATCAAACAAGAAACGGCATTATCTATGGATATATTTGGAATTAACTTATAATTACTTTTTTCAACATTACTCTGACTACTTAAGTTTAAGAAAATTTTTCAGCAGCAGGAAAATATACATAAAAATACATTCACTGGGGCGCCTGGCTGGCTCAGTCGGTTAAGCATCTGCCTTCAGCTCAGGTCATGATCCCAGGGTCCTGGGATCAAGCCTGCATCGGGCTCCCTGCTCAGTGGGGACCCTGCTTCTCCCTCTCCCTCTGCTGCTCCCCCTACTTGTACACTCTATCAAATAAATAAATAAAGCCTTTAAAAAAAATACATTCACCACTCTAACAATGAACCACTGATGCACATTTGAGCATTTTAAAAGAAGATAGTATTTTACTTAACATTTCATTGTTTAAATATTTTTCATTTTTATTTTTGAATAAAACTTTTATTAATTTTATCTGCAAATAACTTATGTTCAAATAATATGTTTAATGTGAGTATTTTCCCATGTTTTTTTGACATTTTCTAAATTGTTGATAATTTATTATATTTCAAATCCATTGAACTTCTGGTCTCACAGGTTTTTAATAAAATTGTTTTATAAACATTTTAATTAAATAGTATCAATCTGGCATTTGGTATTAGACAAAAATAACAATATATCAGTATCATAATTTTGCTGTGGTATTTTAACTACTAAGGCTATGGAACACCCTAATCATTCATCTTCCATTTCTTTCAGTTCAGGCTTTGCATGTCAAGTCAGATCAACACAATGTTAAGAAGTAAAAATCTTAATCCTGGACCTATGGAGTAGGGAAAAGAGGGAAACACAGCAGCAAGGAGAGTTTATACTAATTTAATGAAGAGAGATACAGTTTGAGAAAGCATATTTTGTTTTCCCTAAATCGAATTACAGAGTGAAGCTGGGGAAAACTTTCTTACCTAGTGGGGTTACACAAAAGAGACAGTAATTTTAGGAAGTATTAAAAAAACAAACAAACAAAACAGTCTAAGCCTACTTTACCTCACAGAAAACACTTCACAAAAATAACCATGTAATATTCCCCTTTCTTCAGAGTTCAATATGATACAATAAATAAATTAGTAGTCATGGGCCAAACATACATAGAAATAATACATTGTAAGTAACAGTATACTTCAAAGAATAGAGACTGCTTGCTACAAATATTTCAGAAACTCTGTTTTTCCAGTTTCCACAAATTGTTTATAAACTGATATCATTGATATCATTGATATCATACTGATATCATTCTAAGATACTCCCACTCATCTCTCCAATAACAGGTTTGGCCTCCAACCAAAAGTTCAATACTATTTCTACATTTATTTAGAGTCTCCAAGTCTGAATTCAGAGTGACTCACAATTCCTATATACTTGATTCAAAATTCCTGTGTTGCAGAAATTGTGATCTATGAATACCAGATATTAGACTTCACCCATGAAAAATCTCAAGTAGGAGAGGTACAGTGTAATATATCAACTGTAAGAAGCTCTTACATTCTATCTAGACTTGCCAGGACAAGTCAAACTCTTAGCTTCCTCTTCCTATAAAATAATTAATTCTGTTAAAAGTATACTGACTTCAGATCCTTTTTGTGGATTATGACTTAGCTTACAGTCCATCAAAGTAAAAGATATTTTTACCTTATACTTTTCTATAATGAATATGAAGCATTTACTTGTAGTTTGCTCAAATGAGAACAAAATTTTTAAAAATTTATGTTCTTATTTTTTTGTAAAGATTTTATTTATTTATTTGACAGAGAGAGACAGCGAGAGAGGGAACACAAGCAGGGGGAGTGGGAGAGGGAGAAGCAGGCTTCCCACTGAGCAGGGAGCCCAACGTGGGGCTTGATCCCATGGGATCATGACCTGAGCCGAAGGCAGACGCTTAACCGACTGAGCCACCCAGGCGCCCCCAAAATTTTACGTTTCTAAAAATAACTATAGTAGTAGTGGTTAATTCTATAAAAGTTGAAAGATAAAATATATATATATATAAAAAGCAAACTACCCTTAATCCCATCACCCAGAAATATTTATATGACTTTTTTTAAAAAATATTTTATTTATTTTAGAGAGAAAGAATGAGCAGGGGGGAGCAGCAGAGGCAGAAGCAGACTCCCTGCTGAGCAGGGAGCCCGATGTGGGACTCCATCCCAGGACCCTGGGATCATGACCTGAGCCAAAGGCAGACACTTAATGGACTGAGCCACCCAGGCGCCCTCTTACTATGTCTTCTTAAAAATAACTGGTATCTGTTGGTGAGGATGTGGAGAAACTGGAACCGCTGTCTGCTACTAACAACAAAAAAAGGAATGTAAGATGGTGTCGCTGCTGCAGAAAACAGTTTGGTGTTTCCTCAAAAAACAGAATTATCACATGACCCAGAAATTCTATTCCTAGTTATATAAAGAAATGAAAACAGAAACAAAAATGTGCACATAAATATTCACAGATGCACTATCCTTAAGAATCAAAAGGTGGAAACAACCCAAATGTCCATCAATGGATGAATCAACAAAATGTGGTACATCCATATAATGGAATATCATTCAGTAACACACAAAAAATGATCCATACTAAAACCAGTAAAAATCTGTTTAGAGAAGGCAGACATAAAAGGTCATGTATTGTATAATTTCATGTATCTGAAACATCCAGAGTACCTGCATGCAACTAGAAAGCTGACTGGTGGCTGCCAGGAGCTGAGGGGACAGGAAATTGGGGAGTGACTGCTTAAAGCATATGGGGCTTCACTGTGGGATGATGAAATATTTTAGAACTAGACAGAGGTGATGGTTACACAACATTATAAATGTATTAAATGTCATTCAATTGTGAACTTTAAGTGGTTAATTTTGTTATGTAAATTTTACCTTAATAAAAAAACAACCTATGATCATAAAACTGAGAAAAATTCATTTTGATACTACACTACCTAATCAACAAAGTACCAATTACGTTTATATTTATACACCAAAATGCTTTTGTTTTGAATCATTTACATTTTACAGTCTTTAAGATTTTATGTATGTATATAGGTAGGTATGTAGGTATGTATTTATAGAGCGTGAGTGGGCAGAAGGAGCAGAGGGAGAGAGAGAATGTCCAGCAGACTTCACACTGAGCTCAGAGCCCTACACAGGGATAAATCCTATGACCCCGAGTTCATGATCCAAGCTGAAATCAAGAGTCGAAGGCCCAACCAACTGGGCTTCCCAGGCACCCCCACTTTACAGTCTTTAATTAAGCACATAAAACTGTACTATTTTATTGCCCAATGAACATTTTGTGAAATTCAGATCAAAGTGTATCATTTACAAATCTTTTGTCTTTCTTCTGATCTATACCTTTTTGCACAGTTCTTGAAAACAACATAATCATCTTTTTTTTTTAAGATTTTATTTGAGAGAGAGAGTGTGTGTGTGAGCAAGAGGAGGGGCAGAGTGAGAAGGAGAGATCTCAAGCTGATTCTACGCTGAGCGCGTAGCCCGACAGGGAGCTCGATCTCACATCCCTGAGATCATGACATGAGCTGAAACCAAGAGTCGGAGGCTTAACCAACTGAGCCACCCAGACATCTCCTTTATCCCATGTTTTCTTTTTTAAATTAATTAATTAATTAATTTTTGATGTAGTGTTCCATCTTTTAACTTTGAAAGTGGCCTAAGGCTGGAATGGGCCAGTGAGATTAAGGAGAGGGTTTCCATTCAACGTTTTCTATACTTATTCTTTCTTCTTCAGCTTTCTGCTCTTGTTCCTTCCAGGCCTGCTCTTCAGCAATTTTTAAAGTTTTTCTAGTTCCCTCAAGAAGAGCTGCAGTATCATCATTTACTCTCCTCTTCAAACTTTCCATCTTCTTCCTCTGTTTAGAGGCTCATCTGCATCAAGGTTGGCAGGAGGAATCTGGTTTAACCAAGGCTTCTTTGACACTGAAGAAGATGTTGTATGTTCTCCTGCTGGGTGATTTCTTTTTATCTCTTGCTGTAGCTCTCTCCTTTCCAGCTCTGTCCTGAAATCGTGATTCCAAAATTCTTCGTCAGCCTCCTGAATAGTTCATCTATATTTTATCTTTGTGTGAGAAGGTCTCTACTTGAATATTGCTTTAAGAGGTGGCTCAAATAACCTTCTCTTTTTCCTCTCCCACCTCTCACGGATTCAGAAGTTGGTCTAGCTGCTGTTGTCATCTTTTCTGGTTGGCTGAGGTCTGATACAGTAGCCTTCAGAAATCATACAGACACCATTATGACTCCTCCCCAAAATGCTTTAAAAATAGTCATTGTTCAGAGTTCTTGCCTGATCTTATGAACCTTTGGGGATCTGCTTTAAAAGTAATTTAGCTTGTAGACCAACACTTCTCAATGGGACACTGGTTTTTACAGGCATCTTTCTTTACTGTACAGTTTGTCCTGTGCTTTATAGAATGTTAGGGTATTCCTGGATGCTGCCCACTAAATGTCAGTAGACATTCTGACAACCAAAACTGCTCCACGTATTATCACATGTCCCTAGTTGAGAGCTACTACTCGAGTGTAGAGAACAAAGTTGCTGACTCACATATAAGAAGTTCCCCAATATACTCAATACAATGCTCTACAAACGAGTTATTTCAAAAGTTCAAACTTTGTTAGGTATGAAAAGTGAACTTTTTGAAAAACAAAATATTTTAACCATTTGCTAATTTTATCAAAAAACTCATTTTCTTGTTCAGAAAATTAAAACTAATTTGTTTTTTTAAAGATTTATTTTAGAGAGAGAGAGTGCACACACGCGCACAAGCAAGTGGGGGAGAGTCAGGGGGAGAGAGAATCCTGAAGCAGACTTCCTGCTGAGCACAGAGCCTGATGTGTCAATCCCAGGACCCTGATATCATGACCTGAGCAGAAATCAAGAGTCGGATACTTAACCAACTGAGCCACCCAGGAACCCCAAAACTACTTTCAACTAGAAGAATTAGAGTTACCAGATAACTTTTGCCTACTATTTAATTATTGGTATTATTGTTTTCCACTTCTTAGTGAGTTAGTATTTTGTCTATTATTTTTTGAGATTACCAAGTTATAAGTATACAGTAAAGTTATAAAGAATACTGTAACACACATGTTCCTGCCAGTGACTTTGAACTAATCTGACTATTTTTCTATCTTTTTTCCCTTAAGGAAGAAAACTTCATGGATAAAACTGAAGCACCTCTGGGCTCTTCTCCAATTTCACTTCACCATTCCTTTGCTGGTGGTGACCACTATCTAGAACTTGTTGGTTACCATTCTTATGAATGCTTATATTTTTACCACAAATATTCAGTAGAGTAGTTCCCCCTTACCTGTGGTTTCACTTCCCACGGTTTCAGTTACCCAAAGTCAATCATGGTCCAGAAGCAGGTGATCTTCTTTCTGATGTATAATGTATAGTCAGAAGATCACCCATAGCCTAGCTCTGCATCATTCGCTGCACTTCATCTCATCATATATGCATTTTATCACCCTCACATCACCACAAGAAGGGTGAGTACAGTCAGATGTTTAGAGAGAGCGTATTCACCTAAACTTCTGTTTTAGTATATTGTTATAATTGTTCTATTTTATTAGTTTGTTGTTAATCTCTCATTGTACCTAATTTATATGTTAAACTTTATCATAGGTATGCATGACTGTATGTATAAGAAAAAACATAGGTACTATCCATGGTTTCAGGCATCCACTCGGGTCCCTGTTGGATAAGGAGGGGGGGAAACTAATGTATGTCACTAAACAACATGAAGCAGTTTTGTTTATCAACATGGAGTTATGATGCATGTATTATTCTACCTTTTCTCCCCCCTTTTACCTACTAGGCTTTAGTGTGTCTATTTTTATTCATTCTAGTTTATCCATTTTAACTGTTACTAGTGTTATGGGTTGAATTATGTACCAATCCTCAGTACCTCACAATGTGAACTTATTTGGGGACAGGGTCTTATAGAGGCAATCAAGTTAAAATCAGTCATGCGGGTAGGCTCTAATCCAATACGAAAGCTGTGCTAATAAAATGGGAAAATGCAGACACAGAGACATACAAGGAAAGAAGATGATGTGAAGAGACATACGAAGGCCGTCTGCAAGCCAAGGAAAGCAACCTGGAAGATCCTTCCCTCATACCCCTCAGAAGGAATCAACCCTGGTAACACCTTGATCTTGGGACTTCTGGCCTCCAGAACTGTGAGAAAATAAATTCCTGTTGTTTAAGTCACCTACTCTTGTGGTAGTTTGTTACAGCAGCCCTAGAAAATACACATAGTATCCCATTGTCTGAACATACTACTTTTTCTTTATACATTCTTCCACTGAAAGACACCTATGGTGTTTCTAGCTCTATACTGTAACACACAATGTTGCAACAAACATTTGGCATACAGATCTTGCTATGCACATTGCAACACTTTCTCTCAGACACATACACAAACATACAGACACAAATCTTGCAGGGGAATTCTGGTATGTTGCTCTTCAACTTTCTAATTATTGCTAAATTGCCCTTCAAAGTATACTCTATCAGCTGTGTATGAGAATAATTTCTTTACCCTACCCAAAATCTGGTAATGACAGACTTTTGCCAATGTAATGTGTGTGAAATTATTGCAGTTTTAATATGCATTACTCTATTAACTGAGTTTAACATCCTTACCATGTTTATTAACCAATGAAGGCTTCTTATATGTACTGCCTACTCATATCCTTTACCCATTTTTTTACTTTGTTGTTTACTGTTATTATTCTTATAATGAGTCCTCTTTATACTCTGATACTAATCCTCTGCCAATTATTTGAATTACAAATATTTTCTCCCCATCTGCACTTGTTTTTCTTTTTGTGGTGTTGTTTACAGAAAGCTTTTATTTTAATGTATTCAAATTTATTAGTATTTTCCTTCATGAAAGTGCTTTTGGTGTCTTGTTTTTAAAAAATTTTCCTTATCATGAGGTCACAAAGAGATTTATTTTCAGGGTGCCTGGATGGCTCAGTCGGTTAAGCATCTGACTCTTAGCTCAGGTCTCGATCTCAGGGTCGTTGAGTTCAACTCCAGTGTTGGACTCCATGTTCGGAGCAGAGCCTACTTAAAAAAAAGAAAAGAGGGAGAGATTTATTTTCTCATAAATGTTTGCTTCTCACATTTGGTGTTTGAGTTTCCTTGGATTCTGTGTGTGATATATGCATGTTTTTCATACAGATAACTAAAGGTCCAGTGGTTCACCCTTGTAGAGAAGGCTGGTGTCTTGTTTATGTGTTTCCTAAGTCTAGCACTTCTCCTGGTACACATTAGGCAATGCGTGCTCAATAAAATGACGGATGGAGGGAAGAGAAGGGAGAGAAAGAAAGGCGAGGCAGGGATAGCAGTGTGGGAATGAGTATTCAGATCATGGTTCTTGGTGCAAACTTAAGTATCAGAACCATACAAGACAAAGGGTATTAAAAACAGACTCAGGGGGTGGGCTGCAGGAAAATGGGCTTTCCAGAACTCCAGAATGCTGGAGGCAAAGATATTGATCATGTAACTCAGTAACCACTCTGCTTTCTGTCTCCCAGGATAAGAATATGGCCTTGCTGGTGCTGAATTCATTTAAAATCCAGAAAACTATGATGCTTTATAACTATCACTTGATTATTATGTTAAGTCTTTGTAGAATTTTAATGAACGCCTAGGTATAAAGGGCGAAGATATACCATACATTTGATACAGCAACTCTAGGTAAACTTTTCCTAAAGGTCAGATAGCTGTACACACACAAGAAACCCCAGAGAGATCGAAAAAAATGTTTAAAAGATACGCTGCATTTACTATTACTCAGAATAGTTATTTGACTTCTGTATCCTTAACTACATAATCCAGGAACATACAACAGGTATATGTCAGTCTCTTCCCAGTAATGCCTAACCTTAAGGTCAAATGGAGGCGTAGGGGAGGGCACAATGGAAATAAGGAGAAAGAACAATGGGACCTACAATGACTTCTGCTTCGGTGACCCTCAACAGAAAAATAGCTCCCTAGCGCAAGACTATGATATCTAGCACAGTATAGCTGAGGAAATACATTCCATAAGAGTGAAAGGGTAAGGCTGAGCCTCTTGATGAATGTACACAAAACCACCTATGAAGTATTCTTGCCAAAATATTAAACCATGTCTATGGAACCATATTTACATCTACCTACCAACACACAGGAGAGTAGAGATGAGAAATATGCTAAAAAGCAGCATGAGAATGAAATCAGCAAAACCCAGACCATGGGAAACTCCAGAGGACAAATGATAGTTTCTTCAACAGAAAAAAATAAACTACAAGAAAAATTTTAAAAGAAAACCTGTAGATTAAGAGACAATCAACCAATAGCAAAATTAGGATACCGATAAAACAAATTACAAAGGAAAAAAACGAGACATGAAAATGAGAGAAACTGTATGCTTGCAGATATTATGGAATTACTATTAACTTTTCTTGGTGGCTTAATCACACAGTTGTATTTATTTGCAGATGATATGATGTCCAGGATTCTCTTCAAAATAACCAATGGAGATTTTACACAACACACACATTTAGCTATGAGACTAGTTGTTGAAGCTATACAATAAGGACATGAGGGTTCACTGTATTTTCTCTGTCTGTATACAACTGAAATTTTTCAAAATAAAAAGTTTTAAAAAGGAGAGTGCTTAGCAGCTCCTTTCCAAAAGAAAAGCACATCATCAACCACGCAGGTCCTACAACTCAGAGACTAGTTTAAGACCTAAAAATCTTCTGGGGCGCGTGCGTGGCTCACTGGTTAAGCGTCTGCCTTTGGCTCAGGTCATGATCCCAGGGTCCTGGGATCAAGCCCCTGCATCGGGCCCCCTGTTCAGCGGGAGGCCTGCTTCTCCCTCTCCCACTCCTCCTGCTTGTATTCCCTTTCTTGCTGTCTCTCTCTCTGTCAGATAAATAAATAAAATCTTTAAAAAAAAAAGACCTAAAAATCTTCTGATGTTGATTCAAACTAGGCAGGACTTATACTCTATAAAATACACAGAAAACTAAGAATCACAGATTCATCCACTATATCCAGTGCCTACTGAGTTATTTACAATGTTTCCTAAACAGCCATTCAGTCATACAGAGTATGTTACTAGTATTTGAAAGTTTATACGATGATTCATTTTAGTAAAGTTATTTTCCTTGTTTCGCTATTCTCCACATACAGACATCTTTTATTACTGATTGCTGGTTATCCCAAATGCTGAATTTTACTATTAAAATTTGCTCTAAAAGGACTCAAAAATCTGTACTTTGGGGAGGCAGGGTACTGAACAAATTGCATGATTTTCTTTAGTCTCATCAATCTGTGTACTTGCCCTTTTTTTTCAATGCACAGCTTTTCAGATTTATAATAAAAGTTCAAAGTAGTCAAATGATAGTAAAGCATTTGTTCATGTAATACAACCTTTTAAAAGAAACCATTCAAATAAATTTATCCAGTAAGAAACACCTCGGTATATGTAGCAGGAAAAAAAACATGGTTTATGAAAGAAAGAATTCCAATTCTGCCACTACTAGCTATATGCCCTTTACTTAGATGAACTCTTTTTTTCTTGAAGTATAGGACACCTCCTCTAAAGTTTTTTTGTGAAGATTAAACAAGATGATCTATATAAAAGTCATACTGCAGTAATGCACAGGTAACAGATTTTTTTTTTAAGATTTTATTTATTTATTTGAGAGAGAGTATGAGAGGGGAATGAGGGACAGAGAGAGAAGCAGACTTCCCCACGAGCAGGGAGCCCAACGTGGATTTGATCCTGGGACTCCAGGATCATGACCTCAGCTGAAGGCAGACGCTTAACCAACTGAGCCACCCAGGCACCCCAGGTAACAAATTCTTAGTAAGTATTAAATGAAAGTAAATCTAGTCTAACCTTTTCATTTACAGTAAGAAAATGGAGAATCAAAAGGTTAAATGACTTGTGCAAAGTTACACACTGATTTTTATTTGGCCACATTATCTAGTAAAAATGCTCTTATTATACCAGATAATCACACCTCTATTCTACACTGGGATTTTAATGAAGAAGAACAACTGTGTCCCAGTCTCATCATTTTGGAACTTCCTTCTCCAAAAAACATGAAGTATTGCCAGTTACGTGAGCCGGATGAAGGTTTTTGGCTAGCTCCCAAGACATACACTTTTTGCTGGGCTTCAATGCCCTCTAGTGCTGATCTGTAGAGACAGCCTCTGGTTCCAAATACAGGCAAATTTACTTGGTCTATACACCACATAACAATGCCCATGAAAATAATGAAATGAAACATGAGGCACTGAGACCCACCTATAAGGATGGCTCTGTTTTCCTTGGAAGAGGAAATTTTGAAGAGGTTTTACTTTCTTTTCAAAGTTTCAAAATGCTTTTTACACTTTCTGTTCTTGTTTGAATTTGTATAATAAACACATAAAGCTTTAAAAAACAAACTAAAACACGAGGCAGGACAGAATCATGTGGATAACCAGTGAGAATCACTCTTCTTCCCCTACTGCATAGCTTCAAAAAGACTGATACAGCCATGCAGTTTAGTATCTTCTTATGTTACATTATGAGAAAGCTAGGTCAGAAACAAGGCAGATCATTAAAATGAAAAACACGTGGGGATAAACTTAAGTGCCCTCATTTTCTTTGGATGTATCTTAGATGTCACCAATAGGTGACGTGTGTGTAAGTCTTTTTATTTTATTATTTTTTTTAGAGAAAGAGCGCAAGCTTGGGGGTTTGGGGAGGGGCAGAGGGAGAGGGAGACAGAGAATCTTAAGCAGGCTCCATGCCCAGTGCGGAGCCCAATGTGGGTCTCAATCCCATGACCCTGAGATCACGACCTGAGCCAAAACCAAGAGTCAGATGCTTAACTGACTGAGCCACCCAGGTGCCCTTGTAAGTCTTTTTAAACTGAAAAGCATTAAGCCAATCTATTATTATCAGATACTTATTAGATTCTTAACTGAGATCCTAAAACAAGGAAACCAAAGTGGGAATGGCTGTAGAAGACCAAAGTTAAAATGAGATTTCTTCTAAGATGGCAGACTCAGGCAATGATGCTCAATACGCAGATCAGAAATTATATTAATGTCTTATATAAACTGCTACAAGAATATTTCTTAAAACTGTAGTTGAAATGACTCTTGCACATACTGCCTTCACTCTTGAGACACAATTTATAACTCTTTTCCAGATTTTATTAGGGTAGCAAAGGGTTCAGTATCCCAATATCTGTTCCAAAAAATGTAACCACCATGTTCAATGTCCTTGTCCTCCATTTAACCCCAAGAATCACAGAACTTTTTGTCATCATGAAAAGGCAAAAAACATGAAAACTAATTTGATAGTTGTTACTAAAATTCTCCCCCCAAAAGCACTGAAAGAACCCAAAGTGGAGAGCCTGATCTAAAAATGTTGCTCCAATATATAAAGCAGAAGGCTATCTAAGGAGATCAAAGAAAACTCAATTTTCAAACAATGGTTTAGAGAGGAAGATACCAAGATGGATACATTTTAAAGGTAGAATAGTTATCAATGGAAATAGGCAAGATAAATTATTAATGATATAGTTAGAAAGATTTAGATTTTTCACCTTTCTCTATGTGCCTAAAGCACAATTCCATGTAGTAGGTCTGGTAGTGATCTCTTAGGATACTTCAAAGAGACTTATGAAATGAAGGATCATGAGATTTTAGGCCAAAAGTTTCCAAAACAAAAACAAATTCTTTCCTGGGCCAGAAAGCTTTATAAAAACTTAAATAATGAGTTTCAGTCTCTGACACCTGTCAGCTCATGGGGAATATGTCTGTCCAAAAGAAATATAATACAGGCCACATAAGTAATCTTAAATTATCTAGTAGTCACATTAAGTAGTAAAAAAAATGATGAAATTAATTTTAATAAAATATTTTATTAATACATCAAAATATTACCACTTCACAATATTACCTACTTCAATATATAATCAATATAAAAATAACTGAAATATTTTAGATCATTTTTTCATATTAAGTCTTTGCAATCCAGTATGTAATTAATACTTAACACATTTCAGTATGATTTAGCCCCATTTCAAGTGCTCAACAGCCACAAGTAGCTAGTGGCTACCGTACTGGGCAGCGTAGGTCTATGGCACAGTACATCTCATGGGCTATATTTAAAGGAATGTAAGAAAAATTTGATGACTCCTTCAGAGGTGAGGATGCAGAGACAAAACAGGTTGTTACTCTTTAATTATGGGACTTTCTCATTAAAAAGTATGTATAAAAATGCAAATTTCTTAGACTGCCTTCAATCATGATACATGCAGAATAATTCCTTTCTAGATTTTATTAGAGCAGTAATCAGTATTCCAGTATCTGTCTTCCAAAAAAGGAAGTGATTGATTCAATACCCAATTGCCCTTAAAACCAAGAATCACAGCCACAGATGATAAAGCATTTATATTTTACAATCAGTAACACAACACAGGCAGAAGACAGGTGTCCAAGTGTCAAATATAAAAGGAGTACAAAAATGTTAGAAGCCAGCCTTATAACCACCCGGAACAGAGAACTGCAAGGTGACTATATGCTAGTGACATATTACCAATATTCTAGGGTTGTATTTTGTGAGGACTGTTCCTCCGAATATGAATAGGTACCCCGTGGAAAAAGTGGCCAATATGCAAGTCAACTTAGGAATTGCTGAATTAAACAATATTAAACATACTCTACATTCCTCCATCCCCATATACCTGACTGTTCAAGGATCTTAATATGCCAATTAGTAGTGTCCATTTGAGAGGGGTTTAAAAAGAGGGCTGGAATAACAGCATCTCCCAACTAATTTGGTGAAGAAACTTTACTTTCATGGATTGTGAGGAACAAGTATCCCAAATGGGAAAATGATGATCTAGAAGCACAGGTAACACTCCTCCCACAAGCCCGAGGAGAATCAATGGTACCCAGGCTACTGGTAAGGTCTAAGCTGGCTCTGAGGGTCTAGTTCCTGACAATATTCTAATGGAAGCTCTGAGGACTAAATTATCAGGAAAACCATTTTTTATTTGGTCAAGTAAAAAAGGCAATGATCTATATTATTCTATCTGTAGAGCTATTATACTCACCCCTCATTCCTTCATTCAAGTAATATTGGCCATGAAATACAAGAATAATTTAATTAAAATCCTACCCAAAAAAAAACCTCATTTTGGTCTTATTTTCCTACAGACCAAAAAACAAAATTTATGTAATCAAATGGGAGTGAGAGTCAAAAACTCACCCAATTGATTCTAAAGCTGCTGCAGTTAAAACTAGACATTTGCTGTTCACAAAGTTTAAAGAAGTAACCAAGCAACCAGAATAACTAATGTATACAGAAACATCTAAAATAACCACATTATCTAGAACCAAAGGGATCTAAAATACATATAAGGGTGCCAATTAAGACAATAAAAGCAAAAAGAGAATTATTTCCCCTAAGGAGGGGATTTTCTCTATGACTTGTGGAAGGTGTCACAGGCAAAACAAAGAACACACTCCAAAAAATACTGTGATTTCTCCAAATCCCTAATCTGGATTACATGCTCCCCTACAGGATCAAAGGAGAGAAAACACAAAATGAAGGGAACACTCAAGGTTGAGAGTTTTTTTGTTTTTCATTTTTTTACAAGTCTTTATTATTAATTCTGCCCCAAATCTACAAGGTATTTAAAACATAACATATATGGCCCATCTTTACTTTTTATTATTATTTAAGTGGTCTTTGACTCTATAATCCTATATAGAAAAGATCTGTCCAATAGGCAGGAGGAGACATTTAATTTTTGCCAAGTCTGGTGGGTATGAAATGGTTGTCATGATTTGCCTTTCTCTGAAAACTAACAAGTCTGAGCACGTTTTAGTGTTTTTTTCTTAAAGGTATCCTTTTAACGAAATGCCTGATTATAGTTTTTACTCAAATTTCTGTTTGCTTCTCTGCAATCTGTAAGACTTCTTTATATATTTCGAATACTAATCTTTCAGCTGTGTCGCAACTATCTTCTCTTAGTGTGTGACTTATGCTTTCACTTTCATTATGCTGACACAAGACAAACTAAACTTTAGAATTAAATATAAATTCTCAGAAATGCTAGAGAATTCTAGCAAACACTTAAGAACACCAATTCTACAAAATCTTTTCCAGAAAATAGAAGAGGAAAAACTTCCCAATTCATTCTATGAAGCTAATGTTACCATCATATTGCCAGTAACAGACACAGGAACAATGGAACACAACAGAGCACCTAGAAACAGACATATTCAAGTATGTTCAACTGACTTTTGACAAAGATACAAAAGCAACTCAATGGAGGACAGATTTTCAACCAATAGTGCTAGAGCAACTGAATGTTCATAGGTTAAAAAATGAGATACCACCTCATCACCAACAGGATGAATTAAAAAAACAAAGTAACAAGTGTTGACAAGGATATGGAGAAATTGGAACTCTATGCCATAAATACTGTAGTCATAATTAGTCTTGGTATTTGAGATTGCAAGTGCTTAACTCTGTCCTTCAGGAGCATCTTGACTATTAGAGCCCATTTTCTATCTATAAAAAGCTTAAGATCTGATTATGTGGTTTTATGGAAAACACTGTTTTGGTTAAAATTGCACTGAATCTGTAGACTTCCTTGGTAAGACATGAAAAAATTTTTATGGTAGTAGTACATTTTTCCATTTATTTAGGTCTAAATTATTTAAAAATCTTTCAATAAGGTTTTATAATCTTCTAAAATTTCAACTTAGATTTACAAGAACCTATTTATTTGTTACTGTATGTTTTTAAATTATATATTTTTATGTAAAAATTTTATTGTATATACAAATGCAAATGACTTTTGCTAGACTATTAATAATTTCAATTTTTATGTAGATTGAGTCTTCCACATAGGTTAACCTAAGATAATTTTGTTTCTTCTAATTATTCCTTCCTTTTATTTCTGAATGTGCTAAGACTCTGTATAATATGGGTAAGAGTGATAATAAGCACCCATACACTGTTTCTAATTTTCAAAAGAGTGCTAAACTATACAAATAAAAGAAAGGACAAGAACTATATGATCCTCTCAAGAGATGCAGAAAAAGCATTTGAGAAAGTACAGTATCCTTTCTTGATAAAAACTCTTCACAGTGTAGGGATAGAGGGTACACACCTCCATATCATAAAAGCCATCTATGAAAAACACACAGCAAATATCATTCTCAATGGGGAAAAACTGAGAGCCTTTCCCCTAAGGTCAGGAACATGGCAGGGATGTCCACTATCACCACTGCTGTTCATATAGTACTAGAAGTCCTAGCCTCAGCAATCAGACAATTAAAAGAAATAAAAGGCACCCGAATCCACAAAGAAGTCAAACTCACTCTTTGCAGATGACATGATATTCTATGTGGAAAACCCAAAGACTCCACCCCAAAATTGCTAGAACTCATACAGGAATTCAGGAAAGTGGCAGGATATAAAATCAATGCACAGAAATTAGTTGTATTTCTATACACCAACAATGAGACAGAAGAAAATTAAGGAGTCGATCCTATTTATAACTGCACCTAATACCATAAGATACCTAGGAATAAACCTAACCAAAGAGGAAAAGGATTTGTACTCAGAAAACTATAAAACACTCATGAAAGAAATTGAGGAAGACACAAAGAAATGGAAAAATATTCCATACTCATGGATTGGAAGAACAAATATTGTTAAAATGTCTATCCTACCTAGAGCAACCTATACATTCAATGCAATCCCTATCAAATACCATCAATTTTTTTCAAAGAAATGGAACAAATAATCCTAAAATTTGTATGGAACCAGAAAAGACCCCAAATACCCAAAGGAATGTTGAAAAAGAAAACGAAAGCTGGTGGCATCACAATTCTGGACTTCAGGCTCTATTACAAAGCTGTAATCATCAAGACAGTATGGTACTGGTACAAAAACAGACACACAGATCAAGGGAACAGGACAGAGAACCCAGAAATGGACCCTCAACTCTATGGTCAACTAATGTTCAACAAAGGAGGAAAGATGTCCAATAGAAAAAAGACAGTCTCTTCAACACATGGTGTTGGGAAAATTGGACAGCCACATGCAAAAGAATGAAACTGGACCATTTTTCTTACACCATACACAAAAATAGACTCAAAATGGATGAAAGACCTAAATGTGAGACAGGAATCCCATCAAAATCCTTGAGATGAACACAGGCAGCAACCTCTTCGACCTCAGCCGCAGCAACTTCTTGCTAGACATGTCTCCAGAGGCAAGGGAAACAAAGGCAAAAATGAACCATTGGGACTTCATCAAGATAAAAAGCTTTTGCACAGCAAAGGAAATAGTCAACAAAACCAAAAAACAACGGGAGAAGATATTTGCAAATGACATATCAGATAAAGGGCTACTAACCAAAATCCAGAAAGAACTTATCAAACTCCACACCCAAAGAACAAATAATCCAATCAAGAAATGGCCGGAAGACACGAACAGACATTTCTCCAAAGACATCCAAATGGCCAACAGACACATGAAAAAATGTTCAACATCACTCTGCATCAGGGAAATACAAATCAAAACCACAATGAGATACCACCTCACATCAGTCAGAATGGCTAAAATTAACAAGTCACGAAATGACAGATGTTGACGAGGATGCAGAGAAAGAACCCTCCTACACTGTTGGTGGGAATGCAAGCTGGTGCAGCCACTCTGGAAAACAGTATGGAGGTTCCTCAAAAAGTTGAAAATAGAGCTACCCTACGACCCAGCAATTGTACTACTGGGTATTTACCCCAAAGATACAAATGTAGTGATCCGTAGGGGCACCTGCACCCCAATGTTTATAGCAGCAATGTCCACAACAGCCAAACTATAGAAAGAGCCCAGATGCCCATTGACAGATGAATGGATAGAGAAGATGTGACACACACACACTGGAATATTACTTAGCCATCAGAAAAATGAAATCTTGCCATTTGCAATGACATGGATGGAACTAGAGGGTATTATGCTAAGTGAATAGGTCAATCAGAAAAAGACAATTATCATATGATTTCACTCATATGTGTAATTTAAGAAACAAGGCAGCAGATCATAGGGGAAGAGGAAAAAATGAAACAAGATGAACCCAGAGAGGGAGACAAACCATGTAAGACTCTTAATTTTAGGAAACAAAGTGAGGGTTGCTAGAGTGGAGGGGGGGTGAATGGGATAATTGGTGATGGACACTGGGGAGGGTATGTGTTGTAATGAGCACTGGGTATTATATAAGACTGATGAATTACAGACCTGTACCCTGAAACAAATAATACATTATATGTTAATTAACTGAATTTAAATTAAAAAGGGGGGGTGTTTTAGATCTTTTTTACTAAAGATCCAGTATGTTTTCTGTGGTTTCTCTGTAGACACTGTGTATCAATTAAGGAAGTTCTATTCTTAGCTTGCTAGGAGTTTTGTCACAAACAGATAATTGAATGTTTTTTTTTTTTAAGATTTTATTTATTTATTTGACAGTGAGAGAGGGAACACAAGCAAGGGGAGTGGGAGAGGGAGAAGCAGGCTTCCCGCCGAGCAGGGAGCCCAATGGGGCTCGATCCCAGGACCCTGGGATCATGACCCAAGCCAAAGGCAGACACTTAACTGAGCCACCCAGGCGCCCCTTGAATGTTATTATTAAATTAAATTATTTTCCTACATCAGTTCAGATAATCCAATAACTTGTCTTCCTTCATCTGTTAAAGTGATTCATTATATGAACAGATTTTCTAAAGGACTAACTTTGCACTCTAATACATTTAAGCTGGCTAAGATGTATTCTTTTTTATACATCTTTGGCTTCGATTTTCTATTTTTGTTGTGGACTTTCTGTTCCTATGCTTGAGTGGGATAGTAAAATTAAAGGTCATTTTTATATTCTCTCTGTTTAGGTGCCAAGATTATACTGGCCTCATAAAATGAGCAAGAATGTATATTAGTTATTGCTGTGTAATAAACTGCCCCAAAACTGTAGTGGTTCAAACCAACGAACATTTATTATCTAAACGCTTCTGTGTGTCAGGAACTTGGGAGTGGTTTAGCCGGGTGGGTTCTCAGGGTTTCTCATTAGGTTTCAGTCAGGATGTCAGCAGGGGCTGCAGAATCCACTTCCAAGATGGCCCACTCACATGCTGTTGGGAGGAGGCCTCAGTGTCTCACCACATAAGTATCTCCATAGGCTTGAGTGTTCTCATGATAAGTAACTGGTTTCTCCAAGAACAAGTAAACCAACAGAAAGAGTGAGGAAGAAGCTGCAGTGCCTTTTATGAACTATTTGCTTAAGTCCCACCCTTCATTTTTTTGTTACTGCTGTTAGAATTGCATCATTAGGTCCAGCCCACCCTCAAGATGAGGGAATTAGGCTTCCACCTCTTGGAGGGAAGAGTATGAAGAGCTAAAAAATATTTTATAAAGATAGTAGAGTAGTCCCTCTTTTTCTAATTTGTAAATTTGTATGAGATTTTCCTTGAATATTGGGGTAGATTTCACTTATAAAATTATTGGGACTTGGTATTTTATTTGCAGGTAGTTTTTAAAGAACCCATTAAACTTCCTTAGTGCTTAAAGGGCAATCAGGTTTTCTATTATTGAAGTAATTTAAAGTTCTCTTGGCATTTATCCATTGCATTCCATTTTTATAATATATGGACATCAAGGTTGCTTACAAATTCCCTTGTTTTCATCTCTGCTGCTTCACAGTTATGTCTCATTTTTCATTCCTAATTTTACATCTACTTTTTTCTTGATCTGTCATTCCTGAGTCTTGACCATTTAACAAGTTTTTTCAAAGAAACCAACTTAGATGTTGGTGATCCTATCATATCTCAGTTTTCTATTCTTTTCCTTTATTACTTCCTTCTATTTTCTTTAACTCTTAATTTTTCATCTTAAATTGAAAGCTTATTAGCTCATTAATTTTTAATTTTTCTTTTTTCCTAGTGCAAACCAGTAAATCTACAAATTTCTCTGTCAAGTGCCAATTTGTTGCATCTATAAATTCTGACAGTAAATCTTTTCATTAGCATCCAATTTCTCAGCATTTTCTAATTTTCATCATGATTTCTTTTTTGAAGGTTATTTATTTACTTATTTTTAAAGATTTTATTTTTAGTAATCTCTACACCCAAAGTGGGGCTCAAACTTACGGCCCCAAGATCATGAGTCATACGCTCTACCAACTGAGCCTGCCAGGAGTTCTTGAAGGTATTCTAAAAATTGCCAAATGCATGCAAATATTCTCCAACTTTTTATTATTAAAACAGTTTTTAAAGCAAAGAAAATTTAAAGAGAACTGTACACACTTAACCTAGATTCAACATTTGCCAATTTATTTTCTCTTTATATAGCATAAAGTATACACACACACGCATATACTATGACGTGTATTCTGCTGTGCCAAGTAAGTTGTAGACATTTGATCCCTAAATAGTTTGAGACATGCATTTCCCATGAAAAGGCAAAATCTAAACAACCACAATTCCATTATGTCACCTAAGAAAATTAACAATTTCACAATATAGCACAGTCCACATTCACATTTTCCCTAATTTTCACAAGAATGTCTAATACAGCTTTTACCTCAGAAGCAGATCATTCCAAGTTCGTGCATTTTTTTTTTTAAGATTTTATTCATTTATTTGTCAGAGAGAGAGAGCACAAGCAGGGGGAGTGGCAGACAGAGGGAGTAAGGAGCCCAAAGTGGGACTCAATCCCAGGATCCAGGGATCATGACCTGAGCCAAAGGTAGATGCTGAACTGACTGAGCCACCCAGATGTCCTGACAGGCTCATGCATTCTAAGTGGCTTTTGTCTAGAACAGTCCTTCCACCTTTTTTCCCCCTATGATATCCCCTTTTTGGAGTCCAGTACAGTTGACTTAAGAATCTCACGTAATCTGGGATTTGTGTGATGGCTTCCTCTTGATGTCATAAGTGAATGCATGGACTATTTATTCCAAAGCAAATGCTTTATCTTTTCCACTAAGCATTTTAAGTCAATGTCCATGTAACTTGAACACTAGTTGTCTGACTACACATTAAGTGAACTCCATGATATGTAAGATTTGATTTATAACTTTAACACAAATTTAATGATATGTAAATCTGTTTTTTATGGCAATGTATTCAAGCACAAATG
Source organism: Zalophus californianus (assembly GCF_009762305.2). NCBI lineage: Eukaryota > Metazoa > Chordata > Mammalia > Carnivora > Otariidae > Zalophus > Zalophus californianus. The sequence goes on from NC_045600.1 coordinate 97,044,779, forward strand.
CTAAATATCTCATGTAAAGGATAGTAATCAATATTCTTTTACTCAACCAAACCAACTTGTCAGTTTTCTTTCATTTTTATTATTTCTCCAGTAGTGAGACAGCACAGATATTTATTACATATAAGCAACAGCATAAGAGTTTAACCCTTACATTCAATTATTCACATATTAAGAGATCCAATATTCCTTGTTTCTCCTGCCTTCCTCCCTTGTACAGTTATGACTGAGACTTAATCCTATCTTTCCTTTAAGAGAGGAGTCCTAAGGAATCCTTCAATGATTCACTGACTATTGACTATTCCACATTATTCATTTCTTAGCCCATTTGGAAAGCCAGAGATGAGGCAATACATTGCTAGGCTGATAACCTGAGAGACTGGAAAAAAACAGTAAGCCTGGTTTATGGACCTATAGCATCTCGGCCTCTAGAGGTGAGGATGACAAAGTACAGTTATTCTTTAATGGAGAAGGAAGTAGAGACCCAACTTTAACAGCATGTGCAGTGAGCAACAAGAAGGCTCCAATCACCTCCATCCAAAACACAGCAAAAAAATACTAAAACAAAATACTGAATCTCTTCCAGATAATAATGCTGTTGTGTACTGAGTGCCAATACATAGTACTTCATATACACTGCTTATAAAATGAGGTACAAAGAAATACAAATCCAGAAGAGGACTCAAAATTTAAATATAGATTTGTTTTACTATAAGCTTATGTCCTATTTACCAATACCAGATAACAGAAAGAACTGTACAATTAAGAGAATTAATGTACATCAAAACAGTGAATAAACAAATGTAAATGAGTGAAAGAATTCAGTTCAGATTAAAAAAAATTAGTGAGCAAAATGTACCCTTTCTGAAGTTTATTATAAAAAGCTAAAATACAGTAATTCCACAGCTACTAACTGGCAGGCCTACAATATTTGCTTTTATTTCTTCCTTTAATCAGCTCTTGTGTCTTGTATATTGAAGCTCCAATATATGGTACAAATACATATTTGGGATTTTATGTCTTTTTGATGAACTGGCTCTTTTATTATCATGAAATGTTTCCCTTTATCACTGGTAATACCCTTTGTCTTGAAGACTACTTTGCCTGATACTATTAAAAGTACTCCAGCTTTTTTATGATCAGTATTTGTGTACTATGTCTTAAAAATCTTGCATTTTTATCCAGTCTGAAAAATCTCTGATTTGTAACTTGTAGTGTTCAGTCCATTTACATTTAAGGTAAATATTAATATGGCTGGATTTGCTTCATCTGGTATTTTTTAGTATTCCACTTTATTGTTTCTATTGGCTTTTTAGCCATACCATTTTGTTTAGTGATTGCTTTAGGGATTTGCAATAGAGATCCTTAATCTGTAACTGTCTACTTTCAGTTAATATCATATCTTTTCATCTTACAACAATGCAATTCGATCTACCTTCTTACTATCCTGTGTTATTGTGCCATATTTTTTACTTGTACATATTATAAACCCACAATACATTAACATTTTTTCAGAGGCAACTTTTTACATTGTTTTTATAAAAAATAAGAAAAAAATGTCATTTATATTTACCTATATGAAGACCAATTCTGGCTCTCCTCATTCCTTTATTTAGAGCTGAGTTTCCAACTAGCCTGCTTCTTTTAGTCTGAGGAACTTACTTCAGTATTATTTGTAGTAGAGTCTGATGGTGAGAGGTTCCCTTAGCTTTTGCTCAAATAAAAATGTATTTATTGGGGTGCCTAGGTGGCTCAGTCATTAAGCGTCTGCCTTCGGCTCGGGTCATGATCCCGGGGTCCTGGGGTCAAGCCCCACGTTGGGCTCCCTGCATCAGGTTCCCTGCTCGGCGGGAGGCCTGCTTCTCCCTCTCCCATTCCCCGTGTTCCTGCTCTCGCTGTCTCTCTGTCAAATAAATAAAATCTTAAAAAAAAAAGTATTTATTTTGCCTCCATTGCTGAGAGATATTTTTGATGAATTTATAATTTCAGGTTGATAGCTTTTTTCTTTCAGCATTAAAAAAAAGATACTTCACTGTCTTCTAGTCTCTATTATTTCTAATGAAAAATAACTGTTCATTCCTATTACTGTTCCCTTATGCACGATACAATGTGTCTTTTTCCCCCCTCTAGCTGCTTATAAAATGTTCTCTTTATGTTTGGTTTTCAGCAATTTGACTTGATGTGTTAGTATGGTTTTGTTTATTGTGCTTGGAGTTTGTGGACCTCCACAGGTCTGTGAAATTTATTGCCCAAATTTTAATCAAATTTGGAAATCTTTCATCTATCATATCTTTAAATATTTTCTTGCTACAATCCCTCTTCTCTTTCCCAGACTCAATTTATACATATGTTCTACCATTCAATATTGGCAGGTATCTCTGAGGCTTGTTCTTTTTTTTTTTTTCTGTCTGGGTTCAGTTTACTGAAGTTTTCTTCCGGCAGTTTCCCATTTGCCATTAAACGTATCCTGTGAATTTTTCATTTCAGGTATTGAATTTTTCTGTTCTAGATTTTCCACCTGATTTTTATTTTATTTCCATTTTTTTTAAAGATGTATTTATTTGAGAGAACGAGAGTGAAAGTGAGTGGGGGTGGGGGGGCAGAGAGAAAGAGAGAATCTCAAGCAGACTCCCCACTGAGCACAGAGCCCTGGGCTTGTCCCCACAACCCTAAGATCAAGACCTGAACTGAAACCAAGAGTCGGACGCTTAACCCAAACTCTCCTAGATTTCCATTTCTATTTAGTTTCCCTATCTGGGCATGGATCATGCCCATCTTTTCCTTTAAATACTTAAACCTATTTACCAGAAACAATTTAAAATATAGGCCAACTCTGTCCACATCTTTGTCCTTTGACTCTGTTCCTATTGTTTTTTTCCTTGAGATGAGTTGCATTTTCCCACTTCTTCATATGTCTAGTAATTTTTTATATACCTGGAAATTGTTGATACTATGTTGAATGTTTGGAGTTCCTTCAAAGTGTGTTCTGGCATGAAGTTAATTCATGGACAGCTCAACCTGATACTTTTGAGGGTTGGTTTTAGACTGTTAGAATGTGTCTAAAATAGCTCCTACTCTATGGATAGAGTAACCTTAGTTCTAAAGTGTAAGACTTTCTGGGGTCTCAACTGATGCCCAAGGAGCTCAACTAGCTCCTTCCAATTTGGCCAAAATTGTGTGACCTCTAGAATCTCAAGGATTTACAGGCCCCAGTAGTTAGTTGTTCTCTGAAAAGAGAGCTGCCATGCATATGTGGAGTTCAGTACTCAGCTGAAGAATCCAAGGACCCTGTGGAGATTTCTGAAGCTCCTTCTCTAAACAGTTCCCTCCTTAACAGTACCCAGCCTCACAAATTCCAGATGCTTCGGCAGCCATGCACTCCAATCACTGTTTTCTCCACTGCATTAAAGCTCTGGTCTCTGGGCTCTCCTCCTGAGCTGCAATTTGGAAAGCCAGCGTGAGCTTATCTCTTGGGTTTTCCTTCTCTCAAGGATCACTGCCCTGTGCTTTGCTATCTAATGCTCAGAAAACCTCAATTGCTATATGTGTTTTATTCAGTTTTATGGTTGATTATGGAGAGAGGATAAGTTCAATATCCATTACTCCATTATGGCATGGCCTGGAAGTTAAGATGTATCAAAATTAATTTTTAAGTACTTTTTAAGATTATTTTAACATATACTCATCAAAAAAATTTGAGAAATATAAAAATGGAAAAAAAAAAAACCAAGACCATATCCAACAAAGAACTTCTACTAAATTCTGGTGCATTTTCTCCTACTTACATTCATATGTTTGTACATATATATATGTGTATAAGATCTTTTTAAAATTAGGGTGAAACTAGTTTTTTATTTTGCCTTTTCCATTTAACACTGCATGGTGGGCATTTTCCCAAGTCATTATACATTAACTGACATCAGACTCTTTTTATGGCTATATAATAAAATATTGATAGTAATTTAAAAATAGTAATAAGCATTCTCTTATTGTTGAACAAATTTGGTCCCACCATTATAAATGAAGGCTTTGTCTTCAAACATCCACATGACTCACTCTATAATTCAGGTCTTTATTCAAATATTACCTTGGTAAAGGTTCCCTGAGCAACCTACTTAAAACTGTAATCCTCTTCCTGATATACAACTAACTCCCTCTTTTCCTGCTTTGCTTTTCTTCTGAGAATTTACCATTATGTCACATAGTATATTCATTTTTAATTTATTGCATATTATGTCTCCCTCCAATACACAGGCTTTATGAAAACAGATCTTAACTAATTTGTTTACTGCTACAACCCCAGAGTTCTAAAAGAATACTTGCCTAATATTAGGTACTTAATATTAGTTGAATAAATGAATAATTATAATGAATATTAAGGAAAATGAAACTATACACTATGATTTAAGTGAGGCAAAAACAAAAAATTACAGGAAAAAAGAAAAGAAACATGTTTCATACAGATGGTGGAAATAAGTTATTTTGTTTTTTTACATTTTCTATAATGAATATCTTTGTCTTTTACGATGTAAAAAATAAATCTTCCTTTTAAGAAGATGGCGCATTAAGATTATACATCAAATAAGATATGCATATGGGTAAAAATGGACTAAAACATCTTTCTACTAGTTAATCAAATCATTATTTAAAATCAACATAAGACTATAAATATTTGCTAACATAGCACTGTGGGAGATACAAAGATGAATAAGACATAGCTGCTGCCCATCAGGGGCTCAACATCTACTGGGAGAGACACACAGTAGAAAATACGACTATGATAAATGCTATACTGGGAGTACAAGATAAAATGGGGTGAAAAACAGTGGAGAGAACATGGTAAACTGGGGTGACCTAATTATGGTCTTAAAATCTGTCTCTGAATAAATAAATAGCATTTCTGCTAAAGGGTAAAGCCAAAGCCAAGGAAAAGAGATGGAAGGCTATACAGCAGACCTTTAAGAGAATATCAAATACTCCAAAATACTTATCAGACAATGGGTGCAAAGCAAGGATATCCTTCATGAATGGGTAAATAACCTAAATATGTGATACAGCTGGACCTAATACAAATAAAATGTAGTGGGCCACGTAGTAAAATGGAACAAGTTGAAGGCATTCACATCATAGTTTTTGTAAAATTTTGTAAACAGCACTGTGCTAGTCCATGGGAGAGGAACTGTGTATGAGAAAGGAGGGCAGAGAAGATAAGCTGGGAAGTCCAGCTAGAAATGAATTAGGAAGTGTTTAGACTTACTCTGTAAGCAATTTTAAAAGAAATATTTTTAAAAGCAAGTTGCTTATTTCAGAAAACCACATAAAATTTTTGAAAATCACCCATATTACCAATCCCAACATTATGGAAAGGCAAGATTTTGGTGTGTTTTTATTCCATTCTCTTTTTCTATAATTAGAGTTGTGTATATGTGTGTGTGTGTCTGGCTGTGTGGAATTGTGTGACTATACTGTGATTTTTTTTTCTCTCATATTCTATCAAAAGTATTCATGTAATGACAAGCTCTCTTTAAAAATTTTTAATGGCAGCATAATCATAAAAACTTTATTCTGTTCTGATTTGTCTTTTAATTTGGACTAAAGTGTTTGTTTTTCATTTTAAGTAGTAAAAACTTTTTGTTTTGAGATGTTTTCTACTACTTCTAGCAGAAAAAAATATTCCACTCCATCATAAGTTCATTTCTAGTTTGTTCTAGTTCTCTTTTTTAAAATCATCCCAATTGTTCTGATGACCTGCTATTGAGGTGAGGCTCTAAATTTATTCCTTCTGTCCTCCAAACAGCTAAGCAATTGCACTAATACCATTTCTTAAATAATCCTCCTGCTGGTTTGTGATGACCCTTGTATCATATATTTGTAAAATTAAAATTAATAGACATGTATTAATATATTAAATGTATTATATATAAATAACATATACATTAATATACATATAAAATTAAAATACAACTTGATTATGATTCTAAGTTTTAAAAAAGAACATGGGGATGCCTGGTGGGCTTAGTCGGTTATGCAACTGCCTTCAGCTGCTGTCATGATCCCAGGGTCCTGGGATCAAGCCCCACATCAGGCTCTCTGCTCAGTCGGGAGCCTGCTTCTCCCTCTGCCTGCCGCTCCCCCTGCTTGTACATGCACGTGTTCACTCTCTGACAAATAAATAAAATAAAATCTTAAAAAAAAAAGAACATGAATGACAGTAACAAACAAGAGTTCATCATTAAAGATTACCGAATGTTCACACTTCTGTATTTGGAAATCAAGGGATGAGCTACAATCCAAAACAGCCAAAATGCACATGTCCAAAATATAAAGTTTTGTTTTGTTTTTAATCTCCCACAATCACTCCAAAGCCCATTCATTTCTTTAAGTCATCACAAAGATAAAACACATGTAATCTCAGCTATATAATCAAGTAACACAATGTAGCACTGATATCCCAAAACAATTTCCTATAAAACTGACTTGTCTGGCTGAATTTTTATTATAGTCCTTCACAGTTCATTGTCTTCAGCCAGGAGAAGAGTTTTCTAAGCAACATCTAAGTTGTTCATACTGCACTGTCAATGCTGGAATACGCATTCCAACTTACTTAAAAAAAACAAAAACATGATTTTAAACAACGATGGAGAACTTATTCTATTATTTACATAAAGCAAGATATAAGTTTGTACTTCTATCCAAATACGTTGAAACTTTAGAGTATTTGTTACATTTTACATCTCACTTCAGGAGTTAGGAATCCCAAAGTGTCCTTTTAGCTTCATTCCTCTCCGTCTTGAACTGGTTGGAATTATATCTGGAGACCAAAGCAAGCAAGCAATCAGCCTAGCACAACCCTTTCCTTCTGTTAAACTTGACTGCTGACTCACACCTTCCCTACAGTATGTTATTAAATGATTTTTACGTAATCTTTTTCATAGCAAAGGCTCATTACATCTTTTCTTAAACAACCTCATTAGGCTTTCAAATAACCTGATAAGTATAGAGCTGACAACTTCTAAGATTTCAAATGTAAGAAAAGCAGAGATAAAATTTTAACAAATTACACAGGTAAATTTTTTTCTTTTGTATTGGGGAGAGGAAGATGGGAGACAGAGAAGAAGGTAAAAGGTGGAAAGGATAAGAACAAGAGAAAACAACAGAAAAAAAGTGTTGGAGAAAAAATTCAGGGAGACAAAACCAGGAGATTGTGAATTATCTGCTATAAACACCTTGTACTCTATTAACCTGAGCGCTGTGAGGAAATACTTCTCTTCACAATTTACTTATGTCTTGTTTTAAACTAGATGATCCACATTGAATACAAGTTTATAGAAGTAGATGTAACAGACTAATGCAGAGAGTCTACCTAGAGTAATGACTCGAAGAAGAGGTAAGAAAGTGGTGATTAACTATAAAGATTAAGAGGAAGTACAGGTGTAGGCATCCAGCATTAGTTATCCAGAGGGAAGTCACCTAGGGAAGGACAGAAAGCAAGGAATAGCTTTAGGATCACAAACTGATGCTACATGCCTACTTCAGAGGCAGAACTGGAGAAAAAAAGACAAAGGTTGATGAAAGGAACTGAGAAAACTGGGACTTAAATGGGCTAGAAGCAAAGACAGAATAAGAATGTAATAGAAAACTATAAATACTTACAGACTTTGTTAAGATATGCCATTTAATACAACAAAAGTAGGACCCTGATATAATATATGCACTAGTATTCAAGGTATTCAAAGTTTTCCTCATTGTGATAACATATATATAATATATATAATGTTAAATACATAAATAGTTTTGCATATACTGTATGTCCCTCCAGAAATGAAGAGCGTAAAAACAAAACTGTGGCCCTGAAGAAAAGTGGCACCCAACACGGGGATGGGAGTAGAAGTGGTAAGCCACCAACCAAAGAACACAAGGGAGCTTTCTTTCCGTCTGGAGGTTCTTCATATCCGTTTTTATGTAGGAGAAACTTTTTGGAGTTCTCTGGGTTTTGTTTTTTAAAAACTTCAAAAATCCCCTAGGAGCAAGAACTAGTGAATAAGAACTCTCCAAGAAAACAAAAGTGCTCAGAGAGATTTTCTAAAGAACTGAGATGGACATAAACACGTTAAGTATTTAGGGGCGCCTGGGTGGCTCAGTTGGTTAAGCGTCTGCCTTCGGCTCAGGTCATGATCCCAGGGTCCTGGGATCGAGTCCAACATTGGGCTCCCTGCTCAGCGGGGAGCCTGCTTCTCCCTCTCCCTTTGCAGCTCCCCCTCCTTGGGCTCTCTCTCGCAAATAAATAAATAAAATAAAATAAAATAAAGTAAGCATTAAGTTAATATTGAATTCTCTGGAAGTAGCCTTCAAGAAAGAAATCACATCACCCAAAATTAAGCCTTAACAATCACAGCTAAATGCACAGGTTGTCAATATTACAGACCTTCCCCATGCTTTATTTTCAACAAGAAGTCAGGCTATACTAATATGGTATGTCATAATTTCCAGAGGTTAAAAATAAAGAAGTATGGCAGCGACACCACAAAGCTGTTTTTCTCCTCCCCTATGCCACCAATGAAAAATTATAAAGAATTTTAACAAATCTCTAGTAAGCGCACTGAACACTTCTTTTCAATAAATAAGTATACAACATACACCAGTAAAACCCACCACACTGGGAGAAAAGGATTTAGGGTACTTTCAGAAAAATGTTTCATACTTCAAGCTAAAAAGAACCCAACAATTTGAGGTTATACATACTAATTTAAATCCTGATATTTCTCTTTGGTAATGCTGTCTACTTTAACAAATTACACATTCAAAAAGGTCATCTGTAAACACAAAATTTATAATAAAGCTATCTTTTTATACTGTTGAAAATGGTGTATAGAGATAAGATTTTTACTTGTAAAAATTATAATAAAGTTTGGGGGCGCCTGAGTGGCTTAGTCAGTTGAGCGTCTGCCTTTGGCTCAGGTCATGATCCCAGAGTCCTGGGATGGAGCCCTGCATGAGGCTCCTTGCGCAGCGGGGAGCCTGCTTCTCCCTCTCCCTGCTGCTCCCCCTGGTTGTGCACACGTTCTCTCTGTCAAATAAATAAATAAAAATCTTTAAAAAAATACTAAAGTTTGCTATTTTTATTTAAAACTTACTAAGTAACTTATAACTTAAACACTACAGGAGGGAGTAGACAGTGTTACATGGGAGGAAGAATAGTAGGAAAAACTGCACCAGACCTGCAACTGACATCTAAAAGAAGTTTGGTAGTTACTGAGTTAGCTCATGCATTCATGCATACATTCATTCTGCACTAGGGAAATATCTCTAAGTGAGAGATACACAATTCCTATCTTTGTGGTGCTGATATTCCAACAAAGGAGACTATAAATTTATACAATTATTTTATTAAAATTGTAATGTACAGTAACAAGAATTAGAACCTAGGGGGAGAGTGACTAAGTTTACCTAACTATGGTAAAGATTCAGGAGACTTTTAGGTCATTTATTCCAAATTCCTGGTGTTTCATTACATTCCAATAGACATATTATGAACATTTAATCTCTTTGATGGCAAATCTTTCAAATTTTAGTAACAGCACCTATGATACTGTACTTAATATACAAGTATGTCCCTCTAATCAAAGAGCCTAATATGTTACATAATTTTTTTATTTATCATAGCTCTACTTAAAATGGTAACTGTTACATTTATGATTACAAAAGTACTCTTTAAAATCTTTTGGAAAACAGAGAAAAGTATAAAGAAAATGAAATCACTCGTAGCTAACCGCAACACCCCGGGACCACCACTTACCAATATTTAAAATACTTCATCTTTTACATGCGTGCGCACGCACACAACGCACGCACACACACACCCCATCCCAGTGTAAAATGTCAGCGACCCAGCACAGACTAATCTCCCTGTTTTCAGCCCTTGCCCCTATATAGTCTCTTCACCACACAGCAACCCAGTGAGCCTTTTAAAACATCAGTAAGGTCCTGTCACTCCTCTGCTCAGAGGCTTCTAATGGCTCCCACCTCACCCAAAATAAGAACCTAAGTTTTAGTGCTTACTAGACCTGCAAGGCCCTATACGAATCTGCGCCTCCTTTACTTCTGACCTCACGACTGCACTCTGGCCACTCGGCGGCCTCTTCGCTGCAGGCTTCTCAGCTTTGCCTCTGCTGTTCCCTCTCTGCCTGGATAACTCTTGCCTCAAATATCATTATGGTCTCTGCACAGTACAGTAATACAGTAATAAGAATAAAGAAGTAATCATAGTTAACAGATGGTGTGTTAAAGTGAAAAAGTTCTTTGAATTTATTGTGGTTAGAAAATAACAGCCAACGTTTATCAAGTTCTTACCATGTGCCAGATTCTACACTAAGTATTTTATATGAGTTATCTCATTTAATCTTCACCACAACATTACAAGGTAAGCACTATTACTATTTCCATTTTACTGATAAAGGAAACAACTTCTAAAAGTTATGTGACCTGGGTAGCAAACCCAGGCAACTAATTTCAGAATGCATTATTAATGACTACAGTGGGCTGCCTCTTTGTGATTCTGATTATTTTTTACTTTAAAACTGTTAAATATATGTTTTTTTGAAAACAAAAGTTACTCTAAGTTTTATGCTTGGCAGAGAAATTTCCTAACCATCTTACAGAAAATTAATTTAGGAAAGTACAAGTATCTCATTGGTTCAAAATATGTTACAGAAAAAAGTAACAGCTGACAAGTTATGCTCTATAACTACAAATACATAAAGTTGAAATGTCAGAAAATAATGTGTGCCATACTAAGACTCAAGTATTTGACCAGTTATAGTAAAGCTTAAGGCAATATTGAGACAATTCATTTTTTTTTTTAGCAGTAAACATCTAAATAGAAGAAAGCTTAACATATCTAAAGTAATGAAAGACTGGCCCACAGAGGATAAAGGAAAAAGAATTGAGCACTTACAACTTCATCTTTTGAAATTCTACAAATCCACATTCTATTGTTAAATCTCAGTAACATGTAAAATAAAAACACTACTTTAACCGCTCCTACTGCCTTTGAAACTTCAGAATTATGATTGGATAAATAACCTTTCCACTTCTAATCAATCCAGTCAATATAATTCACTTTTCAACTGCTTTTAAAAAAAAATCAAAACTTTCTAAAATTAAATCATGGTAATGAATGCACAACTTCAAAAATATATTAAAAACCACTGAATTGTACGCTTAAAGCAGGTAAATGTAATGGTATGTAAATTACCTCATTAAAACTGCTTAAAAAATCAAAATGTACATAAGAAATGCTCAATAATTTCTCATAAAAATAATTCTAAACAGAGGAAATTAGTTTATACACAAAACTGGACAGAAAACATGGCCATTTTTGAGGATGTGGAGAAAAAGGAACCCTTGTGCCCTGTTGGTGGAACGCAAACTGGTGCAGCCACTGTGGAGGTTCCTCAAAAAGTTAAAATAAAACTACCCTACAATCCAGTAGTCGCACTAATGGGTATTTACCCAAGGATACAAAAACAGTCATTCAAAGGCACACATGTACCCCTGTTTACAGCAGCATTATCTACAATAGCCAAGATACGGAAGCAACCCAAGTGTCCATCAATTCATGAAGAGGTAAAGAAGATGTGGAATATATACAATGGAGTATTATTCAGCCATAAAAAGGAATGAAATCTTGACATTTGCAATGACAGGGATGAAGCTAGAGTGTATTATGCTAAGTGAAATCGACAAATAGCATATGATTCCACCTATAGTTGGAATTTAAGAAACAAAACAAAGAAGCAAAGGGAAAAAAAGAGACACAAGCCAAGAAAAGGACTCTTAATTACTGAGAACAAATTGATGGTTACCAGAGGGGAGGTGGATAGGGGAAGGGTGAGACAGGTGATGGAGATCAAAGAGTGCACTTGTTGTGATGAGCACTGGGTGATGTATGGAAGTGTTCAAACACTATATCTTACACCTGAAACTAATATTACACTGTATGTTAACCAGCTAGATTTAAAATAAAAACTTAAAAAACCCCACAAAAACATGGCCATTTCCCCAAGCTCTTTATAATTTAAGTATCTCATCATTTACTTGCAACTTTTAGGTTCTCAAATTCAGTGTTACAACATATTGGTGAAGCATGTTACAAATAATTGGTTACTAAATAATAAAGTACCAAAGTGTAAAGGGTATACTTGTAGACAACATATAGCTGTCTTGGTTTTTTTCCCCCCAACCTTTACACTGTCTTGGTTTTTTTCCCCCCAACCTTTACAAACAGTTTATTTTCCATCAACCTTATTTCCATTTTCTTTCTCTCTGTAGAAGAGCAGCTTAAGACCACTCAGTGGTTGTTCCTACACATTCAGTGGCCTGAGAAGAAGTGGCCACCCTGTTTTCAGTGGTAGCCAAGTGTTCCAGTTTTGGGTAGGGAACTGCTGAAGAGGCAGAAGAGGGCACCTGCACGCCTTTAAGACCAGTCTGTGACTTCAGGTTTAGTCGCAGTGAACTCAGGACCTGGAGCAGTCCATTTACCCTGAAATTCCTCTTGGTTACAGCCTTTTCAGCAGTGGCCTGCTCTTCCTCTTCAATCTCTTCAGGATCTGATCCGTAGAAGTAGAGATCAGGCACAACCTTCCATGAGTGCTCATGGGAAACAGTGCCACGCATCTGCAAAACTTCTGGGGCCAGCATCCACCACATCAGACCCACTGAGTGAGCTCCCTTGTTGTTGTGCAAGGGATGGCGATGTCCATGTAGCACCGAGGAGAATCTGTGCCACACAGAGCAATGGTAGGACGGTTAACATAAGACACCTCTATGAGAGGCTGGTGGTCAGCCCTGGGATCAGTAACCACCAGAAGTCTCAGCTCACAGAAGGCTGCCAGGATCTGGTTAGTGAAGGTTCCAGGAGTGAAGTGGACAGCAGCACAAGTGTCTCCAGCAGAAGCAGCAAACTTCAGCACAGCTAACTGGCCAGTATTCCCAGATGATAGGACATGGACATCAGCTGGGTTTTCAATGGCAACAATGGCATGAGCTTGCAGAAGCTTCTCCCAGGTTCTTTTCAGATTTATAATGTAGATGCCATCATTTTTCCTTTTGTAGATGTACTGTTCCATTTGGACATCAAGGTTGGTGCCACCTAAGTGGGTTCCTGCTGCAAGGAATTTGAGGACATCTTCCTCCTTCATTTGTAGGTTATCAAAGCCTCTGGACATCTTGAAAGTTTCCCTTGAAGTTATGAGGGGAAACCCAGAACAACACTGTTTGGATCCCTCCACGGATAGAGCGGAAAGGCAGCTGTTTTGGTTTTCTAATCTATTTTAACAGTCTCTTTCAATTGGTGTATTTTGAACATGCACACCTGAAGTGATTATTGGTATAGCTGGATTAATATGTACCCTATTTTAACTATTTACTATTCATTACTTTTGTTTTTTTTTTAAAGATCTTGTTTATTTATTTGACAGAGACACAGTGAGAGCAGGAACACAAGCAGTGGGAGAGGGAGAAGCAGGCTTCCCATCGAGCAGGGAGCCGACACGGGGCTCGATTCCAGGACCCTGGGATGGTGACCTGAGCTGAAGGCAGACACTTAACGACTGAGCCACCCAGGCGCCCTCTTTGTTTTCTATTTTTTTTTTTTTTTTTGTCTTCTCTATTTCAGCTTTCTCTGGTTTTATTTGATCTTATATGATTCTATTTTCTCTACTCTTTTAGCATAACAGTTATACTTCCTTTTAAAATCTTTTTAGTGGTTACCATCTGGTTTGCAATATACTTCTATGACTAATCCAAGTCCACTTTCAAAACAACACTATAGCACTTCAGTTACTCTAAGTACTTTTTAAGAGTATTCCCAATGCCTCCCTTCTGTACCTTGTAACTTCACTGTCATTAATTTCACTTACCCATAAGCAATATCACCAAATACATTTTGAACAAACTATTATCTGTTAGATCAACTAAATATAAGAAAAATAAAAGACTTTATCTTCATTTATTCCTTTTCACTCCTTTCTTTATGTAGATTTAACTTTCTGACCTACATCATTTTCTCTCTTTTCCAGAACTTGTAACATCTCTTGCAAAGCAGGTCTACTAGTTACAAATTCCCTCAATTTTTGTTTGTCTGAGAAAGTTTTTATTTCTCCTTCACTTCTGAAGGATAATTTCGCTAGATACAGAATTCTACGTTGGTGGTTTTCTTCTTTCAACTCTAAATAACGTTACTCTCTCCTCCCTTGCTTGGTTTCTGAAGAGAAGTCTGATACAATTCTTATCCTTGTTCCTCAACAGGTAAGGTGGTTATTTCCCAGTGGCTTCTTTCAAGATTTTATCTTTGTCTTTAATTTGATAGTATACATAGGGGTAGATCTTTTTGTTGTTATTTATCCTTCTTGGTATCTCTGAGCTTCCTGGATCTGTAGTTTGGGGTCTTTAATTTTGGAAAATTCTCACCTATTATATTTCAAGTACTTCTGGTTCCTTTCTCTCTTCCCCTTCTGACATCCCAGTTATGCATATGTTACAACTTTTCTAACTGTTCCACAGTTCTTGGATACTCTGTTCCATCTTTTTCACTTTTTTTCTCTTTGCATTTTAGTTGTGGAAGTTACTATTGATTTATTTTCATGCTCACTGATTCTTTCCTCAGTCATGGCCAGTCTACTAATGCACCCAACAAAGGCAATCTTCATTTCTGTTATAGTGTTTTTGATTTCTAGCACTTCCTTTGGATTATTTCTTAAAGCTTCCATCTCTCTGCTTACACTACCCATCCATTCTTACATGATGTCTACTTTTTCCATTAGAGCCCTTAGCATATTAATCGTAATTTTAAATCCAGAGTATGATAATTCCAAAATCTATGTCACATCTGAGTCTGGTTCTTATGCTTCGTTTACCTCTTCAGATTGTGGGTTTTTTTGTCTGTAAGCATGCCTTGTAATATTTTGTTGAAAGCCAGATATAATGTTGGGTAAAAGGAATGGAGGTAGACAGGCCTTTAGTGTGAGTTTTATGTTTATCGACTAGGAGTTAGGCTGTTTATTGTTTGCTGTAGCTGTGGTATCTAAGACTACAACTTTCTCTAATGTCCTTGTTTTTCTCTCCCATGTTCTCCTTGGGAACTCCTAGAGACTCTTTAAATAAGGTGTGAGGCTTACACTTGTTTTAGAAGCCCTACTGACACGGTGGTAAAGTTGGAGAGAGGCATTCTATTGTCCTATGATTAGGTCTCGGTCTTTTAGTGAGCCTATATGGGGTATTTCCCTTCCCCCAGGTCAAGTAGGCTTTGGCAGAGCCTCTGTTGGTTAGGCTCAAGTAAAATACTTTCCCTTGAAACAGGCTTTATTAAAGAGAACAGAAAGCTCTGGGTAGATTTCAAAATGATTACTTTTCTCCTCCTCCCTCCTTGGCCCTACCTGCAAACTCCCCAGCCCCTGAAATCCTCCCTCACTATGCAGGCAGTAAAAGATTTTTCTCTGATCCTCGCAGGGAGAACCTGGTAGGGTTTCTGGAGGTAAGACTCAAGAAAGTGAGGGGACACCCCCACCCCCAAGACTCAGCCTCCTTGGTTTTCAACTCTCTCAAGCTTATTAATTAAGCTTAAAGTGCTCCTACCTAGAGCGGCTTCATCTGTGGGGCTTCTACTCCTAGACTTCTGCCACCCCTATGCTTTGATTCTCTGTATCTGCCTATCTCCAGTTTTCTAGGCAGCAGTCTGCCCTGAGACCTCAATTCTCTTGACACATCTAAGAAGAATTGTTGATTCTGTTTGTTCGCTTTTTTTCTTGTTGGGATGACAGAAGTGAGGACTTCCAAGCTCTTTATGTGTCACACCAGAAACGATAAGTCAATATACTTTATTATCATCATAGGCACTAAGGTAAGACTATCCCTGGAATATAACTCTTACTTGTTTGCATTCTAATAAGCTTTACACATAATCCTGGGGTTACCTAAGGGAGAACTGAGAACCATTATTGTATTCTTCAAGTAGTTTGGGATATAGGGGTCCACAAACTGCTGCCCAAGAGCCAAATTCTGCCAGTAATGGAACAAATCCAGCCATTCATTCATTTGTGTGTGTGTGTGTGTGTGTGTGTGTGTGTGTGTGTGTGTGTGTGTGTGTGTGTATATATATATATATATAGTCTGTGACTACTTTCTTGATAACAGTGGCAGAGTAAAGCAATTGCAACAGAGACCCTATGTCCTACAAAGCCAAAAGTATTTACCATCTGGCCCTTCAAAGTAGAAGCTCTCTGGTTCTGGGTTATACATCCCATACTTTCTTGCATTATGTGATCTCTTGGTATTTTGTGTGCATGTGTGTCTGTCTGTTTGTCTTTTAATTGTTGACCAGGGCTGAGTACAATGATGACTATGCATTATCTTTAACTTTTATTTATCAATTCATCCATCAATTCATTTAATATACAATTGCTGAGATTAAAGAATTCAGTTTAGTGAAAATCTTTTGCAACACAGTGTAAATTATGCTATAACAATTACATTCAAATACTATAAAATTTAAAATAAAGGAGTTATTAACTCTACCTGGGGTACTCAAGGGTTCAGAATACTAAAATTTTGCCACAGAGGACTGCGGCTTACTATTGTTTAGTAGAAGATATATTCTCTAAGCAAGGGAATCTCAAACTTCAGTGTTAGAATCACCTGAAGGGCTAGCAAAACAAAGACTTGCTGGATACAGCCCCAGAGTTTCTATTACAGTAAATCAGAGTTGGAGCCTCAAAATTTACATTTCTAACAAGTTCCAAGGTGATACTAAATGATGCTAATATAGAGAACCATGCCCTAACAAACCAAATAGCATCATATAAATACAATTCTAAAGCTGAAGTGTCTTTTAAAAACTAGTTGTTGTACCTCTCTGAAAGAAAGAATATCAGACTAAAAACAAACAAACAAACAGAAAGTCTCTATGTCAGATAAATAGAAAGGTCCAACACTCCGTCACCTATTTTATGAATCTGAAACACTTTGGGCCTTCAGAATTGTTTTCCTATTTTATTCATTCCCTTGTTACTTTCTCCATCAATCCACCTCCCTCCCTCAGTTAGTTATTTACCCTAACTCACAGGTTTCCTTTGCCGTCTTCAGGCTTTTGGCCATGACTCAACAAGTTACCTTAGCCTTGGGTCTTGGCTCCTAAAATAAGTAGGTCAAACCCTCCACCAGAACCAAACTTTAAAGAAGCTATCTCCAGGTCAATGTTAAAGGGTTCTTCAAAATTCCAACTTTATCTCTTGGGAACTAGATTGGAATGCAGATTAGCCCACAAACCCTAACTAAATACCACTGTATACTCATTCATAAAAGGTTACTAAACTATGTAGCAGTCATTTGCTCAGTATTTTTAAGACGAGGGACACAGTGTCTCTCACTTGGGACATAAATTATTTTTTATTCTACATACATAGTAAAAAACATTTAATTAGGTAAGCAAAATAGTAGTACTGAAACTCTAAATAAGTGATTACTTCAGTTTCACCTATGCAATTTTTAAAAAAAAAAATCAGTTGCTTTAAGTCCTCCATTCTGTAAAATGCAGCATGAGTTTAATAACTTATTTGGGGAGAAAATTACCACATCAAATATGTCAAATACAGAAACATTAATATGTAGAAAAAATCAAGTGTCTCTAAGAATGCAGGAGAAATAGTATTCACCAGTACTTACTGCTAGATGAGAAACAGAAAGATGAAAAAGGTGTTGCCCCTAGCTTCAAAGAACTTACTGTTTACTAGAACGGCATAGGACAAAAATTAAAGTGATTAAGTGCTTAACTGTAAGACATCACTATACAGTTTGAGGTCAAAAAAAGGCCAATGTGGACTAGAGTAGCAAAAGAATGTTTTATAGTACAATGATTTGAACTATGACTTCAAAAATGGTTAGAACATGATTAAGTAGGATTTGGACACAGGCGAGTAGAGATTCCAGAAAAAATATAAAGCAGGAATAAAAGGAGGACCACAAAATATAAGGCAGACACTGAAGTGCTTGCCTGATGGGACTTCAACACGGGTGAACAGAAAGAAATCGGGTTGGACCGACTGTATGGGGCTAGATTATACAGGCCTTTGAAACCTAACAGAAATCTATAGATAATGATATGGTGGGTGAGGTGAAATTATTATAGGTTATCTGAAGGAGACTACATGGAAAAGGATGTTTTTGAAGACTTATTTTGGCAGCAATCACAGCATAGTTCAGTAAGGGGAAAGGCCAGGGACAGAGAGCAACTATGGTGCCACTATAATAATCCAGGAATGAGACGGTAAAGCACTGAACTGTGGTCCTGGCAGTGGAAACATAGGGAGTAGAAGACAGGGAGAAACATAAGTGACACTGCAAACTTGGCAACCTGTTAAAATATTGGGCACAGGGATTAAAAAAGAAAAATCCAATATGAAACCAATATTGCTAGCCTTATGGAATGAAGGAACAGGTGCTATCTACTACCCAAAGAAGTAGATTAGCTAGACATGAAAGCCAACTGAGGTAGCAAGGCACTATGGCACAGAAGGATTACCGTGAAAATGCCAGGTGTACAGTGACAGGGGTAGCTACCTGTACTCTAGCGAATGAATCAGTAGATGTGATCAGAGGTGTCTGGTCAGCCCATCTATTTCTAACTTTGGCAAAGAAGTGAACAGAGGAAAAAAAAAAAAAAAGGATGGCTGAGAAATAAGTGTCTGGAAATTCAAAAATAAAGTACATCTACAGGAAAAATAAAATGTTCATCAGAAATAAGATCCATGAAAACAAGGACCCTGCATCTTTGCCCATGGAATCCCCAATGCCTGGCAGAGTAGCTGACAAAGGCAGCTCTCAAAAAGGAATGAATGAGAATTCCCAAACTGCAAAGGAATGATGGTAACAAGAAGAGTTGAAGACATAATGAGAGATAAAGACTGAAAAAAGGCCACTGAATTGGCAAGAAGAACAGGAAGCCAGACTGCAAAAGTCAGAAAGGACAAGAGCAGAGAGATCTAGCAGAGTGGGGGTGGTGAGCTGATGGACAGATGGCAGCTAAAAGGAAGAACAGCAGGGTAGACAAAACATTATTTTACTTGTTTGGATTTTTCTAAACTCAAAATAATGCCTGCTCATTCAAGAAAATTTTGAGAATATAATAAAAAGGGGGGGAGCATACATTTGTTCCACCACGTAAGTGCAAAACCAGTTAATGCTTTTAAAATGTGTGTTCACTTATTCCACCATATATATGAGTGGGCTTACATATCACACAACAGGATAATAAATGAGGGACTGGAGGGGAGGGAAACAGGTAAGCAAAATAGTAAAACCAGGAGTGAGATTAGCTAGCAATGGTTACCATGTTTCTTAAATCTTTTTAGTGGTCAAAAAAAAATAGTACTTTTCTGCTTTATTTTTTATTATTGAATAAGGATTTTTGCATTGTTAACTGTTTATATTATTATTCTTATAAAATGAGTATTTACATTCTTCATTCACTTACCTAATGACTTTTTTTCTTAGACTATGAATGAGCTCTTTAGGTCACTGAAAGATCAAGTCTTTGTTTTACTGCAAAAACTTTTCTCCAAGGTTGTTTGCTGCTGCTTTAAGGAAGTCATAAGCCTGTATAAAGTCACAGGAAAAGCAGCCTGTGGAAAAGAAGAGTTTGATGATGCTGACAGAAAGGGTATATATTAGAACAAATTCCCTAACTATACGGAAAGGGATGAATCCAAAGGGGAAAACAAACTTCCTCCTATAATGAGAAAGCACACACGTATCAATGCTAAGACACAGGAGCCAAAATATGGGCTAAGTGAGGTATATGAGGAACCCCACACACCGTAGTATTCTAATCCTCTTCCTGACGTGGCCATTATTCAGAGTCAACTCAGGGTACAGAGCCTTCTTCTAAAACCAACAGAGCAGTTCCTGTTCCTCTGCCCCAGTTCTCAACATGCCCAACCTCTTCTTCCCTGTTATTACTTTATATTCTTTCTTCTACCTTTGCATTGCGATGAGAGAATTGTGATTGGTGGAAACCCCACTCCCCAATCAAGCAAATTTTGACCTAAGCCATCTTCCCCTAATTATTCTCATTACTGGCAAGGCTTCCTCTCATCAACAACTGTGACTCTAATTCCTGCTAGTGGGAATAAAGATTTCCCAGTAAGCATACCATTAAGTGTACTTGGATCAATAGCCCTTCCCTTGATTTTTGTTAAGGTCACCGTCCTGAATTTTGCCAGTAAGAATATTTTATCCTACTGAATCCCTCTCATCTAACTCTATTTTTTAATACCATCGATTATACCATACGATCACTGCATTTAACAAAATCTTTTGTTAAATTCTACTGATGATGCATGCAACTACTCCACAAGAGGTGAATGTTTTAAATGCAGAGTAGTGTTTATTACTTTTTAAATCTCCTATGCCTGTATATAGTAGACATTAAAATAAAGGCATATGGAATTCAGTTTTCCTTGACCACTTGATTCTGTAAATTCAGGATTAGTTCTTAATCTTCTCACTACTTTGAAACTTGTATGTACAGAATTTGGCCAAATACTGCTTGTTAAGATCTCCTGCTTCGGGAAAAGGGACCATGCATGTAACAATCTGAAAGTTACATTTTAGATCGCAGATTGCTTATGTACATATACAATTAAAAGATCTAATAACTGCAATCAAATTAGCGAAGTGATTCACTTAAATTAACTGAAGCATCTGTTCAAATACATTTTCCCAGGCTCTCAGAAGCACCAACTTTACTTCAAGCAAGATGTCACTAAAGTGACACTCTTATCCAATTAAATTTTTAAAATTTCATACCTACTGCAAAAACAATGGCAAGTACTTGGCTACCCCACATAAATAAAATATTTTACTGTCATATTGTAAATTACTTATTATGCAGTGACTGTTTTGTTTCAGGTATATTCTGTTTCTGAATTCCTACGAACTTCACATATTAAAAAATGAGAATGTTTCATTTAAATTCAGTACAAATTAAGTAAAATGGGCTCATCTCAGGAAAACCAGCCTAAATCACTGAAAAAAGTTAATTTACACAACTCAGATCATTGTTCTTCGAGAGTTGAGAAAAATTTCATGGAAACAGTAGCACATGAATTGAATCTTAAAGTTAAACCCTTGTATCAGCAGGGAAAAAAGAAAGGTTTTTAAAGTAGCAGGTAGAGAGATCAGCACAGGCATAAGCAGAGAAACAAGGTAATAAAAGCAAAGAAAATGGGTTAGTGTAAACTGCAGTCGCCACTTAATGCAGTAATCCCCTTGTTCTCATTTTGTAGCTACTTGGCAGTACAAGGTGATCAAAGTAGGAAAGCCACAGAAAAATAAAAAAAAAATACAAGTACATAAAGAAAAACACAAACCCAGGTGCTCTCAATGCTTGGTTCGTATCTTAAAATGAGGCCTCATAAATTGCAACACCATAGCCCTAGGGACTCATACCCCCAAGATGCCAATAGTTCACTTCTATCCCCATGTCCTTGGTAGGTATCACTAATCAATCAGATTTAGCATGTAAATTCACATCAATTTGTTAATCCTGTGTTGGAATGAGTGTATGCTATCTGAATTCTTGCTATCTAAACTCAGACTATGAAAGGGTTCAGGTAAATTTATTTTTTATTTATTTTTTTTTAGATAAGGCTATTTGGAGATGGTATTTCACACCATATGGACTCCTGCCTTCCAAAATTCCAAGACATAACAGATTGGAATGTTATTCTGACCTCTCACTCTCTGAATTCAGAAACCAAACAGACTCAAATAGTAAGGAATATCTTTATGTTTTCAGTTTGTTCTTAGATATAAGGAATATAAAACCTCACCTCCCACACAACTTTTCATAATATATATAGGAGCTATTGTAATAGATGTCTGATAATGATATGCATAATTAACCAAACCTAGTTGTTTTCTATTTCCTCTTATAAATAGGAGATATTATAGTCCATAAACAGAAAACACTTAAAAGTCTCAAGGAAAAAAAATTAAATCATGTTTTAAAGTTTCTATTCGTATTGGTTAAGTGTTAACTATCTTAATCTCATAGTCAGCAATCAAGTGCATTAAGGCCTCAAAGCTTATTGTTCCTTATTTATTACCCTGCCCAGGACAGGAAGATCCTTCCTCCTTTTGGTCATGCTGCTCATCTTAACCTGAACTCTTAGAACCTTCAATAAAGCACAAGAGAAAGCAGCTAAATACACAGAGACTGGTAGAAAAAGAGGCACTGGGTAAGACTGGTCTAGTTTGGTCAGAGATATGAAATAACCATCTTACTGTCTTGTTCTTTAACAGGTATAAAGAACTGTCACAATTACACATTAAAAAGTATACCCTAGATAAAGAGGAAAAGTTGTAAGGTTCAACCCTGCACTAAATTATTCTGAAAAGAAAATACACCTTTCTTATTTACATAACCAAATTGACAATATAACATTCACTACTGCCTTAAAATATTACATTATTATAATAGGAAAAAGTTCCTATGTGAGGTGCTTATAAGTATGGAGAACCTTTTTAGAAGCAAAACAAAACAAAAAAAGCACACAATAGTCCCCCTAGTGCAATCTCTCAACTGGTAAGCTCCCCAACAAGGATTGCTGCATAGACTTACATATTTTTGCATAATCAACAACGGCTTTTAGAACACTTTAAATGTAATACATGCTCAATAAATATTTGCAGACTGAATCTCACATAACAGAACTCTTGCACAAGGTAACAAGAAGTGAATAACACCTTCGGAGAGTCCTCCCGGGCTAACACCCAAGGAAACACTGACAAATCCTAACAATTCGTCCATTGAAAATGTTCTGTTGATTGCCTGTGATTAGTTAATTCTGTTAGTCTTTCACTGTGCTTATGGTATGTTTTATTATTGCTGTCAATATTAATTTAGTAACAGAGTCACAGAAAGTAAAGCTAAAGGAACTTGCAAGGTCATCTAGTATAAACTTTTCATTTTACAGACAAGGAAACGAGGGTCTACTTTTCTCACAATTAACACTTTGGCACTTGTCACTGCTTTCCCTGGTTCCCTAACTGAATAAAAGAGTTTTATTGCACTTTTTTGCTTGGGTTAATATGACAAGGTTAACATTACAAGTGAATGAATGGGCATTCCTCAAATGCCAGTCTCTAGCATAGTACTTTGTATATAGCAGGTACTCAGGTTAAGTACTTACACACTGTTCTTGCTTAGTGTTCAAATTTGAGTAAATGGCAATGTTCATTTTAATTATTTTCATTTGTACAATTTTAGTGTGCAACATTGTTTTTCTAATATAAAAAGTGATGTGACACAAGTTTTTACTCAAAGCGTTCTTTTGTAACAGATAAAACACTTCTGTCTTTTCCACCACTGTGAAGCTCATTTCCCCCAATAATACCAAAAACTAATAGTGAGATAGAAACCAAATCAGTTTTGCACATAACAGTCAAGACACCTCCCAGTGGGGAGAGCAAATTGGTAAATTATTTATACACACACACATCCATTACCTAAGAGCTAAACAATAGGCCAGAAAATCCAGGGGCTTCAAATTGCTTAACTTGCCTTCCTGGTCAAGAGGGAAGACAATTAGTTTCAAATCATAGAGGAAAGCAAGGAACTGCCTTCTTTCTGTAATCACAAACACTCGGTGTTGGGATGCAACCATCACAGCTGGCCTCAATATAGACAAACAAAAGCACCCTTGGTGTGCTTGGTATGGAAGACAGGCTAAACTCAGGGTAAGCAGCATGTTCAACCAACTAATCAAAAATAATGAAAGCCAGCTAATGTACTAGTCAGTTTCTCATTTTAAAGCAAAATGCAGATCAGGGACTTATGGTTAAAGTAAACTCTGAAGTTATAAGCTTTACAGTAAATGTTTCCCACTGCAGGAGAAGGAACAACAACTATTTCTCAGACAGAGCTAATAAATGCCCTGACCCAGAACCAAGGACAAAATGGAACTGCTGAGTTCTAGTATATGGGACAGAATCAGGTCTAATATGGTAACACCATGTAAACCTTTTGGATCATCATACTTTGCTCACTGTAACTAATACATAAGAAAGTAAAATTGGGTTTAAATTAGAATTTAGAAAACATCCAAATGGTCCACATACATAATTCCAGTTTATTTATAATTTTAAGCCTAAAATGTATGAGACTCAGAAGTCTGTATGACTTACAGGACTGAATAAAGACAAGGAACTCTGGCCACGGCATGCACAGCTTCCAGGGTCTGATAATGAATGAGAGGAATCCTAGTTTTCCTGTCATTTAATTTATCTGTTTCCAAAAAGTGGGTAGAACAGTGACACATCTTACAGGACTATTTAAGAAATGGCTTATACAGTCTTACTTACAAATAAAAGCTTATATAAATAACAATTGATAACTAAATCTTTTAAGAATCCCTGAATTCATTTGTTGAGTAAATACAGTATTAGAACATTTTCTACAATAAAACATCAAGATTTCTTTCAATTTCTAGGTAAAGGTTTGTTGTTTATGTTACAGCCTAATGGCAAATATGTTAATCACTCCCACCCATGAAAGCATGATTATTCTTATAACTAATCACCAACATACGGAAGAGATATCAAATGTAATTTTTTCTATCCTATTTTTTTCCATAGCAATTTTATCCTATCAGGGTTTCAAGTAAAACTGCTTTAAAATGGAAAAGAAAACACTTAGTATATACATACATATATGTAAACTAAATACAAATTTTCTTTTTTCTCTTTTAAACAATGAAGACACTGCGGGAGATAAGAGGAAAGAAAAACTTGCTTTGGCATTCTTTTTTTAAGTAACCAAACAGGGGTGCAATGTAAGTTCAAGAAGTTTGCAGTGAGGTTAGTTTTGGCTGTTTTAGGTTGCTAGCTTTCTTTTTTTAATGAAAAGTTTGTATTAAAATTCTACTGTTTGGAAAAGATAAACAACATTTTCACAGCATATTCAGGATTAAAATACATCTCTGCAAATAAATCTCCTTTCAAAGTACTAAGTGATTTGGACCTTGTCTCTGGAATGGGAGTGAGGAAGGTCAAGAATAGTGCAGGCTTGTTAACTTGGATTTAGGTTGATGATATTCATAAATATATTACACAAATATTACAACACTATCAAGTTGGCAGTATCTTTATTTTCTAGAACTACCTTAAAAATTATAAATTATATTTCCAATTCTTATGAAATATAGTTTCTGGTCTCATTAGATACCAATGATTTCAACTTTGAACACTTCATCTTTTTTTTCCAAAGTCTCATTTAATGCTTGAAATTACAATGGACATACTTTTATCAAACAGCATTTTAGTTTAATAAACAGAATAAATTATCAACTGAAATACTAAATATCTCACTGTCCAGCTAAAGACCTGCCTCACATGCTATATTTGTTGAATAGGAAGACAAGTACAGACTTGTTTGTAATCTGCAAGTTTAATAATTTAGAAACTATGATCAACCTAAATGCAAAACCCTTTTGATAATTTTTAAATACCACATTTTGGATTAACATAATTTTAAATCCTCATTAGTAATGATACCAAAGGTTGATGCAGAAAGGAGTACAAAATTGATCTCTCAGAGCATCAAGTTATAAAGTAAATGATAAAAAGATACTGTTCCCTCACAAAATGTGAAATGAGATACCTAAAAAACTGTAATCTTATCTATTAAAAATGATTTTAATTTAGTATATACACACTAGTTCAAAGGAGGTGGTGAAGGAGCTTTCATTTTTTAGTGTGTTTATTTTATATAGTCACTTGATGAATAATATAAATCCAGTCTTGTAGAGCAGGGGATATGAGACTATATATTAATTATACCCATTAATGTTGTTTATTATCCACTAATGTCGTTTATTCCAAAGTTCTAAACACAATATGAAGAAATCATTTTTACAAATAGGATTTCTACACTTGAAAATTAAATGCTAGTAAGTGTGCCATTACAATTTTAAAATAAAGATATAAAATTATATATGTGGGGAGTAAGGTGTTTGTTGCTGTTATTTTTTCTGAGCAAGTAGCAAAAAATAAAGTGCACTCTTCTTCAGGGTAAGTTTTTCCTCACATTAGAGTCAGTGCAGTTAAGCTGTAATGAATGTGTAAATATAAATTATCAATGAAAGAATAATTAAATCACATGATTTACCAAAAAGAGCACCACACTATCATTATCGTTCAGTTGGCTATAAAACTTACTCCTGTATTAAAAATATAAAGTGGAGTTTCCTTTCCCCTATTGTTCTCATAATAAATTAAAATATACATTACTAATTCAACTTTTAAAAATGTGCCTTTCTTAAAAGACTTAGTCCTTTAATTTGGGTGTCCCTTACCTTAAATGTAAAAACCAAGGGGTTTAATGCAATTCAATGATGGGTTCAGAGACACTAAGTTACATCAAGTTAATGGAGGAGGGGGAACCCCACTGATTTCTGGAAACCTTGATGGTAAGCAGAAGATTAACCATCTCTCCCTTTAAATAACAGCTTTTAAAAGGGGGTGAGGATATCCATCAAAGAATAAAGGCTTCTCTCTTTCTCTGTTTCATACACACACATAGAAGACAATCTTACTTATCTGACCTATTCAAGTTGCCAAAACATGACTATTGATTATCGAAGCCAAAAAAAAAATCTCCTTTAAAATATTTAAACATCTTAAAATTAAAACTGAAAGCAAGATACTCAACTGCCAATTACTGTGTAGTAAGAAACTATTAAAGCCTGCACTGACCTACTTCATATTAGCATCATGACAATATGGATGTATGCCAAGAAATAAAAAAAATTACTATATAACAAACCTTAATTTTGTATTTAAAAATTGTCACTTTTTAAATGTCTAATCTAAATACTGTACTGCAATGCCAGTTGTTTTTATGATGCATTTATTTTTAAATTGCAATGAAAGTAAGGAGTTTTGATATTTTAATAGTCATATTCAATGATGGACATGCAAGATTTCATTTGTAAAATCAGAGCTTGTTCTACACCACATTCACTTCTATTTTAAAACTTCTATTAAAAGCAATCTCTTAGACCAAATTCCAAATATTGCTTTCCATTTTTAAAATAGCACTACATTTTACAAAATGTCAGTTAATGAAAAGTCCTACAGAAATAATGCAAGTTCATGTTCAAAGAATATTTACAATGGCTCTAACAGAAGACAGACTTAACCCAGTGTATTTAATTATTAAAAGACTGCCACCAGTCTTTCAGAGTTTAACCTAATGCTGAAAATTCTCATACAAGAAAGTACAGAAATAGCAAAGGGTATCTCATCTATGATTTCTAAAAAGACACGAAATAACAAGACATTTTAAATTAAAACGTTTTTAAATTAAAAAATCACTTTACAGTGTAAACCACCACCTTAAAATACCTTATACCAAAAAAGCCCTTTCTTCAAAATCATGCAAATAAACTCCCTGGAAAGGAAATTTAATCTCAGAATAAAGAAGGCAAAAACACCCAGAAATAGCAGCTAAATCAACGGAAAGGAAGAGACACATTAGGTTTTGTGCTGCATGTTAATATTCTTACGCACAATGTCTGGTGAAAATTCACAATACACTTCTTCCTCCCTGTATGCTTGCAAAAAGGAGTAAACACATTTCACATTCCTCAGTCCCAAATTCATGCCACCATCATGCAATATGACTTAATTTCGACCCATATTCCTCTTACACGTAAGTGAAAAACACATATAACTTATCTACACTCACAATTGAGGAGGGGGTAAAGGCATTTTTTGGCTATGGAGACCAGAGGCTGATGCAAAGTCCACACACCTCCAGAGGTCCTATAAATATGCACCCGACTCTGGATACCCACATTCAATGAATGCATCAGCCTCCTCCTCCGCCCGCCGCCCCCCACCCCCCACCCCCTTTGCAGCAGAAATGTGCCTGGGCTTTTTTACCCCAGCGATGGAGGATCCTCTTACCAGATGGAGTTCTTGATCTTGTGTTGCAGCGCGCTGGCCTCTGTCCCTGGCAGCCCAGGCACAAGGGCTGGCAGAGCCACCCCCGAGTTGGGGACGCTGGAGGGAAGCTGCTGATGGGCATCAGGCTGCTGTGGTGGCGGCTGTTGTTGTTCCTCTGCCATCGCTGCTGGAGGGGTGGGAGGGAGGGAGGGAAGATGGGGGCGCGGGGAAGGGTGAGGGAAGAGACGGGGAGGGGAGGACGAAGGGGGAGAGGAGGAGGAGGGGGGAAGGGAAGAGGAGGAGGAGGAAGGAAGCTGAATAAGCTAGGCCTTTACCCCAGGGCTCGAGTGAGTCGCTTTCGCCTGCCGCCTGGGGGACATCACCGGGGAGACCGAGCGGCTCCTCACGGCAGGGACGCTTCACCGCGGGAGAGGCATGGCGGCGCCCCTCAGCCCCCCGCCGCCGCCGCCGCCTCCTCCCGTCAGCGGCCGGGGCTGGGGGGATGAGGAGGGGACGTCTGAAGGCGAGGTGGGGGGGGCAAGGTTCCCCCAAATCCAAGAACGGCTGCTCAGGGACTCCGCGGCCTGGCCTTCCTTTCTTGCCCCCCGGGGCTTTCTACTCCGGGGGCCCGCACTGCTGCAGCCCCAAGCTCGGCTCCACGCCACTCCCCACGCCGCCGCCGCCGCCGCCGCCGCCGCTCGCTCCCGGCCCCGCCGCCACCGCGGCCGCCGCTGCCCTGCCAGCCCGGGAGGCAGCCTAGTGCGCGCAGCCGCACTGCGGCCCGGCGCAGACGGCAAAACACCTACCGCTCGGCCGTGGAGGGGGGGGGGCGTGGACCAGCGTGTGCGGGTTACGGGCGCGGGCGCAGGGGGCCGGGAGGGGGGCGCACGGGTGCGCAGGGCGGGCGCGGGCCAGCTCGGCCCGGAACGCGCGCCTCCGGGGCCGAGGAGGGGACTGGCCAAGCTGGTGGAGGAGAGCAGGAAAACGTGGGGGAGGTGCTGGCGAGAGAAAGAGAACTTGCGTGAGGAGGAGGAGGAGAAACCAAATATTTGGCGTGGAAATGGGATTTTGGGGTTTTTTTTTCTGGCATCTTCAAATCAGGAAAAGTAAAATTAATCAACATTTCCCTCCCTCCCCTCGACAAGTGAGGATTGCTTTCTCCCTGGGTAAGTGAAGAGAACTGAAGCAGGTAAGAGGATAAGCTGACTTTTCAGAAGCCCCCAAAGAAGAACACCCTTTGGAATTAACCACCCTTTGGGTAATTCAGTCTTGAACGGAAATCGCAAGTCAGGAGCTGGGTTGAGTGCTTCTCAGTCGGGCATTCAAAGCCCTCCAAATCTGGCCCCACTTTAGTTATCCAATCATAGCTGCCTCCATCCCCCTGCAAGAACTCCCGGCTCCAATCAGTGAAGTCTCCATGCCATTCTCAACGCGCAGCAGATTCATTCTTCCTTCGTGCCTTTGCTCATGCTGTTCCCCTCAGCTCCCCACCCCACCCCCTTTCCAGGAATGCCCTCCCTCCCTCCTCTATACCGCTCTCAAGCCAACCCAGGCTCTAAGGCACAGCTCAAGTCGCGGCTTGTCAGGGTCCCTGGCAGCCAAGGTCCCTGCCTGCCTCTGAGAGAAACACATGCAGTTCTAACAACATGGAGGCTCAAGCTCCAGCCATAAGCACCTCCTTTGGAGCCAGTTGAACCCTTGGACGCACTCTCTGCGCCCTTCTGCCCATTCATACTTAAGAGACACTTTTGGCCACTAGGACTAAGACTCTGCTAGGAACAAGCAAGTCCCCTTTAAGAGCAGAAGAATTGGCTTTTCTAGGTGGGGCTGATCAGGGCGGCCCGAACGGCCTGGCTGTAGAAGACAACAGCTAAGGCCTCTGGCACCAGATGGAACAGCTGCTCAACTCACACTGACCTTTCTCTGGGCCTGTGGGTGTTGTGAGCTCTTCAGCTTTAACTTTTCTGACAGTTTCTATCAGGTTTCTACCTATCAGGTTCTCTGGCCACTTTCCTGCTGTGCTTGGACTTTGGGCCATGGAGGCTCTGCCACCTTTTAGAGTCCTGGGTGGGGAATCTGATTGGCTTGGGCTTCCTGGCTTCGGAGTGCTCTCTGCCCTGCCTTGCCCTGGAACTCTCTTGTTTTTGCACCACTGTGCACTCAGGCCTGGCTCCCAGATTCACCCTGAACACTCGCAGATGCAGATGGTGGGGTGTGGTGAAATGGGAGGGAGGAAGGACACCTGGGTACAAAACACAGCTCCTCCATGAGGATTTCAGGCTGCTTCCATCCCTTTGCATCCTGATACCCTTTGCACTGATTGTTTAATACAGATTACCTAAGGTCACTCTTAACCACTTTAGGAAAATATAGGTTGTTTATGAATTCATTTTGCATATGTACCTTTGTGTCCTATGTAAAGAGTATTTTTCTGTACCTAATTGATAGACATGGTGTGTACTAGACAGAAGCTTTGAAGAAGAATAAAAATAGTTGATGTTTGTTGAGCACATTCAGCATGCCAGATCTAGCACTTTCCATATATATCATAGTTATTCCTTCCCAAACTATATATCTACTGTAGGTGCTATTATTCTCCTATTATACGGATGAAACAGAAGCTTAGAGAGGTTAAATAACATTCTTAAAGCTATCCAGTTAGTGAGGGAGCCAGGAGTTTGATCCTGGAAGTCTTAATTCCACAATCTGCAACCCATGCTGAAAATGATGTAATACTGAAAAATCTTGAATGTATATGTAAACTCTATATCCATGGAGAAGATGGAGGAAGTAAAAAAAAAAAAAAAAAAAAAGCATTCGGGAAAGTTGCCAAGTCCCCCAGATTCTAATTTTTGACTTGGTCAAGAAAGAATGATGGCTCCACCTTGCCACACCCTGGCAGGGGGAGATCCTAGGGGGTAGGAGATTTCATTCGAGAAAGATAATGTTTCTGAGACCTGTCAAAGGCCTTAGGGAAAGGAAGCTGAGAAACAAGACTTTCTTTTAAAGTACGCTACCCGGTGTCACACAGGCTGGCTTCCCGAGTGCAACTTTTGAGAGCTTTTTTATCCGTTCCATGAACGAGCCATGTTACCCTAGCTGCCACTAGAGGGCTCAGCAGAGCTGCAGCCCTGAGCTGCCCTGCGGTGGGGGTGGAAGGGCGTGCTGTCTAGAGGGCATTGTTGAGACTTTGGGGCCTTCAGGGACCAACAGGAAGCTGGAGGAGACATCTGGGCCTCTTGGGTTTAACCAGCAATGAAAGGGGTGGTGGATAGTATCAGGCGGAAGAGACCTAATTGCCAGAATGAGACATCTTTGCAGGGAGGAAAGGATCAGCCCCCACTGCTCCCTTAAAATCTGGGAGTAGAGTGTGTTTTATTGCAGTCTTCAGAAAGGGCTACAAATAAAATAATGCCACTAGAAACCTAAAAGAAACCTGATAAAGTTACCCAAAATCTTGAGTAGGGACTCACACCAAACCCAGGCACCCTGAGTAAAAGTAACAGTGTAGCCATGTGCTTCTGAAATTGTGTGTCTTCCCCTGTGGTCAACCCTGTATACTAAGGTCTCCGAAGCGCCCACAATCAATGTGGCTCATTTTCTTAGACCTTCAGTTTGACTCAGTGAGAATAGAAAACATTAGAGTAAGCATGAATTTTTAAGATAACACTAGATTTTGAGCTTATATTTCCCAACCCTGAGGAGTCTAAATCTATACTCCCTGTGAAAGTGTACTCCAGTGGAAAATTCCAAGAAACATTGATGTAGTGGGGTAGAAAGACTCTGGTCATCGAGTCAAAAGACCTGGGAATTCAAACCCTCTGTGTCCATCTCTATAAAAATGAAAATAGTGACCTACTTTACAGGGTGGTTATGAGGAACAACATGTAAAGTTATATCTAAACCACGGAAGTGCAGTATGCAGAGGAAAACAATCTACAAGGTGGATTGTGAGCACCTCAAAGGTAGTGACTGTGTTTTATTTATCCTGGTAGTCCTGGGATACAATTCTTTACTCCTAGGTATTGAGTAAATATTTGTTGACTGCAGGAGGTACTTAGCCTTAATTTTCTTAGCCCAATACATTATACCATCATGTTCTTCTATGTCTGTAAACCTTGTCTCTTTTATGAAACTGTAAACTTTTTGTACTGTCCAGACTGTAGCATATACATTTATCATATATTTATCCTGCCTGATATACAATAGTATCAGCCCCAAAAATATAAATACATACATACAATATAATAACCTGGTCCTGGGACACCTGGGTGTCTCAGTCAGTTAAGTGTCTGCCTTCGGCTCAGGTCATGATCCCAGGGTCCTGGGGTCGAGTCCTGCATCAGGCTCTTTGCTCGGTGAGAAGCCTGCTTCTCCCTCTCCCATTACCCCTGCTTGTGTTCCCTCTCTTGCTGTCTTGCTCTCTCTGTCAAATTAATAAATAAAATCTTAAAAAAAAAAAAAGGAACCTGGTCCCAAATTGAAATAGTTCACATTCTTTGGAGCAGAGAGACATATTAACATATATTAATTGTACAAGATGATGAGTTCTAAAATAGAATCGTGTCTACCAATGTTACGGAGACATCGTGGAGGGAGGTATTGGTCCTGTTAAGGGTAAAACAGCCGTTTAGAGAAGGCATCTTGGCTAGCATTTGAATTGGGTCTCATTGGATGAATACAAGTTCAATAGGCAGAGCACTGAGAGAGGAGGATTTTGGCGTAAGCACTGGTGCAAAGACATGAAAGAGCACATGGGATGAGTGAATAATGCATAGCCCAGTGTTAGCTCGGTGCTCAGGTCCTTAATGGAGTGTATAGAGGAGGGAAAGGAAGGAGAGGGAGACACAAACCCATTTTTACAAGATGTTGGTCTGTGTTATTAGTTATGATTATTCTGACAAAGGATGAGGCCTAAAATAGGTTTCATCAATAGTAAATATTGGTGAAGTGCCTCACATATACATTTCACTTCCACAAATTAGGGTGGTTTACAAATATGGAAAAGATAACATTCGACCCTATTCTCTTAAAAACAGCAAAGTATTCCCTCATCCTCTCTTCCCTTGGTCATTACTGCCACTGCCTCTTCCATTGCAAACTTTTCCTCCTAGGAGTTGAAAGTAGAGTATGTAATCACCCACATGTTATTATTTATGGGAATAAGAAAGGAAGGCTTTCCACCTCCAAAAACAGGAATTCTTCTGTTACAGCACAAATATTCCATTATGTCATTAAAACAATGGTTTGTTAAGGCAAAGTAGCCAAACTATTCAAATACTGGGCAAGGTAGCAGGATGTTAACACTGTCGCTACCTGGTTCTGTGACCCTATCTATATAAGCCATTCTTTCAGGTTATCTCTAAGGATTAATGGGATAAAGTTCTCAAACTGTACTTGGCTCTTCAAGTGAAAGGTATTATGAAAATGAATGCCAGGTACTGCTTTGATTTCACATAGAAACTTTCCACTGTTGTTACCATACACATGTTTATATTGTGACCTGCAATTCTCTTTATATTAAAAAAAGTTTCAAGTTAATATCATCTGCCTGAATGTTAAAGGAAGTGTTTACTTTTGCTTAGGGCTAGAAAGGTCCTAAGTAGAAATTTGATATCTTGGAAATTCAGCCTAGCAGCAGCTGTGAACAGAAGCAGGTAAAGAAAAAGTATATTTAACTAATCCTAAAAATGACAATGAAAAGACACTAGAGCCAGCCCTACAATGAGAAGGTCAACACCAGTGCAGTCTGAACTGGTGAAGCCTAATCAGTAATCCACCAACTCTCTCATCCCTCAATTCATTTCAAGGCACATTTTAGTACTTTTATTATTATTATGCTGGGACCTCAGAAAGATTTAAAAATAACATGGTAAATAAAATATTGTTTGAATCTTCAAAAAGTTCATAATTTAAGACTAGAACTATCAGCCCACACATATTTTTAAAAGTGCAGTAAAAATACAGGGGACAAAAATAAATAAAGGTGTGTAACAGGATAACTTATTGGGTTATTAATTTGGTTTATGTTCTTATATTTTCCCCTTCCCTCCATTCCAAACAGGCTTCAAGAAAGTGTTGTGTTTCCGTCTGACAGGAGCCCTCTCTTAGACATCTGGGGGCACCACTCACATTGAAAATGAAGCCTCCTGGGCCACAAAACCTTAGAATGAAGTGTCAGTGTTATCCCTGGAATTGTGCCTCGCAATCTGCCTTCCAGGTTCCTTGCTCCTTGAGGAGATTTTGCTGGAGGGGCGTTAAAGGAGTAGAACATCTGGGAAGCAAAGGAAAGAAGGAAGGAGGGGTTATGGATAGATGGAATTGTAGAGAAAGAAAGAATTTCCCCAAACTCCCAGAGGAGTCAAAGGTCAGGGCTCCAGTAGTGGGAATACCAGTCTTGCTTCCTAGAAGCACCACAAGAGATATCCAAACCTCAGATGGATTCACGATGACCCTAGTGTGGCCGAATCCCCCTGCTGCTTTTGTTTCCTGAGCCAAGCTGTTACTTGGCTTCTAGGGGCCATATATCCCTGAACAATGAGGAAAAAACAAAGTCCTTTCCCCCCCATATTTTAGGCTCAACATAAGTCTTTCAGGCTCTAGGGTACTCCTAAGGAGGAAAGGAGGAAAGGTCCAGTAATAACTAAGATTAGGTTTCCTTCTACTCCAGCAGAATTGAGGCTGGGTCACTTATGTCTGAGGTGAATTTAATTTTATTTAAGTAAAATAAACCTGGTATTTCTTGCACACCCAGATTTACACTTGCAAATTTATACCCACTAGTGGTGGATCCTAAATACAAAACAGGGTAGAGAAAGAAAAGAGCCAAAGGAGCTAAAGTAGTAGGCAGCTGCATGGAGGGCTTGGGAGAGAGCTGGAGTTGTAAGGAAAGGAATGGAGGTGATCAGGTGGGAGAAGGAGTGGAGACACGTCAGAAGGGAAAAGCACTGTGAACAGAAGTAGGAAAATGAACATGGATATGCAGAGACAGGAGACTGGCCTAATTGGAGTCAACAGCTGATGGTAAACATTATATGGGGTACCAAATTCCAAGTCTGTGCTTCCATACTGGGAAGGTAGGGTTCTATCAGGTTCTATCTCCTACAATCAGTAGGAGATCTATTATCTATCTATCTATCATCTATCTATCTATCTATCTTTCTATCAATGTCTATATCTATATATGTAGATAGATGGATGTATATACATATGTGTGTATAACTTACTGTAATATCTGTTATGACTGTGTGTCATAACATTTTTTGTAATTATTTTATTATAATATATAATTTAAAAGACTTGGCTTACCTAATTGTGGGTCTAAGTGCAAAATCTGTAAGGCAGGCCAGCAGGCCAGAAGCTCTTGGACAAGAATGGACACTGCAGTCCACAGTTGGGATTTCTTCTTCCTCAGGACAACCTCAGTTTTGCTGATAAGGCCTTTGACCTGGCTGGATGGAGCCCACCCAGATTATTAATGAAAATCTTCTTGACCTAACATCAATTGATTGTAGATGTTAACCATATCTACAGAATACCTTTACAGCAGCATCTAGATTAATTGACATGAGCCTAGCCAAGTTGAACATAAAACTAACCATCATACTCACTACGGTCTTTATGTTTTGTACTGTTGTCCAGTTTTATTGAGGAAAAAATTGAGATATATCACTGTATCAGTTTAAGGTATCCAGCATCATGGTTTGATTTGCACAGATTGTGAAGTGATTACCACAATAGGTCAGCTAACATCCATTTTCTCATATAGATACAATAAAAAGAAAAGGAAAAAGGAAAAAAAATGTTCTGCTGGTGATGAGAACTCATAGCATTTGCTCTCTTAACTTTCCTTATATAGCAGTGTTAGCCATAGTCATCATGTTATCATGTTATACATTACACACTAGTACTTATCTCATAACTGGAAGTTTGTGCCTTTTGACTACCTTCCCCCAGTTTCCCCTCCCCCACCCTCTGTCTCTGGTAACAAGTCTGATCTCTTTTTCTATGAGTTTTGTTTTTTAGATCCACCTTTAAGTGAGAAAATAGAATATTTGTCTTTCTCTTTCTGACTTGTTTCAATTAGGTTAATGCCTTCAAAGTTATCCAGCCATATTGTTGCAAATGGTAAGATTTCCTTGTTTTTTGATGGTTGAATATTATATATCTCATGGTATATATATTCCATGTAGATCATAATATCATATATTCCAGTGGAATATATGCATTACATATATATTTATCACAACTTCTTTATTCATTCTTCCATCATTGGACAGTTAGGGTATTTCCATGCCTTGGCTATTATAAATAATGCTGCTATGAACGTGGAGATGCAGATAGCTTTCAAATTACTGTTTTTATTTCCCTTGGGGGGTACATTCCCAGAAGTAGAATTTTGGATCATATGGTAGTTACATGTTACATTTTTTGAGAATCCTATATACTGTTTTTAATAGTGGCTCTACCAGTTCACAATCCCACCAACAGTGCACTAAGAGTTCCCCTTTCTCCACATTCATGCTAGCATTTGTTATCACTTGTCTTTTTGGCGATGGCCATTCTAACAGGCGTGAGGTGATACCTCATTGTAGTTTTAATTTACATTTCCCTAATCGTTACTGATGTTGAACATCTTTTCATATATCTGTTAATCTTTTCATAACTCTTTTGGGAGAAATATCTCTTCAGGTCCTTTACCCATTTTTAATTGTTTTTGTTTGTTTGCTATTGAGTTGTAGGAGTTTTTTTATATTTTGGATATTAAAGTCTTATCAGAGACACAGCAGATATTTTTTCCCATTATGTAGGTTGTCATTTCACTTTGTTGATTTTTTTTTGTTTTTGTTTGTTTTTTTGCTGTCCAGAAGCCTTTTAGTTTGATGTACTATCATTTGTTTATTTTTTATTTTGTTGCTTGTGCTTTAGGTGTCATATCCAAAAATCATTATGAAGACCCATGTCAAGGAGCTTTATTCCTATGTTTTCTTCCAGGAGTTTCATGGTTTCTGGTCTTACACTTAAGTTTTTAATCCATTTTGAGTTAATTTTAGTGAGTGGTTTAAGATATGGGTTCAGTTTCATTCTTTTACATGTGTGTATCTAATTATCCTAGTACCATTTATTGAAAAGACTGTCTTTTCTTCTTGGCTCCCTTGTCAACTACTAGTTGACTGTATATGTTGGGTTTATTACTGAGTTCTTGATTCTGTTCCATTGATCTATAAATCTGTTTTCATGCCAATATCATACTTTTTTGATGACTATCGCTTTATAAAATAGCTTGAAACCAGGAAGTGTCATGTCAGGGACGCTTAGGTGGCACAGTCAGTTAAGCATCTGCCTTTGGCTCAGGTCATGATCCCAGGGTCCTGGGATCAAGTTCCACATCGGGCTCCTTGCTCAGCAGGGAGCCTGCTTCTCCTTCTGCCTGCCACTCCTCCTGCTTGTGCTCTCTCTCTTACTCTCTCTGATAAATAAATAAATAAATAAATAAATAAATAAATAAATAAGTGTGATGTCTCCTGTTTTGTTCTTCTTTCTCAGGATTTATTGGATATTCAGAGTCTTTTGTGGTTCCATATAAATTTTAGAAGTATTTTTCCCACTTCTGCCAAAAATGCCATTGGAATTTTGATAGGGATCGCATTCAACCTATAGATGGTTTTTGTTAGTCTTGACATTTTACCAATATTACTTTTTCCAATCTTTGAATATGGGATACCTTTCCATTTAGTGTCTTCTTTGATTTCTTTCATCAATGCCTTGTAGTTTTTGAGTAGAGATCTTTCACCTCTTACTTAAATTTATTTCTAAGTATATTATTTTTTTTGATGCTATTGTAAATGGGATCATTTATTTCTTTTTCCGAAGATTTATTGTTAGTGTATAGAAATGTTACTGTTTTTTGTTTTGTTTTTAAAGATTTATTTATTTATTTGAGAGAGAGAGAAAGGGAGTAGGGGAGAGGGGCAGAGGGAGAGGGAGAGAGAATCTCAAATAGACTCCCCGCTGAGCACAGAGCCCAATACAGGGCTCCATCTCAAAACCTGAGATCATGACCTGAGCTAAAATCAAGAGTCAGACGCTTAACTTACTGAGACACCCAGGGGCCCCATTACTGATTTTTGAAGGTTGAACTTATATCCTGTAACTTGACTGAATTCATTGGTTAGATCTAACAGTTTTTAGGATGAGTGTTTAGGATTTTATCTATAAGAAATCATGTCATCTGCAAATAGAGATAATTTTACTTCTTTTCCAATTCTGATACCTTTTATTTCTATTTCTTGCCTCATAGCTCTAGCTAGGACATCTAGTACTATGTTGAATGTGATGCTGAGAGTGGGCACCCTGATTGTTCCTGATTTTAGAGGAAAAGTTTTCATCATTTCTCCACTGAGTATGATGTTAGCTATGGGCTTGTCATATATACATCCTTCATTATGTTAAGATATGTTCCTTCTGTGCCTGAGTTTTTATCATGAATGAATGTTGAATTTGTCAAATGCTTTTTTGGTATCTATTGACATGATCATATGATTCATTCTGTTAATGTGAGTATCACATTGGTTGATTTGTGTATGTTGAACCATCCTTGCCTCCCGGGGATAAATCTCTTTTGATCATGGTGAATGGTCCTTTTGCTGTGTTGCTGAATTCCATTTGCTAGTATTTTATTGAGAATTTTTGTATCTGTATTCATGGGGGGATATTAGCCTATAGTTTTCTTTTCTGGTAGTGTCCTTTTCTGGTTTGAGTATCAGAATAATGCTGGCCTTGTAAAATGAATTTGGGAGTATTCCCTCCATTTTGACTTTTTGGAAGAATTTGAGAAGGATTGGTATTAATTCTTTAATGTTTGGTAAAGTTCAGTGAAGCCATCTAGTCCTGGGCTTTTCCTCATTGAGAAGTTTTTGACTACTGATTCAATCTCCTTACTCTTGGTCTGCTTACATTTTCTATTTCTTCTTGATTCAGTCTTGGTAAGTTAATAATATTTCCATATCTTCTAGGTTATTTTGTTTGTTGGCATATAGTTGTTCATAATAGCCTCTTAGGAGTCTTTGAATTCCTATGATGTCAGTTGTAATGTTTCCTTTTTCATTTATAATTTTGTTGATTTGGGTCCTTTCTCTTTTTTCCTTGGTTAATTTAAGGGTTTGTCAGTTTTGTTTATCTTTTCAAAGAACCAAGTCTTAGTTTGCTTTAATCTTTTCTGTTGTTTTTCTTTTCTCCATTGTATTCATTTCTGCTCAAATCTTTACTAGTTCCTTTCTTCTACTAACTTTGGGCTCGGTTTGTTCTTCTTTTTCTAGTTCCTTGAGGCATTGAGTTAGGTTGGTTATGTGGGATCTTTCTTGCTTCTTAATGTAGACATGAATTGCTATGAACTTCTCTTGTAGGACTCCTTTTGCTGCATCCCATAGGTTCTGGTATGTTGTGTTTCCATTTTTGCTTGTTTCAAGAAAATTTTTATTTTTATTTTTTTTAAGATTTTATTTTTAAGTAATCTCTGCACCCAAGGTGGGTCTTGAACTCACAACCCGAGATCAAGAATCCTATGCTCTACTACTGAGCCAGCCAGGTGCCCTGCACTCATTGATTTTTTAGGTGGGTTAATGGAAATTTTTAAATTTCCCCTTTAATTTCTTTTTTGATTCATTGGTTCTTCAGAAGAGTGGTGTTTAATTTCCACATGTTGGTGAATTTTCCAGTTTTTCTTTTGTTATTGATTTCTAGTTTTGTGCCATCGTGATCAGAGAAGATATGTGGTAGTTTTAATCTTGTTGAATTTGCTAAAACTTGTTTTGTGACCTAACATATGGTCCATTCTAAGATGTTCCTATGTGTTTGAGAAGCATGCAAATTCTGCTGCTGTTAGAATGTTCTATATATATCCGTTAGGTCCATTTGGTCTATAGTGTTGTTCAAATCTGCTATTTCCTTATTGATTCTCTGTCTGTATGATCTAACCATTGTTGAGAGTGGGATGGTAAAGGCCCCAATTATTTTATATATGTATATATAAAATATATTTATTTATATATTTATATATAAATAGATATTATATTTAAATATTTATATCTTTATATATATTATTTATAAATATTTATATATATAAAACAGTATATACATATATGTATGTATATACTGTTTTACTTTTTTTTTTTTAGCTCGGTTAGTTTTTGCTTTATGTATTTAAATCCTCCAATGTTAGGCACATAAATATTTATAACTGTTATACATTCTTGATGTATTGACCTTCTTTGTCTCTTTTTACCGTTTTAGTTTAAACTCTATTTGGTCTGATATAAGTATAGCTACCCTGCTTTTTTTTTAATTACCATTTGCTTGAACAGTCTTTTTCCATCACTTCTTTCTGTCTATGTGTGTCTGTAAGGCTCTGGTGAGTCTCTTGTAGACAGTGTATTTTTGGATCTTGTTTTTTTAATCCATCAGCCATTCTCTATTTAAATTTTAGAATTTAGTTCATTTATGTTTAAAGTAATTGTTGATAGGTAAGGACTTACTATTGCCATTTTGTTGTTTTCTGGTTGTTTTGTAGATCTGTTGTTCCTTGTTTCTTATCCTGCTGTCTTATTATGTTTGTTTTGATGTTTTTTAGTATTAGTATGATGTTAGTGTTCTTTTGCCCCCGCTCAAAGAACTCCCATTTAGCATTTCTTATAAGACAAGTCTGGTGGCAATGAACTCCCTCAATTTTCATTTGTTTGGGAAAGTCTTTATCCTTCCTTTGTGTCTGAAAGACCACTTTGCTGGGTATAGAATCTTGGTTGACCGGGGTGTCTTTTCACTATTTTGAATATGTCATCATCCTGGTCTCTCCTGGCCTGAAAAGTTTCTGTTGAAAAATCCACTCAAAGACTTATGGAATCCTCTTCTATGTAACTTCTCTTTTCCTTTACTGTTCCTAAAGTCTTTCTTTGTCTTTGACTTTTGACAATTTAATTTTAATGTGTCTCAGTGTAGCCCTATTCAGTTTCAACCAATTTGGGGTTTTGGGCTTAATGGATCTGGATATCCATTTCTCTCCCCAGGTTTGGGAAGTTTTGAATCATTTTGAATCATTTAAATCATTGCTTTAAATATGCTTTCTGTCCCTTTTTTCTTTTTCTTTTCCTTCTGGAATTCCCATAATGCAAATATTCTTTTTATTGTGCCCTGTAATGCCCATTGGCTATCTTCACTATCTTTCATTCTTTTTTTTTTTTTCCCCTCCCTTAACTGGGTAATTTACAGTGTTTTATTACTTCCAAATCATTTATTCTTTCTTCTACATGGTCGAGTTTACTTTTGAAACTC
This sequence comes from Zalophus californianus, assembly GCF_009762305.2. Taxonomy (NCBI): domain Eukaryota; kingdom Metazoa; phylum Chordata; class Mammalia; order Carnivora; family Otariidae; genus Zalophus; species Zalophus californianus. The sequence goes on from NC_045600.1 coordinate 97,086,104, forward strand.
TTTATTGAATTCTTCAGTTCAGTTATTGTATTTTTTAACTCTAGGATTTCTCTTTATTTTTTTGATGATGGTTGCTGTTTCCTTGTCAAACTTCTCATTTTGTTCATACATTGTTTTCCTAATTTCATTTGTCTGTCTCTGTTTTCTTGGAGGTCACTAAACTTCCCTAAGAGAATTATTCTGAATTTTTTGTGTGACAGTGCATGGATCTCCATTTCTTTAGGGTCAGTTATGGAGCTTTATTAGTTTCCTTTGGTGGTGTCATATTTACCTGACTTTTCATAATCCTTGATTCCTTATATTGGCATCTGTGCATTTGAGTAATCTGACTCCTCTTCCAGACTTTACAGGTTTGCTTTGGCAGAGATAGTTCTTCACCAGTCAGTTCAGTTTGGGTGTCTAGGTGTGTCTGCTGGTAATATCCTTTGACAGGTGGGGTCTGCTATTATGGTCTATTTGGGGGCAAGGCAACTATTCTAACTCTGAGGACAGGGATGAGGGGGTGCATCACTGGTTGAGAACTGTTAGATAGGACTACTGGCTTGATTCCCTATCCAAGTAAGCCTGTAGGATGAGCTCTGCATTTGCCTGGACTTTCCAGTCAGGCTTACTAAATGGTCAGGACTGGGTGCTCTATTCAGTAATAGATAGGGTTATGAATTACCTTCCTTGCTCTGTCAGGACAGCAGGATAGAACTCAGGGTTCGTACAGCTCATTGTTTGGGGACCCAAATCAGGCCAAAGTGTTCACTGAATTCCCTGGTTGGGTGAGGCCACTGCTTTTGCTCTACATATTGGGAAGCCATGGTTGTGCTTTCTATTCTGGTGCTACTATGTGTAAGGTTGTTGAATGGGCTATGCAACATTCCATGTACTCTGTTTAGGTTCCCTGCTCAGACAGGCCGAAGGCTATATTCAGTGATGAGCAGGGCTATGAATTAGATTCCCTGCCTGGGCATAGCAGGAGAAGCAGCTCTAATGCCAGTAAAGCTCTTTGTTGTCTTACCTTAAGCCAACCGGCACCCCAAGTTCCCTGACTGAGCAGGGCCACTGTTTGTTATGTAAACTATCAGCTCTGCTCACCCGCCTCTCAGCACAAGTGCTATTGGGCCACATAGCTTCCAGTTGTTTTTGCCAGCCCTTCTGGTCAGATGACGCCAAAAGACACTCATCATAGCAGGTGATGCTGTGATTCAGATCCTTGCCTGGGCTAGAGGGGGAGGGGCTGCTCAATTTCCCAAAGTCTCTCCATTTGGGAGGGGCTGGGAGCTCCCCTCAGCCTTGGCTATGAATTGATCCCCCTATCTCTTCACAGCACCAGAACTCTCCACGCTGGGTGTTGGCTTTGCTCTGTGGATGATCAGCTGTGCTTACCTGCCCCTTGGCTTGAGTGCTGCTGGGCCACACAGTTCCAGGAGTTGTTGCCTGCCCCTCTGGTCAGATGGGGCTGGAAGGCACTCTCTACAGTGGGTGGAGTTGTGACTCACCACCTTGTCTGGGTGTGGGCAAATTGGGCTTAGCATTGAAAAAACTTCTTTTGAGGATCCAAATCAGGCAGATCTGCACCCTGCTGAGTTCCCTGGTCAGAGTGTGCCTCTGACTTGGTTCTGCAGATAAGCAGAGTCACTCACTGAGATTACTACTTGGAAATGTATGTATGAATTTGGTCGGCCAAGATCCCTGTGCTGGTTGTTGCTGGACATTTTCCCCTTCTCTATCACAGTTGGATTCCCAGTGTTTATTCCCTGCAGATTGTTCTGCAGTTCCCATGAGGTGAGATCAGAGTAAGGGCTCCTGAAAAGTTACCCACAGTACTGGGGGCAGTAGTTGTCCCCCCTGGGTTCTCCTTCCTCATTAAAGGAACCAGAGGGGAGACCTCTCTGCATGGTACTGCACTGGCCTCTGGGAGGGGCATGTGGTCAGTGTGGAGGTACTTCTCTTAGCCTTCTAATGCAATCTGTCTTGGTCTCTGAGGTACAGGAGGGTGCTTCAGTCTCATCCTTTGTTCTGGGATTTTCTCAGTGGTGTACTATTCTTGTTATTCCTGGAGGGGGAGCAAAAGTCAGGAACAATCTCTCTTGCCATCTTTGTGACGTCACTTCCCACCTCGTGTATTTGAGGAGAAAAAGAAGTCTTTTGGACATTCTTCTTAAGGACCTCAGGAAAGATCATTTCCTGTCAAGTAGGCCAACTTGTCTCCTTTCCTTGGATGTACTTATTTTCTGTGTTCTTTCTTGTAAATACTTATTCCCTTCCCCTCCCTTACTGTTACCTGAAGTTAGCCAAGGGACTATTATGGTTGATGTTAGTATGTTTTTTGCTTTTCCATTTACAGTGGTTCTAGTGTATCTGTAGCGTCATTCTCCTCAGCTAGCCTAGCTTTAGGTTGTCTTCCATATCCTTGGCTGCCTTATAAATGGCTCTATTGTTGTAGGCTCCGTCTTTGTCACTTGTAACCCTGGGCCCCTGGTTGGAACAGGGCTCGGCTCCAACAGGAGGGCAACCAATCCCCTGGCTAGACAGTGACCTATGAGTTAACCGAATATGAGAGCTTTGCCCAAGAAAGAGGTTAGTAATTATTAACAAACTGGTTCCTTTCTTGGAGAATACGAAAATGATAGAGGGTTAGGCAGTGGCAATAAAAACAGTAGCTAAAAGGCACACATGAGAAGGCAGACCTCAAAAGCCATTAGACCACAGCAACCAGCAGAGGCAGTAAGTAAGCCGAAATTGTGAGTAGACAGGCTGAAAAGTCTTCCAGAAGATAAGATAGTTGCTTAGTAATGGTAGGAGCAATAGGCCTCGGGGTTGAGAGGAACTGAGTAGATTTCCTCATCAAGCTCCAGGGTAAGAAGACACAAATGAGGAAGAACAGATTATTGTCCAGCCTTGGGGAAATCCAGAATAACCACCCAGAAACCTAGGAACACACATACAAGTGACCTCATAGAAACTTAAAGACAGCTAGGGAACTAAAAGTTCTTTTAGGTTCCAAGATAGTGCTAGCAACTGATTTATCTTCTCAGACCCGCAGGAAAAGGTCCCCCCTTACTTTGGTGTGAATCTCTCTTTCTCCAAAACAGTTTTATACATACAGTGTGGTCCTGATCATCTGAAGGGCTCAATCATATGTCAAGAATTGCATCCTCTTGGAAGTCTTCCCTTATCCATTCCTCAGCCCACCCCAAAAGTTAGCTCTTTTCTCTGTAGCCCTATAGTACCTAGCATAGCCTTAGGTCAGAGATATGATCACATTATATGTTAATCGTAGGTTTACTTGTCAATTGCTTGTGTCTGCCCTCCCCAAACCTGGCTCTCAGTACCATGAACTGTATGAAGTCAGGAAGTATGTTTTCATTCTTCTCTGTATATTCACCATAGTCCCTACCATAAAGTAGCCAAACAATATATGTTTATTGAATTGAGTTATTGAATTAGAGAGAGCTCCTTTTATTTAGGCCAAGGAGAAGAAAAAAGCAGAATGGGCCAATAAGAGAACTGATTGGCTTATCCATAATAGTGCAGGAACTGAGAACTTAATTAATCCTTACTTAAAATTTATGTCTCCGTGACTCTACAAAAATTTCCAAACCAGCCAATTTTGTCTGTTCAGTCTGACATCTGGTCCTACAATTCTCCAGGTTTTTTTTGCTTGTTTGTTTTTGTTTTTGTTTTTTAGAAAAGGAGACAGAGAGGGATGGGGAAGGAAAAAGAGAGAGGGAGAGAGAGTCTTAAGCAGACTCCATGCCCAGTGCGGAGCCTGACGCAGGGCTCAATCTCACAACCCTGAGATCATAACCTGAGCTAAAATCAAGAATCGGATACTTAACCAACTGAGCCACCCAGGCGCCCCCAATTCTCCAGTTTTAAAGGTACTTTGGCCAGCTCTGACCTTTTAAGGAGAAGAGTTGTGTTCTCCTTTCAGCCTCCAGTTTCTCATCTGAATTCAGATACATGCTCTTGGGTGAGCCAGGCTTGAGGCTTCTTCTCTGGGAGATCTTCTGGGCTTTGGAGCTTAGAGTCTAGGATCCCCATTCCAGACCTACTGCTTTTGTAGTCGTCAGCAAGTTCCTTACCTCTCTGAGCCTCAGTTTCCTAATTGGTAAAAGTGGGGATAAGGACAGCTCCCTTGTGCAGTTATACCTGAGGGTTTGATGGAAAATATTTGTGAAAATACCTAGCATAATACAGACAGTGAGCACACAGTAAGAGCCAAATGAGTGTGAATTTCCCTTATTTCCCTCTTCCTGGGGAGGTTGGCAAGGAGAAGGAAAGACAAGAAGTGATGGTAGAGGGCAAGGGCCCCAACAATGATAGGAACCCTGAAAGCCAAAAGTTCCAGCAGCCTGGTGACCATGTACCACCACTTTAAAATCTGAGAAAGTACAGGTTGTGGTTAGCAAAACCCATCCTGCCCCTGAGGCAGCTGCTGCAGGAGATAACTTGATCAGAGCATGAAAGAACATTCACAACCTTCCAGGCTGAAATCAGGGCACAGCAAATAGTGAGATAGGCACCAGTCATGTCAAGGAAAAAATTTTTACCCACAACAAGCAAAGAAAATTGGAAAATTCATCAAATGCTATCTCAGAAAGCTCTGGGAATGTACAGAGGTGTCTGATGGCAAACTCCAGCAAATTACAACTCCAGGACTGAAAAAGGAGAAGGAGAGGAGGGTGTTAATAATCGGTTAGGAAATCTCAGAGTATTCATAGGAATTTCAAACATATATTCATCCCTTTTAAGGTCCCGAAAGAAAGCCAAATGAGACCAACTACTCTTATTTTCAGGGACTTCAAAAACCAGGTAATGTGTGTGGCGGGGTGGGGGGGGGTCAGAGCCTATGCTTTCTAGCTACTCTAGGAAGAGTTCCCTTAAATCAGCATTAAAACTGTTAAAGTTAATTTGTGAGGTATTCGGAACAGGCTACTCAGCAGTCAAGGGATTGCGTATGGTAGAGTTCCAAAACAGGATGAGCTTGATAGCCAAATTTTTCTGACTATAAATGTCACTGATTGCTGCTGCCTAATATGTCAAATTTGTTATTAGCTGGAAAAAATGGCTAAATGATTACAGCTCTTCTGCCACCAGTATCTCCCTTCCCTATGAAAGAACACTTTTTAAATAAGTAGACTATCCAACCAATTTTTTTTTAAAGATTTTATTTATTTATTTGAGAGAGCGAGAATGAGAGAGAGAGAGCACATGAGAGGGGGGAGGGTCAGAGGGAGAAGCAGACTCCCTGCTGAGCAGGGAGCCCGATGTGGGACTCGATCCCGGGACTCCAGGATCATGACCTGAGCCGAAGGCAGTCGCTTAACCAACTGAGCCACCCAGGCGCCCACTATCCAACCAATTTTTAAAGACAAGTGACATAAGACTAAATACCCCTTTCCACTATAGCTGGTGAAAGTCATTTTATCATTATGAATACCCTCAAAGATGTTGTTGAAGTAGGGCTTCAGTTTCCTTTCTGTGTCAAAGATACTCTTTCTGAGTATCTTTTAAAATGTTTTGAGATAAAAATGATAAGATCTTAAGTTACTACCCAGAAGTAAATTGTATTTAATGGTGCTTTGAAAGAGTTAATTAAAGAATCCTATATATGAAGATTAAATCAAGATGTCAGACTGAAGGAAACTTAATCTTTACCAAATCTTATGAAATGACAGAAAAGATTGAGAGATGGGAGTTGGGGAAGGGAGAGGGAAATAATTGGTAACAGGATGGGGGATAAAAAGTGTCATCAATGTATCAGAAATTTTTAGGAGATGATGGTGTCAGACCTTGGATGAACATACTAGAGCAACTGAACCTCAAATACTCCTAAGGTTAAGGCAGCTAAGGAGATGAAAGCAATTTCACGGAAGCTCCAAGCTCAGAGAGAGCAGATTCAGTGAATTGGGGGTGCTAAGGTAGTGACTAGAGGGATTGAGACACTGCATGTGGAGCAGCTAGACTGTTGATCCCCTTCCCTTTTCCTGCTTATATTGGTCCACATATTAAAGCAGGGAGCCTGTGGGGTCATGGGAGCCAAAGAACAGAATAGGAGAATGGATCCCAGGAGGGAGAGGGAGACTCCTCACTCTGAAAATATCCTGCCCAGCAATATGTCTTTCCCTTTCCCTGTAATCACCAAAGTCAATCTACATTACACAGAAATAGCCTGCTAACAGGGATTCTCATTAACAAAGTACAAGAGTAATCTGCATTTGTAGAGGTGCAAAACAGTAAATTCTGAAATAATACCTGAGGAAAGAGAGCTAAAAAATAAAATAAAAAGATAAATATAAATTTATCTTATATAAATGTTATCTTAGAATTTTAAGAAAAATAAAATTATAAGGAAAATGTATAGTTACAATTTATTACAAATGTAACAGTTATCCTCAAAGAGATTGAGGATGTTATTACATCCATAAAAATGAAGCAAACGGTGATCTTAGACTTTAAAAACAGGATTTTTGAGGGGGTGCCTGGATGGCTCAGTCGTTAAGCCTCTGCCTTCAGCTCAGGTCATGGTCCCAGGGTCCTGTAATCCAGCCCCACTTCAGGCTTCCTGCTCGGCGGGAAGCCTGCTTCCCCTCTCTCCCACTCTCCCTGCTTGTGTTCCCTCTCTTGCTGTGTCTCTCTCTGTCAAATAAATGAATAAAATCTTTAAAAAAATAAAAACAGGATTTTTGAAATAAAAAACCTTAGCAGTTATGTATCACAGACTCTCCTTGAAAGCATGACTATAGTATGAACTTTAACAAAATAAGTAAGGAATCCAAGAAAGATGAATATGTTCAAGAAAGAGTGGAGAGAAAAGAATTTATTTAACTTGTTATCTAAATATGGTATATGTTTAAAAATCAGTAACATAAAGTTAAAATCTAGATTAGATGTTGGCAAACTTTTTCTGTAAAATACCAGAGAGTAAATATTCTCTGCTTGTGGTTCATTCAGTCTCTGTTACAACTACTCAACTCTACAGTAGACTGAAAGCAGCCACAGAGAATATGTAATTGAATGGTCATGCTTGTATTCCAATAAAACTTTATTTACAAAACAGGCAGCAGGACAGATTTGGCCTGCAGGCCAAACCCTATTCTAGATGATTACAACATAAAGACATGGCATGATGAAGAGATACGAGGGAAGTTCTAAAAGCATGATAAAAAAATATATGCACAGGTACAACCAGATGGCAGGAAAAAAGTCAAGCCATCAATAATCATATGACAGTGGATGTCATTTTACATGACAAATGGAATCAATTTCTTCAATAAAGACATAGAATCTCAAATTGGTAAAACAACACATCTAGCTATAAGCTATTTGAAAGAACTACATCTAAAAAGAAGGCTGAAAATAAAAGCACATGCAAAGATATATCAGGCAAGTATTAAAAAATAGATAAGTGTGGTTCACAGTGTTAGATAAAAAAATTAATGCAAAGAGAATTTAACGAGATAAAGAACATACATATTGATGAAAGAAACAATTCCATAAGAAGCTTTATTAATAATGAACTTTAATGATCCTGCCAATATAAAATCAAAAGTTATGCTTGTAGCTTATAAAGTAAAACTTGGTAGAAATACAAGTAGGAATGAAAATGCATAGCCATTTTGAAAGACTTCCACACATATCTCAGAAATTGACAGATAAAGTAGGAAAAAAGATAGAAAGTATTTGAATAACACAATAAAGAAGCTTGATTGAATAACTTTAAAGGGCTTTGTACACAATAAATGGTGAATGCACAATCTCTTCAAACACACATGCAACATTAACTAGCTGATAAAATACAAAGGCAATGTTAATAAATTCCCAGATAAGAAATCATTCAGATCACATTCTTTGATCACACTGCAATAAAATTTGGAATTAATAAAGAGGTACAGTTTTATAAACTTGGAAATTAAAAGTCACTCCGTCAAGTAACTTTAAATAACTTCAATAAAAAAGAATTTAAAAGGAAGTTATCAATTGTTTAGAAATAGCAATGCCTAAGATTTATTAAACATATCTATACAACCAGCATTGTGTCACATGATCTACATGGATTGTCTCATTTTATTATCACAATAATCCTGAGAGGTTGATTCCATTTCACAGATGAGGAACTGAAACACAAAGCTCTGTTAAATAACCTGCTCAAGGGCACAGAGTCCATACATGACAGAGTTGGGATTGGAACCTAGATACTGTGGTCTGGAGCCAGTATATTAACCACTACCACAAGAAGGATAATAAGACCAATACAATTCAAAATCTTTATATATTCAGAGAAAAGATATGGCCTTGAATGCGTACATTAGAAAATAAGAAAAGATTGAATAGAAGTCTTGCATACAGCTCAAGAGGCTAGTGGGAGAAAAATTAAACTATATAAGGAAAGTATTACTAAAGAAAAAAACAGAAATTAATGAAATGCATAGTGAAGTAAATATGAATAAATAATAATATGATTTTTTTGAAAAGAACCAAAAATGTCAAAAATCTAGAATATCTCAAGGTAAATAAGAGAGGATTATCAACAAAAGAAATGAGGAGCATAACTATGGGTATGGAATACATTCTAAAAAATCTGAGATAAATACTGAACTTAAGATAATAAATTAGAGGGTGCCTGGGTGGCTGAGTCAGTTAAGTGGCTGCCTTCAGCTCAGATGATGATCCTGGAGTCCTGGCATCAAGCCCCTGTGCTCTCTGCTCAGCGGGGAGTCTGCTTCTCCCTCTGTCCCTCACCCCCCTCTCATGCTCGCTCTCTCAAATAAATAAAACCTTAAAAAAAGATAATAAATTAGAAAAATCTAGATGAAAATAATTTCTAGAAAATATAAAACCAAAATTGATCCAAGAGGAGATTCATACCTTAAAAGAACAAATAACAAACAGCAAAAACATTGAAAAAACTCTCTTATAAAAAATCACCAAACACAGATAGTTCTATAAGTGTAGAACAAATAATCCCTATGCTGTATTAATTAACCAAAAGTTTGGGAAAAATAGAAAGTTTTTTAATTCATTTACACTGGGGCTGATGTGGCCTGCATATTAAAACTACACAAAGAAAGCATATAGTCATTTATGAACACAAATACAGAAATCCTAAGTATTAGCAAAATGAATCCAGAAATATGTTTTTTAAATGAATACATTTATGTAGAAATGTAGAAAAATCATAACTAAGTAGGATTTATCCAAGGTAGTCAAAGCCGATTCAAAATTCAGACTATATTAATGCAAATCATTATACTCAAAGAAAAAGTGATATAATTATTTTCAGAGATGCCAAAAAGCATTTGATACAATTTGACATCTATTTTTTATTAAAAAGAAAACCACTTTAGTAAACCAGAAGTAGGAAAACTTCTCTATTTTAATGAAAGATATCTGCATATACAAACATCATGCCTAATCATAAAATATTAGAGATTTTCCCACTAAAGTTCTTCCATGCTATTTTGAGAGTCCTTGTCAATGCTATGTGATAAGAAAAAGAACAGTTGAAGGTGACAAGCCAGGAGACAATACTTTCAACATGTTTTTGAGTACATTTTATGATATGTACTAAATACCAAAAAATCAATAAAAATATAAACAACCTAATAGAAACATGTACGAAGGATATAAATAATCACTTCAGTAGGAAGAAATATAAATAATGAATAGAAATATAATTTTTTTAATTGAAGTATAGTTGACACACATGTTACATTAGTTTCAGGTGTACAACATAGTGATTCAACAACTCTATACCTTATGCTCTGCTCACCACAAGTGTAACTACCACCTGTCACCATACAATGTTATTACCATACCATTGATTATATTCCCTGTTGCTGTACCTTTCATCCCCATGCCTTATTCATTTCATAACTGAAGACCTGTATCTCCCCGTCCCCTTCACCCATTTTGCCCATCCTCCCTCCCCCGCCCCCTCTGGCAACCATCAATTCTCTCTGTATTTATGGTTCTGTTTTTGCTTTTTGTTTGTTTTGTTTCTTAGGTTTGACATGCAAGTGAGATCATTTGATATTTTCTTTGTCTGACTTAAGACATATGATTTAAAGTAACAGTGAATTGCCTTTTTTCTTTTATCCTTAGAACTGGCAGAATTTTAAAAGATTGATAATATTTATGTACACCTGAAATTAATACTAGGCTGTATGTTAACTAACTAGAATTTAAATAAAAACTTAACAAAAGGTTGATAATGTTTAGTGTTTATAAAGATGTGAGGAATCAGGTATTTTTATGTACACTTAGAATCTAATTTGTAAGGCTTTCTGAGAAAGCAATTTGGTAGAATTTACCAAAACTTTTGCTCAGCAATTTTGTTTCTACCGTTTTAGCCAAAATAAATTAATTGTTCATAGTGTACCACAAAATACTTGTTTGTGTGCACAAGGAAAACTTAAGGATGTTTGATGCAGCATGGTTTTGAATAGTGAAAAAATAGGAATAATCTCAATTTCCACTAGTTGGAAAGTTAGAGAATTAATTATGTTGCCTTGATACTACGAACATTGTGTGCCTTTTAAAAAAATAAGGCTGGGGCGCCTGGGTGGCTCAGTCGTTAAGCGTCTGCCTTCGGCTCAGGTCTTGATCCCAGGGTCCTGGGATCGAGCCCCACATATATATAAATATATAAATAAAATCTTCCTGCTCCGCGGGAAACCTGCTTCTCCCTTTCCCACTCCCCCTGCTTGTGTTCCCTCTCTCGCTGTGTCTCTCTCTGTCAAATAAATAAATAAAATCTTTAAAAAAAATTAAAAAATAAAAATAAAAAATAAGGCTGATCTGCATGAGACATAGAAAGAGCTTGAGATGTATTTTTAGGGTAAAAATAAAATTATAGAATTATTGTGAAGCATGAATGTATTTTTTAATGTCAGTATACATTGGCATATATTTATGCATATAAATGCATAGAAATTGATTTGGAAGTAAGCTCACTTGATTATTTTCTTTAGCAGGAATGGGGGAGCAGGAATGGGGGAGCAAGAAATGAAGGTAGGATTAACATTTTACTCTATGTCTTTCAGTGTTGTTTGAATCTCTCAGTAAAAATATATTCATGAAATTTCTGTGATTTGAAAAATTTGAGTTTTCACACACTGAAACTAAAGTGCACAAATTGTTAAGTATATAGCCCAATGGATTTTTACATATGTATTACTCATGTAACCACTATCTAGATCAAGATGTAGAATATTGGTCCCCAGAATGCCCCATTGTGCTCCTCCATTGTGTTCCTCCATAGATTATTTTGTCTGTCTGAAATTCATAGAAATGGAATTGTACAGTTTGTTCCAGTTTTGTGCCTGGATTTTTTGTTTTGTTTTGTTTTGTTTAGTATTATGTCTGTTATACTCATCCATGTTATCAGTTCTTTTTAACTGCTTGTATTATTCTATTCCACCACAATTTATTCATTCTACTGTTGATAGACATTTGAGTTATTTCCAGTTTAGGACAATTATGAAGAAAACTGCTATGATAGTCTTGTACATGCCTTTTGTGTGACATATTCATGCATTTTCTTTTAAATACTAAGTGTTGGAACTGCCAGGTGATAAGGGAGGCTTTAGTAGACCCCAGTGATTCACAGTGGTTGTAACAATTTATACTCTCATTGGAATATATGAACATTCCAGTTCTAGTGGCTCCATTGCCAATGATGAGATAAAAATATAAAAGAAGCATTTCTGGGTGCCTGGGTGGCTCAGTCAGTTAAGCCTCTGACTCTTGATTTCAGCTCAGATCATGATCTCAGGATCCTGGGGTCAAGCCCTGCATGTGGCTCTGCTCAATGGGGAGTCTGCTTGAGGATTCTCCCCCTCTCCCACCGTCCCTCCCCCTGCTCACACTCTTTAAAATAAACAAATAAATCTTTAAAGGAAATCCTCCATTTTATTTAGGTCGTCACATTTATTTGTATAAAACTGTTCATAATGATCTTGCAAAGAATTTATCAAATTTATTGATATTCTTAAAAGGAAAAAGCTTTTCACTTTGTTGATTTTTCTCCATTTTATGTCAGCTTTCTATTTTATCAATTTTTGTCTTCATTTTTATTCATTTCCTTCTATTTTCTATTCTTTTTCTATTTCTTAAGATGGTAACTTAGAAATTGATCTTTTTCTTTTCTAATATATGTATTTAAAGTAATTTTTATGGTAAGCACTGTGAATCAGTAGGTCCAATCAGGAGAGAGAAAACACACAGTAATTTGAAAAAGTGTAACATAAATAATTATTAACCCTACCAGTGGATTGGAGTAATGATGCGTTGGTCAGCAAAAAGTAAAGAAGATTCTACAGCTACTGCCCCTGGAGCTGAGATCGCACACCCAAGAAAGAGGCCCCCTCAGGGCCTCAGATCCAGACCTTGCTGTGGAAGGCTGCTGTGGCTCACAGAATGGCTGAGAAGTTCTTATGGTACCATATTGGTAAAGTGTGCTGGAAATCCACCCTCTGAAGTCCCAGGGAAACTTCACAGCCAGCACTTTGCTACAAAGCTGCCCAAGGGAGGTCAAGGGAAGCTACTGGCCACTATGAACTGCAGAAGGGGAAAGTAATGTGTCCTGGAGAAGCTTGCCCAGCAAGTATACCAGGATGAGGAAGAAAAAATGGTTTCCCCCTGCAATGTATTTCCAGTGCCCTCTAATGACAAAGTTCCAGCCAGCACGGAAAAATATTTAAAGGCCCCAAACCTGTTTACACAAAGCTGGCAGATAGGTGGAATTTGGAGCTGAGAGGCAAAAAATAATAAATAGCACACCTGCTTTTGCCATATCCCATGAATTTTAATGTGCTGAATTTTTATTATCTAATTGTCATAGTGCTTTCTTGACTACTGGGTTATTTAGAAGGGCATTGCTTAATTTCCAAATATTTTCAGATTTTTTAGTTACCTATTAATTGATTTCTAGCTTCATTTCACCATGGTCCAAGAAGTCCTCTATATGATTTTAATCTTTTGAAGTTTGTTCAGACTTCTTTTATGCATAGCAGATAGTGTATTTTGGTAAATATTTCATCTCTACTAGAATGTGCTTTCTGCAGTTGCTCGGTGTAGTGATATATATAAATATATATTGAATGTATATTTAATAATACATTTTTATATATATAAAATAGATCGTTTGTTAATAATTTTGTTCAGATTTCTATATAATTATGATTTTTGTTATCTAGTCATTCTATGGGGTCTAATACACCAGAAGTAGGTATATTAAACTATGATTAGGGTTCTACTTCTCCTCTACTCTTCTATTAATGTTTATGTACATTGTTTGAAGCTGTGTTAAAACAGACATAAAAATTTAGGATTGTTGTGTCTTCCTGTTGAATTGCTCCTTTTATCTTTAGGAAATGCCTCCCTTTATCAGTGGTACTCTTCTTGCCTTAAAGGTAACTTTGATAGTAATATAACCACACAACTTTTTTTTTAGGTTACTGTTTGCATGCTCTATCATTTCCATTCTTTTGCTTTCAATCTGTGTACTTATATTTAAAACATAACAACATATACTTGAGTTGTTTTTTTAAATCCAGTCTGAAAATCTTTGCCTTTGATTTGGGAGTGTTTAGTCCATTTGCACTTCATGTAATTACTCATATAAATAACTTTAAGTTTACCATCTTGCTTATATATTTTTCCTATCCTTTCTCTTTTCCTTCTTTTCTATTTTTTTTGATTATATCATTATTTTATATTCCTTTATCAGCTTTTCTCAAATTCAGGCTTACTGAGGAGTAATTTCCATATAGTAAAATTCATAATTTTTACTATATAGTCTTATGAGTTTTGACAAATGCACCAAGTTGTGAAACCACCATCACAATCAAATTACATTGCAATTCCATCCCTCCAAATTTGCTTGTGCTTCTTTGCAGCCACCACTTTCCTTTACCCCCACACTCTGGCAACCACTGGCTTCTTTTCTATCCCTCTAGTTTTGCCTTTTATAGTAGGTCATATAAGTGGAATCATATAGTATATGTTATTTTGAGTTTGGCTTCTGTTGTTTAGCATTATGCATTTCCGATTCATTTATGTTGTTTTGTAAGTCATTTGTTCTTTTTTATTGCAATGTAGTATTTCATTGCATGAACATACCAGTTTGTTTATCCATTTACCAGGTGGAAGTTATTTGAGTTGTTTCTACTTTTTTTTTTTAAGATTCTATTTATCTATTTAAGATAGAGAGGGAGAGCAGGAGCAGGAGAGCAGAAGGAGAAGAAACAGGCTCCCTGCCAAGCAGGGAGCCCGACATGGTGCTCAATCCCAGGACCCTGGGACTACGACCCGAGCCGAAGGCAGACGCCTAACTGTGTGAACCACCCAGGTGCCCAGGTTGTTTCTACTTTTAAGCTGTTATGAATAATGTATTTGACTTGTTGTTACCAATTTCTGGTGACTATGAATAATGTTACCATGAACATTCATGTGCAGGTTTTTTGTGTGAACATGTTTTCCTTTTTACTTGGTAAATACCTAGGAATCAGATTACTGTGCCAAGTTATAAGTATATATTTAAAGTGATAAGTAAGAAACTGAACACTCATTTCCAAAGTAGTCATCCTATTTTTTGATTACCACCAATAATGTATTACTGAATGATTTCACATCTTCATTAGCCTTTGGTATTGTCAAGTTTTTTGTTTGCCATTCCAATAGATGTGTAATGGAATTTCATTGTGGTTTTAATTCACATTTTCTTAAGGATTGCTGATGTAGAATATCTTTTGATGTGCTTTCCATGTCTGTTTTGATAAAGTATCTGCTCAAATCTTTCACTAAGTTTTTTTCCTGGGTTGATTGTTTTCTTCTTATTGAGTTTTAAGAATTCTTTATACATGTAGGACATGAGACCTTTAGCTGATATGTGTTTTTCAAATATTTTTCTCCCAGTTTGTCATTTATCTTTTCATTTTATTATCATGGTCTTTGGGAGAGCTGACATTTTTAATTTTGATGGGAAAATACATCAATTTTTTCTTTTATGGTTCATGAAATATTGACTGAGAAATCTATGAGACATTTGCATGATCTAAGGACGGAAAGACTTTATCCCACATTTTACTGTAATAGTTTTATAGTTTTAGATTTTCCATATATCTATAAGTCATTTGACTTAGTTTTTTGTGTATGGTCTGTGTCATGGATTGAAGTTTTGTTTTGTCTTGTCTTGTTTATCAAATGGAGATCCAACTTTTCCACCCTATTTGTGGAAAAGATGATTGATTCCTTATTGAATTGCCTTTGCAATTTTGTTGAAAATCAATTGGTTACATATGTGAGGGTCTATTTTTATACTGCTTGGCTTCATTGATTTATGTGTTTATCCTTTCACCAATATTATACGATCTTGACTACTTGATTATTTACAGTAAATCTTGAAACCATGTAGGAAGAGTCCTCCAACTTTGTTCTTTACAATTATGTTTTTGTTGTACTAGCTCCTATGCCTTTCCATGTAAATTTTCTACTTTCTTAAAAGCTTAGGTCATTGATTTGAGATCTTTCTTATTTTCTAATATAAGCATTGTTAAAAATTTCCCCTGTAAGGACAGCTTTATCTGCATCCCAAAGGTTTTGATATATTGTATTTTCACTTTCATTCAATTGCAAATGTTTTCTGATTTTCTTGCAATATCTTCCTCAACCCATTGGTTATTTACAAGAGTTTTTATCAATTTCCAAATAGAAGATGTTTTCCAAAATCTTTTTTTGTACTTTTATTCTGTTATGATGAGAAAACACATTTTGTATTATTTTAAATATTTTAAGTGTGTTTTGTTTGTTTTGTGGCCCAGAATATCATTTCTCTGGGCAGATGTTTCATATTTTCTTGAAAAGGATGACTAATCTGCTATGGTGGATGGAGTGTTCTATGAATATTAATTAGGTCAAATTGGTTGATAACATTCAAGTCTTCTAACTTTTTATTAATTTTTGGTCTAATGTTTTTATAGATTACAGAGGAAAATATTGAAATTGCCAACCACAATTTTGGATGTCTGTATTTTTTCAATTCTATCAGATTTTGCTTCCTGTATTCTGAAGATTCTTTTGTACATGTACATTTATCATTTTTGCATATTCTTGGTGAACTGAGGCCTTTGTCACTATATAATTTTTCCCCTTTTCCCAGGAAATATTCCTGTTCTGAAGTCCAATTTTCTGATATTAAAATTGCCACTCCAACATTCTTTTTTAGAAATGTTATTTATTTTTTAAAAATTCAAATATAATTAACATACAGTGTTATATGAGTTTCAGGTGTACAATATAATGATTCAACAATTCTATATGCCACTCAGGGCTTATCACAAGTGTACTCTTAATTTCCTTCACTTACTTCACCTATTCCTTCACCAACCTCTCCTCTAGCAACTTCCAGTTTGTCCTCTCTATTGAAAAGTCTGTTTTTCTTGTCCATCTCTTTTTTCTTTGTTTGTTTTGTTTCTTAAATTCCACATATGAGTGAAATCATGTTATTTGTCCTTCTCTAATGGACTTATTTAACTTAGCATTATACCCTCTAGATCCATCCATGTTGTTACAAATGGTAAGATTTCTTTCTTTTTTATGTCTCAGTAATATTCCAGTGTGTGTGTGTGTACATCTTCTTTATCCATTCACCTATGGATGTACACTTGGGTTGCTTGCATATCTTGGCTATTGTAAATAATGCTGCACCAAAATAAAAAGCACAGCAAAAGAAACCATCAACAAAACAAAAAGACAATCTACAATGGGAGAAGGTATTTGCAAATGAAATATCCAATAAGGGGTTAATATCCAAACTATATAAAGAACTTATACAACTCAACACCAAAAAAACCAAATCTAATTAAAAGGGTTCTAGAGGGGAGGGGGGTAGGGGGATGGGTTAGCCTGGTGATGGGTATTGAGGAGGGCACGTTCTGCATGGAGCACTGGGTGTTATGAACAAACAATGAATCATGGAACACTGCATCAAAAACTAATGATGTAATATATGGTGATTAACATAACAATAAAAAATTAAAAAGAAGAAAAAAAAAGTGATTGGAAGACATGAATAGACATTTTTCCAAAGAAGATGTACAGATGGCCAACAGGCACATGAAAAGATGCTCAACATCACTCATCACTGGGGAAATGCAAATCAAAACCACGATGAGATATCACGTCACACCTGTCAGAGTGACTAAAATTAAAAACATAAGAAATAACAAGTGTTGATGAGGATGTGGAGCAAAAGGAACCCTTGTGCACTGTTGGTGGCAATGCAAGCTAGTGCAGCCATTGTAGAAAACAGTCATGGACAGTCCTTAAAAATTAAAAATAGAATTACCATGTGATCCATATTTCTTTTGATTAGTATTTGTTTGGGCTCCTCAAATTTCCAACCTGTCGTGCCAACCTCCACGACCACCAAAAGATCAACTGGTTTTTCTTTCACCCATGTTAGTCCCTGTACTGGCACCAAGTCCAATCTTTAATCCAAACCCAGAATTAGCCAGTTCCCCCAAAGAAGAAATTGCTTGCCAGCATAAGCTTATTACAAATATTTTTCCCAATTCTGGAATATTATCAAGTCCTTTCAGCATCCATATCACTCTCATGTCTTCAAAAATCTTGTCATTTATCCATTTTTTCCCCTAATTGTTGCATTTGGAACATTGGCCTGATGCAAACTATTAAATTCTACCCATAAGTTTGTGTATGTGTGTGTGTGTAAATATATATATTTAAGGGGAAAAAAAGTTGCACACATGCTTACCAATGACAGGAATTCTAAAAAATGCTTTAATTGATGTTTGCATTTGGAAATATGCTTCAGGGGTTTAATAGTTTTCTCATGTTTCACCATATTTGAAGCCACCTGCCTTCTTATTTTGTTGAGAAGAGCTAAGGGAAGAAGAACATCTAAGGGCCTTTGGTCTTGAAAGTGAACTATGTGTTAAACGTGAGAATTGTCAAAGTACAATTGTTTAAAAATTAAGACTTGATTTTATACAAATATTATAGTGAGCATATGTCAAGGATTTCTTAACTCATTATTGAGAGAACCATGAAGAGGTAAAGCTGGCTCATGGGAGAATTCAAAGTACCTAATAGATAGTTATCCAGTGAAAGGAAAGCTGAAATGAATTTGCTAACAGATACAAACTAGTTAATGTCCTACAGGGGTAAGGGACACTTAACCATCAGAGTTACCTTAATTCCAGAGAGAAATCTAAAGTTAAAGCCTAGTTTTACAGAATATAGTCCCTAATCAAGAGTAAATAGTAATTCAAACAAAAGTAAAATCCCCTCATTTAGTTAAATCATTAGAGCCATTAATGCTTTCAAGTGACATAAAAATGGTATGTAGTCATGCTTTTGCCTTATTTCTAAACATCAGAACATCTTTCTTAACAGAATTTTATTAATGCAAAGCAAACTTCTCAGAAATATTAAGTTTATATACAAAAGAGCAGATGTAGTATGACTATAAAGATTGAGAGATAATTTTGAGACATTTTTTCCCCTATGATCCTTATTAACAACTTCAGCTGCCTTGTTGGAAGTGCCTTTGGATTAGAGAAATAGAAGATATTATTGACTTTTTGTTAAACTCTCATATCATGTAAGCCTTGAAAAATGTATATGTTCTTTTTTTTCAATTTTAAACATGGAATTTAAACCATTTCCACAAATGCTTAGACCTGTGTAATCTTCACTACTAACAAGACACAGTATTTCCATCACTCCAAAGAGTTACCCTGTGCCCTTTGCAAGGTAATGCGTCCCCATATCAAAGCAAACAGTGAATTCTATCACCATATGTGAATGTGCTTTTTCTAGAATTCATATAAATATGCATTATATTTTGTGTCTTTTTTCACACCGCATTAGGTTTTTGAGATGGCTATGTATTTCGGTAGTTTGTTCTTTTATATTGCTGAGAAGTGTTCTATTGTATGAATATACCACAGTATTTTTCCAATCTCCTATTGATGGATACCCGGACTTTTTATAGTTTTGGCGAAAATTAAGTTTAAAAGTAAGTTTTGGCTAAAATAACATTTTAACGATCATTCTTGCACAAAGCTTGATGTGGATATATGTTTCCATCTTGAATAAATGCTAGGTGGTACATTGCTGAGTTGTAGGGTAGATAGCTTTTTAAGAAATTATAAACTAGTTTTCCAAATCGTTTGTAACATTTTATCTGCCAAACAACGAGATTATTATGAGGGTTCTGATAGTATTGTCATCGGTCAGCAATGTTTTTCTATAAGGGATATCAAGTAAATATCCTAGCTTTGTGGGCCATACAGTCTCTGTTGTAATTACTCGCTTCTGCTATTGCAGTGTGGAAGCATGCACAGAAAATACATACATAAATGGGCATGGCTGTGTTCTAATAGAACATTATAAAAAAAAAAGGCAACAAATGGATTTAACCCTTGGGTCATATTTTTCCACTTTTGCTCTGTATCATCTCCAACATTTGGTGTCACCGATATTTTTCATTTTAGTTATGTGGGTAGATGTGATTTTTAAAACTTTGCATTTCCCTGATGACTAATGATGTTGAGCATGAAATTTTATGCTTACTGGACATTTATACATCTTCTTTCTGAAATGTCAGTTCAAATTTGTTTCTCATTTTTATCTTATTATTGGGGAGCAGACAAGTCCGTTCTTAAATGTATGTTTGTGAATGTTTTCTTTCACTATGGCTTCGCTGTTTATTTTCTTAATAGTAGGTCTTCCTGAGCAATGTTTTACTTTTGCAAAAGTTCAAATTATAATTTATCTTAAAATTCTTAGTGTTTTCACTTTTCTCTTTATGAAATTTTAGCTTACTTTTTGTGAAGATATTCTCCAATGATTTTTTTCCTGGAAGTTTCAAAGCTTTAGATTTTACATGTAGATCTGTAATCCAACAAAAGAACTGCTTAGAGAAGACACCCTTGCCTTGTCTCTGAACTTAAAGGGAAACACTGTCTCTCATTATAATGTATGATATTAGCTATTTTTGAGATGCCATTTACTGGGGGGCACCTGGGTGGCTCAGTCAGTTAAGCGTCTGCATTTGGCTCAGGTCATGATCCCAGGGTCCCAGGATCGAGCCCCGCATTGGGCTCCCTGCTCAGCAAGGAGTCTGCTTCTCCCTTTGCCCTTTACCCTGCTCTTGCTCTCTCTCTTGCTCTCTCAAATAAATGAACAAAATCGTTAAAAAATGCCATTTACAACACTTCATCAAAAACTAATGATGTAATATATGGTGATTAACATAACAATAAAAAATAAAAATTAAAAAAATTATTTAAAAAAATGCCATTTACTGGAGGAAATTCCATCCTATTCCTATTGTTGATAGTTGGATTTTTAAATTTTTATTATCTTATTCAGTGATTCATCAGTCTTATATAATACTCATGTTCATTACATCATGTGCCCTCCTTAATGTCCATCACTCAGTTACCCCATCCCCCCAGCTCCCGCCCCTCCAGCAACCCTTACTTTGTTTCCTAAGATTAAGAGTCTCTTATGGTTTGTCTCCTTCTCTGATTTCATCTTCTTTTATTTTTCTCTCCCTCCCCTTATGATTCTCTGTTTTGTTTCTCAAATTCCACTTATGAGTAAAATCATATAATTGTCTTTCTCTGATTGACTTATTTTGCTTAGCATAATACCCTCTAGTTCCATCCATGTCATTGCAAATGGCAAGATTTCATTTTTTTGATGGCTGAGTAATATTCCATTGTGTGTGTGTGTGTGTGTGTGTGTGTGTGTGTGTGTGTGTGTGTGTGTACCACATCTTCTTTATCCATTCATCTGACAGTGGACATCTGGGTTCTTTCCATAGTTTGGCTACTGTGGACATTACTGCTATAAACATTGGGGTGCAGGTGCCCCTACAGATCACTGCGTTTATATCTTTGGGGTAAATACCCAGTAGTACAATTGATGGGTCATAGGGTAGCTCTATTTTCAACTTTTTGAGGAACCTCCATACTGTTTTCCAGAGTGGCTGCACCAGCTTGCATTCCCACCAACAGTGTAAGAGGGTTCCCCTTTCTCTGCATCCCCGTCAACATCTGTCATTTCTTGACTTGTTAATTTTAACCATTCTGACTGGTGTGAGGTGGTATCTCATTGTGGTTTTGATTTGTATTTCCCTAATGCAGAGTGATGTTGAACATTTTTTCATGTGTCTTTTGGCCATTTGTATGTCTTCTTTGGAGAAATGTCTGTTCATATCTTCCACCCATTTCCTGATTGGATTATTTGTTCTCTGGGTGTTGAGTTTGATTAAGTTCTTTCTAGATTTTGGTTACTACCCCTTTATCTGATATGTCATTTACAAATATCTTCTTGCATTCTGTCGGTTGTCTTTTGGTTTTGTCGACTGTTTCCTTTGCTGTGCAAAAGCTTTTTATCTTGATGAAGTCCCAATAGTTCATTTTTGCTTTTGTTTCCCTTGCCTCTGGAGACATGTCTAGCAAGAAGTTGCTGTAGCCGAGGTCACAGAGGTTACTGCCTGCATTCCTCTCTAGGATTTTGATGGGATTCCTGTCTCACATTTAGGTCTTTCATCCATTTTGAGTCTATTTTTGTGTGTGGTGTAAGAAAAACGGTCCAGTTACATTCTTCTACATGTGGCTGTCTTTTTTTCATTGGATATTCTTTCCTGCTTTGTCAAAAATTAGTTGACCATAGAGTTGAGGGTCCATTTCTGGATTCTCTATTCTGTTCCATTGACTTATGTTTCTGTTTTTGTGCACGTACTATACTGTCTTGATGATTACAGCTTTGTAATAGAACTTGAAGTCCAAAATTGTAATGCCACCAGCTTTGGTTTTCTTTTTCAACATTCCTTTGGGTATTTGTGGTCTTTTCTGGTTCCATACAAATTTTAGGATTATTTGTTCCAGTTCTGTGAAAAATATCGATGGTATTTTGATAGGGATTGCATTGAATATATAGATTGCTCTAGGTAGCATAGACATTTTAACAATATTTCTTCTTCCAATCCATGAGAATGGAACATTTTTCCATTTCTTTGTGTCTTCCTCAATTTCTTTCATGAGTGTTTTATAGTTTTCTGGGTACAGATCCTCTGCCTCTTTGGTTAGGTTTATTCCTAGGAATCTTATGGTTTTGGGTGCAACTGTAAATGGGATCGACTCCTTAATTTCTCTTTCTTCGGTCTCATTGTTAATGTATAAAAATATAAGTGATTTCTGTGCATTGATTTTATAACCCACCACATTGCTGAATTCCTGTATGTGTTCTAACAATTTTGGGGTAGAATCTTTTGCGTTTTCCATATAAAGTATCATGACATCTGTAAAGAGTGAGAGTTTGACTTCTTATTTGCCAACTCAGATGCCGTTCTTTTTGTTGTCTGATTGCTGAGGCTAGGACTTCTAGTACTATGTTGAACAACAGTGGTGAGAGTGGACATCCCTGTCGTGTTCTTGACCTTAGGGGAAAAGCTCTCAGTTTTTTCCCATTGAGAATGATATTCTCTGTGGGCTTTTTGTGTATGGCTTTTATAACATTGAGTTATGCTCCCTCAATCCCTACACTCTGAAGAGTTTTAATCAAGAAAGGATGCTGTACTTCATCAAATGCTTTCTCTGCATCTATTGAGAGGATCATATGGTTCTTGTCCTTTTATTAATGTAGGGTATCACATTGATTGATTTGCAGATGTTGAACCACACTTGCAGCCCAGGAATAAATTCCACTTGGTCATGATGAATAATCCTTTTAATGTATTGTTAGATCTTATTGGCTAGTTTCTTGGTGAGAATTTTTACATCCATGTTCATCAGGGATATTGGTCTGGAATTCTCCTTTTTGGTGGGGTCTTTGTCTGGTTTGGGGATCAAGGTAATGCTGGCCTCATAGAAAGAGTTTGAAAGTTTTCCTTCCATTTCTATTTTTTGAAAGAGCTTCAGAAAAATAGGTATTAATTCTTCTTTAAATGTTTGATAGAATTCTCCTGGGATGTTATCCAGCCCTGGACTCTTGTTTGTTGGGAGATTTTTTATTACTGCTTCATTTTCCTTGCTGGTTATGGGTCAGTTCAGGTTTTCTATTTCTTCCTGTTTCAGTTTTGGTAGTTCATACATCTCTAGGAATACATTCATTTCTTCCAGATTGCCCAATTTGTTGGCATATAGTTGCTCATAATATGTTCTTATAACTGTTTGTATTTCTTCAGTGTTGCAGTGTTGGTTGTGATCTCTCCTCTTTCATTCATAATTTTATTATTTGGGTCCTTTATCTCTTCTTTTTGATAAACCTGGCCAGGGATTTATCCATCTTATTAATTCTTTCAAAGAACCAGCTCCTAGTTTCATTGATCTGTTCTACTGTTCTTTTGGTTTCTATTTCATTGATTTCTGCTCTAATATATTAATTCTATTCTCCTGCTGTGTTTAGGCTTTATTTCCTGTTCTTTCTCCAGCTCCCTTAGGTATAAGGTTAGGTGTAAGGTTAGCTTGTGTATTTGAGACCTTTCTTGTTTCTTGAGAAAGGCTTGTAGTGCTATATACTTCCCTCTTAGGACTGCCTTTGCTGCATCCCAAAGGTTTTGAACAGTTGTGTTTTCATTTTCATTTGTTTCCATGAATTCTTTTAAATTCTTCTCTAATTTCCTGGTTGATGCATTCATTCTTTAGTAGGATGCTCTTTAGCCTCTATGTATTTGAATTTTTTCCAACTTTCCTCTTGTGATTTGAGTTCATGTTTCAAAACATTATGGTCTGAAAATATTCAGGGAATGATCCCAATCTTTTGGTACCGGTTGAGACCTGATTTGTGACCCAGTATGTGATCTATTCTGCAGAATGTTCCATGTGCCCTTGAGAAGAATGTGTATTCTGTTGTCTTAAGAAGGAATGCTCTGAATGTATCTGTGAAGTCCATCTGGTCCACTGTGTCATTCAAAGCCCTTGTTTCCTTGTTGTTGTTTTTTAAAGATTTTATTTATTTATTTGACAGAGAGAGACAAAGCGAGAGCAGGAACACAAGCAGTGGGAGTGGGAGAGGGAGAGCAGGCCTCCCGCAGAGCAGGGAGCCCGATGTGGGGCTCGATCCCAGGACCCTGGGATCATGACCCGAGCCGAAGGCAGCTGCTTAATGACTGAGCCACCCAGGCGCCCCCCTTGTTTCCTTGTTGATCTTCTGCTTAGATGATCTGTCCATTGCAGTGAGTGGGGTGTTAAAGTCCCTACTATTATTGTATTATTATCAACATGTTTCTTTAGTTTTGTTATTAATTGGTTTATATAATTGGCTGCTCCCATGTTAGGGGCATAAGTATTTCCAGTTTTTAGATCTTGTTGGATGGACCCTTTAATTATGATATAGTGTCCTTCCTCATCTCTTATTACAGTCTTTGGTTTAAAATCGAATTTGTCTGATATAAGGATTGCTACCCCAGTTTTCTTTTGATGTCCATTAGCATGACAAATGGTTTTCCACCCCCTCACTTTCAATCTGGTGGTGTCTTTGGATCTAAAATGAGTTTCTTGCAGACAGCATATCAATGGGTCTTGGTTTTTTATCCAATCTGATACCCTGTGTCTTTTGATTGGGGCATTTAGCCCATTTACATTCAGAGTAACTATTGAAATATGAATTTAGTGCTACTGTATTACCAGTAAAGTCACTGTCTCTGTATATTGTCTCTGTTCCTTTCTGGTCTATGTTACTTTTGGGGTCTCTCTTTGCTTAAAAGATCTGCTTTAATATTTCTTGCAGGGCTGATTGAGTGATCACAAATTCTTTTAGTTTCTGTTTGTCCTGGAAGCTTTTTATCTCTCCTTCTATTTTGAATGACAGCCTTGCTAGATAAAGTATTCTTGGCTGCATATTTTTCTAATTTAGTACCCTGAATATATCATGCCTGTCCTTTCTGGCCTGCCAGGTCTCGGTGGATAGGTCTGCTGCCAGTCTAATGTTTTTACCCTTGTAGGTTACAAACCTCTTGTCCTGCGCTGCTTTCCTGATTTTCTCTTTGTCTCTGAGATTTGCAAGCTTCACTATTTTATGTCTAGGTTTTTGACCTATGTTTATTGATTTTGAGAGGGGTTTTCTGTGCCTCCTGGATTTTGATGCCTATTTCCTTCTCCAGACTAGGGAAGTTCTTCACTATAATTTGCTCCAATATTCCTTCTGCCCCCCTGCCCCTTCTGGGATCCCAATTATTCTAATATTATTTCACTTTATGGTATCACTTATCTCTCAAATTCTCCCCTTGTGATCCAGTAGTTGTTTATCTCTTTTTCTCAGCTTCTTTATTCTCCTTCATTTAGTCTTCTCTGTCGTTAATTCTCTCTTCTGCCTCATTTATCCTAGCAGTTAGAGCCTCTATTTTTTATTGCATCTCATTAATAGCCTTTTTTATTTCGATTTGATTAGATTTTAGTTCTTTTATTTCTTCAGTAAGGGATTCTCTAGTGTCTTCTATGTTTTTTTTCAAGCCAAGTTAGTATCTTATAACCGTTATTCTGAACTCTAGTTCCAACATCTTACTTAGGTACATACCGATTAGGTCCCTGGCAGTCAGTACTGCCTCTTGCTCTCTTTTTTTGAGGTGAGTTTTTCCATCTTCTCATTCTATCCAGAGAATAGATGAATGAGAAAACAAAATACTAAAGTGGCAACAATGACCCCAGAGATATATACACTAAACAAATCAGAAAAGACCCAAAACGGAAAACAAAATTTTTAAAAGCGAGAGAATATAATCAAACAGGTGAACAGAACAGATCAATACACTGCATGCTGTATGTATTTTGGTCTGTTTGTGAAAAAACTAGATCCCAAAATTGTAAAGAAAGGAAAACTTATATATGTACAGAAATAAAATTAAATACAATGGAAGGATAGAATGTAACTGTAAAAATGAAAATTATGAGACAAAAAAAGAGAAAGAATATAAACAGACAGGTGAAGAGAACAGAGCAATACACTATATCCTGACATATTTTCGTCTGTTTTTTTGAATAAACTGCATCCCAAAATTGTAAAGAAAGAAAAACAGAAAAGTAACATTAAATACAATGAATGTATAGAATGTAACTGTAAAAATGAAAATTAAAAAAGATTTTTAAAAAAGAGTTGATAAAATAAGAAATTAATTGAAAAAGAAAGAGGAAAAAAATTAAAACTGAAAGACTAAAGAGTTGTGGGGGGAAAAAAATCAACCCATGAATTCTGTATACTATTTTCCCCTAGTGCTGGAGTTTTGCAGTTCTCTATAATTGGTAAACTTGATCTTAGCTGGATATTCTTGCTGATCTTCTGGGGGAGGGGCCTGTTGCACTGATTCTCAGGTGTCTTTGCCCTGGGTGGAATTGCACCACCTTTGCCAGGGGGCCAGGCTAATTAATCCAGAGCTCTGGATTGCTCTACATGGCTTTTGGATTCCTTGAAGACTTTCTGCACAGCTTTGGAGGATGAGAATGAAAATGGTGGCCTCCCAGCCTCCCAATCTCCAGCCCTGGAGCCAAAAGCTCAGAGCCCCACTCCTCAGTGTGCTCTCAGAGAAGAGCAGTCAATCACTCCTGTCTCCCTGGTCTCCATCCACACTCCATGCTCACCCAGCCTGTGACCAAGCGTTTCTATCTCAGGCACGCAACCCAGCTTCAAGTCTCCAAACCTTGCAGATTCCTGCACACACTGGTTCTGCTCCTCCCAGAGGAAGGAGGTTCTTGCTGTGGTTCTGCCACTTGCTGGGTCCCTGCTCAGAGAACAGTTACCGGACCGTGCCAGGGTTCATGGTTAATAGCAACTGCAAGCTGAGATCCCACTCCTGGGCTCCCTGATTACAGCTGGCTTTCCTGCTCCAATGCCTGGGAACTATGCTGCACCCCTGTTCTTTCTGTGACCCCGGGGATCCTGAGACCACACTGTCCCACCTAGGATTCCACCCATCTGGAATCCTGGGCTCAGATGGCTCTGCCACCTGAGTGCCTTTCAGGCAGGGACATCCCTCATCAGAGCAGACTTCTAAAAGTTCCAATTTTGCCCTCCACTGCTATATCACTTTCTGATAGCCGGCTGACAGAGGCTCCACCGCACCCCCCCACGGTTTATCTTCCAATATATTGCCTCAGATTCACTTCTCCGCACCTCCTACCTTGCAGAGAGTGGTCGCTCTTCTAGCTGTAGAATTCCAGAAATTCTTTTCTTAGATCTCTGAGTACCCAGGTGTTCAGAATGATTTGATAGCTATCTAGCTGAATTCCTGGGACCAGACAAAACTAAGGTCTCCCACTCCTCTGCCATCTTGGAAAGTCCGAAAAAAATATATATTCTTATTTAGGAATAATTTTTCCAGAGAAATAGCACTCCTTCTATTTTCTGAACACCCTACCCAAAGGTAAATTTTGGAAGGGCAATTATGTTGTAATTTCTATTGCATAAGAAATAAATTATATGAGCCAAGTTATATAATGTATGTATGAATGTGGTTGCTATCATTAAAGGCAAGGTTATGCCTATTCTGGCCATTTTCAAACAGATTGGCAAGAAAATAAAACCACATCCACAAGAAAGGTACAAAATAACATAACTGAATTAGGATACCTTTAATTTCAGAGAATTGACATCCTGAAGAAGGTCATCTGAAGAGGAGCATAATTGAATCAGTGTAGCTGGGAATGATTTCCACATTTTGCAGTCCCTGGCTGAATCATTTAAATTCTCAACCCAGGTTTTATGCCTAAAAGTGAGCATTAATTCTAAAAAACAGTGTTATTATAAAGCCAGATGAATAACTAATGCCTGGCATAGATCTGCTTAGGTAATTTCAACCTAAGATTTGTATTGGGGTATCATTAAGTGAACCAGAAGTTAAAGCAAAGTTGGCCTTTATAGCTTCAGAGGGACTTAATGAGTTCAGAAGTAGTGTAGCGATTTTTTTTTCAATAATTGGTAAGAAAGTTACTGTGTGTGATAGAAACCTTGTATTGAAGAGAGTGAATGACATTAAAGTTACTGGCATATTGCCTTCAGCATTATAGAAGTGCTGTTATTTCTGAATATAAGGGCTACTAATTCTTGATATGCCTTAAAAGACATGTGTCTCACAAAATGGAATGGGAAAAATAGAACCCTTTTAAGGCAAATGAAAAGAAAATCCCCAAAAAGCTCTTGGTTAGTAGGTTGACATATAGGTTCAAACCCTCAGATAATCGAAATAACTTAAAAGCAAAATAAATCTCTGGTATCTATTTTGTAATGTTTTTGCACTTTGAAAATAAGGCCTTTGACCTAGGAACTTTTAGTGAGAATTGGTGTGCTGACTTCTTCCAGTCAGTTCTCATGGCTATTACTTAATATTTCTGCCCCAATACAGGACCCACTCCGAAGAACTACGGGTTGAGGGATTTGATTTACCTAGGGAAAATGAGATTATATGGGTCCTGCTAATCAAATTCACAGGATGCTGTTTTTATCTATCAGAATATCAGTTGTTGTTAATTTATAATATAAAGCATTTCTGGCATAAGTAGAGACTACCTACTTTCTAAATGTTGATGTTCTTTTATTCTGAGAGACTTTTCTAAAGTCATAAAAAAGATATTACTAACTTTATTTACAAAAAAAGCTAAACAAAAGTGTGAGAAAGAGAAGGCAATAATATGTGTTTTAATCTACCAGAACCAAAGGGATTTTATCCCAGAAAAGCAATCCAGATTCAACATTAGGAAACTTTTTCTGTGGTATGTTATGTAAATAAGTCATAGAGTATTAAAGCATATTATAACATACAATTATAAACACCTTTAAAGAGTAGGGAAAGAAGACACTGTCGGTGGCAAAAAATATCCCAGAAATAAATTTGAATATAATATGAAGTCAATACAAAGGTTATATCACTAATCAATGGACAAATAAGGAGTTATTCAATCTGGAGCAATAGTTCAGCAGTTTGGAAAAAAAAATCATGTAGATTCTCGCCTCACATCAAACATCAAAATAAATCCCAGACGGTTTGAGTTAAATATATAAAAACAAATCAAAACAGGAAAAAAAAGCAATGAATATTTATCAAACTTTTGGAAGGAGACAACTGAAAAGCAATGGAAAAAATAATAATATTTAATTATGTGAATATTTAAGATTTCTATCCCTCCCCAAAGCAAAACCACAATTACAATTAAAAGACAAACATAAACCTGGAGGGGGGAAAATCACAATTAATTTGATAGCAATGTTATAAATTTGGTAAAATACCAAGACTTAAATTGATAGTGACATTCAATTGAACCTATATATGCTATGTTTTTTTCCTATACATATAAACCTATGATAAGTTTAAATGTGCAAATTAGGCATAGTCAGAGATTAACAATAACTAATAATAAAGTAGAAAAACTGTAACAATATATTGTAATAAAAGTTATGGGAATGTAGTCTCTTTTTTTTCTCTTAGTATATCTTATTGTACTGTACTTCCCCTTCTTGTGACGATATGAGATGATAAAATACCTACATGGTGAAATGAAGTGAGATGAAAGATGTAGGCATTGTAATGTAACAGTAGGCTACTATTGATCTTCTTATGATACGTCAGGAGGTGGATCATCTGCTTCCAGACCACAGTTGACTGGGGGAACCTGAAACCAGGGAAAGTGAGACTGCGGATAAGGGGAGAACTGCTGTACAAAGGCTCATAAGAGATTACTACAAACAAGGAAAAGCCAACAAATTAGACAACCAAGAAAAAAAATGGATAAATTCCTAGTGACATACAAGACTGAATCATGAAGAAATAGAAAATCTGAACAGATCAATAATGACTAAGGAGACTGAATCAATAATCAAAAGCCTCTCAACAAAGAAAAGCCCAGGACCAGATTGCTTCACTGGTGAGTTTTACCAAACACTTAAAGAAGAATTTATGCCAATCCTTCTCACTCTTCTAAAATATTGAAGAGGAATGAACATTCCCACACTCATTTTACAAGGCCAGCATTATGCTGACACCAAAGCCAGGTAAAGTCACTACAAAAAAAGAACATTATAGGCCAATATCTCTGATGAATATAGATGCAAAAATTCTCAATAAAATACTAGCAAAATGAATTCATCTACACATTGAAAAGATCATACACCATGATCAAGTGGGATTTATCCCGGGATGCAAATATGGTTCAACATATACAAATCAATAAATGTGATACATCACATCAGTAAAATGAAGGATAAAAATCATGATCACCTCAATAGATGCAGAAAAAGTATTGATAGAATTCAACATCCTTTTATGATAAAAACTCATAACAAATTATGTATGGAAGGAATACACCTCAACATAATAAAGGCCATTATGACAAGTCCACATCATACTCAGTGGTGAGAATTTAAAAACTTTTCCTCAAAGATTGAGAATAAGACAAGAATACCATCACCACTCCTATTCAACATAGTACCGAAGGTCCAGCAAGAGCGATTAAGAAAAAGAAATAAAAGGCATCCAAGTCAGAAAGGAATTAAGTAAAATTGTCTCTGTTTTCAGATTAGATGATCTTACATATAGAAAACCCTAAAGATGCAACCAAAAAACAGATTTAATCAATAAATTCAGGAAAATTGCATATACAAAATCAACATCCAAACATCAGTTGTGTTACTATACACTAACAATTAACTGAAAAAGAAATAAAGACAACAATCTCACTTATAATCACATCAAAAACAATAAAATACTTAGTAATGCATTTAACAAAGAAAGATTAAATAAATTTAACCAAGAGTCTGTACACTGAAAGTTATGAGACATAGATAAAAAATTGAAGGAGACATATATAAATGGAAAGATGTTCAGTGTTCATGGATTAGAAAAATTATGTTAAAATGTGCATATTACCCAGAGCAATCTACAGATTCAATGCAATCCCTATCAAAAATCTCTTTCAAAATTCCAATGGCATTTTTTCCATAGTAATAGAAAAAAATTCTAAAATACATACGGAATCACAAAAGATTCTAATAACCAAATCAATCTTGAGAAAGCACAAACTTGGAGGCATCAACTTCCTGATTTCAAACTATATTACAAAGCTATAGTAATTAAAACAATATAGCACTGGCATAAAAATAGACACATAGACTAAGGAACAGAATCAAGAGCTCAGAAATAAATCATGCATATATAGTCAACTATTTGATGAAAGAGTCAAGAATGTTCAATGGGGAATGGATAATCTTTTCAATAAATAATGTTGGAAAACTGGAAATTCACATGCAAATGAATGAAATTGGACCTTGATTGCACACCACTCACAAAAATTAATTCAAAATGGATTAAAGACTTAAGTATAAGACCTGAAACCATAAAACTCTTTGAAGAAAATATAGGGGAGCTTGAGGAGCTAAGATGGAGAGTAATAGGAGAACCCTAGGCTTGCCTCATCCCTCAAGCACAGCTAGATAAATATTAAATCATTCTGAATACCCAACAAATTGATCTGAGGACTTAGAAAAACTACACAACTAGAGGGAGAGAGACCACAGACAGAGGTGTGGAGATGTGGTATGGGGGAGAAATGTATCACAGGTGCTGCAGAGGAGAGCCCAGGTAGCAGAGAGAGGTGACAGAAGAGCACACAGGGAATTGCACAAGGAAAACACTTCCCCAAAGCCACTGACTGGGAAAATGAGAGGGGCTGATTTTCATGAGTTTTTTCAATCAGCAGGGCTCAAAGACGAGTTTTAGAGGTCTGTTGTGTGGCTGGTATAGAGCCATGAGGACACTGCATTGCTTCTGAAGAGAAGGCAGGCAGGTAACCTGGGGGGGCAAACAGCATGATCTGAGGATCTCCTGGAATGCACTGGGGAAGATGGTCCCCCCTTCTTGGAGCACATCTGAGAGAGGTGGCATGGCCTCTCCAGGGACAAAGGAAACTGCGGGTGACATTACTCTCCCCCACCCCTCATCATAGGCACAGAGACACCTGCTGAGGGTGGCTAATGCAGATCCTTGCTGCTTAGTGTGCTTTGCTCCAAGTTCCACACTCCTGAGCTCTAGTGCAACTGCCCCTCTGGGTCAAACCAGAATCAATCCCAGTGCAGCAAGACCTTCCCCCAAGTCCCTACCACACCAGGTCCCTAAAGTTTGGAGCTTTAAAAGTCAGCCTACCTGGCTGAGATAGAGCCAAAGGTGCACTGATTTCTCCAGGGAGGTAAGCAACCCAGACACAGTGTGTAAGTAGCAATCTGAGGAACACCTGGGACACATGAGGGAAATCTGTTAGCTCTTATGGGAGCAGTTCCCTGACAGCAGCAAGCATGAACTCCCCTCTCCCTCTCCTGACAAAGGAGCTGGCTTATACAATTTCCCTCCCCTACTCCTCAGCATAAACTAACTTCAGTAACTAGCAACGTGCCAACACTGGCTGCCTAAATTGCTTGCACCGAGCCCCGCTCCCCCACCACCCCTCTGCTCTGCTGGTAATGCTTTTCTTGGGCAAGTGTGCCTAAGAACCAGTGCAACAGACCCCTCCCTCAGAAGACCAGCACAAACTCCTACATGCACCATATTAACACCTAGTTAAAATTCACCACACTCTGGCCAAGGTCCAAACACTCCCCACTGCAGGCAAGGAGAAACTGCAGAGGACCAACCTGAGGGACAGAGCAGCCATAATAAATGCAGCACACACCAGAGACAATTCCTGAAGCACCAGGCTGTGGATATTGTATGACCTCTTCATAGAGCCATTACTCTCAGGAACAGGAAACATAACAGGCTTTTCTAACACAGAGACGAAGACAGAGACCTAGACAAAATGCCAAGACAGAGGAATTCATCCCAAAAGAAAGAAAAATAGAAGGTCATGGCCAGGGATCTAATCAAAACAGATATAAGGAGGATGCCTGATCCAGAATTTAAAGCAACAATCATAAGGATACTAGCTCAGCTTGAGGAAAACATAGAAGACACTGTGAGTCCCTTACCACAGAGATAAGAGCTTAAAACCAGTCTAGCTGAAATGAAAAATGCAATAACTGAGATTCAAAATTGACTGGATGTAATGGCCACAAGGATGGAAGAAGCAAAAGAATGAATAAGTGATATAGAAGATAGAATTATGGGAAATAAGTAAGCTGATCAAAAAAGGGAAAGAAAAATCTTGCATCATGAAAGTAGACTTAGGCAACTCAGTGACTCCATGAAACATAATAACACTCATATCATAGGAGTCCCAGAAGAAGAAGAGAGAAAACAAAGGTTAGAAGGTTTATTTGAGGACATTATAGCTGAGAACTTCCCTAATGTGGAGAAGGAAAGACACTGCCAAATCCAGGAGGCACAGAGAACTCCCATCAATATCAACAAAAGCAGGCCAACACCAAGAAATATTGTAGTTAAATTTACAAAATACAGAGATAAAGAAAAAATCCTAAAAGCAGCAAGACAAAAGAAGTCTCTAACTTACAAGGGAAAACAAGTAAGGTTAGCAGTAAATCACAGAAACTTGGCAGGCCCAAAGAAAGAAGCATGATATATTCAACATGGTGAATAGGAAAAATCCACAGCCAGGAATACTCTATCTAGCAAGGCTATCACTCAGAATAAAAGGAGAGATAAGGATTTTCCCAGACACACAAAAACTAGAGGTTCATGACCATTAAACCAGCCCTGCAAGAAATATTAAGGAGACTCAATGAGTAGGAAAGAAAGATGAAAAGTGACAAAGATTAGAAACAGAGAAAATCTCCAGAAACAATGACAAAACAGGTAATAAAGTGGCATTAAATTCATATCCATCAATAATTATTCTGAATGAAAATGGACTAAATGCTTCAATCAAAAGACATAGGTGTAAGAATGAGTAATAATAATTTTAAAAAGCCCATCTATATGCTACCTACAAGAGATTCATTTTAGAACAAAGACGCCTACAGATTGAAAGTGAGGGGATGGAGAAACATTTATCATGCAAATGGAAGTCAAAAGAAAGCCAGAGTAGCCATACTTACATCAGACAAACTAGATTTTAAACCAAAGATTGTAATAAGAGATGAAGAAGGGCACTATATCAT
This sequence comes from Zalophus californianus, assembly GCF_009762305.2. Classification (NCBI taxonomy): domain Eukaryota; kingdom Metazoa; phylum Chordata; class Mammalia; order Carnivora; family Otariidae; genus Zalophus; species Zalophus californianus. The sequence goes on from NC_045600.1 coordinate 97,120,169, forward strand.
TATAAAGGGGTCTATCCAACAAGAAGACCTAAAATTATAAATATTTATGACCCCAACTTGGGAAAAGCCAAATATATAAATCAATTAATAACAAATATAAATGAACTCATGATAATAATACAGTAATACTAGGGAACATTAACACTCCACTTACAGCAATGAACAGATCATCTAAGCAGAAAATCAACAAGGAAACAATGGCTTTGAATGACACACTGGACCAGATGGACTTAACAGACATATTCAGAGCACTCCATCCTAAAATAACAGAATACACATTCTTTTCAAGTGCACATGGGACATTCTCCAGAATAGATCACATACTGGGTCACAAATCAGGCCTCAACAAATACAAAAAGATTGAGATCATACCATGCATATTTTCTAAACACAATGCTATGAAACTTGAAGTCAACTACAAGAAAAAACTTGGAAAGATAAAAAATACATGGACGTTAAGGAACATCCTACTAAAGAATGAATGGGTCAACCAGAAAATTAAAGAATAAATAAAAAATACATGGAAATAAAATAAAAACATGACAGTCGAAAACCTCTGGGATGCAGCAAAAGCAGTCCTAAGAGAGAAGTATGTTTAGCAATACAGGTCTACCTCAAGAAGCAAGAAAAATCTCAAATGCACAACTTAACCTTACACCTAAAGGAGCTAGAAAAAGAACAACAAATGAAAGCTAAAGCCAGCAGAAGGGAAATAATACAGAGTAGAGCAGAAATAAATGGTACAGAAACAAGCAAACAAAAAATAGTAGAACTGATCAGTGAAACCAGGAGCTGGTTCTTTGAAAAAATTAATAAAATTGATAAACCCATAACCAGACTTTTCAAAAATGAGAAAGGACCTAAGTAAATAAATCACAAATGAGAGGAGAGATCACAACTAACACCACAGAAATACAAACAATTATAAGAGAATATATGAAAAATTATATGCCAACAAATTGGGCAATCTGGAAGAAATGGATAAATTCCTAGAAACATAAATTACCAAAACTGAATCAGGGAAAAAATAGAACACGTGAACAGACTGATAAAGAGCAAAGAAATTGAATCAGTAATTAAAAGTCTCCCAACAGGGCACCTGGGTGGTTCAGTTGGTTAAGCATCTGACCTTTGGTTTCAGCTCAGATCATGATCTCCTGGTCAGGAGATCGAGCCCTATGTCGGCCTCCATGCTCAGCAGGAAGTCTGCTTCCCCTCTCCTTCTGCCCTTCCCCACCCCTGCTCGCACGCTCACTCTCTCAAGTAAATAAAACTTAAAAACAAAAAGCCTCCCAACAAACAAAAGTCCAAGGTCAGATGGCTTCATACAGGAATTCTACCAAACATTTAAAGAAGAGTTATTATCTGTTCTTCTGAAACTTTTCAAAAAAAAAAAAAAATAGAAATGGAAAGAAAACTTCCGAACTCTTTCTATGGGGCCAGCATTACCTTGATTCCAAAACCAGAAAAGTTCTCTTTCTAAAAAAGAGAACTATAATCCAATATCCCTGATGAACATTGATGCAAAAATTCTCAATGAGATACTAGCAAATTTAATCCAGTGGTATATTAAAAGAAAATCATTCACCATGATCAAGTGGGATTTATTCCTGGGCTGCAAGGGTGGTTTGATATTCACAAATCAATTAATGTGATATACCACATTAATAAAATAAAGGATAAGAACCATATGATTCTCTCGATGGATCCAGAAAAAGCAAGCGACAAAGTACAGCATCCATTCTTGATAAAAACCCTCAACAATGTAGGGATAGAGGGAGCACACCTCAACATCATAAGGCCATATACAAAAAACCCACAGCTGATATCACTCCCAATGGCAACAACTGAGAGCTTTTCCTGTATGGTCAGGAACAAGACAGGCATGTCCGCTGTCACCACTTATTTAACATAGTACTGGAAGTCCTAGCCTCAGCAGTCAGACAACAAAATGTATAAAAGGTATCCAAGTCAGCAAGGAAGAAGTCAAACTTTCACTCTTTGCAGACAACATGATACTCTATGTAGAAAACTCAAAAGACTACACCAAAAAAATTTCTAGAACTAATACATGAATTCAGCAAAGTTGCAGGATATAAAATCAGCATACAGAAATCTGTTGCATTCTTATACACCAACAGTGAAGCAGCGGAAAGAGAAATCAAGGAATTGATCCCATTTACAATTACACAAAAAACCATGAGATACCTAGAAATAAACCTAACCAAATAGGTAAAAGATCTGTATGCTGAAAACTATAGGACCCTTATGAAAGAAATTGAAGATGTCATAAGGAAATGGAAAAAGCATTCCATGCTCCTAGATTGGAAGAACAAATATTGTTAAAATGTCTATACTTACTCAAAGCAATCTATACATTTAATGCAATCCCTAGCAAAAATAATGCCAGCATTTTTCACAGAGCTAGAACAAACAATCCTAATATTTTAAAAAAATATGTATTTATTTGAGAGAGTGAGGGTGAGAGAGAGAGCACAGAAGCAGGGGCAGAGGGAGAGGGAGTGGGAAAAGAGACTCCCCTGCTGAGCAGGGAGCCTGATGTGGGGCTCAATCCCAGGACCCTGGGATCATGACCTGAGCTGAAGGCAGACACTTAACTGACTGAGCCACCGAGGCACTCCAACAATCTTAAAATTTGTATGGAACCACAAAAGTCCCTGAATAGCCCAAGCTATCTTGGAAAAGAAAAGCAAAGCTGGAGGCATCACAATTCCAGACCTCAAGATATGTTACAAAGCTATAGTGATCAAGACAGTACGGTACTGGCACAAAAAGAGACACAGATCAATGGAACAGAATAGAAAACCCAGAAATGGACCCACAACTATATGGTCAATTAATCTTGAACAAAGCAGGAAAGAATATCCAATGGAAAAAAGACAGTCTCTTCAACAAAGGGTGTTCGGAAAACTGGACAGCAATATGCAAAAGAATGAAACTGGACCACTCTTACACCATACACAAAGATAAATTCAAAATGGATGAGAGACCTAAATGTGAGGCAGGCAACCATAAAAATCGTAGAGGAGAACACAGGCAGTAACCTCTTTCACATCGGCCATAGCAACTTCTTATTAGATACATCTCTTGAGGCAAGGTAAACAAAAGCAAAAATAAACTATTGGGACTTCATTAAGGTAAAAATCTTCTGCACAGGGAAGGAAACAATCAACTAAGTTAAAAGGCAAACTTCGGAATGGGAGAAGATATTTGCAAATGACATATCTGATAAAGGGTTAGTGTCTAAAATATATTAAAAAACTTATAAAAGTCAACACCCAAAAACCAAGTAATTCGTTTCAAAAATGGGCAAAAGACATGAATAGACATTTTTCCAAAGAAGACATGCCAAATGGCCAACAGATACAATAAAAGATGCTCAACATCACTCTGCATCAGGGAAATACAAATCAAAACTACCATGATTTATCAACTCACACCTGTCAGAATGGCTAAAATAAACAACACAGGAAACAAAAGATGTTGTCAAGGATATGGAGAAAGGGGAACCTTCTTACACTGTTGGTGGGAATGCAAACTGGTGCAGTCACTCTGGAAAACAGTATGGAGGTTTCTCAGAAAGTTAAAAATAGAACTACCCTAGGATCCAGCAATTGCACTACTAGGTGTTTATCCAAAGGATACAAAAATACTGATTCAAAGGGATACATGCATCCCGATATTTATAGCAGCATTATCAACAATAGCCAAATTATGGAAACAGCCCAAATGTCCATCAATTGATGAATGGACAAAGAAGATGTAGCATATATACACAATGGAATAGTACTCAGCCATCCAAAAGAATGAAATCTTGCCATTTGCAGCATCATGGATGGAACTAGAGGGTATTATGCAAAGCAAAATAAATCAATCAGAGAAAGACAATTATCGTATGATCTCACTCATATGTGGAATTTAAGAAACAAAACAGAGAATCATAGGGGAAGGGAGGGGAAAATAAAACAAGATGGAATCAGAGAGGGAGACAAACCAGAAGAGACTCTTAATCTTAGGAAACAAACTGTAGGTTGCTGGAGGGGACGTGGTATGGGGGTGGGGGAAATGAGTGATGGACATTAAGGAGGGCACATGATGTAATGAACACCGGGTATTATATAAGACTGATGAATCACTGAGCTCTACCTCCGAAACTAATAATACACTTTATGTTAATTAATTGAATTTAAATAAAAAAATCACTATGATGAATACGGAATATCACAATTTTATATGTCACTTATACCTCAGTAAAGCTGAGTGTTTTTTTTTTAAATTAAAAAAGAATGAAATCTTGCCATTTGCAAAGACATGGGTGGAGGTAGAGGGTATTATGCTAAGCAAAATTAGTCTGTTAGAGAAAGACAAAAACCATACGAGATCACTCATATATGGCATTTAAGAAACATAACAGATGAACATAGGGAGAAAAAAAAGAGAGAGGCAAACCATAAAACAGACTCTTAACTATAGAGAACACACTGAGAGTTGCTGGAGGGGAGGTGGGCAGGCAGATGGGTTAAATGGGTAATGAGTATTAAGGAGCACACATGTTATAATGAGCACTGGGCATTGTAAGTGATGAATCACTAAATCCTACACCTGAAATTAATATCACACTGTATGTTAACTGACTGGAATTTAAATAAAAACATGGAAGAAAAAACTAAATGAAATTAAAAAAAAATTTTTAATTAAAAAAAGAAAATATAGAGGAAAAAATCCTTGACATTGATCTTGGCAATGATTTTTTGGATATGACACCAAAACATAGGCAACAAAATAAAAAACAAGTAGGATTACATAAAACTAAAAATCATCTGCACAGCAAAAGAAACAATGAAAAGGAAAGGCAACCTACAGAATAGGAGAAAATATTTGCAAACATATACATATATATGTATATATATATATATATCTCCAAAATATATAAGGAACCCATATAACTGAATAGTAAAAATCTAATTAATCAAATTTAAAAATGACCAAAGGACCTGAATAGACATACAAATGAACAATAGGTACATTAAAAGGTTCTCAACATCAGTAGTCAATAGGGAAACGTAAATCAAAACTACAATAAGATATGCCTTCACACCTTTTAGTATGACTACTATGAAAAAGGCGATAAGAAGTGTGGGCAAAATCAAAAGGAATGAGATCTTGCCATTTGCAACGACATGGATGGAAGTGGAGGGTGTTATGCTGAGTGAAATAAGTCAATCAGAGAAAGACATGTGTCATATGACCTCACTGATATGAGGAATTCTTAATCTCAGGAAACAAACTGAGTGTTGCTGGAGTGATGGGGAGTGGAGGGATGGGGTGGCTGGGTGATAGACATTGGGGAGGATATGTGCTATGATGAGCGCTGTGAATTGTGCAAGACTGTTGAATCACAGATCTGTACCTCTGAAACAAATAATGCAATATATGTTAAGAAAAAAGAGAAAGAAGAGGATAGCAGGAGGGGAAGAATGAAGGGGAGTAAGTTGGAGGGGGAGATGAACCATGAGAGACTATGGACTCTGAGAAACAAACGGAGGGTTCTAGAGGGGAGGAGGGTGGGGGGATGGGTTAGCCCGGTGATGGGTATTAAAGAGGGCACATTCTGCGTGGAGCACTGGGTGTTATGCACAAACAATGAATCATGGAACACTACATCAAGAACTAATGATGTAATGTGTGGTGATTAACATAACAATAAAAAATAAAAATAAATAAATAAAACCAAAAACAAAAACAAAAAGAAGTGTGGGCAAAGATGTGGAAGAAAGGGAAATTTTTGCACTGTTGGTGGGAATGTAAATTGGTACAGCCATTATGGAAAATAATATGGAGATTCCTCAAAAAATTAAAAATAGAAGCACCATAAAATTTAGCAATCTAGCTTTTGGGTGTATATCCCAAGGAAATGAAATCACTGTCTTACAGATATCTTCACTCCCATGTTCAGCGGAGCATTACTCACAATAGCCAAAACATGGAAACAACCTAAGTGTGTATCAATGGATAAATGGATAAAGAATATATGATAAATGACAAACAGATATAGATGGATATATATTTATATATTATTATTATTCAGCCATAAAAAAGTAGGAAATCCTGCCATTTGCAACAACATGGGCATTATGTTAAGTGAAATAAATCAGAGAATGACAAATGCTGTATGTTGTCACTTAGATGTGGAATCTAAAAATGTGAACTCACAGAAACAGAGTGGATTGGTGGTTACCAGGGGCTGAGAGATGGGGAGAAAGGGGAAATGTTAGTCAAAACAGACTTTAAGTTATAAGATGAATAAGTTTTGTGGATCTAATATACAGCATGATGACTACAGTTCAAAATACTGTGTTGTTATAAACACATACACACACACACACAAACACACACACACAAAATTCTGTGTTGTATTTTGGAAGTCGCTAAGAGGGTAGATCTTAAATGTTCTCACCACACACACATACACACACCGAAAGGCAACTGTGTGAAGTGATGGATGTGTTAACTAAAAAAATTTTTTTAAATGTTAATAATAACAGAAACCAGGTGGGGAGAGAGAAGATTGAGGGATTATATGGGAAGTCTGTACTTTCTACCTCAGTTTTCTGTAAACCTAAAACTGCTAAAAGAAATCTATTAACTAAAAAAACTTTATATAATTTCAATCACGTTAGAGTCATTGAGACTTGCTCTATAGCCCAATTTTTTTACAGCCCAATATTTTATAATGTTTCATGTGTGCTTCATACAAAGTATTTTATAGTAATTCTTTAGATCAATTTTATTAATTTTATTCCAGTCATATAGATTTATATTTATTTTTGTCTGCTTATTTTATAAATTGTTGAGAGGTGCATTAGAAATGTCTCAGTATGTGAATTTGGAAAAAATTTGATTTAAACATTTTGAGACTATATTATTAGGATTATACAAATTTAAAATACTTATATCTTCCTGTCCAACTACACCTTTTCATTATGAAATTACCTTTAAATCTAGTAATGCTTTCTGTATTTGGGTTTATTTGTTTGATATTAATATGGCAACAGCTACGCTAGCTTTTTAGGAGGAGTTTAGTATTTGCAATCATATCTCTTTTCCCACGCTTTTATTTAAATCTTAATGTTTTAGATGTGTTTCTTGTAAACATCATATAGTTATCTTGTGTATTTTACCCAGCTTGAATCTATGTCAATTCCTGATATATTTGCTTCTAAATCTATCATCTCATCCTGTGATTTCTACTTGTCTCACCTTTTCTGTTTCTTTTTCTCTCCTTTCTTGACTTCTTTTGAACTGCTTAATCTTTTCATATTATGCCTTTTCTAGAATGGAAATTACACATCAGACTTCTCTTCTTTTAATGGTGACACTAGAATCTTTAAAATTCATACCTAACATCAAAATGTAATCAATACCTTTACTCTCCTCCAGTTTCTTGGAATACATTAACTTTATTTTCCCATCTCTGTTTGTATGCTTTGAATATTAAAATTCCATGTTATAATTTTCTTTTCTCTCACAAGATGTTGTCTCTCTTTTATTAAGTCCTTGTTCATTTAGTTTTACCCATGTATGTTCTTTATTCCTTCTTTGTCTCAGACCTTCCATTTGAGATTACTTTCCTCTTGCCTGAAGTATGACCTAAAGTATGTCAGTCTCAAAAATGTCTTCTCTTAATACATGGAATTCTAGGTTGACAATTAATTCTTCAATTCTTTATTACTTAATTAAGAACAGTTCAAGATATTCTATTGTCTTCTGGCTTTCATTGAACTATTGAAAAATAAGTCATGATTACAAAAGTTACTCTTTTGAAGGTGATCTTTTACATCTGGCTTCCTTAAAGACTGTCATTGGATCGTGGATCACCACATCAAAAACTAATTGCGTATTGTATGGTGACTAACATAACATAATAAAATTAAAAAGAAAAAAAAGACTGTCATTGGTATTCTGCATTTCACCATGAAGTACCTAATCGTGATTTCTTTTTATTTCTCTTTCTGTATTTGAATCGTGATTATTGTCTTTCATCAGTTCTGGAAAGTTCTTAGCCATGATCTTTTTTTTTTTTTTAATTTTTTTATTGTTATGTTAATCACCATATATTACATCATTAGTTTTTGATGCAGTGTTCCATGATTCATTGTTTGTTCATAACACCCAGTGCTCCATGCAGAACGTGCCCTCCTCAATACCCATCACCAGGCTAACCCATCCCCCTACCCCCCTCCCCTCTAGAACCCTCAGTTTGTTTTTCAGAGTCCATCATCTTTCATGGTTCGTCTCCTCCTCTGACATACTCCCCTTTTCTTCCTCTCCTGTTATCTTCTTCTTTTTCTTTTTTCTTAACATATGTTGCATTATTTGTTTCAGAAGTACAGATCTGTGATTCAACAGTCTTGCACAATTCACAGCGCTTACCGTAGCACATACCCTCCCCAATGTCTATCACCCAGCCACCCCATCCCTCCCACCCCCAACCACTCCAGTAACACTCAGTTTGTTTCCTGAGATTAAGAATTCCTCATATCAGTGAGGTCATGTGATACATGTCTTTCTCTGATTGACTTATTTCACTCAGCATAACACCCTCCAGTTCCATCCACGTCGTTGCAAATGGCAAGATCTCATTCCTTTTGATGGCTGCATAATATTCCATTGTGTATATATACCACTTCTTCTTTATCCATTCATCTGTCGATGGGCATCTTGGCTCTTTCCACAGTTTGGCTATGGTGGACATTGCTGCTATAAACATTGGGGTACACGTACCCCTTCGGGTCCCTACATTTGTATCTTTGTGGTAAATACCCAGTAGTGCAATTGCTGGATCGTATGGTAGCTCTAATTTCAACTGTTTGAGGAACCTCCATACTGTTTTCCAGAGTGGTTGCACCAGCTTGCATTCCCACCAACAGTGTAGGAGGGTTCCCCTTTCTCCACATCCCCGCCAACATCTGTTGTTCCCTGACTTGTTAATTTTAGCCATTCTGACGGGTGTGAGGTGGTATCTCATTGAGGTTTTGATTTGGATTTCCCTGATGCCGAGCGATGTTGAGCACTTTTTCATGTGCCTGTTGGCCATTTGGATGTCTTCTTTGGAGAAATGTCTGTTCATGTCTTCTGCCCATTTCTTGATTGGATTATTTGTTCTTTGGGTGTTGAGTTTGATAAGTTCTTTATAGATTTTGGATACTAGCCCTTTATCTGATATGTCATTTGCAAATATTTTCTCCCATTCTGTCGGTTGTCTTTTGGTTTTGTGGACTGTTTCTTTTGCTGTGCAAAAGCTTTTTATCTTGATGAAATCCCAATAGTTCATTTTTGCCCTGGCTTCCCATGCCTTTGGCGATGTTTCTAGGAAGAAGTTGCTGCGGCTAAGGTCGAAAAGGTTGCTGCCTGTGTTCTCCTTTAGGATTTGGATGGACTCCTGTCTCACGTTTAGGTCTTTCAACCATTTGGAGTCTATTTTTGTGTGTGGTGTAAGGAAATGGTCCAGTTTCCTTCTTCTGCATGTGGCTGTCCAATTTTCCCAACACCATTTGTTGAAGAGACTGTCTTTTTTCCATTGGACATTCTTTCCTGCTTTGTCAAAAATAAGTTGACCATAGAGTTGAGGGTCCATTTCTGGGCTCTCGATTCTGTTCCATTGATCTATGTGTCTGTTTTTGTGCGAGTACCATACTGTCTTGATGATGACAGCTTTGTAATAGAGCTGGAAGTCCGGAATTGGGATGCCGCCAGCTTTGCTTTTCTTTTTCAGTATTCCTCTGGCTATTCGGGGTCTTTTCTGGTTCCATACAAATTTTAGGATTATTTGTTCCATTTCTTTGAAAAAAGTGGATGGTATTTTGATGGGGATTGCATTGAATGTGTAGATTGCTCTAGGTAGCATTGACATCTTCACAATGTTGATTCTCCCAATCCATGAGCATGGAACGTTTTTCCATTTCTTTGTGTCTTCTTCAATTTCTTTCATGAGTATTTTATAGTTTTCTGAGTACAGATCCTTTGCCTCTTTGGTTAGATTTATTCCTAGGTATCTAATGGTTTTGGGTGCAATTGTAAATGGGATAGACTCCTTGATTTGTCTCTCTTCTGTCTTGTTGTTGGTGTATAGGAATGCCACTGATTTCTGTGCATTGATTTTATATCCTGCTACTTTACTGAATTCCTGTATGAGTTCTAGCAGTTTTGGGGTGGAGTCTTTTGGGTTTTCCACATACAGTATCATATCATCTGCAAAGAGTGAGAGTTTGACTTCCTCTTTGCTGATTTGGATGCCTTGGATTTCGTTTTGTTGTCTGATTGCTGTGGCTAGGACTTCTAATACTATGTTGAATAGCAGTGGTGAGAGTGGACATCCCTGCCGCGTTCCTGACCTTAGGGGAAAAGCTCTCAGCCTTTCCCCATTGAGAATGATATTCGCTGTAGGTTTTTCATAGATGGCTTTTATGATATTGAGGTATGTACCCTCTATCCCTATACTCTGAAGAGTTTTGATCAAGAAAGGATGTTGTACTTTGTCAAATGCTTTTTCTGCATCTATTGAGAGGATCATATGATTCTTGTTCTTTCTTTTGTTAATGTATTGTATCACGTTGATTGATTTGTGGATGTTGAACCAGCCTTGCAGCCCAGGAATAAATCCCACTTGGTCATGGTGAATAATCCTTTTAATGTACTGTTGGATCCTATTGGCTAGTATTTTGGTGAGAATTTTTGCATCCATGTTCATCAAGGATATTGGTCTGTAATTCTCTTTTTTGATGGGGTCTTTGTCTGGTTTTGGGATCAAGGTAATGCTGGCCTCATAAAATGGGTTTGGAAGTTTCCCTTCCATTTCTATTTTTTGGAACAGTTTCAGGAGAATAGGTATTAATTCTTCTTGAAATGTCTGATAGAATTCCCCTGGGAAGCCATCTGGCCCTGGGCTTTTGTTTCTTGGGAGATTTTTGATGACTGTTTCAATTTCCTTAGTGGTTATAGGTCTGTTCAGGTTTTCTATTTCTTCCTGGTTCAATTTTGGTAGTTGATACATCTCTAGGAATGCACCCATTTCTTCCAGGTTATCTAATTTGCTGGCATAGAGTTGCTCATAATATGTTCTTATAGTTGTTTGTATTTCTTTGGTGTTGGTTGTGATCTCTCCTCTTTCATTCATGATTTTGTTGATTTGGGTCATTTGTCTTTTCTTTTTGATCAGTCTGGCCAGGGGTTTATCAATCTTGTTAATTCTTTCAAAGAACCAGCTCCTAGTTTTGTGGATCTGTTCTACTGTTCTTTTGGTTTCTAGTTCATTGATTTCTGCTCTGATCTTAATGATTTCTCTTTTCCTGCTAGGTTTAGGCTTTATTTGCTGTTCTTTCTCCAGCTCCTTTAGGTGTAGGGTTAGGTTGTGTATTTCAGACCTTTCTTGTTTCTTAAGAAAGGCTTGTATTGCTATATACTTTCCTCTCAGGACTGCCTTTGCTGTATCCCAAAGATTTTGAACAGTTGTGTTTTCATTTTCATTGGTTTCCATGAATTTTTTTAATTCTTCTTTAATTTCTTGGTTGACCCATTCATTCTTTAGTAGGATGCTCTTTAGCCTCCATGTATTTGAGTTCTTTCCGACTTTCCTCTTGTGGTTGAGTTCTAGTTTCAAAGCATTGTGGTCTGAAAATATGCAGGGAATGATCCCAATCTTTTGGTACCGATTGAGACCTGATTTGTGACCTAGGATGTGATCAATTCTGGAGAATGTTCCATGGGCACTAGAGAAGAATGTGTATTCCGTTGCTTTGGGATGGAATGTTCTGAATATGTCTGTGAAGTCCATTTGGTCCAGTGTGTCATTTAAAGTCTTTATTTCCTTGTTGATCTTTTGCTTAGATGATCTGTCCATTTCAGTCAGGGGGGTGTTAAAGTCCCCCACTATTATTGTATTGTTGTCAATGTGTTTCTTTGCTTTTGTTATTAATTGCCTTATATAATTGGCTGCTCCCATGTTCGGGGCATAGATATTTACAATTGTTAGATCTTCTTGTTGGATAGACCCTTTAAGTAGGATATAGTGTCCTTCCTCATCTCTTATTACAGTCTTTGTTTTAAAATCTAGTTTGTCTGATATAAGGATTGCCACCCCAGCTTTCTTTTGGTGTCCATTAGCATGGTAAATGGTTTTCCACCCCCTCACTTTCAATCTGGGGGTGTCTTTGGGTGTAAAATGAGTCTCTTGCAGACAGCATATTGATGGGTCTTGTTTTTTAATCCAATCTGATAGCCTGTGTCTTTTGATTGGTGCATTTAGCCCATTTACATTCAGGGTAACTATTGAAAGGTATGAATTTAGTGCCATTGTATTACCTGTAAGGTGACTGTTAACTGTCTGTTGTCTGTGTTCGTTTCTGCTCTTTGCTGCTTTTAGGTTCTCTCTTTGCTTAGAGGACCCCTCTCAATATTTCTTGGAGGGCTGGTTTCGTGTTTGCAAATTCCTTTAGTTTTTGTTTGTTCTGGAAGCTTTTTATCTCTCCTATTTTCAATGATAGCCTAGCTGGATATAGTATTCTTGGCTGCATATTTTTCTCGTTTTGTGCTCTGAGGATATCTTGCCAGTCCTTTCTGGCCTGCCAGGTCTCTGTGGATAGGTCTGTTGCCAGTCTAATGTTTCTACCATTGTAGGTTACATATCTCTTCTCCCGAGCTGCTTTCAGGATTTTCTCTTTGTCTCTGAGACTCGTAAGTTTTACTATTAGATGTCGGGGTGTTGACCTATTATTATTGATTTTGAGAGGGGTTCTCTGTGCCTCCTGGATTTTAATGCCTGTTTCCTTCCTCACATTAGGGAAGTTCTCTGCTATTATTTGCTCCAATATACCTTCTGCCCCTCTCTCTCTCTTCTTCTTCTGGGATCCCAATTATTCTAATGTTGTTTTGTCTTATCGTATCACTTATCTCTCGAATTCTGCCCTCGTGATCCTGTGGTTGTTTCTCTCTCTTTTTCTCAGCCTCTTTATTTTCCATCATTTGGTCTTCTATATCGCTGATTCTCTCTTCTGCCTCATTTATCCTAGCAGTTAGTGCCCCCATTTTTGATTGCACCTCATCAATAGCCTTTTTGATTTCGATTTGGTTAGATTTTAGTTCTTTTATTTCTACAGAAAGGGTTTCTCTAATAACTTCCACGCTTTTTTCAAGCCCAGCTAGTATCTTTAAAGTCATGATTCTGAACTCTAGGTCCGACATCATACTAATGTCCGTATTGAGTAGGTCCCTGGCTGACGGTACTACCTCTTGTTCTTTTTGCTGAGGTGATTTCTTTCGTCTTGTCATTCTGTCCAGAGGAGAATAGATGAATGAGAGAACAAAATGCTAACAGGTTTACAACGTCCCCAGCAAATATACTGTATACAAATCAGAAAAGACCCGAAACCAGGGGAAAAGAAAGGGAAAGAAAGAAAAAAGAAAGAGAAAAAGAAAAAAAAAAGATAAAAACAAAAACAAAACAATACAAAAAAGGCAGAATATGATCAAATATGATCAGGCTAGTGCATAGATCAGTGCCACACACTAGATTTTGGGCGTATTTTGGTCTGTTAGAAAAAAGTGCTTCCTAAAATTTTAAAGGAAGAAAGACATATATGTACAAAATAAGGGTTGATACAATGAAGGGATGGAAGATGACTGTAAAGATGAAAATTATAAAAGATTTTATAAAAGGACTTGGTAAGATAAGTTGTTTGAAAAAGGAAAGAAGATTTAAGAAAAAAAAAAGAAAGAAAAAGGGAGAGAATGTGATCAGGCAGGAGACTAGAACAAAGCCATACACTAGTGATTTAGGGTATATTTTGATCTGTTAGAAGAAACTGTACCTCAAAATTTTAAAGAGAGAACAACTTATATATATATGCCAAAAATAAGGGTAACTACTATGAAGGGATAAAATATGACTCTAAAAATGAAAAATAAAAAATGTTTTTTTTTTTTAAAAGGGGATTGATAAGATGTTGGTTGAAAAGGGGAAAAAGAAAAATAAAAAAAAAATAGTCAACAAAAATTAACTTTGATGAAATAATGATTCATGGTAAAAAAAAAAAAAAAAAAGCCATGAATCTATGTACAGTATTCCCCTAGCGCTGGAGTTCTCCCATTCTCCTTGATCGATCAACTTGGTCTTGGCTTGCTGGCTGTTTGTGCTGATCTTCTGGGGGAGGGGCCTGTTGCTGTGGTTTCCAAATGTCTTTGCGGGAGGCAGAATTGCCCCGCCCTTGTCGGTCTGGGCTAAGGAAGCTGCTCCGGTTTGCTCTCAGGAGCTTTTGTTCCCTGCAAGCTCTTGGTACAGCTTTGGAGGACCAGGGCAGAAATGGTGGCCTCCCAATCTCCACCCGGAGGAGCTGAGAACTCGGGGCCCCGCTCCTCAGTGCGCCCCCAGAGAAAAGCAGTCACTTCCGTGTCCCTGGTCTCCGGCCGCACTCTGTGCTCACCCGGCCTGTGATCGAGCGTTTCTATCTCTGGCACCTGACCCCGTGTGGAGTCTCCAAACCCAGCAGATCCCTGCAGTGCGTTCCCGCACCGCTCCTCCCCGGGAAGGAAGGGGAGTCTCCCCGGATCTGCTGCTTGTTGGGTCCCTGCTGGAGGAGCCGTGCCCCGACTGGGCTGCAGATCACAGTTTATGGCAACCCCGAGCTGAGAGCCCGCGACTCTGCTCCGTCTCTGCAGCCAGCTTCCCCGCTCTGATACCTGGGAGCTCTGGCGCACTCAGGCACCCTGGTCTCTCTGTGACCCCAAGGGTCCTGAGACCACACTGTCCCGGGAGGATTCCACCCCCCGCTTAGCCACTGCAGCGACGTCCCTCCGCCGAGCCAACTTCTAAAAGGTCTGATTTTGTGCTCCGCGGCTCTATCACTTGCCAGCAGGGGCCGACGGAGGCCCCCTCCCCGCCGTCTATCCTCCCGAATATCGCCTCGGATTCACTTCTCCGCACGCCCTACCTTCCAGTAAGTGGTCGCTTCTCTGTTCAGAGAGTTGTTCCTACTCTCCTGTTCGATCTCCTGTTGAGTTCGTAGGTGTTCAGAATGGTTTTGATCCCTATTCAGCTGAATTCCTGAGACCAGACGAAATCTAGGTCTCCTACTCCTCCGCCATCTTGCTCCGCCCCTAGCCATGATCTTTTAAAAATTGCCTGCATTCATACTCTCTTTCCTTTCCTTCTGGAATTCTGATAAATGTGTATTAGACCTTGTCACTCTATCCCAATGTTTTTAATGTTCCTTTCATAGTTTTAAGTCTTTCTGTGTTACATGCTGTATGTCTTCTAACTTATTTTTTGGTTCATTTATTCTTTCTTCAATTGGCTATAATCTGCTGATAAACACATCCATTACATTTTTAACTGTGGTTGTTATGTAGTTTACTTTTTCTTTCTAGAAGTTTCTAATTGGTCATTTTGGTCTGTTTTATATCTATTATTTACAGAAAATTTCAAGTTATCTTTCATGTCTTCAAACATAGTACATAGAGATGGTTTTTAAATTTATGTCTGATAATTCTTATACCTGAATACTTTGTGCATCTGTTTATTCTGTTGTTTCTGCTAGTTTTTATTCGTTATATCTTGCATTTTTCTGTGCTAGGTATTTTGACTGTGTGTACCTCATTTTGTTCTTGAAAATTATTGGTGGGGATTCTTTAAGACTTATAATGAAGGTACCTGTATAAATTTCCTATTGCTGCTATAATAAATAACCACAAACTTGGGGCGCCTGGGTGGCTCAGTCATTAGGTGTCTGCCTTTGGCTCAGGTCATGATCCCAGGGTTCTGGGATCGAGCCCCGCATTGGGCTCCCTGCTCCGTAGGAGGCCTGCTTCTCCCTTTCCCACTCCCCCTGCTTGTGTTCCCTCTCTTGCTGTGTCTCTCTCTGTCAAATAAATAAAATAAAATCTAAAAAAAACAAAAAACAAAAAAACCACAAACTTGATGGTGTAAGACAACACATATCATTCTCTTACAGTTCTGAAATCTAAAATCAAGGTGTTAACAGGGCTTTATTCCTTCTGGACACTCTAGGGAAGAATCTGCTTCCTTGCCTTTTTAAGCTACTACAGGCTACTTACATTCTTTGGCTCATAGCCCTTTGCCTTACTTCAACCTCTGCTTCCATTATCGTATCTCTTAGTTCTGACTCTGACCCACCTGACTCCTTCTGTAAGAATCCTTGTGATTACATTGGGCTCACCTGGATAATCCAGGCTAATCTACCTCAAGATTCTTAATTTAATCATATCTGCAATGTCCTTTTTGCCAAGTAAACATATTCCCAGGTGCTAGGGATTAGAACATGAACACCTTTTGTTTTGAGAGAAGGGGGCATTATTCAGTCCACCACAGTACCTTCTTCAGGGAGTATTTGTGTTTCTTCTGCCAGGATCTAATCCAGGACCATCTCAAAACAAGTTCATGGCTTGAGGTTTTCTGGACCACCAGGTGATAAAAATCCAGGCTATACATCTATGGGAGGATACACTGGGTCGTCACAAATTCTCATGGAAGGTTTAATCCCTTCTTTTTTTTCTTTTCAGCACCAAAGCAGTGTTCTTTGTCATCCACTGGAAGTGGGAATTAGCACAGATTTATGTTTTCTTTTCTTTTTAAGTTTTTATTTAATTCTAGTTAACACAGTGTAATATTAGTTTCAAGTGTACAGTTTAGTAATTCAACACTTACAACACCCAGTGCTCATCACTACAAGTGCACTCTTTAATCCCCATCAACTATTTCACCCATCCCTCCACCCACCTCCCCTCTGGTAACCATCAGTTTGTTCTCTATAGTTAAGAGTCTGTTTCCTGATTTGCCTCTCTCTTTTCTACCCCTATGATCGTTTGTTTTGTAAATTCCACATATGAATGAACTCACATAGTATTTGTTTTTCTCTGACTATTTCACTTACTATAATACTCTCTAGCTCCATCCACATTGTTGCAAATAGCAAGATTTCATTTTTTTTTTTTTATGGCTGAGTGACACTGCATTGTATATATATACCACATCTTTATCCATTCATCAGCTGCTGGACATTTGGGCCGTTTCCGTAATTTGGCTATTGTAGATAATACTACTGTAAACATAAGGGTGCATATATCCCTTCAAATTAGTATTTTTGTATTCTTTGGGTAAATACCTAGTAATGTGATTGCTGGATTGTAGGATAGTTCTATTTTTAACTTTTTGAGGAAACTCCATACTGTTTCCAGAGTGGCTGTACCAGTTTGCATTCCCAACAGTGCAAGAGGGTTCCCCTTTCTCTACATCCTCACCAACACCTGTTGTTTCTTGTGTTGTTGATTTTAGCCATTCTGATGAGTGTCCCCGCCTCCCACTTGGGGTTTGACATCTGTCCCCACTATGCTACAAGTTCACCAAAACCAAATTCAAGTTTTTCAGGAGTAACAAAAACCCTCAGGCCAAAAGTGGCTTTGGTGTTGTGACTTCTCCCTCTGGGTTTCAGCTTTCCTTTGGATTTGGCCTGGCAGTTCCTTTTGATCTTGTCAGTTCTTCAGTGCTTTTAACTTTAAAATATGCATTTTATTCAGCATTTTTGGTGTTTTTAGTAAGAGCATTAGTTCAAATACTTACCTGCCATGCCACAAAATTTAAGTCCCCAAGCAAATTCTTTATAGTGAATACATATTAGTTTTGCAATTAAAAAAAGATATGGGCAGAAACCTCAAGTTATTTGAAGAGGAAGATAAGTCATGATTATTATCCCCCAAAAATGAAAATAGTGATAACTATTTTCTATGACTTCAGACGAAAATGAATTCATCATAGTCTGAAACAGTTTGACAAGTTTAATGGCAGAAGTGTGATTTAGGGGCCCCTGGGTGGCTCTGTTGTTAGGCATCTGCCTTCGGCTCAGGTCATGATCCCAGGGTTCTGGGATCGAGCCCTGCATTGGGCTCCCTGCTCCACGGGAAGCCTGCTTCTCCCTCTCCCACTCCCCCTGCTTGTGTTCCCTCTCTCGCTGTGTCTCTCTCTGTCAAATAAATAAATAAAATCTTTTTTTAAAAAAAATGTGATTTAAAGTGCAAGATAATATTCCATTGTAGGTACATACCACATCTTCTTTATCCATGCATCTATTGATGGACACTTAGGTTTCTTCCATATCTTGGCTATTGTAAATAATGCGGAAATCAACATAGGGATGCATATATATTTTTGAATTAGTGTTTTTGTTTTCTTTAGGTAAATACCCAATAGCAGAATTATTGGATCATATGGTGTTTCATTTTTAATTTTTTGAGGAACCTCCATACTGTTTTCCACAAGGCCTGTACCAATTTACTTAGCCATTAAAAAAGGAAGAGATCTTGTCATTTACAACAATATGGATGGACCTAGAAGATATTATGCTAAATGAAATAAGTGAGAGAAAAACAAATACTGTATGATTTCCCTAAAAACCAAAGCAAATGAATAAATAAATAAAAAGCAGAATCAGACCTATAAATACAGAGAACAAACTGATGGTTGCCAGAGAGGAAAGAGGTGGGACAATGAACAAAATGGGTAAAGGGGAGTGAGAGATACAGGCTTCCAGTTATGGAACGAATAAAAGGAATAAAGGGAATAAAAGGTACAGTATAGAGAATATAATCAATGGTATTGGAAAGGCTTTGTGTGGTGACAGATGGTAGCTATACTTGTGGTGAGCATAGCATGATATGTAAACTTGTTGAATACCTGAAACTAATGTAACATCATGTGTCAACTATATTCAAATAAAAAAAGAAACCATGCAATTTTATTGGCTACTCAAAAATTAAAAGAAAAATTACAACTGAATATTCATATAGTATTTGGTTCCACTCTATGTAACCTGCCGAAAAAATCCAGCACTAAACATCTGTCACTCTTGAATGAACTTATTAGATTCCTAAGAGGGGGGAAGAATATATGTGTGTGTGTGTGTGTGTGTGTGTGTGTGTGTGCACGCACGCGCGTGTAAGATAGACCAATGGATTTTGATGTAATAAAAAATATCTCATTAATTTTTGTGGCTTCACCTTTACTTAGCTCATGATCAAATCTGTGTGGCTGGAAGCAAGTTTGAGATGTGAATCTATGGAGTTTTTCATCTCTGTATTTCTCCTCTCCTTACCTCCCATTCAAGCATGTTAACTCTGATTATTGCCTCCAAGGAGGTATGCAGCAGAATGGAAAGCAGAAATAACCCACAAGTCTCCTTGGCTTTTGCATTCCAGAAGTGTAAGACTTTAGAAAAACTAAAAGGGGAAGTTAGAGGAAAGGGAGAATAAAAATTCCAGGCATAAATGGCATGTCTCAGAAGAAACATGAGGGGCGCCTAGGTGGCTCAGTCGGTGCTTGTGTTCCCTCTCTTGTTGTGTCTCTCTCTGTCAAATAAATAAATAAAATCTTAAAAAAAAAGAAGAAGAAACATGAAAGAACAAAGGTCTACCTCAGACTAAAATGATATTCTCTTGGATTGAGGATAGTAGATGAAAAGGAGACTCATGGGGTCCAGAGCTTAGACACAGGGGTACTGCTTTCAAGTAGTGCCACCAGGTGGATAGTAGAGAGAAAGAAAGTAGATAGAGAGAAATGGCTCTGGGACCATCCAGGGAGATGGAACATGGGCAGTCTAAAAATGATCCCAGGCACTAAATTGACACAAAAGCAGCAGAGAGCTTCTGAAATTGGAGGGACCATGGAGATAGGACAGTGGACTCCTAGTGGTAACTATATAAGTTCTCCTTGCCCTGGCACTGTATTTGACCCTAAAATTACAGTACAACTCAAGGAGAAGAGCACACCCCAGAATGGCTGAGGACAATTTTCCTGTCAGTCCGGTGGAACAGAGTCAGAGGGTAAGTCAGTATCAGAAAGTAAGTTGAAATGCAGAAAGAGAAATAACTGGTTTATCTTAGCCAAGCTTATGACTGATGTTCAAATTACTTCATCTTTATCTAGTTCTGACATTTTTCTCAAGCTCCATGCAAATGCTTCCTGAAAATTTTGTGCTGGGTATTCCGCCATCACCTCAAATTTGGCAGATTTGTAACTGTACCACTAATATTTCTGCTGAGGCAGAGCCAACTGAGACAGTTACCTCTATACTATCCTTCTTGTAATCGGGGAGGAACCAAAGGCTAGGGAAAAGCAATTTGAGCAGTTTGAGTGTCCTTTATTGTTACTTAATATCAGAATGCTTTGTATTTAGCAAGCCCTTCTTTGAATGAGGCTCTGGATAGCACAGTTTCATGGCCACCACTCTCCACTCTGCATTGCTCAAATCTACTTCTTAAAATATGTTCAGAGAGAAGTTCCTCTAGGATTCTGGTTGGCCTACCCTACTGGGGAAAACTTGGAAGAGGAATGTTAATGAGATGAACTACAGCTTCTGTAATTGCAGCTTCTCTAGATGTCTCTCACCCTCAGCTGGCACCTCTGCTGTTTTTGGACATAATTCCCATGTGAGAAAGAGACACTATTCTTCAGGATACTGTATTCATCTTAAAGTGATATCCAACAGTCCCCCTTTCCCAGTATGTATGTATCTGCATAAATGGCCATAGGTCCTACTGGGGAATGATTTTACCAGTAGATTTGTTCTGCTGTTGTGCAGCTAGCTCTTCCTTCTGAGAAACTGGCATCCTCTGGACTGCACCTCCCCCCCAAATAAAGTATTCAATTCTGAAACTTGATTAGAAGATCATGAAGTTTTACTGGAAAAATTACCCTCAGCCTCCTATTTAGCCATCCTTGATTTCTTCTAAGGGTACAAGTTGAGTAATACAATTAATTTTGTCCATCTGTTTTAGACCTCAGTGTGCAGTTTTCTACTAACCATCTCCATAACTCTCTGTGGATCAGTTCTCTTGGCTACCAGTCTGAACTTGCCACTCATTACAATAATTGCATCTACCTAGCATCTAATTAAGTGCTACCATGTGGTCTCTATCTTTTTGGGGTCTTATCATCACTGTTACCCTAAGTGAGCCTGGTACTGTAACCATCTCTTTTGTCGTCAAACCTAGCATACAAAAGAGAACTAACACTGAATTTTTTACTGATTGTCTTGCTAAATTGGGTATCCTTCACGTCCGTCTTTGCATGGAACATAATCATTTATGGAGATATTTTTGTGATACAGTATTTCTACTCCAGCATGTTCATTTCCTTGTGCCTTTCAATTTCCTTTTCCATCTGTCACAGGAATTCTGGCATTTTGGCCTCCCTTATTGTGGGCCATCATTTTTTCCATGCTGTTAGGTGTTACCCAGTTGGTGAGTTCACAGAGATCACAGAGAGTTCACAGATATCCCCTCTCTTGGGATCCTTGTTAAATCCTGTATCGCAGGGCTTAATAAAAAACACTTTTTCCAATCTTTTGTTCTAATCCCCTTGATCAAGTACTCAAGAATACAGCCTCAGGCATACTTCCAGCTCTTTCCAGCGCATACCATCTGGGTCCTGATCTCCCTTCTGTCCTCTTTCATGTCCCAACATGTCCCGAGCTGGGTTTTGTTATGACCCTCATCAAAATCTTTCCCCAACTACCTACCTCACAGATTCTGAGATGGGCGCATATTGTCTTGCAGGGAGTAGAAATCTGCATTTTCTTCAAGCAAGAGGAAGTGGTAGCTCTGAATAGGGAGGTCTGGGCTACTTACGCAGGCTCATAACTCAGGGAAATCTAAGAGTTCAAGATTTCCAGGGATATCAACCCAAATGTCCCCACTCCAAGAGTTAAGGCCCAATTTTTTCTCAAACAGAGTCTAGAACTTAACTATAGCAGAGCTGTCTTGTTTGAAAGTTGAACTTTTTTGGAAAGTACCTATCCTGACAATTAAGTTCTGGGCCTGATCCTAAGTTTTTTCTGCCTTCTTGCTACAGATAGCCACTTTATATGTTGCTAAGGGGCCCCCTGGTTTTCCACTTGACTTTCAATTGCCTATTAATTGCTCTCAGCCTTTTACCTTTTTCTAGAGCATCAATCCAGTTTGGCATTAGCTACGGAATTCCATTGTCCTTGTAATTACCACTGTATCCATATTTTTCAAATGTCTGATACATCAAACCAGCTAGAGTATAACTTTCCACTACTATGCCATTCCATCTCACTACTAGTGGAAATTTGAACAATTGCATAGCTCCCTGTAGCCAGACGCTGTTGTTGCTTCATTTACCATCAGTGATGGCATCCTCTTTGCCAAGCAGGTAGTGAATGAACTAGCTCTAAATCCCCATCTTGCCTGTTTTCTCAGACCACTTCTGGCACCAATTCTTGCAGGTTGGATTTTCTAGGAAGTACAGTGGATTGGAGTTTAGGGTTCAGGATGCTTATTAGGAAATGCCGTTGGGATCAATACTGTGGAAGAAAGGAGAAAGAAGCAAGGGTTTGGCAGATGGAGAAGTTGAGCTGTGATGCAGGCCCAAATGACAGCTTTGATGGAACCCGTGGAGAAGCTTGGCCCATCAGAGTTTTCCCTGCGTTGGACCCAAATGGCAGGGACTTTATACCACCCTGCTAATGAGTCACTCTAACCTAATGTTAGAAATAACAATTGTTGGTGAGAATGTAGAGAAAAAGGAACCCTCATGCACTGTTGGTGGGAATGTAAACTCAAATAGCCACTGTGGAAAATAGTATGGTTGTTCCTCAAAAATTAAAAATAGAAATACTATATGATCCAATAATTCCACTATTGGGTATTTACCCAGAAAAAAATGAAAACACTAATTCGAAAAGATATATGCACCCCTGTATTTATTGCAACATTATTTACAACAGCTAAGACATGGAAGTAACCTAAGTGTCCATCAACAGACAAGTGGATAAGGAAAATATGGTATATACACAATGAAATATTACACAGCCATAAAAAGGATGAGATGGTGCCATTTGAGACAACATGAATGACCTAGAGGGTATTATGCTAAGGGAAATAAGTTAGATGGAGAAAGACAAATACCATATGATTCCACTCATAATGGAATCTTAAAAAGTGAATAAACAAACAAAAATTGGAATCAGAACTATAAATACAGAGAACTAACTGATGGTTGATGGAGGGGAGGGAGTGAGGGATGGATAAAATGGGTGAAGGGGAGAGGGAGATCCAGCCCTCCAGTTAGGAATGAATAAGTCACAGGAATAAAAAGCAGAACATAAGGAATATAGTCAATCATATTGTAATTGCAATAAAATGGGACAGAGGTAGCTCTACTTCTGGTGAACAGAGCATAATGTATAAACTTGTCAAATCACTAAGTTGTACACCTGAGTCAATGATACCTTAAAAAAAAAAGGAAGAAAACCTAATGTTGACCCCATAACCTCCCTGCCATAAAAGGATGTGACTGCCACATAGTTTCTTCCTAAATAAGCTCCCTAATTAATTTTCTTATTTCAATTAATGGTGACATCAGTATCCTAATCAACCATACTTTAAATGATAATATCATGGCTTACCCCTTCTCTCTAACATTTCCAATCAATTAGCAAGACCTGTGTTTTTTGTTTTTTGTCTTTTGTTGTTTTTTGTGTGTGTTTTGTGTGTGGTAAAATACATGTAACATAAAATTTACCATTTTAACCATTTAAAATATACAATTCAGTGGCATTCACATTGGTATGTAGCCATTATCACTATCTAGCTCCAGAACATTTCCATCATCATGAAAAGAAACCCTGTACTCATTAGTCAGTCCCCATCATCTCCTTTCCCTAGTCGTGGAAACCATTAATTTGCTTTTTATCTCTATGGATTTGCCTATTCTGGATATTTCAAATAAATGGAATCATACAATATTGGTAGTTTTGTGTATGGCTTATTTTATAATGCCTACAAGGTTTATCCATGTTGTAACATATATCATTTCTTCATTCCTTTTATTTGCCAAATAATATTCCATCATATGAATATACCACATTTTATTTCTTCTTTCATTATTTGAAGAGTTGATTAGATTTTCAATTAGGAATAATGCTACTATGAACATGCATGTACAAATTTTTGTATGAATACCCGTTTTCAATTTTTTTGAGAATATACCTAGTGGGGAATTGCTGGGTCATATGGTAATTCTCTCTTT
This sequence comes from Zalophus californianus, assembly GCF_009762305.2. Taxonomy (NCBI): domain Eukaryota; kingdom Metazoa; phylum Chordata; class Mammalia; order Carnivora; family Otariidae; genus Zalophus; species Zalophus californianus. Next base: position 97,144,305 of record NC_045600.1, read on the forward strand.
AATTGTTTTAGGAACAGCTAAATAAGCCCCATGTTTTGAAATGGGTTTCCCATGTACCCATTATTTCCATTTTTGCTACCATCAATATGAGGGTTTATTCTTTTATGCTTGAATTACTTCAAAATTACTGGTATTAGTCCTCCAACAGTTCTATTTAATGCCATCACACATCTTCCTAAAATAAAATTTTGATAACATCAATTCACTTCCTAAGCCCCATCTAGAACTTCTGCTTAAGATAATATCTTAATTCTTAGGATACTAATTCTTAGCTTGGCATGTAAATCCTCCACATTTACATTCCAGATTTAAGTCTCACATCTCATTCTCCAAACCCTCCAGATAAACTAGTTCACTTGTCCTCTGAGTACATCTTGAGTTTTTCCAGTTCTTCTTGTTTTCTTGAAATCCATTTCCTCATTCCATCTCATTCATGGATATGTTGCAACTTATCCATGATTTAATTACAAAGCCATTTCTCTTTCCAGTTTGTCCCACCTCTGAACTTCCAAAGCTTGTAGATCAGGTTGGAATTTTATTTTGTCTCTTTGATTAGAGAGTGTTGCAAACTCCTGGAACAAAGAATCTATTTTTCGGAAAATATTATGCAATTTTAAAGAGGACAAGATTTCTGGGGGGGAAATGATGTAAAAAGTGTAAAGACAACAACAAAATCAAATTAATGATAGTGGTTAAAATAACTTGAGTTTGGATTTTTTTTTGTTGAATCTAGTGAAGAGAAAGATTTCTAAAGATACATGCCAACCCTGAGGAACAATTCTTCTCTGATAAGGTAGATAATGCAGTAATGGGAAATATAACTATGAATTTAAATTTTACTAACAAAGAGCTGAAGATAATCTGAGATTGGAATCTCTGAAGAGGAGACTATGTCCTTTCTGTCCCTTTGGCTTTGGACCTGAAAAATGGGATTGTCCAAGTCAGAAATTTATTTTACTTTAAATACAGAAAAATGAATTATGGTACTAAGGCTAGAATATCTGTAGAGGAATATGGTTTAAAATATGAGTTTCTTACAAATATGAAATTATCACTCTTCAATCATTAATTATTTCATTGGGAAAATGAGGTAACTGGCACATAAGGAAATAAAATTAGCTATATAAGGAACTTTGTGATAAACTCAGATTTTGAAATGATCTTTAAAAAACAGACGGAATGGCACATGATTAAAAGACAAACAGCACAATGTGGCATGAATCTTTGAAACTGGAAGGTTGGAATTCCAATGGATAAGAAATGCAAAAAATAAGACAAGTGCCCCCTCTACTTCTTTTTTTAATTGAAGTGAAGTTGACACACAATGTTACATTATTTTCAGGTGTATTCTACTTTCTTTTAAGATGTTTAGATTATTGGATTAAAATAATTGAAAAGGCACCCTTTAGCTGTTTTAGGCAAGATAAGCAGTGCTTACTAAAGAAGGCAGGATTGTAACTCCTATTTTCCTTCCATTTTATCCAGCAAATAGCATCTAGAGGTAAAATTAACTTTAAAGTGGAAAGAGAATAGAAGCCTCTGATAAATGAGGAACTGGTCTTAATGTACCTAGAGGCTTTAGATAAATTTAGAATTCTTCATTTATATAGATTGTGGTGTAGATTAGGACACTTTTCTTAAATACTTATGTGAAAGATCTTCTGGGTCAGAGATGTTGCAATCTGAGCAGGAGAAGAGGGATACTGTTGACCTTGGCCATGACCATAGGATACGGTATGGAACTAAAGGGCCAAAATGCTCGTTTTTGCTTGGGATAGTTGAGAGGAGCATTTATACTCCATTGAGAAGACCTTTTGGTTTCCTTGCTTATATGAGATAATGTCCACCTTTGAAAGAGCAAAGATTCATTTGTACTGTGGTGCTTCTGGGTATGGGTGTGTTTTTCTTCTTCACAGGGTCTGCTCTAACTCTACTCTTTGAGGTTTCACAGACTATTTGATTTACTGATGGGAGATCCCACATAATATCTCCTTAGAACAAAGGATCCACCTTATGGCAAAGGAGATGAGGCAACATGCATGTGACTATGGAATCCACTCGTTCTACCACATATAGCACAACCCAGGAGCTATCAGCCTGATAATATGGTGGAATGGCTGGGGGGTTTGTTTGTTTGTTTTTGGGGATAGTTAACACACAATGTTGCATTAGTTTTAGGTGTACAACATAGTGATTTGACAAGTTTATACATTATGCTATGTTCACTACAAGTATAGCTACCATCTGTTGCCATACAATGCTATTACAGTACCATTAACTATATTTTTATACCTTTTATCCCTGTGACTTAGTCATTCCATAACTGGAAGCTTGTATCTCCCACTCCCCCTCACCCATTTTGTCCATCACCTCATCTCCCTCCCCTCTAGCAACTGTCAGTTTGTCCTCTGTATTTATAGGTCCAACTCTGCTTTTTGTTTATTAATTTTTTTTAGATTTCACATGTGAGTGAAATAATATGGTATTTACCTTTCTCAGTCTGACTTATTTCACTAAGCATAACACCTTCTAGGTCCATCCATGTTGTCTCAACCTTTTTATGGCTGTATAATATTCCATGTAAGACATATATATCTCACATTTTCCTTATCCATTCATCTATCAGTGGACACACTTAGGTTGCTTCCATATCTTGGCTATTGTAAATAATGCTGCAGTCAACATAGGGTGCATGTATCTTTTTTAATTAGTGTTTTCATTTTCTTTGGCGATTCCCAACAGTGGAATTACTGGATTATATAGTGTTTGTATTTTTAATTTTTGAGGAACCTTCATACTGTTTTCTACAGTGGCTGTTTCAATTTACATTCCCACCCACATTGTATGAGGGTTCCTTTTTCTCCACATCCTCACCAACACTTGTTATTTCTTGTGTTTTAGATTTTAGCTATTCTGAAAGGTGTAAGATGATATCTCATTGGGGTTTTGATTTCATTTCCCTGATGATTAGTAATGCTGAGAATTTTTTCATGTGTCTTTTGGCTATCTGTATGTCTTCTTTGGAAAAATCTCCATTCAGGTCCTCTGCCTATTTTTTAACTGGATTGTTTGGGGGGTTTTTGGTGTGGAGTTGTATGAGTTCTTTATATATTTTGGATATTAACCCCTTATTGGATATTTCATTTGCAAATATCTTCTTCCATTCAGCAGATTGAATTTTTGTTTTATTGGTGGTTTTCTTTGCTGTGCAAAAGCTTTTTATTTGGATGGAGTTCTAATAGTTTATTTTTGCCTTTGTTTTCCTTGCCTTAGGGGACATATCTAGAAAAGTATTACTACAGCCATGTCAGAGAAATTACCACCTGTGTTCTCTTCTAGGATTTTTATGGTTTCAGGTCTCACACTGAGATAGGTCTTAATCCATTTTGAGTTTGTTTTTATGTATGGTGTTAGGAAGTGGTCCAGTTTCATTCTTTTGCATGTAATTGTTCAGTTTTCCCAGCACCATTTATTGAAGAGACTTTCTTTTCCCTACAGTATATTCTTGTCTCCTTTGTCATAGATTAATTGATTATATAATTGTGAGTTTATTTCTGAGCTCTCTATTCTGTTCCATTGGTTTATGTGTTAATACTGTTTTGATTACTATAGCTTTGTAGCATATCTTGAAATCTGGAATTGTGATACCTCTAGCTTTGTTGTTCATTCTCAAGATTTCTTTGGCTATTTGTCTATTTCTTTGTCTTTTGTGGTTCTATACAACTTTTAGGATTATTTGTCCTAGTTCTGTGAAGAATGCTGTTGATGTTTTGATAGGGATTTCATTGAATCTGTAGATTACTTTGGATAATATGGACATTTTAATAATATTAATTCTTCCAACCTACGATCATGGAATATCTTTCCATTTGTTTGTGTCATTATCGATTGGAATGGCTTTTCAAAGCTTCTGCTGAGGTGGTAGCTTAGAGATGACTGTTATGTGAGAAAAGGGCATTATTATTCGGAATGGTGTATACATCTTAAAGTGATGAGTATTATATGGTGCTATGTCCCCAGTAGTTAGAATACATAGGTTCAGAAACTAAGGTATAGAAATAGTAGTATCCCCACTCAACATCACTCCCACTGACCCACTTGGAGGATTTGCCTTCTTTTCCTTGCAGCTTTGAGATCTGTGGGTTGAGAGGTCTAAATTTCCATAGTAGTGGGGTCTTTGCACTAAGCAACATAGAGTACCTCTAAACTTAAAGCTATAGCTGCATTCTGGTCACTTTGCACTTCTTGTCCCTCTACAGCAGCTGGTAAGCAAAGAAAGTAATGACTACACTGGCAGGGGTAACTGACTTTCATCATTTGAGGAGGTAGAACTGTTGATACATAAAGGAACAGGAAGAAATTCAGGTGATGCACTGTGGCATCTCTTGGTATTCTCACCCTGATTCTAACTATAAATAGGCAAAAATAGCAACCACAGCTTGAGAAGGGCCCTAGTGCTAATCCCACTGGGTGTCTGGGTTATTCTACCATGCAAACTTAGACCAGTGGAAATGCTTGTCAATGGGGAGAATAATTAAGAATGAAGCAGTAGAGGAGGGACATCATGAGTATCTGGACTTGTGATCACATATAGCAGCTGGGGGCAGAAATCTGTTCCATTGATCCTCCTTTTGTAACTTTCCCCAGAAATTGTGATCAACCAGAATCCTAGAGAAACTGTGACTGGGTGTAGTGAACTCACTGTGACAGACAAGCTGATCTGAGCAGTGGAAGGTGTGGACTGTAATAAATGTTACTGATGGCCCACCCATCCTACCCCCTTTTCCAGGTCAGTGCATCTACCTTTGAGCTGGTGCTAGTGCAGCTGCATCCAATTTTGGAGAACAGTCTTGGGCCACTAGTTGCTGCATCATCTGGAAATGCCTGTGAAATAATGCCCCACCACTTTGGTGGCCTACAGCCAATGGCTGACTGATATGAGGGTGCAAAAACACCTTCTCAAGGTATGTCAATTTTGAGGTACGATCAATCACGCTCAAGAGTTTCTGGTGGAAGTTGGCTATGACTAGACTTCAGCTGAAACTATTTCTTCTGCTTAGTATCTTCCCCTGTACTATTGTGCTTCACTCACATCCTGATCGTTTTCTCCTAAGAACAGTCCTTCAGCAAATCACTTACATGAGAATCTTGTCTCAAGCTCTGCTGCTGAGGATCCTAAGACAGTTCCTTCTCTTCTATTTCCAAAAAGAAAATTCCTGGGAAAGAATTTTGATTTGCCTGATATGTAGTCAAGAATTAACCTTACCCAAAGAGAGGTCTGCCTTTGCCCCCAAACTACCAGGAGGTGATTTCTAGTCCCCTGGAATGTCCTGCTGGTAGATGTATCTTTGCCTGGGGGCTTTGACCCATGCAGTATCAGTCTAAAAATGTGATTTATTATGGGGGTTTGGGGCCACTTGGTATCAGTTTTACCTCCAGAGGGCCTGGAGAATAAAGATATCAGCCTAACCTCCAAGTGGAGCTGGGGACTAAAGGTCAGCCACACAGGTGGTATGTGATGGGGTCCCAAAAAAACTCTAAACACCAAAGATTGGGGCAAGCTTCCTTTGCTGGCCATACATATCTTCACATGTTGTGGCTAGAAGAAGTTAACACTCTCCATGACTTCATGTTGAGGGGACAAGAAGCTCAGACCCCTCCCGGACTCTGCTCTATGCATCTTTTCTCTTGGCTGGTTTTAGCCCCTTTAATAGCCCATAACTCTGTGGATACAGCAGGTTTTAGTACATTCTGAGTCCTAGCAAAGTATCAAAACTGAGGGTGTTTTGGGAACCCCCCCCAATTTGTAGTTGACATTGTAAGTGAGGGAAGTCTTGTGTGGACACTGCTTCTTCTGACTGTATGGTTGGCTAAACTCTCACATCTGGCTTGGGTCTCATCTCCACCTCTGGAGCCATCATTAAGGTCATGTATGTGGAACACATTCCATTAGTACATTTGATTGGAGATGTGAGAGATGGGATCTGGTAGGGTGGACTGACAAAAAGAAGATATTTAATTGTCACCAGCATTTTCTAGGACCTCAAATCTGCCCTGCCTTGATGAAAGTCTGCTTCTCCATTCCAATTATTGTGAATGCTGCTGTTTTTCTTTTCTTCCCCTCCCTGCATCAGGGAGACATTCCCCTCCTATCCCTAAACTTGACCTTCATTCTCCCCTCAGATACTCAATGTATGCCTTTATTTGACACATCTGATATTATTTTGCTTGGAAATCAGTGAAATCTTAGTATTGCAGCCTTCTTTATGTGATGCACATATTTACATACTACAACTATACTATTTTTATCCCTGGAAATTGATTTTCTAATCAATACTAGATGTTAATTATAAATGTTCCTTTATAATGAAACAAATCTTTGTGAATAGATGTAACATGGCATCCATAACATCTTCTTTATAATTTTTAGAGTTTTTGGTAATTTTTGTTAAAATTTTTATTATCCTTGCTAACAATATTACCTTATTCCTTAGATTTTCTGTCATCAGGTATTAGTTGATATCAGTTGATAGAGAGTAGCTGGGAGGAGACTCCATAGTAATGTTTTAGTATCACCCAAAGTCTTGAAGGAAATGTAAGTTGGAATTTAAATACCAACAGATTTTATTTTATTTTATTTTATTTATTTATTTGACAGAAAGAGACACAGCAAGAGAGGGAACACAAGATGGGGGAGTGGGAGAGGGGGAAGCAGGCTTCCTGCCAAGCAGGGAGCCCAATGCGGGATAGATCGCAGGACTATGGGATCATGACATGAGCCAAAGGCAGATGCTTAACAACTGAGCCACCCAGGTGCCCCATACCAGCAGATTTTAAACACAAGTTCCATTTCACTTAGGATTAGCAAAGAAACTGGGGTAATGTATCTGGGGGAGTAAAAAGGCAGGCACTAAGAAAACCAAGACAGAGATTGAGAAGAATAGACATTATACACATTTCCCTAATATCTGAATGAGAAAGGACCAGTTAGCATTAGAGTATCACAGTAGTAAAGCTTGTATTTTATTTTTATTTTGCTATATATGTACATGTATACTAAAGTAAGCTTAACTATATATCCATTTTTTTTTTTTTGCTTAAGTTACCTGGCAATAAACAGTATATATTTTATTCCAAAATATAAGTCTATTTCTTTTCAACTGTTTTACTGGAACCAGACCCAGTTCAGCATGTTATAAGCTGAGTGGCTGGGGACCATTTACTGTACTTCTTTAACTCTTAGTTTCCCTGTGTGTAAAATAGTGATAATAGTCTAACTACCTTGTAGGTTGTAGGTTGTTGAGAGCATTATAGAATGCTTGGCCCAACAGAGGTGCTCAGTAAATATATCTATTACTATTAGCTTTCATAACATTTTGGGTTTAAAAAATTAACTACCAAGTACCCTGAAGCAGGAACCACTCTTGTGTCATAACTGGATATAACAGTTAAGCAGAACCTTCTTTTGAATCTATCTAAGTACAAAGCATTCCTTTTTGAGTATTCTATTCTTTCTGTATCACAAATAACTTCTTGAGAACTGGGTTCTTACTGGTTTTTACTTTTGCTTGTCCTGTTCTTTTAAGGCATTGGTATTCTCAATCCAACATGTAGCCTCACCACCTTCCTAACTACCTTGCAACCATTGATTGCTTTTATCTTAGTACCTAAGAGGCAATATTTTATCAGATTCAGACCAGAGCCATGCGAGTGTGGGATTAGTCTTACTGTTTTGAACCTGGGTTTTGTGTGCCTGGGGAGAACCCTGGCTTCTCATATGCCCCAAAACCACAGCCTCTCCTCATCCCTCTGTGTTATTCCAGACCATCTGACTGGATTTCTGCCTCAGGTAGCTCTTCAGAATTCAAGATCCCCTTTGAAACAGGAACACTGAACCAAATCCATGTGGATGGGATCCTAACAGCCTATTCTTGAGAGCTGAATCCTGTGCTCCATAAACCCAAGGCTTTGTTAGATTTCTGCTCCTGAAATTCCAAAATCACTGCCTCCCTGACTTCATTTTTTTCTATTTTCTATACCCTTACCCACTGGAATGGACCAAATTTCAATGCCAGTTGGGTCAGTGGTGAATTTGTCATTTGAACACTAGCTTGCTGCCCCATGACCCAACTCTATGACTGGCTCTGATTTTCTTCCTGTCCCATCCTGGATTCAGGCCCCAGTTCTACCTCAGGGTTAAGGTTATCCAAGGGTCAGCCCTGCTAAATGCATTCAGGTATTATCTTTTTAAAAGAATCACATAAATTGCATTCCATCTTATACCTTGTAGAACTACCTATTCTCTACTGTATTACATGTGTGCTTCTTTTAAAATCTTTTAATTATCTAATTTTCTGACAGTCATTCTAGTTTGTTACTGAGTTTCAAATTCCATTTTGTTTTAGAGCCCTAGGAAAATTGCACACATTGCTTTAATTAGTATCAATTTGGTTGTCAAATTTTCCAAGATGAAGCCATTGTGTTTCAGCATTATTTAAAGCTAAGGCATTAAAATTAGCTGGGGATTTTTCAAGAATCACTCATTATGACCCAATTTTAAAGTTATTTTAAATATAACATTTAAAAGGGTTATTAACAAATCTGTATTCTATCTCTTTGGATACAATATCACGAAGTCATATAAAAGGCTAATTGCTAGCCAGAGGTATCCCTTTTCACTGTGTAAAATATAATGTCAACTCAGTTGTCTGTATCAGGAGAAGCAGAGGTTGAGTAATCCAAAAGTAATTTATATTTGTCTTTTGGATGCTTTTGCCCTTAAATTTGGCTATGGGTGAGTCCAATGTCTAGGGAATTCATGTCAAAATAATGAAGCTATATTATAAAGATCTCAAATCAGGAAGCTGATGAGTTCAATTATTCTGCCTTTTTTCCCCCCAGGTTGAAAGAAGCAAATAAAGCTGAGCTCCAGTTTTCTTTGGTAGATTAGAATATTGAACACAGATGTTAAATCACGGGTCTGGGAAGAATTCAGTAGCAGATTAGAAGATGCTGAAATAAGGACTTTTAGATCTCTATTGGGTTATGTGATTAGAGTTTAAAAAAAAAAGAAATGGGGGAAACAAAAAAAGGAAGATAGATTATATTATAGAAAAAAACATTTAGAGGAAACACTGCAGAAATTCTATAAAGAGAACAGAGAATGACATCTGGCCAAGTGTTATGCTGGCCTGAAATATACCTATCAAGTTCTGCGGATTGCAAGCCATAGGGATTGAAGTAAAACGAAGGAAATGCAATAATAGGCTAGTGAAGTAAAAACTAGTGTTTTTGAAAATTAGGGCATTCTGGAATGCTTGGGTTGTGCAGTCAGTTAAGTGTCCAACTCTTGGTTTCAGCTTGGGTTGTGATCTAGGGGTCATGTCTTGGGATTGTGAGATTGAGACCTACATCAGGCTCAGCGCTGAGTGCAGAGTCTGCTTGGGATTCTCTCTCCCTCTCCCTCTGCCCCCCCCCCTCAAATAAATAAATCTTTAAAAGAAAGAAGGAAAGGAAGGAATGAAGGAAGGAAGGAAGGAAGGAAATGAGGACATTTCTTGTTCCGTGGTATGTAAGAAATGCATATGAATATGATATTTAAAAACATCATTAGAATATTTTTTTACCATATGCATCTTTTATCTACTACCCAACAGCCACAAACTTGAAAATTGACACTTTGAATTTGAAAATATATAGAATTTGACAGTAACAGCAAATGTTTCTTCTAATGATAAGTACCTAACACTTTACTTAGCTAGCTTAGTTTTCCACAAAATTTCTAAATTGAAATACAGCTTGCTTTGTTTATCTTCTCCAACTAGACTGTACATGCCTCAAGGCCAATTACTGTGTCATAGTTGTTTATATCCATCACAGGCTGTAAAGAAAATACTTTATACGAAATATGTGCATATTTTTTTTAATAAAGGCATGAATACAGAGTGTGCGAACATCTCTAGTTCGGTCTGGATGCCTCAAATAACAAGAACATGGCAATCTTATCACTTCGGCCATTTTAATGCCTCATCAAATTACCTCTGCCATGTTGATTGTGTGATCTGCAAGGCACAATTAGAGCTATTGTAATTTATTTCATTTATATTCCACCTTGTTTATAGAAAAGGCACCAAAATTGCTCTGTTCACTGTAGCACCCCGGGTTGTTTTTTTTTTTTTTAATTCTAACCATTTTCTTTTCTTTTTTTTTTAAGATTTTTTTTATTTATTCATTTGAGAAAGAGAGAGAGAGCATGAGCAAAGGGGAGGGTCAGAGGGAGAAGCAGACTCCCCACCGAGCAGGGAGCCAGATCCAAGCCTCGATTCTGGGACCCTGGGATCATGACCTGAGCCGAAGGCAGACAGACGCCTAACTGACTGAGCTAAACTGGCACCCCTAATCCTAACCATTTTCAACGTGCTGTGCCACGTATGTCTAGTTTTTCTTTCATAGTGTCATGTTTTGGTAAAACTTTCTTTGCTTCTGTAAGTGTATTGATCTCACTTAACTATGTCATACCATCTTTGTTGTAAAAATATGTCACAAGGCATAGTCCTTAATATTTCTAACTATATTTTATTTTATTTTTTAAAGATTTTATTTATTTGAGAGAGAGCACAAGCAGAGGGAGGGGCAGAGGCAGAGGGAGAAGCAGGCTCCCCACTGAGCAGGGAGCCCGATGCGGGGCTCGATCCCAGGACCCTGAGATCATGACCAAAGGCAAATGCTTAACTGACTGAGCCACCCAGGCATGCCTCTAACTATATTTTAACAAAGGGAATTGGTTTCCTGGCATGTAGCTAGCCAGGTCTTTAAAAGATGACTCTATCTTTTTTCCATTTCTTAACAATCATATAGATGACCGTTCAGAGAAGCTAATATTTAGCTATAAAAGCTAACATTCATTCATGCTTACTATCTTCCTGGCACTATGCTTGGCTCTTTAACTGCTTTTGTCTTATTTATTTTTTTATTTAAAAATTTAACTATATGCACATATAATTTTGTATAAATTTGTAGGTGTGCTGATCCCATAGGTGGTGGGAAGAGTGTGAGGGTAGGGGAGCTTCCCCTTCAGCTGAAGGCAAGAGAGAGGAAGTTAGGAAACCACTTAAAGAGTGTAGTATGTGTCTCCTGCAGTTTGGGGGACCCAGAAGGCTGGTGTCAGAATTATCCCTGAAAAATCTAAGGGATGAGAACTTAGAGGAAGTGGTCAATGGTTGTCGTTTGGGAAGTAGCTGCCCTTTTAGAGTGTGTCACAGTGCCAAGAGCTGTGATGTTTCCCAAGGACCAGATCTAGGTGGATAACGTTGGGAGAAAGTCATCCTGGCGGGGTCTTAGTTCCCGTCCGAGGGGAAGCCTCAGAAGCAGAAGGCCAAAAGTGGATACCTCGGGGTATGGAAGAAATCACAAAAGACTAGCTGGACTAGAGTTTGCGATACCCAGTAGCAGTAGTGGTAGTGCTGGTGACAGGGTTTGCAAAATCACCCCAACACCTTCTAGGAGAGGAAAAACCAGGTTTACACATCTGCCAAGTCTAAAAGGAGCCCGTAGCATCCAGCATCAGTTAAGTAAGAATTTTTCTACCCGCTTTCCTCTCCTTCCTCTCTGCTGTCCAGTTTGGCGAGCTCTAAAATGGTGGGAGGAGCCGCAGAAGGGTAACGGAAGGGAAGAGAAGCGATTCATACTCTCTTCCCTGACTTCTGCCTTCCCTGACTGCAGGCTGCCCTGGGTGCTGCAGATCTGAGCCAGATGTGGGGAGGAGAAGCCTAAAATATAAATGAAGTCCATAATTTTTTTAAAAATATTTTATTTATTTATTTAGAGAGAGAGAGGGAGCATGGCGGGGAGGGGCAGAGGGAGAGGGAGAGAAAGTCTTAAGCAGACTCCCAGCTGAGCACGGATTCCCATCCCCAACCTGGGCTGGATCTCTCGACCCTGAGATCACGATCTGAGCTGAAACCAAAAGCTGGTGGCTTAACCGACCGCACCACCCAGGCACCCTTGAAGTCCATAATTTTGATTATTACATGGAAATGGAATTTTTTTTTTTGGTCTGCTCCCATACATTTTTTAAATTTATTTTTTAAATTGAGACATAATTGACGTAACATTGTGCTAGTTTCCGGTATACAACATAATGATCCAATATATGTATACATTGCAAAATGATCACCGCAGTAAGTCTAGTTAACATCTATCACCACCATAGTTACAAACTTTTTTTCTTGTGGTGAGATCTACTTCTGTCAACAAAAGTTTATTGCTCTCAACAAGGAAAATAATCTCTAAGCAGTACCAAGTGGCTTCCGTCATTTCCCTGTTTTTCCTTCAAACTCAACATCTGCCATAAAAGAAAAGTCACTTTTTGTCCTTTCCTTCTTCCCTTAATAGAAATGTACTTTGTTAAGTTAGAAATCTAAATTGTATACTAGCTTTTAAATAATTTAGTATGCTGTTTTCTATTATATGAATTTAGGCAGAAAATGTAGATTTGTAGTTTATTTTTATTTAAAGATCATAAACCATTTTATTTTTTTTGTTGTGCTTCTCTGTTCTTCCAAGCTATCTACATGGGGCCCATATTAAATCATCAGAAAAATAAGGTACTATAATTTTTTTACCCTGCCTCTTCCTCAAGCTATGTCATCTATTCTTTCTTTTGCTGCTAGACTTGGAAAAGGAGCCCACACCCATTACTTTCACTTTTTCACTGCCCACTCACTGTAATCCTTCCAATTCTAGTTCACCTCTCTAATGAAACTGCTCTTCAAAGGCCACTGTTGTCCAGTCTTAAGCCTCAAAGGCTCTTTCTTAGGTTTTATCTTTATGGATCACATTTGTGACAGTGCTTAGTAAACAATCAGTTCTGAATGCATTTTAGTTCTATTCCCACAAGGATTTGTTCAATGGTACTGATTAAATTAATAAATACATAGTATTCTTTATCTGCATAAAAGATTGCATTGAATGAAAACTTAAGCAGTCCAGTTGCATCTGGTTTACCTACTGCTAATACAACACAATGAATTACCAAAGTCTTTTTCACTCATACCCAGGGTAGGGAACCAAATATTTTAGAAATTCAACTCTCCTTTGTTGTTGTTCATTGCTATGCTTAGTAATATAATTATTTATCTAAAATATAAGATAAATAAGTTCTGGGGATGTAATGTACATCTTGGTGACTATCTAACAATATGATATTGTACTTTAAAAGTTTCCAAGAGAGCAGATCTTAAAATTTCTCATCACAAGAAAAAAGGTTGTAACTATGTGAGTTGATACATGTTAACTAAATTTAACTGTGGTGATCATTTCACAATATATACATATATCAAATCTTTATGTTGTACACCTAAAAGGAATAGTTATATGTCAATTACACCTCAATGAAGCTGGAAAAGATATAGTTTCCTGGCAGGAAAATGACTAGATCAGCTTGGGAATAAGCGGTGGGATCCCTGTCCTTGCTCTATGAGAGCTTGTTTGGAGGTTCTAGCAGGGGAGCGCAGCTACTCGTATACCCTTGACCGAAGAACGGTCCTCTCCTCTATCGGGGAAGGTCGTCCTCTTCGACCGAGCGCGCAGCTTCGGGAGGGACGCACATGGAGCGGTGAGGGAGGAAGGGGACACCCGCCTAGCCAGCCAGATCAGCCGAATCAACCCTGGCGATCAATGGGGTGACAGATGTCGCAGCCAGATCGCCCTCACATCCCCCTGTCCTTGCTCTATGAGAAATCAAGCTAGCAGCCAAATGAAACTTAGAGAGGGGAATATAAGAAGCTGTTCATTGAATTAAGTTGTCTCCAGATCACAAGCCACTGGTCTCTTGTCTCAGTTTTTATTCTTTATCCTTCCCCCAAGTTTATTGCCTGGAATGGCCTCTGGTGAGAGAATCTGCATCTATTCCCTAATTTTGAATGCCCCATTCTTTACCAGCTCTTCCCCCCAACCCAACAACCTGGATCACTGTTTCCAATTTCCTGCACTGGCAGCCCTTGGGCACTCCTACCTGATGCTGCAAGAGGAGGTAAAACTTGTTAAACCCTGGGCAGGAAATAGCCTCAGCTCTGTTATCTGAATTTAGGCTTATGGGAATGAAACCAACCAATATTTATTAAATGCCTACTTTGTGCCAGACATTTGAAAAATAACAGCTTTATTGAGATATGTCACATGCCATAAAATTCACACTTTTCATTTCATTTTATTTTATTTATTTGGGTTTTTGCTATTTATTTATGACAAATATTCCACATCTGTGATCCTCTCCAGTCAGAAGTTCTTTGAAATGATGTTATTGGCCTTGGCTAGTAGGAGGATGGAGTTGTCTGATTCACCCATCCTGGTAATGGCCCCACAGATAGCTTAGGTTTTAAACTGGCTGTTGAACCTGTCTGTCACCTTGTCAACCACGCCACCTTCATCTGAATGGACACGTGGTCCCTGGCACCAATGTTGCAGTAGCTGGCCAAGCATTTCTGCTGCAGGTATAGGTCCACAAACTCGCCAACATTGCTTTGCATGTGGAGAGCGCACCAGCTGCCACCGCAAATTTACCCTTCTAAAGTGTACAATTTGGTACGGTTTAGTATATTCCTAGAGTTGTACGATCATCACCATGATCTAATTTTAGCATATTTCATCACCCCAAAAAGAAACCTCATACTCATTAGCATACACTTACCATTCTCCCTTCCCTGGAAACCACTCCTCCATTTTCTGTTTATATGAATTTGCCTATTCTGGACATTTCATGTAAATGGAGTAATATATAGCCTTTTGTGTCTGGCTTCTTTAACTTAGCCTGATATTTCTAATGTTCATCTGTGTTGTGTGTATCAGTAATTCATTTCTTTTTATAGCATAGTAATATTCCATTGTGTGGATAGATCACATTTGTATATGGATTCATTAGTTAATGGACAATTGGGTTGCTTCCACTTTTTAGCTATTATGATTACTGCTACACTGAACATTTGTGTACAGATTTTTCTGTGGACATAAGTTTTCACTTCTCTTCAGTGTATATCTAGGAATGAAAATACTGATTGGTATAGTAACTATATTTAACTTTTGAGGAATTGCCAAACTGTTTTCTAAAGTGGCTACACCATTTTATAATTTACCAGCATGGTATGAACCTTCCAATTTCCTCATATCCTTGCCAATAGTTGTTATTGTCCATCTTTTTTATTATAGCCTTCCTAGTGAGTGTGAAATGGTATCTTGTGGTCTTGATTTGCCTCTGCTGATGACGAATGATGTTAAACATCAACATGTGCTTGTTGTGCTTGTTGACCATTTATTTGTCTTTTTCGGAGAAATTTCCATTCAAGTCCTTTGCCAATTCCTTAATTGTGTTATTTGTCTTTTTGTTGTTGAGTTGTAAATGTTCTTTATATATTTTTGGATACTAGGCCTTTATTAGATATGTGATTTGTAAGTCACATATTTGTAAATACTTTCTCCCATTCTTTAGGTTGTCTTCCCACTTTCTTGATGGTGTTATTTGAAGCACAAAAGTTTTTCATTTTGATGTCAAGTTTATCTATTTGTTCTTTTCTTGCTTGTGCTTTTGGTATCATATCTGAGAAACCATTGCCTAATCCAAGGTCATGAAGATTTACTTCTATGCTTTTTTCCTAATAGTTTTATAGTTTTAGTTCTTACATTTAGGTCTATGATCCATTTTGAATTAATTTTTATATATTTGTGAGGGAGGGGTCTAACTTTATTCTGTTGAACATGGATATCCATTCGTCCCAGCATCATTTCTTAAAATGATGATCCTTTCCCATTGAATTATTTGGACCCTTGTTGAAAATCAATTGACCATAAATAGATGTGTGGTTTTTTTTTTCTGGACCTTAATTCTATATCATTGATCTGTGTGCCTGTCTTTATACCACAAATACATTGTCTTCACTTGTGTAGCTGTGTAATAAGTTCTGAAAATGGAAAGTGTGAATCCTTCAACTTTGTGCTTTTTTTCAAGATTATTTTGGCTACTCGGGATTCCTTGTATTTCCATATGAATTTTAAGCTCAGCTTGTCAATTTCTGTAAAAAAAACTAGCTGGGGCGCCTGGGTGGCTCAGTTGGTTGAGTGACTGCCTTCAGCTTGGGTCATGATCCTGGAGTCCCGGGATTGAGTCCTACATCGGGCTCCCTGCTCAGCAGGGAGTCTGCTTCTCCCTCTGACCCTCTTCCCTCTCATGCTCTCTATCTCTCATTCTCTCTCTCTCGAATAAATAAATAAAATCTTTAAAAAAAAACTAGCTGGGATTTTGATAGTGACTGTGTTGAATCTGTAGATCACTCTGGGGAAGAGTATTGCCATTTTGATAATGTTAAGTCTTCCAATTCATTAATGTGAGATGTCTCTCCATTTATTTAGATTTTATTTAATTTCTTTCAATAATGCTTTATAATTTCCATTGTACAAGTCTTGCTCTTTTGTTAAATTTATTCCTAAGTATTAAATCCCTTTTAATGCTATTGTAAATGGAATTATTTTCTTAATTTCCATTTCAGATTGTTCATTGCTAGTATATAGAAATATAATTGATTTTTCTATGTTGATCTTGTGGTCTGCAAATTTGCTGAATTCTTTTCTTAGTTCTAATAGCACATTGTGTGAATTCCTTAGCATTTTCTATGTACAAGATTGTGTACAAATATACAAGTTTTATATTTTCCAAATTTCCTTCTGCTACTGATTTCTAATTTTATTCCATTGTTGTTGGAGAACACACTTTGTATGATTCCAATCCTCTTAAATTTAAGGTTTGTTTTATGGCCTAACATACAATCTTTCCTTGAGAATGTTTCCTGTGCACTTTAGAAGAATGTGCACTCTCTTTTTTTTCCCTTATAGTTAACATCAGTGTGTGTGTGTGTGTGTGTGTGTGTGTGTGTGTGTGTGTGTGTGTTATAGAAGAAAGATAAGGGCAGATAACAAAGCTCTTGGTTCTTAGCAATAAGAATTCAGATTGCAAGCAAGATATCCAAGTATTTAAATAATCACTAGTTTGTGTAAGAACAGAAAACTGCTACAGTCCAGCCAAAGTCAGTAGAAAGAAGAATTCTATACTAACTCATGAAGACAAAGGTTATAGATGTGAAGGAGGAACAGTGGTTTAATTTGGATCTGGATGTTGTATGGCATGGCACATACCAAAAATTGCTTTTCTGGAGTGAAATACCTGAGATTTATTTCTAGAGTGAAATATACTGGATTTTGAACCTCCAGAAACATCGTCTAAGATGATATTAGAGGTATGAGTAAAGGGGGTAATATTCTTCAGATCCATCACAACTGTCAGAATGTAAACAACTTGCATATGATTAAATAATAATGCTTACAAGTGGTCAGTGCTTGGCTAAGATTGAGGATGATATGAAAGCCTTATAATTTTGTCTGATTGGGGAACTCATTTTCTTTTTATTTTTCTTTTTTTAAGATTTTATTTATTAAGAGAGAGACAGTGAGAGAGCATGAGAGGGGGGAGGGTCAGAGGGAGAAGCAGACTCCCCACTGAGCAAGGAGCCCGATGCGGGACTCGATCCTAGGACTCCAGGATCATGACCTGAGCTGAAGGCTGTTGCTTAACCAACTAAGCCACCCAGGTTCCCCGGGGGACCCATTTTCAATTCTGACTGTAACCAGGAAGTGATACTTTTGATCCAGGGGAATGTCGTCTATAACATGTTGTGTATAACTAGGGTAGGGTTGCCTGATATAATACTATAACCCTCCAACCTCACATGCTCCTCTTCCTGCCACATACCATGTTCTGGTACTCTCAGTAGGTGATGGGACCCACTTCTGAACACCAGAACCTTCTCATGTTTCAGAAAGCAGGCCAGAAGGACAGGAATTTTGCAAGAAGAACTTCTGTGCCAAGGAGAGGGGAGAGGGCAAGAAAGCCAGGACTCCTGCCACTGAGAAATGGAAACTGGCTTAGTTTTTCATTTGTTTCTGCATGGGGGGAAGATGATACAGAAGAGCCAACTAAGACAAGCTTTGTAAGTATAAAAAGAGAGAATTCATGCTGTGCACGTGTGTGTGTGTGTGTGTGTGTGTGTGTGACCTTACTGCATCATATCATCATATGATGAGCACTATGGCAGGTGGTCCTAAAAGACTCCTAGAATTTGGCCAATCAGTCTTTTCATGGCATAGGGAAACTAGTGAAGCATGGCTTTCCTGAGAGGCCTTCTCCCCAGCTGCTCAATCAATGTTTTATCTTTTATACACTTTTTGCCTTAGATATTGTCTTGAATGAACATAAAGTGCCTCTCCTCCCCAGGACTTTGTTGTATAAACTTGGGAATGGTAAACATAGATGCCTTCCTAGAAATACAAAGCCATACAATCACACAGCTGGAAGAAACCTCTGATAGCTTCTAATGAAAACCAATGGTCTCATCAGGTCTGGAGATAAGGAGCCTCAGGCCCAGAGAAGTTACATTATTTCCACAAGGGCATCCAGATACTTAATGGTAGGAACAAGGGTACGGTTTACTGTAGCAGAAGTAGAGCTGCCTACCATTCAGTATTTTATTACAAGTAAGAACTATATAAACCACTCACACCCTAGCTCAGCTGGCTCATAAATACAATACCAAGAAGGAATAAACTAAACTAAAAGTCAAAAGGAACGAAAGTGTCCTCAAATGGCATTGCAGAACCAGTCTATTTTCATGACATAGCTCTCTCATCTTTATCTGAATTGGTATTTAACTTGCAAAACTGTCTCTATGTTATCCTAAGAAGGGTAAAATTCCCAAGGGCTTCTGTAATGTGCAGCATGCCTAGACAGAAGTAAGCTAGGGGTGCCTGGGTGGCTCAGTCGGTTAAGTATCTGACTCTTGATTTCAGCTCAGCTAATTATCTCAGGGTTGTGGGGTCAAGCCCCATGTCGAGCTCTATGCTGGGTGTGGAGCCTGCTTGGGATTCTCTCTCTCCCTCTGCCCTGCCCCCTTAAAAAAAAGAAAAAGAAAGAAAGAAAGAAGCTATTTTAAGAGAGGATTTTGTTAACAATGCTGTTTATCTGTTTCTTTCTTCCAGTCTGGATATTGGAATCATTATTATAAAACCCAGGTCAGGCCCACCTAGCCCAGTGAAGGCTAGTTAACTCAGGATTTTATGAAACTGTGGGAAATGTGTTGAAAATGACTACTACTATAACACTGGAATGAGAACCAGCTTCCTTTTAATATATTTTAAAATACATAGCAGAACTGAAAACACCATAAAGCAATGGTTAACTTTTTGGACCTTTTTGAGAACCTGATGAACATTATTGGTAGGCCTTCCAGAAAATGTTATATATACAAGAAATTTTAGTTATAGTTCACAGAAGTAACATAGACCCCAAAGTCTATCAATGAACCCAAGATAAGGACCATGCCATATAATTACTTCTGATATAATCTTTCAGGGCCTCCTTCAGCCATGTTGGTTAAGGTCCAGTCTGCAGAGCTTCTTGCATCTCCTTCCTGCATGACCACATTCTTTTTTTGTGATGTCACTCTCTAGTTCCAGGGGCCTTCATATTTCTCATTACTCTCTATATTTGTAAAAACTCAAACTTCCTCTTAAGAACTACCATTATGGGTGTGTTGCTTCCGCTCTGAGAAGTATTACAAAATTCTGTCCGCCAATTTTACTTGTCAATACTAAGAATGATTTTGGTTCTTTCTTTGACCCTGTTCTCTTCTCTTTGTCTGTCTAATTTTTAATGGCTCCATATTCCCTCCTGTTGGGGAAGAGGGGAGTTATATGTTGTGAATGTATGCTGTATATAATTAAGGTGCTCATGTAATTTATAATCAAAATTGGTATACTTTGAGAGGAAAAAAAGTGCTATCAGTAACCTCCTGGACTCCCAGAACTGTCCTGGCAAACCAGGCCATCTGGCGCCACTAGTCTGAAACTGAAGTGCTGCTTGGTTTTCCACTGCTCTTGATGGGGCATATATCTCCTTCAAGGATCTTGCGAGGAATAGCTGGAACTAGAAAGTAAAGAAGGCTCCAAGGTGAATATAGGCTCCATAGAGCTAGAACCCAGTGTAGTCCTTCTAATATACGCAGGACAAAGATTTGTGACTTTGTGACTCATCAGTGGTTATTGAAGCTACTTTGCCATTAGCCTGCCTGATATGTTAACCCCTGGTGTTGATGCTACAGGTACAGCAGGCATAGGAACTAACCTGTGAATTTTTGTTGTTGTTCCTATTTCTTATTTCCTATTCCTGGGAAATTCAGTTCTACTATGTAATTCATGGGCCAGAGATCTCAATGGATGTGAATGATTAGTGGGTATGAAATGGTCAAACAAGAATACACCAGGGCTGCAGTAACTAGGCTCTACATTGGACATTAGCACTTAAACTATCCAAAACAAACATAGGGCAAACCAGAGAGCTGACAGCAGAGCACAGAGCACTCAAGAAGCAACTACTGCTTGAGCCAGGGAGCATAGACTCAGTGCAGGACTCAGATGGAAAGAGAGTTGGAGCTGGGGCACCTGGGTGGCTCAATTGGTTAAGTGACTGCCTTCGGCTCAGGTCATAATCCTGGCGTCCTGGGATTGAGTCCCACATCAGGCTCCCCCTGCTCTGCCGGGAGTCTGCATCTCCCTCTGCTTCTGCCTGCCACTCCCCCTGCTTGTGCTTTCTCTCTCTCTCTCTCTCTGTCAAATAAATAAATAAAATCTTTAAAAACAGAGAGAGAGGCAGGGAACTGAAGAAAATATTGGTAGACATCATCAGAGAGTCACCTTCAGCAATTCAGTGACAATGATTCTCTGCTTAAAAGAAAGTTTGGGCATTTGTAAATTCAAGGAGAAAAATACTGTAACCGGTATGAAGAACATTACATGAAGAAGTAACTGTATGGGGGACAAAACCAGATATGATGAAGGGAATGGCAGAATCCTGACAAAATAGGAGAGGAAGAATCTGGGCTAAGCCAGATGAGGACAGAAATGATTCCTCTAACCACCCCAGCTAAGGTATTGCCCTGAGAATCTATATCACATTTCCACAAAAGCTTGTATATAATTTGTTAAGTATATCCATAGTTAACACTCTTTCAGTCATGCTCAACCAATAATTTTGATAGCAAGTACGGATTTGAATACTGCCTGCAGATCATCAGGACTAGCTGGACTTTGAATAATGGTTAAACTCAGAATTCTCAGAGCCTAAAAACTAGGGATAGGGATCCCTAGTATATCCCTAGTATATAGGGATAGAAAACAGCTAAGTGATTGCAGGGGCTGGGGGAGGATGGGAGAAGAGGTTGACTACTAAGCAGTCATGCATAATTTGGGGAATGATAGAACTGCTTTATATCTTGATTGTTGGGGTGGATGTGAACTCTAGGCATAGCAGGTGGATATGTAACTCTAAGCATAGCAAAATTCATAGAAGAGTACATCACAAAGAATGAATTATACTGTATGTAGATTTTAAAATATATAAGAGATTTAAAAATAAAGGAATCCAGGACTTTGTAGGTAAAACCAGATAAACAGCCTCCCCTCCAGTTCCCTCCTTGCCACCCTAAATTGTTGCTTTAACAAGTTTCTATCTTTCTGATGGATACAAAGATATATTTGTCTTTCCATACGCTGACCTGTTTGTAGGCCCAAATGACACAGTAGGAATAGAACATGGAATAGTTAGATGGAACATGTAACTTGAAGCATCAAGAATTCCCTTACAGAGCCTCCTAGTACTGATATTTCTTGATGTTTGCACTAACGGCATAGGAGGACAGGTATGGAAGTAAGGAAAGTGACGTATGAACAAAGTGCTGAAAGATGTGTGGAAGTGAACCATGTCAAACTCTAAGGAAGGGTGCAGCAGGTGCAAAAGCAGTGGGCACATGCTTTAGGTTTGAAAATTGGCAGGAACACCAGTGTGGACAGAGAGGAGTGGGGAACATCCAGATCGTGTGGAGTCTGATAGGCGTTAATACGAAGTGGTTTTAGTTTAAGTATGGCTAGAAGCCATTGAGCCTAAGTAGAGGAATCATCGGGTCTGATGTGTATTGTTAAAAGATGACTGTGGTTACTATACAGAGAATAGACATTTGGGGGTAAGTATGGAAGCAAAAAAGCCATTGCAACTGCATAGATAAAGCTTAGGAATGCTTTAGTATGGAAGGAGTAGATGAGAGGGAGAGCTTTGCCCTTTTGCCTGGCCAGAACTCCATCTCTGGCTCATCATTGCAATGATACACTTGATATTATCTTAGGATTCCTTATTCTCCTGGGCCTTAAATAGACATTGTAGTACATACAGAAATGCTTCTAGACAACTTGAAACCTAGCTGGAGTTGGACCGTAGGCATTTTTTGTGACTTCAAAGCACATAATTCTATGATTTTCTCTAGCAAGGTTCAGAAGCTCAGGTGTATGAATGAAGAAGGGAGATGATTTAATTAATCAAGAGTCAAGGTTTTGCCAGATATGTGTAAGACATAAACAAAGGGGCCAAAATAATATTACCATAATTTACACTAAACTATTAATATCTTAGTCCAGTACATAATCCTATTACAAAAGAATACCACATGATAAAGAGAGGAGGATGTGAAGAAGATAAGAGGACAGTAAATAAGAATGGTAAAGAAAAATGGGATGAGGGATGATAAAGAGAGGGTGGAGAGAAGGAGCACATGAAGAATGTCAGAGTACTATCTAACAAAAATAATGAATGGTGCAGCTTCAGGGGTTTTAGGAGAGTAGTCCTTCCCAGTAGTCCTCACATTATAGTGTTACACATCTATAATTTACCTTAGAATAGTTCATTATGGACAGTATGATTTTTAATTTTAATTTACACCCCAGGCAAGCTAATTAACATTGAGTTGGGTAGATGCACATCAATAGTGTACACAAAAAACAAATACCAAACAAACAAAGCAAACTCATTTCACAGGCGGCATTCCTAATATCTTTAATCAGCGCAGAGGGTTTGTTAGCATAGGCATGTTAGAGATGATTTTTCATTGGTAAAATAAGTAGAATTCAAGACATATGGATTGGCTAGGAATACCGTACTAGCCCTTCCGCAGTTACAGGGACAGGATATATAAACCTGGTGAACCCATTAGTTTCCACCTCTTGGAATGGTACTCTAGGCTTAGAATTCCAATTCGTTCTGTATACAAGCCACTTAAGGATTTTGTGGCTTGGCTTTGACTAGATTAGCTCAGTCATGTTGCATTTGCCTTGAGCAAATCTTTCATGCAAGTTACTTGCTCAAGTGCTTAAAAGGACAGAAAGCTGGGGCTTTAGAAAGCTTACCACTCAGGTTGTGTGAATATTTTTACTGCTGCTTGCTAATAAAAACGTGTAAGTGTGGCAGAATTTGACCTAGAACTTAATTGCAATATTAAAACCACATGATAAATTGTAGAGGAAGAGACTGATAACCTCCACCAACCTCTAACCATCAGAAGGTTGCAGTAGAGCCTAAAATCAGGAATAATCATACTGGCTTAAGTCATTTTGGAAATACACTAGGTAAAACAGTTTATTTTATAAGGTCTTTGGCTCTTTGGTAGAAGAGTATGTGATCTCTCCTTCTAACAAAATGCTAATCCTGAAAGGAAACTTAAAATCCTGTAGTCTGCTTCTTCATGTTACACATGGAGAAATTAAGACTCAGAAAGATTGTACATTCTCACGGTTAATGCTCAAAGCTAGTTGGTGGTGAAGACAGAACTGTTTTGGGTCTTATGACCCAGAAGTCTCATTGCCACATTAGTAGAGTAAATTCCAAACCAAAACACATGAGGTATGTGATCTAAAAGGTTTGACATGACTTATGGGGATGATGGGACAGAAGACGGGATTCCAAAGTTTTTAGCGAAACACCCGCATTGCTTTTAGCTATTCTACCTCTCTCTTCTTATGGATTTTCCCACTTCTGTGATTCTGTATTTTCTTTTTTTTTTTTTTAAGATTTTATTTATTTATTTGACAGACAGCGAGAGAGGGAACACACGCAGGGGGAGTGGAGGAGGGAGAAGCAGGCTTCCCGCCGAGCAGGGAGCCCGATGCGGGGCTCGATCCCAGGACCCTGGAATCATGACCTGAGCCACCCAGGCGCCCCTGATTCTGTATTTTCTAATCTCCTTTAACCATACTAGGAAGTTGCTCACTAGCAAAATTGGGGGATCCAACAGTATTACACATTGGCTTTCTTCCCATGTCAGCACTCTCTCAAAATATAGGTCACGGAAGAACTGTATTTCCTTTTGTTTTAAGGATGCATAATGTATTTTCCTATTTCACCAAACTGACCACTATTGATATCTCTGGCTTACATGTAAGATATTTCAAATGTTGGAAAAATATATAAAACAAGACCATTTCATGGTCTGACTACAGCCAGTGTTAATAATGGCAGCTTTTGTTTTTTTATTATGTTATGTTAATCACCATACATTACATCATTAGTTTTTGATGTAGTGTTCCATGATTCATTGTTTGCGTATAACACCCAGTGCTCCATGCAGTACGTGCCCTCCTTAATACCCATCACCAGGCTAACCCATCCCTCCACCCTCTCCCCTCTGGAACCCTCAGTTTGTTTCTCAGAGTCCACAGTCTCTCATGGTTCGTCTTCCCCTCCGATTTCCCCCCTTCATTTTTCCCTTCCTGCTATCTTCTTCTTCTTTTTTTCTTTTAACATATAATGTATTATTTGTTTCAGAGGTACAGGTCTGTGATTCAACAGTCTTACACAATTCACAGTGCTCACCATAGCACATACCCTCCCCAGTGAATAATGGCAGTTTTTAAATCAACATTTTTTGGACCCAAATTTAGTGATTTATCTAGAACCCTAAACTTTCTCCACCTCTGTGTTTTGTGAGTGTGCACTGCCCATTGGTACGAGGTGCCACCATGATCCCTTCACTCATATCTGAAGGTCTAGGAATGAACATAGAGTCCCAAATAATCCAACACACCAGGTATCATTACTGAGAAACTATAAATGGTTCCCTGATAGCCACATAATTTAATGAATTAGATTAAAAAAATAGAGACTCTCCAAGTTAAAAGGGGTGTTAAAAATCCTTGAAGCCAGGGGCCCCTGGGTGGCTCAGTCAGTTAAGCAGCTGCCTTCAGCTCAGGTCATGATCCCAGGGTCCTGGGATCGAGCCCCGCATCGGGCTCCCTGCTCAGCGGGAAGCCTGCTTCTCCCTCTGTCTGCCACTTCCCCTGCTTGTGCTTTCTCTCTCTGTGTCAAATAAATAAATAAAATATTAAAAAAAAATCCTTGAAGCCAAGGGGTCATCCAGCCTTTGCTTATGCAATGTCACTTGTCACTGATAAAATGCTCTTTTCCCAGAGAACATTTATTCCAATTTTGGGTAACTTGAACTGCTAGAAAGTTCTTTTTTTTTTTAAGATTTTATTTATTTGACAGAGAGAGACACAGCGAGAGAGAGAACACAAGCAGGGGGTGTGGGAGAGGGAGAAGCAGGCTTCCTGCCGAGCCGGGAGCCCGACGTGGGACTCAATCCCAGGACTCCGGGATCATGACCTGAGCTGAAGGCAGACACTTAACAACTGAGCCACCCAGGCGCCCCTAGAAAGTTCTTTTTGAAAGAAATCCTTCTCCTTGTGACTTCCACCCACTAGCCTCTTTTTCTATGGCTTCTTTGGTGTTGTGATGAATACATGAATTTTTTCTTTTACCTATTAGCCCTTTTGATATTTCAAAGTAGTTTCCATGCTCCCCAATCACAGCATTAAAACAAAAACTTAAAGACAAATATCTTTATTGAAGAACACAGAATGAACTCTTATCTTTTCTTCTGATTATGTTATTAGACATCTGATTTATAAAACATCTGATGTTGGGGCACCTGGGTGGCTCAGTCGGTTAAGCGTCCTATCCTTAAGATCATGATCTCAGGGTTGTGAGATGGAGCCCCAAGCCCTGGGTTGGCTCCACATTCAGCATGGAGTCTGTTTAGGGTTCTCTCCCTACCCCGCCCCCAACTCTGCCACTCTCCCCACTCGGTTTCTCTCTCTAAAATAAATAAATACAGTATTTAAAAAAAACAAAACAAAAAAACAAAAAAAATCTGATGTTAAATGTTTTTTAAGCTTTTATTAACTTATTACATAAGTAATCAGTTTTAAATAGAACTATTTGAAAATTACAAATATCACAGTTTGAGTGTGCCCAGAAACAGAAAAGGATTTGAATGCAAGCAGATTATTTGGGAAATGCAGACTATCTTAGGGTAACGGGGAAGTAATACAAGGAAGAGAATCTGGCCAAGGAAGGGTGTGTTTTAAGCCAGCTATCACAGTAGGAAACTAGAGAGAAATTTCATGGAGAACCCCCGGAAAACACTGCAAAATAAATGCCTCAAAATTATGCTACCTCAGGGATGAGGTACTACCTCAGCATTTTTAGCCTGCTTACAAGCAAACTGTTTTCTGCGGGTCTGGAATAAAAAGCTTTCAGGCACAGAGGAAGCCATTAGAAGAAATTGGCTGGAGTACTGCCTGAGACACCGACAGCATCTGGGATAATAAACAAAATAATGAAAATTATAATTATTAATGATTAACATTTTGATGTACTTCCATTTGGAATTTTTCCTGTATGTATATTTACCTGAATATAAATTATCATAAAAATGTCACTCTGTGATATTAATTTGCAGACTGCTTTGACACTTAGTAATACCATATATCACATCTCTCTATGTCAATAAGTATAAATCTACTCATGTCATCACTAATGATGATATACTATACCATAATTTATTTAATTAATTCCCTGGTTGGACATTTAGATTGGTTCCAGGTTTTTGCCACTCTTAAGGGAAATGCTTTATTTCAGTTTCGTTGAACAATGAATTTATTTTTGGTCCAGTTGCCGCTTGACTATATGTTTATTATGATAATGCTTACGAGATATAAACAGTGTGGGAAAAAGTGTTGTGTATTCAAGTGCCAATGATTCATGCTTGCTTTGCAGTTCAGAAATATTACTTAATACAGGTCAGTTTGAATTCAAAATACTGTAATGTATCTTATTATACACAAGATATCTGATTATATCACAAGATACATCCACACAGGTTACAGAGATTCAGTTTTATGTATGTCATTTAACACCACTATCACAACTTAGGACCCATTGTGTTATATTTATGAATATTGATTTGGATTTTAGCTGAGTACTTCCAGCCCAGAGCCATCATGGCTTCCCAGATGCAGTTATATAGTTGAAGCACTTTCTTTTTTCCTTAGAGTACTTGTTACTTGTTGGTTTACAGCAGTACCAAATTATGCATCATACCCCCATGATCTCAACTTGTTCAGTGGGTGTGATATTTTCTTAGGTGAAGATTCCTGGGAAACATACAGAGATAAAGATTTGTATGCAGGAGGTTTAATAGGGAGTAGTCTCAGAAACACTCTAAGAAACATAACCTCACCTCATCTAGATTCTGTTTACTCTTTTTTTCCTGGAGAAATTTATAAGAAGGTTAGTGGGAAAAATTCCAAATCCTGACATTACATTTCAACCTGACTTTCATCATTTAGCTCCTCTTGCACACATTCTGTATCCCCTTGACATTCAGCTAGCCCTTCTGTTGGGTGTGGTGGCTTATGTGGTGGGGCTATCCAGACTCTCATCCTTGAGGGATCTGAGCCTCTGGCTGCCATGTCTGTTTTAGGCCATGAATGTTGCATTTGTCCTTTTGCCCTCAAAATTGGTTAGGCAAGTTATCAAGAGACATTCCAGTGGATCAGCTAAATAGTCTTCCTTTCCTGCATTGTGTAACAGTTAGTTCTACCTCATCCAAGCCAATTACCCAGCTAATATGGGGAGTCTTTTTCTTGTCTGCTAGCCTCTTGGCAAAAGGAATCTGAAATGACCAGGTGGTATCTTAAAGTTTAATGAGATTCTTATTACTCTGTCCCTTTCTGGAAGCATATCCTTTTATGCACACTGGAAACTCTAGGCCTGCAGAGCATGTAGTTGCAGTGACAGGAAGCACTTGGAGTGCTACTGAGAAAGGCTACTCCTACTTCCATAACCTTGGATTCTCCTGTTTGAAAAATATCACCATAAAATGGTCATTGATTCAGGGTGTCAAGCTCATCCTGAAGGATAATCCCCTATCCTCACATGATGCTGTGCTTTCAAAAGTCTATTCCACCCATCAGGCCTGCAGGGTTTGGGTGGTACAGCATGTGATTAAAAAAAGCAACAACAGGGAATCCTATGGTCATGGGTCTGCCACCACATCTCATTTGTAAAATAGCTCGCTTGGTCTGAGAAAGTGAACTCTTATATAATGGTAGTGGCCGAGGCACTTTGGGCAGAGAAATTAAACCCATACCTGAGATAGACATCAATATTTAATTTGGATGGCATGTCTCAGCAAACCCCAGACCACTGGATCCCTAAAAACTTTACTGGCATGGATAGGCTTGAATTTTCATAGGATTTGTCTCTTGTAGTTGGATGTGCATGTGTCTTATCAAGGTGTTTGTAGTACTTGCCCATTTCTTAGTCATTAAGTGTAGCTAACTTGATATTGCTAATGTCATAGAACAGTATAATCTGTGGGATGTCCAGATAGTCCAGGTATTTTCCACTATGTAATAACAGAGTGTAGGAGAGTTAACTTAGCTCTGGGGCAAGACTATTAATGTACTGTTGTCTTTCCAGTGTGAAGGCAAACTGCTTATGCTCTTCCTGCCTGTTAGATATTGAAAACAACATTTGCCACATTAATAGCTTCATACTTCTTATCAGGGGCTGTGTTAATCTGCTAACAAAGATATCACATCCATCACAGTAGCTACAATGGAGGGTTACTACTAGTTAAGTTTGAGATATTATCCACTTTGTGGTTTAGAGGCCAGACTGGACAATTACATAGGATTGTGATGGATACTGCCAAGTTTGTATAATTCGTCTTTGAAGATGTTAATAATTGCTGCCATTCCCCCTTGAAGCAGTGTTGTTTTTGATTTTACAATCTTTCAAGGGTAGGAAAGGCAGTTCCCAAGGTTTCCATTTGGCCTTTTCTATTATAATGGGTCTTTTTTCATGGGTCAGGAAACCAATGTGAGAGTAGAACTGTCAATTGGCAGAGCCAATTGCTGAGTATATCCATTCCAATTATGTGTTTAGGTACCAGAGAAATGACCATTAGGTCATTCTATACTTACTTTTAATTTTGGAACTAATAGACTCACTGTGAGATGGAATTGGGTCAAGACTCCACTTATTACCTAATCTCCTTCCTTATTTTAACAGAAGTGTCATGATAACACTTTGGGTCATTGCGTATTCAACTCTGTGTTCATTCAGACCTTGCATCCAACATCCCTCAAAAACTCCTATGCTGTCCTTTTCCTCAGTTTATAATTACCCAAGGAAAGTCTTTTTGGGGAAGGACTGGGGAAATCACTATTGCATACATTCGCTATCATATTACGGTCTTCTTCCTCAAGGGAACTGGCCTCTCTTTTAAATGATGTGTTCTAAGTCTGACAATTGCCTCAGGTCTGGAAATTAGACAAAAGGATTATATCGTCCCACTGGGGCAGGTGACCTCAATCTTTTGCTCATCCAGTGATATATATCATTGATTGTTGTATATATTAAGCAACACCCTTGTTGAATCCCTATCTGTCTTACTCCTGGACACATGTTCTGTTAATCATCTCCATAGATCACCATGGGTCAGACTCTTCTGGCTGCCTTTCTATCCTCACTGCCCAAGAGAATTACGCCTACCTTGCTTCTGACAGTTAAGTACTTCTACCTGGCCTCTACTATTCCAAGATCATATCATTGCTATTAAAGAGCCTATTCTGTTACAGATTCTTTTACTGTCAGCCCCTTCTAATAGGGCTTCTCCCTACTGCCGCTGGCCACCCTCACCAATGCATTTCTTATTATCTTGGTAAATGGAATGTCCTCAGGGCCATAAAGGAACATAATTAGCTGTTGAATTTTTTCCACTTCATTTAACACAGGCCACTGCTTTTTCCAAGCTTCTAAGAGCCATGCCAGCAACTTATAAGAACTGGATGTCAAGATCTTTGCCAGAGTGTTAAACCAAATGTCATGGAAGAGTGTTTCTATATCAACAAACTTTGCCTTATTCTGCTTTATATTTTGCTCCCCTTGATTCAGCATCTTTAGGACCAACTTCCTTGCAAACAATCCTGATTCTTGCTGCTGCATGTTATTAAGGTGCTCATTGTAGCTCACCTCTCTGTTGCCTTGGCAGACCTGACAATCCCCAGTTATGCTGAGATTTGACTTTAGTTATTGGTCTGGTTGCCAGGTGGGCAGATCCTTAGAAGGGCAAGCATTGTCTTGTAAGCCACCTGCATGTTTGAAACATCTGCATATTATTCAAGCAAAGCAGCACTCATCTTCTGACAAGAGTGAGTGGGACATTTCTGCAGGCTCAAAGAGTTTAGACATACCAGGGGTTCAAAGTTCTGATCTGGATCCACCCAGAATCCTTAACCTAGGTCTCAGGGTCTCATTCCTTCCATCTCAGGGCCCTGACTTTGGCACAGGAAATTTTCTAGGATTGAAAATGCAATATTTTTAAAAATTCTGCTACTCTTAAGATTAGGTCCTAAGCTAATGAGGACTTCTTTAAATGCCTAGTATGGTCTTTAGTATTCACACTTTGCTTTAAATTGATGAGTGATCATCTTTAGCCTATCATTTTTTTTCACTTTAAAGTTCTGATGTTGTTCAGCAACAGCTATGCATTTCCACAATCTTTTTAATTACTACTTCCCCCATACTTCTCAAATGCCAGAAACTGTACAAGTCAATGAATCCCCTTTCAGATCCCATCCCAGTTAGCCACAATTGAAAAGCCGTGATGATTTTACTGCTTCAGCATAATAAGAGCTATCCACACTCCGCTTGCCAGCAGCAGTGAGGTCCTCACTGGCAGCAGGTGGCCCAAATACTGAATACCATCCTTATAGACTGCTTCCTAGCCCATTTCTAATACCAATGTGTCATGGGTGGTGTTTTTTAGAAGCAGAATCTGAGACAGAAATTCAGGTGCAGGTGATTAATGAAGGAGTGCTCTTCAGGAAAAGCCTAAAACAGATGGAAGGAAGCAGGATAGGGAAGGGGAAAGACTGTGCAGTGACGTGATCTCAGGTTAAATCTGACTTTTGCCTGAACGAAAGTGAGCCTTCTGGGGTACAAATTATACTGAGAGTTTTCTCAATTTGAGGCCAGGGGGCCAGACCTTTAGACTCCTGTATCAGTCATTTATTAGCACCCCCACCACTCCCACACAAACCTGGAACATCTTTTTCTTATTTTAAGCAATGACTAGCCAGCTGGAAAACTTTCTTTTTAATAAGTGGGTTCAGACTCTTTCTGATGTTTCCTTTCCTCCAAGATTTCCTGATTAATTTTATGTGCCAAAAACAAAAATCTGGAGTCTCTTAAATATTCCCACTGGCCACAGTCTGATAATACGAGCGGCAAAATAACAATATTAATAATCATTATTTTTTTAAGAATTGAAGAAAAAGGTGTCTGTGAAAGGTCATGAGTGGATAAGAATATGCAAAGGAGGAAAACAATCATAAAGTATATAAAAAGGTAATCCTAAGAACAAAAATGTTGACTTTGAAAGGAGATTTTAGGGGTGCCTGGGTGGCTCAGATGGTTAAGCATCCGGCTCTTGATTTCAGCTCAGGTCAGGATCTCAGGGTCATGAGATGGAGCCCTGGTTGGGCTCCATGCTCAGCAGGGAGTATCTTGAGATTCTCTCTCCTTCTCCCTCTCCCTCTAGTGCTCTCCCTGCTCTCCCTCTCTCTCAAATAAATAAATAAATCTTTAAAAAAGACAATTATATTCTAAACAGGAGAGTGGAGAGGGATGTAAAGATAGCCAAGTTTCTGTACTTTACTTAAACTGGTAAATGATGATACCACTAAAGTGTGATTATGTATATTTAATGTAATACCTAGAGCAACCACTAAAAAAGTGCTAAGGGGATATACTCAAAATCACTATAGAATCATCAAAATGGAATTCCAACTAACAATACATTTTTTATGAGAGTAAATGAAAATAATATAAATATGTCAGTTAAAAGACAGATCTTTCAAATCAAAACCGCATTGAGATACCACCTTACACCAGTTAGAATGGCAAAAATTGACAGGGAAAGAAACAACAAATGTTGGAGAGGTTGTGGAGAAAGGGGAACCCTCTTACACTGTTGGTGGGAATGCAAGTTGATACAGCCACTTTGGAAAACAGTGTGGAGATGCCTCAGAAAATTAAAAACAGAACTACCCTATGATCCAGCAATTGCACTACTGGGTATTTACCCCAAAGACACAGATGTAAGGAAAAGAAGGGCCATGTGCACCCCAATGTTCATAGCAGCAATGTCCACAATAGTCAAACTGTGGAAAGAGCCAAGATGCCCTTCAATAAATGAACAGATAAAGAAGATGTGGTCCATATATACAATGGAATATTACTCAGCCATCAGAAAGGATGAATACCCAACTTTTGCATCAACATGGATGGAACTGGAGGAGATGATGCTAAGTGAAATAAGTCAAGCAGAGAAAGTCAATTATCATATGGTTTCACTTATTTGTAGAACATAAGGAATAGCATGGAGGACATTAGGAGAAGGAAGGGAACAATGAAGGGGGAGGGATCGGAGGGGGAGATGAACCATGAGAGACTATGGACTCCAAGAAACAAATTGAGGGTTTTAGAGGGGAGGGGGTGGGGGATGGGCTAGCCCCGTGATGGGTATTAAGGAGGGCATGGCGCACCGGGTGTTATACGAAAACAATGAATCATGGATCACTACATCAAAAACTAATGATGTATTGTATGGTGACTAACATAACATGATAAAATTAAATTTAAAAAAATAAGAAAATAACAGATATTAGTAGACTGCATTAAAAAGATGTTTACAAGAAACTCACTTCAAATATAATGATATAGGCATGTTGGCAAAAGGGTCAATCTACCAGGAAGGTATACCAATCCCAAATGTGTATGCACAAAGCAACAGAGCTACAAAACATGTGAAGCAAAAACTGATAGAAAGGAGAAATAGACAAATCTACAATTGTAGTTGGATTTATTAAATAATAAGCACCCCTTTATCAACAATTGATAAAATGACAGAAAATCAGCAAAGATATGGAAGAACTCAAAAATACTATCAACAAATAGCATCTAACAGACATGTTTAGAACACTCCATCCAACAATGGAATACACATTGTTTTCAAGTGTGCATGGATTATTCACCAAGATTGATCATAACTTGAACCACAAAATGAAACTCAAAAAAATGAAATCATACAGAGTGTTTCACCACAGTGAAATCAAACAGAAATCAATAACAGAAAAAGATTACAGGAAAATACCCGTACACTTGGAAATTAAACCAATACATGGGTAAAAGAGGGGAAAAAATGCACTAAACTGAATAAAAATGAACATATAGGGACGCCTGGGTGGTTCAGTTGGTTAAGCATCCTTCTTTGGCTCAGGTCATGATCTCAGGGTCCTGGGATCCAGCCCTGCGTTGGGTTCCCTGCTCAGCGGGAAGCCTGCTTCTCCCTCTCCCTCTACATGTGACTCCCTCTGCTTGTACTCTTTCTGTCTTTCTGTCTGTCAAATAATAATTAAAATCTTAAAAAATGAATATATAACTTGTCAAAGTATATAGGATGCAAATAAAGCAGGGCTGAGAGGGAACTTTATAGCAACTGAATGCATATATTATAAAGAGAGGAGAATTCTCAAATAGTTATCTAATCTCCTACCTCAAGAACCTAGAAAAGGAAGAGCAAATTAAAACCAAAGCAAGCAGAGGGAGGAAATAATAAAGATAAGAGCATAAATCAATGAACACAGAAAAACAATAGAAAAAAATCAATAAAATAAAAGCTAATTCTTTGAAAAATATCAATAAAATTGAGAAACCTCAAGGAAGACTGAAAAGAAAAAAGGAGGAAAAGAGACAAATTACCATTATCAGAAATGAAAGAGGGGAGATCACTACAGATCCTGCAGATATCAAGATAATAAGGGAACAATATGAACAACTCTATACAGGAAAATTTGACCACTTTGGTGAAATGGACTTCTTCCCCCCAAAAACCAAACTAAATTAATGTTTTGAATACTCCTATAACTATTAAAGAAAACGAATTTATAATTTTAAAACCTCCAAAGAAGTTTCCCAGGACAAGATGGTTTTATTAGAGAAATCTAACAAATGTTTAAAGAAGAATTAATACCAATTCTACTGGATGTCTTTCCGAAAATAGAAGAGGAGGCAATGCTTTCCAGTTCATTTTTTGAAGCCAGTATTACCCTGACACCAAAAGCAGACAAAGACAGTACAAAAAAAGAAAATTACAGACCAAAGTCCCTCATGAATATAGATGCAAAATCTTAAAATATTAGCAAATAGAATTCAGCAATATATTAAAGGAATGATGCAATGTGAACAAGTGGAATTATTCCAGAGATGCGAAACTAGTTCGAGATTTGAAAATCAGTCAATGTAATCTACCATATTAACAGGCTAAAGAAGAAAAAAAAAAACACATGATCATAATAACACTGATACAGAAAAAACATTTGACAGAATTTAACACACATTCATGATGAAGCTCTCAGAAAAATAAGAAGAGTAGAACTTTCTCAACTTGATTAATAGTATTACAAATACTCTATGGCTTAATGGTAGAAGATTGAATGTTTCACCCCTGAGATCAGGAACAAGTTGAGAATGTCCACTCTCAAGGATCTTATTCAGCATAGTAATAGAAGTTCTAGACAGTTCAATAAGGTAAGAAAAGGAAATACAAAGCATGGAAACCTTAAAAGAAGAAATAAAACTGTCCCAATATGCAGATAAGATATTTGCCTACATAGAAAGTCCTAAGGATTCCACACACACAAAAAATCTAGAACTGGTAAGTGAGATTATCAAGATCTTACAATATAAGATAAAAAGACAAAGGAAATTGTATCTCTGTATACTAGCAATGTACAGGTGAGCTCCAAAATAAAAATACAATATCATTTACAATCTATAAAAATATACTTAGTTATAAATTTAACCATATTGTATAGAATTTGTATGCTGCAACTACACAAAACTGAGGAAAGACATCAAAGAAGATCTAAATAAGTATAAAGACATAATTTATTTATGGTTTGGGAGAGTCAATATAGTAAAAATAATCAATTTTTCCCAAATTGCATACAGGTTAAACACAATTCCTATCACAATCCCGGCAATAGTTTTTGTAGATATAGGTTATATTATTCTAAAAATTTTCATGGAAAAGCAAAAGAACTAAATAGCTAAAACAATTTTTAGAAGAACAGAATGGAAGGAATCATTCTGCTTGGTTTCAAGACATTATATAGCTATTACAATCCAACTGTGTGGTCTAGTGGGATAGACATATAAATCACTGAAGCACAACAGAGGACCCAGAAAAAAAAAAAAAACACAAAACTATGTCCAACTGATTTTTTACAAAAGTGTAAAAGCAATTTAATGGGGGAAAGATATCTTTTTTAACAAATGGTGTTGGAACAACTGGACATCCATAGGTTTAAAAAAATGAACCTTGACCTAAGCTTCACATCATATACAAAAATTAATTTAAAATGGATCATGAACTTTGGGGCACCTGGTGGCCCAGTCAGTTAAGTGTCTGACTTTGGCTCAGGTCATGATCTCAGAGTCCTGGGATGGAGCCCCATGTCAAGCTCCTGCTCAGCCCCTTTCCCTCCCACTCACACTTTCTCTCTCTCTCTAAAATAAATGAATAAAATTTTTTACAAAATAGATCATGAATTTAAATGTAAAAGTATAAAACTTTTAGAAGAAAACATAGAAAAGTCTTCAGGATCTAGGACTTTTAGATTTGACAGCAGAAACATGATCTAAAAGGAAAAATTAACTGGACTTCATCAAAATTAAAAACTTTTGCTCCTGGAAAGGCCCTGTTACAAGCTACAGAGAGGTAGAAAATATTTGCAAACCACATATTTGATATATCTAGTGTCTGGACTATGTAATGAATTCCTAAACCTCAACAGAAAAAAAAGATCAAACAGCCAATTATAAAATAGGCAAGACTTGAAGAGACATTTCACCAAAGATCATATACAGATGGCAAATAAACACATGAAAAGATGTTCAACATCATTAGCCATTAGGGAAATGTAAATTAATACCATAATGAGATATCACTATGAAGCTATTAGAATGGCTAAAATTAAACTAGTGACAACATCAAATGTTGATGACAATGTTGGAGAATCTGGATCAGTCATACATTGCTGGTGGCAATGTAAGTAATACAGTCAATGAAAAACAGTCTGACACTTTCTTAATAACCAAACATGTAACTGTCACTCAACACAACATTTATCCCAGAGGAATGAAGTTTATGTTCACATAAAAACCTAATATGAATGTTTATGGCAGCTTTTTCTGGTAATAGTCCCCAGCTGAAAACAACCTTGATATCATTCTATCAGTGAATTGGTTAAAGAAATGGTGATACATCCATACCAGGAATACTACTCAGTATAAATAGAAACAAACTGTTGATACATACAAAAACCTGGATGAATCTCCTGAGAATTATGAATGAAAAAAAGTGCCAATCTCCAAAGTTTACATATCCTATTATTCCATTTATATAACATTCTTAGAATGACAAAATCATAGAAATAAAGAAGAGATTAGTTGTTGCCAGGGGTTTAGGAGGGACTGGGGGTGCTAGGAAAGTGGGTGTGTCTGTAAAAGGTTAACATGAAGGATCCTTGTGGTGATGAAAATATTCTCTATCTTGACTGTATGATTGTCAATATCCTGGTTGTGATTTTGTATTATAGTTTTGCAAGATACTGCCATTGGGAAATTGGGTAAACTGTACACTCTGTATGATTTCTTACAACTGCATATGATCTAATTGTCTTAAAATAAAAGAATTTAATTTTAAAAATGATGGAGGGATTAAGATAGTTTGGGCTGGCACCTGTTGTGTCATGGAGAGTTTGTGAGGTACTCCCACTCTTGCAAATGGTCTGTTAGGGACAAAAATTACTGGGCATTAGGAACTAGGGGAAATGAGATTCCAGTTAGGGACTTAGGGAGAAAAACAGTTGATTTTATTACCATTGAGGGTTGTTTTTTCTTTTCTTTTCTTTCTTTCTTTCTTTTTTTTTTTTGAGAGTAGGAGGAAGGGGGAGGGGCAGGGGGGGAGAGAGAGAGAGAGAGAGAGAGAGAGGATCTCAAGCAGGTTCCATGCCCAGCTCAGAGCCCTACATGGGGCTTGATCCCACAACACTGAGATCATGACCTAAGCCTAAATCAAGAGCTGGGCACCTACTCTTTTTATTTTGGGGTAATGCCAATAGTTTATTCTTGCTTTTCCCCCCCTTGCCTTAGGGGATATATCTAGAAAAATGTTGCAAGAGTTGATGTCAAAGAAATTACTGCCTATGTTCTCTTCTAGGATTTTTATAGTTTCAGATCTTACATTTAGGCCTTTAATCCATCTTGAGTTTATTTTTGGGTATTGTGTGAGAAAGTGCTCCAGTTTCATTCTTTCTTGTGGAACTGTCCAGTTTTCCCATCACCATTTATTGAAGAGACTGTCTTTCCCCCATTGTATATTCTTGCTTCCTTTGTCATAGATTAATTGACCATATAATCATGGGTTTAGTTATGGGCTGTCCATTCTTTTCCATCAACTTATGTGTCTATATTTGTGCCCGTACCACACTGTTTTGATTATTACAGCTTTGTTTTTCTTTCTCAAGATTGCTTTGGCTCTTTGGGGTCTTTTATGTTTCTGTAAAAAATTTAGGATTATTTGTTCTATTCTATGAAAAACACTGTTGGTATTTTGATAGAGATTTCATTGAATCTGTAGATTATTTTGGGCAGTATGGATACTTAACAATATTGATTCTTCCAAACCATGAGCACACAATATCTTTCCACTTGTTTGTGTTGTCTTCAATTTCTTTCATCAGTGTTTCATAGTTTTCAGAGTACAGGTCTTTCATTTCCTTGGTTAAGTTTATTCCTAGGTTTTTTTTTTGTTTTTTTTTTTGGTACAATTATAAATGGTATTTTTAAAATTTCTCTTTCTAAAAATTTTTAATTTAAATTCAATGTAGTTATCATATACTGTATTATTAGTTTCAGGGGTAGAATTTAGTGATTCGTCAGTTGCATATAAGACCCAGTGCTCATTACATCAAGTGCCCTCCTTAATACCCATCACCCAATTACCTATCTCCCCACCCACCTCCCCTCCGGCAACCCTCAGTTTGTTTTTACAGTTTGCTTCCCTCTTTGTTTTTATCTTATTTTATTTTTCCTTCCGTTCCCCTATGTTCATCTGTTTTGTTTCATAAATTCCACATATGAATGAAATTATATGGTACTTAGCATTATACCCTCTAGTTCCACCCACATTGCTGCAAATGGCAATATTTCATTCTTTTTAATGGCTGAGTAATACTGTATATATATATATATATATATATATATATATATATATATGTATATATATACACACCCCACATCTTCTTTATCCATTCATCTGTCAGTGGACATCTGGGCTCTTTCCATAGTTTGGCTATTATGGACATTGCTGCTATAAACTTTGGGGTGAATGTACTGCTTTAAACCACTATGTTTGTATCTTTTGGATAAATACCTAGTAGTGCAATTGCTCAGTCATAAGGTAGTTGTGTTTTTAGCTTTTTGAGAAACCTGTTTTCTTTGAGAATACTCTTTTCCCGAGTGGCTGCACCAGTTTGCACGCCCACCAACAGTGTAAAAGGATTCCCCTTTCTCCACATCCTTGCCATCATCTGTTGTTTCCTGAGTTGTTAATTTTAGTCATTATGACTGGTGTGAGGTGGTATCTCATTGTGGCTTTGATTTGTAATTCCCTGATGTGGAGTGATGTTGAGCATTTTTTCATGTGTCTGTTAGCCATTTGTATGTCTTCTTTGGAAAATTGTCTATTCATGTCTTCTGCCTATTTCTTGGCTGGAGTTTCTGGTTTTTTGGGTGTTCAGTTTTTGATAAGTTCCTTATAAATTTGGAAGAAATGGATAAATTCCTAGAAACATATAAACTACCAAAACTGAAACAGGAAGAAATAGAAAACTTGAACCCATAACAAGCAAAAAAATTGAATCAGTAATCAAAAATCTCCCAACAACCAAGACTCCAGTTCAGGTAGCTTCCCAGGGGAATTCTACCAAACATTTAAAGAAGAATTAATACCTATTCTTCTGAAACTGTTCCACAAAATAGAGACGGAAGGAAAACTTCCAAACGCATTTTGTGAGGACAGCATTACCTTGACCCCCAAACCAGACAAAGACCCCACTAAAAAAGAGAATTACAGACCAATATCCCTGATGAACATGGATGTGAAAATTCTCAACAAGATACTAGCTAATAGGATCCAACAGTACATTAAAAGGATTATTCACCATTACCAAGTGGGATTTATTCCTGGGCTGCAGGGTGGTTCAGCATCTGCAAATCAATCAATGTGACACACCACATTAATAAAAAGAAGGACAAGAACCATATGATCTCTCAATAGATGCAGAAAAAAATTTGAGAAAATACAGCATCTTTTCTTGGTAAAAACTCTGCAGTGTAGGGAGAGAGGAAACATAACTCAATATCGTAAAAGCCATATACAAAAGACCCACAGCAAATATCAGCCTCAACAGGGAATAACTGAAAGCTTTTCCCCTAAGGTCAAGAACACAACAGGATGTCCACTCTCACCACTGTTGTTCAACATAGTACTGGAGGCTATGTTGAACATGCTACTAAACAATCAATGGGTCAATGAAGAAATCAAAGAAGAAATTTAAAAATACACGAAGACAAATGAAAATGAAAACACAATGGTAGAAAATCTTTGGGACACAGTGAAAGCAGTTCTAAGAGGAAATATATAGTGATATAGACCTACCTCAAGAAATAAGAAAAAGCTCTAATATGCAATCTAACCTTACGCCTAAAGAAACTAGAAAAAGAACTAACAAAATCCAGTGTGAGTAGGAGAAAGGAAATAATAAAGATCAGAGCAGAAATATATGACATAAAGAATTTTAAAAATTAGAAAATATCAACTAAACCAAAATCTGGTTCTTTGAAAAGATAAACAAAATTGATAAACTCTTAGCCAGACTCATCAAGAAAGGAAAGTACTCAAATAAAATAAAAAACAAAAGAGAAGTAACAACTGACACCAAGGAAACACAAAGAATTATAAGTTGATACTATGAAAAATGCCATGTTAACAAATTAGAAAACCTAGAATGTAGTAGAATTTCTTCAGATGAGTGTTTAGTCTGTGGCTATATTTACTTCCATTCTCATGCTCTTAAGCAAATGCTAATTATGTAATTTGTTTAGGGTATGTTCAACATTGCTAGATGTGTGGTGGGGGAGGTCATACTTGTTAAAGAGGGATATGAATTCAGATGCTACACCTTAGATAAAATTGAAAAGAAGGAAGAAAATTTTAGAAATAAAGGATTTGACCTTATGTCTTAGCTAGATAATTCAGACACAATTAGCTATAATTATTTCATTAGTTATTTAAGGAACTGACAAATTTGTTCTATGTTCTTCCATCCTTAAATATTTGTTTCCAGTGAGGAGCTAATCACCTCTGTTCCCTTCTTCATTTATCTAATTTCCTCCTCCATGTAGAATGTGTAGCATTATGCAATTCTAAGCAGGAGAAATGAGAAAACATCTCCCTTGTTTTTTAAAAAATTTTTTAAAGAAAACTTTTTTTTTTTTATTCCTCCATTCAACCTTAAGAGTGCAAAAGGGGAGGGTGCCTGGGTGGCTCAGTTGGTTAAGCGACTGCCTTCGGCTCAGGTCATGATCCTGGAGTCCCGGGATCGAGTCCCGCATTGGGCTCCCTGCTCATCAGGGAGTCTGCTTCTCCCTCTGACCCTCTTCCCTCTCGTGCTCTCTATCTCTCATTCTCTCTCTCAAATAAATAAATAAAATCTTAAAAAAAAAGAGTGCAAAAGGGGAATACTTTTCTATTGTAGTTTGTGGTCTCTGTGCTAGAGGTCTCTACTACAGGCTCAGTCCCTTTGCTGTGTTATTCTGAAATGAGTGTGGCAAAATTTCAGATCTGGAGTTCAGGAATACTTTCAATGATGATCAGCTACTGTCATCATTCCTCACTCCACCTGGGCTGTGATCAAAACAGAACACCTGGTCTAGGAAAGGTATGAAGCAGCCCAGGGAGCCAACCAAAGAAGACTTCAAAGGCAGAGAACACAAATGTTTTTCAGCAGGAAAAGAGTGATTCCAGAAATGTGTAGCATACAGAATTTGAGTAATCAAACCTGTATAAATCCTTAAGGTCTGATGATGTTAGTATGTATAGAGGCTGTTTGATTTCTATTGTCCAAAAATGTACCTGTCACTGGTAAGGGTACATACAGAGAATTTCTGACTAGAGACTAGAGATGTGGAAAAAAAATTGCAACAAAATTGGTAGTCATTTCTGTTCAACTTTTTAATCTGAAAAGAATACAGATGATCAAAGGACTTTGTGAAATGTGACACAATGGAGATGAGTATAATAAAGGAATAGAAATGGGACAATGGGGAGGATGGGGATAGAGATTTCTGAGGACCTAGAAAATAAGGATGCAAGAAATTCTTTACAGAAAATGGCACTGGAAAATCAGCCACATTCATTTGTTAATTTGCTTGTTCATTTATTTATTCTTCCAGCCAACAACAACAACAGAAATGTTTTTTAAATCCCTATTATATACCAGACAAGGAAACCAAGGTATCTCTGGCATATCAGCATATTCTTTTTGTTTCTTTCTGGAACTAATGTCACTTTCTCATGGGGTGTGTGTGTTTCTGTCTGCTTCTTTCCATATTTCTTTTTCAGTTCTTGGACTTGTCTTTCTCTCTTTGCATGAAGTTTCAGCCTTGGCTTCCACTGTTAAATGACCTAGTCTTTGGGATTTCTTTGTACTCTCTCTCTGAGAGAGAAAATCTTACTGACTCACTTCATCCTTTGGTGCTGCCTGTATTATCCGACTTTGTTAGGTTTATGCATTGACTGTTCAGTCCCTCTTTCTACCAGGTAGCCTCATCAAAATAGCTGTTGCCAAGAGGATGAGGGATATTATTCACCTAGTATTAAATAGGAGGTTTGATATCTCATCGTGGTTTTGATTTGCATTACCAGAGTGAAAGTGGGTGGTGGGATGGGTAAAATAGGTGAAGGGGATTAAGAGTACACTTATCTTGATGAGCACTGAGTAATATATGGAATTGTTGATGCACTATATTGTACACCTGAAATTAATATAGTACTGTATGTTAACTATGCTGGAATTAAAATAAAAAAAATAAAGATAATGAATAAGAGGTTTGAGCCTTAAGTGCTATGAATGAGACAGGAAACATGGATTAGTGCCCAATACAATGTTACCAGAAAATTAGGTAGTAAATTTTTCTATATTGAGGGAGAACTCCCTCAATCTTTTTTAATGCTACAAGTGATATTTTTCTACTTTATTCACAATCTCCAATTCATAGAAGATTTTACTTCCAAAATATTTTCAACTATGTTCCTCAAACCTCTGTACTTACTTCTCTAGATCAGTTTCTCTTAAATGCTCTTTCTTCAGTAGCTCTCTTGGGTCACAGAAATGGCTTGAGTTTTCTGTCTCCAGTTTTGTCCCTTCAAATTTGTTCTTTCCCCTGTAGCCTGAGTGATCTACCTAAAATACAGATCTTACTATGTCATTTTCTGGTTTGAAAACTTTCCCATAACAATTAAGAACAGGATCCTTCGCACGACAGGCATGACCTCCAGTCTTCCCATCACACTTAACATTACAAGTAATAAGTTGCTTGTAATTCCTTAATACACCATGTTGCTTCCCATTTTCATGCCTTTATTTATGTTGTTTCCTTTGCCTGCAATGCACCTTACCTTCTTTTATAAAAAGCTGTTAGAGAGAGAAAAATAATAGTTTATTATTATTTACTCCATATTTACCACTTCTGATTCTCTTTATTCCTTCTTGAAGATCCATCTGGTGTCATTTCACTTCGTGTGAAGAACTATAGTATTTTTTGTAGTTCAGGCCTCCTGATGATAAAATTGCACAGGTCTCCTGTTGACAACTTTGCATGGTTTTCTTTTATTTGAAAATGTCTTTGTTTCACTTCATTATTGACATTGCTGGAAAAGGATTCTGAGCTAATGGTTTTTCCTTTCAGCACTTTAAAGTTGTTGTTCCAGGGACTTTCAGGGAAGATGGTGGAATAGGAAGATCCTCCGCTCACCTCATCCCATGGATACAACTAGATGACACCCACACCAGTGTAAATAACTCAGAAAATGAATAGAAGACCGGCGGAACAGGCTCTCCACAGCTGACTGTAGAGAAGAGGCCATTTTGAGTAGGGAAGACAGAGATGTGATGGGGAGCTAAACGGACCCATGGGACTATCCATGGGAGAGAGGGATGCAGTAGATGCAGATGACCAGACCAGACCCTGATGCAAAGTACCTCAGGTGTGAGGAACCCCCATGAAAACCAGAGGGGCATAATTTCGTGAGTTCTTATCAGTGAGGCTTAACACCTAGAACTTTAAAAATCAGCAGACTCTGCTCTAGGAGAGCCTGGAAGACAAGGGAGTCCTTGCCCTTAAAGAGACAGCACAACAAACATGCCAGGGAGATAGAGCATAGAAGCTACAGTTTGAAAAATTCCAGGGGTATACAGGAGAGAGATTTGTTTACTAATCTCAGAGCATATGCTGAAGGAACAGGGATCCCTGGGAAACTTCTCCAAGAGCAAGAGGGTTAGTGCACATCATTTCCTTCCCCTACCCTTAGCCTAGATACATGGACACCGACGGGAACCAGTGCAGCACAGCATTCTCCACGTAACTTGCTAATCGTGTACCCCACCCCTGCATGCCACTGTGGATCTGCTTCTTCCAATCCAGACCACTTGGGCAGGAATTTTGGGCCACTGCCATTCCCCTCCTGAAGTGGACCTGCATGGGCCTTGCTGGCACCCAATGCCCCACCTGCATGTCCTCCTGTGGACACACCCTCACCAGGCCTGTGGCAAATTTTCTAAAGCAGGTCCAGGTCCCCTCCCACAACCAACCTGCAAAAACATTGCTAACACCGAATGCCCCACTCCCACATTCTCCTGCAGACCTACCTTGTCCAATAAGCCCTTGGTCGGAGCCCATTGAAAGAGGA
The DNA here is from genome assembly GCF_009762305.2 of Zalophus californianus. Taxonomy (NCBI): domain Eukaryota; kingdom Metazoa; phylum Chordata; class Mammalia; order Carnivora; family Otariidae; genus Zalophus; species Zalophus californianus. The sequence goes on from NC_045600.1 coordinate 97,188,731, forward strand.
GCCAGAAGTCTGGCAGTGTGCAAGCAGCCCCAGCAGGAGACAGCAACACTCAAAAATCACTCCTGCCTTGGAGACAGGAGAAGATAACCACATACACCAGTCTGCAGCACCAGCAGCGAGCTGGGGGCAGATATCTGGTCTGACTCCAGGCCCTGCTCACCAACAAAACTTCCCAGGGGAAAACAAAGGGAAAGAGTCCTGCCATTTGGGGCTACTGCATTTCAGGTAAATGCCTGATATGACTCACCTCAAGCCCAAGGCAGCCCAGGACTGGCCCAGTAACAACACAGGGACCAAACCCTGCCCACAATAGACAAAGAGAGTCATTGCAGATGACTGGACTGAAGGCAGAAGCAGCTCAACAACAACAGAAGGGTGCACATAACACGCATAGGAGACACACCTGAAGTGCCAGGTTCTGGTAAACAGTGGACCTTGCATGGCACGCTCTTCAGGACCTCTTCTTCATACTACTACTACCTCAAACTACTACATACCACTACTGTCAAGAGCAAGAGACATACATAGCTGACTTTCCTAACACATAGAAACAGACACAGAGAGGCAAAACGAAAGACAGAGGAATATGTCCCAAATGAAAGAACAGGACAAAAATCACAGCAAGAGCTAAATGAAAGAGAGATAAATAATATACCTGAAAAAGAATTTAAAGCAATGGTCATAAAGATACTCACTGGACTTGAGAAAAGTGGAGGGCCTCTGTGAGACTCCTAACAAAAAGATAGAAAACATAAAAAAGAAGCAATGAGATGAAAAACTCAATAATTGAAATTAAAAATACACTAGAGGGAATAAATAGTAGATTAGAGGAAACAGAAGAATGGATCAGTGACCTAAAGGACAGAGTAATGGAAAACAATCAAGCTGAGAAGGAGAGAGAAGAAAAATAGTAAAAAATGGAAATAGACTTAGTGAATTTAGCTATACTAGTAGGTACAATAACATCTATATTATAGGGATCCAAGAAGGAGAGGAGAGAGAAAGGGGGGCAGAAAATGTATTTGAAGAAATAATAGCTGAAAACTTCCCAAATCTGGAGAAGGAAACAGAAACCCAGATTAAGGAGGCCCAGAGAGCTCCCCCCAAAAAATCAACCCAGGAATTCTACACCAAAACAAAACAAAACAAAAATAAATAAATAATAAAAATAAAATAAAATGGCAAAAAGCAGTAACAAAGAGAGAATTTGAAGAACAGCAAGAGGAGAAAACAGATACAAGGGAAACCCCATAAGGCAATCAGCGGATTTTTCAGCAGAATCTTTGCAGGCCAGAAGACAGTGGCATGATATATTCAAAGTGGTGAAAGGAAAAAATCTGCAACCAACACTCTATCCAGCAAGGCTATCATTCAGAATAGAAGGAGAAATAGAGTTTCCCCGACAAACAAAGTTAAAGGAATTCATGACCACTAAACCAAGCCTACAAGAAATGTTAAAGGGGATTCCGAACTGCAAGATAAGATCATAAGTTGGAGTAAGAAAGGTAGGAAGCACAAAAGCAGAAAAAGTAACTGTATTTATACAAGTCAATCAAGGGATTCACAAAATAAAAGGATGTAAAGTATGACACCATATACCTAAAACATGGAAGGGAGAGGAGTGAAGAATGAGTTCAAATTTAAACAATCACCAACTATAGACTGCTGTATGCAGAAAATATTATATACAAACCTAATGGTAACCACAAATCAAAAACTGGTGATATATTTCCCAAAAATAAAGAGAAAGGAATGCAGGTATATCATTAAAGAAAGCCAGCAAACCATGAGAGAAAAGAGCAAGAGAAGAAAGGAATAGGGAGTAACTATGAAGACCACGACAAAACAAGAAACAAAAAGGCAATAAGTACATACGAATAAATAATTACTTTGAATGTAAATGGACTAAATGCTCCAATCCAAAGACATAGGGTGACAGAATAGATAAGAAAGCAAATTCCATCTATATGCTGCCTAGAGACTCATTTTGGAACTAAAGACACCTGCATATTGAAAGTGAAGGGATGGAAAAGCATTTATGATGCAAATGGAAGTGAAAAGAAAGCAGGGTAGCAATATTTATATCCAATAAAATAGACTTTAAAACAAAGACTGTAACAGGAGACAAAGAAAGGTACTATATAATCATAAAGGGGATAACCCAACAAGAAGATATAGCAATTGTAAATACTTATGCATCAAACAGGGGTGCACCTTTATACATAAAGCAGTTTTTAACAAGCACAGAGAAGTAATTGATAGTAATACAGTAATAGTAGAGGACTTTAACACCCCACTTACATCAATGGATACATCATCCAAACTGAAAATCAAGAAGGAAATAGTGGCTTTGAATGACACATTGGACCAGATAGATCTAACAGGTATATTCAGAACATTCCATCCTAAGTCACCAGAATACACATTCTTTTCAAGGGCACATGGAACATTCTCCAGAATAGATTACATATTAGGCTACAAAACAAGTCTCAACAAATTCACAAAGAGTGAAGTCATGCATGCATCTTTTCCAACCACAGTGCTATGAACTAGAAATCAACTACAAGAAAAAAATCTGAAAAGAGCACAAACACATGGAGGTTAAACAACATGCTACTAAGAATGGATCAAACAAGAAATGGGTCAAACAAGAAATCAAAGAGGAAATAAAAAAAATACACAGAGACAAATGAAAGTGAAAACACAATGATCCAAAATCTTTGGGATGCAGCAAAAGTGGTTCTAAGAGGGAAGTTTATAGCAATACAGAATACCTCAGGAAGCAAGAAAAATCTCAAATATATAAGCTAATCTTACACTTAAAAGAGTTAGAAAACAAACAAAATCAAAAATCAACAGAAGGAAGGAAATAATAAAAATTAGAGCAGAAATAACAAAATAGAAAATAAAAAACCAATGGCTCAGTTCAGTAAAACTAGGAGATGGTTTTTTGAAAAGATCAACAAAATCCATAAGCCTGTAGTCAGACTCATCCAAAAAAGGGGAAAGAGGACTCAAATAAAATCAGAAAAGAAAGAGCTGAAATAACAACTGAAACAACCGAAATACAAAGGATTATAAAAGATCATTATGAAAAATTATATGCCAACAAGCTGGACAACCTGAAGAAATGGATAAATTTCTAAAACCATATAACCTCCCAAAATGGAATCAGGAAGAAATAGAAAATTTGAGCAGACCGATTTCCAGCAATGAAATTTAATCAGGAAAAAACAACAACAATAACAACAACTCCCAACAAACAGGACCAGAGGTCTTCACAGGTGAATTCTACCAAACATTTAAAGAAGAGTTAATATCTGTTCTTCCCAAACTATTCTGAAAAATAAGGAAAGAGTAAGGCAAGCTTCCAATTCCATTCTATGAGGCCAGCATTACTCTGATACCAAATCCAGATAAAGACATTACAAAAAAGAGAATTATATACCAATATCACTGATGAACATACATAGAAAAATCCTCACCAAAATACTAGCAAACTGAATACAACAATACATTTAAAAAATCATTCACCATAATCAAATGAGATTTATTCTGGGAGTACAAGTGTGGTTCAATATTTGCAACTCAATCAACGTGATACATCACATCAATAAGAGAAAGGATAAAAACCACAAAATCCTTTCAATAGATGCATAAAAAGCATTTGACAAAGCACAACATCCATTCATGATAAAAACCCTCAACAAAGTAGGTTTAGAGGGAACATGCCTCAGTATAATAAAGGCCTTATATGAAAAACACACGGCAAACATCATGCTTGGTGGTAAAAAACCGAGAGCTTTTCCCCTAAGGTCAGGAACAAGACAAGGATGTCCACCCTTATCACTTTTATTTAACATTGTACTGGAAATTCTAGCCACAGCAATCACACAAGAAAAAGAAAAGGCATCCAAACTGGTAAGGAAGAAGTAAAACTTGCAGTATTTGCAGATGACAAGATACTATATGTAGAAAACCCTAAAAACTCCACCAAAACACTACTGGAACTGATAAATGAATTCAGTAATGTGGCAGTATACAAAATGAATATACAGACATCTGTTGCATTTCTATACACTAATAATGAAGTAGCAGAAACAGATATTAAGAAGACAGTCCCATTTACAATTGTGCCAAAAACAATAAGGTACCCAGGAATAAACTTAACCAAAGAGGTGAAAGCACTGTACTCTGAAAACTATAAAATATTGATGAAAGAAAAGATGACACAAACAAATGGAAAAATATTCCATGTTCATGGGTTGGAAGGATAAATATTGCTAAAATGTCCATAGTACCCAAAGCAATCAACAGATTTAATGTAATTTCCATCAATATAGCAACAGCATTTTTCACAGAATTAGAACATATAATCCTAAAATTTGTATGGAATCACAAAAGACCATGAATAGCCAAAGCAATCTTGAAAAAGAACAGAACTGGAGGTATCACAACCCCAGATTTCAACATATTCTAACAAGCTGTAGTAAATCAAAACAGTATGGTACTGGCACAAACATAGACATACAAATCAATGGAACAGAATAGAGAGCCCAGAAATAAACCCTCAATTATATGGTCATTTAATCTTCAACAAAGGAGGAAAGAATATACAATGGGAAAAAGACAGTGTCTTCAACAAATGGTGCTGGAAAAACTGGACAGCTAAATGCAAAATGAAACTGGACCACTTTCTCACACCATACACAAAAATAAACTCAGAGTGGATTAAGGACCTAAATGTGAGACCTGAAACCATGGAAATCCTAGAAGAGAGCACAGGCAATAATTTCTCTGACATTGGCCATAGCAACATCTTTCTAAATATGTCTCCTGAGGTAAGGGAAACAATAACAAAAATAAACTATTGGGACTTCATCAAAATAAAAAGCTTCTGCACAGTGAGGGGAACAATCAACAAAACTAAAAGGCAGCCTATGGAATGGGAGGACACACTTGCAAATGACATATTGGATAAAGGGCTAGTGTCCAAAGTATATAAAGAACTTATAAAACTCAACACACAAAAAAACAATCTATAAATGGGCAGAAGACATGTGCAGATATTTCTCCAAAGAAGACATACAGATGGCCAACAGACACATGAAAAGATGTTCAACATCACTCATCATCAGGGAAATGCAAATCAAAACTACAGTGAGATACCACCTCACACCTGTCAGAATGGCTAAAATTGACAACATAGTAAACAACAGGTGTTGGAGAGGATGTGGAAAAAGGGGAACCCTCTTGCAGTGTTGGTGGGAATGCAAACAAGTACAGGCACTCTGAAAAACACTATGGAGTTTCCTCCAAAGGATAAAAATAGAACTATCCTGTAATCCAGCAATTGCATTACTAGGTATTTACCCAAAGAATACAAAAGTGCTAATTCAAAGGGATACAACCACCCTGATGTCTACAGCAGGTTTATGTACAATATCTACATTAGCCAAATTATGGAAACAACCCAAGTGTCCATCGACCGATGAATGGATGAAGAAGATATGGTGTGTATATATATATATATATATGACAGTGCCTTCAACAAATGGTGCTGGAAAAACTGGACAGGTAAATGCAAAATGAAACTGGACCACTTTCTCACACCATACACAAAAATAAACTCAGAGTGGATTAAGGACCTAAATGAAACCATGGAAATCCTAGAAGAGAGCACAGGCAATAATTTCTCTGACATTGGCCATAGCAACATCTTTCTAAATATGTCTCCTGGTAATAATATATATATATACAATATTACTCAGCTATACAAAAGAATGAAATCCTGCCATTGGCAATGACATGGATGGAACTAGAGAGTTTTTTTTTTTTAAACTTAAATTCAAGTTAGTTGATATATAGTGTAGTATTGGTTTCAGGAGTAGAATTTAGTGATTCATCACTTACATATAACCCCCAGTGCTCATTCCAACAAGTGCCCTCCTTAATGTCTATCACCCATTTAGCCCATCTCCCATCCACCTCCCCTCCAGCTCTTTTCAAGAGATTTTGTTGCTCATGCTTTAGGTGTCATGTCAAAATAATCATTACTAAGACCTATGTCAAAGAGCTTTATTCTTATGTTTTCTTCCAGGAGTTTCATGATTTCAAGTTTTAAGTCTTTAATCCACTTTGAGTTAATTTTTGTGAGTGGTTTAAGATATGGGTCCAGTTTCTTTCTTTAATATATGAATATCTAATTACTCTAGCACCATTTATTGAAAAAACTGTCTTTTCTACATCGAGTATTCTTGGCTCCCTTGTCAACTATTAGTTGACTGTATATGCTTGGATTTATCACTGGTCTCTTGATTCTGTTCCATTTGTCTATATGTCTGTTTTTATACTTGTATCATACTGTTTCAATAACCACAGTTTTATACTATAGCTATCAAATTTGAAATCAGGAAATGTGATGCCTCCTACTTTGCTCTTCTTTCTCAAGATTTATTGGGTTATTCAGGGTCTTTTTGTGGTTTCATATAAATTTTAGAAGTGTTTTTCCCATGTCTGTAAAAAATGCCATTAGAATCTTGATAGGGATTGAATTCAATTTGTAGATAGATTTTGGTAGTATTTACATTTTAACAATATTACTTCTAATACTTGAACACACAATATTTTTTTTCATTTATTTGTGTCTTCTTTGATTTCTTTCATCCATGCCTTATAGTTTCCTGAGTAGAGATCTTTAATCTTCTCAATTCAATTTATTCCTGAGTATTTTATTGTTTTTGATGATATCATAGTAAATGGAATTGATTATTTCTTTTTCCAAAAACTGTTAATGTATAGAATCATTAATGATTTTTGAATGTTAATCTTGTATCCTACTGAATTCACTTTACTTAACTCATTGATTAGATCTAACAGGTTTTTGGTGGAGTCTAGGATTTTCTAAATATAAAATCATATCATGTGCAAATAGAGATAATTTTACCTTTCCAATTCTGATGCCTTTTATTTATTTTCTTGCCTTATTGCTCTGGCTAGGATTTATATCACTGTGTTGAATAGGAGTGGTGAGAGTGGGTTCCTGTTTGTAGAGTAAAAGCTTTCATCCTCTCACCAGTGAGTATGATGTTAGCTGTGGGCCAAGGTGTCATAGATGGCCTTCATTATGTTGAGATATGTTCCTCTGTGCCTGATTTGTTGAGTTTTTATACATGAACAGATGTTGAATTTTGTCAAATGCTTTTTCTGCATCTATCAAGGTGGTCATGTGATTCTTTTGTTTTCTTTATGTGATGTATCACATTGATTAATTTGCATATGCCGAACCATCCTTATATCCCAGGGATAAATTTCTCTTGAGCATGTGCTGCTGAATTCAGTTTGCTAGTATTTTATTGAGAAGTTTTACATCTATATTCATGAGGTATATTGGTTTGTAGTTTTCTTTTCTAGTAGTGTCCTTTTCTGGTTTTGGTATCAAGCCAATGCTGGCCTTCTAAAATGAGTTTGGAAGTGTTCTTTTTGATTTTTTCAAAGAGTTTGAGAAGGATTGGTGTTAGTTCTTTTTTAAGTGTTTGGTAAATTCACCAGTGAAGCCATCTGATCCTCAGCTTTTCTTTGTTCTGATATTTTGATTACTGATTTAATATTTTTACTATTAATTGGTCTTTTCATTTTTTAAAATTTCTTCCTGGTTCAATCTTGGTAAGTTGTATGTTTCAAATAATCTTTCCATTTTTTTCTAGGTTATCTGGTTTGTTGGTATGTAGTTCTTTATAGTAACCTCTTATGATCCTTTGTATTACTGTGGTATCAGTTGTAAAGTCTCCTTTTTCATTTACAATTTTACTAATTTGGTTCCCTTTTTTCCTTGTTTAGTTTATATAAGGGTTGGTCAATTTTATTTATCTTTTTAAAGAACCAATTCCTAGTTTGGTTTAATGTTTCCTGTTGTTTTTCTGTTCTCTACTTCATTTATTTTTGGTTTATTCTTTTTTTTTTCCTATGGGTTTTTTTTTTTATTTTTTATTGTTATGTTAATCACCATATATTACATAATTTGTTTTGGTGTAGTGTTCCATGATTCATTATTTGTTCATAACACCCAGTGCTCCATGCAGAATGTGCATGGCTTTAATACCCATCACCAGGCTAACCCATCCCCCTACCCTCCTCCCCTCTAGAAACCTCAGTTTGTTTTTCAGAGTCCATCATCTCTCCTGGTTCGTCTCCCCCTCTGATTTACTCCCCTTCATTCTTCCTCTCCTGCTATCTTCTTCTTTTTCTTTTTTCTTAAAATATGTTGCGTTATTTGTTTCAGAAGTACAGATCTGTGATTCAACAGTCTTTCACAATTCACAGCGCTCACCATAGCACATATCTTCCCCAATGTCTATCACCCAGCCACCCCATCCCTCCCACCCCCGACCACTCCAGCAACCCTCAGTTTGTTCCTGAGATTAAGAATTCCTCATATCAGTGAGGTCATATGATACATGTCTTTCTCTGATTGACTTATTTCACTCAGCATAACACCCTCCAGTTCCATCCACGTCGTTGCAAATGGCAAGATCTCATTCCTTTTGATGGCTGTATAATATTCCATTGTGTATATATACCACTTCTTCTTTATCCATTCATCTGTTGATGGACATCTTGGCTCTTTCCACAGTTTGGCTATGGTGGACATTGCTGCTATAAACATTGGGGTGCACGTACCCCTTCGGGTCCCTACATTTGTATCTTTGGGGTAAATACCCAGTAGTACAATTGCTGGATCGAACGGTAGCTCTAATTTCAACTGTTTGAGGAACCTCCATACTGTTTTCCAGAGGGTTTGCACCAGCTTGCATTCCCACCAACAGTGTAGGAGGGTTCCCCTTTCTCCACATCCCCGCCAACATCTGTCGTTCCCTGACTTGTTAATTTTAGCCATTCTGACGGGTGTGAGGTGGTATCTCATTGAGGTTTTGATTTGGATTTCCCTGATGCCGAGCGATGTTGAGCACTTTTTCATGTGCCTGTTGGCCATTTGGATGTCTTCTTTGGAAAAATGTCTGTTCATGTCTTCTGCCCATTTCTTGATTGGATTATTTGTTCTTTGGGTGTTGAGTTTGATAAGTTCTTTATAGATTTTGGATACTAGCCCTTTATCTGATATGTCATTTGCAAATATTTTCTCCCATTCTGTCGGTTGTCTTTTGGTTTTGTGGACTGTTTCTTTTGCTATGCAAAAGCTTTTTATCTTGATGAAATCCCAATAGTTCATTTTTGCCCTGGCTTCCTGTGCCTTTGGTGATGTTTCTAGGAAGAAGTTGCTGTGGCTGAGGTCGAAGAGGTTGCTACCTGTGTTCTCCTTTAGGATTTGGATGGACTCCTGTCTCACGTTTAGGTCTTTCAACCATTTGGAGTCTATTTTTGTGTGTGGTGTAAGGAAATGGTCCAGTTTCCTTCTTCTGCATGTGGCTGTCCAATTTTCCCAACACCATTTGTTGAAGAGACTGTCTTTTTTCCATTGGACATTCTTTCCTGCTTTGTCAAAGATAAGTTGACCATAGAGTTGAGGGTCCATTTCTGGGCTCTCGATTCTGTTCCATTGATCTATGTGTCTGTTTTTGTGCCAGTACCATACTGTCTTGATGATGACAGCTTTGTAATAGAGCTGGAAGTCCGGAATTGGGATGCCGCCAGCTTTGCTTTTCTTTTTCAATATTCCTCTGGCTATTCTGGGTCTCTTCTGGTTCCATACAAATTTTAGGATTATTTGTTCCATTTCTTTGAAAAAAGTGGATGGTATTTTGATGGGGATTGCATTGAATGTGTAGATTGCTCTAGGTAGCATTGACATCTTCACAATGTTGGTTCTTCCAATCCATGAGCATGGAACGTTTTTCCATTTCTTTGTGTCTTCTTCAATTTCTTTCATGAGTATTTTATAGTTTTCTGAGTACAGATCCTTTGCCTCTTTGGTTAAATTTATTCCTAGGTATCTTATGGTTTTGGGTGCAATTGTAAATGGGATCGACTCCTTGATTTGTCTCTCTTCTGTCTTGTTGTTGGTGTATAGGAATGCCACTGATTTCTGTGCATTGATTTTATATCCTGCTACTTGACTGAATTCCTGTATGAGTTCTAGCAGTTTTGGGGTGGAGTCTTTATTATTCTTTATTATATTATTTCCTCTACTAACTTTGGGCTCAGTTTGTTCTTCTTTTTCTAGTTCCTTAAGGCATAGAATTAGGTTGTTTGGTATTTTCTTTCCTTCTTAATGTAGATGTTTATTGCTATAAAATTCCCTCATGGAACTGCTTTTGCTGTATCCCACAAGTTCTGGTTTGTTGTGTTTCAATTGTCCTTTGTCTCAAGAAAATTTATTTTGCCCTTGATTTCTTCTTTCATCTATTGGTTGTTCAAGAGAGTGTTAAGACGCAACTGGGTGGCTCAGTCAGTTAAACATCTGCCTTTGGCTCAGGTCATGATCCAAGTGTCCTGGGATTGAGCCCCATGTCAGGCTCCCTATTCAGCAGGGAGTCTGCTTCTCCCTCTGCCCACCACTCCCCACCCCCTGCACTTGTGCTTTCTCTCTGTGTTTCAAATAAATAAATAAAATCTTTTTTTTTAAAAGAGAGTTTTTTAATTTCCATGTTTTTGTGAATTTTCTAGTTTTCCTCATTACTGATTTCTAGTTTTATGCCACTGTTGTCAGAGAAGATACTTGGATGATTTCAGTCATCTTCAATTTGCTAAAGCTTGTTATGTGACCTAACAGATGGTCTATCCTAGGAAACATTCCATCCGTGCCTGAGATGAATGTGTATTGTGCTGTACAAACTGTATGTCTCTTAGGTCAATTTGGTCTATAGTATTTTCTTATTGTTTCTGTGTCTGGATGATCTATCTGCTGTTGAGAGTGGGGTGTTTAAGACCCCAACTTTTTTTTTTTTTTGTTAACATATCATGTATTATCTGTTTCAGGGCTCTGGTCTGTGATTCATCAGTCTTACACAATTCACAGCACTCACCATAGTACACACTCTCCCCAGTGTCTATCACCCAGCCACCCTCCTATGCCCCTCCACTCCAGCAACCCTCAGTTTGTTTCCTGAGATTAAGAGTCTTTTATGGTTTGTCTCCCTCTCTGGTTTCGTCTTATTTCATTTTTCCCTCCTTTCCCCTATGATCCTCTGTTGCTTCTCAAATTCCTCATATCAGTGAAATCATATGATACTTGTCTTTCTCTGATTGACTTATTTCGCTTAGCCTAATACCCTCTAGTTCCATTCACATCGTTGCAGATGGAAGATTTCATTTTTTTGATGGCTGCATAATATTCCATTGTATATATATATACCACATCTTCTTTATCCATTCATCTGTTGATGGACATCTAGGCTCTTTCCATAGTTTGGCTATTGTGGACATTGTTGCTCTAAACATTGGGGTGCATGTGCCCCTTTGGATCACTACATTTGTATCTTTGGGGTAAATACCCAGTAGTGCAATTGCTGGGTTGTAGGGTAGCTCTATTTTCAACTTTTTGAGGAACCTCCATACTGTTTTCCAGAGTAGCTACACCAGCTTGCATACCCACCAACAGTGTAGGAGGGTTTCCCTTTCTCCACATCCTCACCAACATCTGTCGTTTCCTGACTTGTTAATTTTAGCCATTCTGACTAGTGTGAGGTGGTATCTCATTGAGGTTTTGATTTGTACTTCCCTGATGCCAAGTGATGTTGAGCACTTTTTCATGTGTCTGTTGGCCATTTCCATGTCTTCTTTGCAGAAATGTCTGTTCATGTCTTCTACCCATTTCTTGATTGGATTATTTGTTCTTTGAAGACCCCAACTATTATTGTATTACTGTTTATTTCTCTTTTTGTTCTGTTAGTTTTTGCTTTATATATTTAGATATTCAAATGTTGGGCACATACATATTTACAATTGTTATGCCTTCTTGATGTATTGACCCTTTAATCATTATATAATGACCTTCTTTGTATCTTTACCATTTTAGTTTAAAGTCTATTTTGTCTGATATAAGTATAGCTACCTCTGCCATTTTTTGTTTCTTCTCTTCTTCCTCTTCTCTTCCTCTTCCTTCCTGCCCCCCCCACCCCGTTCTCCTTCCGCTCCTCTTCCTCCTCCTCCCTCTCTTCCTCCCTCTTTCCTTCTCCTTCTTCTTCTTTTCTTGGCTACCATTTATTGTCTTTTTCCATCCCTTCACTCTTAGTCTATGTGTGTTTCTAAGGCTACAATAAGCCTCTTACAGGCTGCATATTTTGGATATTGTTTTTTTTTTTTTAATCCATTCAACTGTTCTGTGTCTTTCAATTGGATAATTCAATCTGTTTATGTTTAAAATAACTGTTGATTTCTAATGGCATTTTGTTAATTGTCTTCTGGTTATTTTATAGATTAATTGTTCTTTTTTCTTATCCTGCTGTCTTTTCATGTGTTTTGATGTCATTCAGTATGGGTATGCTTTGACTTCTTTTTCATGTTCTTTTATATAATTACTATGATTTTCATTGTGGTTACTGTGAGGTTTCCATAAAATATCTTAAACTTTTAACACCCTATTTTCAACTAATACAAATTTAACTTCAATAGTATTTGTAAACTGTACACTTTTACTTCTACCCCTCTCATCTTAGGTTATTGTTGTTACAATTTACATATTTTTTAAAAGATTTACTTATTTATTTGAGAGAGAGAGTATGCAAGTGGGGGGAGGGGCAGAGGGAGAGAATCTTCAAGCAGACTCCCCACTGAGCATGGAGCCTGATGTGGGGTTTGATCCCGCAACCCATGAGATCATGACCTGAGCCAAAACCAAGAGTTGGATACTTAACCAACTGAGCCCTCCAGGTGTCCCAAAATTTACATTTTTTTATATTGTGTAAATAACAGATTATTTATTTATTGTGGGTGTTTTTACTACATTAACTTAGAAAAATTTTAAACTAGAGTTGTAAATAAATTATGCACCACTCTTACCATATTGCAAAATCTAATTATGACTATATATTTATCATTACCAGTGATAATTTTGCTACCTTTTTGTGTTTTTATAATGTTAATTAGCATTCTTTTACTTACTCAAAGAACTCCCTTTAGTGTTTCTTATATGGCAGGTTTGGTGGTAATGTACATCATCAGCTTTTGTTTGTTTGGGAAAGTCTAATCCCTCCTTTGTTTCTGAAGGAAAGTTTCTCTGGATATAGAATTCTTGGTTGACAGTTTTTTTCTTTCTTTTTTTTTTAAGATTTGATTTATTTGTCAGAGAGATAGGGAGAGAGAGAGAGAGAGCACAAGCAGGGGGAGCAGCAGGCAGAGGGAGAGGGAGAAGCAGGCTCCCCACTGAGCAGGGAGTCCAATGTGGGACTCAATCCCAGGACACTGAGATCATGACTTGAGCCAAAGGCAGGCGCTTAGCCATCTGAGCCACCCAGGTGTCCCAACAGTTATTGTCTTTCAATATTTTGAATATGTCATCTGATTCTCTTCTGGTCTGAAAAATTTCTATTGAGAAATGTGCCAATAATCTTATGGGGGTTCCCTTGAATGTGACTTCTCTTTCTTCTCTCCCTGCTCTTAAATTTTTTTTCTTTGTCTTTTACTTTTTATATTTTAATTTTAAAGTGTCTTGGTGTAGTCCTACTGGGGTTCAACCTATTTGGGATTTTTTTGGGCTTCATGGATCTGGATGTCTCTTTCCCTAGATTTGGTAAGTTCTCAGCCATTATTGCTGTAAATATACCTTCTGTCCCTTTCTCTTTCTCTTCCCTTTCTGGAATTCCCATAATGTGAATACTGTTTCTTTTCATTGTGCCTCATAATTCCTATAAGCTTTCATCATTCTTTTTCTTTTTCTTTCCTTTTCTTTCTTTCTTTCTTTCTTTCTTTCTTTCGTTATTTCTTTCTTTCTTTCTTTCTTTCTTTCTTTCTTTATTTCTTTCTCTTTCTTTCTTTCTTTCTTTCTTTCTTTCTTTCTTTCTTTCTTTCTTTCTTTCTTTTCTTTCTTTCTTTCTTTTCTTTCTTTCTTTTCTTCTTCTTCTTCTTCTTCTTCTTCTTCTTCTTCTTCCATCCTTCCTTCCTTCCTTCCTTCCTTCCTTCCATCCTTCCTTCCTTCCTTCCTTCTTTCCTTCTTTCCTTCCTTCCTTTTCTGCTCTGGATAGTTTCCAATTTCCCATCCTCTATGTTGCTGATTCTTTCTTTGCATGGCCCAGTCTACCTTTGTACCTCCAGTGAATTCCTCAATTCATTTGTTTCATTTTTCAAATTTAGAATTTTGGTTTGTTGTTGTTTTTATGTTTGATAGTTGCTATTTCTTTGTCAAACTGCCTATTTTGTTTATGCATTGTTTTTCTAACTTTGTTTAGTTGTTTGTTTTCTTGTATTTCACTAAACATCCTTTAGAGGATGATTCTGAATTATTTGCCTGATAGTTGATATATTTCCATTTCTTTAGGTCAGTATATGGAGCTTTAATAGTTTCCTTTGGTGTTTTCCTATTTACTTGATTTTTCATGATCCTTGATTCCTTATTTTGGCATCTGTGCTTTTAAAAAATGGGGTTGTTCTTCCAGACTTTACAGGTTTGCTTTGGCAGAAACAGTTCTTCACCAGTCAGCTCAGTTTGGGCTTCTGGGTATAGCTGCTGGTAATGTGTTTGGGTAGGTTGTCCGATATTACGGTATAATTTTTATGGTCTAATTTTGGGTGAGGCAACTATTTGAGCTCTGAGAACAGGGATGGGGGGCTGTGCCACTGGTAAGAACTGTTGTATAAAACTGCTGTCTTGGTTCCCTGCCCAAGTGTGTCTGTAATATGGGTTCTGCTGTTGTCTGAATAATCCGGTCAGGCCAAGTAGATGATTAGGGCTGTGTACTCTATTAAGTGATAGGTGGGGATATGAATTAGCTTTCCCACCCTGGCATGACAGCAGGCCAGGGCCCAGGACCCAGGGCCTGTATAACTCATTGTTTGGGGTCTAAATCAGGCCAGAGTGTGTACTTTATTTCCTGGTCAGCCACCCTGAACCTTGGTTATGAATTAATGCCTCTGCCTGTGCCCAGCATTTGAACTTTCCATGCCTGGCTGGCTCTGTCCTAGGGGTAATCAGCTTTTCCTACCCAATTCTTGGCTTAAGTGCTATTGGGCTAGACAGTTTCCATGAATTGTCACTAGCCCTTCTGCTTAGATGGGGCTAGAAAGTACTCTGCACGGTGGGTGGGGCTGTGACTCTGTATCTTGCCTGTATGTCACCAAAGGGGGCTCTAAAACCAGCAAAATACCTCATCTGAGGATTCAAATCAAGATCTGCACTCCACTGAGTTCCCTGGTCAGAGTACACCCCCAAATTGGTTTTGCAGGTTAACAAGGGCACTGATTGGAATTACTACTTGGCCACTGCAGGTATGAACTCAGTCTGGCAGGATCAGTACGCTAGCTATTGCAAGCCCCTCCCTTCTTCTCTGTCACAACCAGATTCCGTTTGGCTACCCCCACAAATTCTCCTGCAGTCCACATGGAGTGGGATTAGAGTAGGGGCTCCTGCAATGTTGGGACACTGTTTGTCTCTCCTGGGTTCTCTTTTCCCACTGGAGGAACCAGAGGGTCAGGGGAGACCTCTCTGCATGGTGCTGCACTGGCCTGGGGGAGGGGCATGTGGTCAGTGTATTGGTACTTCTCTTACTCTCCTAGGGCAGTCTGTACAATGGGGTGCTTCAGCCTCATCCTGTGTTCTAGGATTCTCTCAGTGATGTCTTGTCCTTGAGTAGTTGTTAGTTGCTCTTTTTGTGAGGGGGGAAGTCAGGAATAACCTGTGTCACATTTTGGTGACATCCATTGTGTTAATTTTCTTTGACTACATTAAATTTTTTTTCTTTTTCTTTTGTTTTCAGAAATTTGTCTGTGATGTTTAGGAATTATTTTCTTTATATTTATACTGCCTTGTGTTCACTGAGCTTCTTGAAGCTGTAAATTTACTTCTTTCATCAAATTTAGGGAATTTTTAACCATTACTTCTTTACATATTTCTTCCGTCCCATTCTTTTTTTTCTTTTTCGTGATGTCTATTTATTCCCCACACGTTTTCTTGTCACCATGGCTAGCACTCAAGTTAGGACACATCTTGCCAGACATGGGACAGACTGCGGGTGGCTGGCAGTGCCTATCTTCCTACTAGTTACCTACGACATGCACGTACTGCCTCTACCTTGCAGATGGCCCGGACCACCAGGGAACCTCACACGATCCAGATGCCAACACTGGTCCCATTCTAAATCTCCTCTTCTTCTGTGACTTCAATAACTTATATATCACATATATTAGAATGACTGATATTATCCTACAGGGCCCTTGAATCTCTGTTTATATTTTTAATATTTTTCTCTAAATTGTTCATGTTGAATCATTTCTAATGATTAATCTTCAAGTTCACTGATGTTCCTTTGTCATCTTTATTTTGCTATTCAGCCCATCTAATGAATCTTTCAAAATTTCAGTGACAATAGTTAGGATAGCAACTTTAAATTCCTTGTTTGCTAATTCCTACATTTGGGTCATCTCAAGGTCAGTTACCATTGATGGCTTTTATTTTGAGAATAGGTCACATGTTCCTGTTTCTGCATATGTCAAGTAATTCTGGTTTGTACCTTGAACAATGTTAATACTAATGTTGTAGAGATTCTGGATATTATTATATTCCCCCCAAAGAGTTGCTTTAGAATGAAATTAAGTTGGTCAGACTCAAGCTGAAAACTTTGTCTCTTGAGAAACACCTCAGATCTCACAACCATTATTAGCTGAGTTGCTTGAAATCTTCCCATGCATGTGCAAATCACTGGTCAGCTAGAGCTTTGGGTATAATTTATACACAGAATTTTGCGCTCTTCTCTGATGCTCTTTCAAGTTGTTCCAAACTGTTGTCTGGTTCTTTAGACCAGAAAGACTGTGGGTTTTCTATCAGAGTTTTAGCCACTTTGTGCTGTGCCAACTGCAGCTTGCTCTTATGCTAAAAGCTATAATAATGGAAAGCTCACTCTGTGCCACTCCCTATACTCAAGTATAATTTTTTTTCCGTAAATTGTCTGGTGTTGGTCAACATCCAGTTCCTACAGGTGATTTTATTTATTGTATTCAGAGTTTATTGTTATCTGCAGAAGTGTTAGTCCAATAGATTACTCAGCCATACCAGAATTTGAACTCCTTTCTTCTCTTTTTTACCAAAAGAACATCTGTTCATCAGTTAAGAATAGTTAAGACATTAGCTCCTCACAGAACGCCTCTCTTGCTTTCCTCTCCTTCAGGGTGAGAGTTAGTTAGCTACATAAGAGTTGATTAGGTGTCTCTCCTCTGGGCTTTCATAGGAACTTGTGTCAAATTTGTTTACAATACTTATAATGAAGTTACTTAGGTGTATATTTCTTTTTCAACTGACTATAAGAATTTGAGCTCAGGACCCTAATTTATTTATCTTTATATTCCTGTGTGTTGTACAAGATCTGGTGCATAGGCTAACTACTTTTCAAAAATTCTGCATTAATAAGATATATTATGCATCTTATAGCACTGTGGGATACTACATAAATAGATAGAAATAGAGATGTATACACATATACAGTTGACTCTTGAACAACATGGGGACTAGGGATGTCAACTCCCCACACAGTCTAAAATCTGCATGTAACTTCTGACTCCCCCCCGCCGCAAACTTAACTACTAATAGCCTACTATTGACTGGTTGCCTTACTAACACGAGTAGTCATTAAAACATATTTTGTATATTATATGTATTATATATTGTATTTTACAATAAAGTAAGCTAGAGAAAAGAAAATGTTATTAAGAAAATCATAAGGAAGTGAAAATACATTTACAATACTGTACTGTGTGTGTGTGTGTGTGTGTACATATAAAATGGCTTATCGGTACAGAATATTCTGTTTTTCTTATCAACTGTTCTATCTATCTCTCTATGTATCTATACAGTTGGCCCTTGAACAACATGGGTTTGAATGCATGGGTGTAGTTTTACATGGATTATTTTCAATCAATATATTGGAAAAATGTTTAGAGATTTGTGACAAGTTGAAAACTTTCAGACAAACCACATAGGTTTAGAAATATTGAAAAAATTAAGAAAAAGTTAGGCCTGTCATGAATGCATCAAATATATGTAGATGCTAGTTCATTTTATCATTTACTACCATAAAATATACACAAATCTATTATAAGAAGTTAAAGTTTATCAGAATTTGTGCATACATTTACAGAGTGCACATGGCACCATTTATAGTTGACAAACAAGATGTGGTATTAAATCATAACTGCATAAAATTAACTAGTACATACTGTACTACTGTAATAATTTCATAGCCACCTCCTGTTCCTATTGCAGTGAGCTCAGGTGTTGAGAGTATTTGCTTAAAATGCCATGTGATGCTAATCATCTCTGCATGAGCAGTTCATCTCTCCAGTAAATTGCATATCACAGCAAAAAATGATCTCCTGTGGTTCCCACATATTTTTCATTGTGTTTAGTGCAATACCATAAACCTTAAATAATACCATGGGACCCAGACAATGTGCCACTAGTGGTGCTGGAAGTCCTCCTAAGAAGCAGGGAAAAGTCATGACATTACAAGAAAAATTTGTGCTCCTTGATATGTACCATAGATTGAGGTCTGCAGCTGTGGTTGCTCACCATTTCAAGATAAATTAATCCAGCGTTAAGGACATTGTAAAGAAAGAAAAGGAAATAGATGAAACCATCACTGAAGCTACACCAGCAGGTGCAAAAACCTTGCAATTTTTGCAAAATACTTTTTAATCTCGTATTGAAGATGCAACATTGGCGTAAGAAAGGCATACCTATGGACTCTAATATGATTCAGGAAAAAACAAAATCATTATGTGACAACTTGAAGCAAAAGGAAGGTGAAAGATTTAAATCTGGAGAATTTAATGCCAGCAAAAGATGGTTTGATAATTCTAGAAAGAGGTTCAATTTTAAAAATGTCAAGATAACAGGAGGAGCAACTTCTGCCAGCCAAGAGGCAGAAGACAAGTTCACAGATACCATTAAGAAAATCATTGAGAAGAAAGGATATCTTCCTGAACAGATTTTTAATGCAGACAAAAGTGCCCTATCCTAGAAAAAAGTGCCACGAAAGACATTTATTAGTAAAGAAGAGAAGTGAGCACTGAGATTTATGGCAGGAAGGGATAGGATAACTCTACTATTTTGTGCAAATGCAGTCAGGTTTATGATCAGGACTACCCTCATCTATAAAGCTGCTAACCCCAAATCTTGAAGGGAAAGGATAAACACCAGCTGCGAGTCTTTTGGTTGTATAACAAGAGGGCCTAGACAGTGAGACTACTTTTTCTTGATTGGTACATCAATGCTTTGTCCCTGAAGTCAGGAAGTACCTTACCAGTAAGGGACACCCTTTTAAAGTTCTTTTGATAGTGGACAATGCCCCTGGCCCCCTGCGAACCTCGAGAGTTCAACACTGAAGGCATCAAATGGTCTACTTGCCCCCAAACACAATATCTCTAATTCAGTCTTTAAATTAGGGGGTCATAAGGTCGTTTAAGGGTATTACATATGGTCCTCTATAGAAAGGGTTGTCAACGTCATGGAAGAGACTGATAGAATATTATGAAAGCCTCAAGGATCACACCATTGAAAAATGCCATCATTTATAGAAAAGCTGTGAAAATCATCAAGCCTTAAACAACAAATCCCTGTTGTAGAAACTGTCCAGATATGGTACATGACTTCACGGGATTTACAACAGAGCCAATCAAGGAAATTATGGAGATTGTGGATATGGGGGGGAAGGTGTGGGTTTTGATGGGTTTCAAGATACAAACCTTGGAGAAATTCAAGAGCTAATAGACACCACACCAGAGGAATTAACAGAAGACAACTTGATGGAGACAAGTGCTTCCAAGCCAGTGCCAGATGATGAGGAAGATGTAGGAGAAGTGGTGTCAGAAAACAAACTGACATTAGAGAACCTGGCAGAAGGGTTCAGATTATACAAGACGGCTTTGACTTCTTCTACAACACGGACCGTTCTATGATACAGGCACTGAAACTAAAGCAAATGGTGGAAGAAGAATTGGTACCATATAGAAATATTTTAGAGAAATGAAAAAAAAGTCAGACAGAAATTATGATGTATTTCTATAAAGTCACAGTGAGTGTGTCCCCTCCCACCTCCTCCACTTCTTTCCCCTCTGCCACCCCTGAGACAGCAAGACCAACCCTTACTCTTCTTCCTCCTCCTTAGTCCACTCACCGTGAAGATGATGAGGGTGAAGACCTTTATGATGATTCACTTCCACTTAATGAATAGTAATAATCATTATACTGTACAGTCAATAAACTTTTCTGTTCTATATGTGTCTTCATATGAAAACCTAATAACTATAGGACAAGAACTGTGTGAGATGTTGTTGTGTCACCATTACCCCGTTGCCCAAGTATTCATCACGTAGAACATTGCATGTGAGACCAATATGGAAGTGGACAGCCCATCCTCATATAGGTATAAGATGAGTGATAGTTAATATAAAATTAACAATGTGTTAGTTTTCCTACTGTTTTATAACTTTACTTTCAAAAGTTTACATTACCATATACTATGCCTCTCTCTTATAGTTGGAGAAACTGCGTTACCAGCCAATCATCACAGGTAAGTGGTTTTTTTAAAAAAATGTAGCAATGTTTCTAATACCCTATTATGAATGTGACTGTAATACTTGTATGCCATAAAAATTTTATAACAATTTATTCATTAGTGTATAGGTTAGGCTACCATGAAGCAGTCATACTGCTGCTTCTTCGTTATCCCTGTAAATAAATACAAATTCCTTTTTTTGATATTATCTTTTTTAATATTCAAGTCTAGTGCTAGTAACATATGTAACATCAACAGTGTTTAATATCAAATAAGACAATATCAATGTAGGTACTGAAAGAAACGAAAAAAAGTAATTTTATAAACAGACAATGTAAACTTATGGTATTGATAACTACAGTACAGTACTGTAAATGTTTTTTCCTTATGATTTAATAACATGTTCTTTTCTCTAGCTTACTTTATTGTAAGAATACATTATATAGTACATATAGCATACAAAATGTGCGTTAATTGACTGTTTATGTTATTAGTAAGACTTCCAGTCAATAGTAGGGCATTAGTAGTTAAGTTTTGGGGGAGTCAAAAGTTATACATAGATTTTCAACTTTGTGGGAGATTGGCGCCTCTAACCCCCACATTGCTCAATGGTCAACTGTGTGTGTGTGTGTGTGTGTGTGTGTGTGTGTGTGTGTATAATTTATAACTGTTAAGCTTAGTAAGCTTAGGAAGGTTATGGAGACAAGCAAGGAGATTGGGGTCCTTGGAAATGTTCCAGACCCAGCAGTGGGAATGACAATTAAAACTAGGAACTGAGGCAGAAGCTATCCTGTTGAGCAGTCATTAATGGCAGGGGTCAGAGAAGAAGGCAGCCACATAGTGGGTCTATAGGTGCCTGGAGGGTTCTCATTCCATTCACCCAACCAATTTAAAATTCTATTCACTTAGCCTGGAATAGCCTTAAAACTGGATGAGTCTGACCTTTAGTCTAGTGATCTTCAATGATTAAAGTTTATTTCTGCTAGGGGACACATCAATCCTGGTCCCAGAAATTTCATAATTTTTATTCATTTCATTAGGCCTTGAACTTGTATTGGTCCTTAAAATGTCCCTAAATACAGTGCAAATACCTGTGGAAAGGGTAATAGTTTAAAAGATAGTTAATTAACTGATAGCTAGCTGAGGCCAAGACCAGGCAAGAATGGGACACAGGAGAAATGTATGGAATTGTTGAATCATTATATTGTACACCCAAAACTAATATAACACTGCATGTTAATTATTCTTGAATAAAAAAAAATTATAAGTATAGCATGTATGGCAGTGGAGTGGGTATGATGGAAGAATAGAAACTATAAAACATTTCCATAGTTTTGTGGAGGGTCACTATTTGAGAAGATCATTAGTCAGTTTTCCCTTCATAGGCTTCCAAACCCCAGACACTTAGGATATGATGAATTTTTTCCCTCTCTTTGATAAAAAGATGAAAATAATTTGTGGCCATAGGCCACAATTCATGAGTAAGTCTTATTGAGCTTTTGTACACCTTTCTTAGAGAAATACATTCATATAATAGCAATAAACAGGACATCATCAGTGCAAATTAACTTTGAAATTTATGCCAGGTTGCAGTTTATTGTCTCCAGTAAAGGACAGAGAAAGACCTGCTGAATAATTGTCTCAAATGAGGTAATGGAGTTATGATAGCACACCGGCACTGTTGAACATTTCAACCCAAAAAATAATTATAAGAAGATTTAATTTTGAAGTAATATTTTTCTGATGTGACAACAAATATGTTTACTGCTTTCTGGTAACCTGATATAAAGTGTCATATGGTAATAATACTAAAAACAGGAATAATAAACAAGAATAGAAGTGCCATCAGCCACTGCTTTGCCAAAGGAAGAGTAAATTATTTTTAAAAGTTTATATTAATGGAAGACACATGGCAAAACTTGAAATAGAAATGCAGCAATCAACATCTGGGTATGCCTTTAATACCCAATCATTCAACACTTTCCAACTCACTCCTGTCAGATTCTTTTTAAACCCGTACATGTTAACTTCTTGGGAATGAAGTTCATTCCCCAAAGTATTGAAGTTGCTTCTTTTCAATCTTGTTCATGTTAGAATAGCTTTATGCTCTCTTAATAGGGATACATTCAGACCAAGAGCTTCTTTATGTACTTAGAATACACCCTCTCCTACTTGTCTCAAGAACTAAGGAGGATAACAAGCGGAGGGGGAGACGAACCATGAGAGACGACGGACTTGAGAAAAAAAACTGAGGGTTCTAGAGGGGAGGCGGTGGGGGATGGGTTAGCCTGGTGATGGGTATTAAAGAGGGCACGTTCTGCATGGAACACTGGGTGTTATACACAAACAATGAATCATGGAACCCTACATCCCAAACTGATGATGGAATGTATGGTGATGAACATTACAATAAAAAAAATTTAAGAAAAAAATATAAATAAATAAATAAATATGTGCCAAGATCCCCAAAACAAAAAACAAAAAACAATAGTGTCTAAAGTGGCTTGTCAAAAAGTAACATACTAGGACTTAGAGAAAGCAAAAGGAAGCATTTTATATACCTCCACTTGGTACTTTAGCTGAAAAAAAAAAAAAACATTTTGAATTAAAGAAATACATGATGCCAAATAACATAGCAGTTCTCTCTTTCACGTGTAGGATATTATTAATCCAAACTTTGTGACATTTAAAATGATTTTATGAAACCGGAAATGTTTTTAAAAATGTTATTTATTCGTTTGAGAGAGAGTGAGAGCTTGCAGACAAGTGGGAGTGGGGTGTGGGACAGAGGGAGAGGGAGAAGCAGGTTCTCCGCTGGCAGGGGGCGCAGTGCGGGACTCCATCCCAGGGCTCTTTTAAGGGCCCTAATCCCATTCATGAGGGCTCCATTCTCAGGACTTCATGTAATCCTAGTTACCTCCCAAAGAGTTTACCTCCTAAATACCAACACATTGAGGGGTACAGTTTCAATATATGAATTCTGGAAGGACACAAACAGTCCATGATAAATATATCAACAAATGCCACAATCTTTTCTATAATATTCCTGATGTCTGGCTTCACTTGACCTCTGTGTGAATGCTTATAAGTGATGAAGAATTTACTACCCTATAAGATAGCCCATTTTAACCACTATGGTTATGAGGCCTCAGAGAGGGAAGACCTAACTAAATGTACAAAACTATGAATCATAGAGTATTTAAAAATAATCATATCTACTACCTATTGATTGTCATAACAACACGATGATACGGGTTTTTCCATTTTACAAATAAAGAAATTGAGGCTCAGGGTAGGTGAGTTATTTACCAAAGGTTGCACGGCTATTAGGTGGCAGATCCAGGAAAGCTCAGATCTGTCTGAGTCTAAAGAGGATGTTCTTTGCACAATACCATATTGTCTTTCAAAATATAATTTTCTTTCTTTCAAACACTTTAAATGTCTGGATTACCAAAATAGTTTATTAGCTAAGACCCCTGCACACAGTTTCTCTCCTCCTATTCATTTTATTCACTGCTGTTAGGTGAATTTTCCTTAAAAATTTTTTTTTAAATTGTCATACTGTTCCCAGTTCCAGAGCCCTCAGTGTTTTCTGATTATTATTTGCACCTCATTGCCAATTTATATTGCACTTATATGCTTACCCCACCATAGACCTCCATTCTGGACACACCAGTCTCTTCTTCCCTTCACTCCACATCCACATGATTCTCTTGTTTCTCAGTGCTTGCTAAATGTTACAGGTCCCTTATGGACCAGACCAAATCTCTCCTTCCCCAGGAAGTTTGTCTTATTTCTCAGGAATTCCAGTATTCCCTTCTGGAATTCCTACAGTGTCGATTATATGCTTTAGCCTTTCCTTAATCACAAATTCGATCATATTGTTGTCTTAACTTCTGCAATTTTTCAGTCTCATTTCCTCCAACATCATTTTAAAAACATTTTATGAACTGCTGACATACAGCTTTATATGTAATGGATTTTCCTATCCAGCCTGGTTTTCACCCCTGAAATAGCAGGTATTTTATCTGTACACTTTTTATATTTGGCTATATACATAACATCAGAATAGGCTTTTTTTCCCCTTAAGCTTTGTATTTTTAGCATTTCTAAGGGTTAAATTTTGATTGTGAAGTACATTAGAGAAAATAAATGATTATCCTGGTTACAAAATTAAAATACTACTCTAATTAAAAAATTTTTGTAGTAAAAAAAAAAAGCATGGGGTTGGGTCATAAAGCCTAGCTTTAATCCCAAATCTACTGTTAATGAACCACGTAACCTTGAGTGAATTTTTAAATCTCTCTAGAAATTGATTTCCTTATTAAATCAATTTAATGTAAAATGAGGGGCCTGTGCCAGGTTATGCACTGCTCTAAAATTATATGATTCTGTAGTATCATTTCATCTGAACTTTAAAAATACTTTAAGTAGATTGGCATTCTGTTCTAGCTAACATTAATGATATCTTAGACACAATCTCCAAGTTGTGTTTGCTTCATGCATACATTTAATTAAATTCCCATTAGCTTCCCCCTACCCATCCCCATAAGATTTATATGTATCCCTATATATTTATTAGCTCCATACTGTTGAATCAACTGCAAATATTTATTCAGGTCACACTCAAAGTGATGAACTTTATTGTATAAAGATCCAGAATTCACAACACGCTTTATTTTATTTTATTTTTAAAAAGATTTTATTTATTTATTTGACAGAAAGAGAGACAGCGAGAGAAGGAACACAAGCAGGGGGAGTGGGAGAGGGAGAAGCAGGCTTCCCGCTGAGCAGGGAGCCCGATGCAGGACCCTGGGATCATGACCTGAGCCAAAGGCAGACGCTTAACAACTGAGCCACCCAGGTGCCCCTCACAACACCCTTTAAATTCCTGTTTTCACAATGTTTCCATAGCAAAATGCTATGTTTTATACATTTTCATTACAGTGAAACAGTATTTCAAAGCAGATGTGGTGGCTACATTGACTATCTAAACATTTCTAATTTTTTTTCAAATATCTGCAGAATTGAATTATGGAAGACTAGTTGTGAATTTTCAAGTTCCATTCAAAGTAGAAGAAATCAAAAGCACTGTTTGTTTGAAAAGTTATCACAAAGTACATCCTATTTAAAAGTGACATGGTGAGAGACGATGTGTGCCATCGATGACTTGACTTAAAGCTGACCCTTTTAATCACTTAGTAGGTAGCAAGTATTATTGAAAAACATCAGAAGATTGGTTTTATCAGGGCAGGACTTGAGGAGATCTCTGTTACGTGAGGGACAACGGATCAAAGTATGGTGCAGCTTTGCAACAAGATCTAATAATTATTGCACATACATATTGAGATAAAGAAGATTTTGATTAATTACAGCTGATGCTCTGCTTTTGCTCAGGAAAGGTTATGGATTTAACACACTCTTGTCTGACTTAATCTGACCTTAATTACACAATATTTGAAGGTTAAGGAACAGCTGCTGAGAAATACATAACAAAGAGTAAGGGGTGTGAATGTGTCTTGTTGCTTGCTGCCAGTTGTCAGTCTGTTGAGGAAGAACATTCAGAAATGATATCTCTCTCCCAGAATAGATTATATAATATGTTTAGGGACCCTAGTGAGAGGGAAAGAATTTTTTTTGACTATTCATTTTATGTGTTAAGCATGACTCTTACAAGAAGTTGACTGTTCAGCAGTATATTATTGTATGGCATTAGTCTGTTTCTTAAAGCTTAAATTAAAAAAATATTTTTTCTGGTAATAATTTTAAAGGAAATCATTTCAACAAACAGCTTTTACTTAGGCATCTATATTTATCAGAAAATATTGAAGAGATAATACATATTTTAATAATAGTAGCTTTTTCTATGGTGAAGAAAAAGTGAAAACTTTCCCTATTTGAATTTATGTTACAAAGTTCTTTGACAACTGAAGCTGGAAAGCACATTTAAAGTCTTTCTACTAAACTTATAACCAAGAAGAAATAAATTAAGACTAAGCTGGTTTTTTTCTCCTGACTAGACTGACCTTGTTTTCTTTTTATCTACTTAGAACTACTTTATATATCTTATTGTATATTTGATTTATTTTATTGTTTGCAATAAAATTTTATTGTTTGTTGAGAAGGACTCAGAATATATAAGTTTGTTTTAATAAAATTAATGTTTATGCTGTTGTTTTTCATTCTGGTTATTTACCTTAAAGAAAATCTGTTGAAAAATGAACAGTCACGTCCCAAGGATGCCAAAAATAATGTTTAGCTCTGGATATTTTTTATGCAAAAAATGAAACTAACAGTTATTGCTCAATTCCTGATATCTCTATAGCACTACTGGGAAAAACATAAAATCACATCAGTGCTCTAAATTAATAGAAGACACTTTTGAAAGATATAATCTATGACTTAAAAATCATGAATAACAGCGTCTTTAAAATTCATCTTAATAGAAAAGGAATCAAATAATTATTAAAAGAAGTTTTTGACCACGATTGAAATGGTGATTAAAATTACTTATTTAAAATAAAATCTAATAAAAAGTGGGGAAAAAATCTAACAGAAAGAGATGATGTGGTACAAATTTAAAGTGGCATATATGTAGAAAGCAGGATGAATCAATTCAGTTGGTCAGGCCTAATCTTTGGGTTTTTGAATATGGACTGATTCAAGAGAAGTATACAACCATCCTTTGGCACCAGATTCCTCCAACATACTGTTGACAGTAATTGCCTTCCACTCATTCCCTTCTAACATGGTTTCTAATTCTTCCACTTTACTATAAATATCCTTCCTGAGGCCAGTAGCTTCTCACTTGCCAAATCCAGAGGCCTTTTCTCAGTCTGCCTATTGCTCAGTTTTTCCATGGCATTTTAGATAAGTAACCTCATATTTGTTTCATTTTACTTTTAGAATTCTAAATATTGTAAAAGTAATATGTGTTCTTTGTAGTGAATTAGAAAATACAGTTTTTTTTTTTAAGATATTCAATTTCCATGAACATTTTAGTGGAATCTTTTGTTGTTGTTGTTGGGTTTTGTTTTTGTTTTTGTTTTAGTGGAGTCTTTCCTGGCTTTATTTTTTTAAAAGATTTTATTTATTTATTTGACAGAGAGAGACACAGTGAGAGAGGGAACACAAGCAGGGGGAGTGAGAGAGGGAGAAGCAGGCCTCCCGCTGAGCAGGGAGCCCGATGCGGGACTCGATCCCAGGACCTTGGGATCATGAACCAAGCAGAAGGCAGGAGCTTAACAACTGAGCCACTCGGGCATCCCTTTTTCCTGGCTTTAAACACATTTATATACTTGGCATATTTGTATCTTGAGTTAGGTTTGTTGGGGTCAGATATAGGAGTCATTCCTTCATTAGTAATCAGATGTCTCTGCCTTTGGCTGCACCTGCTTACAGAAGATAATATCCACTTCTGCAATGTCCTTCAAGTATTCCTCGGTGTGCCCAGGGGGTGTCTCTCCTGTATTTATAACATGTCTTATTTTAAGGGTACTGCTACTGTTCTGTGGGGTATATACCTCCCTCCCATCCAGCATCCTGGACTCTGCAGAACACCAACTTTGGCTCCCTAGAGCCCTTGAATTGTCAAAGGTGGGCTGAGCTCCAGAAGTAAAAATGAAGAGGAAGAGATAAACCAGGAAAATGACTAATCAAAAAATAGCCAAGTTAGTTATACTAATATTAGATAAAATGGACCAAAAAGCATTATTGGAGATAGATTATTACATAATAATAAAAGTTTTGTTTCACCAGGACTTAAACTTTGTTTGCCTCGCCCACATTTCAATTCCAAAATGTCCTCCTTTTCTCACATTTAATGTATCTGAGGTCAGAAGGCATCTTGTAGTTAAAGTCAGACAAGCATCAGAAATAGAAAACGGTTTGCTTATAATTATAATTCACATTAAAACTTGTAGAATGGGTGTCAGAGGCATGGAAGAAAATTCTGGACAAAGTAATGGAGCACTCTTAAAAAATGCTGCATAACCCACATTTGATGATATTATATGGAGATAATACTATATGGAGAAGGATGGACATTGATGACTCTTAGTTGAAAAGTGATTCCAACAAGTCAAACCATATTGGAGGAATTTTTAGGAATATCTTAACCGTCTTTTTTTCCCATAGTTTTATTGAGAAATAGCTTACACAAAATAAAATTCACCAATTTTAATTGTGTAGTTTAGTGAGTTTTAGCATTATCTATAGCCATGTATCCACCACCACAGTTAAGATTATAGAACATTTCCAACAATTAAAAGTACCTTGTGGCCCATTCCAGTCAATGCCTTCTTCCCAACTCCAATTCCAGGCAACCATTGATTTGCTTTCAGTCACTATGGTTTGCCTCTTCCAGAATTTAATATTAATGGAATCATATAGTATATAGTCTTTTGTGTTTGACATGTTTTCATTTGTCTTGGTTAAATTATCTAGATTGTCATGTTACATGGTAACTATTGGTTGAAATTTAGAAGTCACATTCAGATTGGTTCTTATATGGTGTGAAGTAGGAATCAAAGTTAACTTTTTTATATGGATTTATAATTATTCCAGGAATATTTTTTTTAGAACTATCATTTCTCCATTGAGTGCCTTTGTGCTTTTATTAAAATGTATGGGTCTACTTTTGGGCTCTCTTTCCTTTTCCATTGATCTATATGTCTACTTTTTTTTCAGTACTACATTGTCATGATCACTGTGGTCTTAATATCAGGTATTGTGACTCCTCCAACATTGCTGTTCTTTCTCAAAACTGTTTTGGCTAGTGTGGTTTCTTTGTCATTTCATATAAATTTTATAATCAGTTTGTTAATTTCTATAAAAATCCTGCTGGGGTGTTGATTGGAGAGAATTGATATTTTCCTAAAATTGAGTCTCCTAATCAATGAATTTGGAATATCTTTATATTTATTTGGTCTTCTCTGGTATCTTTCACCAGTGTTTTGCAGTTTCCAGCATATAGATTTTGCACATTTTTGGTAGATTTATACTTAAGTATTTCATGTTCTTTCGGTGCTATTGTAAATAAGTACTGCATTTCAAAATTCAATTTCCAACTCTTCATTGTTAGTATTTAGAACTACAATTAGTTTGTGTATATCTTACAACTTTGCTAAAATCTCTAAATAGTTCCATGAACTTTTTTGGGGTAGTTTATTTGGAGTTTTTCAAATAGATAATCATGTCATCTGTGAATAAAGACAGTTTTATTTTCCCCTTTCTGAGACTGGTTGATTAGTTTACCTTATTGCACAGGATGGGAACTTCAGTTCTCCAATATGATTATGAATGAGTGGTAAGAATGGAAATTCTTGTCTTATTCCTCATATTAGGGGGAAAGCATTTGGTTTTTTATCATTAAATGAGGTTAGATATAGATTGTTTTGAGATGCTCTTTATCAAGGTGAAGAAGTTCCTTTCCCCTCCCAGTTTGATGAGAATGCAATGTTTAGTCTTCCTTTAAAAAAAAAACAAAACTTCACAAATTAGGCAGTATTAGTAGGAATTTTAGAGACATTTTTTATTTAGACCTACATACATGTTTACCATTTTATATGCTTATGATTCTTCTGGCATCTCAAAGTGTTCTTCTGGTATGATTTTCTATCTTCCTGAAGCACATCTTTTAGGAGTTCCTTTAGTATGTGTATGTGGGCAGTGAATCTCTTAGGTGTTATTTATCTGAAAATGTCTTGATTTCACCCTCACTCTTGCAGTGTAGTAGTAGTGAGTGCACAGTTCTAGACTGAAATTCTTTTTTATCACTTTGAAGATACAGTAAAATCCCCTCAGAATATGATTAATGAAGATGAAAATTTCTTTGTGTAAAAAGAAGAGTGGGCTTATTGTGGAAATTAAAGAAATGAGTCACCTGAGTCCATCTAGCTGGTTGGCTAGAAGTTTTAGTGGTCTGACTCTATAATTAAAATCTTTGCTCATCCTTTTTTTTTTAATCTTTTTTCTTAAGATTTTATTTATTTATTTATTTATTTATTTATTTATTTATTTATTTGAGAGATAGAGAGACCGAGCACAAGCAGGGAGAGCGGCAGGCAGAGGGAGAGGGAGAAGCAGGCTCCCTGCTGAGCAGGAAGTCCTATGCTGGGCTGGATTCCAGGACTCTGGGATCATGACCTGAGTGGAAGACAGATGCTTAACCAACTGAGCCACCCATGTGCCCCTAAATCTTTGCTCATCCTGATTGTGGTTCCGCACTACTTGGAGGTGGCTGTCTGGTTCAAAATAAACACCAGTGGTGCCAATTCTGGATCCTGTCTCACTGGTTAGGACTTCCAGGGTAGTGACAGCACTTATAGTAATTTATAGTAATCTCCTATATAGCTGGGGACCATTTAGTCAGTCTAATTAAAGGAGAATGGACTAGAAGAATACTGGCAATGAAGGACTCACCCTCCACTTCTTTGTGTCCTGACATAACATGCGTATTTTTTCTCATAGGCCTTTACAGCCTCTTTCTTTATCCTTCCGCATCCTCTATCTCGTCCACTCAGAAGATAAAAGTTTATCCCACCTTGTTTGAAAATGGGGGCTAGAGAGAAGGCAGCCAATCATTAATGATTAATTGGTGAGTAGTCATCCATCAATACTCAATCCAAATTCTCTTTATAAAGGGGCTTACTATTCTGGGATTTCACTCATTAATTTACTGTCTTCTGGCTTCCACCATTGCCTCTTAAAACATCTGCTTTCAAAATTGACGAAGACACAAAGAAATGGAAAAACGTTCCATGCTCATGGATTGGAAGAACAAACATTGTGAAGATGTCAATGCTACCTAGAGCAATCTACACATTCAATGCAATCCCCATCAAAATACCACCCACTTTTTTCAAAGAAATGGAACAAATAATCCTAAAATTTGTATGGAACCAGAAGAGACCCTGAATAGCCAGAGGAATGTTGAAAAAGAAAAGCAAAGCTGGCGGCATCCCAATTCCAGACTTCCAGCTCTATTACAAAGCTGTCATCATCAAGACAGTATGGTACTGGCACAACAGACACATAGATCAATGGAACAGAATAGAAAGCCCAGAAATGGACCCTCCACTCTATGGTCAACTCATCTTTGACAAAGCAGGAAAGAATGTCCAATGGAAAAAAAGACAGTCTCTTCAACAAATGGTGTTGGGAAAATTGGACAGCCACATGCAGAAGAATGAAACTGGACCATTTCCTTACAGCACACACAGAAATAGACTCCAAATGGTTGAAAGACCTAAACGTGAGACAGGAGTCCATCAAAATCCTAAAGGAGAACACAGGCAGCAACCTCTTCGACCTCAGCCGCAGCAACTTCTTCCTAGAAACATTGCCAAAGGCAACGGAAGCAAGGGCAAAAATGAACTATTGGGATCTCATCAAGATAAAAAGTTTTTGCACAGCAAAAGAAACAGTCCAGAAAACCAAAAGACAACCAACAGAATGGGAGAAAATATTTGCAAATGACATATCAGATAAAGGGCTAGTATCCAAAAATCTATAAAGAACTTATCCAACTCAACACCCAAAGAACAAATAATCCAATCAAGAAATGGGCAGAAGACATGAACAGACATTTTTCCAAAGAAGACATCCAAATGGCCAACAGGCACATGAAAAAGTGCTCAACATCGCTCGGCATCAGGGAAATCCAAATCAAAACCTCAATGAGATACCACCTCACACCCGTCAGAATGGCTAAAATTAACAAGTCAGGAAACGACAGATGTTGGCGGGGATGCAGAGAAAGGGGAACCCTCCTACACTGTTGGTGGGAATGCAAGTTGGTGCAACTATTCTGGAAAACAGTATGGAGGTTCCTCAAACAGTTGAAAATAGAGCTACCATACGATCTAGCAATTGCACTACTGGGTATTTACCACAAAGATACAAATGTGCACCCCGATGTTTATAGCAGCAATGTCCACAATAGCCAAACTGTGGAAAGAGCCAAGATGTCCATCAACAGATGAATGGATAAAGAAGAAGTGGTATATAT
Organism: Zalophus californianus; assembly: GCF_009762305.2. Classification (NCBI taxonomy): domain Eukaryota; kingdom Metazoa; phylum Chordata; class Mammalia; order Carnivora; family Otariidae; genus Zalophus; species Zalophus californianus. Next base: position 97,221,398 of record NC_045600.1, read on the forward strand.
ACACAATGGAATATTATGCAGCCATCAAAAGGAATGAGATCTTGCCATTTGCAATGACATGGATGGAACTGGAGGGTGTTACACTGAGTGAAATAAGTCAATCAGAGAAAGACATGTATCATATGACCTCCCTGATATGAGGAATTCTTAGTCTCAGGAAACAAACTGAGGGTTGCTGGAGTGGTGGGGGGGTGGGAGGGAGGGGGTGGCTGGGTGATAGACATTGGGGAGGGTATGTGCTATGGCGAGTGCTGTGAATTGTGCAAGACTGTTGAATCACAGATCTGTACCTCTGAAACAAATAATGCAATATATGTTAAAAAAAAAAAAAAGAAGATAGCAGGAAGGGAAGAATGAAGGGGGGGGAAATCGGAGGGGGAGACAAACCATGAGAGACGATGGACTCTGAAAAACAAACTGAGGGTTCTAGCGGGGAGGAGGGTGGGGGGATGTGTTAGTCTGGTGATGGGTATTAAAGAGGGCACATTCTGCGTGGAGCACTGGGTGTTATGCACAAACAATGAATCATGGAACACTACATCCAAAACTAATGATGGAATGTATGGTGATGAACACAACAATAAAAAAATTTTAAAAAAAATCTCCTTTCAGTTTAATTCCTTCTTTGTAGGTTGTCTTTTTTCTCTCTGGATGTTTTAAAGATGCTTTAAAAAATCTTTTGGATTTTATGTTTTATTTATTTTTTATTATGTTAGTCACCATATAGTACATCATAATACATCATTAGTTTTTGATGTAGTGTTCCATGATTCATTGTTTGTGTATAACACCCAGTGCTCCATGCAATACGTGCCCTCCTTAATACCCATCACTGGGCTAACTGATCCCCCCCTCCCCCCCCAAAACCCTCAGTTTGTTTCCAGAGTCCATAGTCTCTCATGGTTCATCTCCCCCTCCAATTTCTCCCCCCCGCTCTTCATTTTTCCCTTTCTTCTCCTAATGTCCTCCATGCTATTCCTTATGTTCCACAAATAAGTGAAACCGTATGATAATTGACTTTCTTTGCTTGACTTATTTCACTTAGCATCATCTCCTCCAGTTCCATCCATGTTGACGCAAAAGTTGGGTATTCATCCTTTTTGATGGCTGAGTAATATTCCATTGTATATATGAACCACATCTTCTTTATCCATTCGTCTGTTGAAGGGCATCTTGGCTCTTTCCACAGTTTGGCTATTGTGGACATTGCTGCTATCAACATTGGTGTGCATGTGGCCCTTCTTTTCACTACATCTGTATCTTTGGGGTAAATGCCCAGTAGTGCAATTGCTGGATCATAGGGTAGCTCTATTTTTAACTTTTATAAGAGGTCTAAGAATAGATTTTTAACTTCATCCTCCTTGTGATATTCTGTGCTTCTTGAATCTATACATTCATGTCTTTCCTAAATTCTCAAAAATTCTGAGCAATTAACTTTTGTAATATTGCTTCTCAACATTTAAAATCTGATTATATGTCAGATCTTCTCAGTCTAACTTCTATAATTGTTTAACATTTCTTTTATATTTACTATGTCTTTATTCTCTATTCATTCTGCATAGTTTTCTTAGATATTTTACAGTTAACAAACTATCTGTGTAATATGTGACATACAACCCATCCACTGAGTGTTTTTATTTCAACAAATATTTGTTTTAGACAAAGCTTCATATGATTATTTGTCACATCTGCTTGATCATTCCTGATAGTCCTTCATTGCTTGCTCATCACTATAAGTTTATCCCTTATTTTTAAAAATATTTTCTAAATAGATATCCTATATTTCACAACTGATAAAATTTTGATATCTCACTTTCTTGGAGGTTTCTCAAGGGTTATATTTATTATTTCTTTTGATTTCCCACTCATGGAGACTTGTTTCCTTTATGCCTGGTGATTTTTGATGGTACATTCACATTTTCTTGATCTTAATCCAGGAATCTGGGCTTAACTAAGGACATTTTCTCTGAAGAGGTTTTGTGTTTGAGTCTGCTGGGAGCCTAGGGACATTACCAATGTGGAACTATTTTAGCCTTTATCAGTTAGTTTAGTGGCTTACAGCAAGGGTCCTGGGTTCAGCTCCTCCATATTACTGGTGAGCTAAGCCTTGTTTTCTGAACACAGTTCTTTTATGTGCATTTTCTTGAGTAGTCCATTTTATTCTTAATTGCCTATTTGCAGAATCAGTTTTGTTTATTTGAGAGGGCAGAGAGCTGGAATGAGAGATGTCAGGAGGACACAGAAATTTTCCTTACCTCTGCAGACTCAGCAATGCATATGTTTATTTGTTTGTTTGACAGAATCTGGTTGTTGTACAGGATGAGGGTGCCCCAGATGATCTAGCTCACAATTCTGTGAAAGAAGTCTCTTTTAGCTTTTTTTTTAAATAGGGTTTTTTTTTTTAGAACAGATTTAGGTTTAAAGAAAAATTGAAAATATTGTACAGAGTTTCCATATACCCTGCACCTAGTTTACTGTATTATTAACATCTTACACCAGTATGGTACACTTGTACATTAGTACCAACTAATGAACCATTCTTGACACCTTTTTGAACTAAAGTCCATAGTTTATCCAGATTTCTTTGTTTTTAACCTGATATATTTTTCTGTCCCAGGATTCTATATGGAATACCACTTTACGTTTTGTTGTCATGTCTCCACAAGGCTCCTTGTGGTTGTGACTGTTTCTCAAACTTTCCTTGTTTTGGAAGATCTTGATAGTTTTGAGAAGTACTGATCAGGTATTTTGCAGGATGTCCCTCAACTGGAAAATTTTTATTGTGGTAAAATATATATATAACACAAAATTTACCATCTTAACTATTTTTTATGTATACAATTGGGTGGCATTAAGTACATTCATAATGTTGTGCAATGGTTACTATTATCCACTTCCAGAACTTTTTCATCATTCCAAACAGAAACTCTGTACCCATTAAAAAATAACTACCCAGTCCCTCTCTCCCCATTCCCTGTTAACTTCTAGTCCATATTCTGTCTCTGAATTTGCCTATTCTAGGTATCTCATATAAGTAGAATCATGTAATATCTGTCCTTCTGTGTCTGGTTTGTTTCACTTAACATGTTTTCAGAGTTCATCCATGTTAAAGCATGGATCCAAATTTCTCTGTGTATATATACCACATTTTGTTTTTAAGTTTTGTTTATTAGTTGCAGGAAGTTTGCTGATTCTTTGGAATTTTCTCCACAGATACTTATATCATCTTTGAACAAAGACATTTTATTTATTCATTCCCAATGTATACCTTTTATTTGCTTTTCTTATTACCTTTAGCTATGATATTAAATAAGAACAGTGAGAAAGGATGTCCTTATTCCTGATCTTAGGGGAACTATTCAGTTTCTCACCATGGAGTATGATGTTAGCTGTAGGTTTTTTGTAGATGTTCTTTACCAAGTTGAGGATGTTTTCCTCCAAGAATTTTTGTTGAGAAATTTTCTGGCATAAAAATTGTTGGATTTTCTCAAAAGCTTTTGCTGCATCAATATTTATGATCATATGGTTTTTCTTCTTTATCTTTTTTATGTGCTGAATTACATCATGTTTAGAATGTTGAATCATTATTGTATACCTGGAATAAATCCCCCACTTGGTTGTGTTGTGTAATTCTTTTTGTACATTGTTGGATTCTATTTGCTAATATTTGTTGAAGATATTTGCATCTATGTTCATGAGAGATATCAGTGCGTTGTTTTCTCTTCTAATAATGTGTTAAACTTCTTTCACTATTAAGGTAATGCTGGACTAATAAAATGAATTAGAAGTGTTCTCTCTATTTCTATTTTCTAGAAGACATTGTGGAGAATTGGTACCATTTCTTCTTTAAACATTTGGTAGAATTCACCAATCAAAACATCTGTGCCTGGTGCTCTTTCTCAGAAAGTTATTGATTCAGTCCTTGACTATTCAGATTATCCATTTCTCTTTGTGTGAATTTTGGTAGTTTGCATCTTTCAAGGAATTGGTCCATTTCATCTAATTTATCAAGTCTCTGGATATAGAGATGTTTATAGTATTCTTTTATTATTTTTTTAATGTTCATGAGATGATTAATGATGATCCCTTTTCCATTTCTGATCCTGGTATTGTATTGCTTATATTTTAAATTTTTCTGTGGATTATGACATTTTGACATTTTAAAAAAATCTTTCTGCCTGGTGAGAGACTGTCTTTCCTGCGGCTAGCCAATTTTCAGAGATAGCAAAGGGCTCAGCCAGAAGCATGCCTTTGGTATGCAAACTAACCAATCCAGAGTCATATCTCCTTTACCCGTCCTGTACACCCCAGGAGGCAGTATTCCTCTGCCTTAATTGTTCCAGGACCAGATTCCATGCAACTAGGGACAGCCCCTATGCCCCAAAGCCTGCTGAAATTATTCAAACTAGCCAATCCTAAACTGCCTTCCTTTTCTGCAGAAACCCCCCAAAAAGTTTTAGCCTAGGTTTTACCCTGCTTCTGTTTTCTGTCTTCTTACCACTTGAGGCTTTCCTATGTAGTTTTGTGTGGCATTGCTATGCCTCCTGTTTCTCTCCTGTATCTCTGCTTGTGGTCATACCTGACTGATCATCACAAAATAGCACAGAATAGGTAATTTTATGTCTTCTTTCTTTTTCTTTGGTTAGCATGGCTAGAAGTTCATTGATTTTATTAATCTTTCCAAAAAACCAGATTTTTGGTTTCTGTGATTTTGTCTATTGTTTTCCTGTTTTCAATTCCATTGATTTCTGTTCTAATTTTTATTTCTTTTTTTCTCTCTTTAAGCTTAAGTTGCTCTTCTTTCTTTCATTGCCTAAGGTGGAACCTTACACTGTCAATTTTAGGTTTTTCTTCTTCTCTAATATATTCACTTAATGCTGAGTATTCTAAGCACTGTTTTTGCTGTATCCAACAAATTATGGTAAGTTATATTTTCATTTAGTTCAAAATGTTTTTTTAAGTTTCTCTTGAGGCTTCTTTGACTCATGTATTATTTAGAAGTGTGTGTTTTATCTCTAAATATTTTGAGATTTTCCAGCAACTTTTTTGTTATTGATTTCTAGTTTAATTCTATTGTGGGCTGAGAACATAGTTGGTATGATCCTGTTATAGATTGACTTGTGTCCCCTCAAAAGATATGTTGAAGTCCTAAACCACACTTCCCATATCTGTGGGGGCTTGCCACAAGCCTGGGGTGAGTGCCCCCAGGCATTCCTAGCCAATAGCATCACTACTGGTAGGCTGAGATTGACATGAGACAGAGTCCTTGGCCATTATGATGACAGTCTTTATGAGAAGAAATGTGAAGACAGAGACACTTGGGGAGAACACTGTGTGATTACAGAGGCAGAAATTAAAGTGATGCACCTGCAACCGAAAGAATGCCGAAGAGTGACAGCAACAACCAGAAGCTCGGAAGAGGCAAGGAAGGATTCTCCCCTACAGGTTTCAAGAAGAACCTGGCCCTGCCAACACCTTTTTGGACTTCTATCCTCTAGAACTGTGAGACAATAAATTTCTCCTGTGTTAGGCCGCCCAGTTTGTGATACTTTATTACAGCAGGTCTAGGAAACTAATATAAATTCTATTAAATTTATTAATATGCATTTTATGGCCCAGAATGTGGTCTATTTTGGTGAATGTTTTATGTGACATTGAGAAGAATGTGTATTCTGCTGTTGTTGGAGGGAGTGTTCTCTAAATGTCAATTAAATCAAGAAGATTGATAGTGCTATTCAGGACAATTATATCCTTACTGATTTTCTGCTGTTGGAACTATCAATTCTTGAAAGGGGTTATCATAATCTCCAAATATATCAGTGGATTTATCTTTATCTCTTTGCAGTCCTTTTAGGTTTTGCCTCATGTATTTTTTTTAATCTTTTTTTTTTAAAGATTTTATTTATTTATTTGACAGAGAGAGACACAGCGAGAGGAAACACAGCAGGGGGAGTGGGAGAGGGAGAAGCAGTCTTCCTGCGGAGCACGGAGCCTGATGCAGGGCTTGATCCCAGGACCCTGGGACCATGACCTGAGCCGAAGGCAGACGCTTAACGACTGAGCCACCCAGGCGCCCCTTGCCTCATGTATTTTAACACTAAATTGTTTGGTGCATACATATTAAGGATTGTTGTGTCTCCACGGAGTGTTAACCTCTTTATCATTATGTAATGCTTTTCTTTGTTGCTGATAATTTTCCTTGTTCTGAAGTCAGCTTTGCTTGAAATTAATATAGCTACTCCAACTCTCTTTTGATTAGTATTAGTATGGTGTACATTTCCTTGTCACTTGAACTTTTCATTTTAATAATTTATTTTTTTAATGTTTTAACAACTTGATTGATGTATTTCACATACCCACCATTCACCCATATAAAGTGTACTATTCATTGGCTTTTAATATAGTCAACAAGGTTTGCAACCATTATCACAATCAATTTTAGTACATTTACATTACCCCCACAAAAAAACCTTGCAATCCCTTAGCCAATCTGCCATCATCTCTCAAACTAGGCAACCAGTAATCTACTTTTTGTCTGTATGTATGTTCCTATTCTGGACATTTCATATAATATGTGGTCATATTGGAATGGAATCATATAATACTTGGTCTTTTGTGAATTGCTTCTTTCACATTTCATGTTTTCAAGATTCATCCATATTGTAGTATGTATCAGTACTTTACACCTTTTTGGTGCTGAATAATATTCCATTGTATGATTATACCACTTTTATTTGCCCATTAATCAGCTTATGATCACTTGGGTTACTTTTTGGATTACCTTACATATTCTGAGTAATGCTTCTATATAAATATTTATGTACTACTTTCTGTGAAGGTATATATTTCATTTTTCTTGGGTATATACCTAGAAGTAGGTTGCTAGATCACATGGTAACTCTTTAAATGCAACTGCCAGGCCATTTTCCGCAGTGGTTGCACAATTTTATATTCCCACCAACAGTGTATGAGGATTTGAATTTCTCCACATTTCCCTCAACTCTTGTTATTGTTCATCTTTCATTTTATTTATGGTATCCTTTAAAACAAAATGTTTTTGATTTGATGATGTTCAGTTTATTGATTTTTCTTTTGTGGCTTGTTTTTTGTGTTATATCTAAGAGATCATTCTTAATTCAAGGCGATGAAGATTTTCACCTATGGTTTCTTCGAAGAGCTTTATAGTTTTATCTCTTAAGATTAGGTCTTTGATCCAGTTTGAGTTAATTGTTATACCCAGTGTGAAGTAAGGGTCCAATTTCATTCTTTTTTATGTGCATATCCACTCATCCCAGTACCACTTGTTGAAAAGACTATTCTTTCCCTCTCTGAATGGTCTTGGCACCCTTGCCAAACGTTGACCCTTGTGAAAATTAATAAAAGGAAACTTTGTTTAGAATGGGGTCAGGAGCCCAGCAGGGGGAGCTCTCAAACCCTACCACTTGACAACAAATCCAACAGGAAGAGACAGACTTGCACACGGATACACTTTACTATCCCAGTAGAAAGAAGGGTATTCCTCATACCCTGGCAACAGCCCAGCCAATAAGAGACAGCCACAACTCAGCCAATAAGAGACTGTCACAGCTCAGCCAATGGAAAGCCAGTATACTTCAAACTCCCAGTTTATTTCAATGGACTGTTTGTAACAGCTTTCCCAACATCCCCCTTTCCTGTATAAGAGCAGTTCTCGCCTTTGTTCTGTGGACTTCCCTATAGTTCTGTTGCAGCAGGCTTGTTCCAGATTGCAATTCTCTGCTATTTCCAAATAAACCCATTTTTGCTGGTAAAATAACTGGCAGTTTTTTTTTTTAAGGCTAACACACTAAATGTGCAGGTTTATTTCTGAACTCTTTTAATTTTCTTCCAAAAGAGTTGGGAAATTTAACTACTTACTGTTTCAGCCACAATCCTAATCACGAATTCACTTCTCATAGTAACTCTATAAGATGGGTACTATTCTTACTCCCATTTTATAGGTGAAGTAGCCAAGATACAGAGTGATTTACCCAGATCATACAACTAGTAAGAGGCAGAGCCAGGACCTGAACTTAGGCTGATTGATTTGAGAGACCAAACCTTTAATCATGCTATAAATAAAGGTGAGAAATTAGAACTTAGAATTCCAACGAAGAATTCATTAAAAAAAAAAAACAACAACAAAAAGCAGGTGGAGGTCGAAGTGGCCAGTAAGTTTGGAAAAGCACAAGAGTAGGGGCTTTACTAGCTTGCTTATTGAGTTTTAAGAAACGGACCATCCTTCCTTTGTTGAAACCTTTCCAACCCCAACTTAAGAATTTATAAATCTTGGTTTATAAATTATAAAGGAGCCACAGGTTGGCTCCTCTGGCTACTGGGGCAGTTCAGAGCGGGGGTCGCCCTTTCGGCCCACACTTAGAGCCGCGGTCCGGCCCCTCCTCAGCCCTCAAGCCCCACCCCAGCCCGAGCCTGCTGTCCGCGGAGAGCCGAGGGGTGCACGGAGTCTGCGCTCAGGGCGTTATGCTGTACGGGATGTGGTAAGTCTCGCGGGAAGATGCATTCGTTGCCTCGGTAACAGCGTTGCGGTCGCGAAAGATGGCGGGGCGAAGTGTTGGTCCCCGGGTCAGTTCAAACAGACTCCGGGGTGCCGACTAGCTTCTCAGCCGGCCAGAGAACGCGAAACCTCATTTAACTTCGGGTCTGAAAGTCTCTTTCTCTTTTACAGAGACGGAACGTTTCAGGCACTCCGCTCCCGCCGCGAGTTCAGCAATCTGCTGCGTCTCGACCGGACCTCCTTGCCAGGGAGGAAGAATATAAGTAAGAAATTAGGCTGTTTAGTTTTTCCTTCTTTCTTTTACCCAAATGAGGTTGCTTGCAAGTACTTTCCTGGTGATTGACTGGATCTTTGGGATCACTCCCTGTTCACCATTCTCTTTTCAACATCCTGTTCGCTAGTCCTCGTCTTTTCTCCGCTAACTTCTTACCTGTTTGAAATGGGTGAAAATTTATCCCAGGTAAACATGTTCGTCAGCAAAATGATACTGCTAGAGGTGATTTGGATAGCAGAAATTGTCAATAGTTCAGTTTCTAGTTTAAGAATATCCACTTAATTTGGAGCTCTTGGAGTTTATGTAAATTTCTCATAGGCTTGGTTTCTAAATTGAAAGCATGTTTCCTCTCAGTGCAGTTGGAATTCCCGTTCTCATCTACCTTTGGTGGAGTTAGGAGGATTTCCTTTCCTTATCTGCTCCCAGTGTAATCAAACCTATTCTGACAACACGTGCTTTCATTCTTGGACCATTTCACTCTTCATCCCCCAGTTTTCACACAGAAGCCAGAGTAATCATTTAATTTGATCAAGTCAGTACTTTGCCTGAAACTTTGCAGTGGTTCCCCGTTGCACTTTAGAAAGTCTGTTAGATCTGGTGCCTTCTCTTTTTTGCCTACCAGCCTCCAGCCTCATTGGCCTTTAAGTTTCTCAAGATTTTCCCTTGAGGGCAATCATACACATGCCTTCCACCTGTAATGCTAAGCGTGGTCTTCCTGAATTATGTTAAGCTTCCCAGTTACTCTTTTTTACTCACTTATTCTTTGTAGTTAGCATAATGGTTCCACATTCATTTGTTAGTGTACTTTTTGTCTGTTTCCTCCACTGGTCTGTAAATTCTTTAAAGTCAGAGGCCAAGTCTTTTGTCATTGCATATACCCTTACAAAATTATATTAGAACAACTCATTTTCTTTATAATTTACCTAATTTAAATTAAAATTTGGGAAACATAGCACTGATTCAAATTGTTAAACCTTGAGATACCATATGGTCTGTACTTAAAATTAAAGCATATTTAGGGGCGCCTGGGTGGCTCAGTCGTTGAGCGTCTGCCTTTGGCTCAGGTCATAATCCCGGGGTCCTGGGATCGAGCCCTGCGTCAGTCTCCCTGCTCCGCGGGAAGCCTGCTTCTCCCTCTCCCACTCCCCCTTGTGTTCCCTTTCTCGCTGTCTCTCTGTCAAATAAATATATAAAATCTTTTAAAAAAAATTAAAGCATATTTATTTATTTTTACTTTCTGACTAGTTTATTCTTTTTTTTAATTCAAGTTAGTTAACATATAGTGTAGTATTGCTTTCAGGAATAGAATTTAGTGATTCATCACTTACATATAACACACAGTGCTCATCCCAACAAGTGCCCTCCTTAATGCCCATCCCCCACCTAGCCTGTCCCCTCCAGCAAACCTGGTTGTTCTGTATATTTAAGAGTCTCTTATGGTTTGCCTCTCTCTCTGTTTTTATCTTATTTTATAAAATTAAAGCATATTTAAAGTTAAAATGGAACTGTACTATCTTTTTTTTTTTAATTTTTTATTTTAGAGATAGAGAGAGAGATGGAGGCAGAGGGAGAAGCAGGCTCCCCACCAAGCAGGGAGCCTGATGCGGGACTCAATCCCAGGACACTGGGATCATGACCTGAGCCAAAGGCAGAAGCCCAACCATCTGAGCCACCCAGGTGCCCCGGAACTGTACTATCTTTTGATGAACTAGGCACTTGTTAATTTGCCATAGCATGTAGGAAGGTAATCATTCTCCTCTATTTAATGAAATGGGTCTATTAATCCAGTTCCAGAGTGTACTTAAGCAACTGATCTCTTGTCCTTACACAGGTCTGAATTAGCTGTGCTCAACCCCAAATGGTTATTTTCATTACCATATACCAGATATCACCAAATACCTGCATTGGTTAGGTTAATTCATTTACTTAAGAGTATATTTTGCACCTGGCTCTGGTATGTTGTTATGGCCCTGCTTAAAATCTTCTTAAAGACATCTGCAGGAGCTATTCTATTTCAGCAGAAATCATTTTGTGCTAAAGATGGCCAGTTGTTACTCGTTCTGTTATCTTTACTCCAGTGTGCAAATCTAGGCATATATGAACAGAGTAGCTCCCAGGCTCAGCCTGAAGTTGTAGATTACTTCTGTGCCATGCAGAAGAGTAAAATGTCTGGCCGTTCTTGTAGGCAAGAATATGAGTTAATAACAGAGTATTATGCCACATGTTCTTGGTATTAATCATATATGGGATGTCTTCAATCAACAGAACACAGCACTTCCTGGGGTTCCCAATCCACAATCTTCTATAATCAGCTCCTGTCGAATATTTGGAGGAAATAATCACTATCCGAGAGGATAGACTACAGAATATGCTAATGGCTCAAGTCAGTAGGTTTTCCACGTTTCATGCCTATGTTATAAAACCAGAAAGCTAACAGTATGGAATAGAAAAAGTGATGGTGAGCATCCTTATCTTAGTTATGATTTTAAGGAGCCCACTTAATTTATCACTGTATTTGAAGTTTGATGTAGAGTTTTACTAGATTCTTTTATCAGGTTTAAGGATATTGTTTCCTTTAATTCCTATTTTGAATGAATGTTAAATCTTATCAGAACTTTTTTTCCCAAATTAATTTAGGTGATTAAATGTCCGCTCCCACACACACACACACACACACACACACACACGCACATTTAATGTTTTAACATATTGAACTACCAAGCAGATTTATTTTCCTTTAAAGACTGCTGGATTAATTTTGTTCAACTAGGTGTTTTGCATCTTTGAACAAAAGTGAGATTGGCCTTATACTTCTTTCTAGTTCTTTTCCTTCCTGATTTTGATATCAGTATTAGCCACATGAAATAACTGAATAGCTTTCCTTTTTGTTTTTTTCTGTTCTTGGAAGCTTTTTGTAATCAGGGATCATCTACCCTTTGGTTAAAATTGGGAAATTGAGTGTGATGTATCTTTTTTTATGGAATTTTTTTGCCTATCAATTCAGTTTCGTTAATGATTATTCATTTATTTAGATGTAGTGCTTCCAGAATAAATTTTGGTTATCTGATAGTTTTCTAGAAAAGTGTCCACTTCATGTATGTTTTAAAAGTTGATAGCATTGGGGCACCTGGGTGGCTCAGTCGGTTAAGCTGCTGCCTTCGGCCTAGATCATGTTCCCCAGGGTCCTGGGATCAAGTCCTGAACTGGGCTCCCTGCTCGTCAGGAAGCCTGCTTCTCCCTCTCCTCCCCACTCGTGCTCTCTCTCGCTGTCTCTGTCTCTCTCTCTCAAATAAATAAATAAAATCTAAAAAAAAAAGTAATAGCATAAATATGTTCTAATATGCTTATTTTTGTATTTTAATAACAGTTAATTTAATAAAATTCCAGTATAGTTAGCAGTGTTAAATTTGTTTCAGGTATACAATATAGTGATTCAGCAATTCCATACATCACCTGGTGCTCATCACAATAATTGCACTCTTTCATCGCCATCACCTGTTTCACCCATCCCCCCACCCCCTCCCCTCTGGTAACCCTCAGTTTATTCTCTACAGTTAAGAATCTGTTTCTCGGTTTCTCTCTCTCTCTTTTTTTCCCCTTTGCTTGTTTGTTTTGTTTCTTAAATTCCACATATGAGAGAAATCGTGGTATTTGTCTTTCTCTAACTGACTTATTTCACTTAGTATAATACTAGCTCCACCCACATCTTGCAAACAGCAAGATTTCATTCTTTTTTGGCTGAATAATACTCCATTGGGTGTATGTGTGTGCACACACGTTTTGAGTCTTGTCTGTAACCTTATACATCTTTTCGAAGCTTTCCAGTATTATTTTGTCTTTTTATCAATCTTGCTGGGAGGTTTATCTATATTATTGGTCTGTTCAGAGAACTAGATTTTGATTTTGTTGCTAATCTATGTAGTTTTTAAAAATTTCATTGGTCTTTATTCTAGCTCTTCTAATTGTGGTGGATTTTTTTTTTTACTTTTTAGTTTAGTTCTAATTTAATTTATATTTAGTTTACTTTTAGTTTAATTTTGTTTTTTAGATTTTTTTCTATTTTTTAATACATTTAATTTCTGTAAACTTCTCTCCAACTACAGCTTATTTGTATTTCTTTTGTGGTTATTTAGTTTTAAATATTTTATGATTTTCATAGTGGTTATTCAGGAGTTTTTTAGTTCCCAAGCATATAGGGTATTTGCTTGTTTTATTTTTCTTATTTTAAATTTATTTTTAATTGCACTATGGTCAGAGAATTATATACTACTGATTTTTAAAAATATATTGAAACTTGTGAGCAGTACATATTCAATTTTTGGAAATGTTCACATAATGATAGGAAGGATATTTACTATTTGTTGATGAATCTCTTAGCTCAAGCTAATTAATTTGGCTGTCCATAACATCAGTATCCTCACCATTTTTTTCCCCTGCTAGCTTTGTTGATTTCTGTTAGAGGTGTATTAAATAAACTGTAACTGTAGTTTAAAAAATTCTCCTTATAATTGTGTCCATTTTTGCTTGGATGCTATATTGTTTGATTTACTTAAATCTTCTAGATGAATTCTTTCATTATTATTCAGTGCCATTTTTTATTCCCTTATTTCCAAGCTTTTTATGTCGTTTAGCTTTAACAGTATTATTTTTATGTCCTCTGTAATCATTTCTGCCTCCTGATAAGTGAATTTATTTATATTATTGGGTTATTAACTTAAAGTTGTATGAACCATCTTATTTTTTGTATTTTCTTTTTTTTTTTTTTACTATCCCTTTTCTTTGTTGTTTTCTGTCTTCTGTTGGATTGAAGGGATTTTTGTTGTCTTTATTTTTCTTTTTCTGGTTTGGCAAGACCTTAAAATGCTTTAACTTGGTTTCCTGTCTGTTAAGTTAGATAATACTTTACTTCCTCTTTGTTTTGAATTCTACTCTCCAGGTTATCATTAGTGTTATTTTTATATTCTGTACTAAGTTAGATTTATCATCATATTTTCTAATTTTTTTCCTCATCATGATTTTTTTCTAGGTTCAGTTTCTTCCTTTCTGAAGTGTAGACCCTTCATTACTTCTGAGTCTCATCTTTTCTGAAATTTTTATTACATGACATTTATTCTTCAATGACAGTTTAGCTGCGCATGGAATTCTAAATGGTCTGCTTTCTTTCTCCTCAGTCCATTAAAGATAACACTTCATTGTCCATTGGAATCTAGAGATGTTGAAAAGCCATTTTAGCTTTTTAGGACATAATGCTGGTAGACTATTTTTCTTGGTTCTTTTAAAATAATTGCTTTGGTAATTTAAAGGTCATTTTTGTCTTTGAAGTTCTGCAATTTCACTATAATGTATACAGTATGGGCTTGTTTTCTTTCTTTCTCTCTTTTTTTAAAGATTTAATTTTTAAGTAATCTCTACACCCAGTGTGGGGTTCAAACCCACAACCCCGAGATCGAATTGCAATGCTCTACCAACTGAGCCAGCCAGGCACCCCTGTTTTCTTAATTCTACTTGAGATTCATGTCTTTCCTCAATTTAAGAAAATTCTCAGTATTCAAATATTGACATTCCCTCCTTCTCTGGAATTTCCTTCTGCAACTTAAGTAACTACACATCTGTCTTTGTCCTGTAGTCTCTCTTCAATGCATGTTAACCTCTCTTTTGTATTTTTATCTGTTTCTCTGTCTCCTTTTAGGTGAATTTTCTCATATCTGTCTTCTCATTCGTTTCCTTTTCAGTTCACGGTATTGTTCAGTGTAGCCATTGAGTGAGGTTTTAAATGCAATGACTGTTTTTCATTTATGTAATTTCTATTTGGTTCTTTTCTAAATTCAGTGTTCTTTTGTAATAAATACTTGTTCTTGCCTAATGGTTTCTATTCCTGCTTTTGGGGGAGTGGGCAAATGAAAAATGCTGATTTAAAAATCTTTTAAAAATAGATTTTAGATTTAGATAATCCTGTTCTTATGGTATAAATTTTGTTGTGTCTACTGATTCTCTTTCTTGGCGACTCCTTTCTTTATGCAATTTGTTATCTTTGTGAAGTCATTTTTAGCAGGGTTTGCTTTCTGAGAGAGTTCTGTATATCCTAGATAAGTAAATATCCTTGTAGGTTGATTGCACATTTACTTTTCCTAGCTTATCAGAGTTTTCGCTGGTTTTGGTGCAGCTTTCTGTACTAAAATTTGGCATAGGGTCCCTCTACCATTTGGGTTAGATGAATTTGCTGTGTTTACTCACAAGAGAATCTTTTCCGCCCATGGCTCAGTTTCATTTCTGTTCACCTAAGGTTAGGGGTAGTGTTTTTGTAGTCTGTGTTTCACAGGTGTAGCCCTTCGTGACTCCCACACATGCATCAGTTTTTAGCTGTTAGACTGTTTTGGCTTCTGTTCCTGTTTACTGCTCTCACTTTGAGTTGCTGCTTTATTTTTAGTGCCAGGGTATTTCCCTTGCCTGCGCTGGAGCTTAGCAATATTTCCTTCATTACATTTTATCCAACATGTCCATCGGTTTGGAGCAGAATAGTGTTCTGAGTCATCTCAGAATACTATACTGACCAGAAGCTTCTATTTAAGTTCTCATGATTCTTGTTAAGGAAATATGAAAAATCAAGTAATGGTATCTTAACTGCAACTTCAAGTCTTTATTAGATATTTTTCTTTTGATTAATTCATCCTAAGATATACAGATATTTCTTAAAACACTACTGTTTTAAGAAGAGATATAGTACTACCTTTTTTTTCTGGGAGTGGGGATTGTCAGTGATTTTTGTTACTTCTGAATCACATCTAACTGAAACAACAAGATATTTTAAAAATTGCTCAACATATTCCCTTTATATAATTTCAAAAGAGCCTAGTTGGCTTAGAAATGTGAGCTATGAATAAAATTAAAAAATTTTATGCTTTTGAAGATGTTTATTATAGTGTTAACCTTTAAAAGTGAAAAAAGGACTTTAACAGTACGAACAGTTCAGTACATTATGTTAAGTGCAACTCATTACAATATTGTGTAGCCATTTAAGGCATGAATTATAAAAATTATGTAGAGCTAAACATACTCATTCTATATTTTTATGGGAAAACATAGTATGAAATTGTGTATATAGGTGAAAATTGGAAGGAAATATGAAAAATAGAAACAATTGGATGATGGTAGGATTATGAGCAATTTTACCTTTAAAAACAGTTTCCTTCAGTGATACTGCCATTCTTCCATTCTAAATTGGGTCAAATAGTACTCCTATTCTTTGCCAGATTCCAAATTGGTTGGGGGAAAAAAAGGAGTGGCAGGTAGACGTCAAAATAAGCACCTTTGTTTCTGAAAGCTGATATTGAAGTGTGTAACTGAGATGTGAGCCACGTTAGGCCTGTTCACTAAACTCCAGATTTACCTCCCCAGTTGCAGCAATACCCCCAGACCAAAGCAGGCTTCTCCCTCATCCTGTCCCACTCCTGCCCCCATTTGGAGTTGATCCCAAGAAGATGAATAGTGGAACTGAATTGAACCCACACAATTTATTCTACCCATATAAGTCATTACACCTGAATGAGGGCCAGAGACAGGCCAAGAGTTACTGTTTGAATTTCTACCACAAAAGATGAGGAATCATGAAGAGTTGGAGGTAAGTGTTCTAATAGTAATGGTAATTTTAGAGTAAAAATGTCATTTGTATGTTTTGGTATTCTTGATTAGCTAAAGTGTAGTTATTGAAACTTAATTACTTTTATTTTTGTTAGAATCTTCAGTATATCCCAAATATGAAATTATTTTTTGCTTTTAGGCGTTTGAATGCAGAATTAGAGGCAAAAACAGCTGATCTGGTTCGTCAAGCTGAGGAAGTAATAGTAAGTGAATGTGCATTTATTAATTTCATGTGAGTGCTAGTTTTTTAACTTTCTAAAGTGCCCAAAGCATAAATTTTTACATCAATGAATTATTACAGATTGAATACGAATATATGAATATATGTTTGTATATATGAACGTATGTTTTTGATATGCACACGTTTTCTAAAAGCCACTGAAAAAGCGTTTTCCATTTAGATGTTCCAACCATCTAATTAGTAAGAACATTGATATTTAATAATCTTTCCCACTACTTTAAAATTAATGTTTGAGAGTAGATATATAGAATTAATGCTGGTAATTCAGTAAGGATAGAAATAAAATGGGCTCAGGACAAAAGTTGAATAACGGATAGCAATCATCACTAATACTCAGATGATAATTTGTTTCTTAAATTCTCCAGTTGGATGTAATTCAAATTCTTAGGGCTAGTCTAGTCAGATTTATAGTTAGAAAAAAATGTAGTGGTTGTATCACTAGACAAAGTAAGCGTATTTTGCTCCATTCTGGCTACCAAATTGGTTATTCCTACTTTAAGCAGCAACTTAAGCATTAGCATTCCCATTATTTATTGATAGGATATTAGGATATAGTAGTATTCCTTAGACGAATAAAGTAGCTGCTTTCAAACGTTTTTCAGTTTTTACTGTATACTTTTTTCTTTTAAATTCACCCATCCTCCTTGGGGGTGGTAGTGAAAAATAGGAAATAATTTGTTTTAATGCCTTATACAGATCTATCATTATTTGTTAGTTTTGGAATAAGAAACATATATAATATTTCAGGTAATATTTAGATAATGGTTATAGATTTGTTAGTTTCATTTATAATTAAATATTTTACTAAAAATAAATTTTTATTGTATCTTTTAGTTTTTGCCAGTGTCTAAAGAGCAGGAAAATAATTAACAAACCTAGTGTTAGAGAAGAATGAAGGATTCATTATACATTCTGCTCCAAGAATCCTCTAATAAGGATGATTCCCTGCCCCCCCCCCACCCTGAAAGAGTAGAGCAGAAGCCTGGGAACGACTAGAAAAGGGGAGAGGATATTCCTGCCCCATGGAAGCTAATGGATATAACTTTTGCTGCATTGAATTTTTGTTCACTCATTTTCACTTCTTGATATATCATTGCCAAAAGTTTTTACTCTTAGTGCTTTAGTGCTTCATGGTCTTCACGTTGAAGCTCTGGGGCATGGGTGGCTCAGTCGGTTAAGCATCTGACTCTTGATTTCTACTCAGGTCATGATCTCAGGGTTGGGACATCAAGCCCCATGTTGGGCTCTGCCCTGGGCATGAAGCATGCTTAAGATTCTTTCTCTCCCTCTGCCCCTCCTCCTCCACCGCCCCTCATGCACTCTCTCTCTCTAAAAAAAAAAAAAAAAAAAAAAAAATTGAAGCTTTGCCTGATTTGAGACAAGTTTTTCTACCCCTCAAATGAATTTATGCTTTAATTTCCTGTGAGCCTAATTTCCTTTGCATGTTACACAAGTTGGAAGCCTAATGTAGTGGGGAAGCAGGAGGTAGATAAAATCAGATAAAGGCATTGATACATTTTTTCCCTTAGAATTGACTTTCTTAATCCAGAATGAATGAAAGGTGAAACTACATTGTTACAGACCTTATATTCATACCATAGCATTTGAGTTCTGTGCCTTGATTTCATGGAAACTGTGGACAACTCTGAAATGATTAATGATCAGAAAGGTACTTGACTATATCCTGGTTTTGTGGTTTTTCTCTATATGACCTGTCTTTATTCATTTAACTAGAGAGATCAGCGAGAAATACAATCAAGGCCGGTCTCAACACAAATTATATCATATGAAAAGGAAGACGATTGCAGTTTAAGGTAAGTAACTTATATTCTCAAACACCATTTTTTTGATGATGTATGTAGATCTTTTGTTACGTAAAATCTTTTTTGCATGTATTAGAAATCTATAATTTGAAAAATAATGTAATATATAATATACTAATAAAGTGGCGCCTGGGTGGCTCAGTCGTTAAGCGGCTGCCTTTGGCTCAGGTCATGATCTTAGGGTCCTGGGATCGAGCCCCACATCGGGCTCCCTGTTCAGCGGGGAGTCTGCTTCTCTCTCTCCCATTCCCCTGCTTGTGTTCCCTCTCTCGCTGTCTCTCTCTCTCTGTCAAATAAATAAATAAAATCTTAAAAAAAAAATGTATATATATATATATATACACTAATAAAATGGAGGCTTATATGAACCAGACATGATGTAAACCCTTTACCTACTTTATGTCATTTAGTCCTTAAAGTATTATTTTGAAATAAATATTGTCCTCATTTTAAAAATGAGGAAATTGGAGCTTAGCAAAGTTCAGTAGCTTGCCCAAGGATATATAGATAATATGTGATTTCACTTAGATGCAAACCACAGTTGGTAAGCTTTCTGAACCTGTTCTTACATAGTATACTCTTTCTTTTTTTAAAATTCCATATGAAAATTAGATAAAAATAAGTTCGTAAAAATAAAATAGGTCTTTTTTTCCTTGAATTTCACGTGAACTTCAGGTATGTCAAAAAAATGGGGAATCGGGACGCTTGGGTGGCTCAGTCAGTTAAGCGTCTGCCTTTGGCTCAGGTCATGATCCCAGGATCCTGCGATCGAGTCCCACATCGGGCTCCTTGCTCAATGGGGAGCCTGCTTCTCCCTCTGCCTGCTTCTCCCTCTGCTTGCCACTCCCCCGCTGCTTGTGCTGTCTCTTTCTCTCTCTCTGACAAATAAATAAAATCTTTAAAAAAAACAGGGAATGGAGATGTATTTAGGAATAAACTTAACAGGAAATAAAGGATCTGTGTGAATAAAACTATAAAATTGTATAGCAGAGGCAATGGTGTTCACCCAACATTCCAAGTCTTGCTATGATCAGAAGTCAGATTATTCTCTTCCAAGCCAACAGATAGGAGTTGTATTTTGAACCTCCAGCTGACTCTTTCTCTTCCATGATCAGTAAAAATCCAGTTGATGAAACCTCCCAGCCTGGTCTCTGGGTGACCATGTGGAACTTAGGGGAAAAAAGGGCTCTCTATCCCTCTCTACTGCTACTTTGTGTTAAGCCACTGAAATTTTGGGGTTGATCTCCTAGCTTATCCTAACGAATACAGCAATTGGTATTGAGAATTAGGTGCCATATGACAGAAACTAAGAAAGTGTGTCTTTAGCTTTGTAGTTAGATGGTAGCCAGCAAGGAAACTGATCCTGGAGGCTGGAAAGGTAGGAGGTACTATTAAGGTAGTGGCAATGGATTTAGTAAAACTGCCACCTTTGGTAAATTGGAAGGCAGAACAGGTGTCAAATGAACTTGTGCTCTCGGGCAGGGGGTGTGGGGGGAGAGGTTGGAAAACAGAACATTAGTAGTATATGCTGTTACTATTAGTTGTATTCTTTCCCCACTGAATGGTCTTGTCAGTCTTGTCAAAAATCAGCTGACTGGAGGCACATGGTTTCATTTGTGGACTGTCAATTCTATTCCATTGATCTATATATCTGTTCTTATGCCAGTACCACACTGTCTTGATTACCCTTGCTTTGTAGGGTTAGCTGCTTTTATTTTTTTATTTATTTTTTAAGATTTTATTTATTCATTTGAGACACAGAGATAGAGAGAAAGAGAGAGCACGAACAGGGGGAGAGGCAGGCAGAGAGAGGGAGAAGCAGGCTCCCTGCGATGTGGGACTCCATCCCAGGACCCTGGGATCATGACCTGAGCTGAAGGCAGACGCTTAACCAACTGAGCCACCCAGGTGCCCCGGGTTAGCTGCTTTTAGACCAAAAAATTATGAGATAAAATTGAGGAAGTCTTTGAGGAACAAAGCCTATTAAAGCTCAGCCTTGAAGCAAAGATCAGACTAAAGATGTGGTCTCCATGCTATTGATAAGACTTTATAATGGATTAAGGTTCTTCAGGGCGAGGATCATTTTGAATGGCACCTAGTGAAACTTCCAATTAGATAAAATGGCTCCGGACAAAGCTCTGACTAAAGGTATAAGTCTCCCTATAGAAGCCTGACAACTTCAAAGTAAGCCATTATTAAGGTGGGGGGCTGGGGAAGAGGGTGAGGTGTTCAGTAAAGAAATATACTCTTGGAAAGAACAGTGGATGTGGTAATGGCACATGGAACTGACTGGAATCAAACAGATATGAAATCCACTAGTTTTGGGGGGGGTGGAATTGTACCAGCTAAGAAACTGAATGGTAGACTAAAACTGTGACTGTTTAAATCTCAAAACAGCTGTACGTCCTCCCAGTCTTCTAAGATGAAGAAGCAGGCTGTGAGAGCAGCACAGCCCTAACAGGGTAGAATGTTTAAAAACCTTAGAGGACTTACAAACAAAAAAGAAATGTGTTACTTAATTAGCAGTATATTTATCTCATACTGGAAATATTGGGACATTATTTATTTACTCAAAAATACTGCATATGATCCAGCAATTCCCCTTTAGTTATTTACCCAAGAGAAATGAAGACACATGTCCAAGTGAAAACCTGTATGCAAATGTTTATAGCACTTTTATTCATAATTGCCAAAAACTGGGAACAGCTCACATATCAAGTGGTGAACCAGTAGGATAAGCAGATCATGGTATATCCATGCAATGGAATACTACTTGGCAGTAAAAAGCAGTGAACTCTTGATGCAGCAACAACATGGAAACTAAGTGAAAGAAGCCAGATTAAAACATATGTATACTGTATGATTCCATTATTTTCGAGTTATTTAAAATCTAGTTAACATACAGTGTAATATTAATTTCAGGTGTAGAACTCAGTGATTCATCACTTATATACAACACCCAGTGCTTATCACCAGTGCCATCCTCAATGCCCATCCCCCATCTAGTCCCTCCTCTTGCCTACCTCCTCTCTAGTAACCATCAGTTTGTTCTCTAGAGTTAGGAGTCTGTTTTCTGGTTGGTTTCCCTCTCTTTTCTCCCCCGCCCCCATATTCCATTTATTTGACATTCTGAAAAAGGTAAAACTATAGCCACAGAATCTGATTAGTGTTTGTGTGTTATGGAGGGGAGGGAATTAACTACAAAGAGTCACAATGGAAATTTTGGTGATGATGGAAATTGTCTCTATCTTAGTTGTGGTGGCTACATGACCATAAAATTTGTTAAAATTTATAGAACTGTTTGGGACACCTGGGTGGCTCAGTCGGTTAAGCATCTGCCTTCGGCTCAGGTCATGATCCCAGGGTCCTGGGATCGAGTCCTGCATCGGGCTCCTTGCTCAACGGGGAGCCTGCTTCTCCCTCTGCCTGCCGCTCCCCCTGCTTGTGCTCTTTTTCTCTTTCTGTCTCTCTGACAAATAAATAAAATCTAAAAAAAAAAATTTATAGAACTGTAGAGGTGCCTGGGTGGTTCAGTCGGTTGGATGTCTGACTCTTGGTTTCTGCTCAGACATGATCTCATGGCTTGTGGGATTGAGCCCCGCATTGGGCTTCTTGCTCAGTGGGGAGTCTGCTTGAAAGATTCTGTCCCTCTGCCCCTCCCCCTGCTTACATGCTCCCTCCCTAAAAATGAATAAATCTTTAAAAAAATTTATAGAACTATAAATCTAAGAAGAGTGAATTTTAAATTTTTTTATATCATTTGATATACACACATGAAACTACATATCCTTATGTGTAATGCTTTCTGATATTTTATGGAAAATGATGTTTAGCAGTTATCAAAATTCCAAAATTTGTATTACAAAGATTAGACACAGGTTTTATCAAGTAAACTAAAAGACTGAAATGATGGTAACAACAGCTAATCCCTAGATTCTGTTGAAGCAAGTGAGAGACTGATTTCACAAGCATAAAAATAAATCTGTCGGTTTCCTTTTACTAAATTTTCCTTAAGTGCAAAGTGGTGATGACACCTCTGTTTACCTTGATCAGGTGGCTTTTTAAAAAAATGCTACTGTTTGAACAGATGGTTTTTACCACGTGAAACATGCCCCTTGACTATTATTTGGAAATTGCTGAAGATGGGAGGTAATTCTGTAAAGAGACAATCCATTTTGGCTTGGAACAATCATTCCTGTAAATGATGGTGGTCAGGCAGTATATATTGTAATAGATCTTCAACATCCAAAGTTACTCTGCCAAACAATATGGTCAGGAAACCAGAATTTAGTTTCCTAATAGTATAGCATACATGTCCTTCATTCTGCTGGAAGCAAGATTTACCACACAAATCATTTCAGTTATGTTACCTTTCATGGAGAAGTGTAACAAAAATAGCTAGAATACTGTGTTTTAGTTCATTTTTCATGGAAATACACTAGCAAAATAATGTCGCTCTGCTAAACCTGAGGGAGACCAATAACCCTTAACTGTCTTTTGGCTGATACCTATGTGTATCAGGGGAGCAGAGATGGAAGATGTAGAAAATGTAAGGAAATGGCAAATATTGATTTGATATGAAAGCCGTTAAAGAGAACACTTAAAATTTGAATAAAACTTGGTAACATTTTAATGTCGTATGTGAGAATGATTCTTTAGTCTCTATAATTTTAAGGTATTTTGAAAGCTGCCTTTTTTCTTCCCAGAGCTATTTCTAGTTCTTTAAAAGTTTGTATATAATATTATCTAAGTATATTTTTGTGTTTAATATTGAAATAACTTACATATGACTAGTTGAGTAGGTGGCATATGACAGAAAGTAATTTTGTTTTTGTGTCCTTACGGTTAGGAATTCTCAGGGGATATGATGGAGGGTTTTTGTTTTCTTTTTTTTGGTTTTTTGGTTTTTAATAGCAACAATAGATAGTAACATGGTAGATTTTCAGAAATATTAATATATGTAATGGGGATGATCTAGACAATTGATCAGGGGTAGGCAAACTCATCCAATAAAATTTACAAAATTTTTGTATTTGTGGGCTTTACAGTCTTTGTCATAACTACTCAACTTTGCCGTTGTAGTGAGAAAACAGCCATAGAGAATGTGAAATGAATGGATGTGGGTGAATTCAGCCCATGGGCCATAAAGTGCAGACCCCATAAACACTCTTTGTTTTAAATAAAAACAAATTTTGAAAACTGTGCATAAAAATGAGTTGTATTTTAGAGGTCAAACTTCCAATAATAAAATGAGTTAGTTGTGGCAATGTAATGTACAGCATAGGGAAATAGTCTATAATATTATAACAACTTTGTATGGTAACAGATGTTAACCAGACCTATTGTGGGGGCCATTTTGTAATGTATAAAAATATTGAATCACTATGATGTACACCTGAAACTAACAGGCTATTGTATGTCAATTACACTTCAATAAAAAAAATGTGAAGTTAAAATGTTAAAAAAAAGAGTTGTATTTTAGATGTATTTATTCATGCATTTAACAAATACTTATTTAGTGACAGTTTAAGAGCTCATATGCTAGGTACTATGCCATGTGCTAGGCATAGAGCAATGAACAAGGCAGACATGATTCCTACCCTCATGGAGTTCACAGTGTAATGGGTAAAACAGACACTGACCAAGTATTTAAATGCATTTACAAAGGATAACACTGGATGGGCTCACACTAAAAAGCCTTGTGGTGAATCATTTTGTAAAATTGATAATGTGTATTACCAATAATCATGCCTTATGATTTTCATTTGTTAAAATTTGTGCTATATTTCCCTACAAAAAATATTGGTATTATAGTATATCTTCTCAAAGGTGAATTATTTAACCGAAGAACTTTTGTTGTTTGTGACACTTATCAGAATAAACTAACAGGTGCATGACTAGAATCATAGCAAATCTACTTGATAGTTGTCTGTTTTCCCTTTCAGATATAATTACTGTTCAATTTTATTGTGTCTCACTTTAGTATCATCTATTAATGTGTAATATTTATTTTTGATCTGTAGAGGTGTGTTGTCTGAAGGGATAGTTCATCTACATTCAGAAACTAAGGTATGAAATCAAACTTTTGGGGTGCCTGGGTGGCTCAGTTGGTTAAGCAGCGGTCTTCGGCTCAGGTCATGATCCTGGGGTCTTGGGATCAAGCCCTGCATCGGGCTCCCTGCTCAGCGGAGAGCCTGCTTCTCCCTGTTCCTATGCCTGGTCTCCCCCTGCTTGTGTGCTCTCAAATAAATAAATAAAACGTTTAAAAAAAATAAAACTTTCTGTAAATATAATTACTTTCTGTAGAATTTAGGTTATTTTTTAGAATTTTCTTAGAATAAAACAGAGGAGTATGACTATAGAAATAGAATATAAGCCTTGATACTTAGAAAAGATGCCTTCATAAAATGTTGCTCATAAAATAAGTTGAATCCTTTTTTGTTTCATAATTTCACTGAACAATCTGGATATATATTGGAAAAAATTCTAAGTAAAATGAATCTGTAACCTAAGCATTTTTAGTTTCCTCTCTGAAGCCCAAATTTACTAGAAATACCACCCAAAAAAGAAAAGTATTTATATACAAAGGAGGTAATTTGAGAGGTTTATTCATTCATTTAAATATTTATAGTGTGTGGATCACTTACTGCAGGTGCTGGGTGAATTGGAATCTACAAGTTCCCCACCTACTGGAATCTAGGCCAAGGGAACGGTATATGTGAAGATCTGTCTGGGGAATAATCAGTGAGGAGAACTAAATTCTGTGAGCCAGAACATCCAGTTTAATGTTCCACTAGCTAGCTGATTATCCTGAATTTTGGAGGCTCATTTTCCTTATCTTTGAATCTGTTAGTGCTAGTGATATCTAGGTCTTTTCCTAGATATATACAATCCTGGGATTCTTTAAAATATAATTTGATTAATTCCATGAAAATAGCAATTCTTCTGTGTAGTAAACTAGCAATTCTGTGTATTACAAAATTGCTTTCCATGACAAACGATTAGAATCTAATTAATCAATAATTTAAATTCTTTTGATGTAGCCGAAAACCAAAAATGTTGATGCAGTAAACAAGGTTCAAAACAAACTGCGCTCTGCAAATAAAGGAAGGAAAACAAATTCAAGGTATAGCACGGTTTTAAAAGTATTACTTTCCTTTTTTAGTTTTATGATTCACAGTACCATCATTTTAATTATTAAGCTCTTTCTCTTTTTCCAGATTTTTTTATACCTTACATTGTCTATATCTTATCTACATTCAATAATTTAAAATATGTTCTCAGAAATGTCTTGCAGCAATTACTAAACATTATATGTTCTCTCAAGCAAAATCGCCACATTTCAAATTTTTAAGTGTTAATGAGGTATTTTCTGAGAGCTAAGACTAGAACATAGGTGTCTTTCTCTGCCTAGT
Source organism: Zalophus californianus (assembly GCF_009762305.2). Taxonomy (NCBI): domain Eukaryota; kingdom Metazoa; phylum Chordata; class Mammalia; order Carnivora; family Otariidae; genus Zalophus; species Zalophus californianus. The sequence continues at coordinate 97,247,322 of NC_045600.1, forward strand.
TCTCTCAAACTAGTCTACCTTTTTGAGCATTTAATAGAACACTATACATTATTGTGTATCTTGACATACAAAATGATTTGGTGTGCTCAAAGTAAGACTGTAGTATCATTGTAATTTACATTCTGTTGTTTTTGGTGAGAAAGAATTCCAGACTGTTCTTAGTGTTTTAAGCTAGACAAGGGGACTAAGGCTCTCTGGGATAGGAGACCTAGAAAAGGAAGGTCACACCTGCAGTAGATTGTACAAACCAGCTTCTTTTTATTAAATATGTGTTACCCAAAATGATAATTGCATTATAAACCTAGAAAAATCTTTGTTAATATTTGTGTCCCTTAATTGGCTAAATAACTTTTTTGCTTTTTGAATAAAAGAAAAAATAGAATGAAGGGATAACGAAGAGAAAATAAATCTAAAAAAGAAAAGAGAACATATCCTGCATACATAACGTAACTGGTTATCTTAATTTCAGACTTCAAAATTACTTTTTAAAGAAAAGGTTGTTTTTCTAAGTAGAATTTGCTTATGTGGTAAAAGGTAAGTCAGGCTTTAAGTAAAAAGTTAAAAATAAGCTTTCAGAACCATAAATTTAATTGGTTTGGGCTGGCCCATTCCTTAATGCCTTTACTAGTGACTTTTATTTCATATTTCTTCCCTTGTTAAAATCAAATCTAATTTTTTGGTTGACTTTGATTCTGGTTAGAATGTGTTTCTTTAGGTAGAAAAAAGGAGTTGATTTTGATTGAGCTAATAACTTCACTCTAATTTTTTTCTTAAGAGGTATTATTCTTTAGTGTTTGCAGAATTATGGCTGGAAGCAATATCACTTTATACAGTTCTTCTTCATCAGCATGTAATTTAAAAGCCACAGTATGGATTTGACCTGGGAGGCTAAGCTCAGCACTCTTAGTTTTGATGTTTCTTGTTTGGAGGCAATGTCTAGACAAACTAGCCTCATAAGCCTTCTCTTAACTCTGTAACTGTGTGATTCATAAAAATTGAAAGTCAGTTAAGTCTTTTATAATATCATCCTTGGAAGTATCAATTGTAGATTTCATTATAAATTTAAAATTAATAATTTTGATCTGCTTTGTTATTTGAGTAAAAAAGTCACATCTCCTTTGTATATTGACATTGTATGTAATATGAATGTGTATATATGTGTGTGTTTATTTATTCATTTATAGTATAAAATTGAAATACTCTGATGTACAGACTGCCAATGATGTTGCTATTCCAGAGGATTTTTCAGACTTTTCTCTTGCAAAAACAATTAGCAAACTTGAAGGGCAACTGGAGGAAGAAGGTTTGCCTGATTATATAGATGATGATATTTTTTGTGGTGTTAGTAATGACATTGGAACAGGTAAGTTTTCTTTTATTTTTATCCTTATATCACATTTACTTAGAAAAAGATATTTGGGAATGATTTTTCTTGCATTTAAAAAATGTGTTATGATATCTTGCATTTGTTTCAAAATCATCTAGTGGGACATGATGGTAGGAGGAGTGAGTGGAATTATAGATGAAATAAAGTTGGTTTTGAGTCAATAATTGTTGAAAATGGGTGATGGGAAAGTGGTTTTTCATTGACATCATCTCTATATATATGTTTGACATTTTCCATTATAAAAAGTAAAAATGAAAAAGACTATATGGAGGGTGCCTGGATGGCTCAGTCAGTTAAGCGACCAACTCTTGATTTCAGCTCAGGTCATGATCTCAGGGTGGTGGGATTGAGCCCTGTGTCAGATTCCCCACTCATCAGGGAGTCTGGTTGAGATTATCTCCCTCTCCCGTGGCCACTCCCCCTCAATAAATAAATCTTAAAAAAAAGAGAGTGTATGGTATTGGTTTCATTGACCACATTTCAACTAAGTTTAAAATGCCCCATAGATTGGGGCACCTGGGTTGCTCAGTCGTTAAGCGTCTGACTTCGGCTCAGGTCATGATCACAGTTAAAAGTGAAGGATTCTCTCTCCTTCTCTCTTTGCCCCCCCCCCCCAGATTATTTTAATGTTTTAACGATAAGCTATGGGGCATTTTATTTAATTTATTTTTTTTAAGATTTTATTTATTTGACAGAGAGAGACACAGTGAGAGAGGGAACACAAGCAGGGGGAGTGGGAGAGGGAGAAGTAGGCTTCCCGCGGAGCGGGGAGCCCGATGCAGGGCTCGATCCCAGAGTCCTGGGATCATGACCTGAGCCGAAGGCAGATGCTTAACGACTGAGCCACCGAGGTGCCCCAATCTATGGGGCATTTTAAACTTAGTTGAAATGTGGTCAATGAAACCAATACCATACACTCTCTTTTTTTTTTAAGCAGGATTCATGCCCAGTGCAGAGCCCAATGCGGGGCTCCATCTCACAACCCTGAGATCATGGCCAGAACCAAAATCAAGAGTCGGACGGTTAACCAACCGAGCCACCCAGGCGCCCCACATTAAAATAATTTTTAAAACCCAATGTTTCGGGGCACCTGGGTGGCTCAGTCGTTAAGCGTCTGCCTTCGGCTCAGGTCATGATCCCGGGGTCCTGGGATCGAGCCCTGCGTCGGGCTCCCTGCTCGGCGGGAAGCCTGCTTCTCCGTCTCCCACTCCCCCTGCTTGTGTTCCCTCACTCTCTCTCTCTCTCTCTGTGTCAAATAAATAAATAAAATCTTAAAAACCCCAATGTTTCTTTGAATTCCTTTCATCTATTAATACTGTATTCTACTTACTGCATGTTAAAAGTATAAATGAATGATTAATGTGGCATCAGTTAAAATAATCAGTTTTCTAATGAATATAATTTTCTTTCTTATAAGCTTGTTCTCCGCATATCACTTTGAAAAATAATACTAAGTTTAGATCATCTAAAAACAGAATTTAGTTACCAGTAATGCCTCTAGAACTGTTGAATTTATGAGGCGCTACCTAAGCATTTATAAACAAAGAATAAGACAACTGAGTGTATTTGAACATGGTCAATACTGAACTATAGTTGTGACTTCAGGCAAGCCACTTAGCCTCTCTGTAATAGCAATTATTCATTTCAAAATTTAGCAGTTTGTATGAGATGGTCATAAGATGTATCTTTAAAATTCTCTTGATTTTGTGAAAACCGTAATAATTTATATGTGTAATGATTATTGTGCTGCATGCTACTTAGTCATAAATGAAAAATTCATTTATGAATTTATTACATTTACTGACCTATCTAAGCTTTCTGGGGGTACTTTTCAGACGAGAAGGTAAGTGAAGCAGGAAGTTGCCTTTATGTCTCTGTCACGATGCCTTCAAGGACACAGTGGTCACACGTTGACTGTTCTTCACCCATGGCCCTGTTAGAATATTCCTGCTCTTAGATACATAGAACCGGTACAAACAGACTGCCTTAAATTGCTACTTTCTTTTTATTGCTGAATCACCTCTCTGCCACTTTGCCTCTCTCCCTACCTTCCCTTTCCAGACTCTTTGGCCAAGGTATCTCCCCTTCTGGGGGAGCTTTCTCTTATTCCAGATGATTGCCTGAATGGCTATACAGGCAAGAGGAAAAGATTAAAAAAAAAAAGTAGCTTAGTAGCACATACTGCTCTGTAAGACTAAAGTCAGAGGGAGATGGGGATGGGAGGTTAATACTATGTGCCTACACAGGTGAGAGCATTCGGCTCCTTGGTTACACTGAGGTTAGTTGGGGGAGAGAAAGAGATGGACGAAGTCATGCTCTCCCATTCTTCCTTCTTTCTCCTTAGAGACCAACTACTGCAAACTTCACATTTTTAAATATATCATTTCCCTTCTATCCTGTGCTAACCTGGAGTGACATGAGAGGCTTGAAGGAGATTTGAGGCTAGACAGGTCTAGGTGGGTTAGAGCCAGTCATCGTTAATCACCTCCATGGTAACACTGGGAGCATTTAGTAAGAAGAGCTTTGGAGTGGAAAGCATATATGGAGATGTTTGTGCTCTGTTGGGATATATCCTAATGACTCCTCAGAGACAGTTCAGGGTGTTTATTCAAGATAAGATCCATGAAGGCAAAGCTTGTCTTATCCCTACTATGCCTGGAACACTATAGAGACTTAATGTATATTTTGTGGATAAATGATCAAATGAATTATGGAATGAGTTCTAAGTTCACTTTTCACTCTATTTACTTACATAGTTCTAGAAACATCAAAGATTTGCTGCTGATATCATTGAATAAAGAATTTTAGGTAGCAATGAAATATCAAAGGCAGAGCTTAGGGATTGTGGGAGAAAGCTTCAGCAGTAAGGTATTAGTGTGTTTCTCTGCTTCTAAGGCACATAGACTACGTTTTAACTTCTGTGAAATCGGGATATGTATTACAATCACTAGTAATTTATAATCACAGTGGCTGAGATTGAAGTTGAGTTTTACTAGAGAGGTTTTATCTTTGTTTCTGCCAAACACCTGGGGACGTTACCAACCTGAAACCACTTTAAATTCTGACCGAGGTATTTTGGATCTTGTTGGTAAAGACAAATACAGTCTGCAGACTTAACCTGAGTACTGGCTTGTGGTTCAGATTCTCAGGAGAGGTTTTTGTTGTTTTTCCCTTCTTTCCTCAGTTCCGGGTTGAGATGTGAAGAGTTCCTTTCTGTTGGGTGGATTTGTTTTTCATTTATCTTTATAGTATGGGTATTTAGTGTCTTTAGTGTTCTCAGACAGGGATCTCCTGTTAAATTCCCCATCTTGAACATTTTTTCCTCATAAAATAATGGTCTGTCTTGCAACTGATGGCATCTTAGATTCAGTGAAAGACAATATATGTAATTTTATTTAAATCCACAGAAGCCCAGAACAGATTTTTAAAGGCCAAACTCCGTGTTATGCAGGAGGAATTGGATAATGTTGTATATGAATGCAATAAAAAGGTAAAAACATATCAAAATAAATGCATTAATATTCCAAGATATTTTAGGAGCAGTTTCAGTTATTTTTAAAATATATTCATTGAGATTAATTTACAGTTAAATTTTGAATTATATGTAAATACTAAATTTTATTGTATTTTGAGATGTTGAATTTTCATTGAGCTAAAGAATATTAAATACTTGTTAGCAGTTAGAGTTTTCTGTATAAGATTTACAAATGTAAGCTCTTAAATAAAAATAAAACATCTGACTTCCATTTTTGAAGATGAAAATGGAATGTAGTTTGTTTTTCTTTGTGAGGTGAATATAAGTATCTCAAATCATATGAAGCTCCTTTTTGTTTTCTGCTTTATGTTGTGATACCAAACCTTGTGCATTTTTTCACATAATCTCTAATTTCCTAACTATAGGAAAATGAAATTCAGGATTTAAAGTCTCAGATAAAAAACTCTGAAGAAGATTGTGTGAGACAGCAGCGAACAATTAATTTGCAACAGTCTCAAACAGAAAAATATAAAACTCTTTTTGAAGAGCTAAATAAAAAATGTGATGGATTACAGCAACAGCTGTCTTCAGTAGAAAAGGTAATTTTGCTATTTTTCTGGACCTAATGTTAAAGATACTATAAAACAAAGTTACATATTTGTGTGGGACCACTTTTGCTTGTTCAGTTATTTTGTTAGTATTTACTAAAAAGTCTTCCACCATATAAGGATATTTTTTAATAGCTTTATTGAAATACAATTCACATATAATACAAATCACCCTTTTAAAGTATACAGTTCAGTGGCTTATTAATATATTCGGGAGTTGTGTGGCTGTCACCATGATCAATGTTAGGACATTTTCATCACCCCAAAAAAGACACTCCATACCCTTTAGCCACTGTACCACAACCCTCTTCCCCCAGTCCCTTCCAGCTCTAGGCAACTTCTATTTTCTGTTGACAGATTTGCCTATTTTGGACATTTGGATGTTCTATATATAGAATCATACAATATGAGGTATTTTGTGACTGACGTCTTTTGTTTAAGAATGTTTTAGAGGTTTATCCACGTTGTAGTACATATCAGTACTTCATTCCTTTTTATAAAGTAATATTCTGTTATATGGATATAACACATCTGTTTATCAGTTGATGGACATTTGTGTTATTTCCACTTTTGGGCTATTTTGAATAATGCTGCTATGAACATTAACATACAAGTTTTTGTGTGAACATATATTTTCATTTGTCTTGGGTATACACCTAAGAGTAGAATCACTGGATCATATGGGAACCCTGTGTTTAACCTTTTGAGAACTGTCAACTATTTTCCAGCTAGCTATGCCATTTGTACATTTCCACCAGTAGTGTGTAAGGGTTCCATTTTCTACACATCCTCACCAACACATGTTAGATTATCTTTTTGATTATAGCCATTCTAATCATGTGATGTGGTTAGCTCATCATTTTGATTTGCATTTCTCTGATAACTAAAGATGTTGAGCATCTTTTCATATGTTTATTGGCCATTTGTATATCTTCTTTGGAGAAATGTCTGATCAAATCCTCTGCCCATTGTTTAAGTTGGAATTTTTAAATTATTGAGTAGTAAATGTTTTTTATATATTTTAGAGTGAAGTCCCTTATCAGATACATGATTTCTAAATATCTCTCCTATTCTTTGGGTTGTCTCTTCATTTTCTTTACAGTGTCCTTTGAAGCACAAAAATTTTTTATTTTTGAAGCCCAGTGTATCTAATTTTCCTTTGGTTGTTTGTGCTTTTGGTGTCAAATCTAATGGGATAATACATTTTAAATAAGCTATCCCATTAAAAAACTTATATTAATGTACCACTGAGATAATAAAAATAAAACATACTGTATGGTATTACTTTGTAAGACTTATGATAAAAATTATGTAAAATAAGAGATTTAGGTAGTAAGAAATTATGCCTTCGTTTCTATATTTTTCTTTAGTGTGTTCCTGTAAAAGCATATTTTTGACCATTTTCATCTTGTATAATTAGCATTATCTTCTGATAATAAATTTCTTAACATTGGCTTTATTGAGATAAAATTTGTGTACAGTAATCACCCTTTTTAAGTATACAGTTCTGTGAGTTTTGACAAATACATAGTCATATAACTAATGCCATAATTGAGATACAGAACAGTTCCACTGTCCCTAAAAATTCCCTTGTGAATTTAGTCAAGTCCTCCTCCTCCTTCCAGTCTAAGGCAACCACTGATCTGGTTTCGGTTCTTATATTTTGACCTTTTCCAGCATGTCATGTAATTAGAATCACATAGAGTTACTTAGTAGGCTTTTGAGTCTGTTTTTTTCATTTGCAAAAGGCAATTGAGGTTAATCCATGTTGTAGTCTGTTCCTTTTCATTACTGAGTAGTGTAACATTGAATGGATATACCACATTTTGATTACCTATATATCTGGAAATCAAAATTAATTATAGTATCTAATAGTGTAAGCCAGTACTATCCAATATGGTAGCTCACTATATGTGGCTAGTCCAAATTGTGACATGCTGTAAGTTTAAAATAAATACCAGATTTCGAAGCCTTAATAAAGAATAAAAGAGAATATTTTTATATTGATTACATATTAAAATATTTTGGATATATTGGGATAAGTGAACTATAGCATTATAATTAATTTCACTTGTTTCTTTTTAAAGTAGCTACTAGAAAATTTAAAATTACATATGTGGTTCACATTATGTGGTTCATATGTTGGTCTAAAAAATATAGACAAATGTTCTTTTTTTTAATTTTATTTATTTTATTATGTTAGTTACCATACTATGATTAGTTTTTGATGTAGTGTTCCATGATTCATTGTTTTCAAATAACACCCAGTGTTCCATGCAGTATGTGCCCTCCTTAATACCCATCACCAGGCTAGCCCATCCCCCTACCCCCCTCCCCTCTAAAACCCTCTGTTTCCCAGAGTCCATAGTCTCTCATGGCTCTTTCTCCCTCCAACTCCCTCCCCCTTCATTGTTCCCTTCCTTCTCCTGATGTCCTCCCTGCTATTCCTTATGTTCCACAAATAAGTGAAACCATATAATTGACTTTCTCTGCTTGACTTATTTCACTTAGCATAATTTCCTCCAGTCCCATCCATGTTGATGTAAAAGTTGGGTATTCATCCTTTCTGATGGCTGAGTAATATTCCATTGTATATATGGACCACATCTTCTTTATCCATTCGTCTGTTGAAGGGCATCTTGGCTCTTTCCACAGTTTGGCTATTGTGGACATTGCTGCTATGAACATTGGGGTGCATATGGCCCTTCTTTTCACTACATCTGTTAGACAAGTGTTCTAAGAAAAAACCTGTTGTATCTGGGACACCAGTATTTTTATTTGTCATGATACTTTATCATTTGTCATATGCTACCAAGTTTCTGGTCATATCATTATCATTTTACATAATCTTGAAACCCTGCCTACATCTTTGATTCTCTTCTTGTTCCCGGCCTTTATACCCATCCTATGCATTCTTCAAATGTTTTGCATTCATTTTTTCTTTTCAATTTCCATTGCCCCTTCTTGGTTCAAGCTATTATTATTTCTGAATCCTCCTCACTGGTTATTTTATCTCCTTTCTCTTTTTCTTATCCATTGTATCTTGTACTCTATCAATAGATTATTGTTCTCAAAAGACTACATTGATTATAACTCTACCTTTGTATGGGCAGAAATGGAACTAACATTTTTTTGAGTACTATGTGTCAGTCAAAACATTTTACAGAAAGAGAAACTGAGTCTGAGAGGTTAAACAAAGTGCCCAGGGTCATACAGGTAGTGGCAGTGCAGGATTCAAACCATGTTTGTCTGACTCCAAAGTCTGTGTTCTTCCTACAAATCATGTAGATTCTCCAACCCCTCAAAATTAAGTGGTCTTAAACACACAGCTATTCCAAAATCTCATTGCCCAGGGTCATTCAGGTAGTGGCAGCGCAGGACTCAAACCATGTTTGTCTGACTCCAAAGTCTGTGTTCTTCCTACAGATCATGTAGACTCTCCAACCCCTCAAAATTAAGTGGTCCTAAACACACAACTATTCCAAAATCTCATTGCTGTTTAGAGTTAAATATTTGAAACCTTTGAGTCACAATGAGTGTTCTGAGCTGTTAGGATACATAGACTATCTGAAGATTTTTATGACTTTGATTAGCTCTGAACTTCCCATTTTGAGTCCTTATCTACCTACCAGGAAGAGAGGTGTAACAACTCTCATGGGTTATGTGGAACTCAAGATTGAATCTTTTTTTTTTTTTGCCAATTCTGCTCACTATCTGTTTCTAAAAACCAACCTCAGTGTAGTTGATAGAAATGCAAAACAGAGCTTGAGTTTGATGGAGTTTCTTCTATAAACCTATAAAAGCCAGCTGTTTAAAAAAACACTATACATATTAACTTACACTAACAGGTAGAGCCATTTCTAAAACATATTTATGCAGAAAACAATTTATTTCAGCACTGAATTTTGTTTTTCAATTAATGATCTGTTTTAAAATCAACTTTATCAAGAAATAAATACAATTAAATATACTTGTTTTAATTGTGCAATTCACTGTGCTTTGACAAAATAGTATATCCTTATAACCACCACTGCAATCAAGATAAAATTTCTATCACCTTCCCAAAATTTCCTTTGTCTCCCTTCCCTTAAAATTTCAATCTCCAACCATGGCCCAACCACTGATCTGCATTCCTTCGTTACAGACTAGTTTTCCGTGTTCTAGAATTTCATATAGATGGACTCCTAAGTATGTACTTTTTATGGCTGGCTTCTTTTGGTCAGCATAATGATTTTGAGATTCATTAATGTTGCATATTTTGTGGTTCATTCCCTTATATTGCTGAGTAGTGTTTGTTTATGGATGTACTGCATTTTGTTTATTCATCAGTTGGTAGGCATTGAGTTATTTCTAACTTTGGACTGTTAGAAATAAAGCCACTATGAATTTTCATATACAAATTTTTATATAGACACTTGTTTTTATACAGGCGCATCCAACATCACTCGTGATGTTGGATAAATACCTAAGAGTAGAATTTCTGGGTATTACAGAAACTGGTGTTTAACTTAATAAGAAACAGCCAAACTGTTCCAAAGTAATTGTACCATCCTTCATTCCCACCAGCAATATATGAAAGTTCCAGTTAGTCTGTATCTTTAGCAGCACTTGGTATTGTCAGTCTTTTGAATTTTAATCCTTTTAGAGGGGCAGAAGATTAGCATCTCATTATGGCTAAATTTGTATTTCCTTTATGACTATTGATCTTGAGCATCTTTTCATAAGTATATTGGCCACTCATATATCTTCTTTTGTCTGTTCAAACCTTTTGCCCATTTAAAAACGTATTGAGGGCGCCTGGGTGGCTCAGTTGGTTAAGCGACTGCCTTCGGCTCAGGTCATGATCCTGGAGTCCTGGGATTGAGTCCCGCATCGGGCTCCCCGCTCAGTGGGGAGTCTGCTTCTCCCTCTGACCCTCTTCCCTCTCGTGCTCTCTATCTCTCATTCTCTCTCTCTCTCTCTCAAATAAATAAATAAAATCTTTAAAAAAAAAATAAAAATGTATTGAGTTGAGGTAGGAGTTCCTTATATAATTCTTTTACTAGAATATATAGTGAATAGTTTCGTCCAATCTTACTTGGCTTTTTTATTTTCTTAACAGTGTTTTTCAAAAGAGTTTTAAATTTTGATGAATTCCAATATTTTATTTTATTTCTAGTTTGTGCTTTTTTCATCTTATTCAAGAAATCTTTGCCCACCCCATGGGAGAAAATCTTCATGTATTCATACAGGAGTTTTATGGTTTTAGCCGTGTGTGTGTGTGTGTGTGTGTGTGTGTGTGTGTGTATGTGTATGTGTATGTATACATACATTTATATAGTATATAAATAGATCTGTAATCTATTTCAAGTTAATTTTGTTTATATGAGAATAAAGGTCAAAGTTTATTTTTCATACAGTCAGCATTTGTTGAAAATACTATTCTTTCTCAATTTAATTACCATGGCACCTGTGTAGAAAATGAAATTTTTTTTTTTTTAGAAAATGAATTTTGACCATATATATGGGTCTATTTCTAGACTGTTTATTCTGCTACATTGATCTATGTTCATTGATCTATATTTTGATATGTCATCAATAAAACCATGTGGAGTGGAATTTTCTTTTTGGAAGGATTCTAATGATCAATTTATTTAGTGGATGAGTCTTTTGATTTTTTATTACTTTTTGAGTTAGTTTTGATAATTTATGTTTTTTAAGAAATTTTTCCATCTCATCTAAGTTATCAAATTTATTGGCATAAATTTGTCCTTAATATTCCTTTATGATATTTATAATGCCTGCATTATCTGCACTGACACCTGTCTCACTCTTGATATTAATAATTTGTCTCTTTTCTCTTTTATTCTTTATCAATCTAGCTAGATACATACCAATTTCATTGAACTTTTCCATGAGTCAGGAGTTAGCTTCATTGACTTTGCTCTTTTTGTCAGTTTTCTATTTCATTGATTTTTACCCTTTAGCATTTCCTTCATTCTTATTTGGGTTTAATTTCTTTTCAGGATTCTTAAGGTAGAAGTTTAGATAATTGATTTTCTACTTTTCTTCTTACATAAGCATTTTAAAGCTATAAATTTTCCTCTAAGTGCTGCTTTATCTTCATTCCACAAATTTTGATGTTGTCTTTTTATTTTCATTAAATTCAAAGTGTTTTCTACTTCAATTTCTCTTGACCATTTGGATTATTTAGAAGTATACTGTTTAATTTCTAAATAATTGGGGATTTTTCATGTCTTTCTGTTAATTTCTAATTTAATTCTGTGGTGTGAGAACCTACACTTCATGATTTCATTCTTTTAAAATTTATCTTGACTAGTTTTACGGACCAGCATTTGGCCTCTTTTGGTGAATACTTCATGTAATTTGAAAAGAATATATAGTATGCTGTGTTGAATGGAGTGTTCTATAAATATTAGGGCAAATTTGTTGATAGTGTTGTTCAAGTTTTCTGTCAGTTATTGAGAGAGGTGCTGTAATCTCTGACTAGAATTGTGGATTTGTCTATTTCTCCTTTCTGTTATATCAGTTTTGGCTTTATGTATTTTTAGTCTCTGTTTTGGATGCCTGCACATTTAGGAGTATAGTGTTTTTGATTAACACTTCTTTATAATTATGAAATACTTTTTAAAATCTCTAGTAACATTCCTTGTTCCAAAGTCTGCTTACTTTGTCTGATATTAGTGTAGTGATTCCAGCTTTATTATACTTCATGTTTGCTTGATATATCTTTCTTCAACTTTTTACTTTTCATCTGTCTTTATATTGAAAATGGGTTTGTTGTAGCCAGTATATAATTGGGTGTTGCTTTTTCATCCACTACGATGGTCTCTCTCTCTTACTGGCATGTTCAGACCAATTAGATTAATGCAATTTTTGATGTTCGGGTTAAGTTTATCATCTTGCTGTTCGTGTCTTGTTTTTTCTAACCATTCCTTGTTGCTTTTTTCCTGTTCTGAATTGAATATTTTTTAGTATTTAGCCAAGAGACATTGCTATGTCTCTTATATTTTTATGTTACATTTAACTCAAAAAACATAAAACATATTTATATGCATAAATTACATTAAAACACAAAAAAACATATTTACCATACCACAGTCTACCTTCAAATCATGTTATATTCTTTCACATATAAGATCCTCACAACAGTATATTCTATTTCTGCCCCTTTCCTTTATGCTTTTACTTTTAAATGTCATAAATCCCACAGTGTTTCTTTAAATAGTTATATTTTAAAGAGCTTAACATATGAAAATGCCTTTTATATTTGCTATTTCTTGTATTCTTCATTCTTTCAATCTGTTTTTCTATATGCCTGCTTGAAATAACTACCCTTTCAATCTTTGTGGTGCCAGTTTGCTAGTCACTGATTCCTTGTTTTTGTTTCTTTGAAAAAAGACTGTGTTTTTCCTTAATTTTTTTTTATTTTGAAAATTACAGATTCACAGGAAGCTGCAAAAATGATAGAGGTCCTGTGGACCCTTCACTCAGTATCCCTCATTAAGAGCATCTAACATAATAATAGGACAGTATTAAAACCTGGAAATTGACATTGGTATAATCCACAGGCATTACTCAGATTTCACCAGTTCTGTATGCACTTGTGTGTGTTTGGACCCCCTTAAATTTTTGAAGGATATTTTCACTAGTTAGAGAATTACCAATTGAAAGTTTCTGTCTTTTTTTTTTTTTTAAGATTATTTATTTATTTATTTAATTGACACAGAGAGAGAGACAGCATGAGAGGGTACACAAGCAGGGGGAGTGGGAGAGGGAGAAGCAGGCTTCCCGCTGAGCAGGGAGCCCGATGTGGGGCTCAATCCCAGTACCCTGGGATCAGGACCTGAGCTGAAGGCAGCCACTTAACCAACTGAGCCACCCAGGCGCCCCAGTTTCTGTCTTCTTTTAGTACTTTGAAGATATCATCCCATTGTCCTCTGGGTTATGTTATTTCTGACAAAAAGTTCACAGTAATTCTTTTCTTTCTACCCTTGTATATTTGTATCTTTTATCTTTGCTCTTAAGGCATTCTCTTTGTTACTGGTTTTCAGTAATTTCATAATGATATGTTTTGTGTGGGGAGTGTTTATTTGGCTTGAAGTTTGTTGAACTTTTTGAATCTGTGGGTTTATAGTGTTCATCAAATTTGTAAAAGTTTGGCTATTATTTCTTCCAGTATTTTTTCTGTGCCCCTTCTCTCCCTCCCCCAACCTGTAACTTCAATTATACTTTTGTTAGGCCACTTGATATTATCCCACTGATAATGTATCAGTGATATTAGGTCACTGATGTTTTTAGCCTTTTTTCACCTATATTTTTTATTTGGATAGATTCTGTTGCTATCTTCATTAGTTCACTGATCTTTTCTTTGCAGTGTCTAATACGCTCTTAACCAAGTGAAATGTTCATTTTGATATATTATTCATCTGTAGAAGTTCCATTTGATTTTTTTATATTCTGAATTTATGTCCTCATTATATTAACATATATAATTAAAATAGCTGTTTTGACAGTCTCGTCTGCTGTATTCATCATATTTCTCATTTATGGATTGTTTCTATTGAATCTTTCTTCTGGATATCAATCACATTTTCCTGCTTCTTGGTTTAGTTAGTGATTTTATACTGGATGCTAGACATTGCGAATATTATATTGTTGAGTATCTGTATTTAATGTACTCTTTAAACACAAGTAGTTATTTGTCAGTTTAGTACCTTTAAGGCCTGTTTTTAAGTTTGGCCGGGGTTGGTCTAGAGTAGCCACTAGGTGTGGCCTAGTCCTCAGTATATTCAAAAGATATCCTGTGTAGATTTCTGAAGTTCCCTCCTAATGGAGTTCCTCCTTTTTTGAACCCTTCTCAGAAATTCCAGCTGCTTCAATCTCCTCCAACTTCCATCTCTGTCTCCTCAGCTCAGCAGACCTTGGTTCTGTTTGTATTTTCTCCTCCTTATACCCACAGTGTGGATATTGCCTCCAGGCAGAATGCTGGGGTGATTGTAGGACTACTCCATTTATTTCTCTTCTTTCAGTAGTCATAATCCTACCGTTTTCCTTTATCTCTAAATAGTTATTTAACATTTTTTTTAGTTGTTTACAGTGTGTTTTTATGTTAGGTTCTTATTGTTTCGTCAAGGGTGGAAGCCTTAATCTCTGTTTTGTTTTTTTTGGTCAAATTAAAGTCAGTAGGTACACTTCACAAGTTTCTCTGACCATGGATTATGTCACGCAAACATGCTTATTAATATTAGTAACTCATTTAAAAAAAAAGTCTGCTCTCTTTTTATCTTTCACTCCAGCTAAAATTGAGGTTTGTATCATTTCCTAAAGATGTTTTTGTTCTTTTTTGTTTCTATAGCAAAACTCCTCAAAAGCATTTTCTTAATTTTTTCACATCCTTATCTTGCAAAGAAAGCTTTTAAATTTTTGCCTATATGTATCCTGCAAAGCCATGATATTAATGGTCCTTACCTTTGTTTAATAGTATATAGTTTACAAATTGTTATCACATACATATGATAGTTGTGTGTAGTCATGTGTTTTTATTCTATAGATCTGCACCTCCCCCCAGTTTTTTATTCCCTTCTCCCCCAGCTTAGGTTTCATGGTGTACTACTTAATTATCCATTGTATATATTAATTTTGTGTGCCCATCATTCATGTAGAATAGTACCTGGCACATAGTAAGTGCTCAATAAATATCAACACGTAACTCGGCATAGATATCATTACTACCAATTTCAGATATGGAAACAGACTACCACAGCTCGTAGGTTCTCTGACTCCAAGTTTATTGCTTTTTGTACCTTAGCCACTTGTTTCTAGAACCTTATCATTTATTTGTCCTCATCTCATTACTCCTCTTCTGACTTACTGTGGCAATTTATGTTACTCTTAAAGCATTTGCTACCATTTTGTCAGTGCTGTGGCTACTAATACATAGCTCTCTATTTTCTTGCCTTCTCCCAGTTCCTTAGGAATGCTTTAAAAGTTAAGAGAGGATGGCAAATTATTTCTCATTGGAGCTCATAGTAATTAAGTTTTAAAGTGAGATTTTAATTCCTTTAAGCTATCTAGATTTTTCTTTTAAAGCTAATGTAAAATTCAAGGTTTGAAATCTTCCCTAAAATTTTTCTCTAACATGTAAACTGCTTAATTTTTTTTTTTTTGGTAACAGTATTTTAACTTTATTATTTTCAGCTTATAAGCTCTCTCATAAAAAATATTGGTATCTTGTCTGCACTTTGTAAAAAGTACTTGAGTGTGATTGAAAACAGAAATGTTTTCAAGTTTTTGGTAAGGTTTTTCCTTTCCTTAGTGGATTTGCTCATATAGGAATACTTTATTTTGTATATTACTTTTCTAATGTTTTTTGTTTTTCACTTCTCCCAAGAAGGGGGCCGTATTGATTCATGGGTAGAGGAACATAATGTGGTATTGGATGGTTTTCATTTTTCTGTGAAGTAGGTTACAAAGTTGCCAGCAGGAAAGAGAAGGGCAAAGATTTATTTTCATATTCTTATAGGTGGAGGCTGAAATGAGGCAACTAGAATTGTGGACTTTGTAGCTAAGGAAAATTTTTGCCTTTTCCATGTGAACAGTCAGATAAATCAAGCTTGCTCTTACTGTAGCTACCACCCACAAAGCTGTGAAGAAGGCTGGTGATAGCAGATGGTACTCATACAGTTTGGTTTGTTTAAAAACCCACATAAAGAGCAGCATGTGTTTTGTTGTGTTTTGTTTTGCCCTTAATTACTTAGGGTCAGGGAGATCAGTTTTCAAATAAAACACAGTGATACAGCCAGGAGAAAAAAGTTTATAGAAGAAGAAAACAGACAACTGTATTTTTAACTGCATCATTTTAATTCCATGATATTTATTGAATATCTGTTGTATATAAGGCTCTGTACTAGGTATTGTAGGGGATGCAAAGAAGAGTGAGTTAAATATTACAAAATAAATTCAGTTGAATAAACATGTCGTTAGTGCCTCTTCTGTGCCACTAAAGTTCCGGGAATACAGAAATTAAGACTATTTCTATCCTCAATGAGCTTACATTAATTGTGGGGAAAATGAAGTAAATGGATAGTTTCAGTTCTGCACAGCACACATATGCTATATGTGTGTCAATGTGTTGTAGAAGCTCTGAAGAAAGGGTACCTAATCCAGCCTGGGAGGAGAATGAGGAAGATAATGAGGGGAGGCTTCTTGGAGGAGGTAAAACCCTCATGTACACTCCTCGTTTGAGTCTTAAAGGATGGATAGGTGCTGGCTACGTAAAAATGAGCAGGGGGGAGGGATCAGGGCAGAAGGAAGAGCAAAGGAAGAGCATGAGATGAGAAAACGTTCAGAGGCAAGAAACATAGCTGTTTGGGAGATATATCTGAAGGTAATATCTTGCAGGAGATGAGATTATAGTGCCAGGTTATGGTAGAGTTTGGAGTTTATCCTACATGTTCATGTTTCTTCTGTAGACTCTCTGCAACAGCATCTCTTAGAATATTTGCAGAAATGCAAGTCTGAACCTACCCCAAGATGTAGAACCTGAATCCATAAGATCTGTTGTTTTTGCTAAGAGTTGGGACTTTCCCTGTAAGGCTAATGTAGAATGCTCTGTTCTTAACAAATATTTCTTATATGATATACTTTGTTAGGTTTATACAAACACAGTATTTATGAGCGTTTGTGACTTACATAACTGTTTTGGGGAGGTTCCCAAAGGAAGAACTATAGTGACAAAGAGTTGCTTATAAAATAAGTATAGAGGACCTCTATACTATATAAAAAGAGATAGAAAATTCCAAACAAAAAGTAATTTGAAAGCCTAATTCATGACTACATCTTTAAGGATATATCTTTCTAATACCAATTCAGGGTAAGAATTCTCTAAGCCCTCTGTCACTCGGTGCTCGGCCCCCAAACTTTGGCGGGGGGGGGGGGGTTGTGTATGTAAAATTTGGGAGAAAGCAAGGAATATGGAAATGGAAAATGTTACAGAATAATAGAGGGAACTAATGATATATTTATAAATGTTCCATATTATCTTTTACCATATAGGAATTAGAAAATAAAAGAAGACTACAAAAACAGGCTGCCAGTAACCAAAGTGCTACAGAAGTTCGGTTGAATAGAGCTCTAGAAGAGGCAGAAAAGTATAAACTGGAGTTAAGTAAATCAAGGCAAAATAACAAGGTATGGAAAAATTGAAGTTTTGAAAGTGGTCACCTTTGGTAACTTCTTTTATACAAGAGTCAAAAATAATTAGTTTTTAAGTTATAATTCTTGATGTCATGGTTAACATTTCTCTTTTCAGAAGAAGTGTGTTCATTATTGATATGTATATCTTCAAGTTAGGATTATATTGCCTGGGCTATTGCCATAATTGGGAGGATTCAGTCATTTTTTCATCCAACAAATCTTTATTGTGTGCCTATATTATGTGCCAGACATTTTTCTAATCTCTGGGGATAAGTGGTAGGAAAAAGCCTCTTTGGTATCTCAAGTCTGTTTCCTTCTCTGAGCCCCACTTTTCTTTCTTTTTTTTTTTTTAAGATTTTATTTGTGTATTTGACAGAGAGAGAGACAGCGAGAGAAGGGGACACAAGCAGGGGGAGCAGGAGAGGGAGAAGCAGGCTTCCTGCAGAGCAGGGAGCCCGATGCGGGGCTCGACCCTAGGACCCTGGGATCATGACCTGAGCCGAAGGCAGACGCTGAATGACTGAGCCACCCAGGCGCCCTTTAGCCCCACTTTTCTAATATAAATGCAAAGGGCTACTTTACAGGGCAGTGGTTCTCAAACTTGAGCATGTATCAGAATTACCTGGAAGACTTGTTAAAACATAGATTGCTGGGCCCCACCCCCAGAGTTTCAGATTTAGTAGATCTGGGGTGAGACCTGTTTTTACTTGTTTTAATAGCAGTTCCCTGGGTGATGCTGAAGCCACTGGTTCTGAGATGACATTTTGATAATCACTGTTATAGAGTTGTAAGGATCACTCTTGTATCCCAGTATCTAACCAATGATTGGCATAGAATTAGCACTCAATTCCTGAAATATTTGTTGAATAAATGAAGGCTCAAGTATCATTGTGTGTGAAAACCTTTTGTATACTCTATACATTTTGGCTATTAGTTTTTGGTTCTATGTCAACCTAAAAGTGATGCTCCATTGGAATCTCTCCCTTAGGACAATATTGAATAATTTAACAGTGGCTCGGATGATGAAGTTAGGAGCTACCTTCATTACATACACAGATGATACATTTTCGATTAAACTAATAACACTTAATAGGACATAGAACTAAACTGAACTTGATAAATCCTCCAACACGTTTAACAAAGGCAGATATGTTACAGAGACTACAGAGTTTTAAGATCTTCTCTGTGAGATAGTTTATGCTGTGTGATCAGACTGTTCATGTTCAAGAGACATCAATGATGGTATGATGATGGGGATTTAGAATAGAAGTTATTAAATGAACAAGTTAGGAAGTCATCTTTACAGCTTGCCAATAATTAGCATGCTATTGGAATATTATTTCCAATTTGGTTCACTCTGAAGGGATTTTGAAGAAAATAAAATGGAATAACCGTGTATATGTCAGGATTTGCTAATTCTTGGTTGTAGATGTGATCTCTGTTTTAGCACACACATTAGAGAAGTAGAAGGAAAAACTTGTTTCCATGACAACAGTAATCCTAATCAGCCATTTTGCAAATTGACATACCAAGTCCTCATTATATAGTTTAAAACCATCAACACTGTAAAAACAAATATGTTGAAGACAAATTTCTGATCCCAAGTCTATATTATGGATGATCAGTTTAAACATAGTGGGAGAACATTTTGTGTAACTATTTGCTATCAAGTAGACATTTTGAGATCAGAGTTCTAAGATGTAACTTTGTCAAATTTCTGAAAAAATATGTATGAGTCTTAAGTTTTTTTTTTTTTTTTTTAAAGATTTTATTTATTTATTTGAGAGAGAGAGAATGAGAGATAGAGAGCACGAGAGGGAAGAGGGTCAGAGGGTCAGAGGGAGAAGCAGACTCCCCGCTGAGCAGGGAGCCTGAAGCGGGACTCGATCCCGGGACTCCAGGATCATGACCTGAGCCGAAGGCAGTCGCTTAACCAACTGAGCCACCCAGGCGCCCGAGTCTTAAGTTTTTAATTTTTCAATTATTTTGCTTCATTTCTAACTTTTGTCTTTGAAGGATGTTTTGGCCATATGTGGTTAAGTTTTTCCTTGTAGTCTAGTCTGTATATAAGTTTTTTGTGAGGAGGTATACTTTTTTCCATTTTAATTCTTTGTACCTTGCTTCTCATTCTGATTAGACATATAATTAGGTAGATAATTAAAATTATTCAGGTCTGTATGTTTAAGAAATACTAAGTCTTCATAAAATAGAACAAGATTGCCTCATAGTGATCAGAAAGTTAAAGATTTATTTTAAAAAATGATGTATTCTCCACAGAGGTTAGGAAACATGTAATCTGCCCTTAGAGTAACTTTTGAAATGAAAAGTCAGTCAAGTTAAACCAGATGCTGCCTGAGTGCGGGGACTCTGACTGTCTCATTCACTGCTGTGTCTCAGTGCCTTGAAGGTAGTAATTGCCTCTGAAACACACTGCAGGAAGGAATGTGGAAAGACAACTGTGTGATGCTTTAATTGGAATGCTTCTTAAAAACAGAGGATTTGATTAGATGGTTTGCTTGTAGTCCATTTAAAATGTCACCAAGCCCATGTTACTTCATTTAGGAACAGATAATTTCTAATTCTTCATTCATTTAGAAATATTTATGAGGACCTTCTAGGTACCTGCTAGATCTTTACTAGAGGCTGGAGGTGTAAAGGTGATAAAAAAATAAATGTGGTCTGTGTAATCATGCATTTTGTAGTGGAGAAGCTGTGTGTTATTTAGACAATTCATCAAGTAAAACTGAGGTGCAGCTGTGCTTTGAGCAGGTAACCAGGTCAAGGAATGTTTTTTTAAAAATGTAATTCTAAGCTAAGATCTGAATAATATTAACAAGTTATATGCTAGGAAGAGATTATGGACAAAAGGAATCCTATGTAAAAAATGGCTCTGTGGCAGGAAAAAAGACAAGGTCATGAAAGTCAGGGATGGAAGTGAAGGGAGTATTGTCAAATGAGCCTCAAACATAGGTGGTAGAGGCCAAACCATCTAGATCCTATAGGCTGTGTTAAATATTTTGGCTTTTATCCAAAGAGTAGTACAAAGCCACTGCATGGTTATTTTGAACAAGGTTGGGGGAGACCATGCTATGATCATATGAGCACCTAGAAAGTGTTTTTGTTTGTTGTGTGGAGAATTCATTGGAGGGAGGCAAGAATGAATGCTGGTTAAGAATAGCGGTGTGAGAGATGATGAGGTAGCTTCGCCTAAACTGATAGTGGTAAAAATGGAGAGAAACCAAGTATCAAAATACACTGAAGAGAGAAAAATCACTAGGACATGGTGATGGACTGGATATGGGATTGTGGGAAAGGGAAGCTTTCAAGAGGACATTTTGATTTTTAATTTTCAGAACCAGATAGATCGTGCCATTCCCTGGAATAGGTTGGGAAAGAAGCTTGAGTTATTTTAGAACATCTTGAAGTTCATCCCATTGCTGCATGTGACAGTAGTTCACTTTTAATAATTTTCCACTTGGTATAAATATACCAAACAATGCCACCTTATTGATGGACTTAGGGTTGTTTCCAGTGATCGCTATTACAGATAAAGCTGCAGTGCACATTCACATATAAGTCTTTGTGTAGACATCCGTTTTCATTTCTCTTGGGTAAATACCTAGATTTAAATTCTGAGTTTTATTATAGATGTACATTCAACTGCCTGTTTTCCAAAATGGCTCTAACAGTTTATATTCCCCACAGCAGCATTTGAAAGTTTTAGCTGTACCATATCTTCACCAGCGTTTGATATAGTCAGGCTTTTACATTTCACTGTGCCAGTGGGTGACTAATTGTATCTTATTGTGGTTACTTTTTTTTTTTTAAGATTTTATTTATTTATTTGAGAGAGAGAATGAGAGAGAGCATGAGAGGGAGGAGAGTCAGAGGGAGAAGCAGACTCCCTGCTCAGCAGGGAGCCCGACGTGGGACTCGATCCCAGGACTCCAGGATCATGACCTGAGCTGAAGGCAGTCACTTAACCAACTGAACCACCCAGGCGCCCCTTATTGTGGTTGCTTTACATATGCCTAATGACCAGTGAATGATACTGAGCATCCTCGTATGCTTATTTGCTATCTTGATATCTTTTCCCCCAGTTTTATTGAGATATAATTGACATACAGCACTGTGTAAGTTTAAGATATAGAGCATAATGATTTGCTTTGCATATATTGTGAAATTATTACCACAGTAAGTTTATTTAATATCCATCATCTCATTGTGATATAAAAAAGAAAAGCTTTTTTCCTGGTATTGAAAATTCTTAGGATCTACTCTCTTAACAACTTTCAAATATACCATACAACAGTTACGTGTAGTTATCATGTTGTATATTACATTTCTAGTTCTTTTTTATTTTATAACTGGAAGTTTGTACCTTTTGACCACCTTCCTTCTGTTTTGCTATGCATTTTTTGAAATTAAAAGATTTTTTTTTAAGTATGAGTAAGATCATACAGTATTTGTCTTTCTCTGTCTGACTTACTTCACTTAGCATAATGCCCTCAAGGTCTATCCATGTTGTGAATGGCAGGATTTCCTTTTTGTGGCTGAATAATATTCCAGTGATACCACAACATCTTCATCCATTTATCCATTGATGGACACTTAGGTTGTTTCCATGTCTTGGCTATTGTAAATAATGTTGCCATGAAAATGGGGTTGCAGATATCTCTTGGATGTGGTATTTTCATTTCCTTTGGATATATCCACAGAAGTGGAATTACTGGATTATATGATAGTTGTATTTTAAATTTTTTGAGGAACCTCTAAACTGTTTTCCATAGTGGTTTTACCAATGTACAATCCCACTAATAGTGCGCAAGTGTTCCCTTTTCTCCACATCCTCTCCATCATTTGTTATCTCTTGCTTTCTGATGATAGCCATTCAAACAGGCATGAGGTGATTTCTCATTGTGGTTTTAATGTGCATTTCCCTGATGATTAGTGATGTTGAGCACCTTTTCATGTACCTGTTAGCCATTTGTAGTCTATCGTCTTTGGAAAATATCTTCAAGTCCTTTGCCCATTTTTTAATTGGATTATTTGTGGAGTTTTTTATTATTGAGTTGTATGATTTCTGGACATATTTTAAATATTAACCCCTTATCAGCTATATGGTTTGCAACTACTTTTTCCCATTCTGTAGGTTGCAATTTCATTTTGTTGATCATTTCTTTTGCTGTGCAGAAGCTTTTTAGTTTGATGTAGTTCCCCTTGTTTTTTTTTATTTTGTTACTGGTGCTTTATGTGTCATATCTAAAAACTCATAGTCAAGACCATGTCAAGGAGTTGTTTTCCTATATTTTTTTCTAGGAGTTTCTGGTCTTACATTTAAGTCTTTAATCCATTTCAATTTAATTTTTGTGAGCGGTGTAAGATAGGAACCAAGTTTCATTCTTTAACATGTGACTATCCAGTTTCCCCAGTACCATTTATTGAGAAGACTATCCTTTTCCCATTGAGTATTCTTGGCTCCCTTGTGAAATATTAGTTGACTGTATGTGCGTGGGTTAATTTCTGGGCTCTTAATTCTGTTCCAGTGGTCTGTGTGTCTGCTTTTAAGCCAGTGCCATACTATTTTAATTACTACAGCTTTTCGATATAGCTTGAAATCAGGAAGTGTGATACCTCCCACTGTGTTCTTTTTTCTCGGGATTGTTTTGGCTATTTGGAATCTTTTGTTCTATATAAATGTTAGGATTGTTTTGCCTACTTCTGTAATAAGTGCTATTGGAATCTTGATAGAGAGGGATTGCATTCAATTTATAGATCGTTTTGGTAGTATGGAAATTTTAACAATATTCTTCTAATCCATGAACACAAGATACCTTTCCATTCATGTGTATCTTCTTTGATTTCCTTCATCAATATCTTAGTTTTCATTGTACATGTGTTTCACCTCCTTAGTTGTGTTTATTCCTAAGTTTATTGTTTTTGATAGTATAAATGAGATCATTTCTTTTTCAGATAATTCTTTGTTGGTGTATAGAAACACTACTGATTTTTGAATGTTAATTTTGTATCCTGCAACTTTACTGAATTTATTGATTACATCTAACAGTTGCTTGGTGGAGTCTTTAGGATTTTCTTTTTTCCCCTCTTTCTTTTTTATTTTTAATTCCTGTATAGTTAACATAGTTATACTAGTTACAGGTGATAGTTACAATATAGTGATTCAGTAATTCCATACATCATCCAGTGCTCATCACAGTGTACTCCTTAATCCCCATTGCCTATTTTACCCATCCCCCCATCTACCTCCCTTATGGTAACCATCAGTTTGTTCTCTAAAGTTAAAAGTCTGCTTCTCGGTTTGTCGCTCTCTTTTTTCCTTTGCTCATTTTTTTGGTTTTGTTTCTTAAGTTCCACATATGAGTGAAATCATATAGTATTTGTCTTTCTCTGACCGACTTGTTTCACTTAGTGTTACACTCTCTAGCTCCATCCATGTGATTGCAAATGGCAAGATTTTGTTTTTTTATGGCTGAATAATATTCTGTCATGTATACATGTACAACATCTCCTTTATCCATTCATTTATCAATGGACACTTAGATTGCTTCCATAATTTGGCTTTTATAAATAAAGCTGCTATATATAAAATCATGTCATATGCAAATAGAGACAATTTTACTTCTTCCTTTCCAATTCTGATGGTTTTTATTTCTTTTTCCTGCCTGACTGCTCTGGCTAGGACTTCTAGTACTTTGTTGAATAGGAGTAGTGAGAATGGGCACCCTTGTCTTGTTCTTAGTCTTAAAGGAAACCCTTTTATCCTTTTACCATAAGTATGATGTTAGCTGTGTCAGCTTATCATATATGGCCTATAATATGTTAAGGTACATTCCTTCTAAACCTAATTTATTAAGAGTTTTTATCATGAATGGATGTTGAATTTTGTCAAATGCTTTTTCTGTGTTAAGATGATCATGTGCTTTTTTCTTTCATTCTGTTGTGATGTATCACATTGATGGATTTGTTTATGTTGAACCATCCTTACATCCCAGGGTTAAATCCCACTTGATCATGGTGAATAATCCTTTTATGTGCTGCTGAATTTGGTCTGCTACTATTATATTGAGAATTTTTGCATTTGTATTCATCAGGGACATTGGTATGTAGTTTTCTTATAGTGTCCTTTCCTGGTTTTGGTATCAGAATAATCCTGGCCTTGTTAAAATAAACCCTTTTTGATTTTTTGGAAGAGTTTGAGAAGGTTGGCATAATTCTTTAAACGTTTGGTAAAATTCACCAGTGAAGCCATCTGAACCTGAGCTTTGCTTTTGTTGGGAAATTTTTGATTACTGATTCAATCTCCTTACGAGTAATTGATCTGTTCAAATTTTCTATTTCTTCCTGATTCAGTCTTGGTAGGTGGTATGTTTATAAGACTGTCTCCCATTTCATCTAGATCATCCAGTTTGTTGGTATATAGTTGTTCACAGTATTTTCTTATGATCCTTTGTATTTTTGACATATCAATTGTTTCCTTTGTCATTTATAATTTTGCTGATTTGAGGACCTCTCTTTTCCTTGGTTAGTCTAGCTAAAAGTTTCTCAATTTTTTTTCTTTTTTTTAATATTTTTTTAATTAACATATAATGTATTTGTTTCAGGGGTACCGGTCTGTGATTCATCAGTCTTACACAATTCACAGCGCTCACCATAGTACATACCCTGTCCAATGTCCATTACCCAGCCACCCCATCCCTCCCACTCCCCTCCACTCCAGCAACCCTGTTTGTTTCCTGAGATGAAGAGTCTTTTATGGTTTATCTCCCTCTCTGATTTCACCTTGTTTCATTTTTCCCCTCCCTTACCCTATGATCCTCTGTCTTGTTTCTCAAATTCCTCATATCAGTGAGATCATATGATACCTTTCTCTGATTGACTTATTTTGCTTAGCATAATACCCTCTAGTTCCATCCATGTTGTTGCAAATGGCAAGATTTCACTTTTTTGATGTCTGAGTAATAGTCCATTTTATACACACACACACACACACACACACACACACACACACACACACACACACACACACACACACACACACATATACACACACACCACATCTTCTTTATCCATTCATCTGCCGATGGACATCTAGGCTCTTTTCATAGTTTGACTATTGTGGACATTGCTGCTATAAACATTGGGGTGTATGTGCCCCTTCAGATCACTACATTTGTATCTTTGGGGTAAATACCCAGTAGTACAATTGCTGGGTTTTAGGGTAGCTCTATTTTCAACTTTTTGAGGAACCTCCATACTGTTTTCCAGAGTGGCTATGCCAGCTTGCATTCCCACCAACAGTGTAGGAGGGTTCCCCTTTCTCTACATCCTTGCCAACATCTGTCGTTTCCTGACTTGTTAATTTTACCCACTCTGACTGGAGTGAGGTAGTATCTCATTGAGGTTTTGATTTGTATTTCCCTGATGCCAAGTGATGTTGAGCACTTTTTCATGTGTCTTTTGGCCATTTGGATGTCTTCTTTGCACAAAGTCTGTTCATGTCTTCTGCCCATTTCTTGATTGGATTATTTGTTCTTAGGGTGTTTGATAAGTTCTTTATAGATTTTGGATACTAGCCCTTTATCTGATATGTCATTTGCAAATATCTTCTCCCATTCTGTCGGTTGTCTTTTGGTTTTGTGGACTGTTTCTTTTGCTGTGCAAAAGCTTTTTAACTTGATGAAGTCCCAATAGTTCATTTTTGCCCTTGCTTCCCTTGCCTTCGGCAATGTTTCTAGGAAGAAGTTGCTGCGGCTGAGGTCGAAGAGGTTGCTGCCTGTGTTCTCCTCAAGGATTTTGATGGACTCCTGTCTCACATTTAGGTCTTTCATCCATTTTGAGTCTATTTTTGTGTGTGGTGTAAGGAAAGGGTCCAGTTTCATTCTTGTGCATGCAGCTGTCCCATTTTCCCAACATTGTTGAAGAGACTGTTTTTTTTCCATTGTATATTTTTCCTGCTTTGTCGAAAATTAGTTGACCCTAGAGTTAAGGGTCCATTTCTGGGCTCTCTATTCTGTTCCATTGATCTGTGTGTCTGTTTTTGTACCAGTACCACACTGTCCTGATGATTACAGCTTTGTAATAGAGCTTGAACTCCAGAATTGTGATGCCACCAGCTTTGGTTTTCTTTTTCAACCTTCCTCTGGCTATTTGGGGTCTTTTCTGGTTCCGTACAAATTGTAGGATTATTTGTTCCATTTCTTTGAAAAAAAGTTGGTGGCATTTTGATAGGAATTGCATTAAATGTGTAGATTGCTCTAGGTACCATAGACATTTTCACAATATTTGTTCTTCCAATCCATGAGCATGGAACGTTTTTCCATTTCTTTGTGTCTTCCTAAATTTCTTTCTTGAATATTCTATAGTTTTCTGAGTACAGATCCTTTGCCTCTTTGATTAGATTTATTCCTAGGTATCTTATGGTTTGGGGTGCATTATAAATGGGATCGACTCCTTAATTTCTCTTTCTTCTGTCTTGTTGGTGTATAGATGCAACTGATTTCTGTGCATTGATTTTATATCCTGTCACATTGCTGAATTCCTGTATGAGTTCTAGCCATTTTGAGGTGGAGTCTTTTGGGTTTTCCACATAAAGTATCATATCATATACAAAAATTGAGAGTTTGACTTCTTCTTTGCTGATTCGGATGCCTTTTATTTCTTTTTGTTGTCTGATTGCTGAGGCTAGGACTTCTAGTACTATGTTGAATAGCAGTGGTTGACCTTAGGGGAAAAGCTCTCAGTTCTTCCCCATTGAGAATGCTATTCACTGTGGGTTTTTCATAGATACATATTGAGGAATGTACCCTCTATCCCTACACTCTGAAGAGTTTTAATCAAGAAAGGATGCTATACTTTGTCAAATGCTTTTTCTGCATCTATTGAGAGGATTACATGGTTCTCGTTCTTAATTTTATTAGTGTATTGTATCACATTGATTGATTTGCAGATGTTGAACTAACCTTGCAGCCCAGGAATAAATCCCACTTGGTTGTGGTGAATAATCCTTTTAATGTACTCTTGGATCCATTGTCTAGTATTTTGGTGAGAATTTTTGCATCCTTGCTCATCAGAGATATTGGTCTATAGTTCTCCTTTTTGATGGGGTCTTTGTCTGGTTTTGGGATCAAGGTAATGCTGGCCTCATAAAATGAGTTTGGAACTTTTCCTTCCATTTCTATTTTTTGAAACAGCTTCAGAAGAATAGGTATTAATTCTTCTTTATATGTTGGGTAGAATTCCCCTGGGAAGCCATCTGGCCATGGGCTGTTGTTGGGAGATTTTTGATTACTGCTTCAATTTCCTTGTTGGTTATGGGTCTGTTCAGGTTTTCTATTTCTTCTTGGTTCAGTTTTTTTTTTTTTTTTTTGGTTGTTAGTTCGTCTCTAGGAATGCATCCTTTTCTTCCAGATTGCCTAATTTGTTGGCATATAGGTGCTCGTAATATTTTCTTTTAATTGTATTTCTTTGGTGTTGGTTGTGATCTTTCCTCTTTCATTCATGATTTTATTAATTTGGGTCCTTTCTTTTTTCTTTTTGATAAGTCTTGCCAGGGGTTTATCTATCTTATTAATTCTTTCAAAGAACCAGCTTCTAGTTTCATTGATCTCTTTTACTGTCTTTTGGTTTCTGTTTCATTGATTTCTGCTCTGATCTTTATTATTTCTCTTCTCCTGCTGGGTTTAGGCTTTATTTGCTGTTCTTTCTCCAGCTCCTTTAGGTGTAGTATTAGGTTGTGTATTTGAGACCTTTCTTGTTTCTTGAGAAAGGCTTGTAGTGCTATATACTTTCCTCTTAGGACCGCCTTTGCTGCATCCCAAAGATTTTGAACGTTGTGTTTTCATTTTCATTTGTTTCCATGAATTTTTAAAATTCTGTAATTTCCTGGTTGACCCATTCATTCTTTAGTAGGATACTCTTTAGCCTCCCATGTATTTGCGTTCTTTCCAACTTTCCTCTTGTGATTGAGTTCATGTTTCAAAGCATTGTGGTCTGAAAATAGGCAGGGAATGATCCCAGTCTTTTGGTACTGGTTGAGACCGGATTTGTGACCCAAGATGTGATCAATTCTGGAGAATGTTCCATGTGCACTAGAGAAGAATGTGTATTCTGTTGCTTTGGGATGGAATGCTCTGAATATATCTGTGAAGTCCATCTGGTCCAGCGTGTCATTTAAAGCCTTTATTTCCTTGTTGATCATTTGCTCAGATGATCTGTCCATTTCAGTGAGAGGGGTGTTAAAGTCCCTTACTATTATTGTATTATTGTCAATATGTTTCTTTGATTTTGTTATTAATTGGCTTATATAATTTGCTGCTCCCATGTTAGGGGCATAGATATTTACAGTTTTTAGATCTTCTTGTTGGATAGACCCTTTAAGTATGATATAGTGTCCTTCCTCATCTCTTATTATAGTCTTTTTGTTTTGTTTTGAACATTTATTTATTTTTTAAAGATTTTATTTATTTGAGAGAGAGAATAAGAGAACACGAGAGGGGGGAGGGTCAGAGGGAGAAGCAGACTCCCTGCTGAGCAGGGAGTCCAATGTGAGACTTGATCCTGGGACTCCAGGATCATGACCTGAGCCGAAGGCAGTCACTTAACCAACTGAGCCACCCAGGCGCCCCTAGTCTTTGGTTTAAAATCTAATTTTTCTGATATAAGGATTGCCCCCCAGCTTTCTTTTGATGTCCATTAGCATGGTAATTGGGTTTCCATCCCCTCACTTTCAATCTGGAGGTGCCTTTTGGTCCAAAATGGATCTCTTGCAGACAGCATATCAATGGGTCTTGTTTTTTTATCCAATCTGATACCCTGTGTCTTTTGATTGAGGCTTTTAGCCCATTTATATTCAGGGTAACTATTGAAAGATATGAATTTAGTGCCATTGTATTGCCTGTATGGTGACTGTTACTATATATTGTCTCTGTTCCTTTCTGGTCTGGTACTTTTAGGCTCGCTCTTTGCTTAGAGGACCCCTTTCAATATTTCTTGTAGGGTTGGTTTGGTGTTCGCAAATTCTTTTAGTCAGATACATGCTTTGCAAGTATCTTATCCCTTGCATTTTATTTTTGTAACATTTGTTTTAAAGAGTGAAGTTTTATATTTTGATGAAGTCTAATCACTTGTTTCTTCTTTTGTAATTTGTGCTTCTTGTGTCCTATTAAAGAATTCTTTGCTAATAAATCTAAGGTCACTAAGATTTGCTCTTATGTTTTCTTATAGAAGTAGCATAGCTTGAGCTTTTAGGAGAATTTTTGTTTATAATATAAGGGTCAGTTTCATTATTGGCATATGTGGAGCACTATTTTTTTGATGACTGTCCTTTACCATTGAATTGCCCTGACACCTTTCTTGAAAATTAGTTGCCCAGATAAACGTGGCACTATTTCTAGAATCTCTCTTCTCTTCCATTGATCTCTGTATCTGTCTTTACGCTAACAACACAGTCTTGGTTATTAAATCTTTATAATAAAATCTTGAAAGCATGTAGTATGATTTTGTCTTTCCAGAAATTGCTTTGCCTATTCTAGGTCCTGCACATATCCATCTAAATTTTAGAATCACCTTACCTATTTCTGCAAGAAATCCTGTTGGAGTTTTGATTGGAGTAGCATTGAATCTGTGGATCAATTTGGGGAAAAGTGACATCATAACATTACTTTGTTTTTCATATCATGAATAGAGCATATCTACTTTTTAAGCCTTCTTCATTTTTACTAGGCAGTTTTTGTAGTTTTCAGTATACACATCTTGTACATTTTTTTCAAACTTAGCCCTTTTCTTCATGTTATTATAAATTCTTAAAATTTCAATTTCCAATTATTTGTTGCTAGAATAGAGAAATACAGTTTATTTTTATATATTAATTGTATCTTGAAACTTTGCTAATGTCACTTTTTCTGGAATCCTTAGGATTCTACATAGGCCAAAGGTAGACATACTTTTTCTGTAAAGGGCCAGCTAATAACTATTTTAAGTTTTGTGGGCTACATATGGTCCCTGTGGCATATTCTTCACCAGATTTCTTTTTCTTTTTTTAATTTATTTAACCTTGTCAAAATAAAGGAAAATCATCCTTAGGTCATGTGAAAATATTTTGAATTTCACATTCAATTTCTTTAACAGATACAGAAGTATTCTATATAGAGGCTATCTATACCTTATTATGTCTTTCAAGGAATCTGTCCATTTTATCTGTTGTCAGATTTATTTTTATGGTTTTATGTCTCACTTTTTTTTTTACTTGTTATTCCCTTGTTGTCCTTTGAATAACTTTAGAATCTGTAGTGATGTTCCTCCCCCATTCTCATGGGTTTCCTTTTCTCCCTCGTTCTTGATATTGGTCATTTGTATCATCTTTTCCTGTTCAGTCTTACTAGAGCCTTACTATTAATTCCATATGGACATATAATGCATTTGTTCTTTTTTTAAGTTTTTTTTTTTTTTTAAATTCCAACATAGTTAACATACAGGGTTATATTAGTTAACAGGTATACAGTATAGTGATTGAACAATTCTATACATTACTCTTTGCTCATCATGAAAAGTATATTTTTTAATCCCCATTACTTATTTCACCCATCACCTTACCTCCCCTCCGGTAACCATCAGTTCTCTATAGTTAACTCTTGACTTCTCTCTCTCTCTCTCTTTCCGTCACTCTCTCTTTTTTTCCTATGCTCATTTTATTTCTTTCCACATTTGAGTGAAATCATACGGTATTTGTCTTTCTCTGACTGACTTATTTCACTTACCATTGTACTTTCTTAGCTCTATCCATATTGTTGAAGATGGCAAGATTTCATTCTTTTTATGGCTGAATAATATTTCATTGTGTATATATGCCACTTTTTTAAAAAGGTTTTTATTTTATTTTATTTATTTATTTGACAGAGAATGAGTACAAGCAAGGGGAGCGGCAGGCAGAGGGAGAAGCAGGCTCCCCGCTCAGCGGGGGAGCCCAATGAGTGGGATTAGGCCCTGAGCTGAATGAAGGCTGATGCTTAACCAACTGAGCCACCCGGGCACCCCATACCACTTCTTCTTTATCCTTCATCAGTTGATGGATACTTAGTCTGTTTCTATATTTGGTTATTTTAAGTAATGCAACAATAAACAGAGATGGATATATATCTTTTTGAATTACTCTTTTTATATTCTTTAGGTAAATACTGAGTAGTGGAATTACTGAATCATATATTTCTATTTTTCAATTTTTGAGGAAATTTCATACTGTTTTCCACAGTGGCTGCACCAGTTTGCATTCTCACCAACAGTGCACAAGTATTCCTTCTTTACCACATCCTCGGCAACACTTGTTGTTTCTTGTGTTTTTTAATTTTAGCCATTCTAGTATGTATGAGGTGATACCTCCTGTGGTTTTGATTTGTATATCCTGGATGATGATTGATGTTGAGCATCTTCTCATGTTCTGTTGGCCATCTGTATGTCTTCTTTGGAGAAATGTCTGTTCTTGTCTTCTGCTCATTTGGTTTTTGGGTTTTGAATTGTAGAATTTCTGTATATATTTTGGATACTAACCCTTTATAAGATATGTCATTTGCAAATATCTTCTCCCATTCAGTAGTTTGCATTTTAGTTTTGTTTACTGTTTCCTTCACTGTGCAAAAGCTTTTTATCTTGATGTAGTCCCAGTAGTTTATTTTTGCTTTTATTTCCCTTGCCTCATCCGTTCTGTTGATCTGTGTGTCTATTTTTATGCCAGTACTGTTCTGTTTTGATTACTACAGCTTTACAATATAACGTGAAGTCTTCAATTGTGATACCTCTAGTTTTCTTTTTCTTTTTCAGGATTACTTTGGCTATTGGGGTCTTTTGTGGTTCCATACAGATTTTAGGATTGCTTGTTTTAGCTCTGTGAAAAATGCTGGTTTTATCCTTTGACTTTACTTAATTCATTTATCAGTGCTAGTAGTTGTTTGGCAGAGTCTTTAGGGTTTTCTATATAGGGTATTGTGTCATCTGTGCATAGTGAAAGTTTTATTTCTTTCCTAGCAATTTGGATGCCTTTTGTTTCTTTTTGTTGTCTGAATGCTGTGGCTAGGACTTCTAGTTCTATAGTGAATAAGAGTGATGAGAGTAGACATCCTTGTTCTTGACCTTAGGGGAAAAGCTCTGTTTTTCACCATTGCGTATGATGCGGGATTTCATACATGGCCTTTATTATGTTTAGGTATGTTCCCTCTAAACCTAAATTTGCTGAGGTGTTGTTTTGTTTTGTTTTGTTTTAATCATGAATGGATGTTGTATTTTGTCAAATGCTTTTTTCTTCATCTATTGAAATTATTATTTGGTTTGTATCCTTTCTCTTAGTAATGTGATCTGTCATGTTGAGTGATTCATGAATAGTGAACCATCCTTACATCCCAGGGATAAATCCCAGTTGATTGTGATGAATGATCATTTTTTAATGGATTTTTGGATTTGGTTTGCTAATATTTTGTTGAGGATTTTTGCATATATGTTCATCAGACATACTGGCCTATAGTTATTTTGTTTGTTTTGTTTTTGTGGTACCTTTATCTGGTGTTGGTATCAGAGTAATGCTGGCCTCACAGAATGAATTTGGAAGTTTTCCTTCCTTTTCTATTTTTGGAATAGTTTGAGAAGAATAGGTACTAACTCTTTTTCTAAAAGTTTGGTAGAATTTTCCTGTGAAGCTCTCTGGTACTGGACTTTTGTTTGTTGGGAGTTTTTTGATTACTGATTCAATTTCATTGCTGGTAATTAGTCTGTTGAAATTTTCTATTTCTTTCTGTTTCAATTTTGGTAGGTTATATGTTTCTAGGAACTTATCCATTTCTTCCAGGTCGTCCAATTTGTTGGCATATAATTTTTCATAATAGTCTCTTAAAATTCTATTATTTATGTGGTGTTGGTTGTTAATTCTCCTTTCATTTGTGATTTTGTTTATTTGGTGTTGGTTGTTAATTCTCCTTTCATTTGTGATTTTGTTTATTTTATATTCATTCTGTGAGGCCAGCATTACTCTGATACCAACACCAGATAAAGGTACCACAAAAACAAAACAAACAAAATAACTTCATTCATTCTCTCTCCCCCCCCCCCCTTTTTTTTTTTGGCTGGGTCTGGCTAGAGGTTTATCAATTTTGTTGATCTTTTCAAGAACCAGCTCCTGGTGCATTGATCTGTTCTATTGTTTTTAGTTTCTATGTTGTTTATTTCTGCTGTAATCTTTATTATTTCCTTTCTTCTGCTGATTTGGGGTTTTGTTTGTTCTTTCTCTAGCTCCTTTTGGTGTAAGGTTAGGTTGTTTATTTGAGATTTTTCTTGTTTCTTCAGGTAGGCCTGTATTGCCATAAACTTGCCATTTAGGACTGCTATTGCTGCATCCCAGAGATTTTGGACTGTTGTGTTTTCATTTTCATTTGTTTACATGTGATTTTTTTATTTCTCCTTTGATTTCTTGGTTGACCCATTCATTTTTTAGTAGCATGTTTTTTAACTTCAATGTGTTTGTGCTCTTTCCAGATTTTTTCTTGTGGGTGATTTCTAGTTTCATAGCACCGTGGTCAGAAAAGATGCATGGTATGACTTCAATCTTTTTTAATTTGTTGAGACTTGTTTTGTGGCCTAAATGTAGTCTGTTCTGGAGAATGTTCCATATGTGCTTAAAAAGAATGTGTATTTGGCTCTTTTAGGATGTTCTGAACGTATCCATTAAGTAATTTGGTCCATTGTGTCATTCAAAGCCAGTTTCCTTGGTGATTTTGTTTAGATGATCTGTCCATTGATGTAAGCAGGGTGTTAAAGTCCCCTACTATTATTGTGTTACTATTGATTAGTCCTTTATGTTTGTTATTAACTGTTTTATGTATTTGGGTGCTGCCATGTTGGGCATATAAATATTTATAATTGTATCTTCTTGTTGGATTGTCCCCTTTATTATATATTGTCCTTTGTCTTGTTACAGTGTTTTAAAGTCTGTTTTGTCCAATATAAATAGTTACCCAGCTTTCTTTTGACATCCATTTGTGCAATAAATGTTTCTCCATCCTCTCACTCTCCATCTGCAGGTGTCTTTAGTTCTAAATTAAATCTCTCTTTTTTTTTAAGATTTTATTTATTTATTAGAGAAATCACAAGCAGGGGGAGCAGCAGGCAGAGGGAGAAGCAGGCTCCCCGCTGAGCAAGGAGCCCAATGTGGGACTCGATCCCAGGACCCTGGGATCATGACCTCAGCCAAAGGCAGATACTTAACCAACTGAGCCACCCAGGCGTCCCCTAAATTAAGTCTGTTTTAGGCAGCATATAGATGGGTTTTGTTTTTTTAATCCACTCTGTCACCCTGTGTTTCAATTGGAGCAGTTAGTCTATCTACATTCAGAGTAATTATTGATAGATATGTATTTATTAACATTTTGTTACTTGTTTTGTGGCTGTTTTTGTAGTTTTTGTCTGATTCTTTGTCTTGCTCCTTTCCATGGTTTGCTTTCTTTAGTGATGTACTTGGATTCTTTCTCTTTATTCTTTGCATATTAGTGTTCTCTGATTTATGGTTACCATTAGGTGTGTATGTAACATCTTCAGCATATAACAGTCTATATGAAGTTGATGGTCACTTACGTTTGAATCCATTCTTTTCTCCTACCGTTTTAGGTTTATGGTGTCATATTTTACATTCTTTTATGTTGTGAATCCCTTGACTGATTTTTACAGATACACTTATTTTTACTGCTTTTGTGTTTCCTACTTTTCATACTCTCACAAATGGTCTTTCCTTTCCATTCAAAGAGTCCCCTTAAATATTTTTTGTAGGGCTGGTTTAGGAGTTATGAACTCCTTTGGTTTTTGTCTGAGAAACTCTTTACCTCTCCTGTTCTGAATGATAGCTTTACTGGATTGACTATTCTTGGCTGTACATATTTCCTTTTCAGCACTTTGATTATATCATGCTGTTCTCTTGTGGTCTGCTAAGTTTCTGCCGAAAAATCTGCTGATAGCCTTACGGGATTTCCCCTTGTATGTAACTGTCTTCTTTTCTCTTGCTGCTTTTTTTTTATTACTACTTTTTGCCATTTTATTTTATTTTTTAAAAGATTTTATTTAAGAGAGAAAGAGCAAAAGAGAGCATGAGTGGGGGGAGAGGCAGACTTCCCCACTGAGCAAGGAGCCTGATGCAGGGCTTGATCCCAGGATCCTGGGACCATAACCCAAGCCAAAGGCAGACGCTTAACTGACTGAGCCACCCAGGCGCCCCTACTTTTTGCCATTTTAATTACTATGTGTTTTGGTGTGGACCTCCTTGGGTCAATTTTATTGGGCAATATCTGTGCCTCCAGGATCTGGTTATCTGTTTCCTTCCCCAGATTAGGGAAGTTTTCAGCTATTATCTCTTTAATTAAATATTCTGCTCCGTTTTTTCTCTCTTCTTCTTCTGGATCCCTATAATGCAAATGATTTATATGTGGGGAGTCACTGGGTTCCCTAAGTCTATTCTCATTTTGCATATTTTTTTTTCTCTTCTTTGCTCTGCTTGATTACTTTCCACTACTCTGTCTTCCAGGTCATTAATTTGTTCCTCTGCTTCCTCTAGCCTGTTATTTCTTCCATCAAGTGTATTTTTTTTAAAGATTTTGTTTTTTTTTATTTATTTGAGAGAGAGAGAATGAGAGACAGAGAGCACGAGAGGGAAGAGGGTCAGAGGGAGAAGCAGACTCCCTGATGAGCAGGGAGCCCGATGTGGGACTCGATCCCGGGACTCCAGGATCATGACCTGAGCCGAAGGCAGTCGCTTAACCAACTGAGCCACCCAGGTGCCCCCATCAAGTGTATTTTTACATTCATTTATTTGTTCTTCATTTCTGATTTTTTTTTTTTATCTCTGTGTTACGGATCTCACTAATGTCCTTCAGTCTTCTCAAGTCCAGTGAGTATCTTTTATTAAATTCTGTCAGGCATATGTATCTCCATTTTGTTTAGGTGTCTTGCTGTGATTTTTGTCCTGTAGTTTCATTTGGGACATATTCCTCTGTCTCCTCATTTTGCCTAACTCTTTGTTCTTGTGTGTTAGGAAAGCTGCCTCTATTGCTCTTGAATGTAGTAGTCAGGGTGTGTACTTTTAATAAAGTGGTGCCAGTCCTCTTCTACAGGGGATGTGCTGCTACTGGGGAGACCAGGCATCTGGGTTGCTCTGCAAGTTGCAAAGGGGCAGGCAAGTGAGGGGTGCAGTTTTACTAGTGTGTGTGTCCTCCATGGGAGGTTGGAAGATGCAGTGTTGGCAGTTTGCACTGCACTGTTCTTCTGGGGAGGGGACCTGCAAAGTAGGGACTCCAGTCATGGCTGGAGGCAGCAGGGCACAGTGTAAGCAAGTTCGGTAGTGAATGCATATGCTGAGCTGGTTCCCACAGGTGGCCATGTGATAATGCTTGGGGGCAGGGGAGGGACATGGAGCCTGCCAGCACCTTTGTTCCTAGAGACATTCCTCAGGGAACTCTGAAATTAGTAACTAACTCTCCCAATTGTGTGTTGTTGTTTTTTTTTAATTTAAGATTTTATTTATTTGAGTGAGCAAGCAAGAGAGAGCACAAATCGGGGGAGGAGCAGAGGCAGAGGAAGCAGCAGACTCCCTACTGAGTGGGGAACTTGATGTGGGGCTTGATCCCAGAGCCTGGGATCATGACTTGAGCCAAAGGTAGACGTTTGACTGAGCCACCCAGGCGCCCCCAGATGTTTTTTCAAACTGCTGCTTCTAGGCAGTATCTCTCTCTGGGGCTGTTTGTTGTACTGTCAAGGGTGGGAACTCAGCTTCCTGTTGTTCTCTGGGCTCTCCCATAGCTGAGCCTGATTTTTTTTTTTTTTAATTTATTCGACAGAGAGACACAGTGAGAGAGGGAACACAAGCAGGGCAAGTGGGAGAGGGAGAAGCAGGCTCCCCACCGAGCAGGGAGCCCGATGCAGGGCTCGATCCCATAGATGGCTTTTATGATATTTAAGTAGGTACCTTCTATCCCTACACTCTGAAGAGTTTTAATCAAGAAAGGACGGTGTACTTTGTCAAATGCCTTTTCTGCGTCTGGTTTAAAATCTAATTTGTCTGATATAAGTATTGTTACCCCAGCTTTCTTTTGATGATCATTAGCATGAAAAATGTTTTTTCACCCCCCACTTTCAATCTGGAGGTGTTTTTGGGTCTAAAATGAGTCTCTTACGGAACAGCATATTGATGGGTCTCGATTTTTTATCTAATCTGATACCCTGTCTTTTGAATGGGCTAACATTTACATTCAGGATAACTATTTAAAGATATGAATTTAGTGACATTGTATTGCCTGTGAGGACTGTTACTGTATATTGTCTCTGTTCCTTTCTGGTCTATGTTGCTTTGGGGCTCTCTTTGCTTAAAGGACCCCCTTCAATATTTCTTGTAGGGCTGGTTTGGTGTTTGCAGATTCTTTTAGGTTTTGTTTGTCCTGGAAATTTTTATCTCTCCTTCTATTTTCAATGACAGCCTAGCTGGGTGTAGTATTATTGGCTGCATATTTTTCTCGTTTAGTGCTCTGAATATATCATGCCAGTCTTTTCTGGCCTGCCAGGTCTCTGTGGATAGGTCTGCTTCCAACCTAATGTTTCTACCCTTGTAGGTTACAGACCTCCTGTCCTGAGCTGCTTTCAGGATTTTCTTTGTCTCTGAGATTTGTAAGTTTCACTATTAGATGTTGGGATGTTGACCTATTTTTATTGATTTCTGAGGGGATGGTTCTCTGTGCTTCCTGGATTTTGATGCCTGTTTCCTTCCCCAGATTAGGGAAGTTCTCCACTATAATTTGTTTCAATATACCTCTGCTCCTCTGTCTCTTCTTCTTCTGGGATCCCAATTATTCTAATGTTGTTTTTCTTTATGGTATCACTTATCTCTCGAATTCTCCCTTTGTGATCCAATAGTTGTTTATCTCTTTTTCTCAGCTCCTTTATTCTCCATCATTTGGTCTTCCATATCACTAATTCTCTCTTCTGCCTCATTTATCCTAGCAGTTAGAGCCTACATTTTTTATTACATCTCATTAATAGCCTTTTTGATTTCGGCTTGGTTAGATTTTAGTTTTTTTATTTCCCCAGAAAGGGATTCTCTGGTGTCTTCTCTGCTTTTTTCAAGCCCAGCTAGTATCTTTATAATCGTTATTCTGAACTCTAGTTCTGACATCTTACTAATGTCCATATTGATTAGATCCCTGGCAGTCAGTACTGCCTCTTGTTCTCTTTTTTGGGGTGAGTTTTTCCTTCTTGTCATTCTGTCCAGAGAAGAATAGATGAACGAGAGAACAAAATACTAAAAGGGCAACAAGGACCCCAGAGAAATATACACTAAACAAATCAGAAGAGACCCAAAACTGGGGGGAAAAGAGAAAAGAGAAAAAAAAAGAATATAATCAGACAGATGAGCAGAATAGAGCTATACACTGGATTCTGTGTGTATTTTAGTCTGTTTTTTAGAAAACTAGATCCCAAAATTGTGAGTAAAGAAAAACTTGTATATGTACAAAAATAAAATTAAATACAATGAAAGGATAGAATATAACTATAAAAATAGAAGTAAAAAAACAAAAAACAACAAAAAAGGAAGGGATATAAATGTGAACAGAACAGAGCAATACACTATCTTTGAGTGTATTTTGGTCAGTTTATTAGAGGAAGCCACATCTCAAAATTGTAAAGAAATAATTTATATATACAAAAATAAATACATTGAGAGGATAGAATGTAACTGTAAAGATGAAAATTTAAAAAGACTTTAAAAAATGAAAAAAAAAAAGAAAAGAGAGTATGATCAGGTGTCTTAATAGAACAGAGCCATACAATAGATTTTGGGTGTATTGGTCTGCTAGAAGAAACGTATCCCAAAATTTTAAAGAAAGAAATATATATACAAAAATAAGGTTAAATACAACAAAGGGATAGAATATGACTGTAAAAATGAAAATTAAGATTTTTTTAAAAGGAATTGGTAAGAAGTTGGTTGGAAAGGGAAAGACGAAAAATTTTAAAGAAAAAAAAATTAAAGTTGAAAGACTAAAGAATCATGGGGGAAAAGCCATGAATTCTATGTGCTGTATTCCCCTAGCTCTGGAGTTCTGCCATTCTCAT
Organism: Zalophus californianus; assembly: GCF_009762305.2. Taxonomy (NCBI): domain Eukaryota; kingdom Metazoa; phylum Chordata; class Mammalia; order Carnivora; family Otariidae; genus Zalophus; species Zalophus californianus. The sequence goes on from NC_045600.1 coordinate 97,287,136, forward strand.
TGATCGGTACTTCGTCTTGGCTGGCTGTTCTTGCTGATCTTCTGGGGGAGGGGACTGTTGCCATGGTTCCCAAATGTCTTTGCCAGAGGTGGAATTGCCTTGCACTTGCTGGTCCGGGCTAAATAATCTGCTCAGGTTTGCTCTCTGGAGCTTTTGTTCCCTCCAACGTTTCTGTACAACTTTGGAGGACGAGAGTGAAAATGGTGGCCTCCCAATCTGTGCCCCGGAGGAGCCGAGAACTCGGGTCCCCACTCCTCAGAGAGCCCCCAGAGAAATGCAGTCAATCACTCCCATCTCCCTGGTCTCCAGCAGCACTCCGTGCTCGCCTGTGACCGAGCGTTTCTATCTCTGGCACCCGACTGCATGTGGAGTCTCCAAACCCAGCAGATCCCTGCGGTGCACTCCCGTGCTGCTCCTCCCTGGGGGAGGAAGTGGAGTCTCCCTGGATCTGCCGCTTGTTGGGTCCCTGCTGGAGGAGCACTGGGCCGCGGATCACAGTTTATGGCAACCCCGAGCTGAGAGCCCACTCCTCAGCTCTGTCTCTGCAGCCGGCTTTCCCGCTCCGACACCTGGGAGCTCTGCTGCACTCAGTCACCCCCGGTCTTTCTGTGACCCCGAGGGTCCTGAGACCACACTGTCCCAGTGAGGGTTCCAACCCCCTGCTTAGCCACTGGAGCGACGTCCCTCAGCGGAGCCGACTTCTAAAAGTTCCAATTTTGTGCTCTGCTGCTCTATCATTTGCCAGTAGCCGGCTGAGGAGGCTCCCTCCCCCCGCAGTCTATCTTCCCATATGTTGCCTCCAATTCACTTCTCCGCACGTCCTACCTTCCAAAAAGTGGTCGCCTTTCTATTCTTTTCTTCGATCTCCAGTTGAGTTTGTAGGTGTTCAGAATGATCTGATAGCTATGTAGCTGAATTCTTGGGACCAGATGGAATTAAGGTCTCCTCCTCCTCTGCCATCTTGGACTCTTCTCGGTGTTAATTTTTCTTTAAATATTTGGTAGAATTCTCCAGTGAAGCCATCTGGTTCAGGGATTTCCTTGTTGAGAGGTTTTTGAGTACTCCTTAAATCTCTTAATGAGTTACATAGTTGTTTGGATTGCCTGAACTGATTTCCTATTTCTTCATCATTCAGTTTTAGTAGATTGGGAGTGTCTAGGAATTTATTTCGCCTAGGTTATCCAGTCTATTGGTGTACCATTGTTCATTCTCTTATCCTCTTTATTTCTGTGGTTTCAGTTGTAATGTCTACTCTTCCATTTACAATTTTATTTCTGTAAAGTCAGTTGTAATATCCCCTTTCATTTCTGTTAGTTATTTGAGTCTTTTTTTTTTTTCTTAGTCTGGGTGAAGTCAATTTTGTTGTCTTTTCAAAGAACCAACTCCTGGTTTCATTGATTTTTCTCTACTGTTATTTTATTCTCTATTTCATTTATCTCTGCTCTAATCTTTAGTATTTCCTATTTTCAACTAGCTTTAGGTTTAGTTCTCTAGTTATAAAGTTGGGTTACGATTTGAGATCTTTATTCTTTTATTTTTTTTTCATCCAGCACAATTCTATTTAATGGAGGTGGGCAGCAGGATGTTCCACTATGATTAATTTAGTCCAGGGACCTGTCAACATTCGGTAGAGAAGAAGCCACCATCATTCTTTTGGGAGTAGCCTCCAATGGTGGCTGCAGTGTGAGGGGACACTATGGATCCCTGGATGCTGTGGATAGACTCCTTCTTAGGGTTGATCCAGTGTCTGATGTTAGCTCGGGAAGTGATGGAAGGTGGCGGAGGAGGGGGTAAAAGTTCTCCAGGGAATTGGGTCTTGATGATTCCATGGGTATCCTGGGTGGTCTCCTGGTGTAAGAGTATCTCACTTTTGTTCTTGAATGTCCCTGTGTGGTGGTTGTACAAGGCTGCTAAGCGGAAATCCAGGTCATCCTTTGGTATCTCAGGATCAAAAAAATAAATATCCCGCCTCATGGAGGTGATTGTGGGAGCTGAGCTGAGCCAACTCCAGGGTTCCTGTTGGCTGAGCAAGGTGAGCTGGGTTCTTATATGGCAGTTTCTTGGAAGCCCTGAGTTTTCCCAGGAAGCTATCATCGTTATCCAACATAGGGTGCTGGAAGGGGTCTCGGGTGAAAGGCATGGTAAAATATGGAGTGAGCCACTGGTGTGAGGGATGGGAAGCCCGCGCAACCGCACACAACTCTTTATTCTTTTTTAATGTAAGCATTTATAGCTATACATTTTCCCCTTAGCATTGCTTTGACTACATCCCATAAGTTTTGGTACGTTGTGTTTTCATTGTCATTTATCTGAAGATATTTTCTAATATCTTCAATTTCCCTTGTGATTTCTTTTTTGACCCATTGGTTAAGAGTATGTTGTTTAATTCCCACATATTTATGGATTTTCCAATTTTCATTCTGTTGATTTCTAGTTTCATTTCAGTGGGAACAGGAAAGACCATTTGTAGGGCTTCAATCATTTAAAATTTACTAAGACTTGTGGCCTAACATGATTTATTTTGGAGAATGTTCCATGTATAAGAAAAATGTGTACTTGGGCACACCTGGGTGGTACAGTCGGTTGAGCGCCGACTCATGATTTTAGCTCAGGTTGTAGTCTCAGCATGGTGAGATTGGGCCCCCATCGGCTCGGGCTGTACACTCAGCACAGAGTCTGCTTGAGTTTCTCTCTCCCTCTCTAATATAAATAAATAAATCTTTAGGGGAAAAATGTATTTTGATTTTGTTGGGTGGAATGTACTATATGTCTTTTGGGTCCAGTTGGTCTGTTGGGTTGTTCAAGTACTGTTCTCATTGCTCTTCTTTCTGGTTGTTATATCCATAGGTGAGGTATTGAAGTCTACTATAATTGCAGAGTTTTTTTTTTTTTCTTCCACCAGTTCTGTCAGTATATTTAGGAACTGATGTTTGGTGCATATATAATTGTTATAATTCCTTGGTGAATCGAGCATTTTATTATATAATGGCTTTTGTCTCTCATAACTGTTTTGACTTAAAGTCTATTTTGTCTGATATTATAGCCACCCCTGTCCTCCTTTGGGTACCATTTGCATGCAGTATTTTTTTTCATCCTTTCAGTTTTCAATATATGTCCTTAGATCTAAAGTGAGTCTTTTGTAGACAGTATACAGTTCAATCTTATTTTTTAAATCCAATCTAGGGGAAGTTTCATTTATTTACATTTCAAGTTATTACTGATGGGGAATAACTTCCTATTACCATTTTGTATTTTCTGTCTTAAAGCTCTTTTGTCTGTCATTTAAATGTCTTAATTTCCTAGGAATCTCAGCCCTGCTTCTTCTCAGGGCCTTAGATGTTGTATTTTACTTCTCAATAAATAATCCTGATAATCTCTTGTCCCTAGGCATTCATGGTTCTGCAGACCCCCTCTAGGCCCCATGTGCAGCAGTTCTCACCACTGCTTCCAGCAGCCTCCAACCTTATATATAAACTGTGCCACCATTCCATCAGTGCTCTGAGTCAGGCGAGACAGTCCCTCAAGCATTCCCCACACAAGTCAGAACATTACCAGCAAGTTCTACTCTTCTTTCTACAAATTGAAAGTCTTCCTTCCATTATGCCAGGAGGGTAAGGGAAAAGGATGAGCATAAATGCCATGAAGTTTCCTGTCATTTTGAATGTGGCTATTTCTTGGTTAGGTGTTTGCTTGGTTGTTACTGCTGCTATACTTCTCACAACACTACACTGTATCTTCACTGTTTCCATGTGTGTTTGTTGGGGGACAAGGGCCTGAACTTCCTAATCTGCCATCTTGGTGACATCACTATGAATTATCTTTTAAAGAGATTTATTTAAAAAAGAAGTCTACTGATATTTATGTTATTATTTCTGGTACTTTTTTTATATGTGTGTATGTAGATTCAGATTTCCTTCTGGTATCATTGCCCTTTTGCAAGAAAGGCTTCCTTTAACATTTCTTTAAGATCTTCCTGTACTTAAATTCTACTAACCTGTCAAAGTTCACTGGTCCTTTTTCTGCATTGTCCAAATTGATGCAGAGCTCATTCAGATAATTTTTGCCAAGATTACAAACTCTCCCTTGTCAGGCCTGTGGCTGAATTCTCTGCTCAGCTCTTTAGACCGCAGCTGTTGTCTTTCATGTGTTTCTAGGGGGTCTCACCCTGCACATGGGGTATTTAGGCGTCTGCCAAGGATTTGAGGGAATTTTGAGGGCTCCATTCTTTCTAGGATTTCTACCACTCTGGCAACCCTGTTGTCTTATTCCTCAGACCGGGAAGACTGCTACTTTTTCCTCAAGGTCTATCTCCTGTGAACCCATGAAGTAGAAAATGCTTTCAGAAGCCATCTGAAATGTGGACTTCAGCTAGTATACTTCCCTTTTTTCAAGGATCATATCACCTCCAGTTTCTGCTTACTACTGATTACTCATCTATACCTTCAAGTATGTTTTTGCTACCCCTAGAAGAGTTGGTCTACTGCAAACTGCCATTACTGGAATTAGAACTGAATGATTTCTAAAATGTTTAAAATCTGTGAGATATGAACATTATTAAAAGTTATCAATGTTAAAGTTATTCAGTAATGCAAAGAATAAAATATAAAATTTTATATTTCAGTTAAAGATAGTTATTACTAATATGACAATATTCTTTATAATTTTTTCCAATAAAGACTGATGACTATATGGGATTTTCTTTTTGCAGGATATAGCCAATGAGGAACACAAAAAAATTGAAGCATTAAAATCAGAAAACAAGAAGCTAGAAAAACAGAAAGGAGAATTAGTGATAGGGTTCAAGAAACAATTAAAATTAATTGATGTTTTAAAAAGGCAGAAGGTGAGTCTATCCTTAAAAAACAGTTAAATCATAGATATTATTTGGGCCACTCTACTAAAATAGTTATTTGTACTTTAGATATGTTTAGTATTTTGACATGCTCAGGCACAAAATTTTATCTATATTACATAATAAGATTTATATATAAAGTGTCATCCAAGCTAGAATTCGAGTATACATTCCAACAGAGCTTATTAATTTGACAGCATATTTATACATACACTTTTATCGATTTCCTGTTGTTCTGTAGTCTACTCTTAATACTAAAACAATTTTGGTTTGTTACAAATGCAGATGCATATTGAAGCTGCCAAGATGCTGTCCTTCACCGAAGAGGAATTTATGAAGGCAATTGAATGGGGAAATTCATAAATGATCTACTTTATAATTAAAGTATACAGAATTTGTATGTATAACTGTATGATCCATATACATTTTATTTTACTATAGTTTTAATGACATTTTTACTCTTTATAAGTAATGAAGATATTTGGTAATGAAATCAAAGCAACTCCAGTGAATTCCCTGTTCAGATTTAGGGGATACAAAATTGATATGTAATTATTAGAAAAGTAATATTTTGTAAAATAATAGGATTTAACTTTTGATTCTTATGACCCACTTACACTCTAATGTAAACTACTTTATGTTCTGGAGATTCAGCTCTAGTTCATAAATGATAAATTTATTTGATACAAATTCTAAGTTTTTATTGACAATAAAGCACTTTGAAATTCCTCACTCTTAACTATTCTCTTTCCTTATAGTAGAAAGAAAAAGATACTTTGGCTGGCCAAATCCCGGAAGTAAAGTTCCTAAAACACAAATACCAACGGAACTGTAGTCTGAATGGCAATGCAGAAAAAGCTCTGAGCAGCAGGAGTAGTATGGAGAAGTTAGTCTCCTGGGTTTGGCCTCTAATGTATTTATATTTATATAGACTGTCCTGATGTGGTGTAGAACTCAGATCTTCAAATTATCATCAGTACAAGAACGAGTTTAACTAAAAGCAATTTTGTAGCTTAATTTTTTATCAGAAAAATATTATGAATTAGAGACACTTTAGAAAAAGCTCTGAGCAGCAGGAGTAGTATGGAGAAGTTAGTCTCCTGGGTTTGGCCTCTAATGTATTTATATTTATATAGACTGTCCTGATGTGGTGTAGAACTCAGATCTTCAAATTATCATCAGTACAAGAACGAGTTTAACTAAAAGCAATTTTGTAGCTTAATTTTTTATCAGAAAAATATTATGAATTAGAGACACTTTAGAAAATCTAAATAGATTAGTAAAACAAAAGTTACAGTGACATCTAGTGGTAAAAACAATCCAGGTTTTACCAAATCTTGATGGTGTCACTTAGCTTCACAAATTTCACTCCTTTTCTGATACACTTTCCTAAACTCTTCACCAAGCATATCGATATCATCCTCTTTTTTAAATACTCCCTACAAGAAAAATATTTTGTGGGTTACTTCAAATGCCAGAGTATTTCACCAAATGCTTGTAAGACTAACAAAAGATATAGACTACATATTTGTGAAATTATCTCCAAGATAATGAAATCTATTTAATAGGTTTATGAAAAATATCACTGTTCTCTAAAATTATGACTCAATAGGTATACTGAATATTCTTTGACTGATTCCCTGACTTATCTATCAGCTCCAGTATAAGAATTTGTAATAGGAATCTGGGCTCTTCTACCTTACTACTGCAGGTCACCACTGCTAGGATTGGCTGAATGAGAAAGAATTTAACAAGGTCAGGGTAAAGGCACCGGCTCTTGCCTCCTTCCATGGCTGATCAGCAAACCTTCAATCTTGCATGAAAGGCTCCAGGTTTGGAGTTATGCCATCTAAGCAAGCCCTTTGAAATTCTCCATGCTTTTATTTACTTTTCTTTTCTCTTATACAGTAAAAGGCTGTTAAATATTTACTTATATAATTTAAAGGAGCTAAAGAATAATTTAGGTCATTTGGGGCTATATCAGGTTTTTAGGCTCTCCCCATCTCCACAATTATTTACTTTTAAAAATATCTAAATCCCAAACTCTCCAGAATTTATAGTCTTTTTAAAATTAATACATCACTTCATATTAATCCTATCAACCAATTAGACTATAACATCCTGTGGACAAGCAATAATTACTCATTTCCCTTTCTCCTTAGCACTGCACTGAAAACAAAATACACACTTGATTCTTCCAAATCAATCAAATGACATTTCTATATCTGAAGGATGGAAATTTTATTTACATGCATCCAGATGTTTATATGGCTTATGAAACTCAATTGTTACTTCATTTAGAGTCAGAATGTATCTCACTTATACATGAAAATGTTATCTTTTGGAAGTACTTTTAAAAAACAGGTTACCTAGTACTTATTTATAACCTCCCATTAGAAAGCAGATCTGTCTGGGACTCGGTTCAAGCACATGTCTGTTAGCAGTGTTACCAATTACAAGATTTTCCTGTATGTCATCAGCTTTAGTGTACAAAGTATCACTACTGCTTTAGGGTACTTTAGTTTTAGACTTCCAAAATTTAAATTCAGGAAATCTAGCTCCTACTTCTAAGAATGTGCCAAGACCAACTCTCTCATTTTAAAGACAGGTGTCACTGATTGCCTAAGATCCCACTACTGCTTTTAACAGCCAGAAGTAAGTGAAACCCAGGCCCTCTGAAATCCTAATTAGCATGTATTATCCCCACTATTGGAGGTCAAGAAGATTATACCTTGAGTTAAATCTCACTTACTTTAGGGAGATATCCTAGTAACTTTGTTGCATGTTCTTTGAGAAGTTTTAGTCTTTCTTCTTCAATAATTGCATTAATACATCCTTGTCTTCTTTGCTGCAACTGCCATTCTTCCAGTTCACGTTGCTGGAAATGTAAATAAAATTTTATTGTCACAGAATACATTAATCTTTTAAGAAGTCATCAAATAAAACTATTCTCGCAGTGAATTAGATAAAATTGATGAACTATTTTTTATGCTAACTTCAGAAAATACTACATAGTATATATATAACATATTTCTATCTTTTACAGTCACTATTCCCTTGAAGTTACAAAAACAATAGTGGCTCAGTCGTTAAGAGTCTGCCTTCGGCTCACGTCATGATCCCAGGGTCCTGAGATCGAACCCCGCATCGGGCTCCCTGCTTGGCGGGAAGCCTGCCCTCTCCCACTCCCTCTGCATGTGTTCCTGCTCTCGCTGTGTCTGTCAAATAAATTAAAAAAATCTTTAAAAAAAAATAGTCATGCCTGGGATTTCAGGGAGGCAAGTATATATTTTTAGGACAATATCTTCATCACCAAGGAAAAAATTTTCAAAGAAAGGATTTCCTAATTAATTCACATATTTATGTAATGTTTACCATATGCCAAGTGCTGAAGGCCGCTTACAGTATAAAACAAAAGCTGGATAAAACAGAATAGGGATATCTAAAAGGTAAATATTTCCATATATGTTAAGATTTTTAAGAGCCTGTATGAAGCACAAGAGTAGCAGCAGGAGTTCCAACAGAAGAATCAGTGTTTCTCAGGAGAGAGTTCTGAATGCTCTTATATAACCACACCAAGCTTCTGTGCCATATACTATGGAAGAGAGGACCAGCTTTAAAAAATTTTAGGGCTTAGGGGCACCTGGGTGGCTCAGTCGGTTAAGTGACTGCCTTCGGCTCAGGTCGTGATTCCGGAGTCCCGGGATCGAGTCCCGCATCGGGCTCCCTGCTCAGCAGGGAGTCTGCTTCTCCCTCTGACCCTCCCCCCTCTCATGCTCTCTGTCTCATTCTCTCTCTCAAATAAAAGCTTTAAAAAATATTTTTTAAAAAAAGTTCTAGGGCTTAAAAGAACTCTTACAGCGCTGTACCCAAATAATCCTATTGGAAAGGGAAGGGTGCTAAGGGCAGACCATTGAAGCAGTGAATTTCTACCTAGAATTAAAGTAGTATTAATGCTAAGCTTGTTTTTGCAATAACCATAGTTTCTTAGGGTCCATTTCTTCAGACCACTCCTTGTCAAAGTCTTGCAAACTAGAAAAGAGTATGTCTATTTTTCTACAATGGGAGGCAAGCTTTTACATTACCTAATAACTCTTCATAGTTACCAGATGAAGCTAAAGAAGGATGCTAGGACACATCCATATCCAACGCCACTTAAACCTGTAAGTGCTTCTCATAAGAATATTTTGTAGACTGATATGATCGGCATTACAGAATCAGAAACAGCATTGATACAGCTAATTGAGAAAAGACACTCTCACCCATCTTGTTCCTGAATCAGCGTTATCAGCTCTTATTTATGTTATCTCTAAGATTAAATAGGGTAATAGAATCTGCCATGGAATTGTTATACCTGAATTTTTTTCTGAAACTACATTCTAAGTCTACCTTACAGTCAGGTGTGGTCAAATAGGACTTGGTTTCTGCCAATGGAATATAAGCAGAAGTATCATATGCAGATTCTGAGAATCAATCTCATATACTCACTTTGTCCCTTCTTTACCTTTTCCATCTGCCGCTTGAAACATGAAGGGTGAAGATCCAACTTAGACCATGAAGATAAAGACTATACCCTGTAGAAGCCACAGTGAAAAGCTAGGCTGAACCTGGTTCCTGAAGACTGAAAAAGCCTCCATCCAGCCCTGAATTGCCTATCTATCTTTAGACTTTTATGTGGGAGAATAAACTCCCCCTATCTACTAAGCCACTATTAATTTGGTACTCTGTACCTGTAGCCAAACCTAATCCTAACTGATCTGTTCCTTACAAAAAGGAGATGCAAGAAAGTTCTATGGTGTTTGGAGGAAAGCTCACTTGTTAGGTTTTTGTCCAATGATGTACAGTCTCTAATTTGGGTAGAATACAAGATTTCTCTTCTTAGGATGTGGTAAACACATTAAATATCCTAATAAACATTTTTATAGTAAATTAGGATAAAGAGTATGGAAAAGTCTGAATCAATTTGTCCATTTAGAACAAATTCTGCATAGCTGGTAGTAGGAAACTATTTCCTGGGGAGTTTCAGATTTTTGTCTGACTAACCATATGAATTTTTTAGAGCTAGACAGAATTGTAGATACTACTTTAGGAATATCTCTAAAGGGGCGCCTGGGTGGCTGAGTTGTTCAGCGTCTGCCTTCAGCTTGGGTCGTGGTCCCAGGGTCCTAGGATCGAGCCCTGCATGGGGCTCCCTGCTCAGCAGGAGTCTGCTTCTCCCTCTCCCACTCCCCCTGCTTGTGTTCCCTCTCTTGCTGTGTCTCTCTCTGTCAAATGAATAAAACCTTTAAAAAAAAAAAAGTATCTCTAAAATCTAAAAAAACAGTTACAGCCTTATAGGATTAGAAAGGAATGGGGGATTAAAATCGTAAAAATCCACCCTTGCCCTTGGGACGTGACCCAATCTCACGGACGCTTGAAGCACACAGCTTCATACTAGGAATATTTACATTAGAGAAAATTAAGATAAATTGTTTGAAGTATCTATGCTTTAGGTAGTTTTATCTGATTTCCATTTACAGTTGTCTTGCTAACTTTTCTAGGAGCTTTCTAATTAGCTCTGTAAGCCGTGAGATGGGATGGTTCGTCACTGTTTCTACCTCTTTCTAGGCAAAGAGTATTCAAAGCCTTCTGATCAGTTTCAAAAGCCTTCTAATTTTCATCCTCCTTGACTGCTCTGCTTGACAGTGTTGTTCACCCTCACTGAATCAACAAACATTATTTTCCACATGCTAGGCAAAATGCTAGGTGTTTATAGGTTAACCCTTAAAGGTTAGAGTAAATCATGATTGGTTTATATCAAAGCTAAGGAATTGGGATTTAATGCCGCAATCCACTTAAGTTTAAGCAGGAGGAAGACATAATGAGTTTTTTTAAACCCATAGTAACTAGTGGCAGATGGACTGGAGAACAGTAGATGACCATTTCAGTAGTCCACAGGAATGGTATTAAATGTCTGAACTAAGTTATGAAGAAAAGAAACTGGATGTAAGACTTATTGCTGAGGTGAAGTCAATAGAATTTGGTGGCTGACTAAAAATTACTAGATAGGAATGAGTAAAAATCCAGGAATGATTCCAAGGTCATAGACACGGGTGACCAACTGAATATGTGGTCTTTAACCAAGACTCAGGCTACACAAATTGGAAAAGGTTTGTCTGGAATGTTCACTTTTGGAAATCTAAATTCTAAGGCACCTACAAGATTTCCAACTATGTCATTTAGACATCTGGAAGTATGGCAACAGAACTATGGCGTGAAATAAGTAAGAATAGAGGAGAGCCAAAGTATCCCAACACCTCACGGAGCAGGCAAAAGACAGAGCTGATCTCTCTTGGTTTTCTGTGATATACCATCCAGATTCTTTTGCCTTTCTAACCATCTCTTGGTCTTGTCATTGTTTTTTTCCTCCTCCTCCTCCTCCCAAATAAGAATGTTCGCCAAGACTTGATTGGTCCCCTTATTGTTTCTCATAATATATTCTTTGGAGGGATCATTTTAGCTTGAACCTCTCTCTCTGTGCTACTTAATGCCAGATATGTATTTCTAGGAAAATTTGATCTAAGCTTTGCTCCTCTGGGTCAACTGCCTTCAGGATATTTTCAATTTGCATTTCTGTTTCAAACCCACCATGATTAAAACTGAAGTAATTTTATCTTTTTGTTCCACCTCAGAACATAACAGCACTTGGTATTTGAGTTTCTCATATTTGAAACCTTAGAGTTATTTTGACTCCTTCCTCCACTCTACCCTACATGGTCCAAAAAAGTCATACCAGTCTCCTCTTCCTTTCAAAATATTAAACTCTTCCCTTTCTTGCTTCTTCCACTGCTCTGTGAACCTATTCCAGGTCCTCATCACCTCTTTCTTGAATTACTACCTTCTCCTCTTGCTAAAGACCATGTTATGATCACTAATTTCCTATTGTATCATATCTAAACTCCTTTGCCTATCATTCAAATTTCTCATTGTGGTAATTCCATATGTTGCCAACTTAGAAAAGCCTTCTGCTTTTATTCATCTTTTATGTATTTCCAAGTAAACCCACATGGTTCTACCATAAATGTACAGTTGACCCGTGAACAACACAGGTTTGAACTGCACAGGTTCCCTTACCTGTAATTTTTTTTTCAATAAATACAGTACTATAAATGTATTTTCTCTTATGATTTTCTTAAAAATGTTTTCTCTAGCTTACTTTAAGAAAGCAGGATGTAATACATATATAAAATAAGTGCTAATTGAATCTTTATGTTATCAGTAAGGCTTCTGCTCCTCAGTAGGCTATTAGTTAAGTTTTGGGGGAGTCAAAAGTTAAATGTGGATTTCTGACTGGGGGAGGGGTCAGCACCCCAAGCCCTGTGCTGTTCATGGGTCAACTGTATTGCACAATTAGTAAATTACAACTAGCAAATTCTATATATGTTTACATTGTACATTTAAGAAATGTATTCTTAGTATAATTTTATATATAATCGAGTCTTTTGGGAATCTATACCCTATTTTTTGCACTACCCTAGAAGCTACTAGAATTAACTTTTATTTATTTTGGTGCCCTCACCAACACTCAGCAGAATGCCTAGCAGGTCAGTATCTGTTGATTACAAGAATATCTCGAGATTTCTTCCTGTCCACCCATACAGAAAAAGGTCATCATTACGATAGTTAACTTATTAATCCCCACTCTGCCACTTGCTGTGAAACCTTGAGCAATATATGTATCATCTCTCTATGCTCATTTTCCACATCCTTAAAATAGGGGTAGAACAGTACCTAACTCACAGGCTGAAAGTTTAAAGTTATCACTTTGCTTGTAATGAGCTTAGAATAGCGAATGACACATGTTAAACGCTCAATAAATGTTCGTTGTTACCGCTCCCACTTCTATTAATTAAAAATAGATACATATGCCTAATCTGCACTCTTCATATTTAGAGCTGTTCATGTTTACAAACCACTTATATATTATCTTATTTGGTTCTCAAAGCTCAACGAACTAGTGAGGCAGATTATATAAGTATTATTTCAGGTTTATGAATGAAACATAAAATAGAAAAATCAATGTGTCCAAAGGCACAAACCTAGTTCCCTCTCCAACTCCGAAATCTACATTACCAACTAAGAAATCTCCCCCTGGGGCCTCAGAATCAATACACACAAGATGGAATTATCTCCCCCCTTGAAATCTATTTCTCTTTGTTTTCGCTAGGACCTTACCCCCTCACTGAAGCTGGAGCAACAGTATTATTTAGCAGAAGCAGCAGCCATAATCCTCTCCCCACTCTGGACCTAACTGGCCACCAAGCACCATTGAGTCTATCTCCCTCGCATCTCAGATGGCACCCTTCTCCATCTGCACGGCCTTTCCCCACTTATCACAGACTTACCATGGTAATGTCCTAACTGGTCTCCCGGTCTCCGGTCTTACTCCCCTCATGTCTCCCCCCAGTACCCCTCCTCAAGTCATCTTTCCAAGGGCAGAACTTACTGTGTAGCTTACCTAATTCTTCAGTGGGTACCTCTGGATAAAGTCACTTTCCTTAAAATAGCACCCAGTGCATTCATGACCTGTGTCCTCTCTACCACACCAAGATGCCCATACCTGTGTGATTCTTATCACGTGTACTTGGCCTGTCTTTCTAATGACTGCTTTTATATATTTTCTTTAACCAAGACCATAAACTCCTAGATATCGTGGACTTAGTTGTACTTATGTTCTCAACACCAGCCAACCAGTGTGTAGCACATAGAAAGCATCAATAAATATATTCTAGATGCATTAATAAATGATTGGTCAGAAAATATCTACACCATATAATTAGTCAACAGATATCTAACAGCATCTGGCACATACAAGGGTCTCAGTTAAATGTTTAGTGGAGAAACAGATGAGCAGCTGATTGTTGGTTCAGTGACAATAACAAAAAAGACAACACTTTTTCTTACTTTGTCTGCAAGGAACTGGTTGCGACGCTCTTCAATGAGTTTTTCCACAGCCCTCCTGTGTTCTAGTTGCTTCATTCTTTGTTTCTGAGCATTCATCAGTTCTATCCGATCATCCTCAGCAAGCTTAGCTAGCATTGCCTTTCTAAAGGTCTCCTCTTCCTCTTTTGCAGCCTGGAGTACTAATTCCTTCAGGGCCATTTGTTCTATAAAATTTTGCTTCAACTCCTTTTGCTTTCTCAATTTCTCTTCTGCTTCCTCCTAAACAACAATCCATATAAAGATTAATTCTGTAACTGTTTCTTTACAGCAGATTTATAAAGAAAGGGTGAATAGAATTTGCTTGAGTGCAGTGTTACAAGATGAAATAAAACTGAAAAATTAAGCCTTTTCAGGATGACACTTTTCCCTGTCCTTTTAAGACTCGTTGGGATAAAGGACATGTTACCTCTGGATTGCCTTCTTTTATTTTTAAATTTTAATTTGTATATATTTTGGAAGGAGCTGATATAAAAACTTTTTTGCACACCTGAAGTTATTAAATCTGTGGTCTGTGAAATTTGTACCCCCTAGAATCATTCTAGAATCTTGCCTGAAACTGTGGTTCCGATCACAGGTAAATATTTTTCAGAATAAGAACCTAGAAATGACAATCACAAGTTTCTTGGGAAAATTCAAATTTACTTGGCGCAGTTAAGGTCTTTTCCTACAAGCTTTAATTTTCCTAACATTTCATTAATAAAAAATTTCAAACATATTGGAAAAATGTTTACAATGACCACCCATCTAACACCTACATTCTATGGATAACATTTTACTACTCTGCTTTATTGTCTATCCGATTAGGACTGATGTAAATTTTAATTCCTTCTCAACTGTAACCAGCCATGCCTAATTCTAACACAATTTCCAGGAGGTAAGCCGTATCCTCAGGGCATTCAAAATATTGCCTTAACAACAGCTGTATGGGCAGGGCTTTTATAGGTAACACAAACTATAAGGGATTTACCACAGGCCAGCAGGAGGCATAGAGAACCTCCAAGAGGGCCAGGGAACCAGCTGCCATCTTGGTTACCATCTATTTTTGGTAGAGTTAACCATCATGGCTCAAATTCCATGATGGTAACTCTACCAAAACTACACCCCATGATCGGTCTTCTACGTGTGATGGCAACTTCACTTTGTCCACTTCTATCTTCACACCTTGAGGTGGAGGGATAACTTAGGAGATAACTTAGGTCCTATGAAGAATTCTAGCTAAAAGAAGAGAAATGTGGTTTCAACTTTATAGTCTTTATAATAAAGTAAGACAAAAAGGATAGGAGTGGATTTTAAGTGAGTCAATCTGGAATATCAGTTATAGTAACCTTCTCATTATCTTGAATATTCAACCTCTTTTTCCTCACTTATCTCTATCTAATTGGTTCAAATCCCACCTCCAGAAAGCCTTTTCCAATCACTCTAATTCCTACATATCTGTCTTTTGGACCTTTGATACCATTTAATTTTCCCAACATTTAATTTTATTTCATATGCCCATGCCTTATCTCCTCAGGAAGAATAAATTCCTACAGGGGATATTTTTTTATTATTTTATATATCATATCTATTATTTTACTTTGGGATGCTGGCCACAGTGTTTTTATGATATTATATTTTGTGTTCATCTGCCATGTAAGCTATACAAGTCAGAGGGCTCAGTGAAGGCAGATACGGTCTCAGCTTAGAATTCCTCCAGAGCTTAGCACAGTACCTTGCACACAGAAAACACACACTGAACCAAATGAACTGTGCACATCTCCTGGCATCCATCTCCCATACAAATTTTAGTCTGATGCAATCAGTGGTAAAGACATCTGGCTAAAACTCAGGGAAGTGTTAGCAAAACAAAACACAATTCATTATTTTTTTTTTCTACTAGAAAAATATTCCTGAACTCTTTGATCTGTCTGGATCGGGATTTTATATATATATGTAATATGGACTACATAATTTTACAACCCATATTATGGTTTAAGAAATAGCTATTCACTGAAGGTTTGAAATAATTTGCTATAAAACTAACTCTGATCTGTAAACTTTTAGAGGTATCTTGGTCTGGGTTCTCCTCTGAAAGCAGAGCCTTAGACAAATATTTGTGTATACATATTTCATGAGAGAAGAAGATCTCAGGAAGCAGCAGCGAGGGACAAGCAGACAGAAATAGGGAAGGAAGAAAAGTCAACACATGGGGGCATCACTGACCTGGTTACTGTGTGGGCAGCTGTGGCTTAATCCTGCCAGGACCTTGTGAGGAATGTGTGGAGCACCTTTCAAGTCTGTCCCAAAGGTTGACAGGAAGCAGCATTCAGCCCTTAATTTCTGTCCCCTATTGGCTGAGGGATGCCCCAGAGGGTGTTAACTCCCACCAACCCCCACCACCACACTTGAGGAAACTGTCAGCAGAGTCAGTGTAAGCCCCCACAAGTGTTCTCCACAGCTGTCACTGAAACCAAACGTGGGGCTAAGAGGGTATGAGGCAGGCCAAGAAAAGCTTTTCATAGAGGATATATCCTTGTTGATCTTATTTTGTCTGCTTTTTCCACATTTTTTGAAATCACTATATTTTTAATGCAGAAGATTGTGCCATGAATATTTTCCCCATTTTAGGAGTATACAGTTGAATGACCCTTTCACTATTTGTTTAAAAAGATTTATTTATTTTAGAGAGAGTGGAGGGGGGAGGGCAGAGAGAGAGGGAGAGAGAATCTTGAGCAGACTCCACACTATGCATGAAGCCCAATGTGGGGCTCCATCCCACGATCTCACAACCCTGAGACCACGACATGAGCTGAAACCAAGAGTCGCGCCCCACCTTTCACTATTTTCTAATCTTTTTCCTTTATAGACCCTTTAGTCCTTCTCGTTTTGGTTTTGCTTTTCTCTTTTAGTATGTTTTTCCAGAGTATAAGCTTTGCCCCCCAATACTAAGTAATTGGATTAATTAATGCTAATGTGTTTTCCTGGCTTTTAGGAAATTTCCTCTTGAATCTTTATGATTTCCTTCCATATTCTTGCCTCATATTTGAATTTGTATTGTTTATCTAAGTTACTGAGTTGGCTGCCTAGATAAGTTTTACCAATGTTTCTTGTTTAATAATTGCCTCAGAGATCAGTTTTATAAATCTGATAAGATTTTGATATGTAGTAATCTCATCCTCTTAATTACCTGCAGATTTCCTCTTCAACCAATAATTGAAAAGAGTATTTTTAGATTTTCAGTTAAAAGATGAAAATATAGTGGTGTTAAACACAATTTCCCCTTGTGTTATTCTAGTAAATTTTCCTTGGAGATTTAATAGCTTTTAAAGTTATATACTTCAATGCAATGTTTCATAGAAAATTAAATGTTTACTCTGTAAAACCTTCATTATCAATTATACCTTTCATCTGTGATATCTGGGATTCATTTGATGTTCTCCTTATGTGATGATGACCTTGCCTGTCTGCTTCATTTGTTCATATATACCTGTTATGCCTTCATCCATCATTTTATTCTTAACTGTTTTGGGTAATTTGATATTAGATATATATAAATTGATTACATTAAGTTGTTCTTAAAAAGAAATGTACATATTTTACATTCTTATATGCAGTTAATCATTAAGAATATACATGCAATTGGCTTTGATATCAATACTATGGTATCTATTTCCTCCTGATAAAACAGTATATCTAAAATCTGTTTTGATACAGCTGAAAAATATTGAAAATACTAATAGCTAACAATTTACTGTATATTGGCTATTCATATATTTGTTTTATGAAATGTTTGTTGACTTCTTGTTCATGATAAAAACTGGGTTCTTTATATCCTATTATTGAGTTATACACATTCTTTCTATATTCTGAATAAAAAGTTTTTGTAAGATACATGTAGGGAATGGGTATTAAAGAAGGCACATACTGCATGGAGCACTGGGTGTTATACGCAAACAATGAATCGTGGAACACTACATCGAAAACTAATGATGTAATGTATGGTGATTAACATAATAAAAAAACTAATGATGTATGGTGATTAACATAACATAATAAAATTAAAAAAAAAAAGATACATGTAGGGAATACTGTTTCCCAGACTGTAGCTTACATTTACATTTTCCTAAGTGTTAGGAAGTTATTAGTTTTGATGAAACCCAATTTCTAACTTTTTCCTTTATGGGTCATGCCTTTTTTAGCCTACTAAAAAATCTTCACCCTTCTCAAGGTCATAAAGTCTTTCTGCTGTTTTCTTCTAGAAATTTTGTAGTTTCAGTTTTTTTGTCTCATTCATTTAATTTTTGTATATAATAAGACAGAAATAATAAGCTGGAGGGCAGGGGAAATAGGAAGAGGTTGGTAAAAGGGTACAAAGTTCAGCTATAAGATGAGTAAGGTCTGAGGATCTAATGTAAAACATAGTGACTATAGTTAATAATACTGTATTGTATAACTGAAATTTGCTAAGAGTAGAACTTAAATGCTCTCATCAAAAAGATAAATATGTGAGGTGATAGAAGATGTTAATTAACTAGATGGAGAGAATCATTTCCCAATGTAAACATAAATCACCATAATGTATACTTTAAATATCTTACAATTTTATATGTCAATTATACTTCAAGAAAGCTGATATTAAAAGTCGGTGAACTAGAAAAACCAAAAGCAGATCACACATATAAATGTAAAAGTAAAAAGGTTTTAGAAAAAAAATTCTTCAGGATTTAGGCAAAAACTTCCTAGAACTGATGTCAAATTATAATCTATAAAAATTAAAATTGGTAAACTGGACCTCACAGAAACTGAAAACATTTGCTTGGAGAAAGACCCTGTTAAGAAGATGAAAAGACGAGCTACAGACTAAGAGAAAATATATGTAAACCTACACACCTGACAAAGGACTAGCATCTAGAATAAAGAACTCTCAAAACTCCACAATAAATGAATAAGCAACCCAATTAGAAAACTGGCAAGTCATCCTGACTTGAGGTCAGGATATGGTATTATTCAACACTATATTCTGTGGTTTTCTACTTATTCTATATACTAATGAGAAGGAATATTGAAATCCTCAACTATAATTACAGATTTGTTTCTTTCTCTTTTCAGTTTTATTTCATCCATTTTGAAGCTTTATTTAGGTTCATCCACCTTTAGGGCTGTTATATCCTCTAGATGAATCTACCCTTATTAGCATCATGATTTCCACCCTAACTTGCTTTTGATTAGTGTTTAGTATATCTCTCTCCAGCCTTTTGTTTTTAAACTATATGTCTTCCTTTAAATTGTGTTTCTTATAGATAAAACAGTTGAATCACGCCTTTTATGCTGTTAACTGCTGCCTAGGTCTAGCTTTTTTTATCCAGCCTGAAAATTTTTCTTCTAATTTTAGTGGGTTTTTGTTTTGTTTTGTTTTAAAAGCTTTTATTTACTTAGAGAGAGAGAGGGAGAGAGAGCACAAGCAGGGGGAGGGGCAGAAGGAAGGGGAGACGCAGGCTCTCCACTGAGCAAGGAACCCGATGTGGGGCTCAATCCCAGGACCCCGGGATCATGACCTGAGCCAAAGGCAGATGCTTAACCGACTGAGCCACCCAGGCACTCCTAATTTTAGTGTTTATACTATTTATACATAATGTAATTACCAATATGGTGGGGTTTAGATCTACCGTTTTTCTACTGCTTCATCTCAAAATGATATTCTTCTCTATGTTAATCATTCTTTCCATTTCCAAAACTTACTTTTAGTTTCATCTTATGTATTTCAGCTTGTTCTTCCTGGTATAATTCTTGTCGTACTTGTTCCAAATCTTCACGTTGCCGCAGCATTTCTTCCAATTTCTGAGTCAGCTATTAAATTTTTAAAGAAACACACAAACATTAATCGGAAACAAATTCTATAACAAGTATTTCAGAATTTCTCTAGTGTTAAAGTGGTTATTTTAATACCATGTTCTGAAGCTGTAGCTTTCTTTCCTCATTTTCTTGAACTTTTGTCATCCGATCTTCTTCTCTTTGTTGCTGCATGTTGGTGAATTCGATGATTTTTCTGTTTTCTTCTTCCATCTCCTCACGTTTCTTCTTTCTCCAGAGAGCCTGCTCTTTCTGAAACTCTTCTATATACCTTCGAGTTACATTCATTTTTTCTAACTTTTGTTGTCTTTCCCTAAAAAGCAATAGTGAGTGCCGTTTTATAGTAACAGAAATAATATTGAAAAATGTGTCATTTCCTTCAGTTGATAATAATGTGGGCAAAAATAGCTTTTATTATTTATTTATTTGAGAGAGAGAGAGGGAGGGAGCACAAGGCGGGGAGGGACAGGGGAGGAGAATCTCGAGCAGACTCCCCACTGAGCGTGGAGCCTGACATGGGGCTCAGTCTCACGACCCTGAGATCATGACCTGAGCCAAAATCAGGAGTCGGATGCTCAACTGACAGAGCCACCCAGGCGCCCCACAGCTTTTCTACTTACAGTTTATTCATTCATTAACACCACAAACATTTTGAGGATCCACTATGTGCCACTAAATATAACGACAGGTATGAATATTCTGAGTAAAATACTACTTATACCTCTCCTCTAAACTGTTAAAGAAGTTTTATGCATCTCATTTCAGAAAGGCCAACAACCTGTTTACACAAGCCTAGCAGCACTCTCCACTTCAGCTGTCTGGCAAAGAAATGATCAGAATACAAGTCCTCTGGCACGATATGGGCATATTTAACAAAACAAAGGTTTAATCATTCTGTTACTTAATAAGCATTTGTTATCAGGTAATTATGCTTACAAAGATAAACAGGAGTTGATCTCAGTTTATATGACTGTAACATTTATTGAGGACTTACTATGTACTAGGCACTGTTCAGTTGCTTTACGTCTTCAAACAAGCTTAAGATAAATCGAATCTCAATGTTTAGGCATGTAAAGAAGCTGGGATAAACTTACAATTGATCTTCTTCATAGATTTTCCTAACAATTTCATCAATCATGAGTTTCTCTTTTAGTAACTGCTCATACGCTTCCTGCTTTTTCTTTTCTTGTTCTTCAAGTTGTTTCTCTAAATCAAGGTAATACTGTGCTTTTACTTTATTCCGTTTGTCTTCTGCAGCACTTTCTTCCTTAATTGCTCTCTCGTGTTCTTCCATCATGGTTTTAGCTATTTCAGCATCACGTTTCTGTTATTAAAACAAAATTCATCTTTCTGTTTTCAAATGTGAGCACAGTATAATAGAATATTTCTATTAATATGTAATGGAATATCATACAGCCTACTGCATAAAATATTTTCATCTGTCAAGATAAAAAGCTAAGGAAAGGTACTGTCACCTGAAGGGTTTGAATGATGAGTCCAAACCCTAAAGAGGCTTTCCCATTCCTTCAAGTAGGTCTCAAGGAAATACAGGATAAAGATAACTGATAACTCCACATTTGAAAAACAGCAAATAAAATTAGAAGTACTTTATTAATACTATGTTTAAAAAGCAGCAGTCCTCTTTTTCTTTTATTTAAAAGTTGATATAGGCAATTCTTAGCTCCACTGTGTATCAGCTGCCATTTACAGCAAGGATGGTACTCTTTTTCAGATAGGTCTACTATTAAACAGCTCTGAGCAACTCTTATGTCTCTCCCAGCCTAAACTTTTTCTTGCCACTGGCCTTTGAAGTCTGTCATTTCTCATTTATTAAATGCCCTTTATAATCACTTCAACTTAAAAGAGTCATATATACCACCGTGTCTGTTTTCTGTGGCTTTTAATTCACTCATTCAAGACCATTTCCTCTGAGTTAGAGACAATCTTGCTTCTTAACTAGGTTAAACCCCTTATTTGTTTTGAGCATTTTGAAATCATTAACCAAATAAGTTGTAAATTAAATATATCGAGGCAATTTTTATTACCTTTTACCATTATGATCACAATTCAAACACTAGAATGGTTAATAGCATCAGACAAGAAGAAACAGATTAAAATATGAATGCTGAATGCCATTCCTGATCTAATTGAAGCCTTTACCACATACACTATTAATATGACTTGACCAAAACACTTTTCTCTGCTTCTATTTTCTTATCACATGCTGTACTAGGTTCTTTAAAAAAATGTGAAATGATAAAAACATTTATGTACACATTGCTGTACACATAGAAATACAATATTCTCATTTCACAGATAAGGCTAAAGCTCAGAAAGACAGAACCCAAACTGGCACCTAGATATCTCGACACCTAGTCAAGAGCTAGGACTATTTCAGTTTAACTTTTATGGACCAATTTTATTTAGAAAATAGCAGCAATTCTTTAAGGAGTCAGATTAAAATGTACAATTGCTTTGAGAAACCTCAAGTATCAGGGTAAAACTGCAAGCTACTAGCCAAAGAGTACATTGTTTATGTTCTACTTTATTTTTGCAAGCTTAGAAAAGAACTACATGGCTTAGGAAATGAAGTCTCCTCATTCTGTCCGACAACCCGTCTCACCAAAGGCAATCCCAGTCAGTAGCCGGCTGTGCAATCCCCCAGAGTTTTCCTATACTAACACACACGCATACACAGATCGCTAGGGCCAGCATCTCATCATATTAGATGCCTCTATCACACTGCACTGGTTAAGTATTTTGATATTATTCCTCTAATTGTATGTGTGTGTGAACATGTGTGTGTGTTGATATCTACACATAGGTTGATATACACATACAGGTTTAAAAAATAAAAATGGTCCGTGATACGTATTACTCTCCAACTTGATTTTTCTGCAGCTTGCTTTTTTCTTTTTAACCTATAATATATTCAGACCAACTTTAAAAGCCAGAACATTTACCTCTACCTCTTCCCTTTAATAGCTGTATGACAGACATCTTTGAAAGGGATCTAGGAAAGAGGAAACTCTACCACCAAAATGCTCTACATAATAATAGAGAAACAAGAGAAAAGAACTTACAAGACCATGTAATATTGCAGTCAGACCTTTTCATCTACATCTAGCCTTTCCATGGGACCATGAGGGCTCACGTGATGGTATGATGGTTTAAAGTGTTAACTCAATAAACCCAATTCTACATTTACTGTATAACACCACTGGTAAATGTGTCTGAAACTCCTTTGCCCAAGAATAACTCTTGCCCTGAACTTGGCAGTTATGTCAGGAGTTAGAAAAGGGGATAAAAATAGAAACAGGAGAAGAAGAGGTAGCTACTTAAAACACAGGCAAGTTTCCTGCCTAAAATTATAAAATATTTTAATTTTTAAAACATTTAACAACTACAAAATTTAATAACATTCTCAAATATTATTGATCACACTAACAACTTATACTGTATTGATTTGTCAAAGAATAATCAGTAAGAGACCACAAGTAATGCTTAGACTTACTGAGAATAGCTATTCATTCTAAACAGGAACCTCATTCTCTGTGCCTCCGAAAGGCTCTAATATTAAATTACTATTAAATAATCTATGAGTTCCTGTGCCTTAAGGATCTTAAAAGTATAAAAGTATTTAAGAAACCTAGCAGTGTAAATTCTTTATAGTATGTGACAATTTTCACAAAATTGGTCTATTTTTGGTTTTCTAAATGAAGCTAAGAATATAGAAAACATAATGACCAGAAACATGATTACCATTTGCTCGTATTTAATGGCATCCTTCTCTGCAATCTGAGCTGCCCTTTCTTTATTCATGTAAGCTGCTTTTAATTTCTTCTCCAATTCCCTGAGCTCAATACTGTTTAAAAAAAAAAAGACAGAAATTTATGATTGAGGACCATATTTCTTACTATTTTAAAGGTCTATATCTAAAATTTAAAAGAACTTTTTCCTAAATGTAAAAGATATTTTTTTTGGTTTTTTTTTTTTATTATGTTATGTTAATCACCATACATTACACATCAGTAGTTTTTGATGTAGTGTTCCATGATTAATTGTTTGTGCATAACACCCAGTGCTCCATTCAATACGTGCCCTCCTTAATACCCATCACTGGGCTAACCCATCCCCCCACCCCCCTCCGCTCTAGAACCCTCACTTTGTTTCTCAGAGTCCATAGTCTCTCATGGTTCGTCTCCCCCTCCGATTTCCCCCCTTCATTCTTCCCTTCCTGCTATCTTTTTTTTTTTTAACATATAATGTATTATTTGTTTCAGAGGTACAGGTCTGTGATATTATTAAATACCTTGAAAACAATATCTTTTCCTCCCTTCACACAAAGAAAAATCAGAATGCATATGAAATGAGGCATAATTAATTTTCCACAAAACAACCCTTTTATTTCCAATAATCATCACTAAAAACATTTTTGCCAGAGTATGACTCAGAGAGAAGATGGTTTATCAATATTGGTTAAAACTTCTGTCCAGCTACCAATGCTATCGAGCTAAAAGAACTGGAGTGGAGTGGTTTAAAGCGAGTTGCTTAAATTTTATACCTCGGTTTTGTGATCTGTAGAAGGGTTAGCTATGGGAATTAGTTAATGCATATAAAAAGCTTAGAAAAGCACCTGTTACATAGTAAACACTATAAATGGTAACTATTTTT
The DNA here is from genome assembly GCF_009762305.2 of Zalophus californianus. NCBI lineage: Eukaryota > Metazoa > Chordata > Mammalia > Carnivora > Otariidae > Zalophus > Zalophus californianus. Next base: position 97,311,473 of record NC_045600.1, read on the forward strand.
TGATGATGATGATGAAGAGGAATGACCATGGACAAGTTTGCTTCACTTTTCTGGGCTTGTTTGCTTATCTGTTAAAAATGAGGATTGCCCTCAGATAATCTCTAAACTGCTTTTGAATCTATCCCTTCCCTAGCTACAGTGGAAAACAAAACACCGTATACAACTTTGCATTTTAATGTGCCAGAATTCTGAATATGAGAATTCTGAGTTGGAAGGGTCCTTAGATGTTACTTGGATGCACAAATTCTTTTTTTTTTTTTTTAAGGTTTATTATTTATTTTAGAGAGAGAGAGAGTGGCTGGGGGGAGTAGAGGGAGTCTGAAGCAGACTCTGCACTGAGCCTGGAGCCCAATGCAGGGCTTGAGCTCACAACCCTGAGATAACAGGGTTGAGCTGAGCTGAGTCGAATGCTTAACCAACTGCGCCACCCAGGTGCCCCGAACACATCTTAATTCTTACTAGAAGAGGCACTCACCTAATTATAAACAACTTACAAGTACCCTATACCTCCAAAGAGACAGTCATCATGGGTAAGAGGAGAGCTATTCTTGGTGTTGTGATGTGTCCTTCTTGCCCTTCCTGTTGTAGATGTAAATGTATATATATATGACACAAGATTGCTTTCTTTCATAAAAATAATAAATGAGGATTAAGTTTCTAGGTTAGTCTATATATTTTACTCTGATAGGCTGCGATATATTTACAAGGGTTTTTGTTAGAGTTAGGTATTAATATTTGTAAACCAATGTACGAACCCAATCACAATATATATTACCTCTCCAAAACAAAGTGCATCAAATTCCAAATAACTAACATGCAAATAAACGACCTTCATTTGAAGGACAAGTACACCCATTTCTATTGGTTATATACCTAGGAGTGAAATTTCTGAGTCACAGGTAGGCTGTGTTCAAATGTAGAAGAAAATACCACCTTTCCAATGCTTTGCACAGCTTTGCACTCAGAGTGCTTACACCGCTACACTCCCAGCAGCACTCTGTAGTCTTGTCATTCTTTTTCAATTTAACCACTCTTGTGGTGTGTAATATATCATTGGGGTTTTAATTTGTTTCCCTATTATTAGAATGAAACTGAGACCTTTTCATATGTTTGAGTCATTTCTACATCTTCTGTGAAGTTTTTGTTCAATATTTTTTTGCCCATCTTTAGACTAAATTGTCTACTTCTTATTGTTGCATAAAAGTTCTTTATATATTCTTGATACAAGTCTTTTGTTGCTTATATGCATTGGAAATATTTCATTCCAGTCTGTACTCACTCTCACCGTGGTTTCTTTAGATAAAGAGAAGTATTCTAATTCACCAATCTTTTTCTTCATTGTCAATGACTTCTGTGTCATGTTTTAAGAAAGGTTGCCTACTGCACAGACATAAAGGTATTTTCTTTTATTAGTCTCTCAAAACTTCGTTTCACCATTGACTTTTAGACTATAGTCATTCAAGAATTGATTTCTGTGTGTAGTGTGAGGTGAAAATCAAGTTCATTTTTATACATATGGCTATTGAATTGATCCAGTACCATTTTATAAAACTGTCCATTTCTGAATGCTCTGCAGCACCAGGCCAGTGACAGTGCCCTGCAGTGTCATGAAGTTGAAGTGTGCATCTATGCATGGATCTGTTTTTGAATATATCCATCCTTCCTCAACTGGGGTTCCATAAGAGAATTAAGCCGCACAGAAGACTGAGTAACTATATTTTAATCTTCTCATAGTATATAGTTGGTATTGTTCTAGATCGATAGGAGGTTAGTTAACTCACTACAGATAACAGATGCCTTAGGCCATTAGGGTTTAAATTTTCTGGGTGAGAAGATCTGCTCCATTCTATTCCAATGACCCATTTGTTTATTCTGTGCTAAAACCACACTATCATAATTATTGTAGCTCTATAATAATTTTTCATCTCCTAGAGAGTAAGTCTCCAATTTTGGTCTTCTTAAAGATCATCTTAGCCATTCTTGGTACTTTGCATTTCCATATACATTTTAGAATCAGCTTGTCAAGTGTCACAATAAACAATAATGGCTGAGATTCTGATTAGGATTATACTGAATTTATAAATCAGTTGGGAGAGTACTGACATGTTCACAATACTGAGTCTTCAATAAACATGGTATATCCTTCCAATTATTTGTCTTTAAAAACTATTAATAATGGTTTGTTTTTGTTTTCTTTCAGTGTCGAGGTTTTATACCTCTTTCATTAGGTATTTATTTTTTATGCTCTTGTACAAATTATTTTAAAAATTTCATTCTCTAATTGTTGCTAATTTACAGAAATACAGTTAATGCATATTGACTTCACATCCAACAACACTGCTGAACTTATAATTTATACATAGATTCTTTGGGATTTTCTACATACACAATCATATAATCTGGGAATAATTAAAGTTTTATTTCTTTACTGCCAATCCTAACACCTTTCATTTACTTTTCCTGCATTACTGCACTGGCTACTATGTCCAATACAAAGATTAGTAGAAGGTGTTATAGCAAACATCCCTGTCTTCTTAATAAAGTGTTTAACGTTTGCCATTAAGTATGATGTTACTGTAAACGCCATTTTATTCCTAATCCTTTTTTTTAATCTTAGAGTGATGTTGATTTATATCAATTGGCTTCTTCTCATATAGTTTTTTTATTATGTTCTGTTAATGTGATGCATTACATTTATTGATTTTCTAGTTAAACCAACTTTGTATTCCTAGGATAAGTTAAATTTAGTCAGATGTAATATCTTTCTCACATGCCACTGGATTTGATACTAATTTCAAATTATAGTAGCTAAATTCAAGAGAAACATTAGTCTATAATTTTTTTTATCTTATTTAGGTAATGATCTTATTAAAATCAACTGGGAAGTTGTTCCCTCTTTTTCCACTCTGCAAACCTATGTGAGACTGGTGTTATTATTTGAGCGTTTGGTAAAATTCACCAACCAACTAGCCATGAAGGTTTCTTTGTGAACAAGGTTAATTATAAAGTTACAGGTTTCTGTTACTACTTGTGCCAGTCAGTTTGGTAAAATGTTCTATTTACGAATTTATCTAAATTTCCAAATTTATTTGTATCAAATTTTTCACAATATCCTACAATCTAGCAAATATTTGTATGATCTATAGTGATGTACTATCATCCATTCCTAAAATTGGTTATTCATGCATTCTCTCTTATACTTTATCATTCTTGTCAGGGGTTGTCAATTTTATTAGCCTTTTTAAAGGCGCAATTCTTGGCTTTGATTCCACTTTATGCTAACATTCTAATGTATTTGTTTCTGCTCTTATTGTTCTTCTTCATTCTTTTTGTAATCATTCCAAGTGGAAATTTGCTGTTCATTTTCTAATAATTCCAGATGGAGCCTTCATTTCTATTAGTCATTTCAGATTATAAGTTACTCTTGAGTAACAGCTTTAGCTAAACCCTGTAAGTTTGGGTTTTTTTAATCCTTTAACTTTTTTATTGTGGTAAATTACATAAAACAAAAATTTCTCATTTTTAACTATTTTAAGTATATAATTCAGTGGTGTTAATTACATTCACAATGTTTTACAACCATCTATCACTATTTCCAGAAACTTTTCATCATTCTAAACAGAAATGTTGTACTCATTTAAGTAATAACTCACCATTCATTCCTCCCTTTCCCTAATACCTGGTAACCTCTAACTACTTTTTGTCTCTATAAATTTACCTGTACTAGTTATTTCACATAAGTGGAATTATACAGTATTTATCCTCTTGTGTCTGGCTTACTTCCTTAACATATTGTTTTCAAGGTTCAACCATATTGTAGCATGTATCAGAACTTCATTCCTTTTCATAACTGAATGATATTCCACTATATATATATATTATGTATATATATATGTATGTATGTTATTATATATACAATTATATATATATACATATATATTATAACATATATTATGTATACATATATATGTGTGTGTGTGTATATATATATATACACACACACACACACCAAAGTTTATCTGTTCATCTGTTGATGGACATTTGGATTGTTTCCACCTTTTGGCTATTATGAATAATGAATAATGCTGCATTAAACACTAGTGTACAAATATTTGATTAAGTCTCAGTTTTCAATCCTTGTGGGTATCTAGCAAGGGGTGGAATTACTAAATCATATGGTAATTGTATAACTTTTTGAGAATCGCCAAACTGTTTTCCACAGTGCTTGCACCATTTTACATTCCTACCAGCAATGTCTAAGGGTTCCAATTTGTTTCCATGTTCACTAACATTTATTTTCCATTATTTTTATTATAGCTGTCCTAGCAATTTCCCTAATGACTAATGATGTTAAGTGTTTTTCTCATGTGCTTATTGCCTACTGTCTATCTTCTTTGAATAAATCTCTAATACTTTGCCTATTTTTGAATTGGGTTGTCTTTTGTTGTTAAATTGTAGGACTCCCTTATATATTCTGGATTTAAATTCTTATCAGAGATATAATTTGCTTTTCTGACCTGAGTGAGTTAGGAATTAAGTGAAACAGAGATGAGCATATTGTGTCAATCCTCCAGGTAGCTCCCAAGTAGGTTAAAACATAAATATACAATAATTTTCTAATTAAGATCTGCTCTGCTCTCTCTAGATCCAGGGATAGATACTCACAATATGGGCTACTACTTCAAGACTGCCTCAGAGCTGGGAAGAGATGGAGCAAGGACAAGTAAAAAATAATACCGAAAACTTTGCTACCATTTCTAAGTTGCCTTTTTCTTGATTCAGCATTCACTTGGTTGCTATAAACCTTTGATTGTTGTAATTGTACTGGCACCAGCAAGGAACTGGTTATGTATTTAATAAGGGAAGACTATCTTTGATCTCTTCTTTGGGCTAGTTTTTGCTGAACTTAAATACAAATTATATATGAGGTAATTCTTTTTGCTTTCATATACCTGTGTGTTAACTATGTAATAATGTATAGTTGCTAATTATGTAATTATAAATTGTATAATGATAATTATACAATTAATCATAATTCTAATCACACATGTAATTATTAATTGATTCATGCTATAATTTAAAAAGGACTTCTAAAAATAGGGAATAACTGTCCCATCTCAAGTTAAAAGCAGTGATAAACTGGGGCGCCTGGGTGGCTCAGTCGTTAAGCGTCTGCCTTTAGCTCAGGTCATGGTCCCAGGGTCCTGGGATCGAGCCCCACATCGGGCTCCCTGCTCGGTAGGGAGCCTGCTTTCCCTCTTCCTTTCCCTCTCCCACTCCCCCTGCTTATGTTCCCTCTCTCGCTGTGTCTCTGTCAAATAAATAAATAAAATCTAAAAAAAAAAAAAAGCAGTGATAAACTGCCTTTTAAATATTTTCTTGGATTAAAAAAATCATGTGTTCTATAATCTTTGTAATTTCCTCCCTCAGCCTTCTTTTTAGTGCTTAAAAAAAATTTCACAAAGTATCATTTGCATTTTAAAGCTCTCCTTTCTGTTTAAGCAAGTGCCTCATGACATCTGTGAAATACCACTCTTTCTTTAAATTGGACATTTTGGCCCGTGTCCTTAAGAAATACGAGGCTTAGAGGCATCATAGCAGTTTTGTGGTTCACCTGCAGGTTGCAATTTGAGACAGTGACTTTAAATGAAAATGTTATGATCGGACTTTAGTTAGAAAAATGCCTTTTTCTCATGTAGTCTCAGAAATAGGAAAGATCAGTCTATGTGTTCTCAGTGCTGTATCTTTGCTTCGGCTTCTGGGGAAGCAATGATAAGATATGGTGCTCCCATCTTTGGGTTTCACACCTACTCTGGTCTGTTACGGTTGCACTGAAATAAAATTTTTTAAAGCAGTGCAAAAAAAAAAACAAAACCCTCAGGTGTTCAAAAATCAAATAACAAAACAATCTCATGACTTTCAAACTCAGTTATTTTCAAAATAAATTTCAATGAACTTTCCAAATTCACCCTGGGTTTTAAAAATTCATTTCTTTTAAATTTAAGGAGCTTAATCTTACTATAGATTTATTTTTAATAACTTAGGATATATTTTGAGTACCACAGCAAACATTTCCTTGAATTTAGACCTGCCAATTAGCAGATGAAAACACTGATCAGAATAATGGTCCATTTCTGCATCAAAATTCTACCATGGCTTATGCAAAAAGTGAAAAACTCTTAGAATTTTTGACACTGCTGAGAAACAGCATACCCTATTTGAATAAGTGCTCAACTGAATAACTTTTGCCTTAAGTTTGAAGAAAATTTTCACCAAGTATAGAATTCTATATGGGCCATTATTTTATTATGGCCCTTTAAATCCATGGTCTTCTCATTTTCACTCTTGGCTTTCAAAATCCAGTCATACTTCTTATTGCTACTCCTTTGAAGGTAATAGTCTTTTGTGGGGCTGCTTTTGTGATTTTTCATGGTTTTCTTTATTGTTGGCTTTCACAAGTTTGACTAGGATAAGTATAGGTATAGTTTTCATCATTTGTTGTGTTTTAACCTGTGGCTTTATGTCTTTTATCATGTTTGGAAATTCTTGGCCAGTATCTTTTCAAATAATGCTTCTGCATCATCCTCTTTTATTTCTACTACCAGAACTGAAATTATACATCTGTTAGAACTTTCCATCATAGCCCTTATCTCTTTTAAGTTTTCTTTTGTATCTTTCTATCCTTTTGTCTCTCTGTGCTTTATTCTGGATATTTTCCACTAACCTGCTTGCACATTATCTCTTCATCTGTTTCTATCTAATAAAATCTAATTGAAGGGGCGCCTGGGTGGCTCAGTCATTAAGTGTCTGCCTTCTGCCTTCAGCTCAGGTCATGATCCCAGGGTCCTGGGATCGAGCCCCGCATAGGGCTCCCTGCTCCACAGGAAGCCTGCTTCTCCCTCTCCACTCCCCCTGCTTGTGTTCCCTCTCTCGATGTCTCTCTCTCTCTGTCAAATAAATAAATAAGATCTTAAAAAAAATTTTTTTAATCTAATTGAATTCTATATTAGTGAAGTAAAACATATACTAAAGTGTACAAATCTTAAGCATAAAACTTGCAAAGTAATATTGAACACCTTGCAATATGCTTATTGGCCTCTCAGCCATCATTTTGGAATCAGCAGAACCTCCAGGAGAAGTGTAGCTACAAATGCCAAGCTCACCATTCTGGTTTCCTTCCTCTCTCAGATCTTACTTTTATACTTTCTCCAGATATTATGTTCTCAGAGAGAGCATTTATTTGAATCACCTTGTCTAAAAATTGCTAGAAGTGGAAAGTTCCTCTATTTAATTTTTAGATCAGTGAATTAGACAAATACATGATAAAATATTTATTTCGTCTCCAGATAAACATAAACCCATGAGGGATAGCTAACAATGATTGGAGAATTAATGTCCAAAAAGATAGTTTGCAACTAGAACAATATGATTAGTGGCAATTTTAAATCTTTAAGCATTAGTAATCCCTTAGAGAATCTGATAAAAGTTGTGGACCCAGAAAAATACAATGGGTACATCTGTCAAACATATAAATATAATTTAATGAAGCTCAAAATCCCTGAAGCTCACTCAGGGGTTATATAATATCCTAAGGAAGTCCAGCTCAGTTAAGATAATATGTAACAATTATCAAAGTAAATTTCTAATATATTCAAACTATATAACTATAGGATGAGCATTTAGTTAGCCCTGAGTTATAGTCAACAGTGTGGCATGCCTGCTCCAAAAAAGCAATTCCATCTTAAGCAATATTAAGAAACATATTCTAGAACAATGTGGTTAACAGTCCCACTACTAGGAGTATTAAGCAGTACCCTAAAACATTCATTATACACAATTGTGAGGGCAATATTTTAGAACAATAATTTTGTAAATTACATCTACAGAAGAAAACCAGGATGGTGAAGGAGCTTGAAATCATATTATATATGGAACAAATAAAGGATATTTAACTTATAGAAGAAAACATTTAGGGGATTCATAAATATGAAAGGATATTCTAAATAAGAACTAAATGTTTTTCATCAGATAGCAAAACTGAGATAAATGCATGAAAGTTACAGGGAAATTAATTTTGAAACAACAGGGGAAAAAATATTATTCAAAGTTAGGGCTGAATGAAAAAAGAAGTTTCTATCCCAATCGCTAGAGGTATTGAGCCATAGGTGACCAGCCACTTTCCAGAAATACTGTAGGAAATTTGTCAGTGTAGAAAATTAAATTACATATCCCCTAAGGTTTCACTTAAGAGTAGGATTCATGCGTCCTTTTTTTTTAAGATTTTATTTTTTTATTTGAAAGAGAGACAGAGAGCGCAAGAACCCTGTAAGGAAGGGGCAGAGAGACTCCCTGTTGAGCCGGGAGACCAAAGTGGGGCTATATCCCAGGACCCCGAGATCATGACCTGAGCCAAAGTCAGACACTTAGATGACTGAGCCACCCAGGCGCCCCTCATGAGTCTATTTTTTAGGTCATTTTAAAAAAAGAGAAGAAATTGCTCTTTATTTTCACCTTAAATACTTTACTTCTTTGAACACGACTTCTTTTCCCAAATGAATATATATGGCATTTAAAGCAATAAGTATTTCCAGACAAAATATTAACTAAGTGCAATGATACAAAGAAAGAAATTTCACTCTCAGGTGCTAAGCATTAGACAAAAAAGTTTAAAGGCAAAGACAAAATAAATGAAATTTATAAAAACCAAGATACCTGTTTTCTCTTACTTGTTGCCTCATCTTTTCATCCTTTAGACTTTCATGTTTTAGTTTTGCCAATTCCATAGCCAATTTTTCTTCTTGTTCAAGCTGGAGTTCCCTCAATCTTTTGTTTTCTTCTGCCTGAATTTTTTTTAAAAGTAACTTCAGTTATTTGTCCTTCACAATCAGATATTTTTCATCAAAGCTTCAGAGCAACAAACATTTGTGTTTTATTTTAAAATACAAAATACTACTTCAATAAGTACTTTTCCAAACATTTTATCCCGGAAAATTTCAAACATCATCAGTAGTAAGAAGAATATTAAAATACACCCTCAGCTATCCATCATTCACTTTCAGTAGCTATCATACTTTTCCAATCTTTCTCTACTCTTCCACTCCAATTTCATTTTTTTCTTTGTTCTTTTTTGCTCGACTATTTTAAAACATATCCTAGATACGTCATTACCATATAAATAATTCAGTATTGATCTCTACCTGAAAAGAATTTTGTCTTATGTAACAACCATGCCATTACCGTGTCTAAATAACAGCAATTCCTTAGTATGGTCTAATACCTTGTCCATTTTCAGGTTTTCCCAATTGTCTCAAAGATACTTTTGTTTGCTTTTTCAAATCAAAACTCAAACAAGTTCCACATGTTGCATCTAGCTATTATTTCTCTTATGTCTCTTTCATTCCATAACAGTCATCCCATATACACACTTCTTTCCTCAAACCATTGACTTGTTGTAGAAATTAGTATATGTGGACTATACAATGTCCCAAAACATTCTGAACTTGACTGTTTCCCCAGGATACCATTCAACTTGTTTCTCTTTTCTATCTCCTATAAAATGGTAGAAAGATCTAGAGGCTTACCTAAATTCTCTATTTAGAAAGAATAAGCAAATGAGAAGATGTTCAACATCACTAGCCATCAGCAAATACAAATTAAAATGATAGATCACTACAGACCTATTAGAATGGCTTAAATAAAAAATAGTGGCAAAGCAAATGTTGGTGAGAAACTGCATTTCTCACATATAGCTGGGTGGGAATGTAAAATGGTAGTGCCACTCTGGAAAACAGTTCGGTAGTTTGTTACAAAGGTAACAAACATGCAGGGGCGCCTGGGTGGCTCAGATGGTTAAGCGTCTGCCTTCAGCTTGGGTCATGGTCTCGGGGTCCTGGGATGGAGCCCCACATCGGGCTCCCTACTCAGCGGCAAGCCTGCTTCTCCCTCCCCCACTCCCTCTAAAGGTAACATGCAATTACCATAGGACTCGATAACTGCACTCTTCTGCATTTAGCCCAGAGAAATGAAACCTTGTTTATTTAAAAACCTATACCCAAATGTTTACAGATTTATTCAAAACAGCCAACAATGGAAATAAACAGACATACTTCAACAGGTGAATAGGCAGATAAACTGTGGTACCTCCATACCATGGATTACTACTCAGCAACACAACGGAATGAAGTACTGACACTTAGCAATAACCTGGATGAATTCCTAGGAATTAAGCTGAGTGAAACAACACAATCCCAAAAGGTTACAGACTGTTCGATCCCATTTATATAATGTTCTTGGAACATGTTCTTTAAAATTGAGCTTTAATTCACATAGCATAAATTCACCTTTCACAATTCACAACTCAGTGGTTTTTTAGTATATTCACAGTGTTGTGCAACAATCATTACTATCTAGTTTCAGGACTTTTTTTGAACAGACTATATTTTGGAGCAGTTTTGGGTTCATAGCAAAACTGAGCATAATTAACAGAGTTCCCATATACCCGCTGCCCACACATGTGCACTGCCCCACCTCACTATCAATATCCCCCACTAAGTGGTACATTTGTTACAATCAACTAACCTACATTGATACAATCACCCAAAGTACATAGTTTACATTGGGGTTACCTTGGTGATGGATAGTCTATGGGTATGAGAAACGTATAACATGTATCCACCATTAGAGTCTTCATACAGAGTAGTTTTACTGCCCTAAAAATCCTCTGTGCTCTGCCTATTCATCCTTCCCTCCCCCAAATCCCTGACAACCTCTGATCTTATGATCTCTAAAGTTTTGCCTTTTCCAGGATGGTATATAGTTGGAATCATGCAGTCTGAAGGCTTTTCAGGTTGGCTTCACTTAGTAATACACAGTTAAGGTTTCTCCATGTCTTTTCATTGCTTGATAGTTTGTTTCTTTTAGCACAGAATATTCTATAGTCTAGATTACTGATCCATTCATCTACTGAAAGACATCTTAGTAGCTTACAAGTTTTGGCAATTATGAATAAAGCTGCTATAAACGTCCATGTGCAGGTTTTTGTGTGTAAGTTTTTAACATTACACATGGTTTCATCACTCCCCAGAAAAACTCCAAACCTGTTAGCAGTCACTCACCATTCCACTTACCTCCCAGCCTCTGGCAACCACTAACTTTCTATCTCTATGGATTGGCTACTCTAGATAATTCATTTAAATGAAACCATACAATATGTAGCCTTTTTGTGTTTGGCTTCTTTCATTTAGTGTAATGTTTTCAAGGTTCATCCATGTTGCAGCACGTAGCAGCAATTCATTCCCTTTTATGACTGTATGATATTCACTGTATAGACAGAACACATTTTGTCTATCCAGGCATCAGCTGATGGGCACTTGCGTTGTGTTCAACCAACTTCTGGCTATCATGAATAACGTTGTTTTGAATATTCATGTACAAGTTCTTGTGTGAACGTGTTTTCAGTTGTCTTGGGTATATGTTTAGGAGAACTGCTGGGTAATATAACAATTACATTTAACTTTTTGAGGAACTGCCCAATGGTTTTCCAAGGCCACCACAGCATTTTCCATTTCCACCAGCAATGTACAAGGCTTCCAGGTTCTCTACTTCTTTGTCAACACTTAATGTCCTTTTTTAAAAAAATATAGCAATCTTCATTGTTCCGAAGGGGTACCTAATTGTGATTTTGATTTGTATCTCCCTAATGACTAATGATGTTGAGCATATTTTTTTGTGCTTATTGCTCATTTGTATGTCTTCTTTGGAGAAATGGCTATTGAAGTCATTTACCCATTAAAGAATTTTTTGCCTTTTATTGTTGAGTTGTATAGACAACATTCTTGAAATGACGAAATTATAGAAATGGAGAACATATCAGTGGTTGCCAGAGTCTGGGATGAGGTAGGTGTATCCAAGAAAGAGATGGTGATGTTTATGAAAGGACGAAAATGAGGGATCCTTGTGGTCAAGGAACTACCCTGGATCTTGACTGTGGTGTTGGATATACAAACCTCATGTGATAAACTGTACAGAACTAAACACACACAGACACACACACACATGCATGCAACACACACAAATGAGCACAAGTACAAGGGAAACCTGAACAAGATGGGTGGATTGTATCATTGCTAATATCTTGCTTCCGATATTATACTACAGTTTTACAAGATGTACCATTAGGAAAAATTAGGTACAGGGTATATTAGGTCTCTCTGTATTATTTCTTACAATTGCAGATGAATCCATAATTATCTAAATAATTTCTTTTTTTTTTAAAGATTTTATTTATTTGTTGGACAGAGAGAGACACAGCGAGAGAGGGAACACAAGCAGGGGGGGTGGGGGAGGGAGAAGCAGGCTTCCCACGGAGCAGGGAGCCTGATGCAGGGCTCGATCCCAGGGTCCTGGGATCATGACCTGAGCGGAAGGCAGACGCTTAACAACTGAGCCACCCAGGCGCCCCTACATAATACTTTCAATTAACAAAAAGCAACTGCAAGTACTAGTGATGACACAAAGCAACTGGAATTCTCATACATTACTTGAGGAAATGCAAAATAATGCAGCAACTTTGCAAAATGGTTTAACAGTTTCTTATCAAATGAAGCAAACACCTACCACATGACCCAACCATCCTACTAAACCCAGATATCTACCCAAGGGAAATGAAAATTTATGTTCATATAAAAGTTTGTAATAAAATGCTTATAGCAGTTTCAGACACAGTTGCCATAAACTGGAAACAAATTCTTTTTTCAACATGAAGATGGATAAACAACTGTGGTGCATCCATATACTAGAATAAGACAATAATTCCTGCAACAACATGGAATCTTATATTTGGTTTGCTAAGTGAAAGAAGGCAGAACCGAAAGGTGACATACTGCATAATTCCAATTATATGACACTATGGAAAAGGTGAACCTCTTGGGACAAAAAAGAAATCAATGGTTTCCAGGGACTGGGGAGAAGGGTGAGTGATTGACTACAAAGGGGCAGCATGAGGGGACTTTTGAGGTGATAGAATTGTTTGAATGACACTGTGATGGTGGAAACTGAAATCTATGCATTTGTCAAAATCCATAGAAATATAGACCAAAGAGAATTAATAATTTTATAATATGCAAATTTAAAAAGAAATCAACATGGGCACCTGGGTGGCTCAGTCGTTAAGCATCTGCCTTCGGCTCAGGTCATGATCCCAGGGTCCTGGGATCGAGCCCCGCATCGGGCTCCCTGCTCAGCGGGAAGCCTGCTTCTCCCTCTCCCACTCCCCCTGCTTGTGTTCCTGCTCTCACTGTGTCTCTCTCTGTCAAATAAATAAAATCTTTAAAAAAATTAAAAAAATAAAAAAATAAAAAGAAATCAACAAGTACATTCATACCATGCACTACTACTCAATAATAAAAAACAATTAACTATTGATTAAATCCAGCAACTTGGATGACTCTCCAAATCATGCTGAGTGGAAAAAACCTGCTCTAAAGGTCACAGACATATTAATTCCACATATGTATGGAATCACACACGATTACATTTATATAACATTCTGGAAAGAACAAAATTATAGAGATGGAGAACAAATCAGGCATAGTGGTGGCTGAAATAAGTATATGACTACGGTGGGGTAGCATGAATGAGGTCTTGGTGGTGATGGAATAGTTCTGTATCTTGAATGAGGTGGCTGTCGCACAAATCTACACATGTGCTAAAATGACAGAGGTATAAACGCATATTGTACAAATGTCATTTTCTAGGGTTTGATATCATAGTACAGTTATGCAAGATGTAACCACTGGGGGAATTTTCTGCAGAAGGGCACAGGACCTCTCCATACTATTTTTGCAATTTCCCAAGAATTTGTAATTATTTCAACCAAAAAAAAAAATGGAAAGAAATCAACTAGATGTGGGGGGAATAAGAGAATACAGACTATGTCAAATTAACTTTATTAAAATCAGGGGGTCCAAGATGGCAGCATAGGAAGATCCTGAATTCATCTCCTCTCATGGACACACAAAATCTACAGCTACCTATGGATCATTTCTTTAGGAATGCTAACAATACTGACTCCATCTTTGGCCCTCCATCTTGTTGGTTGCTCAATGACCTCTCTTGGTGTTCTGGCCCCTTGGAAATGAATATACATACCTTAGAAATACCCACAAAGGCCGAGATGGGGAGAGGCTTGTTTTGGCCTCCCAAGAATCTGTTAGAGATAACATAGTCTTTCCTTTTCTGATGCACAGGTGGGGCCGCAAGATCTAATTAAAAGTTAGCTGTCAGTTAGATGAATACAAGCCCTTTGAGGTGTGTGTGAACTCTTTGATCTTACAGTGCCCTTCTGTATGTCCTTTGCTCTATAAAATTTGTGGACTAAGGTCTGGATTTGGCAGAGAGTAACTATGTAGTTGCTGTGGATAGTCTTCCACCCAAATCCCCCTTCAGTAAGTTACCTCAAATCAAACTATGTAAACTGGATGGAGCGGCCTACTTCATTTTCCAGTCTCAAAGTGCCTTCTCACTTTGGGGGACACTTTAGGTCTCTCCTGCATCTTCTAACAATTTCCTTCTGAAAAGCATCTGAAAACTAAATGAACTGCTTCTTTACAACAAAGGATAAAAGGACCACATGGAGAGGGGTAGAGAGACAAGAGACACAGTCTTGGCAAAAAAAAAAAACAAAAACCCACCCCCAATAAGCAGGGAAATACAACAGAGAGGGATCTCACCAGTCTAGCACTTCTGCTAGAGGAGAGAGGAGTTGCTGCCCCACATTAGGCACCCCAACACCTCAGAGCTACACCAAAAAAATGTCTGGCTTAGAAAACAAAGAGGGCTGACATCCAAAGAACCCAAAGTACTATAGGAAACTGAGATTCTCCTTTTAAAGACTCACTTGCAGTCTCACTCATCCCAGGATCAAGCACAAAAGCACCAATTTGAAAAGCACTTGGTGTTTATGTGAAGGAAATTCATTTGCTGGTCTGGGGGAATCTGCTGAAGAAGCAAGGGACAGTTGGTGCTCTACCAAGGACAGAGGAAAGGCAGACTCCTTCTGTGTGCTCTCTACCTATCCTACTAGAATAGGAGGGCACACTGAGGCTGGTGAGGGCAAATGGTCTCAGCACTGTCCCAAGGCTGGACAGTGGGGGCAGTCAGAGCAATCCCCCCACTCCCTGGCTGGGGCTGACATGTAGGAGCGGTCGTGGCATTCTCCTGCCACCAACCTGGGGCCAGTATAAGCACAGAGACAGGGCACTTTCCAACAGGACCACCAAAGCCTCGGACACATGCAGTCCAGGCATCTTCCCGCTGCCTTGCTGAAGCCAGTGAGTGCAGCTTTCGGAGCAGGCGCGTGCAAAGTACACCGGGGATGCCCCTTGTTCACCTGGCCCTGGTGGCCAAGGGGGCTGGAGTTCCTGAGCTCCAAGGGACCGTAACAATCAGAAAGACAGTTCTTGGCAGGCCAACACCCTCAGGGCACTACCCAGACAATGAAAGACACACCCAGTCTTCCTGTGAAAAAGGCCTACTTAACCTGGAGCTCTAGCCTAAGAAACAGGCTTCAGGTTTCCCACACAAGCAAAAGCTACAAAGGCACTCCTCCAGGGATCATAAGTAGGGAGGCACTATCCTTATGCATCCCCTTGGCCTCATTGCAGTTCAACAAGACCTCCCAGAAAGGAGCTTATATACTCATCTGGGGTCCTGAGTTTTCCAACTGTTGCCAAGAGAACACCTCCATCTCTAGATCTGGAGGCCAGCAGGGTTTACAATTGTGGCCCCACAGGACTGTATATATTTGCATATAATAAAAGCTGCTGCCTGAAGGTCTGGCTTCCATTCAGCCTGAAATTAGGTACTGAATAAGATTCCTCCCCTTGGAAGATTGCCAGGTCTTGGCACACCCTCAACAACAGAGACAGATCAAGAATAAATCAGGCTGTTTAGACAATCACAAAGGTTCAAGAGACAACCAAGAACTAATCAATGGTGAATGAGAAGTTTCATCACCTACACAAGGCCACTTCTTCAAGACTGGAAGAAGTAGCTGTTTTGCCTAACAAAGGGAAACAAACACAGCCAAACAATATGAGGAAACAGAGAAATATGTTCCAAATGAGAGAATAAGACAGAACATCAGAAAAATACCTTGATACAGAGATAAGTAATCTACTGGATAAAGAATTCAAATAGGCATAAAGATGCTCACTGAACTCAGGAGAAGAATGAACACAGTGAGAACTTTAACAAAGAAATATAAAATATAAGAAAGTACAAAACAGAAACCAGAGCCGAAGAATATAATAACTGAACTGAAAAATACACTGGGGGATTCTACAGCAGACTGGATAAAACAGAAGGATGGATTTAGAGAGCTAGAAAACAAAGCCCTGGAACTCACCCAGACAGAGCAGCAAAAAGAAAAAGGAATTCTAAAAAAATGAAGATAAATTAAGAGACCTATGGGACATCATCAAGTGAAATAGTATTTGCATTATAGGGTTCCCAAAGGAGATGAGAAAGGAAAGGGGCAGAAAACTTATTTGAAGAAATAATGGCTGAAAACTTACCTAACCTGGGAAAGGAAACAGACATCCAGGTCCAAAAAGCCCAGAGTTCCAAATAAAATGAACCCAAAGAGATCCACACCAAGACACATTATAATTGAAATGTCAAAAGTTAAAGAGAAAATCTTAAAAGCAATACAAGCAATTTGTTACATACCAAAAAAAAAAAAAAAAAAAAAACCCCACAGGGCTATCAGCAGATTTTGCAGCAAAAACTGTGCAGGCCAGAAGGGAGTAACATGACATATATAAAGTACTGAAAGGAAAGAACTTCCAACCAAGAATACTCTACCTAAGTTAACACTCAGAATTGAAGGAAAGAGTTTTTCAGAAAAGCAAAAGCTAAAGGAGTTCATCACCACTAAACTGTTTTTTCAAGAAATGTTAAAGGGACCTTTTAATCCGAAAAGAAATGGCTCTAATTAACAACAAGAAAACATATGAAAGTAAAAATCTCTTTGGAAAAGGTAAATTATGTAGTGAAGGTAGTGGATAAATCAACCTATAAAGCTAGTATGAAAAGACAAAAATAGTAAAATAAACTGGAACTACAATAATTAATTAAAGGATATATAAAATAAGAGGTAAAATGTGACATCAAAAACATAAAATGTGGGGGGGTGGTAAAAATGTAGAGTTCTGGAATGAGTTCAAGTTAATTTGGTATCAACCTAAAATAGACTGTTCTATACATAGCATGTTATATATGTTATATATATATTACCTCATGGTAACCACAAAGCAAAAACTTACAGTAAATAAAGAAAATGAGAAAGGAATCTAAACACAACACTAAAGAAAGACAACAAACCACAAGAGAAACGATATCCATGGAAAAGAAAACTGGTGTAGCTATACCCTTATCAAACACAGAAAGCTTTAAAACAAAGACGGTAATAAAAGACAAAGAAGGGCATTACATAATGATTAAGGAGTCAATCAAACAAGAAGATATAAAGTTTATAAATATATATGTACCCAATAAGAGGAGCACCAAAATATATAAAGCAAATATAAACACACTGAAAGGGGAGGATTGACAGCAATACAATAACGGTAGGGGACTTTAACACCCTACTTACAACATCTGACAGAAATAAGAAAATCAAGAAGGAAACATCAGTCTTAAACAACACCTTAGACCAGGTGGACCTAAGAGATATATACAGAACATTTCATCCAAA
Organism: Zalophus californianus; assembly: GCF_009762305.2. Taxonomy (NCBI): domain Eukaryota; kingdom Metazoa; phylum Chordata; class Mammalia; order Carnivora; family Otariidae; genus Zalophus; species Zalophus californianus. The sequence continues at coordinate 97,329,228 of NC_045600.1, forward strand.
AGCAGCAGAATACACATTCTTCTCAAGTACACATGGAACATTTTCCAGGACAGAACACATGTTAGCCCACAAAAAAGTCTCAATAAAATCAAGATTGATATCGTATCAAGCACCTTTTCCAACCACAATGGTATAAACTAGAAATCAACACCAAGAAGAAAACCAGAAAACCAGAAGCAGACTGCCATGTTGTGGAGAGGATCATGTGGCAAGGAACGTCAGCAATCTCTGAGAGATATGGGCCTCAGTTTTACAACTATGAGAACATGAATTCTGCCAACTTAAATAAGCTTAGTAGAGGACCCCAAGATTCAGATGAGAATGCATTCTAGACAACACCTGGATTTCGGCCTTGTGAGATCAAGCAGTCAATCCAGCTACATACCATGTCTAGATTTCTGACCTACAGAAACTGTGAGGTAATAAATGGATGTTTTTAGCCACTAGATTTGTGGTAATTTGTTACACAGCAACAGAAAACTAGTATTAAAATTGTCAAGGTCATGAAAGACAGGAAAAAGTGAAAAACTTACAGACTGAAGGAGACTATGGAGACATGACAACTAAAGGTAGCTTGTATTCTTGGAACAGAAAACAGATGTTAATGGAAAAAACTGATGAGATCTGAATAAATCCTATAGTTAACATATTGTACCACGGCAAATTTCTTCATTTTGATAATTGTTCTATGATTATGTAAGATGTTAACATAAGGGGAAATCAGGTGAAGGGTATACAGGAATTCTCTATACTATTTTTTGCAACTTAATTATAAATCTAAATTTATCTCAGAAATTGTCTCTAAATATTATTCCCACTAGACGATAATAGAGCTCTTTGGTATGATGGCTGACTCCAGGTGTGAAGCAAGAAATTTACAAGATGAGCCTTGCATTAGCCAGAGAAAAAGAATAAATAGGATAATGAATCAGCTCAAGTGATTCCCAAGATCTGAAGGGTGAGTCAGAAAGCCAGAGGCCCAGGAGAGCCAGCGGCTTAGTTCCAGTCTAAGCACAAAGGCCTGAGAAACAAGAGAACCAATGGTGTAGAGTTCCTGTCCGAAAGCTGACAGGCTTGAGACTCAAAACAAGCCGATATTTCAGTTCAGATGTGAAGGCAGGAACAAAGCTGATGTCCCAAATTAGAAGGCAGTCAGGAAGGAGCAGTTTCCTTTCATTCAGCCATTTTGTACTATTCAGGCCTTCATCACCCGCATTAGAGAGGACAATCTGCTTTACTCAGTGTGCCAGTTTAAATGTTAACCTCATCCCAAAACACCCAGGATAATGTCTGACAAACTATCTGGGCACCCCATGGCCCAGTCAAAGTCAACGCACAAAATTAACCATCACTAGCCGGGAACATTTTGTTCTGACAGAAAGCAAGGAAGCTATCACAGATTAAGGGAATCTTGTCAGAAGGACACAGAACCAATAAAGGCATCCATTGGCCAAAGATGGGGCAACGTGAGCCTCAAAAAGGATAATAAATGCAATTAATTCAAGTATTAAAGACCCATGAGTCCATAAAGATTTTTTTAAAAAGGAAAAAGTCAAAAACTAAAGAAAAGTTTAAAAAACAACATTGACAGGCACCAGTGGAAGTGACCAGGGCACCAACTCTGAAAATTAAGTATATATCTCCCTTTCCAGTAATAACTATATTTCAGGGTACCAAATAACCCTAGTTGATGGAGGAAAGTTCTTTACAAAGGAATTTCAGCTAATTAAATGTGAAAGGAATAACAAAATTAGAAAATCAGTGTCTTGCAACCCCTAACAAAAGGAAAGATTCATTAGCAAAACCACAGATGAAAGGCTGATTCGGAATTTTACAACAGAGGAACCAGAATGCCTCACCAGAGGTACCAGAATGTACATGTTTATCAACACTAGCATCACTACAAGTGGACCAAGCAGACATCATGTGCCTGCAGATGTGGTACAATATCAAGGATAGCATTACCTATGGAGTGATTGCCAAAACACTGTACCTAAATCTAATCATGCCTTTAGGATTAACTTACATTTTGAGGAAATATAAAAATTAGGGAAACAAGCAAACAGGTAAATTCAGATACAGGATATCCTATAAAACTGGCCTAATTTGACAAGTTAAAAACATGAAGTTAAAAAAATAAAGGATGTGGGGGCACCTGGGTGGCTCAATTGGTTAAGCATCTATCTGACTCTTGATTTTGGCTTGGGTCATGATCTCAGGGTTGTGAGATTGAGCCCCACATCAGCTCCATATTAGGCATGAGCCTGCTTAAGATTCTCTCTCACCTTCTCCTTCTGCCCCTCCCTCCAGCCTCTTTCTCCCACTCTTAAGAAGAAAAAAAAAAAAAAAAAAGGATGAAGGAGGGAGGGACTTTTTAGATTAAGAGGTACCGAACAGACATGACAACCAAATATATTGTATGAACCTTATATTTGGATCTTGATTAAAACAAACCAACTGTAAAAGCAGATTTTGACACAATCACGAAAACTTGATTATGGAATGGCATTAAATAATGCCTAGAATTTACTGTTAAATCTATTAGTTGAGACACTGGCATTATTCTACTACTATGTAAGAAAATGTCTACATTTTGTAAGATACATACTGAAGTATACAGAAAATAGGTGCCATGATATCTGGGATTTTCTTTAAAATTAAAGAAAAAATAAGAATAAAAAGAATGGGAAAAAAAATCTAATCCCTATGATCTTATTGCTCAGAGTTGAAAAATCATGTCTAAGCCTTATGAATTTAGAACTCAGAGGGATGGACACCACTTTTAAAAGTTGCTTTTGCCATTCCTCACAATATCCTACAAAATGATGAACATACAGCAGGAACTCAAATAATTTTGAAATATCAGAAAACCCTTTTCACATTTATGAGAACTCATTTCTTATTGGTTTCCCCTTTTTACTACCCTCAACCTTTAAAATATTTAGAAGTTTCCACAGAAAAATTATCACCATATTTTAGGAATATATACATACTGTACCTGAATTCTTCAAGGCAGCATTTCAAAATCAAAACTATGAGTATATTCATACCTAATAATACATGTTCATTTTCTACCACTGAATAACATACATGTTTAATCTCAGTAAATTCAAAAAAGGTACACTTAAATTTTTGTCTTTTGAATTTTATGGAAAGCAACCTAATTTCACTGACATGAATAAAACTGTGGAAGTCAGTAATTACGGATTTCATATTTATGAAAACAAAACAAAACCCTGAGTCTTACTCTGTTACAGGCACTATTAAGTGCTTTGCATGTACTAACTCATTAATTATTAAAACTCCTACAAAGTGGGTACTATTAATAATTGCCATTTTATAGATGAGGCAGAAAAGTAAAATCAACTTACCCAGGGTTCCAGAGCTTGCTTACATACAGCGGTACTAGGATTTAAATTCATACAGTCTAACGCCAAAAACCCACCTCTTTACCACTACACTGGGCTGACTTATGATGAGACATCCTTTACCTGATGTTATTATCTATCTACTCAATTCCAGTATCAGCAGCTGGATCTCATTTCCAACGAGAAAATGAAGAAAAAAATGTCAGAATGAATAGTAAAATGTACCTTTTGAATGGCCTCTTCCATATCCAACTCAAATTGTTCATTCTGTAATAATCTGAGGAATCTCTTGCGCTCCACGAGGTCATTATTTTCATTCTGCACCATTTGATCCCTGATTTGATTTTGTATCTTTCTTATTGATTGGACATGCAGTTGTTTGCAGTAATTTATATCAACTCGTTTCTGATGCCTTTCACTGAAGCTCAAAGTTCGCCTTTTAGAAGCCTATAATGAGAGAAAAAAAAAAGTACGCATACTTTGGTATTCCAAAATTTAATTTTTAAAAGTATACCGCTGCAAGCCCCAGGTACAAAAATAGGTAACAGTAATAAACAAAGGGCTTTTGGCTTCCTTCCTAAATTCAGAGAACTGTAACATAATAAAAAAAAAGTACACACGGTAGATAAATATATTAGTATATCAATAAATTACTTTTATTATTCCCCATCTTATAGATGAGACATGAAAAGTAAAAGCAACTTTATCCAAGGTTCCTTGGCTTAAATAAATAGCAGTACTAGGATTCAAAGACCGGCAGACGAGCTCCAAAGACCTAGCTCTCAACCACAACACAGGTAATTCCTCCTCTCCTCATTCCCTCCCCCCAACCCCTGCGCCTCGCTTACCCCTAGGCCAGAAAGTGCCATTCTGAAAAAAGCTGGTCAGGTTTTCCTAATACAGATTTAATAGGTCAATCCGCTGCTACTTAATTCATTTGCTCTCTCCTGGACTCTTTTGCCCATTTATTTTTTCAACGTTCTTAATCTTTTCCCAAATTTCCAGAAATATGGCAAACAAAATTTTCGCCAGGCAGAACTAATAGAGTCTGGGGAGAATTTGAAAACGGCTGGAAGCCACCGTGAGCGTTGCTTCAACAACAGCACATGAGGCCTCTGAAAGCAAATTGAACGAGTCTCCCACTTAATTCTCAGATTAGGCACTCCAAATCCTTTTTTTTTTTTTTTTGATGCAGGGTGGCTCCAAACTACAATTAAATCAATAGATAAACAAGTAGTTTGGAGACCGCCGACGGACTCACCATCTTGGCAGAGGAAAATCCCCCTCTCGGGATCCAGCGGCCACCACCTCCCGCTGCAAAACCAGTGGCGGGCTGAGAGCTCCGATGTTTACGCGGTTTCCTGGCAACTGCCGCTGCCCTAGCGGGTTCAAGGGCCGCCGGCGCATCTCATTGGGCGCAGCAAGAGCCAATCGGCACTGAGCTTCTTGGGAGGCTGGCAGGGAGGCGGCTTCTCCGGATCTAAGAGATTAGACGGGACGTTCAGATCCCGTATCCTGGCGCGAGGTCTTTGCAGTCCTTTAGGGCGCTCGCGATTTCCCACAAGCTGCTGAATTCTGTGATTTGGGTGGGGTTGGGAGTCAAGGGAAGGTCTGCGGAAACGGTTTACACAGAAATACGCAAACTCCTGGGGCGCCTGGGTGGCTCAGTCGTTGAGGGTCGGCCTTGGCTCAGGTCACGATCGCAGGGTCTCGGAATCGAGCCCCGCATCGGGCTCCCTGCTCAGCGGGAGGCCTGCTTCTCCCTCTCCCACTCCTCCTGCTTGTGTTCCCTCTCTCACTGTCTCTCTGTCAAATAAATAAATAAAATCTTTAAAAAAATACGCAAATTCCTGTCTAGTACATGGGGCCAAAGTCACTTTCCACTCACAGAACATCCTGTGCCCTCAATGCTGGTTTTGCATGAGTTCCAGACTGGTTTCATGTTTAGCTGTAGGAGGCACGGTCATCGTCCCCCTAACTGGGTAACTGGGAGGCTTTTTGGGTAGTGGGTGCTTGCAGCCGCCTTCACCTCAACCCCTAACAGATGCTGTTGGTAAACTCTGGTAATAAAATGTATGGGTCACCGGATCTTCTGCTGTGGAATACATGGTCCAGGTACCAATGAGAGGGCAGACAGATGGTGGCAGGATGTGATCAGGTGTATTTTATTGGCAGGTAGATGCTAAAGTCCATTTTAAATGGGAGTATTTAAGAATAGGAATGGGTCAGAGAAATTAGTCAAATACGTTGATTTTAGAGATGACAGAGAAATCCTTTAAAAACAACAAAATTAAAGATAGTGTGACAGGGGCGCCTGGGTGGCTCAGCTGGTTAAGCAACTGCCTTCGGCTCGGGTCATGATCTCAGGGTCCTGGGATCGAGCCCCGCATCGGGCTCCGTGCTCGGGAGGAAGCCTGCTTCTCCCTTTCCCACTCCCCCTGCTTGTGTTCCCTCTCTCGCTGTCTCTCTGTGAAATAAATAAATAAAATCTTAAAAAAAAAAAAAAGTGTGACAACTTGACTTAGTTCGTGTTACCTAATTTGAAGTCCATATGCAGCAATATGTCTGCTTAAAGATTAATAACCAAGAGGACTTCCAGTTTTAGCTCTAAAATGTAAAAGCTTGAAGTTATCACTTCCATCCTCACTACCAGAAGAAGCTGAACAAACTAAAAACTACTGATTTTTCTTGGAGTCATTGTTGAACTGAAGTCACAGGACATACCACAACCCCGAAATCTGGAGAAGTGAATCCAGGGAGTCACATCTGGGACCTAGTAACCTAGAGCAGAAGCCTCTGAAGCCAGAAAGGAGGAATACTTGAATGGTAAATTTGATGAACTCCTGGAGATTGAGTGAGGCTAGTGTGAGTGAAGCTACTGGGGGCTGCAGTCGTGGGGGGCTCCAACACTTCCGTGGGTTTTGTTTCCAGGAACTCCAGCAAGTTCTTACCATGAAAAACCAAGAAAGATCTCTTGTGGCTCTAGTAAGGGGATAAGATTAATAATTATTGTCAAATATATCCAGAGCCTTCTCCTTAATAAAGGCCTACTTTCCAGAAGAAAAGACTTCAGCAAAACTATATCCCATCCAGGGCAAGGACAGTTCTCTGACCACAGCCTCCTCCAGCCTTCCTGTCTCTCCTAAGTAGAGAGGAGGGAGCGAAGAAACACTTGTGAAGGTCACAGCCCAAGGACACTAACAGAGGTAGAATACTTTTCTTCCCCCACTTTCCCACTGCACCAACAGTGCTTCCGTATAGTAACAGTGGAGGACAGCTGCAAGCCCTGCAGACACACACTAACAAGGAATGCTTGGGGAAATCCAAAGACAACAGGAGGCAAAAACACAAACACTAGAGGAATTTAAAGCTTCTAGAATGAACAGCTACAGCAAATATTAAACACAACCCAACTCCTAGTTGCAGAATAAAACCCCTCACATTAAAGCACTATTTACCTCAAGCCCTGCCACCCAAGATACCGCAGCCAGTTTTCAACAAAAAACAGCAAGGCTAAAGGCAAGAAAAAAACTCAGTCTGAAAGGCGAAGTAAAGCATTAGATCTAGACTGAGCTATGACACAGATTGGAGGATTATTAAACAGTAATATAAAATAACTATACTTAATATGCTAAAGGATCTGATGGAAAATGGGGACACGGATGGATAATGTATGCAGGGAAATGGAAACTGAAAGAATCCAAAGGAAATTCTAAAACTAAGAAATACTGTAACAAATGAAGAATGCCCTTGCCGGCTTATAGGAGACTGGACAACACTGTGGAGAGAATCAGTGAGCTTGAAGCTATGTCAAGAGAAACTTCCCAAACTGAAATACAAGGAAATTAGCAGTAAATAGATAATCCTATTGGGTTTGTGGACTTCACCTTAGAATCAAATTGTTTTCTACATTAGAAGAGAATGTGTGTGTGTGTGTGTGTGTGTGTGTGTGTGTTGGGGGCCATGGTAATTGTCAAGGTTTCTGTCCTGGGAGATCATATAAATCCAGTTACCACAAAAGTCAAATTGATCATATGGATACAGTGCAAAACATTTTGAAAGCATTTACTCCCATTTCGCTAGCAATTTTGACAAGAACTCTACAAAAAACATGATTTATGTATAGCTTCTTATAAAGTAGCCTCTAATTGAAATTTTGCTAGTTGAGCTGTTAGCAGGAATTTTTGTTTTGGTTTGAACACTGATTAGTGCCTAGTATATCATAAGTGATAAATATTTGTTAAATGAACAAATGATTGAAATTATATTACTGTTATGCACATAGGAAAAAGCTCTACCCAGAAGTCTCTTTGAAGAAGTATTGTTTTTCATCATTTAGAGTTTTATCAAATTTACTTATATTTTCAAAGAGCAAACTTTTGGTTTTATTAGTTTTTTTCTATATATATTTTTTTGTTTCCAATTCCACTGTTTGCTGCTCTTACCATCATTATTTTCTTCCCTGTTTGCTTTGGGTTTAATTTGCTCTTCTCTTTATAGTTTCATAATGTGGAAGCTTAAATCTTCATTTAAGACAATTCTTCTTTTCAAATATAAATGTTTAATATAAATTTCCCTCTAAGCCCTGCTTTAGCTGCCTCCCACAGATTTTAATATATTGTCCTTTCTCATTCATTCAATTCAAAATATCAAAGACTTGTTCTTTGACCCATGAATTATTTAGAAGCATTTGTTAATTTTCCAACTATTTCACATTTCCAGGTGTCTTTTGTTACTGATTTCTAGTTAATTCCATTTTGGTCAAAAAACATACTCTGTATGACTTCAAATCTTTTAAGTTGTAGAGGTTTGTTTTAATCTGCAGAATATGGTCTGTCTTGGTAAATGTTTCACATGTCCTTGAAAAGAATATGTATTCAGGTACTTTGGGTGAGGTATCCTCTAAAGATCACTAAGGTCAAATTGTTTGAGAATGCTATTCAGGTGGGCGCCTGGGTGGCTCCATCAGTTAAGCGTCTGCCTTTGGCTCAGGTCATCGTTCTGGGGTCCTGGGATCAAGTCCCACTTCGGGCGCCTTGCTCAGAGGGGAGCCTGCTTCTCTCTCTCCCTCTGCTGCCCCCCCTACTTGTGTTCTCTCTCTCTGTCAAATAAATAAATAAAATATTTAAAAAAAAAAAAGAATGAGAGAGAGTGCTATTCAGGTATTCCATGTCCTTAAAGTACTTCTATTTGCTTTGTCAATACTGAGAAAAGTGTTGAGGTCATCAAGCATCATTGTGGATTTGCTTATTTCTTTTCAGTTCTTTTTTTGCTGCATCTTTTAAAGTACTACTGTTAGGTATATACACCTGTAGGATTATTATGTCCTGATAACGTTTTGACATTAACATTTGAAACACCGCCTCTTTTTCCCTGGTACTATTCTTAGTTCTGAAGTCTATTTGATATCAATGTAACCACCCCAGCTTTCTCTTAACTAATGTTTACATGGCATATATTTCTCTATGCTTTTACTTCTCTATCTAATTATCTTTCTATTTAAATTATCTGCATCTTTACATTTAAAATGGCTTTCCTATAGATAGCATATAGTTGGGTATTGTTTTCTTATTTGATCTGATAATCTCCATCTTTTTAAAGTATAATTAGCATGCAGTGTTATATTAGTTTCAGGTTTAGAATATAGTGACTCAACAATTCCATACATTTCTCAGTGCTCATCAAGATAAGTGTACTCCCCCCTTTATCTAGTTCACCCATGCCCCACCCACCTCCCTTCTGGCAACCACTAGTTTGTTCTGTGTATTTAAGAGTCTGGTGTTTGGGTTTTTTTTTTTCTTTGTTCATTTGTTTTGTTTCATCACTAATCATCAGGGAAATGCAAATCAAAACCACAATGAGATATCACTTTACACCTGTCAGAATAGCTAACATTAAAAAAAACCACAAGAAATAACAAGTGTTGGTGAGGATGTGGAGAAAAAGGAAACTTGTTGGTGGACTGTTGGTGGGAATGCAATTGGTGCAGCCACTATGGAAAATGGTATGGAGTTTTCTCAATGCATGTTCTGGATGGAAGAAAAATAGAAGGAACCTCAGTTTTTCATGACTACAGAGCTACCACCCCAGCCCTGGACTGCATAACCCCTGACCTCACGCTGTATGAAAGAAGAATAAGTTCCTAATTTACCTAAACCTCTGTGTCCTCTTCTTTACTCAGGTTTCTATTATTATTAGCCAAGTACAATTCCTAACAAACCACCATCTCTGTTTAATCTCATGGGTGAAAATGATTAAGAATAACAGGAGCACCTGGGTGGCTCAGTTGGTTTAAGAGGCTGCCTTCGGCTCAGGTCATGATCCCAGGGTCCTAGGATTGAGCCCCAAATTGGGCTTCTTGCTCAGCAGGGAGTATGAGTCTCCCTCTGCCCCTCCCCCTGCTTGTGCTCGCTCTCTTTATCAAATAAATAAATAAAATCTTTAAAAAAAAAACCAAAGCTTTTTGTAGCATTAATTGCCTTTTTAAATCAGTATTTGATTTTATAGATTAGAAGGTAGAGTAGAAAACCTCTGATTTCCTTTCTCACATTTTCCTCTCTCTCTTCTTTAATTTCTAGAAGCTTCTAGCCAGTTCCCTTTCCATAATCCCTGTGCTCTCAGAGTCTTATCACAACTTTTAATTCTTAGTTTTGATTTCCAAAATACCCATGTAACATGTGTAATAACTCCCAGAGTCATGTCTTTTACACATTGGATAATCGTGGCTTCTGTATTTTCAAATACTTCAAGGATAAAAATGTAGACAAGGCTGCAAGAACACAAAACCTGACATACACCACTGAAGCAGCTTTCTGAGTGAAACTAGATCAGCAAACTTTGAGTATGATCAACTAGTTCCCAATGCATCAAGTTTACTAATATGCTACCAATATTTCCATACCTTTCTGTAAGATTTTACTGGGAGAATTCTCCAAAAAGACTCCACTAAAGTGTAGATACATTATGATTTCTTCATTTCCCTTATCTAACACAATCCAATGGACTGCTTAGCAAACAAATGATTTTTTGGTTGTATAGACAGATTCAGGTTAACATTATTTATGTGAACTGCTTACAGATCAATAAATATAAATGTCTTAAAAACATTATCAGGGTACAAAGCTGATCATTAAATGTTTAGTTACGTGGTAAAACTAAATATAAACTCTCTCATATGCAATGGACTTCTAAATCACACCAATATGTTAGTTTTTGCAAGGAAATATTTGTAAGTTAAAGACTACTTCATTAACCAACACACAAAGTATTTCATTCATCAATACACAGATTATCTGTTTAGTTAGGCAGCTAAATAAATCAATGAATCCCATTTGCTTCTTAAAACATACAATTAATATTTCAGAACACCAAACATACGTAAGCAATAGTTTAAGTGCATTACTAATTGTCTAAATTCACCTCAATGTGGCTAGCACAGAGCCCTGAACATATAGGTTAATAAATATACATTGAAGGGTGGACAATATTTTTAGAATGCAGTATATTTTGAGTGTTAGAATTTTCAAAAGGATAATTCAGATGGGGAATCTAGTGTGTCAGAGGAGGGAAAAGCTTTGCATTTAGTCAGCAGAAATAAACTAAGGTGAAACCATATAGGTGACCAAAAGTTATGAGATGAGAGAGAAAAGAAGAATTTTGTGGAATGGTTGGCAGGCTTTTAATCACAAGAGGTGGGGGTGGGGATGCTGAAAAACCAACAGGATTCGAACTGGAAGAATCCAAGTTCTTGGTCTAAGAGTATTCACACTGCACTCCCTGTTGCCCTGGCAAAGGGATCCCCTACCTTAAAGTATGGCATTATAGTAAGAACACTGTGTGCTGATGAAGAAAACAGTGATGAAAGGTAGGGCCATACACAAACAAACTAAAATATGCAAGATTCATGGGGTTTTTTTGTAGTTTTTTGTTTGTGGGGTTTTTGTTTTGTTTTGTTTTGTTACGACATTCATGTTGAAGGAAATTCTGGTGAGGAGTTTAAGAAAGATATGTATGTGGTAAAGACGGAGATGGTGAGGAAAAGAATACGAAACTCAAGTAAAAAGGTTCACTTGAGCCTTGAAAGAACTTCTGGGAACTGCAAACCTTTTTCTCCTCTCACTGTCCTTGGGTTATTGATCACATGGCTGCATATCAATATTATCTCTCCTGCTCTACTGGTTGGCAATATTGTCCGAGGTACAGAAGACACAAGTTTTTCCTCTTGGTGTTCTGTGTGAATTGACCTGGAAGGAAGAAAGCAGACAGCCTGCTGCACATTTCTAGATATAACCACTTCCCCAAAAGGTTAGGCTTCCCAGAGTGTGAGGGTAGATGAGGACAAGTTCAGGGTATAACAGATTTATCAGAGTAGAATTTGCTAATTCCTAATAGCAAAATGTCATGTGGCATTGGAAAGTATTTTAACAAATGTGCGCTTTTCATTATTTTTGCTTCTCTGAGGACTATTGGTTCTAAGGGGAATTTTAGTTATAACTTCTTATTTCCAGTCCACACATGGGTATTGTAGAAAGATTCTACAATAATTTATGTAATTTAGTCAGAGAGAAAGATTTTTGGCCCGAATGTTCATCTAAATTAAAGACAAATTTAATAAATTGCAACAATTAGCTGGTTTTACCTGAAAAATTAGACTGTTTTTTCAATTAATACTTTGCTTTTTAGAACAGTTTTAGATTTACAGAAAAGTTGATAGACTACAGAGAGTTGCAATATGTCCTCTCCCCACTGCACACTCAGGCAGTCTCTATCGTTAACATCATACAGAAGTGCAGTACATTTGTTACAACTGATGAACCAATATTGATACATTAACTGAAGTCCATAGTTGACATTCAGGTTCCCTCTATTTGTACAGGTCTATGGGTTTTGACAAATGCACAATGTCATGTATGCACCATTACAGTTTCATACAGAATATTTACATTGCTCAAAAACTCCCCCGTGGTCCACCTATTTATCCCTCCCTCCCTCCTCCCAAGGCCCTGGAAACCACTAATCTTTTCACTGTCTCTACAGCTCTTTTTTTCTTTTCCAGAATGTCATACAGTTGAAATCACACAGTATGTAGCCTTTTCAGACTGACTTCTTTCCCTTAATCTAAGCATTTAAGATTCCTTCATGTATTTTTGTATACTTTATATATTTTGATAGCTCATTTATTTTTATCACTAAATATTCCATTGTATGGCTTAAAAAATCATTATATTTGAAGATTATTTTTCCTGATAAATTATTATCATAAATGCTATTTTATTGTTGAGGAAGGATTTATGCCCTCCCAGCATTATTTCCCCTTGGAATATAGCTTTTCACCCACAGGTCTAGACTAAGGTCTAGTGTATGGAAGGGAAAGAGCTTTTCCTAATAATAAATGATGGGTTATATGATTAATATTTCCTAATAGTTATAACAGGATTGAACATAACATAGTTCCTGATCTGAAAGAAGGCATGTTAAAAGGTATACACTATAAGTTCAAACTGTACAGGAGAAATTATTTACAAAATTGTATTGCTTTATAAAACAAAGCAATTAAAACAAAGCAATTTTTCTTTCATTCAGAAAAATGCCCAAATCTAATCTAATTTGCTGCAGCTGGACACCACCTGCAGATGACTGTTTAAGTACTCTGAACATTACACACTTATCTTTTAAATATTGATAATGCCATTTTTCATTTCCTTGACATGAAATCCCACAGGGAATAATTATGCTAATAAACCATAATGATTCTTGCAAATAAATGATCAAACCAAATTGCTACTGTTGATTTATATTAATGGATGCCTTTAGGATGAGATTTGCCAGTACGGTGCTGCCTCTTGAATCTCAATTCATCTTATTTAGTTGAAGAGTGTACATAGTTTGTTAAATAGATGAAGTGTTTAAAATATAATGTGTTTGTGCAGTTTTCGCACTTCATAATGTTCAAGCATTACCATCTTGCCTTGTGGCAAATCTGCATTTAATGGTTTCATTGTATATAACTTCCTTTCTTACTTTGTCTCTCTGTGATATGCAGTTAGGAAGTGACTATTTCGGGTTGATTCAGAATAAGCCAGTTTCCATATGTTGAGTCTGATTGTTTCATTAAGACAGTAAAATCTGTTTCTGGATATTGTAGCCACCATAATCTGGGAATCACATTGACTAGGTGATGATGGGATCCAGAGCTAAATAATTGTTTGTGGGGGAGGAAAAGGACACGGTTAAATGCCTTTTTTGTCACCCCATTTAAACCTAGATCAGTGGGTCCCTTCCTTCCCTGCTCTCTCACTTTTCATCCTTGCTCTTGCATCCTCACCAATTCCATTGGAAATAGGAAATTGCTGACTTGGTGAATTCGAAAGTAACTATAGACATGTTATACATGCATTTCCAAGGCTGGGGAACACCTCACAGAAGGAATGCTTATTCATTGTGGATATGAATAAAATTTTGTCTGGGTAATTTTTTTAAAAGCCACTTTTATTTAAAATACCATGTAGTTCAGGGGCACCTGGCTGACTCAGTTGGTAAGGCCTGTGACTCCTGATCTCGGGGTCCTGAGTTTGAGCCCCATATTCAGCAGAGTGATTACTTAAAAAAATGAAATAAAATACTGTATATTTGAAAAAAATTATAACCTTCATCTAGATAATTGTCTCAATCGCCCATTCTTGTGCATTTTGTCACATTCTAAGCATAGGAGAAAAACAATTCAGACACAACAGGTACAGGAACAGAACTGAATGAGAAGTGATACAAATTAGTATTAAAACAGGGGGTTGGCACATACATATCATGTATATATAAACAGGATATGCAACAGCAAGTAATAATTGCTTAGGGGTTTGTCATTTGGTGCAGAGAGACTGTAATTTGGTTAGTGGTGAAGCAAAGATGACCACGTTCAATTCATTGTAAAGAACAGAGGAGTCTCTTTCTGAATTATAAAGCTCTTACTGATTTTAGAAAATATGTATGTGCGTATTAATACATAAGTATATATATGTAAACTACATTTAGAAAGGTTTTTTTTTTCACTTCTTAACTTTGGAAAAACTACCTAATTTGACCAAATTTGGTATATTTGTGTCATTTTTTTCTAATGGAAAATTAATTAAACCAAAAATTGTAAACCACAAAATGCATTATTTCATTCATTGTGGAATTTTCCAATTTAGCAAAAAAAAAAGGTGGGGGAGCAATGCAAATATGCAATGATAAGGAAATGATTAAATAAATAATAACAAATCAGCTATGTACCTAGAGAAATGTGTGTATGTCTGGAGGGCTAGAGGAGCAGCCCCAGAAGTGGTGATTTGCAGAGAGCCTGAGCAAGCTGGTAGGAAAGGAGAATGACTAGGCACTCGGAACCTGAGCACCCACTCTAGATCCTGGAGACAAAGAGGCACACAATAAACTTCAGGAGGAATGGCAGATGAAGACGACAGTTACTTTAGCAGGGAGAGCAGAGAACCCGAGCTGGCTGTGAACACTTGAAGCAAGGCAAAGCGTATTGGTGCAAGGCTATTTAGATTGTCTTAAGACCCAGCCCTGTTTGGTCCATTGCCAGAAAACAGAGAGGAATTATGGGGCCGTAGGAAGAGGAAGACAGGGAATAAGGGAGAAGAGGAAGGTAGGGGGAGAGAGACAGAAAGAGAGGCTTTATCAATTAACTAATAGAGCTAACAGACAAGAATGGTCCAGAAATCTTGTAACAACCTTACCTTGACATGACAGATGACAAAGGGTAGAAAGGAAATACAGTGCAAACCATTTAGAAAGCATTTTCCTGCTGCCTTGTATCTATTTAGCATCTACCATATGCCAGTAACCTCATATATAATATAATCATCAGGACAAACCAGTTCATTTTACGTATGAAGAAAACAAGATTCAAAAGAAGCAACTTGCCAAATTCATGGAAGGGGTCAGTCGTGGGACAGAATTTCGTATCAAGTCTGCCTCCCCAGCTCATGGTCTTTCATAAAGTCCAGTATTTTTCAAATTGTGGATCACAAATAAGATAAGAAAGATAGAAAAATGGAAGGAAGGAAGCAAGGAAGGAAGGAAGGGGAGAAGAAATTATTGAATCATGATGAAAATGTGTTTCTTACTATGGGTCAAGGTCAAAAAATTTAAAAACTACTGAATTAATCACATTGCCTCTCTTTCCCAATCTTAGGGAGATGCTTCTAACTTCTGAATTACAGCAAATTTCTCATTTTATGGAATATTTTCCACAATGTCTAGGGCATCATTCCATACAAAAATCTTTTTTTTTCCAAATAATCACTGAATCTAAGATGTTTGAAGTATTTTCCATAAACTATACCCATCCTTCCAATAATTATGGTGTAGTATATCAAAGTGATCCCCATTTATTCTTTCCTAGGATTTTGGAAATATGGGGAATTTGGGAAATATGGGGAATGTTAGGGGAAACTGATCCAAGCATAAAGTCTACATGGAGAGAGAAAGGAAACAAAGGTTTCAATCCTAACTTTGGAGGCAGTCAGTGCCAGAGAATCCAGTTTTAGGTAAGCGGATACATTTATGGGGAACCCAGACTACAGATCCTTACATCTAACCTCTCTCCCTGGAGACTGTTGGTAAGCTTATTGAATTTGCTTGGTCCTTCACTTGGGATCTCTGACCATGTGTCAATGCGGGGTTCAACACATTGAGTGTCGAACACATAGGTCTCATTATACAAGACACTACTGGGAGAATGACAGAATAACCACAAGTCAGCTCTGGCCTGTAATGTTTCCTGTAAGGGAACATCAGTTGTAAAAGTAGCCGGAAGAACGAAAGAAAGAAAAAGAAAGAAAGAAAGAAAAGAAAGAAAAGAAAGAAAGAAAGAAAGAAAGAAAGAAAGAAAGAAACAACCAAAGAAAGAAAGAAAGAAAGAAAGAAAGAAAGAAAGAAAGAAAGAAAGAAAGAAAGAAAGAAAGAAAGAAAGAAAGAAAGAAAGAAACGAAACGAAGGAAGGGGAAGAGTAAAATAGTAAATAGAGCCAGAAGTGACAAGAGCATATATTCTTGTGTCCTCTGACTTTTTTTTTTTAAGATTTATTTATTCATTTTGAGAGAGTGTGTGTGTGCAAGCAGGGGGCTGGGCAGAGGGAGAGAAGCAGACTCCCCACTGAGCAGCAGCCCAACTTTGGGCTTGATCTCATGACCTGAGCCAAAATCAAGAGTTGGATGTTTAAGCGACTGAGCCACCCAGGCGCCCCTCCCCTGACATTTTTTTATCCCTCTTTGGATCTCTAGTTATTTCTGTAGTGATTTACCCATAACAATAGTTATCTACAGTGTACCTCTCCATCACATAATTCTGTTCCTTAGAATTTTCTTTCCTTTCCTAGTAGATGTATCTAAGAAATAGCCAAATAATAACCCACAAAAGCTAATCTAGCCCCTTAGACCTTTAGGATCTATAGTATCTGATGGCCTGAATTGAGCTAATGTTTCTTATTGAATCTATCACACCATCAGTGGTAGGATGCCCAAGTATTTCATTCA
Organism: Zalophus californianus; assembly: GCF_009762305.2. Lineage (NCBI taxonomy): Eukaryota > Metazoa > Chordata > Mammalia > Carnivora > Otariidae > Zalophus > Zalophus californianus. The sequence goes on from NC_045600.1 coordinate 97,346,128, forward strand.
TCAGTAAAGGGGGAAAAAAAAACCCTTCAATTTAACTGTGGCACATTATCTATTTTAAGACCCATCCCAAACTCAGAAAGACTAAAATAAAATTTTAAAAAAGTATATTTTAGAGTCTATGAAACCTGGATTTTCCCCCCCGGAAGTAAATTTCCCTACAGTACATATAGCCTAAGGCGTGCCATCATAAAGGAGCACAGTGAAGAAATTGTAGTAATGATCACAACCAAACAGAAACCATTGCTATTAAACCACCCCTCAGCAAAGCAGGAGACGAATTTTTTTCTCAAGTCATTTTTTAATCCCTCCCAGACGTCAAGCAGGGCGATTGCTATACTCTACATCAGCTAGGGTCTTGTGTGACACAGATGCCAAGACCAAACCGGCCGGTCAACAGGTTTATTTGGGGAAAGGTCTCTAAAGGAGAAAGGGGGAGGGAGAAGTAGAGGGAGGCATGGAGAGCCTTTGGAACTGACACTGGTCTGACACCTTTAAAGTGAGAGAGGAAAAGAGGAAGAGCCCCAAACTGCAGCACAACTGAGGAAGTCTCTGCCAGGCCAGTGGGGAGTCTCCAGCAAAGCCTTCCCATTAGAGATGTCCCATGTGGGGCCCAAAAGTCCTGGCTCTAATCCCCTGGTCATGTTCAGGCATTGGCTTGGAGCAGCTCTGGCAGAGTATGGCCTCTGCACAAAGAGGGCCGCAGACCCCAATGTGCAGCTACTGGAGGTTCTCGCACCATTGCTTTCCTTGAAGCAGCTTCCCTGAAAGAGAGAGGGAGCAGAGCACCCCCATGACTGCTGCATTGACACGTGGAGGGCCACTCTGCTTCCCACAGTTACAGCGGCTGTCTCGTGGACTCTGATCTTCTCATGTGTCACCTTTGTTATCACTGACGTCTGCTGCTGACATCTTCTCTAAAAAGACTCTACGTGCCGACTTTTTTCTACTTACATCTTGGAACCAGGCACATTGATTCCTAAGAGATGATATAGCCTGCATGGTACCACCAGCATTCCGGGTCACTCCTAACCTGCCAAACTGGGACTCCTAGTTTTTCCACAAGTCCACACAAGGCTGCTCCTTTGTTTCCAGAGTGGCCCTGTTGAGTGTGCAGACAAGGACACTGCCCTCCCCACTCCCCCTTGGCTGCATAATCATTATGGAACAAGCTCCAAATTTTAAAAACTTTGAGGCTTAGAAACCTTTGCAAGGAGACATTCATGAGATGAGTTCCCAGGTATTTTATGAAATAAAAAAAACCTGTGTTCAAATAATATTTCACGATCCAATGCAAAGAAGCCCATAAAAGCTTAAAGGATGCAATTCTGAACCTATTTACAAGATGCACTGGCAAAGACAGAATCTTTGACCTTGAACAAGTTATTCGACCTCCCTGATATCTGTTTCTTCCTCTATAAAATGAAGAGGGTGGACTAGATAATCCTTGAGGCCTCTGAAGTACTAACATTCTATGAAATAAAAGTCAACTTAGAGATTAATTGGGTTTCTGAGCCTCGAGCAATTAATTACACTGTCGCTGCCCTTTAACAGACCCATCACAGAAGAAAATTAGATTCAACCGACAGATTTTAATCTTCACCAACTCATGTTGAATTGAAGTCCAACATTATTTTTTATGATTTGCAAAGTAATGCTTTCACAAAAGTTTCAATAGCTTTCTGGGCAAGGATTTTGACCTGATAGATGTATTATAATACCAAAACCATTCTTTTCCATTTAAAACATAGTCATTGTGCTGACTTTTTTCTATATTCAGAACCTCAGCAAGGCACTCTACCAGAATTTTATAAAATGATCAAGAGTGGTTTTGTGAAATTCTTTACCCATTTCTGAAGTGCTCAAGGGCATTTGTGACCAGGGACTCTAGTTTTGCCCACACCTACTTCATCTAATTCCATTATGTTTTTCTTACTTTTGTTTTCCTGCTACATTGCCTTATTTTGGGTCAACATTGAATTATTAGTAGAAGAACATCTTGGTTAATTTTCTATCCAAAAAAAAATCTGTTTTGATTTCCAGTTAATAAGGAAGTATTTTACATTATCTTCTTTTAAAAATGCCTATTCATTTCAACAATGCTGATATTTTCCTATTTTTTCCTTAAATATAGCCATTTATATCTAGCTTAGATTTTAAAAATTAAATCCCACAATTTTGGGTTATTGGACTTTGATTTCTGATGTCTAGTTTCTACTTTTGTGTCCTGTCCACTTGCATTGGTACTATCTCGAATATAAAGGTATAGAGAATAATATGAACACCCATGTTTCCATAAGAAAACTGATCTAAGAAAAACTGCGGAAGCTATTTTTGTGCACACTGTACATATTCTGGTCTCATTTCTCCCTCTTGAGATAACACTATTCTATATTTAATAGCATTTCTCATTCCCATGCTTGTCTTTATACTTTTAATATCTCTAAAAATGTGATATTTTGCATATTTAGTAAGACTCAACCATACTTCCTAAATTGCTTTTCAATCCACATGTTTGTGAGATCACCACATGCTATTACATGTACACCTACTTTGTCTTCTCCAAGCTATGGCTTATATGTTTACTTTCTCTAAAATGACTTTTAATGCATGGAATTTTAAAATCCAATGTAGTCAAATTCATCAAATATTTCCTTTACGTCTAATGTGGGGGTTTGGGGCCTTATTTAAATACTCTTTTAGAAATGTGAGATCATAAAGCTTTTCGTGATCCAACTATAATTCACCTGGGATTTATCTATTCTGTATAATGTGAGATAGGTGTATAATTTTATTATCCTTTTGCCCATACGAATAATCGTTGTCCCAGTACCATTATCTTTCCCTATTGATCTGTAATGTACCAATTTCAGTTTTAATTATTACATGTTTATAGTAATACTCACTACCTGCTAGAGCAAGGCTTTACCTGATTTATTGTTCTTCAGATTTTTCTTGGCTACTCTTTGCCCTCTATTCTTCTATATAAATTTAGATCACTGTTGCCAAATCCCATGAGAAAAAAGTATTGGGAATTTGATTGGCATTTCATCAAATCTATGGATCAATTTGGAGAAAAAACAATGTCTGCATGTACATGGTACATCTCAATAGCTTTTCTAAAATGTCCTTGAATTAAGCTTTAAATTTTTGTCTATAAATATCTTGTGCCTCCTTTCATTTATTTCCAGTTAAATTCTTTGTTGCTGTCATAAATAATATCTATATCTTGAAGGTCCAAGTAGGAAACACACCCTCATATTAGGTCATTTACAAAGACGTAGGCAGGGTTTAAGCAAACTACCAGGGATTATCCAGTACCTAGGGGACCGTAAGGTTAGAGAACCATTACTACTCCTAAACTTAAAGGGATGGGAAGAAGGCAATTTTCTAGAACGCAAAGACAGAAATAGCTATGTGGAGAGAGCCCTCTATGGGAGCTGTGACCTTTGATAGAGGGATATAGCCAACCAAGAACAACCCCACAGGGAGAGAGATGAGGTAATATAATCCCATCATCTTTTCCTCCTCCCTTGGATCCCCTGCTGGTGCTACCACTTACTGAACCTAATGAGAAACGGGAGAATAAGGGAGCCTGTTACAGCAGGTCAGTATCCCAAGGTACTGCCAGTGTAGAGAAAGGTGAAGAGTGAATCTGGAGAGGCAAATAGATGTCCAACACTGTGTCTTTTTCACAATTTTCTGTTTATTGCTGCTATATAGAAATGAAAATTATTTCTGTATATTGACTTTATATCCACTAGTCTTGCTGAATTCCATTTTAAATTTTAATCACTTATCTGTACATCTTCTTGAGTTTTCTATGTTCATAAACATCTTTTTCTTTCCTTATGCCATTTTTAAAAAGATTATTCATTTATTTGAGAGCGAGAACGAGAGCAAGAGAGAGCATGAAGAGGGGGAGGGGTAGAGGGAGAGAGAGAAGCCCTGAGCCTGACATGAGGCTTGATTCCAGAACCCTGAGATCATGACCTGAGCTGAAGGCAGACGCTTAACCCACTGAGCCATGAAGGCGCCCCTCTTTCCCTATACCATTTAAAAAATTTTCTTCCCTGGGGCTCCTGGGTGGCTCAGTTGGCTAAACGTCTGACTTCAGCTCGGGTCATGATCTTGGGGTCCTGGATGGAGCCCCTTGTTGGGCTCTGTGCTGTAGATGTTTTATTCCCTTGTTTGTAAATTTTCATACTGAATGGAAATTTAAATATTATCAGTTAATTTCTACATTCAGAGAAAAAGTGTTTTTTCCTCATTAATCAGTTAGTTTCATCACAATATTTCTAATAATATTCTTACTTCATTGTTTTGTGGAAGTCGGTGTGGGTGGGCCTGTAACCTAAACAGAAAACTTTCTAGTTTAATTAACCTTGGGTACACCGATTCAAAACATATGGTGTTAAAATCAAAAACACTTTATCTTATTTTTCTTATTAAAAAAACAAAAGATGGGTTTGATAAGTTCTTTATAGATTTTGGATACTAGCCCTTTATCTGATATGTCATTCGAATCATGGAACAGTACACCAAAACAAACTATGTTAATATATGGTGATTAACATAACAATAAAAAATTTAATTAAGAAACAAAAGATGGAATTAAAATCATGAGTTTAAACAAAATGTATTGTATTTGATAATTTTATTATATAAAGTATACTAGATTAGATTTTTCTGCCACCACTTATACTTGATGAGTATTTCCTTGAATATTTATAATTTTGGATTGTGAGCGTATCTTTAAAGAAACTTCATTTGTGGGCATACTGTGGGACCTAGGTTACAGATCTGTCTCCCAATAGGAGGCTTAATTTTTGTTCCAGAGATGCAGCTATGAAACTAAGAACCACTTTTTATTTTTTTTAAAGATTTTATTTATTTACTTGCCAGGGAGAGAGAGCATGAGCAGGGGGAGCAGAAGACAGAGGGAGAGGGAGGAGCATACTCCCTGCTGAGCAGGGAGCCCAACACGGGACTTGATCCCAGGACCCATGACCTGAGCCGAAGGCAGACACTTAACCCACTGAACCACCCAGGCGTCCCTCAGAAGCACTTTTTAAATGCTTATTTCTAGGCTTGATTTGGGGAAGGGGTTGGGGTATCTGGAACAATAGATGTGAAAGAAGAAAAAATAGGAAAATATAATCATTGTGGGTAGCAGTCATTTCACATTTTAAATTACCCCAAATAGTAAGCATAATCTTATTAGTGTATGTAAATTTTGTACAAGTATTTGTCTCTGTGCTTGCCCTTTTAATTTTTTTTTGCCACAAATGGATGACCTGATATTTAGAGAAGGGGTGAATTAGCTGGATATCACTGGCATAACACAGTGGTTCACAAACACCAGAAATATTTCTGGAACTTTAAGTACAGCTGCTACATGTCAAAGATTGAAGTTATATCCTTACTTCAAATCATATATACCATATACAAAAATTAATCCAAGATGAAACAAAGACCTAAATCTAAGAGCGAAAACTATAAAACTCTTAGAAGAAAACATAGGAGGGAAAAAGTTTCAAGACACTGGGACATGACAATGACTTCTTGGAAAGGACACCAAAAGCCCAGGCTACAAAAGAAAAAAAGACAAACTAGACTGCATCAAAATAAAAATGTTCTGTGCAAAGGACAAATGCAAATCAAAACCACAATGTCACCTCACACTCATTATGATCACTCTATTTAAAAAAAAAAAAATCCAAGCCAGAAAACAAGTGTTGGCAAAAATATATAGAAATCAGAACTTTGTGCACTCTTGATGGTAAGGTGAGATGGTACAGCCACTGTGAAAGAGTTTGGTGCTTTCTTAAAAATTAAAAATAGAATTATCATATGACCCCACAATCCCCTTCTAAGTATGTACCCAAAATAATTAAAAGCAAGGTCTTCAAGAGATATCTGTACACCCAAGTTCATAGCAGCATTAGTCACAATAACCAAAAAGTAGAAGTGTCCATTGATGAATGAATGGATAAACAAAATATAGTATATACACACAATGGATATTATTGAGTCTTATAAAAAAAAAAGGAATGAAACTGACAAATGTCACAACATGGATGAACCTTGAAGACATTATGCTAAGTGAAATAAGCCAGTCACAAAAGGACAAATACTATATGATTCCACTTATATAAGGCACCTAGAGTAACCAAAATCATAAAGACAAGGTAGAATGGTGGTTGCCAGGGGCTGGGGAGAGGGGAGATGGGAGGAGTGGGGAGCTGTTGTCTAACAGGCACAGACTTTCAGTTCTGCAAGATGAAAAGAGTTCTGAAGGTAGATGGTAGTGATGGCTACATAACAATGTGAATATAGTTAATGCCACTGAACTGGACACTTAAAAATGGTTAAGATGGTCAATTTTGTTTATTTTATACATCTTTTTAAAAATGTGTAGATGAATGAGAAATAATGTTTAACTCCTCAAAATTTGTTAAAGCTTGACGGCTGGAAAAAATATCCATGAATTGTATCATTTATTCAGACTGAGTTTATATCTGTTACTAACTTTCTTCAAATAAGAGAAACTACGTCATGGTAATCACATTGCCCTTGGGAGTCATTATCTCCACTACTGACTATAAAAATCTTCTAGCATCAATTGACAAATGTGTCAAGGGGATGTACGATACCGTGTCAGAGGTAGTGGAAATTTTACCAAACACCATAGAGATGTGTTCCCAACACTAAGGAAACAGAGTTGAGATCATTTGGACTCATGAATGCAAAGTAGAAAAAAATACACATATTTGATAGATTTTAAAGACATTTGCCTATTAACTTTTTTTTTTAAAATCATCCTCCTTTTACCTTCACTCAGAATATCCACCTACTATATAGCTGGTTCATAGTGAGCATTCAATATATATTTGTTGAATAAATATGGAGCATAGTCAACTAGAAAAAGCAATATGGTATATAAGAAACTCCTCTCTAGTACATAAAAAAAAAATCAATAGGCATTCTAACATAGAAGTTTAAGATTTCCAAATTAAATACCTAAAATATGGAAGAGGAATGCTAGAAGCAGTCCAGAGACACATTCCTTCTGACCAATTATTAATACCTCAGTGGAGCAGAACCTCACTAAGCTGGCTTCCAGATCAAAATTTGAAATTCTGTTGAGTTTTTTGACAAATAAGGGAATTATTACTTACATAATTAATACTTTCTTGTGAGAAAAGCAGGTTGTTGAGTTTGGTGAGTCCACATCTTGTTCTGCTCAGCCAGGGAAGGTTTTTTGGTGTAGGGAAGTCCAATTCCTTGACTGATGTGTGTCTTCTGTGATTGACAGAAATAGCAATTCCTAGACTTCCATTGACAGCAACAGCCACTCCTACCTTAACATTTATTACCTTTGCCATGCTAAGTTGTCTAATACAGCTCCCAGGGACATCAAACTTTAAAGAGGGAATCTATCTCATTGGTTTCAACTCTGTATGGAAACCATTCTTCTTTATTGCTATTTACTTAATTGTACATATTCAGAGACTTCTCAGCTCAACCAGGGCTAGCTGTCACTCTCTTTGTTCCAGAAATGTCCAAGTAATTCTTAACCTCATCTTATACCTATGAACTTATTCCTAGCAAATAATAACACCTAATGTTGATTATTTTTTTACTATGCACCATCAACACTTCACATGTATTATCTAATGTGATGATTTTAACAACTCTAGGAGTAGGAACTATGGTCCTTGTTAATTTAGAGAGGAAGAACCTAAGGACCAGAGGAGATAATTTGGGATGCCTAAGATAAAAAAAAAAAAACTTAAATGATGAAGCCAGGATTTGAGAGTTACATGCCAAGCCATTGGACCATATTGCCATCCAAATGAAACATTGAACATAGCCTCCTCAGCAATAAACTGGAGCTGCAAGGAAGCAGTAAACGTTCCTCATCATCCACAGGTGCTGGAAGTAGTGCAGGGAGAGGGAGAGGAGCCTAAGGCCTTACCAATTGGCACCAACTCTGAGTCCCAACCACAATGTCGGAGCTCCAGACAAGTACATCAGTTCTGATAAGAATCTATTATTTGCTTAATGTTTGCTCAGACCTATGCAGAATATACTAAGCATAACTTCCTTGCTCTTTCATGTCCACGTTTTTTGCAGAGAGATGAATAAGATAAGGTGTAATTTAGTCCTATTTCAGAGACTAATCTTGCCAGCGTGAAGACCACCATAGAAAGAGGATTCTTTTGTTTGTATCTGCTGGCTAGGCCTGAGCAATAAAGCCTACAATCACGGATCTTATTGTCTCACTTACACAATAAAAATCTTTTTTTTTTCCCTCATGTGGGCCATTTCAGTTTTATTTCCCACCTCTGAGGCACAGAACACATTAATTCTCAATTATGCTTACTCAGGACCCCAATCCATAGTCCTTACATAGACAAAACTGTAATGAGAAGCCTGAATAATTAGTTCCTTTGACATCATCCAGGCTGAGGGATTTATTTTGTTTGCTTGTTTGTTTATTTATTTTAAGGAAAACTCCTGGGACTTGGATTCAGTGGAGTATGCAGGATTAATGAGAGTGGAATTTTACCTTTCTAATCAGCCAGACTGGACACTGCAGATGGCTAAGAAATAATCCCGGGACCCTGGTGCATCCTGTGAATGCTTCACAAAATGTTAAATAAGAATGACATCGACAAACAACAATCTTATCTACATATGATTATAACATATGTTAGGAACAGAAAAGTTAAAGTATTTCAGAAGTACTGCATTAACAAGAAAAGACTTCTCAGTAGTAAAGCCAATTCAGTAGAGACTCTCAGTACATAATTTATCCAGCTGTCTTTCAATAGATACTAAGAATAATGTTAGCAACCAAAAAGTGATATCAACATGAAAGCACTAGGTGTAATGGATTCTGTGTGGTGTTGCCCAGACCTGTCTTCAGGTAGTCCTGTCAGCGGGCAGCACTCAGTGGTCAGGCTGGTCCAGAAATTGCCCTTGGCTCCAGAGCACCCTCTCCACCCAGGATCAGCTTGCATCCACTGTCTGGTTGATGTGAGAATATGAAAGCCTAGCCTCCTCACTGCAAGGGGGGTTGACTGTAAAGGGCCATTTCAGCTCCTCTGAAGAGCTCCCCAAAGGGTGAGCTGAGGCCTTCATTGAGACTGCACTGAGCTCAGCTTTTCTGGCTGCTCAGTTCTGCCTCCTTCCCTTCCCAAAATGTTGATCCCAAGGGTACCTACTTTCTAAAGCATACTCTGCATGCTAATCTCCATCTCTGAGTTTCCTTCCCAGAGAACCCAAATTTTAACACTAGGGAAATCAAATTCTTTGTTTCTAACATGTTATTAAAATATAAGTATTATAACAGGGAAATAGGTTTTTAATCAGCATTTAGTAACATATTTTTTAGGCATTTTAGAGATCCCTCCAAGAGCTGTGTGAGGAGAAGCCTGTAAGGAAGCAAGTGTGAAATCAGGAACGGCTGGGAAGCCATAGCAGTAGAGCAGGCAATGGTTAAGAAAGGTGGCGGGAAGTGGGAAGTGGTTGGGTCTAGAATGTATTCTAGAACTAAAACTAGCTGGATTCGGTTGTGGATTAGATGTGGGGAGTGGCAGAAAGAAAGGAGGGGCGCCTGGGTGGCTCAGTTGGTTAAGCGACTGCCTTCGGCTCAGGTCATGATCCTGGAGTCCCGGGATCGAGTCCCACGTTGGGCTCCCTGCTCAGCAGGGAGTCTGCTTCTCCCTCTGACCCTCTTCCCTCTCGTGCTCTCTCTCTATCTCATTCTCTCTCTCAAATAGATAAATAAAATCTTTAAAAAAAAAAAAGAAAAGAAAGAAAGGAGCTAAAGATGGCTGCCAAGTTGTCTTTGCCAGGACAACTGGACAGGATACTCTCAACTGAGATGGAGGAGACTGGGGAGGAATAGATTGGGAAGTGAGGACAAAAGTCAAGATTTCCATTTGCACCTGTTAAATTTGAGATGTCTGTACCCTAGTGGAGATCTCGAATAGGCAGTTATATATGTGAGTTTATAGTTCAGAGGAGAAGTTGGGGCTAGAAGTATAGGTCAACATAATAAGGGTGCTCTTGAAACCCATCGGCCGAGGGGTATAACCAAAGACGGGAAGAGATTTAAGACTAAGCTCCATGGAACACTAATACTTGGAGCAGTGGTTTACAACACCACTGGAATCATTAAGAGAGCTTTAAATAAATATTGAACCTGGACCCACCCCTCAAAGATTCTAATTTAATTGGTATGGGGTGCAACTTGAGTATCAAGAGATTTTAAAAAGCTTCCCGTGATTCTAATGTGCGGCTAAGGCTGAGAATCATTGACTTAAAAATTGGGAGGAGGAGGTTGAGCCAGAATGACTAGAATAAACTGAGCCATCAGCAAGATAGGAAGAAATTCAAGTCTTGGAAGTGAAGGGAATATTCCAAGAATGAATTGGGGAGCTGTGTCAAATCCTGATGAGAAGTAAAACAAGAGAGGGGAGACAAGGGCAGAAGGGTGGAAATGATGCAAACATGATGAGGTTGTGATGATGTGGGCCTGCCCACATGAGTTACAGGGACTGCATAGTGAGGAAGTAGAAGCAGCTGCTATCTCCTGAGTTCCCTCTGCCCCAGGACAAGGACCACCCAAGTCCTGGGTTCAGAGACTCCGGCTGCCCCTTGTCCAGCAGCTGAGATATCCAGTACCCCTCAAGTAATACCATCACAACTATCTACTCATAAAGCTGGTCAACATTTACTGCACAAATGCATTTAAAACAAGCTGAGCACTTACATATGCTAGTCATTGTTAAGCAGTGGGGATATAAGGCCAAATAAGGTACGCTTCTTGCTTTCACAGGATTTTCAATCTATCGAGGAGGGTCACAAATAAATTACAACAAAATAGTGATCTTGATTCAACATCCACATTGTCAATCTACTTTCCATTCCCATTTCCACTAACCTGGTGTAGGCCTTGAAAATGATAATGGTGTTCTAGCCAGTCTCCCTGTGTGCAGTCTCTCCCTTGCCACTCTTGTTTAAAACTTGCCGCCAAGTTCCTCTTCCTAAAGCACAAGTATGTTCATGTCATTTGTTGGTTGAGGAAGCATTAATTGAGCACTTACTAAGCATAAAAAGAAATACAGGCTTGTCTTCTAGAACATAGGGCCAGTTTCTGGTTCAAAAATCCCAGGTGGGTAATCTCAATTCAAAGTGACCTTAGCAATTATCCAGTCCTTGCATGAGTCCTCTGCACAAATTTACTCAGAAATCATAAGTAGATGGCTAGATAAAAGCACATTGTGTACTTCAACACCTTCAAGGATGGAGAATTCACTTTTTAAAAAGGAGTTCAATACATGTTCAAGAAGTTAGATATTTTTCTAAGTTCTTCCTTCAGTAGGGCTTCCTGCTCACCCATTAGAGGGCAAGCTTCCCGGCTGGCATTCAAGGCCTGCTGTCAGAGGAACCTAAGGAATCCACTCAGCTTCTGATGTTCTTCTTCAAGCTTCCTTCCCCAAATGTGCTTTCACAACACTATACATTTCATCTATTCAAATCCTTGAAGATTGGGTTCAAGTGCTACCTTCTCCATAAAACCATCCTGAATCCCCCAGCTCACACACTACCTCCCTCACCTGAGATCCCTCAGACTTACCTTTACCTTCTTTATGGTTTCCACTTTTGGTGTTGGGAGCACAGGTCGTTTTTCACGCCTCACTGACAGGTGCATGAGAGATGGGCCCATCTGGTCAGCACCTCTGAGTCCTCCACAGCGCCCAGCACGGGGACTTAAAAGTTTCTGTAGACAATTGTGGAATGAATAATGCAGCTATTCTCTGGATCTCTTTCCCATTTTTCGAAAGGGGGGAAACTATATTAGCTTTGCTACGGAATCTAATATGCTGATTCCCCAATTTAAAGTATTAGGCACCTATTGTGTGCCTGATGTTATAGGTTTCCCATTTTCTTTTTTTTTTTTTAAGATTTTATTTATTTATTTGACAGAGAAAGAGAGAGAGAGTTCACAAGCAGGGGGAGAGGCAGAGGAAGAGGGAGAAGCAGGCTCCCGGCTGAGCAGGGAGCCCAATGCGGAGCTCGATCCCAGGACCCTGGGATCATGACCTGAGCCGAAGGCAGCCGCTTAACCGACTGAGCCACCCAGGCACCCCATATAGATTTCCCATTTCAAAGACACAACTATATTTGCAACAGCATGGGTGGATCTAGAGGGTCTAATTCTAAGTGAAATAAACCAGCAGAGAAGGACAAACACCAGATGATTTCACTCATATGTGGAATTGAAGAAACAGAGCAAACAAACAAAGAGAAAAAGAGAAAAAAAAATAAACTCTTAAATACAGAGAACTGCTGGTTGCCAGAAGGGATGTGGGTGGGGGGATGGATGAAAGAGGTGAAGGGGAGTAAAGGTACACTTATCTTGGCACCTGAAACTAATTTTACACCTGAAAGTAATACAATGTTAACTATACAGGAATCTTTATACAGAAATCTTTAAAAAATAAATTTAAAAAAAGAATTGTGATGGGGGCAGGGAAAACAGTACATATGAAACAATTATCTTATAAACTGAATATAATAAAATGTCAGTTGTAAGCAACAGAAGATAACAGAGCTCATAGAGGGAGAAGTATGTGATCAACAGTTACCCTGGAGGGTAGAAGGAAGAGAACTAGTTGAACTGGGCTTTGAATCCTCATTTAATAGAGATGGTAGGTCCCAGACATTTTAAGGCTGAAACAAAGGTGGAGTCAGAGACACTAGAGGGAGCCAAGGCTTAAATCTGGAGAAAGCTTCCTGACAATCAGCCTTGGTTCTCAGATTCTAAAGCATTTGCTTAGTAGATGGAGAATATGCTTTCTCACACATTCAAATGCTTGCATTGGACAATTTTCAAAATTAAAACTATTTTGTGTCTATTTTCAATTTTTTACTGGTGTTAAACCTCTTTTGAGGAAATAAATATGAAGTACTTATTGTCTGTGCATTTTGTGTCATTTTTGCCAGTGATTATCTCCTGAATCTTAACTGTGAGCTTATCTAAGACATTTCACAACCCCTAACGGGGTCTTGAAAGTAGAAGTAGAGAAGGATTCTGTGGAACCACGTTCCAATGACCTCCCTGCCACCTCAGACTGGCCAGTGCTGGGTTGTCATGGGACTACTGGTTCTCAGAGCTCTGGGCTGTCCCATCATCAGAACAGGGGTCTAGAGGTTGTGGTATATATTCCCCAATACCAGGCCTCTGGGACCTATTCTGGCACTGAGGTCACCCCTCTAGCCTCTACACTCAGTCCAAATCCTCAAAAAGTCCTAAGCAAGGTGTGTTTTAAAGTACTTGGAAGTCCTGGGGCAGCTGTGTGAGCTCAGCCTGGCCGCATCAGCCCTGTTAATGCTGGCCTGATGGATGGGTGGCTGAGGCCAAGGCCCCAACCATGGGCCCTTGACAAGAGGGAGGAGGAGTTGGAAGGTAGGAGAAAGTAAATTGGGCACAGCCCTGATTTGCCGCCCTACCTCAAACAGGGTGACATTAAACAATATGGAATCGCACATCTACCAAAGGGTTAGAACTGGACCATATATTTTGCTGCATATAAATGTTTATTGCACTAAATTTTGGGATACAGGAACTTAAATAAGAAGTGAAAAGGATATTACAATTCTAAAGCAATAGTGAATTAGAACTCGCCACGCCTAAGAGAGAAGCCTGAGGGCCAAGAGAGAACACTCTGGGAAACCCTGACTTGGAAGTTGTTCTCACATACCTACCCCTGGTGCCGTGAGACAGAAGTCTAAGGAATCAGAAGGCATGAGGCCCTCACCAGCTGCTGGAGTGTCCAAGAAGCTCCTTTTTCATCCAGATGCCACTTTCAGAATTCCTCTTGATGTGGCTTTCACCCAAGAGCCATCTGAAGGAAGAATGAGGGGGCTGGGCAGGGGCTGACTGGCAGAGAGGACTCAGAAGATTCTTGCCTATGTGGTCTGAGTTTGCTTAGCCACCTGCAGCTTTTCCCAGAAATAGCCTGGCTTCCCTCCGTGGAAAATGCCAAGCCCGGAGGCAGAAAGAGAAGTGGGCAGCCCTCTGTTGTGTCTCCAGGGAAACCTTTTGAACCCTGTGATAACCAGGGCCAGGCCCAAGGCAGGGTGCTCAATGTGCAGCACGTGGGGGCAGTGGGGAGCTGGGCCCACAGGAGTGCCTTGGTCTATTGTGCTGGGGCTGGGACAAGACAAGGTCAGAGCCCCTGCCAACTGCCAAAGGTTAAGGGGTACTGCAAATTTCCCTGCACTTAGGGGTGGGGAGGGGGAAGTGAAACTGAGAAAGGAGAGGAAAGAGACAACCCTCTTCATGAGCCAGGAGCTGAGACAGTCACATCAAGAGGCGTTCCCATTCTGGTGGATGAAATTGTTCCCTTCAGCAAACCCTCAGGGGGCTCAGCATGGATGGTAGCCACCATGACAGTGTTCTCAGCTGACTCCTGCAGGCTGTTTTTGAGCTGGATGTGAAGTTTGGTAAAGGCCAAAATACATCGCCACTTGTATACTCTTCCCCATTCCCACACAGCGAATCCTTCATCAGGTTCAGGGTCCAGTGACTCCCCAAACCAGCCTTCAGTTCCTCAGCTGACCCATTACCTCCCTCCCGTGAGATCCCTCAGGCTCATTTTGCCTTCTTAATGGATTCCACTCGTGCTAATTAGGCCACACATCCTCTTTCTCACACGTCACTGGCAGGTGCGTGAGAACTGAGCCCTTCTCTGTCTCCTCCACCGGGCCCAGCATGGTGACTCGAAAGTTTCATGAGACGCTTGTGGAGTAAATAAAGCAGCAATTCTCCAGATCTGTTTCCTAGTCTGTTAGAGGAAGTTTTCTACAAGCTCTTCTTTTCAGATTCCCAGTTTAGATTAAGTATGAGCCACCTGCTGCCTGTGTGATACTGTGTGTCTCTCATTTCAAAGAAGACACAAATGTGATCTTGTTGTGGTCACACAACATACGAAGAGTAATTACATTACGAGACTGAATATAATAAAATGTTAAATTGTAATCACAAGAGGAGCTCAGAGATAGACGGGCGTGGTCCAGCGAGAACTTGGAGGGCTGACAGGAAGAGTAGTTAGTTGAACCAAGCTTGGAGGAAGATGGCTTTGCATGGGTCAGCAGCCCATGCATGTTTCGGCCCTTGCCCTTGACGTCTTGCCCGTGGAGCTCTTCATTGCTGGTTTTATCACTGAGTAAATTAGAGGCAAGACGGGAGCCAGGAGCGGCCCCTGGCAGAACAGGACACCATCTGCCTGGCCGTCCAGTCTTCGTGCTGATATTCTGTCTCCCAGGCAGAAGTTGCAGTCATTGTTGAGGAGGATCTTCAATTTCTGCTACCCAGACCTTGGGAAAACTGGGGTGTGAGGTGGGTGGGAGTCCTCCTTGACTTCATCCCCCTTCTCAGCTAAGAGGGAGTGAGCTTCCCTGTAACACTTTCCACATAGATCTTGCCCCGATCATCCAGGATGGAAGTTTCCACCTTCTTTTGGGGCTGTCCATCCCTTTACCCTTGCCACAATATGTGGGGTGTCTTTTACATGGTTCCAGCATCCAAGTATTGGGGAGTGACTGTGGTGCTCAGCTGGTGGCCATCTGAACTCAAATGTCCTCAGCTTAGGAACTCAAGATGACTCGACACCCCCTGCCTGAGATATGAGACTGGCCTTCTCCACAGTCCGGTCTGTGTCTGGTTTGTCAGGTAGGAAGGACAGTTGTGGCCCCTCCAGGCAGGTGTAACTTGTTGCTTTATCTGTCAGCATGAGTCAGGGGAGGAACAGAGTTGCCTAGAGACCAGTCTCAGGCCCCAGCATTGCTTTTTCATCGAGATATAACAATTGCTCTGGCACAGCATGGCCTGTGAGTCCAGCAAACAGGCACCCACTAATCTGAGCACAGGGGCTGGCCACGTCATGGCGGCATGCTTTATGGTTTCCCAGGGAGCTTCACTCCAGCGCCCACCACCGCCACTACTTTCCCTCCCTGTGTGTATCTCTAGGTCTCTAATGCCCAGCAGAGAGGCTGGCACACAGAAGACGTCCTATAATTGATGCTAAATCCTGAGGGAGACACTTGGCAGACGAATGACACTAGCTAATGCAGCCTTAAAGGTATGGTATTACACAATGAAAAAAAAATCTTTGCTATCTCATTTTACAACAGTAAATCTGAAACCCCATCTTTCAGAAAACATTGTCTCCACCATGATGCTCACGTCAATGGCCCTGCTTATCAAATTCTGTTGAGCCAGTGTGGAAGGAGCAGCTCTCTCTAATCTATTTACCTGAAGGAGCTCAGTCACGTGCTCAGCTCACAGCCCATTTATCAGGATGAAGGATGCTCTCTGGAGAGAGCAGACAGCAGGACAGGCCGAGCTCAGATGACAGTCTGCCCTGTGGAGACTGACTTTAATGAAGCACAGAATAAACAGGAAGATTAAGAGGGTGCAAAAATCAGTGACAAGTTCTGAGTTCACCTCTACGTAGGAAATGAAATATTCTCTGTATGGCTGAGAGCTGTCTCTGGGTTATAGATGGGGGGCGTCTGTTTGGTCACTAATGATCCCGTGCTATCTAGATTAGCCTCTGGGCAAGGAAAGAAAAGTTTTCTGTTAACTTACAGACCCACTTCTGTGCAATTTAAATTTACCCACAGTGTGATGGAATTTAGAGGAAGTAGAAAGATGGGGTTATTAAAGGGTTTGAGAAATTATTTAACAGGAAAAAATGTTAGCCTGATAGACAGGGGCTAAATATTTTTTTTTTAAAGATTTTATCTATTTCTTTGACAGAGAAAGACACAGTGAGAGAGGGAACACAAGCTGGGGGAGTGGGAGAGGGAGAAGCAGGCCTCCTGCCGAGCAGGGAGCCTGATGCGGGTGGGGCTCGATTCCAGGACCCTGGGATCATGACCTAAGCCGAGGTCAGACGCCCAAGGACTGAGCCACCCAGATGCCCCAAGGGGCTAAATATTTTTAATATTGCTTTTTTTTCCCTACAGTCCCTCTACTTTGTGCCAAGAGACCATGCTAACTCAGAGGTTTAGGACTCAGAGGTGTGCTCAGTCCTCCAGGGGTGGCTCACCATATGGAAGGGCTGAGTTCTTGGAATAAAACAAAAACAAAAACTACTCTTCCTCCTAAAACAGTGCCATCTCCATAGGCCTTAATGGATTCTGACATTGTACTCTATATTGTTGCAGCTTATCATTTCATATGTGATTTTTCTTCAATAAACAAAAAGCAAAGTTTACAAAACAGCCAGAGGACACAGTCTAGAATTCACACTCATCTTTTGGAGATGAGGGTTTTATTATTTGGAGGATCCAAACGCGGATCTTTTCTTGTTTCATTGCCATTTCTTCTTTGAAAACATAGATGTTACAAAGTACTGCTTTGAGGTAGCACATTCCTTATTCTTTAATCAAACTCTGAGAACTGGTGTGTGTCACACGCATGGAATATATTCACGGGGCAGAATGTAAGCATGTTGATAGTATTGCAACATTTATACCAGTAGATGGCACTCTGGGTCAAATGGAAACTCGAACCCTCCCGCGGTCCTACAGGAACATGGACCGGGAAGAAGACCCTGTGCTAGTCAGCCAGGATGTGCCCAAGTGAAAATGTGTGACAATCCAAAAGTAACTCAAAATCATGTTTGCACGCTACTTTGGGAAAGCGGACGTGTGCAAGGATATAGAGTGATCAGAATACTGGAGTCAGAGGGATTAGTTAGGAACTCCTTGATGGAAGCGCTTCCTTAAGGAGAGTGTTCAGAATGGAGAGGAAGGGGCAGAGGCAGCAAGCCCCAGAAAACCCAGGTAGACGTGGCCCGGAGCAGTCCGAGAAGTGGTATGAGAAATAGACCACTTCGGTCTACCGTGAGAACGTTATCTGATACGGGCTTAAAGTCAATAGCGAATCTTCGAAGAAAGGGTGAGACACGGTTCAGGGGAGGTTGTTGAGAGCAAGAGAAACACTGAGCTTTGCAAAAATAAAACAGGCAAATGAAACATAGCCAAAGTTATGGATTGTATTTGATTTTCACTTTTGATTGTTTATCACAGTAGATACAATTCAAAGCAGCCAACTGAGACAACATCTTTAACCTCTGATTTTATGTAAGTTAAGAACTTGTGTTTCTATTTTATGTTATGTAATTCTGGAGACGGTAGAACTCGTACTAGTCAGCTGTAAATGCTGAGTTTTCCACCTAGATGTGGTGGAAGACTCCGTGTGTCTCCAGTACTTCCCAAAAGCCACCCTTCAGACTTCAATTTTTTCTTACCTTTGTCATTTCCTAACCTTCTGGCTTATCTGTTTCTGCAAAGTTGCGTGTATCGTTTCTGTATTTTGCCTAAGCTTAGGACAACAAGGTCAGAGTGCAAAGAGAAAAATGTATTTGTGGTTGGGATTTAGCTTGTATTTATTTTTAGAGTGTTTGAGGCAATGCAGGAATCTTAATGGGCATTGTACTCTCTAATGCAAATGCATAGTTAAAGCAGTAAGGAGGTGTTTTAAATAATTCAGCAGAAACTGCACCAAATGAACAGTGAGTTAAAATCTCTTTACGGTCTCAAGTTTAGAAAACCATTAATGGGAACTATGTTGCTTAATCTACAGAAAGTGTTTTCCATTCACCATATGTTACCAGGACTGTAACTAAAATAGTAATTTATTATGAGGATGAGTCTTTAAAATGCTGCGCTGAGGCCCAGGGTTCTGGAGCCACAGGCTGGGTCAGCGCTTTGTGATTTTAAGCAGTGATATGCCTTGGGTAAGAGAAAGAGAATGAGTTCCATTAATTCTTGATGTGCTTTAAACACAGAAACACTGTACTTTTTTTTTTCCTAGATGGGGAAAACCATCCTTAAACAATAGGCTAACTACTCTGATTGGTTAGCTCTCTTCCAGATTAATAATAAAGTCTCCCTCTCGATGTGAGCAAATGGATGTTCCGGACAAGCTGTCATTGGGACAGGGCTTTGTAGTTTGCTGAAGAGAGAGGTTTCCATGGGGTCCTTGCTGCAGTCACCATTCTAACCAATAGACCCAGTCTGCAAGAGGACTAGGTGAAGTTTAGCGTGCGTGCAGTCTGGTGGAAAGGAGTGGAGGAAATATAGCTTTCATGCTGGAGGTCATGACCTAACCCTTGGTAGCCCGTGGCTCTCTCTAGCTCAGCTGGTTGGTCTCTGCCTGGCTGAGGTTCTCAGGGTCGCCGCCATTATACTGCTTATGTGCTGGCCTCGGGATCTGAAGATAGTCTTTGGGCCATATTCCTTGACGTGAAAATGTGTGTCCTGTTCAAGTAAGTTTGTGCAACTGGAAGGAGGTGTGGAGCTGAATTAAGTGGGGTGAGTGGTAAAATGCTAATCTAGAAAGATAGGAGGAAAGAGCGTTGCGTTGGCCTTGAACACCTAGGACTTGAGTTTTTTAGAAGCACGTTTGGGGTGGAGGCCACACACACACACACACACACACACACACACACACACACACACTTACATTTAGTCCCAGTCGTTTATGACGTATTTTCCAAAGCAGTTGCAACTTAAATTTTTTATTTCTAACCATAAGCCATGAAAAGAATCTTATGGCCCCTAAAATATTCATGTGATTGCTGCTGCGTGTTCATGCTAGAATTGGAGGGCTTGCCTTCAGCTATACCTTAGCATAAAAGAAATCGTAGTAAAAATAATTGGCATAAAGCCATCAACTTGCTCATTTGCTCTCTTTCACTATAAGACAATAAAGGAATTAAATGATGTCTCATTTGGCTTTACACATTTGCATACTTAAATGTTTTGGATACTTCCCTGCTAAGTAAATTGAGCCTGATCAGACAAGCTAGTAGTGGGTGAATACCTAGAATTTTCAAATGGATTAATTCTTTCTGACTGCAGATTACTAGTAATATTTTTAATTACTATACTATATCAATGGCATATTGTTGAATGGATGAAGCAGGTTAACCAAGCTATATACTACCTGTGAGGAAAAAAAATTATATATATGCCACATATTTTTTTTCTAGATACTTGTGATATGGTAATACACACACAGAGATACACACACATCTAAAAACCAGGATGTCACTATTTGTAAATACAAATTAAGTAATTTTAACATTTAAATGACCAAACTACAATGGCCCTGAGTCCTTTTCCTGCTTGATTATCCAGTCTTTTTAAAAAAGTCCACTTCCCAAAATATTTCTAAGGGCCCCAGGGGAGTTCACATGCATTAAAAAGTATTAGTCTCAGGCCCAATGACTCCATTAATGTGGAATCCCCATCTACATTTCTGGTAAATTTGAGATTTACTCACACAAATCAAAAACTATAAAAAAAGTGATTCCAATAAAATTACTTATTCTTGCCAACCACAGTAGAGAGCTTTCTTGTTTTGTTCAGGAAGCAGCAGTTTGGAGGTGATAGTAAAGTCTTCTCTCTTCTTTGTGTTTTTCCACCATCCAAGATGTCCCAAAGCAAAGCAGTTTGGTGCCCAAGTGTGGCAATTTATGAACTGTATGCGTGCATGTACACACACACACACACACACGCACGCACACATACTCCCACTTACATGTACATATACACATTACCTTTCTCTGGGTTATAGGCCATCCACTGGGCCTAAACTGGACAAATTTTCTTTAATTTTCCTTCCACTGGGAGGAGGCATTCAGCCAAACCTCAAGCATTTTCCTCCTTCATTCTCTGCTTCTACTTGTCTCACAACTGTAAATAAAATACATATCTCTATAAGAATAAGTTATCAGCACAATATAGTCATATTGGATACAGAAGGAAAACAATTCTCTCCCCCATCACTCAACTCATGCCCAATCTTCCTTTACTGACAATTCTGGATTAAGAGATTTTAAGTCCATATGGCGAACTTTTGTTCAGATTTTTAAAAAATCAAATGTAAAGAAGATTTAAATAATAAAACTAAGAACTTGAGTCTATCTACCTATCTATCATGTACCTATGATCTTTAAAAGAGAATATACTACTTCTTTTTCAAATCCATATGAAACATATATATACCAATAACAATGTAATAGGACACAGAGGAAGCCACAAGAAATTCTAAAGAATTAAATAAACAATATTACCTGACTCTATGCAAAAAAAGTCAGTATAGAAAGAAATCAGTAATAAGAAAAAAATTTTTTAAATGTACATGTCTGAAAACGAAAAGATGTACCAAATCCTTTATTTAAAAAGGAAACTTAGGGGTGCCTGGCTGGCTCAGTCAGAAGAGTGTGTGACTCTTGATCTTAGGGTCATGAGTTTGAGGCCCACAGTGGGTCTACATAGACATTACTTAAATAAATAAACTTAAAAAAAGGAAACTTAATAAAAGAGAGAGGGGGGCAAACCATAAAACAGACTCTTAAGAATAGAGAACAAACTGAGGGTTGCTGGAGGGGAGGTGGTTGCTGGAGGGCTAAATGAGTGATGGGTATTGAGAAGGGCACTTGTGATGAGCACTGGGTGTTATATGTAAGTGATGAATCACTAAATTGTACCTCTGAAACTAATATTACACTATATGTTGACTAACTGGAATTTAAATAAAAACTTGAAACAAAAAAAACCCTTAAAATTAAATGGTTTTAAAAATATACCAGTTAAAATAACTACTTAGAAAGAAATGTATAGATTTAATAAGCTTATATCTATCAGAAAACAAGAAAGACTTAAAACTAATGAGTTAAGTGCTTACCTCAGCAAGTTGGAAATGAACAACTGAGAAAGCCCAAAGAAATATGAAGGAAGGAAGTCATAAACATGAGAAATCAATAAAATACTGAACAATAGCAACCCTCCAAAATAGAGAAATTTAGCTAACACAAGACTTGAATTTTTTTAAGATCAATAAAATAGACAAGCTTCAGGCAAGAA
Source organism: Zalophus californianus (assembly GCF_009762305.2). Taxonomy (NCBI): domain Eukaryota; kingdom Metazoa; phylum Chordata; class Mammalia; order Carnivora; family Otariidae; genus Zalophus; species Zalophus californianus. The sequence goes on from NC_045600.1 coordinate 97,368,091, forward strand.
TGATAAAGAAGAAAAAAAATGAGAGAGAGAAATTACAAATAAGCAAAATGCAGAAAGAAATTAGAAATTTAAAATTACATACACACATATACACACATACCAATGTATTTGAAAACCTAGGCAAAATGAATAAATGTCTATAAAAGTATACAAATGCCAAAATTGATGCAAGATGAAATCTAAAATGTGACTAGACTAAAACCACTACTCAAATCAGAAAAATAATGAAAGAATTCACCTTTGCATAAAAAGAATAAAAATCCTCCAACCCCAGACAATTATACAAGTAAATTCTCCCAGATTCTTAGAAATATATGATTCCTACCATATGCAAGCTGTTACAGAAAGTAGAAAAAGTGAGAAAGTTACTCAATTTACTTTATGAAGTCAGTATAACCTGGATTACAATACAAAATATAGTAATAGAAGAAAATTATACCCATTTCATTGTGAAAATAGATATAGAATCCTAAAAAAAAATAGCTAACTAAACCTAGCAGTGTTTTTTAAAAATAATATAATAAAATAAGATTTATCCTAGGAATGGAGAATGGTTTTATAACAGAAAATCTGTCATATAAATCACCATATTGATGAACTAAAAAGGAAAAAATTATACAGCTATCTCATAGAAGCCTAAAAAGAATTTGAAACAATTCAACAACTATTTGTAATATCAAAATACAAACTCTCAGATAACTAAGAACAGAAGGGAACTTCTGAAATGTGTTAAGGCTCTGCATTGCCACCTACAGCAAACACCATACTTACAAGAGAAACTTTAAATGCAGCCATTGTGAGATTAAAAAACAAGGCAAGAAAATAGTTATCACCACTATTGTGCAGTATAATATTGGAAGTTGTGGCCAGTGGAATAACAAAGAAAAAGAAAGTAGAAGTAAAAGTATTGAAAGGGAAGAGACTTTCTTGTATAATTATTTGCTACAGTATGATTACCTACATGGAAAATCTTCAGAATCAACAACCTGTCAGAACAAGAGAGCTGGCACTTTCATTACACTAACAATTACAGAGAAAATATAATTTGCAAATGACACAACTCACACTAACAACAACAACTATATAAAGTCTAAGAATGAAATAATAAAGCATGCATAAGACTTCTATGGAGAAAAATCTAAAGCTTTATACCCTTAAAAGGGTATTAAAAAGAATCTGAATAAATGTAGAGATTTTTTATGTTAATGGATGAAATGACTTACTTGTTTTAAAATAACAGCGCTCCCCAAATTAATTCATAAATGCAAGGCATTTACCCTGTTAGAAATAAGAGCTATCCTAAAGCACTGTGGTAATGGTGTAGAAATAGGGAAAGAGAACAATGAAACAAAATAGAGTCCTCCAAAATACACTCACTGACATATGGGTACTTGATAAATGAAAAAGGTGACATCTCATGTCAGTGGGAAGAAACGGATTCTTTAGTAGATAGAGTTGGGGTAACTTTCTTGATATTTGGAGAAAAACAAATGTAGATCCCTCCCTTACACCATACACAAAAGTGAATTTCCGATCAACAAGTCCTAAATATAAAAGATTAAAATTATACAGCCAAAAGAAGAAAATGTAAAAGAGTATCTTTGCCTACTTGGGGGTTGGAGTGAATTTCTTAAACAAGATCTAAAAGGTATATGTCATAAGGTAAGAAAAAAAAACTTTATGGTTTTGACTTTATCAAAATTGAGTATTTCTGTTCAATGAAGAATACTATGGATAAAATTAACAAGTGACACCCTGGGAAAAGATGTTTGCAATGATTAAACAAGCCAAGGGATTTATATCTTAATACACAAGGAATACCTACAAACAAATAAGAAAAAGAAAGAAAACCCGGCAGAAAAATAAAGAATATAAATGAAAAATTCACATAAAGAGAAATCTGAAGTTATCAAATCACTGAACCACATTAGCAGAGAAATAGATATTAAAATGAGATGCCATATGATATACATAAGTTTGAAAAGTCAGAAAATACCATATTTGGTGAGGATGAAGGGACATGTATTTTCATGTATTATGAGTGGGAGTGTAAACTATATAGCTGTTCTGGAGAGCAATCTGCCAGTAATTGGTAAACCAAGGATTTATAAAGCTCATATTCATAACTCCAGTCTTGATTACATATCCTAAAGAAAATCCTACCCAGATCCATAAGGGGATATATTCAAGGATGTTTATTGGGGCATTGTCTTTTCAAAAGAGCAGTGAACCACGAATTGTTCAACTTTAGGGGAAAGGATCAGAAAATGTGAATAGATTCTATGGGATATTATACAGGAGTAAGAAGCTATAAATTAAATATACATAGAACCACGAGATGGAACATAAAACACAGTGTTGAATGAGAAAAAGTTACATCACAACACCCTTTGTGTGAATTAACACATACACCTACAAAGGAGCACAGCGTAAGTTATAAGCATGCATAAATATCTGAGGACATCTGCCAAATCCATCAGAGCGGATTGTCATCTGTGGGGAGGAAGGAACGGGTGTGTGGGAATCATGGTTGAAGGGGGAAAATGAAATAAAATAAAAATAAAATATAACGAAATAAACAGGGGCTGTGCACAGACCCATGTCAACAGCAAGAGTGTCATGAACCAGAAGTGTGATTAACTCAGCCCTTGGCACCTGAGGAGAAGGGGGTCCTAAAAAGAAAGAATGGGAGGGGGCAGAGCCCTGACCTGGCCTGAGACAAATCTTCATTGCTTCAAGGTGTCAGGAATTCCTCAATCTCCCCATAACTTACAAATAAAACCCAAGGTCTTCAGCAATACATTCAAATATTTTCACCGTCTGACTGCCTTCCTCCTTCAACCCCGTTGAACTTTTCTATCCATTTGTCCCCTAAGAAGGCACTAGACTGTTTCATTCTCCTGGGTCTTTGCACCTGCTACTGCCACTGCTTGGGTGTTTTTTTCCCCAAGTATCTAGTCACAAACTCCTCCTCATTCAACATGGCCCCCTCTACGAACACCTTCCTTGACCTTTCTCCTCCTTCACCTGCTCTTCCCCCATATATACAGCTATCAGGGCACTCATCACATGGCACTGCAATTACTTGTCCACATATCTCTCTCCTGGATTAAATCGCAAGCTCCTTGAGGACATGACTCTGTCTTATTTTGGCACCCAGAACATGCCTAGAATATACAGCCTTCCTATAACTGTTAATTGAATAAATGAGAGCATACTCAGTCATGAGAATTTGTAGAGATTTTTAATAAGTATCCATCTGTGTCCAGAGAAGCTCTTATTCAAGAGGCGTTGGGAAAACACCAATGTGTCATGTTGTGGAGACTAGAGCAGTGAGAGAGGATGGACTGTGAAGCTAAAGATGTAAGGAATTCCGAGTTATGTCAATGATCCTGCCGCTGCCCCCCTCCTTTTTGCAGGATTCAGCCCTACCACTATAAACAGCAGCGGGCCCTGGGTAAGGACACTGGGTAAGGGCCCTTCCTTGCATCTCTGACCTTTTGATTTTCCCTTACTGGACCGCTGAGATTCCCATCAGCCTTTTTTTTTCACTGATGTGACAAGACATATGAACTTAAGACTTAGGGCAAAACCAAGAGCACGACTAAGCTTTTTGAAGAATCGTGAGGTGGATGCAAGCTGGCTTGTGCACTGGGCATGTGAAAGGTGTGGCCGCACTCACTCCTCGTCTCAGACCTCATCCAAGACATGTGGGTTCAGGGAAGTCACCTTTTTGAAAGATATTCACAGATTTCCTTAAGAACCAATCCTAATGTCAGTTCCTACAGCAGCTTTGGGAATATATCCTTGTTGAGTTCCAGCCTAGAATTTTGATTCACTACCTATTTTGCAGGTTTGTGGGAAAGATTAACTGGGACGATATTTACAAAGCTTCTGTCCAGTTCCTGGTGCACAGTGAGTACTTGGCAAGTTAGTCTGTCCCCAGTCGCTGCCCATGAAAAAATAAATTAACTAATGGGAAAAATTATTCGAAGCCCCAAGTGCATTATAGATTCTGATCATATTTTTTTATATGCTCACCACCTTCCCTCAGTCTTGCATCTTTATCTTCATCAAACTTAAACTTGATATTCTAATATGAATGTTTTGAGCTGGCTCATTGCTTAGATGAAGCAGGTATGACTCGAGGGACTCTGGTCTCTCAGCGCAGCTTCCAGTCCATAATGGTCTTCCCCAATGTCCTACTTTCAAGACTGATGTTCTCTCCATTAGAATCAGTCAAGCCCCAGGCTACCCAAACCCTTGTTTTATTTTTTTACTTTTTTAAAGATTTATTTATTTATTTATTTGACAGAAAGAGAGACAGTGAGAGAGGGAACACAAGCAGGGGGAGTGGGAGAGGGAGAAGCAGGCTTCCCCGCAGAGCAGGGAGCCCGATGCGGGGCTCAATCCCAGGACCCTGGGATCATGACCTGAGCCGAAGGCAGATGCTTAATGACTGAGCCACCCAGGTGCCCCCAAACCCTTGTTTTAGACTTTAAAGACAGTGGCTTGCAGAGCCAACATATTTATACCCATTATGAGGGCATCACATTAGCAATACCATCACCTAGGCCAGAGATCCAGAAGTACATTCTAATGAGGACTAAGGGTATAGCAGATAGGAAGGGGAGGTTAGAGAAGGTGTCCCTGGGCCAAACACAGAGAGCCAGGAGAGGACATAGAGCAGTAGAGGAAATGCTTGCTGAATGGGCATAGGATGGTACCAAAGATGCACTATCCATTTCTCAAATTTATTTCCTGTCTTCCACAGTTCTTCCATTCTTATTGTGAAATTCTTACCTGGGCAATCTTTGTGGGTGGGTATAATTTTTTCTTCTCTTTGGTCTATTTCTTCATTTTCATTGACAAAGTATCTCCCCAAAAGACACATTTTCACCTCTATGCATGAGTTTTCATCATGAAACTCACACTTCTCACCTCCACTATCCCCAATATGCTCTCCACATAAAGTTAAACTGTTTGGGCCAAAGGTCAGTCATATTATATTTACATAAGCATAGGGAATATCAAGAACATCAGGAAACACTGTGCAGATGTCTACAGCTACACTTTGATAGGCCCGGCGGCTGTGGCCATTTGAACTCTCTCGTGGGAAGTAAGAAACTAAAATCCATAAAACAATCTTCAGGCAATAACACTGAGTTTGTCCACAGAGACTAGAAATCAGTGGAATAAGACTCAGCATGAGTGAGCTTCATACTGAATCTCATTATTTTCTGGTGTGAATTTGTTGTGGGAAATGTAACAATTTGGTGCTGACTTTCAAATAGTTCTGAACCTATTTAAAATTTGACCTCACTTTAAAAAAATTTTTTTTAAAGATTTTGTTTATTTGACAGAGACACAGCGAGAGAGGGAACACAAGCAGGGGGAGCGGGAGAGGGAGAAGCAGGCTTTCCGCTGAGCAGGGAGCCTGACGCGGGGTTCAATCCCAGGACCCTGGGAACATGACCGGAGCCTAAGGCAGACGCCCAACAACTGAGCCACCCAGGTGCCTCCTCTATGTAATTCTTATCACAAATTGTACTTGATATCCAGTACCAACCAACCTACAACTGCTTTCTTCTGCTGGAGGCCACCTGTAAGGAGTGAAGAAACAGCATAAGGCAGCGGAGACTTAGTAGGCACTGTCCCATACAATCCAGGTGCAATTCAGTTTACTCAAAACCCTTTATAAGAACACAGAGTTTACAAAACAGAGTTGTGAGTATCCACTAATTTGACTGAATTAAAAACACTGTAGACTTCTACTGCTAATAGCTTTAGCTCTCAAAGTGCGTTCAGTGAGCATACTATTATCAGGCCCCATCGTAGGCAGCTGTATTTACCTTACATATTGAGCCAAGTTTTAGAAATAAAGAACACGAGACTCAGAAACAGTAAGAACTAATCCATGATTTCATAGCAATTGAGGGGCAAAGCGGAGCTGGGAATGTAGTTCTGTGGGACCCTAAAGCCTAAGTTCTTTCCTTTACTACTCACACCCCATCTCTGCAGAGGTGCCTCTGAGCCACCAGCATGTTTTATTTGGAGCCCATCTGTTAGGTAAGGTGAGTGATCAATTCCAATTTGAATAAAGGATAAAATGACTATTTAGGAATGCTTTTTTAGTGTATCTTATGCAGCTGCTTCATTTTGCTTCTCCTTTCTCTTGCAACAAGGGTAGTATTTAGAAAAAAAATTCATGTGCTTTTCTTGTTTGCTTTCTGAATCCAAGACTTTCCCCTATTCTTGTGCTTCCAGCAGAGGCATTTATGAGCATTTACTTGTAGTGGTGGCTCCAAAAGGCATACGTAAAGAGAGTGGAGGAATTCATGCTCAGCTTTTGATATTCAAAATAGAATTTTGCAGAAAAATATGTTAGTTCTCAAACAAGATTATTTTCTCAAGGTAAGAGTTTCAAAATGCTTTTGTTTCCCCTTGAACATATAAAAAAATAAGTCTAGAAGTATCAGCTCAAAGAGTTCTCTCATGCTACAGAGAAGATACTCCTTCCACTAGAGCAGCTAGACCATGAAGCTTATTGTTCTATGTTAAGAGTAAGAATATGGTAGAGAAGGAATAAAGGTCAGGAGAAAAAACTGATCCTTCTGACTCTAAGGGATAGAGAGAAGAAGAAAACAGACACAGTAGCCGCCAGAGTTCTTATTTTTTCTCTTTCTTCTTGGGCCAGCACTCTAAGGGAGGGTGGCTATGGAAACACCAGCTAAACTGAGGAGCAAACACAGTGCAGGGAGGGGTGCCATAGAAAGAGACTAGAGCCTTTGTTCCCATGTGCCCTGGTTCTGAGCAGGGTCCTTGAAGGCTTACCTTGGAATCAGGGAGGTGACCTCATGGCAGAGGCTTGGAGTGGACCCCTCAGACCTGGGTTCCAGAGGGAGCCAGTTGGAGTCCTGTATGGTAAGGATGCAAGGGGGCAGGATCTACATGAGTGAGAGTGAGGGGAAGCCAAGTCAGCCAAGGAACCTCTAGAGTAGGAGTCAGAAAACTATTGTCCATGGGTCAAATCCAACCCAGTGGCCTATTTTATAAATAAAATAAACACCCATTTGTTTACACACTGTCTATGGCTGCTTTTGACTGCGGAGTTGGACAACTGTAACAGAAACTATAGGGTCCACAAAGCCTAAAATTTTTATTACCTGGCCTTTTATTGAAAAAGTTTGCCAACCTCTGCCCTAGACCTTATGAAAGGCTGAAGGACACACTGCAATGAGGCCAATAAGAGATGGTGCTTTGGAGCTCAGAGGAGCCAGAGGATACCAATACCAAGCTGGACTCCTTTCCTTAGTCATGAGATCATATAGCATAAGCCCGTTCTTCCATACACAAGCTATCCTGAAAAGAAGCTGGAAAAGGGAACGAATACTGAACTAAGAAATTCAGGAGGCTGAGCTTTTTACCCAGAGAGACTGAGTATTATCTAAAGGGATAGCTCTATTATTTCAGTAGATTGGCCTGAATATAGTTTTTCCAACATGAAAGGGTTGAGATTCATGAGGAAGCCTGAATCAGGAAATTGCATTTCCTTTGAACATCTCAAAATGTGAGTTTTACAACCCACCTACTGATTTATAGATTATGAGCCCTGATAGAAACCTTAGAGATACTTTAAAACTCTTCTCTCATAGTGAAGATAAAGAAAGAGTGTCCCAGAAAGACCATGTTCCGTAGTTATGTAGAAGATGGACTGAGACTGGAATCTAAGTCCCCTGACCCAGTGGTTCCACCTACCAAATTTTCAAAGGGATTAGTGCTATATCTTTCTGTCTTGGCAGGAAAGAACACAGTCAAACATCAAAGAAATGAAAGGAGTTTGATAACGAAACTGTTTACAAAGGTGTGGTCAGGGTTTAAGTACACCACAAGGGAGGGTGCATTATGCCGGGACTAGCAGTGAGGAACTCTTCCCGTCCAGGGGTGGAGCAAGAGAGGGGGCTACTCTGAGAGAGGGCAGCTTAGGAGACAGACACCAACAAGAGTGGAGGAACGCAGCTAGCTCAAAGTAACCCAAAGGGGAAAAATCCAGGGAAGTAAGTTTCCTGACTTCTGTTATTCCATTAGCTGAATCCAGAAAACTAACCTCTCAAGATAAAAAGAATGGTGGATGTAGTATCTAGAGGAGAAAATAGAAAAATTGGTACCAAGATATAAAATAATCATATAAAACAGTGCCTGGAAGCATCCCTGGCTTGTGGTAGGTGCTCAGATATTTTTGAATGAATAAATTGATGAATTTAATTAACTTTACTGTTGATAAAGCCATCCTTATGAACTTTTAAGTGATTCTTACCAAGTACCACATCCAGTCAACGGATCATCCATCCAAGCAGGAAAGTTCTAAAAAGAGACATCTCTTCCCCACAACAGAATATGGAGCTCTCATAGCTATAAGAGGTAGGCTTTGGGTTTGTGATTATAATAGTTGCGTATCTATTGCTGCATAACAAGTCATCACAAACTTAGCAGCTTAGAACAACACAGATGTATTATCTTACAGTTCTTATGGATTAGGAGTCCAGGCATTGGTAAACTGAGTTCTTTGCTCAGGATCTCATTGGGCTGAAATCAAGGTGTTGGCTGGGGTTAGGGTCTCATCTGAAGGCTGGGGGACTCTTCATGCTCATTCGGGTTATTGCCAGGATTCACTTCCTTGCAGCTGTAGGACTGAGGCCCCTCTTTGTTGCAGACTGGTGGGAAGGGGTTGCTCTCAGCTCCTAGAGGCTGCCCTCAGGTGTAGCTACATGGCTCCCTCTGTAAGCCCCTTCATACATCCAATCTCTTAGGCCCACCCACATAATCCCCCTTTGGATTAAGGAAAGTCAATTCACTTATCAGTAACCTGATACCTGATATCTCATCGTATTCACAGGTACTGTCTATACTCAAGGGAGAGGATGTATAGGTTGTATGCTCCAGGGGGTGGGTGTCTTGGGGGCTATTGTAGAATACTGCCTTTCACAGTGATGAAACGTCTAGTGCTCTTCGGATTTCGTAGATTTTTTTTCAAGTAAATAGTTTGTTTACATTTGTCATCCTGACTCAGAATCTTAAAACTCTAGAGTGCTTTTTGTTTTGTCTTGTTTTGTTTTAATTTGGGAATATTTCCAGTCCATTTGTATTTTCAGAGATGCATGTTGAGGAGGCTATGCTTGGATTTTAGAGCCATTTCTGATAAGGGGATTTGGTGGATCTGATGTTATTCACAAAAGAAGGGAGAGGAAAGAAGTTTTGATTTAAATTGCGGAAATATGATTATTTGAAGCACCAAGGACCTTATAGATTCTAATTATATTTCTACAAAATTTTGCAAGTATGGTAGTTAGTGTCTACAATAATTTGTAGACAGAACCATGAAAAGTTAAGTAAACTGCAGACCATTTACAACCAAATCAAAATAGCATTAATAGACCAATCAATGTTTGATCTTAATGCTAAAAGCAAAAGCATTTTTTATGATTTTATGCTTTTCAGAATATCTGTGAGATAGAAGAATTCATACAAATGGCCACATTTAAAAAGGAAGAAAAGTTCCTACCAGTAAATATTTATAGGCGTTCAACTCCCGAACTTGATCCTCTTTGTATCTTAAAAATCAATATGGGTCTTACACAAAGTGAGATCATATTTGAGTGTAGATTTTTTAGGACTGTGAGGAGGAAAGTATCAGATACATTATCATCCATAAAATCTTTGACTGCATGTTCTCTTTGGATTTTGTGAGAAAAGATCAGGAATTTCAATGTCTTATTTAAGGTTTTCTGTCAGAGTCTTTGCTGTCCTACTGAGGCCCAGGGAAGGAAGCAGAGGGGGCTGTGGAATGGTTTTGGTAGTATCCCCCCTGAAGCCACCATTTTGGCATGAACCCACTTTGTTACTGCAATGGTTACATTTTGAGAAAAGTCCATCCATGGATCCGGTTGAGCAGGGTATCAGGATGTGAGCGAGGAAACTGCACTGATTATTTTGTGGACTCCGTGCACATCCTCACTCCCTGCCATATGAAACATGGGATTGGCAGCAGAGAGAAGAGAGAGGAGAGCAGGGAAAAGGGAGAGAAGCACTGCGGGAAGAGTGGCAGAAATCATTCCGAAATGGTTTTTGCCTCTTCATAAATAGAATAAAAAGAAAGTCTTCAAACAGAGAACTAGAGTGTATTCCACCTGGTTCCACCTTTTCTCACATATTAAATTCAGTCGTGTTTACCTGCTCAGTCTGAGAGTTACCACCATCATGTAATGCTGCTATTGACCACTGGGCGTGGCTAATATATTTAGGGAGGAAAATACCACAAAAATGGATGACTTTTAAGGAAGAGATTCAGGGAACTCTCCCCTTACAATTTAGGCAAACAATAGTTTTCCTGGAGGCCCCACCAGTTTACTTTCTCTTGCATCTCATTGGCAGAACTAGATCACATGGCCATCCCTAGGCGCAAGAAAGTGATTTTGAGGGGGGCGTGGAGGGGGGACACGTGGGTGGTGCAGTGGGGTAAGCACCCGAGTCTTGGTTTCAGCTCAGGTCGTGATCTCAGGGTCATGATCTCAGGGTCTTGAGACCTCTGGGACTCATCACTCAGCAGGAGTCGGCTTCTCGCCTTCTCCCTCTGCCCCTCCCCCTTCTCACGTGGACATTTTTTCTCTCTCTGTCTCTAAAACAGATAAATCTTTTTTTTAAAGATTTTATTTATTTATTTGAGAGAGAGAATGAGAGAGAGAGAGAGCACATGGGGGGGGAGGGTCAGAGGGAGAAGCAGACTCCCTGCCGAGCAGGGAGCCCGATGCGGGACTCAGTCCTGGGACTCCAGGATCATGACCCGAGCCGAAGGCAGTCGCCCAACCAACTGAGCCACCCAGGCGCCCTAAAATAAGTAAATCTTAAAAAAAAAGTCAAATTTTTTTTAAACTGGCATGTATGGAAGTGTTGAATCCCTATATTGTACACCTGAAACTAATATTACATTGCTTGTTAACTAAGTTGAATTTAAATAAAAACAAAAAATAAAAATAAAAACTGCATGTAGACGCTGTGATGAAAATGGGGTTCTGTTAACATAAGACAGATATCAGCAAACTTTCTGTAAAGCGCCATGGTTTCATCTTTTGGGTCTGAATGTGTCTGTTGCACCTGCTCAGTTCTGTCCTGGCCGTGTGAAATCAGTCATAGGCAATACATGGTGAGACTATGTTCCAAAAAAACTTTGTTATAAAAAAGCTGGATTTTGCCTAAGGACTGCAGTTTGCCTAATCTTGACATAGGAGAAAGATGTTAAGTAAGAAATGAGGGTCTCCCAACCCACCTGTCTGTTTTTAAGACTCACTCCCCAAACCCTTTTCCCACCCTGCATTCTAGGACTTGAACACATCAAGAAAATAAGGATATCAAACATGGCATTTCACATTTGGAAGGGGTTCAGCTTCTGGGCCATCACAAGACTTGGTTTCTAATCCTCTCCAGATATAGGTATCTGTGATTCTAGGCAACATGGAGCCTAGCTACTCTGGTACCTTAGTCATATCGTTTCTCCAAGTGCAGGAGCCCCCCAGGGCCAGAGTCTAGAAGTCACAAACAAAAGTGAAGATGTGGCTGTCACAAGATGATGAATGGCTGCCCTCTGAAGTTTTGATTTGGCTCCTAAATGACGAAACTGGACTGACCAAGAAAACCTGGTTATTTTCTCTGCTGCAAGAACGGCCACCTGGTGAATATCACATTGCAACCACCAACCCTTGGCAGAGGTTGGAACAGCAGCTATAATTATAAAGAGCAGGGAGGAGACTCTAAAAAACCTCTTCTGAGTGGCAAAAATTCTGAAAATCAAGATAATTACAACACTAGCTCATCCTGATTTGCTTGGTTATTTATAGATGAGGAGAAGCTGATGCACTGAGAGCTTTTTCTTTTCTTTCTTTTTTTTCTTTTCTATTTGCATTAAATCCTGTGTGGCTCCTCTCTGAAATGTGTGCATATGCTGAGTCCATGTGAGATGCCACCACTGGCACTTGTCATAAGAATTAAATCCCTCTCAAGCTTGTTTACAGCTCAGCACTTGTCATACTGCTCCCTTGAGCTTCATGGCTGGTTGGGTTCTTTTTTCCCCAGCTCTGCGGAAGATTTAATTTCTTTTTTGTTTATGTGTGTACTTACCCTTGCAGGTGCAGGAAAAAAAATTGCTGTGCCCAGATGTTTTGAAGCTGCAGTAGCATACATACAACTCAGATTAAACAGAAAAATTGCATAAGATAAGGCAGGCACTTCAAGTACATTATTCTATAGGGTATTTAATAAACCTATCATGTTTTCTCGACAATAAGACTCTTGAATATAACTTTAGGAACAGAGGAATATTTTAAGGCATCACCAGCTCAATTCATTTATAGACGACTTTACAATGAGATTTGTCATTTTTGAGTGGGACCCATTACATTTACCCCATTTTCAACTTAGGAAATATCTTCCCAGAACAGAACAGTCTGGGAATTGGGTGGGAACATCGCCTATCAAGCTGTCTCAGTTCATTACTGGATTAATTAGACCTCAGGGATCTGAGGCCAGATTTCACCTTAGTTTTGAAACACAGCAAACATAAGCCAAGCACAAACAACCCTCTTGCTGCTCGTTGAGCTCTGTACTAATATGCAAAAGCCCTGCCCAAGTTGCAGATGGATAAAGCTTCTGTGGACCCTCAGTTTGGATTTTCCTTTACCCAAGGCACTGGGTTAACCTGTTTTGTACATAGCAACTGTCAAATAGCGGGAAGGAGTTCAGCTCAGGAGAGGAGCTAATGCTCAAAGTTCTCCAGACTCTATTTCACCAGCCTCCAACAATTGTTTCCCGTGACTGCATGGAGGTAGCTCATCACCTTTGGCAATGAGTCTTTTAAAATAATCCCTCACAGCCAAAGCCTAGCTCACGATGCTTGTCAAGAAGGCCTATACAATATGCCCACCCCTGCTTTGTGACATCCTCCCCTGGGGGCCCCCGGGAGGATGTTACTGTTTTTACCTTTCCCAAGGTGTAGAAGAGTTCCCAGCTGACTTGCTTAGGATGTTCGTTTAAAAGAAAACCTCTGTCTCCCTTTGCTCACAAAGCTAAAGACCCTCAGTAGAATTAGTAAGGTCTTTAGCTAGTAGAAAAGAGTGCTGTAGACCTGTTTCCTTGTAGGGAAGAAAAGAGGTCTTGCAAAAAAAAGAAAAAAGGAGAAGCTCTCACATTTTAATTTAAGCGCCAGTGTTGGATCCCCAGTTGGCAAAATCGTTTATAGTCAGTTTTTGGCCCAGCATTTTGCATCTGCAAGATCAGAACTTATCAGTATCATCTCTTACTCGTGCCTCCCAACACTGCCACCAGAGACCATAAAAGGCTTGGACCATACACACTGCAGGGCGAATGGCTGTTTCTTAACTACCACAAGGCAGGTTTTTGCTTGCACTGAAAGACTTATAATCCCCTGGCCATACTGATGATATGAAACACTCTCTTCATCCCAGTATCTTCTAGAACCCCCACTTGGAACATGAGGACTCTATTAGAAATCAATATCTCCTGTAATGGGCTGTGTGTGAAAGACAGAATAGTAGGCTGCAGGAAGCATCTGTGGTTTCATAGACGATCACTGTTCGTAAGTCATTGATCAGTTCCGGAAACAAAACCATCATATAATTTGTAGTCTTGTCTATTTATGTTTTCTCTCTTTAATTTGTTCAAAGCATCCCATTAAACACTGATTATTCTTATGGCAGGAAGCCTATGGACTCATCAAGGTATGGTGGGACTTTATGAATGAGGTCGCTTGTGGGGGTGGATTTGCTAGTGTAAATAAATTATTACATCTCTCACAGGTAATGATTATAAATATTTTAAACATATGAAGCTTGTACACTGAAACTCCAATCAAGCATAGCCACCCACCACCGACTATGGGTGATAGAACCACAACCACAACAACCAATGAGATGAAAGTGGTTAGATATGGCCAGCTCCTCACTCTCAGGGAAATGTGAATCCAGGTGATGACTTCAGCAGCCCAAACACATCTGCTTCCCTGCTCCCCCCAAATCTTCATAAGCACATAGACAAAAGCACATGCATGTACTTGCCAGATCCAAAAATTAATTTGTGTAAAACCCTGATCACTTCTGCTAAGAGTCAGGTGTATTGTGTTAAGAAGTAGCACAGGGAAGCTACTTTTTAATGTGTTTGTCAGGTTCATTGGAGCCCTGAGCAAAGCCACAAGGAAGGGAGCCTCCGGCTGGCAGTCTCTGTTAAATCACCAGAATCAAAGAAGCTAGAAAGAAGTCGGGAGGCAGAGGGTACTCTTTGGAAGGATGGAGGGGAAGAGAAAGGGAGACAGAGAGACATTGCATATGCACTTTTCCTGCTTCAAAACTGTGTTCGAAATGACCGGGCTAATATACAACAGGCAGAAGCCAAGCAAAGGTCAACTAGAGCCAGCTCCATTATCTCTCAACTCACAAGTTCAGAGGGGCTAAAGCTTTAATGCAATTAGTTGTTTCCTCTTTTCTTTTCTATATAGCTGTCCCAGTCTATCTTCCCAGCTCATCTCCTGCCACTATAATCTTTACCTAAAGCTGGTCACCTTTCTTGAATATTTCATGCAGCTCTGTGCCTTCATATCTTAGTTCAGACTATTTGCTCTCTTTGGAAAAGTTTTTGCCACCCTTCTCCTTTTGAAAACTCCTGCCCATTTTTTAGAACCTAGCTCAGAGGTGTCGAATACTGTGACAGCTTTCTTGGGCAGATCAGTCAGTTCCTCCACTGTGTTTCCAGTGTACATTTTACATCTATTGCCTCCTATGGGATTGTTTGAGTGCTGCCCTCCTATCAAGATTCAACGCCCAGAGAGCAGTGATGGCATTTGATTATCTGTGTGTCCTTAATGTTTAGCCTATGGTAAGTGCTCAATATATGATTAATGAATGGGTGGATGGATGGATAGATGGATGGACGGACGGATGGATGGATGGATGGGGCATTGCACTTTTTAAGGGAAGAAGAAAAGAGTATGAGGAATTAGCAGGTGAGAAAGTTCCAAAAGAGGTGCTAATCAAAACTCCAGCCACTTTCTCACAAAGGTTATCTTTTACCTCCAAACGTTGGACTCTCAACACTGCTATCCTTTCCAAATGAGAGCAACAACCAATGCAAGTATTAAGGCTTAGAAAAACCATAGGAAAAGTCATGGGATCCTGCTAATTTGAAGATGGATTCAAACTTTAGTGAGGTACCAACATTGCCAGCTTGTGTTATTTCTTTATGCATTTAATAGAGCATTTACCTCTCAAAACCTGGCTGCGGCTTGATCTCACATTTTCTTCATACTTGCTTCAACACCTGTTAACCACAACACTGAGGCTGCCAGTCCTGGCTTCATCTTGCTCTCCGACTGTTACTACGACGTTGTAACCACAGCTCTGCAGCTGCTACATTGGCAGCCATTCTAGGGACCGGGGCTGGCCTCTGGCCCCCGGGGTGCTTTAACAGTCACACAGGTTCTTGGTGTAATAGATGCCTCTCTCTCTCTCTCCCTTCTGGCCCTCACAGCCCCTTGCTCATCCTGCCCTTGTAAAGCCCATTGCTTCAGTGTCATTAGCGTACGGGTGTCTCTCACTCTCACTGGACTGCAAGTTCTGTGAGGGAAGGACTATGTCCTACTCATTATTGTTTCTCTCATACTTACCAGAGCCTGGCAATGGAAGGTAAGAGCGAAGAATGAATGAATAAATGAATAAATGAATGAATGAATGAAAATGTTCTCATTAAAATTCTTTGCTGCAACTTCAATTAAGTCACTCCTCACTCCTATCAGTTATTATTTCCCCCAAAATTATACTTGTGATTTAGTGTGATTGTTTTTTTTTCCTTCACCCCAGAAGTGGGTAATCTTTCTTGATTATCAACAGCTATGCTGTAATACCAAAGTAGAAAAGAAAAATCTAGACATGATATAAACCTGCTAATGGCTTCCTCTCAGAGCTATCTTTATACATCTCTAAATCACATTTAGTAATATTTGATTTCCTCTCGGGCCAGTTGGACATGGCGTGCCCTGCTTAGGGAGCTAAGTGTATCTAATTCCATGAGCACCAGAGACATAATGACTCTGCATTTTAACAATACAACTCGTAATTTTTTCATTTAAAGAATTGAATGTTTCTGATTTTTTGGGTCTTAAGAGATAAGGGTCTCTTTGGAATCTTTGGGAAATTAGGCAATATCTTGAAGCTTTATCACACCTTTCAGTAATAATGACGCCAAACAGATGATTCCTCCCACTTGACGTATCTGTCTTGACTCACCTAAATTCAATTTCCATTTCCAAGTCAGAGGGCACTTCTGGGTGTGGTGAAGTGCAAAACGAGGGCCTGGGCTCAGAGCTGACTGAAGCTAACCGACCAGCTTGGCCATTCGTCCCTCTTTATGTCTGTGAAACAGGGATCATAATGTTGACTACACGAGGCTCTTGTGAAAATTAAAAGAAAATATGGCATGCATAATGCTTTTAGCCAAATTCTGTGAAGCAGAATTTCCTCTATTATATTAGTACCCTCCCCCTTCAGACAATCCAGGGTACACTGTGGTGTCAATATACAGACACAACTTCCTGTGGTGGAGGGACACGGGGGGTGGTGTGCTTCATAGAGTTAGACAGTTGGGGCAAATGGTAAGAATAATTTTACAATGTTTTGATATAAAGCATCCTGAGACATTTTGCCTCTTCCCTAGTGATAGTGACTTTTTTTTTTTCAACCCAGAAATTCCTCTTATAGGCCTCGGCCTTTGCGATTACCGATTTTCCCACTTCACCCTCCTAATCCTCCAAATCTAAGGAGCAAGTTCTCTCCACCAGCCGTGTTGGCAGTTACCTTTGTTATCAGGTTAGCCAGAGTCCTCTGTCGGTTCTCCTCACAGGAAAATGCTCCAGCGTTCCTGGTCTAAGCTCACTTCTCTGACCTGGGGCCTTCACACCGATGATGCCATTCCCATCAGTGCAACCCAAGCAAACACTCTTGCCTTCAGATGTTAAGGTTTCTCTTGACAGGGTATTCCTTCAACTCTGCCACTGGATCATTTTGTTTCATTCATTGTCAGACCCTCAGTGATCCTAAAAATACATCTTAGCTCATCATAGTCACTCCCATTCACCATTTTAATCTTCTCAGACTCATGTGGAAAATTCCTGTCCTGTCCTGGAAAATTCCTGAAAACCCCTGTCACAGGGGTTATAGCGATGACCACAGTCAAAGGCACATTTACAGCTAAAGAATGTTTCATCTTTCTTTAAAACAAAAGTAAAACAAGTTCAGAATGCATACTTATGTTTTGCTATATCTACTACTCCCACCTTCAACTAACTAGTTTCCTTTCAACTAACAATCAGTTTAAGAGAAGCAAGATTTTTAAATTTAAAATGTGAGTTTTTCTGACAGATGTTCACGAGGATGCAGAGAAAGGAGAACCCTCCTACGCTGTTGGTGGGAATGCAAGCTAGTGCAGCCGCTCTGGAAAACAGTATGGAGGTTCCTCAAAAAGCTGAAAATAGAGCTACCCTACGACCCAGCAATTGCAATACTAGGTATTTACCCCAAAGATATAAATGTAGTGATCCGAAGGGACATGTGCACCCCAATGTTTATAGCAACAATGTCCACAATAGCCAAACTATGGAAAGAGCCTAGATGTCCATTAACAGATGAATGGATAAAGAAGATGTGGGGTGTATATATATATATATATATATAATGGAATATTATGCAGCCATCAAAAAAATGAAATCTTGCCATTTGCAATGATGTGGATGGAACTAGAGGGTATTATGCTAAGCGAAATAAGTCAGAGAAAGACAAGTATCATATGATCTCACTGATATGAGGAATTTGAGAAACAAGGCAGAGGATCATAGGGGAAGGGAGGGAAAAATGGAACAAGACGAAACCAGAGCGGGAGACAAACCATAAGAGACTCTTAATCTCTGGAAACAAACTGAGGGTTGCTGGAGTGGTGGGGGGTGGGAGGGATGGGGTAGCTGCGTGATGGACATTGGGTAGGGTATGTGCTATGGTGAGCGCTGTGAGTTGTGTAAGACTGATGAATCACAGACCTGTACCCCTGAAAGAGATAGTACATTATATGTTAATAAAAAATTTTTTTAAAAAATAAAATAAAATGTGAATTTTTCTCCTCTTTAAAATTTTTTTAGGTCAAAAATGCAAAACAGGGCATCTGGGTGTTTCAGTCAGTTGAACATCCAGCTCTTGGTTTCAGCTCAGGTCATGATCTCAGGGTCATGGATCAGGCCCCACGTCAGGCTCCATGCTCAGCGCAGAGTCTGCCTGAGATTCTTTCCCCCTTCTTCTCCCTCCCATTCTGCTCTTCCCCCTGCTCATGCTCTCTCTCTTTCTCTAAAGCAAATAAATAAATAAAATCATTAAAAATAAAAAAATTAAAAATGCAAAACATTTAAATAAACAAAAAGAAAATATAAGATACTACATAATCCCATAAACCAGACTTACCACTGCCAACTTTTTTGTTTTGTGTGTCTTTCATATATATGTATGTATCTATATCTGAACTACAAAATCTCTGTACAAATTTGTTGTTAAAAATCTTTAAGATACTGAAAATGTGCTGCCTTACGTTCCACTAAGTTTATCACATGATCACCACTTGTCACCATGATTTCAAGAGATTTCTTTAAATAATGTGCTAATGTACGTATAGTAGTTGCTTAATAAATATAATCTCATATTCATAAACTAGATGGGATTATATGACTTCATATAATTTCGATTGTGTTAAAGGTGCAACATCAATGCAATAGGTTTGGAGAAATGTAAATTCTACTTTTTTTTTTTTTACTTTTTAAAAAAATTAAATTAAATTAGCCAACATATAGTACATCATTAGTTTCAGATGTAGAGTTCAAAAATTCATCCGTTGCATATAACACACAGTGCTCATCACATCACGTGCCCTCCTTAATGCCCGTCACCCAGTTACCCCATCCCCCCACCCACCTCCCCTCCAGCAACTGTCAGTTTGTTTCCTAGAGTTAAGAGTCTCTCATGGTTTGTCTCCCTCTCTGTTTTCTTTCCATTCCATTTTCCCTCCCTCCCTCTATGATCCTCTGTGCTATTTCTGATATTCCACAAGAGTCCAATGCCAGATGGCTTTCCAGGGGAATTCTACCACTTAAAGAAGAACTAATACCTATTCTTCTGAAGCTGTTAAAAAAATAGAAATGGAAGGAAAACTTCCAAACTCATTCTATGAGGTCAGCATCACCTTGATCCCCAAACCAAAGATCTCACCAAAAAGAATTACAGACCAACATCCCTGATGAACATGGTTGCAAAAATTCTCACCAAGATAATAGCTAATAGGATCCAACAGTACATTAAGAGGATGATTCACCAAGACCAAGTGGGAGTCATTCCTGGGATGCAAGGTGGTTCAACATTTGCAAATCAATCAACGTGATACATCACATTAATAAAAGAAAGGACAAGAACCATATGATCCTCTTAATTAATGCAGAATCCTCTTAATTAATGCAGAAATCCTACTATTTAGAAACACTTAACAAAAGATTTCACTCTTTCCACTCATAGTGTTTGTTTTCATAGCATTTATCTCTAAACTGGCTCATATTCATCAGAAATTAACATAGCAGCAAATTGTGTTAGTTTAACTATTTCAAGCTTGAGGTTATGAATATACTCAGCCTTTTTAAAAAATAAGAAAAAGAGCTTCCCCAAGGAAGTTTCTGTCCGTGTCCTATATTGTTTCTTCAAGCACCCTATTCTTCCCTTGTGGTCTTTTGTATGGACAAATATCAATAAAGATTGTCCACATGGGCTGCCTTAACTTCCTTACTAATTCCCCCATAATGCTGGACACTCTGGATTCCTCCCACATTGCTCTACTGACATCGGGCTCCTGTATTTGCTAGGACAGAGGTTTGGCTACTATTAATCAAACTGTTCCTTTTCTATTGAGTTGTATGAGTTCTTTATATATATTGGATATTAACCCCTTATCAGATATATGATTTGCAAGTATTTTCTCCCATTCTGTAGGTGGACTTTTCATTTTGTTTTTGGTTTCCTTTGCTGTACGGAAGCTTTTTTTTTTTTAAAGATTTTATTTATTCATCCAACAGAGAGAGACACAGTGAGAGAGGGAACACAAGCAGGGGGAGAGGGAGAGGGAGAAGCAGGCCTCCCGTGGAGCAGGGAGCCCGAATGCAGGGCTTGATCCCAGGACCCCAGGATCATGACCCAAGCCAAAAGCAGATGGCCAAGAACTGAGCCACCTAGGCGCCCCAGTACAGAGGCTTTTTAGTTTGATGTAGTCCCACTTGTTTATTTTTGCTTTTGTTGCCTTTGCTTTGGTGCCAAATCCAAAAAAATCATTGTGAAGATCAGTGTCAAGGAGCTTAGGCTCTATGTTTTTTTCTAGGAGTTTTATGGCTTCACATCTTACATTCAAGTCTTTAATCCATTTTGAGTTGACTTTTGTGTATGGTGTACATATGTCCATTTTTAGATACATGATTTGCAAATATTTTTCCCACCCTGTGGTTTGTCTTTTCATTTTAAAATGGTGTGTTTTGAAGAGAAAAAGATTTTAATTTTGGCAAAGGCCAATATACCATTTGTTTTTAAAGATTTACTTATTTATTTTAGAGAGAGAGTGAAAGCATAAGCAGGAGGGGCAGAGAGAGACAGAAAATCTCAAGCAGACTATGCTGAGCACAGAGCCCAATGAGGGGCTTGATCTCAGGACCCCAAGATCAATACCTGAGCCAAAACCAAGAGTTGGAGGCTTAACCAATTGTGCCACCCAGGTGCTTCCAATACACCATTTTTAAAAATGCATTATGTTTTTGATGTCATATTTAAAAAAAATCTTTGTCTAACCCATAGTCACAAAAATTCTTGCTGATGTTTTCTTTTAGAAATTTTATAATTTTAGGTTTTACCCTTATATCTATGATACATTTTGAGTTAATTTTTGTGCATGGTGTGAGATAAGGATCTATATTTGTTTATTTGTTTTAATGGATATACAATTATTCTAGCTCCATTTTTCTAAAAAAAAATATTCTTCGGTGAGCCTGGGTGGCTCAGTTTGTTGAAGGTCTGACTCTTGGTTTTGGATCAGGTTGTCACCTCGGGATCATGGGATTGAGCCCCATGTCGGGCTCTGGGTTCACCATGGAGGCTGCTTGAGATTCTCACCCTCTCTTTCTGCCCCTCCCCCAACTCATACCCTCTGCCACTCTCTTTAAAATAAAAATAAATAAATAAAATATTTTAAAAAGAATATTCTTCTGCTATTGAATTGTTTTGGAATCTTTGTCAAAAATTGACAGACTGTAAATGTGTGCATTTATTTCTGGACCTGCTGCACTTTTACATTGCTTTTAATGTCTATCTTTATGCCAACACTACACTATGTTAATTTCTGAAATTTTGTAGTAAGTTTTGAGATCATCAGTATAAACCCTCGAGTTTTGCTCTTCTTTTCAACATTTGTTTGGCTATTCTAGGTGCTTTTCATTTTTATATAAATATTAGGATCAATTTGTCAATTTCTATGTCAACAATGTTTTATAGTTTTAGTGCATAGGTCTTGCCCTTCCAATGACTTTATTCCTAAGAATTTTATTATCTTGTACGCTATGGTGAATAGAAATGTTTTCTTAATTTCATTACTGGATTGCTGTACTGATCCTGCATCTTGTGGCCTCACTTCTCAATTCTAGTTTTTTGTTTTGCTTTGTTTAGTTTTTACTAGATTCCCTAGAGTTCTTGCAGGGTGGGAGGGAAGGAGACTCAGGGTTCTCCCTGGTAGAAAAGTCCCTCCCTATTCCAATGTCTGCCATAACAGCCCTAGTTCTATCTTATTGATATGTTGATATTCAGCTTTAAAATATCATTTGAATACAAATAATCTAGTTTACTGTCATTGTGCAGATGAGGAAACTGATCTCAGAATCACTGAGTAATTTGATACACAGTTTAAAATTAAATGAAATATTACAAAGGCAAAATAAGGTATGACATGGACATACAAAAGAAGTAAGTGAATCAGTAAAATTGCAGCTAGTCTTGTTCTTAATGATACATTTTATTCTCTCATTATAAATATTAATTCACAGTGGATACAACTCTTCGGCTTTATGTAAATTTCATAGAAAAAATATGTAGATTTGTCATTTTTCTAATCTCAAATTGAAGCTGCATTTGAAAAGGTTAAAAGGATGCATAATTACACCGTTATTAAATGTCATATGGACTTATATTGTGCAGGTTAGGCCAAGTGGCTCTGTAACTCGAGTGTTAATTATTTGCAAACCTGCGTATGGGAGGCCCCCAAGGATATTATTACTGAAGTATTGGCCTTTCCTGACTTCACTGCTGTTAGTGTCAGCAAAGCCAGTGAATCTGTCATGTCTTTCCTGTTTATTCATAGAGGGTGTAGTGGTATTTTAGTAATATTCTTGCTTTTCATGGATAATTGTTTCTACTTTTGAATTTATATCTCATGTAACATTTTAATAATCCTTTTCATATGCAGAGCTCACTTAAAATGTATAATAGCCAACTTGTTATTAACTCTTTTTGACAGAGAGAAATTAGTGAGAACTGAATATTAACAAGCAGAGAAAGAAAAGCCACCAGGACTTTCAATTATTAATAGAAGTAGGAGTTATACCCAGAGACTTTTTGACACAAGATACCAGGTAGTGAACAGTCTTATTTTAAAAAATAGCATGGCAAAAATACTCTGAAAAGCCCAAGTAAAATGATGGAAACAAGAAAAGAGAATAATATATATACATATATATTTTTTAAATATTTGAAAACTCTGCACTTAACCGTGGTAGAAAAACTAATCATAACTGTTACACAGTAATTAGAAGCCATTTAGTTTTTGTCATTTACTTAACTATGCTTATATATTGTAGACATTAAGGGTCTTCAGTTGGGTAAGAACGGAACAGAAGAGCTACTTGTTAAAGTATAAGATAAAGGTTGCTGTGTTTAAATCTACCTTTTTTGTTGTTGTTATGATATCAGGAAGGTATCAGGGAGCTGTTGAAAATGAGAAATTGGGTCATTGCTATACTAGAGATACTAGGAGGAGATACTAGAAATTTTAATACAGCATGAATATTTTCACTTAGAAACAGCTTTACGATTGGAGATTTGTGTGTGATAATAGGTACAACTATAACCCTCCATTAGATCTTAAAATGGAAAACTTAGCTCTAAGATCCAAATATATTTTTATAAACATATTGCTCATATAGAGAATCATGAATTACAAACGTAACACATGAGGAATATACACACAACTAACATATTTTATCTTTTTATAACTAACATATTTTAAATTGATTTCAAAAAATAATTTTACCAGTTATTTTAGAACTTAGAAGCATTTTGGTAGCATTTTGGTAGACCAGAGCTCATTTAAAATCTGTCAAGATCATGTGCACTGATGCCTTCTTTTTCTTTTGATCAACTTCCCTACAACAAGAAAAAGTATACAAGATGCTTCCCTTGACTCTAAAGCTATGTTCAAAATTTATTTTATGCCAGTGGTGATCTTCTTATTAATAAGCATTTTTATTATTTATTTATTTATTTATTAAAGATTTTATTTATTTATTTGAGAGAGAGAGTGAGAGTGAGAGAGAGAGCACATGAGGCGGGGAGGGTCAGAGGGAGAAGCAGACTCCCTGCTGAGCAGGGAACCTGATGTGGGACTCGATCCTGGGACTCCGGGATCATGACCTGAGCCGAAGGCAGTTGGCCAACCAACTGAGCCACCCAGGCACCCATTAATAAGCATTTTTAAAAAGTATCTACTATCTTTCAGTGCCTGCCATGGGAGAAGATCACTGCCAAGCATTACACATTCATACTAGGGCCAGCTCTATATCTATATCGTGTATCAGGGAGGTCAGATGTCTGGGACTGGGGCTCAAATCCTGGCTCTGCTCCTTATAAACATGTGAAACTGGGCACTTAATTCAATTTCCCCTAAACTTAGTTTTTCATTAGTTTCACAACACCAACTTTATGGGATTGTTATGAGAATTAACATGGTTGTATATAAACAAAGACATGGCTCCTAATAGGCACTAAATAAATGGTAGATATGTAGTAACAATGTTTTGTTCATCACTATCTCAGGATCAGGGAGTAAAACTTTTGGTGGGAAAAGTGAAGAAATGATGAAAAGCATCTTCTGTTCTATTTCCTGCTTGCCCTCTGTCTTCTGTATTTCTCCACTGCAATAAGTAGTAGTAAGCGGTGAAGGAGGCTCTACAATGTTGAGGAAAGCTGCAGCCCAGCTCCAGACCTACCTCAGTGTTGGTCCAGGATTTCAGTGAAAAAAATAAAGCAATTCATTGAGTTTACTATCCAGGCCAGCTCACTAGGGTTGTCAAGCAGACAAAGATGGAGTCAGGGGGCGCCTGGGTGGCTCAGTTGGTTAAGGGACAGACTCTTGGTTTCAGCTTGGGTCATGATCTCAGGGTTGTGAGATCAAGCCCAGTGTGGGGCTCCGCTCTCAACGGGGAGTCTGCTTCTTTCCCTCTCTCTCTCTACCTCTCCCTCTGCCCTTCCCCCCTGCTCATGCTCTCTTTTTCTAAAATAAATAAACAAATCCTTTTTAAAGGGTGGAGTCTTTACTTAGGATTATAGACTATGCACTGGACTGGAGAGTCTTTTGTGTTATATTTCTTAAGGAGTCTGAGAAAAGCCATCTCTGACAAGATGGGCTACAGGTCAAAAACCCTTAAATTAAACAAACCTTGTACCCATTAAATTAGTAAAGGTAATTTTTAAAAATTCCAAAACCATGTGTGGGTGGGCAATGGGGATGTAGGCTGACTCATACATTGCTGGTGCTACTGTAAGAGTAGACTTTCGGGACAGTAAATTGAATGAGATTTAAGGGGAAAAGAATCATAAAACTAATCATACTGGTCAAGACTTCCTTATTTAAGAAAATGCATTCTTCCATAACTTTGAAGGACTAGAGTTGCTAACCTTCTTGAAGATTGAGCTGTTGACCATCCAAGATGTAGATCCTACATCTCAAGATGTGCAAGAAAGAGTGGACTATCTTTTACTTTCCAGTTTGAACACTCATTGAACAGACTTGGGTCATATGTCTTCCCACCAACAAACCAGTCACTGCCCAGTCACTGCTTTCCTGCTCATACATTCTCCAAAGGAAAGGGGGTGAATGTACGAGACAACAGAGGATAGGAAAATATCCTAGATAAAATAACTGTCACCACATCCAATATTCTAATCATGCCCATTGCTGTGATATTATTCCTGAAAATATATTCCAAGAAGTAAATTGAAATGGTGATGGGGGAGGGTTTGTGCAATTACTGTGCCAACATATCATAGCTATGTCCATTTTAACAGGAAAAGAAAAACAAAACCAAACCTAACCTGGCAATGGCCCAAATGCTCAAATGCTGAGGAATGGTAAAGGTACTTCAGCATATTATAATAATAAGCCATCTTATCCAATTCAATTTATTAAAGATTGAGAATGTATGTACTTTAACAGTTAGTGGGAATATAAGGATGAATAAGGCATGATGATCCCTTCCTCCCCTTAAGTGGTCACTATGTGGTGTTAGTGATAATGGTAATGGGCATTTTTGAGCACTTACTAGTTGATAGGCAGTATGTCAAGTACTGCATTATTACATTCAATCCTCTGAACAATGAGACTTCATCCAAGGCCTTCTAACTCCAAAACTGACATTGTAGTAGGCGTTTAAAACAAAAGTCTGTAGGATCACAGAGAGAATGGTTATTTTTTTACATTGAGTTATAATTTGACATGCAATAAGTTGCACACATTTAAGGTATACAATTTAATAAACATTGAGATGCAACTGTGAAGCCATCTGATCTCTTTTCTGTGACTATAGATTAATATGCATTTCTAGAATTTTATATTTGTTTGACTCAGCCTAATTATATTGAGACTCATCCATATTGTTGCATGTATCAAAAGTTCAGTTCTTTTTTTTTTTGCTGAGTAATATTCCACTGTTTGAATATACCGCGATATGTTTACCCATTCACCTGTTGAAGGACATCTGAGTTGTTCCCAGTTTTAGACTATTACAAATAAGGCTGTTATGAATAGTCATGTACAAGTCTTTGTATAGTCAGTGTTTTCATTTCTCTTGGGTAAATAACTAGGAATGGAAAGGCTGAATCATATGATAAGTATATATTTAACTTTTTTTTAATTAAGATTTTTTATTTTGAGATAATTAAAGATTCAAATGCAGTTGCAAAAAATAATACAGAGAGCCTGTGTGCCCTTTACCCATTTTTTCTCCAATAGTAACATCTTGCATTACTAATAATATCAAAACTGGGATATTGACACTAATAAAGTGAAAATACAGAATATTTCTATCACCACAAGGATTCCTCATGTTCCTCTTCTATAGCCACATCTACTTCCTTCCTATGCCTCCCCACCAAGAACCAAATACTAATTAGTTCTCCATTTCTAAAATTCATTTAAAGAATATTATATAAATGGAATCATTTAGTAGGTAATCTTTAGGGGTTATCTTATTTTTAAGTTTTTTAAAATTTAATTCCAGTATAGTTAACACACAGTGTTACATTAGTTTCAGGTATACAACATAGTGATTCAACAATTCTATACATTACTCAGTGCTCATCATAAGTGTACTCTTAACACCCTTCATTTATTTCACCTACTCTCCTACCCCCACCCCCACCTCTGGTAACCATCAGTTTGTTTTCTATAGTTAAGAGTCTGGGAGCGCCTGGGTGGCTCAGTCGTTAAGGGTCTGCCTTCGGCTCAGGTCATGATCTCAGGGTCCTGGGATCGAGCCCTGCATCGGGCTCCTTGCTTAGCGTGAGGCCTGTTTCTCCCTCTCCCACTCCCCCTGCTTGTGTTCCCTCTCTCACTGTGTCTCTCTCTGTCAAATAAATAAAATCTTTAAAAAAAAAAAAAAGAGTCTGTTTCTTGGTTTTCTTCTCTCTTTTTTTCCTTTGTTCATTTGTTTTGTTTTTTAAATTCAACATGAGTGAAATCATATGGCCTTTGTCTTTCTCTGATTTATTTTGCTTAACACTATAACTTCAGTTCCATCCATGTTGTTACAGATGGCAAGATTTCATTCTTTTTTTATGGCCAAATACTATTTCATTGTATGTATACACCACATCTTTATCCATTCAGCTATCAGATGCATATTTGGGCTGCTTCCATAATTTGGTTATTGTAAATAATGCTGCAATAAACATAGGGGTGCATGTATCCCTTTGAATTAGTGTTTTCTTATTTTTTTTTTTTTTTTTTGGTAAATACCTAGTAGTGGAATTACTGGATTATATTGCAGTTCTCTTAACTTTTTGAGGACCTTCCATACTGTTTTCCACAGTGGCAGCACCAGTTTGCATTCCCACCAACAGTGCAAGAGGGTTCCCTTCTCTCCACATCCTCGCCAACACTTGTTGTTCTTGTGGGGATTAGCTTTTTTCACTCAAATAATTCTCTGGAGATTCACTCAGGGTGTTGTGTGTATCAGTTTGTTCATTCCTTTTATTGCTGAGCAGCATTCCATGGTATGGATTTATCACATTTGTTTAATCATTCACTCACTGAAGTACATTTATGTTGTTTCCAGTTTTTGGCTATTACAAAGAAGCTCCTATAAACATTCACGTGCAGGTATTGATATAAATGTAATTCTTCATTTTTTCCAGAATAAATGCCCAGGAGTGCAATTGCATGGTAATATGGTATTTGCATGTTCAGTTTATTTAAACATGGCCAAACTGCTTTTCAGAGTGGCTATGCCATGTTACCATCCTACTGGAAACATATGAGTGATCCAGTTTATTCATGTTGCCAACATTTGGTATTATCACTATGTTTTATTTTAACCATTCTGATAGATATGTAGTAATATCTCATTGTGGTTTTAATTTGCATTTCTCTAATGGTTAATGGATAAACATCTTTTCATGTGCTTTTCTGCCATCTGTATATCCTCTTCAGTGAAATATCTCCGTGCTTTTTTTCCCATTTTCTAATTGGATTATTTTATTGTTGACATTTGAGAGTTCCTTATGTATTTTAGATAGTGCATTGTTAGATATGTGGCTGACAAATAATTTTTCACATTCATTGCTTGTTACGTTATCTTCTTAATGTGTTCTTAGAGTTTTAATTTTGAGGAAGCTCGGTTCATCAGTTTTCCTTTATGGACTGTGCTTTGGTGACAAGTCTAAGAACTCTTGGCCTGGTCCTAGATGTTGAAGATTTTTTTCTTTTTCTCCCCCCTTAAAAGTGTTATAGCTTTAAATTTAAATTTATGTATGAAATCCACTATGAGTTAACTTATATGTAAAGTATAAAATGTAGGTCAAGGTCTGTTTTTTAACCTATGGGTGTCCATTTCTCCATCACCATTTGTTTAAAGGCTAACTTTCCTACATTGAATTGCATCTGCATTTGCCAAAATTCAGGCATATTTGTGTAGGAATTGCGGGAGGGGGTCTCTTTTCTGTTCCATTAATCAATGTGTCTATTCCTCAATAATACCAATCTCTCTTGATTTTTTTAACTATTCTAGTTTGTCTTCCATAGAAATTTTAGAAGTGGGGGGCGGAGCAAGATGGCAGAGGAGTAGGAGACCTGGATTTCGTCTGGTCTCAGGAATTCAGCTGAATAGGGATCAAACCACTCTGAACACCTACGAACTCAACAAGAGACTGAAGAAGAGAGTAGCAACAACTCTCTGAACAGAGAAGCGACCACTTTCTGGAAGGTAGGACGTGCGGAGAAGTGAATCCGAGGTGATATTCGGGAGGATAGACGGCGGGGGAGGGGGCCTCCGTTAGCCGCTTCTGGCAAGTGATAGAGCCGCGGAGCACAAAATTGGAACGTTTAGAAGCTGGCTCCGCAGAGGGACGTTGCTCCAGTGGCTAAGTGGGGGGTGGAACCTTCGCGGGACAGTGTGGTCTCAGGACCCTGGGGGTCACAGAAACACCGGGGGTGCCTGAGTGCAGCAGAGCTCCCAGGTATTGGAGTGGGGAAGCCAGCTGCAGAGACGGAGCCGAGGCGTGGGCTCTTAGCACCGGGTTGCCATAAACTGTGATCCGCAGGGACCCAACAAGCGGCAGATTCGGGGAGACTCCCCTCCCTCCCCCGGGAGGAGCGGCGCGGGAGTGCACAGCAGGGATCTACTGGGTTTGGAGACTCCACAGGGGGTCGGGTGCCAGAGATAGAAACGCTCGGTCACAGGCTGGGTGAGCACGGAGTGCGGCCGGAGACCGGGGAGATGGGAGTGACTGCTTTTCTCTGGGGGTGCACTGAGGAGCGGGGCCCCGAGTTCTCAGCTCCTTCGAGTGGAGATTGGGAGGCCACCATTTTCACCTTGGTCCTCCAAAGCTGTACCAGAGCTTGCAGGGAACAAAAGCCCCTGAGAGCAAACCCGAGCAGCTTGCTTAGCCCGGACGGACAAGGGGGGGCAATTCTGCCTCTGGCAAAGACATTTGGGAACCACGGCAACAAGCCCCTCCCCCAGAAGATCAGCACAAACAGCCAGCAAGCCAAGACCAAGTTTACCGGTCAAGGAGAATGGGAGAACTCCAGCACTAGGGGAATATTGCACATAGAATTCATGGCTTTTTTTTACCATGATTCATTAGTTTTTCAAAGTTAATTTTTTAAACGGTTTTTTTAATTTTTCTTTTTCCCTTTATCAACCAACATTTTATCAATCCCTTTTTTAAAAAAAAACATTTTTTATTTTTCATTTTTAGAGTCATATTTTATCCCTTCATAGTAGTTACCCTTATTTTTGGCATATATATGTAAGTTGTTCTCTCTTTAAAACTTTGAGATACAGTTTCTTCTAACAGACCAAAATATACCCTAAATCACTAGTGTATGGCTTTGTTCTAGTCTCCTGCCTGATCACATTCTCTCCCTTTTTTTTTCTCCTTTTTTAAAAATATTATTCTTTCTTTTTTCAAACAACTTCTTATCGTATCAATTCCTTTTATAAAATCTTTTATAATTTTCATCTTTACAGTCATCTTCCATCCCTTCATTGTATCAACCCTTATTTTGTACATATATGTCTTTCTCCCTTTAAAATTTTAGGAGGCACTTTTTTCTAACAGACCAAAATACGCCCAAAATCTTGTGTGTGGCACTGATCTATGCACTAGCCTGATCATATTTGATCATATTCTGTTTTTTTTTGTATTGTTCTGTTTTTGTTTTTATCTTTTTGGTTTTTTTCCTCTTTCTTTTTTTTTTCTTTCCCTTTCTTTTCCCCTGGTTTCAGGTCTTTTCTGATTTCTATAGAGTATATTTTCTGGGGACGTTTTTAACCTCTTAGCATTTTGTTCTCTCATTCATCTATTCTCTTCTGGACAAAATGACAAGATGAAAAAAATCACCTCAGCAAAAAGAACAAGAGGTAGTACCATCAGCCAGGGATCTACTCAATACGGACATTAGTGCGATGTCGGACCTAGAGTTCAGAATCATGACTTTAAAGATACTAGCTGGGTTTGAAAAAAGCGTGGAAGTTATTAGAGAAACCCTTTCTGGAGAAATAAAAGAACTAAAATCTAACCAAGTTGAAATCAAAAAGGCTATTAATGAGGTGCAATAAAAAATGGGGGCACTGACTGCTAGGATAAATGAGGCAGAAGAGAGAATCAGCGATATAGAAGACCAAATGATGGAAAATAAAGAGGCTGAGAAAAAGAGAAACAACTACAGGATCACGAGGGCAGAATTCGAGAGATAAGCAATACGATAAGATGAAACAACATTAGAATAATTGGGATCCAGAAGAAGAAGAAAGAAAGAGAGGGGCAGAAGTTATATTGGAGCAAATAATAGCAGAGAACTTCCCTAATGTGGGGAAGGAAACAGGCATCAAAATCCAGGAGGCACAGAGAACCCCTCTCAAAATCAATAAAAATAGGTCAACACCCCGACATCTAATAGTAAAACTTATGAGTCTCAGAGACAAAGAGAAAATCCTGAAAGCAGCTCGGGAGAAGAGATATGTAACCTACAATGGTAGAAATATTAGATTGGCAACAGACCTATCCACAGAGACCTGGCAGGCCAGAAAGGACTGGCATGATATCTTCAGAGCACTAAATGAGAAAAATATGCAGCCAAGAATACTATATCCAGCTAGGCTCTCATTGAAAATTGAAGGAGAGATAAAAAGCTTCCAGAACAAACAAAAACTAAAGGAATTTGCAAACACGAAACCAGCCCTCCAAGAAATATTGAAAGGGGTCCTCTAAGCAAAGAGAGAGTCTAAAAGCAGCATAGATCAGAAAGGAACACAGACAATATACAGTAACAGTCACCTTACAGGCAATACAATGGCACTAAATTCATACCTTTCAATAGTTACCCTGAATGTAAATGGGCTCAATGCCCCAATCAAAAGACACAGGCTATCAGATTGGATTAAAAAACAAGACCCATCAATATGCTGTCTGCAAGAGACTCATTTTAGACCCAAAGACACCCCCAGATTGAAAGTGAGGGGGTGGAAAACCATTTACCATGCTAATGGACACCAAAAGAAAGCTGGGGTGGCAATCCTTATATCAGACAAATTAGATTTTAAAACAAAGACTGTAATAAGAGATGAGGAAGGACACTATATCCTACTTAAAGGGTCTATCCAACAAGAAGATCTAACAATTGTAAATATCTATGCCCCTAACACGGGAGCAGCCAATTATATAAGGCAATTAATAACAAAAGCGAAGAAACACATTGACAACAATACAATAATAGTGGGGGACTTTAACATCCCCCTGACTGAAACGGACAGATCATCTAAGCAAAAGATCAACAAGGAAATAAAGACTTTAAATGAAACACTGGACCAAATGGACTTCACAGATATATTCAGAACATTCCATCCCAAGCAACGGAATACACATTTTTCTCTAGTACCCATGGAACATTCTCCAGAATCGATCACATCCTAGGTCACAAATCAGGTCTCAACCGGTACCAAAAGATTGGGATTATTCCCTGCATATTTTCAGACCACAGTGCTTTGAAACTAGAACTCAATCACAAGAGGAAAGTCGGAAAGAACTCAAATACATGGAGGCTAAAGAGCATCCTACTAAAGAATGAATGCATCACCCAGGAAATTAAAGAATTTAAAAAATTCATGGAAACCAATGAAAATGAAAACACAACTGTTCAAAATCTTTGGGATACAGCAAAGGCAGTCCTGAGAGGAAAGTATATAGCAATACAAGCCTTTCTCAAGAAACAAGAAAGGTCTCAAATACACAACCTAACCCTACACCTAAAGGAGCTGGAGAAAGAACAGCAAATAAAGCCTAAACCCAGCAGGAGAAGAGAAATAATAAAGATCAGAGCAAAAAATCAATGAAATAGAAACCAAAAGAACAGTAGAACAGATCGACAAAACTAGGAGCTGGTTCTTTGAAAGAATTAACAAGATTGATAAACCCCTGCCCCGACTTATCAAAAAGAAAAGAGAAATGACCCAAATCAACAAAATCATGAATGAAAGAGGAGAGATCACAACCAACACCAAAGAAATACAAACAATTATAAGAACATATTATGAGCAACTCTATGCCAGCAAATTAGATAACCTGGAAGAAATGGGTGCATTCCTAGAGATGTATCAACTACCAAAACTGAACCAGGAAGAAATAGAAAACCTGAACAGACCTATAACCACTAAGGAAATTGAAGCAGTCATCAAAAATCTCCCAACAAACAAAAGCCCAGGGCCAGATGGCTTCCCAGGGGAATTCTATCAGACATTTCAAGAAGAATTAATACCTATTCTCCTGAAACTGTTCCAAAAAATAGAAATGGAAGGAAAACTTCCAAACTCATTTTATGAGGCCACCATTACCTTGATCCCAAAACCAGACAAAGACCCCATCAAAAAGGAGAATTACAGACCAATATCCTTGATGAACATGGATGCAAAAATTCTCACCAAAATACTAGCCAATAGGATCCAACAGTACATTAAAAGGATTATTCACCATGACCAAGTGGGATTTATCCCTGGGCTGCAAGGCTGGTTCAACATCCGCAAATCAATCAACGTGATACAATACATTAACAAAAGAAAGAACGAGAATCATATGATCCTCTCCATAGATGCAGAAAAAGCATTTGACAAAGTACAGCATCCTTTCTTGATCAAAACTCTTCAGAGTATAGGGATAGAGGATACATACTTCAACATCATAAAAGCCATCTATGAAAAACCTACAGCAAATATTCTCAATGGGGAAAAGCTGAGAGCTTCTCCCCTAACGTCAGGAACGGGGCAGGGATGTCCACTATCACCACTGCTATTCAACATAGTATTAGAAGTCCTAGCCACAGCAATCAGACAACAAAAAGAAATCAAAGGCATCCAAATCGGCAAAGAGGTAGTCAAACTCTCACTCTTTGCAGATGATATGATACTGTATGTGGAAAACCCAAAAGACTCCACCCCAAAACTGCTAGAACTCATACAGGAATTCAGTCAAGTAGAAGGATATAAGATCAATGCACAGAAATCAGTGGCATTCCTATACACCAACAACAAGACAGAAGAGAGAGAAATCAAGGAGTTGATCCCATTTACAATTGCACCCAAAACCATAAGATACCTAGGAATAAATTTAACCAAAGAGGCAAAGGATCTGTACTCAGAAAACTATAAAATACTCATGAAAGAAATTGAAGAAGACACAAAGAAATGGAAAAACGTTCCATGCTCATGGATTGGAAGAACAAACATTGTGAAGATGTCAATGCTACCTAGAGCAATCTACACATTCAATGCAATCCCCATCAAAATACCATCCATTTTTTCAAAGAAATGGAACAAATAATCCTAAAATTTGTATGGAACCAGAAGAGACCCCGAATAGCCAGAGGAATATTGAAAAAGAAAAGCAAAGCTGGCGGCATCCCAATTCCGGACTTCCAGCTCTATTACAAAGCTGTCATCATCAAGACAGTATGGTACTGGCACAAAAACAGACACATAGATCAATGGAACAGAATCGAGAGCCCAGAAATGGACCCTCAACTCTACGGTCAACTCATTTTGACAAAGCAGGAAAGAATGTCCAATGGAAAAAAGACAGTCTCTTCAACAAATGGTGTTGGGAAAATTGGACAGCCACATGCAGAAGAATGAAACTGGACCATTTCCTTACAGCACACACAGAAATAGACTCCAAATGGTTGAAAGACCTAAACGTGAGACAGGAGTCCATCCAAATCCTAAAGGAGAACACAGGCAGCAACCTCTTCGACCTCGGCCGCAGCAACTTCTTCCTAGAAACATTGCCAAAGGCAAGGGAAGCAAGGGCAAAAATGAACTCTTGGGATTTCATCAAGATAAAAAGCTTTTGCACAGCAAAAGAAACGGTCCACAAAACCAAAAGACAACCGACAGAATGGGAGAAAATATTTGCAAATGACATATCAGATGAAGGGCTAGTATCCAAAATCTATAAAGCACTTATCAAACTCAACACCCAAAGAACAAATAATCCCATCAAGAAATGGGCAGAAGACATGAACAGACATTTTTCCAAAGAAGACATCCGAATGGCCAACAGACACATGAAAAAGTGTTCAACATCGCTCGGCATCAGGGAAATCCAAACCAAAACATCAATGAGATACCACCTCACATCCGTCAGAATGGCTAAAATTAACAAGTCAGGAAATGACAGATGTTGGCGGGGATGCGGAGAAAGGGGAACCCTCCTACATTGTTGGTGGGAATGCAAGCTGGTGCAACCACTCTGGAAAACAGTATGGAGGTTCCTCAAACAGTTGAAAATAGAGCTACCATACGATCCAGCAATTGCACTACTGGGTATTTACCCCAAAGATACAAATGTAGGGATCCGAAGGGGTATGTGCACCCCGATGTTTATAGCAGCAATGTCCACAATAGCCAAACTGTGGAAAGAGCCAACATGTCCATCGACAGATGAATGGATAAAGAAGAGGTGGTATATATACACGATGGAATATTATGCAGCCATCAAAAGGAATGAGATCTTGCCATTTGCAACGACGTGGATGGAACTGGAGGGTGTTATGCTGAGTGAAATAAGTCAATCAGAGAAAGACATGTATCATATGACCTCACTGATATGAGAAATTCTTAATCTCAGGAAACAAACTTGAGGGTTGCTGGAGTGGCAGGGGGTGGGAGGGATGGGGTGGCTGGGTGATAGACATTGGGGAGGGTATGTGCTATGGTGAGCGCTGTGAATTGTGCAAGACTGTTGAATCACAGATCTGTACTTCTGAAACAAATAATGCAACATATGTTAAGAAAAAAGAAAAAGAAGAAGATAGCAGGAGGGGAAGAATGAAGGGGAGTAAGTCGGAGGGGGAGATGAACCATGAGAGACGATGGACTCTGAAAAACAAACTGAGGGTTCTAGAGGGGAGGAGGGTGGGGGGATGGGTTAGCCTGGTGATGGGTATTAAAGAGGGCAAATTCTGCGTGGAGCACTGGGTGTTATGCACAAACAATGAATCATGGAACACTACATCAAGAACTAATGATGTAATGTATGGTGATTAACATAACAATAAAAAATTTAAAAAAAGAAATTTTAGAAGAATCTTCTCTATATCTACAAAAATTCTTGTTGAGGTTTTGGTGGGAATTGTGTTAAATCAGAATATTAATTTGGGAAGAATTAACTACGTTCTTTCTTCCAATCCATAAACATGGTATGACTCTCTACTGAGATCCTTGATTTTTTTATTCAAGTACAATTAACATACATGTTATATTAATTTCAGGTATACAATATAACAATTCAAGAATTCTATTCATTGCTCAACATGACAAGATTACTCTTACTCCCCTTCACCTATTTCACCCATCCCCCCACCTACCTCCCCTCTGGCAACTACTAATTTGTTCTCTACATTTAAGAGTCTGTGTTTTTTGTTTTTCTCTTTTTTCTTTGTTCATTTGTTTCTTAAATTTTACACAT
Source organism: Zalophus californianus (assembly GCF_009762305.2). Lineage (NCBI taxonomy): Eukaryota > Metazoa > Chordata > Mammalia > Carnivora > Otariidae > Zalophus > Zalophus californianus. Next base: position 97,404,270 of record NC_045600.1, read on the forward strand.
GAGTGAAACCATATGATATTTATCTTCCTCTGACTGACTTATTTCACTTAGCATTAGACCCTCTAGAACCATCCATGTTGTTGCAAATAGCAAGATTTAATTCTCTTTTATGGCTGTGTAATATTCCACTGTCTATATATACATCTTTTTGTAACTAAATTTGTTTATTTATATCATTATTTTTTCCCCTAGGATTTTTTGTATTTGATTTTAGTTGACACATTATATTACATTAGTTTCAGGTGTACAGCTTAGTGATTGGCAAGTTTATACAGTATACTATGTTCGTCACAAGTGTAGCTACCATCTGTTCTGTTACATTACTATTACAATATCATTTACTGTATTCCTTCTGTTGTACCTTTTATTCCCATTACTTGTTCATTCCATAACTTGGAAGTCTATATCTCCCCTTCCCCCATTTTGCCCAAGCCCCCCACTTCTCTCCCCTCTGGCAGCCATCAGTTTATTCTGTTTTTATAGGTTTGATTCTGCTTGCTTTATAAGAGATATGGGAGTTTAGTAGATGACAAAGGGGGGCATTAGTGGGAAAAAGCCAGATTCTTCAAATAAGTCATGCTTATACAACTTATATCCAAATAAATTCTTCCCAAAGCAAAATTTGATAACAAAAATGACTCCATAAGTTACTAGAAGAAAACTTAGATTACTATATACAATCTTAGAGTAGGGATAAATGACGTAAAACCAGGATTACATTAAGGAAAATAATAAGTAAATTTGACTACATAAAAATTAATAACATTGCCAACGAAAGCCATATATATTAAAGTTAAAAACAACATATTGGCAAGAACATTTGAATATTAATTATGAAGTGCCACTTAAAAATCCACAATGGGTATTTACAACTCAGTTGGAAAAGATAAACACCACTAATAGGAATGTGGGAAATGAAATGAGAAGTCATTTCACAACAAAATGTGCTAAGAATAAAAACAAATGGGGTGCCTGGGCGGCTCAGTCATTAAGTGTCTGCCTTCAGCTCAGGTCATGATCCCAGGGTCCTGGGATCGAGTCCCACATCGGGCTTCCTGCTCAGCAGGAAGCCTGCTTCTCCCTCTCCCACTCCCCCTGCTTGTGTTCCCTCTCTCGCTGTCTCTCTATCAAATAAATAAATAAAATCTTAAAAAAAAAAAAAAGAATAAAAACAAATGCTCATCCAGTGCATACTTGAAAAGTTGCAAGTAAAGGGGCGCCTGGGTGGCTCAACCGGTTAAGCAGCCGCCCTTGGCTCAGGTCATGATCCGAGGGTCTTGCGATCGAGTCCCACATCAGGCTCCCTGCTCAGTGGGGAGCCTGCTTCTCTCTCTCCCTCTGCCTGCCTCTCTGCCCGCTTGTTCTCTCTCTATGTCAAATAAATAAATAAAATCTTTAAAAAAAAAAGTTGCAAGTAAAAATAAAAGCAATGGTGTACTACTTTTTACCTATAAGTAGTATAATTTTACCTATAATTTAACAAAGATCAAAACATTTGTTTAATATTACTCATGGGCACAATGTAGAGGTACAATGCTTTCAAAACCTGAGGATGCAAATTTAAATTAGTTGTAACTGCTATAGCAAAATTTAGCTACATAAATAATTTGTCAGATTTATTGAGGTATCATTTACATGTAGTAAAATATATTCTTTTAAAATGTATAATTTGATGAGTTTGACAAACACATACAGTTATATAAACATCACTACAATCAAATTTTTCATGTATGAATTATATTTTGTTCCATTAATCTTTCTAGTCATATATGATATTACTTTAAGTGTTGATAATATTCACAATCTTGCCTTAAGAAGTAACTGTGCATCTGTCCTCTATCTACATCTTATCATAAGAAAGATAATAAATAATTGTTTGACTTAGTATTTTAATAAACCCAATGAAACTACATTATTTAATACCTATTACTGTTATATTTAAATTAAAGCAAAATAATAACAAGTTTAAAAGCAAAATGTAATAATTTAAGACACTAGGAAAATTTTAATGTTTTAACATCAGTGAACAAACTTACAGTACTATATTTAGTTACCCTATTTAAGACCTCCAACATAATAAAATCTTTTTGTAGTTTTATGGTCTCCTCCAAGGAATGATTGGTAATTATGTTTAGTGCAGCAAACAGTGAGTTTCTGATTGCACTGCAGCTCTAGTTCATTAAGACTGAGCTAGAATGAGCTTGCACATTTTGAATTAGACTGCAGAAGGGTGCAAGTAGTCAATAAACCTTGGCACCATTTCCAGATTGGCATGTGAAAACCCAAAAGGCATCCTTTGTCCATAGTCATTTCTTCAAATACTGGAGAATTAATAATGCTTCTGTTCAAAATGAATGTGTTAAAATTGGAAGACTGAAGAAAAAATCTTTTTAAATAACAGGGTCAGTAAACATGAATCACCATTTGTATACAGATCCCGCAGATTATAAGAGTAGACTGAGTTTTCCAAGGCCTCCCCAGCTTGGGTATAAATGGGGTCATGGTCACAACAACAGTCTCAAGTCCTCATCTTTTCTGTGTCATAGTATTTTAGATGAATTCTAGGTATAAAACATATAGCTAGATTGTATTTTGAAATCCTATTTGACAATCTTGACCAGTTCAATCCATCTCATTTATCATGACCACTCATATATTTGGATTCATTCCTACCATATTTTATTGTCTACTTTCTAGGCTTTTTATTTGTTGCCCCTCATCTTTACTTGCTTGCTTGCTTATGTATGTATGTATGTATGTATGTATGTATGTGTGTGTGTATGTATGTATGTACGTATTCATTCATTCATTCATTCATTCGATTGAGTTTTCATTTTCTTTTTTTTTCCCCAGTGTAAAAAGGTGTTTTTATTAAAGCATGGGGACAAGACCCATGGGCAGAAAAAGTTTGGATTGAGTTTTCTTTACTCACCTTTTCTCCCTTTACTGATTTGGGAGTTACTGATTGTACTTGACTGAAAATCTGAAATTAGTCAATATCTCTTTCTTCTTAAAATGTGATTCTTCATTTTCTTTTTTATATCATCATCTATTAATTTGATTTATCCACATTGTTTTGCTCATGTTATTCTTACAATCCATATCTCACTCTGGGTTAAATTTCCTAAAGTATATATTTTTATCTTTCTTCAGGGGTCTGAGTGCAATAAATTTATCCTTTGCTTGTTTAGAAGGGATTTTATTTTTCCTTACTCTTGAAGACAATTCACTGGGCATAGGTTTATAGAGTTGGAGTCATTTTCCTTCAATATTTTGAAATTATTATTTTTTCATCTTATGACTGTCAACATAATAAGTCTATAGTCAGTCAGTTGAATTTTCTTTCCATTATAAATACACTGTCTTTTCTTCTTTGGTGTCTTAAATTTTCTTTCTGTCTTTGGTATTCTGTACTTTGGTGATAATGTGTCTACTTCTGCATTTCATTTGATTTATCCAGCAGGGGACTTGGTATATATTCAGTCTGAAGATTCATGTCCTTTCTTTAATTCTAGAAAATGTGCAGCCATTTTCTCTACAAACATAGATGCTCCTCTATTTTTTTCCTAGTAGAATTGTTTTGAGATATATGTTAGACCTGCTAATTATACCCTTTATATCTTATAACCTCTCTTTCGTGTTTTCCATATCTCTAATGTGCATTCTGTGTAATATTCAGTGATCTATCTTCCAGGGCACTAATTCTCTTTTTCACTATTTAAACATTTACTGAGTTTTAAATTTCACTGCCTATAATGACTATATTCATTTATAAAAATATGCTTCGTTCTTTTTAAATTTGCCTCTTTTTTCTCACAGTGATTTACTTATCATTGTGATTGCTATTACTTCTTTCATCTATGACCATTTTAACACATTTTTTTGTAGACTGAGATTATTCTGTCACCTCAAGTTCTTAGCCTGTCAGTTCTCCAGTTTGTTATGTCTGGTGACTCTTCCTCATGCTATATCACCTCATGTTGTTTATAAATTTTTATTTCCAGCTTAACTTAAATGGGGATTTGCTTTATATGTGTGAATTAATGCATCTTGTGGGTGTAGAAAATCCCCATGAAACCCTCCAATTTTGTAGGGTTTTTTTTCCTGCTGTGTTCCCTCAAATTTTTTCAATAGTCATGGATAATTTTTAAATTAATGAATTAGAGCATGGGATAATATAAATTCAGACACTGTACACCACACACAGTACTGTTGGAGTGGTCTCATGGTTAATTTTCTTAGAGGAGACCCCCAGCTCTGCTCCTCTGACCTTCCCCAAATCAGGCAGATGACCAGATACCTTGTATTTTCCAAAAACTTCATGGGTGAAGTTCATTTAGTCTCCTTTTCATAGAAATAGCATCCTTGGGGAGACCCTAGCTTTATTCAGGGGCTCAGTTCCAGTTCCTTATTTAGGTTCAAGGTTCTATCCCAAAGTTAGCCAAATCTCTATAAAGACATTAAAACTCCCATCCCTAGCTATTAGACCTGATCAGGACTTCCCCTTCTGGTGATGGTGGATAGGTAATTTAGACCAATACTCCTATTGGAGAAAACTAAAAAAGGTTAGAATAGAACAACCATATTCTTAAAAGCATCAAAAAGTGTAAATCATATGAAGGAAATAAATACTGGAGCTAAATCCAGAGTAGAGAAAAACAATTCAGGGTTTGCTTTTGCTCAGGGGGTGTTTGCTGACTCAGAACAAGTAGCTGAGAGGACACAGAGTTGTATAGCCCAAATTGGTCTTCAAGGAAATAATTGATGCCTCAGCTGCTAAGAATGCTGTCAGCAAAGAGCCTTCAGTTATTGCCCTGTTCAGGAATTCTCTCAGCTGTAGGGAGCCACCTGACCAAGATCATGCCATTCCTAGAATGGCCCACATCCAATAATCGATAAGGAGGTATAAAAGTTTGGCCATTTTGTTCCTACTTAGGACAACACTAATGGGTCATTTCAAGTCACCTGTTACTGGGTCTGTATCATAGCCTGACTTTTCCTTCTACACAATTTCTGCTTCCTTTACCACCTTTTCACAGTTGTTGATCTCAACAAGACCCCCAAATAAACACCTTAAACACTAAACTCCATCTAGCTCTTCAAAATTATCAAAAACTTTTTGTTGCAGGTTGGGTTTTCTGTGAAGTAGAGCTTTTCATAGTTTTCAAAAGTTAGTGTAGAAAACTTAGAGTCTAGGGCTTAACTAAAGGTCATCTGTGGCCCAGAAAATCTCAAGTCCTAAGATTGGAATATAGTTATTTGAGATGACTGGAGCATTCATTCAAACACTTGACAGCAGCAACACAATCCACTTTGGAGAACTCCTACAAATCAATAAGGAAAAAGAACAATAACCCAGTAGAAAAATGGACAAAGACTTGGATAGGTTTTTAACTCAGTAATCTTCAGGAAAATGCAAACTAAAACTGCAATAGATGCCTTGATCACCTACTAGAATGGCTAAAATTTAAGACTGATATAACCAAGAGTTGTCAAGAATGTGGAAGAACAGAAACTGTCATGTACTTCTAAGTGGAGTATAATTGGTACAACCACTTCAGAAAATAGTTTGGTATTATTCACTAAATTTTAAGATAGGCATACCTCCTGATCCAACAGTTTTACTGCTACATGTGTTCATATTCTATAGAATTGCCTGTGTGTATGAAGAGACACATGCAAGGGTGTTCTTTGCAGCCAATGAACTGCTATACATAGTATTATTATTTATAGTAGCAAAAAACTGGAAAATATTAAAATATTCATCACCAAAAACTGTAGAAATTGTGTCCCTTAGTTATAGAAAAACGCTTTTATTACACAATGAAATAATAACAGTAATGAAAAGACACAAACTATGAATACAATTCAGATGCAGAAACATGGATAAGCTAACATAATGTTGAATAAAGGAAGCCAGACACAAAATAATACATTTTATATGATTCAATGCATATGAAGTACAAAACCAGGTAAAAGTAAATTATACTGCTTAGACATGCATGTTTTATGTGGTCAAGTATAAAGAAAAACAAGGACATGATTACCATAGTATAGTACAGAAGGCCCTAAAGATTACACACACACACACACACACACACACACAGACACGTAGAATTAATGAATGAATTCAGCAAAGTTTTAGGATATAAAATCAATGCCCAACAAAAATCAGTTGCATTTCTATATGCTAACTGAAAAAATAAAAAATGAATTAAGAATAAATGACAGTTGTTGGTGAGGATGTGGAGAAAAAGGAACTCTTGTGCACTGTTGGTGCAAATGCAAACTGGTATAGCCACTGTGGCACTGTGGAGGGTCCTCAAAAATTTAAAAATAGAATTATCATATGATCTAGTAATTCCACCAGTGGGTATTTACCCAAAGAATACACACACACTAATTTTATTTATTTCTTTATTTTTTAAGTAGGCTCCACATCCAGTGTGGAGCTCAACATAGGGTTTGAATTCAAGACCCTGAGATCAAGACCTGAGCCTAGATGAAGAGTTGGACACAACCAACTAAGCTACCCAGGCACCCCCCTAAAACACTAATTTTAAAAGATATATGCACTCTTATGTTTAATGCAGCATTATTTACAATAGCCAAATTATGGAAGCAACCCAGGTGTCCATCCCCAGATGAATGATAAAGAAGATGTGCTATATCTATACACAATGGAATATTACTCAGCATAAAAAAGAAAATCTTGCCATTTGCAATAACATGGATGGATCTAGAGGCTATAATGCTAAGTGAAATAAGTCAGAGAAAGACAAATACCACATGATTTCACTCATACATGGAACTTAAGAAACAAAACAAATGAATAAAGAAAAAAAAGGAGATAAACAAAAAAGCAAACACTTAAATATAGAAAACAAATTGATGATTACCAGAGGGGAGGTGGGTGGGGGATGAAGGAAATAGTGGGGATTAAGGAGATTAAGAGTACACTCATTGTGATGGGCACTGAGTAATGTATAGAATTGTTGAATCACTATATTGTACACCTGATACTAATATAACAAAAATAAATTAAAAAAATAGAACTACCATATGATCCAGCAATTCCATGTCTGAGTATATACCCGAAGTAATTAAAAGCAAGATTTTGAAGAGATACCTGTGCACTCAAGTTCATAACAGCATTATTCACAATAGTCAAAAGGTGGAAGCAACACAAGTGCTCATCAATGGATGAATGGATAAGCAAAATAAGGTATATACATACAATGTAACATTATTTACCTTTTAAAAAGAATGCAACTCTGACACATGGTACAACAACGATGAACCTTGAGGACATTATGCTAAGTGAAATAAGCTAGTTACAAATAGATAACTACACAATTCTACCTATATGAGGTACTTAGAATAGTCAAAATTAAGAGACATAAAATGGAATTGTAGTTGCCAGGGGCTGGAGGGAAGGGAGATTATGGAGTTAATGTTTAATGGGTATAGTTTCAATTTTGCAAGATGAAAAGAGTTCTGGAGATGAATAGTGGTGATGGTTACACAACAATAATAATGTACTTAATATTACTGAACTTTACACTGAAAGATAACTAAGATGGTAAATTTTATGTTTTGTGTATTTTACCACAATAGAAAATTGAAAATAATTCATTGGTCATGGTTTATGGGTTATTTTGTACTCACAGTTCTATTGATCTGTATGTCTGTCCTTATGCCAGTAGCACATTGTTGTGATTATGTAGCTTTGTAGTAAGTTTTGAAATCAGAAAGTGTGAGTCCTCCGACTTTGTTCTTCTTTTTCAAGATTGTTTTGTCTATTTGGGGCCCTTACAATTCCATACGAATTTGAAGATTGGCTTTTCCAATTCTGCAATTAAAAAAAAAAAGGCCGTTAGAGATTTGCTAGGGATTGCAGTGAATCTGTAGAGCATCTCAGGCAGTGTTGCCATCTTAACAATATTATGCCTTTCAATCCATAAACACAGGGTGTCATTCCAATTATATAGGATCTCTGTATTAGTTTCTGTTCTCCAGATAGATAACAAATAGGTTAGGAGAGAGAGGAGGGAAAAGAGAGAGAGAGGTAGATTTACTATAAGGAATTGGCTCATGCAATTATGGAGGCTGAGAAGTTCAAGATCTGCACTTGGCAATATGGAGACCTAAGGAAGCTGGTGGTATTGTTCCAATTTGAGTCTGAACAACTGAAAACCAGGAGAGCCAATGGTGTAAATTCCCTTCTGAGTCCAAGTCTGAGGGAAGGAGAATATCAGTGTACCAGTTCTGAGACAGGCAGAAAGGAAGATTTCTTTTTTACTGAGACTTTTCTTCAACTCAGGACTTCAGTGGATTGGATGAAGCCCACCCACATTGGGAATGCCAATTTGCTTTACTCGATCTACCTATCAAATGTTAATCTTGTCTAGAAACATCCTCAAAGACATACCAGAAATAATGTTTAACCAGATAATCTAGGCACCATGGCCCAGGCAAGATGACAAATAAAATTAATCATCACAACTGGTTCTTACCTGCAGCCAAAGTTGAGAACCATTGCTCTAGATACTAGAAAGAATGAAATCTAAAGCCTGGAACTGTCTCCAAGGAGTTAACAGTCGTCTTAATGGTCAGGTGCTCCTCATAATAAGTAGAAATACAAGTTAAGAGAATGGCTAAATAGGTTGGTTTGGGATGCAGAAATTTGAGGAAATGATATCCTAACAAAAGTTTGCTTTATGTACATCTAGAAACATACTCACTTTTTTCCATTATCTCCATACAAGAGAAGCAGAACCTAAACATGTAAACAGGGATTTTGATCTCTTTTAAGCAATGAACTACTAATGCAGGTTTATTGCATTGAACAAGAAAAATGACTTTAATTTTCCAGCATAATTTGAAAACTTGCCATTCAATTACTAAATATTTTAAAACTTTTCAGTATGTTCCCTCTTGTGTTCTTATAAACCTTTTATGAGTTGGGGAAAATTAGTGTCACATTCATGAATAAGTAAGCACAAAGGCTGCATTGGTGCAAATTCAATGATCACCACTATTTTTTTTTTTTTTTTTTGTCATTTGGCAGCAAGAATAGACTTAACATCTAAACATAATCAGCACTGTTTGTGATGTTTTAGTCTACAGCTCCAAATTCTAAAATACAGAATTTGAATCTGTTTATCCTCTGGTAGCATATTTAGGAATAAAAGACAAACTTTTGAGTGTGAATCCTGTTTCCTCTTGGTCAAATATGGACCCTTCCTCCACTTAGCAAAGTGTCTTTGTCACAGTAATTGGTAAAAAGTGCATGAAGAAATTAGAAAGGCCAATGATGCATTCTTATCTTGATCAAAAGCTGATTTCTGACTTCTTTCTGGTTATAATCAAGCTAAACTCAGAGCTAACCACCTCTGGGGGAACAGAAAACAACCTCAAAACAGATTTAAACCACCTGAATTCTGAACTCTATTTTCATATTCTGTGTGTTGTAGCTAACTTTGGGAATGTTATCAAAAAGTTCTCTTTTATTCATTGATACAAAAGGAAATGATAATTTGTATCTCATAGGGTTGTCATAAATATTAAATGACATAACCTATTTAAAAACGATAGCGCAGCTTTAGAGATGTACTCAGTAGCTGTTTATTCCCTCCATCCCTCCCTTATAGTTTTCTACCACCTTTCCTCTTCCCTGGGTAGAATGCACCTGGTCTTCACTTATTGTCTGTCTAAACCTATACTTTGGGTAACACCATGTAATAATCTGAGGCTGAGGTTGATCCAAAATGGACAGAAGAAAATAATCTTTGCCAGATCCCAATATTTGATGGAAATGAAGCGGAGAAGTACAGTGAGCCCAGATAAATTGGAAACTCTTGAGAATCACAGAATTGTGAGCACACTAAGATGGCTGTTGTTTGAATTGGATTGCTGGTGTATTATATCAGCCTTAGAAGTACTGGAAGAAAAGGGAAAGAGATTTCCTTGATAAATAATTGAAGCTAATTTTCAAATACTTAAGAGGCTGTATGACCCCATCAGTGAATTCCTATCCATCCAACTTCCCACCCCCTGTAGCTGGATGAGCTCACTCTCATGAACTACATGAGGATGTTCAAATTTGACTATTAGAACTGCTCCATATAAAATTCTACTGCCATCAGATTTTACTTTTTTTATTTTAATTCAATTAATTAACATATATTATTGGTTTCAGAGGTACAGGTCTGTGATTCATCAGTCTTATATAATACCCAGTGCTCATATAATGCCCTCCTTAATGTCCATCACCCAGTTACTCCATCCTTCCACCTCTCTCCCCTCCAGCAACCCTCAGTTTGTTTCCTGTGTTTAAGAGTTTCTTATGGTTTGTCTCCCTCTCTGGTTTCATCTTTTACTTTTTTCCTCTCTTCCCCTCTGATTTTAGCCTATGCTTTGCACATTGTTACTTGGTATTATCACCTTAAAAAATCAGAAAAACAAAAATCTGCACAATGATTCAATATTTAAGATTTGACCTCACTAACTCACAAAAATTCCACTAAAATTATAGGAGAGGGGTACAATGACAGTAAAAATGCATGCTTTTTCCTCATCAAAGCCCTATCCTACCTCTCCAAAGGTAACTACTATACTGACTTTTAAAAATTATGGTAAGGTACCCATAACAAAATTTACCATATTTACCAATTTAAGTGTACAGTTCAGTGTTATTAAGCACATTCATATTATGTAACCAATCTCCAGAATCTTTCATCTGGTAAAACTGAAATTCTATACCCATTAAACATTAGCTCCTCCATTCCCTCTCCGTTGTCCTTGGCAACCACCTTTCTATTTTTCTCTCTCTATGATTTTGATTATTCTATGAACATCACATAAGTAGAATCATATAGTATTTGTATTTTTGTAACTACCATATTTCACTTAGCATAATGTCCTTAAGGTTCATCCATGTGTTAGCATGTGTCAGAGTTTCATTCCTTTTTAAGGGCAAATAATACTACATTGTATGTACATACCATATTTTGCTTATCCATTCATCAATTGTTGGACACTTGGGTGGTCTCCACCTTTTGACTACTGTAAATAATGCTGCTATGAACTTGGGTGTACAGATCTCTCTTCAAAACCTTGCTTTTAATTGTTTGGGGTATATGTCTAGGTGTGGAATTGCTGGATCATGTGGTAATTCTATTAATTTTTTAAGGAAGCATCAAACTTTTTTCCACAGTGGCTGCACCATTTTATCTTCCCTCTAACAATGTGCAAGGATTCCAATTTCTCCATATCCTTCCCAACGATTGTTATTTTCTGTTTATTTGATAGTAGGTATCCTAAAAGGTGGTATCTCATTGTGGTTTGGGGTTGCATTTACCTAATGATTAGTGATGTTGAGCATCTTTCATGTACTTATTGGCCATTTTTTATCTTCTTTGGAGAAATGCCTACTCAAATCTTTTGCCCCTTTTTGAATCGGGGGTTGTTTGTTTTTTGTTGCTGAGTTGTGGGAGTTTTATACATATATATTTTTGATATTTATCCTTTATCAGATACATGATTTGCAGATATTTTCCTCCAGTTGTCTTTTTACTATGTTTATAGTGTCTTTTGATGAACAAAATTTTAAAATTTTGAGGTAATTCTATTTGTCTATATTTTCTTTTGCTGCCTGTGCCTTTGAGGTCATTGACTGATTGATTTTTGACATGTGTGCCGGGACCATTTAATGGCAAAAGAAAAGTCCCTTCAACAAATTAGGACAGCTTGATATTACATGCAAAAGAATGAAATTGTACCCCTACCTTGCACCATACACAAAAATTAACTCAAAATGGATCAATGATCTAAATATAGGAGCTGAAACCATAAACTCTTGGAAGAAAATATAGTGGTAAATCTTCATAACCTTGGATTTGGCAGTGGATTCTTAGATATTACACCAAAGCACAAGCAACAAAAGAAAAAAACAGATAAAGTAGACATCATCAAAATTTAAAATTTTGTACACCAAAGGACATAATCAAAAAGTGAAAAGACAATGTACAGGATTAGGAAGAATATTTGCAAATGATATATCTGATAAGTGACTACAATCTATGATATGTTAAAACTTTTACAACTCAAAACAACAAAAAGACCAACAACCCAATTTTTAAAATTGGTAAAGGACTGGGACACTTGGGTGGCACAGTTGGTTAAGCATCCAACTCTTGGTTTTGGCTTAGGTTGTGTTCTCAGGGTCGTGCGATGGAGCCCCACGTCAGGATCCTCACTGAATGCGGAGTCTGCTTGAGATTCTCTCTTTTTCTCCCTCTGCCCCTTCTGCTTGTGCTCTTTCTTTCTCTAAAATAAATAAATAAATCTTTTTTAAAAAATGGTAAAGGACTTGTATAGACATCTCTTCAAAGAAGATATGCAAATAGTCAAGGAGCACATGAAAAGATGCTCACTATCCTTAATCATTAATGAAATGCAAATCAAAACTACATGAGGTACCACTTCACACTCACTAAGATGGCAGCAGCAACAACAATAACAAACAATAACAACAACAAAACAAGAACAACAGAATATAACAAATTCTGGTGTGAATGTGGAGAAATTGAAAATCTTGCACATTGCTGGTAGTAAAGTAAAATGGTGTAGTCACTGTGGAAAATAATTTGGGTGTTCCTGAAAAATGTTAAAAATAAAATTACCATGACCTCATAATTCCATTCCTAGGTGTATACCCAGAAGAACTGAAAACACATATTTCAAGTACATGTACACACATGTTCTCAGGAGCACCATTCACAAAAGCCAAAAGGTGAAAATAACCCATCAATGGTTGAATGGATAAACAAATTATGGTATGTACACATACTGGAATATTATTCGGCAATAAAAAGGAATGAAAGACTGACATGTGCTACCTACATGGATGAACCTCAAACATATTATAGCAGGGGTGCTGGGTTGGCTCAGTCTGTGGAACATGCGATTCTTGATCTCAGGGTTGTGGGTTCAAGCCCCATGTTGGGTGTAGGGATTACTTAAATAAATAAATAAATCTTTAAAGAAAATTACGGTAAATTAAGGAGCCAGATACAAAAGGTCACATTTTATATAATTCTGTATACATGAACTATCCAGAATAGATAAATCCATAAAGATAGAATACAAATTGGTGGTTGCTGGGAGCTGGTGGGGAGGGGAGAATAGGGAGAAACTGCTTACTGGGCAAGGCGGCTTTTACCTTGGAGTGATGGAATGTTTTGTAATTAGATAAAGGTGGTGACTGCACAACATTGTGAATATACTATATGCCATTGAAATGCCACTTTAAAATGGTTATTTTATATGATTTTTTAAAAAATCCATTTTTAACTCAGAAAACTATAAAATACTCATGAAAGAAATTGAAGAAGACACAAAGAAATGGAAAAACGTTCCATGCTCATGGATTGGGAGAATCAACATTGTGAAGATGTCAATGCTACCTAGAGCAATCTACACATTCAATGCAATCCCCATCAAAATACCATCCACTTTTTTCAAAGAAATGGAACAAATAATCCTAAAATTTGTATGGAACCAGAAGAGACCCAGAATAGCCAGAGGAATACTGAAAAAGAAAAGCAAAGCTGGCGGCATCACAATTCCGGACTTCCAGCTCTATTACAAAGCTGTCATCATCAAGACAGTATGGTACTGGCACAAAAACAGACACATCGATCAATGGAACAGAATCGAGAGCCCAGAAATGGACCCTCAACTCTATGGTCAACTTATCTTTGACAAAGCAGGAAAGAATGTCCAATGGAAAAGAGACAGTCTCTTCAACAAATGGTGTTGGGAAAATTGGACAGCCACATGCAGAAGAATGAAACTGGACCATTTCCTTACACCACACACAAAAATAGACTCCAAATGGTTGAAAGACCTAAACGTGAGACAGGAGTCCATCCAAATCCTAAAGGAGAACACAGGTAGCAACCTTTTCGACCTTAGCCGCAGCAACTTCTTCCTAGAAACATCGCCAAAGGCACGGGAAGCCAGGGCAAAAATGAACTATTGGGATTTCATCAAGATAAAAAGCTTTTGCACAGCAAAAGAAACAGTCCACAAAACCAAAAGACAACCGACAGAATGGGAGAAAATATTTGCAAATGACATATCAGATAAAGGGCTAGTATCCAAAATCTATAAAGAACTTATCCAACTCAACACCCAAAGAACAAATAATCCAATCAAGAAATGGGCAGAAGACATGAACAGACATTTCTCCAAAGAAGACATCCAAATGGCCAACAGGCACATGAAAAAGTGCTCAACATCGCTCGGCATCAGGGAAATCCAAATCAAAACCTCAATGAGATACCACCTCACACCCGTCAGAATGGCTAAAATTAACAAGTCAGGGAACGACAGATGTTGGCGGGGATGTGGAGAAAGGGGAACCCTCCTACACTGTTGGTGGGAATGCAAGCTGGTGCAACCCCTCTGGAAAACAGTATGGAGGTTCCTCAAACAGTTGAAATTAGAGCTACCGTTCGATCCAGCAATTGCACTACTGGGTATTTACCACAAAGATACAAATGTAGGGACCCGAAGGGGTACGTGTACCCCAATGTTTATAGCAGCAATGTCCACCATAGCCAAACTGTGGAAAGAGCCAAGATGCCCATCGACAGATGAATGGATAAAGAAGAGGTGGTATATATACACAATGGAATATTATGCAGCCATCAAAAGGAATGAGATCTTGCCATTTGCAACGACGTGGATGGAACTGGAGGGTGTTATGCTGAGTGAAATAAGTCAATCAGAGAAAGACATGTATCACATGACCTCACTGATATGAGGAATTCTTAATCTCAGGAAAGAAACTGAGTGTTACTGGAGTGGTTGGGGGTGGGAGGGATGGGGTGGCTGGGTGATAGACATTGGGGAGGGTATGTGCTACGGTGAGTGCTGTGAATTGTGCAAGACTGTTGAATCACAGTTCTGTACTTCTGAAACAAATAACGCAACATATTTTAAGAAAAAAGAAAAAGAAGAAGATAACAGGAGAGGAAGAAAAGGGGAGTATGTCAGAGGGGGAGACGAACCATGAGAGATGATGGACTCTGAAAAACAAACTGAGGGTTCTAGAGGGGAGGGGGTAGGGGGATGGGTTAGCCTGGTGATGGGTATTGAGGAGGGCATGTTCTGCATGGAGCACTGGGTGTTATGAACAAACAATGAATCATGGAACACTGCACCAAAAACTAATGATGTAATATATGGTGATTAACATAACAATAAAAAATTTAAAAAAAATCCATTTTTAAAATAATTTTTTAAAAGAAGAATATTATATTCACAGAATTGCCAGGAAAGCTGAAGCAGGCTTTGAAATTGACCACAAAAAACAAAAGGAGGCCAGGCAGTCAGAATTACATGACATTCACACCAAAGAATCAGCCTGGAGGACAACTGGTGCTCTGAGATTGAGGCTATATTCCACAGCTTGCATAGAATTTTCCTCTATTCAGTTATGGATGGTGCCATGGGCAATGTTACCCCTGGAAGAAGAATGTTGTGCCATTGTCAAAATATGAATTCTTCTTTGGTCCTCCATCTTTGCTTCATTATCTCAGAGTCCTAATGGGGCACATCTGACTAGCTGAGTCTAAATTCAAATCCCCACATCCTCGCTTGAGGGGGTGGAGAAAAGTATTTGACTTTTTCTGTTCGTATAGTAAGAGGCAGGCCTTACCCGATTCACTGACCACAATATTCCTTACCCCCCCCCAAAAAAAAAGTTCAGGTGTTTAGTAGCCTTTTTCCTCCAAATGGTAAATGTTTACTGCATATTTAACCTTAATTTGGAGTTCTAGGTCATGCAAGAAGAAAATATGAGGAAAGGAGAAAAATATCTCTATTTGCAGATGACGTCCCAGTGAAAAACTGGACATGCTAGTGAAAAACTCTAAAAACTACCTAGAAAATTTGTTAAGATGGCCGGATACAAGATGAATATACAAATACCAATAGCTTTTCTAACCCATTAGAAATGGAAATTGAAAATGTTCCCATTATCATAACATCAAAAATAGTAAATGCTTAAAAAAAAATGTGATGAAAAATTCTGTACAGTAGTCCGCCCCCCACCTACCCACAGTTTTGCTTTCTGCAGTTTCAGTTGCCGGTGTTCAACTGTGGTCCTGAAGCAGATGATCCTCCTGACAACTGTCAGAGGGCCAGGAGTTGCCTAATGCTACATTGTGATGGCTAGCCATTCACTTCACTTCATCTCATCACGTAGGCATTTTATCTCACAACATCACAAGGGTGAATACAGTTCAATAAGATATTTTGAGAGAGAGAGAGACCACAGCGATACAACTTTTATTAAAGCATACTGTTTTAATTGTTCTATTTTATTATTAATATATTATTACTCTCTTACTGTGTCTCACACACACACAAAGCCTGGGAACATTCATGTCAAATTTTAACAGTGATTAATTCTAGGAATTAGAATTTAAAAGGGAATAGGGAGAAAGGGGAGGGAGGAGCTTTCTTATTATTTGACATGCTTCTCTATGGTTAGTTTAGGTTGTTTGGGTTTGTTTGCTTTTGTTTACAAAGAGAACAAAGGCACCGTTTGATAGGATCCACAACATATTGAGCAACAAGCATTGAATTACTTCCACTACTCTTTGTTGAAATGTGCACAATGGGCCTAATTTATTTTTTTAATGTCTACATTCTGAATGTTGGTTCTTTAAAAAAGACTTTAGGAACTCTGGGGCCTCATTGGTATGTCTGCAACATAACCTTTTTATGGGGTGAGTATACAATTTTAGGCTCATTCATTTCAGTATTTAACAATTTTAACTAATTTCAGGCACTCCATTGGTTTTAGATTCCTTGGCACAAGCAATGTATCATATTTTTAGCCACCGTTTTATCTGTCACTGAAGTCTTAATAATATGACATATCTTCCCTAACAGGTCACCAAATGTTTCTATTTAGACTGGTTTCAACTCCTTATGAAAGAACATTCATTTTGGATTTCAGCTTCAACTGTTCTAAGTTAGTCAACCTATGTAAGTCTTACTTTCCCCATCTCTGAATGATTATAAGAGCTGCACTTCCAAATAAAATTGTGAAAGGCAATGGACATAAAATACTTCATATAGTGCTTGGCACTTAGTAAATTGGTTGTGAATATTATAAGGGTCTTCTGTTTTCCAATATCTGACAAAAATATTTTTCTCTGGAATTCTCCCAAACAATAATCTGTTTAGAGAATGACAAATGAGTTAAGTATTAGGTACAAAATAGAAATAGATGGGAGGAGGTAAAAACAGTGGGATAGGTTCCAACAACGCATCTTTGTGCCTCTGTTATATCCAGACACCATCTTGTGTATGGGGGATACAGAGATAAATTTACTTGAACAAGCTTGTTGACCGGCATAACAGAAACTATCAGTTATGCCCAGCAACACCTCTTCACTTTCTGGTAGGCACATGGCAGCTGAGATTAAAAATTACATTTCCTGGCCCCTGATGCAGCTATGTATGGCCATATGGTCAAGTTGTGGGCAATGGGCCAAAAGGAGTGACTGTCCCTAAAAGGGGAGTGTCTTTCCTCACCTGGCCTTTTCTTTAAATTTATTTTTTTGGGGCAGTTTTAAGTTCACAGCAAAATTTAGGAGAAGGTATAGAGATTTCCAATATACTTCTTGCTGAAGAGCTTTTTCAAAAGCTATTTTTAGCATGAATGGTTAGATTATATAAGGGAAATTTTGATGACTAATACTCTACCGAGATTATTCTTTTTAGTAGTTATATATGAAAGCCAGAGGATCATTTGATTGAGCCACATTAACATTTGTCTGTTTGATTATATTACTGAGTTTGAAATAATAACTTTATAATTTGTATTCATAGTTTTTATTGACCTAAACTGGCCACATTTAAACTGCTAATGGTTTATACATTTACCAGATTAAGCAAAGGATGGAAAAACATTTCACTGTGAAATGTGTCATCCTCCAGGAGTTTCATCAAATTGTCTTTGCCCACTAGCTACAATAAAGCTAATGCATCTACTAACATAAAAGAGTGCACTGGTTTTGTTGAGGTTTATTTACTAGCCTAATGATTATTTCAGTAAAGCCAGGACTCTAAATGACAGCCACATGGATAATTGCATCGTAATGTGTTTTCTTTTAAATTTAGTCAGGTTAATTTCATACCTAACACAACTAGTGCTTTTCAAATGCTGTGATTGGTATAATATGAATGAAAAACAAATAATTTGTTTGTAAAATATTTGAACATATTAGTTCTAATACTATCTACTGTGTTTTTTCCAAAGTACATTTTAGTAATATTGATAAATAACAAATCATTTATTTCTCATTTGAAAAATTAACTTTTATATTTGAGAATGAGTATTATAAATTTATTATACATTTTTGTGACTAGGAAAGGTAAGATTGTTAGCTCTCTTTTCTGCAAACTTTGAGCTCTGTGACTGCTATCCATTTGAAATGGAACTTACCTAGAGGGGTCACTTAATTGAGCTCTTGGTTGTCATGGAATTGGCCAGTTAAATTCTGGCCTACCTTATCATTTTGGTATCTTTTGATAAATAGAAGATCTTATTTATAATGTATTCAAATTTATCAATATTCCATTATGGTCAGTACTTTCTGTTTTTTTCTTTTTGTTTTGTTTTCTGTTTCTATAGAAAACTTTCTATATCAAAGTTGTGAAGTCATTCTTCTATGTTATATATCAAAATTTTATTATTTGATTTTTCACACTTAGATTTCTAATCCACCTTGAATGTTTCCATGTATGATGTGAGAAAAGGTCAGGTCCACATTTTTCTCAGTTAGATGGGGCTTTCTCTCCCTTCTGACCTGCAATAGCATTTTGTCATAAATCAACAATCCATTACAGCAGAGCTGTAATGTCATTGCATACTAAATATAATTATATGTCATCTAATTTAACAACAAAATATTTCCTACTCCACTGCACCTTAAGAAAACATGGCATTTGGAGCCCACTTTTACTTGCCTTACTTTTTTTGACATAGTGGGGATGCACTGGTAATAAAAACTAAAACAAAATGTTGCACATGGTGGTACACACGACACTTGAAACACAGGTCAGTTATAACTGCATCATTGCAATTTATAGTGCCACCCCACAACAGTGTGAAGTGATGACAGAGCTACATAAGATCTCTGTTGCAACTACAGTTGACCCTTGAACAATGTGGTGGTTGGAGGTGATGATCGACCACAGCTGAGAATCCACATATAAATTTTGGCTCCCTCAAGACTTAACTACGAATAGCCTACTATTAAATGGAAAGCCTTACTGATAACATGTCAATTAACACATATTTTGTATGTGTGTATATACTGTATATATGTGTATATGTTATACTATAGTCTCACATAAAGTAAGCTAGAGACAAGAAAATGTTATTAAGAAATTCATAAGAGAAAATATGTTTACAGTACTGTATTTATAGATAATGTAAGTTAACACCGTCTGTTTATAAGATAAATTGTTAGTATCTACATCAATACCATCTGATATGATATAAAGCACTGTAGGTGTTACATACATTACTAACATTTGACATTAAAAATGAAAAGATAATGTGAAAAAGAAATTTATATTTATTTATAGGTATAACGATTCATACACTGATAACAAAGAAGCAGTGATATAATTGCTTTATGGTAGCCTAGTGTAATCAACCCTATTGCTTCATGGTAGCCTAGCCTATATACTAATGGATGAGTTGTTATAAAATTTTTGTGGCATAGAGTATAACAGTCATATTCATAATACAGTATTGGAAACATTGTTACATTTTTTAAAAAGAAAAGAAGACCTGTGTTGATAGGTTGACATGCAGTTTCTCTAATTATGAGAGGCATACTGTAATTCTTTTTTTTTTTTTTAAAGATTTTATTTTTATTTATTCGAGAGAGAGAGAATGAAAGATAGAGAGCACGAGAGGGAAGAGGGTCAGAGGGAGAAGCAGACTCCCTGCTGAGCAGGGAGCCCGATGTGGGACTCGATCCCGGGACTCCAGGATCATGACCTGAGCCGAAGGCAGTCGCTTAACCAACTGAGCCACCCAGGCGCCCCATACTGTAATTCTTGAAAGCAAAGTTCTAAAACAGAAAACTAACACATTGTTAATTTTATATTAATTATCGCTCACCTTATGCCTATGTGAGGATGGGCTCTCCACTTCCATATCAGTCTCATACACGATGTTCTATGTGATGAACCCTTGCGTGATGCTGGTAATGGTGACACAGAAATGTCTCACACAGTTCTTGTCCTGCAGTTAGTAGGTTTTCATATGGAGACACAAACACAACAGATGAGTTTATTGACTGTATGCCATGATAATTTGCACTGTTCATTAAGTGGAAGTGAATCATCATGAAGGTCTTCACCCTCATCATCTTCACACTGAGTGGGTTGGGGAGGAGGAGGAAGAGGAAGGGTTGGTCTTGCTGTCTCAGGCGTGGCAGCGGGGGAAGAGGTAGAGAAGGCAGGAAGGGAGGCAAGCACACTTGGTGTGACTTTATGCAAATACATCACAATTTCTGTCTGACTTTTTCATTTCTCTAAAACTGTTTCTATAAGGTACCAATTCTTCTTCTACCATTTGCTTTAGTTTCAGTGCCTAAATCGTGGAAGGGTCCATGGTGTAGAAGTCAAAGCAGTCTTGAATCATCAGAATGCTTCTGCCAGATTGTCTAACATCAACTTGTTTCCTAGCACTTCTATGTCTCCTTCCTCAACATCTGGCACTGGTTCTGAAGCACTCATCTCCATCAAGTCATCTTCCGTTCATTCCTCTGATGTGATGTGTTTAGCTCTTAAATTTCTCCAAGATCCACACCTTGAAACTCTCACCTTTAATGCCATATCCACAATCTCCTTCATGATTTCCTTGATTGGTTTTGTCATAAATCCTGTGAAGTCATGCACAACATCTGGGCAGTTTTCTCCAGGACGAAAGACTTGATGCTTTCATGGCTTTTCCTAGAACAATGATGGCATCTTCAATGGTGTGATCCTTCTAGACTTTCATGATGTTCTCTGTATCGGGGTTCTCTTCCATAGCACTGACAATCCTTTCTGTAGAGTACCATGTGTAATGAGCCTTAAAAGTCCTTATGACTCCTTAATCTAGAGGCCAAATTAGAGACATTGTGTTTGGAGGCAAGTAGACCACTTTGATACTTTCAGTGTTGAACTCTGGGTGGCCAGGGGTGTTGTTCAATATCAAGAGAACTTTAAAAGGCAGTCCCCTACTGGCAAGATACTTCCTGATGTCAGGGACAAAGCATCAAAGGAACCAATTCAGAAAAAAGTTCTCACTGTTCAGGCTTTCTTGTTATACAACCAAAAGACTGGCAGCTAGCATTTATCTTTTTCTTTCAAGGCTCAGGGGTTAGCAGTTTTATAGATGAGGGCAGTCCTGGTCATAAATCTGACTGCATTTGCACAGAACAGTCAAATTAGCCTATCCCTTCCTGCCATAAATCCCAGTGCTCACTTCTCTTCCTTACATAAATGTTCTTTGTGGCATTTTCTTCCCCCCAGAATAGGACACTTTTGTCTGCATTAAAAATCTGTTCAGGCAGATATCCTTTCTTCTCAATAACTTTCTTAATGGTGTCTGGGAACTCATCTGCTGCCTCTTGGTTGGCAGAAGCTGCTTCTCCTGTTATCTTGACATTTTTAAAGCCAAATCTATTTCTAAAATTATCAAACCAATCTTTGCTGGCATTAAATTCTCCAGTTTTAGGTCCTTCACCTTTCTTTTGGTTTAAGTTGTCATATAATGACTTTGCTTTTTCTTGAATCATAATAGAGTCTATAGGTATGCCTTTTTTATAGCAATGCTGCACTTATATAGAAGCCGCATTTTCAAAATGAGATAAAAAGGTATTGCACAAGAGTGCAAGGTTTTCGTGTTTGCTGACAGGGATGGCTTCATAAATTTCCTTTTCTTTTTTACAGTGGTCCCTAACAGTGGATGAATTCATTTTGATATTGTGGGCAACCATGGCTGCAGATCTCAATTTATGGTACATATCAAGCAGCTCAACTTTTTCTTGCAATGTCATGACTTTTCTCGGGTTTCTGAGGACTTCCAGCTCCACTAGTGGCACTTTGAATAGGTCCCATGTGTTCTTTATTCAAGGTTTATGATATTCCACTAAAAATGATGAAAAGTAGACAAGAACTGCAAGAGATCACTTTTTACTGTGATACACAATTTACTGGAGAGACAGACTGCTCATGAGATGATTAGCATCACATAGCATTTTAAGCAGATACTCCCAACATTTGAGCTCACCACAATAGCAACAGGAGGTGGCTGCAAAATTATTAGAGTACAGTATGTACTGCAGTTAATTTTATGTGGTTATGATTAATGCTGCCTCTTTATGTTTGTTTACATTTCTCTCAACTATGAATGGTGCCATGTATTTTCTGTGTTTTTGTGCACAAATTTTGATGAATTTTAACCTTTTATAATAGGTTAATGTATATTTAGAGTAGTAAATAATAAAATAGACTAGTATGTATATATATTTTGTGCATTTATGACATATCTAACTTTTTCTTTTTTTAAATATTTCTGGACTATGCGGTTTGTCTGAGAGTTTTTTTAAATTGTCACAGATCTCCAAAAAAATTTCCAATATATTTATTGAAAAAAATCTGCATATAAGTGCACCTGCACAGTTCAAACCCTTATTGTTCAAGGGTCAACTGTATTCAACTCTGCCATTGTAGTGTAAAAGCAGCCATTGACAATATGTAAGCCAATGACTGTGGTAGTGTGCCAAAAAATGTTGTTCAAGGTCAGTGAAATGTAAATTTCATATAATTTTCAAGTATCACAAGACACTATCCTTTTGATTATTTCCAACCATTAAAATATATAAAAATCACTCTTAGCTTAGAGGCTATACAAAAAAACAAGCAGCAAGACAGTTTGGGACGTTGGACCATAGTTTTCCAACTCCTAACTTAGATGGTCATCCAGAATAGTATTTATCAAAATGAGTTTTGAGGAACTCTAATCCTAGGAAATCTTTCTCAAGTATAAAAAGTCAAATAGCTTTATAAAAGCCATATGTAAGACTTCTGGGAAAGATGGCAGAATAGGAGGAGCCTAAGCTCAGTTCATCCCATGGATACAACTAGATAACAGCCACATCAGTAAAAATAATCCAGAAAATGACCCAAAGACTGGCAGAACAGATTCTTCACAGTGAAATGTAGAGAGGAGGCCGCACTGAAGAGAATAGGTAGGGCAGAGATGTGTTCTGGAGCTAAAGGGACCCACAGGACTGTCGGGGGGGTGGGGGACAATATCGGTGTGTAGAGGGAAAAGAAACAGACTCTCACACCTGGGAGCTTGAATTCGGAATATGAATCCCCATAACATTTGGCTTTGAAAACTAGAGAGGCCAAATTTTGAGAGTTCTTACAATTAGTGGGGCTTAATAACCCTGGAACTTTAAAAATCAGCAGGCTCATAGGAGAGCCTGGAGGATGAGAGGAGACTGAGTTCTCACCCTTAAAGAGACAGCCTCCAGAGATACAGCATAGAAGCAGCAGTTTAAAAATATACCTGGGGTATACAGGAGGGAGTTTTGTTTACTAATCTTTGACCATGTGCCTGAGGGGCAGGGACTATTGTGAGACTTCTCCAGGAACAAAGGAGATGGTAGGCACCATTTTCCTACCCTGCTGCCCAGCCTAGACACTTGGCCACCTGCAGGTACCAGTGCAGCGCTGATGATACCTAACTTGCTAACAGCACGCTCCACTCACTGCTTCCTTATTGATTTTCTGTTTGGATGATCTCCTACTATTATTGTATTACTATCAGTTACTTCCTTTATGTTTGTTATTAGCTGCTTTATATTATAAAATCAATTTACAGAAATTGATTGCATTTCTATACACTAATAATGAAGCAGCAGAAAGAGAAATTAAGAAAACAATCCCATTTACAATTGCACCGAAAAGAATAAAACACCTAGAAATAAACTTAACCAAAGAAGTGAAAAGTGAAAAGTGAAAGATCTGTACAAAGCTATAAAACATTGATGAAATAAATTGAAGATGACACAAAGAAATAGAAAGACATTCAGTGCTCCCGGATTGAAAGATCAAATATTGTTAAAATGTCCACACTACCCAAAGCAATCTAGGGATGCAATGCAATTCCTATCAAAATACCAACAGCATTTTTCAGAGAACTAGAACAAATCTTAAAATTTGTATGTAACCATAAAAGACCCAAATAACCAAAGCAGTCTTGAAAAAACAAAACTGGAGGTATCACAATTCCAGATTTCAAGATATACTACAAAGCTGTGGTAATCAAAACAGTGTAGTACTGGCACAAAAAGAGACAAGTAGATCGATGGTCCAAATAGAGAGATGACAAGATGGTCAAAATAGAGAGCCCAGAAATAAACCCATGATTATATGGTCAATTAATCTTTGACCAAGAAGGAAGGATTTGCAATGAAAAAAATGACAGATTCCTCAACAAATAGTGTTGGGAAAACTGAACAGCTACATACAAAAGAATGGAACCGGACCACTTTCTTACACTGTACACAAAAATAAACTCAAAATGGCTTAAGGACCTACATGTGAGACCTGAAACAATAAAAATCCTAGAAGAGAGCACAGACAATAATTTCAGTGACATCAGCCATAGAAACATTTTTCTAGATATGTCTTCTGAGGCAAAAGAAACAAAAACAAAAATAAACTATTGGGACCACATCAAAATAAAAAGCTCTGCACAGTGAAGGAAACAATCAACAAAACTAAAAGGCCACTTATGGAATAGGAGAAGATATTTGCAAATGACATATCCTCTAAAGGGTTAGTATCCAAAATATATAAAGAACGTGTACAATTCAACACCCAAAAAACAAATAATCCAATAAAAAATGGGGAGAAGACACAGACATTTCTCCAAAGAAGACATACAGATGGCCAACAGATCCATGAAAAGACATTCAATGTCACTCATCATCAGGGAAATACAAATCAAAACTACAATGAGATATCACCTTTCAGAATGGCTAAACTAAAAATCACAGGAAACAACAGGTGTTGGTGAGGATGCAGAGAAAGGGGAATCCTCTTGCACTGTTGGTGGAAATGCAAACTTGTGCAGACACTCTGGAAAACAGTATAGAGGTTCCTCAAAAATTTACAAATAGAACTACACTAGTAATCACTCTACTGGGTATTTACTCAAAAAATACAAAAATACAAATCAAAGGGACACATGTACCCCTATTTTATAACAGCATTATTTACAATAGCCAAACTGTGGAAGCAACCCAAGTGTCTATCAATAGATGAATGGATAAAGAAGTGGTACACACACACACACACACACACACACACAGGCATATTATTCAGCCATAAAAAAGAATGAAATCTTGCCACCTGAAACAACATGGATGGATCTAGAGAATATAAAGCTAAGTGAGATAAGTCAGTCCGAGGAAGACAAATACCATATGATTTCACTCATATGTGGAATTTAAGAAACAAAACAAACGAACAAAGAAAAAAGAGACAAAAACAAGACTCTTCACTATAGAGAAGAAGCTGATGGCTATCAGAGGGGAGGTGGATGGGGCGATGGGTGAAATAGGTGAAGGGGATTAAAAGTACACTTATCATGAGCACTGAGTAATGTGTAGAATTCCTGAATCACTATATTGTACATCTGAAACTAATATAACACTGTATGTTAACTATATTGGAATTAAAATTTTAAAAAGAATTTTTAAAAAGCCATATTCTATACATCCCAGTTGTAGATTCATGCTGTGCATATTAAACATTCTGAACACTTCGCAATAAAGAAACTTGTCTATCTTTGTCTAATCCAGCTGTCAAGAACCTTATATGTTTGCCCAAGTACTCTTTAGTTACACAACACACCTATTTACATGCCTTAGAACCAAGATATCATATATACTCTGAGAAATGTTGGTATGGTCTACTTATTTTACAAATGAGTAAAATGAAGTAACAAAGTGCTGAGAATAAAAAAAAGTTATTTTTCTAGAAATCATCTGAGCATTTATTGGCTCTACTAGTAGTAACAACCAGAACCAGTTTAAAACCCATCCCAATCTTTCAATAACTTCACATCAGTAGTCAATGATCACCCCTTCCACAAGTCAGCCAATCAACAACAGCCTTACTCTAGTACACATGCTTCTGAAAGTAGCCAGTCAGCAATAGTCTCATTTAAGTAACTATACAAAAACAGATAAAGGTTAACCAACCCCTAAACACTTCTTACAAGTCTTCAAGTTTAGACATAATGAAAAAAAATATTGAGATCAGGTTCCTGGGGAAAGGTGTAAATAAATTCATTAGTTTGAAACAATTTTCCATTAGAATCTAGGGGTTTCTACTATACTTCCACATGAAAATTTTGTTCAAAATCTAAGGAAGTCTAGCTGAGAGTAAACTGTGTACTCTTGAAACGTGGTAGCTGTGCTATAATATGGGTATTTTGAGGAGGGATCACATCTTCTTCACTCTGAAGGTATTTTAGGTATTTGGAGTAAAAACAAGTTCCAGAGACAGCACATTTGGCTACAAAAGTTTAATCTCAGGGCTGAATCTAGAGATTCATAGGTCTTTATTTTTTATCTATTGGCTCTTTAAATCTGAAAGGAGCTTTTAAAGCCTAGCTATTATTCTGGCAATAAAATTTTGGTTGGTTGCTTAACTGCTGAGAATAAAAATGTTCCCATCCTCTGCTCTAGGAAAGTACTCATTGTTCTCTGCCCATAGCATCAAGTAAACTCCAGAATCAAGTTTTAAACCCACCTAAATCTATCAATGACAATGTTGCATCAGTAACTATGCTTCTGAAGGCAAACCTTTCATCACCAACTTGATACTGGAAGCATGTTCTTAGTGCCTTTCTCAAGTTACAAGTTAGTCAATCATTCAGCTCTTTATTGAATGCCTATTATGTGCTACGATGCTCTAGGTCAGTAGTTCTCAACTTTGACCACATATAAACCAACTATAAGGATTTAAAATCATGATGCCCAGGTCCTATTCACAGAAATTTCTTTGTCTGGTGTGTAGCCTGAGTAGTAAGTTTTTTATAAAGCTAGACCGGTTTTCACCTATAACAATTGAAACCCAGGGTCTTAAAGAGATATTTGTACACCTGTGTTCATAGTAGCATTATTCATGATAGCTAAAACATGGAAGCAATTCAAGTGTACGTCTACATATGAATAGATAAATAAAATGTCATGTATATATATGTAACTGAATATTATTCAGCCTTAAAAAGGAATGAAATTCTTACAAATACTACAACATGGATCAACCTTGAGGAGATTATGCTAAGTGAAATACGCTAATTACAAAACATAAATAGTATATGATGTCACTTATGAGTAGTCAAAATCAAGAGACAGAAAGTAGAACAGTGGTTACTAGGCCTAAAGGGAAGGGAGAATAAGGAGTTATTGTTAAATGTACTCATTTCAATTTTGCAAGATAAAAAGTTCTGGAGATGGATGGTGGTGATGGCTACACAGCAACATGAATGTACTTAATACCACTGAACTCTACACTTAAAGATAGTTAAGGTGGTAAATTTTGTTATGTGTATTTTACCACAATGAAAGAATTGAAAAAAATTCATTGGTCATAGATAAATGGTTTACTTCTGGACTCACAATTCTATTTCCTTGATCAATATGTCCATTCTTCTGCCAATCTTACTTGTCATAATTATGGAGTATTATAGCAAATTTTGAAATCAGGAAGTGGGGGTCCTCCAATTTTTTCTTTTTCAAGATTGTTTCAGCTATTTGGACCCTTGCAAATCCATATGAATTTGAGGATTGGCTTTTCCAGTTCTGCAAAGAAAGACCATTGGAGTCTTGCTAGGGATTGCATTGAATCTGTAGATCACTTTGGGTAGTATTGCCAATTTAACAATATTAAACTTTCTAATCCAGAAGCATAGGATGTCTTGCCATATATTTAGGTCCTCTTTAATTTCTTTCAACAATGTTTTGTAGTTTTCAGTATACAAGGCTTTCACCTTCTTGGTTTAATTTATTCCTAGGTATTTTACTTTTTTGGATGCTATTAAAAGTGAAATTGTTTTTTTAGCTTCCTTTTTGGATTATTCACTAGTAGTGTATAGAAATACAATTAATTTCTGAGTGTTGATCTTGTACCCTGCAACTTTGCTGAATTTGTTTACTAGGTCTAGTATCGAAGTTATCAACTAGTAACTGGTGAGGAAATGATTATTTCTCCCTTTGGTATCCCTCAGCCTGGATTTAGGCAGCCTGAAATGAGGAAATAGTCATTGGTGCGGTGAGGGATTGGTTCCAGAGAAGCCTTCTAGCTCAGACTCAAAGAGGAAGAGTGTCTTCTTGTAGCTACAGGACTCCACAAGCATCAAAAATGTTATCATGTTGTGGAAGTTCCCTTATATTCTTAGTTTTGAGTTTTTATCATGAAAAGGTGTTGGATTTGTCAAATGTTTTCTTCTACATCAGTTGCAATGATCATGTGGTATTTTGTCTTCATTCTATTAATGTAATATGGTATATTGATTTATTTTCTATGTTGAACTAATCTTGCCCTCCTGGGATAAATTCCATTTGGTCAAAGTGTTTAATCTATTGATATGCTGCTGGATTTGGCTTGCTAATATTTAGTTGAGAATTTTTGCATCTATATACATAAAAGATATTGATCTCTAGTTTTCTTGTGATGTCTTTATATGACTTTGGTATCAGGGTAATGTTAGTCTCAAAGAATGAGTTACAAAGTCTTCCCTTCTATTTTATTTTTTGGAAGAGTTTGAAAAGGATCAGTGTCAATTCTTTAAAATTCTATGGTAGAATTCACCAGGGAAGGCATTTGGCCCTGGATCTTTCTTTGTTGAGAGGTTCTTTAATTACTGATTAAATCTCTTGTGATAACACTGTTTAGGTTTTCTATTTCTTCTTGATTCAGTTTTTATAATTTGTATGTTTCTAGGAATTTCTCTATGTTATTTAGGTTATTTAATTTTTTGGTATACAACGGTTTATAGTATTCTCTTATAATCCTTTTTATTTCCCTAAGGTCAGTAGTAATGTCCCCATTTTTGTTTCTGATGTGGGTTTTTTTTTAATCTTCTTATAATATTTATTTTGTAAGCTGTTTTTCATCTTAAATCAGTCAGAGTAGCTTTTCTGTGATCTGTAACTAAGAAGCCTGAGTAACACATCAGACATCCCTGACTTGTTCTTGATTTAGTGAAATTTTAAAATTGGCTTCTACCTAAAATTTTGCTTAGATTAAAATTCTATGAGTCAGTCAGAGAAAGACAAATACTATATGATTTTACTCATATGTGAAATTTAAGAAACAAAATAAACAAGCATAAGAAAAAAAAGAGAAAGGTAAACCAAGAAACAGATTCTTAAATATAGAGAACAAACTGAGGGTTACCAGAAAGGACCTGGGGGGGGGGGGGATGGGTGACATAAGTGATGGGGATTAAGGAGTGCACTTGTGATGAGCACTGGGTATTGTATGGAAGAGGTGAATCACTAAATTTTACACCTGAAGCTAATTAACACTGTATGTTAACTAATTGGAATTTAAATAAAAACTTTAAAAAAAATTGTATGGAAACTTTTAGGGAAACTTTGGCCTGGTCTTGCAAATGCTTACACATCAAATTTGTTTGATTTTTTAAAAATGAATAAACAGTCTCTCTTCCTATTTCTGTTTTTAATTACAAAATTATAAGGATTCCAATTTGGAGGTAAGATAGAGTAAGCACACTCCATTCTGATTTTCCTATTGAATGCAGCTATAAAACTTGGACAGAATGAGTGTAACACCTTTTGAGAACTCTAAAAAGTAGATAAGACATATGATCTCACTGATATGAAGAATTTGAGAAAAAGACAGAGGATCATAGGGGAAGGGAGAGAAAAATGAAACAAGATGAAACCAGAAAGGGAGACAAACCATAAGAGACTCTTAATCTCAGGAAAGAAACTGAGGGTTGCTGAATTGGAGGGGGTTAGGAGGGATGGGGTGGCTGGGTGATAGACATTGGGGAGGGTATGTGCTATGGTGAGCGCTGTGATTGTGTAAGACTGAAGAATCACAGACCTGTACCCCTGAAACAAATAATACATTATATGTTAATAAAAAAATAATAAAAAGTAGATAGAAGTAGGTAGAGTGGAGAAAAAGACAGAATTCAAAGTATCACTTAATCAATGGTGAGTGAACTATTTTTCTCCCTCTGGTAGCCCTCAGCCTGGTTTTGGCAGCCTGAAATGAGGAAATGGGCATTGGTGTGGTAAGAGGGAGGTGTCAGAGAAGGCTTCCAGCTCAGGCTCACAGAACCTCTATAGCTACTGGACCCCACAAGCACCAAAAACTGAGGGAGGCGAACTTTCCAATCAGGGGAGTTATAGTCTCAAAACGGTGAGGGGATCCCCATTGCTTTTTTAATTCTCTCTGACTTCCCTTCTCCACTTAGCCCTGGACATGGGGGCAGTTATGGTGATGGCAGAAATGAAATAAATAAAGCCCCAGCATTCTAAGTGGAGGATCAAAAGGGAGTCCCACAGAGTTAGTAAGTACTGAGGAGAGTAAGAGGGAGAAGTTTTGACAAGTACCTGGTAAAACTGTTGATGAACTCCTGGCATATCACTTCTGAGGAGTGCATGTGTGATTCTGATCATAAAAAACATACTAAAGACTGAGAACTCCAACAAGAGAGGGACTACCGCTCAGGACTCTGGACACCGAACCGCCTATGTGTGAGACAGATTTGCATAAAGCTGTGAAGGCTTTGAAAATGGAACTGACATTGAAACCACAACCCACAAATGGCTGGCTGGAACTTGCAACCTGAACCCAACCAGGTTAAATGCCTGCTAAAACAAAAATATCAACATTCTCCATATGATTTAAACAAAACACAGAGTCTTATAATATTCAAAACATCCAGGATACAGTCGAGAATACGAAGCCTATGAAGAACCAGACAGATCTAAACTTACATGCGAAAGAGACAATTAACACATACCAATGCTGATTTGACACAGATGTTTGAATTATCTGTCAAAGCACTGGAGAAGCTATTATAAAATTATTCCCAGAATAAAGACAAACATTCTTAACATGAATCTGAAGATATAAAGTCTTACTAAAGAAATGGAAGATAAAACAAAGAATCAAATGAAAATTTTACAAAAAATGCAATATTTTAAAAATCTGACTGGAAGTAATGGATTCAATAGCAAAATTGAGAAAGCAAAACAAGTAAGTTAATCAGCAGATAGATCAATAGAAATATTTGGTCTGAAAACAGAAAAATATTTCTTAAAAAGTACAGAGCCTACAGAACCTGTGACACAATACCAAAAGGTCTAATGTTTATGTTATCCAAGTCCCAAAGAGAGAAATCAATTATCACTGATACTATTCACTAAATGGTTATTATTAACAAACCCTGAAATTAACATGTGTTGGTGAGGGTGTGGAGAGATAGGAACCCTCCTTCATTGCTATTGGGAATGTAAAATGGTGCAACCACTGTAGAAAAGTTTGGCAGTTTCACAAAATGTTAAATATAGGAATTACAATATGACTCAGCAATTCCACTCTGAGGTGTATACTCAAAAGAACAGAAAACAGGATTCAAACACACAGGACTGTACACAAATATTTATAGCAGAATTATTCACAATGGCTAAAAAGTCAAAACAAGCCAAATATCCATCAACAGATGAATGGACAAACAAAATGTAGCATATACATGCAAGGGAATATTATTCAGTCATAAACAAGAATGAAGTTCTGATACATGCTGCAACATGGATGAACCTTGAAAACATTACACTAAGTGAAAAAATGCAGATGTAAAATAATACAGACAAATATGCATGATTTCGCTTTTGGAAGGTATCCAGAATACACATATTCACAGAGACAGAAGGTAGAAGAGAAGTTATCAGGGACTAGGTGGTGGCGGAAAGGGGAATTATACTTAATGGATACAGAGTTTCTGTTTGGGATGATGAAAAAGTTCTGGAAATAGATAGCAGTGATGGTTATACAACATTGTGAATGTAATGAATACCACTGAATTGTATACTTAAAAACATTAAAATAGTACACCATCCTATATTATTGAATTATTAAGTGTTGAATTACCATATTGTACCTCTGAAACTAATATTACACTGTATGTTAACTAGAATTAAAATAAACACTTTAAAAAATGTTAAAATAGTAAATTTTATATTGTGTATATTTTACCACAATAAAAAACGGGTTTCCTCTGGCTGAAAACTTCCCAAATTTGGCAAAAGACAGAAATGTACAGATTCAAGGAGTTCAGCAAATCCCAAATAGGACAATCCCAAAGAAATTCAGACCTAAACACAGCATAATCAAACTGCTGAAAACCAAAGACAAAGAAAACAATTTGAAAGCAAAGAAAAACACCTTATTATAAAGGAACAATTATTCAAATAACTGCTGATTGTTACCAGAAATCATGGAGACCCAAATGAAGTGGCGCAAAACTTTTTAAAATGCAAGAAAAAAAAGTGTCTACCTAAAATTCTATATCCAGTTAAAATATTATTTAGGAATCAAGGTGAAATAAAGACAGTCTCAGATGAAAGAAAGCTAAGAGAATTGTCATAAGACCTACTCGAAAAAAATTACTAAAGAAAGTTCTTCAGACAAAAAGAAAATGATACCAGAAGGAAACTTGGCATATCATTAATAAAGGATGAGCAAAAGAAATGGTAAGTTTCTGAGTAAATATAATAGATCATTCTCTCTTGAGTTCTTTAAAAATTATTTGATGGCTGAAAGCAAAAATTATAACATTATCTAATGGAGTGTTCAATGAATATAGGTGTAAAATATATATATATGACAAATAAAACATAAAACAAGGAGGATAAAGGGACAGATGATGGTAAGTATTCTACATTCCACTTTAAGAGGTAAAATATTTATTCTAAGTAAAATGTTAAAGCTTAAGTATGCAAATTGTGCAGCTACTCTGGAAAACAGTTAGCATCATATCAAGTTAAATATACACTTACAATGTGACCTAGCCTAGGTATTTACTCCACAGAAACAAAAACTTATGGTTACACAAAAATATGTATATGAATGTTTATATCTATTTATTTTAGATATTTATAATCTCCAAACTCTATTTATAATCACCAAACTCTATTTTTAATCTATTTATAATCACCAAATAGGAAACAAGTCATATACCCTTTAGTGGGTTAATGGATAAAGAAACTTGGTTTATAAATATAATGAATTACTACTCAGCAATAAAAAGGAATCAACTATTAATATATGCAACAGCTTGTATGAATTTCATAGGCATTACACTGAGTGAAAGAAGCCAGTCTCAAAGGTTACATAAGGTAATATTCTATTTATAGGACATTCTCAAAAAGACAAAACTATAGTAACAGAGACCATAATATCAGGGATTGCAATATGGAAAAACTGAAGAACTGAAAGGAGTAACAGATGAATCAGAGTGAGATTTTACCTCACATTATTCCCAGTAAGCGATAGAACAAGTAGACAAACAAAATCAGTGGGATATAAGAGATTTGAATTATAAAATTAAGAAAATTGACCCAGTGGACATATAGGCAACAACTACAGAGTATATATACCTTTTAAGTACACTTGAAACATTAACCAAAATTGACATTTACGCAGCCATAAAGACAATCTCAACACACTTGAAAGTTTGAAATCATGCAGAGTATATTCTCTGATATACCACTACAATACAGATACCATACATACCCAATGGAACGGATAAAATTAAAGAGATTGATCATACCAGGTGTTGGTGACAATTTGGAACAACTGGAACTCTTGCATAATGCTGATGACAATATAAAACAATGTAGCCCCTTTGGAAAACCGTGCAACAGTTTTCTAAACAATTAAACATACACTTGCCATGTTACCTAGTAATCCCACTCCTCAGTATTTACAAAAGGTAAATGAA
This sequence comes from Zalophus californianus, assembly GCF_009762305.2. NCBI lineage: Eukaryota > Metazoa > Chordata > Mammalia > Carnivora > Otariidae > Zalophus > Zalophus californianus. Next base: position 97,438,435 of record NC_045600.1, read on the forward strand.
AACATCTGTCGATTTAAAGACTTGTATACAATGTTCATAGCAGCTTAAACCAGCTAAAACTGGAAAGAACTAGGGCACCTGGGTGGCTCAGTCATTAAGCGTCTGCCTTCAGCTCAGGTCATGGTCCCAGGGTCCTGGGATCAAGCCCCGCATGGGGCTCCCGGCTTAGCGGGAAGCCTGCTTCTCCCTCTCCCACTCCCCCTGCTTGTGTTCCCTCTCTCGCTGTGTCTCTCTCTGTCCAATAAATAAATAAAATCTAAAAAAAAAACAACAACAAAAAACTGGAAAGAACCTGTACTGTACTGGTTTTCTGTGCTGTGTACCAACTTACTACAAATTTAGTGGTTTAAAATTGGTATTTTTTTTAAATTTATTTTTGAATAGGCAATTCACTAATAGTTCAAAATGCCAAAGGTATATAAGGGTATGAAGTGAAAAGTCTTCATCACTCCTGTCTCTCAGGCATCTACTTCCTTTCCTTACTCATGTAATCCTTGTTTAAAGAGCTCCTAAAGAGCTGTTTTGTGCATAGAAAAGCCAATCTGTATATGTATATATACACATGTGATACATTTGTACAAGAACCAAGAGTGGAATGATATGCACCAGGGTTATTAACATTGCTTACTTGGGTGTGTGGAGTAAGGGAAAAGGAACTAAGAAACGAAGAAAATCTATTAACTTTTTAAATACATATTGGCCTCATTTAACTGGTTGATCTAATTCTAGTCAGGAGCACAGGATTTTAAGAAGCAGACTACCTATCTGATTACCTTTGGCAAATTTCTTATTCTTTAGGCCTCAATATCCTAATTTACAAATGGAGGTACTGATAGTTTCTACCTCTTAAGATCATCTGGGGGCAAACTATAGCAAATAACTGATACACAGGATTTTAGCCTAGTGCCTGGCATATAGAAAATGGCTAGTAAATGTTAGCTATAAAAAATAACAACCTTAAACTCATTTTTAGAAAACAAAATGATTCAAAAAGGACTAACCATCCAAATAAAGAAGCTAGAAAGAGAACAACAAAATACACTTAAAGAAATGTGAAGGGGACACTTCAGGTCAAGAGTGTTATAAACTCACACTTTAAACTCTCCTCCTGCTTTACATATGTGGATTAGAGATTCAGTTAACAACAAGAAAAAGACCAACTCATGTTCAAACATGAAATGAACATTTCTCTGGGTCAGAAACAGAAGGCAATAGTGAGATGTGGCTAGAGCCACAGCCCTGCAGATTTCTGGGTCCACAAAACAACTAGAAGCCAGTGGGATTTTTTTAATCGTCTGAAGTGACGAAAGCACTCCATATGTGGCATGGAACCATGGTCTAGCTGGGCTCTGAGAAAGCGGATGTGATCACTATCTGATGTTACTGCTTATGTAAACCTGTATAACTTCATTATTAGTAGGATCAACAGAGAAAACTGCACGGAGACCTGAGCAAAGCTGCGTCCTGCCCAAGATACCGGGCCAGGCACAGCCTCCAGCCACTTTGGGGCAGGAGTTCCTAGGCATGGAAACCCAGTTTTGGACTAGGGTCCTGGATGACTAGAGGGAGGAAACCACAAAACTGCCAAACAGGGAGGGGTGAGCACAGAGAGAGGCGAGGCGGGGAAAAATCTCCCACTGAACATTGAATCTGCAGATAAAAAAATACCACACCATCTGATGGAAATTAACACTAAGAAAGAAAACCAAGAACAGAACATGAAATAACCAGAAAGCGTGGACAAATATTTTAAAAAATCTTCTTAAATAGGTTGTAATCAAGAAAGGAAGGGATGAAGGAAAGAAGGAAAGGAAGGAAGGAAGGAAGAAGAAAATTCAGGAGGAGAAACTTATTGCAGGCAGTAATCCAGAGAGTTTGAGCACTGAAGTTGACTTCTGCTTTGAGAGTACTTGCTGAACTGAAAACCGGGCATCAGTTTTACAGCCTAACCCTGGAGAAGGAAAACAAAGCTCATGTCTAATAGGAAACTGGCCTACAAAGCTGAGACCACAAAGGTCTATATCTTAGTGTGAGGGTGAATTAGAAACACTTGCTCGCTTACTCCCTCAACCACTGGTACAGCAAAAAAATTATCCGTCTCAAACTGTGACATGTCGGGAGTAGGGAGGTTCCCCTGAGAATTTGTATTTATAAACTATATAAGAAAATTTGTATAGCTATTTCAAACAAAATAACAAAATAACAAAAATGCTAAGCATTACTCGATTTGATAACGCGGGTCACTATAAAATAAAGCTCAATTCACCAGGAAAATAAACTAAGCTTGTATGTACATTATATAATCTTAAAGCAAAAGATGATAAAATTACAGCTTTAAAGAGATAAATCCATCATCAGAGTCAGAGATTTTAAAACATGCCCTTTAGTAACGGATCAAGGGTAATAAAAAATCAGTAAGGCTTTAGAAAATTACTATAGTGAAGTAATTTGGTCTCAAGTGTATACCTTCTGCCCACAGGACTTCTTTTAGCGTTTCTTATACTGCAGGTTTCCTAATGATAAATTCAGAAAAAGTCTTTGCCTTTGTTTTTGAAAAGCATTTTTGGGGCGCCTGGGTGGCTCAGTTGGTTGGGCGACTGCCTTCGGCTCGGGTCATGGTCCCGGAGTCCTGGGATCGAGTCCCGTGTCAGGCTCCCTGCTAAGCAGGGAGCCTGCTTCTCCCTCTCACCCTACCCCCTTCTTGTGCTCTCTCTCTCTCTCTCTGTTTCAAATAAATAAGATAGAATCTTTAAAAAAAAAAAAAAGAAAAGCATTTTTGCTAGGAATGTAATTCTAGGATGACAGTTTTTTTTTCTTTCAGTGCTTTTAAGAAAATCTGATGTCATCCTCATCTTTGTTCCTGTTATGTCATGTCTTTTTTATCTGGCTACTTAATTAAAATTTTATCGGGCTGCTTAAAATGTTCTCTTTATTACTGGTTTTGAGCAATTTTATTATGCTACCTTTGTGGGTTTTCTTCACACATCACATACTTGGGATTTGCCGAGCTTCTTGGATCTGTTTTTCATGGATAGTTTTCATGTTTGGAAAATATTAGACCTTAATGTCCTGTAGCTCACTGGATTGTTTCTCTTGCTGTCCTAAAACTCTCTGAACTTTTCTTCTGCTGTGTCTGATCTGCCATTAATCCCATCAGCATAATTTTTATCCCAGATGTAGTTTTTATCTCTAACATTCAATTTGGATTTTTAAATATCTTCTCAATTTTTTTAAGATAATTCTATTAACTTTTAATGTCTTGTCCTAATTCTGACATCTGTATCAGTTCTGGGCCAATTTTGACCAGCTATTTTCCTCATTATGACCATGTTTTCCTGCCTCTTTGTATGCTTGGTAATCTTTAATTGGATGCCAGACATGGTGAATTTTACTTTTGTGGGTACTCATTATTTTTGTATTCCTTTATATCTTCTTGAGTTTTGTTCTGGGATATAATACACATATATGGAAATTACTTGACCCTTTCAGGTCTTGCTTTTATGATTTGTTAGTTGGGTCCAGAGCAGTGCTCAGTCTGCTAATTATTATAAGTGTTAATTATTCTCACACTAATGAAGCAAGAATTTCCTGAGTTTTCTACCCAATGCTCCCTGAATTTTACATTTTTAAATTCTTATAGGTATATGCACTGTTTGTAGCCCTGTTTAAAATGCCAGCATTATTCCCCCTAATCCTTTCAGATTTTTCTTTCCCTTAGCCCTGGTTAGTTTCCTCACATACAACATAGTACTCTGCTGAATACCGCAAATCTCTTGCAGCTCTCTCCTCTCTGGGACTTAGTCCTATAAACTTATCTTCCCTGGGCCTTTCCAGACTCTCAGCTCTGTCTCCTTAGGGAATCTCTGTTTATGCTTCACTTTCCTTTCTCTTGTGAGCTCTCAAATCAGTAAACTCAGGCAACCATAGGGCTCACCTCATTCGTTTTGTCTCATGGATCACTCTTTCATTCTTGAGGTCACTGTCTTGAAAACCATTGTTTCATGTTTTTTTGTTTATTTCATGGGGGAAGGTAAATCCAATCCTTATTACTCCAAACTGGCCAGAAGTAGAAGTTCTAAAACTATTTTTTAAATTACACAATAAAATGATTCTTAAAAATCCCGGGGCGCCTGGGTGGCTTCAGTCGTTAAGCATCTGCCTTTGGCTCAGGTCATGATCCCAGGGTCCTGGGATCGAGCCCCTCAACAGGCTCCCTGCTCAGTGGGAAACCTGCTTCTCCCTCTCCCACTCCCCCTGCTTGTGTTCCCTCTCTCGCTGTGTCTCTCTCTGTCAAATAAATAAAATCTTAAAAAAAAAAATCCCAAGGGGTCTAATATAAAACTAGTATGCAAGACAATAGTAGTAAAAGATAGGAAATGCTGAGGTAGATCTAAAAAGGTTAGGAAATTCTGACATAGGTACTTAGGTACTGGCATGAAAAGATTTTCACGATATTACCAGTCAGGATAGGGTTAGACTTACATTGTAGTAACCACCCCCAAAATGTCAATTACTAAAAGCAACAGAAATTTATTTCTCACTTATTTTAAAAGTCCATTGCAAATTGGAAGGGTGATTTTTCTGTTCATTAGTTACTCAGATGACAGAGCAACCACCATCTCAAATGTTTCCAGTAAACAAGTCAGAGGAAAGACAAGAGTCTAGAAGGTCTCAAATTGGCAATTCAGTGCTTGAGTTAAGAAGTTACACATCATATTTGCTCACAATTCACAGTCCAGATTCAGACAGATGGCCCCACCCACCCACAAGGGAAGTGTATTCCTGCTGTGTCTGGTTCTCTAGGGAGAACCTAACTATATAGTGAATAACCCTAAGGACTATCACGGGCCATCCTTCCGGTCAATAGTTATTCAGTGCACCTTCCTTCTTAAAGCCCAAACACATTTTCTCTTCTGAGGAGAGGTAACTCAAAAGTCCCATTAAATCAATGGCAGCAAGCTCTAAGTTCAGTATCTTCTGCCAGTCTCTAAGTCGGGGGATGGTATGCACTGTCTCCTCTTGAACTATTGACCTCTGAACTAAAAAGCTTATCTGTCTCCTACACATACAAGGTTGAAATAGAATTAGAAAAACCATAATAAACACTCCTATTAAGAAAGGGAAAGATGGGAGATACGCAAAGTCACTGGCCCAGAACAATTCTCTGCCACAAAAATTCCTTTGAGGGGGTCCCTAATCCATTGTTGTCCATTGATTCCACCATCTAGGAGGTCCCTCCTTTTTTCTTTATCCTTTTGACCATATCTGAGGTGGATACTGGAAAATAGGTTCTATTTGGGGACTAAGAAACTTTTTCCATCTGCTACCTCATGAAGAAAGTTGAGGGCCCAAAGGATAAAAAAAAAAAAATACTAATTGAAAGGGATACATGCACCCTGTTTATAGCAACATTATCAACAACAGCCCTGATTGTACAAAGAGCCCAAATGTCCATCAACTGATGAATGGATAAAGATGTGGTAATATATATATATATATATACACACAATGGAATATTAGCCATCAAAAAGAATGAAACCTTGCGGGATGCCTGGGTGGCTCAGTCAGTTAAGCACCTGCCTTCGACTAAAGTTGTGATCCCAGGATCCTGGGATGGAGTCCCCCATTGGACTCCTTGCTCCTCAGGGAGCCTGCTTCTCCTTCTGCCTGCCACTCCCCCTGCTTGTGCATTTGCGCGCTCTCTCTCTCTGACGAATGAATAAATAAAATCTTAAAAAAAAAAAAGAATGAAACCTTGTTACTTGCAATGACATGGATGGAACTAGAGTGTATTAAGCTAAGCAAAATTAGTGAGTCAGACAAAGACAAATACCATATGATTTAACTCATATGGAATTTAAGAAACGGAACAAACGAACATTAAAAAAAGTTTAAAAAGGGGGGTAAAAAAAAAGGAGGAAAACTAAGTAACAGACTCAACTATAGAGAACACACTTATGGTTACCAGAGGGGAGGTGGGCAGGGGGATGGGTTAAATAGCTGATGGGATTAAGGGGATTAAGGGTTTATAGGTGCTGGGGACTAGGCAGATTAAGCCATTTGTTGTGATGAGCACCAGGTGTTAATGGAAGATTTGGGTCACTAGATTCTACACCTGAAACTAGCATTACACTGTATGTTAACTAATTGGAATTTAAATAAAAACTTGGAAAGAAAAAAAGGAAAATTGGGGGCCTAAGTATTCATCTTAATTCTCGAACAATTATAAACTTTTAATCCAGGTTCCTGGTTTCTTTGACAGTATAACTCTCTCAAAATATTTGCTTCTTATTTATATAATTCCAGTTAGAAATGAGCCAATAGTCACACCCACAATTTTAAAGACATGGTCCCCCCTAAATTTTCCCCAAATTTAGCTGAAGTACCTTGAGCCCATCAGGCATTGGTAGAAGACTGACACTTTAGTACCCATTTCCTAAGCCATTTTGCCTATCTGAACAGATTTGCAGGCGTTAGTATTTCCAATTCCTGACATATATTAATATTTAGGATATGGGAATAAGGAACCAAAATACCTGGGAGTTCTCAGGAATCCCAAAATTATACAGAATCATCATTCTGTATTTCTCATAACACTATACTTAATATGTTTTAAAACAGTTGTCAGTGACCATAATACTGAATCATTTTTCTGTGATAATTATGCTAAATGTTTCATATATTTTCTGTTAAAAAGACATAATAATAAATATATGGTTTATTAATATGAACCAATGTATTATGATAAGATTATATATTTTAATACCACTGTCTCTGCCTGACAAAGATATTTGATAACAGAAAATATTAAATGAAGGAAACATTAGCATAAGTGCCAAATAAAAATCATTTTAAAAATTGAAAGTACTATAAATACTTAGTAAAAATTTATCTTAAAATGAAACTTAAAAGCACACAATACATTAACTGCCCTATCTGATAGTTTTTATCTTTATTTTGTAACAAACACTTCAGACACAGAAACTTATCTTTCATTTTTGAATTGGTATTAGTTGAGTTGCTAAGGATTATCCAAAAACCTCTACAAGTCGGTTTAGGTTACATGTTGATTTATAAAAGCTTTTTTCCCTTTTTGATGATGAAAATATTTTGTCTGCATTCCCTGATTTTGGTCTTGCTATTGAAATTGATACTGCCTTTGCTAATTTAGAGTTTAGATCAGTTTCTGATCTCATTTCAAAATGTTCCAAAAAACATTTACTTCTTTTCTTAGCATTTCTAGTTAAGAGTATTTGCAAAGAACAGCAGCCTTTGGCAAATAATCATACAAACTGGGAAATGCCAACAAACTTATTTGGTATATCTGAATGTTACATTTGGATATCCCATCAAGAGTAATAGCACCACACAGAATCACAAGTCAAAATTGCCAATTTACAGAATTAATTTGCTTCCACGTGTTATTCTTGGAACACCATTCATGAGATTTGCATAAATTATACTACATATAATCCTATTAACACTTATTTTACTTACAAGAATGACTCACCGTTAGTAGCCGACAGGAACATAAACATACATTTATAACATGGCAATAGCTACAAATAAGACTGTGTGATCAGATCGTGACCACTCCTCTTCTACACTCCTGATTTCTGGAAATGCTGACCTTACTCTTGGACTCTTGCTTTTGGGCTTGACTTCAGTGGATTCCTTCAATCCAGTAATGACTCTAAATTCATTACTAAGCTTTAATTCTTGCTTAGTTGCAATACTTTTTCCTGTTTCACCAATTTCCTGACTGATCTGTCATGAGATTCAGAAAAATACATAAATTTCCCAAGAAATGCTGTGGAAGAATTCCTGCGTAGAAACACTATGAGGCGGCCTCTCCTTAACCTAATTAGTCTTTTAAACAATTAGTATGATGTCTATATTCTTGATTTAATTACTTTGTTGCTTAAGGGCTTTCTCCTTTTACTGATTGGGGATGAGAAGTTTTGCCTCTTCCAACCCTTCAAGTATCTAAATTTCTGGACTTTCCCTATTCTCTTTTGTTTCCACTGGCAATCTTACCATTTCTCATCTGGGTTCACTTCTTTCTTAAAATATCTTGTCAAATGCAACTAATATAGTAAACAAAATTGTTATCCAAACCCTTCCAACAGAGATACAACTTCACTATATTATTTTTCTTCCAAGTATCACAGGCAAGTTTACCAAATCTTTTGCCATAGCAGAATGTGGATCACCTCATGTAACTTAACCATCTGTCACCTAAACCAATGCAAGAGAGTTTAATTTAGTACAGTTTTGTTTCTTTTTGTGTCACCTTCATGATTAATCCTGTATCAGATGGGATATTCCCTAACTGCATTAACTTAAAATAAAAATGTTTATTTCTTCCTTACGCTGCATGTCCATCTAAATAAACAGGGAGGCTCTGTTCACAGTCTCTCAGGAGCCCTGCCTGATGTAGCAATCATCATCACCATGTCAGAGAGAAAAGAAGGTTCTAAGGTGTCACGTCAACATTTAAATGATCTAAGTCAGAAGTTACTTTTGACTTACAATTCGTTGGCCAGGAAATAGTCATATGACCACACACTAGAAATATATGGTGAATAGCACGAATGAAAATCACATTAGGTAAAAAAAAAAAAAGAAAGAAAGAAAGAAAGAAAGAAAGAAAAGAAAAAGAAAAAAAGTTGACTTTGAAGAGTCAAAGAAAAAAATCTAGATAAATAAACTCTTAACTCAGGAGTTCATGCTGGAACAAGAGGCTGCCCACAACCATTTTGGGAAGATAATTAAAATTAAGTATCAGTGTTTTTCAACGTAAAAACTGAATACCCTTCAATATAATATTGCACTTAAAATTCTAGTACAGGTAATAACAAATGTAGACCAAAATTTATGAACTGAGAGCTTCCCTGTTGTGTTTGTAATAGCAAAAATACAAGAATGGTTCTAAAATTATGATATATCTATATAAAAATATAGAGCAGGTGCTGGCAAACTTTTTCTTAAAGTGCCAGATTTAAGATTTAGGCTTGTGAGCTATATGGTCTCTGTCCCGTACAACTCTGCTGTTGCAGTGCACAAGCTACAGCAGACAATAGGCAAACAAATGATATGGCTGCTTTCTAATACAACTGTGTTTATAAAAGCAGGTGGCCAACTATGGGTCAGAGTTTGCTAGCCTCTGATACAGAACAATTAAAGTCATGTTTTTAAGGCAGGGGGTGAAGACTTAAAATATTTTAAAAATTTAAAATTATAGTTTAAATTCTCCCAAATTCTCCACAAATGGCAAGTTTTACTCTAATATTTGGGGGGTGGGAGGGATTCATTTTTAAAAAGTGGTTGGATTGGGTGAGTAATGCAGTCAGTTTTTCTGTTCTGTTTTTGGAAAAGCCAAATGACTCCAGATGTGTCTGGCGTATTTTCTGGAAACCAAAATCCATGGTAACTTCTGTGATCTGCAATTATCCAGGACATTAACATCATAGCTATGGCTTCATTTATAGCTTAGTTCAATAATCTTCTTAATGATGAAGTAGGTCATCATTCATCACACAGTGTGTCATCGAAGAAGACTAACTTATTCTTAGTATATTCTTTTAAATAATGAAAGTGATTTAATGATACTTTTAACAAGCAATTAAAAGTTAACTTTACCTAACTGTAAAAGTAATTTCTCAGGATACCTTATCCCTCTATGATGTTCCATGTGTTGCTACAGATGTGTTTAATTCTTTACAAGATGACCCTAGTGAAGTATCTTTTAATTTATAGCTTCTGAGCTGATAATTAAACATTGTCATAACTTTTAAAGATCTACTTGACTATTCACTTTGTCTACATGGACCTGCAGATATGCCTCACTTAAAAAAATACTTTAAAAAAATAGTTGTTTCTCTCTTTTAATACATACTTTTAATAGTATCTTGAATAGGTAAGTCAAATGATTCGTGTCTTAGCTGAAAAAACAAGTCTTAGTGTTAAAGTAATCTAGTAAAAATGAAATATTTGCAATCCTTCTTTAGTGCCTACACACCTACAAAAGTCCTCCTTCGTTGAAGTCAGCACGAGTGCTTTTGGAATAATAATTTCAATGGAACAAAAATGATCATGTCAACCATGAAGCAAAAAAATGACATTATAGAAGCCTACAAATATTTAATGATGTTAAAACTTCTATAATTATTATATAAAGTATATCTTTAAATTACTTGCTACCTTTCCTATTAATAATATATTCACTAACTACTCCTCCTGAGGTAAAATTCCTCAAATCCTATTAATAAAAGAGATCACTAGGGCCTTTTCCTTAGATTAAGAAGTCCTTCATTCCAAATGCATATAATCAGTGTATGAATAAATAAAACTATAATTAGTACCATCAATAGGAGGGTTATTTGCAAAAAGATAATTTATTTTAAAAACAGACATTCAGTATAAATGCTTGGAACTACAGACGTGGTAGAAAAACACTAATTTCAGAATCAGATCCAATTTCATTCAAATCTTAGCTTTGTAACCTTAAGCAAATAATTGCTTAGATATTTGGTTTCCTCATTTTTTTACTTATAGCTAAAACAAGGTGATTTGTATCTTGTCAGTTCCTTTTTAAAATGTTTAGGTCTTAAAAATTTTTATGGGATGAAAAAAATTCCAATTTCCTCCCTCAAACTTTGGAGAGATGCAAAGGGGAAGAAATAACACAAAGATGGCATTCAGATTTTCAATGTAAATAAAAAGTATATCCCACAAAACAAATATAATGCTTCTTAGTGTCATGGAACTGCACTTAGAATCAATCGTAATTTTATTGTCAGGTAACAATAATACACTAAGGCACCTTGGTAGGTAGTTCTTAGGCAGTCACTAGAGTGCATCACTGGCCCTCACTGTCATATTAAGGATTTCTTAGCACTCTAAAGCAGGCACAGGCGAACCACAATCCATGGGCCAAACATTCTTGTTTTGTAAATAAAGTTTTATTGGAACACAAACAGGCTATCATTTACATTGCATCTACAGCTGCTTTCGAACTACAAGGAAGAGTTGAATAATTGTGACCACACGGCCCACAATTATTTACTATCTGGCCCCACACAGAAAGTTTGCTGACCACTGTTCTAAAGCACGGCTACTCAAAGGTTTGGTTTGCACACCTGAACTGTTTGTTCCTGAATGGAAATGAAATGAGATGGTGTGAGAACATAAACCAATTATGTTAACCAAGAACAGTGGTTATTTCAACGACACTTTTGTTTTCATTGCCAGGCTTTCTCAATGAAGGACTCACAGTCTGGTACAGGTTCCTTTTCTAATAGTGGGTAGGTATAAACAGCTCATTGATTAGCTACTTTGAATACCACTACTCTAAAGGTATAGAGCCACAGCAGAAGGAACTACCCAAAGCTCAGAGGTAACAGTGTCACTTAGAGACTTATCTTGGCACAGTGATCAAGGGTTTTGTAGCATTAGGTGATAGGTTTGGTAACTAATTAAATAGCATTCAGAAAATGGTCTTAACAGATTTTCCTCCACTCTTTGCTCTTCCTAAGATTTAAATTACTCCAAAAATCTTGTCAGCTATAGATTTATGTTTCAACAAGGTGAAGTGTAACAGCTGAAGTCCCTCTCTCCCTATCTTTTCTTGGTAGTAGGAAAGATGAAAATACTTGACCCTCCAAAAACAACTTTTCAAGAAAGTAAGTCAATAATATATTTTGCCTATTTAGCCTATTTGCTGAACAGATAGAAAACTATAATAGTAAATTATATTTCTCTTGAATTAAAAGAATTTTTAGAGTAAATCTATTCTCTGCAAACATTACCATTATTTTCCCCAGTACTTTAAGTCCTATTTTAAAAATAAATCATGCATCAATTAAAAAATACAGAATGAAATCCTACCGCTAACTTTAACATGAAATTTCCTTGAACAAGTATACAATTTCTAAAGGCGCCAAAGGTAATCCGACTCAAGCAGTTTTCTGAAAAATAAAATTATTCAGGGACAGATTTTTATTGCAAATATTTACTCAAAAACTACTATATACAGCAGAATTTTAATAGCTGTTTAAAACGTTTAACATTCAGTGAAACAAAACTTAAGAATTCAAAGCACATTTTAAGAAGTAAAAATGTAGCATTTTAAATAAATTTTTAGTACTTTAAAGCAAACTACTGTTATTCATATTATTTATTTCTATCTCTATTATTTTCTAGATGATAAAAAAAACAACTGAAAAGTCAATTTAGCAGCCATTTTATGGATAAAATAGGATATGGATAAATTAGGCTAAATATCCCAAACCAATTTTTTACATCACTGCTTTAGGTCCCATCTGAAGTTTCTATTTTACAATTAAAGAAAAAGTCACTTAAACATGGCATGAGCCAGGACATGTTTTCAGTTTACTGCTTTACAATATCTACATTATACCATACTTTGGTTTGGCTTCCAGACCATTTTTATGGGTCTATTTCTAAAGATCATTAAAACAATTAAAAGCATAATAGCTACAGGAGTTTCAACAATGGGTTTCTATTTTATACAACTAGCACACCAAGGATTTCTGCACAGCTTACACACTGACAAAAAGCACAAATATAAATTTATTATCTTAATAATTTCACTTTCACTGAAAGTTTAATTAAGGTAAGTTTACAGCCTGGCAGGCTAACACTTGTATGGAGGTACACAGATTCAAATATTCTGTTTACATGCTTCTGACAGTCTGGAATGTTATATTAAATCCAAAATTAATTTTACGTTCATCTAAATTCTCATTAGATCAATTAATTTAGCACTCTAAGCATGCTCCATTTACCAGCATCATACTCAAAATGAAGCCTTCATTAACAATGCCTATCAGCCATTATTTTTAATCAATTATTCCCAAAAGGTGTGGGGTTTCCAAATCTCTTCCTTTAAGTTAACTGAAAAGAATACATAGGTAATAAAATCTTTTAGTTTAGGACTGATGGAAGTTTCAAAAGCTTTATTATTATAATTGATATTCTAATAATCAATTTGTACTGGCCACCAAGTTCTCCTCACAAACCATTAAATGAGACTTTTCCATTGCAAACTTAACTTCCACTAACATCCTGTTATGTTTTAAAGGCTTCTTGGAAATCCACAGAAATCATGCTATTATCAGTGAATTGATTTCTTTAAGAAACTAGGTTGAACACAGGTAAAGTGTATATGAATGACTTCCTTCACATTTTTCTCTTTCTGAACTCTACATAACAGCACCTCTGAGCTCACCTGATAGCACTGTTCCAAATGTTCTTACCGTTGGTACACTAAACTTAGAATGACTAATAAATTTCAACTTCTTTCTTTTTCATCTGCCAGGTCTACTGTTGTCTCTGTTGCACTACGGCTATTTTCTCCAGGAACACTGTCAATTTGATCAGACACTAAGTCATCAGTCTTGGCTGAAGGATCACCACTACCTTTCTGAAGAATCTCTGTGGCTTCATACTCAAGTACCTCTGATGGAGTCAAAGGTTCTAAATGAACACTGCCTTGCTCACTAACATCAGAACTAACAGATTCAGGTTCATCTCTTTTTCTCAAAAACTGATCAATGCTAACATCACCAGATGTTAACTGCAAATCCTTAATATTCTTTGAAGAAAACCCAGCTTCACTGGAGTTGGAATCTTCAATCTGATCACATGAAATTAAGTTTCCTGAACTTTGACACATCTTCAACTCTGTTTTCTGACAAATGTGTTCTATTTGTTTCTCCTTTTCTACTTTAATGGCATCAATATTTGAATCATGACTGAAGATATTCTTTAACCCCGTTTTCTGGTCTTCGAGACAGGTATCATTTTCCTTATTTGAAACTGTTATGCTTTCTTCACTTTTTGTTGCTAATGAGCCTTCAAATGAATTTGTATCACATCCATTTTTTTCTTCCTCTGAAGAAGCTTTATCTTGTTTACTGAAAAAATAAAGCCATTTATTATCTGTTTCTTCAGAACACGATATATTTAAAAACTATCGAAATAAAAACATGCTCTTAAAAAAAGAAAAGGTCAAGGTACATTTGCCAAAAAGGAAAAAAATAATCCAGGTCCCAAGTCCTTGCCATGTTACAATTTAGGAGTGGCCATTTTCTTAGGCAAAAGAGTGAGAAACTCCAGAGTCACATGTTAAAAGGAGACCTGGGAAATCTATCAAAACTGGTTTTAGTCCTGGTAATCATTACTTTTATCTGTTCACACCCTGTCTTTAGTGGAAATTTAAGCAGTCTTATTAATTTGTATGAGTACTTTAAAGAAGAAGTGAATATATTTGGAAAAAAAATTTTTTAATGATTTATATACCCTCTTGGAATGTCTTACCCTATACAAAATCAAATAAGCATTCATAAACATTTCTCTAATTTTTAACAGTTTAACTTAAAAAAATAAACACATGCCTGAAAAAAATATATGTAAATATAAAACATGCGTATTATAGACATAAATATATGTGTATACATAAATGTTTATGTGTATATGAGGGTGTCTGTGTGTTCCCTATTAACCTGGAATATTAACAGAAACTATATAGTGAATCATAAAACATTAGAAACAGAACACTTTAAAGAGGATCTCCAGCTCCTTATCTAGATGTTACAATACTTATTTTACCAAAAATAAATTTAATGATTACAGATATCTTATCTCTTCTCTTAATCCACCTGGAATTTGGACTTTTTCTGAATGAATTGACAAAATATCAAAGCAATATTATCAAATGGTCATTTATTATTTACTAAATTATATTTATATAAGTTAAATAAGTCTGCTATTTATTTTGTTCTGATCTGTCTTTATTCTTGGGCCAATACCACCTAGTCTTACCAATTATAGTTAACAATATATTTTATTATTTAATAGAGCAAATCACCTACTATCCACTACTTTTCTCTCTAAGTTTAATAGTTTAAAAATGTAAAAGACATTTGTACAAGGATGCTCATAAAAACAATGTTTAAAATGCAAATACAGAGGGGCACCTGAGTGGCTCAGTTAATTAAGCGTCTGCCTTGGGCTCAGGTCATGATCCCTGGGTTCTGGGATCGAGTCCCATGTCAGGCTCCCTGCTTAGCAGTGAGTCTGCTTCTCCCTTTGCCTGCCACTCCCCCCAGCTTATGCTCGCTCTCTTGCTTGCTCTCTCAAGAAATAAAATCTTAAAAAAAAATAAATAAATAGCAAATACAGAAACAACCTAACATCTAACAAGAGAGCAATGATTTAATAAATTATGGTAGTAAATAGAAAAATATGAATCTTCCTTTAAACATCATTGGTTTCTAAATCAAATCCCATTAGCATTTTTTAACTAAATATTATTAAACCTATAAAATAATTTGGAAAATGACCTATCATGCATTACTTATTAATTAGTTATTTTCTATCACAGTAAGTTTTCTTTTTTCTTCATTTAGATCCTGTACATTTCTCATTTTTGTTGTGAATTAACTTTTTGTCCATTGTACTTTGTAATCACATGTTATTGGCATACTAAAACATTCAGATTTTTATACTAAGCTACCTTAATTAATACTCTCATTAATTTCATTCTTAGCTCATTTTCTTGGATCTTATACATCAATTATACCATCTACAAACAATTAAAGTATTTTCATTTAAATTTATATAATTATTATTTTTGTTCAGATCTTATTGGATTAGCTACAATTTACAGAAATGTTAAATTATAGAGAGGTGACTAGTCTGCTTTTTCAAACTCCTTCATTGAATTTTTGTTAACCAATGCCTGTGTCCCCAAATTCCAGGTGAAGAAAGGGATAGAACATTTTTCTAGTAAAGTCTAAGAGACACCTTGGTAAGGCCTTATTCCATAATTTTCTTTTCAGGAGCAATAGATTAATCTCATTCAGTTAACAAGCACCCTACGCCTGGTGCTGTACAGCTATGTATAAGATACACAGCATACAGACATGGGGAATTTCTTAATTTAAAAGATAAAATAAAAAATTATCTTTACCTGGAATTAAGTTCTAATTAGAATGTTAGATTCTCTTTTGCTAAGAAAGCTTCTAAAATAAGATAAAAACAGAGAGGGAGGCAAACCAAGAGACTCCTAACAATAGGGAAAAAACAGGGTTGATGGAAGGAGGTAGAAATAGGTGAGGGGCACCAAGGGGAGTACTTGTTATGAATAGCACTGGGTGTTATATGCTAGTGATGAATTACTAAATTCTACCCCTAAAACGAATACTATGCTATATGTTAACTAATTTGAATTTAAATAAAGTCTTGAAAGTTAAAAAAGAATGTCTTGTGGTCTTTAGTGTTGATCAGAGCATTAAATTTTTTAAAGCCAATCCCTGAAGTCCGAAACTTTTATGTTAAGGTCCCACCACAGAAGTAGCTTTATAAAGCTTGTGAAAATACTTTAGCAAGAAAATATTTTAATATTACCTGTTTGCAAAACTTGTCCCCATTTTGTAACTTGTAGGATCCTGTAATTGTTTTCACTTAATAGGGGCAATTAAAATCTGTTAACATTTACTAGTAAAAATTTTTTACTAGTTAAAAATTTAACAACTATAAGATGTTTAAAGGATGTTGAAAAGATTTCAAAATTAAGGATCTGCAGTATGTTTTTGTTGTATTAAAATTTCAAATTTTTATTTGTTAAAACTAAAATAACATATAAAATAAAATGTCAATTAACTAAAATAACACAGGCCAAGTATCAGCTTTTTATATACTTTAATTTCAAGAGATTCAGTTTTTCCTTATATTTACCTTTCAGAATTTGATGTTTCTGTTTCTCCTTCAGCCATATTAGGTCTTGCAATTTCCTGAAATGATTAAGAATATGTTTCTTTTATATTCATGGTTAAACTTAAACTACTTTAATTATACTAAACTTTCTGGATTAAAGGAACTTAAGTGTGCAACCTAATATAGCAAAGAAATAGAAAAACAGTTTATTAAACTAAAGTATGTATTATATAATAATTCTCAAAATTAAAAGCAGAATTTTTAAAAATCTTTTAAAAAATACCTATAAGAATTTCAGTGTACTAGAAGTTTCTGAATTGAGGTCATGAAGCAGTTATCCAGTTATAACAATACCTGCTTTTCTTAGACTCTATGTAAAATGTGCACGATAATTACAATTAATTGAATAGAAAACTAGTAAAACACAATGTGAATTTGAATAACAAGTTGTATCCAAAGTATTTTATACAAACATATTAAATACAAACACTTATATGAAACATATCTGAAATTATGGTTTCATATGTGGAGTAATATTAACCCTGCTATTGTCAAACCAAGTAATATGAGATAGACAAATTAAATATTTTGCTTACTTGAAATGTTTTATAGGGAGAAAAGAATACAGTAAAACTTCAGTGAGCCACAGGCCAGGCTAACAGTTCATAACAATTACCAATTATTAAATACATATGATGCGTGAGGTACTATGTTAAGAGCTTTACACTATCTCATTTAATCTTCATATTAGACATTCTCAATTCCATTTTTATAATAGGAAATATAGCTATATAGGTTAAGTAGAAAACCCCAGGGAATAACCACAATAAATGGCGAAGATCCAAATCTAGGTCTAGCTCTTAACTAGTACAGTGATTGACTGAGGCCTGTGAAATTGATAATGGTGTATTAATCACATATGTTTATTTATTTTTTTACTCTCCTAAAACTCTGCTAAAATGAGGCAAAGACATAAAACATTTTCATTCATAAAGACCATGAAAACACCAAAGCATAGTAACTGTCAATGAGATGTCAACAAATTTTTAGATGGAAAGTGGCTGGAGAAGTAGAAGTTGACTTTGCATGATGGAGGAATTTACAACTAAATATCTGAGTAGGGGAGTGCAAGAAGAAGACAATCAATTTGCTCAGAGAACTGAAGCAATCTGGTATTTGAAGGAATTCAGTACAAGAGCCAGTACATAAAAAATAAAAATGAAGCACAAGGACTGCTGAGAAATCTAAATGCTCTTTCCCTAATTCACACAACAGATACCTATCCTTTCCTCTACCACAGAGGCCAAAGTAACTTTCTGAACTAGAGACAATTTAGACTTGTGAACACCAGGAATGGCAAAGGGAAGCCTTGAGGAAGTGAGAGAAAACAGAAAAATTTAGTCCAAGTCTATAAACTGAATAAAGGTCCCCACAGTTCTCCCTGCCTGGCTCCCAGAATGCCAGCAGCTGGAGGAATCACTCTTCACCACCAACAGCTAGAATCTAGAAGATTCTTTTTTGGAGAAAATTATCAGCCTCAAGGCAAACAAGGTTTCCCATAATGACTTTGAAAGCATCTTCCTCACCAAAGAATCAGTCAGCTCAGCATCTGATTTTCCTATGGTGAAGTCTAAACAATTCCCATACAGACCGTGCAGATTGTGTAGAGCATTAATCCAGGAGGGTTAACTAAGCTTCACATTATAATCCATGGCAGTAGTGTGTTTCACAAACACCTCGGGCCTCCAGGACACTTTCAGGAGGCAGGTGAAGTTAAAACTCTTGGTACAAAAACCACAGTGAGTAAACATGCTGGCATGCTGGCATCTTAACATGAAATCAAGGCAGTGGCATCAAACCAAAACTACACTAGTAATCACTGTATTCTTCACTGGCAAACACCAGCAGTAAAATTCACTTCATTAAATATCAATCTTTGAGTTCATGTCTTTCTAATATTCTGTGTGACAAAAAAGGAAGTATGCATAAATCATTGCTATTGTATACTGAAACACTTGGGTCTATGATTGAGTTGCAAGCTGAACTTCGGCACAATTTTTTCACAGAACATCAGTTTTATTTTAAAGGATGACCGTCCAAACTATGACTATTTAGACTTGGTTATTTAGGAGATATTTTCTTGAAAATTGACAAAGTACGCCTATCACATCAAAGAAAACAACTGACAGTGTTTATTGCCAGTAATAAAATTCAAACAAATATTAAATTTTAGGAAAACTTGTATTCACCATTGATTAAGTTTATGCTAATATTAAAGAATGCCTTGGTATTATACATAAAACATGTCAACACGTGCAAAATTTATGTAACTCAGTGAACCAATATTTTTTCCAAATGACTAATCAATGTTATAAAATCATGCATGAATAAAAGATCCAGACAGACCAATAGATTTTAATGTATCAAAGCATAAAAAGTTCAGTAATATGGAATGAGATTCCACATAGCAAAAAACCTTTAAGAAAACTTCCACTTGTCTATTTTTGATGTAGTATAAAAAAAAATCACAATTATTTGAAAAGATTATTGAAGTACTAGGTAAGGCTGGATAGTCTTCATATATTTCAACCACAATAACTATCAGAACAGACTGAATGCAGAAACATGAGAATCCAGTTTTCTCCTACTTAACTAGACAGTACAAAGATATGCAAAAGTATAAAACAATACCAGTGTTCTAAGTTTCCTGTGTTTTAGAAAAGTTATTTTTCAGAAAAAAATGTGTTATTTATGTAACTATATAGTAGGTTTATTAGTTTGATTTTTAAGTTACAATAGTTTTTTAGATCTCAGATTTTTAATTTCTAACATAGTAAATCTAATACTTTTTGAGAGTATATATAAATAGTACCCTTTGGAGTTATGCAGTGCACAACCTGTATGACTATATAAGGCAGCCCTGTCTCCATACTCAACAACAAGTTTTCAATGAACTCTGTAGTGCCTTAGTCTAGTGTATGGGCAGCCAAGGATCACCACACCATTGAAGACATGCTTTATTTTTTATTTTTTTAAAGGTTTCATTTATTATTTATTTGAGAGTAAGAGAGAGAGAGCATGAGCTGGAGGGAGAGGGAGAGAGAATCTGAAGCAGACTCTATGCTGAGTGCAGAGCCAGACGCGGGGCTTGATCTTATGACCACGAGATCATGACCTGAGCTGAAACCAAGAGTCAGATGCTTAACCAACTGAGCCACCCAGGCGCCCCTTGAAGACATCCTTTAACATCAGAAATAACAAAATAAATAGGAATAAAGAAAGGAGCTAGGAGACATCAGAGACATTGCTGGGAACAAAAGGAAAAAAATACAATAAACATTTAATATCCCCAAAGAAGTATAAGATGTTATTACATCCATTAAACAAGAACAAAAATTATGAAGAGAAAAATTGAAGAATAAAAGTATTAAAGAGCTCTTCAAAATTAAATATATGACAACTAAAATAAAGTTTAGAAAAAAATTTTAAAAAGATTGAATGAAAAAGACAAAAAGAGGGAAGGCAAGAAAGAAAGAATCATACAATTAGAGGAGTTAATGCAGGAAATACAGTGTCACATCAATAGGAGGAGAGAGAGAGAGAGAGAAAATGAGCAAAGAAAAGTGAAAATTTACCAAAGAAATAATACAAGAAAATTCGCCCCAAACATATGTATCCAAATTACAAAGGGTTATTAAATGCCTACCATAATGAACGGAAAAAGGATTGGTGAACATATCATCATGAAACTTTAAAATACCAGAGATAGAGATAATCATTAAAGTTGCCAGAAAGAACAAAATAACCAAAATGCAAAGAAACTGGAGCCAGAATGGCATCAGACTTATCAAAAATAATACTTTCAAAATTGCATGGGAAAAATGATTTCTACATACTTTAGCCAATCTTTAAGTAAATATAGTTTAAAATATGCAAGGAGTGAGAAAAGATGAGCCCCTTCTGAGAGAGTTGTTAGAGAACAAGTTTCATAAAAATAGGAAGTAAACCAAGAAAAAGGGAACTCCTAGTTCAGAAAATAGGATATCCAACACAAGAAAGTAGCAAAGGAAAATCCTGATACAATAAACTATGCATCAGGCTTAGAGAGCAACTAGTTTAAACTGAAGGAGATCTGAGAGGAGAGATCCAAACTCTCCAACAATTTCTTTTGGTGTGTGTGAACATTTGGAAAAAATACTTGCAAACATTAGACAAATAAATCACAACACTTTTTTAAAAACAGCTTTAGTGTATAGAGAACTAAACAAATGAGTCAAGATATATACTGTTTAACTTCATAAAAATAAAATAAAATATAGTAAAGGAAAAGAAATCATAGTAGTACTTCCTGGCTCAGCACACATAAAGGTCTCAAAAACTGTGATGTAACTGTGCTGAAATCAGTGCTATGCCAAGCCATATTGGAACTTGAGGTAAAAGGAAAAACACATACGCCTATATACATATCATTCTTTTTTTTATTGTGGTAAAATACACATAAAATTTACCATCATAACCACTTTTAAGTGTACAGTCAGTGGTATTAAATACATTCACATTGTTGTGTGACCATCAACACCATCCATCTCCATAACTTTTTTCATCTTGTAAAATTAAACTCTATACTCTAATTAAACAATTAACTCCATATTCTCCTCTTCCCCTTAGCCCCTGACAACTGCCACTCTACTCTCCATTCTTTATGATTTTGACTGTTCTAAGCACCTCATATAAGGGGAAGCATACAGTATGTCTTTTGGGACTGATTCATCTCATTTAGCATAATGCATTCAAGGCTTATCCACATTGTAGCATACTGCAGAATTTCCTTCCTTTTCACAGCTGAATAATATTCCTTTGTATGTGTATACCACATTTTGCCTATTCATTCATCTATAGATGGATACTTGGTTTACTTCCATGTCTCAGCTATTGTGAATTATGTTGCTAGGAAAATGAGTGTACAAATACCTCCTTTAGTCTCTGCTTTCAGTTCTTTTGGGTATACTCAGAAGTGGAATTGCTGGATCATATGTATTTTTTCTTTTGAGGAACTGCCATACTGTTTTCCACAGTGGCTATATCATTTTACATTCCCATCAACAGCACACAAGGGTTCCTATTTCTCTACATACTCATCAACACTTTTTTTTTTTTTTTTTTTGACAGAGAGAGAGTTATATAGTGAGGGATAGAACACAAGCAGAGGGAGAGGGAGAGGGAGAAGCAGGCTCCCCAGAGCAGGGAGCCCGATGTGGGGCTTGATCCCATGACCCCTGCCTTCATGAGCTGAAGGCAGACTCTTAACGACTGAGCCACCCAGGCGCCCTTTTTTTTTTTTAATAGTAGCATCCTAACAGGTTTGAGGTGATATATCATATTAGTTTTTATTTGCATTTCTCTAATAATTAGTGTTGTTGCATATCTTCTCATCCTCGTGGCTATTTATACATCTTCTTTGGAGAAAGTCTGTTCAAGTCCTTTACCGATTTTTTAATTGGGTTGTTTTTGGTCATTGAGTTTTAGGAATTCTCTAAATATTCTGGATATTAACCCCTTATCAGATATATGATTTACAAGTATTTTCTTCCTTTTGTGGGTTACCTTTTTATTCTGTGGATAGTGTATCTGATGTACAAAATTTAAAAATTTTCATGAATCCAATTAGTCTTTTATTTCCTTACCTGTGCCTTTGGTGTGATAACCAAGAAATCATTGCCAAATCCAATGTCATGAAGCTTCTATCCTATTTTCTTCTAAGAATGTTATTGTTTTCAGTCTTACATTAAGGTCCTTGATCCAGTTTGAGTTAATGTTTGTATATAGTGTTAGGTAAGGTTCCAACTTCATTCTTTTGCATGTGGATATCCAGTTTCCCAGCACCGTTTATTGAAAAAGACTGTCCTTTCCCCATTGGTCTTAGCTACCTTGTCAAAAATAATTTCAGCCTATATTTGAGGCTTTATTTCTGGGCTCTTTATTCTATTCCACTGGTCTAGATGTCTGTCTTTATGCCAATACCACACTGTTTTGATTTCTGTAGCTTTGCAGTAAGTTCTGAAATCAGTGTGAGTCCTCCAGTTTTGCTCTTCTTTTTCAAAATTGTTTTAGCTATTTGAGGTTCCTTGAGATTCTATATAAATTTTAGGATGTGATTTTCTATGTCTATAAAAGTTTTTAAAAATGCCTTTGGGATTTTTGTACAGATTGCAATAAATCTGTAGATTGCTTTTGGTGGTATGGACATTTTAACAATATTAAGTCCTCTAATCTGTGAACATAAGTTGTGTTTCCATTTATTTATGTTTTCTTTCATTTCTTTCAGTAAGGTTCTATAATCCTATTTTACAAGTCTTTCATCCCCTTGGTTAATTCTTATTTCATTCTTTTTGATGCTATTGTTAAATGGAATTATTTTTGTAATTTCCTTTTCACAGACTGTTCCTTGTGTATAGAAATGCAACTGATTTTTGTGTGTTGACTTTGTATTCTACTACTTTGCTGAATTCATTTATTGGTTCTAACAGGGTTTTTTTTTTTTTGGTGGACTCTTCTGGGTTTCTACATAAACAGTTTTCTACAAAAACTTTTTTCCAATTTGGTTGCCTTTTGTTTCTTTTTCTTGACTAATTGCTGTTTCCAGGTGGAGTTAAATCTAGCTCTAAATGTCTGCCAAATCTAGTTGGCTTACTAAGTCCTCTAGTTCCTTACTTACATCTGATGGTTCTATACATTTTAAGTGGGTTGTTAAAGACTCCAACTGTTATTATAGAAAGTCAATTCTTCAATTCTGTCAGTTTTTGCTTCATATATTTTGGTGATTTGTCATTAGTTACATATTTATAATTGCTATATCTTCTTGCTGTATTGAACCTTTTATTAATATATAATGTCCTTTTTTTCTTGTAACCTTTTTTCATTTAGTATATTTTGTCTGATATTAGTAAAGACACCCATGTTCTCTTTTGATTATTATTTACATGGAATATCTATTTTATCCTTTCATTTTAACTTGTGTCTTTTTAAAAATTTTTTTTAAAGATTTTATTTACTTACTTGTCAGAGAGAGAAAGAGACAGCACAAACATGGGGAGCGGCAAGGAGAGGAGAAACAAACTCCCCTCTGAGCAAGGAGCCCAATGCGGGACTTGATCCCAGGACTTTGGAATCATGACCTGAGCCGAAGGCAGACACTTAACCGACTGAGCCACCCAGAATCCCTAACTTGTGTCTTTAGATCTCAAGTGAGTCTCCCATAGACTGCATGCAGTAGGATCCTGTGTTTTTATCCATTTTGCCAACATGTCTTACAACTGGAGAGTTTAATCCATTTACATTTAAATTACTGAAAAGGAGGGACTTATATCTGTCATTGTGTTTTTATATCCTTATAACATTTTTGGTACTCATTTCTTCCACTACTGACTTTTTGTTTAGTTGATTGTGATGAAATGTTTAAATTCTTTTTTCGTTTCCTTTGTGTATAGTTATTTTTGTGTGTGTGGTTACCATGTGAATTACATTTAACATTCTAAGGTTGTCACCCTCTAATTTGATTTTATACCAGTTTAAATTCAATAACAAAAACTCTGCTCCTTTACAGCTCCATCCCCACCCCTTCTGACTGTTGTTACAAAATTACATCTTTATAAACTGTGTACCCAGAAATAAACTAATAATTATTTTAAAGGCATTAGTTTCCTAAATCATGTGGAAAACAAGATTTGGAGTTAGAAATCAAAGTTATAGTAATGCTAGCTTTTACACTAATATTTTTTTCTTTTAATTATCTCTTAATTCATGTAGAAAACAAAAAAAATAGTTACATTGTTACAATAATACTAGCTTTTATAATTGTCCATGTACTTACCTTTATTGAGATATTTATTTTTCCATATATCTTTGAGTCACTGTGTACTGTCCTTTCATTTCACTATACAGGACTTCCTTGAGCATTTCTTGCAGGGCCGATCTAGTGGTCACAAACTCTCTTAGATTTTATGTAAGAATATCTCACTTTTGAAGGATAGTTTGTTTTTTAATTTTTTAAAGATTTGTCAGAGAGAGTGGGCACAAGCAGGGGGAGCTGCAGGCAGAGGGAGAAGCACTCCCTGCTGAATAAGGAGCCTGATGCGGGACTTGATCCCAGGACCCTGGGATCATGACCTGAGCTGAAGGCAGACGCTTAACCGACTGAGCCACCTAGGCGCCCCTTGAAGGATAGTTTTAACAGATATAAAATTATTTAGTTTTTTCTTTTAGCACTTTCAATATATTGATCTACAGCCTTTTGGCTTCCAAAGTTTCTAATGAGAAACATGTTGATAATCTTATTGAGAATCCCCTGCATGTGATGATTTGCTTCCCTCTTGCTGCTCTCAATATTCTCTGTCCTTTGAGAATTTGATTATAATGTGTCTCAGAGTGGGTCTCTTTGATCATCTTACTTCTGAAATTCACTGTGCTTCTTGATGTTTACATTCATGTATTTCATCAACTTAGGGAAGTTTTCAGTCATTATTTCTTTATGTCTTCGTCTTTGTCTCTGTCAAATATTCTCCGGGATGCCCTAATATGTATATTGGTCTGCTTAATGATGGGCCCCAACTGCCTTGGGCTCTGTTCACTTTTCCTCAACCTGCTTCTTTTCTGTTCCTCAGACTCAATACTTTCCACTGTTGTGTCTTCCAAGTTTGCTGATTCTTTCTTCTGTCTGCTCAGATCTGCCTTTGAGTCCCCCTAATGAATTTTTCATTTTCAGTTAATATACTTCTCAGGATGTCTTTTTGGTTTTTCAGGTTTTCTCTCTCTTTAATATTTCCACTTTGTTAACATACTGTTTTCTCGACTTTCCCCACATATTCCTTTTGTTCATTGGGCATCTTTATGATAGTTTTTTTTTTTTAAGTCTTTGTCTAGTATATCTGCCATTAGGTCTTTTTCAGGACCCAGTTTCTATTGCGTTTTTTCCTTTGAATGGGTCATACTTGCCTGTTTCTTTGTATGTCTTGTGATTTTTTTGTTGTTGTTGTCGAACACTGGACATTTTAAACTAATAATGTAGTAACTTTGGAAATCAGATTATCCCCCTTCCCAGTGTCTGCTGTTTTTGTTATTGTTTTTGTTTCTTTTGATTGTTTTAGGCTGTCTCTGTTCCTGGGACCAACATGAGATGTAAACCTAAGGTCTTCTCAGGTCTGTTCTGAGCTTTTCTCTGGGTAAGTACAACCACTTTCTAATTTAACCCATATATGTGATTGTCTCTGAATATCCTAATCTTTAATGTCAGGCTCCTGAAAGGGGAAAAAGCAAAAAAATTAAGGGGAATCAAAGGGCACTCTACCTTTAAATCCCCTGGAAGTCACTTCAGTTATAAAGAGAGGGGCTTGCAACAATGAGGAGAGGTGTAACCTCAATGTGCCCACTTCTGTGGAATGTTGTGGTGAGAAGCATCAATTAGTGACAACAGCACAGATCTTCAATATTTGGAGGCCAGTACCCTTTTTGGCCACTCTGGTACCATAAGCTGTGTTCAAGCTGCTCCAGGAACATGTGCACAGCTGTCTGCCATGTGGCTGAGGGTAGGGGATGGGTAGCTGCTACTGTGCTGAATGCTTAAATTTACCGATATTAATTGCAACATACTGCCCAAGTCTTCCCCTGTGGAAGTTGCAGGCATTCAACAGACTATAGAATTCCAAAATACAGGAATATTCCATTTTATTGTACATCACAGATACTGCATTTTATTTTACAAGTTGAAGATTTATGGCAACCTTGGTGCCATCCAAGCATGGATGACAGCATATCTGTTTACTACATAGTTTACCGAATGTTTTGAGCCCACTGTTGTGACCTACTGCTCAGAAAAAAAAAAGATTCCTTTCAAAATATTACTGCTCATTGACAATGTACCTGGTCACCGAAGAGCTCTAATGGAGATGTACAATAAGGTTAATGATGTTTTCATGCCTGCTAACACATTATCCATCCTACAGCCCTGGACCAAGGAGTAATTTCAACTTTGAAGTCTTATTATTTAAGAAATACATTTCGTAAGATTACGGCTGCTTATACATAGTGATTCTTCTGATGGATCTGTGCAAAGTCAACTGAAAACCTTCTGGAAAGGATTCATCATTCTAGATGCCATTAAAACATCCATGATTCATGGGAAGAGTTCAAAATATCAACATGAATGGGAGTTTGGAAGAAGTTGATTCCAAGCCTGATGGATGACTGAGGGGTTCAAGACTTCAGTGGAGGAAGTAACTGCAGGTGTGGTGGAAATAGCAAGAGAACTAGAATTAGAAGTAGAGCCTGAAGATGTGACTGAATTGTTGCAATCTCATGATAAAACTAATGCTGGAGGAGTTGCTTCTTATGGATGAACAAAAAAGTGGTTTCTTGAGATGGAATCTATTCCTGGTGAAGATGCTGTAAAGACTGTTGAAATGACAACAAAAGATTCAGAATATTACATAAACCTCATTGATAAAGCAGTGGCAGCGTTTAAGAGGACTAACTCCAATTTTGAAAAAAGTTCTACTGATCAGCCAGTATCCATCAACATGGAAGCAAGACCCTTTACCAGCAAAAATATTATTACTTGCTAAAAGCTCTGATGATGTTTAGCATTTTTTGGTAACAGAGTAATTTTAATAAAGGTTATGTACATTGTTCTTTTAGATTCCATGTTATTGCATACTTAATAGACTATAATATAGTGTAAACATAACTTTTATATGCACTGGGAAACCAAAAAATTCATTTGACTTGCTTTATTGCAATATTTGCTTTGTTGCAGTGGTCTGGAACCAAACCTGCAATACCTGTGAGATATGGCTGTAGTTACATCAGACAGATTCTGCCAGTACAACTGTTGTCTAGGTGGAAGATAGATTCCTGGTGCTTTCTACTCTGTCATTTCCCTAGAATCCCAGAATTTTTTTTTCCCCCAAAGCATCAGTTGAAAAAGTGAAAAGTAGGTGTATTGAACTCACAAAAGTAATTTAAGTTTAAACATTTTTACCAAAACCAGAATTTATTATTCCACTTTACTGGCTTTAAGGGAAACATACACATCAATATTTTCAAATCTAGTTCTTTCCCTATCTTGTTTTCAAATAAGCAAATTGTCATGTTTACCAATTTCTCTTGACCAAGTGATGATTTTAAACAATTTAAAATTAACTTCAGCTATTGAAACATCTTTTACAGGATGCTACTGTAGCTAGTATTGTTTTAATATTTTGATTAACATTTTGCTTATCAGTTTTAGAGGACCCAAATACAATTCTTAGTTTAACATTACAATTTGTTGATACTGTGATAACCTATTTTACATGAAATTTCTACAGAACTTAACTTGTTAGGATATTTAAGAATGGAGTCGGTGGCTGCTTTTTGTAAATCAATGTCATTTATAGAAAATAACTTTTTTCTGGCCTAAAAATTCAAAATTTGAAGACACTTCATTTAATTTTTCATATGTATATTTCAAATATGAAGTTAGCACATTTATAATCTTAATGTCTATTCAATAAGCACTTTCCCTATAATTATCAATACTCTCATTCATTGATTCATGCATTTCTAATTTTATTTTTTTTATTTTATTTATTTTTTTTTAATATTTTTATTTATTTATTTGACAGAGAGAGACAGCGAGAGCAGGAACACAAGTAGGGGGAGTGGAAGAGGGAGAAGCAGGCTCCCCGCCGAGCAGGGAGCCCGATGCAGGACCCGATCCCAGGACCCCGGGATCACGACCCGAGCCGAAGGCAGACGCCTAACGACCGAGCCACCCAGGCGCCCTCTAATTTTATTTTGTCTAATTTTGAAATTCATGTGAATATTTACATCTCTTGCTCAAGTTTTATATTCACTGAACATATTTTAAAAATTGCTTTCTTTCATTTGTTGTAAACAAAGGGACAGGCCTTTTATTAAGCATACAGCTTTATTTATGGTCATTTTTCTGATTGTAGAGTTTATTAACTTTTGCCATTTTGTTCAAAATATCATCCCATACAGATAATCTGTGTAAAAATCTAGTATGTTTGTACCACAATGCTTTCGAGTTCAACATAATTTTGACATTTGATATTATACCTTTTCATATTTGATAAACATCTTTTCAATTTGTATGTAAAGTGTCTCAAGTGCATTTAATCTTGATGCCTATACCTGTATGTGATTTTAATTTGTTTTTAAAATAGACAGGAATATTCCATCTGCTTGTTGAATTACCCCACTCCCAAAATATATATCCTTTCTACAATACTAAAAGAGATAATCATATTTGAATTCACAGATAAGGCATTTTTTATATTAAATTATGATTATGAACTGAGCAAGGCACAAATTTGGCATAATTATTTTTTGGGAAAAATATTGGCTTGTACACCCTTGTATACATCTGCCATATCTGTCCCATTATCATACCCCTAGGCAAGACAATTTTTATATAAATGTAATCTCTTTCTAACTTATTAATAAATTCATAAGCTAGACCATATCTACTTTTTCTTTAAAACAAAAACAGCTTTATTGAGATATAATTGTCCAGTTTTTTCTTTTGTTTCAATCAAGTCAAATAAAACTCTCCCCTTACAATATTATTCTTAATGTAAATATAACTAAGAATCAGACACATTCACTCATAATAGATTATATCTGGTTTACAAAGAGTAAGGAAATGTATTTTGCTTCTTTTATTCTCCACAGTATTTCAGATTCAACATGATTTGCTAATAGAATATATATTTTTAAAAAATTTTACTAGACAAATAAAACACAGAATCCTTTTAATGATTAGTTATATGATTATTAGTTCCTATAAGTTCAAGTGAATTCAGAAACATTCCAACATTTGGACTCCCAATAGTTTCCTATGATCCTCTGAGAGATAAATAATTTTCATATAAGACACACATTCAAAATCACTGATACTTATTTTATCACACTCTGTAAAGCATCATCTATTAAACTATCAGTTTGAATATATGTTTAAAAATACTTCCATTTTTAAAAAGCATCAAAATGAAATATGGAATTTTTGTGATCACAAATTCTTTTCAAATTTTTCCAATCTTTGAAAGCACTTTTTGAGTTACAAAAATTTAATTATTTTGTATTATTGCTAAAAAGTATGCATGAGAAACAAAAATAAGGATTCTCTGGTATAAATGAGCCAGTCACAATGAATCAACTCAAACTAGACCTTTTTTTTTCTTAAGACCCATCTTTTAAAATTGGCCCATCATGTAAAATAAATACCTAAAATCTGCATCTTGTCCTTGGATAGGCCCATGCTCTATTAAAAGCATTTTTATTATATTTAAATAGATGGCCACAATTAAGAATTAAATTTATTTCAAAAGACATCTTATTTTTTGCTCATGCTTATGCTCACTAGCCTCTGAGACTTCTAACATTTCATTTTCTTTATCTTTTCCCCACAATTCAGAGAGAAGTCTTTAACTCTGAATTTCATAATAATTCTATTCTAATAGTGTCAACGTTAAGGACTTTATAATTTTCAGTAGCTGGAAAATTTTGTTTTTCCAGCCTAACTTATTACAGTGCCCTATAATTCTGATCAGTTTTTGAATGTGTTTTTCATCTTCTGAACAATGCACCACTTGACTTTTTAGATGCCATATTTAAAAAAAAAATTTTGGTATACATTTTCAGTGTATTTATTTTTAATTAATACACACAGTTAAACATAATAAACATTTTACAATCAAATAGGTATACATAAACATTTGTATGAAAAATATAAAACATCAATGATTACAAACAACAGAAAATTACATACCAGGAGAATTAGATAAATGTTAAGACAGAGGAATTTGTCCCAAATCAAAGAACAAGATAAGGCCACAGCCAAAGATCTAAGTGTAACAGATATAAATAACATGCCTGATGGAGATTTTAAAACAACAATCATTAGGATACTCACTAGGCCTGAGAAAAGAATAGAAGATATCAGGGAGACTCTTACCACACAGATAAAAGAGTTAAAAAAGAATCAATCAGAGATGAAGAATACAATAAATGAGATTGGAAACAGGCTTGATGCAAGGAACAGCAGGCTAGAAGAAGCAGAGGAATGAATTAGTGACAAAGAAGACAAAATAATGGAAAATAATGAAGCTGAACAAGAGAGAGAAAGAATTACAGGACATGAGAATGGACTCAGGGAACTCAATGACTCCATCAATCATAATAACATTCGTATTATAGGAGTCCCAAAAGAAGGAGAGAGAGAAAAAGGGGCAGACAATTTATTTGAGGAAATAATAGCTGAAAACTTCCCTAATCCAGGGAAGGAAACAGACATCCACATCTAGGAAGCATAGAGAACTCGTATCAAAATCAACAAAAGCAGGCCAGTACCAAGACATATGGTAATTAAATTTGAAAATTATGGTGATAAAGAAAAAATCTTAAAAGCAGCAAGACAAAAGAAGTTTTTAACTTACAAGGGAAGACCCACAAGGCTAGCTGGAGATTTCTCAACAAAAACTTGGCAAGACAGAAGGGAGTGACATGATATACTCAAAGCGCTGAATGCAAAAACTCTGCAGCCAAGAATACTCTATCCAGCAAGGCTATCATTCAAAATAGAAAGACAGATAAAGAGATTCCAAGACAAATAAAAACTAAAGGAGATCGTGACCACTAATCCAGCCCTGCAAGACATACTAAAGGTGACTCTTTGAGTGGAAAGACCAAAAGTAACAAAGGCAACAAAGGATCAGAGAAAATCTCCAGAAACAGTGACAAAACAAGGACTCAATCCCACTTATAATTGCACCAAAAATAGTAACATATCTAGGGATAAACCTAACCAAAGAAGTAAAAAAATCGGTACTCTGAAAACTATAAAACTGCAATGAAAGAAATTGAAGATGACACAAAGAAATGGAAAGACATGCCATGCTCATGGATTAGAAAAACAAATATTTTTAAAAAGTCTATACTACCCAAAGCAATCTATGCATTTAATGTAATCCCTATCAAAATACTGATAGCATTTTTCAGAGAGCTAGAACAAACAATCCTAAAATTTGTATGGAACCACAAAAGACCCCGAAGAGTCAAAGCTATCTTGAAAAAAAGAAGCAAAACAGAAGACATCACAGTTCTGAACTTCAAGCTATATTACAAAGCTGCAGTTTTCAAAACAGTATGGTACTGGCACAAAAACAGTATGGAGAGATGAGCGCCATAGATCAATGGAAGAGAATAGAAAACCAAGAAATGAACCCACAACTATATGGTCAATTAATCTTCAAGAAAGCAGGAAAGAACATCCACTGGAAAAAAGTCTCTTCAACAAATGGTGTTGGGAAAGCTGGAGAGCAAGATGCAGAAGAACGAAATTGGACCACTTTACATCATACACAAAAATAAATTCAAAATAGATAAAAGACCTAAATGTGAGATAGGAAACCGTTAAAATCCTAGAGGAGAACACAGGCAGCAACCCCTTTGACATTGGCCATAGCAACTTCTTTGCTCTGGAGAGCAAGATGCAGAAGAACAAAATTGGACCACTTTACATCATACACAAAAATAAATTCAAAATAGATAAAAGACCTAAATGTGAGATAGGAAACCGTTAAAATCCTAGAGGAGAACACAGGCAGCAACCCCTTTGACATTGGCCATAGCAACTTCTCTCTAGAGGCAAGGGAAACAAAAGCAAAAATAAACTATTGGGACTTCATCAAAATAAAGAGCTTCTGCACAGCAAAGGAAACAATCAACAAAACTAAAAGGCAACCTATGGAATGGAAGAAGATATTTGTAAATGACATATCAGATAAAGGGTTAGTATCCAAAATCTATAAAGAATTTATCAAACTCAACACTCAAAAAATGAATAATCCAATTCAGAAAGGGGCAGAAGACATGAATAGACATTTCTCCAGAGAAGACATACAGATGGCCAGCAGACACATGAAAAGATGCTCAACATCACTTATCATCAGAGAAATACAAATCAAAACCACTGAGATGTCACGTATGCCTATCAGAATGGCTAAAATCAACAACACAAGAAACAACAGCTGTCGCAAGGATATGGAAAAAGGGGAATCCTCTTGCATTGTTGGTGGGAATGCAGACTCATACAGCCACTCTGGAGAACAGTATGGAGGTTCCTCGAAAAGGTAAAAGTAGAACTACTCTATGATCCAGCAACTGCACTATGAGGTATCTACCCAAAGAATATAAAATGCTAATTCAAAGGGATACATGTACCCTGTTGTTTATAGCAGCATTATCTATAGTAGCCAAATAATGGAAACAGCCCCAGTGGAGCTAGAGAGTATTTTTCTAAGTAAAATTATCAGTCCAAGAAAGACAAATACCATATCATTTCAGTCATATGTAGAATTTAGTCAACAAAAGAAATGACCAAAGGGGGGTAAAAAAAGAGAGAAGCAAACCAAGAAATAGATTCTTAATGAGAGAGAACAAATTGATGGTTAACAGAGTGGAGGTGGGTGATGGGGATTAGGGAGTGCACTTGCTGTGATGAGCACCAGGTGTTATTTGGATGTGTTGAATCACTGTCTTGTACACCTGAAACTATTACATTGTATGTTAACTAACTGGAATTTAAATTAAAACCTAAAAAAAAAAGGCATCTATACCTGACTCCTCTCTCTTAGTCCCTACCTATGTTATAATGAAATTCTACTATCCCTGAAACTGGAGGGGAAGATTCATGGTATATATTTAGTTAGGGAACAACAGCAATAGATTGTTACAGTGTATAGAATACACATAGTAGCAGAACAGAGGCTATGTTAGAAGCCACTAAATCATATGGATTTCAACTATAATCTAGTATATGAAAGGAATTAATTTTCAAAGAGAAAATGTAAAACTATAGAAATGAAAAAGAGTGATACCAGGAAAACATTATCTGGGCATGAAAATACTGATTCCAATACAATGCATCTGATCAAGCTATCCATCCTATCAGAGGTGTGCCTAAAATAAATACCTGCATCTCTTCAAAGAACTATCCACATCACATATATTTTTGAAAGAAACACCTGGACCAAGATTGTTCTATGTGGCCTCCCATTCCATATGTCTTCCTTTAACTCTACTTATGGCTTGCTAAATTTTTAGTGTAAGGTTTTTTTCTTTTAACAAAAACTAAACTTAAGAATGGTTTTTGTAAGAAAGGTGGCTTCATTTGACACAGATGAAATAGGGCATTCAAAGGAAAGTAAGAGTTTGATGATTTATTCAAGTATGAATGTATCAGAAAAGAATCAGTAGATGATGTGATGAAATTATGGATTCATAAATTTTCTTAATGTTCGTGCCTTTACATATTTGGGAAGAAGAGAGGCACGCCCCTAGGGCACAGGGACTAACCGTGACTAGGGGATGGAAGAAAAAATCCTACTCTCAAGATCCAAAACACAGAGCCAGCTTAAGAGTGAGGCTAAACCAGAACAGAGAACATCACCACTCCCCACCACCCACTTCCAGGCTAGCAAACACTAAATAACAAGCAACAACAGTACTAATGGAAGAAAGACAAGAGTATATATAGAGAGAAAGACACACCTTCTAAAGCTCAGTCTCACAGGGAGAAATAAAGCTGAGGATGAAACAAGAACACTGAGGGAAAAATCCCCCAGCAACATCACTCCCACCCTCAGCACAAAGAAATACTACAGGAATTGTACCTGGTAGTACATTGAGGGTAACCATAGCAACAACAAAACCAAAACTCAGATCAACTCACTAGTAGGTGAAACAAAAATCCCATAGTAATGACCTAACATAACAAACGGTATGCCCATTTTTAGATATAAATACTATTTATCTCAGTCCTACTTAAAATTTCTTGCTTTCAACCAAACATTATATAACAAAAAAGCAAGGGGGAAAATGGACTGTCAGGAGACAAAGCAATCAGCAGAATCAGACTCAGATATAACCCTACTACTGGAAACTACCAGACAGAAAATTTTAAATTACTATTATTAATATGTTAAATGCTTTGGTGAAAAAAGGAGGACAACATGCATGACCAAAATGGTAATTTTAGCAGAGGGTCAGAAACTGTAAGAATCAACGCAAATGCTAGGAAAAAAACAAACAAACAAAAAACCAACAACCACAAGGACAGGGATGAAAAATGAGCCCTTTGATGGGCTCATTAGCAGACCTGACACAAATGAAAACAATGAATCAGTAAAATTGAAGATAGGTCAATAGAGAGAAATTACCCAAAATGAAACACAAAAAAAGTGTGTGTGGGGTAGGGTGGAGATTAAAACAGGGCATCTAAGAACAGGGGCTAACATCAAATGGTGTGGTATTTAGGAAATTGGAATCCTAGAAGTAGAAGATACAGGACAGCTCAGAGAACACCAATCAGGATAAATACCCCAAATAAATAAATAAACAAATAGATAAACATATAAGTAAACATATGAACAAACCAGACTTAGCTACATCTTGCTCAAACTGATGAGAACTATAGATATAATAAAAAAAGATAAAATCTTGAGGGCAACCAAAAAATTCGACACATTATATATATATATATATGACAAAGATCAAAATTACAGTAAGACATTTTGTCAGAAAATATGAAAACCAAGAGACAATAAAATGACTTCTTTAAACTGCTGAAAGAAAATAAAACTGTCAACCCAGAATTCTACACTCACCAAAAATACCTTTCAAAAATGAAAAATAAAGATATTTTTAAATGAAAAAGGCACAGAAGAATTAATTACCAGTAGATCTGCAACATAAAATATATCAAAGGAAGTTGTTTAGGCATAAGGAATGTGATACTAGACAGAAATGGAGAGCAAACAAGGAAATGAAGAGCACTGGACATGATAAAAACAAAGTTGAATATAAAATTATTTTTTAAAGTTTTTAACTGCTTTAAAAAATAACTATCTAAAGCAAAAACAGCAACTCTGTATTCTGTCTTTACAACCTATGTAAAAGTAAAACATATGACAACAATAGGAAAAAAGAACCCACAAACTATTAACATCAGGAATGAATGAGAGAACTATCACTCCAAACCCTAAGACATTAAAAGATTAAGGGAATAGTACAAACAAGTCTATACAGATAAATTCAATGTTAAAAACCACAAACTACCAAAACTTATTCAAGAATAATCACATAACTGGGGTGCCTGGGTGGCTCAGTCAGTTAAGTGTCTGCCTTCAGCTGGGGTCATGATCCCAGGATCCTGGGATTGAGCTGCACATCAAGTCCCAGGTAGGGCTCCCTGCTCAGCAGGGAGTCTGCTTTGCCTCTCCTTCTACCCCTTCCCCTCCCCCTGCTCGTGCTCTCACTCTTGCTCTCTCTCAAATAAATAAATAAAATCTTAAAAAAAATCATATAACAAAAGTATCCCATCTCTATTAAATTTATTTGTCATTAAAAACCTTTCAAACAAAAGAAAACTTTCTGTGGTGTAAAAGAAAGCTGCTTGGAAGAAGGTGGGCTAAGTTCTGCCTAGGTTTCACTTATTCATTGTTCAATATTTATCAAAAGATAAATCTGAACCTGCTTCACTTCAGTATACTCAGAAAGAGATATGGCATATTTTGTAATATTAAAAAAACTGACATCAAGAAAACATGTACTTGAACAAAACTATTTCTACATACATCCATTAGACCGCCCAGTAAATAACATTTATAGGATAACCCCAAGTATTTTATTCAGAGTGCCTGTTTAAGACAGCTAAAACACATTTAATATATATTCAAAATATTCTTTTAAAAACGATTCATTTATTTATTTATCTTAGAGAAAGCATGCAAGTGGGGGGAGGGGCACAGGGAGAGACTCTCAGGCAGACTCCCTGTTGAGTGAGGAGCTCTACAAGGGGCTCAATCTCATGATCAATGAGATCATGACCTGAACAGAAATCAAGCATCAGATGCTTAACCAATGGAGCCACCTGGCGACCCCAGAATATTTCTATTTTAAGTATTAGTTAAACCTTTCTGACAGTCCCAGAAAATAAAATCATCTGGAAAGATTAATTTTCCAATGTGTCAACTGTTTGACATTTATTGATCTCACGATTTTTAAATCATAAATTTATCTCCATTAACTCACTAGCTGAACTAAATAACAGGCAAGTGAAATATATGATGCTTTTGTAAAAACAAAAACACCTTAGAATTTTGCTTAGGGTTAGATATTTTTATATCTAATGACAACAAACAAATCCCATTTTTTTCCTGGTAATATGCCAATAATTGTTATTATACACAATGAACTGAGATGTTTAAAAAATTAAACAGTAATACTTTCAAATATATAAGCCTTTAAGGTACAAGTAAAACAAAATTTACCTCAGACACAGGTTCTTGTTCCTTAGTGGGAGCTTCATTTTTTAATCTTGAAAACAAAATAATTATTGAATACTTTATTTTATATTTACAATGGAAAAATATGAAAGTTCTTTTCTGCATGCTTAAAATAATAAAAATGTAAATTTAAACTAATGTAGATTTGTAAATGACCTTTAAAATATTTTAGGGAAAAATAGAATGCACGAAAATAAACAGTAGATTCAACAAATGTGCTAAAGAAATCAATACAGGCATGTATTTCCTTCTTTTCTGAAAACAAGAGCACTTAAAAATTTTTCTCTATGTTAAATACAATTATAAATAAAAGACATACACTAGTAAAACCGTTTCAAAAAAAGAATTACTCTTTAAAAAATAAAAGCAGGTTATATGCTTGATGTATACAAGATGCTAAGTATTTACTATTACAG
This sequence comes from Zalophus californianus, assembly GCF_009762305.2. NCBI lineage: Eukaryota > Metazoa > Chordata > Mammalia > Carnivora > Otariidae > Zalophus > Zalophus californianus. The sequence goes on from NC_045600.1 coordinate 97,475,996, forward strand.
GGCTTAAAAAGTGAAAGAAGAGACATTTGATCTATTGTGAAATTCAATATAATGCTATTTCAATATTTATTACAATTAAGGTAGCAAAATCACAGAAATAATTTGTAATTCTGAAGGATATAGTCTCTTAATAGCATAGCTACCATAAGCCTAGCTCAAATACTAACTACAATTTTTTTAACCTTGGTTTTTCTGAAAATAGAAAAATTGTAACTTATTACATTAAGAAAGCCATATGCCATCTTTAAAATAATTTCATATAAAAGCTAGCTTTCCCAAAAGATCTTTTAGAAACTGCTGATAACTAAATATTATTTACTGATATTCTATATTAAACTCAATTTTAAACTACATAAGTACCTACCTGATTTGAAATGCCATTAAGAGTTAAGTGATTCATTACTTTATGAAGGCTTAGAGCTATACTTAAAGATTAATTTAGTTAATATAAGCAACTATACTGACTTAAATTTCACGCACAAAAATGAAGACAATATAGGATAGAAACGTCAGTTATCCTAAAAGCTACTTTCATGGTTAGTCGAAATACAGAGTTGGCAATCTTCTTTAACCATTCTCTGAGGGAACACTGAAAAAAATAGGTCTATAAATGCTAATGCTTTACTAGATATTAATAATAATTTGTGTAAAATTACTTATCTATATTTTAGTTATTACATGAAATTGCAAAATATTTAAGATAGTGTCATTTTTTTGTTCTTTTATTATATTGGTAGTGTATTACAATAATTTACAACTAACTTACTAAACAAATTCAAATGAATAAAACTTGCAGAAATATTGACAAAATGCATAAATCTCAATCATTTTGGAGGTTAAAGATTTTGTAATTCTTTTAAATGTTTAATTGTGAACAATATTCATAAAGATGAAATTTCATGTTAGTCTTTAATAATTTATACAGGAAAATGACAGTCTTAAGAATAACATGTATAAAGTTGTATGAAAACATGAAAAATTAGTGTGAAGAAACAAAAAGTAGATATTGGATTAATGAAGTTTTGAAATAAATTTGTATATTACAACTGATTTTTATTTCTAAGCAGTTAATAATTTTAAACTCAATTTGAAAAACTGTGAAACAAACTGAACAAAAAGAAGTTTAAAAACATTTTGTAAAAGAATTTCCCTCTCAGTTTACTGTTGAAAATCAAAGATCAACCTTACATTCTTAAAAAAGAAACATTACCATGCTAATCATTTTCACATATGGCTGTTCTAATAAACTGGTTTTATGCAACAATTAAAATGAAAGCTATTAAGCATGTGCTACTATTACTGCTGATATTTCAACTGGAGAAACTATGCCCTCTTACTATCTCTGCAAGAGAGGTTAGTGACAGAGTTTTTTATTACTCTTCATCTAAGAAACTGGTAGATGAGAACAAAATAAGTTATTGAAATAATTAGCACTAAGAGGCCTATGATCCCAATCTTATTTTGGGGCTTTAACCATACTAGTATTCTGTTTATGGAAAAGAATTATAATAATCAGTGAAATATTTAAGGAAACAAATATTTTAAAAATTCAAAAAGTATACTACAGAAAATTCCACTGAGAAAAAAATTCAGAGTTAATTCATCATTAAAATGTACACTACATTTTTGTAACTACAAAAGCATAATTTAAGATTAACAAATTAAAACAAAAAGATGAACAAATTTTAACACAACTACCAACACATCATTAACACTATTAGGAAAAAAAAGTGTTCTTACCTGTAATTCTTATTCATTAAAGATACCTGCTGAAATAGTCATCATTTGAGATATTCAATTGCTTGGTAGAAGACAGTGAAATTTGCTAAGCTCAAAGTTCTGAGCTAAAGACCTGCTATTAGATAATTACACTTTTCACCTGTAAATGTTGCAATAATTTTTAATAGAAAAATGTAGTACAACATTTAAAACAAACACTAAAGTTTCAGTGTAAAGAGAACAGAAAGCTTGGTGATCAATTTCAAAATGACTACAGATCAAGATTGCAAATAAATTACTTTTCTTCTGTATATGAACCTGCTGAAACATCTTTCTGATAAAGGATAATCCTTTCCTTCTAAAGTTTAAAATAAAATAAATGTCCCTTCTTGCATTTTTCTGCAGGTCACATAACTAATCCAAAGCTACATGTAAAGTAAATATTCTGGGTTAATTACATTAGTGTGTTTTTTTTGAGGTTTCATTCATATTATATACATACCATGGGGTAAAGGGAAAAGCTATAAAGGGAAAATCATTCAGATTATTTTAGCCAGGCCATATTCTTTTCTTTTAACAACAATTTAAAAGCCCAAAATTTCAATGTTGATTTTTTTTGTAGTCTTCAATTCATTTGTAAGCATACTTAAAAAGACGAAAAGAAGTTGGATAAGCCAGTAGGAAAGCCAATCAGTTCTTAAACATCTTCCACTTAGATATTCAAGATTAAATTTGATAGTAATCATGAGACTAATAAATTACAGTAAAACATCTAATGTTCCATTTCTGATTATCTGTTCTGAGAGGCGTTAATAGATACGTGGAAAGGGTAACTGAGCTAAACATTTACTGGGTTGCACATACATCAGGTACTGTGCTAAGAGTTCTAGTCCAAAGTTAAGACACAGTCCCTCCTATCAAGGAGTTCATCATTAAGGAAACATACTGAAGCAAATGCTTATGGAATTGTGAAAAGTGTTAAAAAAAAAAAAAGACAGACATCTACCTGATGGAATGGCTGTACAAAGGACTGAACCACTACAAAAGGGAAAGACACAAGGAAGCAGTGAAGATACTATAGTCAACGGTTTTGCAGAAAGAACAGGAGTTGGCAAAGCAGGGGAAGGAGAGTCAAGGCAGAGCAAAAGCAAAGAATTATGAAACAAGACAACAAATGAGAACCTGAGTGGTCTAATATGACTGTAATGTAGGGAACAAAGGAGAGTAGTCAAAAATGCAATTGAAGAGATAGCAAGGGCAACTTCAGGAAAGATACTGATTGCCAGGATATAGTGTTTATGCTAAGAACTTTATTCTAAGGCTAACAGGAAAGTGATTATGTGCATCTGAAAGAGAAAGGGGAGTATTAGAAGGGGATAAGCTCCACGCAGGAAGCCCAGAGAAGAGATAGTTAATGACTATCTCAAGTAAAGCAGAAGCAGGGTCAATGGGGAAGAGGAAGGTTTAGGGAGATGATAAACAAGGTAAACCAACAGAATATAAGTACCAACTGGACAAAGAACATTCAATAGAAATATTTACCACTCAGTCTTGTTATTCTCATCCTTAAGGAAAAATTCCAACCATTACTTCTGAACAAATAACCCCAGAGCCATCATCTGGAGCTTTACCCCTCCATTTTTATTACTACTGATTTCAATCAGTCAGCAATTCAATTCAGAAATATCACAGTATATTAGAATTAGACTCAAGTCCTAAGAGATTGTCCAACTGCCCCATCTTGTAGACAAGAAAAATCTGAGGCCAAAAAATGCTAAAGTAATACATCTATTAAGCAACAGAACCAGGATTAAAAGTGATGGCTCTACTTCAAATTTCCACTGCACTGCTTCACAGCCAATTCCTTTCCTGTGAATCAGGCTCCCTCATAATCATGCCAGCAAAAGTGAAAAAGCTTAACTGATCTCTCTGCCTCTGGATGTTTTCCACTCTCAAACATGCTGAGTATCATTGCCAAATTAACCTTACTAGTAGACCAATCCATGCCATTGTTTGCTGAAAATGTCCTATTGCCCATACATCATAGAGCTATTGCTCCAAGTTTGGGAAGCTAGATTCTGGTCCCAATGCTACAGGTGTGTCAGTTGCTGCCTACCTTCCTGTGAAAACACACTGAAGCTCAGTCCCATCTAGTTCCTCAGCCAATCATAACAAGGCAGGAGGTACATTTGTAACCACAAGTACAACCAGGAAACAATATAGTACAGTATGTATTAGTTTACTCTCTGACAACAGATGGCTATAATTGAAATTGAGGCTCTCTACCTGAAAGCTATGTGATCATGAGCAAATTACTTATCTGTACCTCAGTTGACTTAATATTCATAATTTGGGACAATAACAGTGTGTATCTCACTAGTTTGTGAGAATTAAATGAATGAATAAATACAAAACAGAAGAGTGTCTGGCAAATTACATGTGCTCAATAAATGTTAGTTATTATTAATGACATGGGTAGAGTTGGGAATCAATGTCACTGTCCAGAATACTTGAGAGTGTACCACACAGGCTCATACAGCTTATTACCACTTAGATATCTTCCATATTTTGAGATCTTCCTGCAATACTTCCCCCAACTCTCAGACACAATCCATTAGACATTAATTTTGATTGCTGGTCCACTCCTGTTAGGACCAGCCCTATTTGCTCTCATACAAAATTACCCATTTCTGAACGCCTAGGTATGATCTAAAGTTAAGCAAGACAGAGTAAAAAAATCATTCTAGATAGAAGAACTAATTAGAGACAAGAAATCAAGAGAAACAAAGTATTTGTGTGTGAAAATGTGAAGCAGAAAAAAATAAGACCATCAGTGGAGGCAGAAGATTTTGATGCTAGACTAGGGCTCTATTTTGTTATTTTATTGGCAATGGTGAATTAGCCCTGGATATTTAATTTATAACATACAAGCAATTACTATCAGGACCAGAAGACTGAAAAAATGGTAGTAACCTTAGAATCCCTGGCAGAAGTTGCTACGGTGTGACCTAAACAAAGGACTACACTGAAGTTTCATTTGTCTTTCCATTTCACTGGGTCTCCCATCATTCTCTGCTTAACAGACATCAAAGACAGAAGTCCAAACTGCCAGAAACCACCATATTTTGACACACAGCTCCTACCTGTCTTGCAATATATACCAGGGGCAAATATGTTGTATCCTCTTTGAAAAGGAAAAACTATTTTAGAATTGCTCAAGATCTGGTTTGATTAATGTCTGTGGTAGGACGAGAGAAATCTAAGGGCATGATCTCTCATTATCTCCAATCCCAGTTACATTTCAAAAGTTTAGAAAAGGGAACCACAAAAGACGCTGAACGAAGAGCCAAAGCTATCCTGAGAAAGAACAAAGCTGGAGGTAATCACAATTCCAGACTGCAAGATATATTACAAAGCTCTAGTAACCAAAATGCTATGGTATTGGCACAAAAACAGACACATAAGTCAATGGATCAGAAAATTCAGCCTAGAAATAAACCCATGCTTATAAGGACAATTAATCTATGACAGAGGAGACAAAAATATACAATGGGGAAAAGACAGTCTCTTCAATAAATAGTGCTGGGAAAACTGGACAGCTACATGCAAAAGAATGAAACTGGACCACTTTCTTACACTATACAGAAAAAAAAATTAAAAATGGATTAAAGACCTAACTGTGAAGGAAAAATAAGATGAAAGGTGAGAGGGAGGCAAACCACAAGAGACGCTGAAACTCAAGGAAACAAACAGGGTTGCATGGGGGGTGCTGGGTGGGGGGGGAGGGACAATTGGGTGATGGGCATTAAGAAGGGCACTTGATGTAACGAGCCTTGGGTATTATATGCAACCAATGAATCACTAAATTCTCCCTATTAAATAAATAAAAAAAAAGACCTGTGAGACCCCAAACCATATAAAACCCTTAAAAGAACACAGGCAATAATTTCTCTGACATTGGCTGTTGCAATATTTTTCTGGATAGGTCTCCTTTGGCAAGGGAAACAAAAGCAAAAATAAACAATTGGGACTCTATCAAAATAAAAAGCGAAGTGAAGGAAACTACCAACAATAACAAAAAAAAAGGCAACCTACTGAATTGGAGAAAATATTTACAAATGATATATCTGGCAAAAGGTTAATATTCAAAATATATAAATAACTTACACAACTCAACACAAACAAAATAATCCAAATAAAAAATGGGCAGAGGACCTGAACATTTTTCCAAAGCCAACATACAGATGGCAAACAGTCACATTAAAAGATACTCAATATCACTCCTCATCAGGGCAATGCAAACCAAAACCACAATGAGATATCACCTTAACACCTGTCATAATGGCTAAAACCAAAAAGAGAAGAAAGAATAAGTATTGATGTGCAGAAAAAAAGGGACCCTTGTGCACTGCTGGTGGGAATGTAAATTGGTACAGTCACTGTGGAAAACAGTATGGAGGTTCCTCAAAATATTAAAAAGAGAATTACCACATGATCCAATAATTTCACGACTGGCTTTTACCCAAACAAAAACATTATTTGAAAAGGTATATGTGTCCCTATGTTCATTGGGCATAATCTACAACAGCCAAGATATGAAAGCAAACCAAGTATCCACCAATATAGAATGGATAATGAATAAGTTTTACATATATATATATATAAAACTTATACACATATACATATATATAAAAACAATAGAATACTACACAGCCATAAAGAAGGATGAAATTTTGCCATCTGTGACATGGATGGACCTAAAGGGCATTATGCTAAGTGAAATAAGTCAGAGAAAGACAAATATTGTATGATTTCACCCATATGTGGAATCTAAAAAACAAATGAACAAACAAGCAAAAAGCAGAATCAGACCTATACAGAGAACAAACTAACGGTTGCCAGAGGGGAATGGGATGGGGAATGGGCAAAATGGGTGACGGGGAGTGAGAGATCCAGGCTTCCAGTTATGGAAGGAGTAAGTCATAGAAATAAAAGGCACAGCATGGAGAATACAGCCAATGATATTGCAATAGTGTTGTCTGGTGATAGACGGTAGCTGCAGTTGTGGTGAGCACAGCATAACATACAGAGAAGTTGAATCATGACATGTTTTACACCTGAAACTAATGCAACATTGTGTGTCAACTACACCCAAGTAAGATTTTTTTTTTAGTTTAGAAAAGGAAACAAGCCCCAAATAAATTCTGTGTATCTCACAGATGAGATGTTTTCTTTTTTTCTGTTAAATCAAATATATGAAATGAAGACATTGACCATTTTGAATACTTAAGACTCTCCAACTTAGATTATGTCCAGAATGAATAATTCCTTCAAATAATTTCAGAATTTCACAGGGAAATAATGGAATGACTTCCTACATATTCTTCAATGATCATAGGATTCAATGGAAGTAAACATTTTTATTTTTTATTATTTATTTTTTTATTTATTTGACAGAGCTCTCTCTGACACAGCGAGAGAGGGAACACAAGCAGGGGGAGTGGGAGAAGGAGAAGCAGGCTTCCTGCCGAGCAGGGAGCCCGATGTGGGGCTCAATCCCAGGACCCTGGGATCATGACCTGAGCCGAAGGCAGACACTTAATGACTGAGCCACCCAGGCGCCCCGGAAGTAAACATTTTTAAAGAGAAATAGTATTCTTAAACATAAAACTTATTAAAAAGGTTGCCATTCTACTTCTAAAAGAGGTTACTTACTGTTTGCATTTATGAAAGATAATTAATGACTTACTGGTATAGTTTAGAGCGGTATAACAGTGATATTTCTCTTAGGGAACAAGTCCAGATTCTCTACTGGTATAGCATTTCACAAAAAATCACATAATGTAGTATATACATGGTATTAGTGGTTTAACTTATTGTGAAAGCAGTGTACTGTGTGGCCCTGTGAAGATGTGGATTCAGTGTCTACAATTCTGACTGCCTTATTCTGTAATTACTCTGATGACATGAACCATGTCTTATTCATATTTCCATTTCCAGCACTTGATACAGAGTCTTGCACACAAAAGGCAAGGAATCAATGTTCTTGGTCATGGGATATATGGAAGGGTTATTTATATTACACTATTAAAGAGCCATGCTAAGCATAAAACTGGTGCTAAGTATAAAACTCAGTAGCCATTCTGAAATAAGACAGAGGAACTCAGTTTCAAGGAAAGTCAGTTTTGTTTCCATTTCTTCCTAGTACTCTTTAAATTAAGGGTATTTAACAAAATATAACAAAAATTTTTATTTGTAAAATATTTTCTACATTTTTTAAAATCTTCTAAACAATAGTGTAAAGATTATTAGAGAGTGCACGCATGCATGCAAGTAGGTGGGGGAGAGGCAGAGGGAGAGAAGGAATCTTAAGCAGGCTCCATGCCCAGTGCGGAGCCTGACATGGAGCTCGATCTCACGACCTTGAGACCATCACCTGAGCCGAAATCAAGAGTCAGAAGCTTAACTGACAGCCACCCAGGTGTCCCAAGATTATTTTTAATTTCATTTCACGAATGAAGAAACTGAAGTAATTTGAACATAAAGTTAGTAAGAGAGATGAGTCTGGAACTGATATTTTGACTTCAGGCAGTGCCCTTCCATTGTACTTTCCTTAGAGCAAACTTGGAGCTAAGTGAGAGAACTAGATCAACTTTTAAAATCTCTTCAAATTGTGGCTTTTGGGACATTTGATTCAATCAATAAAAGAGACAACTGGTTTAGTAGCCCAGTTTTCCAAGTTTGAGACTTTATGGATTTACTATGGACTCATACTTTCAAGATATGTTAGAGGGAAATATCTTTCTAACCTGAACTTTCTGTCAAGAAAATTAACCTTGCATAGGGATAGATGGAACATACCACAACATCATAAAGGCCACCTATGAAAGACCCACAGCTAATATCATCCTCAATGGGGAAAAACTGAAAGCCTTTCCCTTACAGACAGGAACAAGACAAGGATGTCCACTTTCACCATTACTATTTAACATAGTACTAGAAGTCTCAGCCTCAACAATCAGGCAAAAAGAAATAGAAGGCATCCAAATTGGCAAGAAAGAAATCAAAATTTCACTATTTGTAGACAACATGATACTCAATATAGAAAAACCTGAAAGACTCCACCAAAAAACTGCTAGAACTTGATTCAATACATGAATTCAGCAAAGTCTCAGGATATAAAATCACTGTACAAAAATGCTGCATTTCTATACACCAATAACAAAGCAGAAAAAGAAATTGGTCCCATTTGCAAATGCACCAAAAACAATAAGATACCTAGGAATAAACCTAACTAAAGAGGTAAAAGATCTGTACTCAGAGAACTATAAACCACTGATGAAAGAAGTTGAAGAGGACACAAAGAAATGGAAAAACATTCCATGCTCATGGATTGGATAAACAAACATTGTTACAATGTCTATACTACCCAAAGCAATCTACACCTTTAATGCAATTCTTATCAAAATACTGATAGCAATTTTCAGAGGGCTAGAACAAACAATCCTAAAATTTGTGTGGAACCACAAAAGACCCCGAACAGCCAAACCAATCTTGAAAAAGAAAACCAAAGCTGGCGGTATCACAGTTCCAGATTTCAAGCTATATTACAGAGAAAGCCATAGTCATCAGGACAGTATGGTACTGGCACAAAAACAGACACACAGATCAATGGAACAGAAGAGAAAACTCAGAAATGGACCCACAACTATATGGTCAATTCATCTCCAACAAAGCAGGGAAGAATATCCACTGGAAAAAAGTTTCTTCAACAAATGGTGTTGGGAAAACTGGCAGCAACATGCAGAAGAATGAAACTGGACCACTTTTTACACCATACACAAAAATAAATTCAAAATGGGTGGAAGACCTACATGTGAGACAGAAAACCATAAAAATCCTAGAGAACACAGGCAGCAAACTCTTTGACCCTGGCTGTACTTACTAGACATGTCGTCAGAGGCAAGCAAAAATGAACTATTGGGACTTCCCCAAAATAAAAAACTTTCTGCACAGTGAAGGAAACAAAAGGCAGCCCATAAAATGGGCAAAGATATTTGTAAATGACATATCTGATAAAAGGTTAGTATCCAAAATCTATAAGGAACTTATCAAACTCAACACCCATAAAAGCAAATAATCCAATTAAGAAATGAGCAGAAGGCATGAACAGACATTTTCCAAAGAAAACATCCAGATGGCCAAAAGACACACGAAAAGATGTTCAACATCATTCATCATCAGGGAAGTATAAATCAAAACCAAGATGAGCTATCACCTCACATCTGTCAGGATGGCTAAAGTTAACAACACAAGAAACAATAGGTGTTTGGTGAGGATGCAGAGAAAGGGGAACACTTTTACACTGTTGGTGGGAATGCAAGCTGGTACAGCCACTCTGGAGAACAGTATGGAGGTTCCCCAAAAAGTTAAAAACAGAACTACCCTACCATCCGGCAATTGCACTACTAGGTATTTACCCAGAGGATACAAAAATACAGATTTGAAGGGCACATGCACCCTGATGTTTATAGCAGCATTATCAATAATAGTCAAATTATGAAGAGGGCCCAAATGTCCATCAGCTGATGAATGGATAAAGAAGATGGACATATATACAATGGAATATTGCTCAGCAATATAAGAATATAATCTTACCATTTACAATGATGTGGACGGAGCTAGAGTGTATTATGCTAAGTGAATGAGTCAGGCAAAGACAAATACCGTATGATTTCACTCATATGTGGAATGTAAGAAAGAAATCAAGTGAACAAATGGGAAGGGGGAAAACAGAGAGGGAAACAAACCATAAGAGACTGTTAACAGTAGAGAACAGAGGGTTAATGAAGGGAGGTGGGGGGGATGGGCTAGATGGGTGATGGATATTAAAGAGGGCACTTGTGATGAGCACTGGGTGTCGCATTAAGTGATGAATCACACAATTCTACTCCTGAAACCAATATTGCACTGTATGTGAACTAAAATTTAAATAAATTTTTTGAAAATTAACCTTGCAAAACCTAAAATTTTACTTCTATTCTATGTTACAAGTAATATACCCAGATAGATGTACTGGAGAAGATAGAGGAAGAAGAAAAATAGAAATAAGGGTGAAACAAATAGGAAAGTACAATTCCATGATTGAATTATGATCTAACATCTGAGAAAAGCAAATTTTTAAATTTCAAAGGTCTACAAAAGGAACAGCCACTTTACTACTGCTAACTGGCACAATTACACATTTACATAAGCCTCGTAATATTGACTAAGTAGCCAGGAAATGAATGCCTGGCAATAATTTTAAAAGTTTTCTTTAAAAAGGGGATTCTATAAGCTCAAAGGAATGTTTTCCTCCTTTTTAAAAAGGGGATTCTATAAGCTCAGAGGAATGTTTTCCTCCTCAGCAGAGAGCATTTTGCACTAGTTTCCAACAAGGGTGCTGTTTCATAGTCCCTAGACCAGAACAGTCAGAACTACACTCGATCTGACGCTGGAGAATTATACCCGACGCATGCGACTGATGCAACTGCAGTGAAGAGCCCACGGCGCGGCAGTCTGCGAGAATGGACTGCGCCACCTGGGAACTGTAAATCCAAATTACCAACAGCTACGGTGCAGCTGGGTTGCACTAAACCTCTCACTGTCGAGAAGCTGCCACGGACAGGCCATTGCCAGGGTCTTCTGAGCGGGAGCAGGAACTGCAGTAGGAACAGCAGCAGCGGCAGCAACAGTGGGAGCAGTAACCGGAAGAGCTGTTACAGCAGGAGTCATACTGGCGCAATAGCTGCAGCAGCCATGGCAACAACATGCGTTTATTAAGTACTTTTTGGCAGGCCAGTGCTAAGGAATTTTAATTAAATATTTAACTAAGTAACTTCAATTTTTTGTTAATGATTTAACCATCCCCAGTCTCCATTTCTTATAACCACCCTGCAAAGACTTATTAGAGACCTTTCACTGATGAGGAAGCTGAGGCTCAACAAGCTGGTTAGACACCCAGCTAGGATTTAAACCTAGGACTGCCTATTTCAAAGCTGCACTCCTTTAACGACACCACACTTCAGAGTGGTAGGGAGACAGTTTTCAGTGTGGAGGATTAAAAACAGTAGGTTCCTATGCAAGCTGGTACAGCCACTCTGGAGAACAGTATGGAGGTTCCCCAAAAAGTTAAAAATAGAACTACCCTACCATCCTGCAACTGCACTACTAGGTATTTACCCAGAGGATACAGAAATACAGATCTGAAGGGCACATGCAACCTGATGTTTATAGCAGCAGAAGTGACACAGAAAAGATGTCACAGTAGCTTCTCCAAGTCTGCAGAGAGTAAACTCAGGTAGTCAAATACCAAAATGACTAGAGTGAGGCTGCAGAAGGATCTCAAAATCAGAGAGCTGGACAGAAAATATGAGAAGAGCCATAGTGTAATCAGTATAAGGCAGTATAATTAGGGGGAAAAGACAGCTATGACTAAAGTGAACCTAGGAGCATTCACAGATATTCTCTAACAGTAGAAGTTTGGTGAGCTTTAGATACCAAAAATCTAATGGTATTACTAATGTTTGCTTCAACAGTAATTCCAAAACACACACACACACACACACACACACACACACACACACACACACACTGGGTTAGAAAAAGAAAGTTAACACAAGTGATCTGTGAAATGGTATCGGAAGCTCAGATTGAAAATTGAAGTTATTCTAATGAAGATGAATAAAATACGGGCAGAAATAAAATAATGAATAGTAACATAACAGTAGTAACAATGATAACTTTACATGTGTATAGCACTTCCTATGTGCCAACTACTTTCTAAGTACTATAGGCATATACTAACTCATTTAATTCCCTAACACTTTATGAGCAAGTATTGTTGTTAACTGTGTTTTACAAATGAGGAATGGGGCACAGACATCTGGTAACCTACCTAAGGTCACATACACCCTAGTAAACAGCAGGGTAGGAACTCCACACTAAGCAATCAACTGTAGGGCCTGTGCTATTCAACCACTGTACCTTTAGCACTCTGAGAGGGTTTAGTGTAGAGCTGGGTATAAAAACTCCTAATCTTAGTATCAAGGAAGACCTCCTGACACTGTTTAAGCAAGAAGGAAAACTTTACAATGTAAGAAACTCCTTAACAGATAACAAAAGACTGGAAAAAGTAATAGTCTCAAGAAAAGTAAATAAGTGGGTATACTGATGAACTAAGCATAAGGAGTAACAAAGAGAAGCTACAAATAAATGAGAGATTCTTAAATATCTTAGTGTGAAATCATGAAAGGTAACCATACCCTCCAAAAAGAACAAACAAACAAAAAAAGCCCCTTGCTGCTATATTCAGAGGCAGAATAAGCTAATAACTGGTCTGTCCTTATGTATTTCTTAGATTTTATAAATAGAGGGTATCATTTTATTTCTGTAATTTCTAAAAATATATGTACATTGCTAGCATCCAGTTATAAACTCTACCTTACAAAGATTCATAAACATGAATGAAATGTCTAGTAGGAGTCCATCTTAGTTAACACCTTACACAACTACTTTTTATTCCCCAGTTCAGAGAATCCAAAGAATGATCCCTCTAGATCAGCATTCTACATACTTATTGTATGAAAATTAATGTCAGAAAGTTAATAAGTATTGAAGGAAAAAAACTCCCGGGTCAAATAAATATACTTGTTGATACAGCCCACATCTAGCAGGATGTGGAAAAATTATATTTTTAATATAGGAAAAATCCTATATTAAAGAATCTATTTAATTTTAACTTGCATTTCCTAAACTTATTTGACCATGGAAACTTTCCCCCCAGTTTATGAATTACGGACACACTAGTTCCACAATTCAGTTTGGGAAACAATGACCTAGTTACTTTCTTTTGTAAAAATATAAGAGAATTACTTTTATGAGAGTACATGTAGGGAAGTTAAGGTGCTGAGGAGTAATGCTGACATTTAGTTTTCTCAAGGTCAAAAGTTTCTGCTACCAGAGATAAAGATATGTGGCACTCTGTACTCATCTACTAAGAACAAATTTTAACAGGTATGTATGACCAATATTGAATAAAGAATCCCAGAACTCTACAATATGTCTGCACTCATATTTTACAAAAAGGAAACCACCACTCCCCCAGTTTTCCTTTTATATCGGCCACTCCCTCTTAGTTTCCTCTGCCAATACCTTTTCATCTCCCTAAGCCTCTATTGTCAGATTCCCCAGGGCTCAATCTGTGGACCTTACCTTCTATCTCTACTGTGTCCCTTGGTAATCTTATACAGTTCCACGACTTTTTTTAATTTAACTTTTGTTGTGAGACAATTTTATATTCACATGTAGTTGTAAGAAATAATATAGAGACTCCATGCACCTTTTGTCTGGTTTCTCCCAATGATAACATCTTACAAAATTATAGTACAAAATCATAACCAAGATATTGACAGTGATATACCAATTTTATTCACCTTTCTCCGGTGTTACTTGTATTCATTCCCATGACATTTAAAAATGTTCAGTGATATTTACAGCCTAGAACACTCCCCTCACTTCACATAAGTGAATGACTATGACATCTCTATTTGGATGTCTAGCAGGCATCTCAAACTAAAACATGCCCCAAGCCAAAGTCTTCATCTTCCCTTCCAAATTTATTCTTCCTAGTCTTCCCCATATCAATTAGTATCAATGCCATCTTCCCATTTGCTTAAATAACTATGATGTCACCCTCAACATCTTCTCTATTCCACATTCAAACTATCAATAAATTCAAAATATATCCAAAATCAAACCTCTATCACCCACACTGCTAGTTGCTTAGCCTGATCCCCTGCCATTTCCCACTAGATTATTACAAGAGCCCTCCAACTAGTCTCCCTGATTTTGCCCTTGGTCTTCTGTAGTTTATTCTCAAGACAGGGACTAGAGTAATATAAACACTCTTCTCTATTTAAGGTTTTTTGTTGATTGTAGTTTTTACTCAGTTATACAGGACTCCACTATTCAAAATCCTCTAATGAATGGCTTCTTATCTCAGAGTAAAAACCAAATTCATACATGGCCCACATTACCTTGCAGGCCCCATCTCCTACTATTCTCTCTTGCTCACTCATTTGTGGCCAACCCATTCTCCTTGCAGTCCTTCCTTCAGGTCTTTACTCAGATGTCATGTCTCAGTGAGGCCTTCTCTGACCACCAACTCCCACCATGTACTCTTTATCCCCCTTCCCTACTTTATTTTCCTCTACAGTATTGACCACAGTCTAACATACTGCATGTTTTATTTACTTTTTATTGCCTTTCAGCACTAAATAAAACATGAGTTCGAGAAGGGCAGAGATCGGCACAAAGTAGATGTTCGAGAAATCACTGAATAAATAAATGAGGCCCAAAGCAGCAAGGTGTTTTGCCAAAATGTGACAAAAATGTGGCAAGAATCCTAAGTCTCTATAGTTTAGGAACCATTTTTTCTAAGAATGGCGATGGATTCAAACTAAACTTCACTTTTTATTTGGTGGTAACCAAAAACACACGTGCATGAAATGACAATTTCTGATCAGGTGAATAAACTTGATGGTAACTCATCAGCACCAAATTAAAATTCAACCAACTGCGTATAATAAGCAAATTTTGTACCAACTGCCTTAAGTGTTTTATTTATACCAACTTTTTAAAAAGGAAGTTATATGTGATAGAACTTTAAGAGTTTAAAATTTAAGAAAATGAACTTGATAATACTATAAGATAGAGTCCTAGGAAAGAACACAAAGCAGTACTCCTACAGTGATATCAAGAATGTAGTTTACCATATTTTTGAGCTTTAACCAAGGTAGAGCAAGGATTTATAAACAAAAAAGAAACTTCTGTTACAAATGGAAAGAAGTTGTTGCTTCTGGGCAAAATTTTAAAATATTTTTAAAATTGGGTAGAAGAAGGATGAATGACAAAACATCCTAGAAATAAGGAAATAAAGACTAGCATATCACCAGGTCCACTTGCTAAGAAACAAGCCACTTTGGGAGCTTTTGGAAAATCATTCATTTACAGTACTAATTAGTTGGGAAATTTGACACTAGTGGATTGAACTTTTTTTGATTATTATTTGCAAGGAGCACATGCAGTCATCTAAATTAGCTTTAAATTTCTTTTCTAAGTAAAATTAAAGAAGTTCTGATTTTACAGTAAAAAACATAATTGAGTCATACTTTTAGAGCCTGCCTGTCCTCACAGCAGGTAAGATCACAAAAGGCATTTTGCTTGTCTTTAAGATTCAAGAAATTGGTATAGTATAGTGACCTTTCAATTGTCCTGGAGGAAAACAATGTAAGGTGCATTAAGTAGATATAGCTTTCAGTTTGTAGGCCAAATGATAATAAGGCCTCCATAAAACAATTAAAGCAATCCTCCTATTTATATGATAAATCTAGAGCTTTCATATGAATTCTTTATTAGTAAATAATTCCTGAGGCACTTAAACAATACAATTTTTTATTAAAAGAAATTAATAGCATCAAAACTGTTTAGTAGGTCTATATTTAATGTAACTAAAATAAACAAATGTCAAATTCTTAAAATATACATATGTATGAGGAGATATATATGTATGTATATATATATATATATATAAAAAATATAAACAACTACATTATTGGTCCCCATAATTTTTAATGTTACCTTTACCCAAAGAGACTATGTTACTGGTTAAGTAGATACTATATATTAGATGTACAAATATGTGACTTTAAAACTTGTTTAAAGGTCTGCAAGAAGAGGTTTTGCCAATTCTTTACACTTTAAAACCCACAATTATTAAGATAATATTGATCATAATAATCCCAAAGTAAGACAGAGGATATAATAATGTCGAATGGTTTGAACAACAGCCAAAATAAAAAGCTATAAATAGGCAGCTATAAGGGAATCCATAGAGAATTCCAGAGAATCTCTTGGAGTTCTTAACAAAACAAAGCAAACACTAAACAACAGTTTTAAAGAAAAGAATATAAAAATAGACATCATAAAATAGACATCAGTAAATTTGGAGAACATAAAACCAAGTTACCAAAATTAAATTTTTTAAAATTCAAAAATCTGAGAATTGGTATTCCTAAAAAACTAGAAAGTTAGTACTGGGTAATATATTTTAAATGATAGAAAAATAACTGCAATTTGGAACATAATTTTAGAGACCTGTTGTTCCAAGGACATGAAAATAACCATGGTTTCCTAACAACCAGAGAGCTTTTGTATTCCTTGGACTGCATTCATGCTAGATGAAGATTAAAAGGCAGGAGCCAAAATGACTATACTTCAACTTGGATGTTGAAGCACTGATCTGATGGGGTTTTCTTGGCCACAAGCGACCCACAAGCTTAAGATCAAGAGCCAAAGCCCCCAGTGGGAAGGTGTGCTCAATTTGGTGGGCCCTGAGACCATCCCTGGCTAAATCATCATCAGCCTGATGGGAGACCAGCCATGAAGGAAGGGAGTCTCCCCAAAATCTGATTTCTTGAGACCACAACCTACAGCAGGTCCCACAGTCAAATTATTCACATTCCTTGAAAAGAGAGAACAGGCATCAGTTGTGTCCATCGAAGGGGGACACTGTCCAGGTGTACCCTGGACATTTTTTGAAATCTCTGGGCTGCCTCTGCATCTGAAAAATAAGAAAAATAGCACAATGACAGACAACGGATGAGGAAAAAGACAATCATCTGGCCTAAAAACTTAAGACTTATAAGAAATTACGAAAGCAGACAAAACACAAAAAGACAAACAGCCATTATCATTTGGAATGTATTATTCTGAAGGCAAGTACAGCAGAGAAAAACACAAATTATTTTAAGCAAAGTAAGAAATGACCATAGCAACAAAAGTTATTTTTGGAGAGAGCCAACTGGAAAAAAAAAAAAAAAAAACCCAAAACATATGTTAAGATATGTCAACCTGACACAAAGATAAGGTGGAATAAGAATCTAGTCCCATTTGAAGCTGAAAATTGCTGAATAATGAGAGCTAGTGTCATGAACTTGGCTGCTTAACTGCCTTTGTGTAAGAAAACATCTCAGAACTTTGAACTTAGGAAATTCCAACTTGTCTTGCACCAGGTCACGAGCTCCAAAGAGCAGGAACCTATTTCAACAAGCAGCTTTAAAAAAAAAAAAAAAATACTTTAATATTTTTCATTTCTTTTAATGATACATTTTAAAATGCAATAGTGCTAAAATCCATCAAAGTAAAATGCACTGAAGTAAAAATTAAACTTACTCAGAAAGATGTTCAGAAGTTGGGATACAAACAGAAACTGAAATTAGAAGAAAAGTTTTATATTTAAAACAGCACATGAAATATGATGAGTGAGAATAACGATTTAGTAAAGAGCCCATATGTGGCTGACCAAAAATACTGGAATAAATATCAAAAATCCAAAGTAATACAATTATATATACGTACCTTTCTCTATTACAACTTGACAAGTATGAGTTTCATGTTGACTTAAGTGTGTGGCCATATTATCTAAGCCAGAAACATCAGCTATGAAATCACAATTAAGGCACACTAGAGTAATGCCCCTATAAAAATAAAAAAAAGGAAATAGTATAAAAGAAAAGGTTTTTATCTTTTATAAAAATCCATACACAAGTTCAATGATTATTTTTCTATAATTTGTTTTTTATGTCATAACTGTCACTCCCGTTTTTGTTATAAAACTTGATATAACTGAAATGATTCTCTGGAAAATGGAATAGCCATATTCAAATTATGCTACCATTTATTTACAGAAAGTATTTTTGTTTTATAAACTTTTACTGCTTATGCTAAAAACTAGGTGACAGGAGACCTACAGCCCAGCCTTGGCCTCACTAACAACTTGTGTCATTTTATTTTTTTAAAGATTTTATTTATTTATTTGACAGAGACAGACACAGCGAGAGCGGGAACACAAGCAGGGGGAGTGGGAGAGGGAGAAGCAGGCTTCCCGCCGAGCAGGGAGCCCGATGCGGGGCTCGATCCCAGGACCCTGGGATCATGACCTGAGCCGAAGGCAGAAGCTTAACGACTGAGCCACCCAGGCACCCCAACTTGTGTCATTTTAACAAGTCACAATCTATCTGTGCCTCTGTTCATCTGCAAAGCAAGGATATAGTATTAATTCACTCAATATATGTTTACTGAGGCTGTCTTTATACATTCTGTACTATTATACTGCATTGTGATTATAATGATGACCAAAAAATATAGTCTGTGCTCTAAAGGAGCTTACAATCTAGTGTTTTATTTAGGTGATGAAAAAATTAGGAGAGAAACGTTAAGGCTTTAAAAGAGATGATGTTGTAGCTGCCATCAATTGTGTACCATGTGCTAAAGGTTTTCCCATATATTTTTAGTTTAATTCTCACCAAAACCATCCAAGGTTGGCATTATTCTCATTTAACACTGAATTAACTAAAGTAGTTAATTCACTACCGATGTCCAAAGCTTGGTCCTTAGCATATCAGCACGGTGACCTGGTCCACTAGCTGGGGCCTAAATTACTTGTTCCTTAACAAAACTCCACTGAGTGCTGCAGTTCCTAAACGAAATCTGTAATGATCATAAATTTAAAAAAATGTTTGGAAACAATTCCCAAAGCCGTCAATACTCTTTGTTGAATTCAGGAATAGTTTTTATACTCATTGGATCAGACCGTGTAGCATTTGCTACTTGAAATATTTAAACACAATTGGCATACAGGATGTAACACTGGCCTTCAGATTCTAATTCAAATTGTGTTTAAACTTTTGATTTTTTGTTGAAAGGTATTTAAAAATATTATTAACCCTGCAAAAATATGGAAATGTTTCAAAGAACTTAAAAAACCATTATATGTTTAATTTATTATATTTACTAGATTAAGCACTTTGGATCTTATGAGTCAAGCATATGAAATGCTGTTTAAAAGAAAATCAAATATATTAAATGTGTAAATGATGTTAAGGTGTTTAAGGAACTTGAATTGTAAATGTAACTGTTTAAAAAATTTATTCAACTTAAATGAACTTTATCAAACATTAATTAAAAGTCCTCTTGAAAGTGATTACTAAAATGTACTAGATTTCTAAATGGAATATTTTTAAGTTAAACTTAAAAGCTTAACTTTAATAACTAATTATACAGTCTTCTCTATTAACAAACTGCCCTTGCAGAAACCAAAAGTAGTCTCAATGGTAAGTAGTAGGTAAATTACTATTCCACTAGTCATAGTTACTTGCACCAGGGATGGAATGCCTAACTCATCATGCCTTCACTAAACAAGGATTTGTAAAATTGGGATTTATAATCAAATTTCTTGATCTGGGAAGATGTAGGAGACTGGGACTAGTATGTTCAAGTCACCAATAGAGAAAGCTGGTCTGCACTAAGGAAGGAAAATAGAACCCAGGTCCAGAGAAAATAATAAAGTCAAGATCATCCTGCCTCAGCAGGTCAGACTAGAGAGAAGCCATGGTAGTAACTGATGGCTTTGTTTCGCTTATTTGTTCTGGTTGCACCTCTTCCTCCATGAGATTCTTTGAAATCCTGCTTATAAGTGATTTTTGCTTAGGTGAAAAAAAATAGATCATGTAATGTGATCATCGTTACTGTCAACTTATTAACAAAGCATAAATACGGTTTTGAAGTTCATCACATACTTTAAAATTTTAAGTTTTGCCAATATACAAAATACAAACAAGTAACATACTTTAGACTAACTTATCCCCTAAAGCTCTAGTCTAACAGTGTGCTCTATATCTACACCTAGATGTCACATTAGCACATTAAAACTGACCTTCATTAAACTAAAATCATGTACTTCTTCCCCAAATCAACTTCTCCTGACTGATCTTTCTTATGATGTTTCCTCCAACAGTAGAGCTCAAACTACAGTTATCTGTCTCTTCCTTAAAATATTCAGTATGGCAAGAATATTATAATATTTATTGAGTACCTATACTGTGCCAATCTAACAATTTTAGACATATCATTTTATCTAAATATTTTAACAACTTGGGGCAACTGGGTAGCTCAGTTGATTGAGTGTCTAGCTCTTGGTTTTGGCTGGGGTCATGATATCATGGGTTGTGGGATGGAGCCCTGCGTTGGGGGGGTGGTCTGTGCTCAGCGGGGAGTCTGCTTGGGGATTTTCTCCTTCTGCCCCTCCTCCCATTCGTATTCTCTCTCTCAAATAGATAAATCTTTAATAAATAAACACATAAATATTTTAATGACCTAAAAAGGTAGTTGCTATAATTTATCACCTTTTTATAAAGTTTGCTTAGTAAGGGGCGCCTGGGTGGCTC
The DNA here is from genome assembly GCF_009762305.2 of Zalophus californianus. Classification (NCBI taxonomy): domain Eukaryota; kingdom Metazoa; phylum Chordata; class Mammalia; order Carnivora; family Otariidae; genus Zalophus; species Zalophus californianus. The sequence continues at coordinate 97,497,040 of NC_045600.1, forward strand.
AGTTGGTTAAGCGGCTGCCTTCTGCTCAGGTCATGAACCCGGGGTCCTGGGATTGAGCCCTGCATCAGGCTCCCTGCTCAGCAGAGAGCCTGCTTCTCCCTCTCCCTCTGCCTGCCTCTCTGCCTACCTGTGCTCTCTACCTGTCTGTCAAATAAGTAAATAAAATCTTAAAAAAAAAAAGTTTGCTTAGTAAACTACCAAGGACACATAGCTGATAAAGGTCAGGACTAGATTTGAAACTGAGCACTCTGATTCCAGACAGAGCCCATATTCTTAAACATGATGTAATACTGCCTCATCATTTTAACTTAGGCCCTACTAAATTGTTCATAACTACAATAGTCCTAATCTATAGGATTCATGCATCTATAACTTACCTTACTATTGAAACTTCGTTCAGTATCACTTGATTCTATATAAAATATCAAAGTTTCTCTAACGTTCTCCAAATTAAGTCCAAAATCCTTAACCTTATTTTCAGCACTTTCACAATTTAGCTCTAAGCTTAAAACTACTACTCCAGACTTCAATCTTATTACTATTATCTAAACTTTATGCTCCATCCATTTACTACTAGCCATTCCCTCTGTATGCCTAGTACACTTTCATTTCTGCACCTTTATTCACGCTATTTCTTTTAACTCAAATGCCTCTGTGCATCTTCTATCAGTATAAATAATACTCATTCTTTAAAGCCAAGTATATCTAACACCTATGCAGATCATTCCAAGTTATCACCCTCCCCTTTGGAAAAAAGACCCTATTGCACTTACTAAAGGTCCGTTTTGCTTTATTATAGTTTTATACATTCACCCCTTATCTCCCACCCAATAAACTATACATTCCCTGATGGTTGATTCCAAGATTTATTCATCAGTATCATCTTCATAAGACCTGCTATATTATGTACCTGACAGATGTATAATAAATAGCCAAAGAATGCATATTCCATTCAGACAAAAGAGTAATCACAAAAATTATTGTTCTACAATCCTAAGTATGCTATGTCCATTCACAGAAATTGACCAGTTTTTTATTTCAGACCTATTCCAGTTGAAAGAAAAGTATTCCAGATCTTTAAAATCATACAGTTCATTTAAAAACACACACACATAACTGAGCTTGATAACAGTAAGGTAAAAAATCAAACCAAAATCTCATCTTTTGAAAAAAACCCTTTTTATTCTTATAAAAATTTTCAGTAAAGGCAACATCTAATATAATCTTAAACCATTTCCCTGAAATCAGTAAATGTTTTAGAATTTATACTACTATATTTCTAAAACTAAATCAAAATTTTCTCTCCCTATAAGCTACTGATCCCTATGAGCTATAGCATAGGTGGGACCTGCTGTTCATATAAATAATTTTCAACATATACATTAACTTATTCAACAAATACTTACTGAGTGCCTACCATGTGTCAGGCACTAGTCAATGCCTGGCAGAGACAAAAATCTAAACTACACATATTCTAGTGAGAGGACACAGAAAAATTTAAAAAGTACACAGTATGTCAGATGATGAAAGATGATCTGGATAAAAATGTAGAATAAAAAGGAGATAGGAAGTGCTGGAGTGAAGCACAGGGGAGAAGATACAAGGTAAAATCAAGTGGTCAAGGAAAGGCTCACTCTGATCAGAGTAGCGGCCCAAAGTAGATAAAGGAATACATACAGAAATCTGGGGAACAAGACTAGTCACAGGGACTAATACGTACAAAGGCCCTGAAACATAGTATCATCCCTTTTTTCACCTTTTCCACTAACTCAAAGCACCAAAACAAGTACTGGCTAACCTTATCTCTATATATTAGCTTAGTACAGCAAAGACACTGATTATTTCAAGTAGCAATGGCAATGTGAACAAAATAAAGAACAGAATCCAAAAAATTCAGAAGAATATTAAAAAAAAATGGTGCTCAGTTGATTCTGAGTTAAGCATGTGGAACAACCAAAGTTAATTATCAATGTCTTTAGAAATATTCATCAATACTTCTTTCTGCACAGTAAGCAAGTTGTATACTTCTCTATTTGATAAAGGAAAAATAAGAATTATTAAGCTACCTAATAATTTCAAGAATTCCAGTGGTTTGAGAAATGTACTTCAAAACTAAAAAAAGTGTTAGTCATTTTACTAGGTATCTTAGGTATCTTTTTAATATTCAAATATTGTTGGAGGCCTTATTTTTGTTCTCACTTTACAATATAAATGCATAAAGATATCATCTTGATACCACTTGTCACTACTGAAACAAATTTAGCAAGAAAATATAGGTTAATCATACCTCTAGTCTAAGGATATAATGAATAGAACTCTCTAACATCCAGTAGCAATCATTTAGATTGGTCTTCCTAACATCAGGTTTTTAAAAAATGAGAACAAACCACAATAAGATACTACTTCATACCCATTAGATGGCTGTGATCAAAAATAGATAGGGGTGCTTGGGTGGCTCAGTCAGTTAAGCATCTGCCTTCAGCTCAGGTCATGATCCCAGGGTCCTGGGATTGAGCCCCGCATCAGTCTCCCTGCTCAGTGAAGAGTCTGTGTCTCTCTCGCTCCCTCTGCACCCAACCCCACTCTGGCTATCTCTTTCTCTCAAATCAATAAATAAAACCTTTAAAAAAAAAAAACAGATAATAACAAGTGTTGGCAAAGATGTAAAGAAACTGAAACCCTCATACTCTGCTTGTCGGAATGTAGTGGAGGTACTTTGTAAAACAGTTTGGCAGGTCCTCAAAAGCTCAACATAGAGTTACCATATAACACAGAAATTCTAATCCTTACACACGTACAAAAGAGAAATGAAAAGACAAGTCCAGACAAAAACTTGTATACAAATGTTTATAGCAGCAATATTCATAATGGCTTCAAAATTAAAATAACCTTAAAAGATAAACAAACTATGGTAGATCTATACAATGGGATATTATTCAGCAATAAAAAATGAAGTACTGACATGCTACATGGATGAATCTTGAAAATATGCTAAGTGGAAGAAGCCAGTCACAAAGGATCACATATTGCATCATTCTGTTTATACGAAATGTCCACAATACATAAATCTATACAAACAAAAATTAGATTAGTGGTTGCTTAGGGATGGGAGGAGTTGGGAGGAAATGGGGATGACCGTTAATGTGTATAAGAGTTTCTTTTTGGAGTGATGACAAGGTACTAAAATTAACTGTGGTGACGGCTGCACAATTCTGTAAATACACTGAAAACTAAGAATTGTACAATTTAAAGCCATGAATTAAATAGTATATGAACTATATCTCAATAAAGATGTCATACATACACAATTTAAGTTAAATAATTTTTCAATATAAAGATTTTAAAAAGATCAACTAGTTACCTGAGATCTTCTGAATGCTTCTTAAAAATACAAAACCTTTTACTTGGACGGTTACTATGAAAACTGGAGAGACAAAACAGATATTATTAATTTAATTATATAGTAAGTCTTATTAATTTATAGCTTTATTAAGTTTGTACTTAAAGTTTCTAGTTTTACATAAAAGATCATGATATAATAAAATAATGCTTGCCATCCCTGTTTAACTCAAAGTTTTGTCCTAAATTCCACTTTATCCTTTTATTTTCTAATGACACATATTTCTCTAAGTATATTCTTATAAGATCAGTACCTCACCATTACATAAAAAAAGGAAATACTTAAAATTCTTTTTAAAAAGTAGCTCAAGCTAATTTTTTTCATCTGTTAAGGAAGAGTTGAAGACAATTAAATTTCTGCAAATAACATGAATCATTATCAATCATCATTTTTTTAAAATCATTTTCCAATCTTAACATGCCTGTATCAGGGGAGGGGGAGTAAAATCCAAATGATCTGTGAAGTAAATAGTACTTCAGCTAATTGCCACTGTTTACCATTTGTAAAATCAAATATTTAGAGAGTTCTTTGCAATTACTAGTAGAAGTTCTATAAAAAACAAACTAAAGCAGAACTCTTGAGCTAAAATAATGCTCCCCCTAAACACAAAACAGAGAACCTCTAACCAAACTTTGTAGCCAATGATAATAGCTTTCATATACCCTTTTAAATCTAGTAAAGAAAGCTTTCCTGTATTAGACATCCAGGATTAGCTTTAGCACAGTACTACTCAAAGTGGAGTCATAGACTAGTAACATCAGCATCGCCTAGGAGCTTATTTAGAAATGCAAATTCTTGTGCCCCCCACAAACCTAACTGAATTAATCTCTGGCAGTGGGGTTTACCAGAACCTGTTTTAACAAGTTTCTCCAGTAATTCTTACGCAACCTAAAGATTGAGAAGCGGTAGCCCTAGTTTGCACTGAAAGACTCAAAGCAGCCAACACACCAGGTCAATGGTAACTCTCGGATACAAAGTAACCATCACCAGTACAGCATGTACTGTATGGGGAAAGAAATACTGTGACTTGCCAGAATCCCCAGAAAATGTCCTCAGAAGACTTCTAAGTCATTTCTTCAATTTGGGGATAACGACTATTAAATATAAGACATTTATATGAATATCTTATAAATATAAGACAACAACACAAAAATATTAAGTCGGTTTTTTTTTAGAAGAGAACATTGGGGGTTAGGAAACACTGAAATTATATGCAAAAATTTGTGCACATAACTGTTTCTTCAGAAGAATAAATCCAAGATTTTATCTGATGCTCAAAGAATGTGAACCAAAGTAAGTTATTTTTTAAATGAGATTTAAAAGTTACTTTTTAAAAGTTATTTTTTCTTTTTCCTCAATTTTGGTTTGAGAAGAAAAAAAAATTACATTTTAGGGTCTTTGATGGCTTCCATTCTGTCTACAACTTGTAACTTATTAAAATGTTGGTAATTTTAAAATTCTAGTTGTCCGAATCCAGTTTTAATTTAGTTTCCAATCTACAAAAAAACTTATAGTGCCTCTTTATTTATATTTGTTACACAAATTCCATCCTTTTATTATTATTCTTGTATTATAGTCTATAGCTCACAAATAAGGAGGAAAAAAATTCTTTTTCCTATTAGATCTGCATAAAGTTAATAACAATATAGAAATAAATCTTAAGAAAAGAGAAAAAAGGTTATAATTTTAAAAACAACAAAGTAAAAACATATGTTAAAGTCTAGGTTTTAAAAATTCACCAACTGGTTATATGACTGTACATAATTATCAAAACTCATTAGGCTATTCTCTAAACATAAGTTAATTTCATTGTTTATAAATTATACCTCAATAAGACTAGAGGTGAAAAAACTCCCTTTGACCGTATTTTCTTAATAATCTTAATTCAGTACCATTAACAACTTTTTCTGATGAAACACAAAAGGAACATCAACAATATTGATGGTATGCCTACTACTTAAGACATTACACTAGAGGTTGAAGATACAAAAAAAAAAAGAGGGCAAACTGTCAAAGTCCAGGGGTGAGTGGGGGGAGGGGAAAAAGTCAAACAACATCTAGCACAGAATAAACGCCTAATAAGTGCTTTTAAATGACTACATCTTCATAAATAATTATAAGATAAACGTTAATAGTGATACATACAAAGTTTTGTGGCTGCATGAAGGAAAACTGCAAGTAAATGGAATAGAAGCCAACTAACAATCAGGACTTCATTTCAGTTAAGAAGGTCACTACTGCCTTGCTCCAGACAAAGCAAAGAGCAAGATACAGCAGGATTTTCAGGAAAAAAGCACTAAAGGAGCTGGAAAAGTGGTTAGAAATTAAATATTGAAAAGTCTTATACTCTCCAGAATATTTGAACTTCATGACTATTAATGTTAGGAAGGCAAAGGATTTTAGGCCAAAAATGACCTGATCAGACATGCCTACTGTAGTAACAGAAGAAAGGAAGAACTGGAGGGGGTAGGGGGCAGACTGTAGACAGGACATCAGTTATGATGCTATCACAATATTCCAATTGTTCTTCTAATGACTATTACTTAATGCCAATAAATCTATACAAAAATATATAATGAACTCAAGCATATCTTATAAAAATTAATTCAGTGCTCTGTCTTATCCATTGTATAGGAACAAACTGTTATAGCAGCTTTCTTTTTCCTTGGAAAAATTTTAGATCATCCTTCTAAGCCTACGTGAAATGTCATTTAGAGAATACCTCCCCTTATTTCCTGTTGAAAGAACTCATTCTTACCTTCTTGTGCTCTCATAGTCATCTGTTTACCACCTTAAGTTAGGTAAATATTATCTCTCCTACTAAAACTGTTAAAATTAGAGGCAAGGACTTTATCCACAATACCTAATAATGACAACTTATAAATGATAACAGCTATAATTACTTGAATATCTCCTAAGTAAAAATCATTTTATTAAGCACTTTAAGTACATTTTCTGTAATTATCACAATGACTTTCTTTTTGAGAAAAGGAAACTGGGAGTCAGGTTAAGTAACTTGCCCAAAGTCACAGGTAATAAATAAGTGGTGAAGCTTGGATTCAAATCCAGATTTGTCTGATTCTTCACCACCAGCTTGCCATACTTCTTAGCAAATAGTAAACTCTGCTAGAAAAAGAGATATTAAATACTTATGTCCATAACTTAATTCTATTACATGTAGAGAAAAACCTTTCTTATACATCATGTTGAGGAATAACAATATTATATGGTAATTTGTTTCCATTTTTTTCAGGTGACTTATAGTGCTACCTGAAGGCTACAAGCAAATAAGGTGCAGTAATTTAAACAACCAAACCCAAATAATACTATTTGTTTAAAAAAATCACTTAAAATTACATGTTTAATGATGCTCTTCTTCAAGAGTCTTATTCCAAAAAGTTTCCAAATGCATCAAGATTTTTTAATATCCTCTTGAGATTTTATTTAGAGCTTTTTATAATTACAACAAACAATGACTTGCTATTTGTAATGTGCTAGATGACATGGCGAATACAAAGAGCCCCTTCTCAAGGAAATAATACAGACACAAATATAATAAAAGGCAAAATAAATGAATGATACACAGCTCAAAGTGAGGAATGATCCTTGTGAGTGGTTGTGGTGATCAGACACTCCCAAAAAAAGGTAAATGGAGAGGAAGAATAGGGACATTCTAGAGACTTAAAAAGAATAAGGAATCACCACTGACAAAAATGAGTTATGCAGGGGCGCCTGGGTGGCTCAGATGGTTAAGCGTCTGCCTTTGCCTTGGGTCATGATCCCAAGGTCCTGGGATCGAGCCCCACATTGCGCTCCTGGCTCAGTGGGGAGCCTGCTTCTCCGTCTTCCTCTTCCCCTGCTCATGCTCTCTCTTTCTCTCTCTGTGCCACAAATGAATAAACAAAATCTTTTAAAAAAATGAGTTATGCAATAAACTTTACTCTGGGGAAGAGTAGTCAGTTTATGGGAATGGGGCAAATATGAGACCAGAGGGAAAAAGACCAATTGAGAGTACAGAGGTGGTATAGGATAGAGATTAAAGGTACTCATCCACTGGAGAAAATGAAGCTCCTACACATACAGAATTCAACCTATAATATGATCCACACTGGGCAGAGGTAATGGTGGCCATTCAATGGGAGATATCTAAGACAGGGAAGGAGGCAAGTGTACCAGTAGATAAAAAGGAAAAGAAAAAAGCTAACAATGAGTAGGAGCTCAGTGTGTGAAGACCATGAAGTGCAGGGTTGGGGCTCACTGGGGAACTGGAAAAAGGGTATGGAGGGAGGTGGGCTAATCGGCAATGTTGGAATAGAATGGATTTGAAGGTTCTATAGGACAGGTGGGAAGCCTATGATAAATGGGAGAGGGAAAGGTGAAACGATCCTTGGTTTAACAAAACAGAAAACATTTTCCAATTTGACCCCCTACAAATTAAGGCTAGAATTAAAGCCCCATTCGGGCAACCATGTATTTGTCCACACAGCAGTATACTGGGGGAAAGGATACCTGGGGCCTGGTTTAGAGGAAATGGAATATAGGTGTAGACCACCGCAGTAGTTGGGAAGCAGAGTAGCAGAATGCAAAAAGGGGAGTCTCAGAAAGCCATGATGCACAGTGGCTGATTGAGAGAACTCCACGAGCTTAAGAAACTTGGGATAGTGAACTGTTTCCAGCTGGTGTTCCACATGCACAGAAATGATGCCCTGAAAGAGTATTTGGGTAGTTGTTGTGTGAATTCTGGACAGATGATAATGTTTGGTTCATTCTTTTTAGATGCTAATGAGTCAAAGGTAAAAAAAATATATAAAATAATTGGAAATACAGAGTTGGATCTCAGGAAAACTAAGGATTAAAATTGGAAGATTTAAAGTTGAAGGGTAAAAGTGACAGTGGTTAAGTTACCAAAAAAGGAAATGTAAAGAAGCATGATGAGTTAAAGGAAGAAAAGGCAATGAAATAAAGTAGCCAAAAAGGAAGAAAAAAGATAGTGGTAACAGTTTAACAGAAGCTAAAGAGAATACTTTCAAAAGTGAGTGATGACAACTTCAAATACTCTAAAGAGGTCATGAAGTAGTAAGAGTGAAAAAAGTGAATAAACATGGTGATAAATGATCTTTAAAGGAGCAATGTTAGTTGGTAGATGGGGATGATACTCAAAAAGTAAAGAAATGAATCACAAATAAGCTAGTAAACACTTTTTTTTTTGGAGCCCTTTAAAGTAGGCTCCATGCCTAGCGTGGAGCCCAACACAGGGCTGAACTCACGACCCTGAGGTCCTGAGACTGAGACCTGAGCTGACATCAAGAATCAGACACTTAACCAACTGAGCCACCCAGGTGCCCCATTACAAATATTCATGGTAAGAGGAAGACAAAAAATAAGGATAGTAGGCAGTAGGGACAAATTCCCTTCATCTTAAAAAAATTACCTGAAAATGTTTTTAAGTAGAAGGAACCTGGGAGAGAGAAGAAATGAAGTTGTAAGTTAACTGAACAAGAAGACTGTGTAAGAACTAGAGGAGACAAGGGACAGGGTTAGCTTTGGAGAAATAGAACATATGTGATTTCTGAGATCAATGTCTAGAATAAAAGTAACAAAGAAAAACATTTGACGTTTTAGATTATTTAAAATAAGGATGACTTCCGACTGAGTACCTACTAGTAGACCAGGTTAACAGCTACGAGACTAAAATAAAATCTCCAGAGTACTGGAAAAAGTTTAAATAAACACTGTAGATAAAACACAACATCAAAAACTAATGATGTACTATATGTTGGCTAACTGAATATAATAAAAAAAACTAAAAAAGAAGTATTAAAAAATAAAGAAGTATTTTAAAATAAAAAGATAGGACCCAGTCAAAGTTAAAGACTACAAAGTCAGAGTTGACTGAATCAAACACCGGTTGAGTAGTCTAGAACTGAGCATAAACTTCAGGAGAGGAAGATGTTCTAGTTTCATGTTGGGTTTTATGCCAAGTAAGCACGACTAAAAATGTAAAGGATTCCAGAACAAAAACAAAGCAGCAATCAAAACAGATGACCGTGAGGGTGAGGTTGACTATAAAATTAAATAGGTGCTGCTGGACTGGAAAAAGGAGTCAAAGTCCTAAAAACTCAAAAGGAGTTACCCCTACAGGGTAACAGGAGTTGGAAAGAAATGAACAGTGGGTATGATGAGATTAAAATGGTACTGTGGTATAAGAAAGGGGGTACAATAACTTAACAGTTGATGTGAAGCACTGGCACTGAAGAAGTCCAGATACCTGATGTCAGGCTAATAAGGGGGAAAGAATGTATGAGAGAGGTGTTAAGCCATCAAGAAAGGTGGGCAAATCCTTGAAAAGAGTAGCTAAGAAGTGACCAGAAAATAACATAGAGGTCATTTTATGAGCTGTAAGAAAATCACTATCATACTTCAGTTCTAACTTAAAAAAAAAAACCACCTCACTTTGAAAAATCAATCTAACTGCTCTATATCTAAACAATTTTTGACTATTTTTAAAAAAAAAATAAAAATCCATCCTAAGGGATGCCTCTATTAATGAGATACAAATGAAAGCAATGTGGGCTGTGAAGGCTTTCTCTGCATAGAGCAAATATTAGGTACTCAAATAACCCAAGTTGAATGAATTAATAAAAAAGAATTCCAACAACAGTGCCCTCATGACTGGAATAGTCTCTCATTCCACTGAATTAATGCAAGGATAGATGGTTTGATGGATAGATGGACAGAGACAATGGATTAGAGAGAGAGAGAGAGAGAGAGAGAGAAACAGACTGAATAAAGTTCCTAAGATCATTAAAAATCCTAGAGTCCCTCAAAGTAACTGCTCTGAAAGAATAATATTCATGAGATTACATGTATTTGTTTGGTAAATATATTTAAAACATTTGACTTTCTATATTTGAAAATGACCATTTAAAAAATTCTATAGGAAAAAAAAAAGCCCATAGAGAAACCATTTCCCTAACAAACCTATCCTAATTTCTTAGTCTAACTGTTCTCACAATTTTAGTTCCAGTAATTTTATGAGTTACGATGCTGGGAAAATAGTTCCAGGCATTATCCTAAAAGTTCCCTATTACGAGACATTTAGCTCCTTAAAGAGAAAAATTGGCTTCTAAAAGGATAACTGTTTTAAAACAAACTTTCTGAACTATAATTTTAATTGGTAATTACCGATGTTTAACTCATCTTACCTCATCATATGATTTACATAGGCTTTGCTACAGCTAGTGTTGTATCTGCAAAAACTACAATGGACATACGTAGGAAAGTGATTTGCAAAATCTTTTATTTCGGAACAACACTCAATGCACTTGTGAACTCCCCGACGATACCTTATGGAGATATAAAGAAAATGATAAAAATATATTTTAAAACAAAAATAATAAGGAAGGGCCTTATTAATATTCTGTTAATTAAGGCCAAGGTGTTTAAATGAACATAAGAGTTATAATTTGAAAAATCTGTTATGGAACAACAACTAGAGTAAGTGTAAACAATCTAACATAAGTCAGTGTTTTTCATTGGCATAAAAGGGATTAAATTAAGCAATACAAACATCACAAGATATAAGCACAACATATAATAATACCAATATAATAAATGAATATTATAAAAAATAATTCAAGTACTGTTCAATAGTTGTAAAAAAATACCTTTTTATTATTTGCTTGGCCTTTATGTCATAGTGATAGCATATAAATGTACAAGAGAGCTGTGTAGTAGAGTAAATCTATATTAAATAAAGTTTTTATACTTAAGATTAAATTAGTGTTATATATGAGGAATAAAAGATTACCTTAAGTTCCTCAATGCTGTATTGACTTTACTTTTTTTATTGCTACTAGCCAATGTGCTTTGTTTCTTTTGCATATTAGAGATTTTTGATTTATATTTAGATTTACTTCCATTAGGCTTACTTGCATTAGGTTTACTTGTATTGGATTTAGTTGGATTAGGTTTGCTTGTGTTAGATTTTGTGGGATTTTTAGCAGTTATATTTTTAGTCCTTGGAGGTGAGAGCTGAAGGGTAGAAGTGCTTGCACTAATGGAAGGTGTAGTTGAAGATCCTGACTGAAGCGGTCCAACTGAAGCTCGAATAGTAACCTACAAAAATGGATAATGTTTGCTTTAGAAAATTAATCATGGCATTAGTATTAAAATATCACTGTATAACAAAAAGTTAAACATCAAGTATTTGGAAAGGGCAAGTATAAACTATAACTGGATAAGTCTTCCATTTATTCTAAATGTTCATACCAATTAAATTATATTAAACTTGATATTTATTCACTTGTAATAGTACATTTTCTGTATTGATATCAGTCATGTTAACAGTTATTAATGTATAATTAGGAGTTAATGCAAATTATATGATTATTGAAAGAGCACATTCCATAGCTATTTTTATGCTCTGATATAACTTAAATAATTCACAAACACAGAGATCAAAATTTAAATCTCAGAGCCCAAAAAATAATTCTAGAAAGGCCTGCATTACCCCTCAAAAACTATAAAACAAAAAGATCTAGAGTAAACATGACCTCCTCTTTCCAGGGGCTCATTAGGCAGGATTTATGTATACAAAGGTTATGGGAGCGGTTACATTAATTCATTATACTGATGGAGAATTTAGTAATATTTAGAATTTCCTTAAAGAGAACTAATATAAAGCTTATCATTTAGTATCCAGAAATTATATTTGTTGGTTGGCAATGAAAAACAATTGCCTACCAACATTCTCATTAATCATTTAACTATACTTCTCCCATGTATTTGAGGAACAGACTATGAGGAAGTCCTATGAAATACATGTGTTTTGGTTTCACACAAAAGCACTGGACTAGGAATCAAAAGACCTGAGGTTAAATCTCATACCATGCCTTCCTAGCCATGTGACCTTGAGTAAGTAACTTATCCTCTTCTTTATCTATAATATGGGGCAATAACTGCCTTATCTTTCTCATTGGATTGCTGTATGGATTAAATAATAGAATGTATGAAAAAGCATACCGAAAGCCTTATTCTAAGGTGTTATAAAAACATTTAGTATCATTATTAATATTATTACTATTATTAATAAGGGAAAATATGAGAGAGGACTGCACTGCTTACATTAGTGTTCTGCATGTCTAGTCCCAGCATGGAATGAATGGACTGCAGGGAAGGATGCTGGATAGCTTCTCTTGCTCTAGGTCTTCAGAGCATGGCTTTATATTGTTTTAGTTAATTCAAATAACAGACATACCCACATTCAAAGGTAAGTACCCAAAGCCAAATATAAATGTTTTGGGGATTATTTCACTTTGGATTATCCATGCCTCTGTTTCCCTCCACTGGAGCAAATATTCAAGAGCTGACTGTATATAAAGAAGTCAGAGAAAACAGAGGTATATAAGGCAAAAAGGGAAAAGTAAATTACAATCATCAGTATACAGTCAGACATGTTGTTTGCTCACTTAAAACATAATGCTATCCAGCAGCAGAACTTGCTTCTCTGACAGGAGACTCAGTAATAACAACGTCAATAAACATCTGAGAACCTATGGCACTCAAGGCACTATACCAGATGCTGAGGACACAAAGATAAAACATGAGTCCTGATCTCAAGCATCTTATAGTTTAGCAGATAAAACCAACATATACACTACCAACTGGAATAACTCAAACACAGCCTATATAAAATTGACACAACCCACTGACCCAGGGAATAGTTAATCTAATTGCACTTTTTACAAAGGAATATCACTTTAGCACAGCACACACCACTGACCATAAAACAATGGTCAGAAGGTTTTTTTCCTAGATATAGGAATGATAAAACCTAAAATTAAAGGCTTAATAAAAATCAGACATCATTTTTTAAAGTATTAAATTCAATAGATAAAAGAAGGCAGGAGTTAATTTCTATTATCATACAAAATGTTAAAATACAACACATTTAAACTCACTTTTGTTCCAGGAGGCAATCCTTCCAGTTGTTTAGGTTTTATAAATGTTCTATGATGTTGAGTCTTATGATCCATTTTCTCTTTGCATGTCAAAAATTGCAGTCTGCATTTTGTACAACGATGTATTCCTTTTTTCTATTTTAACAGAAAAAGGGAGGAAAAATAATTTCTACAACCACAAATGTTGTATCCTTAAACTGCTCTAATTTTAATGATACCTAAATAATTTTAAAACTAGTATTTTATATCACCCATAAAAATAACAGCAAATTTTATCTCATTTTTTAAAACACTCTGCATTAGTATTTGGGTTTCAAAAATGTCTATTCCTATACAAAAATTGAACATAAAAATTCTATCTGTAGGTTCTAATGAAAGTTCTCTCAACAGTGGTGTGAAAGCCCATCAAATTATAATTTTAAAGTGTTTAGACACATGATATAGTTTAAAAAAGCTATACTATGTTTTTATCCTAGACAAAAGTAAATTCTTTTTAATTTTTGCTATTTCCAGTTGGTTGACAAGTTGGTAAAATAAATTTAATTAACCAGATATTTCAAAGAAGGTTGTTATAGAAATGGTTGTATAAAGTAGTGCTGTCTAATGTAACTTTCTGCAATGATGAAAATGTTCTACAGCTGCACTGTCCAATATGGTAGCCACTAGTCACATACAGTTACTGAGCAACTGAAATGTGCTAAGTGCAACAGAAGAACTGATTTTTTAATTTTATTTAACTTTAATTGATTTTAACTTCAATAGCCACATGAACATTGAACAGAGCTGATATGGAGACATAAATCAGAACAACTACTGCCAATCTATTTACTGACTGAGATCCCTTGAGTGAGTCCCTCTTTAAACCCAATCCTGTTATTATTCTACAGCTGGAAAGCAAGACCCAAGAGAAATCTAAATCACTCCCCCTTAACTACTTACTGGCACTGCCAGACTCCTGATCCAGTATTCTTTCTACATATAATAACTACAATTTACATGCTCTCATTAAGAAATGATATATATATGTACATATATATAAACTTAAACAATACATAAATACAAAAGAATGTTTCCTCAAAAATTACAGTCTGCCAGATACATCACTATTTCCATTTAAATACGCTTAATCATTTATAAAATTCAAACAAGGTAATATACTGAGAAGTACACCTGGCACAGTTACTAGCATACAGCAGGCATTTCATAAATCAAAGCTCTTTACAAAATTCAAAGCAATGTATAAATATAATGCGTTTGTATTACTATTCTAGCTGCATCTTAAGATTATTTTGGAAGTGTGGTGCATTGGATTATATCGTAGATACAGGCAATTTTTAAAAACTCACTTATATGTGTTGAAGGAAGAGGCAGAAAATGAAAACTTGGCCAAGAAATAGATACTAAGACAACAGGACAGAAAGAAGTTCTCCAGAATCCGATTCCCAGAAATCTTTTTTCTATCTATAATCACTCCCCAGGTTACCTCATCCAGTTTCCTGGCTTTAAATACTATCTATCCAACTGTCTACTTGACATCACTAACTGAGGCTAATATGCATCTCAAATCAACATGGACAAAATTGAATTCTGGATTTTCTCCCTACCTCCCTGTCCCCCCAAATCTGTTTTCTCAGTCTTCCCCCTGTGACAGTATATGAAAATTCCATTCTTGCAGCTGCTTCAGACAAAAACTTGGTAACTCACTCACACACCCCATATCCAACGTATTAATAAAATCTGTCAGCTCTACCTTCAAAAACTTTCATAATCTTTCCACTCCTCATTACCTCAAACTACTGCTGCCATACTGGTCCAAGACACTCACCTGGACTCCTATCTTCTTCCTGTCATGTTCTTTCCTCCCTGGTGGTTTATTCTCCCCATAGCTGCCAATGATCTTAAAACACGGCAGATTGTTCACCCACTTAAATACTCTGATGGTTTTCCAAAGTCCTGTTTCTGGTTTACAAGGCTCTGCATGAACTGGCTTGCATTCTATTGAACAAGCTAATCTCCTATTAGTTTTCCTCTTATTTAGTTTACTCTGCTCTAGTCACAACTGGTCTCTTTGCTGTTCTCTGAGTACCTCATATGTACATTCACTTCAATGTTTACAGAATATTTCCTTTTCCAGATTTCCACATGGCTTATGCCTTTATTTCCTTCAGAGAGGCTCATGTTTTACCACACTACATACATAACAGCAACCGTTCCTCCACTCCCAATACCTCCCTGGTAGTCTCTATCCTCCACATTTTCCTTCCACAGTACTATGACCAGCTAGCAAGCATATACATTCACAATATAAACACACATATATTTATCTTTCTCTACTATGATTCAAATTCCAGAGGGCACAAACTTTGTTTTGTTCACTGCTATATAATACCCAAAATAGCCTCTGACACATAGTAAGGCACTCAATAAGTATTTGTTAAATAATTGGACTGTGAGGCAGAAAGCAAGACACTGATGGAGAAAGTGCATATGAGAAGCAGGTACAATTTAACTAGTTCAAAATGTCTGCCATTCCATTTAATGAACATTTGTCCAGACTCATGAGATAGAATATACTAATCTACTATTCTCTTAGCTGGACACAAGTCTTGCACATGTCTCCTGTGTATGAATGCATTTCAAAGTGATAAGAATGATAAAGAAACAGTACATTTTTTAAATAACATCATGTTCAATCAATGAAACAGTGATCTATTCCAAAGGTAGAGAAATAATGATCTGTTTTGAACTTTTTTGATATGCATACTCCACTGTTTGGGAGATTTGAGGGATTTAAGAGTAATTACGACTTTATGTAATTTCTGCCTTAGACCTAATTTCAATGTAAAATCTGGGTCTGTGGTAAAGCAGTAAAAGCCTGGGCTCTGAAGTCAAATTTTAATTCTGCTTTTTATTAGGTAGTAGGACACTGAGCAAGTTACATTCTCTAAAACTTTGTTTCCTCATCTAAAAGTTAGAAATAATAATACACATATGGTGATTGTAAAGATGATAATGCTTGTAAAGCACCTGCTGCTGCCATAAGGTAAGTGACTTCATATGTTAACTGGTTAACATTTTTATTAAAGATCTAATGAACATATTTGACACATCTGAAATCACTTTTATTATTTCTTAAAAGTCATATAAACTGGATTGCTAACTCTAAAATCACCAGAGACTTAAGACATCTTCTTAAAAAAAAGTTACAACCAAAGTCTTTGAAGACAATAAAATGTGCCATAGAATCAACAATTCTTATTGTCTAATAGCACACTAATGATATCTCAATTACAAGTTTATAGTCCTACTCAGCTATGGTGTTCCAGTCTTTGTAAATAATTATGCAAACTGTAAATATCTTGAAGGATGCTGATGATCCTTATTAATAGATTTCCCCCTCTTTACTGCTGACTTCCTATCTCCTGAATATTCCACATAAACAAAAGAAAATTGGCAACAATGGCAAGACAAGACATAAAACTCAGTGTATAAAAACCTTATAAACCACATAGCCCACATAGTGGGCCCACACATCTCTTTCATGATTATCATTCTTCCCATATCTACATCTCACTCTGGAGCTTTAGGAAAGCATGTGGGAAAAATTATGTTAAAAGGCCCATAATGAAATAGCACTACCATTTTATATCTCATTCTCCCATTCAAATTTAAGCCCAAAGATGAAAAAAAATTCTATTCCTCAAAAAATGTTAACATGTATTGTGCAAATAAAGGGCTCAATGGCCAAAAATGTCTGGGAACCAATAAGCCCTATACCCTTTGCTTGGAGATTTACAATATTCATTAGCATATTAAAAGCTCTGAGAAATCCTGTTTTAAAAAACAGATAAGCAAAACTGTTTGATATTGTAAATCTAGGCATTTACCAAATTTCTTTACTAGTAACAATTTAGGGGGAAACATCTATTAACACCTGATGGAACACTGTTGGGGAAACCTAGAATAGAAAGATTTTGTCAGAACTTCTCAAAGATGAGTATCATCCCAGTCACAACACAGGAGATACTAAATTCACTTGGATAAAGAAGGGGCTATATATATATAATATGTATATATTATATATATATAATATGTATATATTTTACACACACACAATGGAATATTAGTCATAAAAAAGAATGAAATCCTGCCATTTGCAGTGACATGGAAAGAATTATAGAGTATTATGCTAAGTGAAATAAGTCAGAGAAAGACAAATACTATATGATTTCACTCATATGCAGAATTAAGAAACAAAACAAGCAAACGTAGGGGGTAAAAAAAAAAAAGAGAGGCAAACCAAGAAACAGACTCCTAACTGTAGAGAACAAACTGATGGTTACAGGAGAGGAGGTGCCCAGGAAGATGGGTTAGAAAGGTAATGGGGATAAAGGAGGGCACTTGTGACAAGCACTGGGTGTTGTATGTAAGTGCTGAATCACTAATCACAGTATTACACTGTATGTTAATCAACTGGAATTTAAATAAAAATATAAAAAAAATTCACTTGGAAATTCTACTTTTATGATCTTTCCCAGTTAAAAACCACAACTTGATTTCATGATTATCGAATGACGAACTGAAAGCAAAGTGAGCACCAATCAGCATGCCAATTTCATCAATAATAAAAAAAAATATATATAATGCGCTGATTAGGGAGGTGGCAAAACTTGATTACATGATCAGATTCAGTAAATCCGGTGACTTCTGATTTTGGCAAAGACACTGTTTTTGCTCTTTCAAGCACTTAAGAACAGGATCAGTGTTACATAAAAGTTTTCACCCCAAACAAAGGATGGTGTAATTGCTTCAGGAAAAAAACCAGTAGGCATTAACATCAGAATTCAAGAGAAGGGTATTAAGTGCTAATACCGGATCCCAAAAATTTATATAGCAGAACTAGCAGAATCCATCCACAAAACAAGTGATGAATTCATATACCAAGCAGTAAGTGTCATTAATGTTTCCTTTATCACTGGCAGCTATAAAACACCACTTCTGGTCAATGATAACAACATGTATTCTCATCATAAGGGGGTTAAAAAGTGGAAATAAGGTTGGAAGAAAAAAAGGAAAACAAGATTATGAGTCCTCAATCTTTTCTTAGTTCACGCTCACCTTTACCCTGATAACTACCTTCAAAATCATTCCCATACTCCCTCTCGGACCCTGAAATATCCAATCTTATGGATATTCCACTCATCTTTCCTTTTTTCCTTCAATCCTGGGTTTCCGATTTCTAGCTTTCTTTCAGAATTTTCACTTATGAGCCACAACATCACCAGAAAGCAAGGAAAAGAAGTGGAAGTTTTACAAGTAATTCAACATAAATTGCAAATTGGTGTCATTTGGAAAATCTTGCTTCCCTTGCAGAACAATCTAACCAATGTTCTAAGTAATAATCTTTTTGCTAAAACAACATGAACAAATAAGAACTGGTAAATCTCACCTGATGCTTCATATAATGATGCATGTAGGGTGTTGCAATTTTAATAACTTTGAGGCAAAATGGACATAGCAAGTTCTTAGTGTTTTCATGGGATGTTCTAAAATGAGTTTCTACATCAGAAAATGACGACGATCTGTAATTGCAAACCTACAAATAAAGAAGGTTTAGTTTAACTTGAAAATGTATAATGATATACAATTACAAAGTAACAATGATAGGTCATTTGTTTAGAAGAACATCAGCTACAACTCATTCAGCTCTCACACCTATATAACCAAGAATCCCATTAATGCAAGCACCGAAAGATAATCTTTGAGACAGAAAAGTTACCTATCAAAGTTTAAGGATACTTCCCAAAACGTAAGTAGGTTCCCTTCTTTTTATCAGATCTTTTTATTTACCACCTCCATCTTGACTTGAAATTTCATATAAAATTTTTTTTCTGCTACATAAAACAGCACCTTCCTTTAGATTATAAATGGCCTCCAGGCTATGGCACTGGCAATATATTTTTATCTTCTTTTTCTATCTCTTCTTCAAATTCTGAAAAAATGCTAATCCCAAAGCATTTGGTAGGGTTCTCTGTAACTAAAAGCATTTCATACTTCCCTTGTATGCCTACGTTCTTCCTTATATGGTAAAATAAGTCCCTATGCTTGTCTTTCTGCCACAGGGCTTTTCTTTGTCCAATCGGGAGTAGGTATAAAATGGCCTGTGGGCCAATTTCAACTCTCTGCTGACCCCACATACAACGCATGAGTTATGCCAAAGTTTTTTTATTAATAAATCGTTTACAAGAGGAATTTTAATTTTAGTAACCAATTTTATCTAAATGGTTGGGAAAATAAAAGAATATATTTCATGGCTCATGAAAATTATGTGAAATTCAGATTCCAGTGTCCATAGATAAAGTTTAAATGAAACAGAGCCAGATCAAGTCCATTTACTTGTTGTCTGTGGCTGCCTTTGTGCTGCAATGGCAGAGTTGATTAGTTGCAACACAGACGGTATGACCCTCAAAGCCTGGGGTGCTTTATATCTGGTGCTTTACAGAAAAAATTTGCTGACCCGTGGCCCAGTAGGTTTAAATCTTATCATCAAAACAACAGAAAACAAACAAACCAAACAAACACTAAGTATACAATAAAATATGTGTAGTATACCTGGCAAATATATGGCATTTCCCCAGGCTTATGATTGTCCTTCATATGTTGTAAAAGAATATGCTCTGTTTCAAATGATAATTCACAGATTTTGCAAATGGCTAAGAGTGGGGGGAGAAAAAGACATTACAGCATTTTAAGATATAGATATACATATTACACACACACAAATATCAAATCATTATGTTGTATAACTGAAACTATATGTCACTTATACCTCAATAAAAAAAAATCTATCTTCACCAGGCAAACAAAACAGATATATATAGGTAAAATTCATTTTATATATCTATATCAACAAAAATAACAATAGTATTGGCGTGCCTAACAGTTCTAAGTACTTTACTTACATTAGCTCATTTAATTCCCACAACAGCATTATGAAGCAGGTATTTCTATTATTCCCCATTATTCAAATATTAAGTAACTTGCCTAAGATCACATAGCTGTATTAAGAGGCAGACCTGGGATTTGAACTCAAGCTATCTAACTCTAAAATCTGTGATTTTAACTATGACTGTAGTTATTTTTCTTATTCAAGTTTAAATGAAGGGCATTAATTTCATATTTGAAAACTATGATCTGAGGTTTTTAATTTAGTTCCCCACATATAATGCACAGGTTATTTACTTTAATGAATTATTTATAAGAGGGGCTTTAATTTTAATAACTAGTTTTAACAATTTAGGTAAGTTAAAACTTTTCCAATTTTGCCCCCAAATTCCAAAGTCTTTTTCTTAATCTTATTTTTTTAACAAGCTTCTCAGAGTTTGCATCATCAAAATTAATACTATCCCATACTTAAGCAGAACTGTAACTTACTAGAAAATTCATGGGGTGTATGTGTGCTTTCAATGTGACACTGCAGTTGAAATGGTGTGGGAAACTGACGATAGCAGTGCTGGCAGGTGGTGTGGTTTTCCCAGCTCTCACTGCTCTGCTTCTCAAGTTCCAAATGGTGTTTCATGTGGTTCATAAACCTATAAATGATTGTCAACAGGTGCAAAAATTCAGATTTAAAAACAAAAATCTAACAAATAAGTATCTGAGTCTAAATCTTAAAAATATAGATATATTATTCAAAATAAAATCTCAAAAGCCTTAAAAGTCCTCTAGAAAACTGTGTGTTTTAAATAATCACTTTCATTACGTGGCCAAATAAACATCTTTGCTTCAAAAGAATTCATCAATGTAATTAATATGAAATATTACTAATTTGCTCAAATTCTTAATCATTTCAGAGTATTAAAATGTTTTTTAAAGATTAAAAAAAGCAGGCTTTTTTCCATACGTGAATACTATTTACATTTTTAAATAAAATACTTCAAAGGAAGGAAACCCTACCACCAAAAGCAGCTACAGTCATGAGAGAAATCTTTTAAGGCTGTGAAGATATACAATAGATTCCAGCTGTTTAAAAGACAAATTACTGGTATTTTTACTTGTGTCTTGGTTTCTAAATGCATGTAATAGCAATTTTAATGCCTACAATTACAAGAACCTTTTGTTTTATTTAATGACACTGGTTTACTGTTAGCACAGACTGTTCATTTTAACTTGCAGACTGTGCCCTTTGTAGGCAACGTCCATTTTTCAGTTTTACATTCTGCTATTTCAGCTTCCCTAAAAGGCTTCTTATGAGCAGGAACTATGACCTTCAACAGCAAAGAGTGCAATATAAATGGGAATACCTATTTAAAAGAGCTTACTGAAGCTTTTTGCTGAATTTGAAAGTAAAGTTATAACAATTTTTAGTCTAGGTCAACTATTAACAATTATTCACTTTGAGCCCATAAAGGAAAGAATCTTGAAAGTAAGTGATAATGTCATTAATCTGGATAGCAGTCACCATGAAGGCTATAACATTTATCTCTTGTTCACACCTTCACAATAGTACTTCTCTTGAACAGGTTATGGCACACTTTGAAATATCTTTCTGTCCTCCCTTGGTTTTAACACCAGCTCTACAAACACCTATAGAAAATCTTAGTCTTGGCTAAATATTTATACATAGAGAAAAGGTCATGAGCCATTAAACTTTCAGCTCACAACTTTAAGCAATTAAAGTGTATCTATATAAAATAATCTCTTAACTAGCAAGCTTTCACGCAATCATTATATGAGCCCCCATTGGGAATGCAAGCTACTTAAACTAACAGATGGAAATGAGGAAAACATAAAAGCAAACTTCTTACAAGGATGTTCACAGAATAAAATAAACCTAACTGCTTTTGGTGACACTCAGTGTAGGAGAAAAAAAAAAATCATACCACAATATGTTGACAAGGCAGAGAGTAAAAATCTATAGCTACCATTTGTACCATTCTCTACAAACATCAATTTGTCTTCCCAGTTTTACTGTTAAGATAAATATTATTTAACATATATAACTTCTTTGGTTACAAAGTATTTACCATTAAGGTTATGTTTCCTAAACAATCAGTATTTCAAAAAATGCTCAATTCCAGGATGTTATAAATGCTGTTTGCTTTAAATTCTGAAATATCCAGGTACTCTAGAAATATGTAGCTAGTCTTCTGAAATACTAACAAGAAAAGGAATTTAACTTTCATATGTTTAATATTAAGTGGGCTAATCTCAAAGGAAAAGCCAAAAGCTATTGCTGAAATAACTTCTAATATATACATATTTAAGTATAACAAGGAACTAAGTCAGTGAAACATATTTCTATGCTTTCACCATATTTATTAACATGATTTTTCTGGAGTTTTTTATTATTAATATGTTAAGAATATGGAAATAGGTGACAGAGTTCTACTGTAATATTGCTTCAGTGTTATATCATGAAGTACAATATCCCTTCTGTTAAACCATTAACTATTGATGGCTGTTAAAGTTTAATTAAAGGAGATAAAGAAATGTGAGGACTCATATGAAGTAACATATGTGAAACAATTTGGAAACTATAAAGCACCACCATGAACAAAGCTTTAATAATTGTTATAGGAGTATATCACAATGTATTTTAGGGTTTTTCTATATGCTTCTTTTTGGACCTAAGAACTCACAGGAAAATGAAATGAATACTGGGTCCAGAAGTAACCTAGAGGTACCTAAGAATGCTATTTACAAAGTTATCAAAGGTAAACATAAAAAGGCATACATACGTGTTTGTGTACACACACACACACACACACATACACATCTAAGTATACTGATGTCTGCAACTTACTTTGAAATGCATAAGAAAAAAATAGTTTGAAGGAAGAATGAACAGATACATGATGCAGCAAGCACAGTAAAATGTTAATGGTAGAATCAAGGTGATAAGCATACAGTATCTGCTGTAAAATTTTTTAAACTTTGCTACATGTCTGAACATTTTTATAATAAAATGGTATAAAAACAACCTTACCTAATATAAATGTCAAGCTATATAACCACTGAAAAATATCAATCAGTATGTCTTGTTACTTTGTTCTTGTTACGTACTCATTTACAGGATGACAGCTACTAATATGCCATGTAACTCAAAGATCACAAAGTAAAGTTCCTAAAATTTAAAGCATGCATGTATAAAATTAAAAATTTCACTGGAAATTAAATTTCTAATTTTTAAAGGGATTAATTTTAAAATCAAAGCAGACATGTTTCCTAGAACTGGTACTTCTCTAAAGAAGATCACTTTTCCTGCAAGGTAAACGTTCTAAAAATTATAAATCTGAGTTAAAAGACTTGAGCATTAAATAAGATTAGTATGGAGGAGGTCAAACTGGACATACTAAAGTGGTTCTTCTTGCAAAGAGAAATAAAATTCAAATGCAGCTAAAAATGAAAATGATCTCATGAAAATTCCTAAAACAGTTATAATATAGGGGGAAAAGTTAATTTTTGAAATAAAGTTTGCCCTTTCTTAAGTTATTTTAAAGAAATACAACTAAGTGGATCCAGGAGTCAACTCTAAATTACAAGAAAGAACAAAAGTTTTCAACAGGACAATCTGCCTTTGTCCTTAGTAGAAAGTATTAAAATTGCTTATCTAGAATGGCACAGAAAAATACAAGATAAAGATACAACATTTATATCTGCAGCATTCCAATTTTCAAAAAGAAATGAAAATAAGTATTTACATACCTAATATTATTTTTAAGAATTTTCAAGCAACTGAAGCATTTAAAAGTTGTGTGAGTCTTCTGTTCTTCCTGGACATCTCCTTCATGTTTTCCATAATAAAAGTCATTAACTAACATGATCAATTTTCCTTTCTCTGAATCAACAGTCTTATTTTTATTTGCTGTACTTGAAAATTCTGTTTTAGCCAGTCCTAAAAAGTTATTTATCATGTCTGGACAACAGTACTGAAAGAGAAAAAATAGAAGTCTTATTTATCCCTTAAAAAAATTAGATATCAAAAAGCAATTCTATGTTTACAACTAAAGTCAGACCATGTAAAACTATGCTTGATAATATGCCTGGAAAAATATTAATCTACAAGTATGTGGTACATACGCACACTCTAAATAACAATAAACACCTATTATCATAATAAGCAACAACAAAATTTTTTAAAAGAATAACCCTAAAACTAGAACTTGGCTATTGATCTAATAGTTTTTTTCCTTGCAATTTATCTTTTCAGATATAAATACTGAATAATAACTTAAATGTTTAACTAAACTAAAACTTATTCATTTCATATCCATGTCAAGATAGAGCACAGAAAGGAAATGTAGTTTCACATGCCATAATGCATATGTTTAATTATCAAGTGATATATGAAATTTCATAATATGTAGTTAGAACTAAAAATTGAACACAACTAACTTGCCATTGCCCAGACTCAAGGTGCTAGAAAATGTGTAAGAAAAAAAAAAAGATCTTGAACAAGTCTTTAAAAATTAGTAACATCTTGAAAAATTCTACAGTTACACCTTGAAATCTAGAATGCTTAAATATTTGAAGGGGAAATTTAGTTCCTCATGAATAAAATCAAGTTGTCACATAAACTGGTTCTAATGTGGAATAATTTCATGTGAGCTTTTTTTTCAACAAGATATAATTAATTCATTTATTGTACACATCATTTTTAGTTGTAGAATTTCTCTATGTCAGTTTTTCTCAAAGGCCAGTCCAAAGAAGACCTGCATTAGAAAAACCAGAAGTACTTGTCAAAATGCTAATTCCTGGGCCCACTTCAGACCCATAAATCACAATGTATCTAGATACAGGGCCCAGAAATCTTTATTTTTCAACAAGCCACCCAGGTAATTCTTTTACAACATACACCAGCTGACTTAAACTCTTCCTAAATGTGTTATTTAGTAAATTAATTACAATATTAAAAAGTTTGAAACTCTAACAGAATTCTATTCCTTTTTTTTAAAAAACTCAATTAGTTAAGGTATACTACATCATTAGTTTTTGATATAATGTTCAATGATTCATTAAATCATTGAATATATAACACCCAGTGCTCATCATATCATGTGCCCTCTTTAATTTCCATCACCTAGTTACCCCATCCCCCCACCCACCTCCCTTTCCCCAACCGTCAGTTTGTTTCCCCAAGTCAAGAGTCTCATATGGTTTGTCTCCCTCAATTTCTAAGATAACATCCATTTCATCTCCTGCCACACTGAAATGTTAGATCATTGGTAAAATGTCTGTATCACATGGTAAGCTGGGTCTTTGATCCAAGACAGACCTATAACATTTCAATTGCATTTACTTTGTTCACTTGTCAATTCTGAAACCTTTGGAGGAAAAAATACCAAGAAAAAAATCTCAAATAGATCTAAAAGAAAGGGGAAAAATACTGAATAAAATGAGCCCACATACAGTGACACAATTTGTGTTTAGGAGTTAAGGTTGCATCCATAAGCTAAATAAGGATAAATACATTAGGTCCCTAATACTACATGATCCTTTGAGGTCAACCACTCAGAATAAATACAGTTGAAATGAAACCACAATGAAAAGAGGGAAATGAGAAGTTTCTAGATACTTCTTGGGACACATGTAATATTTAAGAGTTTAGGAAAGTCAGACTATTTCTAAGGACTATTATAAGGTTAAGTTCCTTCTAAAAAATGCTGGTTTCGAATTTAAGGATAAGTGGAGAAAAGGATGGTTCAGAGTAAATCTATTAGCACTATCAGAAAAATAACTCAAAATACATGTCTTACTATAAATGATGTATACCCATAGTATCATTTTGATAAACAAAATCCCTGATCTTATCTGCAATTTTACCATAGAAGTGATCTCAAACAATGGGAAACATTATAATGCACAAAAATGATATAATATAGAATAGTGTCCCTAATTAGAAATGTGGACAATCATATATATTCAAACATTAAATTTGGTTTTCAGACTGTAGAAGTTATTGAGTCATATTTGAGACTTGATTCTTTTCTGAAATCTATAAAATAACCTATGTAGTCTATAGTAGAATGTGCTACAAGGTTATATTTTTCAGAAACATCTAATTTGGTACATCTATAAAAGTTAAAGTTACCTTAAATGCTCATATATTATAATATACATAACAGATGATCAATTGCTAGCTGTTTTTTCATTTTCTTTTTTTTAAATAAAAAATATAGGAACAGGTTTTAAAAATAAATATACAAATCTCAATGTATCCCTTTTTTTTTTTGAGTATAGTTGACACACAATGCTACATTACTTTTATTCACAGTATCTTTAAGCAATGTTTCAGATCCCTATAAGACAGATGGATGATAAACCAAGAATGGACAACCTAGTTCAGGAAATTTAGTAATTGAGAGAAAAGCAAAGAACTCCAAAGAAAATATTCAAAAGGCAAGAACGTAACTTAAGAAATGAGAACTAGGCTTATACTGAAGGTTTTATAGGAGGATAGAAAAAGCTATGGATGGCACATTTAGCTATGGTCCAAGACAAACTGGTCATCTTTTATTCAGTCCTAAAACCCTTTTGGTTCTAGCCTTTCACTGTAGCCCTGGGTTGTCCCTTATTTTCCTGGGGATAAAATATTAAATACTTTAATGACATATTCTGTAATTTGACAAACAGCAGATACCACCAAAATACCATTCTCATCTTCACTCCTCCCAGTAGAGAGACCATGTTCTATTGCTTTGTTAGTGCCTAAAAATTTAGGTTAGATTTTCAGAACAAAGAAAGTGGGATGCTATTTTTAAATAGTAAAATAGAAGTTCCCATATGATCATCCTACATAAGTCAACATTTTCCCCTTCTCCTGCTGGGACTCATCCAAAGCCACAACAACCAAATTCTAAAAATTTATTTTCATTGAAACTAAGAGCCAGATAAAATCCACAGACTCTACAACATATGACAGCACTACCCAAATCAGCCAAGCTCAGACAGAAGATATGTAGTTGGAAGCAGATCAGAGAAATCAAAAGGACCCAATAGTAACAGATCTTAGAAAGCGTCAGCAAAAACTGGCATTCTAAAGGTGAAAGACACATCCTGAAGTGCAAAGCTACATACTTTGTTTACAAAAACAGGTACAGAAGCTGGGGCAAGAAGGATGGAAGAAGTCCCCCAGACTTCATTTGGAACAGAGAAGCAAATTAGGCAATGCTACACATAAAATCAGACACACAAGTCACATTTGCAAAAGACTTCTGCCCAGCCAAGAGGTGTATAAACCAGTTAGCGGGATGTGAGATTATCCCAGCAACCTACACTTCCCAAAAGGAGCTTTGGACAAAAGAGTTAGCCCAAGAAAATCCAACTTGTTCTTCACTATGATTGAAATTTACATCTAAACAAAAATAAGATAAAAGGAGCAAAATGTAAAATTCTGACAAAAACACCATGGAGCAGTTGCAGATGAAAAGTGACCAAAATTTCTGCTCTGAATTTTAAAAACTTAATGAAGTAATTGTGTCTATTTGGAAAACCATAAAGCAACAAGAAATGGCAAGACAAATAAGACATAAAAAAGGAGTGGCAAAATCGAGGGAAAAGTAGAGAAATCAGAGAGATAAAGACAGAAAGAAGAACAGTGGTGAACAGGCACTGGAAGATAAAATGAAGGACACAAAGGCTGATACTGAGAAAAGCAAATAAAAAAAATTTAAGTGTTAAAAGGATTAGAAAGAAAATGACAGATATGCCAGACAAAGGACATCAAATGAATGCATACTGGACAATATTCTCCCCTCTCCCCAAAAAGACAAAACAATTATATGGAATAAATATTTTAAAATATGAATCAAGAAAACTGAACTAAAATAAAGGAAGACAAAAACATACAAGCAGAAAGAACATGTTATACATCAGAGAAGGCTGACCCAAACCCCAACACCAAGTCAGTCATTATATCTGTCTTCCAAAATAAAGAATCCTATGGGCAGCCAGGCAAAAAGATCAAATCACTTATAAAGAGCAAAATAATTCAGGCTCATCCCAGATTTCTCAACAGGCAATATTCAATACTGTAAAAGAGAAGCACCACAAACAAGATCCTCAAAGTAGGATCCAACTTACTCTGTTTTTTTCTTTTTTTTAATTTAAATTCAATTAATTAACATATAATGTGTTATTGGTTTCTGAGGTAGAGGTCAGTGACTCATCAGTCTTATATAATACCCAGTGCTCATGACATCACAGGCCCTCCTTAATGTCCACTGCCCAGTTACCCCATCCCCCCCACCTCCCTCCCCTCCAGCAACCCTCAGTTTGTTTCCTATGATTAAGAGTCTCTTATGATTTGTCTCCCTCTCTGATTTAGTCTTTACTTTTTCCTCTCATCCCCTAGGATCCTCTGTTTTGTTTCTTAAATTCCACATATAATTGAGATCATATAATAATTGTCTTTTTCTGATTGACTTATTTCACTTAGCAGAACACCCTCTAGTTCCATCCATGTCCTTGCAAATGGCAAGATTTCATTTTTTTAACAGCTGGGTAGTATTCCATCGTATATATATATATACCACATCTTCTTTATCCATTCATCTGTCAATGGACATCTGGGCTCTATCCATAGTTTGGCTGTTGTGGACATTGCTGCTATAAACACTGGGGTGCAGGTACCCCTTAGGATCACTACATTTGTATCTCTCGAGTAACTCCCTAGTAGTGCAATTGCTGGGTTGTGGGATAGCTCTATTTTCAACTTTCTGAGGAACCTCCATATTGTCTTCCAGAGTGGCTGCACCACCTTGCATTCCCATCAACAGTGTAGAAGGGTTCCCCTTTCTCCACAACCTTGCCAACATCTGTCGTTTCCTGACTTGTTAATTTTAGCCATTCTGACTGGTGTGAGGTGGTATCTCATTGTGGTTTTGATTTGTATTTCCCTGATACTGAGTGATGTGGAGCACTTTCCCATCTGTCTGTTGGCCATTTAGATGTCTTCTTTGGAGAAAAGTCTGTTCATGTCTTCTGTCCATTTCTTGATTGCACTATTTGCTCTTTGGATGTTGAGTTTAAGTTCTTTATAGATTTTGGATACTAGCCCTTCATATGATATGTCATTTGCAAATATCTGCTCCCATTCTGTAGGTTGCCTTTTAGTTTTGTTAACTGTTTCCTTTGCTGTGCAAAAGCTTTTTATCTTGATGAAGTCCCAAAAGACCATTTTTGCCTTTGTCTCCCTTGCCTTTGGAGACGTGTCACCAAGAAGTTGCTGTGGCCGAGGTCACAGAGGTTACTGCCTGTGTTCTTCTCTAGGATTTTGATGGATTCCCGTCTCACATTTAGGTCTTTCATCAACAAGTCTATTTTTGTGTACAGTGTAAGGAAATGGTCCAGTTTCATTCTTCTGCATGTGGCTGTCCAATTTTCCCATATATCATAATTAAAGGGTCTATCCAACAAGAAGATCTAATATTTGTAAATATTTATGTCCCTAATATGGGAGCAGCCAATTATATAAGACAAAGAATAACAAAATTAAAGAAACACATTGATAATAACACCATAATAGTAGGGGACTTGAACACCCCCCACACTGCAATGGACAGATCATCTAAGCAGAACATCAACAAAGGAAATAAGGGCTTTGAATGACACACTTGACCAGATGGACTTCATAGATATATTCAGAAGACTGCATCTTAAAGCAATAGAATACACATTCTTCTCAAGTGCACATGGAACATTCTCCAGAATAGATCACATGCTGGGTCATAAATCAGGTCTCAACTGGTACCAAAAGACTGGGATCATTCCCTGCATATTTACAGACCACAATGCTTTTGAAACTTGAACTCAATCACAAGAGGAAATGTGAAAAGAACTCAAATACATGGAGGCTAAAGAGCATCCTACTAAAGAATGAATGGGTCAGCCAGGAAATTAAAGAATTTAAAAAATTCATGGAAATATATGGAAATGAAAACACAACTGTTCAAAACCTTTGGGATGCAGCAAAGGCAGTCCTAAGAGGGAAGTATATAGCACTACAAGCCTTTCTCGAGAAACAAGAAAGGTCTCAAATACACAACCTAACCTTACACCTAAAGGAGCTGGAGAAAGAACAGCAAATAAAGCCTAAACCCAGCAGGAGAAGAGAAATAATAAGGATTAGAACAGAAATCAGTGAAACAGAAACCAAAGAACTGTAGAACAGATCAATGAAACCAGGAGCTGGTTCTTTGAAAGAATTAATAAAATTGATAAACCTCTGGCCAGACTTACCAAAAGAAAAGAGAAAGGACCCAAATAAATAAAATCATGAATGAAAGAGGAGAGACCACAACCAACACCAAAGAAATACAAACTATTATAAGAACACATTATGAGCAACTATATGCCAACAAATTAGGCAATCTAGAAGAAATGGATGCATTCCTAGAGATATATAAACTGCCAAAATTGAAACAGGAAGAAACAGAAAACCTGAACAGACCCATAACCAGCAAGGAAATTGAAGCAATAATAAAAAATCTCCCAAGAAACAAGAGCCCAAGGCCTGATGGCTTCCCGGGGGAATTCTACTAAACATTTAAAGAACTAATACTTATTCTTCTGAAGCTGTTTCAAAATAACAGAAATGGAAGGAAAACTTCCAAACTCTTTCTATGAGGCCAGCATTATCTTGATCCCAAAACCAAAGACTCCACCAAAAAGAATTACAGACCAATATCCCTGATGAACATGGATGCAAAAATTCTCACAAAAATATTAGCCAATAGGATCCAACAGGACACTAAAAGGATTATTCACCATGACCAAGTGGGATTTATTCCTGGGCTGCAAGGTTGGTTGAACATCCACAAATCAATCAATGTGATATACTACATAAATAAAAGGGCAAGAACCATAGGATCTTCTCAATAGATGCAGAAAAAGCTTTTGACAAAGTACAGGATCCTTTCTTGATTAAAACTCTTCACAGTGTAGGGATAGAGGGAACATACCTCAATATCATAAAAGCCATATATGAAAAGTCCACAGTGAGTACCATTCCCAGTGGGGAAAACTGGGAGCTTTCCCACTAAGATCAGGAACATGGCAGGGATGTCCACTATCACCACTGTTGTTCAACATAGTACTAGAAGTCCTAACCTCAGCAATCAGACAACAGAAAGAAATAAAAAGCATCCAAATCAGCAAAGAAGAAGTCAAACTCTCACTCTTTACAGATGACATGATACTCTATGTGGAAAACCCAAAAGACTCCACCCCAAAATTGCTAGAACTCATATAGGAATTTAGCAATATGGCAGGATATAAAATCAATACACAGGAATCAGTTGCATTTCTATACACTAACAATGAGACAGAAGAAAGAGAAATTAAGGAGTTGATCCCATTTACGACTGCACCAAAAACCATAAGATACCTAGGAATAAACCTAAAGAAAGAGGCAAAGAATCTGTATTCAAAAAATTATAGAACACTCATGAAAGAAACTGAGGAAGATACAAAGAAATAGAAAAATGTTCCATGCTCATGGATTGGAAGAACAAATATTGTTAAAATGTCTATACTACCTAGAGCAATCTATACATTCAATGCAATCCCTATCAAAATACCATCAACTTTTTTTCATAGAGCTGGACCAAATAATCCTAAAAGTTGTATGGAACCAGAAAAGATCCTGAATAGCTCAAGGTATGTTGAAAAAGAAAACCAAAGCTGATAGCATCACAATTCCACACTTCAAGCTCTATTACAAAGCTGTAATCATCAAGACAGTAGGGTACTGGCACAAAAACAGACACAAAGGTCAATGGAACAGAACAGAAAACCGAGAAATGGATCCAACTTACTTTATATATGGCCAAACCATTTTTCAAGAATGGAATATAGTCAAACTTTTTTGAACATGAAAGAATTCAGAAAATGCTGTTCCCAGGCCCTTCTTATGGAAATTACTAGATAGGATGAACAGCCAAACAAGAGATAACTAAAGAAACCATGAGAAACAGACTGGTAATCAACACTGAATGTATTTACTGTGAAAAAAGATTAAAACAAATACAGAAATAATGTTAAGAAAATCAAATGCAAATGTTATATGCCCTGACAATGAAAAAATGATACAACCAACAAATAAAAACTGCGAGGGGGTAAAAGGACAATGAACATAAGGTTGAGAAGACTCACGATTGCCTCAAATATACCAGCAGTACATCAAAGAATATCATTTAGAGCTACCAAATGAAGTAGTATAGGTATGAGCAATCTTAATGGTACAAAGGTAAACACTCAGAAAGATACCATTGACTAAAATCAGGTAGGAGAGGAGACGGTTAAGGATGGGTGGGTTAAGAATAGAAAATTTAATACTACCTTAACTAATTTTAATATTAGAGAATGGCCAAAGGAATAGAAGACTACTAGAATTATATCAGCATTAAAATTACAAGGATAAATAGGAGAACAAAAATACAGCTTCCCTAAAAACCTAAGCTACACACATACAAAGCAACCACATAGTGAAAGACTTAAAAAAAAAAAAAAGATAATAAAAAATTGTGACGGGGTGCCTGGGTGGTTCAGTCGGTTAAGTGTCTGCCTTCAGCTCAGGTCATGATCCCAGGGTCCTGGGATTGAGCCCTGCATCAGGCTCCTTGCTCAGTGGGAAACCTGCTTCTCCCTCTCCCTCTGCCTGCCGCTCCTCCTGCTTGTGCTCTCTCTGTGTGTCAAATAAATAAATAAAATCTTTAAAAATATATAGAAAAAATAAATAAATAAATGTGACAGAACCAAGACCAAGTAAATATATCATATCAATGAATATAAATAAGTTTAATTCAAGTGCAAAACAAAAGAGATTTTCATATAAGATCACAAAGGAAAAAATCAACTCTTCTGAAACCAAGGGGCATAACGTGATTCAAAAGGGTTAAAGAGAAAAGGATACACAAATAATATACTAGGTACATGGAAACCATAAGAAACCACAGGTTGTGAACCTAAAAGTCATTAAACATTAAGACAAAAAGAATACTTTATAAAAATGCTAAAGGATGTATTTGCAATACAATTATAAGAGATTCATCTATATCACAAACAACAGCAACAATCTTAAAACAAAACCGTAATATATCCAAGAAAATATTAGTAATGAAAGATGTAGATTGAGACATGGTGTTGCTCAATCCATGTAACATAAAGCAGACAACAAAATAAATAAAAATACAAATATCTAAATAATGTAATTAATATGCTAGATCTGGTTGATAAATATCAAATTCCAAAACAAATTATTTACCTATTTTCAAGTTTCCATGTAACATCAAATAACCTATACACTAAAAAAGGAAAAATTTGTTAGAACGTGGGTTTTTACCATTAAATGTGTGAATGCCAGTTATGTCTTTAAATAAACTGGCTATAAAACAATGAGAAATATGTCAATCTCAAAGAGTTTTCTAAGGATTAAATGAAATAATGTATTTAAAGCTTAGTAGTCTGGCACATGGTCTCAGATAAATTATTCTTATTATTGTAGGATTTTGCTTTATGTTTTAGATATTGTTTATTGAAAGGAAACATTATTTCTGTGGTATAGTCATCTTCTTATCTAGAGTAACAGCAAAAATTCATTTATAAAGAATCTAAAAATCACATTTTTCCAAAATGGAAGTCATTGTCGTAATACTAAAAGTTCAACTGATATATAAAATGCATAAACTAGAATGCAAAGAGTTTACACAGTCTTAAACTTCCTTGCCCTATTCCATCATATCTCTTTGAGATATAAACACACATAAGTTATTCATATTATATTTAACTTAGTTAAAAAATATGTCTTAAGAGATCTCTCCATATCATTACCTATTATAGAGATTCCATTCTTTTAAAAGGTTGTGTAGTGTTCTATTATATGAATGTTGTATGAAATTTTGGTTGTTTCTAATATGAGTAATCCCAAACAATGCTACAATACATTTTGGAAGTGAAGCTACATTCTGGAAAATGGCTGCCAGTTTCTCTAGTACAGAAGTATAATAATAAGCTATAAATTATATACAAAATAGAAAGAAAATAACATTTCTGTTCACCTGTATATGCAGAAAGAAAATTGGGGAAAATACAAAAACCAACTAATAAAAATAATTTTCTTTCAGTCATTCTGGGAACCAGGTAAATAAGAGACACAATTATGATTTTTTACTTGTACACCTTTGTAAACTTTTTTATTTTGAATAGTATCACTGTATTACCTACTCAAATAATTAAATTAAAGAATTTAGCCCTTTTTTCCAAATTCAAAACATTAAAAAAAAATTCAGGTTTCTCATCAAAACATGACACAGATTAAAAAAGTGAAAGCACTTGTACAGGTTAATTCTCATGTAAGAAGAAAGCACAAAGAGCAATTATCAGGGACTACATTCTGAGAGCCAAAAGTAGTGACAGACCAAATACAGCTTTGTATATGAATAAAGAGATTGTATTTGAAATTCTAAAAAAGTTCCCTTATTTTACTTTTCTATCAAATGTTATATTTTTTAAAAGATTTATTTCATTTTAGAGAGAGAGAGAGAGAGACAGAAAGTGAGAGTGTGTGTGAACGTAGGGGAGCAGAGGAAGAGGGAGAGCAAGTCCAAGCAGACTCCGTGCTATTCTGAACCACAAAGGCACCCCACCTTCCTTTCTTTCTTCATATAATCTACATGGACTTTTTTCTTCCTCTTTCCCTCTTCCTGCCATTTATACTGGGCATGCAAAGAGAATACAGGCTATCCTCAGACCACAGTAGGATACTGTAATATGTACTAAAATATTTCAAGTGAAATGTTACCCACAACTCATATTTCATTTTTACTTTGAAAATTTCTTTTTTTTCCTTTTTTAAGAGGGAAGGGGTCAGAGGAAGAGGGAGAGAGACTCTTAAGCAGGTTCCTCACCCAACTTGGAGCCCAACCACGGGCTTGACGCCAGGCTGGATCTCATGACCCTGAGATCATGACCTGAGCCCGAAATCAAGAGTCAGATGCTTAACCACCCCAGGTACCCCTGAAAATTTCTTAAAATTTAATTTCAAGAGCTTCCTATTCCAGCAAAAAATCTGAATTAATTAATGACAATTACACAAACTATATTCTGAATGGAGTTAAAATAATTACTTCATATGAAATGCTCCATCATCCATCATTTGGGGCTTAAGTCTGAGTGTTGAAAATTAAATGTAAAATTCAGATTTTCATTGTGTAATGTGACATGCACATATTACCATGGACACAAAAATAAGATAACTGAAGAAACTATATATCTTTGTTTAAAAAAAAGTTTGAAGTATACCAAACTATAAAATATTCTGATTAATACTTTATTTTCATTTAAAATTAGAATATAAAAAGCATATATTATAATGCATATAAATTTAATCTTAAAATTTGATGATTCAGAGGAAATTTTAAAATATTTTATGTAAATAATCATTATGAATATAAATCTTTGCCTAAATTATATGGAAACACCACTAGGAGAAGATTTTTTACCTATCTCCACAAAACATTTACTATAAATCAATCAGTATTTTCAGGGATTGCAAACCTTCTTAAAATTAAATTTTGAAAAAGTTTTACCTTCATGTGATTTTTCAAAGGATCCAAAAGATTAAAATGAATATTGCACTTTGGACAAGCTCTTGGATAAGGTGTTCCATTTTTAGATTGATTTGATGAGGTATTTGTACCTAAAATAAATTCAAAACATATATAATACAAAATTCATCACTTTATAACCTTAAGTAACCACTAATAACACTTTGTAAACTTACTACAACTTCTAAAACTTATGTATAAATACTGTAATTTATTTTTTTTAAGGGGGGGAGGGACAAAGGGAGAAAGACCGAGAATCTTAAGCAGGCTCCTTGCCCAACACGAAGTCCAGTGTGGCTCAATCTCACTGACCTGAGCTGAAATTAAGTCAGATGCTTAACTGAGACACCCAGGAGCCCCTATAATTTCTTTTTTATATGCCACATTTCACATTTACCTTTTGATGACGTAGCCTGGGGAGATGTCACTGAAAGAGATTTAACTGAAGGAAATACAGCTGAAGAATTTAATCCAGAAATACCATCACTGGGCTTTGGCTTTTTTGGATTAACGCTGTTTACTTCAGAAGTAGAAGGACGTTTTGATAAAAAGGAACTTTCATGCATACCTACAATGAATTAAATAGCGGGAAATATATTTTTAAATACTTTAGCATATTACTTATAACAAGGTAAAATTACTTTGGAGCTAAACTAAATGTAATACAACTGAATTATCCTATCATTCAAATGACAATAAATAATGATAAAAATTGATGTGATCAAAAGTCAGGGGGTGCACCAAATATCAATCTTGAAAAAGAAGAACAAAACCGGAGTATCGCAATCTCAGATTTCAAGATATACTACAAAGCTGTAGTAATCAAAAGAGTATGGTACTGGACAAAAGCAGACACACAGATCAATGCAATACAACAGAGAGCCCAGAAATACACCCACGATTAGATGGTCAATTAATCTACAACAAAGGAGGCAAGAATATAAAATAGGAAGAAGTCTCTTCAGCTATGATGTTGGCAAAACTGGACAGCTACATGCAAACAAATGAAATTGGACCATTTTCTTATACCATCCACAAAAATAAACTCAAAATGGATTAAAGACCTAAATGTGAGATCTGAAACCATAAAATTTCTGGAAGAAAACATAGGCAGTAATCTCTTTGAAATTAGCCACAGAAACATTTTTTGAGATATGTCTCCTTTGGCAAAGGAAACAAAAGCAAAATGAAACTATTGGGACTACACCAAAATTAAAGACTTTTACTTAGCAAAGGAGACCATCAACAAAACAAAAAGGCCATCTACAGAATGGGAAAAGATATTTCCAAATGATATATCTGAAAGGGAGTTAATATCCAAAATATAAAAGTAAGTTATACAACTCAACACCAAAAAAAACCCAAATAATGCAATTAAAAATGGGCAGAAGACATGAACAGACATTTCTTCAAAGATATACAGATGGCCAAAAAACACGTGAAAAGATGCTCAACATCACTCATCATCAGTAAAATGCAAATCAAAAGCACAGTAAGATACCGCTTCACACCTGTCAGAATGGCTAAAATCAGAAAGACAAGAAATAAAAAATGTTGATGAGGATGTGGAAAAAAAGGAACCCTTATGCATTGTTGGCAGGAATGCAAGCCAGTGCATCCACTGTGGAAAACAGTACAGAGGTTCCTCAAAAAATTAAAAATAGAATTACCATATGGTCCAGTAATTCCACTAGTAGGTATTTACTCAAAGAAAACAAAAACACTAAAAGATAAGTTTATTGCAGCATTATTTACAATAGCCAAGATATGTAAGTAACCAAGTGTTCACCAATAGATGGATAAAGATTTTGTACATAAATAAATGGAATAAAAAAAATGAAATCTTGCCATTTACAATAACATGGATGGATCTAGAGGATATAATGAATATAATGCTAAAGTGAAATTAGAGAA
This sequence comes from Zalophus californianus, assembly GCF_009762305.2. Taxonomy (NCBI): domain Eukaryota; kingdom Metazoa; phylum Chordata; class Mammalia; order Carnivora; family Otariidae; genus Zalophus; species Zalophus californianus. Next base: position 97,534,923 of record NC_045600.1, read on the forward strand.
AGACAAATACCATATGATTTCATTCCCATGTGGAATTTAAGAAACAAAACAAATGAACAAGGAAAAAAAGGACAGAAAGAAAAAAACCCAAACACTTAAATACAGAGAACAAACTGCTGGTTGCCAGAGGGATGGTGGGTAAGAGGATGGGTGAAACAGGTAATGGGGATTAAAAATAAATTTATTGTGATGAGCACCAAGTAATGTATGGAATTGCTGAATCATTATACTGTACACCTGAAACCAATATAACACTATTTAATTATACTTGAATTTTTTTTAATTTCTTCTTTTTTTTAGAGAAGGAGAGGGGCAGAAGGAGAAGGAGAGAGAGAATCTTAAGCAGGCTTCACACCCAGAATGGAGCCTGATGGGGGGCTTGACCTGAGCTGAGATCATGACCTGAGCCGAAATCAAGAATTGGACACTTAACCAACTGAGCCACCTAGGCGCCCCTATACTTGAATTTTTTAATTAATTTAATTTGGGGGGGAGAGAGTTAACATGGTGGCATAGTAGGAGGACCCTAGGCTCCTCTTGTCCCTTGAACACAACTAGATAACTATCAAATCATTCTGACTACCCAAGAAATCAACCTCAGGACTGACAGAACAAACTCCACAATTAGAGGAAGAAGAGGGAAAAGAGGCCACATCTACGAAGGTAGGAAGTATGGAGACATGGTTTGGGAGAGAAATGGATCACAGGATCACAGGTGCTACAGAGGGGAGGGAGCCCTGGTGGCTGAGAGAGGCACAAGGAGAACAACTCCCCAAAGCTATTGGCTGGAAAAACACGAAGGCTGATTTCCAAGCATTTTGGCAAACAGCAGGACTTGAAGATTGGAATTTTAAAGGTTGGTGGGCTTGGCTGGGATAGACCCCTGAGGGCATTGCCCTACTCCTGGAGAGAAAGCTGGCAAACAACCCCAGGGGCAGATGGCACTATCTGAGGAATGCCTAAGGCGCACAGCAGGGAGATTGTTTACTCTTCTCGGAGCACATCTGTGAGAGGCCGTGTTGGCCATGTTGGCAGAAATGCCTCTCCAGGGACAAAAGAGCCAGTGGGTGCCATTTCCCTCCCCTGCCCCTCAACAGAGGCACAGAGCCACCTGCTAAGGGAAGCTCAGCTGGATACTGGCTGCCTAGCCTGCTTGCTCCAAGTCCCACAACCCTTTCTGGCTCAACTGTCCTTCTCCGTCAAACCTGCATTAGTCCCAATGCAGCAAGACCTTCCACGAGAAGACCAATGTAGGCCCCTACCCACACCACATCTCTAAAGTTTGGAGTTTTAAAAGTCAGCAGGGTTGGCTGGGATAGAGCCCAAAGTGTACTGCAACGCTCCTGGCAGGCAAGCAACCCAAAGACAGACAGCATGAAAGCAGCAGTCTGAAAAATGCCTGGGATACACAAAGGAAAATTATTCATTTGCTCTTCTTGGAGTCCTTCCCTAAGAGCAACAAGCACGAAGCCCCCTCTCTGGGGACAAAGGAGTAGGTGTGCAGAAACTCCTGCACACACATCTCCCAACCAGAAAGTTCTGCAAGGCTTCAGTTCTAGTAGAAGTAGCATCAGATCTCATTTAATAAGCAGACCAGAGTGCACCTAGTTAAAACTCACCCACTCTGGCCAAGGCCCAAACACTGCCTACTGCAGGCAAGTAGAGTCTCTACATACAACTGGACTGAATGATAGAGCAGCCAACACACAGGACCAGAGTACATGCAGCACACACCAGAGATACTCCCTGAAGCACCAGGCTCTGGACACTATATGGCCTCTTCTTCATAAAGCCATTAGTCTCAGGAGCAGGAAATTAACAGGCTTTTCTAACTCACAGAAGATAGAGACTTAGACAAAATGCCATGATGGAAGAATTCATCCCAAATCAAACAACAAGAAAAGTCCCAGTCAGAGATCTAATCAAAATAGACACAAGTAATATGCCTGATTGAGAATTTAAAGCAACAATCGTAGAATACTCGCTGGGCTTGAGAAAAAAATTGGAAGACTTCAGGGAGGCCCTTACCACAGAGATAAAACAGTTAAAAAACGATCAGTCAGAAATGAAAAATGCAATAACTGAGATCTGAAACAGACTGGATGCAGAAAACACAAGGATGGAAGAAGCAAAGGAATGAGTAAGTGATACAGAAGATAGAACTATAGAAAATAATGAAGCTGAACAAAAGAAAAGAAGAATTATGCATAATGAGAATAGACATAGAGAACTCAGTGACTCCATTAAATGTAATAACATTCACATTATAGGAATCCCACAAGAAGGAGAGAGAAAAGGGGGCAGAAAACTTATTTAAGGAACTAACAGCTGAAAACTTCCCTAATCCAGGGAAGGAAACAGACATCCACATCCAGGAAGCATGGAGAATTCCTATCAAAATCAACAAAAGCAGGCCAACACCAAGACATATTGTAATTAAATTTGCAAAATACAGTCATAAAAAATATTCTAAAAGCAGCAAAACAAAAAAGTCCCTAACTTACAAGGGAAGACCCATAAAGCTAGCTGCAGATCTCACCACAGAAATCTGGCAAGCCAGAAGAGAGTGGCATGAGATATTCGAAGTGCTGAATGGGGAAAATCTGTAGCCAAAAATTTCTATCCAGCAAGGCTATCATTCAGAAAAGAAGGAGAGATAAAGAGTTTCCCTGACAAACAAAAACTAAAGGAGTTCATGACCACTAAACCAGCCCTGCAAGAAATATTAAAAGGGACTCTTGAATGGAAAGACAAAAAGTGACAAAGAGAAGAAAGGAACAGAGAAAATCTCCACAAACAACAACAAAACAAGTAATAAAATGGCCCTAAAGACATGTCTATCAATAATTACTCTGAATGTACATGGACTAAATGCTCCGATCAAAAGACAATGGGTGTCAGAATGGATTAAAAAAAAAAAAGACCCTACTATATGTTGCCTACCAGAGACTCTTTTTAGACCCAAAGATACCTGAAGATTGAAAGTTGAGGGGATGGAAAAACATTTATCGTGCAAATGGACATCAAAAGGAAGTCGGAGTAGCAATACTTGTATCAGACAAACTAGATTTCAAACCAAAGACTGTAATAAGAGATGAAAAAGGTCACAATATCATAATAAAGGGGTCTATACAACAAGATCTAACAACTGTAAATATTTATGCCCCCAACATGGGAGCACCCAAATATATAAAGCAATTAATAACAAAATTAAAGAAACTCGTGGATAATAATATAATAATAATAGGGAACTTTAACACCCCACTCACTACAATGATCATCTCACCAGAAAACCAACAAGGAAACAATGGCTCTGAATGACACACTGGAACAGATAGGACTTAACAGATATATTCAGAACATTCCACCCTCAAGCAGCAGAATACACAGTCTTTTCAAATGTGCTAGGGACATTCTCCAGAATAGACCTCATACTAGGTCACAAATCAGGCCTCAACAAGTACAAAAAGACTGAGATCACACCATGCAAATTTTCTGATCACAATGCTATGAAACTTGAAGTCAACTACAAGAAAAAACTTGGAAAGACCACAACACATGGAGATTAAACAAAATGCTACTAAAAAATGAATGGTCAACCAGGAAATCAAAGAAGAAATTAAAAAATACATGGAAACAAATGAAAATGAAAACACAGTGGTCAAAAAGCTTTGAGATGCAGCAAAAGCGGTCATAAGAGGAACGTATATAACAATACAGGCCTACCTTAAGAAGCAAGAAAAATCTCAAATAAACAACCTAACGTTACACCTAAAAAAGCTAGAAAAAGAACAATAAATGAAGCTTACAGTCAGCAGAAGAAGGGAAAGAATAAAGATTAAAGCAGAAATAAATGATATAGAAACTACTTAAAAAAAAAAACCAACAACAACAATAGATCAATGAAACCAGGAGCTGGCTCTTTGAAAAAAAATCAGTAAAATTGATAAGCTCCTAGCCAGACTTATCAAAGAAACAAAGGACCCAAATAAAGAAAATCACAAACAAGAGAAGAGAAATTACAATCAGCACCTCAAAAATACAAACAATTATAAGAGAATATTATGAAAAACTATATGCCAACAAATCAGACAACCTGGAAGAAATGGATAAATTCCTACAATATATAAACTACCAAGACTGAAATAGGAAGAAATAGAAAACTTGAACAGACCGATAACCCAGTAAAGAAACTGAATCAGTAATCAAAAAAATTCCCAACAAACAAAAGTCCAGAGCCAGATGGCTTCACAGAAGAATTCTACCAAACATTTAAAGAAGAGTTAATACTTATTCTTCTCAAACTATTCCAAAAAATAGACTCCACTACTGAAGAACTATATGCCAAGATCCCTCAAGAACATGGATGCAAAAATTCTCTATAAAATACTAGCAAATCAAATCCCACAGTAAATTAAAAGTATCACACACCACAATCAAGTGGGATTTATGCCTGGGCTGCAAGGGTGATTCAATATTCACAAATCAATGTGATGCACCACATTAATAAAAGAAAGGGTAAGAACCATATGATTCTCTCAATAGATGCAAAAAAAGCATTTGACAAAGTACAACACCCAATCATAACAAAAACTCTCAACAAAGTAGGGATAGAGGGAACATACCTCAACATCATAAAGGCCATATACGAAAAACCCACAGCTAATTATCATCCTCAATGGGGGAAAACTGAAAGCCTTTCCTTTACAGTTAGGAACAAGACAAGGATTACCACTCTTACCACTGTTATTTGACATAGTATTGGAACTCCTAGCCACAGCAATCAGACAACAAAAAAAAACAGGAGCCATCCTAAAGAAGCCAAACTTTCATTATTTGCAGATGACAAGATACTTTATACAGAAAACCCAAAAGACTCCACCAAAACATTGCTAGAGCTGACACATGAATTCAGTAAAGTTGCAGGATACAAAATCAACATACAGAAATATGTTGCATTTCTATACACCAATAATAAAGCAGCAGAAAGAGAAATCAAGGAATCAGTCCCATTTACAATTGTACCCAAAACCATAAGATACTTTAGGAATAAACCTAACCAAAGAAATAAAAGATCTGTACTCTGAAAACTATAAAACACTGATGAAAGAAATTGAAGAGGACACAAAGAAATGGAAAAATGTTCCATGCTCATGGATTGGAAGAACAAATATTATTAAGATGTCTATATTACCCAAAGCAATCTACACATTTAATGCAATTCCTATCAAACACCACCAGGATTTTTCAGAGAGCTAGAACAAACAATCCTAAAATTTGTATGGAACCACAAAGACCCTGAATAGCCAAACCAGTCTTGAAAAAGAAAATCAAAGCTGGAGGCATCACAATTCGAATTTCAATCTACATTACAAAGCTGTAGTCATCAAGACTGGTACTGGCACAAAAACAGACACATAGATCAATGGAACAGAATAGAAAACCCAGAAACGAACCCACAGTTATATCGTCAATTCATCTCCAACAAAGCAGGAAAGAATACCCAATGGAAAAAAGACAGTCTGAGGTGCCTGGGTGGCTCAGTCAGTTAAGCGTCTGCCTTCAGCTGAGGTCATGATCCCAGTGTCCTGGGATCGAGTCCCACATCAGGCTCCCCACCCAACAAGGAGCCTGCTTCTCCCTCTCCTTCTGCCTGCCACTCCCCCTGCTTGTGCTCGCTCTCTGTCAAATGAATAAATTATTTTTAAAAAATAAAAAAAAAAGACAGTCTCTTCAACAAATGGTGTTGGGAAAACTGGACAGCTATATCCAAAGAATGAAACTAGACCACTTTGTTACATCATACACAAAAATAAATTCAAACTGGATGAAAGACCTAAATGTGATACAGGAAACCATCAAAATCCTAGAGGAGAATACAGGCAGTAACCTCTCTGACATTGGCCATAGCAACTTCTTCCTAGATATGCCTCCTGTGAAAGGAAAACAAAAGCAAACTATTAACACTCCATCAAGCAGCGCCTGGGTGGCTCAGTCGTTAAGCGTCTGCCTTCCACTCAGGTCATGATCCCAGGGTCCTGGGATCGAGCCCTGCATCGGGCTCCCTGTTCGGCAGGAGGCCTGCTTCTCCCTCTCCACTCCCCCTGCTTGTGTTCCCTCTCTCGCTGTATCTCTTTCTGTCAAATAAATAAATAAAATCTTAAAAAAAGAAAGACTCCATCAAAATAAAAGGCTTCTTCTGCACAGCAAATGAAACAATCCGTAAAACTAAAAGGCAATCTTCGGAATGGGAGAAGATATTTGTAAATGACCTATCTATTAAAGGGGTAGTACCCCAAATTTATAAAGAACTTATCAAACTTAACACCCAAAGAACAAATAATCCATTTCAAAAATGGTAAGAAGACATGTACAGACATTTTCCAAAGAAGACATACAGATCACCAACAAACACATGAAAGATGCTCAACATCACTCATCATCAGGGAAATACAAATCAAAACTACAATGAGATATCACCTCATACCAGTCAGAATGGCTAAAATTAACAACACAGGAAACAACAGATGTTGGCAAGGATACAGAGAAAGGGGAACCCTCTTACACAGTTGGTGGGAATGCAAAATGGGGCAGCCACTCTGGAAAACAGTATGGAGGTTCCTCAAAAATTAAAACTAGAACTATCCTACCATCCACCATCCAGCAATTGCACTACTAGGTATTTACCCAAAGGATATAAAAATACTAATTAGAAGGGATACATGCACCCCAATATTTATAGCAACATTATCAATAGCCAAATTATGGAAAGAGCCCAAATGTCCATCGACTGATGAGTGGATAAAGATGTGATACACACACACACACACACACACACACACACACACACACACACACACACACACACACACACACACACACACTGGAATCTTACTCGGACATAAAAAAGAATGAAATCTTGCCATTTGCAATGACAAGGATAGAGCTAAAGAGTATTATGCTAAGTGAAATAAGTCTGTCAGACAAAGACAAATAGCACATGATTTCACTCATATGTGGAATTTAAGAAACAAAACAAATGAACATAGAGGAAAAAAGAAAAAGAAAGTGAGGCAAACCAAGAAACAGATTCTTAAGGAAGAGAACAAACTGATGATTACTAGAGGGGAGGTAGGTGAAAGGATGGGTTAGGTGATGGGCATTAAGGAGGACAGTTGTTGTGATGAGCACCAGGTGTTGTATGTAAGTGCTGAATCACTGATTTCTACACCTGAAACTAATATTACACTGTACGTTAACTGGAATTTAAACAAAAACTTGAGAGGCACCTGGGTGGCTCAGTCGGTTAAGCATCTGCCTTCAGCTCAGGTCATGATCCCAGGGTCGTAGGATCGAGCCCCGTATCGGGCTCCCTGCTCAGCGGGAAGCCTGCTTCTTCCTCTCCCACTCCCCCCTGCCTGTGTTCCCTCTCTCTCTGTGTCTCTTTCTGTCAAATAAATAAATAAAATCTTTTAAAAATAAATAAATAAATAAAAACTTGATTTAATTTTTAAAGATTTAATTTAATTTTTAAGAAATATTTAATTTTTTAATTTTTTAAGAAATAATTTTTTAAAAGTCAGGGGTTTAATTAATTTAATTTTTAAGAAATAATTTTTTTAAAAGTCAGAGGTATAAAAATTATACAAACATCTATTATGGACTATATATATTCAAATAATTCATGAAATAATCTCTCTATGCAAGAAAATACTAAATACGGCTTCAAATAAAGGAATATATAAACAGCAATTATGAAAGAAGCCAGACCAAAATACCCCAAGCAAAAAGAAAAGAAAAAATTAAAGCAGAGAATACTCCAAACTAAGTTTCTACAAATGAATCACTTTTCAATGTTTTAAGTACACTGTAGTTTACAAAAGAAAAATTTTATTCTAAAAATCTAGAAAGACCCACTTTATTTATTTAAAATGTCTAATGGAATGTTAGTTCTTTTTCCACCTAACAAAGAGGGGGTCTACTCATGGCTTTAGGTTATACTATCCATTTATTCAAAGTGGAAAAACTACAAAAGTGGAAAGTACAAAGTGGAAAAACTAATCTTGAATGATAATACCTCAATATGAAAGGGCTCATAATGGAAGGAGTTAATACAATGGTTTTCAAATTATGTTCCTGGAGCCTAAAGGGCTCATTTTAGGGAATATATTGGTTATGTCTGACAGAAGAACTCTTTTATATTTTATTAGACTTCTGAGTACAATTTTGTTTGCACAGGAATTTTATTCGTAAAAAGTTTTCAGTTTGAAAACCATCACCTTAAGGCTAAAGGATTTTAGACCTATTCAAGCCTTAGCAAGAGAAATAGGGATATTCAGGCTATAACCAGGTCAGGCAAATTTTTTTTGAAAAAAACACACAACTACTTGGTAATAAGGATTCTAAAACTGCACACTATATTTTAATGTTCTCAACTGTACACTAAAATTAGAAGCAGTAAACATATTAGAAATATTTCAGGCCTTTAAAATACACAGTATAAGTTGAAATTCAAGCTCTGTCACTGACTAGCTATGTATTCTTGGTTTATTTAACTTCTCTGAGCCTCAGTTTCCTCTTTTGTAAAACAAGTTTTAATGCCTTATTTTACAGAACTGTTTTAAGATCAAATAAGATAATGTATTTGAAGCACTCAACACAACATTTGACACAAAGAATTCAGTAATAAATGACATTATCGTTACTAAAAAAATATTTTGTATCTTACTTTTAAAAAGCACCCACACATCTGGCACATAGAAAGCATTCAACAATAAATGACAGCTATTATCATTACTAACGAAATACTTTATATTTTAACTTACTTTAGAGGAAAAAAATTCTAATAGATTCACCTGTCAGCTTTTTAATACGAGGAAACATGCCAGAAAAAAGAGTATTATACTAGTTGGTTCCTCTGTTTCATTCTGTGAACATAAAAATATATTTTTTTCCCATCTTCAAGGCACGTGATTATTGATGGCTATAATATGGGTACTTGGAAAAGATCTGTGTAATCATAATAGCATTCTTTTTTTTTTAAAAGATTTTATTCATTTATTTGACAGAGAGAGAGAGAGAACACAAGCAGGGGGAGCAGCAGGGAGAGGGAGAGGGAGAGGGAGAAGCAGGCTCCCTGCTGAGCAGGGAGCCCAACTGGGGACTCGATCACAGGACCCCAGGATCATGACCTGAGCCAAAGGCACTTAACTGACTGGGCCACCCAGGTGCCCCTCACAGTAGCAGTCTTGTGAGATGCTTAGGTTACGTGAAAAGCCAATGAATGTTGATATTTTGATTAAGCATCTGCTTATATAACAGGCTGGACAGTAGATAGTAGACAGTAGAGTATATAGTTTTATACTATAAGAACTTTTTAACATAAGAAATAAAATCACTCTGCATTTAAGAATTTTATTTATTTATAAAGATCTTATTTATTTATTTGAGAGAAAGCAGAGAGAGAGAGAGAGCACATGAGTTTTGGGGGTGGAGGGGCAGAAGGAGAAGCAGACTCCTGGCTGAGCACAGGCAGCCCTGGCTGGGCTGGATCCCAGGACCCTGGGGTCTCAACCTGAGCCAAGGCAGCCTTTTAACCGACTTAGCCACTCAGGTGCCTACTCAGGTGCCTCCATTTAAGGGTTTTAAATTCTGACCCTTTATTCATCCCTGTCGTCTTTGGTTTGTGTTGTTTTCTACACCAAACAGGGCTCTCTCTCTGCCAGTAAAAATCCTTTCAAAAACAAGCTCAAATCCAGTCTTCTGCAAATATCTGTGATCACTGGACAGTGGTCAGTTAATCATGCTACTGAACATGAAGCACATATTATCATTCATACCAACTGTTGTCAAGTCCTTTAAAGTTCATAATACATTTCACATTTTATTTATCTTATTTGTGCCTCAAAAAGCCGTGACTAAAGTAGAATGAGAATTAAAATTTTATCTCCCAATGGCTGACTCCAGGCCTGGAGAATGAATGCATTAAATAAGAAAAATAAAATCTCCATTTTAACAATATGAGAAGACTGAACTGTAAAGACTTAATGAAGACTACAAAAATCTTAAGAATAGTAGTTCAAATCTACATCTTCTTCATCATCCTACTTACTGCTCAGGCTAATGTCTCTCTCCACAGCAGAAAACTTAGAGGTAGAGCAGGAGTCATTGCCTTTACTCCCAAGAAGTTTTAAGAATTCAGACTTTTTCTATTAATAAAGTCCTTGTGTTTTGTAAAACCAAACTTAAGACAGCAATTTTTCTCCTTGTTTCTTTTGGTTCTTACCTATTTTCCTAACTAGATATTGTAAGTATTTAAGTGACACCCAAAGGAGTGAATATCAACTAAATATTATTTAAATGGAAAAACATTTTAGGCACTAATATTACAATAAAAAAATTGGGGGAGGGTTTGGTAGATTCTCCACACTGATTTGTTAGTAAATAATCTAAAAATTCCCCCCAAATCTTGTTTATCTCTATTTTGTCAAATATTGGAAATATACCAAAACTGCTAATATACAAAGAGTAATTGCCTTGATTACAGGGAATTTTCAATTAGATGAAATTCTTTCATAGCACACTAATTTATTTTAGGTTAATGAAGAACTATGTTTCAGTATACAAAGAACTTTAATTCCACCTTAACAGGGAAATTTCATATTCCTCCAATGGGCACTTACTGAGTAATGGCTATATACAAATTTATTGTGCCACTTTGTAACAGCACTCTATAATCATATGTAACTGTACTATCTAAAGCCTCTACTGAATAGAAAGACACTAATCTAATTAGGAAATTATTTGTAACCATATACTTTTACACACTATAACCATAAAAACTAATACTTATTTTAACAGAGTATTTAGGATATCAAAGACTTCTATAACTTACAGAAGTTATTTTCATTTTTCAGCCCATTTTTAGTGCCAAGTGAGAACAAATTCAAAGCTGGTTAGCCTACTTAATTAACAGGAAAAAATAAAACATCTTATTATTTTTAAAATATATTTTTATTTAAGTTCAATTAACATATAGAATATTATTAGTTTCAGAGGTAGAGTTCAGTGATTCATCAGTCTTATGTAACACCCAGTGCTTATTACATCATGTGCCCTTCTTACTGTGCATCTTATTACTAAATAAGATTTTATTTAAAATCACCCAAGGGGGAAAAAAAAAAGTCACCAAGAAAGTCATTCAAGAATTGTTAGCACCACTCCACTTAACAATATATGAAAAACTTAACATGAAGGCATGAACTTGAAAACAGAAAGTCAATTCCATATACATATTCATCAACTTTCTTCTTATAATTTTTTTTAAAAGCGCTAAAACCAACCTGGTATAGAAAGTGTTGGTCCCCCCTGGTAATGTGATGATCCTGTATCCTGGGTCAAGTCAAACAGTAACTCTGAAGAATTATTAGACACAACTCGTGATGAGTTTGTTATATAACCCTGTTAAAATATTTCAAAGGAAGAATGTTACATTCACTTACCATAGTTAGAATTATTTTGTTTCATAAGCTTTTATAAAGGTAAATTTAAGTGTATGTCAATAAGAATAACTTTGATGACTCAGTAATTAGTAAGTTATAAAACACAGAGGTAATTATTACTATCCGTCAAAATCATCATCTACTAAAACTGAAAGCAAGCTCTTACTTATAGCTGGTTTGTTCCTAACTAGCCAATTAAAACAGGGCAAATTCTAGTCTGTTTTTTTTTCAAGAGAAAGGAAACATATATACCCATTTTAAATCAGCAGGATTGATACACTCTAGAGAGCTACTAAAAATGCAGTATTCCCATCAAAGAGCAAACAGTAAAACTTCGCAAAATCTATGTGTAAAAGGAAAAAAACAGGAAAACATACTGACATAAGTACAAATTTAAAAGCTTCTGTATCTCTGTAAGCCCCCCAGACAAAGTATCAGGGCAAACAAATTAGGAATCAACCTGCAATATTGTGCATCAGGATTAGGGATGAATATAGCACCTGATTTGAGTTTTAGAATCATATTTATTGGAAAAATTTATAAGGCAAGGGTCAGGAAAAGAAAGAATGGGTCCCCCACCACTCTTCCTGCTATTCCACATAAAGCCATGCGAGATTGGGGTAATCTCCCATCTCAAAGGGCAAATATGAAAGCTGCCTGGTCAACAGGGTAAACCCAAATAAGAAAGCCAGGCAAATGGGTTAGAATGAAAGCTATTTATAGGAATAATCTGGGACAGCTGCTCTGCTCCTGGAAGCCTTTGGGCTCAAGAGAAATTTTATCCTTTCCGTCAGGAGAAAAGATAGTCCCAGAAAAGATGATCTCAAGAAGAGTGAAAAGTATGAGATGAATGATAATGTGCTCAAGAATTAGGTAGTATAAATTTGTGTTAGCACACATAGATGTTTAGTATAATTATGAAAAGTGTGATCAATTTAAGGATGTATACACCAATACTATTATATATTAAATATACTGACAGACACACTCACAAAATATATTCCAATTCTATTTTTAAAAGACCATCGTTGTAGAGTAAGTGCTCAGAGTGAATTCTGGACCATTCTATATGTCATAATATACAACAAGCAAAAGTTTTAGGATTAACAATGCTTAAAAATCAAAAGGGAGGGGTGCCTGGGTGGCTCAGTCATTAAGCGTCTGCCTTCGGCTAAGGTCATGATCCCACATCCGGGTCCCTGCTAGGCAGGAAGCCTGCTTCTCCCTCTCCCATTCCCCTGCTAGTGTTCCCTCTCTCACTGTGTCTCTGTCAAATAAATAAATAAAATCTTACCTTAAGAGAAAAATGGGCAAAGGCTATAAACTGAGACACTTCAAAAGCAAAATACAAATGACCGATACATAAAAAAACTTTTTTCCAACTTACTAGTCAAAGAAATGCAAATAAAGGCAGTGGCAATTTTTAACTACTGAATTGGCTCTGTTGTAAAGATAATAATATGTAATACAAAGTAACTGGATACTCCTCTTAAAAGTATTCAAGTCATGAAAGAAAAAGAATGAGTACAGAAAAATATAAGACTAAGAAAAAAAACTAACTGCAAAGTGTGATCCTGAATAGGATTCTGGGAATGGAAACTGGCATTAATTGAAAAACTGGTAAAATTCAATTAAGGTTTGAAGTGTAATGTTAATTACCTGCTCATGATACATAAAATGTTAGCATTAGGGGAAACTAGATAAGGCACATATGAGAACTCTATTATTTTTCTTGTAAGTCTAAAATTAGCTTGAAATAAAAATTTAAAAATTAAAAAGTAATGGTAACATTCACTATTGGCAAAGTAGAGGTTATATTTTGGTACAACATTTTTGCATGAATATGTTGGCAGCAGCTATCAAAGGCTCTATTAAGTTCACATCATTTGGTCCAATTATTCCACTTTAAAAATTTACGATAAGGAAACGAAGATGTTTAGTGAGAATTCTTTTTAATAACAAAAAATTAAAATCTGTATGTCCAACAAAAGAATGGTTAAATAAATTAGGATAGACTATCATGTAAACACTAATACTATGTTTTTGAGCAATATCCAAAAGCATAATCCCAGTAGAATGTTCAGAGAAAAAAGAGGAATACATATTTATATACACAGTATGGTCCTGATTTTATATACTCTATACTATGCTGCGGGGGGGGAGGGGAATTCAAAATATAGTGTGTACCCTTCTTTCTAAACTTCTCTCCAAAATAAATATTAAAGATAGAAACACAAAGGTTTTATTTGGTTTGTGCTTATTAACTAAGGGATAATTAAGTTTTCAGAATTTTAGTTTGCTACTAACTTTTCTATTGACATCGGTTTGTTAAGTTATGGAAATGAATGAAGGGAGTCAAAAGGTATAAACTTTCAGTTATGGAATAAATTAGTCATGGGGATGTAACGTACAGCATGACGGCTATAGATAATAATACCGTATTGCATACTTCAGAGTTGCTAAGAGTGTAGATCTTGAAATTTCTCATCACAAGAAAAAAAATTCTGTAACTACATATGGTGATAGATGTTAACTAGATTGTGGTGAACATTTTGCAATATAAATAAATGTCAAATCATTATGTTATACACCTGAAATTAACATAATGTTGGATATCAATTATACCTCAATAATAAATTTTTAAAATTTTAAAAAGAGATGAGCTTTCCTCACCGCACTCTGCATAAATTGCAGAATAAATAAAATACCAAATAAATAAGTAAATAAATAGTAGTTGTTTAAACAAAAAAGAAGTTATGGAAATAGGTATCAAAGCAACTCAAACCACTTCTACAATTTGAGGCCTAACAAACCAAAATCTGCATTTGAACCTTAACATGTAATATAAAAAATGCATAACCAAGCTCAATCTTATTTCATAATAAATATTTTCTCCAAATATTTGCACTTACAAAATGGAAAATATTCACTCGTATTTTCCAAAATAGTTCTTTAACAGAAGTATAAAAATACTCTCAAACACTTTATTAGGAAATTCTGGTTAATTAAGCTCTAGAATTTCAGCGAGCAGGCACACATTGTTCAACAATAACTGGTTAAAATAATTCTCCAACAGGGAAAATATAAAAAGTTCAGAAAGATATCAAATACAATAATAAGGGTAGAATAGACACTAGACTTGGATTCAGAAGACCAGCACATTTAACTATATACCTTGGGCAAGTCACTTCTGAGCTTCAAGTTATTCACCTTTCAAACTGAAATAATAGTCACAATTGTGTTTTAAATGCAATTGTACTTCATGATTCAGGTATGTATTAAATCAAATAGTTGTCACAACATTACTAATAAAAAAACTAATATTACCCTATTTTATAAACAGGTAAACTAAGGTTAGGTGTAGTTATATAAGGCTCCCAATACAGTCCTGCTTGTTATTGATGGAGCTGTAATGAGAACCCAGCTATACCCTTAAGCTAGATCACACTGACTTTACTCTAAGTGATAATAATATATCACTGATTCCAAAGCTATACCCTTAAGCGAGATCACACTGACTTTACTGTAAGTAATAATATATCCCTGCTATCTGTGAGAGTTCTGAAATAGATGTTGAAGTATAGAGATATTCCATGAAAAAGTAAACACACACACATACATACACACACACACAATGAAAAACTGTAATTATAATTTATTAAAAGCAGTGGCTTCCAAAATTGAGTAAATTCCCTTAAATAGGAGTCTCAATTCATCCCAGAATAAGTCTGTCATTCTTAACTTTGCACATTAGAATGACTTGAAGAGTTTTTTCTTACAATACACCATTTCCAGGACCCACCCAGACCAACTGGCACAACCTCGCCTTTTAAAAACTTACCAAGATTGGGAAACACCAATTGAGGTGTTTTGATTTTAAAACTATACGCAACTAATGAATTGTTTAACACTACATCAGAAAAAACTAATGATGTACTATATATTGGCTAACTGAACATAATAATAAAAAATAAATAAACAAAACTATGCCCAGAGAAATAAACATCTCAGAAATAGTTCTAGTTTCTAACTTTTATAACACCAAATATACACACCTTCCCTTTGTTGTTTTTGTTTTTTTTTTCTCACTGGGTCCAATGCTGGAAAGATTTTTATTTATCAAACTGAATTAAATAGTAAAGTTTCTTTTTCCAATTTTCTATCCTGCAAAAGCCACAACTTATGAAAAGTACACTGAGTTAATTTGATTCCAACTAAGAGCAAAAGATCTTTACATTTTAAGTAGCTTTCCATCTTTTGAAATATTAGGAATAACCTGCAGAACCTTAGGATCCAAGCTTGCGAGTCTGTGGTCTGGGTAAAATATCTCATTTTAGAAATGAAGAAAATGAGGCTCAGAGAGGTTTCAACAATGCTTATTAAACAAGGCTGAATCAGCATTCAAGTCTCTTGCTTCAATCTAAGTTTTTTAAACTACTGGTCCAGGGCTTATATCACTATTAGTTATTATTTCAGATAGTTATTATCTCAAGTAATAACAACTCAGGGAGAGAGAAACATTTGCCTAAACCTATTCTTTTATGATACATAACATCTTCAAAATATAAGTGGGAGTTGAATTTACTTAGCCATAGATTTAAAAATCTGTAGGCTTCCTTTTCATTGTTAAATAAATTACAATTAAAATAACTCTTCTATGAAAAATAACACCTCAAAATATCAGTTTTTAGTGCTAACAGATGTGCAGATTACCTAATAGTAATATGATACGAAATACAGGAAAAATGGATTATTCCTACAACAATATTTGGATTCAATTCTGGTTTTGAACTTGAGTATTTACAAGAAAATTTACAGGTGCTTTGGGAGATAATAAGGGAATTACTGTCAAAAGAACAAACACTTTCATTAAAATTTATTATTTCTCTAAAGCCAGTGCCAAATAGCTTACAATAAGCATGACAAAACCACTGAGTTAATTCAATTCCAACTAATAGCAAAGAATCTTTACATTTGGGGTAACTTTTTCTTTGAGTACTCTTAACTCCTTGGCTTCAGGACCCCTTTACACATTTAAAAATTATGGAGGACCCAAAAGAATTTTTATTTATTTGGGTTATACCTATTGATATTTACCATATTAAAAATTAAAAGAGAGAAATTTTTAAAATATTTATTTATTTTAAGTAACAGTAATAAATCCATTACAGATTAACATAAATAACATTTTTATGAAAAGTGACTATCTTGCAAACACAAAAAAATAAGTGAAAAGAGTGGTACTGTTTTACATTTCTGAAAATCTCTTTAATATCTAGCTTAATCAAAAACTGTTATAGTTTCCTATTTGCTTCTGCCTTCAAATTGTTAGAACATGTTGTTTTGCTTGAAAAATATAGAGAAAAGCTGGCTTCATAAAGATATATAGTGGAAAAAGGGAGTATTTTAATAGCAATTTAGGATAACTATGGATATACTTCTTTGATACTACACCAAAATTCAACAGTTCGTATTTTCTTAAGGGTTTACTGTAACGTGGCATCTGACTTCCAGCTATTAAACTTTTTGTACTTTGTTACATTAAAATCTGTTGGTCAGTCTCACTCTTTTATCTGTATCATTTTGTAACATCATGCACTGGTTATTTCAAAAATATTGGTTTCTTTGTATTATGCTGATCCTCCAAATGTTCACAGAATTCATTATACAATATCAAAAAATCGTATTTATTAATTGCACCACCGAGAGGAAAGTCTTTAAGTACTGGGAAGCTGTCAAGATCATAGTGGCAGGTACAAGTTTTCAAAATTTCTAATTTGTGCTTGAAAGCTCAATTTTACCCAAGAAATGCTATCAGCTGTTTTCCTTTAAGTGTGCACTTTGTTCAGTTTTGAAGAAATGCCTGCCAAATAACCAAGACTGAATCACTCACTATGTGTAGCAAACAGACTCTAAAGTGGTCTCAATGATTCCCACCCCCTGGTGTTCATGTCCTGCATGATTCCCTCCCTTTAGTGTAGGCAAGACATGTGACTTACTTCTAACCAACAGAATACAGCAAAGGTAACAGGATATACATGACTTTGTGTACGGGACTTCATTACATAAGATCATAATGCCATTCTGCTAAGGATTTTCTCTACTGTGGGCTTTGAGCAAATAAGCTATGTGGGAAAGACCCACTTGGCAAAGCCAGAGACTCTCAGTCTGACAACCGTTAAGAAACTGAGTGTTGCCAATTACCATGAGAACTTGGAAGCAGATACTTCTCCAGTCAAGCTTCAGATGAGACTGCAACCTCAGAGTCCACACCTTGAATGTAGCCTTGTGACACCCTGAAGCAGAGGATCCAGCTAAGCCATAACCTGACTCCTGACCCATAGAAACTATGAGATAATAAATGTGTGTGGTTTTAAACCACTGTTTGTGGTAATACTGATACACAAAAATAATATACCATGGTTTATCAGTCATTCTTTCAAGTAAAAGTAGTCTTCTATTTTTAAAAAGCGGGTGGTTTAGGTCACATTTCAATTACACAAGTGTTTTTCCTCAAGATAACCATTAAACTTCAGACACATACTATCCACTTCATCACACAAAATATTTTTAAAAGACACATATTCAAAGGTAGAGATTTAACAAAATAACATGTAAATACTTCATCAAGGAAACCAAGTATGAATATATTTTACTGGGAGTGCATGGTGGGAATGAATACAAAAACTACTCATACTTGGTACCACTGTCTTGATTTTACACTAAGGCACCAGCAGTTTACCCAATATTACTTTTGAATCACCAATGCACATGTCAGCGTGGCGGAAAAGGCAAATAGTGTCTTTGTATTATTATAACAATAGTATTGACTCCCAAACCCATGAAAGAGTCTCAGGGGAACCCCAGGGGACTGAAGACTACACACTGAAAACTGCTGCACTAAGGCAATGGTTCCATTTTAAGTATATATTTATATATAACATATATGTATATATGTATGTAAATACATATAAACTAGGGGTTAGTCTGGATCAAAATCCCAGATATCATTTTGCCAGCTGTGTGACCTTGAGTGAATAATTTAACCTCTGTGAGCCTCCATTTCCTCAACTATAAAACAGGAATAATAATAATAGTGCATACTTCACAGGGACGGTTAAGAATTAAATGATTAATTTATGTATAGCATTTAGAACAAAGCCTTACACATAAATATCAACTCAATAAATATTAACTATTACCATTAACTATTACTATTTGTTTAGAGTTTTTTAAACTAAATTATGAAGATATATTTTCAGAATAAAAATCTACAATGTCCTCTCAAAAGTTTTTCCAATTAAAAACCAAGAACAACTGACCCAATTTACAATCATAAATAATTTTCCACTATGCAATATACATTATGCTTTTATTCATGTTTTGTAGCACAATTTTCAATACTTTACCTATTTAATTTAAGCATGTCACCTGATTTAGGAACCGGCTCCATGGGTAGTTCCTGTAGTTATTACTCTGGGTACTGACTAAGCTATCATAAAGATGGTGACATTTTCTGATGCTAATTATGCTTCTATTGGATGACTACCCATGACAATCCAGAATTTTAATTGGTATTGTCTACACTGATAAGTAATATCCAATGTATCCCTGAGCTGTGTAGTTTCAGAAACACTTACAGGTTTAGACAAAGGCTGAACAATAACAGAACTATCTGAAGATCTAGATTCAGGATGAAAATTTACTGGCGAGGCAGCCACTGGATTTGATGTTGGGTTCGTGTAGTGTTGACTTGTAGGCTTGAATGCAGCAGTAATACCTGTATTTAAAATTACATAATACATTAAAATATTTTTATATAACCAATGATGTCAAAATACTTCACTTTAAAAGTAAAATAGTAAAGTAATACTGTACCTCGACTGAGTGCACCATTCTTTATTCCCCTTGAATATGAGCTGGGGTTTACTCTATTCAAAATATCTACAAAAAATTATATTTATTTTAAAATTCATTATTTGAATAAAATATATGTTAAGAAAATAGAAATCATGAATTGAAAACCATCAAACAGATTCCTGGAAAGAGTATATAAGTTGTCACTCACTTAAAATACAGTTAATTGTAAACATACATATCTTTATCTACTAAAGAAACAAGATTACTAGCCTTGTTTTAATAGAATAAGAACAACCTAACTGTAACTCAAAATGCAAAAGTCAGAAGTAAAAGACTGATAAATGTGACTACATATAAGTCAAATTTTCTACAAAGCTTCTTTTATGGCAAAGAAATAGTTCACATAATTAGTAAAAATCTTCCAAAAATATATGTATATATAACCTATAATTAACGTATATATCTTTCTTTGAGTGATGACAGGGCTATATCCACTCAGGTTCCTATCACTCAAAACCAAACCCCTACCCAACCTCCATATCCCATTCACACCTTCCTTGGAAGTATCTTTATGAGGGATCTCACTGGATTATCTGCAGCATTAATCTTGAGTCCTGAAAAGGAAAAACTAGCAGAGAGTGCCAACTAAAATAACAGTTTATCAGAGTACCTTATAACTTAAGGGGTTTCAAATCTACCAGTATACCAGAAGTCAATCTGAGCCTGATAGAACTTTCAGGATCACTTTAAAGTTCCTGATTCTGGCATGCACGTGAACTTCTGCAACTTCTAGATTATTTCCTAGTCAAACTAAAATTGGGAAGAGTGGGGATTTGCCAAAAATCGCTGGTTACAAAAAGGTAAAAGCAAAAACAAGTAAAACCTCATAAAAATTTCCTTTTTCTCATAGTAAAAAAGAACCAGATTCCATAAAATAACTCTATAAGTACAGGGCCACACAACAGTAGGGTTGTTTTCTGACAATGGCAATGCAGTGCTCTATACCTAAGCACTACCTATGTCTCAGAACAAAAACCTGCTCAAACAACTTGACACCATTTTCACTCAGAAATTCAAGATTATTACTCAAACCATCAAAGAACTATTGGTGAAAGTACTTTTTAGTGGCTGTATTCTACAAACACAAGTTTTTACCCTCCTTTCTAGCAGTTCTATACAAACACTTAACCCATATTCCATACATTAAAATATTTTATGGCTTACACAAAAACAACAATAAATTCATTTAAATTCTGCATAACAGTCCAGAAAATAATTTTTACTGGGGTCAGTCTCCTTTTTGACAGAATTATTTTAAAACTAATATGCACTGTTCTAGTTGAATACTGTTAACATCTACTACTTGGTATAATTCAATTTGATCTTAACTGTTATTTTTTTCAGTAAGATAATCTGAATAACTATTTTATAATATGGTAATATCCATTATAAAATGATCACAATGACTAGAAATAGTAATTAAGAGAATATATAATCCTGTTCCACTATCATTAAAAAGCATGCCATCATGCCTAGTTCAATTTATAATCAAAGTGGCACTCCACTTAGAACCTAAGAGATTACCAATCTGCCACAGGAAATGGTATTGAGAATTTAAGTGATCCTCCCTCTGATAAAACTGAATAAAAATGCCATTCCAAGTTTACAGGAAATAGAAGAAAGAATCAAGCTTTCAGAAGACTTAAAAGTAGTGTCTTAATCATACCTTTAAGCACTGCCTTGATAAGAAAACTCTATTATGCTGGTCATATTCTTTGGTAAATTCACCTGGCTTAAACAAGCAAACAAATAAACATGTACCTGCAACTGGAAATGATCTATTTTCTCTTTCTGCCCTAACATTTGTATGTTATTTCTCTGTACTTTTTTATATTTTTGAGTGGACATTTTAGTAAGTGTCATTGGTCTTTGCTTTAGCATTCTAACAACATCAAATCCAACTACTCTAAAATCTAATAATCCACAAAGGTACCAAAATATTCTGCTAGAAAGCCATAAAAGATTTAAGTATTAACTAACTGCTACATCATCCAAGTACATGGCTGTAGACAGTGTTCTTCTATCTGATAAATATAAATGAGAGCTGGTAGAAGATGAATGTGGTCAGAAGCTGCAGCCCCTGTTGGCACACAGGTTAGAGACTGCAATTATTCTCTGCCTATGTATTTTGTAGCAATGTATGATGACATTGTAGTTGCCTGAATGTGAGAACCCCTGTCTGAGACTAAAACTTATTTAGTATACTATGACATTTGAAGAAAAGTATTTGAACCTCTTCCAGTTCTCTAATTCTGGGTTTAAGTGGGGAAAATAAACAGATAAACAGGTTACTTGGCTCCACTAAAAATTATGATTTCCAATTTCAAAAGACCTCCCATGTTACCAGCTAATCTTAGACTATTATTTTCCTCATATCTGGTATTTTAACCTTTTACCTCCCTCCTCAAGTCCTCAAATCATGTCCTCACCCTGATTCTGTAATTCTCACTCACCTCTCACCAAATCTTTCATCTCTAACTCCTTACAGAGGAACAAGGACATGAGTACCTTATAAGGCAGTTCACAAGTTTTTCCATTAGAAACAGTATTTCATAAAAGCTGGCTCCACTAAAAGTAAATGCTTACTTGAAATTGCTGGTTTTGAACTTGTTATCTCTCCAACAAAGATTGGCTCATCATCATCATCATCCTCAACCTCTTTTACTTTCTTCTGCCATGGTTCTAACTCTTCTTCTTCACATTCCATAAAGAGTTCTGCCATTTTTGAATTATCTAATTTTCAAAAGAAGAGAAGCAAACCTTATTTTCAAAAAGGAAATACATTTTTTTAAAATTCACAGTATATTTAAGATCTACTTTAATAGCCCTAATAGCAATTCGTGACTTGATATTTGTAGTTAGTTCATGGCAGCAACAGTGAGAAACTCAGAGCTCATTCTCTAAGACATAAACTAATGAATTTAGATAAATAGATAATGGTTGACAGTAGTCATTTACATGAAACAGTCAAAATGAGTTCCAGTCATATGCCTGGAGTATAATTTTATCTACAAAAAGGATTTCACCTAACCATTATCTCAGGGAAAAAAGTATTAACAAAGGGGAGATGAACTAAGAAGAGGTAACTCACAGGAGATATACTAGAAAAACTGAACCAAATTCAGGAATTCCAGGCACAAAGCAGGGATGAGGCACTGGACTAAAATAAGGGAACAAAATGAGACTTATTCTGTTCAGGGCAAATTAGACATTTCTTACCTAAAGAAACAGATCAAAGAACGTGGAGTAAATATGAACATACACCACCCTAGAAGTTCTGACCAAGCACAGAGCTCCTAGGTAGAATTTTAGTACCTCACTCTTAAATATTTATGGACAATCAATAAGTACCAGAAATTTCAGGAAAACCTCCAGTCTTTTAGACCAAATCAATAAAAAGATAAAGAATCCTAAGGAAAAGAGATAATGCAGAGAGCAAAATATTAAAGACAATATATTAGCATCTTTAGAGATACTAGATAAGAATTTTATAAAAATATTCAGGAAAAAATCAGATTAAAAATATGAAAGCCAAAATTTAATTCAGTTTTTTTAAAAAATCATAATATCCCCAGAGGGGGAGCTAAGAGAAAAAGAGAAAAAGAGAAAAATACACACACACACACACACACACACACACACACACACACACACACACACTAAATAGTGAAGAGAACACAAGGTTGTCAGAGAAAATCAATTTCAAAGTACAACATTCACCTAATAAAATTTACAGAAAGAGAACAGAGAAAAAGCAGGGAGTAGGTTATCTGAGAAATAATACAGGAAAATTTCCTAGATTGGAAAACATAAATCTCTGGGTTGTAAGGCCCCACCAGGTACACAGCACAATGATCAAGAAAAAAGTTACATCAAGACACATCATCATGAAATTTCAGAACAAAAAAGATAAAGAGAATATCCAAGATCTATGGGGCGGGGTGGGGTGGAAAGAACCGTTCATATACAAAAGGTCAATAAGAGTAAGAACTATATTATAATACTTTAGTAGAAGACAGTAAATAATACCTCAGTAATTTCTAACCAAAATTATTTTTCAATCTAGAATTCTTTACCCAAACTTTTCATCAAGTGTGAAAATAAAGAAGAGCAACACCACACAAGATTTACTTCCCACGTAACCCTTCTCAGGAAGTTACTACAGAATCCATAAAAATATGAGACTTAACCAAGATAGAAACACAGCATGTAGAAAACACAGTGTTCAATACAAAGTCCCAGGACAATAGTTTTCAGCAGACCCAGAAAACAACCAGTCCAGACTAGATTGGAACAGTACTTCAGGAGGAAATGTCTCTGGGACACCAAAGAAAAGATGATTAAAATGTAATCATCTTTTTAGACTACCTGACAAGTTCTACTATGTAGAAAACTGAATTGAGAGGCTACTGAAGAGTATGGGAAGACATGCCTATAGATTTTTATACAACTTAGCAAATGAAAATACATGAAAAGCATTAATAGCTAGATACATGAGAAAAAAAGAAAGAAAGAAAGAAAGAGAAGGAAGGGAGGGAGGGAAGGAGGGAGGAAGAGGGAGAGAGAAAGAAAAAGAAAGAAAAGAGAAAAGAAAAGAAAGAAAAAGGAAGAAAGAAAGAAAGAAAGAAAGAAAGAAAGAAAGAAAGAAAGAAAGAAAGAAAGAAAAAGGAAGGAAGGAAGAAAGAGGGAGGGAGGGAGGGAAGGAAGGGTAAATGTATGTATTCTATGTATAACAGCATATTAAAAGCATATTACCATGCCCGTCAGTGAAGAGCATTTATTATAGTCATCATAATGAAACATCAACTATGGATTAAACCAAATACTGAGATAATAATTATATTGGGAGATACTTGGAGGGAAGGGCTAGCTCTAAGAAAGCAAAAATTCTCATGTCAGATTATTAGAAAGTGGTAAAATTGATTATGCAACAGACAGCACAACATATATGCACATATGCACATAAGCATTCTTCAAGAAACTGGTTAAGCCATTTAAAGTCTTTTCAGATGGTCTGACTCTTTAAACTATGTGCATATATTCCTTTAAGCGGAAATGGAGAAAAAGGAGAAGGGGAAGAGAAACAGTACTGAGCACCTAAACTAAAGTAGTAAGAGTGGAGATGGGTATAAGTGGATATAACTAAATATATGGAATGAGATGGGGGGTGGTCTACCAAAAAAACCCCGAACAAACAAAAAACAAACAAACAAAAAAAACCCTCTAGGGTTCTGGCTTTGACAATATCCTTCATTTATCATTTAAATATAGTCATTTCTAAGGGTAATTTTTTATTATATTAGAGTAATGCCACTTCTACTTTTGACTCAAAATTAGGACAACGTTCTACCACTTCTTAAAAGATACTAACTGAAACAATGCTTTGGGGATGGCATACCATGGATGGTATGGGGATGGAAATACCATATCAAATTAAGAACCATTCTTTTATAAATTTTTAAATTTTTTCCTTTCTATAAAAGTATGTCACAAATTATTTCCTCTTAACATTATTTAAATGTTAATAGTCCACCTACCAAAACAAAAAAGGCCTTCCCATTTTCCCAAATGTCATGAACATCATGAACTGATCCCTTTCTTTTCTATACTATATACTGTTTTATTAATTATATAGAATTCTTCAAGTCGAATGATTAAAAATATATGTCCCAAGACCAAACTGAGCTCTTTGACTGTATTTCCTTCTACACTCTAGATAGGCAGTAGGCACACAGTATATAATAATTTATGGACTAGGAAACTAAGCAGTCAGGCAATGCCTAATTTTTAAAAATTAGTGAAACTCATTGTATATGGATAATAAAAGTTTCAAATCAGTTTGTGTTATGGGCTGAACTGTGTTTTTCCAATATTCATATGTTAAAGTCCTCACCATCAGTACCTCACAATATTACTATATTTGGAGACAGGGTCTTTAAAGAGGTGATGAAGTTAAAATGAAGTTATTAGGGTGGGCGCTAATTCAAAATGACTGGTGTCCTTAAAAGAGGAGATCAGGACATGGATACGTGCTTGGAGGTTAAGACCATCTAAAGACATAGGAAGCATATGGGCATCTATCTATAAGCCAAGGAGAGAGGCCTGGTACAGATGCTTCCTTCATGGCCCTCAAAAGGAATCAAATCTTTGAGTTGATTCTTTTTTTTTTTTTTAAAGATTTTATTTATTTATTTGACAGAGAGAGACACAGTGAGAGAGGGAACACAAGCAGGAGGAGTGGGAGAGGGAGAAGCGAAGCAGGCTTCCCGCGGAGCAGGGAGCCCGACGTGGGGCTCGATCCCAAGACCCTGGGATCATGACCCGAGCCGAAGGCAGACGCTTAACGACTAAGCCACCCAGGTGCCCCTAAGTTGATTCTTATGAGACCAACACTTTGATCTCATACTTCTAGCCCCCAGAACCATGAGAAATTCTGAAATAAATTTCTGTTGTTTAAGCTATCCAGTCTACGGTTCTCGGTTATAGAAGCCGTAGCAAACAATACAGAAGACAAAGGTCTTCCTCATTCTTCTTAAAAGGGTACTGCCATTGTCAATACACCCAGGAAAAATTGTTAAGAAAAAAAAATTTAAAGACACATAACAGCTTTATGTATTTTAGAAATAATTATTTTTTGTCTATGCATAAAAGAAACATAGGTAATTATGTACACGAAACTAAGTTATCACTGGGCATAAGAAAAAAAACTTCATTTCTACTTTACTCACTTAATTTATATTACTTGTTATGTGAGCATTTGTTACTCTAACAACTTTAAGATTTTTTGTCTACAAGAAAATGTGCCTACCTTTCCTCCTTTATACTGAAGCAAATTTATCAGTTCAAAAGCCACGAAAACCAGTATCAGTTGTGGCAGCAAAACTTACTTTTTGGCTGAAAAGGGTTGTCGCCCATCAAGTTGCAGAGTTGACTTTCTGTAAACTGTCACCTAAGTACTGACACATGATATCAGTCAATTTTATGAGTCACTTTAAGGAATGCCAAATATTGAAACATGAAACTTGGGGTTCGGAAATTCTTGGATCTAATTTTGATCTCGAAACTCACCATGTGACTCCAGACAAGAGAGCAATTTATATCTCAGTTTTCCTTCCTATAAAATAAAGATACCTAGTATTAGAGTGGATCTCATTAAATTAAATGTACACATACTTAATTTTTCCTATGAAAAGTTCAATTTTTAAGTTTGATATGTCTGACATACACTTGCAACTCACTTTATATAACTGGTTCATTCCTGAATGAACCTAAATTTAGTAAATAAAATGGTGATTCTATTAAGCACTTACTACTTGAAGAAGTCTGAATTATTAACCTACAAATAATTTTTTAAAGTATCCTTTTATAAAAATGAGTAATCATTTCATGATGTATTGTTTTAGTAAGTCTGAATTTTCAACTACAAAGGGATATACTAATCTTTAACTGTAACCTATTCACATTTCAGATATAAATGTAATTATTTCCACAAGAAAACATAATTTTATTTTTTAATTAAATATTTCATTCATTCATTTTTTTTATTTTTTTAAAGATTTTTATTTATTTATTGAGAGAGAGAGAGAGAATGGTAAAGAGAGAGCATGAGAGGGAAGAAGGTCAGAGGGAGAGGCAGACTCCCTGCTGAGCAGGGAGCCCGATGCGGGACTCGATCCCGGGACTCCAGGATCATGACCTGAGCCAAAGGCAGTCGCTTAACCGACTAAGCCACCCAGGCACCCAATTCATTCATTTTTAAATCAGAGAGAGAGAGTGAGCACAAGCAGGGGGAGTAGCAGGCAGAGGGAGAAGCAGGCTCCCCGCTGAGCAAGGATCCTGATGTGGGACTCGATCCCAGGACCCCGGGATCATGACCTGAGACGCAGGCAGCCGCTTAACTGGCTAACCCACCCAGGCATCCCAAAAAAACATAACTTTAAATAAATTTTAGTTTAGGGGCGCCTGGGTGGCTCAGTCATTAAGCATCTGCCTTCGGCTCACGTCATGATCCCGGGGTCCCAGGATCAAGTCCCACATTGGGCTCCCTGCTCAGTGAGGAGCCTGCTTCTCCCTCTCCCACTCCCCCTGCTTGTGTTCCCTCTCTCACTGTCTCTGTCAAACAAATAAAATCTTAAAAATAAATAAATAAAAACAAATTTTAGTTTATATATTTCTGATTTTTTTATCAAAGACCTTAAAAAGGAAAGAAAAGTAAATGGACATATTTCATCACAGATTAATTCATTCAAAAATAACTACTCTTTGGGTGCTTGGCTGGCTCAGTCAGAAGAGCATATGACTCTTGTTCTCAGGGTTGTGGGTTCGAGGCCCAGGTTGGGTGTAGAGATTACTAAAAAATATAAAAATAATAACTACTCATTGCCTTCTGAATGCAAGATGATGTGCTGAGGTTTTAGGGAAAAAACAAAAATGAGTAAGTCATAGTCCTTGCCTTCAGAAATTTATAATCTAGTATATTTCTTTGGGATTGAAAAACAATTGCTATTAGAATAAAAATTATCAAAAAGAAATTTTAATTCATTTATTTAAAACAAGAATTATTCTGGATTCCCACATACACAACATCATAAATTTTATAAAATTTACAAATTTTAAAATAACTTTTAGTTATAAAGCAAAAAAAGATAAAAACTAGAGAGCAGACACCTAAAATACTAAAATGCACACTAATTCAATCTTTATATTTCTCCTTATCCTCAGGCTGACACAAGCAAATTTTCTTGCTTTTTAGTTCCCAATTTATTTGGACTGCATTAATCCACAGGGAAAAATAACTATTATTTTAACTTCAGAATTTACTGTTATAAATGTTTTAACTACTATCACAGGAGACTCTAATGAATCTTTTTTTTTTAAAGATTTATTTATTTATTTGAGAGAGAGAACACGAGCAAAGTGCAGAAAAGGAGAGAGTATCCTCAAGCAGACACCCTGCTGAGCGCAGAGGCCCACATGGGACTCAATCCCATGACCCCAGATGAGGACCTGAGCCAAAATCAAAAGTTGGATGCTTAACCTACTGAGCCACCCATGCGCCAAGACTCTACTGAATCTTGTGTTTAACTGAATTCACCAAGTTTTGCAGTCTATTTAAATCTCATTAACTCGGGGCGCCTGGGTGGCTAGTCGTTAAGCGTCTGCCTTCCGCTCAGGTCATGATCCCAGGGTCCTGGGATTGAGCCCTACATCAGGCTCCCTGCTTGGCGGGAGGCCTGCTTCTCCCTCTTCCACCCTCTCTGCTTGTGTTCCCTCTCTCGCTGTGTCTCTCTCTGTCAAATAAATAAATAAATAAATAAATCTGTAATAAATAAATAAATAAGTCTGATTAACTCAATTATCTGAATAGTTGTAGCTTATCTCTAAACTAGTATCAGTGTTATGACTATGTCAAGGAGATAAATACGTGACAATTTTTGCTCATGTTAAGGACCTACTTGTTACCAAGAATACAGAATATTTTTCAAGAGCCACAATTACACAGCTTAAGAGACTCATATGTAATATTTTTTTATTTGAATAGTTATTGGGTTATAATAATGGTTATACTGAATATTAAATAGTTGACATATATATATTTTTTGCTAAGTGATCATATAAATCTCTTACCAAAACTCTGAAATTAGTATTCAATTTACAAATATTCAATTAATGAATGACTCATCTATATGAACAGACATCTACTGCCTATTATGATAGAGATGACTTTAAGATAACCTACTTCAAAAGCTTAAGGACCACAGTAAGCTACTTAGAAACCTCAACTGATACAGTCTCAAACACACTATAAAGCTGGAAATCCTCAGATGTAATTAGAAGCATAATTTCAGCCTAAAGCTGCACTATGTAATGTAGTAGCCATTAGCCACATGTGACTATTTACATTTAATTAATTAAAATTAAATAAAATTAAAATTCAGTTCCTCAGTTTTACTAGCCCATTTCAAATGCTCAAAGCCACATGTGACTGGTGGCTACTGTATTGGACAGTACAGCTACAGAACATTTCTACTGGACAACACTACCCTAAAGAATCATTGCCATATTTTGTTCTGGTTAATAAACACTTTCATGGATTCCTTTGGCATCTCTGCCACTGAAGCATGCCAAAATTAGCACCATAAAAACCTCTCAGGTCACCACTTCAGAATTTTGGTGGTAAGGCACGGAATTCTATGAAGGATTAAATCAGCTGCCACCGAAGTGGAATATCCAGCAAAGATATGCAGTGAGGGTCTCAAAGTTCCAAAACATTCTAATAGCTTCTACAGCTCACACTGAGCCCCAAAATAGCCAGAAAAAGAGAACACTCAATTTCAGCTACTGACTCATTTCATGACCATGTTTAATATTTAATACACTTGTTTCTATGAAGAAAAACATGAAATCCAATTAACTGACTAATCAAAGACTTTTTAGAAAATAATTCATTCACTGTTGGAGACTACTCATATAAATAATTTTAATTCCTATCTTACTATTTTTTGTTTCAGCTTTTATATATCTAAAATTAAACAATATCTTAAATAATTTTTCTACAGAAATTTTAAAAATCAATGGAAATGCAGGTCTAAATTTTTAATTGCTTGAAAAATTTACTTTTATCCATTGAGAGATATCACCCGATACAATATCATTGTGTTAAATAAAGGTAACGCATTTGACCTGGTACATAAGCACACAGTATGGCACAGGTGTGCTACGTACTAGATATAGTTCTATTTACTTTCTGATAAAGATTAAGCAATTTCACAAACCACAACTGTAGAGTCTGCACATAAAAAAAAAAGAGCATTAGGCTAGAAGTCAGAAGAACCAGTCATAGCCCCAGCACTGCTACAACTTTCAATCAAATCAAGTTACAATTCTGGGTCTCAGCTCTTAGGTCAACTAATAATCTCTACAACTTAATTTAGCTCTATACTTTACTGTATACTGTATACTTTAAACATTTATTAATAATAAACAGTAAAACATGGTGAAGAATGAATGCCACATTCAAATTATGACTCAACCATTTATTATCTGGATGACCTTGGGAAAGTTAATCTCTGTGCCTTGCTTTACTATATGTATGCAACTTATTTGATAAAGTTATAGTGAAGATTAAATTAGATAGCAAACATAGAGCACATAACTCAGTGCCTAAGACACAGAAATCATCCAATAAATCTTAACAATTTTAAACTCTGTGCTTAATACCATTTTCAAGAACTCTAAGAACAGTTCACAATTTTGTTACTATACTAGAATTTACAAGCTATCAGCTGAGCATTTAGAAATTATTTTGTTTTTTAAGATCTTCATTACAGTAGTATTTCACATGATGAAATGTTAGCTTTGTAAGTATACCTTCCAGAATGTAGCTGTCACATCTATCCTACCATATTTTCATCTTTTTAAGAAGCATTTATAAACTAGTGAAAACACATAAAAAATTTTAAACCTTCATATAAACACATATACCTACAATTTATCAATACTGTTAAATTATATACTACTCGTCTCATAGAATAAAACAAGTAATTCAAAAATACCAACATACAAAAATTAGCATTTGGATAAAGTGCCTTATACTATTTCCATAAAAAAGAAAACTTTCATTTTACATGCATCAGTGTATTTTAATTTCTAAAAAAATCCTTTTTATTTTTTTTTAAGTTTTTTTTAAGTTTTTATTTATTTGACAGAGAGAGAGAGAGCACAAGTAGGCAGAGCAGCAAGCAGAGGGAGGGGGAGTAGCAGGCTCTCCGCTGAGCAGGGAGCCCGATGCGGGGCTCGACCCCAGGACCCTGGGATCACAACCTGAGCCGAAGGCAGCTACTTCCAACTGAGCCACCCAGGTTGCCCTAAAAAAATCCTTTTTAAAAATGAGTAAGCAGCAAGTAAAATAAAAAAAATTGAGGAATATGGTGAATGGTTAAATTCTCCATCTTCCCAGACACCAAAAGTTATTCAATGAAATAATCTGAGAAACTATTAAAAAGTTAATCTTTGCTTTTTTCTCATCATAAAAATGTTTAATTGGGGGCTTGCATTCCTAACCAAGAAATTAGCAACACGAAAAACCAGATTAACATAAAAGGGAAAATACAAAACCAAAATAGAATCAACTTAAATACTGAAATTTTTTATTCAAAATAAGGATAGCATACATAAATAACGTTCAACTAACTCATAAATTTTGTCTAAGATTAACAAGCGAGCTGTAACCTTTAACAATTTTACTTATATACTTAGAAGAGTTTTTCAGTGGAATGATTTGGATGACACAGGGTCATCAAAACATTGTCATTTTTTTCCTCTCACAAATTTGACAAGAAATCAGGTATTCAAATCATTCCACTGACTTTAAAGCTTTGGTTTATGTTCTGTTTCATTTTATAAACAATTCTTCAGTCTTTGTGACTAATGGTATACCAAAATGGAGGTCTACAATTTTAGAATTCTAATCCCAAATGAATAGAGCTTTAAGGAGTCAAAGTGGGTTGTTAACTATGAGTAACAATTTAATATTTCCAACCCTGGTTCTGTGATCTCTCAAGAATTTCCAACGATCTCAAGGTGATACTAGAAAATTCATTTTAATGTTCATTATCTTAAAAACATACACAGTCTTCTGAGGACAGAGAGTCATTTTAAAAATTCCACTTTTATATCACCTTAATATCCATCACCTATTGATTCTACCATGGAAATTAACTAACAGGGTTAGAAAAACAGAAAATGATGATGTGCACCCTGGCATATAAATCACACAAATACAAATCTTAAAGCATAAGCAATAAACCCCATAAAACTGAAAAAGACCCACAACTATTTCAGAAAATTCAGATGTTTAAACATGAAATTTTATAAAGAAATTAGCTTATTAAATTTATTTACAAACATTAAGCAGATGAAACCAAATTTCAAATCAGTACTTCCCATTTTTATGCCTCTTATTTTTTAAAATGATTTATTGTTAGAAAACTCAGTACCTATTTTTTAGAATCAGTCCAGTTAACTGGTTACTGTTAAAAACTACAGACTAATTCCTGAAGACAGCACATTTCAGCCACACAAAATGTACAATTAGAAACATCTGATCACTTAGCAGCTAAATACTATAGGCAAAATACTGGGGGATCATAGAAACTTTAGAAGATACCTCATCAAATCTTAACCAATTTCTGAAAGATTCTAATTTTTATTTTAAGCAGAATACTGTGTTCTGAAAATGGTCACCCCAAGAATAGGAGAAAAGGTCCCCAAAAGAGGAGACTATAGATATACAGTATTGTTTTTTAAATAAACCAAATATTTCAAATGTCATTTTAAAAAAAAGATCATACGTGCAGGAATCTTAACAGTGAACAGGCAAAAGAAAGAGGGAACAGACTGGAACTCAGCCTTGACTGGAGTTAAAAGGGAAAAGGACAGGACAGGAAAGGAAAGAAAGGAAGCATTTCATGAAGAAAGAACAGCATGTGCAAAAGATCTATGTCACAGCAAATATGAGAAACTGAAAAAAAAACACAAAAAAAACTAGTGCGAGTGCAAAAGAAAAGCAAGGGGGTATATGGTAGGAGATAAGACAGAAGTCAAACAACACAGCATCCCAGAGATCATGTTAGGAATTTTTCCCTTAACCTAAGAGCAATGGAAAGCCAATAAGGGGATTTTCAGCAAGAACTGATATGATCAGCTTGCCATTTGCAACGACGTGGATGGAACTGGAGGGCGTTATGCTGAGTGAAATAAGTCCATCAGAGAAAGACATGTATCATATGACCTCACTGATACGAGGAATTCTTAATCTCAGGAAACAAACTGAGAGTTGCTGGAGTGGGGGTGGGGTGGGGAAGGAGCGGGTGGCTAGGTGATAGACATTGGGGAGGGTATGTGCTATGGTGAGCGCTGTGAATTGTGCAAGACTGAATCACAGATCTGTACCTCTGAAACAAATAATGCAATATATGTTAAGAAAAAAAAAAGAAGAAGATAGCAGGAGGGGAAGAATGAAGGAGTGGAAATCGGAGGGGGAGACGAACCATGAGAGACGATGGACTCTGAAAAACAAACTGAGGGTTCTAGAGGGGAGGGGGTGGGGGGATGGGTTAGCCTGGTGATGGGTATTAAAGAGGGCACGTTCTGCGTGGAGCACTGGGTGTTATGCACAAACAATGAATCATGGAACACTACATCAAAAACTAATGATGTAATGTATGGTGATTAACATAACAATAAAAAAATTTAAAGGGATAAAAAAACTGATATGATCAGATTTGTGATACGGTGTCAAAAATAACAGAATTTGAGTCTAAAACCAAAGAGACAGTGGTTTTATTCTATCCTGTCTTAATCGATCCCCACTTGGCATACTGTGTATTGGCTATGACTCTTTCAACTGTTAAGTAACAGAAAACCCAATTCAAACTGGCTTAAGCAAAAGAGAACTCCTTGGCTCATTTACAGAACTAAATACAGGTACAATTTAAACTATGATATGTAAATCTAGTTTTTCTATCTCCATTCCTGGGTTTTACTTTCTCTATGTTGTTTCTACCCTCAGAAGAGGCTCCCCACTGTGAATGACTATGCCAGCTCCAACTTTGGACACTAATAAGAGGACAAGCTCTGACTGGAGTTGACTGGGTTGGCTTCAGTCATATGTGCTTCCCAAATCCAATCATTATTGCTAAGGACTTGCTCCCCCTAGTACCAGAGATAGAGACCCAACCAACCAGCCAACCAACCAACCAAAAAAACCCAGTAAGATAAAGATTTTCCCAAAGGAAAATCAAAGTATCTGTTACCAAAGTAGGAGGGAAGATGCCGTGTAGCAAAAACAGATGTCTATTATAATGACTTAGATTTAGAGCTCTGTCTAGGTCAAAAGACTAAAGATATTTAACCTAGGAAACATGAGACTGTGGGGTAGAAGTGGTAGAAGTAAAAGCTATTTACAAATATTTTTAAGTTTGTCATGAGAAAGAAAAAAAGAGGATAACATTCTTTGTGGTTCAAGTGATAATAACAATAACAATATTAGTAATATTTAACTTGTTTTGAGTAAACTAGAGAATTTCATTCCTCGTGTTGAGCTTCAAGACAACTACTTAATTCATTATATACTATTATGTTATCCTAATTACAAATTATGCTATTTATAATAACTTTACCATTGGCTAACATTAATTAAATGCATATATTACTTTGTCTAATCCTCCAAAACTCTATGATGTAGACACTGTTATCATCCTCACTTTACAGCTGCAGAAACTGATTTATAGAGGTTAAGTACCTTGCCCAAAGTAGCACATCTAAGAGCAGAGCAAGGATTCAAATCTAGGCACTTAAAAGGCCGGAGATTTCAGCCATATATTACTTGCCTCCATCAGAAACAAGACCAAAACTACAGGGAAGCAGATGTCATCTCAACATAAGAATAAAACAATTAATAGTTAAAATATCAGGAAATGAGATGAACTCAAGATGTGATATATCACCAAAGAAAAATATGAAATATTTTAAGCATTATATAATTGAAAATGGTCACTTTCAACATCTCCAAGGGCCCTTCCAACCCTAATATTATAAACATATCCTTCTGTTACGGGGTTGTAAATTTTTACCTAGACAGAGAGACAAATGGAATTTATTATTTCAGTTAAAAAAAAAACTGTTCTAATTGAGAATGTTGAATTATGAAATGCCATTTTGGTATTATGAATAAAGTCTTTTGGTAATCAACCTATCATACCCAAATATTTTCTAGAAACTTTCAAGTTCAATGTAATGAATGAAGCAACTGGGTTGAAGTCCAACACTGAGGATAAAATTCTTGAGTTTATTCAAAGCAAGTAAATTCCTGAAGAAAAAAGAATAGTTGATAATTTTAAACAATTTAAGTTGCATTTTAATAAACCTGTTTGATGTCAACTCCCAATATCAAGATCTACCTCACAGACACTGATTCAGAGCAAAATTGGAAATCTCAAATTATCATGATAAACCCATTTTTTGAAATTTTAACATTTTTGATAACACAAAATTTTTTAATGTAATATCAATAAATAGAAGGCCTGTACTTCAGTAGACTGCTTACGTCTACAAATGAATCTAAATCAGCGGAGTTGTTAAAAGCTTCTATGTAAAAGGAACCCTTCTTCATAAGGATATGGGGAATCTCTCTTTGCACCACATCCATTTCATCCAAGTAAAACCCCTGCTGACCCTGATCCAGGCTGCAATCCTTTTGCTCTAGTTATCCCCACCCATTCTGTCAGTCAAAACTAAGCTGAGCACAGCAATGCAGCTACTACATTTTCTACTGCACAGTATTCTGCTGAAGGTATCCAACTGAAGATCCCAATAACCCCCCCCAAATCAAATTACCCTTTCTTCACTTACATTTTCCTTATCTTCCATCTGTTTTATCCCAATTTCTTGAAACATCCTCCTCAAAAATTTTTTATATGACAATAGACTGGTTCTCTACCCACCTCCTCCTATTTAACTCTATACAGATTCTCCATATTCTCTGGCTCCTTAAATAGTGTAAAATCAGGTTTTTCATAGAGTTTACTCCTCAGCCCTACACAAATTGTTCCCTAAATGACATATCTAATAAATCCCACAGTCTTAGCTATCAGTTCTCAATAGCAGCCTATAAAATCATCAAATAATAATCTCCAACCCTGACTCCTCAACTAAGTTCCAGCCTGTCATCTCATAACTGTTGAAAAGTGCTATCTGGAAATTTAAACTCACCTCAAATTCAGTATTTCCAGAACTGAACATAACTTCTCCATAAAAATTAGTCCTAGAGCATTATTCATAATAGCCAAGAAGTGAAAACAAGCCAAGTGTTCATCAACTGATAAATGAATAAACAAAAAGATATATCCATACAATGGAATATTATTTAGCAGTAAAAAAATGAAGTACTGATACATGCTAAATGGATGAACCTTAAGAACATTATGCTAAGTGAAAGAAGTCAGTCACATATTGTATAACTCTATTAATGTCACGTGTCCAGAATAGGCAAATCCATAGAGACAGAAAGCACATCGGTGGTTGCTAAGGCCTGTAGGGTGGGGAGAATGGGGAGAGACTACATAATGGGTAATGGGTTTCCTTTTGAGAAGCTGAAACTACTATTATGAGAGTAGTGTTGATGCTTGTTTAACACCATGAGTGTACTAAATGCCACTGAATTGTACACTTTAAGATAATTTAAATGGTGAACTTAATGTTACGTTAACCTTACCTCAGTTTATAAAAATTAGTTCTACCTTTGCACTTCTCTTTTACCACCAATGAAACTGTCATCATTCTGATCTTGAGTCCTTAAAAATTTTTTAACAATTTTTTTTTTTTTTTTTAAGTAGGATCCAAGCCCAGTGCAGAGTTCAACATGGGGCTTGAACTCACAACCCCGAGATCAACATCTCAGCCAAGATTAAGTCAGATGCTTAACCAACTAAGCCACCAAAGCACCCCCTCTTAAAAGTTCTTTTCAGTGTTTCCCTCTTTTACTTATAGCTAATCAATTCCCCAGTCCTACCAGTCCTATCATCTTCCTTCAAAATATTTCCTACAACAACCCTTCATTTTCCATTCACTGTTTATTTGTTCAGGCCCTTAAAACCTCATGCCCATAGTAGATTTACTTTGTAAAATTCACTTTATACTCAGCCTCAGAGCATCCGGATCTGATTTCATCCATTTAACACAGAACCAACAAATTAATAATGTCCTAAAACTCTCCACCAATCCATGCAGAGCTGCGTTATCCTAGAAGCTTCCAGAATGCAGTGAGGTACAGAACAGGCCAAAT
This sequence comes from Zalophus californianus, assembly GCF_009762305.2. Taxonomy (NCBI): domain Eukaryota; kingdom Metazoa; phylum Chordata; class Mammalia; order Carnivora; family Otariidae; genus Zalophus; species Zalophus californianus. Next base: position 97,572,189 of record NC_045600.1, read on the forward strand.
GTTCTAGGAACTGGCACTTCCACCAGTGGTTGGTGCTGCCAGGCTACTCCTATGCTATCTAGCCCAAGAAAAGAACATGCAATCCTGAGATTACAAGGCTGAGGATGGACTGAGGGAAGACCAAGGCATCATATCCTACAAAATTAATATACAGCATCTGGCACCCAGTAAGTATTACAATGAATGAAATGAACTTTTTGAGACTCAATTCCCTCATCTGTAAAGGACAGATGATAATACCACCCATCTCAAAGAAGCATTTTTCTGAGGATGAAATATGATCTATGAATATACTTTGTAATCTCTCAAATACTAGAATAAAAGATTAGAAAGACATCTCTTGTGTTACAACTTCTCAAACATAAATACCAACAATGTAGTGTCAAAAAAGTAGGGCCAATTTTCTTATTTACTTTTTTTCTATTCAATAAAATTGAGAGGTCTATTATTATTTTTACCCATGGACCTTAATAAAGCCATTTTGTTGATTAGGGCCTTTCTATCAGTAGTCAGCAATCCTTGTATAAAGTCAGATAATCTTAAATGCTGACTGGGAAAAGCAAAATGAGTAAACAAAGCAGGAGATACAGATTACCTACATCTAAAACACTCAGACCCCTCCCAAGCCCTTCAGGTTTTGCTTCTCAAACTTGCCAAAGGAACAATTACGCACAAAATAAGGAACACACAGGGGTAGAGCCTAGAAGCAAGGAGAAGATTATTTCATAGACTAATGATCTTTGCTTTGGTTAACAGCCCTCAAATGAAAGTCATTCAAGCAGTTGTCATGCTGAAGAAATCCCAAACCTAGCAAAAAAAGAAAAAAAAGTTATGTGTTTGATTAACGTCTAATGATGAAATCTTAGAGGTCCACAAACCCCAACCTCAGAAATTTAAGATATATTAATTTACTTAAAAATTACTATAAACCCATTATATATTAAAATAAATAGTTGTGTGAAAAATATTTTCCAAAACAAAAAATTTAGAGCGGCATTGTTTTATATTATTGCAAAACCCATTAATAGCTGTCTTAATAAAGACAGCTGTATTCTCTTATCTGCTTCTACATTTAATCTGTTGCATTACATTGTTCTATTGAAATGAAGAAAACCCAGCCTCACAAGGTAGGTAGGTAGTAAAGGGAGGATCTTATAGAACCCCTGAAAGCACCTCAAGTCCCCAAGACCACAGCCAGAGAACCGCTACACTACATAAATCAATTCAAAGCCTTTGTTTAAAAAGGCGAGCTAAATTACTATCCTGGCTATACTGGCTGGTCAAAAATTTTGTATATACCAATCCAAAGAGTAAAATAGTAACTTTATTTTTTTTTAAGATTTTATTTATTTATTTGAGAGAGAGAGAATGAGAGATAGAGAGCACGAGAGGGAAGAGGGTCAGAGGGAGAAACAGACTCCCTGCTGAGCAGGGAGCCCGATGTGGGACTCGATCCTGGGACTCCAGGATCATGACCTGAGCCGAAGGCAGTCGCTTAACCAACTGAGCCACCCAGGCGCCCTAAAATAGTAACTTTAAACAGGGAGTATTCACGTGAATAGTACAACTCTAAGAAAAAGCATTTATCAAGCAGAGTGTAAAGCAAAACATGTACCATTCCAAAAACTCACACTGTGCTCATCATGATGTACTAAACCAAAAAAGCAGAAATGTTTGCAATAAAAAATATTTTTTGTTTAATCCAGTTCACCAAAAAGCCTAAATATTACACCTTGATCCTACAGGGTTTCAGTTAATCATTTTTTTACTGCAGATGAGCTCTGAAGGTAAAGTTGGGAAGGGAAGAAAAAATGGTAACAACAAAAATATTTTGGAACAGAAACCTCAAGGGATAACTTTCTAAGTACTACCTACATTCATTAGAGATGAGTGGAAACAGCTGAAAAAACTATCATGTTACTAGATGGAGAGGCAGGGAGGCTTAATATGTGTGTTGGAAAGGGGTGGAACTCTATCTAATGGTCCAAATTAACCATTAACTTTCAATATACTATCAGAATCCATAGAAACAATTTTAGTTTTTTCTTTCTTGAGTAGTTCTAGTTGTAAAGATTGACATTTTATGGCTTTTATTGTTTCCTAGAAATCTTCAAACATCTTATTACTTTTAAATAGAATAAAACTCATTGTATTTTACAATTACTATGTAAGCTTATAGATTCCTTTTATAAATCTAAGATGCATTATGTGATTTCAGTGATTTTGTTTTTCCTACCTCTTAAAATATTTTGCTAATTCCATCATCCTAGGTATTACTTCACCACTGCTAAACAAATATTCCCAACTATGCTTACCAAAAAGAATCAAAATAATAAGAAAACATAAGAATGATTTAATTGCCTAGAAGGATAATGCAACAATGAAATAAATCATCACTATGCATTATCTTTCACTTTTCTTATCTTTCAGTTTTCTTATTGTTTTGCACAAAATATTGCATCAATTTCAAAAACATATGATTGAAGACATCCTTGCAGTCTGCAAAAGAAAAAACTTTACTTCTACCCTTTTATGTTGCAGTACCTGGCAACCTGGGGATTAAACTAACAAAAAACAGATTAACAGGAGGAAAAGCACATAATTTTTATTAATATTTATATACACGGGAATTCACAAAAAAGAAGTCAGTCTCAAAGCAGTGGTCAGATTCAAGGTCTTATATACCATTTTAACAAAGGAAAGGGGGTTAGGGCTTTGAGAGACAATAAATCATGGAGAAGTAACTAGAAAATACACGGGAGAACTAATGGAAGATAAGGGTTATTCTCATTAGGTCTGTTTATGCAAACTCATCTTGGTATTAACTCTCCATCTCAAGTAGTAAGAATCACTCTTCCTTTCCTACCACAAGGCAGAAAAAATATCTTCACAAAGGGATATTTATGACTGGCTTTCAGGCAGATAACAGGAGGACAGAAAACAGTTTTTGTTTCTGTTAATTCTAAATTGCAGTCCACTCAAAATAATCCTTAGGTCAAAGTGGCATATGCTAGTGCAGAATATCCTGATCTACTTCATCTGTCTTCAGTTTTCACCGAATATAGTTAAGAACTCAGAACTTTTATTTTCTGCCCATTATGGAACAGAAGAAAACTGGCAGAGGTCACATTTCACAATTATCAGATGAATCTAAAAATGAATGCAAAGATAGACAGCAAACACCTTAGACTCTAATGATGAAATGTGGGAAATCTCAGACTGAATCTTCAGAGGAGAGTAACTTGATACAGTTCATAAATGGACAAGTGTTGAATGCAGGAATATACGAAGGTGACTAGAAGGAAATAGATGATGTGGAAATTTTTAAAATTCATTGGATTGGTTATGCTAATTGGTATCTACAAATCTAGAACTGAAAATATCTTGCAATTATGAAGCAAAGAAGATGGCCAGCCTCCCTTCAACAAAATTAAGAGCCCTCAAAGCTTCAAAAAATTCTTTAAGTAATGCATCTAATGATGCACATGCAAAAAAGCCCCGGAATGATAAGCTAGAACTTATCAGAAGTATTTTAAATCTCAAAACAGCATTTACAAGATGGATGGTTCCAGGTTCACATGACAGCTGATAAGTAGTCGCATTCAGACAGTGTTGCCCATTTCAGGTACATATACCTTCAAAACCTGGAAAATGTACATAAAAATCTGGGCAACATGGGACAGTGAAACATCCTAAGCTTGAAAGATGTAAATCTACACAGAGCATCAGAAAAGGAATAGGAGCAGAACCAAGATTAATACAAAAATTACAAGAATGGGCAAAAGAATTTAAAATTTCTGTCAGAAAGACAGCTTGTGACAAAATTTTTTAAGTGTAGAACTGGCTTAGTATTACCCAGCAAGAAATTTTCTTGATTTGGCAATATCAGGAAGAATAGGGTTGAACTTCTATGGGTTTTCACACATGGGAAGCAAGAAAAGTCAATTGCACATAATCTGGACTTCATACATATTTGATGATTCTTACTGTCCTAAGAAAAACTAGTTTTTCTTCTCAGCTCAACGCATTCTCAAGCATAAATGAATTTCAAAAACCCTTGCTGGGGCACCTGGGTGGCTCAGTCGGCTGAGCAACCAGCTCTTGATTTCGGCTCAGGTCAAGAGATCAGGGTCCTGGGATCAAGCCCCGTTCTTAGCAGGGAATCTGCTTGAGGATTCTTTCTCTCCCTCTCCCCCCACTCACGCACTCTCCCTCTAAAAATAAATAAATCTTTAAAAAAAAAACCTTGCATAAATTAACATGAAGAGAGCCATATTATAAAATGAGACTACAGGAGAGGTAGATACACTCATTAAGAGGGTCAGAATCTATACTTGCAAAGGAATGACTTGAAAATGATGAACTATGATTGATAATAGTGCAGATAACTCTTTTCAGTGTATGGGAAAAGCTTCAATTACCAAGAACCTTCCTCATGCAACTAAGAAAAGAACTTGCAGGAACTAGGAAGAGAATTTTGTCTAACCCTTCAACCACAACGTTTTTTTGCACAGATTCTCAAAATGGGAAGACTAAAGGAAGATGTTCTTTGCGTGCATATAAAAACTAAAAACGTGTGCATATTCACTGTAGGGGTGGTATGCAATTAGATGCATGATATGTATTTGTTTTTCATGTCTCAAGATACATACAAAGAGACTATGTTTAAATTCTAATTAAAAGCTCTAATGAGTTGTTTTATATTATCCCTTTATTCTTCTATAAATTATATAATGAAAATTATATAAAATAATTTAAAATGTAAAAAAAATGAAACAGTTCCTTTAAATCCAGATGGTGAATAGCAGTAGCTATTTTTCCTGGTATAAAGATAGTTAAGAGTCCTTAAAAGAAAATTGCTTTGTAGAAATGAATAGAAATTCCAAACACACGTTTGATACAAATTACCAAGTAAATCATTATTTATATCTTTAAAATAACCTGACTGAAAAATCAGATTTTTTGAGTCTTTTGAAGCAGGAAAAGATAAACTATCCAGGATTATATACTTAATTAGTGAACATGTCATAAATATATCTCAACTTTCAAAAGTTACTTTTGAAGTGTAACGAAATGTTGTCAATAATCTCCAACTTCCTGTCACCTAAAACTATAGTTTACTTTCTATTTACCAGAATTGTGATTCCATTCAGATACATCCCCTGTTGAATTTGTACAGACAAAAAAAAATCTTGGTATGGTTCTAAATGTTCTCTTGAATAAATAAAGCAAGTGTGGGAGAGGAGTGTACAAAAATTATCTATTCCTTTTCTTTGCCTTCCTCTCCCCTACTAAAAAAGCCAATTCTGAATAGGAAAACACTGGACTAAAGAAGCAAGACTGGAATAGACAGCTTTAACTGGTACGAATGGGTTGAAGTGGAGATGCTGAGATTTGTAGTTCTCCAACATTTAACTCCCTCAGAACTTTCCTATTAATCACAGCTCGTTACCACTACAAGGACCCTAAGCAAACTTTCAAAGAAGGCAGTCTTTGACAACTACCTTCTAAGCCTCCTCTCCCCTAACCAGCCTAGGCTCTGATGCCAACGGGTAGCAGCAACTCCAAGTTCCCTAAACTAAGTTGGTCCTATCCTCCAAAACTGCTCCTTTCCTTCACCCCCAAACACCCATTTCTAGAGGACTGCTCCCAATGATCTCATTATCAGATTACTGCAGGTAAATTCATACCAATACTAATGCCAAAATATCACTCCCTACATTACTTGCTAATTGCAAAAGAAAAAGCTTAGCGTGCAAAGATAGTCTGTCACCATTTTATTGGCGAGATCAAATTTAGGATTACTAATAGGATAACAGATAACCCTCCTTTATGTTCCTTCTGATGCTGTATAATGTTAGGTACACTGCATGACTTAAGTATTCTTGCCAAAAATATTCAGCCTGATCTACACAAGCCTTCAGATCTAACTTCAAGTTTACAGAAAATACAGGGGATAGAAGGTACAATTTAAACCTAATGAAGAGGAAACTTAGTAAAATACAGAATGTGGGTTATTCTACAAGACTACTGGTAGCCTGGTCTCTACAAAAGGTCAATGTCATCCCCAAAAAAAAGAGAGCGAGCGAGAGAGGGAACTACACTAAATTAGAAGAAACTAACAGAAGCAAATGTAATGCATGATTGGATACTGGTTCCAAAATAAGTGACTAAAAAGGACATTTTCGGGACAATGGGGAAAATGTGAATACATACTACATACCTATATTAGACTGTAGAGATTATTCTTAAGTATGATTACAGTATTGTAAAAGTATTATACAGAAAATTGGTCTTATTCTTATGACATCCATATAGACACATCGATAGGACTTAGATGTGAACTGTCGTATCTGCAATGTGCTCTGAAAATGTTCACCAAAAATCATGGAAGATAGGCAGATAAAGGAAATGTGGCAAAATGGCAAGACTTTAAAAAACTAGGTGGTACATATAATGTCCAAAATGGGCTATTCTTCAACTTTTCAATACGTTCGGGGAAAAAAAAATAACATGAAAACTTCAGCAATAAAAAGTTGAAAAGCTAAAAGTAAACTCTTAAAAACAAAAATGTAAAAGGAGCAGCTGAATAGTATTTCTTAAATTTGTAGGTGAGCCTCCTTGCTTCTCCTGTCACCTTATTTGCACACACACAAAAAAATGAAATATAGAGAATTGAGCACGGAATGAGGAATCAAAAGACCTAAGTTTCTAGAAATGGTTCTATCACTTCCTAGCCATAACCTCATTAAAGACGTCTCCCTGAGGCTCTTTCCTCATCTTTTCAAACAGTTCCATAACACACACCAACGCAAAAGGGGTCTTGAGGTACAAATCAAGCATATCAATGACAGATACAAAGGCAAGATACAATTATAACGGTATTTGTACTGATGTTTTAAAACGTCAAGAGCATACAGCCCTAACAATTCTCTAAGCAAACCAGTGCCTTCAATGGCACAGCTAGTTTCCACTTCTTAGACAGCCTGAGTTGTCACTAATCCCCCAAGGCAGGACTTAGCACAAATGCTAAGAGGTGGCTTTTGTACTTTAAAAACTCTCCTCCTAGGTTTCCAATTTTATGTCTAATGGCACTAAAAGACGTCAAATTCTTAAGACCCAGTCCAAATCTGAAAACAATAAAGTTTAAGTTCACAGAATTTTAAAAAAACAAATCTTTGCAAACAAAGAAAACCCCTTGGACCAAGGTCTTCCCGTGCTTGCAGAAGCGGGTTCACTTTGACGTTTCTCCTCTCTAGCAGATTTCTCCTTAAAAGCCTTCAAACTTGAGCTAAGTTGGGAGGAACTCCCTCCATCTCTAGAGCAGGATAAAACCTCAGAGTGAGCTCATTCTTTCCGTCTCAGTAAGTAAAACCTGAAAGCTCGGTCAGTAAATTGTGTATCCAACTCCACGTTTCTCCTCAGGGCCCTTCTGTAGACAATAACGGGACTTCTAGGGCAGAGCAGGGAAGTCCCTTTGACAAGAATGAGGGTGTGAGCGTGGGATGACTCGTCACCTGGGCGGGGGGTGGGAGGGGGAGACAAGGGCCCTCGGGCCCGGGATGCCCGAAAGTTCTGAACCCCCTTCGGTCTCCGGCTACCATGAAGACACTCCGGGGAGCGCTGTTGTTTGGAAGCATGGGTCCCTGCCAAATATCGGCACAAAATGTACGGCGGACCGAAGGGAGTAGCAGAGAGAAAAGCCAAACCCAGGCTGGGGCAAACAGGCGCAAGGCCCTGGGAGGCAAGGTGGAGAAGGTGGAGGAGGTGGAGGAGGCGGAGGAGGCGGAGGAGGTGGAGGAGGCGGAGGAGGCGGAGGCGGCGGAGGAGGAGACGGAAGAAGAGGCGGCAGCGGCCTGCGCGGCTCCGGCCTGCCGCACCGAGCCGTCTGCCGCGTCGCGCCGGGATCCCTCCCCCGCCGGGGCCGGCGCAAAATGGCGGTCCGGCCGCCGCCGCGCAGCCGGTCCACTCCCCCGCGCCCTGGGCGCTCTCGGCAAAGCGCGCCGGCCTCGACACCCCCGGCCCAGCGCCCCCGGAGTGAGGCGGCGCAGGCCGCGCGGGAGGGCCTCTGCCTGCTGCAGCGCGGGGCGGGCGGGGGCGGGGGGCGCTTACCGTGAGCGGAGCGGATCGGCCTGACTGGGGCCCTGAGGAGGAGGAGAAAGAGGAGGAGGAAAAGGAGGAGCACGAAAAACTACACAGCGGCGACGGCGGCGGCTCCCATTGCGGAGCAGCAGCTGAGCCGTGGGAAGGGGGGGTGGTTTTCGTGGAGCCGGCGCGCTGCCTCATGGGTAGGCTCCGGGTCAGCCTCCGCGCGTCCGGGCTCCCTTTCTTCTCGCCGACGCGGGAGGCGAGCGCGGGCATGTGCGTCGCGTCACAGGCCTTCGAAGGCCGCGGCGCCCCGCCACGCGCAGGCTGCTGGCGAGGGCTAGGGCCCGGGCCTGGCGAGGCTGTGGGTGGCCACCTGCTTCCAGGCCCGTCCGGGGCAGCGATCCCGAAGTCGGGGCTGCACCTCAGCCGAAGGCGTGGGAACGTGAGTTCCGGGTCCTCCCTGTGTGTAACAGACAGTTCTCCGCAGGCTTGGAGAGTAAGAAGGTCTAGGAAGAGAGGCGCCATTACAAAGAAATACTGTGCCTGTGAGGGGCGAAGACATAAGCCAGAGGACAAGTAGAGTCGGTTTCTTTTAATAATTGGCTAATCTTCCCATATTTGTTTCAAACATTCGATGTTGCTTGTGTCTCCTTTAATTCCTAACTCTGACATATGGATCCCTGTAATAACTTTAAAGAAAAGTTAAAATAAATGCATTTACGAGAACACTTAGCAAGATACTGCTTGCATAAATAACTTGCTACACCTTATATTCTGATCTGTAAGGGAAGTTTCCTCTCCCAGTTGTCCTCACAAGATCAGTCTTGCTTCCTTAGATCCTTAACACACACACCAATCATTGCACAAACTCATCACTGAATTGAACTAATTCCTATTTGAATTAGTTTCTTCTTTCTCATCCAGACAGCCCCCAGCTTTTCTATGGTGTTTAGCATTACAGTCACTTCCTTATTGGTTTACCACCCCCAGATCGATCTTACCAAAAGACCACTTAAATTATCCCTAGACCTGGAATGGCTACAAGTAACCATGACCTGCTCCGCCCCAACTGTGCCAGAGATGGTCTATCCAGCTTTCTCTTTCTTGCTGGCCCTGAAAGTAAGCTTTACAGGAAAAGAGAATAATCAAAATAACAAACTGGAAATCTAGAAGTTCAAAAATCTGGCCGTATTCTTAAGTCATTATAGTTCAGATATAGTTCTAATGGTTTGCAAAGCATGTTATGGTAATGAAAATGAACCGAAGATTTCACTCTGTGTTCTATAGTTTGGTCCCAGGTGTAGAGACAGAAACTTACGTTAGACCGTAGAGCTAATTTAAATCAAGGGGATAATTAATGCCAACCAAACTTACTAGAGACTGATGTACAAACCGAAATTCAAATTTATTCCTTTTTTTTTCTTTCTTTCATGAAAAGCATCTGCCTCGAAGACCAGAAAACTCGGGTTGACACATTTTCACTCAAAGGAAACATTTACATGAGAAGCCAAATTATAAAAGACTTCCAATGAGTATGAAATCAACACACATGAAGTAATTTAGATGACTTTTTTGATGACTCCATCCTTAAAACTCCTTCCATGGCTTGTAGAATATAACTCTCTTGGCTCTCTTGACTTCCTATCCACACTTTCCTATCATTTTTTAAGAGTTTCTCTTCCTCTGACTTGTCAATTTTCTGCCCCTTAACATTCTGTACCTACTTTTTAAGTATCCTCACAGTACTTATTCTCCTTAAGTGAGATCATGCTCCACACCCTTCCCTGACTGTAATGAATATAGGTGATTGCCCATTAGAATTACCCATACCTCCCTTTGAACCAGTTTTTGTTTCAGAAACCAATCAGAGTGAAGCCCAGGATTTTTGTTTGTGGGAAAAAGAGAAGTTCTTTCTCTGGATGATATGGCACTGGCATTAGAATGTGAATACTGGAAGAGCTACAACTTTTTTTTTTTACTAAGGAGAGCCAACTGATAATAAAGCTAACAGGTGGAGGAGGAAGGGCTGGGTCAATCAATCATAAGGAAAGGAAGACAATCTCTGAGAGCATCATAAGCCTCCAAATGAAACCCATTCTAAACCCTGTGCTACCTCTAGACGTCTCTGTTATATGAGTGAATAAATTCCCTTTTCTGTTTAAGCTGAAGGGGTCCAGAATAAGCCTCTGTGACATAAAAATTATTTTTAGGCTGAAGGCATCTGAGTTTCTGAAATCTCTTATCTACCTAAAAGCAGAGCCTCCCAAAAGAGCTCAATTGTCATAAATGTTCTCCCAGGGAGCAACCACGGAAGATTGGCTCTTATCACCAGAGACAATGAGAATTGTCACCACACCTAAAGAGTCATTGTCACAAAACTATCATATCTCCCATCTATTCTCCAAAGGTCCCATTTATCTTTCCTAAATGTCATTGTTTTCCCATAAGTGCACTCTTTCCCCCACCCCCCCTTCCAAGAAGTCATTTGTTTTCATATAAGTGCCCTCTCCCCTCCCCTTCACCTATTAAAATGGTATATAAGCCCCAAATTCTAACCACTCCTTTGAGTCACATTTCTTGGTAAACTCCTTTACCTTGTATATGATTAAAATCTGTCTTTTCTCTTGCTAACCTGTCCTTTTGTCAGTTTAATTCACAAGCCCCCAAAAAGTAAATCTAAGAGGGTAGAGAAAAGTTCTCCTCCCTGACAAAACCAATTTAAGTTGGGTTTTCTGTTTATTTACAAGTGAAAGCATCCTAACTGTGGTGGAGACAATGATAAATACTCACCATCTTACTTTCCTCTTGCAGACCCAGGAAACCCACATTTCCTAGTTCCTTTACTTCTATATCAGGCCATATGACTGTATTTGGCCAGTGCAAGGTAGGCGGTGATTTCCCAATCTAAGCCTGACCCTTAAAACCTCCAGTGATTTATAGTTCCTTTCTGTTTTTCACATTTCAGTCAGTCGGATATGGAAAATTCTGAGGAGCCAGGGGATGGCAGTAACATCAGATGGAAGGACCACAGGTCTTAATAACTGCACAAGAGCACATCTACTACACTGATCTTCATTGTACTGATTAGAGCAAAACATAAACCTTTACTGAGTTATGACTGAGATTTGAGGGTTGTTTGTCACTAAATCATTAACCCTGATTAATAGAAATGGCCTACTGTAACAAAAAATCCAAAATATATAGCATTAGTTTAGCATAGCAGTCAGGTGGGAATTAAGGAACCATGTAGTAGGCTAGATAACCAAAGATCCATATTAGGCAGTGGCTAAACTGTTGTCTACAATACCTTAGAAGGCAGATCAGTACAAGTACATATTTTCTAGCTCTAAGGGAAGAGTTCAGAAAATATTAATGGTAGATGTTGGTGGTTTTTTTATATGATTTGTAAAATACTACCAGAAAGAGATTAGCATGGAACAGAATTAACCAGTTTACCAAAAAAATGAAAGAAAATAGAGAGAATCCAGCATTTGGGCGGCCTTGCAGAGTTTGAAAACACAAGACTTCTAGATTGCAAAGAGAAAGAGCTATATTTTAAAAGGCTTTGAGCAAGGAAGCCTCAGTAGGATTTGAACAGAATGACTCAGCCTTTAGGAAAAAATCAGATTACACATGTTGTTTCAGATAGTATTGTTTCAGATAGCCTCAAAGAAGCAGCTACTATTTTTTCCCCAGCTTTATTGAGGTGTAACTGACAAAATTGTATAAAAGTATACATGATGATTTGATATACATATCCATTGTGAAATGAATACCACAAAGGTTAATTACCACATCCATCCCCTCAAATAGTTACAGTCACTTTGTGTGTGTGTGGGAGACAGCTTAAAATCTACTCTCTTAGCAAATATCAAGTATACAATACAGTATTAGGCTATACATTAGATCCCCAGAACATATCTTATAATTGAAGAAGCAGCTATTAAATTGAGAAAGAGAATTGATTAAGTAGAGAAATAAGGCAGCTTTTAGAACCATGTCCCCCGGGCGGGGCGGGGGGCGGATATTGTTGGTGCTTCAACCATTACTTTTGGTTATCTATCCACCTTTTTTCGGTGCTCCCCTTTGCCGCAAGGTCCACTATGCCTTTACTTCCAATAGCCAGGATCTGCAGCTCTTTTTCAGGGGACTACCCTTAGGCTATTAGAGCCACTTTGCCTGCCTTCACAGAGACTGAAAGTACCTGGGAATTTATATGCCCGTAAGACCAGCTCTTAACCAAGGACTGATAAATGCAGGAGTGTGGAAGCCCTAACTTCCTTGTCCTGGGTGAGAACAACTTTGAGGCATGACTTACACTCCAGAATTCCCCTGTAGGACCAGGCTGAAGCAACCTTCTGTAGGATTTTGTCTAATGTACCCCTGCTGATGTGCATGTTAAGCTATTCTGCCAGCTCCAAAGCAACCCTTCTTACCTCATCTTTTGGGATGCTGGGGGCCAGGATTCTACAGAGCCATTCTGGGCTTTGCCAGCTGTTCCCGGTTACGTTTCGCCAATAGAGGGCCCTAGAGGGAGCCTGCAAGGCTAAAGGAGGAAGAAGGGCCTTGCCCCTTCCTGTTTACTTTACTTTATGTTTCTGTCTTTATGAATCCAGCAACAGTGACAACGGGTTCCTGCAGCAAAGGCTGAATCTACTTTACAGTTTTCCCAACGCTTGCAGAACTAGTCTCATTGTACCCCCACAGAGATATCAACACCTGCTACCATCACCCACTCCTCAGTAGTCTGGGTCCCAGCTCTATGGTACCTCTGCTCCAAGCACAGAGACTCTAGCGCCAGGTGAGCAGTGCCCCTTTCTCAGAGGTCTGAGTTTCAGCTCCATGGGGCCATTCCTCCAAGCTTCTAAGTGTCTGTTATGGACTGCATATATGTGCCCCCCCCCGAACCCACCCCCCACCCCTGCCCAATTCATGTGTTGAAGCCTTTACCCCATTGTGATGGTATCTGGAGACAGGGCCTTTCAGAAGTAACCTTGAGATCTCTTTCTCTCATTCATTCTCTCATTCTCGTTCTTTCTTCTTCTCTCTCTCTCTTTCTCTCTCCCTCTTCCTCCCCCTCTGTCCCTGCTCCCACCCCCCACCCCTCCCCCAGGATACAGCAAGAAGGCTCCTGTCTACAAGCCAAGAATCTCCCCAGACACTGAATCTGCCACAACTTGATCTTGGGACTTCCCAGCCTCCAGACTGTGGGAAAGAAATGTTTATTGTTTAAGCCACCCAGTCTATGGTATTTTTGTTATAGCAGCTCGAACTAAGACACTGTTAGTGATTCAAACCTCTTTGTTCCCTCAGCCCTAGAGGTGGTAGCTGCTTCCTGCAGTCTCCACCTCCATAATATTTAGTGTTATCTTTTTGCCATTAACAATTCTTTATTTTCAATTCTCCTTGTTAAAATAATTAGTATGCTCCCGTCTCCTAACTGGATCCTGAGGGATACACTTGGCTTCCTCTTCTTCCTTGTCTGGCTTTCCCCACTCTCACACAATTTTTTTAATAAGTCATTGTTCACAAATCCTCTTCTTAGGATCTGCTTCTGGGGAATTCAATCTAAAACAGTCTCAGAAAGAACTTTGGGTTCTTAATGGCATATTGAACTGACTGGAAACAAATGGATCAGAAGCCTACTACAATTTTGAGGAAGCTGTATTGTCAAAGTAACCATGCACCTAATCTAAAATCATTTTTAATTGTTAAAGTTGTAAAACCATCTCTGGTTGGCCCCAGCCTCTCCAAGTATGAAACCTCTATAATCTCCAGGAGAGTAAAGTCTCATTCAGATATGGCCATAGAAGATTATAAACAAGGAAAACTTTCCCAAGGGTAGACCCAGAGGAAATGGAGAAAGAGAGTAACGTGGTTAACTTGACGTGTTGACTTGACTGGGCTAAGGGATGTCCAGAGAGCTGGTGAAACATTATTTCTGTCTATGAGAGTGTTTCCAAAAGAGAGAAGCATTTTAATCAGTAGACTCAGTAAAGAAGATTGCCTTCACCAATGTGCGTGGGCATCATACAACCTGTTGAGGGCCTAAATGGAACAAAAAAGACAGAGGGAGAGTGAATTTACTCTCTCTGCTTGAGCTAGGATGTCCACCTTCTCCTACCCTCGGATATCAGCACTCTTGGTTCTTGGGCCTTTGGACTCAGATCAGGACTTACACCATCAGCTCCCCTCATCCTCAGCCTTCAGATTTGTACCGAATACACCACTGGCTTTTTGGTTCTCTAGCTAGGTATAGATACAGATACAGATATATAGAAATGAAGAGGGCGCCTGGGTGGCTCAGTCGGTTAAGTGTCTGCCTTCAGCTCAGGTCATGATCCCAGGGTCCTGGGATTGAGCCCCACATTGTGCTTCCCGCTCAGCAGGGAGTCTGCTTCTCCCTCTCCCTCTGCCACTCCCCCTGCTTGTGTGTGCTCTCTCTCTCTCTGCCAAATAAATAAATAATTTTTTTTAAAAAATGAAGATACATATCTATATCTATTTACCACCTATTGGTAGTTTCTCTGGAAAACCCTAATATAGAGAGTATCTCACCAAAAGAAGAATTAGAGGTTTAACACCTAACCAAGGAAACTTCTTCACCCCTGGTGTAAAGGGCCTTCAAAATGTCTTGTAGGCAGGATTTCGAATTGCTATGAAGCTGTAACTGCCATGTCTCACATTCTGCTACTTTCCTACCAAGAGTGTCTTTTGCAGCTATCCTTTCACTTCTACCATCCTATATTGGGTGTAAGTCTGGTGGGAGGAGTGGATTGTTTGCCTTTTTAGTTCATAGGTCACGAGACCAAGAAAAGTCACATCCAGATCTGATGAAGAAATCTGTGCCCCATCTGGGACTTTAAGCTAGATGCAATGACTTGATGGAACTTTGGGTTATCTCCCTTGGAAAGAGGTTAGTGTGAGGGAGGAAAAGATAAATGGATATTTGGGACTAGAAAGGTGGATTAAAGACAGAGATAGGGCGCCTGGGTGGCTCAGTCAGTTAAGCGGCTGCCTTCGGCTCAGGTCATGATCCCAGGGTCCTGGGATCGAGCCCCACATTGGGCTCCCTGCTCAGTGAAGAGCCTGCTTCTCCCTCTGCCACTCCCCCTGCTTGTGTTCCCTCTCTTGCTGTCTCTCTCTCTGTCAAATAAATCAATAAAAAATCTTTAAAAAAAAATAAAGATGGAGATAATCACTAACTTTCCTCCTCTGAACATTTCCCATCCCTTTTACGTTCAATTAGCAGCATGTAACTTGTTCAGGCCAGTGGAATGTCATCAGAAGCAATTTACGCCAATGCTACCGAAGTATGGTTCAGAGACCAGTATTGTTCCATGATTTATTTGTTTCTCATCCATAACAAGGTAAGTACAGCAAATGAAAATATTTAGAAACTTTTATAGAAATTAGACATTCTCACAGCATCTTTATTGTCTTTTACAAAAGTAATAGTCTACAACAGATTGGAAAGTTTTTAAAAAGTGGTCCTTTGCTACAGATAGTTTGAGAAGATGTGTGCTAACAACACTTCTAGCCCAGCCTCTAACACCTCTTTACATTCTTCCCAGAACTTTTTGTTCTTCAGTTGGTCATGTGCAGAGATCTACCAGAGTCCTTGAAGCTCTAGGAAACAGTGGAGGTACTAGGTAGAAGTAACCTGGGGTTTCTGAATGATTAATGGAACAGAAACACCCCCCCCAACAAACACATACATATTCACTAGACTATAAGGTGAAAAATAAATTTAATATGTTAAGTCTCTGGGATTTGGGGATTATTTTTTTGAGTATCTAGTATTTTGTTATCCAAATACATTGTTACTGAATTTTTCTATGACATTGACTTTTATCTCTATTTTCATGATTCCTGAATTTATATCTTCAAAGCACACCCCTCTCCAAAGCCTCAGAGCCATATACCTCATCATATACTTGACAATCCCATTTGGACATCCCACAGGACCTAAGAACTCAACATTTCTAACACTTAATCTACTGTGCTCCCCTCTTTTTCTCTATTTTGTTTTGTTCAGCCATATCGGCATCCCTCCAACTGTCCAACCCTGAATCCTAGGAGTAACCCTCAGCTTCTCCTTCTCTAGTGTCCATCATAACCCATCAACCCTATACCAACTTCTGAAGGTTCCACCTTCTTCACAACTTTCCGACCCTTATTACCCTACTCTTGATTTCTAGTTTCTCTATGTCACTTGAGTGACAAAATCTTCTATTGTACACTCCTGCAATTAATTCCCTCCAACATCATAAAACACCCTTCCAAAAAGCAAATCTAAGTATGTAACATCTATGCTTTACAAATATATCCATTTTTTGCATTGTCCTTAAGACAAAACTCATGCTTCTTAACATGGTGTGCTAGATACTATGGATAAACTACTTCAATCTCCATTCCACTCTCCTTCTAATTGGAGATGATAGGAAGCTAATTAAAAGAAAAGACCAAAAAACAACTATATTCTCCATACAGCCTCTGATTTCTATTCCTTTAGCCCTTTTGCTAATATGGCAGTTCCCTGGATTTCATAGCTTTCTATCTGAAATACCTAAAGTGGTTTCTATTTCCTGCACCACCACCTGACCAATTGACATGACATGCAAGCCTTTCCATGATCAAGCCCCAATTTCTCTCACCATCCTAATCTCATAATGCTCTTTCCTGCTGCCACTTCATACATATTCATCCGCACACATTGTAGTTGAGCCATTGTAGATGAGCTGAACTACCTCCTGATCCTCGAAAGTACCATGTTTTCCTTGTTCATGGTACTCCTCTTCAATTTTCTAACTCCTATTGATTCTTTAAGATTCAACTTGAACTTTACCTACTCTGGGAAGCCTTCCCTGATATCTCTGCCCTCATCTGCCAGCTTGTAATAATAAATTTCTCATTCTTTCCTTTGCCACCTAGCATATGAGCCCCTACCTATGTCTGAGACAGTCCCCATTCTTATGGGGCAGAGGCTTCCATCTCTATAGAAATTGAAGATGCCAGCTCCTTGCTTTCCCACTTCACCTGTAGTTAGGGAATGTGCACATGATCTAGGATCTGTCAGTCAGACATGACTACCCAAGATTATGAATCAGAAGTTAATAGCATGGTTTTCTTGAGAACTCTGACAATGTGTAGCAGGAGAGAAGGCACCTAAAACCAGTTTCTAGAGGCCGTAGTGCCAGTAGTTCTAGCAACAGAGGTGTGGGCAGCTTGAGCTGGAGTGTCTGCGCTACTGGCAAGAAAAATAATGTCTTCTCCAGCCTAGTTCTGTGGGATTTTAAAAGTTGTTCTTGGCTGCATGGACTCTGAGACTGATTTTTAAGGCTTCTAAGAGGCTATATACTAATGAATAGCTCCTTAATAGATTCCTTTTATGCTTAAATAAGCCAGAGTCTGTCTGTATGACTTAAAACCAAGAATTTTGATTTATATAATATCCTCCCTGCTCTCTCCTATTTCACTTCATATGTAAGTTGAATTATTGCTCAGCAAATATTTCCTCCTGTATACTCCGGATATACTTTCCTGCTCTGTTGGTGTTGGGCTTGATCATATGTTTTGCTTTGGCCAAGGAGATGTCAGCATTTATAATTCAAACAGGGGCTTAAAATACACTCATGTGCTTGAGCTTTCCCTCCTGTGCTCCAGTGATGAGACGAGCATGTCCCAGGTGGCTGGTGATTATTCAGCCTGGGCTGCATAGTGAGACACATGGACAGACCACATACCTCAAGTAGCCAATGGTCCAAAAATAGGGTACACAGAGAGCCTCCCTGAACCCTATCAGCATTGTTGAGCTCAGAACCTGAAGCCTGGAGTCTTAGCTAGCCATCCCACAGACTATAAGCAAGAGAATAAGTTTACTGTTTTAAGTCACTGCATTCTTTTTTTCTTTTTGATTTCTTATTTTTTTTAATTGAGGTATAACTGACATAACATTATATTAGTTTCTGGTATACAACATAATGATTCAATACTTGTATATATTGCAAAGTGATCACAATAACTGTAGTTAATATCTGTTATCATACATAGTCACAAAATATTTTTTCTTGTGACGAGAACTTTTAAAATTTACTCTCTTAGCAACTAATGATGTATTATTGTTAATTATAGTCACCATGCTATACATTATAACCGCATGACTTATTTATTTTATAACTGAAAGTTTGTACATTTTGACTCCTTTCACCCATTTAGCTCAACCCCCAATCTCTGCCTCTGGCCACCACCAATCTGTTCTCTATATCTATGAATTTGATTCTTTGCCTGTTTGTTTAGATTTCGCATATCAGTGAGATCGTGCAGTATTTGTCTTTCTCTGCGTGACTTATTTCACTCAGCATATTGACCTCACCATCCATGTTGTCAAAAAATGACAAGATTTCATTCTTTTTTATGATTGAATTACATTCATTACATTACATACATTTTTACATACATCTATTTTTTATTTTTTTAGATATCTCCATACTATTTTCCACGATGGCTGCACCAATTTGCATTCCTACTAACAGTACACAAAGGTTCCCTTTTCTCTACATTTTCACCAACACTTGTTTTTTCTTATAATAGCCCTTCTAAAAGATGTGATGTGATATCTCATTGTGGTTTTGGTTGGCATTTCCCTAATGATTAGTGATGTTGAACATGTTTTCATATACACATTGGCCATCTGTATGTCTTCTTTGGAAAAATGTCTATTCAGATCCTCTGCCCATTTTTTAATCAGATTGGTTTTTTGCTATTGAATTGTATGAGTTCTTTATATATTTTGGATATTAACCCTTTATCAGATGTATGATTTGCAAATATTTTCTCCTATTCTAAGTGACTACATTCTTATGTAACATTGCATTTATAGCTAATACAGTATGTAATTAGTATTAATAACTATACTAGAAGTCTGCCTGTGTTGTAATTATTGTCTATTTCTCTCTACTAAACTGTAAACTGTAAGTGGAGACTGTGTCTTATTAGTCTTTACATTTTCGGTGATTATCACAAAACCTATACCAAGCCTCAGTGGATGTTTGATGAATTAATAGACAAGTAAATGAATGAATGACAAACACTCTAAAAAACTGCATTTTTTTTGTCTATTGTACCATTATAGGAAACTTACAGAACATTTCTTTATTTTTTTATTTTTTTAGATTTTATTTATTTATTTAACAGAGAGATAGAGAGAGAGCACAAGTAAGCAGAGTGGCAGGCAGAGGGAGAGGGAGAAGCAGGCCTCCCGCTGAGCAGGGAGCCGGATGTGGGGCTCAATCCCAGGACCCCAGGATCATGACCTGAGCTGAAGGCAGACGCTTAACGACTGAGCCACCCAGTCACGCTGAGGTTTTTCTTTATTCTTGATGAGTACACTTAACACTATAAACTTCTTTCCTCTTAGAATTGCTTTTACTGTATCCCACAAGTTTTTTATTTCCATTTTTATTTGTCTCAAGACTTTTTTATTTCTCTTTTGATTTCCTCTTTGGTTCATTAGTTGCTCAGGACTGTGTTGTTTAATTTTCATGTATTTGTGAATTTTCCAGATAGCCTCTTGTTCTAGTTTTATACCATTGTAGTCATAAAGGATACTTAGTATTATTTCAATCTTCTTAAATTTGTAAGTCTCCTTTTGTCACCTAACATATGATATATCCTGGAGAATGATTTGTGTGCACTTGAGAAAAATGTATATTCTGCTGCTATTGGATGGAATATTCTGTATATGTCTATTAGGTCCATTTGGTCTATAGTACTGTTCAAATCCACTGTTTCCTTATTGATTCTCTGTCTGATCTATCCATTGTTGAGAGTAGGGTATTGAAATCCTCAACTATTTTTTAATGCCTTTTTATTTTTTTTAATTTTTATTTAAATTCAATTTAGTTAACATATTGTGTATTATTAGTTTTAGGGGTAGAATTTAGTAATTCATCAGTTGCATATAACACCCAGTGCTCATTACATCAAGTGCCCTCCTTAATGCCCATCACCCAATTACCCCATCCCCCCACCCACCTCCCCTCCAGCAACCCTCAGTTTGTTTCCTGTAGTTAAGAGTCTTTTATGGTTTGTCTCCCTCTCTGTTTTTATCTTATTTTTCCATCTCTTCCTCTATGTTCATTTGTTTGTTTCTTAAATTCTACTATGAGTGAAATCATATGAAATTTGTCTTTCTCTGACTTATTTCACTCAGCATAATACCCTTAAGTTCCATCCACATCATTGCAAATGGCAAGATTTCATTCCTTTTGATGGCTGAGTAATATTCCATTTTATATATACATATATATGTATATATACATATATATATACACCACACTTTCTATATCCATTTACCTGTCCATGTCCATTGACATGTGGGCTCTTTCCATGTTTTGGCTATTGTGGACATTGCTGCTATAAACATTGGGGTGCATGTGCCCCTTTGAATCACTATATTTGTATCCTTTGGATATACTTAGTAGTGCAATTGCTGGTTTTAGGGTAGTTCTTTTTTTTTTTTTTAAAGATTTTATTTATTTATTTGACAGAGAGAGACACAGCGAGAGAGGGAACACAAGCAGGGGGAGTGGGAGAGGGAGGAGCAGGCTTCCCGCTGAGCAGGGAGCCCAATGCGGGGCTCGATCCCAGAACCCTGGGATCATGACCTGAGCGGAAGGCAGACGCTTAACGACTGAGCCACCCAGGCGCCCCAGGGTAGTTCTATTTTTAACTTTTTGAGGAACCTCCATACTGTTTTCAAGAGCGGCTGCACCAGCTTGCATTCCCACCAACAGTCTAAGAGGGTTCCCTTTCTCCGCAGCCTCACCAACATCTATTGTTTCCTGCGTAGTTCATATTAGCCATTGTGTTAGCCTCATTCTGTTTTTGATTTGTATTTCCCTGATGATGAGTGATGAACATTTTTTCATGTGTCTGTTAGCCATTTGTATGTCTTCTTTGGAGAAATGTCTGTTCATGTCTTTTGCCCATTTTTTAACTGTTTTTTTTGGGGGGGTTGATAAGTTCTTTATAGATTTTGAATACTAGCCCTTTATCTGATATGTCATTTGTGAATATCTTCTCCCATTCTGCAGGTTGTCTTTTAGTTTTGTTGATTGTTGTGTAAAAGCTTTTTATCCTGATGAAATCCCAATAGTTCATTTTTTGCTCTTGTTTCCCTTGCCTTTAGAGACGTGTCTAGCAAGAAGTTGCTGTGGACAAGGTCAAAGAGGTTGCTGCCTGTGTTGTCCTCTTGGATTTTGATGGATTCCTACCTCACATTTAGGTCTTTCATCTAATTTGAATTTATTTTTGTGTATGGTGTAAGGAAGTGGTCCAGTTTCATTCTTCTGCATGTGGCTGTCCAGTTTTTCCAACACCATTTGTTGAAGAGACTGTCTTTTTTCCATTGGGTATTCTTTCCTGCTTTGTCAAAGATTAGTTGACCATAGAGTTGAGGGTCCATTTCTGGGTTCTCTATTCTGTTCCAATGGTCCATATGTCTGTTTTTCCACCAGTACCATCCCGTCTTGATGATTACAATTTTTTAATACAGCTTGAAGTCTGGAATTGTGATGCCATCAGCTTTGGTTTTCTTTTTCAACATTACTTGGCTATTTGGGGTATTTTGCAGTTCCATACAAATTTTAGAATTGTTTGTTCCAGCTCTGTGAAAAATGCTGGTGGCATTTTGATAGGGATTGCATTGAATGTGTAGAATGTTTTGGGTAGTATAGATATTTTAAAAGTATTTGTTCTTTCAATCCATGAGCATGGAATGTTTTTCCATTTCTTTGTGTCTTCCTCAATTTTTTTCTATAGGTTTCAGAGTACAGATCTTTTACCTCTTTGGTTAGGTTTATTCCTAGGTGTCTTATGGGTTTTGGTACAATTGTGTATGGGATCAATTCCTTGATTTCTCTTTCTGCTGCTTCATTGTTAGTGTATAGAAATGCAACAGACTTCTGTACATTGATTTTATATCCTGCCACTTTGCTAAATTCCTGTATCAGTTCTAGCAATTTTTTGGTGGAGTCTTTCAGGTTTTCTACATAGAGTATCATATCATCTGTAAAGAGTGAAAGTTTGACTTCTTCTTTGCTGATTTGGATGCCTCTTTTTTTTGTTGTTGTCTAATTGCTGAGGCTAGGACTTCCAGTACTATGTTGAACAACAGTGGTGATAATGGACATCCCTGCCGTATTCCTGACCTTAGTGGGAAAGCTCTAAGTTTTTCCCCATTGAGAGTGATATTCACTGTGGGTCTTTTGTATATGGCTTTTATGATATTGAGGTATGTTCCCTCTATCCCTACATTGTGGAGGGTTTTTTTCAAGAAAAATGCTGTATTTTGTCAAATACTTTTCCGTATCTATTGAGAGGATCATATGGTTCTTATCCTTTCTTTTATTAATATGGTGTATCACACTGATTGATTTGTGGATGCTAAATCAACCTTGCAGCCCAGGAATAAATCCCACTGGGTCGTGGTGAATAATCCTCTTAATGTACTGTTCGATCCTATTAGCTAGTATCTTGGTGAGAGTTTTTGCATCCATGTTCATCAGGGATATTGGTCTGTAATTCTCCTATTTAATGGGGTCTTTGTCTGGTTTTGGGATCAAGGTAATGCTGGCCTCATAGAATGAGTTTGGAAATTTCCCTTCCATTCCTATTTTTTGGAATAGTTTCAGAAGAATAGGTAGTAATTCTTCTTTAAATGTTTGGTAGAATTCCCCTGGGAAGCCATCAGGCCCAAGACTCTTGTTTGTTGGGAGATTTTTGATTACTGATTCAATTTCTTGGCTGGTTATGGGTCTAATCAGGTTTTCTGTTTCTTCCTCTTTCAGTTTTGGTAGTTTATATGTTTCCAGGAATTTATCCATTTCTTCCAGATTGCCTAATTTGCTGGCATATAATTTCTCATAATGTTCTAATGATTTGTATTTCATTAACTCCCCACTCACAGCAATGGACAGATCATTTAAGCAGAAAACCAACAAGGAAACAAAGACTTTGAATGACACACTGGACCAGATGGACTTAACAGATATATACAGAGCATTTCATCCTAAAGCAGCAGAATACACATTCTTTTCCAGTGTACATGGAACATTCTCCAGAATAGATCACATACTCTATCAAAAATCAGGACTCAACCAGTACAAGAAGATTGAGATCATACCATGCATATTTTCAGACCATAATGCTATGAAACTTAAAGTCAACCACAAGAAAAAAATTTGGAAGGACCACAAATACATGGAGGTTAAAGAACATCCTACTGAGTGCCTGGGTGGCTCAGTTGTTAAATGTCTGCCTTCGGCTCAGGTCATGATCCCAGGGTCCTGGGATCGAGCCCCACATCGGGCTCCCTGCCCAGCGGGAAGCCTGCTTCTCCCTTTCCCACTCCCCCTGCTTGTGTTCCCTCTGTCGCTTTGTCTCTCTCTGTCAAATAAATTAAAAAAAACTTTAAAAAAAATCCTACTAAATAATGAATGGGTCAACCGGGAAATTAAAGAAGAATTTAAAAAAATAGATGGAAGCAAATGAAAATGAAAACTCAACAGTTCAAATCCTTTGGGATGCAACTAAGGCAGTCCTATGAGGGAAGTATATAGCAATACAAGCCTTCCTCAAGAAGCAGGAAAAGTCTCAAACACACAAACTAACCTTACACCTAAAGTAGCTGGAAAAAGAAGAGCAAATAAAGCCTAAATTCAGCAGGAGAAGAGAAATAATAAAGATTAGAGCAGAAATCAATGCTATAGAAATAAAAAAAAACCCCAGTAGAACAGATCAATGAAACTAGGATCTGGTTCTTTGAAACAATTAACAAGAATGATAAACCCTTAGCCAGACTTATCAAAAAGAAAAGAGAAAGGACCCAAATAAATAAAATCATGAATGAAAGAGGAGAGATCACAACCAATGCCGACGAAACTCAACTATTATATTGCTGTTGATTTGCATCCAGTTCTGTTAGTATTTGCTTTATATATTTAGGTGGTCTGATATTTGGTGCAAAAATATTTGTATAATTATTATTTTAATTATATCTTTACAATGCTTTGTTTCAAAGAAGAAAATATATAAAAGATACAAACAATATGGAAAATCAAATAAATTAAAAATAAGAAAGTCAAAAGGGAAGAAAGGTTAGGAAAGTTTCATATCATCCTAATACAGAAAGCAAACCAATTTCTTAGGAGAGCAAAACTATGCTTGAATTCAAACCAGAGAATAATTTGTCCATTGGGTCATTATAGGCAAGATTCTATGTATGGTATGCCTTAATCTGGGACTAGATTTCAGTGTAGCCAGAGAAATGGATGAATTACAAATCCTGTAAGTAGTCCTCCTTAGTGTTTCTTTCATCTAAGCTTTAAAAAAAATAGTGAACAGCTCTGAATTTGAAATTAACCCACCTGAGAAATACCTAGAATACAGCTATTCATTGTCACTAATTAAGTACAGAGCCTTATGTTTTAATAATCAGTAGAGCTGGGGGGTAGCTTTGACATTTTCTGGTGAATATTAAAACATGCAAAAAGCTGCCTGTATAAAAGTCAGTCCACCTGGTACTTGGAGTTGTGCCAAAAAAATAAAGTACTAGGAATAAGGATGAAATTGTCTTGAGAAAGTAATTTGTGTCCCCTCTAAATTACAGAGAAATGAGTAACTGATATTATAGAGTTCCATACCATAAAGCATGGCAGCAATAATTTTGGTCTGGAAAATACTAAATACCACCACCACACTTAGCCATTAAAATTTGTTATACTAAAATATCCACAGAGTATCAATATGTAAGTACTATTAATTTGTTATTATGGAATAGCCCACCTGGAACTTGTCTGCTTTTTAAATATAATATTGGTCCAAGATGGCTAAAGTTGCAATTTATCAAGTATGAAAGCGGCAGTTTAAATATCTGGTAAGCAGCACATAAGTGAAGCTTCTTATTTTCATTGCACAAAGGAAGCAGTTTGTTTACTTTTTAAAGATTTTATTTATTTACTTGTGGGGGGCAAAAGGAGATGGGGAGGGAGAGAATTTCAAGCAGACGCTGGGCTGAGTCAGAGCCTGACACAGGGCTCAATCTCAAGACCCTGAGATCACAACCCGAGCCAAAACCAAGAGTCAGGTGCTCAACCGACTGAGCCACCCAGGCACCCCTGGAAGCAGTATTTTTAAGAAGGCTCTACACCCAGCATGGAACTTGAACTCAAGACCTAAGCTGAGATCAAGAGTCAGACACTGAACCGACTGAACCATCCAGGCACCCCAAGGAAGCAGTATTTTTAAATTGGAATAGCCCATGTTATAAATATTTAAGAGCTATCATAAGATGGCCAAGTCATTTGAAGTGAGATTCTTCATAATTTTTAGAATATCCTTTGTCATTATTTCTTCAAGCATTGCCTCTGTTCCATTCTCTCCTTCCTCTCCTTTTGGAACTCTAATTAAATGAATATCATATCTCCTTTCCATGTCTCCTAACTTTTCTTCTATATTTCCTATCTTTTTTGTCTATCTGTGCTGCATTCTGGATAATTTCTTCTAAAATATTTTCTAATTTGCTCTTACATTTATCTGCTCATTTTTAAATTTTATATATTGCATTAACTTACGTACAGTAGCACTAGTTCTTTTAAAAATCTTATAAGTAACCTTTTAGACATTCTCAATTTGTTTTTTATTTAAGTATAGTAAGTCAGAGAGGAGGAGTGGGGAGGGGCAAGGGAGAAAGACTCTTAAGCAGGCTGCACATCCAGTGCAGATGCCAACGTGGGGCTTGATCTCACAACCCTGAGCTGAAATCAAGAGCTGGATGCTTAACGGACTGAGCCACCCAGGCACCCCCAGTAAGTCATGTTTTAAAAATAATCTCTGTCTAATAATTCCGATATATGCTATATTTTATTTCTGTAATTTTTCTCATGGGATGCTTTCCTTGTGTGTGTGTGTGTGTGCACGCACGTGCGCGCCTGTGTGTTTGTGTTTTACTGTGCACTGCTTATTGTCCCTAAAATATTATGCAAAAGGATTCTCTGAGGTCTAGAATAAATGTACCTTCTCTCAGAAAGGATTTTCTTCTATCATTCAGGACCAAATTATCCAAATTCATGGCTTCCTGTTTCCGGGACCATTCAAATCCAGGTCTGTACTCCTTGGGAAGAGCAAGCCCACAGCCACAACCTATCAGGGAGGAGTTTTTCTCCTTTTCTTCTTATATCTGTTTTTCTCAGTGTCAAGGCAACATTCCCTTCGGTCCTCTGGGTGTATGGGTAGGTACATTTCAGGTTTTCTTTTGCTCTGAAGGTTGACACCACTTTAGTGGAGAAGGGGTGGTCTACTACGCTCCCCGCCTTGAGCAGGACTTGGGTTTCAATTTATGATTTCTCCATGTGCAAGATTGCTAAAACCAATCTCCAAACCTGCCCAGATCAACAAGTTCCCTCAGAGTAAAAGCAGCTTCAGTGTAGCAGTGCTCTGCTTATCGCTCCAGAATCTAGTGTTTTCTTAGATTTTTGTCATAATTTTGGCTTTACAACACTTTAAAAAAAAACTTAATTTTTCCAATATCTTTAGGTTCCTTTGTCAGGAAGATTGAGTCTAAAAATAGAATATATAACTACAAAGAAGAGAGATTTTCTTTTCTTCCAATGTCTGTGTCTGGTTTTGGTGTTAGAGTAATGCTGGCTTCCCAGAGTTGGGAAGTGATTATCCCTCCTCTTCAATTTTTTGGAGTGGTATTATTTTCTTTGTTAAATGTTTGGTAGAATCCCCCAGGAAAGCCATCTGGGCCTGGATTTTTCTTTGTAGGAAAGTTTTTAATTACAAATTCAATTTATTTAATAGACATACATATATTTAGGTCATCTATTTCTTCTTGGATGAGCTTTGGCAGTCTGTCTTTCAGGTAATCCATCCATGTCATCTAAATTGTCAGAATTATTGACATAAAGTTGCTCACAATATTCTTTTTAACCTTTCAACATCTGAAGAATATATGTGTCTCCTGTCTCATTCTAAATATTGTTAATTTGTGTCTTCTCTCTCTTTTTCTTCTTCTAATCAATCTGGCTAGAAATTTATTAATTCTTTTTTCATTTTCCCAAAGGACCAACTTTTCGTGGATTTCTTCTATTGTTTTTCTGTTTTCTGTTTTATTGCTTTCTACTCTGATCTGTTGTATTTCCTTTCCTCTGCTTATTTTGGGCTTGACTTTCACTTCTTTTTCCAGTTCCTTATGGTGAAAGCTGAGGTCACTGAATTGAGACCTTTCTTACTGTGTAACATAGGCATTTAGTGCTATAAATATATAAATTTCTAAGTATAGATGTAGCTGTATCTAACAAATTTGATTTGTTGTGTTTTCATTTTCATTCATTTCATTTCAGCAAAATACTTTGCTTCAATCCAAATCTCTCTTGATATCTTATTTGACACATAGGTTATCTAGAAATGTGATATTTACAAATATTTGAAGGCTTCCTAGATATTTTGTGTTACTGATTTATAATTTTTTGTTTTTTTTTTTACATTAATAGACTTTATTTTTGCAACAATTCTAGGTTTTCAGAAAAATTGGGCAGGAAGTACAAAATTCCCATTTACCCATTCTCCTTCCTGCCCCACCCCACCCCAATTTCCCACATTATTAACATCTTGCATTAAATGGGTACATTTGTGGCAGCTGTCTAGAGTTTACATTAGGGTTCATTCTGCATTGTACTGTTCTACGAGTTTTGACAAATGCATAATGTTAGGTATCCACCATTGCAGTATCATACAGAATAGCTTCATTATCCTAAAAATCCCCTGTGCTCCACCTACCTATGTCTCCCTCCCCCCAAATCATTAGCTATGACTGATCTTGTTATTGTCTCTATAGATTTTCCTTTTCCAGAATGTCATATATTTGGAATCATAGAGTATGTAGCCTTTTCAGACTGGCCTGTTTTGCTTAGCAATATGCATGTGAGGTTTGTCCATGACTTTTAATGGCTTGATAGCTCATTTCTTTTTATTGCTGAATAATATTCCATTGTCCTGATAAACCACAGTTTTTTTATTCATTCACCTATTTAAGGACATTTGGTTGCTTCTAGTTTTTGGCAACTATGGTTAAAGTTGCTATTAACATTTATGTTCCAGCTTTTGTGTGGACACATTTTGAAATCATTTGGATAAACATCTAGGACACTAAGAGTTTGATTCCCTTGTCCAAGATCATATAGTTAAGGAATAACACAGCTAGAATTTGAACTCAAATAAACTGATCCAGAGTCTGTACCTTTAACCGCTACCTTAAACTGCCTTTCAACATGTGATACAAGTCAGACAAACATAGTAAGGGAAGATTCATGGATGATGGGGTTTGAATCCAGTCTTTTTTTTTAAGATTTTATTTATTTATTTGAGAGAGAGAGAACACGAGCAGGAAGGAGGGGAAGAGGGAAAGGGAGAGGGAGAAGCAGACTCCCCACTAAGCAGGGAGCCTGATGGAGCTCGAGCCCAGGACCCCGAGATCATGACCTGAGCTGAAGGCAGATGTTTAACCAACTGAGACACCCAGGTGCCCCTGAATCCAATCTTAAAAGAGGACTAAGAGTTGGATAAATAGAAGTAGGAAGAAACTTTCAATCAAGGGTATGGTGAAATGCTGCTTGGAAAAGTATAGTGTGGGAAAGTGATGATGGTTGCACAATAATGTGAATTGCTTAATGCCACTAAATTGTAAACTTAAAAATAAAATGGTAAATTTTATGTTATGTGTATTTTATTGCAATTTTTAAAAAGGTATAGTGTACATGTTGATTTATGGGTGTGGTAGTAAATTAATCTGACAGAAGTTAAAGTTTTATTGAAGGAATAAAAGGCAATGAAGTTGAATATGTTAATTTAGAACAAGATCAGCATGAACTTTTAGTGATAGTATAAGGTTTGGGGGAATCATTAAAAATTTTGGAAGATGAAGTAGACATGAAATCTGCAACTTTCAAGTTTTAAGCTATGCTTTATGAGAAATTTATTGAAATGGAGCAAGAAAACCAACTCAACTCAGTCTAGGTGTGTTCACATGTATATTATCTCATTCCCTCCAACAGCACCATATTTATAAGGTGGGTATTACTGCTTCCATTCTAAGTCAAGGAAGCTAAGGTTTATTCATGCTCACAATACTAGTACAGAGTAAAAACACAGTAATTTGAAACCAGATCTCTTAACTTCAAATCTAGTGGGTTCATAGAGAGCAGAAATAACATGGACTTAGGAATTACACAGACCTCTGTTTGAATCCTGGCTCTGTCTTATTAGCTATGTGACTTAAGGAAGATTATTTAGCTGATCTGAGCCTCAATTTTCTCATCTTTGAAAATGTGATAATAATATCGATCTCCTAAGGATTAAATTCTTTGTATATAGAGTGATTACTGAGTATGTAGCATCCAAAAAGTGCTCAATAATTGTTCATTCACTTTCTTCCTCCTTAATTTCTGATGTTCATCTGACATTTATTTGTAGCATATATGGGCATCATTAAATTATTTGTTGATTGTCTAATGATATTTAAAACTTATTTTTGAATTTAGGTTTTCTTGCATTGACAAATGATAAATTTTCACATATTAGTCTCTTTCTGGATAGTAGAAAAGCACATTTTACTAATTAAAGGCACAAAATTCTAAAGAAAAATTATGAACATGGTTTGGAAACTCATGTACATATTTATTTAACACCATTTCATATCTTTGAGAAGGCTTTGGAAACTTATGTAGAAAGCTGAAAAGTCCTTGAATACCAAGTGGTTTAACAAGAATTTTTTAATGAGTTAAGTGTAAAGGAATCAAAAACATATGAATTCTATTTTCTGTAAATAACACATGGTTTTGAAAACTGAAAATGTACTTGGAAAAAATTATTCCTGTGCACTATTGAATTAAAGCTCTTGAAAAATAATGTCCCCCCCAAACTGAGGCCAGTTCCTTTTAGATTCTAGAGTACTCTCTGTCCACAATGAAAATATTGACCACAGCGTATCTTACATGTTTGATTTTGTTGACATAAAATTACTTTAGGATAGTGTCCAAAGTAGGAGGAGACTTTCTGGGTATTTCCACTTTCATGGTGGGTAGAATAAATCATTTTCTTTTTGGACAAAAGAGGAAGCAGTTGTTTTCATCAACATAAATTATTCACAGAGGAGCAATTCTAGGACCTCAGACACAAGAACAGTGGGATGACAGTGAATGGAGGAATGTGGTGAAATGTGACATCCCAATTTCCCAAGAAGAATAATTTATTTTGTTGGAAAGGAAGGAGAACTAATCAGCTAAATTTTCATTAAGATATTAAAACCTTTCACTGACAATGCCAAGTAATATAAGTGTCTTTAAATATTTTACTTATATTGTGCCTATAACTGCCTCTCTCTTTTCTAAGAAGGAGATGGCTACCATATATAAGATCCAGAAGAGGCAATCACATTTTTAATATTACCATTCTTTTTGAAACCATCCAATTCCCAATTCCTTCTTTGGGTATTCAGAAGAGTTTCCACTCATTTGAAGTAGTTCATTGCCTTTTATAATTTGCGGTCCTCCTCTCCCCTAAGATGGCAAAACTGACTACATTTTGTTAATTGTAGAATGAAAAACATACAGATAAAGTTGCTTTAAAATAAAGCATATGTTTGTGCAGTATGGACAAATGGACATTGATTAAAAGAACCAGAAGCACTGGCAGAAGGATAGACATATAAATGGAATAGAATTGAGAGTCCAGAGATAAGCCCTCACATTTATAATCAACTGATGTTCAACCAGTGTGCCAAGACAATTCAAGTGGGGAAGGAACAGTCTTTCCAAAAAATTATGCTGGGAGAACTAGTTATCTTAATGCAAAAGAATGAAGTTGGTCTCTTACCTTATACCACATACAAAGTTTAACTCAAAATAGATCAAAGACCTAAATGGATCAAAGACCAACTCAAATTAATCAAAGCTAAACTAAAATTCTTAGCAGAAAACATAGGCATAAATCTGCATGACCTTAGATTTAACAATGGTTTCTTAAATGTGACACCGAAAGCACAAGCAACAAAAGAGAAAAAATAAAGTGGACTTCGTCAATATTAAAAACTTCTGCACTTAGGGTGCCTGGGTGACTCAGTCGGTTGAGTGTCAGACTCTTGATTTCGGCTCAGGTTGTGATCTCCAGGTCGTGGGATCGAGCCTCCTGTTGGGCTCCACACTGAGCCTGCTCCCTCTGCTCCTCCCCCTGCTTGTGCTCTCTGTTTCTCTCTCTCTCAAATAAATAAATAAAATCTTTAAAAAAAAAAAAACTTCTGTGCTTAAAAGGACATCATCAAGAAAGTGAAAAGACAACACACAGAATAAGAAAAAAATATGCAAATCACATTTCTGAGGAGGTATTTCTAACTAAAATATTCAAAGAACTATTACACTCAATAATAAAAAGACAAATAACCCATCTTAAAAATTGGCAAAATATCTAAAAAGACATTTCTCCAAAGAAGATATACAAATAGCCAATAAGCACATGAAAAGGTGCTCAATATCAGGGAAATGCAAATCCAAACCACAGTGAGATACCACTCCAAAATACTAGGATGGTTATAATAAAAAAATAGAGATGATAGCAAGTATTAGCAAGGATGTGGATACATTGGAACCCTTATACACTACTGGTGGAAATGCAAAATGGTTTGCCTTCTTTGGAAAACAATCTGGTCATTCTTCAAAAGTTTAAACACAGAGTTACCATATGGCCATACGGCTCATTGATTCCACTACTGAAAACAAGAAAAATGAAAACATATATCCGCACAAATACTTGTCCATGAATGTTTAGCAGCATTATTATAACCAAAAAGTAGAAGCAACCCAATGGATAAATAAAATATGGTATATTGAACTATTATTTGTCAATAAAAAGAAATGAAGTTCTGAGGCATGCTACAAAATATTATGCTAAGCGAAAGAAGCAAGTCACAAAAGACCACATAATTTATTATTTCATTTATATGAAATGTCTAGAATAGGCAAACTCATAGAAACAGAAAGAACAGTGATTGCCTAGAAATGGGAGAGTTGAGGAAACTGAAAATATTCTAAAATTGATTGTGTTGATGGATGCACAACTTTATGACTATATTTAAAACTACTGAATTGTATACTTCAAGTGGGTGAATTGTGTGGTATATGAATTATATCTTAATAAGGCTGTTCCCCTCCCCTGCAAAAAAGAACCAGAAACAAATGATAAATTGAAATGTTGGGTGATTTTCACCTTAAAATATTTTTATATAATGTAGAACTGAACTACTATATGTGTTGAATTTCAGGTTAAAGAGGTGAGAGAAAATGGATGGATGGTCTCTAAAGGTCTGATTGTAATTGTCTTTTCTTTTTTCTTTTTTCTTTTTTTTTTTTTGTATTTCTTTTTGTATTTCCCAATGCACTGGTTAGAATATGAAACTAATTCCAACATTAGTTCCAACTGTTTTTTTGGTGTTGGAGATGCAGGGAACAGGACAAATTCCTTGCTGTCAGCTTACATTCTAGTAAGGGGAATAGAGAGGGGGTGGCAGGAGGGAATGGCCTCTTCAAGGAAGTAATATTTGAACAGAGATCTAGATAACATAAAAAATCTGGAGGAGCATTAGGTGGAGGATGCAGAAATAAAAGCCCTGAGTTGGGAGGAAGATTAGTATATCAGGGCAGTGGTTCTACAACTTAAGCATGCCCTGGAATCAACTGGGAAATCTTATTAAAACAGATTGCTGGCTCCACACACAGACTGTCTTATTCAGTAAGCCTGGGAAAGGGCCCAAGAATTTGCATATCTAGCAAGTTCCCTAGTGATGATGATGATGCTGTCCTGTGGACCACACTTTAAGAACCACTGTTAGGGGAACAGCAAAGAAACTAATGTGGCTGGAGAAATTTGAGTAATTGGGAGAATGGTAGGCAATAGTGTGCCAAATTCAGCTTATACTAGCTCACAAAAGCCGAAATTGTGCATCTCTTTCCAACCTTATATTAAGTGATGTTCCATTATTAGCTTGATAGCCATGGGTGGAAGTATTTATACCTCAGAAACTGGCAAGTGCAACATATTAAGGATACATTATGTGTGATAGCATTGAGGTCAAAAAGGTAGGCAGGTGTCAGAACTTGAAAGGTTTTGTACTCCATGACAAGGATTTTGGATTTAAGTATAAGGGCAAAGGGAAGCCTTTAAAGAGTTGTGACCAAAGGAGAGATGTGATCTGATTTGTTTTTTAAATGGAATATCCTGGCTGCTGATAGGTGTATAGACTAGAGGGGCTATGGTTGTACCCTCCAAATTCAATCTGTTCTTTACTGTAATTAGCTGCTTAACTAAAGGCTACGTTTCTCAGCCTTCCTTGCAGCTCCAGGTGGGTATGTGCTTAAGTATATGCCAATAGAATGTGAGTAAAATGATGTGTGACATTTTTGAACCACTGGATAAAGAAGAAATCGTTACTAAATGTCCACCCTTTTCCCTTTCTGGAAGCCACAACCCAAACATAGCAGTGACCCAGTTTGGACTATGCCAATGATGATAATACCCAAAGAGATGGAGAAGAAGCAATGACTTAGAAGTAACCCTGATCTCTGAATCACTGCAAGAACAAAGGTCCCCATCAACCTGTGAGAGACCAAAAAAAAAAGTTTTTCTTGGGCGCTGGGGTGGCTCGGTCATTAAGCGTCTGCCTTTAGCTCAGGTCATGATCCCAGGGTCCTGGGATCGAGCCCCACATCAGGCTCCCTGCACAGCAGGAAGCCTGCTTCTCCCTCTCCCACTTCCCCTGCTTGTGTTCCCTCTCTTGCTGTGTCTCTCTGTCAAATAAATAAAATCTTAAAAAAAAAAAAACTTTTTCTTTAAGCAATAAGCCATAGCATTTTTGGGTCTCTGTTACAGTCCTCTCATCTTAGCCTAACAGTAGAAGTTAGAGTAGAAGCAGGGGGAAAACTTGGGAGACTACTACTTTGTTTTTAGAGATTTTATTTATTTATTTTAGGGGAGAGGAGCACCAGCAGTGGGAAGGGCAGAGGGAGAAGAGGGACAAGCAGACTCCTCACTGAGCAGAGAGCCCGACACAGGGCTGGATCCCAGGACCCTGAGATCATGACCTGAGACGAAGGCAGACGTTCAACCTCAACCAACTGAGCCACCCAGGCGCCCCAGGAGACTACTGTAATAGCCAGTTAAGAGATGACGATGGCTTGAAGTAGGGTATGTGCCAGTTGGGCCTATTTGCTCTCAGACTCACTCCTCTCTCTTCTGTTCTTCTGCTGCCTGGTCCCTGAAGAATGAATCCCTGGGAGCTGACTTCTGGCTGGCTTTCGGCACTCTCTGGAGATGGAAGGGCAGGAATGGGGGAAGACAGGTCATTTCTCTCTCTCTCTCTCTCAATCTCTACCTCAGGCAGCAACTCTGGCAGGGATGGAATGGCTCTGGCTTCTGCCAAATGGTATCGCCATGGATCCAGCTTCTTCTGGGGGATCGTGACCCTTCCTCCTCTGTCCTCCCAGCCTGGACATGGCAGCCTCTTCCAGGGTTGTCTCACCAACTCTTTTGGTTTCTCACTTCTCACGTCACTGGTATAACCTGCATTAAATCCTCTCTGTTTTTAATGGTTTCTCTTCTCCTGGGTGAGCCTGGACGGATACAGGGACAGGTGGTATGTGACTGAGAAGTGTTGGAATCAGGGCATATTTCTAAGTAAAAATGACAGGATTGGTGAAAGATTGGATATGGGGTATGAAGGAAGGGTTTAAAGATCAAAACAAAACATTTCCCTGCAACCTCCCCCCCAAACTGCTTCTCAGTCTTCCCACTCTCAGAAAACTAACACGATCATTTACTCAGTCTCAAAACAAAAGTCTCAGCCTCATCCTTTATTTACTGGATTCTTCATCTAGTCCTTCATAAAGTTTTTCTCCAGCTTTTGTGGAGTGTGGGGACTTGTCTGGAGTTGTAAGTATCCATATACATTTTATCATACCTGATCAAAAACATTATACTGGAAATAGAGCCTAATGTAGACATTATTGCTAATTTCAAAAATTCCAGTGAACTTCACAAAGACTAGCCTTTGAGAAATAAACCAGAAACTATATCTGGATTAGACAGCCTGGCCCCTGGACAATGGCCAGAACAGCCTCGGGGAGTGTAAGGATGTGCAGCAGCCAGGGTTTTACTGTGTCTGTTGGGAGACCAGAGCAGGTTTAGATAGGCTGAAACACGGGAGCTAAAGCACGCTTGGAAGATGTTAGGCAAGTGGAAAGTAGTCACTGGTTATAAGGGCTGGGGCTCAGAAAACATCTCGATTTTCTCTTGATTTGAGACTACTGAGGATAAACACAATCTCTGGGATGGAGAAAGACTTCTCTATTTATTAGCTGTGTAATTAGGACAATGTTGGTAACCTCTCTAAGCTTCAGTTTGCTAATGTGTCAAAAACAGGAAAAGCATTACCTACCCTGCAAGATTGTTGTATTAAATCATGTGGTAGGCCTTAGAACATGGCACATAGCAGCCCTTCTTATTCATTTTTATTCTCATCCCTTTCATTTCTCCCACGCAGGTAGCATTGTAGAGTAGATTAACTATAACTATCTGTAACTTAGTATACTCTAAGTTAATGACTATTGGTCTGCTACATATATGGTCCCCAGATCAAATGTATGCCATGGTTTGATTCATAATTAAGATAAAATAAAATGTTTCATTGCCAAATTCATTGCCAGCTTGTTTTCAGAGAGACCATCTGTGGGTAATGGAGTAGGGTGCAAAAGTTTTGGGAAGAAAGGTAAGCATTATTATTATCTGTTACATGCAAGACTAGCAGTTGCAAAGTAAGGACCATGGTCTCATAAGAAACTCCTCCCTCATGAACACCCATTGTTTTATTTCTCTGGACCTACCGGACTGTACAAAAAAGTGGCAATGTGTGCTATGGACAACTCACATTTACTGGCATCATAAGTTTTATTAAGAAACTTCATAAATTTAACTTTAAAATATTCCTTATACAAAGACTTTAATTCTCCAAATTAGGAAGACATTCTAGACAAAGACCAATTGAAAAAGATAACTCAAAATGATGAGGACAGGGTGCTTTTGTTTTATTTATTCTATGTTCTGACATTTAAAAAATTTATAGTAATAAGAAATCATTAATTTTTCTTCCACAAAGCAATTAATTTCTCAAACATGTTGCTTGTATGATTACTGGATTCTCTCAAGAGCTGGCCAGTTCTTTCTGTTTATAGCTAAAATGAAATGAAAATAGTAAAATGAGTTACTTCCCTACGTAAGTGGGCATAATGGTTAATTTTTATGTAAACTGGCCAAGCCACAGTACTCAAATACTTGGTCAAACTCCAGTTTAGATATCACTTTGAAGAGATTTTTTTAGATAAGATAAACATTTAAGTCAGTGGACTTGGAGTAAGACAGACCACCCTCTGTAATATGGGTAGTTCTTACCCAACCAACTGAAGACCTTACGACAAAAAGACTGAGGCTCCCCTAGAAGAAGGGAATTCTGCCTCCAGAATGCTTTCTCAGACTGCTTTCAGACTCCAGCAGCAACATCTCTCCTTCTCTGGGTCTCCAGCTTGCTGTCCTGCCCTGCAGATTTCAGACTTTCCAGCCCCATGGTCATATGTGATAATTCCTTAAAATAATTCAATCTCTCTCTCTCTCTCAATCTCTTTCTCTTTGTCTTTCTCTCTCTCTACATATATATGTGTGTGTGTGTTTGTATGTTTGTATAGATAGCAATATATATATATTACATTGTATTATATTATATATATTATATATGTGTTCAGTTTCTCTGGAAAACCCTGACTAATAGAGTGGGAAACACTAAACCAAGAATCAAAGTAGCAAAAAGATAATATTTTTCCAGATACAGATAATGTTCACCAGATAAAAGATTTTTAAAACTTGTAATGATTCTTATTTTATTATTAATTTGCCTTTGATATTCCATATCAAAATAACACATTTTTTTCCCCCACAAGGACTATATCTCAAAAATTGGACTAATGTGAAAATCTTCTCATTTTCCTTTTACTCTTTCTAATGGCTTACTTGGGATATACTACCAAAGAAATCACTCATTTAGTATACAATTCACCCACGGATATAAGGTCAATTAATTTATGACAAAAGAGCCACACACAATGCGGAAAGTACAATCTCTTCAATAAATGGTGTTGGGAAAACTGAACAGCAACATGCAAAAAATGAAGCTGGACTTATACCATACACAAAAATTAACTCAAAATGGATTAAAGATTTAAACATAAGACCTGAAACCATAAAATTACTAAAGGATAACATAGGCAGTAAGCTCTTTGACATTGGTCTTGGTGATGATTTTTTGGATTTGACACTAAAAGCAAAAGTGAACAAAAGCAAAACAAGCGGGACTACATAAAACTAAAAATCTTCTGCACAGCAAAGGAAACCACCAACAGAATGAAAAGGTAACCAGCAAATGAGAGAGGATATTTGTAAATATCTGATATCTGATAAGGGGTTAATATCTAAAATATTAAATAATTCATACAACTCAATAGCCAAAAAATAAACAATCTGATTTAAAAATGGGCAGAAGATCTGAATAGACATTTTTCCAAAGACATACAGACGACCAACAGACACATGAAAAGATGCTCAACATAACTAATCATCAGGGAAATGCAAGTCAAAACCATAATATCTCACCTCACATCTGTTAGAATGGCTCTGATCAGAAAAAAAAAAAAAAAAAAAAACAAGAAATAACAAGTGTTGGTGAGGATGTGAAGAAAAGGGAAACCTCATGTAATATAAATTGGGATAACCACCAAGGAAAACAATATAGAATTTCCTCAAAAAATTACAAAAAAAACTACCACATGATCCAGCAATTCCACTTCTGGATATGTATCCAAAGAAAACAGAAAAAAATAAAAAACTAATTTGAAAAGATATTAGTTGGGCACCTGGGTGGCTCAGTTGGTTAAGCATCTGCCTTCAGCTCAGGTCATGATCCCGGGGTCTCAGGATCAAGTCCCATATCAGGCTCCCTGCTCAGCAGGGAGTCTGCTTCTCCCTCTGCCCTTCACCCCACTTGTGCTTACTCTCTCTCTCTCAAATAAATAAATTTAAAAAAAAGAAAAGATATTAGTTCATTGCAGCATTATTTATAATAGCCAAGACATGCAAACAATCTAAATGTCCATTAAGGAATAAATAAAATTTCATATATATGAATATTATTCAGCTACTAAAAAAATCAAATCTTGCCATTTGCAATAACATGGATGGAACTTGAAAGCATTATGCTAAGTGAGATAAGTGAGACAGAAAAATATAAATACTGTATGATCTCACTTATATATGGAATCCAAAAACAAAACAAGGGGTGCTTGGGTGGCACAGTCAGTTAAATTTCTGACTCTTGGTTTTGGCATAGGTCATGATCTCAGGGTCTTAAGATTGAGCCTCGAGTTCAACTCCACACTCAATGGCAAATCTTATGACTCTCCCTCTTCTTCTCCCCCTCTCCCCCCACACTCTCTCTCTAAAATAAAATAAATAAATCTTTAAAAAATATAAAAATAAAATAAAACAAACAAAAGACTGAGCTCATGGATATAGAGAATGGATTGGCGGTTGTCTGAGGCAGGGAGTAGGGGTGGGTAAAACGGGTAAAGGAGCTCAAAAAGATACAAATTTCCAGTTATAAAATGAATAAGTCATGGGAAAGTAATGTACAGCATGGTGATTATAGTTGATAATACTGTATTGCATATCTGGAAGTAACCAGGAGAGTGGATCTTGAAAGTTCTCATCACAAGAAAAAAATTTGTAATTATGTAGGGTGACAGATATTAACTGCATTTATCATGGTGATCATTTTGCAATACATACAAGTACAGAATCACTACAATATACAATGTACACCCAAAACTCATATAATGTTATGTCAATTTATGCCTTAATAAAAAATTTTTTCAAAACTTTAAGTATGTAATTCAATTGTTTTTAGCATATTCAGAGTTGTGCAGCCATCACCACAATCAATTTTAGAATATTTTCATTGCCCCAAAAGGAAATCTCATATCCTTTAGCAGTCATTCCCATCCTGCTTCCCAGTGCTCAGCCTTAGGTAAACATTAATC
This sequence comes from Zalophus californianus, assembly GCF_009762305.2. Lineage (NCBI taxonomy): Eukaryota > Metazoa > Chordata > Mammalia > Carnivora > Otariidae > Zalophus > Zalophus californianus. Next base: position 97,611,527 of record NC_045600.1, read on the forward strand.
TACCTTCTGTCTCTACGGATTTGCCTATTCTGACATTCTATATGAAAGGAAGCACACTGTATGTGGTCACTTATGACTGGTTTCTTTCACTTAGCATAATGCTTTCAAGGTTCACCCACGGCATAGCAGGTACCAGTGCTTCATTTATTTTTATTCCCAAATGACATTCTATTGTGTGGTTATACCACATTTTATTTATCCATTCCACTAGTTGATAGACATTGGGCTGTTTCCACTTTTTGGATATTATCATTTGTCTTTCTCTTGATCTTAGTACCAAAATGTGAAATGACTAAAAGGTAAGAAGAAGAAAAATATTAAATTCTGGAAAAGTTCTCAATTAGGTGAATGATCAGTGAATAAATGAGTTCTCAGAGCACTGTATTCAGTATATGCATGATTCCTATTAACTAATCATTTCTAAAGCCATAACTATTAATTAAATGTCCTTTAAAAAATTTTCTTATTAAAAGTATTTGTGCCTAAGTGTTTCTGTTTATGGGACAAGAAATTGAAATGACTGTCTTGGCAGTGTAACTCCAGTTGTATAAACCAAGGGATTAAGAGTACTTTTGAGAAGGAGTAACAATGTGTTCTCTGTGGCTTTGGAAATGATGGTAAATTTATATATAATGTATGGACGATTTTATTATATATACCCTTATGAGAGTGTCAGTCAAAACAGCACTACTATCAGGAGATAGTTTCCAATTCACAATTTTTTCTTAATATTAGAATCCAAGTTGGTCTTCAATGTTTACCTTTCCCCATCAACTTAATTTTTAAAATCCATTTCCAAAAATGAAATGACTAATAATTCTGACTTTGAGCAACAACTATCCATGCCAACCTGGTACAGGAAAGCTTAAATCTAATCCTAACATCACTCTTCATATAATATAAGTGCCTTTGATGTTGCAAAATCTCAAGGTGGTACTCTTTAATTACCCTTAAACTAGCTGCTATGGCCAGTATTGCTTCACAGGATATAAAAAGAACAGTAGCTAAGCTTGCATAGAGGAGAGGTATGCCCTAGAAAGAACAATAACGTCAACTGGACTTAGTGTGGAATGCAAGGCTTAAAAATTCCATAGAGTAGAGAAGGAAAGCAGGAATTTACTTATAGGCATCTAAAAAGAGTTTGCCTTCTCACAAGATGTGCTCACATACTAAACTTTAGATTTTATTTGCCTATATGTATGTTTATATAATTTTAACTATTAATAACATGTGAGTAACAACTTGACTTGCATTTTTTTTTAAAGATTTATTCATTTACTTGAGAGGGGCAGAGTGGGGGAGGGGCAGAGGAAGAGAGAGAATCCCAAGCAGACCGCTGCTGAGCATGGAGGCCAAGTCAGGTCTCAATCCCATGACCCTGAGACTATGACCCAAGCTAAAGTCAAGAGTTGGGCGCCCAACTGACTGAGCCACCCAGGTGCCCCTTGACTTGCATTCTTTTTACACAAGTCCAGCTAGATCAAATTGTTAAATGGGCAGTGTTCATCTTGGTGTTCAGTGTTTATCTTGGATATTCCTTAATTTCTATTTCCTCTATTTCCTTTCTCAGTGTTCCTTCCTCTAGAAACAATTTCTTAAAAGTGATTTATACAAAGATGTCAATGATGACATATGATGACATCTGATGATATCATTTCCAAAGAAATATAGGCATTTGAAAAGAGCCCATAGCAACACAAAGGAATAAATTGTTACCAGTGGAATTTCACATATGCATGCATATCAGAGAGGTATATTTCATGGGCTTCCTGAATCCACACTTTCTTTTCCCACAGTAAAGCAGCCCTGCTATATACCCTAGATATAAAAAATGACTTGCAGAACTGTATAATGAGTGCATTTAGCTGAAGGAAGGGGAGTTCTTAAATCACAATCCCAATATCAGCCAAGAACAGCTATTTTCATTCATACCTGAAGATTGTTGGATTGTTGGGTGATAGAAAGACACTGATGGTTCTGATCATTGAATCAGAGGGCATGAAGATAACTGCATGCAACATAAAAAACTATCAATGACCCATTTCAGGCCTACTTCTCTGACTGATACTCCTTTGTTTTCTACTTTCTTATCATAATGCTCTTGATTGTAATTGTCAGTTGGGGCTCCTTGGTTCAAATAGCCACAATATTACCTGAAAGGGTTCTCTAACTTGGAGGTTTACAAAAACAATAAAACAACACAAAACAAAACAAAAGACAAGCAAAACAATAAAACATTTATTTGAGAATGACTTATCCTAAACTATGGAAGAAGAATTGATATAGATTTCCAGTTCAATAGTATTGGAGTAAAATTGGCCTTTCCTCCTTCTCCTCTAGGAAATCACCCAAAAGAAGAATGAGAAAGAGAAATGCAAGGTATGATACATATGAAACCTTTATGTTTTTGTTTTTGTTTGTGTGTTCTTTGTTTGGTTTTTTGTTTTTGTTTTTGGGTTTTTGGTGGGCAGCAGAGCAAGGTTTATTGAGCAATAGTGAAGCAATAGTACAAAGCTCCCAAAGAGGGAGGGGACCTGAGATGGTTGCCCGATACATGTGAAACCTTAAGCCACAGATAGATAGAAGAGCTGCCAAAAGCAGTGACAATCAAACAAGATGTTGGAGGAAGCTGAGGGGAGAACTGTGAATGCAAATCCCTCAGAGAGCTGGCAATACCCCAAGATGAGGAGCATGCCCAAGATAAAGAGCTAAAATCTTCAAGTATCCTAACAGGGACAGGGAGCATGGGGTGGCGACAGAAGCATCCATACACTAGTTTGATTCTGAGAAGAAGAGGTAATAGGACTGAACAAGGATATAACTGATTGACAAGCCATTTTTTTAAGCAACAGCTGTTGGTGAGGTAGAGGACTGAAAAGTCTCTGAATGATATGAGTCTTAAAGCTGCCTCTCTCTGTTGGCCAGGGAGAGGTAACAGTTAAATGGACTCTCACATTTAACTAAGGACTCTAGGGAGAATGCTGCTAGCCTTAGACATAGCTTTAGCATCTCCAATATATGATCCATTAGCAAGTAGCTGGTCAAGGAAGCCCAGTTGTCAATTTGAAAAATCAAAAATAAATCATCCAGGATCTATATAAAAATATCACAAGAAAAGAGGAGAAAAGGAATAAGAATACAAATGCAGATGAACACTGATCAAAGCAGTATTTCCATGAAACAGATGAAAATGTTGATCAAATGTTTTGTCATGGATTTAAACAATTAATGAAACAATTCATCAGTAAACAAGAGCATACATACAAGCAATGTATTTAAAAGCCTTGAAAAAGAAAGGAGAGAAAATCAGTGAAACCAAAAACTGGTTCTTTGAAAAGATCAATAAAAGTGTAAATCCCTAGCCAGTCTAACTAAGAAAAAAAGAGAGTTGATAAAAATTACTATCAGAAATGAGAGAGGGAACATTGCTACAGATCCCAAAGACATGAAGAAGGTAATAAAGGAAGACTAGAACAAGTCTATTCCCACAAATTTGCTAACCTAAATTAAATGGACCAATTTCTTGAAAGACACAATCTGCAAAAACTCACAAAAGAAGAATTAGATTGCCTCAATAGGCCTATATCTATTAAAGAAATTGAATCAATAATTAATAACCTTTCAAAACAGAAAGCATGAGGCCCAAATCAGTTCACTGGTGAATTCCACCAAATGTTTAAGTAAGATATCATACTAATTTTTGACAATCTCTTTCAGGGGATAAAAACAGAGGGAGGGTGCCAGGGTGGCTCAGACGGTTAAGTATCTGCCTTTGGCTTAGGTCATTATCCCAGCATCCTGGGATTGAGTCCCACATTGGGCTCTCTGGTCAGCCGGGAGTGTGCTTCTCCCTCTCCCACTCCCCCTGCTTGTGCATGCTCTCTTACTCTCTCTCTCTCTCTCTCTGTGTCAAATAAATAAATAAAATCTTAAAAAAAAAAAAACAGAAGTAATACTTCCTGACTCATTCTATGAGGCCAGCAGTACAAGACACAGACATCTCAAGAAAACTACAGAACAATATCTCTGATGAACATAGATGCAAAAATCCTCCACAAAATATTAGCAAATAAAATCCGGCATTGTATAAAAAGAAATATACTATAACCAAGTAGGATTTTTTTCCAGGTATACAAGGTTGATTCAAATTTTGAAAGCCAATTAATGTGATACATCACATCAACAAGCTAAAAAAGAAAAAGCACATGATTATATCAATAGATGCAGAAAAAAGCATTTGACAAAACCCAGCACCTATTTGTGATAAAAACTCAGTAAAAGAGGAATAGAGGGGAACTTCCTCAACTTGGTAAAAAATGTTTATCAAAAAACCCACAGATAACATCATACTTAATGGTGAGAAATGAGAAGCTTTCCCACTAAGAGCTGGAACTAGGCAAGAAGTCCCCTCTTACCACTCCTTTTCAGTATTATACTGGAAGTCTTAGTTAATGCTGAAGACAAGAAAAGGAAATTAAGATCATACAGATTGGGAAGGAAGAAATAAAACTGTCTTTGTTTACAGGTGACTATAACTGTCTATGTAGAAAATCCGAAAGAATCAACAAAAACTCCTAGAACTAGTGAACAATTATAGCACAGTTGCAGGATACAACATTAATACAGAAAAGTCAATTGCTTTCCTATAGACCAGCAATGAATAAGCGGAATTTGAAATTAAAAACACAGTACCATTTACTTTAGCAACCTCCAAAATGAAATACTTAGGTATAAATCTAACAAAGTGTGTACAAGATCTATATAAGGAAAACTATAAAACTCTGATGAAAAAAAATCAAAGAAAAAGTAAGTAAATAGAGAAATAGTACCTGTTCAATACTGAGGAAAACTCAACGTTGTCAAGATGTCAGTTCTTCTCAACTTGACCTATAGATTCAATGCAATCTCAATCAAAATCCCACCAAGTTATTTTTTGGATATTGACAAATCGATCCTTAAGTTTATATGGAAAGACCAGACTCAGAATAGTCAACACAATATTGAAAGAGAAGAAGAAAGTGGAGGACTTTCAGTACTTACTATAAAGCTATTGGTGAAAGAATAGACCAAAAAAAAAAGAAAAAAATCAATAGACAGCCCAGAAGTACACCCACATAAATATAGTCAACTGATTTTTGATAAAGGACCAAAGGTAGTAAGTGGAGCAAAGACCATCTTTTCAACAAATGGTGCTAAGACAGCTGGACATCCATATGCAAAGCCATGAATCTAGACATAAAAACTAGCAAAAATGAACTCAAAATGGGTCATATATCTAGATGTAAAATGGAAAACTATGAGATGTATATACAAGTAGAAGAGAATATACGAGAAAACCTAGATGACCTTGGGTATGATGATGACTTTAGACACAACACCAAAGGCACAATATATGAAAGAAATAATTGATAAGCTGAACTTCATTAAAATTTAAAACTTCTGCTCCACAAAAGACAATGTCGAGAGAATGAGAAGACAAGCCACAGACTAAGAGAAAAATATTTCCAAAGATACATTTGAAAAAGAACTATTCAAAATATACAAAGGACTCCTAAAACTCAACAATGAGAAAACAAACAACCTGAATTTAAAATGTGCTAAAGACCTTAACAGGCACATCACCAAAAAAAGATATAAAGTCAGCAAATAAGCATATGAAAAGAGGCTCCACACCTTGTCAGCAGAGAATGCAAATTAAAATAACAATGAGATGCCACTGCATACCTATTAGAATGGCCAAAATCCTGACCACTGACAACACCAAATGATAGCAAGAAAGGAGAACAACAGGAAATCTCATTTATTGCTAGTAGGAATGCAAAATGGTACCCCTACTTTGGAAGACAGTTTGGCAGTTTCTTGCAAAACTCAACATACTCTTACCATATGATCCAGCAATCATATTCTTTGGTATTTACTCAAACAAGTTGAAAGCTTACATCCACACAAAAACCTGCACATGGATGTTTATAGCACCTTTATTTATAATTGCCCAAACTTGAAAGCAACCAAGATGTCTTCCAGTAGGTGAATGGTTAAATAAATTGTGGTACATCCAGACAATGGAATTTTATTCAGTGCTAAAAAAGAAATGTTCTATCAAGCCATGAAAAGACATGGAGGAAATATAAATGCATATTACTAAGTACAAGAAACCAATCTAAGAAGGCTACATAATATGATTCCAAGTATATGACATTCTAAAAAAGCCAAAACTGTGGAGACAGTAAAAAGGATCAGTGTTTGCCAAGGGTTTGGGCAGGAAGAAGATGAACAGGTGGAGCACAGAGGATTTTTAGGGCAGCGAAAACACCATGTATGACACTATAAGATAGATACATGTCATTATAGATTTGTCCAAACCCACAGAAAAGTGAAAACCCACACCAAAAGTGAACCCAAATGTAAAATGGTGATTATGATGTGTCAGTGTAGATGTATCAATTGTAACACATGTACCACTGGTGCAGAATGTTGATAATGGGGGAGGCTATGCATCTGTGGGGGCAGAGAGTTTATGGGAAAGCTCTGTACCTTCCTCTTAACTTTGCTGTGAACCTAAAACTGATCTAAAAAAGAAAAAAATCATTTAAAAAAAAAAGGATATTCTGACACATGCTGCAACATGGGTGAAATTTAAAGACATTATGCTAAGCAAAATAAGCCAGTCACCAAAAGAAAAATATTGTATAATTCCACTTATATAAGGTATTTAGAGTAGTCAAATTCATAGAGACAGAAAGTAGAATGATGGTTGCCAGGGCCTGGGGGTGGAGGTTAGGAATCAGGAGTTAGTATTTAATAGGTACATAGCTGGAAAAGACAAAAAAGTTCTGGGGTTGAATGGTGCTGATGTAGCACAACAACGCCTGTGCATGTAACGCCACAGAAACATTCACTTAAAAGTAGTTAAAGTGGTAAATTTTGCATTATATATATTTTATTTCTATATATATTTTTTAGTTAACAAGGAGCAAAAGGCAGGGGTATAAAGCTCAGGAAGATAAGAGACAACTAAAGGAGTGACACACAAACTGGCAGATCTCTTGGGGGAATAGTGGTTTAAAAAATAACAGAAATAGAGTAAAAACTGGAAGTAGCCCAGGGGAGACTAGATGCTGACAAGAATGCAAAAAGGAACAGAGAGGTTAGGTATGATAAAAGCAAACAAAATAAATGAAAATAAATAGCATTTAAAATAATTAGAGGTAAAATGATATCTGGGGAAGACAGACAAGGGAGGTCTAACATACAGTTACCTGAAATCCCTATACAACGGATCAGAACAAATATCTGAAATATGATTAAAGAAAATGTTCATTTTGAAAGGGCATTTCAGGTCTTAGGAAAAACTGATACATAATGGTCAACACAGATATATCCTAATACAATTGCTGAATTTTGAATCTTTTGGGCAATCAGGCAAAAACAATGAGTCATCTATGAAGGATGAAAAGTAAAATAGGCTGACATCAGTCTTCTCTACAACAATACACAGTTCTAGAAAACTGGAGAAATGCCTCGAAAAGCCTTAAGGAAAGAAAGTGTGACCCAAGAAGTTTATATAATCCAAATTTTTATTCAAAGATAAAGGCAACAAATAATTTTTAACATTCATGAACTCTGTGGAAATACTGGAAAGAATATTTGCAATTCATATCACAAAGTGCCAATTTTTTGTCTATAAAGAATCTTATTTTTTAACTATAAATAAAACAGCCATATGCTAACAATTTTGAAAAGTTAGACAACATGAACAATGTATTGTATATGTTTCTTAAAAACATACATATACCAAAAGACATGTGACTGCAGAAGAAACTAAACCTTGGATAGTCCTGCAACTCTTAAATATATTGAAGCAGTCGTTAAAAATCTTCCCACATATATATATTATTATCTTAAATATATATTATTATCGGAAGTTAAAAAAAATCTTCCCACAAAGATAAGGTTAGGTAATACAGGTAGTTATAAGGATATATTTTTCTGATGGTCAGGAGAAAAGGTCAGGGCTAATACCTGTCAATATGTTATCAGAGAACACGTAAATAGAAACACAACTATAAGAATTGTTAAAATTTTTTAATTATTATTATTTTAAGATTTTATTTATTTATTTGAAAGAGAGAGAGTGAGTGAGAGACAGCACAAGTTGGGGAAGGGTCAGAGGGAGAGGGAGAAGCAGACTCCCCTGCTGAGCAGGGAGCCCGACACGGGGCTCGATCCCAGGACCGCAGGATCACGACCTGAGCCGAAGGCAGCTTTCCAAGCAACTGAGCCACCCAGGTGCCCCTTAAAAATTTTTTAAAATAAAATTAACAACAATACCTTGAATATGTGTATCAACAAAAACTGCTGTTATTCTCAAAGGCACAACTGGCAACTTACCAATTCACATGCTGCTGTGCCAGGGCTGTTCTTTGAGGCAGATTGTCCCTGTCAGACCAATCATAAACCACTACTCACTTATGCCCAGAAGGAAGAACACCTTCCTTCATTGCATAAAATGCAGGTGGCATTTATGGAAATAAATGAATTGCAACATAGAAAATAAGGAAATGCAGTGGAAAGGAGATATTTGTAAAGTTTGGGGGAGTTGAAAGTACTACTACACTTCTAGATTTTTTTTGGTTTCTGGGAAAGGGAAAGACATCCCACTTTCCCCCATTTCCAGTATATATTACATATATTTTCAAAGCTCAGTCCTCATCTTTACTTCCAATCGGGCTCAATTATCAGCCATCATTTTTAGGATACAGGATGAAGTTTAGTGGCTGAACTAGCTGCACAAAGAAAGGGAGTTCAAGCCTCTTTCTACAAGTGAGTATCTCTTCCTTTAGGAGAAGCATTACAGAAAGTAACCTCACTGAAGTACTTGAACAAACTTCAAAAGGAACTTCAACCACTCATCGGAATACAAGCCAGAAGCTCATTTGTCCGAATCAAATACCAGCCAACTAAATACATTCTCTCACATGGACAGCAACTCCAGATTCATTCTGGCCTAAAGTTAAGAGAATTAAATAAGAAAAAATAAATTTAAAAAACCTATAGGTAAACCAGTAACTGTGAAGATAAACGGGCAAAGAATGTGAAGAGTTCACATAAAAGGAAATATAAATGGATCTAAAACATATCTGAAAAATATTCAGTCTCATAATGAGAAAGGCAAATTAAAATTAAACTGACAAATCATGGGTAACCCATCAAACTGGAAAAGATTACAAAGCTTGGTAACACTCTGCATTAGTGAGAGTATGTTAGAGGCATTTTCATATATTACTGATAGGAACATAAATTAGTACAACCTCTGTGTAGGGTAAATTAGCAACATTTATCAAAATTATAAGCACACATACTCTTAGGGTCAGTAATTCTACCTCTAGGAATTTATGCTATCGATTTTTTCCATATGTACAAAATGACTTACGTACAATATAAGTCATTACAGTATCATTTGCAACAGCAAAAGACTGGAAACAACTTAAATGTACATCAAGTGGAGTTGGTCGAATAAATGATGATGCATCCATTCAATGGAATATTATGCTGCTGAAGAAAAATGAGTAAAATTTATTATCGATACAGAATTAGTTCCAAGATGTAAAGTGAAAAAAAAAAAAACAAATTTCAAAGTATACAGAATGTTATCATTTATGTGAAAATTGTATGTACATTTGCTCATATATGCACTGAAGGATGTTTAAGATAATGGTAATATTAGTTGCCTTTGAGAAGGGGGAACTAGTTGACTGGACAGGAGTTTAAGAGAACTTATTGCATACTCTTGTACTTGGGGAATTTTGAAATGTGAACTCATTACAAAGAAAGAAAGAAGGGACAGAGGAAAGGAGAACCAACAAATGAATGAAGGAAAGAAGGGAGGAAATGTGTGATTCTGTTTATGTCTACCCTTCCTGGGGACTTTGTGAATCCTCTTAGCCAGGAGTGGTTAAAGGAAGTGTCTTTACTGACCCAGTGTTGGGTTATTAACCACCTTTCTTCTGAGTCATACTTTATTTATATTCCCATAATAGTCTGAGTCAGATGAGTATCTCCTTGCATCAGGGCTTTAAAAATTTCAAGTAATTCTCATACTTAGTCACATGCAAACACCAAAAATTTGTATTTTAAACATAAGTCTTTATAAAGCTCTAACTATGCCTGATTTTTAATTCCATTGAACTTAAAGAGGTTTCTTTCTATTTGTTGTAGACTCGGCCAAATTAGGAATACTTCCCTGCACTGGGACAAACCATATTTTACTTCTTTTATAACAATGAGACAAACTCAGGATTTAAAAAACCAGAAACTGGTCAAAAGTGATTAACATACCCTTTTATTTTCTGTCAAATCCAATGTCCAAACAATAATTATATTTAGCCATACTCTTTCCAGTTGTTTGCTTAAAGGGGGAAAACTTTCATTGTCCAAGCACTCCTGAGCCCCGAGTTTACGTGGCTTGCTCATGACTGCAAGGGGACTACGGAGGGGGTTATCAGAAGCCTACAGGTAATCCCCACAGGATATTTCTAGGTTATTGCTCTAGCAAATTGGAGGGATATCCTGACCCTGTACACTTTTAAAAGTATAATCTTTCATGAGGTAGAGATTGTAGCCTTCTAATGAAATTTACTTAAAATCTCCTGATACCCTGTTAAGCCTCCACCAATGGCAAAGGCCCATTAGACCTGTCCATGCTAAAGCCTATTTGGTATTAAAACAAAAGGAAAGGTCTCTGCCTAAGTAGATTAGGGAGACAAAATCAAGCAAGCCAGATTTCTAAAAAAGGGGACTTTAAGCATGGAATTTGCATATATTATTCATTCTCCCTCCATGCAAACATGCAGCCATTGCTCAGTGAACTTTGGCCTACCATGCTTAAAAACAATGGTTATAACATTAGTATCCCCCTTTCCATGGCTGCTGCCAGAGGAATTTCATTGGGATTTTTGCATAACTCCCTCTCAACATTCTCCAGTATCCTTTCTCTAAAATGCCACTCCGAACTCTTTCAGTGGAATGGTTTCTTTGCCTCTGAGCAAGTTTCTGCTCTGTACAATCCATGTCCGCTACCCTGTTGGTACTTTCCCCCTCTTATCTTAGCTTCTGGCTAAAAGAGTAACTTACAGGTCAAATTTAATTTGATAAAGGATTAAACACTGTAAAGAAGTAACAGAATCCATGCTGTACCCTGTGTAACAATATTAAGTGCCCTCTATTCCACTTTGCTGCAGCCATGGAGGGTTTTGTGATTAAACAGTTTGAAGTGTGTTCATGTTCTACAATTGGAATGCCTGTTCTTTGAGTCATATTGTTTGCCACTTTGATTTAGTGCCTTTGTTCATCTATGTCCATGCCTGCAATTTACCTATGAAAAAGTGTAACATTATTGCCTGTTATGGGCCTCAAAAATTTATTCAGTGGGGGTGAGATAGAGTGTGTGGTGTTCCTCTTTTTTTCTTTCTTAATTTAAATTCAATTTAGTTAACATATACCGTATTATTAGTTTCAGGGGTAAAATTTAGTGATTCAGCAGTTGCATATAACACCCAGGGCTCATTACATCACGTGCCTTCTTCACTGCCCATCACCCAGTTACCCCATCCCCCCACCCAATCTTTTCCCTGGATGAACACTTGGGAAAACTTCATCACTTTTCTGACCACTCTAAGGTACTAGAAAGATTGGTGTCATTTTAGATATATGTGTGACCTCAGGTCAGAAATTAGAATGTTCATATTCATAAATAATCACAATTCTTAACTTCATTTAATATGCACACCTGCTTTTTTTAAGCTAGAAAAAGAAATATTTTAATAGCCTTTTCAAATAATTGTGGATATTCTTTGATACTATGCCAAAACTCAACACTTAATAGTTTCATAAATGTTAGTTACAAAATGGAATTTGAAACCATATAAATGAACATTCATACTGTTACACTGTAGTCCATTCATTTATTTTGAAGTCTCACTGTATCTTTAACCCATTCATGATTCTAAACATCATTCATTGATCATGTGGAGAATGTTAGAGCACTGAGTTATGCAGATTTCCAAATGTTGACATTTTTCTTTATATAATATAAAAAACCACATCAGTTACCAACATCACATTATCTCATTAGAAAAATCTTTAAATATTGGGAAGTTGCCAAGTTCATGGTGGTGGATACATTTCCCAAACTTCTAGTTTTTGGTTGAAAGTTCAGCTTTTATTATTGGCTACAAATACTTTCAGTTGTTTTCCTTAAAATGACAGACTCACTTCATTCATTTTTAAGAAAATATCACCCCCCCAAAAAAAAGAAAAAAAAGAAAATATCACCCAAAATGCAAGTCTAACTAATCATGATTTGTCTCTTTATCAGTTGTTCTTTCAAGTAAAAATGATGTCCCATTAAAAAAAAAAAAAACACCCTCTAATTTCAGCTCACAACTCAAATAACTGCATAAGTGCTTTTCCTCAAAACAGGACAGCATCTTGAGGTGGACAGCTCTCCCAAGATCATGTATCAAGATCTTCATCTCCAATATGAACTTTATTCCTTTTGCCTTTTCACTACTTGCTTTTTCTCCATTAATGGACGGGAAGACAGTGCTCCTTAACTCTGGCAAGTATCACTGAATCTATTGCTAAGGCCATAGCTGCACCACAAAAGTCCTTCGATTTTCTTGCTAAGGTGGTTTTAGATAACAAAATTGCTTTAGATTACTAATTGCCTGAACAAGGAGGACTCTGTGCCATAGCAAATACCTTCTGCTATACCTGAATCAGTGCCTCTGGTATTGTAGCAAATACAAGAAATTAACAAGTAACTCACTTGGCTAGAACAGATTGGTACCCTGTCAGGTACATTCTTTGATTTATTTGACACTTACTGGTTTGGTAATCGGGACCCTGGCTAAGCAGTATATTTCGGTCTCTTGGTATTATCTTCCTAATAGCTAGCATTGTAGTCTCCCTGGTACAGTATGTTCTCTCAAGGTCTTAAACATATGTTCATAGCCATCAACAGTACATCACATGGTCTCATTGGGCTTCGAGAAACAGACACAAGATGAACAATGACAGGAACAGTAAAACCAATTCTTCTACAATCTGACATCATAGCCTATGAGTTTCACAATGAAATGAGGAACTTAACTGATGGTGACAGAAAGTGGCACTAATACTTTTGGTCAGTCTCTCATATATGAGAGGATTACTAATAGGGGAAATTGTTAAGCTAAACAAGGAGGCCATTAGACTGAGGTGGCTCTAATGCCATGAAGCCTACCTAAGAAAACTCAAGTCTGAGTCTGCAAATGCCTCAAAGTTACAAAATCAAAATACAAAGGACAGCCAATCATTCACAAATAGCCAACTAAGCTTTACCTAGAGCCAATTAATTCCCTTATTTTGCTTCCTCCTGTCTATAAAGTCTCTCCCTGAGCTCCTGACCGCGAAACCCTCCTAGCCACTTCTGGTTTGGTGCTGCCCAATTCCAATTGATTTTTGCTAAGATAAACTCTTAAAAAACTTTTTTAAAGATGGGAAGGCCTCAGATATGGAATGAGTAAGTCACAGGAATAAAAAGCTATGCATATACGGTGAGCGCTGTGAATTGTGCAAGACTGTTGAATCACAGATCTGTACTTCTGAAACAAATAACACAACATATTTTAAGAAAAAAGAAAAAGAAGAAGATAACAGGAAAGGAAGGATGAAGGGGAGCAAGTCAGAGGGGGAGACGAACCATGAGAGATGATGGACTCTGAAAAACAAACTGAGGGTTCTAGAGGGGAGGAGGGTAGGGGGATGGGTTAGCCTGGTGATGGGTATTGAGGAGGGCACGTTCTGCATGGAGCACTGGGTGTTATGAACAAACAATGAATCATGGAACACTGCATCAAAAACTAATGATGTAATATATGGTGATTAACATAACAATAAAAAATTTTTTAAAAAAGCTATGCATAAGGAATATAGTCAATGATATTGTAATAGCAATGTAATGGGACAGATGGTAGCTATACTTGTGATGAACATAACATAATGTATAAACTTAAATCACTAGGTTGTACAACTGGAACTAATGTAACATTGTGTGTCAGCTATATTCAAAAAAAAAAAATGGAAATCCTGAGGGGAGAAGGAGCCCCTTACTCAGGGGACAAGCTGAGGAAAATGAGGCAACCACATATATCCATATTTAGAAATAATCACAATTCCTTTTTTTTTTTTTTTTTTTGACCAGGGGAGGGGCAGAGGAAGAAGGAGAGAATCTTAAGCAGGCTCCATACCCAGCACAGAGCCCAGCTTGATCTTACAACCCTGAGATCATGACCTGAGCTGAAATCAAGAGTCGGACACTTAACTGAATGAGCCACCCAGGCACTTCTGAGATAATCACAATTCTCAATTTCATTTAATGCCCATACCTACCTTTAATGGAAGGACCACTACACATATGGTTTATTAGTTTCCTGTTGCTGCTATCACAAATTAGCACAACTTAGTGGCTTAAAACAACACAAACTTATTATCTTACAGGTCCATAGGTCAGAAGTCCAACATAGGTCTCAACTGGCTAAAATCAAGGGGTGGCAGGGCTATGTTCCTTTCTGGACGCCCTATAGAAGAATCTCTTTCCTTGCTTTTTCCAGGTTCTAGATGGTATCTTCATCCCTTGGCATATGGTCCCTTTCCCCCATCTTCAAAGCCAGTAATATCACATCTCACTGTCCATTTTTCCTTCATCACATCTCTTTCTCTGACCACAGCTGGGAAAGGTTCTCCAATTGTAAGGACTTGTGATTAGATTGGGCCCACCTTAATAATCCAGGATAGTTCCTATCTCAAGGTTTATAGCCTAATCATATCTGCAAATTCCCTATACCACTTGTTCAAGCCAGCATCATCTCTCACCTGTTTCTCTCCTGGATTACCGCACTAGCCTTCTATCTGGCCTCCACTGTTACACTCTTGCCCACTGTAGATAATTATCCTTACAGCAAAATCAAAAGTTGTGTTCTATACATTTCAAGTTTGATATACCTGTTAGACGATCAAGAGGATTTGAAGTAGTTATCTAATAGATAGATGAGTCTTCAATTCTGAAGCTCAGGGAGAGGTTTTGACTTGAGATATAAACTTAGGAGACATCATCATATAGTTGGTCCTTAAAATCATAGAGCTGGAAGAGATAACCAAAGGAGTGAGTGTAGCTAGAGAACAGGATGAGAAATGAGTCCTAGGGCATTTCAACAAGGAATGAATCAGCAAAGACTACTACCAGTGAAAATAGGAGGAAAACTGGGAGCTTATGGCTTTTTGGAAGTTAAGTGAGGAAAATATTTTAGGAAAAATAAAGTAACCAGCTGTGTCAAATGCTGATAAAAAGTTGAACAATAAAAAGATTGCCAACAGATTTGGCAAGATGAAAGTAGTGACTTTAACAAGATCAGTTTTAGCGGATGAGTAGGTACAAAAGCCTAATTGCAGCATTTGGTAGCCATGGAAATACATGATTCAGATCTGCTACAGGCAGCATAGTTGACTGACAGCCCCAGCTGCAGCCCCTGTACCTCCACCACTGGATTTGTGCTCAGACCAAGCTTTCTCCAGACTGCTCCCAACCAGTGATTGAAACTTGTGAGGTATTAGTACAGGCCCACCTTTGTGGGAGGCAAGCCTCCTCTAATAGGCAATATTTTGGCTTGACTTACCATTAACATCACCAAAACTTTCTCGGAATTGTGCTACAGTTTGAGATTCTTCATCCCTAATCCTTCTTCCTTCCCTCTCTCCTTTCACAGGCATCAGCCCCACATAATGGCCTAATGGCTCTTCCTAACTGCTTCTGCTCCACACCCCCTCCCGTTATCATTAATTAGCATTTCTTGCAATAAATCTCTTACACATCTCATCCCATCTGGGTATCAATTTATCAGAGTACTCAAACTAACACAGAATAGTTTAAATAAAGAGTAGGGAGAAAAAAACATGATACACAGGAGCAGAAAAATTACACCTGGTGGGGAAACACGAGGTCTAGGTTTGTTGCTATTGTTGTGATGTTGTGTAGATAGGAGCTATTCCAGCATGTTTGTATATTCATCAGAATTATCCAAATATACAAGGAGAAACTGATGATGTAGGAAACACAGAGAGAATGGAATCCAGCGCACAAAGAGAAAGGTTAGCCACCAGCTCCAGCATTTTCTCCTCTGTACCACCCCATAGTCAATCTAGCTCTTCAAAGCCTGAAAGACATCTCCCAGGATTTGGGATACTTTATAAGGGACTTTAACACACATTATCTCATTTTATTCTCACTACTATACATGAATTGGTAGGCATTAGCATCATATGCATAAAAGATAAGAGAACAGGGGGGCCTGGGCAGCTCAGTCAGTTAAGTGTCCAACTCTTGATTTCAGCTCAGATCATTATCTCAGGGTTGTGAGACAGCCCCATGCTGGGCTCCACAGACTCCCTCTGTCCCTGCCTCCCACCACCACTCACGTACACGCATACACTCTCTCTCTCTCTCAAAATAAATAAATAAATCTTTACAGTGCCTGGATGGCTCAGACAGTTAAGCATCTGCCTTCCACTAAGGTCATGATCCCAGAATCCTGGAATTGAGCCCCTAGTCAGGCTCCCTGCTCTGGCCCTCCCCCGCTCATTCTCCCTCTCTCTCTTTAATAAGTAACCTTTTAAAAATAAATAAATAAATAAATCTTTTTAAACAAAGATAAGGAAACTAAAATCCAAAAAGCTTAAGTGAATTTCCAGAGTTTTGGTGATTAGGAAAGAACAGAATTTAGAGTTAAAATTTTACCTTCTGATTCCAAGTTCAATATTAGACTGCTGCTCCTGAAAAAACACAAGAGGTTGGACAGAGACCATCAAAAGCAGAGTGGGCAGGGGGTGATGGCACCAGGGTAGAGCATCAGTGTAGGGGAGAATTGGAGTTCATATTTAGGGACCCCAGGGCTGTTTAATAGACAAGCGATAGACAAAAATGAAATAGAATGCCAGGGAGTCCACCTAACTGGTATATCATTCTAAAGCTACTAGCCAGCCAATACAAAATTCAAGTCTATGGCAGCAAGACAGATGCTAGGATACTTCAGACCGGAACAAGAATACTCAAAGCTGGGAATGGTAGAAAACATCCGGGAGAATTCCTGAGGCCCTAGAGCAGTGCTTCGGGCATTTTTAGAGAGTGCCCCACTTAGGCTTTATAGATAAACCACAGAGACACCGCAGGTTCAGTTCCAGACCACCACAATAAAGTTAATACCACAATAAAGCAAGTCAAATGAATTTTTTCATTTTCCAGTGCACATGAAACTTATGTTTACACTATACTGTAATCTATTAAGTGTGCAATCATTGTATCTAAAAAAAAGGTACATATCTCAACTAAAAAATAAGTTATTGCTAAAAAATGTAAACCATCATCTGAGCTTTCAGCAAGTCATAATATTTTTGTTGGTGGAGGGTCTTGTCTCAACGTTGATGGCTGCTGACTGATCAAGAGGTGGTGGCTGAAGTTGGGGTGGCTGCAGCAATTTCTTAAAATAAGACAATGAAATTTGCACATTTATTGACTCTTCATTTCACTAATGATTTCTCCATAGCATGTGATGCTTTTTGATAGCATTTACCCACAGTAGGACTCCTTTCAAAATTGGAGTCAATCCTTTGAAACCCGGCCACTGCTTTATCCACAAAGTTTGTATCATATTCTAACTCCTTTGTTGTCATTTCAGCAATCTTCACAGCATCTTCACCAAAAGTAGATTCCACCTCAAGAAACCACTTTCCTTGTTCATCCCTTAGAAGCAACTTCTCATCTATTAAAATTTTATCATAAGATTGCAGCAATTCAGTCACATCTGCAGGATCCACTGCTAATTCCAGTTCTCTTATATTCTCACCACATCTGCAGTTACTTCCTCCACTGAAGTCTTGAAACCCCTCAGAGTCATCCATGAGGGTTGGAATCAACTTCTTCCAAACTCCTGTTCATGTTGGGGGTACAGCTCAGTGTTAGAGCATTTGAGTGCAAACCCCTCTTCGTGTTGATATTTTGACCTCTTCCCGTGAATTAGAAATGTTCTTAATAGTATCTAGAATGGTGAATCCTTTGTGGAAGATATTCAATTGACTTTGCACAGATCCATCAGAGGAATCATTATCTACGACAGCTCTAGCCTTACAAAATGAATTTTTTCAATAATAAGACGTGAAAATCAAAATTATTCCTTGATCCATAGCTGCAGAATGGATGTGGTGGTGAGCAGGCATGAAAACATTACTCTCATTGTACATTTCCATTAGAATTCTTGGGTGACCAGGTACACTGTCAATGAGTGGTAATATTTTGAAAGGAATCTTTTTTTCTTGTGCAGTAGGTCTGAACTGCTCAAAATATTCAGTAAACCATGTTGTAAACAGATAAGCTGTCATCCAGGCTTTGTTGTTCCATTTATAGAGCACAGGCAGAGTAGATTTAGCATGATTCTTAAGGGCCCTAGGATTTTCATAATGGTAAATGGGCATTGGCTTCAACTGAAAGTCACCAGCTGCATTAGCCCCTAACATGAGTCAGCCGGTCCTTTAAAGATTTGAAGTCAGGCATTGATTTCTTCTCTGTACCTATGTAAGTCCTAGATGGCATCTTCCTCCAACAGGAGACTGTTTCGCCTACATTGGAAATCTGTTGTTTATTTAGCCACCTTTCTTCATTATCTTACTAGATCCTTCTGGATAACTTGCTGCAGCTTCTACATCAGTACTTGCTGCTTCATCTTGCACTTTTACGCTGTGGAGGTAGCTTCTTTCCTTAAACCCATGAACCAGTCTCTGCTGGCTTCAGGCTTTTCTTCCACAGCCTCCTTAACTCTCTCAGCCTTCACAGAATTGAGGAGAGTAAGGGCCTTGCTCTGGCTTAGGCTTTGACTTAAAGGAATGTTGTGGCTGGTTTGATCTTCTATCCAGATCATTAAAACTCTCTTCCTATCAGCAATAAGGCTGTTTCGCTTTCTTATCTTTGTGTATTCACTGGAGTAGCACTTGTAATTTCCTTTAAAAACTTTTCCTTTCATTCATAATTTGGCTAACTTTTGGTGTAAGAGGCCTGGTTTTTGACTATCTCCACATTTGCTATAACTTCCCCACTAAGTTTATTCATTTCTAGCTTTTGATTTAAAGTGAGAGATGTTACTGTATGGTGACTAACATAACATAATAAAAAAATAATTAAAAAAATAAAAGAAATAAAGTGAGAGATGCGCAACTCTTCCTCCCACTTGTATACTTACAGGCCATTGTAGGGTTATTCAGTGGCATAATGTCAATATTGTTGTGTCTCAGGGAACAGGAAGGCCTGAAGGGAGGGAGAGAGATGGGAGAATGGACAGCATTTCTGTGGAGCAGTCAGAACACACTCAATTATTAAGTTTGCTGTCTTAGTGCAGTTCATGGCACTCCGAAATAATTACAATAGTAACATTAAAGATCACCATTACAAATATAATAATAATGAAAAAATTTGAAATATTGCAAGAATTTCTAAAATGTGATAGAAAAACACCAAGTGAGCAAATACATATGGAAAAATGGTGCTGACAGACTTGCTCAATGCAAGGTTGCCACAAACCTTCAATTTGTAAAAAATGCAGTATTTGGGAATGCAATAAGGCAAAGCACAATGAAATGATGTATGCCTATAGTTTGGAAGAGAATCATTAAGGATTCTGAGTTAGCAGGGATGTAGGCATGTTAGAAGTCAAAGATAACTTTAAGGTTCCTGTGTGGGGGAGACCACATAGATGACTCAAGAATACTGAGAGGATGGGATGGGGGTGGGGGTTGTTATAGAAGTGGATGACTAATTCCTCTAGATATATGATGATGTTTGGGATGGGGGAGAATCCCCTCCAGATCTAAGGGGACCTATTAGATTAGTTTAATGAAGAGGTAGAAATGGTGTCATTTCAAGAAAAAAAAAAAAGAACTAGTGTCATTTCTCTAAGTTCTTTAGTCAGGGGAAGGATGAAAAAGAGGAGGCTTAAGTAGATCCTCGGGATCAGGAAGGAATAGGTCTCTTATTTTTTCTTTAATTCCTTGATCATACTGGTGAATAATACAACTTTCCTGACTTGTTAAAGATTTAGAATGTTTAATTTTCATGGTTTTTATCCCAAATATCCTCTTTTTTGCAAAAATAATTTTTGCTTTGTCCATTGTGGGAACATTAGTAGCAATAGTTCTCAGTTCACATTACATAGCCTTCCTATACATAAAAAACTAATCAATTCTACAAATCCATCTCTCCCTTTCCACCTTTCTCCCCCTCCTCCTCTTTTCCTCTCTTCCTCTCTTTCCCTTCCTCTCTCTCTCTCTGTCTCTGACTCTGCCTCTCTCTCTCTCTCTCTCTCTCCTATAAGCATGCTCTAGAATGTGGATCTTGGTCCTGTAATTTTTTTCATAAACTCTATCTTCCTCATGAAAGGAGGATCAGTCATCAAGGATGTATAGTGGAAGGAGACAGTAAAGACATTTTAAGACCCCATAAAAGACCAAAGCCACACTAATATAGACAGGAAACAACTGCAAAGAAGTTGAACTGCGCAAGCTAGAAGTCTATAGCTATGGCTGGAGTTCCACTGGTGATCCATCCTTCAGAACCCTGGGCAGGATGTATGAGGTATGACCAAGAGTGAAGAGCCAAAGTCAATGGAATATATGTGCAAATAAGCCTCCTTTAGTTCATATTGTTCACTGACCATTTAAATATTTTCTCTCTCCCAGATCTGGTCTCTGCTCCCCAAATGTAACTGAAGCCCCCCTACTCTTGAACAGGAAGAAACTTCTAGTCATTTAGACAATCCCTACCTTTTAACACTCTATATTTTGCTATTGCATTCATCTTAGGCTTCTTCTAGTTTAGATTTTATGCAGTTTACATCCATTGTCTTAACTGGTTCAGAACTGAATTAATTATTTTCCATTCAAACCCCTATGTTCTGGACTAAGCTCCTTCCTAGATTATGAGCTACATATGGACAGAGTATTATTTTTCTCTGTGATTTGCCACAAAGGAGGATTCACCCCAAAATGTTGGATGGATGAATGGATAGATAGATGAGTGAATGAATGGATGAATTACTCCTCTCTTATCCTCCATTCTCCATCTACTAATGTCTTACCTCAAATTATCCCTTTTTTATGAAGCCATTCTTGAGTTCATCCTCCAGATATCCACTCCCCTATATTGAACCCTTAAGAATTTTGTGTTCTGAGATGCTTACCTTATCCCATCTTATATTTTTGTTTTACCATCTTGTGTCTTGTGTTTGTTTTAGTCTTCCATAGAGAGGCACTTGGTCTCATTCATCTTTACTTCCTGTTGAACCTTACACAGTGCTTACACACATTATATAATCAATAAATATTTTTGAATATAATTTAATCTAGAGTAATTTCATTTTTATAATATCCTTGCAAGAGAAACAGAACTCATTTTACTGGTTAAGAAACTGAGGTTTAGATAAGTTAATGACAATCATCCACTGGCCATGGTTGCCCAAATGGGCAAAGAGCTGGCTAGGATGAGAGTACAGGGGTGGGAAAGGAAAACCAGCTTTCACCAGCACCATTTCCTGACTCAGTATGCATTTAACAGATCTGCTTTTATACAGCCTTTAAAAGGAGCATGCTGGGTCATAAAAACCAAAACCTTCTGCATGTATGAAGAGGATAAGGTCTTTAAAGATATTTTCCTGCTTTGATCTTTCCTTTGGTAAGGCATATGTTATATATTCCTTTTAACCATACACATCCATCACCATACACCATCTTACCCAGATGTCTTATGTGTCTACAATCTGTTCTTATGTTCAATGTCGCCATTGCTCACCTAGTCAAGAGCCCCATTGCCTTATGACCACACAATTGTTGTAGCTCTTCAATTGCTCTTTCTACCATATGGGTCCCTCCACCTTTCAGTCAATTCTCCAACAATGCTAGTAAATCTTTCAAAGCTACCATTGTTTACATACCTGCCAACAGCACTCTACAATATTTTTTAATGGCTCTGATTTCAGAGTAAGATCGAACTTTTCAGCTTGAAATTCTATTCTCTCTCAGCCTTCTCACCAACCTCATGTCCAACATTTTCTAATACTACTCCTTAAAGGAGCCTTCTATTCAAGCTCAGATTTCCCATATATGACACATGTTCCCTCCCCTCTCAGTCACGTCATTTCTCCTACTGAAAATGTATTCTCCTTTCTTCACCTTTTATCTAAATGCCACACTATCTTCAAAGCACAGCTCAAAGGCTATCTCCGCTCTGAAGTTTTACTATATACATCATCCTTTGGTAATCATTCTTTCCTCTGAATTCCCTTAGCACTTTCCATATGCTACTTGACTATCTTTTAAAGTACATATACTCACTGACCACAAATAAATCTTTAACTCATCCCAAACGGAAACTTTGTACCCATTAAACAATAACTCCCCATCCCCCTCTCCCCTCAGCCACTGTTTTTTTTTTTTAATCTCCTCTTGTGACTATAATGCGCACTGTGGTTGAGAAACTGAATTTATAGGTTAGTACACCCATCCTCAGCTCCAGCCCCATGTTACCACTGAGTCTTAGAAATCATTGTTGACTGCACTGTGCCAAAGGTGGTGGCATTATGTGGTATTTTGGTAGCAAGCTTTCCTAAAATTTTCAGTGGGGCAGTTTTCTGTATATGTAGCACCTTTTTGCTTAAGTTTGTGGTATTATCCACATCTATCTATCTCTCATTCTTGGAGTTCGTAGCAGTGAGGGACTCAAGCTCTGTTTTCCAATTCACTTTCTGGGTCTTGTCCCATATTTCTCAGTTTGGTACCCAATTTGTTGAGGTTTGATTTTTTTTTTTTTAATTATAGAATGACCTGGATTTGCATCTTTGTAGCAAACCT
The DNA here is from genome assembly GCF_009762305.2 of Zalophus californianus. Lineage (NCBI taxonomy): Eukaryota > Metazoa > Chordata > Mammalia > Carnivora > Otariidae > Zalophus > Zalophus californianus. The sequence continues at coordinate 97,634,510 of NC_045600.1, forward strand.
CTCTAGTACATTCCTGCCTGAAAAGGTGGATGAAGCTTTTTCTTTGTGGTGGTCATTCTACATCATTCATCACCCCCAGGGTGTCAAATGGCCATTATGAACTTAAAGAAACATGTGGAGCTGAGCATTTTAGAAGACACCATATTGCTGACAGTGGGAAAAGTGATAAACAAATCTTAAGCTTTCTATTTCAGGATAATGACCTGATCCTTACTTTTTTTTAGCTACTAATATATTTAGAATGCATGATTTTATTCAATGCTCTTCTACCACAATAGAAAACTGACAAAGATGAGGAGAAATACAGAAGGGTCAAATGACATTTAAAATTTTGAAAGTATAATACTGGAGTTGTAAGCCTACTTTCACTTATGTTCAAATTAAGTATAATACTGGAGTTGTAAGCCTATTTTCACTTATGTTCAAATTAAGGCAACAACATATGTGAATGAAAATAGAATAGAGAACAAAAAGGAGTGCTGAGTAAGGTGCAATTATTTATACTTTTTATCATTCACTTACTTATTGAGCACTTGCTACCATACTAGTTACCAAGAGGGGCTCAAAAATGAAAATGCATGGTCCTACCTTCTAAGAGCTTATAATCTAGTTTGGAGAGACAAAATAAGCAGTTTACAAAGTAAAATTAAATGGAAACAAGAGTGATATGAGTAGGGTATAGTTGGGAGTAGAAAGAAAAAGGAAGATTCACTCTAATTGTATAAAATCAGAAGAAACTTGGTAGTAAACACAAACTTTGAGTAACATTTCCCATGGCAGATAAGATTAAAATATGTCAGTGTTATAGAAAGGTCTGTCCTCAGTTTAGACTAGTTTGAACGAAAGGATAGAGTCTGGCAGGGACACAGTTGCCAGGATGAAATAGCCAGAAAGAAGGGCAGATTAGGCATTTTTCTTAATTAACTATTGGGAACCATAATCGTTTTTGTCCAGAGGAATGTCATAATTAGAGTTGTGTTTCAGGTAGATGAGTTTGACCACAAAGTGTTGGTTGAATTGGAATGGGGAAGGTTATAGGCAGGGATAATGCAACACTAGACTACCTTTTAAAGTTTACATCTTTAGGGTGCCTGGGTGGTTCAGTAGGTTGAGCTTCTGGCTCTTGATTTCAGTTCAGGTCATGATCGCAGATTCGTGAGATCAAGCCCTGCATCAGGCTCTGTGCTCAGCTCGTGGTCTCTCTCTCTCTCTTTCTCTCAAATAAATAAATCTTTTTAAAAAAATAAAGTTTACATCCTCATTCTTACATGAGTGGCAGCTTGACAGAGTGGAAAAATTATTGGACCTGAAGTCTGAAAGCATATTCTGGCTGTCTCTTATTAGCTGTGACCTTGGGCATACTACTTAATATATATACTCTATGTTTCTTTTTCTGTTAAGTGGAATTAATACCTGTCTTATAGAATTGTTTTGGTAAATAAGAGAAGTCTCAGAACGCAAAGCCTTGCACAAAGTAAGTGCTCATTGAATGTGTGTTTCCCTCCTTTCCTGCCTAATCCAGATTTTAAAGGTGTTTATTTCTATGACTATACAGCTTGAGTTAGTCAACACCCACATAGTTCATTTCAGTATGTTAGATGATGCTAAACTCTGTGACATAGAAGGCAAAATTTGCATTTGGAAGAACAAATTTACAATCAAGAAATTAATAGGTACTTTGGGTTCTTAAGACAGTCTGAGTATGGAGTACCTGGGTGGCTCAATTGGTTAAGTGTCTTCCTTTGGCTCAGGTCATGATCCCAGGGTCCTGTGATGGAGACCTGCATCGGCTCCCTGCTCAACCTGTCCCTGTGCCCATCTCTCTGTTCCCCTCTCCCCTGCTTGTGCTCTGTCTCTTGCTTTCTCTCTCTCTCTCAAATAAATAAAATCTTTAAAAATAAGTCTTAGTTTATTCAACATTCATTTAGCCAATATTTATTGAGCCCCTGCATGGGTATGTGACAGTGCAAGCAAGCAGATGCAAAAGTAGGAACAACTCAGTCCTGCTCTGGAGAAGTTCAAAGTCAAGTATCAGAAATACATCAATACACAGATAATTAAAAAGGTTTATTATAGGTGCTCCAGGAGAAGTTTATACAAAATGTTATGGGAGCACAAAAAAATACATAACTAGTTGAATTTGCAGAGGTAATGGAAAGCTTTCCAAGGAACCAGTCCCTTTCGATGAATCTTATAGTGTAGTAGTTAATCTGCTATCCAGGTAGGGGAAGAACACAGCAGGCAGAGAAAATAGTATATAAAAAATAAAGAAGGGAAAGATTGCATTTGGCTACATGTAACTAAAAATAAAAATAACAGAGATTTAAACAAAGTTGGGATTTATTTTTCCCACATTCTAGGAAATCTATAGGTAAGTAGTTGCTGGCATTGATTTAGTGATTCAAGGATGTCAAGTTGTAGGTCTTTGAGATTCTGGGAAATAAAGTTTTCTTTCATTTATTTTATCCTTTCTAAGCTGGGCACAAAATTACCTCAACAAAATAATAATTCTGTCAAAGAAAAAGAAGGCAAAGAATATATTTGGTATAGGCAACTAACAATCTCTGCTATAGCATTTTTAGAGGATTGCAAATATTGTAGAGGGAAGATGGAATTTCAGAGGACTGATAAAGGAGGCTGGAAATCCAAGCAGAACTGAACTAAGGGAAAATCTAAAAGTATATTTGTGCAATTTTTTCATGGAAAAATAGATTCGAAAATCCATGATGGGATAATCCAGATACAACTGCCTGGTTACAGCCATAGTAGTAAAAAGGAAAGTTCTTTATTCCCAACACATTTGGTCAATTGATCAGAAACCTGCCAAGTCTTAGAAATGTAAGGGCCAGGGTTCCAGCAGGAAAAACTGGTTGTTTCGCTAGGCTACACAGGACATGTTTTTCTGCCTTACCTTCTTAAAGATAAAAGTCACCACTGCCAATCATGTTTTTTTTTTTCTTTTGTCCCTCTATTCCTTTCTTTTTTGCCTTGAATTTACAACAGTGTGTGGCCCAGTAACTCCATTTCTTCTCCCTCTTAATGAGTTTTCTGCAAGTTTCCGTACCCCTGAATGAAAGCCAAACATGGTCATTTTTAGGCTCCAGGGCTTCTGAGACTTAATTTTGTTTTTATATTTTGCAAGTTTCCATCATTCTATTGTGATTCCTCTCCCTCTCATCCTGGAGGTTTTCAACAGCTGCCTTTCTAATATGCTCCCCTTCTCCCTCTTAACTCCTTCCTTTCCTGGGCACTCTCATCCTCTCTTGCATAAGGAAAGGTCAAGGAAGTGTTTAGTTACCTGGAGAGTCAAGAGCTTTCTAATAGCTGACTAAACCCCTCCTACTACAAAATTAAAATCATATCCAAATTGTTGATATAAGTAATAACATTTTGGTGATTCTTTTTCTCATCTCAAAAGTAATATGTGTTTATTGTAAAAAAAAAACTTGAAAAAAAACCAGATAAAATAAAAAAGAAGTACAACTCATCCATAATCCCACCATTCCAAAATTTCCACCATTAACATTTTTTAAAAAGATTTTATTTATTTATGTGATAGAGAGAGCAAGAGAGCACAAGCAGGGAGAGCAGCAGAGAGAGAGGGAGAAGCAGGCTCTCTGCTGAGCAGGGAGCCTGATGTGAGGCTTGATCCCAGGACCCTGGGATCAAGAGCTGAAGAGAGATGATTAACCATCTGAGCCACTCAGGTGCCCCTACGATTACCATTTTTGTGTATGTTCTTTCCTTTCAGTCTTCTTAAATAATATAACTTTATGATTATTTCTGTGTTTTAAATTTTAGACGTTGAAAATGTGTCCCACAATGGAAGAGAAGGACTAAGAACTCATGAACTCTTCCCTCAATACATACACATATTTCTCTTCCTCTTGGAGTTTTACAACAATTTTTACTAAAGCATTACTTAAAATGATAGCAACAATGTGAATGTACTTTTTTAAAAAGATTTTATTTTTTATTTGTCAGAGAAAAAGAGCACACATAGCAGGGGGAGCAGCAGGGAGAGGGAGAAGCAGGCTCCCTGCTGAGCAAGGAGCCTGATGTGGGACTCAGTCCCAGGACCCTGGGATCATGACTTGAGCCAAAGGCAGACGCTTAACTGACCAAGCCACGCCGGCATCCCAGTGTGAATGTACCTAATGCCACTAAAGTGCATACTTAAAAAATGGTTAAAATGATAATATTATGCATATTTTACCACAAGTTCTTCTAAAACATCAAGCTGCAGAAAATAAATGATATCAACACTACTACAGTCATTTATTTAGTATACAAGTACTTTTCATTTCTACTACAACTTTTATTTTTCCAAGATTCAGTAATGGCCTATTTTCCCCCTCTATTTGCTTAGTTTTTATGGAAATGATTCCAACATTTCAACAGAACTATAAAACCTAAATCAGGTCAGCCAAATACATCGGCTCCTTTTTTTTTTTTTTTTTGATACTATATTCATTTTGGAGTCCTCCATAATCCTGCTCCTATCTGAACTGGAAGCTTTCACCTTGAACCTAAATTGTTTCCATCCTGGACAGTCCTTTTGCCTCTCCTATCTTGGATCTCTTGTTTCCTAAGCCCCAATCTTTTGATTTCTTGTTTCATTGCCTCTGATGAAGCACATATTTGAGTAACTTCCTGAAAAACTCTGTATGGAAGGTAAATGTTTGGTGCTCGTGGATGACTGAAAATGTCTTTACTATAAATTATCCTCACCTTATTGGTAGCTCGACCAGGTATAGAATTCTACATTGCAAAAAATTTTTCCTCAGAATTTTGAAGGCCTTGCTCCACTGTTTCTTTTAGTTTCCAGGATTGTTGTTGACATATCTGCCATTCTGATCCTTAAAACTTTTTATGTGACCTGGTTGGTTTGTGTGTTTTTTTTCCCCTTAAAGATTATCTCTTTATGCCTGGGGATTTGAAATTCTACAATATGCCTTCCTGTGGGTCTTTTTTCATTTAGTGTCCCAGTCACTTATCCTCTTTATGCTCTTTATGTAGAACAAATAGGACCCTAAAATCTAACTGCAAGAAGTTTCTCTTAGACCAGTCAATTTTGCTAAAGGACAATTCTCCATTCTCTTACTGGGGGGATAAAAGCCTAACTACTAGCCTACTACATAGCTATATACATATTTTTATATATATATTTTTTTTTCACAAATGAGATCACACTACACATAATGTTTTCTAAAATTTGCCTTTCATCTAATAATGTATCTAAAACATCTTACTATGTCTGTATGCATAAGAATACATAAGAATGTAAAAAGGATGCCTAATATTTCATATTATATATGAGCCATAATTTACTCAAGTTGTTTCTAATTGATGGACTTTGGGGTTTTTTTTTTCCTATAACAACATTGCAATTATGTCTATACCTTCCTGTACTTGAGCAAGAATATCTGTACAATAAATTTCTAGAAGTGGAATGGTTGGGTCAAAAGATGTGCATATTTAAAATTTTTTACCAACATTGCCACATTACACTCCCAAGAAGGTTGTACAAATTCATACTACCTCCAATGTTGTAAGAGTGCCCGCTTACTTACATGCTTGAGAATTCTGGGTATTGTCAACATTTTTCAACTTTGCCATTTTGACAAAATTTTTAAAAATATATCTAATTCTCTTGAAGCTTGACATCTGAGGAAGATGGTGGAGTAGAAGGATCCTGGGCTCACCTCATCTCACAGATTCAATTGGATAACACCCATATCAATGTAAATAAACCAGAAAATGACTGGCAGAACAGACTCTCACAGTTAAATGTAGAGAAGAGGCCACATGGAAAAGGGTAGGAAGAGTGGAAATGTAGTCTGGAGCCAAATGGACCCTAGGGAAGGAGAGCCACCACAGGTACAGAATGGGGAGAGGAGATGAGCCCATACTGGGCACTCCAGGCACAGGGGGCCTACACTGGGAAGAGGAATCCCAATAACATTTGGTTTTAAAGGCTAGAGGGGCCAGGCTTCACAAGTTTTTACATCAGTGGGGTTTAACATCTGGAACTTTAAAAATCAGTGGGCTAGGCTCTAGGAGAGCAGGCAGGGCAAGAGAAAACTGGGTTCCTGCACTTAAAGAGATAGCACAACAAACAGCCCCATGGAGATACAGCATAGAAGCAGCAGTTTGAAAAATGCCTGGGTCATATGGGAGGGAGACTTGTTTACTAATCTCAGAGTGTGTGCTGGAGGGGCAAAGAACTTAGGGAGACTTCTCCAGAAACAAAAGAACTGGTGGGCACCATTTCTCTCCCCAGTTATGCAGCCTAGACATATGGACACCTACAGGAACCAATGCAGCACCAACACTCTCTACCTAGCTTGCTAACAGTGTGTCCTGACCCTACACACTTCTGCAGATCCACCGTCTTCAACCCAGCCAACTCTGGCAAGAGTTTTACCAGGAGGCTGCAGCTCCCCCAACCCCACAGCCAACCTGCCCAGATTTTGCTTACATTGTGCATCCTGCCCCCACATTTTCCTGAAGACCTGACCCCTCCCATATGTCCTTGGCTGGAGCTAATCCAAAGCAGTGTCCCAAACCCAACAGTGTGCAGGTAGCCCTGACAAGGGCAAGCACCACTTCAAAGTCACTCCGGCCCCAGGGAGAGGGGAAGATAACCATATGTATCAGTCCAACTGTGGCCCCAGCAATGGGCTAGAGATAGACATCAGGTCTGACTGCACACCTGATCACCAAAAAGAGCTTCTCAAGGGACAACACAGGGAGAGCACCCTACAGTTCCTTGCTACCACAACTCTGGTAAAAGTGTGGTCTGACTCAACTCAAGCCCAAGGCAGCCCCAGACTGGCCCATCAACAACACCAGAACCAAACCCTGCCCGCAACAGGCAAACAGGACCATTGTAAACATGACTGAGAACAGACATGGCTCAGCTGCAACAGGAGAATGCACACAACAGATATAGGAGACTTGCCTGAAGTGCCAGATTCTAATGAACAGGGGACACTGCACTGCAGGGTACTACATGTCAGAAAGCCACTACTTCCAAGAGCAAGAGACATAGCTGACTTTCCTAACACTTAGAAACAGACATAGAGAGTTAGACAAAATGAGGAGACAGAGGAATGTGTCCCAAAAGAAAGAACAGGACAAAATGATAACAAGAGAACTAAATGAAATGGAGATAAGTAATATGCCTGATGGAGTATTTAAAATAATGGTAATAAAGATACTCACTGTACTTGAGAAAGAGTGGAAGACCTCAGCAAGATCAGAAATGAAGAACTCAATAACTGAAATTAAAAATATACTAAAGGGAATAACTATAGACTACAGGAAACAGAAGAATGGATTGGCAACCTGGATGACAGAGTAATGGAAAGCAAGCAAGCTAAACAGGAGAGAGAAAAATGAATAACACAAAGTGAAAACAGAATAGGGGAATTCAGCGACACCATCAAGTATAATAACATTCACATTACAGGGATCCTGAAAGGAGAAGAGAGAGAAAATGGGGCAGAAAATTTATTCAAACAAATAATAGCTAAAAAAAAAAACCAAATCTGGGGAAGGAAACAGAAACCCAGATCCAGAAGGCAGAGAGCTCACAAGAAAATCAACCCAGAGAGGTCCACATGAAGACACGAAGGAGAAGAAGGAGGAGAAGGAGAAGGAGGAGAAGGAGAAGGAGAAGGAGAAGGAGAAGGAGGAGATGGAGGAGGAGGAGAAGGAGAAGGAGGAGAAGAGGGAGAAGGAGGAGGAGGAGGAGAAGGAGAAGGAGGAGGAAGAGGGAGAAGGAGGAGGAGGAGGAGAAGGAGAAGGAGGAGGAGAAGGAGAAGGAGGAGGAGGAGGAGGAGGAGGAGGAGGAGGAGGAGAAGGAGGAGAAGGAGGAGGAGAGGGAGAAGGAGGAAAAGGAGAAGAAGGAGAAGGAGGAGGAGGAGAAGGAGGAGGAAGAGGGAGAAGGAGGAGGAGGAGGAGAAGAAGGAGAAGGAGAAGGAGGAGGAGGAGAAGGAGAGGAAGAGGAAGAGGAAGAGGAAGAGGAAGAGGATCATTCAGAATAGAAGGAGAGATAGACTTTTCCAGACAAATAAAAGTTAAAGGAATTCATCACCATTACCAGACTTAGAAGAAATGTTAAAGGGGACTCCATGAGTGAAAAGGAAAGATCATAACTAGGAGTAAGAAAAGTAGGAAGCACAAAGTAGTAAAATTAAATATATCTACAAAAATCAGTCAAGGAATTCACAAAATAAAAGATATAAAGTATGACACCATATACCTAAAATGTGGGGGGAAAAGAGTAAAAATTTAGTGCTTTTAGAATGGGTTCAAACTTAAGTGACAATCAACTTAATATAGATAGCTATATGCAGAAGACGTTAAATATAAACCTAATGGTAACCATAAATAAAAACCAGTAATATATATGCAAAAAATAAAGAGAAAGAAATCCAAGCATATCACTAATGAAAGTCAACAAAGAGAGAAGAGAGCAAAAGAAGAAAGGAACAGAGGAGAACTACAAAACAACCATAAAACAACTCACAAAATAGCAATAAGCACAGAGAAGCATATAACTATCCATAACTACTTTGAATGTAAATGGACTAAATGCTCTAATTCAAAGACATAGGGTGACAGGAAATATAAAAAAGCAAGACCCATCTACATGCTGCCTACAAGAGACTGATTTCAGACCTAAAGAAGGACACATGCATATTAAAAGTGAAGGGATGGAAAAGCATCTATCAAGCAAATGGAAGTGAAATGAAAGCCGGGGTAACAATACTTTCATCAGACAAAACAGACTTTAAAACAAAGACCATAACAAGAGTCAAAGGACACCATACAGTCATAAAGGGAACCATCCAACAGGAAGATAGAATTGTAAACAACAGGGAGCACCCAAATACATAAAGGAGCTAGCAACAAACATAAAAAGTAATTCATAGTAATACAATAATAGTATTATTGTATTACTTTAACACCACACTTACCTCATCCAACAAAAAATCAACAAGAAAACAGTGGCTTTGAATGACACATTGAACCAGATTGATCTAAGAGATATATCCAGAACATACATCCTAAAACAGAAGAATACACATTTTTTCAAGTACACATGGAACATTCTCCAGAATAGATCATATGTTAGGCCACAAAACCAGTTTCCACAAATTCAAAAAGACTGAAGTCATACCATGCATCTTTTCTGACCCCAACACTATGAAACTAGAAATCAACCACAAGAAAAAATCTAGAAAGAACAGAAATACATGGAGGTTAAATAACATGCTACTAAACAATGAGTGGGTCCACCAAGAAATCAAGAGGAAATTAAAAAAGTCCATGGAGACAAACAAAAATGAAGACACAACGGTCCAAAATCCATGAGACACAGCAAAAGGGAAGTTTGTAACAATACAGGTCTACCTCAAGAAGCAAGCAAAATCTCAAATAAACAAGCTAATCTTAAACCTAAAGGAACTAGAAAAGAAGAACAACAACAAAAAAAAAAACCCAAAACCAGTAGAAGGAAGGAAATAATAAGGATTAGAGCAGAAATAAATACTAAAAAAAAAAAAAAAGAACACATCAATGACACTAGGAGCTGTTTCTTTGAAAAGATCAACAAAACTGATAAACCTTTAGCCAAACCCATCAAAAAAGAAAGAGGACTCAAACAAAATCAGAAATGAAAGAGGAGAAATAACAACTGACACCACAGAAATACAAAGAATTATAAGAGAATATTATGAAAAAATATATGCCAACAAAGTGAACAACCTAGGAGAAATGAATAAATTCCTGAAACAGGAAGAAATAGAAATTTTGAAGAAACCAATTTCCAGCCATGATTGAATCAGTGGATCAAAAAAATCTCCCAACAAAGTCCAGGACGAGATGGCTTCATAGGTGAATTGTACCAAACATATAAAGAAGAGTTAAAACCTATTCTTCCCAGACTATCCCAAAAAGTAGAGGAGGAATGAAAGCTTCCAAATTCATTTTATGAGGTCAGTACTACCGTGACACCAAAACCAGATAAAAACACTAAAAAAAGAAAGAACTATAGGCCAATATCTCTGATGAAAATAGCTGCACTAATCCTCAACAAAATATTAGCAAACCAAATTCAACAATACATTGAAAGAATTCATCACAATCAAGTGAGATTTATTCCCAGGATGCAAGGGTGGTTCAATATTAGCAAATCAATTAACTTACTACACAGCATCAACAAGGGAAAGGATATAAACCATATGATCATTTTAACAGCTGCATAAAAAGCATGCAACAAAGTACAACATCCATTCATGATAAAACCCTCAACAAAAGTAGGTATAGAGGAAACATACTTCAACATACTAAAGGCCATATATGAAAAACACACAGCTAACATCATACTCAATGGTGAAAAACTAACAGCTTTCCCCTAAAGTCAGGAATAAGACAAGGATGTCCACTCTCACCATTTTTATTCAACAACACAGTACTGGAAGTCCTAGCCACAGTAATCACACAAAAAAGGGGAGTAAAAGGCATCCAAATTGGAAAGGAAGAAAAAACTTTCAGTATCTGCAGATGACATGATACTATATACAGATAAGTCTAAAGACTCCACCAAAAAACCATTGAAACTGATAAATTAATTCAGTACAGTTGCAGGATACAAAATCAATATACAGAAATCCATGCATTTCTATATATTGATTTTGTATCAATCAAGAGAAAGATTAAATACCACATGATTTCACTCATCTATGGAATTTAAGAAACAAACAAATGAACAAAGGAAAAAAGAGACAAACAAAAAAAATACACTTTTAACTCTAGAGAACAACCTGATGGTTACCAGAGGGGAGGTGGGTGGGGGATGGATAAAATAGGTGAAGGGGATTAAGAGTAAACTAATCATGATGAGCACTGAGTAATGTACAGAATTATCAGATCACTATATTGTACAACTGAAACCAATACAACACTGTATGTTAAATATACTGGAATCAAAATTTTAAAAATATCTAGTTCTAATTATAAAATACATTTCTTTAATCATTATTAAGGTAGAACTTTTTTATTTTTGTTAGCCATTTGCATTTATTCTAATATAAACTTTTTCTTTTAATTCATTGCACATTTTTCTAATGGGTGATTAATCTTTATTTTGTTGAATTGTCCCATTCTTCTTTACATTAAAGAAGATAGGCCCTTGCCCATTATTTATTGTTTCTTTTTAAAGAAAATTTTAATGTATACATATATTTTACTTTATGACTTAGATTTTTTTTTTTTTGATTCTTAGAAGAGCCTTCCTTACTCCAAGATGATTTAAAAAAATTCAGTTTCATCAAGTGTCTCATGATGGTTTTTATTATACGGAGGTACCATAATTTATTTAAACAGTCTTGTATTATTAGACTTTTATGTTGTTTCCCATTTTCCAAAGGCCACATCCTCCTGTTTTGTCCTGAACTCCCCAAGAAACTGAAGAACAATAAGTGAATGTCTTCTCTATAAAGACTCTTCGCAAATGTGTAAACATTTTTCTTCTCTGACTTCTCTAACTTTAACCATATTTCATTTCATTTTTTATTTCATTCTTGCTACACTACTCTCAAATCTTCCTTGCTATTCACATGTGCATTAAAATGCCAGTGCCCAAACTTGGCCTGACACTTTAAGGGTGTGACCAATTCTAAGTTTAGCAAAGGGATACTTTCCTAGCTCTTGGATGTCACAGACCTATTAATATATTTCACTATCACAGTTAGCTTTATAAAAACAGTCACACTATACTGCTGACTCATTCTCAGCTGGTGGTCCCAGGCTATCAAATTCATAAAACTAGAAAAAAATGTCCAATGTGTTAGAGGAAAGAAAAAGAGATTCAAAAGATCCTGGAACTGTGGAATACTGGGCCAAAAGGTGAAACTTATCAGAAAGAAATGAAAAGTCTTGCATTTTATGTTAAAAAAAAAACCCAACAAACAAAACAAAAACCTACCTAAGTAAAGGATAGGGGTGATTTCACTTAACATGTATACATTGAAACATTTTAGTTTACTGTAAACTTAATATCATCAACAATGCGAAACAGCTGCCAATACATTTAACGCATTTTTGACAGGAAAAAAAAAAATGATGCCTGACTGTTCACAGCCTCTCCCCTCCCTCTTCAGCCAAGGAAAGTTTTTTTCTTGGCAAGGTCAGTTCCTTTTATAAGTAAGTGGTAGATTGGGTAAGAGGAAAGTTTTGATTGACCTATTGGAAGAGCTGGAGAGTTGCACAAGAAAAAAGGCAGATGCTAAAGGTGAGCAGAGACACTCAGAAAGTCAAAAGCCAATAAGCACTGGCTAGTAGAGAGAGTTTGGGAAGTTTATAAAAGAGAGAAAAGAGAAAGAAATTTGGATCTGCTGCTGTGTTATGGCAAGGGAGGCTTTTGAGATGAGGAAAGAGGTTTTAAAGGAAGTGTTGTCATGTGTTATGTATATCATGTCACTCTGTGTGTGTTCTAAGAGACTGAAGTAAAATTTAAACATTTTTTTCCAATTATTTTTGGATGTTGGAAATGTGGTTCTTGGATGGAACTTTGGGCTAAGCCACTGCCACCATATCTGAACTGTATACAGGTTACAAAATCTTATGTTGCATCAACAGAACTATAGTATTTGACCATAATAAAGATGACAGTCATGTCTTTTTGGCAGACATCTGTATTATTATCTTGAGCCCTGGATGTCAAATATTTATAAGGTATATTAGTTTGCTAGAGCTGCCATAACTAACCACTGACTGGGGTGGCTTAAACAACAGAAATTTATTTTCTCACAATTCTGAAGGCTGTAAGTCCAAGATACAGTGTTGACAAGGTGATTTTCCTTGGAGGGCTCTCTCCTTGGTTTGTAGATGGCCATCTTCTCTCAATGTCTCCTCATGGTCCTCCCCCTGTGTGTGTCTCTGTGTGTGATAGCTCCTCTTTTTATAAGGACAGCAGTCATATTGGATCAAGGCCCACCATAATGACCTTTCAATTTAATTACCTCATTAAAGACCCTGTCTCCCAATCCAGTCAAATTCTGAGATATTGGGGGTCATGATTTCAACAGGGGTACAATAATCACACCACAACACAAGGCTGCTGACAAATTTAATCTTTATTTTCATTTATAGAACTCTTTGAATTTTATTGCTGGCCTTTCAGGACTCTCACCCAAGTTCTTATAATTGATAAACAACCAGAACAGTTTCAACTTCTTCATTAAATTGTTGTAAAGTAGTGAATTAACCTGGCTGACACTGATGCACATTATTTCTTTTCCACTTTAAAGAATTTAGAATCTGATAGCTTAATAGATATGTGAAAATGGTATTATATAAGATGGTCCTTCAGAGTTTATACACACACACACACACACACATATGTACATAAAGAAAAACAATTCCCTTTTATGCAAAATGAAACAAGTGGATCAGATAATCTGTCAGGTCTCTTCTAGTCCTAAAATCCCACAATTCTGGTTCTAGGACAATAAAAATAAAATATGTTGTTAAATATAAATTTCAAATACTGGATAAATGTTATTAATAATGGGCATACAGGAAAAGTGGGTATCAAGTTAGGAATCATGGAGGTTTTTCTTAAAATTTGACTGGGCTATCTAAAACATCTAGGAGGAAAGTCCTTTACGTCTGATTGCTAACCTAGAGTTAGACCTTCAGAATCGTAACTCATACTGATGGCAATACAGGCTCCCAGTTTCACATTGTATAACCAGCATCTTCTTTCATAATGGTATATGCTTCAAAACTGACTTAGGAGAATTGACCATGTACATTTATGCCCTGCTACAGATTTCATATCTCTTCACAGCTACATGGAAAAATACACTATATTTCCCACTTCCTTTACTTCTATTTTATAATTTGTTGCAGAAATAATAACATTTAATTAGCATTAACTGATTATCCATGTATTTAGGCAGAGAAAAATAGATAGTAAACTTCTGCAGTACACAGATAAATATCTGAGTTTGACAGTGTTTTACACATTATATTTATTCATATTTCCCAAGCTCATGTGGAAATCTATTCATATACTTTTCAACAAGCCAGGATTACACAGTAGATCTGCCAATCCCTAAAATTAGTTTTTTAAAATACCTTGTATAAGTCAGAAAATGTGGCTCATCTTTTTGAAGGTTGAAGACAGGCTAATATTTCACTTTTCCTTAAAAAAAAAAGATAAGGGCCAACTGTCAGGCAAAAGTTGTGAAAATGTAGCAATAATACTTAGAGGTTGCTTTCTGCAGTGAATTAAATTATTATACTTTGAAAGACTTTCATATACTACCCAAGGCTCATTTCTGACATCAAGTTAAAAATCACTTTAACATGAGTAATTTCTAAATGAAGCATTTTCTGAGGGTACAAAAGAGCCATATTGGATTTTATCTGGTTATTAAATTCAAAAAGTACCTTGTATCAAGAAAGTGGATATTGTGCCCAGCATTATAAACATATTCTATTTAGGAGAATGACATTGTTATTCATATGAAAATATATGTTGGTCTAGATAAAGTTAAACACCTTCAGAGGTCTCAAACATGTATACCTGAAATTACAAAAAATAATTATAGTTCAAGCAAGGACTTGACTACTCTCCTACAAAAAAAAATTGTTTGCGTTATCTACTGCTGCATAACAAACTACCCTAAAATTTAATGGCTTAAAATAAAGCTTGGCAAACTTTTCCTGTAAAGGACCAAATAGTAGATATTTTTAGACTTTGGAGGCCATACAATCTCTGTCACAACTACTCAGGTTTGCAATTTTACCTCAAAAGTAGTCATAACAATTCATAAACAAATGGGTGTGGCTATGTTCCAATAAAACTTTATTTACAAAAAGAGGCAGTGAGCCAGATTTGACCCACAAGCTATAGTTTGTTGATTTAATTAATTAATTTATTTATGTTCCTAATTCTATGAATTGGTATTTTGGGAAGGGCTCTCAATGGGGAAGACTTGTCTCTGTTCTCCATGGTTGAATGGTTTGATGTCTGTGTTTGTAGGCAGTTGGCAAGTTGGCTGAGGGAGCAGAATGGTTCTGAATAATCTCACTCACACGTCTCTCAGTTGACTTAGGCTGGGGGCTGGGTGCCTTAGTTTGTCTCCACATGGCCTCTGTAGTAGGCTAGCTCAGGGTTTATCATATGGCAGGTGGATTCCAGGGTGGCAAAAGTAGAAGCTTCAAGACCTTTCTGAGGCCTCAGCTAGTCACATAATGTCGGTTCACCATATTCTATTGGTCAAAGACCCAAGGCTGGCCCAGATTCAAGTGTGGGGAAATAGACTCCACCTCTCCATGAGATAGGCTGCAATGAATTGTAGCCATTTAAAATTCTGGGACTAAGCTCTGTCAAAACAGAGTGCCATCAATTCCTAAGACTTTTATCAGTAATTTTCTTACTCTGAAAAACTTGTCAAAACCAAGAACCAAGTTCTTGGTCAAGAAGGTCATTTGAGGAGAGACAGTGAGGGAGAATGTAGAAGGTAGTAAACAAGGATGGCTGGAATTTTGACCCTTGGAGGTAAAGAGATTATTGCTTTTGGAGTGACCTCTTTTGTTTTAGGATATTCCACTCTATGAGTCTTTAGTTACATTTGATTATAGTGGTGTCTGCCAAGCTTCTCCTCTGTAAAATTATACTTTTTCACTTTCTAACTAATAAATATTTTGTTGACTTTCTTTATGCCAGTCTTCATCAGATTTTACCCATTAGTTTTCTTTTTTTTAAGATTTTATTTATTTATTTTAGAGAGAAAGAGAGTATGTGCGGGAGCAAGGGGAGGAAGAGAGGGGGAGTAATGGGGTGGGGGGAAAAGAGAGGGGGAGGGAGATAACCTCCAGCAGACTATGCACTGAGTGCAGAGCCTGATGTGGGACTCGATTCCAGGACCCTGAGAGCATGACCTGAGCTGAAACCAAAAGTCAGATGCTTAACTGACTGAGCCACCTAGGCGTCCCAGATTTTACCCATTAGTTTTAACATCTGTTGATTTTTTGTTGTTGAACTCATTAGTATTATGATGCTATTAAATCATGTTTTTCTAAAATTCTATCATTCCCTCCATATTTACTAATTATAAGGAAAATCCTCCTCTCTATATGTATTATTTATTTATATTAACACAAGTTCATGAATTACTATTTTACTCAATTTTATAATCCATATTATTGTTACTTATTTTGATGACCAAACTGTTCCAGAGTTGGCCAGTGGGAGCTTCTGGAAGCTGGCTTTTATGTTCTTCTAACACCTTCATCATTCTTTGAACACTTCCTTACTTTCTGACACAGCAAGATGTTCCAGGCTCATCCTGTACTTTCCCTGCCTCAGCTCGGCCTTGTTTCTTTTAATGAAGAATGGAATTTAGAAACCAAGTTCTGGATGCTAAATGTGCTCATTGCTATCAGGATATTGTTATTTTCAGGCTCTCACAGAGTGCATAGCCAGGGAATATATGTACATACATATATATGTATACATACATTAACAACAATATGTATCTATCTATCTATCTATCCAAACTCATGAGTTTACCAATATTGACAATCCAAAAAGTGTTCATTCTAGTTTTCTAATTTGTACTTAACTTCTCCACCAATGACAATCCCAGCAACCATTATCCTCAATATACTTACATATTTGTTCAATATGCCTGTATATACCTAGTTTCCCATTATTGCTGCCACCTCTGCATGTGACCACTCCTCATTACATTCATGCTGACACCTTATTTCATGCTGCCACTGACACCTCCTCACTTGGATGCCCTCCTTATGATGCTCAGCCTCCAACACTATCTGCCATCCCACCACAACCACTGCCCTCAGCTGCTGAAAGACTTTTGGATTAAATCTTGAAGGAAGGAAATAATGAGCACATTTTCTTGACTTTTTCCTATTATATGAATCAGGACCTACTAATACATATTTGCATAACTGTAATACAGAGCTTCAAAAACAGTTTTTGTGTGCCTAAACTGACAAATAACTAAGAATTATTCCAACGTATATATTACCAGGAACATAGTTGTTACCTTATTGATGACATTAGTTAATTTACATCTTTTTTTTTTTTTACCAGTTCTGATGTTTGGATGGATGCTAAGGTGTTTAGACTTACAGATAAATTATCTGCTATTGTAAGTAATCTTCATATTTCCTTTCTCCTTGTACTAGACCTCAATAGCTCTTGCCATGCCCACAGCCCTCCTGAAAAAGTAGCCTACTAAACAGTTCAACATCACATTAATACAATCCTTATAGGAGCCAATGCTGATTAGCCAATGCTGACCCAAAGGCCATCAACCTATGATCTGACTAGAATAGGGTTCTGCCTATAACAGATGCCATTGGTTCCCTGCCTATATCCCCTCCACACTTCCTGGTCCACTTAATGCTGAGAGCAACCAGCTATAAGCACCTGCCACTTTCTACCTAAGGGAAATAGGGCAGGTTGCACGTACATGGAAGTCAATGTCCCTTGAATTGGCCCTCAGCAAATGACAGACAGGAGTTGAAGGACAAATATCCAACTTCTTTACCTCCAAATTAGGATAAGTCTGAGAAATATTCTATACTGTCTCCCAGAGTTCCCCCATGGGACTGAAATTCAGTTGTCCACAGCAGTAACCCGCTCAATAATGAATCCTGTATTGGCTTCCTTCCCTTCCTTATTCCAATTCCCTTCTTCTATAAAAGTGCTTCCAGGAAACCTCCCAAGTTAACTATCAGCTCTCAAATCCTTGCCTCTAAGTTAGCTTGTGTGGGAACCCAACCAAAAAACTACTCAAATGCCATAATAGTGATTAATAGAGCCAAATATATGTCTTTTCTCAGGTATTTAAATTGGAAGTATATGTATACATATATACATACGTATATGTTTATATATAACTGTTTTTAGTTGAAGGAAAGAGATGTGTAAACACTATATGAACCACATAAATGGTGGAGCACTAGAGAGAAGATATAAAAACCCCTGCATCACCCTTTGGATCCAGAACCACCCCTCAATTCTAATCTGGATTAGACTGTGTTTTATTACAGCTCCTCTTGGATTGCCATGAGATTCTATCACTCTATAAATTTATATGTGCTCTAAGAATAATGAACACTCACTCCCATCTCCATATACCTGAGTTTATACTGAGAACCTCTGTTTCTTGAAACTAAACTACAACATGAGAGCCATCGACTTTGATTTATATTTTACTTCTTGTATTGGAACTAAAACAAAGTCCTGCATACAGTAGGGACTCAGTTACTTTTGTCTAATGAACAAATGAGACGAGTATTTAAAACGTATATATGGATGGATGTCCATAGGTTCAGAACTACTTTCTAAATTTTAGCTATGAAAAGTAACAAAAATTCTTTCTCTTTTCTTTTTCCCCTGGGGCAAAACATTTGAACAAATTTTCATATCTTGTAAGTGGAAGGAACAATTCTTGCTTTTGTATGCTCGGTATCTCCTTCTGCTTGGTAACTGTCCCCCCTTCTCCACACTCCCCGTCCCCACAAAATACACATTTCCTTTAGTCACCTACCTGTCCCTCAATTCATGAGGTTCTGTCCCTTCTTGGGTGGCTCAGTCAGTTAAGCGTCTGCCTTTGGCTCAGGTCATGGTCCCAGGGTCCTGGGATCAAGCCCCACATTGGGCTCCCTGCTCGGCAGGAAGCCTGCTTCTCCCTCTCCCATTCCCCTTGCTTGTGTTCCCTCTCTCGCTGTGTCTCTATCTGTCAAATAAATAAATAAAATCTTTAAAAAAAAAAAAAGGAACTACAGTTAATCTGAAACTGAGACTGTGTCCCTCAAAGCTGGTCTTTTAATACACCGTATCAGTATAATGTCACCATCACTTATGCAATTTATATGTAAGCCAGAAACCTGAGGATTATCATTAATAACTTTTCCTTCACTTCCCCCTGTGCATTTAATCATCAGGTTGTATTTATTTTACCTTCCAAATGTGTCTTGAATCTCTCTGCTTATTCCCTACTTTGCTGCCACTTCCTCTGTGCAAGTTATCATCATACTAGACTACTATTCTAACCTACTAATTGGTCTTCCTTGTTTGTGCTCTTGGTCAAAAGTATACTGCATAACCGGTGATATCTGTCCAGAAAATGTCCACTTTCCTCAGGGTAATTACACCCTAAATTTCACTTAGGAAACCACCCCTCCCCCAAGTGATTTGGGATTACTTCCATCTCCAGCTCCAGAATTATGGATGCCCTAACTGGCATACTTTTCCCTAGCCACAGAGATTGTTTTAGGGAAGGGCATTTAATCCATACCTAAACCACTTAAAATACTGCATTCCCCTAGTCAAAGGAATTAGTTCAACATGGGCATGTGATTTATGCAAATCCAGTCAGCAGCATTGACTGGCCTTGTGACCATGATGGTACCAGAGTGAAGACTGATCCAGCACAAGGGTGAGAGCAGAATCAAGGGATCCCAGAGAGCCAGAGCAGGGGCATGAAGACATCAACTGCCTATGCATAAAACTGCTTGTGGGGCAGCTGGGTGGCTAGGTCAGCTGAGTGGCCCACCCTTGGTTTTGGCTCAGGTCATGATCTCATGGGTCGTGGCATCAAGCCCTGCAACGCTCTCTGCACTCCGTGGGGAGTCTGCTTGGAGATTCTCTCCCTCTGCCCCTCCCCCCACTCACGTGTGCACGCTCTCTCTGTCTCAAGAATAAAAAAGTCTTAAAAATAAACTGCTTGGGTGAGGTCTGAACTCTGAATTTCATCATTATGTAAGTCAATGACTTTTTTTTTTTGGCTTAAGGCAAGTTAGACTGGGTTTTCCATTACTTGCAACTGAAAGATTCTTGCTAATATCCACCCAAGCGAATGTACCATTGCACGCAGAATAAAAAAGCAAAAGGCCATAATACAACTTGATGCACATTGGCATTTGCTCCCTGGGTTCAAACCCCAAAGGCTGACCTTTAACCTCTTTTCATGCCATTCCCTCCTCCTGAAACCCTATTGACCTCTGTATACCCAGTATTATATTATGCTTCTACCCTACTTATCCTTTAATTCTCAGCTCAGAATGCCTTTCATGTCCTCAAACATACCAGATCTTCATTGTTTACTTTCCAAGCACAATATGGATTCAGCTTTGCTACTTATAAGCATAGAAATTTTACCTTTACTTATGAGAGTCTTTCTTCAAAATCTGTCTCTCACATAACTATAAGCTACATGGGAGAAACTTTTTGCTTACTAATAAATTTCCTGACACATAGTGTTTTGTTATTTCTTTTGTTGAATAAATTAATGAATTAATGAAGTCAACAGGAGAGGTGCCTCGGGTGGCTCAGTTGGTTAAACATCTGACTCTTGGTTTCAGCTCAGGTCATGATCTCAGGGTCATGAGATGGAGCCTGGCGTCAGGCTCCACACTCAGCAGCAAGTCGGCTTGAGATTGTCTCCCCCTCCCTTTCCCTCTGCCCCTCCCCCCTTCTCTCAAATAAATAAATCAATCTTTAAAAAAAGAAGTCAACAGGAGGAACACATTCTCTTTGTATAATAAGTTTCAGTTAACATCACACTTCATCAAATAACAACTTAAATTGCATTTGAAAAGAAGCATAAAATTATAGTATCACTGGTTCACTTACAAAATGAAAATGGGTTAGTAAAATGTATTAAATTCTTTAAAGACATGATGGGAGAAATTTTCCTGGTTATATCCAAGCAATTTATAAAAATGAAAATTTTAAAAACAGATATATCAGAAACACATACTATTTTATCTAGAGGATAAACTAAATAGCTGAGTTAATATCTTTGCAGGGTAAAAGGTTGAAGGATAAATTGGTTTTAATGTAACTCAACCAAAGGGGGCAGAATATGACCAATATATTGATTTAGATGTAGATGGAATAATTTGGGAAAAAATATGATTTCTGGCAAAGTTCCTCCTCTAGCTTAAAGCTGCAACAACAACAACAAAAAAACACAAACTGATAAATGTTCACAATTCCATTTCAATGCTGGATCAAATCTCAACACACAGACTTTCTCTCAGCTACTGGAAAAAGAGTTTAGATAATTTTGTTATACTACAAATTGCAAAGTACTTCTTCATGGTCAAAAGACAATTTTAGATTAATTTAACTTTAAGAGGTCATATTTCTGCATCAGTTTTTCTTTTCTGGTGTCCCAGCCTCATACCAGAGAAATAACAGTTGTGTATGGGAAGGTTAAGCTGACAATATTGTTGCTCTGATGAGAGTTTCACAATATAACAAAATGTATTATATATTTAGTGAAACAATACTTTGTTTTTGTTTTCAATAATGTTTGAATGAAAATATACCATGAATCAATTTGGATTTTGAATGAGCTATGATTCCATAGTTAAGAACACCTAAAAAAAGTAAGATCATAATGCTTATATCTCTAAATTTGTTTTTTCTTCAATCTGAAATGCCTTCCCTTCTCATTTCTGCCTAATCCAAATTCTCCTTGGTTTTTAACAATACACTGAAGTCATATCTTAAAACCTCATTATTCTAGGTTTTTTTTTAATATTTCTAGACTAGTTGCTTATGGTGTGAGATCAGTTGCTCCCAATTGTCAACCCAAGGACTATACTATGTACCTCTGACACAATGTGTCAAAATCACGTAGAAAACATTTTAAAATACATCTTCCAAACTGCTCCCCACTCCTCTTCTCCCAACTCTAAGATTTTGACTCAGTAAATCAGAGAACCTAAGGAATATGAAAATTTAAAGAACCTTCTCCTTATATCCATGTTCATAGTAGCATTACTCACAGTAGCTAAAAGGTGGAAGCAACCCAAGGATCCATTCAAGATAAATGGATAAACAAAATGCGGTATTACATACAATGGAATATTGTTGAACCTTAAAAAGTTAGGAAATTCTAATATATGCTACCACATGGATGAATCTGAGAACATTATGCTAAGAAAACAAACCAGTCGCAAAAGGATAAACACTGCATGATTCCACTTGTATGAGGTACTTAGTTAAATCCATAAAGAGAGAAAGTAGAGTGGTTGTAGCCAGATGCTAAAAGGAGAGGAGAATGGAGACTTATTGTTTAATGGGTACAGAGTTTTTACCCATGAAGATGAGAAAGGTTTTGGAGATGGATGATGGATGGATGGTGGTAATGGTTGTATAACAGTGTGGATGTATTTAATACCACAGGACTATACACTTAAAATAGTTAAGATGATAAATTTTATATTATGTGTATTTTACCCCAATTTAAAAAATGGTTAAAATGGTAAATTTTGTGTTATTTATAGTTAACCACAAATGAAAAACAGTAATTCTCTAGATGTGGGAAATAATTCTCAGTCATTTGTGTTGGTTTTCTATTCTTCCTTATCACAATATTTTATTCATATATTTCTTTACAAATATTTACTGAGTATCTGCCACATACTAGGCATCATTCTAGATGCTGGAGATATAGCCATGACTCAAGCAGACAAGGTCCCTGCTCTCAAACAGCCATAATTCTGTCTATGGCATTGTATTTGTAAAAATTAGGTGGTGTAGCATGAGAGAGAAAACCCAATTTCACAGTGGCTTTAACACTCAAGATGTTATTCCCTCATATAAAATGTCTATTTGACAGGGACTAGGTTCCTTCTAGTTTTCTTCTTTATCAACACTAGGGTATGATTGTATAGGTATGGTCCGTGGTGGTTGCTGGATAGCTGGTCATTGTATCTGCATTCTTACAAGCAAGAAGGAGAAAATCAAACCCAAAGGGCATAACCCTTACATCTGCCACATTCTCAGAAAGTGACATCTCATTGACAATTACTTAGTCATAATGGCCATGCCTAGCTGCAGTGAAAGCTGGGAAATGCACTTTATTCAGCCCTGTGATTACCTAAATTTCAAGGGTTCTTTTATTGAAAAAGAGTAGTATGGATACTAGAGAACTATCAGACTTTGCCACAATTATTTTTCCCAGCAGATCTTGAATCCTTTGAAGGCTGAGAGGTCTCTCAAAGTACAGAATTAGTAAGAAGACACCAAGGAGCAAAGTAAAGAGAGCATTTGGGATGATATCCATCTGAGGGTTCATCCCTTTTACATGCCACTTCCTATTGATAAGGATTGCCTTAGAGTAGTGGTCAGCAAATATTTTCTGTTAGAGGATGGGAGAGTAAGTATTTTAGGCTTTGCAGACAACAGGCTCTCTCTGTTTACCACACAACTCTGTTGTGATTGCATGAAAACACCCAAAGAAAATATGTAAATGAGTGAGTGTGGCTGTTTCCAATAGAACTTTATTTACAAAAATACATGGTAGGCAGAGTTTGGCCCACAGGCCATAGATTGCCGACCATTGCCTCATCTCAAAATATAAGCCCTTAAGAGATTTTAGTGTATTACCCATATATTTTGTCACCTTCGTGGGTTAGTAATCAAAGCCAAATGTGTGACTCAGATCCGTCAGGAATATGAATTTTGTTCATACCATCAGGTTAGCCACTGAAACATGTAGAGGTAATAGTTAAGCATTAGGAGAATTTAGAATGGATAGTAAAGGATGTGTTGTGGAGAAAGGCCAATTGCGGCAAATATTTTTTCCCATTCTTTGAGTTGCCTTTTCACTTTTTTGATAATTTCCTATGAAGCATAAAAGTTTCTAATTTTGATGAACTCCCATTTTTCCTTTTTGCTTTGGTTGCTCATGCTTTTTGGTGTCATATCTAAAAAACCATTGTCTGAGCCAATGTCACAAATACTTACACCTATGTTTTCTTCTAAGAATTTTATGTCTTAATTTTTACATTTAGGTCTTTGGTCTATTTTGAGTTAATTTTTTTGTACAGTATGAGGTAAGAGTACAACTGCATTCTCTTGCATGTGGATACCTAGTTCTCTAAGTACCATTTCTTGAAGAGACAGTTCATACCCCCATTGAATTGTGTTGCGTTCTTGTTAAAAATCAGTTGTCCAAGAATGTATGGGTTTATTTCTAAATTCTTAAGTCTATGTATCTATCTTTATGCCAGTCCATAGTTATTTTTACTAACCAGAATGTCTATTTTCCAGTATAATGAATAACATGTTCTTTTATTCATGTAATCATTTACCAAATATTTTCTAAGCATATATGACAAGCACTTTATAGTGTTTAGAGGGGAAAGGAAAATATTGTCATTTAGATTAGATCTAGGTATAGATAAGTTTCCTTGGATGTGTTTCCTCAAATATAGCTATCTGGGAATAGTTCCTTTTGATCTGCAGACCTATGAAGTAAAGAGACAAAAATCTCTCTCTCACACATTCCCAATGTACAATGATGGGACAGGCACAGTAACTGTGATAGACACTGCCATTCACAAAGGGGAAACACTGAAGAACACAAAAGTCACTGGTCTGTAGCAATACTAAAACCCAGCTGGACATATATCGTCAGTTCTTTGATCAGAGGATCAGTCCTACTGTCTGGAAATGGTTCACTATTGCTCTTGGCTCTACCCTCTGTATTTTTGACCTTCTGATTTTCCATGGAAAATAGTCCACATTTGCAGCTGAGCAATTTTCTCAGTCTGCTCTGCCCATGGAAATTTGGAGGTCCAAAGATCTCTTTTCATTTTGTATTATCTCTATCTCTTTCGGTCCAAGTTGATTTAATTCTTTTAAAATATTTGTGGATTTTTTTATGAATCAATTTATAGTCCACTCCACTAAATAAAATCTATACCCAAAGGTCTCTGAGATAAGCCCTTCCCTTTCGTTGGTCTTCCTAGTAAGTTTCTGAGCAATAACACCTTTAAGATTCGTAGAAGTCCTTTTTAGAGACACCTTTAAGAAGAAGCCAGGTAGCACCTTCAATATTCTTCCCAGAAATCTCCTTAGCTAGATTACCCAGCCCATTAGGTATATTTTCTATTTTCTACTTTATCACAGGTTACAGTGTTAAAAAAACATTTTGTCACTACATAATGAGGATCCTCTTTCTCCAATTTCCAGTAAGCTTTTCCTTATTTTTCTTTAAGCCCTCTCTGAGAGTCCTCTTGAAGGCTGTTTGACTCCTCCACCAGTCTCTTCAGGGCCCATTCACATTGCATCTACTGTCCCAAAGTCCCATATTTTCAGGGTTTCATTACGGCAATACCCTAACTCCTAGGTACTAAAACCTCTTCCAGTTGCTATGACTACAATATAAATTACCCTAAAACTTGGTGTTTATTATGCTTGTGGATTCTGTGAGTCAGGAACTTTTGGGGAGTAATTTTTGTCTGCTTCATAATATTTATGAGATTTGAAGGTTGAGGACTGGAATCATCTGAAGTCTCACCACTCACATGCCTGGCAGTTGATATATATAAACCATTCCCTAGGGACCTCAGTCCTTCTCTATGTAGTCTCTTTGAATGGGCTAATTTCAGTTTTCTCATAGCATGGTGGTTGGCTTCTAAGGGAGAGAATCTTGAAAAAGAGAGAGCTAGATGATAGCTGAATTGCTTTTCATGACCTAAACCTGGAAGTCACCCAGTGTTGTTTCTGCCTTATTCTATTAGTTAAAATACTCATAAGATCCCCTCAAGTTCAAAGACTCCACTTCTTGATAGAGTAGTGGCAATTTGAGAAGAAATATGAAAAGTATATGGGACCAGAAATAATGCTGTGGTCATTTTGGAAAACAGGAGAAACTTAGAAAGGTACTCTTTCAATAGAGCTCCTACATAAGAATTCTATCTCAGGCTCTGCTTCGAGGGCGCTCATCTACATTAGTTTCAAGGGCTGGTGTCACAAATTACCAAGGAACTGGGGGGACAGAAATGAGATAAATTTATTGTTTCACAGTTCTGGAGGCTAGAAATTCAAGATCAAGGTATTGATAGGGTTGGTTCCTTCTTAGGGCTGTGAGGAAGAATGCCCATGCCCTTCCCCTAGCTTCTGGTGGTTTGCTGGCAATCTTTAGTGTTCCTTGGCTTGTAGATGCAACTGCTTCAATCCCTGCCTTTATCTCCACATGTGTTTATCTCTGTGTCCAAATTTCCTCTTTTTATAAAGACACCAGTATTGGATTGAGGCCCACTCTAAAGACGTCATCTTACTAATTATATCTGCAATGACCCTATTTGCAAATAAGGTCACATTCTGAGGTGCTAGGGTTAGAACTTCAATATATGAATTAACTGAACAATTAAACCCATAAGACTGACCTAAGACATAAGAGTACGTATGTTACAGTATTTATTATAAAGAATACCTGAAATAACGCATAGGAAGTTCCTGGCATTGATTAAATGATTAATAAATGTTAGTCAACATCATTATTTATCTTTGGATCCAGAGAGAATAGCACAGAGCCTATCACCTAGTGAGCAAATAGTAAAATCTTTGCCTTTTGTCTGTTGGGCATTCCATCTTTTTCTGGTAAGAACACCTTGAAACAATTCCCTTGACAGTCTTGGTGAGGCACTCATTCAAAATGTCCTGCCCTCCCTTGAATAAGAAGTGAGTGGTTGGATGACCCAAGAATGCCATTCAGACTGTCTCCCAAACATTAAATCTCAAGTAGGACAACAAAGAGATAGAAAATAGCTATGATCACTTATGCTAACAATACTGTCACAAAAAGGATTGACCATTAGTTCCTGTCCCTTGGGTACTTAGAGCTATTGTGATTCCTATTCTTTTCACACCCTGCTGCTTAGTTTTTCTTTTAACTCTTTGTGCTACCCCACATTCTTGAGCACATTTCTTATTTTGGCTTAAGATAGCTAGAGTTTTTTTGTTTATGGAGAAATTCAAATAGAGATTGATTCCTGAAAGCACCTCTTACAACTGACATTTGGAATGGTGATGTGAAGTTGGAAGGGTCATGGTGAGGCAGGACTCAGTGTAGATTTCCCCTTCTCTGGCTGGGAAGATGGCTAGCTTCATGAGCACATTTTATCTGGAGACTCAGGCAATGTGTCTACCCAGGCTGAAGATTTAGGAGAGTCAGTAGAAAAATGTCATCTGGTTAGATCAGTTTGGATATTTTTCAGCCTGGGATGAGTTACTATAAGTAAGAGACTACTGGCTCATCAGAAAGCAGAGAGAACAGAACTGTTAAGGAAAGCCCCTTATATCTATGGCCTATGATCAAAGAGAGTTAGTATCCAGATAATCTTGAGCTTTGCTCATTTGGCAAAGCTGAATTCTCGTCCCCAAGATAAAGTTAGTGGAAGCAAAGTCCAGGATACTGAAAACTTAAAAGGAAATAACAAGGGACCCAAGAAAAGCACTACTAAGCACCTTTTTCTGGGTCTTCATTGCCTGATAAAGTCTCCATTTAATCCCACTTTGGAACCCAACCACTGACATACATGGGATGAGGGAACACAGATTGGTTCTGTCTTTTCTAACTCAAGCTACTGCTTGTTATTGCCCACAGGAAATGTTCAAACGGAGGCATTATAAGTAAGGGCTAGAGATAAAGGCATAGATCTAAGGCCTGTTGCTATGAGAGAGGACATTCTCTCTGTTGGATATAGATGGAGAGCCTACTAGATTTCTAAATAAATTGTATTCTTGGAAAAAATGATGACCAACCTAAGGCAGTCTCCAGGCCCCTGAACTCTTCTCTATAACCCCCACAGATGAGTCCTCCCCATTGTCCTTCTCAGAGGTGACCACAGTGGACACTGCACATTGTCTCCACTACCAGAAGAGAAAGACAGAGTTAGCCACTTTGGCTACCCACAGATTTCATTCCATCACTGAAGCAGGGAGAGTTTTTATTCCTGGAAAGCAGGATGTGATCAACGCTGTTAGACAGCGACCATTCTAAGCTGATTCTTCTTCCCTTTTCTACATGGGCCTTTTTTTTTTTTTTTTTAATTAAGGTATATCCTGACCTCTTTGCACCATTGTAGCTTAGGTTAAATTTGTCATTTGGCAAAGTTGCCAATATGCAGGAGATATTCTGGACCAACCTGAGATTAATGAACAGCATTAGTCAGGGTTCTACAGAGAAACAGAACCAGTAGGATATATAGAGATACATAGAAAGAGATTTATTATGAGGCACTAGCTTATGTGACTATGGAGGCTGAGAAATACCATGATCTGCTGTCTGCAAACTGGAGGCCTGGGAAAGCCAGTGGTGTAGTTCTAGTCCAAATTCAAAGGTCTGAGAACCAGAGGAGTCAAGGGTATAAGTCCCAATCCAAGTTCAAAGGCCCAAGAATCAAGAGCACTGATGTCCAAGAACAGGAGATGATGGATGTCTCAGCTCAAAGAGAGAAAGCAAATTCACTCTTCCTCTGCCTTTTTATTTTATTCAAGCCCTCAGTGTATTAGCTGATGCCCACATGCATTGGTAAGGGAGATCTTCTTTACTCAGTCTACTGATTCAAATGTTAATCTCTTCCAGAAACACACCCACAGACACATGTAGAAATAAGGTTTTACCAGCTATCTGGGGATTCCTCAGCCCAGTCAAGTTGACACATAAAATTAACCATCAAATGCACATTGCTGAGAGCCCCTAGAGCTGGGTGCAATAAGTGGCATAGAGTTCAGGAAGGGAGTTTTGGGGTATACATGGAAGAGTTGCACTATCATGAGTGGGAACACTTATGATGTTGTATGATGAGAGGAAGAGTGTGTGTTTGTGGATATTGAACTATCAGGAAGAGTACAGCAGAAAACTATTGTTTTTGCCTGCCCAGCATCCCAATTTTCCTTCATAAAACATTTCTTCCCCCAGGCTTGAGCCAAACAGTTCTAAAAGGGCTGAACCTATACTTCTCAGCTCAGCTGGCATGTAACCCAGACCTGAAGTGTTAATTTATTCCATCTCTCTGGCTCAATGAACGATTTAGGAAGGTTTATGCAATCCAAGTCAGATCAATAGAGTCAGCCACAGATTTTGATGGAATCATTGGGAAAGAGACACATTCTCTACACAGGGACTGCTTGGCTGATAGAAGGTAAATTTGCAGCTCTCAGGAAACAGCATGCCTCCTTTGTGGGGAGAAGGGTACTTGAGCCCAGGAAAGCAGAGTGAGAAAAAGCTAAGTCTCCTTTGCTTAGCCACTTGAGGAGGTGGGGTGGACATTTTTCTGGAGACCAGCACTTTATGAACATTCTCCCTGTGTTAGGGAGTTTCCTTCCTCCCCAAGTTAAAAGTCAGAAATCGTGCTTCCCTAGCTTCCCTTGTAGCTGGGCACAAGCATGTGACCCAGGCCCCACCAGACACTCTCGTGAAACCCTCTGAGAAGAGACTAATGTGAGGGAGAAATGCCTTGTGGAAGCCATTT
Organism: Zalophus californianus; assembly: GCF_009762305.2. Taxonomy (NCBI): domain Eukaryota; kingdom Metazoa; phylum Chordata; class Mammalia; order Carnivora; family Otariidae; genus Zalophus; species Zalophus californianus. Next base: position 97,663,853 of record NC_045600.1, read on the forward strand.
TTGCCAATGAGAGGGACAGCGCTGCCACTTGGCTTTCAGAGGCAAAGCTAGTGAGTTTCTGGTAACAGAGCTGGCAACAGCACTTGCCTCAGTGCTAGGAGGGAGTTGTGGGGCCAGTAGCTGTGTCCCAGGCTAGCTCTGATGCCTCTTGGCAATTCTGTGACGTACCAAATATCCTTTGATAAAATTTTTTTTTGACTGAACCAATCAATTAGATTTGTCACCTCCAACTAAAAAATCCTGATAATTATATAACAATCAATAAAAATCTGTTTATAGAGATCGATAAATGAATGGCAATTCTGGGAGGTAGGCATTATTACTCCTATTGCACAGATGAAAAATAGCCCTAGGAGTATTAAGTGTATCCTGCCCAAGGTCATACAGCCAGTAAGTCCTGAAGCAGAGATTTTCATTCTAGTCTCTCTCTTTTTTTAATCTTCAAAGTTCACCTTTTTTTTAGTGTGGCATTTGAAACATGCTTTCAGAAATCATCTTGTGATGGAGAATAGATTGGCTTGCTCAGAATTCATCCCAATCTCCTTCTACTACGCCTTCCCATACTACAGAGGCTGGAAAGCTAAAACTGACATTTCCCATACTCATTTGCAACTAGGAATATGACTGAGCCTCCACCAATTAAATGTACTTACGTGAAAAGTGAATTTAGAACTGAGTCAAATAGGAGGGAAGGCAGGCCTTCATCCTGATGGTGCGAATCAGGTACACAAAGTTTGGCGCCAACAACTGAGGCTGCAACTTTCTGATTCCTGAATTGGCAAAAGTAGTGAGATCTTGAAGCTGGCAGGTGGAACATGGGCTTCTTGATTACCCAGCTTCCTGAATGTTGAAGAGATAGACAGGTCAGCTCTGTGGTAGTCTTCTGAAAGTCATTCCTGGAAGCCCAGCCTAGAGCCTATTCCTCTAGCCCTTCTAATTGTGAGCATCCGATTGCTTGCCTCCAATCCTTTTCTGTTTAACTACTAGACTGGCTCCTATTATCTGTTTCTGAATCCTGTCTAATACAAGCACATATAGAAGTCAAGTACATCATAAGTAAGCAGCACTGAATACAGATTCTCATCTTTTCTCAGAGTCACAACTATAGGGGCAAATACATATTCAAAGTGAATTGAAATATTGAAATAAAAAGCACCATGGCCTTTCCAATATTGCCATATTGTATCTCAAAAAACTGAGTGTATCAGTCAAGATACAGGATGGCAATAGATGGTTCATTCAGACTTGAATAAAGACCAATTTTTAAAGATATGCACAGAGCATAGAGAACCACAGGGTTTATGCACTGCCCCTAGACCCGAAGTAGCAAGAGGAAAGAGTCTGTTATAGACTGAATGTTTGTGGTTCCCCAAAATTCATAGTGTTGCAATTCTAATGCCCAATATGATGATATTAGAGGTGGGGCATTTGGGAAGTAATTAGGTCATGAGGGTGGAGTCCTTGTGAATGGAATTGGTGCCCTTATAAAAGAGACCCCAGAGAGCTCTCTCGCCCTTTTTCCATCACATGAGGGTACAGCAAGAAGTCAGCAGTCTACAACCAGGGAGTGGATTCTCATCAGACACCAAATCTGTCAGCACACTGATCTCAGATTTCCAGCCTCCAGACCTGGAAGAAATAAATTTCTGTCATTCATAAGTCACCTAGTCTCTGGCATATTGTTACTGCAGCCCAAACAGACTAAGAGTTAGGTAGCGAGGATGCCTTCCAAGAGCTGTGACCTTGGTTGAGGGATGAAACTAGCTCACGGCGACCTCACAGGCAGGGAGCAGGGAGGGGGCAACCTCACACGCTGCCCTCCTTTCATCTTTCTGCCCATTCACTGAATCCACCTGCAAGTCAGAGGACAAGAGCCTGTGTTGTAGTCCTCACAGCACAACCTTCCATGTGGAGAACAACGGAGAGTCCATCACAGCACAACCTTCCATATGGAGAACAATGGAGAGTCCTCACAGCACAACTTTCCATGTGGAGAACAATGGAGAGCCCATCACAGCACAACCTTCCATGTGGAGAACAATGGAGAGTCCTCACAGCACAACCTTCTATGTGGAGAACAATGGAGAGTCCATCACAGCACAACCTTCCATGTGGAGAACAATGGAGAGTCCATCACAGCACAACCTTCCATGTGGAGAACAATGGAGAGTCCATCAGAGGAGCAAATGAGAGACATCCAGTCCAGTGCAGCAAGTAAAAAATCATCAACACCCAGGGCAGTAAGAGATCATGAAGATTGTGGGTCAGAGTGTTTTGGTGCTACTGAATTTTTTAATGCTCACAGGTTGAGTGTATTCTTTCTTTTTAAAGATGGTCAATATAATCTGCTCTATATGATTTGAAGGCATTTTACTCCAGTTCCCACAGAGTGTCATACAGTGTGAGAAGTGGAAGGCACCTTAGAGATCTTGATGAACATTTCTCATTTCATAGAGAAATGAGTTTTCCTCAGACTTAGAGAAATGAAATAAAAGTCCTCCAAAGTCACATATCCAGAAACTTGCAGAACCAGGTGGCACACCCAAATCTAATGATGCCCAGTGCGGGGGGGCTTCTTCCACATTCTGCAGCTACAATCCTTGCTGGACACAAGTTATGCTCATGACAAAGTGCCAGGCTGTGATGTGGCCACAGTCTCAGTCTTGAGCATCCCTCTGCATTGGTTTTATTTTTCTCTTCATTTTGAACATTTACCTGAAAGGCTGAATTTCAAAGACACTTCTCCTAAAAATAACTAAAAGATATGCAGGAGGAAATTAGCATAATGTATTTTATCTATAATTTACAGTGTGTAATCTAGAAACGTGCAACAAAGCAATGCTAGTAGTGCAGAGAAAATTCCCCTGGGATATTTGGTTCCATTTAAAAACACCTCAGTATGGGGGGATGTGGGAGCAGCAGCCTGTGACACACTTCCATCAGGGCAAAATGTTATTCTAGTGATTCACAGCGAGAGGCCTGACAAACACTTTGAGTCGATATAAAGGTTCTTGCCATCAGGATAAAATGAGAATTGCAGTGGGTGGTCCCATTCTAGCCTCATGTCTCCTTCTACTTCTGTCCTGGCTTAGGTGGTTGCCCTGGAAACAGTAGGGTGGCAAACAAAACCATTTGGAACAACTTTTAGGGAGCCTTATGCATGAAGGCCTAATTTTTATTTGCTGCTGTCTTTTTTCTCTTCTTAAAGGGTGACTTTTCCAAGGCTATCATTCTCTGAGAGGGTGTGCTCTTTGGACTACCTTGGAAGGTGATTCACTCTAAAGTCTTTGGCAAGGTCCAGTTGGAGGGCTGGCCAGAGTTTGGCAGATAGCAGGGGAAGGGGGCTTTATTTCTCATTATTCAGCTTTGGATCCCAACACAGATGGTCCTGATCTCCTCCTCCCCCACCTAAGAATTTTTCTAAAATGACACCCAAGTTTTTCTTGGCAGAAGTTATAATTCCTGGCAAACAGTTCATGCAGCTCTAATTATGATGACAGCTTTAATGGAGAAGATAATCATATTAAATGGTTCTTATTCAGTTCCATGTGATGAATTAGTGATTACCATGAAATGTGTTAAGCAGCCAAAAGTCAGGGAAAGGGATGATGTACTGAGCTACAAGTTGAGGTCTGAGGGATTCCAAAACTTGTGGGAGGTAGCACAAAATGACCTTTAAAGAGGAGATGCTGATTTTAATGTCTCTTGTGGCTCATATACTGAGTAAGAAACCCCCTTTTCCTAATGTGTCTGTTAAAGAAAAAATTATTCTGACACTTGTTAAAATGGCAAGTCTCCTTTACCAGGAGACTTTATTCAAGACTATTGCAATAGGAGCTGATTCTATTGCAATAGGAGAGAGATCAGATTCAACTCCCAATACAACAAAGACAAGCGGGCGTTTATTAGACAAAGTGCAGAGTTGGGGGGGTCAGTGGATAGAAAACTACCAATAGGAGACATCAAGAGCACAGGGATTCTTTTCTAAGAGGATTCCTGCAAAAGGCTGGTCATGGACTTATACATCAACAGTGAGGGATGAGGGACTTGACCAGACATGGCGGGGGGTGGGAGGGGGGTGAGGTGGTTAGATATCAATGCTGGGGGTATTCTTGATAAACTTATTTAGCAGGATTCTTGTTAAAACTGGACTAGGCATGCCAAAGAAGGAGAGGGCCAAGATTGAAGCCTGAAAGTCTTTGTCAGTCCCTCCTCCTGATCAAGGAAGAGAGACATTCTTCTTTCCTCTGAACAATTTAAGTCCATTTCTTGCTCAGTCTCCTTTTGTTATAAGGACCAGCTGAACCATCTACTGGGACTTGGGAGTAGAGGATATTTACTGGAGAGTGCAAATAATCAGGCATTAAATGTGGGAAATTTCTATGAAAATAAAAAGAAAAATAAAGATTAAGGTTGAAGCAGACTATAAACCCAGTTTCTGAGTCCAGGGGGCAGCCAGTTGAGATTTCTAGATGCTGGGCTCGAAGCATCTTTAGGTGGTGAAATGAGGGTACGGTGATGATCTGGTAGATTTCTTAGGCTGCAGTTTGAATGTCTTGTGATGGTATAATATCAGGGTCATGGTTATTTCCCAGAGCAGAGCATGGAAGAAGTGGCACTTTCTATAAACTTCCTGAATGGCCTCCACAGCAGGAGCTCCAGGCTTAAAGGTTACCCATTATCCAGTGTCAGCTTGCAGGACAACCTAGGATCCCAGGAAGGATCCAGGCAGTCAGGTTTGAGTTCTTAGTGACACCAAGATACGCAGGTGGGAGAAAAATTGGAAACATTCCTTTGGACAGTTGTATAGCCAGATACTGGAGAAAATTAGGAGAACTGAGTATTTGGGAGGGACTAACAAAATGTGCAAGTTGGCAGGACTCAGTCCAGTCTGTAAGTATATAACAAAACCTCAAAGACAATCACTGGGACTAGAAGCTGATAGTCCACAAAGTTGTGCTATAGTTTTCATTGTAACATAAAATTTCTCTCTACACTCACCCTTTTTTTCACCAAAGTTAACCAAAGTAAGATTATTCTTGTTTACAAAATGAGTCTGGTCACATTAGATTCGGCCTATTATTTACATAAGTGTAGCAAGAAGAGTAACTGACCACATAGACCTTTGAAAGTTTGCTTTGCTGGAACTTTTCATAAGGAAACTCAAATTAGACTTTTAATAGTCTCTCAAGGCTAGGAAGCCAAGACAAGAATTTGCCACCAGATTTCACTTGCAGGATCTATAGATTTGGGGGAATTTCTCCGTGCTCTAGGTCCCCAAAATATCCTAAGCTTCCTGGGCCTGCCAGGAAGTAACCTTCCTTACTCACCGACAAAGCTGCGAACCCTGTAAGCCATACCAGCCCAGTTTTCCCAAAAGGGCTTTGTAAGCATCATCTCCATAAAGTCAGCCTTAGTTCCTTGAAACTATTTGGTCATAACTGATTCTATGCACATCAGTCTTAAATATGACATTCCACTCAGCCTCAGTTATATAACCAATGTTTCCAACTATGTCCTGTTCAAGGAGGAGAGATTCTTATTGGAACTTATGCAAATAATTATATCACCATGAAAATAAGAATACTCAGGTAAGAGTTTCTGAATTCTGGAGTAATCAGGCAGGGAGAAAAGATAAATGTTTCATTTCTGTTTACAAAAAATATTATCTACCAAATTGTTGTGAGCTATAACTTAAAAGAAAAGGAAAAGGAATTCCTTAAATCCAGCAGCAATCTTCCAAACAAAAACCATAATCACCCTTCATCAGTTCATTCAGTTTTATGTAATTTATTCTTGTTCTGCTTGGTCTTGAGTTAGCAGTTTTATGAACCCATCAGTTTCTCCACCAAAGTTCTAGGCTCCTTTCTCAGTCAAATAGTATGGTCTTAAAGTAATTTAAGCACTGACATCAGAAGCCTACATCCTTGAGACCTGTTCTAGTCCTTTGCATGGGTCTCTTTCCATTCCTTTTTGTTAAAGATAAAGCACCCTGGCCTACAGCTAATTGCAAGTGCTTTCAGAGAAGACTCAGAGTAAAACAAAAACTGTCTACTAATGACAAAAGATTTTAAATGGCGAAAGATCTGAGGAGAATTCATCATAAAAATGATGTAGTTGATAAGGGAATTTGGTTATTTCTGTGGTTTAGAACATTTAAAAATAATAACTAGAATTATGACTGGTAACATTATACCAGAACATATCACGGACAGTGAGGGTATTGACAAACTTCATACAATTTCTGAAATGTTTGTATTAGTAATATTTTATCCATACAAATAAAACCTAGAGAAGGTTAAAGTATCTTTTATTTGACAATACTTTTCATGCAACTGAACATATCTAAACCTAATTGTTTCTTGGCATCTCTCTTTTTCAAAATAAAAGAAAAAAATCCTTTAAGATTTTGAAAGAGCCATCTGAGAAATCTCAAGTTCAGTTCAAGATCAAGATTTCATTTAGGATTTGATTCTGGGAGGACAAAATTGTCCAAAAGATCAAAAGGTTTGAATACTCGACTAAAAACAATCCCAGGTTACTATGAACAATACTTAGCTACCTATTTAGCCAAAGTTACAAGAAAAGAATTCAAAAGTAAATAGAGGACAGAACATGACTGTGAAAGTTTTTAAAAGTTAGCAGTTTTAGAAGTGAGAAGACTTGGGGATGCCTGGGTGGCTCAGTTGGTTAAGCGGCTGCCTTTGGCTCAGGTCATGACCTCAGGGTCCTAGAATGGATCCCTGCTTTGGACTCCATGCTCAGCGGGGAGTCTGCTTCTCCCTCTCCCTCTGCCCCTCTGCCTGCTTATGCTCTCTCTCTCTCTCAAATAAATAAATAAAATCTTTTAAAAAATTATCTCAATATTTAATGAATATTTGACATAGCATATCTCTAAGGTTGGAAGTTACAAAAAAGATTTTGGAAATTGTTTTTAGGCAAATATAACATTAGACAAAGCTAGCCCTCATCTCAAGTTATTTCCCTGTTAACTATTTTGTACAGTACATGCATGTTAGGCAAGTATCAAAAAAAAAAAAAAGAAATCACAAAAGCAAAGAAATCTAAAAATGGTTAAATACCAAATGCATACTTGTATTATACTTAATACTGATAACTCAGAAGACAGAGCTGTTCTTATTAAACAGTATTAAATTAGTCTTATTTACCAAAGATTTTCCCAAGCCACATAAACTTGAAAAGCATTTGGGTTAATTTCTATATTTCTGAGAGATTTAGGAATATTTAATTTATATAAGCACTTATTTATCTCTAAGCCAATTTATGAAACTTCTTCACAAGATTTTATAAATTTTTTTGGTAATACCATCTAGACGTAGAAAAATATCACATATATATAACATACATATACAAACATAACTATATAATCATATAGACAGATGCAAATAGAGATCCTGCTGCTTTCAGCTGCTTTCATTCTAACACTGCAGCCATGAGGGATGCCTAGGTGGCTCAGTTGGTTAATTATCTACCTGTGGCTCAGGTCATGATCCCAGGGTCCTGGGATCAAGCCCTGCATCAGGCTCCTTGCTCAGCAGGGAGCCTGCTTCTCCCTCTGCCTGCCACTATCCCTGCTTGTGCTCTCTCTCTCTCTCTGACAAATAAATAAATACAATCTTAAAAAAATAAAATAAAATTGTAGCCATGAGTCAGGTAAACATAGCAATAAAAAACTCACTGGTTTATATAAAATAATTGGCTCTTGTTTTTGATCCACTTTATATTTTTATCCCAAATTGTGTTTCTGACAGATGGAACAAGTTAAGGTTACCTGCTCAATTGACAGTTAATGCTTTTTATCAATATTTGTGGAGGAAACTTTTAAGATTTTGTTTTGCCCTGCACGTAGTTTCTTTGGGTGGTCCCTGGGTCTCCTGAGAGCCCCCAGTGGAGGACGGGGGACGTAAAGTTCAAAGTTCAAGTGACTGGAAGAAATTGAGGGGCTAGAATGGGAAAGAGAAAGTCTTGCAGGGGTGGACAGAGAGATGGAAGAGGTAGGGGCTTGAAGCCAGTCCTATCAATGGATTCAAAGGAATGGAGGACTGGAGGTGGTAAAAAGAAGAAGGAGGAATGGAAACAGTGCTGAGAGAAATCTTAGACAAACCAGTTTGGGGAAGTCATTGAAGTTCCCAATTATCCTTTGTAAAATTAGTCCAACAAAAAAGGAAGTAGAGAGCTAGTGCCATGGTGGTGGGACATATAGACATCAGGGGTATGAGAAGGGGGTTTCAGTCTATAGAGAAGCTCCCTTGTTCTTCACTCATGATACCTTGCTAACAAAGAAGCCTGGGACTCTAACCCAGTCTCCATTTGCCTGGGACTCTAACAGAGTTTTTAGAGTAGAGGCCTCCAAAAGAGTCAGGAATTTGCCACTTCAAGAGTCAGGGAGTAAATTCCCACTCAGAAAGATCCAAGAAGACATCCATCCAGAAAGATGCTTGCTTAAACAGGCACTTTTCAACCAAAGAATCCTGGGACTCTAACCTAGCCTCAGAGGGTATACTCAGAATCTTAAGAATCAAAATCTGCCCTTACCATGCTTTAACAGTCTGTCATCCAGAGCAATGGTTCAGGAGTTGTACTCACCATTGGATCCCTAATCAGTCAAGAGTGAAACAAAGTCTTTAGATGTGTACACTTGAGGTCCTGGAGGAGAGGTTCCAGGGGTCCAATGATGAATTTAATTCTGTACCAAGTCATGGCACCATAACTGTAAAAGAAAAGAATTATTCAGACACTTATTAAAATGGTAAGCAAGGGGTGCCTCGGTAGCTCAGTCAGTTGAGCATCTGACTCTTGATCTTGGCTCACGTCTTGATCTCAGGGTCATGAGTTCAAGCCCTGTATTGGGCTCCCCACTGGGCATGGAGCCTACTTAAAAAATAAAAATACATAGGGGTGCCTGGGTGACTCAGTCGTTAAGCGTCTGCCTTCGGCTCAGGTCATGATCCCGGGGTCCTGGGATCGAGCCCCGCGTCAGGCTCCCTGCTCAGCGGGAAGCCTGCTTCTCCCTCTCCCACTCCCCCTGCTTGTGTTCCCACTCTCGCTGTGTCTGTCTCTGTCAAATAAATAAATAAAATCTTTTAAAAAATAATAATAAATAAATAACTAAATAAATAGGGGCACCTGGGTGGTGGCTCAGTCATTAAGCGTCTGCCTTCGGCTCAGGCCATGATCCCGGGGTGCTGGGATCGAGCCCCACATTGGGCTCCTTGTTCAGCGGGAGCCCTGCTCTCCCTCTCCCACTCCCTCTGCTTGTGTTCCCTCTCTCTGTGTGTCAAATAAATAAATAAAAAATATTTAATAAATAAATAAATAAAATGGCAAGGAAGACTTTATTCAGGACAATTGCAATAAGTGCACTGTAGTAGGGGAGAGATTACAGCAAAGACAACAGGGGATTTATAGCCAATAGGCAGAGTGAAGGGGTCAGTGGATGGAAAATTACTAAGAGGAGATTCAAGGGTAAGGGGATTCTTACTAAACGAACTTGATAGCATTCTTGCTAAAACTGGGATAAGGATGGGGACCAAGGTGGAGACCTCATAGAAAAAAGGGCTCAGAGAAGCCTGACTGAACTATGGTCAAAGAGAAAGTATGTCATGTCCACCACTAATACACATACTTTTACAGACAAAGGTAATGGAAAGGAAGGAAGAAAAGGCTTATAAAAGTGCCTTCTTAACTCAGACTATTTTGAGTGCTACCACATATTTGTTTGTGGGTGAGAAATTTGATCTTTCTCAATAGCCAAAAGATATTTAGGGCCAAGTCTTTAAAAATAAGGAGGGGATCAAATCGAGTTAACAGAGTTACAACTACAAAGCAATGAGCTGGCTTTTCTTGTGTGTGGTTTACAAATAGGTTGACCAAACTCGACCCCTTTTGCCTGGCACTCTCCCAGTTTGAGGACTGAAATCTCCCTCAGTTCCAGGTAAGCCAGGGAAGTTGACCTAAGGCTACTCAGTTTTAAAACTCAAGGTCCCACATCCTGAGAAACCCTTCAGTACCAGACAAACTGAGACGGTTCATCATCCTGTGTGTAAAGAGAGCTCTGAAGGTACTTCAACAAGAAGTTCTGAAAGCATTTTCAGTCATGGCACATGACAAACTGGATGTCTGGCTTTCAATGTAAGGATTGGGTTTTGTTTGTTTGTTTGTTTTTAAGATTTTATTTATTTATTTGAGAGAGAGCGAGAGAGCAGGAGCAGAGGGGAGGAGCAGATGGAGAGGGAGAAGCAGGCTCCCCACTGAACAGGGAACCCGATGCCGGGCTCGATCCCAGGACCCTGGGATCATGACCTGAGCCAAAGGCAGATGCTTAACTGACTGAGCCACCCAGGTGCTCCAGGAGTGTTTACAAAAAAAAAAAACCTCATTTGTTTAGTCACATATTATGTAGGAAAATAAATATTCACCCTGATTCCTATTTAGTTAAAAGTATGTTTACTTAGCTACTTAAATGCAAATAAAAGCCCAAGAACCTCTCCACAAATGCTTGGCTGAACAAAGCTTGTTTACCAAATTAAAATACTTGTGTACAATTATGCATGTTTTCTTTTTAAATTAATATATCTCTTTATGTTTTGCTGCAAAATTCCTATTGGAAAAAAAGACATTCAAATTTGCTATTCGTTCATCTGTAAGCTACAGTAACTATAGTCGTTAGGTGTGGGAACCAAAGTGTGTGTACATGTGTGTGGTCTTCCATGGGGAAGAGACCTTCTTTACCCTCATTGTCTCCAAACTCTAATTTATCTGTACTTTCACTCATTTTCCCAAAGGGTGTGTTGTTCCTTTAGAAGGCTTTTTTTTGGTGGGAGAATGCTAGAGGTGGATAAAGAGGATTAGATGATAGCAAAATCTTGCTCAGAAAGCTCTGTTGTTGCTGTTCTGCTCTGATTAGTAAAAAACACCTTAGGGTGACATTAGTTTATCCTTTCAAAATCTATCTTATATGCTTTCTATATGTTTTCCCATTTGTGTGAGGACCTCTCTCCCTAACAAGTGGTGGTCAGGAAAGCTGGGAGGGGATGTGGTAGCTGGGACCCTGTCACTTGTCTAAGGGTCCCTGGAGCTGAAGAGGAAGAGATTCCAGAGGAAGCAACTTAGAGAGAGGCTGAATTAAAAACTACTTAATGCCAAAGCGTCTAAATATGAGGACAAACTGGGAAAACCACTGAAAACGAGGAGGTTAGAAATAGAGTGTGCAAGCAGAAACGAAAAATTAAGGTAGCTGCCTGATGGCAGTGGACATTTTAACCAGGACTTGCTCTTCTTCCACTCTGCATTCTACTAGACTCCATTGTCCAGTGTGGGTGACTACAAAGACTTACCTGTTCAGGGTTCTGAGTGTGGGGGAGGGAATTTCCTGTGTTTGGTTCTCTAACTTGCTTCCCTTCTCATGGTCAAAGTACCAGAGCTGGCTGTGGTACTGCTGGGAATCCAGAACCTTTCAAAAGATTTTTGGGTCTTCCAGCTTGGTTGTCAGGGTAAACTGATGGAGTTCTGCGTTGAAGGCAGGATGTGTGGGAGCTGGGCTAGTGGAGCTGGTGGAAAGAGACCATCTCTCCTTTTACTATTGAAAGGAGCAACCAGAAGAGAGCTAGGACAATTTCACATCATCATAGTTACTAATTTGTAATACTAATACTGTCTCAGGCTTCCTTCTACATTCCTGCTTGGCTTCTTCTTAGTCTGCTGGCTCCTCCTGCTTATTCCTGATTTTTAACTCTGTCTAAACCTCTTCTGTTCTTTAAATATGTTCACTCATTTTGGAGGAGATTTATCTAGTCCCATGGCTTTCATTTCCTTCTCCCTGTCAATAATTCCCAGATCTATATATTCTTCAGTCCTGATATTTCCCCTGAGCTCCAGACTTAACAAACATATCATGCCACCTACTTGACATTTCCATTAGATGTCTAATTAGAATTTCAAGTTGAACATTTTTTTTATTTTTTAATTATTTATTTATTTATATATTTGAGCGAGCGAGAGAGAGAAACAGCAACAGCATGAGAGGGGAGAGGGTCAGGGGAGAAGCAGGCTCCCCGCTGAACCAGGAGCCCAATGTGGGACTTGATCCCAGGACTCTGGGATCATGACCTGAGCCGAAGGCAGTCACTGATCCAACTGAGCCACCCAAGCACCCTTGAACATTTTTTTTAAATAGAACTGGATTTTATCTCCCAAACCTGTTCTCCCACAGTTTCCTCCACTGCAGCTACTGGCTTTACCATTCACCTATGCTATGGTCTGAATGTGTCCCCCCAAAACTCATATGTCAAATCCTAACCCCCAAAACTGATGGTATTAGTGGGTGAGGCCTTTAGGAGGTGCTTAAAAACACTCATGAATGGGAATAGTGCCATTATAAAAGAGCTCCAGGGACATCCCTAACCCCTTCCACCATGCGAGGACACAGCGAGAAGGGCTGGCTATGAACCAGGAAGAGGGCCCTCACCAGAAGGTAACCAGGCTGGTGCCATGATCCGGACTTCCAGACTCCTGGACTATGAGCAATAAGTTGTTGTTGTGTAAAGATACCCATTCTGTGGTATTTTGTTATAGAAGCCTGAATGGACTAAGAAAATACAATACCTCAGAATGTAAACTTAAAGCCCATTCTTAACCACTTTATTCTTCTTACACCTAGATATCATACAAATCCAATTGTGTGGGTCCCTATATGTGCCTGATGGCTAGGGCTGGGTGTCCTCAGAATTCCCAGCCAGATGATTTCCAGGATTAGTGCTATAAGTCTTCACTCATGGTTCTATGCTTTCCAGGATTGGGTATGAAATGGTAAACCCAAAGTGCTTGAAAAAGATGACACTGATGCAAACTGAGTCTCTGCATTTATCTTAGCCACTTTAGTCTCTATGACAAGTGATCTTTGTTCCCAAGAAGGATGAGCAATAGAATTTTTCCAATAGCCAATTTCCCAGGGAAGGAAGTGGAGGCATGAGGGTTGGGTCCTCTTGGGGTCTAATGTTTCCAGTTTGAATGGTTGGAGACATTCATATGGGTTGGGCCGGGTCAGGTAGGCTAGTGGAAGGTTGGAGGAATTAAGCAAGGCTTATTGGAAAGCTGCATCTCCCTCTGAGGATGAAAAAAGGCCTCTTTCCCTTTTGAAAGTATGTTATTCCAACAGCCAAGGAAAAGAAATGTGTAATGAATTTTGTAATAAATCCCAGGAATTGCTAAATATATGTAATGAACCATGTGGGCTCTTACTGTGGGACCATGAACACTTGAAGCACAATGCAGATGTCTTGGCTGTACAGAATACAACCCAGAAATTCCTCCATTTTCTTGAACATGTACTTTTCAGCATTGGCCTGCAGGTGGGGCTGTAGCCCACAGAGGGACTACATGTTCTACAGTATGGCAAGGGACTGATGGGATGTTAGATCCAGATAAGTAATTAGGGTATTGCCCAAGTAGATCTTGCCTCCTTGATTCCAGATGTGATTCATTCAGCACAAGAAGATGACTAAGGCACTGCACAGTCCAAATGACACCATAATCTGACAGAGTGAGCCTCTCCCATTGTTCTCAAAGCTTTTGGACCAGTACATGGAAGTATCTACAACCTCCTCCATGTCCAGGTAGGTGATAAGAGAAAAACTGCCTTCTGGATAAGCCCCAATGAACTGCCCATGTGAAGTTGCTAGTGCCTTTGAAGAAAGGACATCTATCTATGAGTAAAGTGGCCAATTCTCTCATAATGCTCCTTCCTAGGCTCAAAACAGCAGGTTAGCATCCCCACTCCACCTCCTGCCACGTCGTCCACCTCTGCTAAAGCTTGTGAAAAATATTGTTGCCCATAACTGGCTTGGCAGGAAGGCAAACATATTTGGAGTAGGGTCACAAATTCATTCACTTTGCCCTTAGATGTGCAAAGAAAATGCAGCTTCTTTATTTCCTTGTAATACATCTGCTCATCCACAGAGAACCAGGAAAAAGAATTCTACATTTATCCCATTCAGTTAAATTTAGTTCAGTTCAATAATTCAGATAACCCCTTTATGTGAATTCTCTTTCATTTCTTTAAGTAAAATGGTAAATCTTTCAAGTTTTCTCTTCATCTCTTTGTGTCCTTCAGGATAGCATCTGTGTGTATTGGGGTCTATAAGGGTTTAGATGACCCATAGCAGCAGAGATGAGATCATCTGGATCTTCACTGGTGAATAGTGGAGTGGTTGGATTTTCTGTTCCTTGGACTGGTGACCACTAAAGTATAGTTTTTCTAGTGTAGCTTTTCTCTCTCTCTCTCTCTCTCTCTCTTTAAGATTTTATTTATTTGTCAGAGAGAGGAGAGAGCACAAGCAGGGGGAGTGGCAGGCAGAGGGAGAAGCAGGCTTCCCACTGAGCACGGGGCCTGATGCGGGACTCAATCCCAGGACCCTGGGATCATGACCTGAGCCAAAGGCAGACGCGTAATGACTGAGCCACCCAGATGTCCCTCTGGTGTGGCTTTCTGAGATCAAGTACTACCTATCTCTGAAATCTCTAGTTCTGGTCTTCTCAAAGTTCACATTCAGCTACCTTTTTGTTTTGACCAGAGTCCTCCAAAGTACTTCTGTGCTCTCAAAACACATGGAACTTGCTGGGTCACTTGTACACCAGGTCATGTGAGCCTAGGAGGGAGCTCAAGCTCATCTATCAACTCACCTCCCACTACACCTCCTCAGTGTCATTCCTAGCCAAGACTCTGACCTTTGACCTTGCTTCTGCTCTGTCTTCCTTATTCCATAATCCTTTAGAACTGGAAGGGGCAGTCTTTAGACAATTCATTCGTCCATGTAATATTTCCCTTGTAGGCTACAGAAATGAGACTCATGGCTTAGCTTCCATAGTTAGAAAGGATATCTTCTCTACACTTAAGAAAAAAACACTGTGATTTGAGTTCCCCTATCTAGTTCTAGATATGCCTTAAATCTGAAAGCCTAGTTTTAAGTCTTGATGTAGAGTCAGTACAAAATATAACCAAAGTCTCAAAGGTCAGAAATTACTTTGTTCTATAGCTACACACTGTCCAGTATGGTAGCCAGTAGCCCCATATGGTTATTTAACTTTAAATTTAAAATAATTAAAATTAATTAAAATTTAGAAATACAGGTCCTCATACTAGCCACATTTCAAGTTTTCAGTGGCCACATGTGGCTAGTGGCCACCATATTGGAC
Organism: Zalophus californianus; assembly: GCF_009762305.2. NCBI lineage: Eukaryota > Metazoa > Chordata > Mammalia > Carnivora > Otariidae > Zalophus > Zalophus californianus. The sequence goes on from NC_045600.1 coordinate 97,679,066, forward strand.
AGCAAGAATATAGAATACTAACATCATTGTTAATGTAATGAAAGTTTTATTGGATGGCTATTCTAGAGTTGAACCCACTTCCCTTTCCTGAAGCACTAAGATACTTTATGGAGAAGGAAGCTTCCCATAACCTAAGTTTTACAGGATATGGCACTACATCTAAAAAGATATTTTTAAATAATTACTCCTAATAGTTGTTGCCCAGGACTCCTAAGAGGTTGGGTTAGTCAATAAGTCCCACCTACTTCTCTAAGAGTCAGTGACGTTCTCTGTTTCTCCTAAGGAGAGGGTACATAGTTTGTGGAGCTTAGTGCAAATTCAAAATTTTTAAATTTTATTCAAAGTTATTTTAAAATGTCAAGATATCAGTAACAGAGTATTAATGCAGTTACTGACTTCTCTGAGTGAGGGGCCAGTATAACTGCATAGGTCTCACACCTAGGAAGCTGGCTTTGTTCAAGATAATCGTACCTAAAAAAGAAATCAAGGCAGCCCTGTAGGCTCACTGGGGAATTTGCTCATGAGTGGCAATGCCAGGGACCACAACTGGGCCAGTGCTGGCCATGCTCAGACGTTAATTCAGACAGCTGCCCAGGGAATGCCTGTAAATGGAGGGAGCCACCTAGCCAAAAGGAAGCGACAGGAAATAAGGGCCCCAACATGTTGTATTGGAAAGCCCAATGCTCGAAGGTCTTGGCATGTCAACTGCTTCCAGCTGGGTATGTTTCCAACCAAACCAGGGCCATGTGCAGCCAGGAAGGCTGAGATTTGTCATGACCGTCATTTTAGAAGCTACTGGAGGACAGGGGAAAGGCCACACACCCAGAAACTTCAGCTTTCCTGCTTGGACAGTTGATGTATGGTATCCAGGAACTTGTGCACAGGGGAGGTCTTCCCTGCCTCAATCTGAGAGACAAGGGGATTTGAGGAAAGGCCAGAACAACAGTCACTCAAAACTTCAAAAATGAATCATCAATGCCAAGGAGTAAGATGGAAAAAAAAATAATCTACTTGTAAGTTGGCTAAGCAGAAGCTGAGGAAAACAGACAAAAACTAAAAGATCTAAGGTGGAAGGTGAGACTTGGAACCTGTAAACATTCTGTAAGATAAGTTAATTAACTCCCACAGCTTCTTAGAGTGTAGCAGATTGGTACCTACAGGGAAATGCTGGTTAAAATTTAGTAAAAAATAATTTTTTAACAAACAGCTGAGCTCAAAAGGAAAAAAAAAAAAGTCTCAGAATAAAAAGAGGAAAAAAAAACCCATAGTGGTTTCAGTGTGAGTTGACCCTCTGATTCACTTGATGGTCTACATAGTTCTTGTTCAAGGTTTTCTTCAGGTGTCTTTGTCGGTCATATTGATCCCCCATCTTGGGCAAAGACCTGGCCCTGAGCCCAGCCCAGGCTCTTGGCCACCCTCTCTGTTCAAGCTTAGAAGCTGAATAAAGGATCTCCCTGAGCTTCCTGAAACACAGATTCTGGGGACCCAAGTAATGTCCTTGAATGAAGATCCTTAAAGTATGAAAAGAGTAGAAAAGTCCAACCACTCAGCCTGGGAAAGCAGTAGGGAAGCTTGTGGTTTTAATTTCTCAAAAGGGACTTTTAAATTTTTATCCTAACCCTAGGCAGATAGCAAAGTTCTAGTAGAGAGTAAAGAGGAAAATACTTTTAAAACTAGATCAACCTAGGGGCGTCAGTTAAGCGACCGATTCTTGGTTTTAGCTCAGGTCATGAGATGAGCCCTCCATTGGGCTCTGTACTCAGTGTGGAGTTGGCTTGAGATTCTCTCCGTTTCCCCCTGCCCTCCCCCTCTGCCCCTTCTCCCATGTTCTCTCAACCTCTCTAGTAAATAAATAAATAAAATAAAATAAAATAAAAAAACTAGATCAACCTAATAGAAAGTAGAGAAGAAAAAAATCAAAATTAAAGAATGGTAAATAGAAAACAACATAATGGTAGAGAAAAGTCCAAACAGGTCAATAATCAAAGTATATAAATATTAATATATTGACCTTGCCTACTAAGAGACAGAGATTCTCATAAGGACTTTTAAAAATTCAACCATGTACTGCTTATTAAGAGACACACCTAAAACATGATGGAGAGATCATTATGTAAGTGGTAACATGTACTAAAAATTTAATAAAAATTAAACAAATATAATAATATCAATATCAATTTTTTAACTTTCAGTCAAAAGGAGGGTTATTATATGAAGATACAAGGATAAATAGAATAATTCACATTGAAGAAATAGTCATTTGGAACCTCAAATGTGTTTTTGTGTGTGGGGGGTATATGTGTGTGTAAATCAAAAATCATAGTTGTAGAAGACATAAACAACATAAGTAATCCTACACCCAAAATTCAAAATACACATTATTTCTAGCACACATGAAACATTTATAAAAACTTACTGTAATATGTCAAAAAGCAAATTCCAAATGAATACTAATGACCCAAAATCATATAAAACATGTTCTCTGATAACAATGAGATAAAATTAGAAATCAATATAATAGCTACACTGTCCTATTCATGTTAAAAGCTTCTAAATATAGGGCACCTGGGTGGCTCAGTTGGTTAAGATCTGCCTTCAGCTCAGGTCATGATCTCAGGGTCCTGGGATTGAGACCCACATTGGGCTCCCTGCTCAGCGGGGAGTCTGCTTCTCCCTCTCTCTGAACCCCTCCCCCTTGCTCCTTTTCTCTCACTCTCTCTTTCCGTCTCTCTCAAATGAATAAATAAAATCTGTTAAAAAAGCAGCTTCTAAATAATTATTAAGTAGGAGAGAGAAATTAATGAAAATTACCAAATGCCCAGATAATGAAAACACTAGTACCAAAATGTGTGGTATGCAATTTAAGCAATATTCAGTAGGAAATTTAGAGCTTTAAATGCATATAAGAGAAGAGAAGGAAGCATATACCTCAAAAGCTAATTAGAACAGAGAATGCAAAAGAAAAGAAATAATAACAAAAGGAAGAGAAAGAGATGAAAGGGGAGAAATCAATAAGGAATCAATAGACCCAAAGCAGGAAAGAATGTCCAATGGCAAAAAGACAGTCTCTTCAACAAATGGTGTTGAGAAAATTGGACAGCCACATGCAGAAGAATGAAACTGGACCATTTCCTTACACCACACACAAAAGTAGACTCCAAATAGTTGAAAGACCTAAACATGAGACAGGAGTCCATCAAAATCCTAAAGGAGAACACAGGCAGCAACCTCTGTGACCTCAGCCGCAGAACTTCTTCCTAGAAACATCACCAAAGGCAAGGTAAGCAAGGGCAAAAATGAACTACTGGGATTTCATCAAGATAAAAAGCTTTTGCACAGCAAAAGAAACAGTCCACAAAACCAAAAGACAACCGACAGAGTGGGAGAAGATATTTGCAAATGACATATCAGATAAAGGGCTAGTATCCAAAATCTATAAAGAACTTATCCAACTCAACACCCAAAGAACAAATAATCCAATCAAGAAATGGGCAGAAGATATGAACAGACATTTTTCCAAAGAAGACATCCAAATGGCCAACAGACACATGAAAAAGTACTCAACATCGCTTGGCGTCAGGGAAATCCAAATCAAAACCTCAATGAGATACCACCTCACACCAGTCAGAATGGCTAAAATTAGACAAATTGGCGGGGTTGGGGAGAAAGGGGAACCCTCCTACACTGTTGGTGGGAATGCAAGCTGGTGCAACCACTCTGGAAAACAGTATGGAGGTTCCTCAAACAGTTGAAAATAGAGCTACCATATGATCCAGCAATTGCACTACTGGGTATTTACCACAAAGATACAAATGTAGGGATCCGAAGGGGTACGTGCACCCCGATGTTTATAGCAGCAATGTCCACAATAGCCAAACTGTGGAAAGAGCCAAGATGTCCATCGACAGATGAATGGATAAAGAAGAGGTGGTATATATACACAATGGAATATTATGCAGCCATCAAAAGGAATGAGATCTTGCCATTTGCAATGATGTGGATGGAACTGGAGGGTGTTATGCCGAGTGAAATAAGTCAATCAGAGAAAGACATGTATCATATGACCTCACTGATATGAGGAATTCTTAATCTCAGGAAACAAACTGAGGGTTGCTGGAGCGGTGGGGGGTGGGAAGGATGGGGTGGCTGGGTGATAGACATTGGGGAGGGTATGTGCTATGGCGAGTGCTGTGAATTGTGCAAGACTGTTGAATCACAGATCTGTACTTCTGAAACAAATAATGCAATATATGTTAAGAAAAAAAAAGAAGAAGATAGCAGGAGGGGAAGAATAAAGGGGAGTAAGTCGGAGGGGGAGACGAACCATGAGAGACTATGGACTCTGAAAAACAAACTGAGGGTTCTAGAGGGGAGGGTGGTGGGGGGATGGGTTAGCCTGGTGATGGGTATTAAAGAGGGCACATTCTGCGTAGAGCACTGGGTGTTATGCACAAACAATGAATCATGGAACACTACATCAAAAACTAATGATGTAATGTATGGTGATTAACATAACAATAAAAATTTAAAAAAAAAAGAAGAAGGAATCAATAGACCCAGAAGCCCGTTCTTTCTGAAGACTAATAAAATAGGCAAACCTGGCAAAATCGATTGACAGAAAAAGTGAAAAAGTGGGGGAAAAGGGATATGACTACAAATAGTCAAAGTTTTTAAAGGCCCTAGAAAATACAATGAATATCATTACACAAATAAATTTGACAATTTAATGAAATGGACAGTTCTTTAGAGATATAAAAAATCAGTAAAATTGACTTGAAAAAGAAATGGCAATCTTCATATTTATTTATACCCATTAAATAAATTGAATCTGTAATTTTAAAAAGTTGTACCCATTAAGTATGTCTCCTCAGGCAAGAGAAACAAAAGCAAAAATTAACTATTGGAATTATTCCAAAATAAAAAGCTTTTGCACAGCAAAGGAAACCATCAGCAAAACAAAAGAGCAACCTGCTAAATGGGAGAAGATATTTGCAAATGATATATGATAAAGAGTTAATATCCAAAATATATGAACTTATACAACTCAACACCAAAAAAACAATCTAATTAAAAGTGAGCAGAGGACCCTGAATAGACATTTCTCCAAAGAAGACACAAAGACGGTCAACAGATAAATGAAAAGATGCTTGACATCACTCATTACCAGAGAAATGCAAATCAAAGCCACAATGAGATATCACTTCATACCTGTCAGAATGGCTGAAATCCAAAATACAAGAAACAACAAGTATTAGTGAGGACATGGAGAAAAAGGAAACCTCCTGCACTGTTGGTGGGAATGCAAATTGGTGCAACCACTGTGGAAAACAGTATGGGGGTTCCTCAAGACATTAAAAATAAAAATATCATATGATCCAGTAATTCTACTACTGGGTATTTATCCAAGGAAAATGAAAATATTAATTCAAAAAGATATATGCATCCCTATGCTCCCGGAAGCATCATTTACAATAGCCAAGATATGGAAGCAAGCCAAGTATCCATTGACAGACAAGTAAATAAAGAAGATGGGGCATATATATACAATGGAATGTTACTCAGCTGTAAACAAGAATGAAATCATGCCATTTGCAACAACATGGAAGGACCTAGAGGGGAATATACTAAGTGAAGTAAGACAGATACGATTTCACTTATATGTGGAATATAAAAAAACAAAACAAAGGAATAAACATACAAAAGCAGAAACAGACCCATATACAAAGAGAATACAATGAATACAATACAAAGAGAACAAACTGATGGTTGCCAGAGGGGAGCAGAGGTAGGAGGATGGGCAAAATGAATGAGGGGGATTGGGAGGTATAGGTTTCCAGTTATGGAATGAATAAGTCACCAGGATATAAGGTACAACATTCAGAATATAGTCACTGGTATTATAATAGTGTTGTATGATAACAGACAGTAGCTACATGGGGTGAGCATAGCATAACATATAAATTTGTTGAATCACTCACTATATCACCTGAAACTAATATAACAGTTTATGTCAACTATACTTCAATAAAAAAAACAAAACTGTACCCATTAAAAAAAGCACCATGCTAACCAAGTACTTACCTCCATAGGTGAGTTTAACCAAATCTTCAAAATTTATTTCCTGTATTAGACAGTCTTTTTCAATGAAGAGATAGAAGAGATCTTTGCTTCATTTTATAAGTATACTTTTGATACCCAAACTGCACAAAGACAATATGAAAAAAGAAAGTATTTAGTTATTCTTACTTTTGAACACATGCATAAATATTTTAAAATATTACCTAACTGAATTAAGTAATGCATTTAAAACACATCATAATAGACAAGGTACAAAGCAAATATAATAAGATGTTAATTATAGACTCTGAGTGGTTGATGTATGGGTGTTCACTGTGCAGGCCCACTTTTCTCGTTTATAATTTTTCATTTGAAAACCTTAGGAAAAGTAAGAAATAAAATCTTTGTACATCTGTAACCTCTAAAAGCATATCAGGACAGAATCCCAAGGATGACTAAAAATCTGTCAATGTAATTCACCTCATTAGTACAAATGAGAAATTTATAAAAGTACAATTTATGGGGGTACCTGGGTGGCTCAGTAAGTTAAACGTCTGATTCTTGGTTTCTGCTCAGGTCACGATCTCAGGCTCATGAGATCGAGCCCCACCCCCCTCCCCAGTCAGGCTCGGACTCAGCATGGAGTCAGCTTGGGATTCTCTCTCTCTCCATCTGCCCCTCCCCACACTCACATTCTCTCTCTCAAATAAATAAGTGTAATTTATGGAAAAAAGAAAAACTACTGGCAAACTGAGAATGGACTACAACCTCATCATCCTGATAAAGAGTGTTGTAGGCTTGGGCTTGGCTATTAGTGGCAGAAAACTCCAAAACTATATAGAATTTTACTTCTCTCTCATATAAAAGACTAGTTAGGTAGCTCAGAGGCAAGTTCCTTCTATCATATTATGTTTTGTGTGATCTTTATTCCTAAGATTACTTCAAGTCCAATATATTGCTCCACCTCCAGTCATCACATCTGCATTCCAGGCTGCAGGAAGTAGAAAAGGGGAAAGTGGTTATGTTTCCCCTTTAGGATACACTGAAATTTGCACGTATGACTTCCACTTACATCCCCATGGCAGAAACTAAGTTATGTGCCCTCACGTAGTCGAAGATGGCTGGGAAATGCAGGCATTTTCTTGGCAGACATGTCCTCAGATAGAATTTAAAAATTCTGGGGTGCCTGGGTGCCTCAGTCAGTTAAGTGTCCGACTCTTGATTTCAGCTCAGGTCATGATCTCAGGGTCGTGAGACTGAGCCTTGGAGCCTGCTGAAGTTTCTTTCCCTCTCTCTTTGCTCCTCTCACCCCTAAAAATATTAAAGATTCTACTTAGAAAAAAGGAGAGAACCTATTCTTGGGGGGAGGGAGGGCACCCAGCAGTCTCTTCCACATGTATCTATCAGAAACCTCTAGAAAACATGATACTTAGTGGTAAAACATTACGCATGTGCTCTTTAGAGTCAGAAACAAGTCAAGAGTACCTGTTATCACAGCTTCTCTCTCTTTTTTTTTAAGATTTTTATTTATTTATTTGACAGAGAGAGAAAGCAGGGGAGGGCCAGAGGGAGAAGCAGGCTTCTGGCTGAGCAGGGAGCCCGATGTGGGCTCGATCCCAGGACCCTGGGATCATGACCTGAGCCGAAGGTAGAAGCTTAACAACTGAGCCACCCAGGGGCCCCTCATAACTTCTTGTAGTGAGTCCTAGCCAATGTGATACTTAAAAAGAAAGAGGAGGAGGAGAAGACGAGGGGGAGGAGGGGAGGAGGAGGAAAGAAAGAAAAATTTTCTTATTTGCAGACCATAGGATTATTTACATAGAACTTGCATAGGGAGAAAGAAAGACAGAGAGGATGAAAGCAAGAAAAGGAAGAAAGGAAGAAGGAAAGAAGGGAAAGAAGAGAAGGAAGGAAGGAAGGAAGGAAGGAAGGAAGGAAGGAAGGAAGGAAGGAAGGAAGGAAGGAAGGAAAGAAAGAAAGGAAGGAAGGAAGGAAGGAAGGAAGGAAAGAAAGAAAGAAAGAAAGAGAAAAAAAAAGAGGAAAAAAGAAAGAAAGAAAGAGAGAGGAAGAAAGCAAGAAAAGCAAGCAAGTAAGAAAGAACAAACGAACTTTAAAACATGTTGGTGTAAATGTGCATTGTTAAAAACCACACTGGAGAATAATGTTACAATATCAAATGAGGTTGGTATGCACATACTCTATGACTTAGAATTCTCCTTGTGGATATATAGCCTAAAAAATTCACATACATGTCCCCAGAGAGACATGAAAGAGAATGTTTATTGTGGCATTATATTTAACAGCAAAAACGTGAAAAACAAACTGAGTGTTTAAAAACACGATTGTGGATAAACTGTGGTGCCAGAGTCACACAATGAAATACTAAATAGGTATGTACTAAATATATAACAACCAGGCAGGAAGGATACATGCTAATTTTGGGATACTGATTACCTTTGGGCAGAGAGCAACAGAACTGGGCAGTGGGGGCTGTGGTTAAAATGTATCAGTGTTGTTAAAACAAAAAACCCTAAAGCCATTATGGCAAGATGTCAACATCAGTCAAATCTGTTAAAAACAATGAGCCTGACCATATGTACAGACTGATAAGGAATGATTTCCAAGGCATACTGTTAAGGAAAAAAGTAAGCTGTGGAAGAATGTGACATGTAGACTACCATTTGTGTAAAAGGGGGATCAGCTTGTGTTGAATATTTCTGAATGACACAAAATAAACGGACACTGATGATCTCTAAAGGGGAAGGAGGCTGAGGACTGGGGTCAGCAGTCGAAAAGAGACCAACTTTGTGTACCTTTTTCTACTATATGGCTGCTTTTAGCTCTTGCATTTGTTTTCTCAAAAGTAAAATATTAAAGCAAAAAACATCTTGAATTAAAATTATTTCTAGCTCAACAATGCATTTAGAGCCAAAATTACTCTTTTGAGGAATATTTTGCATAAAAATATAAGTGTATCCTTATGTTTGCCATCTTCCCAAATGACAGATTTTTCCAAAGAGTTCTTGATAATAAGTTCCTTATGATCAGTCACACAGAAATATACACCCCGCCCGCTGCATCTGCCTTAACTGTGCATCTATTTATATGGTATGACGGATACTTTCCCTAATAAATCTTACCATTTCCCCTGCTAAGGAATTGAGTGCTGACTAAATGGCTGATGACACATGGGAGTTATTCCTACATTTTCCACACACAGTAACACAAATCAATGCAATGCCCTTTCTGCTGGTAGAAACACTAACAGCTTTGGGGCATTGTCAGAAGGGGTGGGGGGCATACAATGAATCCACAGTTCTGGACTTTTCTTTGAGAGGCAGCCTGAGGCAATTTGAGAGCAAAAGCAGGATTTGGAGTTCCTAACCTCACACGTTTTATTTCTTTGAGCTAATTTACAATCAAGAGAGCTCCCACGCTGTCAGATCTAGAACTCAACTACTTCAAACAGTAAACTTCCCTCTTATATTTTGCTTTGAGTTTCTTAAGGATGAGTTTGTTTAAAGGCTGATTACCTGAGTAGAGTAGTGATTTTCAAACCTTTTATCGTAGGACCACTTTAGGAAACAAAACTGATCCTCACTGCCTTCTCTTTCCCAAAGCTAGACCCTCTGGGCCCCATGCCCCAGCTGGTGGAAAGTGCAAGATTCTGGTTTATACCACTTTACAGGTATCGGGGAGGCAGGAGAGAGACTCAGGGTAATAGGGGAAAAGAGGAAAGAGGCTCATAGTGATCTCTTTTTCATCTTTCATTTCACAACTTCTTCCTTCCCATGCCTGCTGGTGTGCTCCCTCGCCTTGTTCCAGAGCCAAAAGGCAGGTCAACTTCACTGCTTCTTATCCAAGTTGGCAGAGGTTGGTGGCAGCGGGGTGGTAACTCTGCCCGATGTTCTCAAGCTACACTTGGGACATGTCCAACAGCAAAGTCACTCAGTAAACAGTTCTCTGTATTCTCTTTCCCTTGAGTTGGCTGGAATATCTAGGACCTAGTACCACCCACTCTTTAATTCAAGACAAGCCCACAGACCAGAAACTTCACAGATCACCCTATCTTAAAGCTGACTTTTTCGAGGTACAAAATGTCATCTACAAAATCATTGATATGCTACATTATTTCAATTCCAAGCCCTATCGATGTCCTTTTCAAGGCTTGGTTTTTCTATTTTTAGGAATATTTCCTGTACATCATTCATTCAATATTCAAGAACCTTACTAAATGTCTATTTTGTGCCTAGTTTTGTACTGGGGTTGAGTGGGGGTAAGGGAGATGAACAGATATTGCATGTAACCGTTCCTTATTTTAACAAGCTTACCAAATGACTGGAAAGAGAGAAGTCAATATGAAACAAATAAAGAATAACTCAAGACAAAAGATCTTTAAACACCAAAAGCAAGGAATAAATATCAGAGACCTGGAGAGATGAGGAAAAGCTTTAAGAAAGATGTTGGGCTGGAGCTGGGTTTTTAAGGAGGGGGTGTAAGGTTGGGTAGGGTTTTCTAGATGTGACATAATAGTGAAGACCACAGAGGCTGGTCTCCGCAGAACAGACCGTGGGACTGACAGAGCCGTCTAATAAAGCAACTCTGAAACCCAGTAAACAGGTAAATAAGCAAACAAAACCAAGGGGCAAAGATAGATTAATAAGTTGGGAAGAATTAGTTATTTGGCTACATATAGACTCCTAGAGATCAAAGGGACCTCATGAATTATGTCATCCACCTTCTGCCTTCATTTTACAGATGAGAACATGGGATTAGAGAGGTGAAGTGATTTCACCATATCAGGTAACAAATTACTGCCAGAGCGGAAATTCAACTCCAGAGCTTCTGACTCCCAACACATCACACTCTGCTTCAAACCATCAGACTATTATGCTCAGATGACTTCAGGCCAGTTGGGACCAGTGACATACTAACAGTAACAATGTAGGTTTCAAAAGGGAGGATTGTAGGAGGGATAAAGCTCATTTTCTACACAGATACTTGGGATATTTCTAAATTTTTCTTTTCTTGAATTGTAGTACTTATTGCCTCATGTTTCACCTCCTTTGCTTCACATTCAAAGTCTTCCACAACATGGCCTTTCCCGGCTTTCTGACCTTATTTCCCAATACTTTCCGCTCTACGGCCTCTACTCTAGCCAGATATGACCATCCACACTCCCCAGCTTTCGCCTGGTTCATTCTCACCTCTGGGGCTCTGCTCCTGTCATTTCCCCTTTCTCTAAGAATTTGTTCCTTTTCAACATGGACATAAAAACCTGGGGTTCAGTTAGGATCTTCAGCTACTTCAAGTCTTCTCTACACTCCTACTTAGTTCAGTGCAACCCAGCTCATTTCAGTAAAATTTTATGGAGGACCTGCTGTGTGCCAGGAACTCTTACTAGGCACTCAGGATTCCAGACTAAGTAAGAGATGGGTGCTGCCCATTAGAAGGAGAATACAGGCAGACGTTGAAAGCAAATCATCACCATCCAGAATCATAAAAAAACAAGTACAAAAGACAGAGACAGCACAATCAACAGGATTGAAAGAGAGGAGACCTCATTGAGAGAGTGATGTCTGAGCCAGGTTAATGGATGAGCGGGAGTTTATCAAGGGCTAAATTGGGGGAAAGGGAAAGAAAAGACTGGTCTATGCAGACTACATGTGGAAATACACAGCATTTGGTAAATTTTGTTTTGTTTTGTTTACTAAACCAGCTTTGGATTTGGTACCAGGATTTGGTTTGCTTTCAAAATAATGTGCAAATAGATGTGCAAGGGGAGATAAGGCAAGAGTTTGTCAGGGGCTTCTCACCAGGCTACAGAGGCTGGACTGATCCTGTCTGTGATAAAGAGCTACTGAAGATATTTTAAGTGTCAAGTGTTAGGCTAGGTGGTTCAGAGGAATCTTGGTCCTACCTTATATTCAAGTAATCAAGTAAAGCTAAATGAAGGAAAGTTCTGGAAACAGACTCTGAAGAATGGGTAAAATTTCAACAGACTGAAATGGAGGGGAAGTTATTACACCATTAGTGGAAACAGCAAAGCTGCCATTTAATTGTGACCTTATTGTTCTAAGTATGTTAATTTTTTCTCCTGAGACATATTACCTAAATTCTTCAAGGTCGGATTATTTTCCAAGTTTCCTTTTAATAGCTCCAAGTACCTGACATATCTCTGGATACACAGTGGGTGTTTGGTCAATTATCAATGACCTTTGGGATGTGGCACAAAAAAAAAAAAAAAAGGAGAAGAAGAAGAAGAAAGAGAGAAGAAAACCCCTCATATTTGTTCATGACAGAAGCTTGTGTTTATTCCTAAATCTGTTGCTAGGAATGAAAATTCATAAGGTTTTATAAATCCATAATTTGAAATGAAGATGATGTGTATAATTGGAAGCTTATGGCTGTCTAATAAAGGACAGAAGATACCAATTAAAGCCAAAATTCCATCTCTAAGCAGGCTTTCTCACTGTGTGGGCATCCCAACTGCTAAGTTTGTTTAATAGATCAAATTAAATGGATGACTGCTTTTGAAGGGCATCTTAGGGACTTGGGACTTAGCTTTCCTTTGGTGCATGTGTACCTAAGCTCACTACTGACAGTATTCAGTTTTATTATCGGAAAGCCAAACCACTTTTAGATATTGAGGAGAGTGATAATATGATATAAACACTTTGTGGGGGACTATATATACATGCTATTTATTTCTTCTTTAAGAAAAAAAAAGGGTCATAGTTTCCCCAATTCCCTTTGTTTGTTCCAAATCTCACCAAGCTCTGAAAATACCCATCAAAAAATTTTATTTAAGTATAAAGTAATTTTTGTTCCATAAAAATAAATGTTTTTACGTGTTCAACAGTGCTCATATTGCATTACATATGTTATTTTTAACTCATAAGTGGGGAGATGCTGTCATGCAGGGATGATATTCAAAATAGTTAACAATGGTACAGCACGTACACCAGTCATTGAGAATGGACCCCTGAGCAATCTGGATGGATGCCAAGCTGGTTCTCCAGGCCTGCATATACAAGCTCCATCTCAGCCCTGGCGTAGTAGACTTTTAAGCTACTTTTGTCCATACATTTCCCTTCTGATAATAGTCACATATTTTGCTTTGGAGGACTGCCCTACCCCATTCCAAGTGATCTTGAATGGAGTATATGGGACTCCACTTGAATGGGGCCATAATGGGACTCCACTTTCCCTTGGCCACAAGGCTGGGACATGTGATCCAGATTTAGCCAGTCAAAATATCCTGTTCTTTCACCACAGTAATTAATTGAGAAATGGGTACCTGACCCAGTTTAGGCCAAGTAGAGTCCTTCCCAGAACTGTTCCCCTGGACTTAACTGGGATGATTTCCCCTACTTTGGAAACTGCTAAACTTGAAGGAATTGAACATAAGGCAACTATAGGCTACACTGCCTTCAGAGAGGAGAAATCCTACTGAACAACAAAGCCAAGAAGAAATAAATGATCCTGAGAGAGGATTAGAGAGACAAAGTCCTGACAACATTATTTGAACCTCTGGAACCAGCCATGCCTACAGGCAGGTGCAATCTCCTGGACTTCCTATTAACTCAAAGAAATATGTTCTCTTTATCTACCTTTCTCTCTTCTCTTTCTTTCCTTCTTTCTTTTCTTTTGCTTAAACTAAATTGAACTGAATTTCTTTCCCTTGCATTCAAATAAGTACTGATTAATAATTATGCCCACATAACATAATTCTATATAATTTCCATTACACAATGCTGATGAAATCTTGAACTTAATGGAAAACTCTGCTTTTTATTAGATTGTCCTAAGGCTCCAAACCAATACATTATGCAGCTAGAAGTCATCATGGGTCCTTAATCAGGGGAATAACAAAATAAAGATTGTGCTTTAGAAAAGTTTGCCTGCCAGAGATGTGTGGAAATAATCAAAACAACATATGCTCATACATGTATTCGGATATATATATATTTCCTTAATTTTCAAAGATGTCAGGTACCATTTCTTTTTATGTTAGCATAACTGAAAAGAAGTTATTGCCCATACCTTAAGAATGCTTAGAAATTATTATACACTCTGCTTTTTATTATTTGGGACACTGAATCACAGATTTACATCATATACTTATCCTACAAGCAGATATTAGGAAGTTGCTATGTGCAAGTTACTGTTAGAGGCTCTAGGGATAAAAAGATGAATTAGACAATTTCTCTGCCCTCCAGGAATTCACATTCTGTGAGAGATGCAGAAGTATAAATAGATAAATAGTGTAATAGTTGGCAGGACTGGAACTCTTCCTTCTGCTGGAGGTCCCCTCTTCACTGGCATTATTAGCTGAGAGCTGTATGCAGGGAGTAGAGTAGGTCCACACAGCTCCATAAAACAGCTCGTGAGTATCCAGGCCAAGCAGCTCACTGAATCATGTAGCCCTGGGTTTTCTTGCATTTCAGGCACAAGTCAGATTCCTTTGGTCTTTTTTTATGTAAAGAACTTTCTCACAGGAAAAATAAAGAGGTATACTATGGTTGTTGAATGTGGTCTTAACTCTTTTTACAAGGCCAGTTATGATATTTAGGAAGTCACTTTGGTTGATTTATACTGCAAATTGTAAATTAAATTTAAATTTTCAAAAGTTTAATTATGAACTAAATTCTTGAGAGCGCAGCGAGGGGACCCACTAAATTTACATTTTCAATCATTATCAAGCTTCTGTTTATTTGGAGCCACTCCCTCCTTAAAGATGCATAGCAGTTAGACCTTTAGAGTGGATTCTGTTACAAGAAATTCCTCCAGGCCGTCTCATTTTCCTCAATTCCTCATTGGAATTTCACAATAACTTGACACATAGCTGGAATTCACTACAAATTCCTAGGAGCTAGAAGACAAAAAGACATAATTTATTTTACCTTTTTTTCTTATTCTAATTCCTGTATCTTTCTGTGAGTGTTGTTTGCTTAAGTGGATGGTTGGTGTGTTTGAAAAGGAGAAAAAAAAATAAGTCTTCATTCCTTTTCCCTTTCTATTTTAACTGGTTCTTTAATTTTCCATGTAGATTTTCAAACTAAATGTAGTCTAAAAAGGCCGGGTTTTAACTTCCAAAGTAACTCTTAAAAGGGGGGAAATATTTATTGTGTTAGATTTCTTATTAGAAAGGATTTAGCGCCTGACTTCTAAATTAAATGATTTGGGAACTTAAAAGCTCTTTAGAAATTACCTAGTCCGTGTTGGGAAAACTGGACAGCTGCATGCAAAAGAATGAAACTGCACCATTTTCTTACATGATACACAAAAATAAACTCAAAATGTCTTAAAAACGTAAATATAAGACCTAAAACAATGAAACTCCTGAAAGAAAACCTAAGCAGTAAGCTCTTTGACATTGGTGTTAGTAATATATTTTTGGATATGTCTCCTCAGGCAAGGGTAACAAAGCAAAAATAAACAAATGAAACTATATCAAACTAAAAAGCTTTAGAACAGCAAAGGAAACCATCAACAAGACAAAAAGGCAGCCTACTGAATGGGAGAAGATACTTGGAAATGATATATCCAATAAGGGATTGATACTGATACAACTCAATACCCCCAAAACCCAAATAATCTGATTAAAACATGGGCAGAGGACCTGAACAGACATTTGTTAAATTACTTAATTCACAGAGCTAGTAGTGATCACAGCCAAAACTAGACCCAGATCTCAACAACATTGTCAACGTTGTTGGAAAATTCCCTACCCATTTCTCATAATAGCTATTACAAATCTTCACAACTGTTTTCATGAATCTTATACAACTACCTCTCCATCACTCTGGTCTCTACTTTAGAGAAAACTTAAAGCTACCAAGCATGACTCCAGTATCCACTTTTAAACTTTCTCCTATTTCATCTCAAAGGAACATTATCATTACTCTTCAAGGGGAAATCTTGCCATTTGTTACCTGTATCACATTGAGTCCCATCTTTTCTGAGATTCTATTTTGTTAATTATTTCTTCTGACATATATGGGAATCCTTTCTCCATTCACTCCTTTTTAGCACATAAATATGCTCAAGGACTTGCATTTCTAATGATGTTATGTCCCGTTCTAGAACCATTCTTTCTTTCCTTTTCATCTTAACCAAGCACATTTTAAGAAACTGCTCTTAAACTGTTCCTACATTCTCACCTTACTCCTTCAACTTCGAATAGAAGACTTTTGACACTATCATTCAAATGAAAGTGTTTGGGCAAAGACCATCTATGCGTTCAAGGACATTTCAATTTCCTCCTTTTGAGAACTCGCTTCTCTTTTGACCGCCTTATTCCCATCTTAACACTGGGTTTGTAAGTTTTTATCTTTCCCTTCATTCATTCCTTAATTACTGATGCTTCCTAACATTCTGTTCTCTGACCCTTTCTTTCTCATTTTGTAATTTATTTGGACAAGTCCCATTTATATCCATGCCCAGCTCGGACACACAAATTTGTATAATGTAAAAAATATTTCTCTTAAGTTTTCAATGTTAACCAAAAGTAATTTTATTAGAATATTATTTACTTACTTAAATATATAAGTATAAATTCCTTATGCTTATAGCTCTTAACAAGCTTACAACCAATCTTTATAAAATAAATTCAAATAAAGCTAAAAATCTAAAACACTCCTAAGATGAAATAAACATCAATTTATGTGGATGGTTATATTTTTTTCTTGAAACTAACTAAATTGCCAACTCAGAATGTGAATAAGGGGCTGGCTGCTAATAACATAGGTTTCTTTTTAACTTTTTTAAAAAGATTTTTATTTATTTACTTGAGAGAGAGAGAGAGAATGAGAGAGAGGGAGAGAAAGAGAGTGCAAGCAGGGGAGGAGAAAAGGGAGAGAGACAAGCAGACTCTGTGCTGAGCGCAGAGCCTGACGTGGGGCTTGATCCCAAGACCCCAAGATTATGACCTGAGCCAAAACCAAGAGTCAGATGGTTAACCAACTGAGCCACCCAGGTGCCCCAGTTCTTTTTAATTTAAATAGAACTGTGTACCATGAGATGATTCAGTTCTCCCACCACTGTTCTCTATTCACACTATGAAACCTTCATTCACATGAGTGAGCACACAATGATACCATTTCATCTTCACTTGACCTGATTGCATCATGTACATAGTAAGCCAAGCTCTGTGATACTTGGCACAAGCAAGATTATAAACATAAATACAAATGCAGACACTGAAGTAAGTTGGCAATACTATTAATAAAGTGTTCATCCAGATGATCCAGATTATTGTTTAAATGAAAGCATGAATATAAGCATTACTATAAAAATCTACTTAGCAAACACATAAAACCTCTGAAATATATTTGATGGATCCTAGGGTTCTGGCACCCCCAATTTGTGAACCCCAATCTGTATGTATAGTTCGAAACCCTCTCCTGAGCCTCTGCCCTGTATATGCAACTGCCTACTGAAAATTTCTCTACCTATATGACCTATAATCACCTCAGATACAACATGTCCAAACTGAACTTGTTATCATTCCCCACGCACACACCCACCTTAACCTGTATTCCCAATCTTAGTTAATGACATCATCATCTACCCAGTTACTTAAATCAAAAACTCATACTGGTTTCCTTCCTCTGTCTTACCTCCTACATTCAACTGTTACAGATACTACTTCCTAAACTTCCTTCAAATCAATGGTCATTTTTCTTTTGACCCAGAAATCCTACTCAAAAATAACCCAAGGATATAATCAAAATATTAATAAAGCAACAAATAAAGAGGAAAGTTGTTCACTTCAATATTATACTTAATAAAAAAACTAATGAAGAAATAAAAAGAAAATTAGCATGACAATTTAGAGTAGGGGAAAGGTTAAGCTAAATATGTTAGGAGTTATCTTTATTCAGAAATAACATAATATTCTAGCTCTTGGCAGGACTACCTACCAAGTTTCTTTTTAAATGCCCAGTGCAAAACACCTTAAAAATGCTACTTAAATTTAAAACAATTTTTACACCCATGATTGATTTATTGATTTATCAAGAATGTAAGAGAGATCCTCAGAAGCCAAAATAAAGAACAAGAAGAAGAGGATCATAAATCCAAAGAGATATAAGAGATCTGAAGCCAGCTGTTGTCTTGGGTATATGTCAATTTTTGGTGGCCTAGAGTTTTAAAAGGCATTGAGCATGGCAAACAAGAGGCAATGTAAGCCCAAGGAAAGCAGGATATTATATTGGACTTTGCATATAGCAAGAAATCCCAAAAAGCCATATCCTCAGTGAGGTAAACTAGAAAACAATCTGTCCCACACTCCTGGTTTCGGTTCGGGTTGTAATCTCAGGGTTGTGGGGTTGAGCCCTGTGTGGGGCTCCATGCTCAGCTCGGAGTCTGCCTAGGAGTCTCTCTTCCTCTTTCCTTCCCTCCCCACTCCCTCCCTTCTTCCCTCCCACTCTCTCTCTCTCAAATAAATAAATCTTAAAAAATAAATAATACAGCTAATAAACTAATTCAACAAGTTACAGGGTATAAGATTAACACTTAAAAAATCAGTTATATTGCTATATAACGGCAGTAAATAATCCAAAAAGGAAATTAAGGAAACTAAGCAAATTCCATTTACAATAGCATCCAAAAAACCAAAAATAGCTCAGAATACACTTAACCAAGGAGATGAAAGACTTGTACACTGTAAGTATAAAAAATTGCTGAAAAGAAATTAAAGAGCTAAATAAATGGAAAGATACTGTGTGTTCAAGAATTGAAAAACAACATTGTTATATGACAATACTACCCCAGAGCGGTCTACAGATTCGTTGAAATCCCAAAGGCCCTTTTTTTGCAAAAACAGAAAGCCAATCCTCAAATTCATGTGGAACTACAAGGGACTCTGAATAGCCAAAACAATCTTGAAAAAGAACAAAGATGGAGGCCTCATTCTTTCTGGTTAGAAACTTACTACAAAGCTACAGTAATCAAAGCAAGGTTGTACTGGCATGAGAATAGACTGATAGAGCAACAGAATGAAATTAAGAATCCAGAAATAAACCTATATATCTGTGGCCAACTGATTTTCAACAAGAGTATCAACACTATTCAATGGAGAACGAACAGTCTTTTCAATGAATGGTTACTGGGACAAATGGATATCTATATATAAAAGAATGAAATTGGACTTCTCCCTTACAGCACATAGAAAAATTAACTCAAAATGGATCAAAGACCTAAATGTAAGAACTAAAACTATAAAGCTCTTAGAAGAAAACAAAGAGGTAAATCTTCATGTACTCAGACAATGGATTCTTAGATGTGCCATTAAAAGTATGAGCAACAGAAGAAAAAATAGATAAACTTGACTTCATCAAAATTAAAAACTTTGTACATCAAAGAACATTATTAAGTAAGTAAAAAGACAACCTCAGGATGGAAAAGTATTTTCAAATTATATCTGATAAGAATACAGTGTCTCAAATATATAAAGAACTCTTATAACTCAAAAACAAAAAGAAAAAAACTAATTTAAAAGTGCACAAAGGACTTAAATAGAAATTTCTGTTAAAAAGAATATACAAGGGGCTCCTGGGTGGCTCAGTCTTTAAGTGTCTGCCTTCAGCTCAGGTCATGATCCTAGGGTCTTGGAATCGAGCCCCACATTGGGCTCCCTGATCAGCAGGAAGCCTGCTTCTCTCTCTCCCACTCCCCCTGCTTGTGTTCCCTCTCTTGCTGTCTCTCTCTCTCTGTCAAATAAATGAATAAAATATTTTTAAAATATAAAGAAAGAAAGAAAGAAAAAGAATATACAAATGGTAAACAAGCACATGAAAAAGTGCTCTACATCATTAGTCACTAGGGAAATGCAAATCAAAACCACAATGAGATACCACTGCACACCCACTAGAATAACTATAACAATAAAACAAAAACAGAAAATAACAAGTATCGATGAGGAGGAAGAGAAATTGGAATTCTTATATATTGCTAGTGGGAATGTAAAATGGTACAGCCACTGTGGAAATAGTTCAGCAGTTCCTAAAAAGTTAAACATTTAATTACCATATGACTCATCAGTTCCAGTCTTATGTATAAATCCAAAAGAATTAAAAACAGGGACTCAAACAGATACTTGTATGCTGATGCCAATATTCATTACAGCATTATTCATAATAGTCAAAAGGTGGAAACAGTCCAAATGTCCATCAACAGATGAATGGATAAAACAAAATATGGTATATATATTTACTCAGCCATAAAAAATGAATGAAGTACTGATACACGCTACAATACTGCTGAACTTCAAAATATTATGCTAATGGAAGAAGCCAGACACAAAATGTCATATAGTGCATGATCCCATTTTTATGAAATACCTATAATGGTAAATTCATAGAGACAGAAAGCAGATTGGTGGTTCCAAAGCTACAAGGATAGAGAAATGGGGAATGACTGCTCAATGGGCATGGGGTTTTCTTTTGGGGTGATGAAACGTTTTGGAATTAGATAAAGGTGGTAGTTACACAACGTTGTGACTGTACTAAATGCCATTGAATTGTACACTCTAAAATGGTTAATTTCATGTTATGAGTTTGAATTTAAAAAAGTATAATTCATACATACTCATATAAAAATAGAGAAAGCAAAATGTGACAAAATGGTAACAGTTTGTGAATCTAAATAAAAGATGTATGGATGTTTGTTGAACTACTCTATATAAGAGTCTCTCCTCAAAATAAAATATTGGAAAAACTTGTACAAAATAACTTAGCTTCAAAATATAGAAAGCAAAAATTGACAAAATCACAAGGAGAAATTGGCAAATCCACCATCAAAGTGAGAGATTTTAATAAACTCTCTTAATAACTGATAGAGTAAACAGATAAAAAAAATTAGTAAGATAAAGAATATTTGAACGTTTGATTTAATAGACATGTAAAAAACATTGTACCCAACATCTGCAAAAAAATAACCCTTTAAATACATATGAAGTATTTATGAAAATTGTGTATTAGGAGATAAAGCAAGTCTTAACAAATTCTGATGAATCAGTATCATACAGAACACATCCTGACTACAAAGCTAGTATTCATAAACTAATAACAAAAAATATATTCTTAAAAATCTACATTAAAAAATTTCAAGATGCATTTCTAAATTATTCATGGAATAAGGAAAACTATGATGAAAGAAAAAATGGAACTAAATGGTAACAAAAACAGTAAACATCAGGGCGCCTGGGTGGCTCAGTCGTTAAGTGTCTGCCTTCAGCTCAGGTCATGATCCCAGGGCCCTGTGATCAAGCCCTGCATTGGGCTCCCTGCTCCGTGAGAACCCTGCTTCTCCCTCTCCCACTCGCCCTGCTTGTGTTCCCTCTTTGGCTGTGTCTCTCTGTCAAAGAAATAAATAAAATCTTAAAAAAAAAAAGTACACATCAAAACTTGTAGTACTAAAGGAAATATACAGCCATCTTAGAAAAAAGAAAAGCTGAAAATTAATGATATTAGTTGAAAACATTGAAACATTATAAAAAGGGCAAGAGAATAAAATATTCAAAGTGAGAAAATAATATAAATTAATGAAATAGAAAACAAATATACACAAAAGAGCATCAATAAAGGAAAAGATTGCTTTTGAAAACACTAACAAAATTGTCAAACCTCTGGCAAGATTGATCAGAAAAAAGGGAGACACAAGTTAAAAAACTATAAATATAAGGGAATATAACTACACATAAATTAAAAACATAAGAATATTAAGAAAATATTTATGCCAATAAGTTTGAGCAAAGAGGACAAGTTCTTAGAAATCAAACTCAAGGAAAAAAATAGAAAAAATGAAACACAAATAGAAAACTCCAAATGATCTTACAACCAATACAGAAATTAAATATCTTGAGTATCTTAAATCTTTTCAGAGATCGCACACACACACACACACACACACACACATACACACACACACATCAGCAAGTTCTACTGGGAAGAGCTAATTTCAGTTTTAATCAAACTTTTCCAGAGAATACAGAGAAAGTAAGCACTCCCCAACTTAATATTATAGCATAATTTTGATGCAAATTCAAGCAAAGGTATTATGAGGAAGAAAGTTTCAGGTCAGTCTCACTCATATAGATGCAACAATCATAAATAAAGTATTAGTAATCCAGGGGTGCCTGGCTGGCTCAGTTGGTAGAGCATGCAATTCCTGATCTTAGGGTTGTGGGTTTGAGTGTAGAAATTGCTTAAAAATAAAATCTTTAAATAAATTTAAAAAATAAATATTAGCAATGTAAACCTAGAATCATTTTTTTAAGGATTTTATTTATTTGAGAGAGAAAGAGAGAGAGCATAGAGGAAGAAGGAGAGGGACAAGCAGACTCCCTGCTGAGTGTGGAGCCTGACATGGGGCTTGATCCCAGGACCCGAAGCTCATCACCTGAGCCAAAGGCAGACACCTAACTGACTGAGCCACCGAGATACCTCTAGAATCATTTTTTAAAGATTTTATTTATTTATTTGAGAGAAAAAGAGAGAGCAAGAGCAGGAGGTGAGGGCAGAGGGAGAGGGAGAAGCAGACTCCCAGATGAGCAGTGAGCCCAACCTGGGGCTTCTTCCCAGGACCCTGGGATCATGACCCAAGTGGAAGGCAGATGCTTAACTGACTGAGCCACCCAGGTGCCCATAGAATCATTTTTAAAAAGCAATTCATCACAAATAAATCAGCTCTCCAGTCTATAAACAGCTTTGATTTGTAGTTGTTTGCTTATTTCCATGGTGTAAGTACTATAGTCTTAGCTAATTTCAAGCTGCCAGTGTGACTTCACTGAATTCAGAATTGGGGAGAGATGCTAACCATCAGTTTTCACAAATCAGTATGAGCTGGCTCCTATATATAATTTACATGACTCATGTACCATGACAATAAATACCAACAGATAAAGATAATCAGGCTGGGATAACTGGCTATGCAAATTTTTTAAATTACATTGAATCTCCACCTTATACCAAACAAAATCAATTCCAGATGGATTATGGACTTAAATATTAAATGCAAACTTAAACATATTTAGAATATAGGAGAACATCTTTCTGAACTTGAAGTCAGAAATTATTTCTATAGGACATAAAATCCCTGACAATAATGGGAAAGATTTATGTTTCATTATTAAAATGATTAAGTTTTCTTCATCAAAATACACAAGCAAGAGAGTAGAAAACCTCACCACTGGGTGAAGTGTGAAAATTCTCATTTGGAGAAAATTTTTTCCCCATACGAGTACACTTGGATACCATTGTCTTCTGCCTCCCTAGGGTCCTTGCCCTAGTGACTCTTATGTTTTGTAGCTTAAGTCTCTGTTGGCTTTTTTCCAAAACACTCCCCTATCTCTCGTCTTCACAGCCAAGCTTATGGAAAGATTAATATACATTTACCCTCTCCACTTACTCACTTGTCAACCCACTTCTTAATTCAGCATTTCCTTCTCATACACTGATACACTTCTCGTACATACAATACACTGATTTCTTGGTTGACATGACTATCTCTAAGGGGACCTGATAATGTGAAATTCCATGAACGCTTTTCAGTGTTCAACTAACTGGCCACTCCTCAGAAGCATTCAATAATGTAATGTTGGCTACTCCCTTCTTGAAATCAGTTCCTCCCTTGGCTTCTGTAACAGTACTCATTCTTATTTCTCACTCCTTCCTCTAAATATCCTCTGCAGGTCTGCCACTCTTTTTGCTTTTTCCTACCACCTACTAAATTTAACTAGATTTTAATAAAATACAGGAAAGAATGTATAATCATTAAAACAATTCTAGAGCATTTAGGAAAATATAAAGGAAAGAATTAAAATTGCCAGTAATTCTAATACCCAAAGATAATAATTATTATTAACATATTGGGATTTTTTTTTCCGGGCTCTTCACTGTGAGAACCTGGTGATTTCCTGGATGTAAACCCCACAAAAGTGGAGGGTGGCTAAGACTGTGGCCCCCAGGAATTTCTCAATCATGCTACTCTACAATCAACCTCCCACAATTCATCAAAGTTATCATCCAAGCATTATTACAAGTCTATAACTACAAGGTCATTTTCTCTGGGATTTCTCAAAGGTCTTATAAGTTCTACTTTGCTATTTTCTTGAAAATACATCTACTGAGGAGGGAAAAAAGAAGGCAGAGGAGTAGGGGACCCTATTCCAACTCGTCCCTGAATTGAGCTGGATATCTACCAGACCACTCTGAACACCCACAAAATCAGCCTGAGATGTAAGAAGATAGATCTGGATCTCTACAAGCAGAAACGCAGGAGGTTGGTTTTGAGGTATGAAGCAGGGAGCTGTGATTCCACAGGCAGATATCAGAAGATAAACAGCAGGGGGAGGGAGCCATGGGAATCCTACACTGTTGGTGAATGATAACCTCCCACACTAGGGACAGAGCACAGACTTGCAGGCCAGTAGTGATGGGGAAAGGACTTTAGGGCAGCCCCTTGGACTGGAACCCAGAGCAGTGGGGCCGCATGTGTGAAGTGGGGGCAGCTGGCGGTTTTAGAAGCACAAAGGGCAGAGATGTGCCCCAACCTGAAGGCAAGGACTGGGAGTGCTGCTGAGGGGCACACAACCCAGAATACTGCAGTTTACAGCAGCACAGACAGAAACAGATAGTGTGGCCTGGAGAGCTCACTGAAGAACAGACTGCAATCTCTCTGCTCTGAGACAGAGGGTTGGAAACGGTCTCTTCTGCTCTGACTAGAGACATGGAAAGCCACCAGAGAACAAAAGCCCCCAAAAAACAGTTTTCACTGAGCCCGTTCTCTGCCACAGGGGGCAGGGCAACTCTGCCCAAACACGGTTGCCTGAGTAACAGCCCAGCAGGCCCCTACACCAGAAGACAGGCTGGGAGAACAAGAGGCCAGCAACCCTAAGGTCCCTATAAAACAGGTGCATCTTGCATGGGTTGTGGTCAATAATTTGGATTCTGTACATTCCCTAAACCACCCCTCAACAGAATGACTAGGAGGAGGAACCCCCCAAATAGGAAAGACTCAGAGACTGTGACTTCTGCCACAGATTTACAAATGGATACAGATATAACCAAGATGTTGGGGATGGAATTCAGGGTAGCAACTGTGAAGACAATAGCTAGAATGGAGAAATTGATTAATGGCAACATAGAGTCTCTAAAGACAGAAATGAAAGCTGAACTGGCAGAACTTAAAAATGCTATCAATGAGATCCAATCTAATCTAGATAATTTAACAGCTAGGGTAAGCAAGGCAGAAGAACAAATTAGTGATCTAGAAGACCAATTAGTAGACAAGAAGGAAAAAGAGGAGACCAGGGAAAAATAATTCAAAATCTATGAAAATAGAATCAGTGAAATAAGTGACACCATGGAACGTTCTAATGTCAGAATTATTGGGATCCCTGAGGGGGGTGGAGAGAGAGAGAGAGAACTAGAAGATATATTTGAGCAAATTGTGGCTGAGAACTTCCCTAATCTGGGGAATGAAACAAACATTCATGTCCTAGAGGCAGAGAGGACCACTCCCAAGATCAAGGAAAAGAGGCCAATGCCCCGGCATGTAATAGTAAAACTCGCAAATCCGAGAACCAAGAAAACCATCTTAAGGGCAGTTAGGGGAAAGAGATTCCTTATGTACAGAGGAAGGAACATCAGAATAACGTCAGACCTATCCACAGAGACCTGGCAAGCCAGTAAGGGCTAGCAAGACATATTCAGGGTACTAAACGAGAAGAACATGCAGCCAAGAATACTTTGTCCAGCAAGGCTGTCATTTAGAATGGATGGAGAGATGCAGAGATTCCAAGACAAGCAGAAACTGAAAGAATATGTGACCACTAAGCCGGCCCTGCAAGAAATATTAAGGGGGATTTTACAAAAGGAGAAAGACCCCAAGAGTAATATAGAACAGAAATTTACAGAGACATGGGTGGCTCAGTTGGTTAAGCAACTGCCTTCAGCTCAGGTCATGATCCTGGAGTCCCAGGATCGAGTCCCACATCGGGCTCCCTGCTCAGCAGGGAGTCTGCTTCTCCCTCTGACCCTCTTCCCTCTTGTACCCTCTGTCTCTCATTCTCCTCAAATAAATAAATAAAATCTTTAGGGCGCCTGGGTGGCTCAGTTGGTTGAGTGACTGCCTTCGGCTCGGGTCATGATCCTGGAGTCCCGGGATCGAGTCCCACATCGGGCTCCCTGCTCAGCAGGGTGTCTGCTTCTCCCTCTGACCCTCTTCCCTCTGGTGCTCTCTATCTTTCTTTCTCTCTCTCTCTCGAATAAATAAAAATAAAAATAAAAAAAAAAAAAAAATAAAATCTTTAAAAAAAAATTTACAGAGACAATCTATAAAAACAAGGTCTTCACAGGCAACATGATGACAATATATTCATATCTTTCAATAATCACTCTCAATGTGAACGGCCTAAATGCTCCCATAAAATGGCACAGGGTTGCAGATTGGATAAAAAGACAGGAGCCACCCATATGCTGTCTACAAGAGACTCATTTTGAACCTAAAGATACATCCAGACTGAAAGTGAGGGGATAGAGAACCATTTTTTCATGCCAACAGACCTCAAAAGAAAGCTGGGGTAGCAATTCTTATATCAGACAAATTAGATTTTAAGCTAAAGACTGTAGTAAGAGATGCAGAGGGACACTATATCATGCTTAAAAGGTCTACGCAACAAGAAGATCTAACAATTGTAAATATCTGTGCCCCCAACATGGGAGCAGCCAACTACACAAGCCAACTGTTAACCAAAATAAAGAATCACATTGATAATAATACATTAATAGTAGGAGACCTCAATACTCCACTCTCAGCAATAGACAGATCATCTAAGCAGAAGATCAACAAAGAAACAAGAGCTTTGCAGGACACATTGAACTAGATGGACTTCATAGATAAATACAGACCATTCCACCTTAAAAAAAACAGAACACTCATTCTTCTCAAATGCACACGGAACTTTCTCCAGAATAGACCACATACTGGGTCACAATCAGGTCTCAACCGATACCAAAAGACTGAGATTATTCCCTGCATATTTTCAGACCACAATGCTGTGAAACTGGAACTTGATCACAAGAAAAAATTTGGAAGAAATTCAAACACTTGGAAGCTAAAGACCACTCCGCTCAATAATGTTTGGGTCAACCAGGAAATCAAAGAACTTAAACAATTCATGGAAACCAATGAGAACAAAAACACATCAGTCCAAAACCTATGGGATACTGCAAAGGCGGTCCTAAGGGGGAAATACATAGCCATTCAAGCCTCACTCAAAAAAATAGAAAAATCTTGAATTCACCAATTAACTTTACACCTTAAAGAACTAGAGAAAAAGCAACAAACGATGCCTAAGCAACACATGAGAAGAGAAATAATTAAGATTAGAACAGAGATCAATGAATTATAAACCAGAAACACAGTAGATCAGATCAATGAAACTAGAAGCTGGTTCTTTGAAAGAATTAATAAGATCGATAAGCCACTGGTCGGACTTATCCAAAAGAAAAGAGAAAGGACCCAAATTAATAAAATTATGAATGAAAGAGGAGAGATCATGACTAATACCAAGGAAATAGAAACAATTATTAGAAATTATTATCAACAACTATATGCCAATAAATTGAGCAATCTGGAAGAAATGGATGCCTTCTTGGAAACCTATACACTGCCAAGACTGAAACAGGAAGAAATTGACAACCTGGATGGGCCAATAACCAGTAAAGAGATTGAAGCAGTGATCAAAAACCTCCCAAAAAACAAGAGTCCAGGGCCTAATGGATTCCCTGGGGAAATCTACCAAACATTCAAATAAGAAATAATACCTATTCTCCTGAAGCTGTTTCAAAAAATAGAAACAGAAGGAAAGCTTCCAGACTCATTCTATGAGGCCAGCATTACCTTAATTCCCAAACCAGGCAAAGACCCCATCAAAAAGGAGAATTTCAGACCGATATCCTTGATGAATATGGCTTCCAAAATTCTCAACAAAATCCTAGCTAATAGGATCCAAAAATACATTAAAACGATCATCCACCATGACCATGGGATTTATCCCCGGGATGCAAGGGTGGTTCAACATTTGCAAATCAATCAATGTGATAGAACACGTAATGACAGGAGAGAGAAGAACCATATGGTCCTCTCAATTGATGCAGAAAAAGCATTTGACAAAATACAGCATCCTTTCCTGACTAAAACTCTTCAGAGTATAGGGATAGAGGGAACATTCCTCAAGTTCATAAAAGCCATCTATGAAAATCCCACAGCAAATATCATCCTCAATGGGGAAAAGATGAGAGCCTTTCCCTTAAGATCAGGAACATGACAAGGATGCCCACTCTCACCACTATTGTTCAACATAGTACTAGAAGTCCTAGCAACAGCAATCAGACAACGAAAAGAAATAAAAGGTATTCAAACTGGCAAAAAAGACATCAAACTCTCTCTTCACAGGTGACATGATACTTTATGTGGAAAATCCAAAAGACTTCACCCCGAAATTACTAAAACTCATACAGCAATTCAGTAATGTGGCAGGATACAAAATCAATGCACAGAAATCAGTTGCTTTCTTATACACTAACAATGCAACTGTAGAAAGAGAAATTAGAGAAATGATTCCATTTGCAATAGCACCAAAAACCATAAGATACCTCGGAATAAACCTACCCAAAGACGTAAAGGATCTATACTCTAGGAACTACAGAACACTCATGAAAGAAATTGAAGAAGACACAAAAAGATGGAAAAATATTCCATGCTCATGGATTGGAAGAATAAACATTGTTAAAATGTCTATGCTACCCAGAGCAATCTATACCTTCAACACCATCCTGATCAAAATTCCAATGACTTTTTTCAAAGTGCTAGAACAAACAATCCTAAAATTTGTATGGAATCAGAAAAGACACCAAATCGCCAAGGAAATGTTGAAAAAGAAAAACAAAGCTGGGGCCTCACGTTGCCTGACTTCAAGTTATATTACAAAGCAGTGATCACCAAGACAGCATGGTATTGGCACAAAAACAGACATTTAGACCAATGGAACAGAATAGAGAGCCCAGATATGGACCCTCAACTCTATGGTAAGATAATTTTTGACAAAGCAGGAAAAAATATGCAATGGAAAAAAGGCAGTCTCTTCAATAAATGGTGCTGGGAAAATTGGACAGCTATATACAGAAGAATGAAACTCGAACATTCTCTAACACCATACGCAAAGATAAACTCAAAAATGGATGGAAGACCTCAATGTGAGATGGAATCCATCAAAATCCTAGAGGAGAACACAGGCAGTAACCTCTCTGACATCGGCCACAGCAACTTCTTTCAAGATACATCTCCAAAGGTTAGAGAAACAAAAGCAAAAATGAACTTTGAGACTTCATCAAGATAAAAAGCTTCTGCACAGGAAAGGAAACAGTTAACAAAACAAGAGGCAGCCCACAGAATGGGAGAGATATTTGCAAATGACACTACAGACAAAGCACTGATTTCCAAGATTTATAAAGAACTTATCAAATTCAACACCCAAAAAACAAATAAGTCAAAAAATGGGCAGAATACATGAACAGACACTTCTCCAAAGAAGACATACAAATGGCTAACAGACACATGAAAAAATGTTCATCATCATTAGCCATCAGGGAAATTCAAATCAAAACCACATTGAGATACCACCTTATACCAGTTAGAATGATAAAAATTGACAAGGCAAGAAACAACAAATGTTGGAAAGGTTGTGGAGAAACGGGAACCCTCTTACACTGTTGGTGGAATGCAAGTTGGTACAGCCACTTTGGAAAACAGTGTGGAAGTTCCTCAAAAAATTAAAAATAGAACTACTCTATGACCAGCATTTGCATTACTGGGTATTTACCCCAAAGACACAGATGTAGTGAAAAGAAGGGCCATATGCACCACAATGTTCATAGCAGCAATGTCACAGTAGCCAAACTGTGGAAAGAGCCAAGATGCCCTTCAGCAGATGAATGGATAAAGAAGATGTGGTCCATATATACAATGGAATATTACTCAGCCATCAGAAAGGATGAATACCCAACTTTTACATCAACATGGATGGGACTGGAGGGATTATACTAAGTGAAATAAGTCAAGCAGAGAAGTCAATTATCATATGGTTTCACTTATTTGTGGAACATAAGGAATAGCATGGAGGACATCAGGAGAAGGAAGGAAAAATGAAGGGGGGGGAAATCGGAGGGAGAGACGAACCATGAGAGACTGTGGACTCTGAGAAACAAATGAGGGCTTTAGAGTGGGGGATGGGGGGCGGGTTAGCCCGGTGAGTGTATTAAGAAAGGGCACATACTGCATGGAGCAGCGGGTGTTATACGAAAACAGTGAATCGTGGAACACTACATCAAAAACTAATGATGTATTGTATGGTGACTAACATAACATAATAAAATGAAATAAAATTGAAAAAAGAAAAAAAATATTAATTAGTATATACCGCCAGTCTTTTTTAGGATTATATATTTATTTTCACAAAATGGTAAACTACCATACATAATGGTCCTTAAATATAATGTACACTAATTATATATATATTATAATATTAATGTACATTAATGTACATTCTTTCATATCAGTACATATATAATGTACATTCTTTCATATCAGTATAAATTAATATTGTTACTTTAAATATCAATGGCCAATATTCGTTGAGATTTTACTGAGGGTACTATGGTAAACTCTTTACATATATTTAGCCTTCACACTACAACCTTATAGATAGAAGTTATATTTTATCCTTATTTTACAGTTGAGAAAAACTAAGGCTTTGACAAGTAAATAGTCCATGGTCTAATAGTGGCATAGCCCTAGTAAGAGCTACCCAAGATTTGAACTCGAGCAGTTTAACTCCAGAGCTGGAGCTCTTTTCACTATCTATAAAGCTTAATCAAGCAGAGTAATTTCATTTGTGAATAACAGGATGCCCAACTAAAGGAAATTAAACAATTAAAAGGTCTTAAATTAGATAGTTTTAAAGCTATCTCAACAATGCAAAGCCTTGGTTGGCATTTCTATGATTCTCACAGCTTTCCCTCAGAGTCAAAATAGCTACAGAGCTCCAAGCACCACATTCTTACATTCTCACATGAAATATCCAAAGATAAGAACAAATGGGCAGGGTTTTCTCCTCTGTATGTATTTTTATCAGAATGAAAAACCTTCCCAAAAGCTCCAAGAGGAACAACCTCAGTGTCTCATTGACCAGAAACAGCTCATTTGTTGACCTCTAAACCAAATACATAGGATAGGATCACCACTGTCTTCACAATTCACTCCTCAGACTACACCCACCTTCCCTGAGCATATTACCTCAATATCTGAAATAAAATGGCAATCCTGTTAACAAGGAGAAGAGGAAAGTGATGACCATTAGGATGGCAACTAATATGATGCCAATAGCCATTTAAAATTTTATGTATGTACCATGATTTAATTAAGAAATCCCATGTTGAAGGATATTTGTTATTGCTAATTTTACACTATTATAAAGAAAGCTGCAATGAACAGATGCTTTTTAATTTTTCCTTAAGAGAAATTATAAGTAGTGGAATTTTTGTATCAAAGCAAATATTCTAAGGTTTTATATATATATATATTTATATATATATTATATATATAATACATAATTGCCAAATTACTTTCCAAATATTTAAGCAATACATGCTCTCCCACCGAGAGTATAAGAGCACCCATTTCTTCACACTCTTAAAAACATTAATTCGTTTTAAATATTTGAAAATATAATTTAAAATTGTATAACTCTTCTCTTAAAACTTAGAAGTTACAAAAGCAAAAGTAGCTTTCTGACAAAAATTTAACATCCAAATATGTAAAAAGTAAACATCTCCTCCACCCACCACACCTCAACTGCCGCTTTATAATTCCCCATGGTAATCACTATCAACGATTATTTTTAACTCCACAATTGCAGGGACTTTGTCTACATTGTTTCTTTGCTGGATCTCTAGTTAACGGCCCAGTCACCAGTATATACATTTAATAAATGGTTATTTGGAGGCATCTGGGTGGTTCAGTCGGTTAAGCTTCTTCTGCCCAAGGGCTCAGATCATGAGCCCAGGGTCCTGGGATTGAGCCCCACATCAGGCTCCCTGCTCAGTGGGAGCCTGCTTCACCCTCTCCCTCTGCCACTCCCCCTGCTTGTGCTCTCTTGCACGCTCTCTCTCAAAGAAATAAATTCTTTAAAAAAATTTTAAAATGTTTATTTTTTAAAAATGTCATCATACCTTCCATTTTTTTCTGAAACTTGATCTTTTCACCCAACAACATATTGTAAATGTCTTTTTATTCTTTGTACATATAGATCTGCTTCATTTTTTAAAAAAAATATATGAATAGTATTCCACTGTATGGATGTAACAATTTATGAAACCCCTAGTTAAATGATCTCAATTTTTCACTATTATAAGCACCACTGAAATGACTATCCTTGGAAGTATATTTTTGTTTTGTAGTGCAAATATTTCTGAGGAATAAGGTCCTATAACAGACTCAAGGTCAAAAAATATGTGCTAAGTTGCTTTCCAAAAGATTGCACTAATTTATAATAGTAATGTTTTCCTATTCTCAAGCTAGCATTTGATACCTTAAATATTTTTGCCTTTTGTACACTGGGATGGTAAAATTATATCTTATTTCAATTTTAGACATAACCTCTTAGCCAGTGGTTTAACAATTTCTTACATTCATTGGCCATTTTTCATCTTATCTGTAAATTGCCCCTTTAAATCCTTTACTTATTTTTCTTTTTTTTTAAATATTTATTATTTGAGAGAGAGAGAGAGAGAGAGAGAGAGAGCATGAGCAGGAGGGGCAAAGGGAGGGGGAGAGAGAATCTCAAGCAGACTCCTCACTGAGCACAGAGCTGGACATAGGGCTCAATCTCAGGACCCTGAGATCATGACGTGAGCCAAAACCAAAAATCGGATGCTTAACCAACTGCATCACACAGGCACACCCTATTTTCCTATTTTTTTAATCTTTTTCTTATTTATCTGAAGTTATTGTTGATACATTATAGTTACCTTTTTCTGCTATATATTTTGAAATGTTTTCTACCCAGTTTGTTTTTTGCTCTTCAGTATTGTTTGTGGTATCTTTATCATATACGAATTTCAAATTCAAGTCTTTTTTTGGTAGAGGATCATGGTGACTTAATTGTTGCAGCTTCATAATGTAATATTTTGCTATCTGGTATGGCAAGCCCCTCCTCAACACGTATTTAAAAATGTCTTGACTTTTTGCATTTACTTTCTGCAGTTCACCAAATTTTCCTAAAACTTGTTCTTCCTCTTTTTCAAAAATTTGTGAATGAATTACCATATCAAATCACCCAATTCAAACACTTTTGATTCTTTCCTCTCTCTCCACAGGAGTTTACCTTTTCAAAATTTCTCAAATCTTTCCTCTCATCACTGTTCCCACAGTCATGGCTTTAGTTCAGGCCTTATTACTGCTGAACTGAATTTCTGCAATAATCTTCCAACAATCTCCCAAACTCCAGTCTTACCCTCATCCAATCCATTCTCTCAATGTGATCAGAAATACTTTTCTTTAGGGGTGCCTGGCTCTGTTCATAGAGCATGTGACCCTTAACCTCAGAATTGTAAATTCAAGGCCCACACTGGGTGTAGAGATTACTTAAAAATAAAATTTTTTTTAAAAAAACACTTTTCTTAAAAAAAGACCTCATTATGTGATTACATATTTAAAATTCTTCAGAGTAGAGTTTGGACCTTTTAGTTTATCATGGCAATGTCTACCTATTACTTTGGTCTCCTCTCTGCCCACCTTCTCTATAATTTCTTGCTGATTCTCTTCCCAGTCTCTATGAATCTTCCTTTTGTCTAGAATCTTTTCATTTGCTTTTTCATCTAGTCATTTCTTAACAATGAGAAAATTCAACCAATCACAACCAACCTAGAACTGAGAGAGAGGAAGACATTAAAACCATATGCCACATGTTCAATATTCAGTAAAGACATGGATGATATTAAAAAGACCCACTAAAACTTTTAGAGATGAAAACTATAATACATGAAATGAAAAATACACTAAGTGGTATTAACAGCAGATTTGAAATTATAGAAGAAAAAAATTAGTGAACCTGAAGTTATAGCAATGGAAACTACCCAGAACTAAACATAAAAAGATAATTTTAGCAAGGGAAACAAAAGTAAAAATAAACTATCGGGACTTCATCAAAATAAAGAGCTTCTGCACAGCAAAGGACACAATCAACAAAACTAAAAGGCAACCTACAGAATGGGAGATGTTTGCAAATGACATATCTGATAAAGGGTTACTATCCAAAATCTATAAAGAACTGATACAACTCCACACCCAAAAAATGGGCAGAAGACATGAACAGACATTTTTCCAAAGAAGACATACAGATGGATAACAGATAGATGAAAATATGCTCAACATCACTCAGCATCAGGGAAATACAAATCGAAACTACAATGAGATATCACCTCACACCAGTCAGAATGGCTAAAATTAACAACACAGGAAACGACAGGTGTTGGCAAGGATGCAGAGAAAGGGAACCCTCTTACACTGTTGGTGGGAATGCAAGGGGGTGCAGCCACTCTGGAAAACAGTATGAAGTTTCCTCAAAAAGTTAAAAATAGAACTACTCTACCATCCAGCAATTGCACTAGTAGGTATCTACCCAAAGGCAACAGAAATATTGATTCAAAGGGATGCATGCACTCCGATGTTTACAGCAGCATTATCAACAATAGCCAAATTACGGAAAGAGCCCAATGTTCATCAACTGATGAATGGATAAACAAGATGTGGTGGTAATTATATATATAATGGAATATTACTCAGACAAAAAAAATGAAATCTTGTCATTTGCAATGACAGGGATGGAGCTAGAGAGTATTATGCTAAGCAAAATAAGTGAGTCAGAGAAAGACAAATACCATATGAGTTCACTCATATGTGGAATTTAAGAAACAAAACAAATGAACATGGTGGGGGAGAGGCAGAAACAGACTGTTAACTATAGAGAACAAACTGACGGTTACTGGAGGAGAGGTGGGGGTGGGGGGAGGGTGGATGGGTTAAAAAGGTGATGGGTATTAAGGAGGACACTTGTGGTGAGCACTGGGTGTTATATGTAAGTGATGAATCACTAAATTCTACACCTGAAACTAATATGGCACTATATGTTAACTAGATGGAATTTAAATAAAAACTTGGAGAAAAAAAGATAAATTTAAAAATTAGCAGAGTATAAGGGACCTATAGGATAATATCAAGGGCCTAATACATGTGTAATTAGAATCCTTTAAAAAAAGAGAAGGTGACAGAAAAATATCTGAAGAAACAGTCTAAAATATTTCAAAACTGATGAAAATCATAAACCCAAATATTAAAGAAGCTTAACCAATCCAATATAAGAAACATGAGGGGTGCCTGGCTGACTCAGTCAGAGAGCATGCGACTCTTGATCTTACGGTGGTGAGTTCTAGCTCCCTGTTGTGTGTGGAGCCTACTTAAAAAAAAAATAATAAAATATTTTTTAAAAATTGTAGAGACTCCTGAAGCCTTAAAAAAAAAAGAAACATGAAAAAATTACATCAAGATACATCATAATTAAACCGCTCAAAACCAGTGAAAAGGAGAAAATACAAAAAGTAGAAGGAGGGGAAAAAGACAAATTATGTGGAAAGGAACACAGGCAAGGATAACAGCAGGTTTCTTTTCAGACACAATGCAATAGAAAAGACAGTGATGCAACACTGGTAAAATAGTAAAAGGAAAAACTATCAACATCTAATTCTATACCCAACAAAAATATCTTTGAAAAACAAAGGCTATATACAGACTTTTCAAACATCCAAAAGCTGAAAACATTCCATAAGGAATGTTTTCAGTGAGCATGGAATATCTTCCCACTCCTCATGAGCACACCTATGCTATAAAAGAAATATTAAAGGTCCTTAAGGCAGAAGAAAAATGATACCAGATGGAAATACAGATCTACACAAGCAATACAGAACAATGGAAACCATAACTCCTTGAATAAATACATAAAAATTTAATCTGTAAATCTCTTTAAAAGAAATAATTTAAATAAAAATAATAATGTATTGTGGGGTTTATAATATACATAAAAATGTGACAACAGCAGTTATATTATATAAGACTTTTACTATACATGAGGTGGTATAATAACACTTGAGGGTAGGTGAAAGAAGTTAGTTAAAAGGTATACTATAAACCTATAGTATTAAAAAAAAAAGAGTTGTAACTTAAAATAACATTAAATGTAAATAATCTAAACACACCCAATCAAAAGACAGAAATCGTCAGATTGGATAAAAAGCAAGACAATTACATGATTTCTATAAGACATATATACATATATACACTTTTTAATTTGAGTATAGTTGTCACACACAATGTTACAATAGTTTCAGGTGTACAACTTAATGATTTGACAAGTTTATACATTATGCCATGTTCACCACAAATATAGCTACCACGTATTCCATTACATCGCTATTACAATATCATTGACTGAATTCCTTATGTTTTGCTTTTTATTCCCGTGACTTACTTAATCCATAACTGGAGGCCTGTATCTCTCTCACCCCTTCACCCCTTTTGCCCAACCACCCACCCTCCCCTCCTCTGGCGACCATCATTTTGTTCTCTGTATTTATTGTTCTGATTCTGCTTTTTGTTTATTCTTCTTTTTTTTCGATTCCATTTATGAGTGGAATGATAGGGTATTTGTCTTTTTCAGTCTGACTTATTTCTCCTAGCATAATACCCTCTA
This sequence comes from Zalophus californianus, assembly GCF_009762305.2. Classification (NCBI taxonomy): domain Eukaryota; kingdom Metazoa; phylum Chordata; class Mammalia; order Carnivora; family Otariidae; genus Zalophus; species Zalophus californianus. Next base: position 97,715,997 of record NC_045600.1, read on the forward strand.
GGTCCATCCATGTTGTCTCAAATGGCACGATCTCAACCTTTTCTGTCGCTGTGTAATACTCCATTGTGTGTGTGTGTGTGTGTGTGTGCGTGTGTGTACATCATATATACTGCATTTTCCTCATTCAATTGTCTCTAATGGACACTTAGGTTGTTTCCATGCTACAGTAGTTGCAGCTACTGTAAATAATGCTGCAATAAGCATAGGGATACATACATTTTTTTGTTAGTGCTTTCATTTTTCCCTGAGTAAATACTCAATAGTGGAACTACTGGACCATATGGTATTTCTATTTTTAATTTTTTGAGGAATCTCCATGCTGTTTTCCACAGTGGCTGCATCAATTTACATTCTTGTTTTCCTAATTTTAGTCATTCTACAGGCATTAGGTGATATCTCATCATGGTTTTGATTTGGATTTCCCTGATGAGTACTGATGTTGACCGTCTTTTCATGTGTCTGTTGGCCATCTGTACGTCTTCTTTGGAAAAATGTCTATTCAGGTCCTCTGCTCATTTTTCTTTCAGGACCTCTGCTCATTTATTAATTGGATTGTTTTTTGGTGTTGAGTTATATGAGTTCTTTATTATTTTGGATTCTAATTCCTTATTGAATATATCACTTCCAAATATCTTTCAGTAGGTTGTCTTTTGTTTGGTTGATGATTTCCTTCACTGTGCAAAGGCTTTTTACTTTGATGTAGTTGCAAAAGTTTGTTTTTGCTTTTGTTTCAGCCTTAGAAAAATGTTGCTATGGCTAATATCAGAGAAATTACTGCCTGTGTTCTCTTCTAAGATTTTTATAGTTTCAGGTCTCACATTTAGGTTTTTAATCCATTTTGAGTTTATTTTTGTGTTATGATGTTAAAAGTAGTCCAGTTTCATTCTTTTATGTGTATCTGTCCAGTTTTCCCAGCACGATTTATTGAAAAGACTTTTAACCATTGTATATTCTTGACTCCTTTGTCATAGATTATTTGACTATATAAATGTGGGCTTATTTCTGGGGTTTCTATCTTGTTCTATTGATGTACATGTCTATTTTTGTGCCCGTACCATATTGTTTTGATTACTACAGCTTTGTAGTATATCTTGAAATCTGGAATTGTGATACCACCAGCTTTGTTCTTCTTTCTCTAGATTGCTTTGGTTGTTCAGGGTCTTCTGTGGTCCAACAGAAATTTTAGTGTTATTTGTTCTATTTTTGTGAAAAATGCCATTGATATTTTTATAGAAATTGCATTGAATCTGTAGACTGCTTTGGGTATATGGACATTTTAATAATATTAATTCTTCCAATCATGAGCATGGAATATCTTTCCATTTGTTTATGTCCTCTTCAATTTCTTTCATCAGTGTTTTATAGTTTTTGGAGTACAGGTCTTTTACCTCTTTGGTTAAGTTTATTCCTAGGTATTTTACTCTTTTTGCTGCAATTGTAAATGGTGTTGTTTTTTAACTTCTCTTTCTGAAATTTCATTGTTAGTGTATAGAAATGCTACTGATCTCTGGGTATGAATTTTGTATCTTGCCATTTTACTGAATTTGTTTATTACTTCTAGTATTTTTTTTGGTGGAATATTTAGGATTTTCTGTGTATAGTTCATGTTGTCTGCAAATATTGACAGTTTAACTTCTTTACCAATATGGATGACTTTATTTCTTTTTTCTTGTCTGATTGGTGTGGCTAGGACTTCTAGTACTATGTTGAATGAAAGAAGTGAAAGCAGACATCCTTGTCTTGTTCCTGACCTTGGAAGTTTCTCAGTTTTTTATCATTGAGAATGATGTTAGACTCTTGATTTTGGCTCAGGTCATGATCTTGGGATCATGAAACTGAGCCCCACATTGGCTTTGTGCTGGGCATGGAGCCTGCTTGAGATTCTCCCTCTCCCTCTGCCTCTTCCCGTTTACTCTCTCTCCTCAAAAAAAAAAAAAAAAAAAAAAAGAATTTTGGGCTAAATCCATCCCACAAAGAAAACTCCAAATCCAAATGGATTTACTGGTGAATTTTACCAAGCATTTAGGGAAAAAATAATTCTAATCCTACACAAACTCTTCCCAAAAAATTGATGAAGAGGAAAACTTTTCAACTCATTCTATGAATCCCACCAGAAAAAGACATTATGAAAAAAAAAAAACACCCACAAATCAATATCCCTCCTAAACATAGATGTAAAATTCTATACAAAATTGAGCCAATCAACTCCAACAATATATAAAAAGGATAAAACATCATGACCAAGTTCAGTTTATCCCAGGAATGCAAGGTTGTTTTACAGTTGAAAATCAATTTATATAATTCACCATATTAACACAAATTTAAAAAGAAAACCATATGATCATTTCAACAAATACAGACAATGCCTTTGGAAAACATCCAACATGCATTCTTGATTAAAAAAAACTTTCAGCAGGGTGCCTGGGTGGCTCAGTTGCTTAAGCAACAAACTCTTAATTCAGGCTCAGGTCATGATCTCAGGGTCCTGGGATCAAGCCCCGTGTTGGGCTCCCCACTCAGCAGAAGCAAGAGAAATCAAGGAGTCAATCCCATTTACAATTGCTCCAAAAAACATAAGATACCTAGGAATAAACCTAACCAAAGAGGAAAAGGATCTGTACCCTGAAAACTACAGAACACTTAGGAAAGAAATTAAGAAAGACACAAAGAAATGGAAAAACATTCCATGCTCATGGATTGGAAGAACAAATATTGTTAAAATGTCTATGCTGCCCAACACAATCTACACATTCAATGCAATCCCTATCAAAATACCATCAGTATTTTTCATAGACCTGGACAAACAATCCTAAAATTTGTGTGGAACCAGAAAAGACCCTGAATAGCCAAAGTAATGATGAAAAAAAAAGCAAAGCTGGTGGCATCACAATCCCAGACTTCAAGTTCTATTACAAAGCTGTAATCATCAAGAAAGGATGGTACTGGCACAAAAACAGACACATAGATCAAGGGAACAAAATACAGAACCCAGAAATGGACCCTCAACTTTATGGTCAACTAATCTTTTTTTTTTTTAAAGATTTTATTTATTTATTTGAGAGAGAGAGAATGAGAGATAGAGAGCACGAGAGGGAAGAGGGTCAGAGGGAGAAGCAGACTCCCCGCCGAGCAGGGAGCCCGACGCGGGACTTGATCCCGGAACTCCAGGATCATGACCTGAGCCGAAGGCAGTCGCCTAACCAACTGAGCCACCCAGGCGCCCCTATGGTCAACTAATCTTTGACAAAGTAGGAAAGAATATCCGATAGAAAAAAGACAGTCTCTTCAACAAATGGTGTTGAGAAAATTGGACAGCCACATGCAGAAGAATGAAACTGGAGCATTTCCTTACACCATACACAAAAGTAGACTCAAAATGGATGAAAGACCTAAATGTGAGACAGGAATCCATCAAAATCCTAGAGGAGAACACAGGCAGCAACCTCTGTGACCTCAGCCACAGCAACTTCTTCCTAGAAACATCACCAACGGCAAGGGAAACAATGGCAAAAACGAACTACTGGGACTTCATCAAGATGAAAAGCTTTTGCACAGCAAAGGAAACAGTCCACAAAACCAAAAGACAACCAACAGAATGGGAGAAGATATTGGCAAATGGCATATCAGATAAAGGGCTAGTATCCAAAATCTATAAAGAACTTATCCAACTCAACACCCAAAGAACAAATAATCCCATCAAGAAATGGGCAGAAGACATGAACAGACATTTCTCCAAAGAAGACATACAAATGGCCAACAGACACATGAAAAAATGCTCAACATTACTCGGCATCAGGGAAATAAAAATCAAACCACAATGAGGTACGACCTCACACCAGTCAGAATAGCTAAAATTAACAACACAGGAAACGACAGGTGTTGGCAAGGATGCAGAGAAAGGGGAACCCTCTTACACTGTTGGTGGGAATGCAAACTAGTGCAGCCACTGTGGAAAACAGTATGGAGGTTCCTCAAAAGTTAAAAATAGAGCTATCCCACAACCCAGCAATTGAACTACTAGGGACTTACCCCAAATGTAGTGATCTGAAGGGCACCTGCACCCCAATATTTATAGCAACAATGTCCACAATAGCCAAACTATGGAAAGAGCCCAGACATCCATCGACAGATGAACGGATAAAGAAGACATGGTATATATACACAATGGAATACTACTCAGCCATCAAAAAAAAAAAAAATCTTGCCATTTGCAATGACATGGATGGAACTAGAGGGTATTATGCTAAGTGAAATAAGTAAATCAGAGAAAGACAATTATCATATGATTTCACTCATGTGGAATTTAAGAAACAAAACAGGATCATAGGGGAAGGGAGGGAAAAAAAAACAAGATGAAATCAGAGAGGGAGACAAACCATAAGAGACTCTTAATCATAGAAAACAAACAGGGTTGCTGGAGGGAGGGGGGTGGGGGATGGGGTAAACTGGGTGATAGACATTGAGGGCATGTGATGTAATGAACCCTGGGCATTATATAAGACTGATGAATCACTTAACCCTACCTCTGAAACCAATAATACATTATATGTTAATTAATTGAATTTAAATTAAAAAAAGAAGAAAAACCCTAAGGAATCCACACACACACAAAAAAAGCTACTAAAACTAGTGAGTGGATTTGTGAGTTTAGCAAACTTGCAGGATACAAAATTAATATATAAAAAATCAATTGTATTTCTATATGCTAGTAAATGAACAATTGGAAATAAAAATATTAAAATAATATTTATAATAGCACTAAAAATATGAGACATATAGGAATAAATCTGACAAAAGATATGAGAGATTTGTACACTGGCAACTCCAAAACACTGCTGCTATTAACTAAAGAAAATCCAAATCAATGAAATAAGTCAATCAGAGAAAGACAATTATCATAGGGATTTCACTCAGATGTGGAATTTAAGAAACAAAACAGGATCATAGGGGAAGGGAGGGAAAGGTTCAAAAGGTTCAATATTGTGCTTCAGAAGGTTCAATATTGTGAAGATGGCAATTCTCACCAATTTGAGCTACAGAGTCAAACCTCAGTAGGCTTTTTTTTTTCTTATTTTTTCTTTCTTTTCCTTCCTTCCTTCCTTCCTTTCTGTCTTTCTTCTCCTTTTCTTTCTTTTCTTTCTCTTTCTTCCTGTCTGTCTTTTTTAGAATTTGGAAGGCTAATCATAAAATTTATATGGCAATGGAAAGGGCCTACAATAACCAAAACAATTTTGAAAAAGAACAAATTTGGAGACCTAATGCTACCTGATTTCAATACACTATTTGGAGTCAATACAGTGTGGTACTGGAGTAAAGATGACAAAGAAATATTGCAACAGAATAGAGTCCAGAAATAGAGCCGTACATACATATACGGATGACTGATATTTTACAAAGGACAAAGGCAATTCAGCAGAGAAAAGATACTGTTTTCAACCAATGATGCTAGGACATGGGAGAAGAAAACTTACAGAGAGCTTCTCAGGGCATGTCATATTTGGCAGATTGGGCTACATAAAAATTTAGAACATGGGTATGGAAAAGATAACCTAACTAAAAGATAAACAAGAGATCTTCTGAAGAAAAGATAAAATTATGGGACAAAGGATTAAATAATTCAAATAATTTATCAAGAGTTCCTGCAAATTACTAAGTAAAAGACAAAGAACAGGCATGTCACAGAAAAAGAAATATGGTCAAAAAACCTGTAAGTTTTTCAACAGAAGCTTCTTATTAGTTTGAGTAGTTCCACTTTTTAATTTTTGTTTTTTTTTTTGTGCACTGGGTGTCGTATCCATAAATCATTGCCAAGACTTATGTAAAGGAGCTTCTTTCCTTTGTTTTGATCCAGGAGTTTTTTGGTTTCTGGTCTTACAGTTAAGTCTTTAATCCATTTCAACTTATTTTTTGTCAATGGTCTAAGATAGGGTCCAGTTTCATTCTTCTGCATGTGAATATCCAGTCTCCTCAGGACCATTTATTAAGAGACTCTTTTGCCATTGAGTATTCTTCACTCTCTTGTCAAATATCAGTTGACCATATATGGGTTTATTTCTGACTCTTGATTCTGTTCCAGTGGTCTATTTTCTGTTATCATACCAGTACCAAACAGGTTTTTGTTTTGTTTTGGGTTTTTTTTTTTTTGTCTTTGTTTTTTAGAGAGAGAGTGTGTGTGAGAGCAGGGGTAGGGCGGGGCAGAGGGAAAGAGAATCTCAAGCAGGCTCCATACCCAGTGTGAAGCCCAATATGGGGCTCGATCTCACAACACTGAGATCATAACCTGAGCCAAAATCAAGAGTCAGACACTTAACCAACTGAGCCACCCTGGCGGCCCCAGTACCATACTGTTTTGATTACTATAGCTTTGTAGTATAGTTTGAAATCAGGAAGTGTGATGCCTCAAGCTTTGTTCTTTCTCAAAGTTGCTTTGGCTATTCAAGGTCTTTTGTGGTTCCATATGAATTTTGGAATATTATTCAGCCATAAGAAAGAAGAAAATCCTACCATTTAAAGCAACATGGATGAAACTTGAGAAACTATGCTAGGTGAAGTCAGACAGAAAATGACAAATACTGTATGATCTCAGTTATATGTGGAATCTTAAAAAACCAAACTCACAGAAACAGAGAATGGATTAGTGGTTTCAAGGGGCAGCAAGGGACAGGTAGTGGGGGCAGAGAATGGGTAAAGGTTAAGGGTACAAACTTCCAGTTATAAGATGAATAAATTCTGGGGATGTAACATACAGCGTGATGATTATAGTTAACAATACTGGATTGCATATTTGAAAGTTTCTAAGAGAGTAGATTTTTAAAGGTCTCACCACAAAACAAACTGTAACTTTATGAGGTGATAGATGTGTTAACTAATCTTATGGTGTTAATCACTTGTAATACATACATATATGAAATCACTATGTTGTACATCTTAAACTTCCACAATGCTATATTGTCAATTATATCTCAATAAAGCTGGAAACAATAAATAAAAAAGTTGTTTAACATCATTAATGATTAAAGAAACACAAATTATTTTCCCACAATCTTATTATTGAACCTATAAAAGGTTGACAATAGTCCCACAAATCCAGGCCCAGTTCTCCAGTGTGCCCATGGAGGTAGGGTGTCCCTTCTCTAGGCATAGAGAGGATATAAAAACATGATAAACTGATTCTGCATATATCTATCTATAGGGCCTTGAGAAGAACCTATCAGAGTTGATCACTGGTTTTCCACTCACCTGGGCAATAAGAGAAGTAAACAAGATACTCCTCAGTCCTTGCCAACTCTAATATGTATCTTCTTAGATTGGCTTAAAGACATATTTTCTCTTAACTCAAGGGAAGACAACTCATCTTTCTGGAGTGGCTAATCAGTGACAAATGCTATCCTATAGACCTTGCATTAACTATTTAATTTCATCTCTACCACAACACGGCAAGGTTTATATAGATGAGAAAACTGAAGCTCAGAGAACCTAAGTAATAATATACTTCAGGATTCATGTTCTTCTACTGCACTGCAAAGAATCAATAAGTTTTTCTCTAGTCATATGCAAATCAGAAGATGACAAAGGCTCTGAAGAACACTCAATTGGTTAAAATTATAATTAGAAATTCCACATGAAATGCTGAAAACAACTTTAATGTTGCATATTTCTGTGATAAACCCTGATATTTATGATATTGTGTGTGGTAATTTTAAAGTAAAAAACAAACAAACACTGGTCATGGAAACAGACCTGATCTCAAATCTCAATTCTGTTGCTTACTGGTAATGTAATCCTTACCAAGAACCTGATTTGCTATGCTAAACCCTGACTTCATGGTGTTCCAATCATAAGCTATCTATAATGCCATCATTTGACTAATTTTGGAGACAGGTGCTTTGTGACAGTCTTCTTAACTGATAGATTGTGAGCTGGAGGACAAGTATTTTGTGTCACTGACAATTCCCCAAAAGTTACTTGTACAATAAGAGTTTTACCATACATATTTATTAGATGAATATCTTATTATAAACAAAAACAGGAAAGCTTGGTAATACTAAGAGTTGGCAAAAAAAAAAAGTATGGGAAAGCAAATTTGTCAGTGATTAATAAAAGGAGTGCTATAAAGAATAAGACTCAAATGCCCCCCTTCCACCCTACTCCATACTTCCTCCACCCATACCTTGTTTCCTTGATTTTCTTTGAATTCTCAGAAATTAGCATAGTATAATGCTCAGATAGCATAGTACTAATAGAAGACTATTGAAGAACTGAATGGTAATTTTGAGAAGGAAGAGATCATTGCTGGAGAATATTCATCTCAAGAGGTAAAGTTACAGTTTTAACTCATTTTCAGTTGCAATTTCTCTCTAAGTAGGGAAATTCTCTACCAAAGACTGAAAAAAAAAGCACATCATAAAACATGCGGCAGTCCATCTGAGTCCTGTTTCAATTTTTAGCACAGAATGTGTTGAACTTCAGCATTCCTGATTCACACCTTTCTAATGCAAATACCTCCAACTTTCAATTATTTGAGAGTGAATTATCAGATTTGTAGATTAACAAGGCTTTTTGCTTTTTCTACTCCCTCGAGCTACACAGTCCTTTGGGCGCCTTCGGTCTTTGTGCATGAATGGCAGTGGGATTCACTCTTTATGAATAAAGAAACATCTGTGATGCTTCAATGGCGGGAAGGAATGCACAGAAATCCAATACCACCTGTATGCAGCTCTATGACTGGTCATAAATTGTATTGAAAAAAAGCTGTCAGAGTATTCAAAATTCAAAGGATATTTCTTGAAGTAGTTCATCAGAGAACATTTTTTCCTCATATCAACCAAAGAACTAACTAAATGAGGCATTTTATTTACAATAATAAAAAATGTTATATTGATTCAAATCACTGGCAGTGTCTACAGACACACAGTGGAAAGTGGATGTCAACATCACTGAAAGAGTTGGTCAGTCAGGCTTAGCCCAGCTTGTTGATGCTTTTTATTTAGTGGCAGGAAATCTATCAGTCCCTATCACTTAGTGCTCAATTAATTTCAGGTTTTGGTTCTATTCAAAAACTTTGCTTTGATCCAGTTGTAATCAACTCATAAAAGTAAGAAAAAGCAACCCTGTTTATAAATTATGAGCATTTTAAAACCTGGTAAATGTAATTTATTCTTTATTTTCCTACTTATATTTTTCTATCACTATTAACACATAGGTATGAATATAAGCTTACATGCTCACAAACACAGAACTCCCGGTTGAATGCCAACACCTTCAGAAAGGAAAAAAAGAGACTTGTATAGGGGAACCAATGTGTAAAGCTTTAATGTGTGTATGTTATCTGGTGAGTATACATATTTACATAAATATGAAGAAAAAACATGAAAGGAGTAAGGAAAAGAAAAAAGTTAAAGTGACTGAATGGTAGGCTTCAGAGCTACCACGTATGGCTGCATGGATTGTCCACTGCACAATCTCAAGGATAGCTTATAGTCACTCTGACTACAAAGGTGGATGGCGCCCCCTGGAGTTGTGCAACATAGTCGTCTTGGTGGGAGTTTCTTTTCTTTGGGATTTAAACATTTTGCTTTATAATAAGGACTAGACTGTAACTACAGCTCCAGATCATACTTCTTAATCTCCCGCATGCTTGGAAGTAGCTTATTTACTCAAGGGGATAGGGGAAGGAGAAAGAAAAGTAGAAAGGATAGAAAAAAAGTAGAAAGGATATAGAGGGAACAAGGATAAAATAACACTAGCCAAAAATGTTTTGAACATTTGCTATGTGCCAGGTATGGGTCATAGCACTTTGTATATACTAACTCTTTTAATCCCTACAACCATCATAGAAGCAGGCACTATTATTATCCACATTTCACAGATAAGAGAATTGAGGTCGAGAGATGTTAAATAACCTGCCCAAGACCACGTAACAATAAGTGAGGTAAAAGTAGCAGAGTGAGCTGACTCCTCTGCTTTACAGAATTGTGACTCTCAGTTGAAAGTCAATTAGAGGTTCCCCTCATTTAAATCTTTATTTGCTCTTGCTAAAATAAATACTTTATGGGGAAAAGCAGTCCCTTAAGAAGACCCTCTGTCAGGGGTGCCTGGATGGCTCAGTTGGTTAATGGTTAATCATCCGCCTTCAGCTCAGGTCAGTGTCTCAGAGTCCTGGGGTCCAGACTCTCACTGAGCTCCCTGCTCAGCATGGAAGCAAGGAGACTGCTTCTCCCTCCCCCTCTGCCCCATCCCTCTCCCTTTGCCCTTCTCCCCTGCTCATGCCCTCTCTCTCTCTCTCAAATGAACAAATAAAATCTAAAAAAAAAAAAAGAAGGCGGCCCTCTGTCTGCAATCAGAAAATCAGATTTAAGACTAGAGAAAAAATTAAGTTCCAAATAAAATTCTGACAAAATGAAAATTCTCCAAAATAAGCCCCAAAATTGAAATATAAAATGCCAAGGGTTACATTTATATTTAGCACAAAGGCTGAAGGATAAAAATTCTTAACTGATCTGTTAGCTCGCTGTGGAAACTTCTGACTTTTAGAATGAATAAATAGAAATGTTAGGAGAGGATGAGGAAACATCACAGAGGCACAGATAAAAAAAAAAGAAAAGGGAGCAGTAAATAAACACAGCAGTCACAAGGGCCTCCACAGCAAAAGGAAATGGGAGTTGGGGTGGGGGCAGTTACTAATACATAGCACCAGAGGCCTGAAATATTTCTCAAGTGAGTCATTAGCCTTTGTATATCTAATTGATTCCTTGTTTCATAACTTCTGAATATTTGAATTTCTGCAGATCCAATTTACTACATAGAATCATATTCACGTTGAAATGACTTCAACTCTGTATGAAATTTCAATTTGAAAAACCAACTTAATGAGATTATGACTTCAAATGTAAGAAGAAATCACAATAATTATCTCTGTAAATTATTTGTTCCAACTGTCCCATCCCCATGCTGCTATGTTAAATTATTTGAGCAAATGGAATATTTAGAGCTACAAAGGAAAAATGTAAAGATAAAGACAAAATAGCATTTGTAAAATGACCACTAATAAAGCTCCATCCTGGAGACTATAGGCAAAGAGTCAATTTTACAGCTTGTCAAAAACCAACCATTTTCTGAGCATGTTTAGAGCCTGCAGAGCTCTTCATTTATACCAGAATGTCAGGATTTGAAGAAGCAATAATATTTTGAAAATGATCTGTGATGTACATTGTTTTGTCAAATGTCTAATCAAGTGGGGGAAACGTGTCAAAGTCAAGAAATGTTACTTGGCTACAAGTAGGATACAGACCTGGCCACCCACTCACCAGCTGCAGGAAATGAATTTAAAGTAAGTTGGTCATCTGTCCCAGGATAAAAACAACTGCCAAATATTTTATCCCAATTTGTCAGCCCTGCTCTATTCTAGTGAATTCCATCAATTCAAGGCCAGTCCCACTGTTTATTCTTTCCAGAACAATAAGCTTAACCAATAGGTTTATTTGTTTAAGTCATCTGGTGAATTCTTTTAAATTAAGCCTTGTTTCTAGTACCACTTGCATTTTATTGGCATTCATGTAAGCTTCTGCGGCAGCTGCTTGAGAAGAAAAGGAAAGGTAGTTCCTGTGGAGCAGTAAGAAGAGAATACATTTTTAAACTTTCCTTTCTTTCTCCTAAAATTAGTACCGAGCATATGGAATATTCAGCAGGTGGCTCAGCAGGGACAGGCTTACTGTTTTTCATACCTGCCACTGAGATATTTGACATTTTGACTTGCTAAGGGAGTAAGATTTTTGAGACCATTACTGGGTGTGGGGGGGGTGTGGGGGGATGCGTGCTCATGGGCATGCTGAGGAACATCTCACAGAGGGTCTCTCAGAGGACAGAGTGCAAGAGACAGAAGCAACTAACAAAGTTATACAATTGAGAAAAGCTAAATACTAGAAAAGGGAGTGCATTTGTGTGCATTTCATACTACTGAAGTTGAATAATGAATTCAAATCCCACTGTGTTAGAGAATAAGGAATTACTTTGTGGGGCGCCTGGGTGGCTCAGTCGGTTAAGCGTCTGTCTGCCTTCAGCTCAGGTCATGATTCCCAGGGGGCTGGGATGGAGACCTATATTGTCGGGCTCCCTGCTCAGCAGGGAGTCTGCTTCTCCTTCTCCTTCTGCTCCTCCCCCCTGCTCATGCTCTCTCTCTTGCTCACTCTGTCTCTCTCAAATACATAAAATCTTAAAAATAGATAAATAAATAAACAACCAAACTGTCCTTTGGGAAAAAAAATCACTTTGTGACTTAAAGAATTCCAGGAATTTTACTTTATAATACAATACGAATACTCTTTGAATATTATTTGAAGACCCCAATTTAAAGTTCACTGCAATAACTTCCCCCATTGTCTGAAAAGCAACTATTAAATCAGCATTCCAGAAAATATAATATAAACAGAATGCATCATGCACTATTTTAGGCAATGGAGGTCTTCTTACTTTTAAGATTTTATTTGAGAGAAAGAGTGAGTGAGTGAGAGAGAGAGAGAGCACATGAGCAGGGGGAGAGGGAGAAGCAGGCTCCCCACTGAGCAGGGAGCCTGATGTGGGGCTCAATCCCAGGACCCTGAGATCATGACCTGAGCTGAAGGCAAATGCTTAACCGACTGAGCCACCCAGGTGCCCCTAGGCAATGGAGTTAAAAAAGCAGAGTTTCAAATTTGAAAGAAATTTAGGAAGTATAATAAACTAACTTGGATATGGGCAGTGAGGGAGACAAGAGTCTCAGATAATCCCTAGTTCTCTGGCTTGATGAATAGGTGAATGGTAGAATCATTAATGATGTCTGATAAAGACTACCACTTGCTTACCTAATATCCACTCTACCCATTTTCTTATGTAATTGACCTATACAGTATTAAAGATGGCAACATAACCAGCTAAAAACCACATGAAAACTATATTTTCCTGTCTCTACTATGTCTAATAAGACAAAATGACATAAGACATAACCAGACATCTTTGGGTGGAATATCCAATATGTCTAAAGTACATTGACTCAGCAGGGTGACCAAATTTTTTTCTTTACCTTCCTTCTCTCTTCCTGGAATATGATGGTTGAGACATGAGCAGCTAGTTTGTGACCATGAGGTAACTTGAAGACAGACACTTCATGCTAAGGATTGTAGAACAAAAAGATGGATTCCTGAAATCAGTGAGTGACCATGTTAGCCCTGGGTTGCCTAATTCTGGAGTTTTATTTTGACAGAAAAATAAATGTTCACCTTGTTTAAGTTTATTTCAGGTCTCTGTTACTAGCCACTAATCCCAATTGATACTCTGGTATAAAAATCAAGGTGCTTAGGGCTTTTTGGGAGGTGGCAGGATTAGGAGGAAGTTCAGTTTTGGGTGTGTTGTATGTGAGGTGCTTGCTGGTAGAATGCCCAGACATCACTTGGAAACACAAGGTAGAGATACAGACTTGGGAGTGATCCAAGGAGGAGGCTAACATCTACAGCTTATCATTTCCAGCCAGTGGTTCTTTATTTTCTTCAGATCAACTATGGTAAGGACTTTCTGTTTTTCATTTCTGAGCATTTAACTTGCACTTTACCTTGAATGCGAAAAAAGGCAATGTTCATCAGAAGCTCAAAAATGAGCATGCAAGGGGCACCTGGGTGGCTCAGTCAGTTAAGTATCTGCCCTCAGCTCAGGTCATGATCACAGGGTTCTGGGATCGAACCTAAGCCTCCCTGCTTAGCCTGCTTCTTCCTCTCCCTCTCCCTCTCCCCCTGCTCCCTGCTCTCTATCTTGCTCACTCTTCCTCTCAAATAAATAAATAAAATCATTTTTAAAAATGAGCATGCAAGATGAAAGTGTGCAAAGTGATCTTAATAATAAATGAAAAACTTATGATTGTTTCATGAACTTTAAAATTTTTGTCAAAATAGTAAAATCTCTTATCACATATATAGAGGACTGAAAAAAAAGAATAAAGCTATTATTTACTTAGTATATTGAAATTTAAGGCATCAGAAATATTGAGACCTGAAGTGTTTTATTTCTCTGTTTTAAATGCATCAAGAGTAACCTAAACACTGCTTGCTTTCTTCTCACTGTATAAGTTAAAATAGGGGATAAGGTTCTTCTGTTTGCCCTAGTGAATTGTTATACTCTTTCCTAAGTTTGGATTCGCTTCCAACATTTTATCCTTTGACATTTGTGTTGTGAAATATCTCCAAAAATTCTGTTAATGTGGAGGGTTTGTGTGTGTGTGTGTGTGTGTGTGTGTGTGTGTGTGTGTGTGTGTGTGTGTGGTTTTTTTGCCTGTGTTACTTCTGGGATATCTTCACCCTTTTTGTCACAACCACTTTCTTTCTTTATGTTGGTAATTTCTCCTTCACGAAGTTCTTCTGGCTGTACATCCAGAGTCTTTCAAATGGTGGCAGTGCCAACATTCCCACCACCAGCTATTTTGTCTATAATTCTATTTATGTTCAATGTGAATTTCACTTCCAACAGTGTCATTTTGGGGTTATTTGCTGTACTGTTGGCCAATTCCCTCTTTTGATTATCCACTTTTATAAAATGTCATGTGAATTTATCACTGAGAGACAAGATTGCAACACAACTACACACTTTTGCTGTGTGTGTATAAAATGAGTAACAGATGCAGAGTGATCAATCACTGATAGACTTTGAAAGAAGGGATTCAATTGGTCACTGATCACAATGTGCATGTGTTATTTGTGTGGTGATTTATGGACTGAAGACCCAGCAACAAAGTTTATACTTTATGCAATTACTGAACTGAACTGAATCAGGTAACTGAAATGTGAACTGTGATGTTATAGGACTGGATTATTTAAACCATGGTAACTGGATATCATGCATGTCAGAACCATGCAAAGTGAAACCTGTGTATAATCCAGCTGAGGGTTGGTGAGGAAAATCTAGATGTATCCATGCAACATTCATTCTCTTCCTTTCATACCTCTTCTTTTCCCCACTTTTTAGCCATTTCAATTCTATTAGTATCACCTCTAGAGAGTGATAAGGATAATTTGCAAGGCATCCTAAATCAGTCAATTTTGCTACTGATAATTTTGGTTAAATATCTGACCTAAAATGGGGGGTTAAAATTATCCTCATTTATTTTCTGTCCTGTTCTCATATCCTATAACCATGGTATGCTGAATTAACATTGCTGTAATAATGTTCTGTCATAAAGGACTTTATTATAATAAATTCTGTGTTGCTCAACATCCTACCGATCAGAATTATCTTTTTATTCATTCATTCAGTAAATATGTGCTAGGCACTGTACCATGTGCTTCGAATATTTTGTATCAGTGAATAAAACAGGCAATAATCCTTGCCCCTGTGGTGCTTACATTTTAGCTGGTAGTTGTGAGGGGCTGGAACATGAGGCAGCAATAATGAAGCCTGCTGTGGTGCTACCATTTTGTCAGGCCATGATGATATTATAAATAAGAAAGACACAGATATTCAAGTATACATTTTTTTAAAAAGGATTAACAACTTTGGCCAAGTGATCAAAATTAATATCACTAATAAAGTGATATTATGGACATCATGTACTTTCTTTTTTTATTTTACTTAGAGAGGGAGAGAAAGGGGGAAGGGGCCGTGAGAGAGGGAGAGAGAGAATCTTAAGCAGGCTCCATGCCCAGCACAGAGCCTGATGCGGGACTTGATGTCACAACCCAGAGATCATGACCTGAGCCAAAATCAAGAGTCAGATGGTTACCCAACTGAGCTACTCAAGCACCCCTGACATCATGTACTTTAGATAGGATGCCCTAAAACGGGCATAATATCACTATGTGATTTTCTGGTTGGATAAGTGTGACTTAATCCAATCATGATGAAACATCAGACAAATCTAGATACTTGTATCAAGCAATAGGATAAAGATAGAGGCATAATTTATTGATATGGAAAAGATTTAGGGAGGTCCATATTTGGGAAGTGGGGAAGGCAGATGGAAATCAAGTTTTCTATTTTAACCAGATTTAATTTGAAATAACTATTAGACATACAAGTAAAGATACTGAGTAAGCAGTTCAATATACTAGCCTAAAACTCAGGAGAGAAAACAAAGTTGAACATATAAATTAGAGTCATCAGCATCTAGATGGTTTACTAAGCCATGGCTCTGGATAGGATTACGTGAAGTCTAGAAAGAATAGAAAGAAGGAAACAGAAAGAGGGGAACAGAGGGGAGAGGAAGAGAAAGAATTTTGGAATAAATACAGAGTAAGCTTAGGAGAGAGACTGAACCATTGGCTGTGGTATTAGTTTGTCATGGGTGATCTTGGCTAGAAATTTTTTAAGGGTATCAGTATAAACAAAACCAGTTTAACAGTAATACCAGCTCTAGACCTCTAAGGGCTGCTTTTTTCAAATCTTATTGATTGCACTAATATCTTCTATTCCTTCAAACCAACCATCACATTGTTATACTAAACCACTTGGAACTGTACTTTCTGCCTTTTACTTCAGCTATTGGTTTGTTAGCAAATTGGACAGCACAGGTGGGAACTGATGACATTTGAAATATTTTTATTTTCAGATATTTATACCATCTTTGTTACCATTTGAATTCCAGGTCTTGCTCTGACAAACTCAATTTCATCTGAACATTAAGTAAAGGAAAATCCACCTGGGAACTGTGAGAATAGATTGGGTTGGGGTCCTCATGGTTGTGATGTTCTTGGCTCGATCTGAGCTCTATCTAACATCATTTGCCCTAGCTTGCTTCTCTTAACATTAAGCATACATTAATTGAACTCTTTTCCTTGCTCTAGTTTCTTCATACTATTTATCACTACCTGACATCATGTTATGTAACTTATTTCTTTATCTGTTTACTCTCTGTCCTACCCTCACTCTCATGTAGAACAAAAACTCCATGAAGTCACAGACTTTGTTTTATTCATTCCTGCTCTATATGCTGTCCTTGGACTAGTGTCACATAATAGGTCCCTGATATTTGTTGAACAAATGAATTTTTCAGAAATTAGCTTGGTTAAAATAGAAAAAATCATGTAGTGCAAAAATTAGCTTGTTTCCTCCTCAAAATTAAAAGGGGTATATTATGTAATGAATAAAACTATGGTTATTGGTAATAAATACACACAGTACACATATGTTAGTACAAGTTCTGACAAAGTTTTTTTAAAAAGATAGTATGCACATCAGGGAGCCTTCATTCAGTTAACAGGTTACTCAGGCTTTTGTCATTCCCTCTGAAGCTGGACAGTGTGAAAGGGATATGTCTCTTCCTCTCTTTATATCTGCACCCTCAGTGTGAGACCAGCGAAAGAAAAAACATGGTGGGGGAACATCTGAAGGTCAGCTTTAGGGGTACCAAGTTAGGAATGAGCTATACAGACATCTCAGATCCATCATTCATTCATTCACTCATTCATTCATTCATTCATTCTGTATCTTTCTCCTTTCTCCAGAACAGATGACCTTAAACAATATGCTAATTTTTAAAGTCTATTAAGCCTGGGGCACCTGGGTGGTTCAGTTGGTTAAGCATCTGCCTTCAGCTCAGGTCAGGACCCCAGGGTCCTGGGATAGAGCCCCGCGTTGGGCTCCCTCCTCAGTGGAAAGCCTGCTTCTCCCTCTCTCACTCCCCCTGCTTGTGTTCCCTCTCTCGCTGTCTCTCTCTCTGTCAAATAAATAAATAAAATCTTTAAAAAAAAATAAAGTCTATTAAGCCTATCAACCTATTGTCTATTGTGCATGTTGCCTTCCCCACCCCCTGCCCCAGTATTCTGTCTTTTGACTTTGTTTAATTGGCTCCAGCACAGAGATTGGTACTGCATAAATGTTAGTTCCTGTTTCTCCCTCTCTTAAAACACACATAGATTAAGGGGCATCTGGGTGGCTCAGTCAGTCAAGCTTCTGGGTCTTGATTTTGGTTCTGGTCATGGTCTCGGGTCATGAGGTTCAGCCCAGCATCAGGCTCTGTACTGGGCATGGAGCCTGTTTGAGATTCTCTCTCTCCCTCTGCCCCTCTCCCCTCTCTAAAATAAATAAATAAAATCTTAAAAAAAAAAAAGACATACATAGATTAAGCATCCTCTTCAGACCAAGCACAGGGCTAGGAACTGGAGATACAAAAATTAATAAGACACAATCTTTCCTTCAATGGGCTGATACTCCTGCCAGGATGACAGCAGTACTAGTGCTGATACAAATTGTGTTCCTATGGTTTTCTTTCCTGAGCCTTCCCTCCCTGGCTCCTGGTTTCAGGGGAAAGTAGAGGCTTGTTCACTTCTACTACTTCTCATGAACATTAGCATGTTTTCTAAATTTTATTATCACCTTATTATAGAGTTTGCATTGACTATAGATTTTGTGTACAGATACCTTCAATGGTTGACTATGTAACTTCTTTTTCAAAAAGACTCAAAGTCTGACTATAATCCTCTTGCAGTGGCCTGGTTTCAGTTTTGGAATATTCCAAGCTTCTCCTTCTTCAAAGCCTTGTTAATGCTCTCAGTATGAGCCTCTCTGCCTGGAATGCTCTCCTCTTGGCTCTTAGACACAGTCAGCTTCTCCAACATGAAGCCACGATAACCATCCTACATAACAGCCAGTGCTACCACTATACCCTATCATAACACTTGTTTCCTTTGTGAGATTTAACATCATTTATAGTTATTTCAATTCCTTGTTTTTAGGTTTACTGTTTTCTTCACTAAACTGTGAGTCAAATCTTGTCTGTCATGTTCATATATTCCCAATGTATAGCAGAGTATCTGGCATGTAATACTTGTTCAGTAAATATTTGTCAAATGATTGGTTAAGTAATGAGGAAGACATCAAAAGAGGGGAGGAGAGATGGAGAGAAAAAGAGACCTGCACAATCCTCAATCATCTTACTTTTCTGAACTCTTGAAGGGTCTACTCTCTATTAATCTTCAAAACTCTTTCCTTGTATACCTCCTAAAATAATGTATTTAAGTGATACATGCCTCACATGTTTAAGTTGATATCTATAATTTTTCATCATAAGTTTAAGTAAATGCAAACAATAAATATCCTGTATATTATAAATTGTAGCATTTAAAATAAATCTATTACACAATATTCTTTGAAATGTATCCAATGGACATAAATACAATAAAGATTTGATATCCACCACTATTCATTTTTAAAAGGCACAAACATTCAGCCATAACACTCCTAGACATCAGATGGAAAGTACTATAGAGGTCCCCTAAAAGACATATACAAAAGTACTCATAGCAACTTTATCCATAATAACCAAAAACAAGAAAAACCAACTGTTCCTCAGCAGTAGAATAAGCAAATGGTACATACCTACATACATACACTGGGATATTATGTAACAATGATTCTCCAACTCTTTGGTCTCAGGACCCCCTTATACTCCTAAAACTTATTGAGGACACCAATGACTTTTTAAAATCTATTTGGGCATTTCTATCAACACGTGTCATATTAAAAATTAAGACTGAGACATTTTTTAAATGTTTATTAAACTATTTTTAAAATAACAATGACATGGATAAACCTTGAAGAAGTTATGCCAAGTGAAAGCAGCCAGACACACATACACAAAACTATTGTATGATTTCACTTATAGGAGTTACCTAGAGTAATTAAATTCATAGTGACAGAAAAGAAAATGGTGATTGCCAAGGGCTAGGAAGAAAGGCAAACAGAGAGTTATTGTTTAATGCATAAAGAGTTACGGTTTGGAAACAGAAAATGTTCTAGAGAAGACTGGTGGTGACAACTGCATAACAATGTGAATGTACTTAAGGTCACTTGCCTATACACCTAAAAATAGTTAAAATGGTAAATTGTGTTATGTATATCTTACCAAATTAAAAAATAACAATAATAAATCCATTACATGTTAAGGTACATATTTTTATGTATGACTATATCTTCCAAATAAAAATATTAGTAAGAAGTAGTAGCCTTATTTTTAATTATTCCAAATATTTTATCAGGCTTAATAGAAGACAACTGAATTTTAATATCTGCTTCTATTTCAATCTGTCACAATGTGTTCTTTTGTTAAAGTCTGAAGAAAATCTGGCCTTATAAAAATATATAATGGAAAAGAGAAAGATTATTTTAATAGTCCTCTTGGAAAATTCTGAATTGTCTTCTTTAACACTATATCAAAATTGATAAGTGGTAGTTTCTTGAAATACTGGTTCACTAATATATGCAGATCTTCCAAATACTGACACTTCATTGTATGTCAGAAAAATCACATTTGTTAATTTCACCACCAATCTCAACAGAAAAGTTGTGAAGTACTGGGAAGATGTTAAGCCCAGGATAGTGAATATAAATTTTCCAAAATTCTATTTTTGCTCGAAAATGCAAATTTTATCAATGTCAACAAATATAGTCAGTTGTTTGCCTTGAAGTAACAGGCTCACTCCATTTTTTTTTTAACAAAATATCTGCCAAATACTTTAGTCTGAGTAATCATAGTTTGTCCTTGTTTTTTTCAAGTAAAAATGATGTTTTTACTGACCAACCAGGTTAGTTCACAATTCAGTTGAACAGGTACTTTTTCTTGAGACAATCATCATACTCCTATATGCAGCAGAAGTACTTCATGTGTACTTCCCATTTCATCACTTATAATATTAAGAAGACATGTACTAGTCTCAGCAACCTATGAATGGAAGGAAGCTTCTCCAATCTAATAAAAGACTATGAAACACCTATTTCTAATATCATAACTAAATATAAGAAACTGAATGTTTTCCCTTCCAAGACTGAAAACAAGGCAAGAATGTTTGCTTTTATTGCTTCTACTCAACATTGTACTCAAGAATCTAGCCAATGCAATAAGACAAGAAAAGGATATAAAAAGCACATAGATTGAACAGAAAGAAATAAAACTGTCTTTATTCACAGATGACATAACTATATATATGAGAAATAAATACAAAAAAAGTTGCTAGAATTAAAAGTGGATTTAACAAAATCACAGGATATAATATCAATATAAAAATATCTGCAATTAACAACTGGAAATTGAAATGTAAATAATAAACTTTCAAAAAATAGAAAATACTTAGGAACAAATCCAACAAAATTTGTGCAAGATTTGTATCCTGAAAACCGTGATATATTCATGAGAGAAATTTAAAAAGATGTAAATAAACAGAGAGATAAGAGAAATATACCATGTTCATGGGTCTAGAGATTTAATTTTCTTAGTGGCAATTTTCCCCAAACAAATCAAAACCCCAGTCTTTTTGTAGAAATTGACAAGCTAATTTTAAGCTTTACATGGTAAAGCCAAGCATCCAGAATAACCAAACAACTTTTGAATTCTCTTCCTCTTGAGTTCTTTAAAATGGGTATGACTGTTTAAAACAAGGGCTTAAAACAAACTGGCTGTCAACACAGATCCTACAGACATTAGAAGAATAATAACACAACATTATAAACAGTATTATGACAACAAATTCAACAACATAGATGAAAAAGACTAATTTCTTGAAATGTACCATGTACTAAAGTAGGCATAAGGAAAAGCAAAAAATCTAAATAGACCTACATCCAATAAACAAATTGAACTCTTATTAAAAAAAACCTTCCCCCAAAGAAAACTCCAGGGTCAGATAGTTTCACTGGTGAAAACACTGAAGTTACACAAATGATTTTCAGAAAAGAGTGGAGAAAAGAACACTATCCAACTCATTTTATAAGGTCAACAGTTATGGGTTGAATTGTGTCCCCCCCCCAAAAAAAAACTCATATGTTAACCACATTTGGAAGTAAGGTCTTTATTATGGTGATTAAATTAGAACAATACTGTTAGTGTAGGGTCTTAATCTAATATGACTAGCATCCCTATAAGAGGAGGAGGAGACACCAGGGGCATGTGGTTGCACAGAGAAAGGCCATGTGAAGACATAGTGAGAAGACTGCCATCTACAAGCCAAGGAGAGAGGCCTCAGGAGAAATCAAACCTGTCAATTACTTTATCTTGAAATTCAAGCCTCCAGAACTGTGAGAAAATAAATTCTGTTGTTTAAGCCCAGTCCATGGTATTTTGTCACAGCAGCCTTAGGAAACTAAAACACCAACATAAGCTGAATATCAAAACCTAACAAAGATGATATAAAAAAAATTACAGACCAATATCCTTCATGGAGATAGAGGCAAAATCCGTAATAAAACACTAGCAAATCAAATGGACCATACATAAAAAGAATAACACTTCAGGACTCAGTAGGATTTATCCAGAAATGCAAGATTAGTTTAAGAATTTAAAACCAATCAATGTAATCCACTATAACAATGTAATTCACTAAAAAAGAAAACCAATATGATTTCAATAGATACAGAAAATGCATTTGACACAATTCAACATTCATTCCTGATAAAAACTTTTAGCAAACCAGAAATAGTAGGGAACTTCCTCAAATGAATAAAGGCAGCTACAAAACACTTATAGCATAATTAGCAATAAAAGACTGAATTGTTTTCCCCTACAATAGGAACAAAGCAAACATGCCATTTTTACTATGTATATTCAACATTGTACAAAAGTCCAGTCACTGTAAGAGGAAAAAGAAAATAAATGTCATTAAGATCAAAAAGGAAGAAGTAATATTGTCCCTATATGCAAATTACTTGAGTATTAATGTAAAAATCCTAATGAATCTAGAAAACAATTACTATAAGTAAACTTAGCAAGGTCACAGGATACAGGGTTCATATATAAGAACCTGTTTAAAGCAAGCATTAAACATATATCTTTTTATACTAACAGCAAACTATTGTAAATGCAATTCAAAAATCCACTCTGTTTACAACAGCACAAAAAAAATAATTATGAATAAATCTAACAAAAGATCTTTACATTAGAAACTATAAAAGATAGTTGAAAGAAATTAAAGAATTCCTAAATAGAGAAATATACCATGTTCATGGATCAGAGGATTCAATATTAATGTAACAAATCTCCTCAAACTGTGGTATTATTAAAGGATATATATATATAGATCATTGAAATTGAATACAAAGTCTAGAAGCAGACCCATAAACAGTCAACTTGACAAAAGTGCCAATGTGATCAATGAAGAAAGAGTCATTTTTGTGATAAGTACTGCTGTAGCAATTAGACACTGGACATCTGTATTGAGAAAAAAGAAAAGGACTATTGATCCTAAAGTCACACCATATGCATAAATTAACTTGAATTGGGTCATAGTCCTACATGTAAAACCTAAAATTATAAAACTTTTGGAAAAGAACATCAGAAAATATTTGTGTCCTCAAGGTAGACAAAGATATTTCAGAAAGGACACAAAAAGTATGGATCCAAGGAAAAAAAACACATACTAAGGTGCCAGCAGTTTTAACCATCATTGCTTTTGCATCATGAATTAAAGCATCAATGCACTGAAAAAGGCAAATAAATAAAATCCTAAATTATTATGAAAATAATTTGACTCATGGACCTCCCTGAAAAATTCTCAGGCACCACCCCCCAAGGATTCTCAGATCACACTTTGAGAATAGCTATTTTGCAATAATTAAAAAGAATGGACTCTGGTGTATGCAACAACGGATGCATCATATAGACATAATGTTGAACAAAAGAAGCCTGGCACAAAGGAAAGCATACTGAATAATTCAATTTATACAACTTTCAGAACAGGTTAAAGTATTCTATGACATAAGAAGTCAGAATACTGGTTATCTCTGGGATGGGGAAGGAGATTAAGAAAGGTCATAGTGGGAAGTAGGATCACCTATATCTCGATTTAAGTGATGGTTTGTGCATTTTACTGTATGGATGTTATACCTCAATAAAAATATAAAAAGAATTTTATGAATAAGTTCTTAATTTTTAACAGTTTTATATATTTTCCCCCTTGAATTTATATTTCAATTCCACTTACCTGCAGAATATTCTAATGAAACATACTTCTATATTTAAGTTTTTATTAAACATATTCTACTACCTTTACACAAAAAAAGCATAGGCATATTCTCAAGCCAGTCAATTTTAGGGCAGAAGCCATAATGAAGCTGAGAATCTGAGAATTCTAGTTTGAGGATGATGGACATTTATTTGGCATTTCATACCTTAATTCATTCTATATATGGCTTATTTCACGAGAAATTTTCTTAAAGGTAGGGATGCATCTTGGATCTTCCATAGCCAAGGACCTGACACTTTGTAGGTGGCTCACTGATTGATTTTCTCATTCATTCATGCAACGAAAATATCTTCAGCATTTTATTTATGTTTAAGGCTTGCTAGGCTCTCTGCCTATAATGATGGCTAAGTGCAGGGCGCAATAAATTCCCATTGAAACTGACTGATAATTATCAGCTACATTTCAGAAAGAGTGTAATTCTCTTTTCTCTCAAATTCCAAGTACAGGTGCACTACCTGTCTTATTAACCCTGTTGTAAAAATGGGAACACCAAGACACTGAGATTAATTAACTGACTCACTTAGGGTCATGCACTTCATCATGAGTCAAGTAAAGATTAAAACCCTTACACGTTCTTTTCTGGACTGAGGTGCTAAGGGAATTCATTCAAATTGACTAGAGTTCATATTTCATTTAAATGCTCTCATTTCACTTCTGCTACATCTACCTTCTCTGACTTGTATTTTAGGACCTGCAGTCTGAATTGGTTTACTTCTACTTCAGACTCTGTCAAGATATATTAGACACTGAGGGTCCATGACACCATGTGAAGTATAAGTGCTATTAGTTGAAAATACACAAGCAGTTTTCTATTTCAATATAGTATAGCAATCCTTTGGAGAACCTGCTTTCTACTAAAAATGAAAGTGGGAATAATCAACCTAGGTGAATTTTGAAAATGTTAAAAAATTAAAATTTTATTTTACTATATATCCTCAGGTGGGTATAGCCAAAGGAAGGCAGATTAATAGTAAATATTTTTATCTGCCACCAATGCATTTACAAACCATTCTGTTGAATAAGATCTGGCAGGCTCCTGACTGTGAGCAGAGATAGGGTAACAACTCTGACGATACATAAACTTGTATCAGATACAGGCTCCATTTTTTGCTGTAACCATCCATCCATAGCCTGGCCCACTGAGCTGACAAGACATGTTATTAATAAAATGTACTGTACCACAAGTGCATTGCCCTACATGGTGTTTATCTTGTTGGAAAGTGTAATTGTCTGAAACAATAGCCTCTGTGAAAAGATACGTTATGAGCTGTGTAAAGATCAAAATAATTTCCACTAATAGTGGTAGTTGTTTGTGAAGAATTAAAACATTATGTTGCAGAGAGTTAACAACTGGGCCTTGCTTTTACGGTTCCTGTGAGAAGGCCTTGAATTTCATGCCATACCTTGTGGTGAAACAAAGATCCTCCACCAGAATGTAAACTCATTGAAGGCAGAGAATTCCAATTTATTTGTCAATGTCTCCCTAGCACAGAGTGCAGTCCTTGAAAGAGTCAGCATTTAACATTTGTTAAGTAAAGAAAAAAAAATGAATGAATATGAGTATAGGGAAGAAATGGAACAAGTTTCAGATTCAAGCCAAGCCAGTATCAGTGTTCCACCAGGTTGTAACTCAGAAAAATAGAGTGGGATCCAAACTTCAGGAGACTGGTATTCGTGGAGAGGGAGAGGGTAAAATGGAAGCAGTCTGTGAAATCAAGTTGCTGAGGATACCATGTGGCACTCCCATATTGCTGAGGCAGAGAAGCCCTAGGTATAGAAAAGGATGAAGGTTGTCCTTGGTCCCTACCTCTCACCCCTGCCCCAGCCCCACTGGATAGGATCTGAACAAATTCTTGCATCTTTCAATCTGGATCCTCCTGGCACAACAAAAGGAGCTTCGGATCTCTAATTCTCACCAGTAGAATGCTGGATGGAACAGCCTGCAGGTAACTGCATGTGGCTTAGGGACCACTGTGAGGGGCTAGGACAAGAGCAAGGTTTTAGGGAGGTAAACAGATGGAGCACCAGATCCTGAAATGGAGCTGGGTTACTTCTCCATTGAGATAGTAAAAAAAGAATATGAAGGAAGACAGAAAAATTTAGACGTTATGGAGGAGAGTAGATACAGAAACATTTTGAAGTAGAGAAAAGGAAAGTTGAGGGAACCTGCTGAGACCTAAACCACAGCCACTTTTCCTTATTTTTTTCCACGGCAAAATTTGATGTTGCTCCAATTATATCCTCCCACGTGCTCACAGAAAGTGACTTCTCTCTCTCCCCAGCATGAGGGGTAAATTATGTTTGGCATCACACTTTCTACAAGCAGTTAGTTTAGGATGTGTATGTGACTCAGTTCTGCCAGAAGCCTCTAGAAACTAGGATTATCCTTCCTTTACTGTGAGACAGAGAAAGACAGGAAGAGGTGGGAGACAATATCCTTCTTCTTTGGACAATGCCCTTACTGCATCCGACACCAAAAATGCAGAAGCTAGGGTGCAGCCTTGAAGGGAGATGGCAGGAGAGAGTGTCATCTGAGGATGGCAGAGCAGAAAGAAGAACTCCCCTTGGGTCCTCAACAACATCCTTGAGTTACTCAATTAACCAATATAGGAACGACTTTCCTTCAAACTTCTTATTTTATGAGATAATAAATTCCTTCTCTTTCAAAAGCCACCACAAGTCAAGTTTTCTGTTGCTTGCACTTTTGTCGATAGCTTGATCTTTTCTTATAAAGGTGAGAGCATGTGTTCGAATGTGAAAAGTGGGATTTGAAAGTTTGAAACATATTTTAGCTTTCCCCTATAGCAGCCCTCCATCTTCTTCCCCCTCTCCCATCCCTTCCCCACATCTACTGGACGCAGATGAGGGCCAGGAGACACCAGACTGGATGCAGAAGGACTTCTCCATTTTTTCAAGATTCAGTCTTTTCCAGCTACGGCTCACTGTGTTTGGCTCCTTCTTCACTGAGGACATATTCTGTCCCAGGAAGCTCTTCAGTCACTCCAGGAAACAGGCTTTTGGGGCCTTGCCCCATCAGTTCAACAGACATACCCAGATACGTGTGAACCCCCAAGCCACAGCTTAGACTCAAATGGGGAGCCCCAACTGCAGCATCATTCTGTACCTATAGCTAGCAATGGTTTGTGGCCCTTGAACACAAGTGGAGAATGAAAATGGCCAAGACTTAGGGATGGGAACTGGCACAGACATGGGAGAAGGTCTGAGAATGCAGGAATTAGCATGGCTTTACTAGATTATAAATTTTATGAAGACCACTGAGCACCCAGCACAGAACTCTGCAGCCACCGAGTTAGTCTCCACACATGTGTATTAAATTTAATTGAAATGACCACTTTGTAGGCTGAAGGTCAAATGGCTTCCTTTTACAGAATCTTCTGTCCAGAGAATGCCTTTCAACCACCACCACCACCTTCCCCGCAAAACAAAACCTTCAGTGTTTTCACCTGTTATCTAAGTTTATTTTTTATAACATAACTTTGAGACAGGCAGCAGTAAGAATAGTTTCAACTTACCAGGAGGAAACGAAGACACAAAGAGATGATCTGACTTGGCCACAGTCCCAGAGGGCATCCGTGGCAGAGCTAGGATGGTCTCTAGGTCCCTGGGGTCTCTCAAGCCATTGTTCTGATGTCCCTGTATGTAATTGTTTTGATAGCAATTTCCCTGGTTCTCTCTCACTAGCCTAATCACGCATGTCAATCACATTCAGGACGGCCATGGGCCTAAGGGTCAGCCAGTGTCTCAGGAGGACGGAATTCAAAAGGAAAAACAAGACACAATAGCGCACTTTCTCCTTCAAGCACGTATGTCAGTTGTGGCCTCATAAGTCTGACAGTGTGTGTAGGAGCGAGGGTTGCTTTTTTTTTTTTCCTTCCCGATGGAGAAAGGATGTGTCCAGTGCTCTGACCACAGCAGAAAACCCAGAGAGAAATCCACCAGTTTAAGATCCTTTTACTAGAGAACACTCAAGGATACTGCAAGAGTTCTCCACCCACTCTCTAACGAATCAGGAGGGATGTCCTCTTTCTTCCTCCTCAGCGAGTCTCAGTCGCTTCACTCCATCTGTTAGGCACGCCTGGACGGTGGAGCAGGAGTGTAAACCTTGACGCGGATGCTAATTGCCCTTCCCCTACAGACCACTTGGCCTTCTTTCCTCATTTCACTTTCACTTTAGAGAGCCGCATCTGTGGCCCAGGAGACAGGGTCCAGGCTTGGCCCTGGAGAAGGCCCCGAGGAGAGGCGCGCGTGCGGCCGACAGGGCGGGGTGGGACAGGGAGCGTGCGCGGGGTCTGTTCGCGTGAGGCGTGGATCCTGGAATGTGCGTGTGCGCGGCCCTCGAGCACCGCCCGCGCGGCGCCGATTGGGCCGGGGGCGCGCGGCGGGGGAAGCCCTTGGCTAATCTCCTGCCATTCAGCCCGGTCGACGTCGGCGCCGGGGCCGTAGCGCGGCGCGCGGAAGGACAAATAGTCCCCGCGGCGACACCGCGCGCCCCTCCACGGCTCGCCTCGCCCCGCCCGGGGCTGCCGGGGCCCGGAGGCCCGGGCAGGCAGGGGGAGGGGCGGCCTCCGCGGCTGCTCGATCCCCGCTCCCCTCTTCGCGGCCTGATGAGTGGATTGAGCTCCCTTGGGAAAAGTAATTGGATTCCCGGCTCCCTCCAGCCGGGATGGGCGGAAATCGGAGGCTGAGCCTGCAGGTTGCGGGGGGTGGGTGGGGAGAAGAGAGGTCGGGGAGCAGCCGCATGGGAAGGAAACTTGGTGAAAGCACCACTCCGCCCTGACGTGTTGGCGTGCTTGTTTCTGTACAGGCCCCGGTAGAAAGCTGGGTGGTAAGGAAGGATCAACGGAGATTACCCCTGGTGCCCCAACCACCTGGCACGTGACTTTTGCCCCTCCAAGTTGTCATCATTCTGAAATTCACCTGGCTGCTGATCTCCGGGAAGAGAGAGAATTTGGAACATTTGAGTCTTTCAGCCACCACCACCTCGTTTTTCTCTCAGAGCTCTACTTGGAGCTAAGATGGAGAAAGCCCTGCCAAATCTGGGATCGGAGATAACTCTTGTTAACGGGGGTACCGCGGGAGAAAATAACATTCTCACCAGAATCATCCAGGAAAGTATCTCAGGTCCTTGCTTTAGCAGTAGCGAACTTCCCTAAATTGTTTTTCCTTTGGGGAGACGGAGCAGAAGTGGGAGCCTTAAGCAGAGTTTATGGCCGAAATGTTAGGAATGTGCTAGGAATTTAAGTGACTAACTCATCCCTCTTGTGATTGTTTTTTTGTTTTTTCGCCTTATTTACTGTATTTCACTCATTCATTCATCTTCAAACAAGCTTTAATTGGGGGCTTTCTATGTGCCATTCTCTGTTATACTTCCCAGAGATACATCAGTGAATAAAAGAAGTCCCTGCACTCATGGAATCTCATTATAGTTCAGACAATACATGCACAAACAGATATACAATATAATGTCATGTAGTGATGAATGCCATGAGGACAAAACAGAGTAGAAGGACAAAGATACAGGTGAGAGCAGTGTGGTTTTTTTTACTACTTTAGGTAAATTGATCTAGAAAGTCCTCTTTGATGAAGCTATGTTCAAAACAGCGGTCTGAATGAAATGAGGGAGAAAGCCAAGCAAATGTCTGGGGGAAGGAACTTTCCAGGCAGAGAAAAGAACAAGTACAAAGGCTCTCAGGCCAGAGTGTTTGGGGAGCTTGAATTAGTGGGAAGAAAGGAGGCTAACATGGGTGCTATGCAATGAGCAGGAAAACAGAGATGGTCTTCTGACTTCCTTATTCCTCTGCTCAGGTCTAACCTGTCAGAATAATCATTCTAAATCTTCACTTTTTGTATATCTCTTCATGCTTTGATAGTTTCATGGCTATATTTTCTATTCCATTAAATTTAAATTCTTTTGACTGATTGTTAAGGTCTTGCCCCAATCTAGTTCCCTCTTAACCTGTGAACCATGTTTCAGTCTACTTTAGTTCTAGTTAGGTCTGTCTTTCAAGTATATTCATGTTCACTTATTCTTATGTATATTTGTTTATGGATCTACCCTCACACAACTTAGTATTGATTCAGTAAGGATGTATGGTTGCAAGTGACATAAAATCCAACTCAAACTGGCTTAAATAGAAAAGGGAATTTATTGGCTCACATAACTGAATAGTTCAAGATAGTTTTGTTAGACGTGGCTTGGCTGAAGAGTTCAAATTATGTCGTCAAGATTTGGATTCTCCCTGACACGTTAGCTCTTTCCTCTGCTGTTGGCTTCATTCTCAAGCCCCACAAAGGAACAACCAGCAACTCTAAGCTCATACTATCCTCACTACCAGCAAAGGTGAAGAACCTATTCCTAAACCAATCACTGTTGCCAGAGAAAGAGATGCTCAGATTGGCTTGCACTGATTGACAAGCCCATCTCAAAAGTTGAGTCTATCAGTAACACATGAATGGCACAAGAAAGTGATTTTAGGAAAATAGGAGTATGGTTAACAGAGGAAGGGTAGATATGTCCTGGGTAATGAATGAGAACAGCAGACATACCACACACCCCGTTCTTCTGTTGATTCTTCTCAAACATTCTTCCACTACATATGCCTTCAAAATGTTTATTCCTATTCAATGCAGTAATATTATTTACCACAAAAAATATGCTCACTTCTTCCCCAAAGAGAGATGATCCAAATTCTCATGTAGTTACTGAAGATAACTCCCAAGTCCAGGACAGCAGGGTAATAAGCATGTTTCTCTATTATACAACAATGGTAGTTCCTCAAGGTCTAGTAACCTAAGGCTACAAGATAAAATTAGCTACCAAAAAAAAAAAAAATTTAGCTACAAAATACTTAATACATAATGACAGAAAAAGAAAAGAAGAACTGCAACAAAAACTCGTATTTGGAAAAATGACTAATGGCAAACACATAGTGGTCTTTAATTCATAGCATATATCATGCTAGACAGAAACACCAAGGCCTTCCTACCATGAGAGAGGAGAAAGTTCTTTGATCAACACATCTGGCTGCCATATGTTCAACTATTGGAGAATCTCTCATCCATTGTTCCCCCATGCCATATCTTTAATGGACAGTGGGGAGTATAATCCTTCTAGGGACCACACCTCTTCAACATTCTCTTTCCTGATATAGTGGCAATTGAAAAAAAAAAAAAACAAACAAACTTGCTATTACAGAGATAATTAGCTTTTACTACCAAATAGCTGTGATCCTCTTCTGTTATGTAGAATTGTTGCTAGGAAGTAGCTGCATAGGCAGGGACTACATTTTCTAGCTTCTCCTTTTAATCTTTACAAAGTCGTACAATTAATTATCTCCTTTGGAATATGAGTGGAAGTGACATGAATCCCTTCTTGCCAATGTGGCTAAGAACTAGGTATGTCTTCTATGGTTTCTTTTTCTTCCTCTAGCTGCACTGAGAGGACTCTAAGACCCTAGAGAATAGTTCTAAGAGAACCATGAGATAGAAGGAGTCTGGGTAGCTGAATGACCTTGTAGAAGGCCACTTTCTAATCAGGAATACCAATATTGGACTTTGCAAAAGTGAAAAATAAACATCGGTAGTGTTAAGCCAATCAAACTTCTGCACTATGTGTTACAACACTTAGTGCTAACCCTAATAACTAGCCTTTATTCTCCAGACTTAGGATTTTTCTCACCATACAATTTACTTTACTTTTTTTTTTTTTTAAGTAGGCTCTACGCCCAATGTGGGTCTTGAACTCATGACCCTGAGACCAAGAGTCCCATGCTCTGCAGAGGGACCCGCCAGGTGCCACAATTTCGTTACTTCTTACCAAGCTTCCAGTCTATTTGCATTTGGCCAATTTCATGGGGAAGAAAACCTCCAAAGCTAGATGTTATGTTAAGCTGCAGTCTTTGCATCTAGATTCCAATACGGGTATTTTTATCTTTCCATAATACGCCTTGTTATACTCCTTACTTAGTGGCCTCCATTTTGGTTTCTGCCTGAGAATGATTTGAAACAATAGCTACTGAAAAAATAAAATGAAAAAAAAAAGAAATAATAGCTACTAGTTTTGCAAGGGGGAACATGGGCATACTGGTGCTGGAGGGAGTAGAATGGGATAATTATTACCTTTCTAAGCAGGCAGGAATTGCTAGAGAGAAGCCTGGGTGTGTTCAGACCTCTCCCAAGTGCCAGTCTTTTCCCTTTCTTGCCTTCATTGGCATTAAAATTCTCCTGGGGCTTTTCCCACACTAATGGCTCCAGATTATTGAAATTTCTGTCATATTTGATTGAGCCTTTAGCAAAAATGGTCACTTATAACAAAGTATTTTTCCCTCTCAGGCTTAGATAAATCAAATTCAATCCTAAACTTGAGTCTTTCTTATAGGACCTAACTGAAAGCCAACAGGCCAACATGTAATAGTTGGTGTACTCTAGTATCTTACCTTTTAGTGACATTTTTTACATTTCATACTTGATAGGCACATGTTTTGGATTCTAATATACAACAGGTGCCACTTTAATGTACTACTTTGCTATTGAATTCCCAACCCAATATAGATGAGGCCTCATCTGAATCAACTGATTCAATATTTTAAGATCTTTCACTTACTAATCCCCAGTTCTGATACCAATTTGTGAATTGTTAGAGCTATTTTAGTTGCAGGTGACAAAATAAAAAACACAAAAAAGACTTATACAAAAAAGAATATATTGGCTATCGGCTCACATAGCTAAGGAACTAGTGATATATTTAGCTTAAGGCATAGCTTGATCCAAGGGCTTAAGCAATGTCATTAGAATTCTATTTCATTTCATCTCTTGGCTCTGTCTTCTGTGTTGGCTTCATTTTCAGGCTCCATATGGTGGCTCCTGGCAGCTCCAGTTCACATAATCCTTACTGTTAGGAATCTCAGTGGAAGAGTACATGCCTTTTTCCCAGAAGTGCTAGCAATAATCTCCTTATATTTTATTGGCTTTGATTAGGACATGTGACCAGAAGAATGATTACTCATGTTGTTAAGAGTGGAGTCCAGTCTCCCTAAAAGATGTTGACTGAGAGTAATAGAGGAAAACAGGGTATGGTTATCAAAAGAGTGAATGCTGAGTGGCAAAAAACCAAATGTCTCTCATTAGATACCAATGTGTAGCGATTCCTAATTGCTTCACATGTGTTGGTTTTATCTCCTTCACTGGACTGTAAGTCTCTCTGGAGCAGGATCATGTATTATATGTCTTAACAGTGCCAGCCCAGCAGGCAGTCCTTAGATACTGGCTGATTGATTGCCTCTTCGTGGCACACCGAAGAGGGTAAAAAGAGCTTAATAAAAGGATGATTAACAGAGATGTGGGAAGGGTTAAGGGAACCCACTAACAATGGTAAAACACCTAACTGGTAACAGTGAGAAGACTTAAGCCTGAAGGAGCAGGGGAAAGGAACTTTTAAGTGCTATAGTTTAGAAGGGGATGTCTGACAAACACTGTGACTATAAATAGAGAAATGCAGCCACTGCCAATGTGGCCCAGGAGGGGACTGGGAAATAAACACTTGTCCTCTTTTCCCCCAATCTCCAAACTTCTGTTGGTACCTCCCATTGGCCAAACTTAACCAGAAGCTATAGGGCTTGGATGACAGATAAAGTCTGTAGAGGTCAGCCTTCAGTATAGAGCAAGGCAAATAGGATGAAAAATGAGTCTGGAGGAGCAAATGGAAAATAACCAGGACATCCTTGTTATATTCCTTAGAGCAACCCTCAATAAAAACCACTCCTGTTTTGTAAGTGTTAACCATATAGCCTGATTTCCCAAGAAAATATAATTTTATCTTTTCCAATACATTTGTTAAATATATAACTAATGTGGCTTAATTTTTATAGCATTTTAAGACTTTAACATTCATGAATTCATAAAGCATGAAAAATCTTTTGTTAGCTTATGTAGTTAAAATGCTCTCATCATTGTATTGGTATGGAACTCCTCAAGAATATTGTACCTGGTAATCCATCAGAAAGCCCTGGCACAGAACTTGTCAAATAGTGACAAATTTGATAAATGTTTGATGATTTGAAGAATGATTAAATGAATAAATTAAAGCATTTAGAGCCAGACTCTAAGTGGGAAACTAGATAGGTTTTCCTTGTTAAAGGTTGATGCTAACTATATAACATCTACCAATCCTGTCTCTTAAAGTCTGACATTGGCTTCTTAGCTGTTGATCAAGGTTTTATCTCATAGAAAATGGAACTGCAATAAATTTTCTTTGTCAACCTTTAGAAGTAAGAAGTTTTATAATTAACTGTCATGCTAATACACTCACTATAAAGTCCATTTCAGTTAAGGAACTATTATTTTTTTTAACCTAAAATTGGGTCTCCTCATGGAATTGTCATTTAAATGTAAGAAAAATAAATATATTTGCTTCAGTATATAAACTGGCATTATAAAATATCAGTCCAAACTGTTTCTCTAACAGATTTTAGTTAAGCCAAAATTCCACACTTTGATTCTTTGGCAATCTTGTGTATATAGGCCTTGAACAGTTTACAAAATGTTTTCATGTGAATCACCATTTATTCATACAACAAATAGTACTGAGTACCTACTGTGTGCCACACATAATCTCTGCCCTCGTAGAACTTACAATGCAGAGCATTGTTTCTCAAACCTCAATGAGAATATAAATCACCTGAGGATCTTATGAAAATGCAGGTTCAAAGTCTGAGATGAGACCCAAGATCACATTGCTAACTAGCTTCTGGGTGATGCTGCTGTTCCTGGTCTGAGGACAACATTTTGAGTAGCAAGAACCTAAGAAGCTCTTTAATTCTCACAACAACTTCGTAAGAAATTATCAGTGTTTTTTTTATTTTATCTTGAGTACTTGTACTATGTACAAAGCACTGTGCTATTAACACTTCAATAAAGATAAATAGTCCCACTGCACAAAGGCCTTTTGGAAACTCACCATATAGAAGGAAAAAAACTAGTGTAACAAATAATTATGGATGTGTGATTCTATTTATATGAAATATCCAGGAAAGGCAAATCTATAAAGACAGAAGATAGCTTGGTGGTGGGAATGGGGATTAATTGTAAATCATCATGAAGGATCTTACTGGGGTTATGAAAATGCTTTAAAAACTGGATACAGTAATGACTACACAACTCAATAAATTTACTAAAAATCATTGAATTGTACACACTCAAAAAGGGATGCATTTGCTAATATATAAAGTATACCTCCATAAAGTTGTAAAAAACCAATTATAATGTGAAAAAATGCAATAATAAACATGTAGTCTTAACTCATTTTTTGTAACTCCCTTCAACAGCCAAGAAAATGAGCTCACAGAGGCTAAAAGATTTGCTCAAAGTCACATAACTAGTTAATGACAGGGTTACATATAAATCTAGTTCTACTAAGGCAAGACTAGTCATTGTCAGAAACCTCATCACCGGAGGAGGCATAGAGATGATGCCAGGAAATAGACACCCTTCCACCAAATGGAGGTTGTACCTCTTGCAGAATTGTCTTCACCCTGTGCAGCAGAGATCATCCTGAGTGGTGACCTAAGTGGAATATCATACACATACTGCAGTTGATGGGCTGTGCAAGCCAGCTATCTTCTGGCAGACCCTTTGGCTTCTCAGGGTTCTTAGATTCAAGCAATGAAAATCAATTCTGACTGATTTAGTAGCAAAGAAGTGGCCAACTCACAGAATCATTATGAGGGTTTAGAACCAAGTTCAGAGCTGTGCAGCCAAGAACAGTACCCAAAATCATGCTGCAGAAACAAACATAGTGAGAAGACTGCTATCACGGATGCTGCTAAGCATACGGGACTCTGCCCCTTTCTTCCACCACCACCGCTGCCCTGGGAACTTAATTTGGCCACAACTGCACTGTTGCAAGGGAACTAACTGCTATCTGTGTTTCCAGTTCTCTACTCAAGGCTATGCAGGTGCTTCTGATTGGCCAAGGGCAGGTTATGTACCTGAATCTAGGCTGCAAAGGCGGATAATAAAGTATTTGACAACTTCTGTCAGTTTCTAGATCGTGAGAATGGGGCTTCACTTTACACTTTCTTCCAAGGTTCACATATCACTGAATTCTCTAAGGTAAGAGAGTTCAGATGCTGGGCCACCAAAACAAAAACAACCAACAAAAAAAGATGTTCATTATAGCCTTGCACAAATGATGGTTCATGAAATAGCAGCATCAACACAAAGCAGAAGGTTGTTAGAAATGCAGAATCTCAGGTTCTATTCCAGATCTGCAGAATCGAGATCTGCTTTCTGACAGGTAGCTGAGGTAATTTGTATGCACATTAAAGTTTTAGAAGTGTTGCTGTACGTCATACAACATATATTTCTTTTTAATTTTCAAAGATCAGTCACCATTAGGCTCTATTTATCCACAGGGTTGCCAGATTTAATGCAGGATGCCCAATTAAATCTGAATTTTAGATCAAGAACAAATCATTTTTAGAATAAATATGTTCCATGAAATATTTGGGACATACTTATGCTAAAAATTATTCCTTGTATATCTGAGATTCAAATATAACTGGTATGCGGTATTTTATTTGGCAATCGTAATCATCACAAAACTTACCACAATGAACAGAAATTAACAAAAAGAAAGGACATTAACATAACTGCCTACAGGAAAGCATTTACATCAGTTTTCTATTTTGCCACGGTAGGCTCTAAGTATCCTGAGATCATAACATGGAAATTCTGTACAGTTTCAAACCCACTTTGAGTTCTGCTTATAAGCATTTAATGCTTGAGATCCCCTATAATATGAAGGTGAATGTTCTGTTAACCCTGAATATTACTGTTCTGTAGGATGAGTTAATTTTTTAATACACCCATGAATTGCAACTAACTTCATTTATTGAGTTTTGACCAATAGCACCTTCATCCCACAGAACCTGACCACATGAACTGAGTAAATAAAGGAAATGAGTAATGACATCACCATTGGATTCCCTCTGGAAACTGCTATTATAATTTTATTTTCTTCCTAAAGGAAAGAGCTTTCAAACATTCTGTCTGGGAAAGAGGCAGATCATATGATATATATCAATTGGAATTAGAAGCATTACATTCAAAAATTAAAGAAAACTTTTAGTATTCCAAAATGTATACCAATTGCATTTATTTGGAAGATGTTTTAAGTCACTTGAACATTTTAGCCAGTCCAAATATTTCCAATCAGCCAAGTAGGGAATTTGGGGTAATTGGGATATGGTGACTTTCCTTTTATAACCTTTTGCATAGTTATCAGTGAGCCACCAATAGAGTTTAACAAGAAAAATCTTCCATTTATCATACTCTCACCAAGTCTTATCTTATCCTCTTGGCTAGTGATAAAATGTCCAGGGACTGTGAGAGGGATTGAGTTCCAAGAAGTGGAATATCCAGGGCGGCTCAGTCTTGAAGCGTCTGCCTTTGGCTCAGGTCATGATCCCAGGGTCCTGGGATCGAGCCCCACATCCGGATCCCTGCTCAGCGGGAAGTCTGCTTCTCCCTCTGCCTGCCACTCCTCCTGCTTGTGTTCCCTCTCTCTCTGTGTCTCTTTCTGTGAAATAAATAAATAAAATCTTTAAAAAAATAACACATCATATTGTAATCCCTAATGAAATAATGCAATTAGGAGATGCCCATTAATGATGGCTAACTTCACAAAAAGACAAGTGAGACAAGCAGATACTACTTACCTCCTGCATACACACACACACACACACACACACACACACACACACACACACACACACACACATCATCCTGTATGAAATATTCTTGCCAAAAATAAAACTAGAATTTGATCAAGCCTACATATCTAAATAATAAGTTACGGAAAATACAGGTGATAAAGGAATATATTAAATGACATGATCAAAATCAGAAAATCCAGGCTATGTAAAATCTTACAGGACAAAGCACATGGTTTTGCTTTAACAAATCAATTGAAGGAGAAGGAGGGGAAAGTCATAAATTAAGAGATTTAACAATATTAAACAATTCACTGTGTGGATCTTATTTGGATCCCATTTTTAACAAAGATTTATTTATTTGAGAGAGAGAGAGAATGGGGCAAGGGCCAGAGGGGGACAGAATCTCAAGCAGACTCCCCACTGAGTGCAGAGCCCAAGGCAGGGCTTGATACCAAGATCGTGAGATCATTACCCTGCGATCATTACCCAAGCCAAAATCAAGAGTTGGACGCTTAACCAACTAAGCCACTCAGGTGCACCAATTTGGATCTCAATTTAAACAGATCCACTACAGTTGACCCCTTGAACAACATGGGTTTGAACTGTGGGGTGTCCACTTATAAGTGGATTTTTTTGGATAAATACTGTGTACATATTTTCTCTTATAATTTTCTTTTTTTTTAAGATTTTATTTATTTATTTGACAGAGAGAGACACAGCGAGAGAGGGAACACAAGCAGGGGGAGTTGGAGAGGGAGAAGCAGGCCTCCCGCTGAGCAGGGAGCCCGATGCGGGGCTCGATCCCAGGACCCGGGGATCATGACATGAGCCGAAGGCAGACGCTTAACGACTGGGCCACCCAGATGCCCCTCTTGTAATTTTCTTAAAAGCATTTTCTTTTCTTTAGTTTGTTTTATTATAGTGTACAGTATATAATACCTATAATGTACAAAATATGTGTTAATCTACTGTTTATGTTATCATTGAGGCTTCCAGTCAACAGTAGCCTCCTAGTAGTTAAGGTTTGGGGGAGTCAAAAGTAATAGGTGGATTTTCAACTGTGTGGGAGTTGGCACCCCTAAACTCCACATTATTCAAGTGTCAACTGGAAGATAAAAAAATTCATGAGACAATTAGGGGAAATTTATTTTGAAAGCACTATCTTGAAGAGATATCCGCATTTCCACGTTCATTGCAGCATTATTCACAGTATCCATCTACATTCAGTTCCTTTCTGAATATTTTATGATATTAAAGCATTTTTATAAACACTGGAGTTGTGATGATGATATTGTCATTATAGTTCAAAGAAGCATCCTATTTTTTAGATATAAGCATTCTGAACTATTTGTGGATGAACTATTTGATGTTTGCTTCAAATTAATCTGGGGGTGGGGAGGCTTGAGTAATTGTTGAAGCCTCGTGGTAGGCTCAAGGGCACTGATTATACTATTCTTTCTACTTTTGTATGTGTTCGAAAATGTCCATGAAATAATTAGGTTTTAAAATATGTTTAGAGTATGATCTCAATTTTAAGTTTGTAAGATCAATGCAGAGAATTAGTTCCCCTTTGAACATATGTCCTCCCCCACTCCCACTTTCTCACCCATTACCCGATCATCCTAATGTTTCCAATAGTTCTTTTCTTCAAGTCCTCTATGTGTACCTATCTCCAAATCAGTTCAGTTCTATAGACAGAGCAAAAAACAACATGCAGATGATGTTATTGATGAGCCAATTGCATTCTTTGTTCTGTCCTGGGACCAATACTTTTTGAGATCGTCAGGAATGGAACACTGATCTGTAGTGAAGAAACCCCTGCTTCTCTGAGAGAAGTTAACGGATCCTTTGGGGATAAGCCTATGATTTTGATCTCATTAGCATCGTGAGCTCCATTCAAGTGTGACTGACAGTCACACAAGTCAATACAGGAGTACTTTGGGAGAGCCAAGTTAGAGAGTTTTTTCTTAGAGATTAGTGCTTCTGTTCTTACAGAGCTCAATAAAAAAAAAAAAAATCAGAGCACTTTTGATTCAACAAATGAATGTAATGAAGCTGTGTGTCTAAGAAAACTGCATTATTGGGTTAAAAGAGAAATGAAATACTAATCCACTTGTTCAAATAAAAATATTACTGAAGGAAATGGAAGTGTATTCTAGATAATTATTAATGCTTTCATTTTCACTTTCTTTAATCCTAGCTTAAGTCATATCTAAAGACTAAATGCAACCTTAAAATTATACCTATATCGTTGCCAGTTTTAATCCCATCAAACATAGCTTATTAAAAATAAAGTAAAATCAAGATGGAAATAGAAATTAGAAATAGAGTGGAAAACAGTAGCCAAAGACCTGGGGAATAATGAGCCAGTTCCATCCAGTATTTTCCTTAGGTTTCATTCCCAACTCCCAAGAAGTAAAAGATGTTTAAAATATTCAGTGGCATCCTTTTATCATGCTACTGAATATAGTTTGAAAGCTTAAGGTGATATGTTTAAAGATTAGAAACAAAAATCCTGTAGGCTTATAATGCAAATGAAACAGCAAAAATTATAGTAAGATATTTTGGATTTAGAGAAGAATGTGCCAATCACCAAAATTTAATGTTTAATTGCATAAAAATGCTGGTGCGGTGGAATTAGAAATTCAACAGATGATCTTTTTTTTTTTTTTTCAACAGATGATCTTAAAATAAAATATTTCTGCAGTATATGAGAACAATTGGTCCCTAACCCCTCTCAAATGAAAGTGCAGATAATTGAGCGCAATCTAAATCATCCAATCCAAGTCAATCAATTCATTTTATCAAACACTCGGGGGAATGAACTCAAGACAAGGCAACTTTCAATGAAAATACAGTTTCTCATTTAATTAATAAACAATTACTGAGGGATTACTGGGGTTAGAGAGAAGATACAGTTATTAACAAGAAAAGGAGACTATATAGCCTTTCCCCCTGAAGAGTCCCTAGTTGAGAGAAACTGAGGGCATATGCACCTAAGGACTTGATAATATTGATTGTGTATTCTCCTGATTTTTTTCATAAATGTTAAAATAAACAGTAAATTTATCATATTAGACTGAATTTGCCTAAGATACCAATGACTTATAAGAAAAAATTCGTAAGATCTGACATGTGGTGAAAGCTGAATTTGGTGTCACCTCTTCCTGGACTTTTCACCAGCAATAACATTTGCTTTTAGCAACCATTTTAAAAACAGTTAATTCATACACACTTTATTCCTTTCAGCATTGCTCTACCTTGCTAAGTACATTTTCCCAGTGGTGTTTATCTATTCAAAGTAAATACACTCTGGCAATCCATTTCATGTTCATCTTTATTGTCCTGAGGCATTAAAGACCTCATAGAACCACCATTCTAAGGTGCTATGTCTCACACTTTAGTATCCAACAGAATCACAGAGAGGACTTGTTAAAAGTAGTTTGCTAGCCCCACCCTCAGAGTTTCTAAGGATGGAGTCCAAGAGTTTGCTTTTCTAATGAACTGCCAGGTGAAACTGATGTTACTGGTCCAAGGACCACACTTTGTTGTTGTTTTATTTTTTTTTAAAGTAATCTCTACACCCAACATGGGGCTCAAACTCTGAGATCAAGACTCAGGTGCTCTACTGACTGAGTCTCCAGGTGCCTCTAGGACCACACTTTGAGAACCACTCTTCTAAGTGATATCTATCTGCTTATTCTTAGAAGTTAGAGAGCTGAGGTCATAAGAGGAATTGAGGAAGCCAAAAAAGAATTTTCTTATTCCCATGAAAAATCTCAGGCCTGGTTCTATATGTTCATATATTTTTATTTTATTTTATTTTTATTATGTTCATTTAGCCAGCATATAGTACATATATTTAAGGCCAGTGTCTTCCTTTCTGGAGGGTTCTAATACCAGAGTGTCTTTGTAAGGCAGGTAGCTCCTAACACATATGTGCTCATAATGGCAGGATGGAGGTCAGCTTACATATTTAGAGAGATGTGCAGGCTACAATCATAGATTAATGATTATTTCCAAAAAAGATGAGATAAAAAACCAAGAAGAGAGAATCCTTATATGTTATAACACATGTAATAAGTGACTCCTTACTCCAACAAAGTAAAACTTCTACACACTAAAAACCTAAGTACGAGAGGGTTGGTCCATGATCATAGTAGGGAAGGGATGGCTCTTCTTAAAATAGTTGTTGAGGGTGTTATCAACTCCAAACACCAGGTTGTCTTTACGGGTGATGAAAAATAAGGTTGTCACTGATAGTAACAAGAATCTCATAAAATCTTAACCTCCAAACTTAGATTTCTCCTGATAATCCTCATTTTCCTTCATCTCCTACTTTTCTTTCTTGATTATTGAGCACTGGTTCTTTAACACAGTGAATTGAATGAAAGGATTAAGTAATTTAGTATAGATATCTAATTCAGAACATTGCATTCAATAAATGATTGGGGGGAAGCCTCGGTGGCTTAGCACCTGCCTTCGTCTTAAGTCATGATTCCAGGGTCCTGGGATGGAGCCCCGTGTTGGGCTCCTTGCTCAGCCTGCTTCTCCTTCTGCCTGCCGCTCCCCCTGCTTGTGCTCACTCCCTCTCTCTGACAAGTAAATAAATAAAATCTTTAAAAATAAATAAATAGGGACAATTGGATAGACAAGTGGAAAAAATAAGCTGAACCCCTACCACACTCCTTACACCAAAATAAATTCCAGTTATGTTGAAGATTTAAACACAAATAAGTCAAACTACTAGTTCTAGAAAAAAAAATGAGTGAATTTTATCTTTTTTACAATTTCAAAGGGAGTCAGACCTTCCTAAGTATAACATACACCTCAGATGCCCACACAAGGTGAATACATTGGCCTACATAAAACATTTTTAAAATTTTGCATATAAAAAAATAAGACGAGGGGTGCCTGGGTGGCTCAGTCAGTTACACATCTGCCTTTGATTCAGGTATTGATCCCAGAGTTCTGGGATTGAGCCCTGCATCAGGCTCCCTGCTCAGTGGGGAGTCTGCCTGTCCCTCTCCCTCTGCCCTTCCCACCCCCCTCTTAGGTTCTCTCTCTCTCTCTCAATTAAATAAATAAAATCTTTTTTTAAAAATAAAGACAAATTACAAGTGAGAATATTTGCTACTAGTATCACAGAAAGAAGGCTAGGTCTGATATTATGTTAAAATCTATACAAATCAATAAGGAAAGACCAACACCCAAATGACAAAGTAGCAGCTCCAACCATAGCCTGTTTCCTAGAGTTGCTTACTTCTGAACCAAAATCTCAAGCAGGTGCCCAGATCACAAGTCTACATCCTGGATGCAAAAGGGCCTCTGACTTTTATATGTTAGGTATATAAGGGTTATATCATTGAAATGTCCTTTAATACAGAAAAGCTGTTTAAAAGAAGGTGGACTTTCATGACTATGACAAATGTCCACTACCATTCTTTTGCCAGTTTTATTTTAATAGTGGTCAGTAGGAAAATATGGATGCAAATTTAATTTTCATTTTCCATTTACTTGGAAATTCAGCTGCTACTTGGAAATTTGGCTTCTGTCATTCATGTACTCTTTCAGTTTTTCATAAACCCAACAAATATTTATTAAGCACATACTATGTACCTGGCAGTGTCTTCTAGGTGCTTGAAGTACACTAATGAACAAAACAGAAGAAAATTTCTGCCCCCCCATAGAGCTTACATTCTAGTGGGATGTCTTCAGACCCTGTTGGGAGTACACATCAGTTTTCCAATTTTTATTCCACACAAAGACAGATTAAGTGGATAGGAACAGAATAAGTAGCCTGGTGTTTGTCAGCTTTTGCAGGACAGTTCTATTAATTGGTCTAGTTTCTAGACACCTGCCTCTTCAAATACATGAAAAAGATATATTCCAAAAAAGCCATTTGCTGTTTGAGATGCTTCCCTCATTGTAGTGAATAAATGTGATTTGACTGTAAGAGATATGTATATTGAATTTAACTATATTCAAAAGAGAGTATAATAATTAAGAGGATTCTTTGTTCAAAGTTCAGAGGACACTAATATTTTCAAAATGCTTTAGAAATGCTGAGAAAATAGAGAGTAAAAATTGCATGGGTATTTGCAGGTGATGCCCTTGTATTTTTTTTAAAGATTGATTGATTGATTGATTTGAGAAAGAGAGAGAGAGAGAGGCCAGAGGAGGGGTGGAGAGGCAGAAGGAGAAAGAATCTCATGCAGACTCTGCACTGAGCACAGAGCCTGTCTTGGGGCTCAATCCCCAGGACCCAGAGATCATGACCTGAGCTGAAACCAAGAGTTGGGCAGTCAATGGACTGCACCACGCAGGCGCCCTGATTCCCCTGTGCATTCTATTGGACCCAGTTAGGCATATCTCTTCATCCCTAACTCACAATGACCAAAACGAGAAAAAAAGCAATATTTGGTTTAACAATGATATATAAAGTTATTTTAAAGATACTCTCGGGGGTGCCTGGTTGGCTCAGTAGAGCATGCTACTCTTGATCTTGGGGCTGTAAGTTCAAGCTCCACTTTGGGTGTAGAGATTATTTAAAAATAAAAAATCTTAAAAAAAAGATTTCCAAAT
Source organism: Zalophus californianus (assembly GCF_009762305.2). NCBI lineage: Eukaryota > Metazoa > Chordata > Mammalia > Carnivora > Otariidae > Zalophus > Zalophus californianus. The sequence goes on from NC_045600.1 coordinate 97,760,281, forward strand.
CATTAATTCATTTAGCAAATATTTTTTCTTCAGAATGTTTGAAGGCCTTGTTCCACTGTCTGCTAGCTCCCAGTGTTGTTGTTGAACATTGGACACAACACTATTTTGAGTGTTAGTCCTTGGTATTTGTCCTGTTTTATATTCTCTCTGGAAGCTTGAAGGTCTTCTCTTTGTCTTCCGTGTGCTCAAACTTCCTGATCACAGGCTTTGGTATAGATTCATTTTTATCCATTGTGGTAGGCTCATGGTGAACCCATTTAATTTAGTAACTCATGTACTTCAGTTCTGGAAATTTTTCTTAGATTGTTTCATAGATGATTATCCCAATTCCCCCTTCAAAGAACCCCACCCCCTTGCTTTTGGAGCCCTTATTATTTGGATTTTGAATTTCCTGAAATAGTCCTTTCTTTTTGTTCTGCATTCTAGGAAATTTTCTCAACTTTTTCTTCCAATCCTTCTATTAAGCTTATACTCTCCTATTTTCAATTCTAAATGTCTAAATGTCTCCCACGATAGTGGCTTCTCTTAAGTGTCTGATAATCCTTGGTCATCTGCTCATATTTAAGAATAAGGCAACAAACTGCTGACAGGCAATTCTGAGTATACAGTTGGGGATTTGTCAGTTGTAAACTTACTTTAGAGTAATTTCTTTGGGCTTATAGTTAGGGAACCTTCCACATCAGTACCTTCAGGTCTTTCCTTTTGGGTTGATCAGAGTCCATATAGAAGGATCTTCGATCTTCTCCTTGGAAGTTGAAACCCTGGCTGCCCTGAATCTGGGAGCCTCGTTGTTAGACATATCTGGAGGCCTCAGCACCCAATACACAAATGTTCACTTAATTCCCTTACCCCTGAGAGACCTCCTGCTTCATCATCTGCAGAGAATAAGTTTGCAGTATTTTGCCTCAGTAGGAGAGAGGCATTTGTTTGCCTGACTGCATGGAGTTGGGAAGGGAATCTGGGGATCTGGTTGCTTCTTAAACAGACTGGCAACCAATCCTCCTTACAGTATTACCCCCTTTCCTCACTTCACTTCAAGGGGAACCTGGAACTGGCTGGTTAGGAATCTTTTGGTGACACTTCAGTGTACATAGGTTTGATTATTGATTTACCTCGTTGCCCCCTTAAGATGCAGGTTTGAGAGTCTACTACATCTTTTATCACTCTTCTGTTTTTCCAGCTAAAAGACTTCTCGAATTTTGTTGCCATTGTCTCTTCTTTGGCTTCCCATGATTTTAATCCTTAAAAAGTCATTTTATGACATGACATGATTTACTTTAACTTAACATGGGGGTGGAAAAGCAGGAGGAAAGATAGAAGAATCCATAATTATTAAAGATGGGTGATTAAGTACATGGAGTTTCTTAACACTACTCTGTCTACTTTTTTTAAAAATAGGTTCGAGACTTTCTATAATAAAAATATTTTTAAAAAATCCCTTTACTGATTTCTTAGTGTGATATTAGGATGGAACAAACTTCAGAGCATGTGCTAAACTGCCATCTCTACCTAGAAGTACAGAACCATTCATTTTTCAATAAATATTTATTGAGCATCCACTATGTACTAGGCATTGTGCCAAGATACACACAGGAATATGGAAAAGAGATTATTTATTTTACTTGGTCTACTATACTGAATTTAAAAAAATTAAAATCTATGTTGTTTTAGAGTGTTTGGCAGTATTTTTTTCCTTTTCCGACTCTGAATTTGTCTTGATTTTGGTATAAATGCACACTTTTATGAAATATGAAAGAAGGAATCCTAAAGGGGAAAAAGACATTGAATATAAGATGGGCCATTAGGGGATATCTCCTCAAGTCTGAAAATAGCATTCACACAAGCCATTTAATGGCTTAAATTATGAATTTCATTAACAAGGAAACGAGCACTCTTTTTACCTATGAACACAGAGAAAAGGCAAAATCTGTACCCAGGAAATCCTGCAAGGAGTTCTTGCTAGCTAGCTGATAAAAGAGAATGAGGAGAGTGGACCTTTGATGAGTAGTAGAATGTGGCTTATAATAGAGTGGAAAATCTTGGCTTTTAGTTCATCAGCAATGGAAGTGCCATGAACTGAATGTAACATTCATAAAACTAATTGTTACATAAAATTGTTCCCTTTAGTCCCAAAGGGATAGCTGTGGAAAAGAAAGCAAGAACTCCTAGCTGCTCTCCTGTGGAGAGTCCATTACCCATCAAACTTGGTTCTAGTTGGAGAATGCTAGGAGGCCACTCACTCCAGCTAGAAAGCAACTTGCCACTTGACTTGATTAGCTCTATTCTCTTTCCTCCTCCCCTTCCATGAACTTTCTGGAATATTTCCTCCTAAATCAGAGGCCAAGTTCAAGTCAATCTCCCAAGGAAGCAAAGCCCATTGCCTTGATTACTTTTCTTTTTGACGGTAAAGGTTTCTCTGGGCAACTCAGGTCTCCCTCATAAAATGTGTGTATGTGTTTTTGAGTGTAGAGTGGGGGCTCTTAGAAAGTGGGAACTGAAACTTTGTTGACAGAATTATTATGTCTGCCCAGTGGCAGGCTAGAGTGAATGGAGAGGGACATAAAATATATCAGATTATAACAGTCTTGAGGCAGGATGGGTTTGAGATTTTCTGTTCCTCACAGCATTCAGCACCAACCCTGCATGTAAGAAATGTTCATTATATTTCAATATTGATTGATACTGATTAATTTACACTATAGATATAGTACTCTAAATTTAATCACTGAATTTGTATTTCTAGTTGTTGTTCCCTGAACTTTTTAATAAAGCCTTCTGGCTCTATCTAGCAAGATCAGCAAAGGCCCAGAAATTAGTTATAAGTGACACAAAACTGTGGTCTTTATACTCTTTTTGTCTTCCATATATATTGGGAGTATTATAGGAAATCCATTGGTGCGAATAATGTTCCTGTATTAAAAATGATACATACAAAGACTATATAACAGCATGAAAAACTAATTCATGTTATAATGTCTCATGTTATAATGTCAAATGATTGATAGATTTAATTCCAGCCTCCCTTTTTTGAGTGTCTACTATGTACTCAGTCTCATGTTAGGTGCATGGTACAGACCGATGCACGGCAATCCTATTGCTCAAGGAGTACATAATCTAAGGAGAAAATAAAGTATAAAACAGTATGGGCCATAATAGATGTGAAAAACTTCACCAGTCAGTCCGTCAAAGGAGTGAAGGAGCCCTCATAACTGAGGGTTTGGGCAGATAGCTATTTCTTCCTCTGAATTAGTTATATGAGAAAGAGGAGAAGCAAGTTCTCTCCTCCCTCCCCCCCCGCCTTTTTTTGAAAACAGCATAAATCCCTCAGATGGGATTACATTCTCCTTTCTCCAATATTTCTCTTTGGGTTTACCACTGAGTGATAGAATCTTACCCCTAGAATGGGCCTTAAAAGTTCTAGTGTCAGACTTCCCATCTGATGTTTGGGTCTTTGCTACAGAAAATGGCCATTGGGCCTATATTATTTAGAACACACTAGATTACAAATAGCAGAACACTCGAATCCTGTTGGTTTCATCAAAGGCAGACCTGGGTTCTGAAGCCGTTTGATCAGAGAGCCTCAAAAACATCATCAAAGATCATATTTCTTTGCTTTCTCCATGCCTGCTTTATTTAACCTAGCTGGACCTTGTGCTTGGAAGACGACTGAGGGGCTCCTTAATTTTTTTTCCATACGACATGCTGGTGATATTCTTTCAATTTTTGTTGTTGCTGTTATGCTCCCTGATTTTTGGAGTACATGCAGAAAGAGGAGGTCGCTGCTGAAGTTGTTTTGGAATATGTGAAACAGACAAACAAAAACGTCCCCAAAAGGCCACAGTAAATTGCTCCTCTTATTGTCCCAAATTGTGTCATGCCCATTGCCAACTAGTAACTGTGGCAGGGATGGGACTATGTTGCTTTATTTAGGTTGGAATTATGCTAATTTGTTTATATTGGAACCACATGCTCCAGTACACGGCCAGGGAAGGGATGTGACGGCTAAGAACAAGGGGTGTTAACATAGATAAGGGAGAGTGGATAATGGAGAAACTACCACAGGATATGGCACAAGGTCCAGGGTGTGGCCATTGACAAGTCATGGAAACCCCCGGCCCCAAGGAACAATTGCCTTCTCCCTCTGGACAGCTTGGGTTGTAATAAAGTACAGCAACTGCATATTTGCAGCTAAATCTACCTCCGTGTTTCGATGCAAGTCTGGGCTTCAATGACTCCTTGCCATGTTGTTGCCCTCAAGGCACTGGCTGCTTCCTTCAATTTGTTACCTTGGATGTGCCTTCCTTCTTCAGTGTTTCTTCTGCCTGGCCCTTACTGGTCTTTACTGCATTCACTGAGCCAAAAGACTTAAACACTGGCTGCTACTGGAGAAAATCTTACTTCCATTTCCAAACTGAAAGGAACTGAAGTTTAGTTATTTTGTCCTCTTTTTACTCTTTTTGGGGCTTCTTTGGGCTAAGTTCAGAACTTGCGCCAAGATAGTGGCTGTGCGACCAAACCTCCCTGGGCCATCTCTGCAAAATGATGGCACTGGCTTGATCCGTTTCCAAGAACGCGTCTCGCTGTCCAATTCCGTGGCCCTGAACAGGATTCGCGTGGGAAGAGGTGATTGTAGACTTGGGGGCTTGTGTGAGTGGAGTGTTTGGGTACCTGAAGCCCACACGGCTTTGTATAGTTTGAGGGAGTTTTCACCCTTTCCCTGCATTCTGCTCAGCAACGAATTCGACCAGCTGCATCAACTCCAAGCGCGGACAGAGGTGGCTCGGTCTCCCTTCCCCACGCACGCATCTTCCGCGCCTAGCGCGGTGCAGCCTCCCGGGCTGGAACGTCCGGGCTCGGCCGAGCACTGCGTACGGCGTCCAGCGCGGCTTGGTCGGGAACTGCAGCTTCCAGGGCTCTGCGGCCTCGGGCTGGGTGGCCTGGGCAGCGGATCCAGATGCGCCCGCAGCTGCGTCTCCGCCGCGCCGCTCTGCCGCCCGAAGCAGGAGCAGGACAAGCTGGAGGAGGCGCCACGGTGCCTGCCGCCCTGCTCCCGGGGGCACGGACTAGACGCTCTCGGCGGGCGGCCCGGCCCTACATCGCGGGGTGGCTGCGCGCGTCTCCCGCCCCTCCCCGGCGGCCGTGACTCCGTCCCGCCTCACCCCACCGCGGGCTTTGTCCACCGGCCGCGCGGCGGCCCCTCCCCGTTCCCGCCGGCTCCTCCCCACCCCCTCCGCTGGCCCCACTTCCTCGGCGCAGGCGGCGGGAGCGAGCCGGAGACGAAAGGGTTAACCCGGGGCTCTTCCCGGCGCGGAGGGATCCGGAGCCGAGCCGAGCGCGGTGCTGAGGCCGCCTTAGCGAAAAAAATGTCCGCCTGAGGAGACCCACAAGTTCTATTCGGGGGGACCGCCAGCCCGCCCCGGGAGAAAGGGGCGGCCAGGCCCGAGAGCCGCCTCCCCTGCCCGGATCCGAGAGCTCGCGCGGGGCAAAGTGAGCCGAGCCGCCGGGAGGTGCAAGGGGAAGCCCGAGCCCGCTCTCCCGGCCAAAGTGAACTTTAATCGGGGTGGTTGGATGCGGAGACGGGGCGGCAGGTAATTGCGGAGAGGCGAGCGGGAGGGGTACGCCGTGGCGGGGCTGGGGGCTGAGGGGCGCCACCGCGTCCCTGCCGGAGCGGAGGCGTCCCCCGCCCGGCGCCCCAACTCCGCGCCCCTTTGTACAGAGAGGCGAGCCCGGGGTTCCCTCCAACTTGGGGAGCGGAGTGGGGGCGGAGGCGAGAGTCGCGGGCGGCTAAGGCCCGCGGGCGGCGCGCTCGGCCTGCGCTCCCCGCTCGCCACTCGGCTCCGGCTCTGGGGCGCGCGGGAGAGCAGGCTGCTTCGGCCGCCTCGCCGGGCTCATTGTTCGGCAGGTCTGGGGCTGGCCGGCCGCAGGCAGGGCAGCAAAAGTGGGAGGAGGCCGAGTCCGGGGAGGAGGACGCCCGGCAAGAGCGAGACTAGTTGTCGGGGTTTGTATTTTCTTTTTAAAAACGCCCCTCGGACGCGCGGGGGTTGCTTTCCGACCCCCGGGGCCCGCTGGGGACGTCCGGGCGGCGGCGGCGGCAGACGCGGGCCTGCGAGCGGCGCGTTCCCTGCAACTTGTCAGTTCTATTGTTGCCGAGCCTGTGAGTCACTTCGCATCTCCCCTAGTCGCCGCTCCGCTCGCTGGACGCCCAGTCGCCCCTCACCCCGCCCCTCGAGACCCCCGCCCGACCGGGCGCCGCGCCGAGCACCCGGCGGCTGCGCGGGGTGGGGGTGCCGGGGAGGGGGCAGGGTTGGCCTCGGAAACTTGCGGGAGAGGCGGCGAGTTGCGGCAGCCTCCGCGACGCTCCCGGGCCGCGCCGAGAAACGCGTGGATTCACCGACCCGGCGCGGTGCTGGGCTCTCCTGCCCCCTGCCCGCGCGGCGGTGGGAACGATTGGGGTAATGGCAGTCAGCCCACGGCTCTCGCTCCTGCCCGACGCCCCTCTTCATCCCCTCACACACTTTGGGCCTCGGTGGTCTCTCTGAGCCTGTTTCCTCTGCTTTAGGACCCGCTAGAAGTGGCTGAAGATGAATCCCCAGCAGCAGCGCATGGCTGCTATAGGGACCGACAAGGAGCTGAGCGACCTGCTGGACTTCAGTGCGGTATGAGAGCTTTCCGCGGCATCTTGGGGTTCTGCTGAGGTTTACAAAAAAACAAAAAAAGAAAAGAAAAAAGAAAGAAAAAGAAAGGGGGGGGGGGAACGCGACGTGGAGACTAGGCAGCGTGAACTCCATCTGCTTTGAGCAGTAGTTCTCAGGGCTGGAGTCCAGCTCCCCCAAGTTGGACACCTGAACTTTGATGTAATGTCTAGACTTGCAGATTTAAAACTTTAATGCCAGAGGGGTCATTTGATTTAGCCAGTTAAAAGGAGAACAATGTAACCATGAGCTTTGGTTGAGTCACCCTCTGACCCTGATGATTATTAGGGATTTTGAACTTTGTAAGAAAAAAAGAAAATTATTTTTTCTGCACTCCATTTCCTTCCCTAAGATGTGATAGAATTTATAATATCCGAAAGATGTCAGTTATGAGAAAGCCAGTTAAAGGCTAGAATTTCCAGGCTTTTTGGCTGAACACTTTTAAGTACATGTATATTTATGTGTGTATATGTGTATATATACGTATGTGTATACATAAGTACGTATGTGTATATTTATAAATCTTTTACCATGGGGAATAAGTGAATGACTTAAAAGTAGCCGAAACCGAAGACCTACTGCCTTTATTTCTAAAGGGTTGAATTCCTTTTTTAACTGTTGTTAGGAGTCAGGACCAATACCTACTTTATAAAATGGGTTATAATGGATCCTTACTCTATGTAGTAGTTTCATTGGATGTGATTCTGATTGTGTGTATTGAATAGTAATGTAAATGTAATGAGATTTCTGTTAGAAAATGAAGATCGTGGACAAAAATTTACAATTTAAACAATAATCTTAGACTTTCTCGTGTAAGTGACTGGGTTTTGAGAACAGAATATAACCAGTATTTCCAAGTAGCATCATTAGGAAATAGTATCACTCAGTGTATTTGCTTTTCTCGGTCTGAATGTGTATCTTTTATCTTAACTTCTTTCTGAAATACAGTAACTGATGACTCTTGGTGGACTTTTGTTTGCAAGGAGTCTAGAAGAATTTCAGGACTAACAGATACATTTGGGTTATTTCGTAGATGTTTTCTCCACCTGTTAATAGTGGGAAAACCAGACCAACGACACTGGGAAGCAGTCAGTTCAGTGGATCAGGTAAGATGATATATAAAATCAGAAACTCGTATTTTGGTGTTGTGATACATTTTAGTAGAAAAATATGAAGTATTTTAGTATCTTCATGTCATTCTGTAGTGTCCAGTTCAAATTAGAAGCAAAAACAAGCCTCAAATGAAGGCTGTTGCTTTCAGGATCCATTGATATTTCTGAGAATTTAAATATTGATGTAAATTTTTTGTTTTCCATGAATTTTTAAGTTCAATTTGACTTGAGTACAAGGGATTATATCCTGCCTGTGTGTTTGGACAAGTACCAGAAGAAAACACTTGGTGGTCCATGTGTGGTCTTCTTTTTTTTTTTAATGTTTATTTACATATGTGTATTTTTAAATTTTGCTAAAATTTCAGCCTATTAGCATTATTTACATTTGGGTCCTAAAAAATTGGTGAAATAATGTTATTTAATATATGCATATGAAAAGTGGAATTGAGTCAAGAAATAATTAGTAAGACTTATTTTAGATTGCCGTTCCCTTGGAAGTCTGCAGCAAATTAACAGTTTTGAGGACAGTTATTTAAAATGTAAAGGAATGGATGTTACAAATAAATGAATAGAAAGATTTATTTTCAAATGACATCTATTAGATGACGTTAGGATAATGTTTAGAATAAGTTAAATTAGATAACTATTTCTACACTGCTGCTGTGGTCTTTAAATTTACTTTTTGTGTATTTATAACTACTCCGCTCCATTATTAACATTTATCCCATATTAAGTATGCATTTTTTGCTTTTCTCACTTATTTAAACTCATGATTTCAAAAATGAACAGTCCAGAAGCAAGGTCCATTCCAGTGTTCAAAACCTACAATTTTCTTTTTAAGTTAAACTTATTCCTTAGTTCTCAAAGATGGAAAAAAAAAAAAATAAAGCCGTGGATAGCATCATCTTAAAACCAGCTGTCAAATCCCTGGGCTGAAATTTAGTAATTCCCTCTTTGACCTGTGCTTTTATTTTCCCTAGTAAAATGATAGTTGATTTCTTAAGATACTATAAGAGCAAAACATCAGGAAAGAAGGAAATGTCATAACTGATAACATCTTACACCACTTTATATTTAAAAAATGTTTCCATTTAAAAATAGTTCACTAACTTAATTTATTAAAATTTATTTTTCATGATAAAATTACAGCTTATGGGTAAAATATAGCATGTTTAACACCTCAAATAAGCAACATAAAAGCATTCTAGGTTTTAAATACGCTAAAGGCTAATATTATCCTTATTCAAAAGGATATCATAAAATGTTAGCCAAACCCCGACTCTACTCTTACCTCCTTCCCGTTTACTGGTAATTATTTGAAAATTGTCACTTTTTGGGGGAGGGTAGAAAAAATTATTAATGTAGAAGAAGGCTGCATTCCTTTCTTTACTACTGTTTTGAGTATATCTCAATTTTTGCAACTAATAATTCATTTCCAGTACTTTCAAATTTAGTTTGTTGGATACATAGTAGATGCTTAGTATATTTCTTTAAATGAGTAGTGACATTGTTGTTTTAGGCTGTTCAAGCTTGAATTGTGGAAAATATATTTAACTGATATTCATTGATATCAAGGACATGAACTTCAGAAACTTGCTATTAGAAATACTTTTCTGTTTTTAGAATAAAGGCAATTATATTTTTTTCACTTTTTAAAATTAATGTATGATTTATGTAGTGTGTAAAACTAAAAAGTATGTGTGAACTTGGTATGTATCATTATAAGCATGGCATTGGAACATTTGTGGGCCTTTGTATCACTTGCATTATGCAAAGGAAAAAATTATTTGTTTATATTGCAGAAATTATACGGTGTTTGATTCTTTGGAGTAGGAAATTTTTAATTTTAAAACTGTTAGATTTGTTACTTGTCCGTTGAAAGTTTGAATTTAAACATATGTGTTCACTGGACATAGTTATATTTATCTCTGTGGTTTGTTTTAAATTTCAGAAAAAAAAAAGCTGTGACCTTTAATAATAGTGAATGGATTTAAATTTTGGGGAAAGCATAATGGCATAAGTGATTATTTTATATCAGTATATTGGTAGATGTGGTTTTTCTATAGTCAGTTTTTTTATCTTAAAGGAAATGTCTAGAAAAAACTGGTTTAGCAATATTATTTATATACTTTATTGACATCTGAATAATCTTCTGTTCTGATTTCAGAGGATACATAATATGTCCTAATTTCTGTTTATTTGCAGCAATATAAGGAGCTAAAGAGAGCTAAAGATACTTCTTTCGGAAGAGCTGACTTAGAGATTAGAGTTTTCTTGTATTTTGGAGTAAATTGTAAGACCCCAAGCCTTTGCCTCATGAAAGATATAGTTGTGCAGTATAATTTCCTTTCGTATGTTCTTTTGGAGGATGATTTAATTTCACATTGGGCTTTTTTTGAGGAATAATAGAACAGATTTAGAATTTTTTTAGCTGAAAGCATATATCTTATAGTTTAAAAAAAATGTTTTTTTAAAGTTTTATTCCTAAAACAACTTGTATGATAGCTCACACTTCTTCAAAAGTCATTGGCAAAGATGAGGATGTATTTCTATTACTTATTTGTCTGGAGAAATCTGTTATAATGCTATTTCTTCATCAAGGTGTTAATTTTCTTGTATTATCATAAGACTGAATTTGTCTCTTTTGTATGATAGAGACTGCGATGTTCTCACAGTGACCTTGAGAGGTGTTTCTCTCTGTAGGAGTTAAAAGTGAGGTACTGTGTTATGTTAGGCGAGTGTATCAGGAGAAAACTTGTTGAAAGGATTGATAAAATGGAAGTAGTTCAGGTGTTTAAATCCACTATTCCCTCCAACTTCAGAGGTCTGAGTGTGTAGAACTAAATTGTGGTATTGGGTTCCATTTTTAGTAGTAGTTTGAATGTTTACATGATATCCAAAAAATTTCCTTTATTAGTTTTTGAATCCAAGCAGTAAGAGATACTGAAATGGAATGGGTATATTCATTTTGTAAGCTCTCTCTATATATTGAATCTATCTTTGATTATTTTCAGAAAGTTATTTTACTTAGTAGGTAAAGCTTTACTTTTTGTTATTCAAAGCAGATTTTTGTAATATAATTTCTTCTTGCCTAAGATTTTTGGAAGTAATTGTAAGAACTATTTTCCCGCTTTTAATTTTTAAAAGGAATACAGGTTTTCATTCTTCAGTTACTGATCACGTTTTGGGGGGAAATTTTTCATTTGTACAGGCTTTATACTTTTTGAAAGTATTGATAGCCAGAAAAAATGAATTCTCATTAAGTTTTTTTAATTAGACTTTTTGTTTGAATAATTGGTAGTTTCATATGCAGTTGTAAGAAACAATACAGAGATCCTGTGTACACTTTAGCCAGTTTTTCACAATAGTAGCATCTTGCAAAACTGTAGTGCAATATTAGAACTAGGTTACTGACAGTGATACAGTGAGGATACAAAAACTTCCATTACCAGAAGGATCCCTGGTGTTTCCCTTTTATAACTGCATCCAATTCTCAAGTAATTAAAGAAAATCCATGGTAATATTAGTAAATACCTGCTCACCCTATTAAACATGGAATAAGCTTTTCAAATTGTTGTGGCATTATTTGTAACATTTGAAAGAAATCAAGAAAGAAAACCAAAATGTTATCAAAGAACTGTAATATAGGTAGGAATGCTAATTTTAAATAGAGGGTAAACTAGGTTTGTTCTTTTCACTTAAGGTATTTTAAGGTAATGAGTAGGGTGTGGTTCATAGTGTGTACTTATCAGTATTAAAATTTGTAATAAATACAATGTCTAGTAATACACACTTGTTCAAATTTAGTACTGTTGTTTGAACCATGTTGGACATTTGCTCCTGCCAAGCTGTAGTGATGAATGAGAGTAACTGAAGAGTCAGTAGGCATGTAAAGAAAACTATAATATTTTAGGATAAATATGGTCTGCGGTTAAGTGGCTCATCGAAGGTAAAAGCTAAGTAGTAAAGGAGTCTTTTAGAGATAAGCCATATATGAAAGTATCAACTTGGAAAACAAAAATTAGAGACAAGATTATAACTGTGAGTATTGTGTGCTTTTTAGAACAGTTCCTGTAGTGTTCCTTTAAGTGGTCATGGCTTATAATGGATTTGAAAAACGATTTGATTAGATGATGGGACTTGTTTGTTGCATATAGTGAGGCATACCTATAAGGAATTTTATTTCTACCTGTTTTCATTAACAATTTAAATATAAATTGAACTTTCTGTCTTTTAGATTGTCCTTTAGTGTCTCTTTTTCTTTGAGTTTTTTTTTTTAAAGATTTTATTTATTTATTTGAGAGAGAGAATGAGATAGAGAGCGTGAGAGGGGGGAGGGTCAGAGGGAGAAGCAGACTCCCCACTGAACAGGGAGCCCAATGTGGGACTCGATCCCGGGACTCCAGGATCATGACCTGAGCCGAAGGCAGTCGCTTAGCCAACTGAGCCACCCAGGCGCCCTCTTTTTCTTTGAGGTTTAAAATAATTCTCTTGGAATAGGAAGATAAAGATTTCAACCTTAAATGCAAAAACGGTTGCTTTCACATTTTTAGATTTGAAGGGGACCATTGAGTGTAATCTCCTATTAAAGGCAGATAGTTTTTTCTGTGCTTGAACAATTGGAAATCATGCCTGGAATGTCACTGCCTGCTTAGTGTTGTGAAAGACTTGGATATAACTCTGGCCATAAGAGAGTAAAGTAACACTATTAGAGTCTCTTGGGGAAAAAAAAGTTATTTCTGGACAGCGTGTGGGATACCCTTTTTCTAAAAATCATTTATTAAGATTGCTTTTGGGTATCATTTGAATATATTTTTTTGGATGAGGATGTTGCAACTAGAAATCTAATGCTTTTGCGTTTAGGGAATAAAATGAGAAGACAGACATTTAAATGTCAGTTCAAAAGATGAATGAATGACTTTCTTAAATAGTTGAGCCATATGTATCTCAGATTTATCAGTTAATTGCATATTTATTTAGTATCTACTTTGTGCATTCTGCTATTCTAGGATCTTTTAGGAAGGGAAATGGAGAAGGACATAGACCAAAAAAAGTGCAGGCATTATATTATCTAGGTAGGATGATAAAATGTAAAATTGTGAGGCAAACTTCTGTGACATAAGAAAAAAGTCAACAACTGCACATTAATGTAGTTTAAATTGAGACTGTGAGAATAAGGATGTGCTGAGGAGTCTTAAGGAAACTGGCTTAAGGAAAACTCAAGAGATGTTGAAGTTAGAGTTGATTTTTGAAGGAGATATGGAATATGAATTAGAGAAGAGAACTGGCCTCCCAGATGTGGGGTGGCATGAAAAGATACCCAGAAGTGGGGATTTGACTTGCTCCAAAGGGCTATACAGTTCAGGGAAAGAGAATCTCGTTTTTATTAATCACCATGCACTCCTGGAGGAGCTCATATTTACATACTATTATCTGAGCCAAACTGCATAACTTCAAATCCAGTCATTGCCACTTATTAGCTGGGGGATCTTGGGTAAATTACTTAACTTCTCTGTGCTTCTGTTTCTTAATCTGTAAAGTAGGACTAAAAATAGTAGCTATCTTCACAGAGTTGTTAGGAATATTAACTGAGTTAATACAGGTAAAGCTCCAAGAACAGTACCTGGCACCTATTTCGCTGTGGTGGAGTGAATTGTTAGCAGTTAGACAGTAGAATAAGGAAAGCATTTTTTCATTCAGGAAGCAAATGTGCTAATCCAAGGGTGAGCTGGTGAAGGTTTGACTTGGTATTAGTATAGGGAGAAGGAAGGAAAAATACCAGAAAGAAAGAATTGACAGAATTTGAAGAACTGGATTTCTGTAGGTTAAGAGAAATGACTTAAGGTTGCAGTTCTAGCATAACTGGAGTGTGATAGTGCTGGGGGAAATAAAGATGCTGAATTGTTTTGAGCATTTTAAATTTCATATGACCTGTGACTCCTCTAGCTAATTTTGGGATTTATGAGAGAAAAGTGCTAGGAGATGAGTTAAAGATGTTGGTTAAAAAAAGGAACAACAGCAGCTCTTTTTTGTTTGTAAAATTAATAGTCATCATTGAAAAGAAAGTTGCAGAACAGAAAAAGCAACAAAGAAAAAAACACACCCATGATTTCACTGTCCAGAGAAAATTGTTATGTTTTGATATATTTCCATGGTTTTGTTTTTCCTGTTAGTCCTTTGTTTGCAAAGTTGAGAGCTTAATGATTGTTTCATTTTATGTTCTCCTTTTTTATTTCATTAAGTGAAATATTATGAGCATTTTCCTCATGTACTTGATTCTTTATTAACTTAGTTTGGGAAATTGTATGATATTACATGGAATGGATATAGCCTAACTTAACAAATTAGTTCTCTCACTGCTTGACATTTAGGGATTTTGTTTGTTAATTTGCTTTTTGTTATTATAAGAAATGTGATAGTGAACCTTCTTGTACATACTATATTTTTATCTACATATCGATTTCCTTTGGATAGGAGATGTAGACTTTGTTTTTTGTGCCTGTAAGTTATAATTAAAGCTAGGAGAGTGAATGAATACCCTTAGGAAAATGAACTCAGAGGGAGATAAATTAACGTCAAGGATTGATGTTAAAGGTGGAGTTAGATGTATAAAATTAGTGACTTTGAATAATTATTTAATGTAAAAAATACAATTTTTATTTGTATATGAATGGAATATAAGATGACATGTATAGATTTATATTTGTGTATAAATTGGTTGTGCGGTAACTGGAGGGAATTCCTATCATTCTTTGACCTGTGCCTATTGAAACGGAGTGTAATCTAATTGGAGTCTATCAGTGAGAGCTCTTGAATTCTTGACTTCTTAAGAGAGGCACTGTAGGATAGTGAGAGGAATTGGGCTCAGGAACCAAACAACTGGAATGGAATCAGTGCTTTGCAGCTTATTAGCTGGGTGGCCTTAGGCAAGTCATTTAAATTATCTGACCATACTTTTCTTTTTTGTGAAAAGTGGACGATACTGCCTACCTTCAGAATCTTTATGAGGATCAAATAAGATTATCTCTATACTTATGCCACACAGCAGCTTCAAAAATGGTGGCTGCCAGGGGTGCCTGGGTGGTCCAGTTGGTTAATTGTCTGACTCTTGATTTTGGCTCAGGACATGATCTCAGGGTGGTGGGATTGAGCCCTGTGTCTGGCTCCGTGCTGGGTGTGGGGTCTGCTTAAAATTCTCTCTCCCTCTTCCTCTTCCCCGTCCACTCTTAAGTAATACTAATGATAATATTAATAAATAACAGTAATACTTAGGACCAGCTTTATAGTCAATGTTTATTGAACTATTATTATATACTAGGTGCTATGCTAGTGGTGGTGGAAGTGAGGAAATGCCCCCACAAGGGCAGCATATTAAAGTTACTTTTCAGTGCCATAAAATTATATGTATTGTCAGAAGTCTAAGAAGAAATCAGGCAGTAGTTTTTTAAATTAAAGTTTTTTGGGGGTGCCTGGGTAGCTCAGTTGGTAAAGCGGCTGCCTTCGGCTCAGGTCATGATCCCAGGGTTCTGGGATCGAGCCCCACATCCGGCTCCCTGCTCAGCGGGAAGTCTGCTTCTCCCCCTCCCACTCCCCCTGCTTGTGTTCCCTCTCTCGCTGTGTCTCTGTCAAATAAATAAAATCTTAAAAAAAAATTTTCCCCCCTAGAAGAGTAGCTTTGAAAGGGCACCATGTACCTAAGAACCTTACCTTTTTTTTTTTTGCGGTTTATTTCTTCTTAATACTACTGTTTTGTAGATGAGATATTGTATAGTGCAGAATGGTGCACAGAAATGTGTACAGTTTTTGAAAACCCTCTTCCATGCTTAGGCATTGCCACTTGGATGTAGTGTTTTCTCCATATTCTCTCTCTAGCTACCTGAAATTCTTTCTGGAATGAGATGTAGACTAAATAAATAAGTAAAATAAAAATTACATGACCTGAGAGGATAGAATAGCTGGGAGACAGGTTGGAGAGAATGTTAAGAGTCTCTAGAGTAGAGCTTCTCCAATTTTTTCCTAATAGCAGAGGAGAAGGAACATAAACTCCCCTGGTAGCCTGAAGCAACACATTGCAAGTGAGCAGAAGAAATCTTATCTTAAAAATTTATGTGCATTTTACTTTCTACTCCCAAACACAAACATATTTGTTGTAATATAAATATGTTTTAATTAATCATTGAGTAAAACTGAGGTTCTGAGAACATGCATCGTGGTTAGCTTATAACATTGCCTTCCACCTGTTTTGCTTTGTATCTTTGGGGTTAGGGGCAAAGGTGGAGTGGGATGCAGGCCTGTACTATCTTTTCTTTTCTTTTTTTTTTTTTTTAAAGATTTTATTTATTTATTTGAGAGAGAGAGCACATGAGAGGGGGGAGGGGCAGAGGGAGAAGCAGACTCCCTGCTGAGCAGGGAGTCCGATGCGGGACTCGATCCCGGAACTCCAGGATCATGACCTGAGCCAAAGGCAGTCGCTCAACCAACTGAGCCACCCAGGTGCCCCGTACTATCTTTTCTTTAGTGAGAAGCCCAGCTCTAGAGCTTATTATTCAGCTGTTTTTATTTGTATTCAGCTGTTTTTATTCGTGGATCTTCTCTTGCTCCCACAGAAGTCTATGAAAAAGGATCATTACATTAGGGGGCAAATGGTTTTGGTAGGGAGGAAATTGTTATTCCATAAAGCACAGAGAAATTTGTTAGTAATGTCACTTGTTTTTTGAAACCTTGTTTTCTGTTTTCCAGCCAGATCATCCTGTAATTTCTTAACGTGCCCATGACATGAGAAGAAAATGTATATTTTTATAGAGAGAGTTTTGTTTTTTTTTGTTGTTGTTCCATGTTTGAAATGTGCTCTCGTGTGTTCCAGGTTAAAAATGTGCTTTCATAAAGACCATGGTGAGTCATCCAAGCTACTCTAAGCTGATTGGGGACATAAAGATCATATTTAAAGATCACACTGATATGTAAACAGATTAGGGATTGGTTGCTAATTTTTATTGCATTGGGTAGTGACTCAGTGATGAAATTTTCAAAATAAAATAATAAAACAACTTAAAGATAAGGTACAGGATAGAAGAGATTACTTAAAAAAAAAAAAAAACCACTACTATACCTTACCATGTTTTTGGCTATTAAAAATGTTGGCTGAAGTTGTCATTTTGTCAGATCTGTTTTAGGTGCTAGGAAAGTGCCTGAATTTGAACTGAGGGAGTTCTCTGAACTTGAAAGATTATTCCAGTTACCCAAGGGAAGTCTCTTTGGAAACCTCCCTCAAAAATTGTGGTTTATTTTCTTCCGGTGGTTTTGCCAGGGAGCCATTGTGAGGCTTTGAAATGAGCAGGATCAACTCATGATTACTATTCCACCACTTCATTGATGGTTAATGTAGAGAACACAGGTTGAATTTAATATGATCATGCAGCTCCAGTCAGTGAGCAAATGTGCTCCTGCTCTCAGCAAGAGTTGTGAGTAGTGGTGGAGCACCACAGGGATCCCTGCTAGGAGGGAATTACAGTCATCAAGCTTCTCAGTCCTTGAGGCATATGTTGTTTTGAGGTTGTTGAGGATAAATAAAAGGTTTGCTGTACCACTAGAGAGGAAAAAATGCTAGGCTTCACTTTGAACTTAAGGCAGAAGCATGGTTTGGCCACAAGTTAATTTAGAGAATCTGAGTTTGTGTGAGTCCTCAAATAGCAAAAACCTGAGTTAGCAGGTCCTCTTAGGTTTTTGCTATTTGGAAGTCCTACTGTATCTAGCTGACTTTGTCATCTGGTCAGCGGCCCTTTTCCTGTCTGCTTGGCATTGACATGCTAAAGGTTTTAGAAAATGTTTTTCAGTGTTAGTCCCAATTTAGAGTAAAGTTTAAGGGGGATAGTTGTTTCATGTTCATTCTCTTGGTGGGAACTTATAGACAGCATGAATTGATTATGCCTTTTTTAAGTAGGCAAGTAATTAGAGCCATTTCAAGACTGTACGAAATATCCTAAATGTCTCTTGTCTAAGCATCAGCTAGTTCTTTTTATTCTAGGGGATGGCATAATTAATTATTATATGTCAAGATCATGTTTTACCTGCCACAGGTCCACAATCTCTGATCTGTGATTTTGAAATCTAAAAAAGTCTGAATCAAAATTTTTCCTTTAAATTCAGCATATATTATTTTAGTGGCAAAATCTGATCTTATCTGAAGGGAGGCCATTGACAGTTTGTTTTCCTCGTTGTTTTATGGTTACCAGGTGCTGGAAGTGATTTGTAATGTATGGTATGTCCACTGTATTTCTTTCTTAAATTTGAAAAAGTGAATTCTGAAATCCACCTGTCCTCATGGATTTTTGAAAAGGTAAAAAGGTTTTATAAACCCCCTTCTTGTGTGTATCTCCCAGGTCTTATTTACAACTCAAAATAAGAATTTCTTTTTCTGGACTAAAAGTCTAGACTAGAGAATTTATTATTTTAAATACAGGAAAAATAATGGTGGTGAACTTGTTAACATAAAGGAAATTCTTCTTGGAATTTGACTTTTCAGGCTGAGCTTTGTGTTCGAGTATTTTTGCCAGTACATTGATTGAGGGAATCAATTTCTGTTTTGAGGAGGGATACACTTTTTCATCTTTTAGGCCAAGGAGTATACTGATATTTCCCTGGTTAGTTTGCATGGGACATTTCAGGGTGCTAACAGGAGATATGTTTACATATAGATATATAAACCGAAGTAAAAGTAACTTTATATATATAATATGTAAAACTAGTACTATATGATCATTTTCAAAAGGAAGCCTCAACCCTGACCATACCCACTTTTATGCCTGAGAGCAAATGGAGAGGAGAATCCTAGCAAGTTATCTTCATGAAGAAAAGGAGGAGCTAAGAAACAGTTTTGTATGGGACAGATAACAAAACCAGTCTTCGATAATTTAATTAATTTAATTTTTTATTTTTTTTATTAGAGCACAAGCAGGGGGAGGGAGGGGCAGAGGGAAAAGCAGATTCTCTGTGAGCAGAGAGCCTGATGCGGGGCTTGATCTTAGGACCCTGGAATCATGACCTGAACCGAAAGCAGACGTTTAATCGACTGAGCCACCCAGGTGCCCCCAGTCTTTGGTAATTTTCTTCTCTTCTTTTATATTGGTTAAAAGTTTTCATAGATTCATACGTAGCATGATGTTTATTCCTGCAGTATACTTATTAAGGGCATCTTCATTGAAAACATACTGTGATTCTAATGGATGTATGAAATTTTCCTCAGTAACCTCTCATTGGCTCAGTCCTACTATTGATAAAAACTATGAAAAGTAGCTACGAGACTAATTTGCTGGGTATGTTTTGAGGGGCATGCCAGTTGGCCATTCAGACTCTGGTTGCCTTGCAAACCTGTTCCCTGGTGTGTTCCCAGTGATGCTGTCTCAAGAACCATGAGTACTTAAACAAGCTCAATTAAATAAATAGATTAAATAATAAATTGAATAATTAAATCTGCTTAAAGTTTGTAGGAGTGTGAGATTCTCTGCTGTAGGAACACAGAACAGGTCATACAGCCAAGGTCTCTCTTGCCTTCATATTTATATAATCTCTCTTGTAGTGCTGCAGTGAACAGACTCTGAGTTTGACTGTGGAGGCTTGCTAGACAAGTTGTATAGTAGTAGCTCTTTGTCCAGTGAATGATTGAAGGAAGGAGGAGTCTTAACTGTTGGAAAAAAATCAGTAATGATAAAAGTATTTTGTAAATATTTACTCATACACTGTTTTCTTCATAATTCTTATAAGAAATTGGTAACTTCATTTTGCAGAGGAAATAGAGAAATCAACAGTGATACACATTTACCTGTGGTTTCTTATTGCCCCTCAGAAGTAGCAAACTGATGAGTTGTTGTTGCACCTGCACTGATACCAATCTACACCAGGGCAAGGTTTGTCTTGAGGAAGAATTTAATATCTTTGGAAATCTTTAAAACTTGTTGTAACTGGCGGCTTAAATGGGGCAATGTTGATACTCTCCACAAGAAAGTGCTTCAAAATTTATTTTTATTAGAAAGAAAACAATAATCAAAGGCTTTATACAATAAAACTTCTAAAAAAGTATTAGAAGATATTAACTCTAAATAGCTACAACCTGAAATGTCTTTAGGAGAGTGTAATTCTTGTGTGTGGTTCTTATTGTCCAGCTGTCATCAGACTTTGTGCCTTGGGAAGAAGATGAAATTGGATAGTAGTAAGATATTGGAATATTCACAGCTATTAAATTATTTAGTTGAGTCCTAGGAAAGAATGGTTGCTTCATAGTATGGAAAATTATTTTCACTTGCCCATTTTCAAAGATTTAGTGTTTAGTTATAAAGGCAAGTAAAAGCAGATGGAAAATAGTTATTCCAAGGGTAGTTTAAAAACGTTATTAAACATACAGAAGAGATTTTAAAATTTAATTTTGGGAACAGACCTTTCAATGCATCAAAATGAAGAGACTTATGCTAACTCACTGTATTGAACGGTGCTAATTAGTCCATTTTGTATTTTCATTTATTTAAAAGTAGACTGGGCTTTCATTTCGTTGAAGGGCATCTATAGATATTTGAGAGAGCGCCTAGTATACCCGGTTGTTTGTCATTGGTCTTTGTAGGATGGTTTATTTACATTTAACGTGGTGGAGAATAGAGACACATTGTTGTAAATCAGAAAGAGGAAGGGTTTGGAGTCACAAAGTATTGGTTCAGTGTTGGCTTTATCATTTACTAGATCTGTGATTTTAGGGCATTAACCTGTTTATCTTATGTGTAAAATGAGGAAAATAAAAATACTGCCTTAAGGGGTTGCGATAGTGATCAAGTTAAGTAATTTTTAAGAAAATTCTTTTCTAAAATGTGAAGACTTACAGTTCTGTACAAATAATTGATTGCCTTATGTTAGGTGGCATAGCAACTCTTGAAGGGATTCTAAGCTCAAGTATAGATGGAGAGAATGACTGTGCAAAACTAACATTTCTGACAATCACTTATTGAAGATTACATCAGGTGATTGAGAGGTAAGGAATCCCTTATGGTAGTTAACGCTCAAAATTTCTAAATTCTTCAAATGAATTCTTTCTCTTTTTGGTTAGATGGGGGATGTTAAGACAGAAAAGTAAGGTTCTCATGCATATTCTTTGGTAGAATTCTTAATTATATCCCAAACCATGGAGCCCCAAAATTAGTATCCCTGAATCCTTTATTCTCAGCTTAGTTGTTTTAAATGCTTATTGAGGATCTCTTTTAGTGACAAGGTTAATCCCAGGCTTAAGTAGGTATGACAGCTGAATGGTTCTTAGGAATAGGCTGCTTTTGCTTTGTTTGATGAGCAGTAATCTGAACAAAATTTTAGTGTGAGTAAGAGTTAACATTTTAAAGATTTAAAAGTACGGGTGCTAGTGGCCTTGATATATTCCCGAGTGTGGACAAGAGGTTGCAAGGATGAGGTTGGGAAAGGCAAGTGGAACTCCCATCTACTATATGCCTGTGCTTGAAGCAGGAAGGGCTCAGTCTTATCCGTAAATGACAAAGGTATCAGGGCTCTGAGCTGTCTGATGATTCTACTGTTTCTGGGTGTGTGATTAGGGAAGATGAGGGCTTCCCCAGGTCCTAAGACTGCTTTCCACTTAGTGTGCTTGTCTGGCTATATAAAACACCTGGCTCACCTGTTACTGGGAAATACTGAGGCTTTCCCTGACTCTGTATGTATGTGTTTGTGGGATTGTGTTATTTAGAATTTTTCACTTTATTTTAAAGAAGGAAATCAAATTTAAACTTCATAGAACCCAGAGCCAGTAGGCCTATTAGGGTGGTTTTGATGGAGGTCTGTGGACTTGTGGGCTCCATAGGAGCCATTTGCTAATTATTCTTCAGGATAAGACAATGACTGGGTTTGGGTTATAGCATGATTTGACAGCCATTTAACTGGCATCAAGAAAGTTTTGAGGCCTTCTGTCTCTGCATCTCCCATTGTAAGAATTCCTAATCCTTCCTGGAAAGATCTATATTAAGTTGCAATGATGTGAGAGTAGATGGTAGTTGAGACAACAAAACGAGGGACCTTTGGGAATGGAGATTGAGGGTTTCTGAATATAACTTCGCAGCACCCGGGGGCCAGCTGAAATAGCTTATTTTTTTTCATAGGTAATTGATGGCTTCTGCATGCCTGCTGTCAGCTCTGATCTGGTACTTCACTGCTAGACATTGCAGTGGTCTCCTTACTGGGGCTCCTTGTGTCCATTTGCTCTCTTTTCCAGTCTTAGTCTGCTAAGCTGCCATAACAAAATACCACAGACTGGGTGGCTTAAACAATAGCAGTTTATTTTCTTACAGTTCTGGAGACTGGAAGTCTGAGCCCGGCATGGTCAGGTTCTGGTACTCTTCTGGATTGCAGATGGCCGCCTTCTTGTTGCGTTCTCACATAGCCTTTCCTTAATGTGTATGGAGAGGGGTTGTAGGAGAGAACACTCTATGGTGTCTTTTCTTACAAGGAAACGTCTCATCATAGCATTCCCACTCTTATGACCTCCTCTAACCATGATTATCTCCCAAAGGCCTCACCTCCAAATACCAGCTTCTGTAGATGAATTCTGGGGGGACACAAGTCCATAACAAAATATTCATATTTTTTAAACATTTTCCTCCTGTGACTCATGTCAGATTTGTTCCCTGTTGGCTATCAAAACAATCAAAAGGGGGAACCTTGGTGGCTCAGTCGGTTAAGCTTCTGACTCTTGATTTCAACTCAGGTCGTGATCTCAAGGTCGTGAGATCGAGCCCGGCGTTGGGCTCTGTACTGGGCGTGGAACCTGCTCAAGATTCTCTCTCTCCCAGGGCTCCTGGGTGGCTAAGTTGGTTAAGCATCTGCCTTCGGCTCAAGTCATGATCCTAGGGTCCTGGGATCGAGCCCCACATTGGGCTGCCTGCTCAGCAGGGAGCCTGCTTCTCTCCCTCTGCTGCTCCCCTTGCTTGTATTCTCTCTCTGTGTGTCAAATAAAATCTTTATAAAAAAAAAGATTCTCTCCCTCTGCCCCCTCCCCAAAATAAATAAATAAATAAAATCTTAAACGAACAAAAAAAGAATCAAGAGTCTCCCCTTGGCATTTAAGTTCTTTAATAATCTGATAGGAACTTGCCTTAGTTTTATAGACACTACTTCCCACTCTGAATTGTATGGTTCAGTTACTCTGGTCTCCTATCTAACCTCTTGCCTTTAGTTATTCTTTTCTCCCAAACTGGAAAACCTTCTTGCCATTTTTGTGCCATTTGAACCTCCTTTCCTTTATGAAATCTTTTCCAGCCATTTCTAGTCACAATTTTGTAAAAGTGTGGCTCCTGGATACTTTAAAGACTTTTGGGTAAAAGATTTCTTTTTTTGCTCCTGAAGGCAAAGCTAGGGTCAGTATGGCAGGTAGGGCCAATCAATTTTGAGTCCAACCAGTTATTGTAGCTGGACAGCCTCTTGAGTCTAACCATGTAGTTTAAAAGAAGACTGAAGCCTACTTCTGTTGAATACTGAACACAGGATTTCTGTTTGTAGGAGTTGAACTCAGTGTTCTGAGTTCTTTTTTGCCTAAAATTCTTTAGAATACTGTTCTTTAAAAAAAAAATATGTATGTTAGCCAGGTTATAAACTCCATGAAAGCAAAGATAGTGTTTTATGTTTGTATTTCTGCAAAGTACCTTGCTTTTAGGTCAGTAAACACCTGGTGATTGACTGTTTTTAGATTTGGAGATGTTTGATAGGTTGGTGGAAAGAAAGATTAAATTACCTAAGTTAAATTTCCTAGATTAAATTTCCTTTATTGCGTTTTTCTTTTCTAGCATCAGCTGCATGGTGAGGTTTTAAGGAAGCACTGAACTTGTATGGATTAGCTGAGTGGAGACGTGGGGTGTTTATTTATTAGAATGTTTCACCTGTTCTCTTATTTCTTCTGAAAAGATCTTAGCCCATCCAGGACTCCACATTTAAATATCAGGGATGAGCAGGAAGTGTCCCAAGTGGTAAAGTCATGAGGTTGTATGTGAATATATCTGCCTCTACCAAACTATAGCCAGCCCTTGCTCTGAGAATCAAAGAGAAGTGATAATTTCATAGTGTTCTCTTTTCACAAGGTATGTGTCATTACATTCTTTAGTAATGTCAGCTTGTGGGGAGAATGGCTTGTCTGATGCTAGGATTGATCAGGTAGAGGAGATCTGTTTTATGAGGTCTATAGGAAACATTTTACCATGGTCTGGAAACCAGTAGATAGCCAAAACCTTGGAAGTGGTGTTTCCCTAAGACAATCCTGAGTTTTGGTAGTTGGGTTGACCCATGGAAGAGAGGTTATATGATCTAGCATTACAGTAGTTGTGGGGAAACATCCATAAGGGCAGAAAAAGATGATCTTATTTAGTGGAATGGAGTCCATCACCTGCTTAATTTGTGATAGAAAGGTGAACCACCATCTTTTACTAAATGTTTCCTGTTTTTTTTTTTAAGATTTATTTATATATTTTAGAGAGAGCTGGAGCAGGAGGGGGAGGGGGGAGAGAGAATCTCAAGCAGACTCCTTACCTAGCGCAGAGCCAGAACAGGGCTCAATCTCATGATCCCGAGATCACTACCTGAGCCGAAACCAAGAGTTGGACGCTTAATTGACTGTGCCACCCAGGAGCCTCTAAATGTTTCTAAATCATCTTCAGTTGGAGATTTTGGGGCTAAAGCTGCTTTTGTCTACTGTAGAAAATACGTCATCTACATATTTTGAAGTTAGCTTGTAGATCTAGACATGGTATCTTTTATCTTTTTTTTTAAACTAGGAATTGAGTTGATCACTCTGATGTAATTTGGAACCAAAATGTTACCCTGGTATGTGGAATTTGGAAAAAGCTTGTTTTGAGGGAAACATCAATTGAAGGTTAAGGAGTTTGTGAGGAGAGATCTAGGGCTGTATCAAGCTGGAGATGTGATTTGTGTGATAAAGATAGTAAAAATTCTCATCTCAGTAATCTACCTCAGAACAGAATTTCTCCATTATAAGCTTCTTACTTACTTAAAGCCACTTTATCTGATTTGTTACCTGCTAGAATACTCCTTTACATGACTCAGGTCTCATATAGCTTACCTCTGAAATATGTAGAATATGTTTTCTTGTATAGTCTGATAGAGTGGTTTTTTTATTTCAAACAGTAATTTTCATTGCTTGTAAAACTCACAGATTTCTGAGATGCCACCTTTACAGACTTATGGTTGATTTTTCTCTCAAAGTGCCCATTTGCTCCCTGTGAAAGGAGCAGGTTTGCATTTATTCAGTGACTCTAAGATGAGATAATTGGTATTTTAATGATTTGAATGGAGGCTTTGTATTTTTTAATTTTGTGAAACAAAGCTGTGTTTGTAAACACATTTCAAAAAATATAAATGACACTTTTTGGTAAAGATGTTCACTGAATAGCAAGAAAGTTCAGAAAAGAGCTTTTGTTAACACTCAATAATAATCTAACTGTTTCCATTGACTATCTCATTGATTAAAGAGTACCTGATTTTTAGAACTTTTTGTGTTGAAAATAATCCTTATACTGGGTTGTGGTAGGAAAATATTTTCTTGGTATCCAGTCAGTACTCCTGGGAGTTTGGAGTTTTCAGCTGTTGTCTGGGTTTAGAAGAATGTTTGATAAACAGTGTATATCAATTTAAAAATAGTGTTGGGAAACTCTAGGAAAGCATTTGTTTAGTGCTCTGATGTAAGATGAACAAGTTGCTCTGGTATTGGACCCATAACATAGAAATATTTTAGTATGGCTCCGCTGGTTTAGGTATAAATAAATGGATTTCAGGCAAAATCCAAAGTGAGTCTTCAGATTTTGTAAAACAAAGTGGTTGATTTTACATTCCCCTCCAATTCCTTCTTTTAAAGACTTCTGTTGTCTTTTTAAATGAAGTTATCTGGTCAGGTATGGAAGGAAGTATTGTTTCCAGAGGAAGTGTATTGTGTCTATATATCGTGGTTTTCATGTAGGAAGAAAGTGTTGAATTTTATTTATTTTATTTTTTTAAAAGATTTTATTTATTTATTTATTTGACAGAAAGAGAGAGAGAGAGCACAAGTAGGCAGAGGGAGAGGGAGAAGCAGGTTCCCCACTGAGCAGAGAGCCAGATGCAGGGCTTGATCCCAGGGTCCTGGGATCATGTTCCGAGCTGAAGGCAGATGCTTAACCGACTGAGGCACCCAGGTGCCCCCAAAACGTTGAATTTTAAAATAATTTTGAGAGCCTGTATGTGACTGAAAAATTTTCTTTTTAAACTACTTTTGAAAAATTGTAAAAATATAAGCCAAAGCTAAAGGAATCTAAACAGCATAGAAAGGTACACGGTGAAAAACAAAAGTTCTAGTCATTCCTTCCTGTTCCCATTTCCACTCCCTTGGCAGAGATTAATACTATTCAGTTTTTTCTCAGAGTTTTTCATGCATATGCAAATGATGTAATAGCTTTTGTTTTACACAGGAAACAACAGTTCTGCAACTTAACCTTTTAAGTGAGGGAAGGTAGGGGATCACTATGTAAAGGGCATTCTTGAGCCCATATAGATTTTACTAGGACATTTGATTCCCTAAAATATGTATAATGATTTGATCTGTTATAAAAAGTAACATAATTGTATAGTACCTATGGCTTAATGAAGGTAAAAAACCCAAAATCATTAGCATTTGTTGGTAGTCTTTAAGATTTCAGTTTTACCCACTTAATAATTATTCTCCCCTTTAGAAAACAAACACAAATGAATTGTAATGGAAAGCATTTGGTAAGATATTAGTTCTTTATATATAGGCACTGTGCACAGGACACACTTTTACACAAGTTATTTAACAGTCCTCATGATAATAACTGAGGCAGATTCACTTTTATTCCTATTTTTGCAAATGAGGAAACAGGCTTCACACCGTTGTAACACATCTAAGTGGCAGAATCAGGTTTCAGAGCTGATCCATGCAATTTTGTGGCAGTAGCTAGTTATTTAGATTGTTAAAAAGAAAAATCTAGTCTCTTGGATAGTTGTGTAATATCCTGCTATCAGATATCACAGTTATTTAATATCAAAATTGGTGAAGTCATCGTTGTTATAATGGAGGGATTGGTTGTTCCTGATCCCAAATTCAACAGTGATTAGCATCACTTGGGGAGCTTTTAACAAATACCTATTCCTGGATCACTAACCCTAGATATTCAGGGTGCATAGATCTGGAGCAGAGCCTAGGAATCTGAATTTTTAACAAGCTACTGCTTAATTCTTTTTTTTTTACGATTTTATTTATTTGAGAGAGAAAATGAGAGATAGAGAGCACGAGAGGGAAGAGGTTCAGAGGGAGAAGCAGACTCCCCGCTGAGCAGGGAGCCTGATGTGGGACTCGATCCCAGGACTCTAGGATCATGACCTGAGCTGAAGGCAGTCACTTAACGAACTGAGCCACCCATGCGCCCCGCTAGTGCTTAATTCTTAAGCAACCAACCTGGCTTCACTGAAGTATGTCTTTATTTCAAATTTATGAATATGAGGTTTTAGTTCTCACTTATTTTTTCTGAAGATAACCATTTATAGAAACGTGTAAAACTTAAAAGTTCATTCAGTGATGTGTTGTTGACCTATATTATATTGTGCTGTAAGGATTTTTTTTTTTTTAGGGCCACACTATGACTGAAGGTGAATTAAACTAAAGGCTTTGTCTTGTCTCTTGGAGAAGTGAACTGTGGAAACATTTTGTAAATAAGTCTCTAAAATTCATAAACTGAAAATCAAAATTAAGTGATTGAGTCTTTTTTTTTAAAGATTTTATTTATTTGAGAGAGAGAATGAGAGAGAGAGAGAGAGAGAGAGAGCATGAGAGGGGGGAGAGTCAGAGGGAGAAGCAGACTCCCCCGCTGAGCAGGGAGTCCGATGTGGGACTCGATCCCAGGACTCCAGGATCATGACCTGAGCCAAAGGCAGTCGCTTAACCAACTGAGCCACCCAGGCGCCCAGTGATTGAGTCTCAGAAGCCTCTAGAAGTGGGTTTATCAGTATCATTTTTAGTTGAGAGCAGGATAATACTTATCCAAAGAAATAATTGTGCATTAGATCTTTTGCGTTGTAATTGCTTTGGATGTTGAAGTTATATTACTATGCTTCTAAGGAAAGAGAATTAAAAAATAAATCATGTGGTGGCTTTTTGGTTTGATTTCTTGGTTTGCCTCTCTCTTTTTTCCCTTTGCTCATTTGTTTTGTTTCTTAAATTCCACATATGAGTGAACTCACACGGTATTTGTCTTTCTCTCATTTATTTTGCTTAGTGTAATACTCTTTAGCTCCATCCACGTCATTGCAAATTGCATGATTTTGTTTTCTTTGATGGCTGAGTAATATTCCAGTGTGTGTGTGTGTGTGTGTGTGTGTGTGTGTGTGTGTGTACCATATCTTTAGCCATCCATCAGTCGGTGAACACTTGGACTGTTTCCGTAAGTGGGCTATTTTTTTTTAAAGATTTTATTTATTTATTTGACAGAGAGAGAGAGAGTACAAGCAGGGGCAGCAGCAGTGGGAGGGGGAGAAGGAGGCTCCCTGCCTGAGAAGGGAGCCCGATGCCCGGCTCGATCCCGGGACCCTGGGATCATGACCCAAGCCGAAGGCAGACGCTTAACCAACTGAGCCACCCAGGGGCCCCCCATAAATTGGCTATTGTTGATAATGCTGCTAAAAACATTGGGGTACATATATCCCTTTGAATTAGTATTTTTGTATTCTTTGGGTAAATAATAGTGCAACTGCTGGATTGTAGGGTAGTTCTCTTTTTTAACTTTTTGAGGAATCTCTATACTGTTTGTCTGAGGGGCCACACCAGTTTGCATTCCCACCAACAGTGCAAGAAGGTTCCCCTTTCTGTACATCCTCTCCAGCACCTGTTGTCTCGTGTTGTTGATTTTAGCCATTCTGACAAGTGTGAAGTGATATCTCATTGTAGTTTTGATTTGCATGATGAATGATGTTGAGCATCTTTCATGTGTTTGTTGGCTATCTGTATTATTTGGAAAAATGTCTATTCATGTCTTCTGCACATTTTTAAGTTGGATTATTCATTTTTGGGGTGTTGAATTTAATAAGGTCTTTACAGATTTTGAATACTAACTCTTTACCAGATTTGCCATTTGCATATATCTTCTCCCCTGCCATGGGTTGCCTTTTAGTTTTGTTGATTGTTTCTTTCATTATGCAGAAGCTTTTTCTTTTGGAGAAGTCCCAGTAGTTTATTTTTGCTTTTGTTTCCCTTGCCTCAGGAGACATATCTAGACAGAAGGTGCTACAGTCAGTGTCAAAGTGGTTAGTCTTTGTTCTCCTTCAGGATTTTTATGGTTTCAAGTCTCACGTTTAGGTCTTTCATGCATTTTGAATTTATTTTTGTGTATGATGTTAAGAAAGTGGTCCAGTTTCATTCTTTTGCATGTAGCTGTCCAGTTTTCCCAATACCATTTGTTGAAGAGATTGTCTTTTTTCCATTGCATATTCTTTCCTGCCTTGTTGAAGATTATTTGTTCATATAGTTGTGGGTTCATTTCTGGGTTTTCTATTCTGTTCTGTTCTGTTTCTATTCTATTGATCTGTGTGTCTGTTTTTGTGCCAGTACCATACTGTTTTGATCAGTGCAGCTTTGTAATATAAATTGTTGCTGGTATATAGAGATGAAAATAATACTTATATATTAACTTTATGTCCTGTGACCTTGCTAAGTTAAATAGACTTATTAGGTATAATGACTTTTTTAAAAAATGGATATCTTAGGTTTTACTATGTATATAATCACATTGTAAATTAAGACATATATTTTTCATTCTTATCTGTATATCTTTTATTTCTTTAACTGATTTAGGATACTGGCAATTATAGTAAATATATAATGTTAAATATAAGTGGATATCTTTGTCTTGTCCTTGATTTTAGGGGAAAAGCATTCAGTTTCTCACCATTAAATGTGATTTAAAGTACAGGTTTTTCTGAAGATGCCTCTTACCAGGTTGAGGAGATATCCTCAATCATGAGACAGATTTCTTCCTTTGTTCTATTTATATAGTGAATAACCTTGATTTTTTTTTTTTTTAAAGATTTTATTTATTTATTTGACAGAGACAGTGAGAGCAGGAACACAAGCAGGGGGAGTGGGAGAGGGAGAAGCAGGCTTCCTGCTGAGCAGGGAGCCCGATGTGGGACTCGATCCCAGGACCCTGGGATCATGACCTGAGCCGAAGGCAGACGCTTAACGACTGAGCCACCCAGGCGCCCAATAACCTTGATTTTTGAATGGTAAACCAGCTTTGTGTTCTTGGAATAAATTCCACTTGGTCATGATATATTATTTTTATATTACTGAATTTGTTAATATTTTGTCAAGGGTTTTTGTATCTGTATTCATGATAGATATTGATCTATAGTTTTCTTTTTCTTTTTTTGTACTGTTTTTGTCTTGGTTTTGGCATCAGTGTCATGTTTGCCTCATCAAATGAATTGGAAAGTGTTCCCTTGCTCCTCTACTATTTTCTGAGAGTTTTGTGTAGAAGTGGTTTTATGTCTTCCTTAAGTACGTAACAGAATTCACCAGTGAGACCTTCCAGGCCTACTATTTTCTTTGTAAGAAGGTTAGAAATTGTGAATTCAGTTTCTTTAGTTGTTAAGGTGATTCAGGTTTTCTATTTCTTCTTGAATCAGTTTTTGTAATTTGTGTCTTTCAAGGAATTTGTCCAGTTCATTTGTTATTGAGTTTATTGCTCTAAAAATTATTCATAATACTCCATTATCCTTTTATTTTTTAATTTTTATGATTTTTACTTTAAAGATTTTATTTATGGGGTGCCTGGTGGCTCAGTCAGTTAAGCAGCTGCCATCGGCTCAGGTCATGATCTGCCTGCCTGTCTGCCTACTTGTGATCTCTCTCTCTTTCTCTCAAATAAATAAAATCTTTTAAAAAAAAAGATTTTATTTATTTATTAGAGAGGACTAGCAGGGAGGAGAGGCAGAAGGGGAGAGAGAGAAGCAGACTGTGGGTATCGATCCCAGGACCCTGGGATCATGACTTGAGCCCAAGGCAGACATTTAACCGACTGAGTCACCTCGACATCCCTCCTTTATCCTTTTTGTTGTGTATAGGATATGTACTCGAATTTTATCTTTACCTCTTGATATTGGTAATTGTGTCTTTCCTTTTTTTTTTCCTCTATCAGTCTTAAGAGAGAGTTCATGTTTATCCATATATTTTTTATTTCTATCATTCTTCATTCCTTTCTGTATATCCGAGTTTCTATCATGTCTCATTTTCCTTTCACCTGAAGAATTTCTTTTAAATTTCTTACAGTACATGACTCTGGGCAGTGAATTCTCTTTATTTTTGCTGGTTTCAAAAGTTACCTTGCCTTTACCTTTGAGGGATATTTTTGTTGGGTATGGAATTCTGGATTGACTTTTTTCTTTTGACAATTTAAAAATGTCTCTTCGTTGTATTTTTGCTCTCATTTTCATGACGAGTCTAGAATAAGTCTTAATTTTTGTTCCATTTTATGTGAGATGTTTTTCCGTTCTGGCTGCTTTTAAGACTTTCTTGTTTTCAGTAATTTGATTATGAGGTTTTTATGTGTGTATGTATATGTTTGGTATGTGTGTTTATAATGTTTCATCAAATTTGAAAACATTTTGGCTATTATATCTTCAAATATTTTTCCATTTAGGACTCCAGTTACACCTATGTTAACTTTCTTGATACCTCACAAATTACTGAGATTATATGAAATTTGTTTCAGTTTTCTTCCTCTTTATAGTTCAGTTTTAATCATTTCTATTGTGTCTTAAATCTACTGATCTCTTCTTTTGTAGTATCTAATCTCTTGTTTATCCTATCCTTAAAATTTTCATTCCAGATACTGTATTTTATTTCTAGAAGCTGCCCCCCGCCTTTTGTTTTGGTCTTGTATCTCTTTCTTCATGATGTTTCTATTTTTATTCTGTTTTCAATTCTTTGTTAATATCATTACTTTTGTACTCTTGGCCTATTTCTGTTGACAGTTTTTTTTCTAGTTATGGGTCACATTTTCCTGCCTCCACATGTGTCTGATAAATTTCTGTTAGATTCTAGATGCTGTGACTCTTACATTGTTGAGTGTTTGGATTTTGTTGTCTTCTTTTAAAGAATATAAACTTTTGTTATGACAGGAAATTAAGGTACTGGAAATCAACTCAGTCCCTTAAAGTCTTTTTTTTTTTTTTAAGCTTTTATTTATTTATTTGACAGGGAGACAGAGAGAGCACAAGCCGGGGGAGCTGGAGGCAGAGGGAGGCAGAGGGAGAAGCAGACTCCCCGCTGAGCAGGGAGCCAGATGTGGGACTCGATCCCAGGACCCTGAGATTATGACCTCAGCCAAAGGCAGATGCTTAACCGACTGAGCCACCCAGGCGCCCCCGCTTCAAGTCTTATTTTTAAAGCTTCATTATAGTGGATCTAGAGTAACTTTTATGCTAAGAATGTTTTAGCCTGTGACAAAGTCATAACCCTTCTGAGATTTTTAATGAATGCCTTGAGTTTTCAATGTTTATGCTCCACTCTGACTGCTTCCAACTTATAACATCTCCTAGTCCTGTTTGAGTTCTGGGAATTGTTCAACTTAACAACTCTTGGGTTATTTTTTGCCTGCCTTTGTAGAGTTTTACCATATGCTTGTGTGATTTCCTGTTAATAACATACTCATGGGAACTCCATGCAGATTTCTGGAGATCTTTCTTTGCATAGCTCCTTCCTCTGTATCTCTGCCCCACAAATTCTAGCTGTCCTTGTCTTCCAGAACTCTAATATTTGTCCCCTCAACTCATTGATATCCTCTGGTTTGCTTGAGATCCCCTCCCTGCACAGTGATGTACAAATTGTGTCTAGGCAGGAAACTAGGATGATGGTAGAGTTCATGTAGTTTGTTTCCCTTTTCGCAGGGATCATAGTCTTACACTATTTGTTTTCCATTGTCTGAAAGCAGTCATTTGACATATTTTCCAGTTTTCTACTTATTTGTAATGAGAGGTTAAATTCAGTTCCAATTACTATATTACGCCTGAAATTAGAAATTCCCATTCCTTTTTAGGAAGGTAGTGTGGCTAACAGGAAACATGTACCAGAGTGGAGGCAGTGTTCATGAAGGTAGGACAACCACGTATGTCTGGTCAGGTATTACACTGCATTGTGAGTGATGCCCGTGGAGGTTTGTGCTGCGCAGCTTAAATGATAGCTTTGCATGGAGCCGAGCTGGGTGAGGATAGAAGTGAGAACATGCAGATGTGGAATTGACAGGACCTCTTCTTAAATGAGTTATTAGTGTGAGGTGGAGTGGGCCATCCAAGGTGATGTCACAGTTTTTCTTTTTTGTGATTTATTATCACTATGGTGGTGAATAAGTTCTGTTCACAAGATTTTTTTTTTTAAAGATATTATTTATTTATTTGACAGATAAAGACACAGAGAGGGAACACAAGCAGGGGAGTGGGAGAGGGAGAAGCAGGCTTCCCGTGGAGCAGGGAGCCCGATGTGAGACTCGATCCCAGGACTCTGGGATCGTGACCTGAGCCAAAGGCAGACGCTTAACGACTGAGCCACCCAGGTGCCCCCACAAGATTTCTTTGAGTTTATAAGATTGTGCATGTGAAAATGCTTTCCAAGTGACAGAGCAGTATACAACTTGAAATAGTGTTTATTGCTAAAGTCCATCCTCCAGATCTCTACAGAAAAGCCTGTATAATGAATGTTGCCCTGGTGTCATAGTGACCTGAAAAAGTTACTCTAACTCCAGAACATCAGAATTTATATCCAGGGAGAAGTTTTTTCTCTCTTTGAAGAATTCAGGCTAGTATATGAGAGTTTCTTGGCTTCACGGCAGCCTGCATAAGACAGCTCTTTAAAAAAAAATCCCTTGAGTCCAGAAGAGACTGTTTAGACAAACTGGGGTAAATACCAGTGGAGTAATAAATACCAGTGACATTTTATGTAGGTTGAGGAGGATAAAACATTTTCAGTGGCGCAGTCACCTCAGAATGAAGCTGAGGGCTGAAGTTTATGACAGAATCAGCTCAAAGGTCATAGCCAAAACTACAGAAGTAACAGCAGTCTTTAAGGCCTCTATAGAATACCAACATGTTCTGTTATTCTAAGTATCACCACCCACTCACTTGTCTACATAATCTACTTGCACTTATTTTTCTGTATCATTTAAGGGAAGAGAATGTTTATACGTTTCCTTGGTAAGGACAAGAAAAGTCCCATTCTCTTCCCCAGAGAAATCATAATCTATAAGAAATGGACAAGGCTCAAATACAGATTACCTTTAAATTAACTGATTTTCTCTGCTGATTTCTCTTGATTCCAACCAGATTTTGTTGGTGACTGTGTATGAGAGAAAATGTCCAGTTTCATGACTTCCAAAAAGGTCATTTTCATAGCACTCTTAAAACGTAAAACAGTTTTAAACACTGAAAAATATAGTTGAAATCCTTGATTTTTATATTTATTCATTTCATTAAGTTATTTTATTTATTTTTAAATATTTTACTTATTTTTTGTCAGAGAGAGCGAGCAAGGAAGTGTGTACAAGCAGGGGGAATGACAGGCAGAGGGAGAAGCAGGCTCCACGTTGAGCAAGGAGCCAGATGTGGGACTAGATCCCAGGATCCTGGGATCATGACCTGAGCCGAAGGCATACACTTAACTGACTAAGCCACCCAGGCATTCCTTATTGAGTTATTTTAGATGTCTTAATTTTTTAGGTGTTCTGGACTATTTATCTCATTGATAAATAGAGATAAACAGTTGCATTACTTTTTACATTATTCTGTGTCCTAAACATAATTTGTATGTTTCTATATTTGTTAAGATTATTATGAATACTTAGTAATATACAGTTTTGTTATCTTGGTAATTTTTAAAAAGTACCTACCAAAAAGTATCATAATCCACTCTTTCAGTTATTTCATTAGAATGTGAATGAATAGAACGTCCTTTGTTTTATTCATTTTATTCTATAATTTATTCCAAGTACATAAGACATTGTTATATATTAGGGATTCAGTAATTTTATTGATGAAAAATTATAGATGTAAAACCAGTCTGTAAAAAAATTCCTGAAACTCAGTTATATGAATTAAAAGCATTTCCTTTAGGCAAGGATGATTTAACAATTTCCTTATCACATATACATATCTAATTGTCATGGTGTTTCTTGGTACAGAAAACAGTGTAAAAAGACTAGTTTGCAAAAAAACTTTCATAAAAAACTTGAACTATATACTCTAACATTTATTCAACATATACTTTGTGCCAGGCTCTGTGCTTGGTGTCTAGGATATGAAGGTGACTTGGTATGGCCTTCCTCTTGGAAGAGCTTCTGATTTGTTGGAGAAGACAGTCGTGAACAGATAAATAACAGTACAACTTGGAAAGTGCTTTAAGAACAATGATTAAAGTGTTATGGATCTACAGACACTAAAACATCTACTTCTGTCCAGAGAGTTGGTGCATGATTTGTTAGTATGCTAGGTGAAGGCATAGTGAGTGGGGAAAACAGGAAAAGGCTCTAGATAATGTTTTTACAGTAAGTCTGAGCCATTCAGTATAGTAGCCACTAGCAACACGTATTTAAATTTCTGGAAGTTGTTTACAATAAATAGTATATTTATTTTTTTAAAAAAGATTTATTTATTTGTTAGAGCGTGTGCATGAGTGGGGGTGAGGAGCAGAGGGGAAGTCGACTGTTTGCTGAGTGGGACCCCCAGGTGGGGATCCTCCTAAGTGGGAGATCATGACCTGAGCAGAAACCAAGAGTAGATGCTTAACTGACTGAGCCACCCAGGCACCCCTCATTTACTGATTTTTACTTTAATTCCATTGTGGTCAGAGAACATACTTTGTATTAATTGAGTTTTTTTTAACCTATTAGTCTTATTTTATGGCCTGGATATGGTTTGTCTTGCAGATGTTCTGCATGAACTTGAAAATAATACATCTTCTGCTCTGGTTGGATGGAGTGTTTTTTTTAAGTATCAGGTCATCTTGGTTTATAGTGTTATTCAAGTCTTTTATGTCCTTTCATATTGTCCGTCTAGTTGATTTGTCAGTGGTTGAGAGGGGAGATTGAAATCTCTGACTAGAATTGTCTTTTTTATTTATCCTTGTGGTTATATCAGTTTATTTTTCACATATTTTTAAGCTCTATTATTAAATGCATTAATTAGGATTGCTGTGTCCTCTTGATGAATTGACTATTTCGTCATTATAAAATGGCTTCCTTTATCCCTGGTAATACTCTTTGCTTATAAATCTACTTTGCCCGATATTAATATATGTACTTCAACTTTCTTTTATTGTGTTAGCATTGTATACCTTTTCTTATTTTTTACTTTTAACTGTTCTATTTAAAGTGCATTTATTGTAGGCAGCATGTAGTTGGGTTTTACCTTTCTATCTAGTCTGAAACCTTTGGTTTTAAATTGGAACATTTAATGTGGTTGTTGATATGGTTAGACTTAAATCCATCATCTTGCTATTTGTTTTGTTTTATCTTGTGTTCTTTGTTGCCTTTTTCCTCTTTTACTGCTTTTTAAAAAATCGATTGTTTTTTTATGATTCTGTTTTGCATTTTTATTACTTTATTAAGTATACTTTTTAAGTTGTTATTTTAGTGGTTACTTTAGAATTTATAGTACACATTTTCAACTTAACTCAGCATACCATAAGTGATATTATGTCTTTTTACATATAGTGTAGTCACTTGACTGTAATATAAATCCATCTCTCTTCTCCCAGCCTTTGTGTTATGTTGCTGTATAGAGAACCTATGGTTATCAGAGGGGAGGTGGGTTCTCTATCATCAAGAGTCTGTTTCTTGATTTGTCTCTCTCTCTCTCTCTTCTTCCCCCTTTGCTCATTTGTTTTGTTTAAGTTTCACATATGAGTGAAATCATGGTATATGTCTTTCTGACTTAACTTCACTTAGCATTGTACTCTGTAGTTCCAGTCACGTTGTTGCAAATGGTAAGACTTCATTTTTTTATGGCTGAATAATATTCCATTGTGTGTGTATATATATGTGTGTGTGTGTGTTACATCTTTATCCATTCATCAGTCGATAGACAATTTATAGCTGAATAATATTCCATTGTGTATATATATCTTTATCCATTCATCAGTTGATAGCCAATATCTTGGCTATTGTAAATAATGCTCCTATAAACATAGGGGTGCATATATCCCTTCAAAATATGGTTTTTGTATTATTTGGGTAAATACGCAGTAGTGCAATTGCTGCATTGTAGGGTAGTTTTTTTTTTTAACTTTCTGAGGAACTTTCATAGTGGCTGCACCAGTTTGCATTCCCCCCCAACAGTACACGAGTGTTCCTTTTTCTCTGCATTCTTGCCAACACCTGTGATTTTTTGTGCTGTTGATTTTGGCCATTCTGACACATATGAGGTTATATCTCATTGTAGTTTTGATTTGCATTTCCCTGATGGTAAGTGATAATGAGCATCTTTGCATGTGTCTGTTGGCCATCTGTATGTCTTCTTTGGAGAAATGTCTGTTCATGTCTTCTCTCCATTTTTTAATTGGATTATTTGTTTTTTGGGTGTTGAGTTTTGTAGGTTCTTTATATATTTTGGATCTAACCCTTTTTCAGATATGGCATTTGCAAGTATCTTTTCCCCTTCTGTAGGTTGCCTTTTAGTTTTGTTGATTGCTTGTTTCCTTTGCTGTGCAGAAACTTTTTATTTTGGTGTAATATCAATGTTTTATTTTTGCTTTTGTTTCCCTTACCTCAGGAGACCTATCTTCTAGTAAAAAGTTCTTAATGGCCAGTGTCAGAGAAGTTATGGCCTGTGTTCTCTTCTAGGATTTTTATGGTTTCAGGTCTCACATTTAGGTCTTCCATCCATTTTGAGTTATTTTTGTGTATGGTGTAAGAAAGTAGTCCAGTTTCATTCTTTTGCATGTGGCTGTCCAGTTTTCCCAACACCCTTTGTTGAAGATTGTCATTTTCCCATCGGGTATTCTTTCCTGCTTTATCGAAGATTTAGATGACCATATAGTTGTGGGTTCATTTCTGAGTTTTCTATTCTGTTCCATTGATCTATATGTCTGTTTTTGCACCAGTACCATACTGTTTTGATTACTACAGCTTTGTAATAGAGCTTGAAGTTCAGAATTGTGAAGCCTCTAGCTTTGCTTTTCTTTTTCAGAATTGCTTTGGTTTTAGGGTCTTTTGTGGTTCCATACAAATGTTAAAGTTTTTTTTAGTTCGGTGAAAAATGCTGTGGTATTTTCATAGGGATTTCATTACATCTGTGGATTGCTTTGGGTAATCTAGACATTTTAACAATATTTGTTTTTGCAATTCATGAGCATGGAATGTCTTTCCATTTCTTGGTGTCCTCTTCAGTTTCCTTCATCAGTGTTTTATAGGTTTCAGAGTACAGGTCTTTCACCTCTTTGGTTAGGTTTATTCCTAAGAATGGTATTATTTTGAGTGCAATTGTAAATGGGATTGTTAATTTGATTTCTCTTCCTGCTGCTTTATTATTGGTGTTTAGAAATGCAACAGATTTCTGTGCATTGATTTTGCATGCTGCAACTTTATTGAATTTGTGTATCAGTTTTGGTGGAGTATTTTGGTTTTCTACTTGGTTGAGGGTTTTTGTCATGAATCCATGTTGTACTTTGTCAAATGCCTTGTCTGCATCTACTGAAATGATCATACAGTTCTTATCCTTTCTCATATATCACGTTATTTCTTTTTAATGTGTTGTTAGATTTGGTTTTCTAATATTTTGTTGAGGATTTTTGTGTTTATGTTCATCAGGGTTATTGGCTTGTTCCCCTTTTTAGTGTTGTCTTTATCTAGTTTTGGTTTCAGGGTAATGCTGGCCTCATAGAATGGGTTTGGAAGTTTTCCTTCTGTTTTTCGTAATATTTTGAGAAGAGCAGGTATTCATTCTTTTTTAAATGTTTAGTAGAATTTGCCTGTGAAGCCTGGACTTTTGTTCTTGGGAGTTTTTTGATTCATGATTCAATTCCTTTGCTCTTTATTGGTCTGTTCAAATTTTCTATTTCTTCTTGGTTCAGTTTTGGTAGGTTATTTGTTTCTAGGAATTTATCCATTTCTTCCAGGTTGTCCAATTTGTTGGACATAATATCTTATAATTGTATTTCTTGGTGTTGGTTGTTATTTCTCCTCTCTTCTTTGTCATTTTATTTATTTCAGTCTTTTCTCTTTTTTCCTTGATGAATGTGGCAAGAGGTTTGTCAATTTATTTATTTTTGTTCTTCAAAGAAACAGCTCCTGGTTTCATTGATCTGTTCTATTGGTTTTTTTAGTTTTTATATCATTTATTTCTGCTCTAATCTTTATTTTCTGCTGGTTTTAGGTTTCGTTAGTTCTTTTTGTAGCTCCTTTAGGTGTAAGGTTAGGTTGATTATTTGAGATTTTTCTTCTTGAGGTAGGCCCATATTGCTATATACTTCCCTCATAGAACTGCTTTTGCTGCATCTCAAAGGTTTTGGACCATTTGTTTCACGTACTTTTTTACTTCATCTTTCATTTCCTGGTTGACCCATTCATTGTTTAGCAGCCTGTTATTTATTCTCCATGTATTTGTGGTCTTTCCAGATTTTTTGTTGTGGTGATTGACTTGCAGTTTCATAACATTGTAGTTAGAAAAGATGCATGATATGACTTTGATGTTCTTGAATTTGTTGAGGCTTGTTTTGTGGTGTAATATATGATCTATTCTGGGAAATATTCCATGTGCACTTGAAAAGAATGTGTATTCTGTCTTAGGATGGAATGTTCTGAATATATCTGTTAAGGCCATCTTTTCTAGTATGTCATTGAAAGCCATTGTTTCCTTGTTGATTTTCTGTTTAGATGATCTGTGCATTGATGTAAGTGGGATGTTAAAGTCCCCTGCTATTATTGTATTATTATTGATTAGTTTCTTTATGTTTATTATTGTTTCATGTATTTGGGTGCTTCTGTGTTGGATGCAAAAATATTTACTATTGTTGTATCTTCTTTTGAGATTGTCTTTATTAAAATGTAGTGTCCTTCTTTGTCTCTTGTTATGGTCTTTGTTGTAAAGTCTGTTTTGTCAGATATAAGTATTGCTACTCTGTTTTGTTTTTTTTTTGATGTTCATTTGCATGATGAAACATCATATTCATCAGATGTTTCTCTGTCCTCTCACTTTCAATCTTTAAGTGTCTTTAGGTCTAAAATGATTTCCTTGCAGGCAGCATATAGATGGGTCGTGTTTTGTTTTAAATCTATTTTGATTGGAGTGGTTAGGTCATTTACATTCAAAGTATTGATAAATATGTATTTATTGTCATTTTATTGTTTTGTGGTTGTTTCTGAAGATTTCCTTTGATCCTTTCTTGTTTTTCTCTCATGGTTTGCTAATTTTCCTTAGTGATATATTTGGATTTCTTTCTCTTTATTCTTTTCATATTTATCAATGGTTTTTGATGTATGGCTATCATTGGGTTTGTATATAATGTCTTCTGCATATAGCAGCCTATATTAAGTTGATGGTCATTTAACTTTGAACTCATTCTTTACTCTTTTCCTCCCCATGTTTTAGGTATATGTTGTTATATTTTACGTCCTTTTATTGTATGAGTTCCTGGACTGATTTTTTACAGAAATATTCATTTTTACTGCTTTTGTGTTTCCTGCCTTTTACTTTCATTCTTGGTCTCTGCTTTCCACTCAAAGAGTCCCCTTTAATATTTCTTGCAAGGCTCTTTTAGTGGTCATAACTTTTTTAGTTTTTGTCTGGGAAACTCTTTATTTCTCCTTCTATTCTGAATGATAGCCTTGCTGGATAGATTATTTTTAGCTGCCGATTTTTCCCATTCGGCACTTTGAATATATCATGTTACTCTGTTCTGGCTTAGAAAGTTTATGTTGAAAAATCCTCCTACTAGCCTTATGGGTTTTCCTGTGTAAGTTACTGTCTTGTTTTGCTGCTTTAAATTTTTTTTCTTTATCACTATATTTTGCCAATTTAATTGTTGTATGTCTTGGTGTGGATCTGCTTTTGTTGATTTTGAGTTTTTTGCACCTCCTGGATGTGGATATGTTTCCTTCCCCAAATTAGGGAAATTCTCAGCTATTATTTTTTCAAATAAATTTCCTGTCCCTTTTTCTTTCTCTCCTTCTGGGAATCCTATAATATCAATGTTAATACGTTTGATCAAGTCACTAAGTTCCCTAAGTCTGTACTTGTTTTGTACAATACTTTTTTCCTCTCTTTTGTTCAGCTTAGTTACTTTCCATTGCCCTTCTAGGTTATCATTTCATTCCTCTTCTTTTTCCAGCCTGCTGTTCATTCCATCAAGTGTGTTTCTCATTTCATTTATTGAGCCCTTAATCTCTGCTATCTTATTCCTTATTCCTGTGTTAAAGATCTTACTTATGTCTTCCACTCTTCTCTAAAGTCCAGTGAGTGTCCTTAGGATGATTACTTTAAATTCTCTATCAGGTATGTTACTTATATCTGTTTTGCTTAGGTCTCTAGTTGTGGCCTTCTTTTCTTCCTTTATTTGGGATAAATTTCTATTTCTTCTCTTTTTGTCTAAGTCTCTTTGTCTCCTTCTGTGTGTTAGGAGAGTCAGCTATGTCTCCTGCTCTTGAGGGTAATGGCCTTAAGAAGAAGAGGTCCCATAGTGCCCTGCTGTGTAGTGTCTCCTGTTCCCCAGGGCCCTGGCACTTCCAGGAGTGTCTCCATTGTGTGCTGTGTGTGCTCTGCTGTTTTGTCCTGCCCACTTTATCGTTTAGGTTAGTCATCTGCAGAACCTCTCTTTGCCTTTTTAGGTAGTGTTTGGTCCCTGGCCTGAATGTGGGGCGTGTTTTAATTACATGTGTTCTGGTCTGTTTGTGAAGTGAGACCTGTTGCCACCATCAGCAGAACCAAAGCCCTAAAACTCCTGTATTGGGAGACATGGTATGAGCAGAAGTTTGGGCCACTCTTCTTGGGGAGGGAGCCTGCTGTGCTGGCACTGAGGCAAATGTAACTGTAAAGGGCATTTCCACTGATGTTCCGGGGGCGGGGGGAGGGGTTAGGCTTGATGTATGCAAGTTAGGTAGAGAGTGTTGGTGCTGTGCTGGTTCGTGCAGGTCACCTCTTGCTTATGCTGAGGGGTAGGAGACAGAAATGGCATGAGCTAGTTTCTTTGTTCCTTGAGGGGGTCTCTCTGGAATATGCTCTGAGATGAGCATATAACCTCCCTACTTTGTGCCCGAGGCGCTCTTCAGACCACTGTTTCCATGCTGTATGTCTGTAGGTTGTTTGCCTGTGCTCCTCTAAGAGCGGCGCAAGGCTCTCTTGGCTCTCACAGAACCAAGCACACTGACCTTTAAAACTCCAGATGATAAGCCCTACGTTTCAAGAACTTACAAAATTTGACTCCTTTTGCTTTCCAAGGCAACTGCTATGGGAATTGGTTTTCTCTGTGTGCTCCCCTATGTGCTAGTTTGTCTGTTGCCCTTCTTGGTGACTGCTGCTCCCTCTGCACCATAGCAGCCATGATCTGTTTCTCTTCCAGAATGTGTCTCCATACTTCCTACTTTCTTTGATGTGTTCTCTTCTCTACCTTTTGTTGTGGAGTTTGTTCTCTTAGTCTTCAGGTCAATTTCTGGGGTATTTATGATTTTGATAGTTACCTGGGTGTATTCGGGGAACCAGGTGACTGTAGGGTCCTCCTCCTCTACCGCCATCTTCCAACCTTCTCATACATTGTTATTTACATATCTACAAACTGATTTATATTTTTTTATTATTTTCCATGTGTCTAATCTTTTTGAACATATGGAATAGTTTATAATAACTAACTTAATATTCTGGTGTTTTCATTGTTACATCTGTGTCAGTTGTGGTTGGATTTAATTGATTTTTTTTTTCTACCCCTCTGTAGGGTTTGTACTTTTTTGCTTCTTTGTATGCCTAGTAATTTTTTATTAGTTTCCAGACATTGTGAATTTTACCTCGTGTGGCGTTGTATATTTCTGTATTACTAAAAATGTTAAACTTTGTTTTAGTTTGTAGTTAAATTACTTTGAAACAGCTTGGTCCTTTCTCGTCTTGCTTGCTAAGATTTGTTAGGTAGATGCAGAGCAGTGCTTAGTTTAGGGCTAATTATTCCTCACTACTGAAGGAATATGTTCTTATGTGTTCTACCAGCACCCCAGGATTCATGAAGTTTTCCAGTCTCGCTGCTAGGAACAGACACTATTACTGGCCCAGTATGAGTGCCTGGCACTGTTACCTTTTATTTTGGGGGGTTATTTTTTCTCAGGCTTCAGGTAGTTTTCTCACATGCATGTGTTGATTAGTACTCAAAGAGAACTGTCTGTAGGAATTTGCTTGCTCTCAGTGCTGCACTTTGATTCTCTGTCCTCTTTACTCTATGATGTCCATATCCATGTTTCCAACTCAATGAGTCCATCATTCTCCATCTTCATTCCCCTTCTCTGTACCTCAGCCTGGAAACTTCCTCAAGTCAGTAAGTTTGGTCATTTGTGGGGCTCATATAATTTGTATCTTGCCTCTTGGAGATTAATGTTCTTTGTTGCCTGTTGTCCAGTGTCTTGAAAAAGCACTGACATTTATTTTCTTCCTTTTATGCTTTTTTACAGGCAAGAATGTAAATCCAGTCCCTTTAACTCCATGTTATCTTTCTTTACTGGAAACAGAAGTTCTGCCTATTTATATTTAAATTAGTATTTTAGAGTTTTTAATTATAGTTGACATATAATATTATGTATTTCAGGTGTACAACATAATGATTTAGCAGTTATATATATTATTAAATGCTCACCATAGCAAGTATAGTTACTGTGTCACCATGCATATTTATTACATTATTAGTGACTATATTCCCTGTGGTGTAATTTTTAATCCCCATCACTTATTTATTTTATAACTGAAAGTTTGTACCTGTTGATCCCTTTTCACCTACTTTGCCTATCCCCCTCTCCTTTCTCTGGCAACCACGAGTTTGTTCTCTGTATTTATGAGTCTGTGTCTGATTTTTGTTTGTTCATTTGTTTTTTTAGATTCCATATAAAAGTGAAATCATATGGTATTTGTC
The DNA here is from genome assembly GCF_009762305.2 of Zalophus californianus. Classification (NCBI taxonomy): domain Eukaryota; kingdom Metazoa; phylum Chordata; class Mammalia; order Carnivora; family Otariidae; genus Zalophus; species Zalophus californianus. The sequence goes on from NC_045600.1 coordinate 97,804,254, forward strand.
TTTCTCTTATTTTACCTAGCACAATTTTCTCTAGGTCACCCATCCACGTTATCACAAATGACAAGATTTCATTCTTTTTTATGGCTGGATAATATTCCATTGTGTACATGTATCACATCTTCTTTATCCATTCATGTATCAGTGGACATAGGTTGCTTCCATATTGTGGCTATTGTAAATAATGCTGCAATGAATATAGGGGTGCATATATATTTTTGAATTAGTGTTTTTGTTTTCTTTGAATATCCAGAAGCAGAATTACTGGGTTGTATGGTACTTCTATTTTTAATTTTTTGAGGAATCCCCACACTGTTTTCCACAGTGGCTGCAACAATCTACAGTCCTACTAATAGTCCACTAATGTTCCCTTTTCTCCACATCTTTACACGGTTGTTATTTCTTGTCTTTTTGATACAGTCATTCTGATTAGTTTGAGGTAATATGTCATTGGGGTTTTGTTTTGCATTTCCCTGATGATTAATGATGTCAAGCATCTTTTCATCAGTCTCTTGGCCATGTCGTCTTTGGCAAAATGTCAGTTTAGGTTCTCTGCCCATTATTTAATTGGGCTATTTATTTTTCTGGTATTGTAAAGAGTTCTTTATATATTTTAGATATTATCCCCTTATTAGATGTACATTTGTGAATATCTTCTCACATACAGTAGATTATCTTTTTCGTTTTGTTATTGATTTCTGTTGTTGTACAAAAAGCTTTTTAGTGTGGTGTAGTTCCAGTTGTTTAGTTTTCTTTCGTTTTCCCCTTTTCTAGGGAGACATGCGGAAAAATATTATTAAAGCTAATATCCCAAGAGTTATTGCCTATATTTTCTTTTAGGTGTTTTATGTTTTCAGATCTTAAATTTAGGTCTTTAATCTGTTTTGAATTTATTTTTGTGTGTGATATAAGAAAGTGGTTCAATTTCATTTTTTTGTGTGTAGCTGTCCAGATTTCCCAGCACCATTTATTGAAGAAACTGTCTTTTCCCCGTTATATATTTTTGCTTTAAATTATTTTTAAAAAAGAAAATTCATTTCCACAGTTGCACTGGCCACATTCTAAGTATATTAGGCCATGCATTGTATGTAGTCTCATACATATATTAAAAGCTCACATAAAAACTGCAGTTAGCTTTTTTTAACATAAACATTATTGAGTTTATGTTTAAATTAGGCTTATGTATCTAGCTTTTATTTTATTTAATTAATTTATTTGTCAGAGAGGGAGGGTGAGCATGCGTGCACAAGCAGGGGGAGCGGCAGGCAGAGGGAGAAGTAGACTCTCCCCTGAGCAGGGAGCCTGATGTGGGACTCAATCCCAGGGTCCTGGGATCATGACCTGAGTCAAAGGCAGGTACTTAACCGACTGAGCCACCCAGATGTCCCTGTATCTAGCTTTTTAATATTAAGAGAAATCTAGCTTTTTAATATTAAGTTAACAAGTTTATATTACTTATCTAGTGGATTGTGAAACTGGGAATGGGTTTCAACTTCAGTGCTTTTTAAAAAAAATCTACATTATGTTGTCTTCCTGTAGCAGAATGAGAAAACTCTCTCTTGTCGGGTCATGTCTTATTTTGAATTTTTGTCTGTTTCTTATGGCAAATAGGATTCTGATTGATGATGTTCTGGATCCTTTATATTCCCAGGACTTAGACAGTGCTTTGCATGTAGTAGCTGTTTAAATACTTGTTCATTCAAGAAATATTTGAGCACTTACTATGAGCCTGGCATTTTCTTTGTGATATGTGGATGAAAGACTAATTTGTGCTGCAAACCTAATAGACTGTGAGTATCCATTGTTTCCACAGAGAGGCTACAATACTCTAAAAGTAGAGCGAACCTATATCCTGAAAACTTAAACTAGATTTCTAGTTATTTCACCAGGTAAGATGGCACAACCGAGCTGCCTTACAATCAGTCCAGTGGAAAAATAGTTCTTTCCTTTCCCTAGTGACTGTCTCTACACTGTTTCATGTAGAGAACAAAGTCTCTAATGGTTTGATAAGCACTCTTAAAGATCTGTGAGGTGTTAACCACCTGGCTTTATGAAAAATGGAAGTAAAAATCCAGTTTTTTTTTAAGATTTTATTTATTTATCTATTTATTTGAGAGAGAGAGAATGAACGAGCAAGAGAGAGAATGTGAGCTGCGTGGGGGGCCCGAGAGAGAGGGAGAAGCAGATTCCCTGCTGAGCAGGGAGCCTAATGCAGGGTGACCCTGATTCCGGGATTCCAGGATCATGACCTGTGCGGAAGGCAGATGCTTAACCGACTGAGCCACCCAGGCATCCCAGAATCCAGTTATTATAGGAGAAAAACCTTCCACACGTAGGAGACCATTTTCTTCCAAGAGTCTAATCCACTGTAAATTAAAGAATTGGAGACAGTTTAATCAGACTTGGCTGTTCAATCTCTTAATTGTTGAGAAAAAATTTTACATTCAGGTGTCATATGTCTACATTATTGAAATGGTTATGTGTGTTACCACTTAATAACATTGTTTAAGAAAATGTTATGTTTTGGTGTTGGTGTAAGCAAATATTGAATTAGATAAAGTTAACAGGCCATCTGTTTCATTTCATTTTGGTCTTAAAAAGAAATAGTGAAATCTTTGTTCAATTTTTTGAAATGACAGAATTAATCTGAATAATCACAATAAGTATGCTGTAAAATATAGTGAATATCTCTTTTATCAATGAAATCACTATCTCTGAGTTGTAAAGCTAGAAAATGCATTTGTTAACTATGTAATTTATTTGTATTCTGATTTATTCCCAGAAGAATTTGAGTTGGACATATTCCTTTGTTGTAGAAAAGAAATGATTAAATTAAAATGTACTAGCTACTCATGGATTTTTCAAATAGGGATTTTACTAATAATAACTGGATTATGGAATTTGGTTTAGTCATTTTTACAATAAAATTCTATTTTTAAGTAATTTCAAAAGTCTTACAAATGCATAGAGCAGAATTTAGGCTTCCAGAGATTTGATTTGATATTTGAGGTATTTTGGTAGTTGTATCCAAAATTACTTTTGTTAACCCAAAGCTGTTTTATTGTGCCTTATCCTAATTCTTTGAGATTTAAACTGTTCTTTAAGATGATATATAGCCATTAGTTCAGTAAATAAGTACCTGTTCTGTTAACTGCTTCAAGGATGAGAAAGATGTATTGCATATGGTTAATATAGTTCCATATATCTAAGAAGAGAGACTATGTATAATATACTATAATAGTAATTCTAATACAAATATAAACCTTTTGGTATTCTTTTAGACATGTTAGAAAAAATACTGTGAAAAAACTTAATGAATAAATGGGTTAACCCATCTGTCTTTTTTCCCTTGTGTATCTAACCTTATTAAAATAAAAACCACCAGAGTACAAGACACTATAGTTATATTTGTATGAGCAGTCTCAAGATCTTGCAGTATAATATCTAGCACAGTGTAGTCAAATACATAGTATTATGCATGTCATATTAATATTTGGGGAATGAATGTCTGAAAACTGTTCTTCTTGAGGCTTTGTATTAGTAATAGTTAACTTACAATTTCCATCATTTTCAAACTGCAGGCCATTACCCGTTAGTGAGTTGAGAAAACATTTTAGTGGATCTCACACATCATGATAAATGCAACAGAACAGAAGCTATGAGAATGCATCACATGTACTTATAGGATTGTTTTCATAAAATTTTAGTTTGGTATATAAATATACATTTATATACACTAGGTGGTGATATAAAATGTATTTAACAGTGGATTGTAGTAAAAAAAAAAAATACAACAGAAACAACAACAAAAAGCCCCAAAAAACCTTTGAAAGCCATGATCTAGAGTTAATTTTAGCTGCCAGTTTCTCTTTACTATTTTGTAAGGTGTGAAAATGATTGGATTTGCACATCTGAGGTGTGATGGGTTTGGTCTTTGTTAATGCTGCTTTGCAAAATGCTTGACACTATGGCTTAAACTCCACTCTTGATTCCTGTATTGGATAAAAGGTCTGTTACAACTGTTTCTGTTCTAGGTAGCCTTTAGTCTTTTGGGTCACTGACCTTTAACTTGCGTTAGACATCTTCCTTTAAAGAAAGAGGGTAGCTTCATTGACGTCGGAAGCAATTGACATTTCCAACCATATCAAGGAAAAGATTTCAGGAACATGAAGAGAGAAACTGGAATGTAATTTTGTAAAACCAAAAACCAAAAACACAGTATCACAGAGGAGAAAGTTCTTACAGTTAATGATGTAACCTACCTGCACCTCAGTTTGCAAAGAAAAAGGAGATTGTTGTTACTTCATTTCTCAGGTTATTTTCTGATAGAAAATTTGGAACTTTTCAGACATCTTTACTTGTCTTTTAGCTCTAAATTCCATTAAGTATTTGGAATGATATTATGAACAACTTGACTTTCAGGAATTCAGAACCCCTAATGAACTGGAAACGAACTGCGTTCATTAATATGTGTGCATTTAAATAATTTTCCATGAGCCTGTCTAGTCTGTTTGACAGAGTTTATATAGAAGAATTAAATGCTCATAGCCTGCATATTGGAAAAAATATCTTAGAACTTTCCTTGAAGTGAATGTTTCTTTGAAGCAGATTTAATTTGTATCGATGTGTCAAGGCCAATGTTTTTCACTCCCTGTGGAATTATATTTTGATATTGTAATGAAAATCAATTGCAAAAGATAAATTCAGCATTTAAATACTCTTTACTCTGACTTTTATTTTCTAGAAACACATACACTTCTTAAAATTGAGGTTATTTTCAGAATCTTAGGGAAGGTCATTGCCTTCATCACACTTTTTCAGTGCTTGATTTTTGGATTTTACTGTTACGGTATTTGCTGTTAACCTGAGAGCTACTTGAGAATAGAAAGCACAGTTTATTCAATATGGGAATGTGGGGCACTGTAAGTTGAGTATAGATGAAAAAATAATTTCTTTAGGTCAGAAGTATTTTACATCTGGAAACATGCACTTGAACTCTGGCTGTGATTTTTCACATGTGCTATTTATTAGCAAATATATTCTTTATGAAATTTTGACAGAGTATACTTTACAGCCTCTAACTTTCAGAACCTTTAGTCTTTCTTCCTAAGGAAAGCTTTAATTCTAGGCAGAATTTAGCTTTGTGTGTTCAAATAAGGTGCTAAATCTTCAGTCAGGGTAGAGGACAATCTTAACCAAGGGATCCCACCTGTATTTTTATTTTTATTTTATTTTTTTAGGAAAGTGTTTTGAGATCTATGATAAGGGAGAAATCTTTGATCAAATTTCAGTTGGACTCAGGGTTTTATTTAATTGGCTTTCATACTTTAGGACATCTGCTTTATAATAAGAAAGGAGGTTCCCACCCACAGTTCTCTCTCCTCTTTAGATGCAGCTATTTATTTTGAAGTAACTCTGGTTCTCCATGAATTGGCAGATACTGTTGATACCTTGTATTACAGCAAGTAAAAATTGTTATGATTGTGACACAGGATATTCCCTGTGCCTTGAGGAGGAAACAGGCCGAGTTTGAACATTGTTCATGTATGTATCATAGGGTGCTGCGAACTTGGTTCCCTGAGAACATGAGATTGCCATAGCAACAAAGGCTCTTTCAAGGCAGAAATCTTGGCAGAGCGGTCGGGTCTCTTGAAGTGCTGGGTGTGTTGATAGGAAAGGATCCAGTCAGCAGTAAGCGTACAACTGTAGGCCCGCACAAGGAAAATAAGCATTTAGTTTTTAGCTTTAACTTGAAAGCACATATATTTTGAGTTTCCCCCCAATGCTAATCTTAGCTCCAGACAAATATTTATATGAGGTTTTCTTTTCACATGTATGCTGTTTCAAGAACCTAAGTTCCCAAGCATGTGCTATATGACATTTTGGCTGGGCTAAGATTGTCTCTATTTTTGGAATATTCACTGTGGTGTAATACATTCTAATATTAATGCATTTTGGTATTAAAAGCAGAGTAGATAAAAATCATTAAAAATTACTTAGTTCAGAGTTTGGTCTTGTTTAAAAACTAGTAAAAAACAAAAGTAAATCTTCAAACTCCATGATTTGCCTACAGTTCTCAAGATCCTTATTTTACCTAACCAGCAGCTTTCTCTCTGTTCTACACCCTGAATCTCAGCCTTCATCATGGTTTTGCTCTTGTGGCTGTTCTTGCAGCTTCTTGTTTATGTGTTTTTGTGTTGTGTGCTAGACTTATTTTCTTAGTAATAAGCTTTTTGTTGGTAGGAATTGTGTCCTCCACTCTTGTGCTTTTAAGAAAAGACCAGACACATGGTTAGGACCTAGTAAAAGCTAGTTTATTGATGGTTTTAATTTGAAATATGTTGATCAAAAAATTATATTCAAATAGTAGACTAGCCTTTTAATAGGTTGTATATGTCAAATCACCGTAGATAGTGTGTGTTCTTGAGGATACTGTGTTATTTTTAATGCTTGATCCCAGGATGGATAATAATTTGTATAGATTTTTTCCGAGCCATACTTCTTCATCTACGCTGATGAACTTAGAAATTATTTGGATGACTGTTTTCTCAATCCTCTCAAGAATGATATATATAATTGGTATCATTTTAGATGCCTTAGGAGAGAAGTGAATTCAGTACATACAGTGAATGGCTTACGGTACGAGGGCTTAATTCTTATGTGGAATCACATTTGGAAATGGGATGTATATGTCATTTCTATATTATACTCAGTTACCTCATGTGTGGATGACTTGTTTGAATTTTTCCATATGGTACTTCTACTATTCTCTTCTATTATGTCTTTTTCTAAGAAATAAAAGCTGGTAAAACTTCTAAGGAAAGCTGTTCCAGGACCAGGTAGAAGTTTTGCCATTTTGATTTGTTAGAAGCTATTGAAGTGATAACCCTGTTTTATAAATCTATTTTTTTTAAAGATTTTTATTTATTTATTGAGAGAGAGAATGGTAGAGAGAGAGCATGAGAGGGAAGAAGGTCAGAGGGAGAGGCAGACTCCCTGCTGAGCAGGGAGCCCGATGCGGGACTCGATCCCGGGACTCCAGGATCATGACCTGAGCCGAAGGCAGTCGCTTAACCGACTGAGCCACCCAGGCACCCGATAACCCTGTTTTAAGCATTACTACTGTCTGCAAATATAAAATACAGTTCCTACTTTTTAGGCTAGTTGAAAAGGGAAAAATTTTGGTGTTAAACTTGAAAAAAATTTTCTCCCTCTAAGAATGAAGAGGAAGATAAAATCTAGCTACTGAATTAGGTATTTAAGATTATTTTATTATTTTATCCCATCTGAAAAAGAATCCATTGGTTATTTGCATGCATTTTATACCAAAAAGTGTTAAGCTTCATCCTTTATATTTAAAAGTAATTATTCATTAAAAAAGTATCTAAAGTATATAATTAAGTTCAAAATTCACATTTAGCTTTTTACCTTTGTTTACTGAGCAGGTTTAGAGGAAATGCCCAGGGCCTTAGGGGTTACTAGCGTATTTTGGGTCAGATAAAACTTTAGGGATATTCCCAATTCACAGGATAGTTACTATTCAAGTGGAGTAAAGGAGCTCTTACAATTAGCCGATAGGGAAAATGATTTGACAGTTGAGGATTTACATATTGTTTGTCACTGTTTCTGATAGTATAAATTATATTCAGTTGAATTTTTTGAAGAAGCAACTTTGTTGTAGTCATTTTTGAATAAAATATTTATAAACTGTATTATGAGTTTTATTTTCTTAAAGCTTACCTGATATCTAGCTTTATCAGTATTATAGTCATGAATATTTATTTGTTGTACTTTGCTCTAATACAGGGATATTTATTATGATGAAGGTTGATAGGATTGTTTGGTTCTATGGGAATCTTTTTCTGATTTCTGTGCATGTATATATGTGGCATTTTTATTTTTTCTTTCCTTATTACCTATAGTAATTTCTTAGCTTGTCAGTTTTTAGCAGGACTGAGCAATTTTTGGCTTTTATTATACTGTATAGTCTATTTGGTTCTATAACCTGCTAAAAACTGACTAGGATTAAAATGAGGTGTCTCTTGTTAAAATCAAGAGACTGTTGGTATATGAAAATAAGCCAGGGAATGATTTTCACTTCTCTTGTGGGAAAGAGTGCATGAGCTTTATTTAGGCATTTTTTCTAGCTTCTCTGTTTGCCTCTGGGTATAGTTGATTGCAGTCACTTGATATGTGGCTACGAGATCTATAGACTGTTGTGATTTCTCCTTCAAGTGACTTTGATATTAAAAGCAATTTATTAAACTTTTTCTTTCATATAGTAGCAAAATTTGAAAAAATAAAGTAAATGATTTATATATATTAAATGTATTTAAATATGAACTCGATCAATTGTGAATTAAAGGTATATCAAGTACTTAGTAAATAACAAATGTTTTTGGCATAAAATGGATTAAGTTGGTTTGGATTTATAATTATTGATAGTGATTACTTCATTAAACTCTAATATGCCCTGACTAAGGAACATTCTTTTGAATACCACCTAGCCTTTTCTGGTGTGAAGAAGCCTTTTTGTAAATGTAAAGGAAAATAAAGAATATTTAAATCATTCCTTTTGGTTATTGAGAGTAGAGATTCAATTGCTCAGTTAAGAAATACTTGTCAAGGACATTCTTTGGTACTGGATGAAACATAGTTCACAAATAATGGGTTCTGTTCAGTTCCTGAAACTTGTGGCTACTGTATGAAGTTTTTTAAAACTGGCTTCCCCTCATTCTTCTTGTGTTTGTCAGTCCGTCTCGTAGTTCACTGAGTGAAGAGGATAGAGCTGTGTCTGCCAAGGCCCAGATGTGCCTCTTTCCTCACTGTGGCACTCTTGGCTTTTTGCTGAGTTTTATGTATGTATAAGGGAGTAGGCCAGGTTCATGGGAGAGGAAATAGGGAACCACAGGACTTGTTCTGGGTTCAATAAAAGTTCATAAAGGGAGAGAGGATGTTCATTACCTAGGATGGGGTAGGGAGGCGCCCTACTGCAGGTTTTTCAGCTCAAATCTCACTGCAGCGAGAGAAGGAGATCAGGTATCAGGGCAGATACTCTATCCATTGGAGCTCTTCTTATCTGAGGAACTTGAACGCAGTAACTATAGTGGAATTGCTTAACAAAAAAAGTGAGTGTTGTTTCATATTAAACTAGATAAGTGGAGAGATTTAAAAAATACCAATTTTTTGAGCTACTCAGTGGTGACTAAATGAGAATATAATTTTGATCCCTGTTGGGGCACCTGGCTGGCTCAGTCAGTTGAACATGTGACTGTTGATCTCAGGGGCATGAGTTCGAGCCCCATATTGGGTGTAGAGATTACTTAAATAAATGAATAAATTAAAAAAAATAATTTTGATTCCTTTTTTTTGGCTTGTGTTTAATTAGGAATAGTTGAGAAAGCTGGCCTCCATTATTTTCTTTTGGATCTATTCATAATATTACTTTTAGAACATGAACCAAGAGAAGTCAGATTACTTCTCAATTTGAAACACATAGGAGCCATTTGGAAGTGCAGCAGCATGGCTTTGACTTCTACTCTGACTGAAATGGGAAGCCATCGGAGGGAATGACATCTCATTTAATGTTTTAAGAGGATCACCCTGGTTGCTGTGTAGAGAATAGGGTAGAAAGAAGAGACCTGTTAGGAGGCTAAGAACATGTGGTTAAATTTGAGATATATATACTGAAGGTAGAACTGATGCAACAGAAAGAATAGTTACTCTCAGTTGAGAATGGAGAAGACTAAAGGAGTAGGTTCCTTTTTTTTTTTTAATCAACATATGCTGGTTGCTTTAATTTTTCACTTTAAAGACAATATCCAAATCAGAACCTTTGAACTTACACTTTTCAACCTGAAAGACTCAAAGAATAGCTATAGTTCTAAAATAGCATCAATAAAGCCCAGCATTAATGGGCTATACTGAAACAAGGTGTAAAATATAAATCTCTTACTTTGTACTTAATTTGAAGTGTTGCCACTGAAATCAATTACAGATGTTTATTCTGAAAGATGATACTATGAAGGTTGGAGACTCAAATGCTGATAAGGGTTATTCAAAATTAAATTTATGGAATATCCAGATAATAGGTTTAATTGGAACTTGTAGACAGTTTTGAAATACTCATTAGCAACAATTCTTTAAAGACATAGAAGACTATTGTTTATATAATTGGGTGTTTTAAAATCATCTCCTTTTAGTGCTTTCAATTGTCACATGGTCATTAAGCAAAGACCCAGATATTTCAAATGACCACAGATACTATTTAGGCAAAAATTCTCATGTGTATTTTTAATGTTGTGTACATCAAATTATAGTGAAAAGATGACTAGAGACAAGATGCAATCCCTCTGTTTTCATGAATAGCACAACAAATTACAGTAAACTGAGCTTATATTCCACCATCAAGTGTGCTTCTCCCATTAGTTTACTTTGTGACAGGTCAAAAATATCTTCAAATCCAATAGTCCCATCATTACCCTTCAAAATATCCAATGAAAGATTTGATGTTGGAAGAAACGGAAGAAGCTGAATCTGCTGCACTGCCTTGAATTTCATTTGTAGTTTTAGTGGAGCAAATAGACCATGGATGTTTCTCAGTGTGGAAAGATTCATTTTATTTTAGTTGAGCTGGAAATTTTTTTCTGATAATTGAAGAAGATGACTGGGTGAAAGTTCATTTTTCATACAAGGAAAACCTTTTCCAAGAAGATCCTGACTTTCAAAAGGTCCACTGATTGAAAGTTCAGTAGTTGGAATACTGTCCTTTAACTGAGATATAAGTCATCTGGCATTCATGTTCAGCTTGCTCTGTGAGTAGCCCAGTTCATTTTTTTAGGAAAAGGATTGGGAATCCACTTTTAGACATGTTAAATACCTGTTAGACATCCAGTTGGAGATATTAGTAGGTAATTGAATATTCTGGTCTGGGATGTTGGTAGAAAAGTGAGCTGGAGGTTATCCTCTTGGGGTCATCTGAATATATGGAACTTAAAGTGATGAGATCGAAGTGAATGTACATGAAAAAGAGATCAAAAGACTGCGTATGCACTTCAACATTTACAGGTTGAGGTGATGATCAGGAGAGACTTAAGGCCTGTCCAGAAATACAATAGGAAAACAAGGCAAGTATGGTATCATGGAAGGTAAATGAAGAGAGCATTTTAAGGAAGAGGGGCTGCTAATAAGAGTATTAAGTGCTGCGGATAAGACAATTAAGATGAAGATGATGAATTGACCACTTGATTTAATAATTTGGAGGTCATTGGTGACCTTGAAAGGAGCGGTTGTGGTAGACTGGAGGGAACAAGAATCTAGTGGGAAGAAGTCTGGGAGAGTGGAAGTAAAGAAATTAGAGACAGCAAATATAGGCTCTTTAGGGATAAAGAATTTTGCTCTTGTGGGAAAGGGGCTGTTGCTGTGTGATGATGGGGAGAGGTGAGTGGGTTAGAAGTAGTTTTTAATTTTTTATCTCTTTTGAGAGTTAATATAGCATGTTTATAGGATGGAAGTGAGTTCGTAGAGAGAAAAAGAACTGATGTTACTGGAGGGAGAGGAAGAATAGTTTGAGCTGAGAGGAGGATAGTTCAAATGCACAGGTTGGGGGAATAGGTTTGGCTAAAAACAAGGGCAGCTGATGGTAGCAGGAGAGAAAGTGAAGTGCATTAAATTATCAGCATGATTTATATTTTAGAAATATAGAAGTATAAATACCATTACAGTCTTTACTGCTTTCTCTCTACATGTCTAAGGAATCTTAAACTACAACTAGTCTGTCTCATTTTGTAAGTTAGATTTTTGTTTAATATCATGCCGATAGAACAGTGTAATAGAACAGGAAAAATGAGCTAGAGACACGAGAACATATGGAAATTTGGCACATGATCTATCTGGCACATTAGAGCACTATGGTAAAATGGGCTTTTTAAGAAATGGTTAACCATTTGGAAAAAAGATAAAATTAAATTCATACCTCATATACAGAAAAACTGGATGGATCAGAGATCTCAGTGTAAAGAATGAAACTCTACAAATATGAACAGAAGACATGGATGAATTCTTCTGTAACTAGGGTATAAGGAAAGGTTTTCTCTATGACTCAAAATCTAGATGCAACAACAGGAAAGGCTGATAAATTTAACTCTGTAAAAATAAAAAGTAAGACTTTTGTATGGCAAAAACAAAAACACTAATAACAAAGTCAATAGATAGATACAAAACTGTAAGAAAATATTTGCATTATCTATCACAGATAAAGGACTAATATGCCTCCTATATGAAGAACCTTTAAAAATAGAGGGTGAAAAGACCAAATTGAAAGAGATGCAATAAGCAAAAGAAATGGACAATTTTCATAAAAAGCTATAAAATTTTTCCTTGTTTAAAAAAGATAATTCACTTTCACTTACAATAAGAGAAGTCCAAGTTAAAATTTACACCAAGATGCTAGTTTTCACTTGAGATTGGTAGAAATTTTGAAGTACAACCAAATATTCCATTAGCTGTGAGGAAAGAGGTATTTTCATACTTTGTTGATGGCAGTGCATACTAGTATTTTGATATAATTGTACCCCAGTTTGGTGCAGGACAGCTCAAGAAGTGACTTCCTTCCAGAGCAACAGGGCAAGGTATGAGAAGTGTTTATTATTATCTGAGGCATCTTGGGACATACATCTGACCCCTTCACTTGGTCCCTTCTTCTCCCCACAAATCCCTGAGATCAGAAAGAGGTGGTAATTCCCACCCCCTTTCTTCCCATTTTGGGCCTACCTTAAACCTTTATGGTCTCTCCTATCAAGACTGGCTTTTGAGAGGCTAAAGGCATCTGTTTGTTCAGGAATACAAACAGTCCTTTCCCAAGACAGCAGGACTACAACATGGGAATCCTGTTTTTGGTTACAGGAAACTGAATATTCACTAACTCTGTCTTATCATATTCCTTTGGTAGCAAGTCATAGTCTCTCTTTCAGGATTAATGGATTCGTCAGGCATGTGAGAGCAAAGGTCAGGTGATTGGAAAGACCAAAATTAGTTCACCAATTAAATAAAATAATCCTCCTTAACTGTGGTTTGCATAAGGCATGCATTACATGTATGTGTGAAGAGAAATGTTTTGGGGACATTTAATCTGTGGAATATATCAAAAAGCATATGTACTTAGAATGAATAGAAACTATGTGCTATGTAAATACAAACTTTCCACATTAATTCACAACCATTATATTCTGTATTCTTGTGTGTATGCATTGTTGATTAATATTTAAATCAGTGATGCCACAAGGAAAGTTAACTAATCTGAACTCAACAATGCCCTGATTATATGTCATCACATTCAGAGTTATTTTGTTTGTGCTTGTTATGAAAGCTGGAATAGAAGGTGATGTGGCAATTTATAATAATAATAAAAATCAGGTTAAGAGATGAATTATGTTGTTGGTGGCAAGGTAAAATGGTGCGAACTGCTTTGGAAAATAGCATGGCAGTTCCTCAGAAGGTTAATCAGAGAATTACCATATGACTTAGTAATTCCAATCCTAAGTATATACCCATGAGAGTTGAGAACATGTCCACTCAAAAACTTGTATATGAATGTTTATAGCAGCATTATTTATAGTAGCCAAAAAATAAGCCAGAAGTCTGTCACCTTATCAACGTATAAAGCATTGTATATCCATACAATGGAGTATTATTCGGCGTTAAAAAAAACTAGAGTTCTGATACATGCTACAACATAGATGAACTTTGAAAACATGCTAAGTGAAAGAAACCTGTCACAAAAGTTCACATTATTATATGATTCCTTTATAGGAAATGTCCAGAATCGGCATATCTGTAAAGATAGAAAGTAGATTAGTGGTTACCAAGGCCTGGGGCAGGGCGGGTAATGGGCAGTAGATTGGAGGGGGAAAAGAGGAGGGACAGTGAATGGATATGGATTTCTTGGAGGTACTGTGGGATGAAAATGTTCTAAAATTTGATAGTGGTTATTTGATGTTTGCACAACTGTGAATATATTAACTATTGAATTGTACATTTGTGAATTGTGTGGTATGTGAGTTATATGAAGTTGTTATAAAAGAAGTGAGTTACTTTTGTGTAGTGACTAACAGTAAGTTTTTTCCCCCATCACTAAAATGTCTGTGACCCATTCCTGTGCATTACTGGTGAGAATGTAAATTGGTATAACAAGAGAAGGAAAAAAAAAAAAAAAGAGAAGGGACTTCGGTAGTATCTAACAAAACTACATTTGCATTTACTTTTTAAGATTTCGTTTATTTATTTGAGAGAGAGAGCATGAGCAGGGGAGAGCAGCAGAGGGAGAGGGAGAAGCAGGCTCCTTGCTGAGCAGGGAGCCCGATGCGGGGCTCGATCCCAGGACTCTGGGATCATGACCTGAGCCAAAGGCAGACGCTTAACCTACTGAGCCGTCTAGGCACCCCTACATTTACTTTTTGACCCAGCAGTTGCACTTCTGGCAATTTACCCTGAATATCCAACAATGCAAGTATACATATGGACAAGATTATTCACTGCAGCATTATTTGTAATTGCAAAATATTGGAAACAACCTACAGGTTAATACAGAAGAAAGTGATTAAACTGTAGTGCATCCACACACCATACAGGTATAGAAAAGAGTGAGGCAATCTCTGTGAATTGATAAGGAGTGATTTCTAGGATTATATGTTTAAGTATGTAGTCAAGCAAAGTACAAAAGAGCAGCCATACTATACAATCTTATTTAGGAAAGAAGGCAACATAAGAAAATATACATATATCTGCAAATGAAATACAGGAAGAATAAACCAGAAACTGCAGACACAGTGAGTAAAAACAGGGTAGAAAGAATGAGGGGTGGGCATGGGATTAAAGTAATGAAGAAGGTTGTGACATTACTGTGTATTCCTTCTTGTATGATTCTGACATTTGGAACTATGTTAATGTTTCATATGTTTAAAAAAATCTGTAAAGTTAGAAAAAAAATGAAAACAAAAATGGACTAAAACAGAAATGAATGAATTCAACTAATTTCAAATGAGTAGCATAATTACATGTGGGTTGGGGGAGGATACTAACACAATAACTTTATTTTTTTAAAAAGATTTTATTTATTAGAGAGTGGGGGATGGGGCAGGGGCTGGGACAGACGGGGAGGGAGAGAGAGAATCTTAAGTAGGCTCCACACGTGGAGCCTGACGTGGGACTCAATCCCAGGACCCTGAGATCATGACCTAAGCTGAAACCAAGAGTTGAACGCTTAACCAACTGAGCCACCCAGGTGCCCCAACACAAGTAACTTTAGAACATAGTATTTGGACTACATGCCTCAAGGTTGAAGACAAAAAGAACTCTTAAAAAAATACTGAACTCTGGTTTGTTAGGCTTTCTTTTTTTGTGTAGAGCTCTGGGTCACCAAATCCAAAAGTACATTCTTTGTATACCAGGATTGAGAAAATAGTAAATAAGTATTTTATGAATAACGGAAGCCAGATTGCTTATTGTGGAGAAGACACTTTTAAATATGAAAAGGGGGAAGGCTGGAAGGACAAAATACTACAGTGTTCAATTAGAATTTGAAGTATCAATATAAATTCATCTTGCTTTCTTCCATGCATTCATGCATCCGTCCATCCGTCTGTCCATCTAAGAATGTTATAGATGAGATTTATGTGTGTATATACATATAAGTTTATTTCATACGTTTCTATACCAACTTCCCTTGCACAGATCTTCCTAGATGATTTTTTTTTAAAGATTTTATTAATTTGACAGCGAGAGAGGGAACACAGGCAGGGGGAGTGTGAGAGGGAGAAGCAGGCTTCCTGCGGAGCAGGGAGCTCAATGGGGGGCTTGATCCCAGTATCCTGGGATCATGACCTGAGCCAAAGGCAGACGCTCAGCGACTGAGCCACCCAGGCGCCCCTTCCTAGATTATTTTTAGTTAATAAATTTACCATTGACTAAACTTGATAGGTAAGACATTATGAGATTATTTAGGTGCTATTTTTGTTTTTGTAGTTGAGCCATTTACAGAATATATTTATTAAATATATTTGCTAAAACATTAGACTTGACTCTTTAATTGTGAATAGTAGTGATCTCCTTAAAATATATTTGGTTTAATTTTATAAAGTTTCCTTCAAATTTACTTTTAAGAAAAATGTTTGCAATACTGCAGTAAAAGGACCTCCTTTAGCAAACATTTTTAGTGTACATGCAAGTGGAAAACATGTCTGTAGCTGTCTTTTGTGATTAATAGATTAAATTCATTTTGACATTGGTATTTATATACCAGCATCTGGCTTGTGGCCATGATCTAATAATAATTAGGATATGGTAACAGGTCATTTAAAATAGTAGTAATCAATATGCTTTTATTTGTAGTTCACAAAATATAGTCTAAAGCAAGAATTAAAGATGTATTGGAATTTGCTAGTAAAACCTACTTTTAAAATTATATTAAAAAATATAATTATATATATGTTTATTATACTTTGTATATAATCATACTATACTGTGAGGGGAAAAAACATGTGAACTGTAGGTATTTTAATGATTGCCAATAAATGATGTAATAATTGAATTTTGGTGATTTCAAGTTACTAGAATGCATCCTAAAAAAATTTGAATTACTTAATAAAGTCTGTTTTTCTCTACAATCTGTGTGAAAATGTTAAAATATACTAGTAACAAAAAACTGGCTTTTTGTTTCCTACTATTTAATATGAGGTAATTCTAAGCATTTATGGCAGTTAACTGACAAACAGCCAATTGTAAATAACTATTTTAATAAAAGTTTAGAATTCAGTTTTTAAAGAAGTTTTTTTTTTGCATCCAAATTGAGGTCACTGCACATTAATTTCTCATTAAAAGTAATCATTGATACTTGGAAAAAATGGCCAATCTCCTATTTGAGGCAGGAAATTTTCAAAATAAGCCTGAAACATCTTGTCTTACGAGATAATAAGGAAGCTTCAAAGACTACATAGTCTTGTCAGAAAGACTAAGGGTCCAATTTGAAGAGCTTTCTCTTCAATTAAAAATGGTTAAAAATGGGGCAGTCTGAGCTTTAATAAAGATAGTATACAATAAATTAAGACACAGCATATATATTTAAGTACGTGAGTTCATAATGGCTCCTAAAAATTGCTGGTCATACTGGTGGGGAATGCTAATAAACCAATCGTTACCTTGTTTTTTTGTTTTTTTTTAAAGATTTATTTATTTATTTGAAAGAGAATGAGAGAGACAGCACATGAGAGTGAGGAGGGTCAGAGGGAGAAGCAGACTCCCCGCTGAGCGGGGAGCCCGATGCGGGACTCGATCCCGGGACTCCAGGATCATGACCTGAGCCGAAGGCAGTCGCTTAACCAACTGAGCCACCCAGGCGCCCCCAATCATTATTTTGAAAGTGGAAAGATTTGAATGTTTATCTTGCCTCTCCTCTAAGATCAGTACCATTGGGCAACTAAATAGTAGATGAAGTTTCTTTTTATAGAACTAATTCTAGCTAACATATGGGAAAGGAATTATAAAATTAGAGTATCACCATTTTTGTAAGCCCTAATAAATTTAGGAATATAACTGAACATTGTGTATACTGACACCAGAGAAAGACGGCCAGAACATTTGCCTCCTGGTGGAAGACAAAATACTATCCGGGGAGTAGTCTTGCTCACCACCCCCAGAAAAAAAGAATTAAATTTCAATCTGAGAAAACATCTAAATTCAACTACTAACTTATAGAAAATATAGAAGAGGAAAATGTTAAGTAATAGCAAGTAGATATAATCAGAAAAATCTAGACTGTGATAAACTTTATAGAACAACTTACCAGTTTCTTTCCCCCATAAAAATCTCAAAGAAAAAGCGTGAAGGGACACCTTTTAAAATTTAAAATAATTAAAATTACATAAAATTAAAAATTCAAATTCTCATTTGCGCTAAGCCACATTTCAGGTGCTCAACAGTCACATGTTGCTAGTGGCTACCATATTGGACACTGCAGATATATAACATTTACATTATTGCAGAAAGTTCCATTGAATAGGTAAATTAGTTTCATGGGCTTCCATAACAAATTACCACAAACTAGGTGGCATAAAATAACAAATTTATTCCTTGACAGTTCTGGAGGCCAGAAGTTCAAAATCAAGGTGTTGGCAGGGCCACACTCCCTTTGAAGGCTCTAAGGGAGTATACTTATTGCCTCTTCTAGCTTCTTTCGGCACCCTAATGTTTCTTGGTTTGTGGCAGCATACCTCCAGTCTCTGCCTCCATGTTTGCGTAGCCTGTTTCCTTATGTCTCAGTGTCTCAAATTTCTCCTTTTTCTTATAAGGACACCAGTCTTTGCATTGGGCCCATTATAAATCCAGCGTGCTCTTATCTTGAGATTCCTAACTATATCTGCAAAGACCCTATTTCCAAATAAGATCACATATTCACAGGTACTGGATGTTAAGACTTGGACATAAGTTTTTGGGGAAAAATAATTTTAATGTACTGTAGTTGTGCTCCTAAAAATTAAAAGGGATTGAGGAGACATCAAGCAGACGCAATGCTTGGACTTTATTTGGATCCTGATGCAAACAGATTATAAAATTAAAAATTATGAGATGATTGTACATTTGAATGCTGGCTATTTATATTAAGTTTTTGTTAACTCTTTCATGTAATAAGAAAGAGCCTTTATATTTTAGAGGTACAGCAGTATTTACAGTTGAGATGAAATGTTATATGGGAGGTTCTTCAAGATAATACAGAAACGAGGAAGTGGGGAGGGATATAGATAAGGGGCTGTAAGCTACACCCTATTTAGCTTGCAGCCTGTTTAGTAAATAAAGTTTTATGGACACATAGCCACACATTCATTTAAATACTGTCTACAGCTGCTTTTTGGATACAGAGGCAGAATTGAGTGATTGGAACAGAGACCCATGGGCCTGCAAAAACCTGAAATATTTACTGTGTGGCATTTTATGGAAAGTTTTTTGACCCCTGGTACAGTTGAAACAAGGTAGGACACGTATTGATAATACTTAAAACCTTTTTATATATGTTTGAAATTTTCCGTATGTTAAACTTTATGAAAAGTAAATTTGACTGTTGGTCTGATTTTAGAGTAAAAAAGAACTAAGCCTAAAAGAAAAACTCAGGGCACCTGGGTGGCTTAGTTGTTTAAGCATCTGCCTTCAGCTCAGGTCTTGATCCTAGGGTCCTGGTATCAAGTCCCACATCTGACTCCCTGCTCAGTGGGGAGTCTACTTCTCCCTCTACCCTTACCCCCTGCTCGTGATCTCTTTCTCTCTCTCTCACTCACTCATTCAAATAAATAAATAAAATCTTAAAAAAAACTCAAAAATACAAAAAGATTTTACTCTATTAAAAAACTATCATCGGTAATATTCTGTCTTAAACTCTGAAATGAATATGGTAAGATGTTAACATCTGGGTGGTGGCTACATGAGTTTTATATTGTTTTGTATTTATAGGGGGCTAGAATATTTTTAATTTAAAAAAGCCAAACTCTATGTATAAATCTAAGTTAAAATGTATAAGGTCAAACTACACATTTGGGAAAGTATTTGCAGCGTATAACAATGGGTTGAGAGCTGTAATACATACAGAGCCTTTAAAAAGTTGTCAAGGAAAAAAAAATCTCCCTGTTTAGAAATACAGGACACATAGATGGCATTTGCCAAAGAAAGGCAACAGGCCAAGGTGCATATGGGAAAAATGGTTTAAAAAAGAGAGAGACCATAAATAGAAAATGGCTAATTAAAAAAAATTGGACACTCTTAGAATAAAAACTATATATATAGAGAGAGAGAGTGTTGGGGGAGAGAAGGAGGGAGGGAGATGGAGAGAAAGTAAACTATAAGTATACATATATAGTTAAGATGGTAAGTAACTTTGTTGTTTTTTGAGAGTATTTGGCCAGTTTATTTTGAATGTAATATTTTAGAGTAAGCTGAAGTTTGTAAAATTCAACAAATGGAAAAGGGGTAATCAATTTTTGGTAATTGAGTTTTTATTGGTTAAATGTTAGAAATTTGTACATATTTTTAACATCTTGTCTCTACTGATTGTTGAGATACTTCTCTAGAGGTTCTTAGACTTTGGCAACACATCAGAATCACCTAGAGGGCTTGTTAAAACAGATACTGCTTGACCCCATCCCCAGAGTTTTTGATGCTGTGGATTTGGGTTGGGGCAGAGGATTTGTCTTTCTAACAAGTTCCCCTGTGATCTGATGCTGCTAGTTGAGGAAACCTACTTTGATAACCACTGCTCTTCAATTAAAAAGAGAACAGAAAAGATATATTTGTGTGTAGCATCTAAGATCTGTCTTTGATGCACAAGAAGGTTTTTCTCTGTTTATTAGCAGTTATAAATGTATATGAGAAAACATTCATTTGTTTTATAGAGAATCATTTGGAACCTTCTGTTTGTAACTTACACCTTCTGTTTGTAACTTACACAGCTTTGATATATAGGTGGTGATTTCATTGGTTTAGGTCTAGCTTTTCTGAATAAAACTGGGATCTTTGTAGTGTAGTGTATCAAATAGCAGAGTTATTTAGATGGATGAGAGTGAACTTCAGAGTAAGTGGAAATAGTGAAAAGAGCAAATGGTGTAAAGAAAAAGTGTGATTCTCATATAAAATTAGGCAGGCAAAACAAATATATTTTTAGGGAAACATATTTGGTAAAATTATTTTCAAATAACATGGGAATGATAAAGCTTAATTCAACGTTGTGGTTACCTCCTAGGGGATAGTATACGTGCATGATATAAATAATTCTTTAAGAGTATTGAGTAAGACTAATAAAATACTAAAGTAAAATGCTCTATTTCCTATAGGGAAAAAATCTGAATGGAATAAAATTCCCTTAGGCTCTTTAGTTGGGCCTGCTGAATATCCTATGCCAGCACTGTCTGATAGAATTTCTGCAGTGATGAAATTTTTTTTTAATCTGTGCTGTCAAATATGGCTAATAAGCATTTGAAATATAGCTAGTTCAACTGAGGAACTGAATTTTGAATTTTAATTATTTAAAATTTATATATAAACAGGCACACTGTGCCTGGTATCTGTTATATTGGACAGTATAACTCTAGGCACTTTAGAACATGGGTTTTCCCTTGAGTTCTTAATCTATTAATAATTCTCCTATGGAATATGCAGTTTTGATTTGCTCACATTTTGCTTATTAGGTCACTGATTTTTTACTGTTATCTTGTGTTTATTGACTCCTACTTCTGCTTCTTGTGTTCAGTGGTAGCAGTTTGATTTACTTTATCATGTCTTATATTCCTAAAATGAGTCTTCAGAATCAGAAGCTACTGTACTATAAAGATTATTGAAAGCATAGTAGTATTTACTCATACTATTATTTGAAATTCTTACAGAATCACTTTTTTTGTATGTCAGAGTTTTATTACTTTGATTTTCTGTTGACTTTATTTAAAGTATCTCTCTATTGGCTTTTCTGAGCCCCCAAGCAAAATTCTTTTTAATTAATTTAGTTAATACGTTGAATCATTCAGTATTACTTATTGTGAACCATGCATTCCTGAGAAATGGGGAATGATAGAGGAGATAGACTCTGACTTATGATGTGAATATATTTGGAAGTAGAATGTACCTGAGAGAAACACACTGAATAGTCATCTTTAAACTAGCTGGAGGAATAAGAAAGTATATGACTGGGAAACAATATATAAACAAAAAGTTTATATATTTCTACTTTGTTTTGTCATGTGATGGTAACGGAGATTATGCATCAAAATTCTTAGCACTGTTCCTATTACTATATAAATGTTTTGAATTTTTAATTTGCACAATATTATATTTCAAAAAGGACTTATATTATAGAAAGAACTTAAAAAAAAGACAACCCAACTGAAAAAAAAAAAAAAAGGATCAAAGACACTCCCATCAAAGAAGATCTATGAATGGCCAACACTTGTAAATATGCTCAGTGTCATTAACATTGTTATCAGAGAAATGCAAATTAAAACCACAATGAGATAACATTGCATAATGATTAGAATGGCTAAATTAAAAACAACAATAACAGCAAATGGTAATTCCAAGTGTTCCTGAGGATGTGGAGCAATTGACACTCTTCATGTTGCAAGCAGAAATGAAAAATGACACAGCCATCCTGGAAATCAGTTTGGCATTTTCTTAAAAGTCAACATACACCTACCATATGACTCAACATTCCCACTCCTTGGAATTTATCCAAGAGAAATGAAACACGTGTACACAGGTTTTTGTTGTTCGTAGTGGCCTTATTCATGATAATACCAAATGGGAAACAACCTAAGTGTTTATCAACTGGTGAATGCATTTTAAAAAATCATGTCACAATATATACACCATATTCATGTAAAGGAAAATTAGCAACAAAAAGGAATAAAATATTGATACATGCTTACATGATGGAATGTCAAAAGCATCAAGTCAAGGGAAAAAAGGCACTACATATGGTATGAGTCCAGCTACATGAAACTTATCTATCTTAATGATTCTCATATCCTTTCTGCTACCTATGCAATGGCTATTGACTTAACCTGTTTAATTTTAATATGCTAAAATACTAGGTTGATAGCTTATTATAGTGGTAGGTGTTTCCAAATGTCTGATACTTATCATATAGTGCTTAGAAGATCATTTTTATATTTTTAGAATTACCTGCATACGGATAGATGCTAATTGAAACCTTAAGAGTTTTTTGTTGTTTGTGGAGAATGAAAATGGCCATGGGAGTATAAAATTGTTATAGTAGAGGCTCACATGTTTGCCAAAAAAAAAAAAAAAAGACCACTTAGGCTTGTTCAAGTAAAGATAGACATCGGGAATCCAACATGAATACAAATAGTTAGGTCTTACAGGCATTGAAAAGTAGGAATAGAGTCTGTTTTCTCTCTCTTTTAGGGACACATGGTGTCTCTTAAATTCAGGTTCCCAGGTGGATGTCTACTTTTTGCTCCTGTTCCTTTTACAGACCAGCTTCCTTTACTTCTTTTTCGCTTTGCCCAAATTTAGAAGACCTCCAGCTTAAGCATTATCTTTGTGTCTAATTCTTGGGTCTAACTTACAGGAGAGCATTTGGTGATTATTAAGCCAGTTGATTAGTCTTGGATTGGCCACCCATGTCTCAACCATTTGGTTGGGGTTAGGGACATGCTGTTAATTCATACAAACATGTCTGCCTAGATTTTTTTTTATTGCCTTTCTAGTGTAATCTTTATTTTTGAAATATTGTGATTTTTCCTGCTATTCCTGCTGAGGAGGACATACCATCTTCTTGAGACTTGATTTTTTTTTTTTAAGACCCTACCCAATGCAGGGCTTGAACTCATGACCCTGTATTTATTTTTACTTTTCTTTTTTAATTTAACATTTGAACTTTCGTACAAATATTTGAAGCTATAATTTTATACATAAGCATTCTTTATACACACTATTTCCACTAAATTTTAATTTAGTGGAATTAATTAAATTTTAATATAATATTTAATTGATCTTGATTTTTTTATGTTAACTCAAGTTTATGTTGGTAAGTCATTATTAAATGATTAGTGTGGAGGAAATGTGCCTCTTATTTGTGTGATCGTGAATCTATGTATTTTTTTTCCCAAATCAGCTTACAGATTTTATTGCTTAAAAGCCACACATTTTACACTTTAAAGTTATGTTACTTTTTGAAATTAATTCTTTTGGGAAATCTGAAAAAGATTATTTTCTCAGTTGAGGCAGATACATGCCATTGATTATAAGTCACCTACTATTAAATAAAGTACTCACATTAGGATGACTACATTATTAGATGAGTGAGTATCCTACTTATTTTTTCTGTTGGCACTTTAAGACAGCCATCACCAAAATTAGCTCTTTAAAAAGGTGGCTGACAAATATATATTATTTACTATATGTATATTATGTAATGAATGATGTAGTATAGTTGTGGATTCTGGAATTTAAAAAAATGTCATTCTTGTCATGTATTGGAGGAAAGCATGTATATTTTTTCCTCAAATTATATTTTCAACTTTGCAAAAGCAGTACATACATAAATACTTACAGAAAGTTACAAGGTTAAAAAGCAAAAGTAAGAAATTAAAAATACCATATTCCTACCACAGAGAGATGACACCATTAATAATTTAGTATATTTTCAAGATGTTTTTCTGTATTTATGTATATACACATGCATTCCTTTACTAAAATTATATCATACGATTGTACCTGTTATTTTAGTATATGCCTTTTTTAATTAAGAGTTTTGGCTTTCCCATGTGTCAGCAGATTTTAATCTTACCTAAAATTTTTCTTAAAAATACTATTTGCAGTTGATCTGTCCAGACTGGGTCCAATCCAAGATGACTCATTGCATTTGATAATTATTTCCCCTCATGTCTTTTAAATCTAACATAGTTCTCTCCCTCCACTCCTACCTTTTTCATGGTACTGACTTTTGGATTAGACCTTGCCTTTTGTTGTACATGTCTGTTTTTTTAGGAGGACAGGTGGGCATATCTGGTTGCTTCCTAATGGTGCCATTTAGCTTTTTCCTCCATATCTTTTATCTTTCTTCTCCAACTCTCTGTATCTTATATTTTAAACAAGTGTATAATTTTAAATCTAGCTAAAATATAACCTCCTCAATCTTTTAACCAGATGAGATGGTAACTATAAATACTGAATGATTTTAATTTTTGTTTTCCTTTTTGTTCAAAGATTGGAAAAGAAAGAAGAGTTTTCATGAATTATTTACATATAAATTTCTTACTTAGGATACATTAATAAAAAGAGGAAATATAGATTCATTTATATCCACAAATACTACTATCTTTAGTCTTTGATTATCTACTTAGTGTAAATTCAAGTTATCCCTAGGGTTTTCTTTACAAATCCTTAACAAAACATTTAAATTAATATTTTCTTTATAAATAAAATGATGTGAACTAGGTGCAATGCTCAATCATTTGCATTCCTTACCGTGTACTAATGTAACTATAATTGATCAAAATAGAAAGTTTTAATTATAAGAATCAAGTCTTAAAATGTACATTACCTTATGTTTTAGTTTTGGGAAATGCATAATATTGCTTAGTGCAAAATGTTTTAATTATTATTATTTTTTGGTAGATTGATTACAGTTGACATACAATGTTACCGTTAGTTTCAAGTGTATATTAGTTTCAGTGATTTGACAAGTGGGTGCTGTGCTGACCCACAAGTGTAGCTATCATCAGTCACCATACAACGCTATTACAATACCACTGACTATTTCTTATGCTGTACCTTTTATCCCTGTGACTTACTCATTCCAAAACTGGAAGCCTGTATCTCCTCTTCCCCTTCATTCACTTGCCCATTCCTCCAGCACCTCCCCTTTGGCAACCTGTTCTCTGTATTTATGGGTCCGCTTTTGTTTTTGCTTGTTTATTCACTTGTTTGTTTTTTAGATTCCACATGTAAGTGAAATCATAATGGTATTTGTCTTTCCCTGTCTGACTTACTTCAATGTGTAAGAAATACACCACATCCTCTTTATCCATTCATCTATCAATGGACACTTAGGTTACTTCTGTATCCTGGCAATTGTAAAGCTGCAGTAAACATAGGAGTACATATATCTTTTCAAATTAGTGTTTGTTTTCTTTGGGTAAATATCCAGAAGTGGAATTAGTACATCACATTGTATTTCTATTTTTAATTTTTTGAGGGACGTCCATGCTGATTTCCATGATTTCCACAGTGGCTGCACCAGTTTACATTCTCGCTGGTAGGGCATGAGGGTTCCTTTTATTCTGCATCCTCACCAACAATTATTATTTCTTGTCTTTTTGATTCTAGTCATTTGGACAGGTGTTAAGATGATGTGTCATTGTGGTTTTGTTTTGCATTTCCCTGATGGTTAGTGATGTTGAGCTTCTTTTCATGTATCTCTTGGCCATCTGTATATCTTCTTTGGAAAAAATATGCAGGTCCTCTGCCCATTTTTAACCAAATTATTTGGGGGTTTTGATGTGGAGTTGTATAAGTTCATTATATATTTTGGGTATTAAAAAGCTTTTTATTTTGGTGTAGTCCCAGAGTTTATTTTTGCTTTTGTTTCCCTTGCTGGAGGAGACCTATCTAGGAATATGTTGCAGTGGCCCTTGTCAAAGACATTGCCTATATTTTCTTTTCGATTATTGCCTATGTTTTCTTCTAAGAGTTTTATGTTTTAATGATTATTTAAGAAAACCAATTCCTGAGAGATTTGACATTTTTGGCATGTAATATATATTTGGATTCTACTACTTCTTATTTTTCTTTGTAGTTGGGAAAGTGCTGATAGATTGTGTCACACTAGATCTTAAGATGCAGGTGTCCATAAGATGGAAATATGAATATATGTATCTAAAAATATAAAAAGTATGAACCTTGATGCTTATTTATTTATTTTTTTATTTCTAATAATCCCATTGGTGGTTTTACAGTTGTGGAATTTTACTTTGTAGGAAAAACAGGTTTGGGCAACTAAAATTGCAAACAAATACAGGTCATTATGTAGTTTCATGGGTTTTAACCCAAAATAATAAAGAAAGCTCTAAGACAAATAATTTATGAAAATTTTACACATTTTTTTTTTAAAGATTTTATTTATTTATTTGACAGAGAGGTAGCGAGAGCAGGAACACAAGCAGGAGGAGTGGGAAGAGGAAGAAACAGGCTTCTCGCCGAGCAAGGAGCCCGACACCAGGCAGCGCCACACGACGCCAGGCTCGATCCCAGGACTCTGGGATCATGACCTGAGCCGAAGGCAGATGCTTAACCGCTGAGCCACCCAGGCGCCCCTACACATTTCTAATTAGCTGAGCATCATTCAGTTAATTTGTTTATTTTATTTATTTATTGTTTACGTTATTTCTGGTTACTAAAAACATTTCGGGACTCCCTCCTCAGAGTTTCAGTGGAGTGGTCATATTCATTTTTGCCTCAGGCAAATTGAGTGGTTTATGTCTTCTTCATTCATCTGCTTACTACCTTTCTGATTTTATGACTCAAAAGTAATTGATGCCAACTCCTGTCCCATTATGGACCCAGAGACAGATTTGCATGTGTGAGCAAGGAAGAGACTTTGGAAGATCTTCACTTATTCAGTGATTATTTCTGATCCTTAACTGTGCTTTTCAAAACTCAAGGTAGAGCATAGCTGAGTTCTCTGACTTAGATTAGAATATCCTGTCCAAATCTAAATTCCCTTCCACATCGGACGTAGGAGTCTTATTTCTAAGGCCTGTTTTTAATATTCTTTCCTAAGCCTGAATTTCAAAAACCTCAGCACCTGTTTGGTTATCTACTTTGTTTTATACGTATTTTTTAACAATCTTTAGTAGGTACCTCATTTTCTCAGTATACCTTACTTAAATAACTGAATTTGAATCTCTATTGAGATAAAGCAATCAGAAGTGAATCTGCATGTATACAATTAATTAATTGCCCATTAGCAGGTAAGGAGAGAATATGGCTTCGAAAAAATGTGTATATATTTACATGGAACATATTAATATATTGAGGTATAAAAAGGGATCTTGTTTTTTCAAGTTATAAAAACAGCATTACAAGAACAAAACAAAAGGAAGCCCATCCAACTTAATCTTACCAAATTAAGCAGTTTAATTACTTATTTATTGAAAATGAGCTTTTAGCTGTTTTCTTAAGATATACACATTTTTCTTCATACCTGTGATTTAAATGAATTACCCAGTTATATTGCTTAGTAATGGTCCAAATTGCCCTCATCTACTCTGGTTATTGACCCGCAACCATCCTTAAAAATATGCTACCATTTTAGAAATTGGAGGATAAAAGGGCACCTGTGCTAATTAATAGCAGCTATGAGGGGAGGTTGCCTAGTCTACCAGAAATACTTGGGATTTCATAGCCCTTCCACCAAAGTCCAATTTTGGAAATATTTATTGAGCACCCTTCATTTGTATTTGAGTATCTTAGTAGTTTAGGCTGGCTTCAAGTTAGAGCACTGACTGTTGTGGAGGAAGTTAATCTTAGTGCAGGGTGTGATGAGCAGAGTGATAAGGAGTATAGAACATGTTGGAGGGAAAGAAGGTAAGATACAGGTTAACCTCCAGATGGGCAGAGCTCAGAAAATATTGATTTCAGTTAACATTTTGGAGACATCCCTTGTCTAATCCCTCTGAATGTTAACTTGGAAACTGTTGGCTTGGAAGATATTTTCTTTTTTTTTTTTTCAGGAGAAAGTGTGGACATTATACAACTTAATGTTTTTCTAAAAAATATTCATGGCCTTTAGCACATTTTTACCCATGGTCCTAACAAGTAAGAAGCCTGAAAATGATTGTCTACTTCCAGATCTCTTTCTTTTGTTCCACCATCCATACCCCTGGGTCTCTTAAAGATTCACTCCCACCCTATGGATTCTCAGTGTTGATTTAAAAATACAGAAGGGGGCGCCTGGGTGGCTCAGTGGTTAAGCATCTGCCTTTGGCTAAGGTCATGATCCCAGTGTCCTGGGATCGGGCCCCACATCACTCTCCCTGCTCGGCGGGAAGCCTGCTTCTCCCTCTCCCCCTGCTTGTGTTCCTTCTCTCACTGTCTCTCTCTGTCAAATAAATGAATAATAATATTAAAAATTCTTTAAAAATACAAAAGAAAGGAAAAGGCAGGGGTTCAATATAAGGAAACATGGGAATAGAGGAGCTGCTAAGGAAGGAAACTGAAAAATCCAGGTCAAGAGTATTAATCCAGTGTTTACACAGTAATGAGAGTGATTTCTTTATGTGGTTAGTAAATTTTCAATGATGGAGATTTCTGAAAAGAAAGTTCTGAAATTATTTGAAAAATGGCAATGTAAGTTAAATATTAAGCTTTTCAAGGAGACAATTTTGAAGAACAGCATAGTTTTGGTGTAAGTGTTGACATGCTTATTTAGAAAAGAATTAGTCTTGCTACAGATCATATTAAATGGTTTAAAATAGCCGGTGAGTGGAACAGCTGTTGGATGCAATTCATGATTCCATGATGAAATACAGAACTCTTGGTCTAGTTTTCAGGATCAAGCTGTTTTCTGTGCCTTTGATTTCAGCCACCTTTTAAATCAAATACTTTGGGACTTGTTGAGGTTTCAGAAATAACAATGTAGAGGAATCAGAGATGACTAATAAAAATAAAAGTTGGCTCATGCATTTTAAAGTCAGGTATTATACATTCCGTAGCATATGAAACAAAATTGAAGCTTCTAGTGTTTATGAGATGGCAGCTTAAAGGAACAGACTTTACTGCTTCTGAGGTAGTAATTATATAGCAACAGTCTGGCTTGCTGGAAAACGGAAAGGAAAGCTGGCTGAGTAGACCCAGGTCAGTTTCATTTATGAGTAAGATATTCCTTCCATAGATAGATCATGGTATAAATTGAGTGGAAATGGACACTGGCTATATTTTCAGAAGCACATGGTTATATTATTGTGTAAACCATGTAATCCTTTTTTGAAGATACTTTTTTTTTTTAACCTAGTAAACAGTAGACCCTAGTTTCTTTATCATTAAGAATTTTCAAAGGATAACAAAGACAAAACAAATCAAGACTTCAGGTATAGCCAGAGATAGCCAGGGTTATTGTATAAATAATCAGTTGAAATAAACTGCTCAAGAAGCTAAAAGCTTGATTTTTTTTTTTTAAGAGTGTACTTGGGTTGGAGCCATCAGTAGAATGGAAAGATTAGAATGAAATTCTCATAATGTACACCCAGAGTTAAAGTCTAAATAATCATTAGAAAGCTTCCATATTCATAGAATGTCTTATTTCTTTAATAGTTTTGTCATGGATTTTGTTAATCTTTTATCTTTTTTGTTCTCTTTTAAATTCTGCCTTGTAATATTTAAAAATTGTTTTAAAATTAATGAGAATTTTCTCTATTAAAATCACTTTATAGACAGTTTCTAGGAATCTTTTTATTTCTGGAAGCAAAGCATACATGTAATATAATCAAAGCTTTTTAGTAAATGAATTCATTCCCTTCCTTATAGGGAAATATCCTTAGTTTTATATTTTTCAAATTTATAGTACCGTGTATTATTTCACACATATTCTTAGCAAGTGTTTACCCCAACCTGTTCCTTTTTTAAAAATACGTGGGTATATTCATGGATTACTACCCAATATTCCAAACATAATCACCTTTACAATTACACATTTATCCTTCAGTCATAAAAAGAATAGTTCCTTTTATTGCTGAATCTCAGCAAGTATACTTTTCCCCACCAAATGGTTTTGAAGTGATCATTTATTATCAGAATAGTCTAAGTGCATTTTTAATTCCAGTTATATTTATTTACTCCTTCAGTAAATATTTTGGGCTGTCTTCTGTTTGTGCTTTTCTACAGAAAAGTTAAGAATCTTTTATCTTACATTTTTCGTTTTTCATGGTAGTATGAGAATTGGGAAGCATAAAAACATTTAAACTTCAATGTTGCATTATTTTATTTAAAGTGTCGACTTAGTGTATAAACTACAGGTTGCAAACCTCACTTTCAGGGTCTCACTTGTGTTTGCTCCAAGTTAAGCTGGTTGACTAATAGAATTATCTGTGAAGGACAAGGTTATAATCAAATCTGATGCCCAGTTATGATGATAGGATGCAGATTAAAAATTCTTTAAAAACTAACTCCCATTGTTTTCTGGTTTTCTTAGTGTGGTCAACTAGAATGAAAAGCTGCAAGTCTATATAATATCAGGTATATTTTAAAATAGCATGTGCTTTAAAAAGGTAAAAATCCCAATCTCAATAAACAATCAATAAATATTTAATTGAACATCCACTATACTTCTAGATCTGGGACATTCAAAGACTATTATGAAATGTTATTTGCTTTTAAGGAAATTGTCCTTTTTGAAGAGACAAGGTTAATAGCTGTGAAAGAATTGAAATTCGTGAGTTTTAGAATAAGTGACATGACATGAGGTTCATGAGAGTGGTAAAAATGAAAGATAAGGATTTGAAGCTGTTGCTCATGTGGTTTTGACTTGAGCTTAAACATCAAAGTAAATGATGTAAGATCTGTTCTATTTATTTTAGATAATAGATTGAGTTACTTTTCTGGGACTATTATAAATTTACACTAGTCCTGGAATTTTAGATTCCTACGAGAATAGCAATTGGTGAAAATTTTGTTAAATGCTTTTGTAAGAATGTTGTATAAAAAGGGATGTCCATATCAAAATAGTTTAATGTTATTTTGTTTTTTAAAATGTTTTATTATCTTTCTCCTGTGTGTGTGTGTGTGTGTGTGTATTCTTCTGTACCTTTGCTCATGCTGTGCCCTCTGTTCATAATGCCTTTCTCTGACACCTTGGGCTTAGCAGTTTCTCAACACCCACATCCTATGCCACATTCCTGTGACAACCAGATCAGTTGTCATCTCATCTGTGAACATGACCTCCAATTTCACTCTTTTTTTTTTCCTGTAAGATTTTGTCCATCCTGCCAGTCATCTTTGATTATTTACTCATGTGGCTCTCCTCTCTCACAATAGTGCTTTTCTTGAGCATAGATACTATTTATATATATATTTGGGGTGCTTAGCATAATACTGACCACAGAGTAGATAAGTGTTTAATAAATTATTGAATTACCTAAATTCTTAATACCCAGAGCTCAAGTTTGGTTTTTGACATTTGTGGAAGAGTAGGCTATGACATGGTCATCACTTTTATGGATTTATCTATGTTGAGAGCTACAAGTCTTCATCTTTCTGTATTTTCAGTAATCAGGCCCAATGGTGATTCATCTAACAACATGCATTTATATGTCATTTGATAAGACACGAAACTCATCAGAGTTTACTGAAATAATAAGCGTCAAACAGATTTTTTTTATAGAAAGTATGTATAAAACCAGTTCTAAATTTAGATTTAACTTATTAAATAATGTATTAAGTAAATATTGCATGTCTACTAAGCTCCAGGCACTCATGTAGACTTTGGAGATACAGTGGTGAGCAGGACATATATAAGTCCATGGAGCTGATTAAAAAGTAAAAAGAATAAAGAAAGTAAAGCATGATTATGCTGAATAATTAAAAATTCTAAGCTTCTTGGTTGTTATCACTAGATTAAATTTAATTTAGATAATCACATTTTATAGATCTAATATATTTAAAAAGCTATAAACAACAAGGTTCAGAATCCTTATGCTTTAAAAATATAGGTAAATTCAAAATTTCTATTGATTTTGATGGTGATTACATGTAATACAGATGTAATTATAGATTTCCATAAAATCAATAATTAGCCTGTTGAACTTCAGGAACTGGTTTGCATTGCAATGACATAATATCTGCTTCATTTATTTCTGTTAATGAAATAACCAGGTCATTCAATTTCAGACAGATTTGCAAAATTAACTTCGGTAAATATTAAAGCACATTATTGCTTTAAATGTTATTACGTTTTTTAAATAATTTTTAAAAAATTTTTTATTGTTATATTAATCACCATACATTACATCATTAGTTTTTGATGTAGTGTTCCATGATTCATTGTTTGTGCATAACACCCAGTACTCCACGCAGAATGTGCCCTCTTTAATAACCATCACCAGGCTAACCCATCCCCCCACCCCCCTAAATGTTATTACATTTTAAAGAAAGAAAACCCTTTATCTACATCTTAATTATATAGAACATACTTTAATGTTTCAAGGAAGAAGAATGCATTCTATGTAGAAAACAAATGAAATGGAAACTCCTTAACTAGTGATTTAAGTTGATTTAATTCAAAACAAAATCTTATCTGAGAGGTAAACAGTATCATTTAATCCCAAAGGACTGCTAATGGAAAAAATTTTTATATTCTATCTTATAATACATCGTCTGGTTTTCTTGCTGTAGATATGCCTTCTGAATTATCTTTGGGGTAGGTATTAGGTATGCTGTACGGTTTAGATAGTTTGGGATTAAAATAGGTAACAGTTCTACAAATGAGTTATATACAGTGACTACAGAGTGACTACAGAGTATGAAGGTCAAATGACATATTTGAAAACAATCAAAACATTGTTATTAATGCAAAGTTGTTACTGTTAGAAATAATGGCATTAAGAATATGGGAAATTCTTAGGATTCAAGATTCCTGGCTCAAATATTTTCTGTGAACTTTAAAAATGTCTTCAGCCCTCTTCTGTTACTTCTGTCTCTCCTAGTCACCCTTTGGCTGCTATTGCTGCCTGTAGTCCAAGGTAATCCTTCATTGGCAAAAGGGAGATTAATAAGCATTAAAGAGAGGAGTTAAAAACATGAACCTCATTGTGGCTCCCTACCTTCTTCTCTTCCTTCCTTTAGAATTTATGGGAGATTGTAATGAATGAAAACTGTAGAGGGGAAGCAGATAATGATATAAACCATAGTTTTTTAATATAAAAGTGTTACTTGGGGTGCCTGGCTGGCTTAGTCAGTTAAGTGTTCAACTCTTGGGTTCTGCTCAGGTTATGATCTCAGGGTCTTGAGATTGAGTCCTGCATTGGTCTCTGTACTCAGTACAGAGTCTGCTTGAGACTCTCTCCCTCCCTCCCCCCTCCACCTCTCCCCCTGGTCTAACATGCATGTGCACATGTGCATGCTCGTGCGCACTCTCTCTCAAATAAATAAATAAATAAAATCTTAAAAAAAAATAAAATAAAAGTATTACTCCACAGTTGCTTAGCCCCAAACCTTAAAATTGGATTTGCTTTAGAATCCAGAATTTCGGGCGCCTGGGTGGCTCAGTCGTTAAGTGTCTGCCTTCGGCTCAGGTGGTGATCCCGGGGTCCTGGGATCGAGTCCCACATCAGGCTTCCTGCTCAGCGGGAAGCCTGCTTCTCCCTCTCCCACTCCCCCTGCTTGTGTTCCTGCTCTCGCTGTGTCTCTCTGTCAAATAAATAAATAAAATCTTTAAAAAAAAAAAAAGAATCCAGAATTTCTTGAATTTTAAAAACTGAATTAGCAGTATATACTATATACTATGTAACATTCCCCCAGAGGAATCTATGGTAAAATCTTATAATCAAATACATCAGTATTTCTGAATTGAAACATATTGACATGCACATTGAGTGGAATAAATGAGGGCTATAATTATCTTCATTTCAGTTCATTTCAGGTTTTACCACTAAATAAGTTATGTAAAACTGATTTTCAGAAATTTTTGGATTTTAGAATTTTTGAATAAGGGATTTGGACTTCTCTGTCTTTGTGTTAATATTCCCAAGGATCTGAGAACCTATTTCTGTGAAGAAAGATACACTATTTTTCTGTTTTGATCTTTATGAATCATATGTGTGTCTGATTGAGATGATGTGTATATATAGAAATAAATATGTAGTATGCATGCATGTATATATATGTATATACAGATTTAGGGACGCATGTGCATATTGTGTTTGTGTGTGTGTGTTTGAGAGAGTGAGGGAAAATGTGTGTGTGCATGTGGATGATAGGGACAGGGAGTGGTGAACTGGATCCGTTTAGCTATGTTTCATCCTTGTGCTTGCTCAGGTTTGGTTACTAACATGGTATGAAATAAAACCTTAATTGTAGTTTCATAGCTTTGTTAGCACTTAAGTTCATCATTGATAAGGTCTGTTGACATGGATAAAACCTGGAAATTCTGTGTAAAGTTATAATCAGAACATTCTGTGTGTCATACAAAATGATAGTAAAAAATTTAACAGTTAAGATAGAATTGTCTTAAACTACTGTTTTACTGATCCTCAAGGAGTATGGAATGTTTTTTGAGTTTTTAAAAAGATTTGTTTATTTTAGAGCGAGCATGAGTGGGAGGGGCAGAGGGAGAGGGAGAGAGAATCTCAAGCAGACTCTCTGCTGAGCACAGAGCCTGACTTGGGGCTCAATCCCAGGACCCGGAGATCACCACCTGAGCTGAAACCAAGAGTTGAATGCTCGACCAACTGCACCACCCAGGCGCCCCTGTATGAAATGTTTTTGGTGGTGTATAGGCACCCAAAGAAGCCACTTCGCTTTGCCTACTTAATAATTAGTACATGGACTGTGGTTCAAGACAGGAAGTGACAAATATTTGAGCCAGTTGGAATGGTAATAGGAATTTAGGTAAGCAGAAACTAATGATCCATATTGGAAATAGTTCAGGGCATTGGGGATTAACACCCTCCCATTATGAAAAGTCCCGTGAGATCTCAGGCGACCTCAAGAGGCTTGCACTTTTGTTTGTAAGAACCTTTATAAGATTGTTCTAAGACACTGTGAAAAATACTCAGACTTTCGTATTGTAAATACCAGTAAATGTGGTAGAAATCACTTTCCTTTCCACTCAGTTGTATAAACTAAATATCAGATGAAATCAGATGAAATGAAGTCTTGGGTTGGAATATTGTGTTTCTTTTGCAGTATTCACAATCTTCAGTATTTTTTTTTCCTCCAAATTTCTGTTTGAACTCTAGTTAGTTAACATATAGTGTAATATTGATTTCAGGAACAATCTTCATTATTTCTTAAATTTAAGGTCCCAGATCTTTACAGACATTACTCTGTGAAAGCTACACTTTCATACGCTTCCAATGCTTCTGTGATGCTTTTCTCCAAACTCTGTGTTCTTTGCTGACAACAGCAGTTGTATGTACTTTGTGAGGTCAATAAATGCTGATTCCTGCAAGAAGAAAACCCTTAGGAAGTGAGCTTAGACATTGTGAAGAGGAAGCACTAAGAATGAGGCAATTGAATGAGGAATATTACAAAGGACGATTTAAAAGTGTGAGTCAGAAGGCAAATTAATATTACTTCCCTCAAGTCTACCAGTCTTCATATGTATATTATGATTTATTTATTTTTCTTACCTGGTCAGTTTATCCAGATATGTAGATAGTAACAAGTTGGCATTATCAAATTCCCTTCTTTTTCATACCAAAAAGCTAAATTATTATGCTTGTAACTATAGTTCTTATTTTCATAAAATATACAAGTGAACTTGAGCCATGTAATTTAAGGTTATAAAATAGATGGCATTTACTGAAGAAAAGCTTGTTCTTAGAGTGTATCTTTATTTACCCCATGATATCTACTTAATAAAATCTATTTTTTATTACTCCTTTTAAGATACAAAGCTTAGGAATTCTATAACCTGTTTAATTCTGAAGTTATTTTTCCTGTTTAAATGAGGAACTCAAGAACTAAAAAGTTATTTCCTGCAGTTTTTTTTGAAATGATAGAATTTAGAAAGCTATATGTGGTAAAACGAATAGGACCAACTTTGAGCCTGAGGGAATTTCAGTTATGAGGTTTTTATTTTTTATTAATTTAAACTGTATGTTTTACAGAGTGGGCAGAAAGGGAAGAGGAACATTCTGAAATTATACCCAACAATTTTCAATCTTTTGTCAGCCTTTTATGATGCTATAGATGACTGCAATTTGAAACTTGAAATCTGAAAGATTTGTGTTTTGGATGTTTCACATACTGTTGGGTTTTTCCACATGGCTTACCGTAGCATGAGCACAAGATCATATTTATTCTATAGGACTGGAAAACCAGTGACCTGTGTTCTAAAAAGATGAAAGTGTGGTTTTATTCAACATTATAAATAAATTGCCTTACATTACTGCTTACATTTCAGTTTTCTGGTGTGCATATTATCAATTGACTAAAATTAACTGAGTATGTTGACAGAATCAGAGGAAAAAATTGGGCTTGTGTTGCTCAATAAAATTTAAATGCTGCTTTTTAAAGTAAAACTTTACCCATATAGACTGTTATGTATGATCTGTGTTTCCATGAGGAAATGTTGATTAAGTAGTTTCCATTTTGGTATTACAGTATGTCCTGTTGTAAGTTGCTGACTGTGAAAAAATCTTCAAAGTCAAAAAAGCAGCTCAGCTTAAACCCCTAGTATTTATTACGGCAGACACCAGAAATAGAAATCTACCAGCAGTTTTATAATCTATTGAATTCCTGTATATCTTTTGAAGTAAATTAGTTTTAAAAGTTTTTAAAAGAGACTTGACTATAGAACTAATTGAGTTACTTTGTATTGATCCTCATACACAAAGGGTCTTTTTTACTTGATTTACTAAATCCACATCTACAGTTGTTTTTTTTTTTTTTAAAGGAAGTCCTAGCCTAGAGTAAGTGACAAAATTGTCTCCGTTTAGTGTATCTGTTAGAGATATTGGTAACCTATAAAATATATTAATTAAATATAATTTTGACAAGACTTACTTGTGTGGAATATTTAGCAGGATAGACTTATTTTGGAAGAAACAAAAGGTCTTTAAAATCTTAAATAAGTACTTGTTTTGGGATTTTTTGAGGGTATTTGACTATCCTTGATAAAAGAAAAAAGAATTTGGGGGCACCTGGGTGGCTCATTTGGTTAAGCGGCTGCCTTTGGCTCAGGTCATGATCCTGGGGTCCTGGGATCAAGTCCCACATCTGGCTCCCTGCTCAGCGAAGAGCCTGCTTCTCCCTCTCCCTCTGCCTACTTGTGCTCTCTATCTCTCTGTCAAATAAATAAATAAAATCTTTAAAAAAAAAAAAGAATTTGGATTTGTAATGTTAATCTGCCTAATAAGTAAGGTAAGTTTTTGAGGATAAGGCCAATACTTGAATTTTGGTATCTACTTGCAAAGTGCAATAATTCAATAGTATGTGATACTAAGTCTTTGCCTTTAAGTTATTACTGATAGAGGCTGTGGAATGTGGTTTGTTTTTTCTGAATAAAAAGTTTCTCTCTCAGTGATTGCTTCTGTCATACAGAAGAGAGGGAGAAGAGGAAAACTCTTACAATCTTTATATGAAGTTAGGACTCGAGTCATTGTTAAGTGGCTGTGGAATCTTTATTACTTTGCAGTTTTGGAACAGGGCATGATCAATACTTTTTACTTTTAAAAAGTTGGTATTTTTACATTTTAATGAGATTACATTTAATAAGATTAAATTAACTGTACTATAAAGGGAACAGAAATATTTTGTGGCACTTGAAAAGCTGTTTGTAGTCTGATCGGTTGTATTCTAATTTAAATTTGTGCTTTGGGAGAATTAAATTTGGACTTTAACATCCTCAGATGTAAGATTTACATGCATTTTCAAGATAAACCCAGGAAATAAACCATAAAGCCAAGAATGGTTTTTGTTTCAGAACACAGTTGGAGATGTGACTTTTAAAATACCTTCTAACCATTTAAAATAAACCTTTCATTTATCAAGTTAGAGTTACATTGGTTGTAATGATGTATCATATATCTTGTGTATTAGTATATCGTCTTATGTTTACAAAGTTAATAATATGCTTCAAAAATAACAGCTGAAACATATAAGCAATAATTATAGAACAAGAAAATTAAAATACTATTTATGAAAACAGCCAAGATTGTTTCATTGTACTTCAGTGTTAGCAGAACACCTGATTTGTAAACAGTAATGTATTATTTTATATCAGGAAAAATAATTTTGTTTGACTTAATAACTTGTACTGTCTAGTATGACTTTAAATGTTAATGCTATAGTTATGAAGAGTATGTGGAGTGTATGTAGAATATAGTGTTTTAGTCAAAGTTTTTAAACCATGTTTTGGAAGAAACACTAAGCTAACATGAATATAGTAACCAGTTAATACTTGAATTGAACTTTAAGTTATATTAAGGGTTTTATAATGTGCCTGAACATTAATTCCAAAGCAATGACTTTTGAGAGTCCAGATCAGCAGTTCTGAATTTTGATAATCAAAACAGAGGGCCTTATCTCTTTTTATGTATGGTGAGAGATGTAAAGATACCATTTTAATTTGTAACAGTTTGATTTATAGACAGTGGTAAATACCAAAGTGTTACTGAACCTACATGTAAGTAACCATATAGCTACCATTCAAGTCACTGTAATCTTTTAAAAAGTGCACTGTAGACTTTTAAAAGCCATTATAATCTTTTAAAACTTTTTCCTGATTGTGGTAGTGATATGCTTACTTAAGATTTGGAAAGTACAGAAAAAATAAAGGTGAAAACATTTACCGAGCTATGTTAACTATACACTTGACATTTTGATGTTGATTTCCTTCCTGCCCTTCTTCATGTATATATATATTATATATTATGCATGTTTATACCAACATTTAAATTGGGATCATAGTACTTCTGTAATGGTATTCAATTTTAACATAAAAATATTAATTCTGGGGCGCCTGGGTGGCTCAGTCGTTAAGCGTCTGCCTTCGGCTCAGGTCATGGTCCCAGGGTCCTGGGATTGAGCCCCGCATCGGGCTCCCTGCTCTGCG
Source organism: Zalophus californianus (assembly GCF_009762305.2). NCBI lineage: Eukaryota > Metazoa > Chordata > Mammalia > Carnivora > Otariidae > Zalophus > Zalophus californianus. The sequence goes on from NC_045600.1 coordinate 97,843,573, forward strand.
GGAGGCCTGCTTCTCCCTCTCCCACTCCCCCTGCTTGTGTTCCTGTTCTCTCTGTCTCTCTTTCTGTCAAATAAATAAAATCTTAAAAAAAAATTAAAAAGAAAAACAAAAAACAGAAGAAGTAATCATTTAAAAAAATATATATTAGTTCTTTATAATCATATTTGCATCCTATAGCTAGAATTTATACGGGAACATAGTTTTTGCTTTAGAGAAGAAGTAAGCAAAATTTTTCCAAAAGGGCCAAATGGTAAAATATTTTAGGCTTTGCAGGCCAAGAGGCAAAATTTATGATATAGTAGTTTGTCATAACTATTTATAAACGTGAAAGCCATTCTTAACTTGAATGACTTAAAAAAAAAAAACAGAACTGGCTGGATTTGGCTCATTCTGTATAGTTTGCAACTTCTGCTTCAGAAGATTATTTGCTTATATTTTATTTGTGTGTGTGTGTATAAATCTTTCTTTAACAGTTCTTGACATTCCTACCTCAAAGGCCATGAACAAGCCTGGGTGTTAAGACCCAAGGACCCAGACTGTAATTCCAGTGTTACTGCTGCAGGAATCAGTTTGCTGGCTCCTAGAAGGAGGGCTGACCTTGACTTGGTAAAATATGGTACTTGCTGTCTCCCTAGTAGAATTGACTTGAGCTTAGAAGTGAACATAATTCATCCTTTGCAGGAAACAGGAAACTATTGTACTTGGGCTTGATGCTAGGAGATGAGGATACTATGTAGGAGGTATAGACCTACCAAAAAGTGTTACTTAGCTTTAAAATGTCAAGGCCACTCTCCCAAATGTAGTTTTCCTTGATCTGGCTGTATTCTCTTTTTAGTATCCATTTTTCTAAGTTCAAAGATAGAACTAAATAATAAAAATATTATTATTCTATATGTGTGTAAAGGAGTAAAGGTGGAAAAGACAGAAAAAATAAAGTAGTTAAAAATAAGTGTCAAAAAGCATTTTATCTTGTCTTAGGATAAAAGTTTTATTTTAAAATGTATTCAGCAGGGGAAAACTTCTGCTGCTTTGGTATTGCAGTAATACTGTTTATTGTTAGGTATGGTTTTTATGTGTGTGTATCAGTTTATGTACAAAGCTTTTCCAGTTAACTCTTGTCTGTTGCACTTTATGATGGCTTCAGTGAAAGAAAATGTTTGGAGCAGAACAGTAGATGTAAAATAAGATTTCATGCTGTCGTTTCAAGCTGTACCCCTAATGATTCGATACAAAACCAAAATGTTGTGCCTCCTTTTTTTGGGACAGATTTATAAACTTATTTCTAGACTTGTAGTTATTGGGTAGTTATATACTGAAACTTTATTCAAACAAAGCTCCATCTTAAAATGGCTTTCCTTTGTGGTGCTTGTGTTTCACAGGAACATTTCGAGGGACACAGTGCTTTTTCCTTTGCCCTTTTAATCATTTTTTATATATATTGAAACCACACATTTGAGTTGGTAAATTCTAGATTGCATTTCTTAGCTTGTGTTTCCTGAAACACTGAATGTACTTATTTTAATAAGGAAGGGGTGATAATTAGTTTCTAACATGGGCAATTTTGCTGTTATTTATGCTGCCCTATATGTCTGTTAGCCTGCAGCATGCTTCCTGCAGAACTTGGAGCAGAGGTAGTTTTGGTGGGTCAATGTGTTGTTCCTGGAATATGTTTTGGAATACTGATGAACTTTTAAAAGTTTCTTAACTTTAACCGGAGACCTAAATTAAAATTTTCACTATGTTGTACACCTAAAACTAATAGAACATTGTATGTCAACTATACTTCAATAAAAATGAAAATTATTAAAAAGCACATAAAAATCTCCATATCACTCTTCAGATTTGTTAACTAAATTGTCAGGTGTTTGTTTTAATTTCCCAGGCCCCTTATGGGACTCAGTCATGGAATGAAAGATGATATTCCTGACCCACCATCTTAGTCACTGAGTTGTTTTTCCACTAATGGTAAAGGATTTGCACTGACCTAATCATCCATTTTTCTCCTATTTCTTTGCCTTTTTTCTCTTCTCTTCCCTCATTAACCCGCTCTTCCCACCCAATAACTAGATAAAATGGTTGACCAGATATACGAACATAGGAAAAACCTGAGTATCGAACTTGTGTGGAAAAGGATGAAGCTTGTGACCTTATGTTATCTTCCATGTCATTCTAATTGCTGCCTTATAATGTGTTAACTTATTTAAATCAGACTTTTAATTGGTTAACAATAAAGGATGGGCCTATTTAAATAAAGTTTAGGGGAAATAAGATCTCATCGGTATGCATTATGAAAAATGTCTTCTTTAGTCTGTGGATGTAGTGACTTACCTACGGCTTAAATGATGATGGTCTAAAGATTTAAAAGACATTTGAGGTTAATAATGTTTCATAGCAGAGCTTTAATATTTTTTAAAGAAATGAAAATTATGGGTGCCCGGGTGGCTCAGATGGTTAAGCGTCTGCCTTCAGCTCGGGTCATGATCCCAGGGTCCTGGGATCGAGTTCTGCATCGGGTTCCCTGCTGCTTGGGAGTCTGCTTCTCCCTCTGCCTCTCTCTCTGTCTCTCATGAATAAATAAATAAAATCTTAAAAAGAAATGAAAGTCAGTACAAATTTTTGTGTACCTTAATTCCTTTGAAATGCTTTTGTTAGGATCACCAAGTTGAATCTCATACAAATAAATAATTTTATTATAGTGCCCTTTTAAATGTATCTTTGCTAACTAATACACTGTATAAGAGTTAACAGTCTTATAATATTCAGAGTACAGAAACAGTAGATTAAAATAAGTCAACAAATTTTTTAGTTTATTACAAGACAACATTTTTTTGTGATTCATTAGAGTTTCTTAAAAATTGATCTTGAACTTTAAGCCTTGCTGTCAAATCCAAGCCCCTTTAAACTCTAAATTTTGTTGCCATGCTCTTTCTGCTTTTGGTCTTTGTTATTGTTGGTTTAAAGATTTATTTATTTTATTTTTTAAATTTTTTTATTGAAGATTTATTTATTTTAGAGAGAAGGGTGGGGAGGTACAGAGAGAGAGAGAGAATCCTGAAGCAGACTCCTTGCTGAGTGTGGAGCCCAGTGCAGGGCTTGATCCCAGGACTCTGAGCCATAATCCTAGCTGAAATCAAGAGTTGGCCGCTCAACTGACTGATCCACCCAGGTACCCCCTTTCTGTTGTTTTTTTTTTTTTAAAGGAAATTTTAAAACTTTAATTTTTCTGTCATTTAGCAGTCAAGAGTTTGGAAGAGTTTAAGGGCCAATCTTTTTTTTTTTTTTTAAAGATTTTATTTATTTGACAGAGAGAAACACAGTGAGAGAGGAAACACAAGCAGGGGGAGTGGGAGAGAGAGAAGCAGGCTCCTGCAGGGAGCCCAATGTGGGCAGGGCTCGATCCCAGGACCGTGGGATCATGACCTGAGCCGAAGGCAGACGCTTAATGACTGAGCCACCCAGGCTCCCCAGGGCCAATCTTTTGAAAGAAAATTTGTCCTTAATGATTTTAGTTTGAGTCTGCTATAAAAATTATTTAACATTTCTTTGAATGATGATTTTTAACTAATTAACCTGTAAAATGAACCACTCACATAGATAACCTGTGGTGTGACCATCATGTTACTGTGATTTTCATAGAGTGGGGAAGCAGATTCCTTCTTTTGTAGTTTTTAAAATATTTTATGTTGAAAAATTCTCTCCAAAATTGGAAAGAATACAGGATGATATAAAGTTGGATGACCCGCATTACTTAGGTTTAATTACAAATAATCATATTGTATTTATTTGTATTTGTAATTTCTTTTTGTATTGTGTTAAATTTTTAGTATTTGTATTTTATATTTTTTGTATCATTGTATTTTAATTTTATAATTATAGGTCAGTAGATTTAATAATAGCATTTCGGACATATTTTTCTTACTAAATTTTTTTCTCTTTTAGCTTTATTGATATGTGACTGACATGCAGTATTGTGCAAGTTTAAGGTATACAGCATAATGACTTGACTTAATTAAGATTACTGTAATAAGTTTAGTTAACATAAATTATCTTCTGTAGATACAAAAGAGGAAAAAAGAAAACTATTTTTTTCCTTGTGATGAGAACTTTTAGGATTTCCTCTTTTAGCAACTTTCATATATACCATACAGCAGTGTTAACTATATCATCAGGCTGTACAGGACATCCCCAGTACTTAATTATCTTGTAACTGGAAGTCTGTACTTTTTGACCGCCTTGATCCCATTTCCCCTTTTCCCACCACCCCCCCACCTCTGGTAAGTACAAATCTGATCTCTTTTTCTATGAGTTTTTGTTTGTTTTTTATATTCCACATATAAGTGAGGTAATATAGTATTTATCATTCTCTGATTTATTTCAGTTAATATAAGGCCCTCAAGTTCTATTTAAGTTGTTGCAAATGGTAGGATTTCCTTTTTTTATGGCCGAATAGTATTCCATTGTGTATATATTCACCACATTATCTTTATCTGTTCATCTATTGATAGACACTTGGGTGGTTTCCTTGTCTTGGCTACTGTAAATAATGCTTCAGTGAACATAATGATGCAGATATTTCAACATAGCGATTTTGTTCCTTTGGAAATATACCCAGAAGTCAGTTGTTATGTAATATAATAGTTCTGTTTTTAATTTTCTGAGGAACCTCCATACTGTTTTGCATAGTGGCTGTACCAAATTACAGTCCTCTCAGCAGTGCACAAGGGTTTCCTTTTCTCCACATCCTCACCAGTATTTATCTCATCTTTTTAATGCTAATTATTCCAGCAGTCATGAGATGATATCTCACTGTGGTTTTGATTTGCATTTCCTCTAATAGTGATGTTGAGCACCTTTCATAAATCTGTTGGCCATCTGAATATCTTCTTTGGAAAAATCTCCGTTCAAGGCCTTTGCCCAGTTTTTAATTGGATTATTTATTTTTGTGCTGTTTGGTTGTATGACTTCTTTACATATTTTAGATATTAACCCCTTATCAGATAGATATATTATTTGCAAATATTTTGGTCTTTTGTGGTTCCATATAAAGTTTAAGATTGTTTTTTCTGCTTTTATAAAAAATGCCATTGGAATCTTCATAAGGATTATATTGAATCTGTAGATGGCTTTGGGTAGTGTGGACATTTTAACATTAATTCTTCCAATACATGAACATAGCATGTCTTTCCATTTATTTGTGTCTTAAGCAGAGTCCTTATTTTCTGATAGTGCATATAACATTTTGAGGATCTTGCAGCGATAGTCAGTAGCTATTAAAGCTCTTTAGCCAAAACATGATCAGGTTTTCTTAGTGGTGTAATGGCTGTCTTTCCATGAATTAGTTACTCTGTGAATTAGGGCTCTTGTGGTAAATGGAAAGAGAACTCATAAGACTATTTTATTTTTTTCTTCTTCTTTTTAATTTTTTAGAGAGGAAGGAGGGAAAGGGAGAGGCAGAGAGAGAATCTTAAGTGGGATCCATGCCCAGCACAGATCCTGACACGGGGCTTGATCTCACAACCCTGAGATCATGACCTGAGCTAAAGTCAAGAGTCAGACGCTTAACTGACTGAGCCACCCAGGTACCCCAAGACTGTTTTCTTTTTTTAGATTACTGATATCTTCTGATAAGGATATTTCAGGAGTCTGTATGTCAGTGAGAATTGAATAAATAAGAATAGGGATTAGAGGATAGTTTCATTTTCAGCTATGTAGATAAGCATGTACACTTTCTTCCACTGAATGCATCTATAAAACCTGGACAAAATGGATGGAACAGCTATTTGAGGACTCTGAAGAATAAATAATAACCAGTAGATTGGGAAGGAAGACTAGAATTCGAAGTAGTACCAAACTGACTATGAGTTCACCATTTCATTCCTTTCATTATTGCTGAGGCTGAACTTAACACAGTCTGAAGGCTACAAGTTGGCACTTAGGTATAGACAAAGAGAGCTCCAAAAGAAGCCCACTAGTTCTGGCTCCAGGAGTGGGAAAGTTAACTCCTAATGCTCAGTGTGAGTATGGAAAGTCTATTTTTCTTTCTTCTGTTCTCTCATGTCATGGTCCCAAGTATCCCTGTAGAAATGGCAGCAGAGACTGCAGCAGTAGCCTGCAGTGAAAACAGTGAGGGATGGGAATCCTCCTCTTCAGTTGACAACTCCTCATTACTTTTTGTTTCCTCTTTCTGTCTTTCCAGTGCCTGACCCCAGAGTAGGTATAGTAACAGAAGTATGTGACAAAGCAGGTTACTTAAAGCCCCAGCATTCTCGCTGAAGAAATGAGAAGGGATGCCCCAGGGAATTGGAAAGTACTGAGATCATGTAGAGGGGGAAACTTGGGAAGACAATACCATAAAGTTGTTTATGAATTTCTGCACTCACCCAGAACTACTACCACCCAAGTCCTAGACTGCTCATCAGATGATACAAGGTGGACAAATTCAAATAGCACATCAAAGGCTTTGAAAATTGAACTGATATTGGAACCATGGCCATAACAGCCATTTTAGAACTTGTGGCCTGAACCTAACCATGTCGATCAGCTGTTAAAACAAAAATACTGACATTATCCACAGGATTTAAACAAGAACCACAGTTTCATATTTAAAATACTGAGATTATAATCCAAAATTATCTAACGTATAAAGAACCAGGAAAATTTCATTTACCCGGGAAGAGATGATATATATACCATCATGATACAGATATTGGAATTACATGATAGAGACGTTACAGTAGCTATTATACAGATGTTCCAGTGAGCAATTGTGAATGCTCTTGAAATAAATGGAAATAGTAGAAAATCTCAGCAGGGAAACAGAAGACATAAAAAAGATGTGGAATTGTTAGAACTGAAAAATATAATAGGTGAAAAAAAAACACTGGAAGACTCAATAGAGAGGAAAGAAATTTTTAAAAATTGAACAGAGCTTCAGGGTACTATGAGAAAATAACAAAGTGCTAGGCATTTTAAGACATTTTGAGGAGCTCCTGGGTGGCTCAGTGGTTAAGCATCTGCCTTCGGCTCAGGTCATGATCCCAGGGTCCTGGGATCGAGCCCAGCCCACATTGGGCTCCCTGCTCCTCGGGAAGCCTGCTTCTCCCTCTCCCACTCCTCATGCTTGTGTTCTCTTTCTCGCTGTGTCTCTCTCTGCCAAATAAACAAATAAATTATTAAAAAAAAAAGACATTTTGAGAAAGAATGTGGTGCTAAAAATATTTGAAGAAATAATGGCCTTAAAATATCACAGATTTAGGTAAAGATGTAAACATACAGATTTAAAGAATCCAAAACAGGATAAACCTGAAGAAATCCATACCCAGACAGGTCATCATAAATCAGAAACTAAAAGCAAGAAAAAAAATCTTGAAAGCAACCAGAGAAAAATGACATATTACTTCTGGAGGAACAGTGATTTGAATGATTGAGGAAGTCTTGTCAGAAATCATGGGGTGGGGGTGAGAAGAGAGGCAGGCAAAACACTCTTAAAGTGCTGAAAGAAAAGACCTGTCCATAACTAGCAAAAATATTTTTCAGGTATGAGAGTGACATAAAGACTTACTCAGATGAAGGGAAACTTAGAAGGGAAAAATGATACCAGAAGGAAACTCAGACATCAGGAATGAAAGAAGAGCAACAGAAATAGTACATATCTGTGTAAATATCAGACTGATGAGTTCTTTAAAATGTATTTGACAGTTTAAAAATTGTAACATTGTCTGATGTGGTTTTCAATGGATATGGTATATAAAATATGATATCTGTGGTCCACTTGAAGTGATAAAATATTGGTTCTAAGTAGGCTCTGAAGAGTTAAGTATATATTTTGTTATCCCTAGATAACAAAAGCCACTGCTTACACAGTAAGGAGATATGTTAGAATCACAATGAATAAATTAAAATGGACTATTAAAAAAATAACACAAAAGAAGGCAGAAAAGGGAAAAACAAAGGGAACAAGCAGAAAAGAAATAATAAAATGGTAGATGTAAATTCTTACAAATCAATAATTTCGTTAAAATTGCTAATACTCTAAACATCAATTAAAAGACTGTCAGTATATAAAATATGATGCCATTGTATGATATTAGAAACTTATTTCAAATGTAATAATATTGGTAGGTTAAAAGTGAAAGGATGAAAAAAGATACACCATGCAAACACCAATCAAAACTGTAGTTGCTTAGTACTAACAAAGTAGACTTCAGAGCAAAGATCATCATCTAGGATAAAGAGGTTCATTATACATTGATGTGAGGATTATTTTACCAGTCCTGAATGTGTGCATATCTAACAACAAAACTTAAAAATACATGAAGCAGAGGCGCCTGGGTGGCTCAGTTGGTTAAGCGTCTGCCTTCGGCTCGGGTCACGATATTGGAGTCCTGGGATTGAGCCCTGCATCAGGCTCCCTGCTCAGTGAGGAGTCTGCTTCTCCCTCTCCCTCTCCCCCTGCTGTGCTCTCTCACTCTCTCTCAGATAAGTAAATAAAATCTTAAAAAAAATAAAAATACATGAAGCAGAATCTGACAGAACTTAAGGGAGAAATAGATAACAGTTATAGTTGAGGACTTCACCTCTTTCTTAGGAATAGATAAATTAGCATATAGATATCATCAAGGGTACAGAATGCCCAAGCAACACTATCCACCAACCATAGCTAATTGGTATTTATAGTATATTTTACTCAAAAACAACAAAATATGCATTCTTTTCAAATACACATGTAACGTTACCAAGATAGAACAGATCTTGGTCATGATACAAGTCTTAATAAATTTAAAAGAATTGAACTCAAAGTGTTCTTCAGACCATAATGGAAATGAACTAGAAATCAATAACAGAGAGATAAAAGAAAAATCTCCTAGTTCTTGGAAATTAAATAGCAGACTTCTAAATAATCTGTTGGGTAAAAAAGGAAGCCTTAGGGGAAATTAAAAAAGATATTTTGAACTGAACAAAGATGAAGATATAACATGTCAAAATTTACGCACCTCAGGCAGTGTTCACAAGACTTATTGTATTCAATGCTTATATTAGGAAAAAAGCCCTCAAGTCAATAATTTACGTTTCTATCTCAAGAAATTAGAAAAAGGAACATAAAATAGATCCCAAATAAGAAGAGAAATCAACAAAATTCAAAGTGGAAATACAGTAGTGAAAATCAATACAGCCAAAAGTTGAGGGGTTTTTTTTGCAAAGATTAATAAAATTGATAGTTTCTAGCAAAATTGACAAAAAGAAAGAGAAGACATGTAGAACTAGAATCAGCAATGAAAGAGAGGCTATCATTACAGACTTAACAGGAATCCAAAGGACAGTAGGAGGACTAAGATCAACTCTATGCAGGTAAACTTGACAAATTAGGTGAAATGGACCAATTCCTTGAAATAGACCAATTCCTTGAAATGGACTAATTCCTTAGCAAACTAAACTTACCCAAGAAGAAAAAGATTAGTGTGAATAGTCTTATAACTATTAAAGAAATTGAATTCATAGTTGAAAACCTTCCAAAAAAGAAATATTCAGATCCAGATGGTTTTACTGGTGAATTCTACAAAATACTTAAAGAAGTAAAATAACATTCTTTCTCTACTATTTCTTCCAAAAAATAGAAGAGGAGAGAACACTTTCCAACTCTCTTTATGAAGCCAGAATTAACCTGATATACAATGACAGTAAATAATAAAGAAAGGAGAAAAGGAGGAAAGAAGAAAGAAAAGTATGGACCAGTATACCTTATGAACAAAGTTACAGAAATCTTCAATAAAAGATTAGCAAATTAAATTTTATTATCCACAAAAAAGAATAAATATACAATGACCAAAAACCCTACCAAGAAATCTACAGCTAACATTATACATTATGATGAGGGACTCAGTGCTTTCTCCCATAAATAAAAACAAGGCAAGTTGGGGCACCTGGGTGGCTCAGTCGCTAAGCGTCTGCCTTCAGCTCAGGTCATGATACCAGGGTCCTGGGATCGGGCCCGTGTTGGGCTCCCTGCTTGGCGGGAAGCCTGCTTCTCCCCCTTCCACTCCCCCTGCTTGTGTTCCCTCTCTCTCTATGTCTCTCTCTCTGTCAAATAAATAAAATCTCTAAAAAAAAACAAGGCAAGGATGTCTACTCTTACTTCTCCTATTCAATATTTTACTGAAAGTCCTGTTTATTGCTCATACAGCAACAAAAGGAAGTACAAGGCATACAGATTAGAAAGGAAGAAATAAAACTGTCTCTGTTTACAGACATGATTGTCAATGTAGAAAATCTCAAAAGAAATCTTCAGAGACCTAGAATAAGTGATTTTACCAAGGTCACTGGATACAAGATCAACACACACACACAGTTGTATTTCTGTATACTAGCAATGTACAATGGGAAAATGACATAATGAATATAATTTATGTTTGCTCCAAAGGAATGTAATACTTTTATATAAATATACATGTGTACATGATCTGCGTGCTGCGAACTACTAAACAATGATGAAGGAAATCATAGAAGATCTGAGTAAATATAGAGGCATACTGTGTTCATGGATTGGTAGACTCAAAATAGTAAAAATGTCAATCCTCCCAATCAGATTTATAAATCTAACACAATTCCAGTGAAAACTCAAGCAGTTTATTGGCAATCTGACTTTAAAATTTATATGAAAATGTAAAGGAACTAGAATAACTAAATTTTGAAAAAGAAGAATAAAGTTAGAAGAAGAATTACACTTCTTGATTTTGAGTTACTATGAATCTACAGTAAAGCAGACAGTACTGTATTTGTGAGGAGATAGGGACATAGGTCAGTGGACCATAATAGAGTGCTGAGGAGCAATCACACAGATACGGCAAAGGTGTAAAAGAGATTCAGTGGATAAAGGATAGTCTTATCAACAAAGGATTTTTAAAAGCTCATACTTCTTAAGGTTAAAAAAAAAAAACCCCAATGTTGCAAAATAACCTCATTTTAAATTTCCATCTTCTATAAAAATTAACTCAAAACCAATCGTAGACCTAAATGTAAAATATAAACTATTAAACTTTTAGGAGAAAACCTTTCTGATCTGGAGTTAGGCAGAGTTCTGAGACAATGACTTAAAAAAGCAGGATTCATAACAGAAGTTGATAAATTGGGCTTCAGTTTTAAAAATAAAAATTTTGCTCTACAAAAGACAATGTTGAGAAACAAAAAGACATGCTAGAGATTAGGCAATGATATTTGCAAGTAAGTTATCTCTCAGAAGATTTGTATTCAGAAACATATAAGTCACTCTCAAAACTCAACACAAGAAAACTAACAACCCAATTTAAAAATGGGTATAAGGTTGAGCAGACATACCACTAAAGAGGGTAAAAGATTGGCAGATACACATCTGGGAAGATGTTCAACATCATTAGCCATTAGGGAAATGCAAGTTAAAACCATGTTGAAATAAATACCTCTACATAGCTATTCGAGCAGCTAAAATTAAAAAATCTTTTGATAGTATACCAAGTACTATTGAAGATGGAGATCAGTGGAGCTGCTTACACATTGTTGGTGTGGATGCAAAAGGCATAACCACTTTGGAAAAGAGTTTGACAGTCTCTTATACAGTTAACCATATACTTAACCTATGACCCAACAATTCCACTTCCGATATTTACCCTAGAGAAATGAAAATTTATGTTTACACAAAAGCCTGTACACAAATATTTATAGAAGCTATATTCATAGTTGGAAAGGATTGGAGGCAACCCAGCTGTCCTTCAATAGGTAAAGGGTTACACAAAATGCTGGCAAACCATACAATGGTATAAATATTTAGCGGTTAAAACGAAAAACTGCTTATACACGCAACAAATTGAATGAATCTCAAATGCAGTATACAAACGAAGGAAACCACTTTAAAGATTCAATACTGTGTGATTCCATTTATACAACATTCTGAAAAGACAAAACTATAGTGATAGAAAACATACCAGTCCTTGCCACAGTTAGCTTTAGGGAGCATGTGGCTACAAAGGCATGACAGAGTATTTTTGTGTAATGTAACTCTTCTCTATCATAATTTGATGTTGGCTCCAAGAACATGTGTTACCATTCATACCTGCACACAACAATTTTAAAGTTAATTTCATTCTATGACAATTTGCCAAATATAATTTTAAGAAGAATAAAAATAGAAGTTAGGGAAAATGAGTAGGAAAAGTAATGATAGAGACCAAAATTGCACCAAAATTCAGGAATTTCTTTCTGACTGAAAATAAAGCACTGGTTTCAGTGGTTGTATTTTGTACATAACATGTGAAAGCCAAGTACAGTTATTATTTTTAAAATATATTTTAAAATGTTTCTTTTCATAATTGCTAAACTTGCTCATTTTGTTTTTAATTTGGAATAGTCATTCAACCTACTTAGTAAAATTTGAGAGAAAACATGTTCCATATATATAAAATCTACCAATTTTCATTTTGATCTTGTAAATTATTTCACTTCTTGGAATTTTTTTAATGTTTATAATAAGCAATGATAACACACTTTTTTTATAGGCATATCAGAGGATTTTATTATAGGTGGATTCGCCATAAAATTATAAGTTGTCATTTTTAGGTCTCAGTGTTTTACTGTCTATACACTTAACTACAAATCAAGAAGGTATGGTTCTTGAATGATGGCATTTATAGCAGAAGGTTAATAATAACCTAAAAAATACATGTCTGTGGAAAAACTTTCAAATGAATATAATTTTGGTATCTTTTTTTAAGATTTTATTTATTATTTGAGAGAGAGAGAGAGAGCATGAGAGGGGGGAGGGTCAGAGGGAGAAGCAGACTCCCCGCTGAGCAGGGAGCCCAATGTGGGACTCGATCCCGGGACTCCAGGATCATGACCTGAACCGAAGGCAGTCGCTTAACAAAGTGAGCCACCCAGGCGCCCTTGGTATCATTTTTTTTAAAGATTCTTATTTATTTATTCATGAGAGACAGAGAGAGAGAGAGAGAGAGAGAGGCAGAGGGAGAAGCAGGCTCCCAAGGAGCAGGAAGCCCGATGTGGGACTCAATCCCAGGACCCTGGGATCATGACCTGAGCCAAAGGCAGATGCTTAACCATCTGAGCCACCCAGGCACCCATAAATTTGGTATCATTTTTAATAGGTTTAAATTACATCTGTCTGGGGCTCTTAACAGAATTCTTTGGTTGTGGCTCACTGTAAAATACTGTACTGGAAATCTGTAAATTAAGCAACTGTTTATCATATGCATCGTCTTCCTGATTGGCATGTTCATCCAGAAATTTTCTCATATGGTTCTTTAATTCATCAGTTCCTTCTCCTGTAATTGCAGAGATGGGGATGATATGTTGGAACTCCATGGTCCTCTGTGGAATCATATTTTTTTTTTCAAATAAATGCAGAAAATCTTGAGGATTCTGGAGTTGATTCATCAGTACACGGAATTTATCCTTAGCACCTGGCAAGTCCATTTTATTAACTGCCAGGAGTGCAGGTTTTGTCTGAAGTTCCTCTCTGTACAACTCCAATTCTTTTGTAAGCAGTATTATGGTTTCAAAGGCAGCTCTGTATTGAGTTTGGGAAGAAAGCTGAAATCCAGAAATATCGACAACAAACAGTAGTTGTCTAGTTCTTTCTATATGCTTGAGGAATTTGTGGCCCATTCCTTTGTTCATAGTGCTCTTTCTATTAAACCAGGAAGATCAGCTACTCATATCTGTTTGAAATCATTGTACATAGTCTTTCCAAGTTGAGGCTTTAATGTTGTAAATGCATAATCTGCAATTGCACGTTTTGCATGAGAAGCCTGACTTAACAAAGGATTTTCCAGCATTTGGGAATCCCACTCGGCCTATATCAGCTCTAAGTTTTAGATCAAGGTGAATGACTCATTTCTGATCTTTCAGTATTAAGAAATTAGTGAGTAATTTACCGCCAATACCTCCTTCAGCTACCAGAATTCTGTCTTTCTCTTTATTGAGCTCTCCTATAATTTTACCATTTTTATCGGTTACTGAAATACCCACAGGTACAGGAATTTCACAGTCTTTTCCTTTAGACCCTTTCAGTGCACTAACTCAACTATTTGTTCTTTATCCAGCCACAAACCATTTCTGAGGATATTTGTCTTTGTTTTAAAGTCATTTTGTTGGGGCGCCTGGGTGGCTCAGTCGTTAAGCATCTGCCTTCGGTTCAGGTCATGATCCCAGGATCCTGGGATCGAGCCCCGCATCGGGCTCCCTGCTCCATAGGAAGCCTGCTTCTCCCTCTCCCACTCCCCCTGCTTGTGTTCCCTCTCTCGCTGAGTCTTTCTCTGTCAAATAAATAAACAAAATCTTAAAAAAAAATAAAAATAAACAAGTAAATAAAACTTTAAAAAAAAAAGTCATTTTGTTATGGGCTACAACCCACATGTCACCACCTTTTCCACCTTCTCCACCTAAGCAAGGGTATTCCACCACTTCCTCCTCTGGTGAGTCTTAGGTTATCAATTAAGTTTCCATACTTTCTGTACCATGCACAACTGCAGTGCACCATCACTGCAATGTGCCAGGACTCAATGATAACACACTTCTAAATAAAACAGAGTTAAAGAAGTGTCAAAAGTAATTTAAAAAATATTTTGAGCTAAATGAAAAGGAAAACACAACTTAGCAAAATTTGTGGCATGCAGGGAAAACAGTGCTTAGAGATTTATAGCATTGAATGTGTATATTAGAAGAAAGATATAAAATCAGTAATGTAAACTTTACCTTAGGAAACTAGAAAAAGAAGAGCAAATTAAATCCAAAGTAAGCAGAAGAAAAAGTAGAAAAATTTGATCAGGTATCTATGAAATTGAAAATAGGAACTCAATAGAGAAAATCATTGAAGCCAAAAGTCAGTTCTTCAGATAGATAAAATAAGAGATGATGAAGCTGATGGTTTTCCAGTGCCACTTTTCAGAGTCTGGTTTTGTTTTAATTATCTGTATCTCTTTATTACTGACTTTTAGTTCTGTGCATTAAGCCTAATTATTCTTTCCACGGAGGTATCATCTGTGTAATATTTGCTTCAACCAGGGCTTGGCTTCTGTTTCTTCATTTTAGTCTTTCCTGGCTGAAATTCTACCTTAGTACTTTATTTTGTAGGTGTGCATTTAATATGCCTCTGTAGCCATATTTTTCCTAGTCATAAATTTTACATTTCATGTAATTCTTCTAATCCTTTTATTTATATTTCAATGTCCACGAATCCCACAAAATTGTTTTGATTTTTATAGGTTTCACGGTGTTTGAAAATCAGCCTGCAGTACTACAGTAAGCCTTTCAATAAAAAGTGTTATTCTCCTACATAACCATATCACCCTTTTCGTGACAAAGAAAATTAACTGCAATTCCTCTAACACTGTTCCTATTTACACTTAATGAATTGGTCCCCCAAAATGTCTTTTTTTGGGTTTAAAAAAATAGCCTTTGCATTTGATTGCGACATACTTTCTTTTAATTTAAAAATTTCCCTTACAATTAACTTTTTAAAGAAAGCAGAACAGCTGTATAGTAGAATGTCTTACATTCTGTATTTTTTTATTTTTCCTGAAGTATCGTTAAATGTGTTCCACTATCCCATTTTTTTCCTAAAACAAACATTTTTTTGTCAATAAAACTTTATAATTGATGTCCTTATGTAAAACATGAAGAGGTGCATAGTATTGAATAACTGGTTTTTATTTTAACTTGTTCCCATGGTTTGTTCTGTGGGTTGTCTTTCTTGTAAAAGTTCAAGGGAAAAGACAGAAGGTAAGGATTGCCACTGTTGTTAAAAAATTCATAGGAGTAAAAGAATGTGTCCAGGCATGGAAGATATAATAACAACCCTAGCATAACTGGATTGAGGAGAATATGAAACTGTTTCTAGAAAAAGAGGGACCAGTGAGATTTGGTTTTGGGGTATGGGTATGTTGAGGTTGAGGTGTATATCTTTATAGTTCTTCTCTAGGGTTTTCTTTGTCCACATAAAGAATTCAGTCCTGGAGCACAAGGTGACCTGCCCTATTGCTCCAAAAGAGAAAAACTGGAAGCTCTTGCTATATAGGCAAAGACATGGTGGTGATAGTGGGGTTGGTGGGGGTGGGGGGAGGAGTTAAGGGATGGGAAGGGGCTGTTCAGCATGCTCCATGAGAAACAAACACTTCTTTCACTCTTCAGGAAACTGAGCACAAAGAGGAATAACCAAATATGCCTTCAAAGAAATAGCATTTTCATTTTCCTCCCTAGGTGAGCACAAGTAAAGTCATATTCAGTCACAATTAATGTTAGGATTACTTAACATGTCAAGTCTATTAAAACAAGTATAAGTCACCTAACACATGTATTTTGTATTCATAAACCTGAGATCTCTTTCTGTGTTGACATCCACCAGTGTTGATTGCCTACAATTAATTGATTCCTTCATGTATTTTTTGACACAGCACAGAGTATTCAACTAGCAAAAGACAGTTACCAGTCAAGCATGTCATTTCTAGAGTCCTACACAGATATATCCCAATCTGAAAAGAAAACTGATTTGAGAGAATGTCCTAAAAGCTTTTCTTCTGACTGACAAGCTGTCAGTCTAAAGGGAAACTCAATTTCCACTCAGTATGTCTCTATAAAACCTTCAAGTTTAAACAGATAAGATAAAACAAGCATAGTCTATAGATCCTCTCACTCTGCACTACTCATGCATAATACTTAACAGTTTGTTTGTGGGTAATGAATGGTTCAGATTAATCCTTATCATGTTCACACCTGGAAAACCACCAGATAATATGAACTCTGCATCTAAGAAAAGAGGATCTAGAATTCTAAAGTCAATGAATTGGATTTACAAGTGAACTGAGAGTTCACCAGTTAAAACTACTATACTTCTTCCAGAGTGTATCACTGCTTAGGTAATAGTATACTTAGAAAAATTTATTCTTGTAGAAGAGGATCATGATTATTTCCTAAGGGCTTTTATATTAGAAACTTAACAAACATTTATTCATTTCTGGAAACTTTCAGATCCCTGCTTTCCATGGGTTGAGGTAACCTAAAGGTGGTGTGGTGTACGGTAATGGATAACTATAGTCAGTTTTCATTTGAGATAGTTATGTTCTGTAAAGTTATCATAGATGCTAAGTTAATGAATAATGAACCATTGCTCCTAGTAGAAATATAGAATTAAGTTCCTGCAAGACTCTGGTCACAGCACTTTTATTAATACATAAACTTGTTTTATGTTTTATGTGTGTTTCTGTTTAAGGACTTAATGTATCTTGTTGATTCATTAACATTAACTTATGATCAACAATACTATAACTCATACCTGAAACTAAGCATATTTTCTCCATAAGACATGTCACAACCTTCTTGTGCTTTAGGAACACTAGAAAGCTCTTAAAATGGCTTGGGAGGCATTTTGAACAGTGAAATCACCAACAAAAAGGACAAAAAACCAATAAACATGGCACTAAGTCTGCAAGAAGGATGCTTTTTTATAGTCTGAGGGCTAAAACAAGAAGGCCTTGTTTGACCTCAGCTGGGAACATGCATGCCAGGTATTCCCAGTTTTTTGCAGCTCTGCACATGTCCACGAATAACTGAAAGCCCAACCAGTATATGAATAAATTTTAGTAATAAATTTTAGTAAGTAGGAAAATTTGCTTAAACAGAACCTGTGAATAATGAGGTTCAATGGAATCTGATGATCCTTGGGTACCTGTGCAGACTGAGAAAGGGAGCTAAATAATGTTATTTCTCTTCTGTGCTTTTAGCTTTCTCTTTACTTGGTTGGTCTCACAAGCAAACTTAGAATCAAATGGAACTTTTCCCTTTCTTAAAAGCTTGTTGGCTTTGGCTCCTCATGTGGTAAGGCATCGGTCTCCCTTCATTTTGAGGAGTATATGGGCTGTTGATCTTTCATGAGGAATATAGCTTTTGTTAGTGATAAAATTTCTATAAGGATTGATTCTCACTCCCAGGTTATTATAAACTACAATTCTGACATTATGTAAAAAATTACATAGTTTTTTCCAATTTCTCCTCAATATTGATAATTAAAAATCCAACTAAAACCTAAACATGGAACTTAACAATTATTCATATTTTGTGTGGCTCATTTATTCTTTTTTTTAATTGTGAGTTTATACTCAGTTCTCTAACTTTTCAGAGAAATTTAGAAATTCATTCTGATTCTTAAAGTATTAGCTATATAATATCTTTTTTTTATGGAGCTGTTTTTCTTCTGTTCATTAAAAATGTTTTGTGCTTGGGGCGCCTGGGTGGCTCAGTCATTAAGTGTCTGCCTTCGGCTCAGGTCATGATCCCAGGGTCCTGCAATTGAGCCCCACATGGGGCTCCCTGCTCCGTGGGAAGCCTGCTTCTCCCTCTCCCACTCCCCCTGCTTGTGTTCCCCCTCTTGCTGTGTCTCTCTCAGTCAAATAAATAAATAAAATCTTAAAAAAAAAATGTTTTATGCTTGCAGTGTCACAATAGCTAAACTATGGACAGAGCCAAGATGTCCATCAACAGATGAGTAGATAAAGAAGATGTGGTATATATATACAATGGAATATTATGCAGCCATCAAAAAACCCGAAATCTTGCCATTTGCAACAATGTGGATGGAAGTAGAGGGTATTATGCTGAGCGAAATAAGTCAATCAGAGAAAGACATGTATCATATGACCTCACTGAGAGGAATTCTTAATCTCAGGAAACAAACAGGGTTGCTGGAGTGGTGGGGGGTGGGAGGGATGGGGTGGCTGGGTGATAGACATTGGGGAGGGTATGTGCTATGGTGAGCACTGTGAATTGTGTAAGACTGATGAATCACAGACCTGTATCTCTGAAACAAATAATACACTGTATGTTAAAAAAAAAAAGAGAAGATAGTAGGAAGGGAAAAATGAAGGGGCAAAATCGGAGGGGGAGACGAACCATGAGAGACAATGGACTCTGAGAAACAAACAGAGTTCTAGAGGCGGGGGAGTGGGGGGGGATGGGTTAGCCCTGTGATGGGTATTAAAGAGGGCACGTATTGAATGGAGCATTGGGTGTTACATGCAAACAATGAATCATGAACACTACGTCAAAAACTAACGATGTAATGTATGGTGATTAACATAATAAAAAAATTTTAAAAATAAGATTAAAAAAATGTTTTGTGCTTAATACTTTGTGCCTAGAAGATAGATTCCAGCCAAATAATATAAATATCTCTTTTATCCTTTAGGAAATTCATCTTTCTAAGGATTTATGATCAGTGTATTATCCTTAGAAAAGCATTATTATATTGACACTTCTCAATATTTGGAGGTGTTACTTCAATAAAAATAGGTATAAATACAACAAAACTCATGGTGAAATATTTGGAGAATACTTGATTTAAAAAAGTTAAGTAGACTTTCTTAGTATAGGACTTTTTAGTACTCATGTACGCTTTCGTCTCCCAGAGGAACTCAAGTAATGTATGTACTATATAAACACACTATATATTTCCCAAATTTATGTGAAAATGGAATTCTTTTTGAGAGGTAGCTTGGCGGGTCAGTGGTCCATGGAATAAACTTGGGAAAATGCTGGGTTTGACAGCCTCCCTACAAGATCCTCCCATGGATCTCATTTCTGCTCTTGTGGCAAAATGAAGTCAATTTATTCCCACCTTCTATATAATAGCCCTTTGAGTATTTTAAAGATGCTAAATA
Organism: Zalophus californianus; assembly: GCF_009762305.2. Classification (NCBI taxonomy): domain Eukaryota; kingdom Metazoa; phylum Chordata; class Mammalia; order Carnivora; family Otariidae; genus Zalophus; species Zalophus californianus. The sequence goes on from NC_045600.1 coordinate 97,863,267, forward strand.
TCACTCTTAAGTTTTTTATTTTCCAGGTAAAATGTCCTCTGTGCTTTAAAGGATTCTTATGATAATCTTACTACTAGACCTTTTACAAAACCTTTGATATTTTATTAGACATATTAGTATCACCTTTATTGGAATCTAAGGTTATGACAAGTTCTGATTTCTTTGTGTATCTGATTTTATTTACTTTTGCATGCAGTATATGTTTTACTTGATAGTTCCTCCTGCCTGTCTTCCCCCATGCACACCCCAAAACTCCTTGACAGTAAGTGAAGGCCAGGAAAGGTACGAAGTCTAAAACATGGACCCAAATAGAGAACATTGGTAACATGCATTTCATTTGCTGATGGGGTAATGGGAGACAGTGTAGTTGGTAAACTCTGAGACTTAAATGCAAGATGTATAACGTAACTTTTAGTAAAAAAGTGAAAATTCTTCAGCAAATTCTTTAGAAGAGTTAAATTTTTCAAGCAAGTCCACCTTAACACTGACATGACAGAAGAACAGGTGGAAGGAGAGACACAGGAGAATCAGTTAATTTTCATTTGCAGAAGAGTTTTTAACTCATAGTTGGTCCAAGCTGATCTTATAAGGAAAGTTTTTTTCTATTTTTGAAGCAAAAGAAGGGAAAATAGTTATTGCCTGATTTGCTGATTACCTAAAAACAGCCCCAGGACAAGGGAGATCCACCTGGATACTAGAGTGTATGGATAGAACTGTTCTAGAAAAAGTTTGGAGACCCTCTTAATTTTGGAGGATGGTTTTCAAGCATTCTTCTGGATGAGTCCTCAGATGTTCTTGATTCCTTAAAACAGGATTTCCAGGCCTTCATAGCTTTGCATGGATGTCGTTGGATGGGGGCTACCTAGGAAGGAACATAACCTTGGGCAAAACTGCTCTCTAGAGCTCAAACACAGCGGCTAAGGCAGTGAGTCCTTTATTAAGAGGGGTTGGGTGGCACACCATAGTATTCTCTACAGGAAGATTTTGTTGAATCTGGTATGGTTTCTTTTTTTGCTTATTTTTCTTTATGGTTACCTTTGTGCCTCTGTGATAACTTATATCACTTTTCTTTCTCCTTCTCTGAGCAAGGGCAAGAGGTTTGGCTTACTTTAACTGCCTTAAAGAATTACTGAGAACCTCTAAGAATAAATCCTTTTTAAATTTAGGATTAAAGGTTATTTATTGGGGCGCCTGCTCTGCTCAGTCGTGAAGTGTCTGCCTTCGGCTCAGGTCATGGTCCCAGGGTCCTGGGATCGAGCCCCATGTCGGGCTCCCTGCTCGGCGGGAAGCCTGCTTCTCCCTTTCCCACTCTCCCTGCTTGTGTTCCCTCTCTCGCTGTGTCTCTCTGTCAAATAAATAAATAAAATCTTTAAAAAAATTTTTATTGAAGTATAGTTGACACACAATGTTATATTAGTTTCAGGTATACAGTGTAGTGATTCAACAACTCTATATGTTTTGCTATGTTCACCATAAGTGTTGCCACCATACACCACTATTATAATACCATTGACGGTATTTCCTATGTTGTACCTTTCATCCTTCCCAAGTGGCATTCATTCCATAACTGGAAGCCTGTATTTCCCACTCCCTTTCACCTATTTTGCCCACCCCCACTCACTCCCCTGCTGTCAGCCACCAGTTTGTTTTCTGTAGTTATGGGTCCGTTCCTGTTTTTTGTTTGTTGTTTTTAGATTCCACATATAAGTGAAATCATGTTGTATTTGTCTTTGACTTATTTCACTTAGCATAATCCCTCTAGGTCCATCCATGTTGCAAATGGCAAGATCTCATCTTTTTTATGGCTGAGTAATATTCCATTATATAACCACATCTTTATCCATTCATCTTTTGGTGGACACTTGTGTTGTTTCCACATCTTGGCTATTGTAAATAATGCTACAGTAAAACATAGGAGTGCATATATCTTTTCGAATTAGTGCTTTTGTTTTCTTTGGGTAAATACTCCCTAGTAAAGGAATAGAATGGTATAGTATTTCTCATTTTTTGAGGAACCTTCATATTGTTTTTCATAGTAGTTGCACCAATGTACATTCCTATCAACAGTGTACGAGGGTTCCCTTTTCTAAGAATAAATGTTTAAAAAATGCTTTGAGATCATTCTACATAAGATGCTACAGATTTGGGGCACCTGGGTGGCTCAGTTGTTGGGCATCTGCCTTTGGCTTAGGTCATGGTCCCAGGGTCCTGGGGTTGAGCCCCGCATTGGGCTCCCTGCTCAGTGGGGAGTCTGCTTCTCCCTCTCTCTCTCTCCCCTGCCCGTGTTCCCTCTCTCACTGTGTGTCTCTCTTCAAATAAATGAATAAAATCTTTAAAAACAAAAACAAAAACAAAAGATGCTACAGATTTGTTTCTTTGTGAAACTGTATAAAATTATGAGTAAAAAGAAGGATAATTTGTTTTTCACTTTTGTATTTCCATATACAAGATCTTTTCCCCGGTTGTCTTGAAGCATTTAATCTGTTAAGTGTGAGGTGGGGATAGGGTGTATTAAGAAGGCAAAGAGAATTAAAAAAAAATCTGGCTTTTGATTTTAATTTATTCAGTGAGTATATTTAAGTGCCTGCTATATACCAGGCACTGTCATAGACTTTGGGGATAATAAAACTTGGCAGCAAGAAAATGGGCTTAACAACTAGGCATTTTCAGCGAGATGAAGCATTTCTAAAGTCTTGAGTTTTATCAAGAACCATGCCTGAAGTAATGAAATTATAGGGTTTCAATCATAGTATAGAGAAAATACCATAATATAGAGAAATTCTTTAGACTTTTTTTTAAATCTGAAGAAATTCTTTGTATATTTTCAAGTTGACATCTAAACTTTAATTATAAGTTTGGTAATTGCAAAGGATGCAACTTGGGTGTTTGGTATTGACATTTAGAAATAAAGTGGTTATATTGTTCTTTTGAGTGTATTCAGTGGAATCCAAATGGCTTAGCAAGTTGATATCATCTCTTGAAAAATGATTAGGTGTGAGATGCTGGTGTTGGGCACAAAGTGAAAATACTCTTATGTTTCTAACGCAGAGGCCACTGCTGTATACCAGGCAGTGACTCCTTCCAGAAATTGACCCTGTTGTCTTGCAGTGATAGAGGCCACATTTTTTGTGGCATTAAGCCTTTGACCCCTTCTTGGAGCTATTGGTAGTGCCTCACTGCTGTTGATACTTTTTCAGATTACAGTGTTGTTGTAACCAATCTGATCAGCCAATTCTGACTGTAACATTGTGGCCCTTGAAACTAATCTGTGTCATGTGTTCAGCTTCTCAGACTGTGTGCATCTTAACAATGATATATCTTCATTCCCCAAAGCCACTGAACAGTTGGCTGAGAGTCAAGGTATTCAGTGGACCTTTTACGGGGCCAGTCATCTATGCGCATCCAGTATTGTTTAGTGTTTAAATTGTCTAAAGGTTGACTCAAAAAGTTTCTGACCTTCCCTCACTTTCTCCTGGTTCACACACTTTAGTAAGTGGTTTGGTCATTGAATGGAGGTATCCCCAGAAAGGTATCATCTCTTCTGAATAATGGTCAAGATAAAAGGTGTAGGGCGTTACACAGACCCATCTTGAAAATCATGGGTATCATAGATCTTTTTTTAAAATAGCCAGGTTGGTACACCCTTTAGGTGGCAGCCTACCTTAAAAAACCGTCTTAGGCGATTCAAAGTTAATTCTCATTCAGACACCTAGATTCTTTTGTTGTATTCTCGAATCCTGGGTTATAAGAATAATGACCATTTGGTCAAATATACTGATCAGCAAGTCTCCTGTGATGGCTCATGGGGATAAAATAGCATATAATGGTTCTCTGGAATTTTTATTTTAAAAAAGCCCTTGTTTCTTTTGCATTTGACTTCTCCAGATGAAGAATCTGGGTCTGGGGAGGAAATTATTAAATAACTGGAATGGGACATACCAGTTTTCCCTGGGTCCTAGGTAGGGAATATCTTAAGCTGTTGGAAGTAGGGATTGAGGGGAGATCATTCATGATCTTTGTCTTTCAGAATCGCTCCCAGAGCCTTCCTCAGCAATGAAAACTTCCTGGTGCAGCTCTCCCAAACTGCTGCAAGTGCCTTATATTTAACTGAGTGCTGGGTATGCTGTCCACCTTCAGATAGCTCTGGCCATGATTTGTCATTCCTCTTAACTTTATTGAGAAGTCTATTGGAAGCAGCAGGGGATGACCCTAACTTCTCTACCTCCCACACAAAACACCTGTCAACACCTCCACATGCCTTCCCTGCACCCATTCGAGTAGCCATTGTTCAGTCATTTCATGAAGTGGCCAAATGCCAGCTGGCTGATGTTTGGACAAACAGGATAGTTTGGCTTGACTTTTCTTAGGCAGTCTTTTCAGAAAATAAGGACTAAACACTAAACTGGGACTCCTAAAGCACACCAGCCTGTTAAAAGGCCACATTTGACCCACCGTTAGCTTGTGATTTATGTCCTATTTGTGGATCTCCAACAATTGTAAGCAACACTCTTTCCAGAGGTACTTTAAGCATTCCTGGCATTGTACTTCTTGTATGAAAGCCAGACATCAACTTGCCTCCTTACCAAAACTTGTACTGTAAGGCGAGTTGTAAGAAACCTTCATGTATTTAATGTAACATTATGTAGTTTTAAAATTATTGTAGAGATTTCTCCAAAATGAGGCTAGTCTTGATTACTTGGGGGAACTTCTTGGAGGGATGAGTAATTCATTTTTTACATGTACTCTGCATGCAGTTATCCCTGGGATGGAATCATCCAGTTAGGATAGGTATTATGAAATTTGTCCCTGACTTTAGCTGAAGTGATCAATAATACCATCATGTCTCTAGAAGGTATTTAAGTCAGCCTCAAGTTACTGGCCAGGGTTGTTATGGATGATAGAATTGCCTTAGATTTCCTTATGGGCCAGGCAGATTCTAATTGCAAATACATGTACCTGTACCTGGATTAGTGCTTCCATCTAAGTGGAAAGGTCAATTCAGACACATAAGGAGAAAGCCACTTGGATTTCTAAGGTAGACTCTGATGGTTTATGGAATATATTAAACTGATTTGGCCCAGGACCCTGGAGGACATGGTGGATTCAGTACTCTAGGTTGGCCTCATCTTGTTGCCTTGGAGTCCTGTTTATAGTAGTAACCTTCGTTACATGGTGGGTAATATAAATTGAATAGATTTGGTACTCCCTTTGTCAGTCAGATTAATCAGCTTGGTCAATAGAGTGGAATGCTTTGGAAAATTTGCTAGGAGTCCATGACAATGTAGAAACAAGGGAAACATGGTACTGGAGGTAATTTTCCATGGGCCTCTTATATTTCCGCATGTTTTGCAAGCAGAGGCACTGACTGCCTTTGTTTTGGACTATCCTTTCAAGGATGCTTATATAGTAAACAGTCTTGGAAAATAGACATAGTGTCTTTCTAGAGCAAAGGTCCGGTATGTTTTACTGTTCAGTATAATAGAGATAACGACTCTCTAGACAAAGATCAGCCATGCTCACTGTGCAGTATAAAAGATTTGGGCTCCCTAAACTCGGATTTTCTCTTCTGTAAACCCACTGTGCACACATCCATCTGGACTCATTCATGTTGCTTCCATGGGATGTGGGGGTAAGGGGGACTGATGCACATACACTCATGCTCATGCTGCTTGCTATGATATGACTGATAAAGTAGTTTATCTCAGACTCAGGAGTCTCACGTCTTCTGCCTTCATCTACAAAACTGATGGGTTTACCTTGTTAGCTTAGAAGTAAGGCTAAATCTCAGACCCTTCGCAGTTCTTGACACTAAGATAATGGGTGCTGTCTCTGGAGTGTCTATTTGGGGGGCCCTATATCTCTATTTAAAAAATGATCCATTTGAATAGTAATAAAAATGTAAAATGCATGTAACTTTCAGCCTGGTACTGCCATTTAAAGGTATATTACCTGTAGTAAGGACACAAACTACTTCCCTCGCTCTTGGGGCCAAATCTGGCTCACTGCCTATTTTTTTTGTAAATAAAATTTTACTGTAATACAGTCCTGCCTATCTATATTTCTCTTGTCTATCTATGACTAATTTTGTATTACAAGGCAAAGTTGGGTAGTTGAAAGAGAGACTGTATAGATCACGAAGTCATCTTACCTGTCCTTTAGAGAAAAACTTTTAGAGCCCTGCTCTAGCACTTTAGCCCAACATTATTTCCTTTCAATATGCTTGCAAAAGTGTGTCAAGGTAGATATACAGAGATGTTCAAAGCAGGATTGTTGATAATAGTAAAAAAAAAACAGTGAGAAAACTGGAAACAACTTCAGGAATTGTGAGGTCTAGATTTGTTGCCTGAAGATTGTACTTGTGCAGATTTTCACATCATCCCCTGGACTGAACTCTGCCCAGTGAGTCTGAGACCCCACATTATGTACTTGGACTTAAAATACATGAGACACTATTTTCTTCTTCACCCAGGATAAGGGGTTGTCAATACCATCTGGGAGAGAAGGCAAGGGACACCAAGTTAATTTGGCAAGCCTCTCTAAACTCCAAGGAGTGTAAGGATTACCTAGTAAGAGGCTCGGGATATTGCTGTTAAGTTTTGCATTTTAGTCCAAAGATATTTGAAAGCCAGTCAAAAGTAGTCATTGGGAAAACAAAGTAAAACACAACAAAAACCAAACAAACAAAACAGAAGAGACTGGAATTACAATAGCAACAACAAAGGTATTGCTTTTGATATTGATGAGCCCACACTTAACTACTGATTCAGTTAAGGAGGGCCCTCTGTGTGCTCAAGTATGAGGATAGAAGCCTTAAATGACGTGGAAGGCCTATCTTAACATCTAGGAGAGAATTAAATTTACAGTTAACCCTTAAACAATATGGATTTGAACTGTACAGGCCCACTTATATGAGGATTTTTTTCAATAAATACATTATAGTACTGTAAATGTATTTTCCTTATGATTTTCTTAACATTTTTTCCTCCAGCTTATGTTATTATAAGAATACAATATATAAATGCATAAAACATGTGAAATATGTGTTAACCAACCATTCATGTTATTGGTAAGGCTTCCAGTTAAGTTTTGGGGGAGTCAGAAGTTATATGCAAAGTTTTGACTGCACTGGGTGTTGTCTTCTGTTCCTTCGTTATCAAGGATTTCAAGGGTCGACTATATTTTAATGAGCCTTTAGTAAGGAAATTAAGACCAAACTCTTTGGGATTTTGGTAGCCTCGTAAGAGGGGGAGGAGTTAGCCTGGTAGCAACTTGTATTTTAGAAATCCATCTAAGGAGAAAGAAGGCCAAGTTCTAATATTGTGGTTGCCTGGCCAAAATGCAAGTTTTTAGTGGGCAATATTAAAGATGTTTCAGATGTATTTTGCTCACTGCCTTTATTTGGAAATATAGTGACCATGTGTTTTGTACAACAGATCAGTATCATTTAATTCCTTTCATTAGGTATTATTTGTATTCACAAAGTCTTAAAAATTTATAACAATTCAATCACATTTCATTGTACGTATGACATCCGTATGGAGGGGGGAAGGGTATATGAGATAGGGATTGTCCAAGAAAATCTAGGTGTATTCTGTTTATGTAGCCAAGTGTTACAAATTGTGGTCAGGAGACAAATGGTGAACCTGTGGATATTTGGGGTAGGAGCAGAGTACCTCTTGAGGTCCTCTTCCAGAGAATTCCTTGTGTTGTAAACCTTGTGTTTATATTTCTTCAAGTGTGGACTTGGGGAAGTAATACCTTACATGGCGAAGTTTGACACATATTGGTAGGGAAGTCTTTTTTAAAAGGTGCTTTTTTTTTCTTTTTGAAAAAATGTAAAAAGTGAGGGGGAAACGTATTATTATTTAACTTGCTGCCTAATTTCCATAAATTATATTTTGCCTCACATATTAAGTTTGCAAATGTTCAAGGAATCTTAAGTAGACAAGCAACACAGAGAACCATTATGACCTGACCAAAGCTAAATAGCCGGCTAGCTGAATAAGATCACTTGGGAAATGTGCTCAATTAAATAAATAGATTAAGTGGTTTATTTTTTATATGGGCAGTTAAGAAAGCATGTTATTTCAGGTGGCACACATGGAAGAATTTTGAGACTGTGTGTAGGTGGAACAATGCTAAGCTCTCTTCTAGTTAATCAGGGAAGACTTCATGGAAGAGGGATGAGTAAGTGTGGATAAGAAGCAGAGGGTGGGTATGGCTATCCTTGTGAAGAGCTTCAAAATCAACAGGAACAATCTATCGGTTTTGAAATTAAGGATGATCGTTAAGTTTTGTATTACATGAGGTGGATGGAGGAGGTAAGACACATAGCACCTTTAATTTTTTTAGACTTCATGTATGTTATACTAATTTCACATTTACTTCACCATGTAGTCTCTCTTTAATTAATTAATCTCTATTAATTAGATTATCTTTTCTGCTTTTGTGTCCCACGTAGAACAAAATTATAGACTCATGCTAACAAAATTTCAGTTTTTTTAAAGAAAATTTAAGATTTCAAATACGGAAGGCTGTTAGCTGTTGGTCAGAATGTGAGTAAATAGAGGACTTGAGACTGAGAGCTGAGGCAGAACCTTTAAAGTATTCCTAGATTTGAGGGCCACGCTGAGGCTAGAGTGTCTTAGTGAAATTAGAAGACAGGGGTAAGCTCCTGAGTATAGTAGATTACAGGAGTGGTGGAACAGGAAACTGGCATTAACAGTGGTTTAGTGCATAGGTTGGGTCAGGATTCTCAGCCACCATGAAGAGACAGTTTGGGAATGCTTTTCACAATAAGATCTATGCCTCAGAATCTATAACAGGAAAACATGTTTATACAGGATAGGAACCAGGGTATAACTCTTGTTCTTTGCAAAGAAGTGACTTTTTTGGTCTTTATATGACTGTACTGCAGTGACTAAAACCTAGCAGATATGAACTTATATTTAGTGTACTGTATTTATTTTTTAGGATTGGCCTGTAATGGTAAGAAGTGTAATTCTGAAGTTATAATCCATCTTCCTTCCTTCCTTCCTTCCTTCCTTCCTTCCTTCCTTCCTTCCTTCCTTCCTTCCTTCCTTTGTCCCTGGTGATTATATTTGCTAGATAGATCCTATCTTGTCAGGCCATGGGATTAGTAGAAGGAAATAGTAATATACTGATTTTATGGGATTTCTGAACTGAAAAGAAAACAGGTTGCTATTTCTGGGTCACACAGGTGAGAATGGAATAATCTGCAGAGTACCAGGTGGTTTTTCTTCTCTTTTAGGATATTGAGGCTTTTCCTTTCTCTTTTGACGTTTAGAGGCATTAAATGTCATGTTTACGCTGTTGGGGAAGTTTTAAATATGTTTTTGTTGCCCATACTGAAATATTAGCCGGGATTATGGGAAATAATCCCCAAGGACATTCCCAAATGTCAAATACGGAAGGCTGTTAGCTGTTGCCTCAAGTAGATTATTCAGATAAGATTGACTTGTGTCATAAAGATTCTGTTTAGATATGGGGCTTGGTTCCATTCAGTGCTGGCCTCATGTATTTATTGAGCACTTGGTTTGTGCCAGATACTTCTCTAAGCAATTTATACCTAGTATTTCATTTAATCTTCATGGGAAACTTAAAAGGATAGTGGTATCCCCATTTTAAAGGTAAGGATATTGAAGCTCTCCTTACCAATCAGATGAATCAGTTCTCTCCATTCCCCCTGGAAAATACATTGACTGATGATGGGTCCATTGGTCATTTATGTCTAATCAGTTATACTCTAGCATACTTCTGCGCTTCTGCTCTAATCATATGAGTTGTAGCCTTACCAAGAGTCAATTGTAATTTTCCCAGACCTGTTAATGATTATTCATTTAAAATTAAATCAAATTCCTAATGAAGGTTGTTTTATGAAAGCTGAGTTGAATGTTTGGAAAGACACAATGATAAGGAGCTAAAACACTTGCTATTGAATTAGATGAAATGAGACTATTAATAAATTGTAGGAAAAACAAATGTGGAAGATTCTGAATTTATTTCTTTGCAGATGCGTTAGTTTTTGCTATATTTTAAAGAAACAAGCTGAGGGCGCCTGGGTGGCTCAGTAGGTTAAGTGTTTGCCTTTGGCTCAGTTCATGATCTCAGGGTCCTGGGATCGAGCCCCATGTTAGGCTCCCTGCTCAGTGGGGAGTCTGCTTCTTCCTCTCCCTCTGTGCTGCCCCCGCCCCCCGCTCATGCTGTCTCTCGCCTTCTCTCTCTCTCAAAGAGATGAAGTCTTTTAAAAGAAGGAAATAAGCTGAACACTGTGGAGAATGCATCATGACTATGATTTATTCAAGAAGGGCGATGTGGAATACTAATCAGAGGACCCATGCTCAGAAAAGGGGTCCTGAGGGCGCGTGGGTGGCTTAGTTGGTTAAGCGACTGCCTTCGGCTCAGATCATGATCCCGGGGTCCTGGGATCAAGTCCCATATCAGGCTCCCAGCTCAGCGGGGAGCCTGCTTCTCCCTCTGACCCTCTCCCCTCTCATGCTGTTTCTCTCTCGCTCACTCTCTAATAAATAAAATCTTAAAAAAAGGGGGGGGTTCCTCATACTGAGTTTGGAACCAAATGAAAATTAAGACATAAGAGAGTTGCATGTGAAGATTAAAACATCAGTATTATTAATGGTACAATGATTAGAGTTCATAGCTTTAGAGCTGCTGCTGTCAGATGGGTTTGCTGACACTACAAATAAAATACCCAGAATTTCAGCCTTATACCATTCCAAGACTTGATTGGAAGAATAGTGCCAATCACTAGTGTTGGCAGCTTTTTATGATATTAGCTCCACATGTTCAAGAAATGTGCATACTAGTCAGGAGGCTTATTATTCTTCTTTGGGTTAAGGCAAGTAAGGGAGGGGAGGGAGTTCTTCCAGATAGAAGTCTGAGGTGCTAGGTAAAGGTGATTCCTACAACAAATACTGGGTATGTTTTATGTTTAAAAATATTTAATGCTTGGCTTATTAATTATATCTTCACCTTAATCTGCTTTTGAATTACCATCTTGTATTATATAGCTAAGAAAGAACAGAACCTACATCAAGCATAATGTTGTGTGATATATAAAGCTTTGTACCTTTCACCAAATCACACTTGTTGGTTTCTTTTGGGCACCCTCCTGCTTCTTCCTAAGCTCTCTGTGTACCAGTTTCCTGAATTTCCCCTTGGTACTTTGACTATAGAGCCTATTTTGTTTCATTCAGGAGAATAAACCTCAAACGGAAAAACTTGTATCAAACAACATAATAGAATAGAACTATACCTTACTGTAAGAGAAGAGAAAGAGAAAATTATCACCTAGAAACCTTAAATATGTGAAATAACATCTGGTCCCCAGATCCAGACAAATTATGTTGAAAAGAATTTGTGGATATCTCCTCATGGAGTGTTCTTGTTTACAAAAGTAATACATGTACATTGCCTTTTTAAAAAAGTTATTACTGTAAAAGATATGTGTGTCAGGAACATTAAGGAGCAAGAAATAGGTAAATGAAACCTCTTTTCTTCATGAATATGAAAGATAAATGAAACCTTAAACTGCCTTATTAGAAATGTTGTTTCTGAACCATAGATGCTAATGGTTCTGCTGTCCTCTTGATGGGATGATGAATTCATTTTCCTGCTTTATATGAGGGTCATTCATCAATTACAGTGTTGAGAAGGGCATGTTTAAGGATTTGAGCTACTGAAAATAGTGACATAGGAGTAATAGTCAATAAATGGGAAGAAAAGACTAAAAACAAATGGGACTAATAATCTCTAGGTTTTTTAATACTGTCATGTAAAAGAGTATTTACTGGTGTTCCTTTAGAATAGTGGGAGGAAAACTTTTTGTAAAGGACCAGATAAATATTTGGGAGTTTGTGTGCAGCAGTTTAACTCTGCCATTGTAACATGGAAGGAGCCACTGACAGTAAGTGGGAAACAAATGGGCATGACTGTATTCCAATAAAACTTTATTTGTAAAAATAGACAATAGGTTGGATTTATCCACAGGCCAGCTCCTGCTGCAAAAGGGCACAATTTTCATCTCTCAGAATTTTTGAAGATAATTTTCTAAGAGATTTCAGTAGTTAGAAAGACTGCCTGAGAGGTCTGGACACACCTGCACTGATTCATTAAAACCATCAGCCTCACGTGCTTTTGGTAGGACTCTTGCACTAAATAGAAGGGAAGACAAGATGACTCCTAAGACTTCTGCCAATTTTTCCCTGCCACTTTTCCATCTTCTGACTGACAAAAGTTCTTTGATTTAGTTGTTTGAATATTTACACCTTGATGGGCAAAGATTCAACCCAGAAAATTGGTCTTCATTAAACTTGCTTTAACATCAAAAACTAATGATGTAATGTATGGTGACTAACATAACATAATAAAATAAAATTTAAAAAGAACACACACAAAACTTTGCTTTATATGAGTTTGCTTAATTTTATTTTATTGAATTTCAATACAGTAGTCTATTTTATATGTGTATTTATTGCATGTAATAAAATACAATATGTATTTTGTATATTCAATTATATATACATGTGTATATATTTATATACAGTAAAATACATATTTTTAAGTTTTTTAATTGAGTATAGTTGACTGATTAGTTTCAGGTGTACAGCATAGTGATCAGCAATTACATATACATTATGAAATGCTCACCACAATAAGTGTAGTTACCACCTGTCACCCTGCAAAATTACCGCAGTATTATTGACATATTCCATATGTTGTACTTTTTGTCCCCTGTGTTTATTTTGTAACTGGAAGTCTGTACCATTTACGTATGTATGTATTGATTGATTTTCCAATATAGTTAACATACAGTATTATACTAGTTTCAGGTGTACAATATAGTGATTCAGTAATTCTATACATTATTCATTGTTCATCATGATAAGTGTAGAAAATTTGTACCTCTAAATCCCCTTCACCTATTTTGCCTATCCCACCACCCCCTTACCCTCTGGCAACCACCATTTCTCTTTATTTACCTGCTTCTATTTTTTTGTTGTTTGTTCATTTTGTTTTTGTTTTTAGATTCCACACGTAAGTGAAATCATATGATACTTCCTTTCTCTGTCCAACTTATTTTACTTAGCTTGTTACCCTCTAGGTCCATCCATGTTGTTGTGAATGGTAATATTTCATTATGTTTTATGGCTGAGTAATACTCCATTGTGTGTGTGTGTGTGTGTGTGTGTGTGTGTGTACATACCACATCTTTGTCCATCATGTTTGTTGATGGACACCTACGTTGCTTCCATATCTTGGCTTGTAAATAATAATGCAGTAAACGTAGGGGTGCGCATATCTTTTCTAATTAGTGTTTTTATTTTCTTTGGGTAAATATCCAGAAGTGGAATTACTGGATTATATGATATTTCTATTTTTAGTTTTTTAAGGAACATTTTCCAGAATGTTTGCTCCAATTTACATTCCCACCAACTGTGCACAGTTTTTCCCTTTTTTCCACATCATTGCCAATACTTGTTACTTCTTGTCTTTTTTTATTCTAACCATTTTGACAGGTGTGAGACGATTTCTCATTGTGGTTTTGATTTACATTTCCCTGATGATGAGTGATGTTGAGCATCTTTTCATGTGTCTGTTGGCCATCTGTCTATCTTTGGAAAAAAATGTCTATTTAGTTCTGCACATTTTTAGTTGAATATATATATTCTGATTAACATATATATGTTGTTATGTAAGTTCTTTATATATTTTCCATATTAACCCCTTATTGGATATATCATTTGCAAATATTTTCTCCATTTCAGCAGATTGCTTTTCATTTTGTAGATAGTTTTCACTGCACAAAAGCTTTTTATAGTTTCCCAGTTATTTATTTTTGCTTTTCTTCCTCTTTTCCTGGGGAGACATATCCAGAAAAATATTGCCAAGACTGATGTCCAAAATTTTACTGCCTGTGTTTTTTTTAAAGCAGTTTTATGGTTTTAGGTCTTATATTTAGGTCTTTAATCACTTTTGAGTTTATTTTTGTATATGTTGTAAGAAAGTGGTCCAGTTTCATTCTTTTGCATGGAGCTATCCAGTTTTCCCAATACCATTTATTGAAAAGACTGTCTTTTCCCCATTGTATATTCTTGCCTCCTTTGTTGTAGGTTAATTGACCATGTAAGTGTGGGCTTATTTCTAGGCAGTCTGTTCTGTTCTTTTGATCTGTTTTTGTGCTACTACCATAATATTTTGATTACTATAGTTTTGTAGTATAGTTTGAAATCTGATCTTGTGATACCCTCAGCTTTGTTCCTCTTTCTCAAGTTTGCTTTGGCAATTTGGGGTCTTTTGTGCTTCCATACAAATTTTAGGATTTTTTTTTTTGTTCTAGCTTTGTGAAAAATGCTATTTATATTTTGATAGGGATTACATTAGGGTAGTATGGATTTTTTAACAGTATTAAGTCTTCCAATTCATGATCATGGTATATCTCGTCATTTATTTGTGCAGTCTTCAATTTCTTGCATTAATGTCTTATAGTTTTCAAAGTACAGGTCTTTCACTCCTTCGTTAAGTTTATTCCTAGTTACTTTGTTCTTCTGTTCATTTTCTAAGAGAGGGAGAGGCAGGGGAGGGGAGAGAGAGAGACGTACAGAGAGAATCCACTCTGGGCGAGATGCTTGATCTCACAATCCTGAGATCATTACCTGAGTTGAAATTAAGAGTTGGGGGAAAAAAAAAAAAAGAGTTGGACCCTTAACCAGTTGAGCCACCCAGGTGCCCCACTTTATTCTTTTTGATGCAACTGTAAATGGGATTGCTTTCTTAATTTTTCTTTTTTCTGTTAGTGTATAGAAACACAACCTGAATATTGATTTTGTATCCTGTAATTTTACTGAATCCATTTATTAGTAAATATATACATTTAAAGTATGTATTTCAGTAGTTTTGAGATTTATTTTACCAGATGTATAGAACATATCCATCATTCCAGAAAGTTGCATTATTATAGTCATTTGCAATCACTTTCCTTAACACCTGTCCCTTGGAACTATTTGGTACCTGTCATTGTAGATTAGATTTTATCTATCACTGTAGATTAGTTTTATTCTGTTCTAGAAATAACTTTATAATAATGGAATCATAAACTCTTGTATCTGGCTTCTTTGACTTAAACAATGTTTTCTTGGTTTTTGTTTTCGTTTTTCCTGGGTGAAATTGCCCTTTACTTTCTATTTCACATCTTTGAGGAGTTTGGTTTTACATTTTGATGCAGTCACAAAAGGTGGGACACTGATAATTTTTTTTTTAAGATTTTATTTATTTATTTGACAGAGAGCATGCGCACAAGCAGGCAGAGCAGCAGGCAGAGGGAGAAGCGGTTCCTGGCTGAGTAAGGAGCCCGATGTGGGACTTGATCCCAGGACCCTGGGATCATGACCTGAGCCGAAGGCAGACGCTTAACGACTGAGCCACCCAGGCGCCCCAACACTGAGAATTTATTCAGAGTATTATGATTTGTGCAGAGTTTAAAAATGTGTTTGAAATTTACATATTTAGGTGGGGTTTTTTTTAATTTAAATTCAAGTTAATTAACTTATAGTATAGTATTGGTTTCAGGTATAGAATTTAGTGATTTGCTCTCTTACATACAACAGCCAGTGCCCTCTATAATACCCATCACCCGTTTAGCCCATCCTCTCACCTGCCTCCTCTCCAGCAAACCTCAGTTTGTTCTCTTAACTATAGATCTAGTTTCTTATGGTTTGCCTCCCTGTTTTTATCTTATTTTATTTTTCCTTCCCTTTCCCTATGTTCATATGTTTTGTTTCTTAAATTCCACATATGAGTGAAATCATATGGTCTTTGTCTTTCTCTGAGTGACTTACTTCTCTTAGCATAATACACTCCAGTTCTATCCACATGTTGTAAATGGCAGGATTTTATTCTTTTTGATGGCTGGGTAATATTCCACTGTGCATATACACCACATCTTCTTTATCCATTCATCAGTCAGTGGACATTTGGGCTCTTTCCATAATTTGTCTCTTGTTGATAGTGCTGCTGTAAACATTGGAGGGCATGTGCCCCTTAGAATAAGCACTTTTGTATCCTAGTAGTGTAATTGCTGAGTCATAGAGTAGTTATATTTTTAACTTTTTGAGGAACCTCCATACTGTTTTCCAGAGTCGCTGCACCAGTTTGCATTCCCACCAACAGTATGAAAGGGTTTCCCTTTCTCCACATCCTTGCCAACATGTGTTGTTTTCTTAGTTAATTTTAGGCATTCTGACAGGTGTGAGGTGGTATCTCATTGTGATTTTGATTTGTACTTCCCTGATGATGAGTGATGTTGAACATTTTTTCATGTGTCTCTTAGCCATAGAATAGTGTTTTTGACATTCATCCAGGTTGTTGCATGCATCAGAAATTAGTTGTTTTTTATTGCTTGGTAATAGTTTTCCATATACCAGTGTTTATTTATCCATTAATCTGTTGATAAATGTTTGGATTGTTTACAGTGTTTTGGCTGTTATGAATAAAGCTGTTGTGAAATTAGTATACAGCTTTTTATGGACATTTTAAAAAAAGATTTTATTTTTAAGTAATCTCTATACCCAGTGTGAAGCTTCAACCCACAACCCTGAGATCAAGAGTCGCATGCTCCATCCATTGAGCCAGTCAGGTGCGCCTGGATATTTTGTTTTTGTTATTCTTGAATAAATACCTAGGAGTAAAGTTTCTTGGTCATATTATAAGTATATAGTTTATGTTCTATGAAACTGGAAAGCTGCTTCTCAAAGTGGTTGTACTATTTTACACAATGCATGATTGTTCTCGTTGCTCAACATCCTCTAACACTTGCTATTGTCAGTCTTTCTAAGGTTAGCCATTCATGTTAGTATGTGGTAGTATCTCATTTTAGCTTATGTTGCCCTGATGATTGATGATTTTAACCATCTTTGCATGTGCTTATTTTCCATTCATGTATCTTCTTTGTCAATTTTGGGTATAAGATCTTTGTCAGATATATGTATTATGAATATTTTCTCCTAGTTTTTGTCTTTTCACTTTCTTTCTTTTCTTTTTTTAAAGATTTTATTCGACAGAGAGAGACACAGTGAGAGAAGGAACACAAGCAGGGGGACTGGGAGAGGGAGAAGCAGGCTTCCCGCTGAGCAGGGAGCCTGATGTGGGGCTCGATCCCAGGGCCCTGGGATCATGACCTGAGCCGAAGGCAGACACTTAACGACTGAGCCACCCAGGCGCCCCTGTCTTTTCATTTTCTTAACAGTCTTCTGAAGGGCATTAGGCTTTAATTTTGATGAAATCATATTAAGTTTTTTGTGTGATTAAAGCTTTGTTCTGTCTAAAAGAATCTTTGCCTACTCCAAAATGGCAAGGATTTTTTTCCCTGTGTTTTCTTCAGAACTTTTTATAGTTTTAGATTTCATTTTTAGGTCTCTGAGCCACTTCAGATTTTTGTGTAAAATGTATGACAGGAGTTGGAATTTTTATCTTCCATAAGATACTAAGTTGTTTTAACACCATTTATTTGAGACTGTTCTTTCATTGTTGAGTTTCCGTTTAGGGTCTTAGTTGAAAATTATTTGACTACATTTGTTTGGTTCCATTTTTAGACTCTGTTCTCTTTCGTTAATCAATATATTTCATTGATGCCTACCTCATAGTGTCTTCATTACTGTTGGTTTGGAGTAAATCATAAGATTAGATACTATAAGTCAGTCCAACTTTGTTTCTCTTTTTAAGAATTATTTAGCCTATTCTGGGCCTTTGTATTTCTATATGCATTTATTTCAAGTAAGCTTGCTAGAATTTTGATTTGAATTTCATTGATTCTGTGTTTGCTTTATTTTTTTATTATTTTCGCTACTCTGCAATCCTGGTTGTTTGAAAAAAATGTATTTTATAACATTCTACATGAGTTGTTCAGTAGGGCTGTTTTTAAATTTTATTTTAAAAAGTAATGTGTAATAAAACTGACTTTTTTGAGAGAGAGAGAGAGAGAGTGTTGCACATGCGCACACATGCCAGTGGGAGTGGGGTGGGGAAGGCAGGAGAGGGAGAGAGAGAATCTTGAGCAGGCTGTATCTCATGACCCTGAGATCACAACCTGACCTGAAATCAAGAGTTGGACGCTTAACTGACTGCACTATCCAGGCACCCCCAAAATTGACTTCTTTTTGGTATATAGTTCCATGAATTTTAACACAAGTATAGGTTCATGTAAGTCCTACCACTGTCAAGAGTCAAAATAACTTTATTACCCCAAAAACTAGCTCATGCTATGTTTCCCCTTTCCTTCATCTTAATCCCTTGGAACCACTAATCTGTTCTTTATTACTATGGCTTTATCTTTTTGAGAGTTTTTATATAAATATAGTAATATAGTATATAACATTTTGAGACTGGCTTCTTTCACTAAGCATATTACCTTTGAGATACAACTGTGTTGTTGAATGGATCAGTAGTTGGTTCCCTTTTACTGATGAACAGTATTACATTAAGTGGATGTACCACAGTCGTCGTTTTTACCCTTGTTAAAGGACATTTGTGTTATTTTACTGTTTTTGGAAAGTATTAGAATGGCTATGAACGTTTTTGTATCAGTTTTTTTGTAAACATACATTTGCATTTCTATAGGGTAAATACTTAGGAGTGGGACTTCTAGGTCATATGGTTATTGCTGGTAGTTTGCCATATTAATAAATTTTTTTTTCTTATTTTGGCAGTAATTATAATAGAGCAGATTTAGAAAGTATGGGCAGGAAGAAAAAATTTAGAAAATATTGCCCATTGTCTCTCTGCTGAAACCCAAATACTGGAAGCATTTCCGTTTGTCCTTTTGAGCTTCCTGGTCCCCTTCTACTCCCACCTCTCCTCCCCACCTCCACCCCATCTTCTCTCTCCTCTTACCCTCTTTCTCATCTTACTCTTTTTCTTCCGTCCAACTCCTCCTCTTCCTTCTCCTCTTCCTCCTGTTTTTACCTAGCAGTAGTCATATTGAAAATATAGCTTACTATCCATTTTTTTTCTTAATTGCATTATTTACATGTAAGACTCACTACACATTAATTTTCTAACTAGCATATGGCATGTATATAACTGTAATACATACTTCTATGGTGGGCTTTTAGGCAACTGGAGTGGCTAATGTTAGATATTTTGGATTGATCAACCTTTCTTATCAAATCCTGGGCAACTATGGACTCCATCCATTTGCCTGATCTTGTATACGTTGTGGTGGAGGCCAGCCACTTGCAGGCCAGCCACTTGCGTTGTCACTTGTACTGAATAGAGCCTTAAGGCAGCTACTACATATTTGCCATTGTTTAATATGTGAGTGATTATTTCTGGAGCAGATAGACTTTTCATCTAAATAGAGCAATATTCTTATTTATATTCATGAAGCAAACAACGTGGAAATGTTTTTATGAAGTTTTTGGAAACCAGATGCTGCCGTTCCCTATTTTTGTACTCCTCTCCTTTACTTTTAAGTGCTGTGGGCTACTCTTGTTATCAGAATGTTGGCTCTTGTCAGGTGATTGCCAAGGCCCTCCCTGATGTGGCCTTGTGGAACTTAGATAAACACTCCCTTCTTTGCATTTGGCTGAAGCGCCAGTCAGTGATGTTTCTGTCACCTTTGCAGCTAGGAGCTCTGCTAAAAAGATTGTTGGCTTGAGGTTTGGGGGATTAAATCAATCTTCTGGGTCTTTCTGACCGCATTTCTCACCATAGTTGGGTATTATAAATTATCTTTAAGCTAATAGACCCATAACTCAGAATTTAGAAATCAGGAAATGTAGGGTTCTAGGATCCCCTGACCTAACTTCAGCACAGCCAGAAACCTGGAATTGAGCATAGTGATATAGACAGAATGAGATCCAGAAGCCCTCTGGTTTTGGCTTGAGGAATGAGAAAGGGTGAAAGGCTCTGAGAGTTGGGGTCACCCCGGTTTTTTTTTCTTTCCTTTTTCTATATTTTGTCACACTCAGTTTCAAGCAGTCATATGTTAATGAATCACTTTGCAAGGGGTGTCTACAGGAGCCACAACTCTGAGGGAGGGGAACCTTACTTAGTGTCTGTTTGCTGCAGCCCTAGCTCCAGGAAGGCCTCGGCAAACTCCATTGCTTTCTTTAGTCCATTCTCCCAGTGTTTGGCATCAGACAGGCATGGTTATAGATGTAGACTGGTCCTGGCTAGAGGACAGAGAAGGGTGGTCTTCAGCAAATTGGAAAGTGCCAGGGAGAGAAGAAGAGTAAAGAACTTGGGAAGGAGACTCATGAAGTTGTGTATAAACACCTGGGCTCCCTGTCTATCTGTGCAATGCAAAGATCTGATCTTAATTAACATTTCAAAGACGGAAAATTTTGATACAGGTTAAAACTCCACCCAGGTTGCGGACTGACCTCTGGGTGGCACATCCACGGGAAAAATCCAAACAGAAAGGCTTCGAAAACTGGACTGATAATGGAACCACAACCAACAGAAAGCGTATTGCAACTTGCAGCTTAAACCTACCTTATCAGGTCAACTGCCTGTAAAAACAAAACATCAATCATAACATATTATTCAAAATGTCAAGGATATAATCCAAAATTACTCAACATGCAAAGAACCACAAATATCTCAAATCACATTGATAAAGGCATTATAATATAGATATAAACTTTAAACCATCTATTATAAAAACACGTTTGAATAAGCCATTGCAAATACCTCTGTGATAAGTGTTAAGCTAAAAGTATCAGCAAAGAACTAAAGGCTATAGAGGAACCAAATAAAAATTTGAAACTGAAAAATACAGTAATAGAGTAAAAAAAGTCACTGGATGGATTCAGTATGATAGCAGAATAGAGATAAAAGAGGAGTCACTGAACTTGATAGGCCAATAGAAATTTTTCAATCTTGAACCATAAAGAGAAGAATGATAGGAAAAAAAGAATTAGCAGAGAACTGTGGGCCAGTAACATAAGGGCTAACATTTGTGTCATTAAGAGTACCAGAAGGAGAGGAGAAACAGCATGATGCAGGAAAAAAAAAAAGGAAATACTGGCTGAAAACTATAATTGTGTTAAAATTCATAGAACTGTACACCAAAAGGGGGGGGGGGACCAGTTCTGTATGAGAATTTAAAAAATAAAATGAAATTTAAAAGGAGGTGGTATTATATTGTGGTGGTAACATGGAATGTTCATTCAGCGGTGGTAAATCCTGGACTCCTTTGACCTTAGGCATTACTGGTTTCATGGCTGGGTGGCTCAGTTGGTTGAGCATCTGCCTTTGGCTCCAGTCATGGTCCCAGGGTCCAGGAATGGAGTCCCATATTGGGGGAGTCCCCTGCTCAGTGGGGAGTCTGCTTCTCCCTCCCCCACTCCCTGCTCATGGTCTCTCTCTCTCTCTCTCTCAAATAAATGAATAAAATCTTAAAAATAAAATAAAATAAAATGATAGTGTTTCCTGAAAGAGTAGTTTTATTCAAATAATGATATGAAAAGTGTTTGCATTCAGGTCATATTACATACAGGGTGCTTTGGATGGACTCTGAAGGGTATCTTAGATACATTAAAATTTTCTTAATTTTCTAATTTGTTTTTATATTTGTTTTCTGGGGTGGCGGGGGAGACACTGAAGATCCTGACCTGAAAGGATTGGAAAACTTCTAATTCGAATCACATGGGATTTTATGATGTTATTAGAAAAGTGGTTCAAGATCAGATTGTGAGAAGCCTTGACTGACATATTGAGTAGTTTGGGGCTTTTAGGGACTTTTGACTTATTTTGAAGCAGTATTTGTGAGATCCTCACTAAGTATGGCATGGAATGGATTAAATAGAATACAAATTTTGAGGGTAATGAGGCATTTTGATGTAGATAAAGGCCTGGATTAGGGAGATAACAGGAATAGAATAAGAGAGTTGGAAAGGAGCTATTTTAAAGGGCAGGTTGACTGCATTTTGTAATTTGCCCTCTACCTCGTCCTTGGGTTTACCTGGGAGTGGAATTGCTGGGTTATGGTCATTCCATGTTTAATATTTTGAGGAACTGTAAGACTATTTTCCAAAGTGGCCAGCACCTTTTACAATATCGCCACCCATGTGTAGGGTTCCAGTTTCTCCAAATCCTGGCCCACAATTGTGATTATCTGTCTTTTTGATTATAGCCATCCTAGTGAGTATGAAATGGTATCTCATTTTGGTTTAGATTTACATTTCCCTAGTAGTTAATAATGAACATCTTTTCATAGGCTTATTGGCTATCTGTACATTTTCTTTGGAGAATTGTCTGTTTAGATCCTTTGCCCATTTTATAATTTTTTTCATTGAGTTACACAGTTTTTTCAATGTATTCTAGATACAAGTCCCTTATCAGACATATGATTCTGCAGTCTTTTTCATTTCTTTTCATTTTCATGATGTCCACTTTACCTACTTTTTCTTTTATTTTTTGTCTTCCTTCTTGGTGTTATATGCCAGAGAGACTTTTAAATGGGGCAGAGGAAAGAAAGAAGCAAGCCCTATATCACTTTTCCGTCTGTAGAAGAATTTTTTTAGGCTTTCCTTAGAGTAGGTCATAGAATTTGGGCAGCTGAAAATAACTCGCATGTTGGGATCATGTGGTTAGTTTAATTAAGAGGGGAGGTCATCTAATTAAGGGGAGAGGTCGTTTTTCCCTGGACAAAGAAGTAAAAATTTACCACATGATCGTTTTCTTAAATTGATAGTTGTGATAAAAATGTAAAGTAATAAAACCAGAATAGTTTAGAAAATTGCTTCCTCTGTAGATTTTAAAGAATAGTACAAGCTACCTGACCTAAGTGTGAGGACAGTAGAAAAGTCAAAGGGCCCAGTGTGGGAATGGGGGAGAGGAGAGATAGATAAAGAGGCCATCCAGGCTGTCATTTTCTTACCATCATGTTGGGTCTTGGTAGCAGTTCTTCCAAAGATTGTTTAATATGTTAGGTACATGTTGTTCTATTTCATTGTTTTTCTGATGCTGCAAGAAGTACCCTTGATTTTAATGGGCAAATTAACTAAAAGGTAGATGCCATTTTATTACTGATTTCCATTTTCCCCCTCATTTTTATGAATATGTAGTAGATCTCTTCTTCCCTCTCTCTCTCACACACGTGTGCACAGGATTTAAATAGACATGGCAGAAAGTCAGTATTCCTTATTCAGGACTTTATAATAGTGTTAAACACGTGTGTATTATTGAACCAAATCATATGGCATATCATAGTCAACTGTGTAATAAGACATAAGCCATGTTTATATCCTTTTTTTTTTTTTACGTAATCTCTACACCCAGCTTGGGGTTCAAACTCACGACCCCAAGATCAAGAGTCACATGCTCTACCAGCTGAGCCAGCCAGGTGCCCCTGATATAAACTCTTTTTAAAACAACTTGGTGGATTTCTAGGGGAAAGGAGTTTCTATTACAAAATGATAGTTTTTAAAATGAACTAATGGTATGCATTTGAGCAAAATAAAATTAATGAAAAATTTACATTTTAATTTTATTGGAAAGGGATCAGTAGCTATTAACTTTCAATGTCTGATTAGGAAACTGGGTTAGGGAAAGCTGTCAATAATAGAAAAGTGTCAGGGCGCCAGGATGGCTCAGTTGGGTAAGTGTCTCGTCTGCCTTCAGCTCAGGTCATGATCCCAGAGTCCTGGGATGGAGCCCTGCATTGGGCTCCCTGCTCAGCTTACCCTTTCTGGCATGTTTTTTTTCCCCCATGTGTGAACAAAAGAGGAAAACGTACTCCAAATTCTGTAATTTCTGTGGTGGAGTGCCTTGCCTAGCTCTTGATTACCAAATGTTTGCCTCCCCTCACTCTCTGGTGCTCCTGACACACATGTAACCAGCTTCACTGTTTAGGCCAGACTAGTTGGCATGCTTTTATGTTCATTCTGGATCTTTAATTCACAAAAATTCATCTAAAGTTTTCTAGTACTTTTTTACTTTTTATTTTAATTAAGATGTCTCAAAGTACATTGTAGACTGTCTTCTAGTATATTAGGGTTGAGTGGACCCATTTGTGTTCACCTCTCTGGGTAATTGATGATTTAATCGAGAATTCATTAACGATAAGTATCGTGTAAACAGACCTTGGGTTGTTTTTTTCTTACATATTTGCCCATATTGAAACTTATGTGTTACTTTACCTGATCTAGGAGGAGGCCTATGAAATATTCCAGCAGTAGTCTTAGCATTTTGTTAGCCAGAGTTACTTCATTGTTATTTCTACACGCAGCCATTTAAGTTGGTTTCCCTGTCCAGGTTATTTATCTTTTCTGATCATTATAGAATCCATTTATACTTCTCCATCTATTTCAACAAATGTTTTTCCTCTCCTTCGTTTTGTTGTCTGTCAAACCTTTAACCAGGACAAAAAAATGCTCTTAATTCCATCATAACATAACATAACATAGGCTTTTGTTTTTGTTGTTGCTTTGAACAGTCCATATCAAAGAATCTTTTTAAAGTCTTTAAAAAGAGTAAATATTATAGCATTATTTACAGTAGCCAGACTCTGGAAGCAGCCCAAGTGTCCATGGATGCATTAATAGATAAAGAAGATGTGGTGTATATATATACAATACAATATTATTCAGCCATAAAAAAGAATATCTTTAAAAAAAAGAATATCTTGCGTTTGCAACAAGGATAGAGCTAGAGAGTATAATGCTAAGTGAAATAAGTCAGAGAAAGACAAATACCATATGATCTCACTCATGCGGAATTTAAGAAATAAAACAAATGAGCAAAGGAAAAGAGGGAGAGAGAAAAACCAAGAAATAGAGTCTTAACTGAAGAGAATAAACTGATAATACCGGAAGGAAGGTGGGTGAGGGGAAGGGGGAGATAGAGGATGAAGATTAAAGAATACACTTATCAAGCTGAGGAAAAAAAAGAAAAAGAATAAAGAATAAATAAATTACACCCAAGAGTTACTTTTTTTTTTTTTTTAAGATTTTATTTATTTATTTGTCAGAGAGAGGCAGGCAGAGGGAGAAGCAGGGGGATGTGGGACTCAGTCCCAGGACCCCGGGATCATAACCTGAGCCAAAGGCAGACACTTAACGGACTGAGCCACCCAGGAATCCCCAGGAGTTACTTTTGACGTTATACTTACACCCTCGGGAGGAAATCTAAGAGTTCCCCATACCACCTCAAACTTTGTTTCCTTGCTCTCTCTAGGTTATGCTTGCTTATTGACTCAGTGGACCTTTTTGTTCCAGACCAGCTTTGTAAGAATCATGAACCAAATTATCTGTACAGTTCAGGCTTTCTTTTGGATCTTCTTAAGGACAAGTAGAGTTACTAATCTGCTTGGCCTCTGACCTAGTAGCTACTAATCACTAAGTAGTCACAATTCTTTGGATTATGAAAAGTCATGATTAGTTGTCATCCAAACCTAGTAATTTATTTCTGTCAATTTCTTTATTACTTTTTGATCTAATACCTTTAAATTCTGCTTTAAAAATTATATCTTTCTCGATCAACTTCTCCAATAAATACAGAAACATGAAATACGTGAATATCGCTTCTCACTGTATCCCCTGAATAAAAACTTTTATTATTAAAATACTTTTTAAAAGCTAGTTGCATTATGATTCCCAGACTCCTTTTCAGGGTTATTATTTTCTTATAAGGTGCTGTCTTTTTGCCATGAAAACATGATCGTATCAGTTCTTATTTATTATCTGTCCATCATAGAATAAACTTTTAATGCAAACAAGCAGCAAAAATTTCTGAACTATTTCTTGTTCAGTCTAGATTCCTGATTTTGTTTATAACATGGACTGCATATTTGATTATAGAGCCCTTTTTGACATGATGCATGACAGCTTTTCATATTTTAAATTAATATTCTTTAGTCACAAGTTAATTGATTTTTTTTCCCATTTGTCTTCACCAGTGGATTCAGTATCCAAAGAGAACTCTTTGGCAAGTGTATAACCTGACCGAAATGTCAGGGAACAGATGGAAAGGAGTTCCATAGGAACTGGCTGAATAGTAGGAGTTTGACTTTCTGAAAAATAGCTTTACTGGCTTTCCTCTCCTCCAGAAGTGATATGAATAAGAGCTCAACCTTCAAATGAAGGAACAGCTGTTTTTAGGCTGGTATTCAGTAGGAGATAAAAGCCCTTTCAAATAAAGTCTTAACCCTGTGATTGATTTATTTTTGAAGGGCTGTGAGTTCTCAGAACATCAAGAATATCTCATGATCAGAAGTAAATACAAAAAGCATAGTTTATAGCTGATAGAAGTCTTTCGAATTTTCCTAATGATATTGCTGCCTTGATTAGGATGAAAAATTGCATTTAGGATAATTCACTTAATCATGATATGAATATGAAGGCAATTGAGTATATTCAGGATTATATAAATGTGTGTTGTAAAAGTTATTACAATCAAATTCTCTGCTTATGTGCAGGTAGGATATCCATACATATTTTTAAGTTTTACCATTAAGTGCTGAAGATAAAATTCACAGTGTTTCAAAACTCCTATTTAAATTATTGATCCGTTGCATGATCTACTTAAATGAATCTATAATGAGGCTCTCAAATATTAACTTTAACAAATTAAGCTATTATTTTCAGTTACATGATGAATTTGAGGCAGGAGACTCTACCTGACATAAAGTACTTTTGTATTAGACAGAACTAAAAATACATTGGAAGAAATTAAGATGAAGAGAAACATGGGCATTTTGGCAGCCAAACAAATTTAGCTCTGATTGCTGGGGTCATCTCTGATTACCCAGCTTTTAATACGTTAAAATTGGGTGTGATCTTCATGATGAATTTTTTGTGTATACTATTGAACCAAACAGTTCTTTCTCTTACTTGCTTTTACATCTTCAGGTGGAGAAATCAGGTGCTGTATTTCTGGTTTTTTCTTTTGGGTTCACATAAGCATAATTTGCAAGACTTTGCCAAGGTGGGAATTAATTGTGATGATGGAAACTGAAATGTTGTTTCATGCTAATTTTATAATGTGTATATACTGCAGAAGTTAGACAAAAGAACTAAGTTAAACAAAGATCTAGAGCTACTGCCAAACCTAAAAACAACAATGGCACAAAGAAGAGAACAGAATGCAGGGTCCAAAGCCAACAGAATCCGAATGTAAATTTGCTAGTTGACAGGCATCACATGTAAATGGGCTTATTTTGGCAACTGTTGGAGTTAAAATACAAAAGATATCACTTATACAAAAGCAAAAGTAATTGAGGTTTTTTTTTGTAATTTTTAAAGAAAATGGTCTTTCGCAATTTATAGTAGCCATTTAGTTTGTATGAAGCATGCTGCCTTTCACTTTTGTTAAAATCCATTTATTGTTTACTTAATCTCATTACTAGTGTACTGTTTCTCTTTATATTCATGAAAGTTATTTTGGGTGACATAAGATGAAGACATGGCCATTACGTCAATAGTTTACTGAATATATGTATTTTTAAAGTCTTGAATGGGCCCATAGGTAGGATCCTTTCTTGCTACATTTACAGTATTATTTTATATAGTGAATATAATTGCCATTTTCCAGCCCTTGCCTGTGTGGCATTTACTTGATGTAATTACAAAAATGCCTTTTACCTTATTTTGTGACAGGGAATAAAATAAAATGAATTCCTAGCTAGTTACAGGTCTGACTCAGTTATAGCTCATCAGATGGCCATGTACGAAGGGAAACAAAAGTGGGAAGATTTCTTCAAAGATAAAATTAAGGAATGAGAACAGATCATTCTTATAGAAATAAAAAGATATAAGAAATGGGCATCACTTTCCTGTATGTTCAGAAAACAATGATCACCCCCACCCCATTGTATGGTATTATTTACACAGGAAAATTTTTCCTTATGTGTTATTAGGTGTTCTTTTTTCTTTTAATTGTGGTAAAAAAAGGACATTAACATTAGGTATACTCAGCAAAATTTTAAGAGTACAATAGAGTATTGTTAACTATATGCACATTGTTGCACAACAGATCTCTAGAACTTTTTCATCTTGCATGATTGAAACTATACCCATTGAACAACTCCCCATTTCCCCTTCCCCTAGCCATTGGCAACCATTATTCTACTTCCTGCATCTATGAATTTGGCTACTTTATGTATCTCATATAAATGGAATCATGCAGTATTTCTTTTTTTTTTAATTTTTTTATTGTTATGTTAATCACCATACATTACATCATTAGTTTTTGATGTAGTGTTCCATGATTCATTGTTTGTGCATAACACCCAGTGCTCCACGCAGAACGTGCCCTCTTTAATAACCATCACCAGGCTAACCCATCCCCCCACCACCCTCCCCTCTAGAAACCTCAGTTTGTTTTTCAGAGTCCATCGTCTCTCATGGTTCATCTCCCCCTCCGACTTACTCCCCTTCATTCTTCCCCTCCAGCTATCTTCTTTTTTTTTCCTTAACATATATTGCATTATTTGTTTCAGAAGTACAGATCTGTGATTCAACAGTCTTGCACAATTCACAGCGCTCACCATAGCACATACCCTCCCCAATGTCCATCACCCAGCCACACCATCCCTCCCACCCCCCACCACTCCAGCAACCCTCAGTTTGTTTCCTGAGGTTAAAAATTCCTCATATCAGCGAGGTCATATGATACATGTCTTTCTCTGATTGACTTATTTCACTCAGCATAACACCCTCCAGTTCCATCCATGTCGTTGCAAATGGCAAGATCTCATTCCTTTCATACAGTATTTCTGAGTGGCTTATTTCACTTAGCAAAAGTTCACCTATGTAACGTAAAAAAGAAGTTCCTTATTTTTTTTAAGACTTAATGGTATTCCATTGTATGACTCTACCTTATTTTCTTCATCCAGCCATCAGTGGATATTTATGTTGTTTATCTCTTGGCTATTGTGAATAATGCTGCAAGAACACAAGAGTGTAAATATCTCTTCAAGATCCTGTCTTCAGTTCTTCTGGATAAATTAGTCAAAGTAGGATTGCTAGATCATAGGGTAGTTCTATTTTTAATTTTTTGAGTAATCTCCATATTGTTTTCCCTAGTGGCTACACCATTTTACATTCCCAACAACAGTGTAGAAGATCCAAGTTTCTCCAGATCCTCACTTATACTTAATTTCTGTTTTTTTATTTGTTCATTTTCTGTTGATTTGCATTTCCTTGATTGTTAATGATGTTGAGAATCTTTTCATGTATCCGCTGGCCATCTGTATGTGTTCTTTGGAGAAATTTGGTGTTATCCATTTAATGAACTATTTAAGTCACTGAAATGTCAGTGAAGTAAAAGATACTAAATTTCTTGAAGTTTTTTGTGATTGCATTTGAATTTTATGTAATTGAGAAAAATATTTAATTGTATAAATGTTTATTTTTTGTTTTGTTTTGTTTAAATGATTATGTTAGACTGTAAGTAGTTCAGTATTTGCCCAGTGATTGCTTTTGGTTTAGCTTACAATTTTTCAAAAAACTTATTTTTAAATTATATAAATTCATTTTAAAATTTTCAAATAATATAAACTAATTTCAGAAAAGTTGAAAAAGAGTAAAAGAGGAAGACAGTAAGAATCCAGCTTTTCAAATGAAACTGTTAGTACTTTTTGTATTTCCTTCCAGTTTTTTTCCCCTCAGGCTTATAGTTACCGTGGTAAATATGCAGTTTGTATCTTGATTTTTTTATTTTAAACTATGATGGAAAGAAAATTTTTATTAAAAGAAGCTTAACGGGGCGCCTGGGTGGCTCAGTCTTTAACCGTCTGCCTTCTGCTCAGGTCATGATCCCAGGGTCCTAGGATCGAGCCCCGCATCGGGCTCCCTGCTCAGCGGGGAGTCTGCTTCTCCCTCTCACACTCCCACTGCTTGTGTTCCCTCTCTCGTTGTATCTCTCTCTGTCAAATAAATGAATAAAATCTTTAAAAAAATAAAAGAAGCTTAACAGATAAAAGGTTTCAGTTGTTCGGGTCCACTTATGTATGGATCGTTTTCAGTAAATACACTACAGTACTGCAAATGTGTTTTCTTTTATGATTTTTCTCAATAACATTTTCTTTTCTCTAGCTTACTTTAAGAATAAAGCATATAATACATATAACATACAAAATACGTGTTACTCAACTGTGTTATCAGCTAGCCTACTTCTGTTAACAGTAAGCTATTAGTTCAGTTTTTAGGGAATCAAAAGTTATACATGGATTTTTGACAAATAGGTAATTGGTTCCCCTATTTCCCCCACCCCCTCCATGTCATTCAAGGGTCAACTGTATTTTTATTCCAATGAACTGCTTGTTCACATTAGAGAAAGTCTTCCAGGGTATATATTCTTTTGTTAAATGAGTCATCATGCTCAGAAAGAGTTCCAGATTTATGACTGATTCACCTTACTAATTTTTCTTCTTTTCTAGCTATTCTAATATTTTACCAGTCTTGCTTTTACACATTTTTTCCTGGCAAGAATTAAAAATGTGTCTTAACTTTACTGTGTTAGAATTAAAGTTTTTCATTCTGACTTCCATTCACATGTGACTTTCAGGTTAGTTTCTTACAGGACTGTTTTTAGGGCAACATCTTCTGCCCGGAAATAGTACCGTATTTTCAAAGGTTCATAGATTTGTTATGTTTTTGATACAAATATCTCTCTTGAGGTCAATGAATATATAATGCAAAGAAGTATGTAAGGGGGAAATTTTCATCTGTTTATTGACTTTAAATTGATTGCGGTGCTGATGCCTACCACTTGTAAGATGTAAATAAGAAAAACTTGGTGGTGGGGGAGTGAATGACAAAGTATGGTTCCTCACTCATAGTAGTTACTCAGTAGATGCTTATTGAATAGAAATTGTTAAATTGGGGAAACAGATCTAATTAGTGACATAATGATAATATTTTCTGCCATGCATTACCTCTATCTTTTTAAACAATCCACAGAAGCATTGCAGGGAAAGGGTCATGTGAGGTTAGTTAATTTTAAGCACTTAGAAACTACTACATGCAAGATGCTCTCCAGGCATTTTATATACTGTCTCATTTAGTAGGCAGAGCCAGTGTTGCCTGATTTTTGCAAATGAGAAAACTCAAGCAAAGAAAAAGATGTGACTTCCAAGTCATATAACTTAAACTGTGTTTGGCCTGTTACCTCAAATCCTTTGTTCACCCCTGTAATATGAAGATACTCTTTCCTTTTTATTTTCTTGGTTTGTATTCTCATTAAAGCAGGAAGAACCAACGTTCGTTTGGCATAAACTTAAATGCCTTTGCAGTCTGAGTATCTTTACAGTAGGCTCCAGATATGCATTATGGTTAGATTTTGAAAGATGATATCATTTACTATAAATAATCATATTGAGTTTTAAACACAGAAGATAATTGCTTCAGCAGGTTATCAATAGTCCATTCAGAGAGGAACTGATAGTTGAAGAAGCAATACCACAAATGGGAAATCCAACTTAGATGCAGTCACTTTAAGCAGCAGATACCTGCCTCTCCCAATTTTTCTCAGTGACAAGATTGTCAGATGAGTTCTCTCACAATGAGAATAAAAAAGCCTTTTCTGAAGTTTCAGATAGCTTACGTTTATTGAGCATTTACTATGTGACAGATGCTGTATTAAGTGCCTTGTAGATATCATTTCATTCTCATCTTTAGTCTGTGTGTTATGTACTGTTAACAACCTCCAGTTTTTGAGAATGAAACAGTTTTAATAGAGTTGTCATATGCCTAGTAAATGGAAAAGTCAGAGATTGTACTTAAGTCCAGTGGCCTGTAAAGCATATTTTCCTGATATGGCTTTTAGGTAGTTAGAGTTTACTATATGTATTGTGTCCTTTGTTAAGCTGAAAAGACAAAGTGAGACACTAATGAGAGAAATTGGGTGTGGAAGGAAATCAGCTAGATCCATTTTTTTGGCACTCTTAAACTTCTGGAGTATATTAAGTATTTACAGTATGTAAGGTTTTCTTCACACTGTCAATAAATATCTTTCTCTTAAATGTACAGTTCAGTGAGCTTGATAAATGTATACACACGCATGTACCCAAGGGAGAAATTGAGAGGTTTTTCTGGGACAGCAGGAGATTCGGAACTCAATCTGATCAAAGGTAAGAATGCGATTTTGAAGAAAGTCAGGGGAAGAAGCTAGGCCAGGGGTTCAAATATTGAAAAGTGATGGGAGGAATACCAAACCACTAAGATATTTGGTATTGTGTGTGGATATAGAATTGGATAAATCAATACAGTTCAAGCCTTTCTACTTTAAGACTGACAGGAGGATATACTTAGAATTGAGTGTATGTTCACTTAATGAACTGATAGAAGACACAGACCTGTTTTTAATTACTGTGAAATCAAAGTGTGGTGATTTTTTTTCTTCCTCTTTTCTCCTAAAGCAGCTCTGAACAATTTATAAACTCCTCATATTTGCCCATCTTTTCTTCTCTCTTGCAAATGACATAATTTAGGAGGTCAAGAATCCAAGTCTAATTCCTTGCTCTTGGGCAGAAATCTATTTAAACTATGCATTTCATCTTTACAAATTCTTTGGGTTGAAGGTTGTTAGGGTTTTAATAGGAAGATGATGACTAACTCACCCAGCGGCCATAGGACAAAGTCAGAATGAATGGGGTTCCTGCTTTAGGAAATATTGCCAACTAAAAGTATTTTGCCAGCATTTTATCACTGACCACTTTTTCCATACAGTTTTATATACTTGGAACGTATTCTAAATGATATTTAGAAAACATTTTAAATGATACTCAGGACTACAAACAGGTTATTTTATTATAGGTGTTTATAAAATAAAATTGTGAGATTCCAGCCCTTCACCTGTATTTCAAGGTTAGCAAAGAAGTGGGTCTATAAACAGTTGCATTAGGTTAGACCCTCTTCTATTTACATCTTGATTACCATCTTATTTTCGAAAAGACTAACAAGGTGATGATTTCATATACTTGAACTATTTTGAAATAATAAATTGAGTAATTTAATGGAGATACTTAATATAAGAAATTGTAATGGAGGTAAATGACCACAAATTGATTGGGTTATAATAGAGATTTTCATATTGAGCAGAAACTGAAGATCAACTTCTAAGGAGTGAGTAGTATGTTATTGCAGTAGCACAAAAGTATTACAAAAGTTAACTTAATTTCCTCCCCTTCTATTCTGTGTGGATCATGAAGGAAAACAAATATTTCTGAAAATTTTGTAAACAAAACTTCAGCTTCAGTTGAGAAATACCTTCCTCTTAAATATTGAGTGTAAAACACATATTTTTAAAACATGAATTTTTCTACCTTTGACTTGCATTAAATTTTCAAAAATAACTTTGCATTTACCTTCTCACCTTTTAATTTTAGTTTATTTCCTGGGTGTAATTGGAATGGACTTACCAACTTTAAGGCACCATTCATATTCTTTCAGTAAAGTTGTAACCATGGTGAACGAGCAAATCATTCTTATTTTGAAAAAGGCATGCATTTACATTTATGTAGTTTTTCAGTATATCATTTTGGTTTGTACTAACTTAGCATTGTTAGTGAACATAATTTGCTGCTATTTCACTTATTTATGTACTGTTTCTCCCCAGGGAACCTACAAATTTATAGTTATATATAGTGCACAGAACCGTGTGTTCTCATAGTGTGATAAAAGTCGCTTTTAATCTGATACTAATTTAAAATAGTATTTTGCTCTTCACAGTATAAATAGCCTTCATGCATTAATTCTTCAGAAACCTATGAAAATTAATCATCTGAACAATCTTTCCTTAGGCTCTTTGTATAGTTCTTTCAAAGCATAATTATTTTAAATATATGATAACATTGTGATGTTTGCATTGGCAATGATTATTTTATTTCATATTGCCAGTCCCACAACTGGGAGAAAGGGATATTCATTGTAGGAATTTTTGAAAAATATTTGAAAGGTAATGGAAAGGTAGAGCTTGGGTTTGCACTTTTTTTTTTTTTTTAAATGACAAAACTCTTTCAGGTGTTTTATCTTCCATTGCTTCAACAAAGACCATCAAATCACCATGCTCCTGGGCGTCTGGGTGGCTCAGTCAGTTAAGCATCTGCCTTTGGCTCGGGTCATAATCCTGGAGTCCCAGGATAGAGTCCCACATCAGGCTCCCTGCTCTGCAGGGAGTCTGCTTCTCCCTCTGCCCTTCACCCCACGCTCTCTCACTCTCTCTCTCTCAAATAAATAAATTCCTTTAAAAAAAAAAATCACCATGCTGCTTTGTATCAAATCACCATGTCATCCTTGCTACATGGGTATGGACTTCTATTTGAACTTCAAATGAATACCTCTGAATATCAGCATCTTTTTCTTTTTTATGGTCTCTAATACTGGGAGCCAGTTGCTATGGATACCCACTACTGTTTTAAAAGCTGTAGTTTGACTATGGTACTGTTCCTTGTTTTTTAAAATTTAATCTTTTGTCTCTCTTCATTCCAAGTTGTACTTTGTTAGTATTTAAGTATGGGGGCAGGGGTCCAGAATAAGAGTATAACATTTTTAAAGCATGTAGCAGGGACTCCTGGGTGGCTCAGTTGTTAAGCGTCTGCCTTCGGCTCAGGTCTTGATCCCAGTGTCCTGGGATCGAGCCCCACATCGGGCTTTCTGCTCAATGGGAAGCCTGCTTCTCTCTCTCCCACTCCCTCTGTTTTGTGTTCCCTCTCTTGCTGTCTCTCTCTCTGTCAAATAAATAAATAAAAATCTTAAAAAACAAATCAATAATGCATGTAGCAGGGGGACCTCTTTTGGGGTAGAATTTACATACAGTGAAATAAATGGATTTTTTGGGGGGGAGGGAGAGGGAGAGAATCTTTTTTTTAAGATTTATTTTATTTAATTTTTAGAGAGAGAGAGAGAGAGAGGGTGCAAGCCAGCCAGAGGGCCAGAAGGAGAGTGAGAAAGAGAATCCCAAGCCGACTCCCCACTGAGCATGGAGCTCGACTCGGGGCCCAGTCCCAGGACCCCAAGATCATAACCTGAGCCAAAATCAAGAGTCGGAATCCCAACTGACTGAACTACCCAGGTACCCTGGGAGAGAGAGAGAATCTTAAGCAGGCTGCATGCCCAATGTGGAGCCCGACGCAGGGCTTGATCTCACAACCCTGAGATTACGACCTGAGCTGAAATCCAGAGTCCAATGCTTAACCGACTGAGCCACCCAGGTGGCCCAAATGGATCTTAAATGTACAGTTCGGTGAGCTTGATAAATGTATACACACCCATATAATCAATACTTCAATCAAGATAAAAATATTTCTCTCATGCCATGTTATGAATACAGTGGAGCATTTCTGGAATCGAACACTTATTTTTCAAGCTGCTGGGAATGTTGGTGGACAACACTCAACCAAAGAAGAGTTTTAAGAGTTACCTTCTACTGAAGGGGGCTATCTTGATCTTGTAACACCTACTTTCTGGGGGCTGCATTTACCCAATGACTGGTCAATGCAGTGGTAGGGGTAGGGGGAAGGCATAAAGATCTTGGTCCACTTGCTGTAATTTGGGACAGTTTCCAAGGCCCATCCCAGTTTGAGAACTCCCCATGTGATGGCCTAAGACATTTGTTACTGTTGTATCACAATTCAACTTCTTCCTGTACCCACTTGTGCTTCCTTCAACTCATCATAGGCATTGAACATGAGAGCACTTCCCAGTGGACTTCTTGAACTCAAATAATCCATCTAAGAGTCTGTTTCCCGGGAAACCTAACCTGTAGCACCTCAGAAAGTTCTCTCATGGCCCCTTCCAAACAAACCCCCACTTAACAAACAATGATCATTCTTGTTTTATTCCCTTAGATTAGTTTTGCCACTTTTAGAACATTATGTAAATGCAATAATAGTATGTTCTCTTTTGTGTCTGGCTTCTTTGCTAAAAAGATTCATCCAAGTTATGAATAGCACTTCGTTCTTATTGCTGAATAGCAGTGTTCCATTGAGTTAATAAACCATCATATATTTATCCATTTAGGTGTCTGCAGTCATTAGAAATGTTTTAAGTGTTTGGCTATTATTAATAAGGCTGTTAGAAACAGTCTTGGGTAATTCAGTTTGTGAACATAAACGTTTTTATTTCTCCTGGGTAAATATGAAGAGTGGAATCTCTCGGTCATATATGGAAATATATTTAACTTTCTGAAAAATTGCTAAAGAGTTTTTCAAAGTCATTTTACTGTTTTATATTTCCACCAGCAATGTATGAGAGTTCTAGTTGCTCTACATTCTTTCTAATACTTGAATTCTTATTGATATGTTATATTTAGTTTTATCATGTTATTTAATTTTTTGTGCCCTGGTTCTTCCCTTTCTCCCTTCTTTTTGGTTAATCAAATATTTTTTTTGTATTCTATTTTAATTTCTTGAATAACTTTTTAGCGGTACCTCTTTTAATTATTTTTAAGGGTTGCTCTAGGGATTAAAGTATACACTCGTTACATTTTACCTGAACTTTATATTTTACCATATCAATATAAAATTAAGAATCGTGAAAAGAATTATTTCATTTACTTTTTTTTATTCTTTGTTGTAAAAATATTTTAAAGTTTTTGAAACAACTTTATAGTTTCTGCTTTCCTTAATCCTGTGCACTTTAAAGAAAATCGAGGAAAAATAGTCATTTATCCTTACGTAATTGCCATTTCTGTTCTTTCCTTCTTGTGGATCCAAATTTTATCTGGTGTCATTTTCCTTCAGCATAAGAATTTTAGTTAGTATTTCTTGTACTTAGGATCTCTACGCAGTTATTCTCAGATGACTTTTTTTTCTTGGAGAACTTTATATTTTTTTCTCTTAGAACTTTAATGATGTCATTTTATTGTCTCCTGCCTCCATTGTTTTTGATGAGTGGTCAGCTTTTATTTATATCATTTTCCCCTTATGTAACTTGTCTTTCTTCCCACTGGTTGAATTTAAGATTTCTTTCTTTGTGTTTGTATTCAGCCATTTGATGATTGTGTGTATTGTTGAGGTTTGCTTTGTATTTTTCTGCTTAGAGATTACTGAGGTCATTGGGTCTGCATGCAGTCAGTAATGTTTTTCACAGATTTGGGGAAATTTTTGCAATTTTTCCCCAGATGTTTATTCTGCATAATTTTCTCATCTACTTCTCATATTCTGATTACATTTATTTTACACTATTTAATATTGTTTAACAAGTAGCTAAGGTGCTATTTCTTTTTTCCAATATTTTTTCTACTTCATATTGAATAATTTTTTATTGATTTCATTCA
Organism: Zalophus californianus; assembly: GCF_009762305.2. NCBI lineage: Eukaryota > Metazoa > Chordata > Mammalia > Carnivora > Otariidae > Zalophus > Zalophus californianus. The sequence continues at coordinate 97,900,524 of NC_045600.1, forward strand.
TTTTCACTTACAGTTTCTTCTTCTGGTTCCAGTTCATTGTTTAGCTTATTCAGTGAATTTTTATTTCAGTTAATACAATTTTAAATTCTAGAATTTCCATTTACTTTTCCTTTTTTTTTCTTTATATGGAATGCTTCACAAATTTGCATGTCATCCTTGTGCGGGGTCATGCTAATCTTCTCTGTATCGTTCCAGTTTTAGTATATGTGCTGCCAAAATGAGCATTAGAATTTCCATTTTCAAATACATTTTCATTTTCTCTGCTAAGAGTGTCTCATCTGTCCATTCATTTTGACCATCTTTTTCTTAAAGTCTTTGAATATATAATAGCTGCTTTAAAATCCTTTCTTCCTTATTCCAACATCTGTGATCTCAACGTATGGAGTGTTTTTCCTGAGCTATAGGTCATATTTTTATTTCTCCACACCTGCATTAATTTTTTATTTTATATTAGAAAATGTACAAGATGTGTTATAGAGGTTTTGGTTTCTCTCAGCAGAGTTCTGTTTTTTGCTCTGGTAAGTAGTTACATTATTGGTCAATTATCTTGAGGCTTGGTTTTCTGCTTTGTTAAAGCAGGTTTGTAGAAAGCCCAAATTATTTACCAAGCAATCCCTGATTAGTTTCCTCTGTGGTACCATTAGTTGAAATCTATGGTCAGTTATTTTAGCCTTCTAGATATTGCTTTCAGTTGGATTTCTTGTATTGTCCCCTATGTTTATGTTGTTAGGTCAGCCAAGGATTTGAGGGGAGTTTAAATATAAATTTTTGGACCTTCCCCAACCATGGCTTGACTTTATCCTTTTTATGATTCCCCTCCTTACTTTCCAGCCACACTGACATTCCCAAATTCTGTTTTCTGGCTTCCTAAACAGGACATAGTAGCTTTCTGCTTGTTCAACCACAATATGCCATGCTGACTATGGAGTGTCTTCATTGGACAAATCATATAGATTTGGATCTTATTCGGTGCATCTGGTTTTGTGTTTTTCACTGATAAGTATCCCTTGTACTACTTCCTAGTCAACTCTACTGTAGAAGCAACCACTGTCTTTATTTTTATCACTGTGATTTTGTTTGTTTTGTTTTAGATCAACATATGAATGGAATCTTTTGTATATGATTTCTTTTACTAAGCATAAGGTTACCGAGATTATGCATGTTGTTGTGTGTACCCCTAGTCCATGTCTTTGTATTGCCGAACAGGATTGCTTTGAATGAATAAACTATAGATCTTTTATTCTTTCCTTCCTTCCTTCCTGTTTTCATTCTCTCCACCCCCCTTTCTTTCTAAAAGATTTTTATTTATTTATTTGAAAGAGAGAGCACAAGTGGAGGGAGGGAGAAGGAGAAGCAGACTCCTGGCTGAGCAGGGAGCCCCACATGGGTCTTGATCCCAGGACTCTGGAATCATGACCTGAACTGAAGGCAAATGCTTAACTGACTGAGCCACCCAGCTGTCCCTATTCTTTTTTTTAAATTGATGGTCATCTGGATTGTTTGCAGTTTTAGCTATTATGAATGCTGTCCTTAATATTAGTGTAAAAGTTTCTTTGTGACTGTATGTTTTTCCTCACTCTATCTTGGGGAAATACCTAGGGATAGGTTGTTGTATCATAGGGTATGTCTATTTTTATCTTTGAAGAAACTGCCAGTTTTCTAAAGTATATCATTTTACATGCCCGCAGGCAATATGTAAGATTTGGTGTACAGATCTTATTTTTATGTCAAGATTATATTCTGTTATTTAATGGAAGTCATTGTTAGTGTATATTTTAGTTGCTGATAAATACTTTGATAAACACTCCTCTTTTTTTAAACTAAAAATACTCTGAGGTAAAGATTTCAAAAGTGATATGATTTATTTACATAGGCAGTGACCAAGTTTTCCAGCTAGTTTTAACAGCCCCAAAGGTGGATGCTATGGTAGGTTTTTAATCTAATTATTCATCTTTGTAAGTTGTAGATATTTTCAAATGACTTAAGTTCAATTATTTTTTTATGGATTAGACATTAATTATGAGAGTTCAAAATCTAGAATTTTTGCTTATATGGTACTACAATAAATATACATGATTGTGAACAAGAGAGTTTTAGTTCATTCCATTAGAGCACTGTGATAATGTCAGGGGTCTCAGCTGAGTGTCTTCTTAATGTGGTTCCTTTTGTGTTTTGGTCATCAGTTGTGTCCTTTATGAAGGCTCCCTTGCAAATTAGTACTGTTAAGTGAGACTGGGGAGAATCAGTATAAGTAAAAAGCTATACTGCCACTAGAAAACCTGCCCTTATATTAATGTCCAGTGTTATTTTGTGTGTAAAAGCTCTTTTTTTAATTGAGCTTGCTCTATGTATTCAGTACTATAGGTGATACAGAATAAGAACTGAATGCACTCCTTTTTTTTTTAAAGATTTTATTTATTTGACAGAGAGAGACACAGCAAGAGAGGGAACACAAGCAGGGGGAGTGGGAGAGGGAGAAGCAGGCTCCCCACTGAGCAGGGAGCCCGATGCGGGGCTCGATCCCAGGACCCTGGGATCATGACCTGAGCCGAAGGCAGACGTTTAACGACTGAGCCACCTAGGTGCCCCAGAACTGAATGTGCTCTTAAATTAATAGGAGGCTGCTTGTTAAATGGTGTTCACTTAAGTATAATTATAACTTCTGTGCTGTGTGACATAGATTTTTAAGTTCAATAACAGTATTGAAGAGGACTGAGTAAAAATTAATGAGGTTGGGCAAGTTGTACAGCAGAGGTGGAATTGAATGTGAGCATTAAACCAATAAGAATTAAATGTAGAGGAGGTAGAAGTGCTAAGAGGAATAATAAGAGCAATGATAGATGCTATGTATTATAGATATGCCTCATGGTTACAGCTGAGAGTTTGAATGGTAAGACACTGAATGACAGGTGCTTGAAGGCGGGGTTACTGTGTCTTGTGCATCTCTGTATGACCAGTGCCTAGAATCTTCCCTAAACCATGAGTGTGTATGCCATAATAAGAAATTAGTAAGTTTTTTGACTCCTAGGGTTAGAAGGGAGAGGCTGTTGTAACTGGGTTTTCAAAGGCTTTGAGCATAGGAGGGACAAAACCCAGCACAACTGACAGTAAACATTTATAGAACAGATGATTAAATATTCCATTACAGGTTGAAGAATTTGGGAGGTGGTGGGGTACTGGAACCGTTTACTTTTTAAATCTGGGGTAATGTGTTTTAAAGGGTTGTTTTAGGAAGATTACATGGGCAGGATATTAGAAGCTAGTGAAATGTTATATAATAGTGTTTTAAGAAATTCAGAGAGACTAGCAAAAAAAAAAAAAAGAAAGAAAGTCCAAGTAGGATATCATGAAATTCCAGGATAAAAAGGAACAGAAAGGCTGACTCAGGAGACATTCATAAGGAATACTCACTATAGGGATAGGGAGGAAGAAGGGAAGGGAGAACGAGAGATGATGCCAGTTTACAAGTCTAGTTGACCTGAACTATTATAGTATTACCTGCAGTATTAGAAATATTAATAATTAGGGTCTAAAGGCATATAAGGAAGAGATGAAGGCCATACAGAGAATTTGGTATTAAGATATATGATGGGTTTTAAGTAATGGCAGGAAAACCAAATGAAAGTTTCCAGCAAGAATTTGATGATTTAAGACCCAAAATACAGAACTGAGATTAAGGCTGGGAATGTGCATTGGAAACGTCATTTGGAGGAGACAGTCAAAATCATAAAACTGAATTAGTTGTCCAAAGGGTAGAGCATAAAATGAGAAGAACATGGGATGAAGAGCAGGTATTTTTAGTTTTCACACAGAAGAGGAAGTGATACTATGCAGAAATAGAGGTCCAAAGGTTAATGTCCCCAAATCCCACACAGGCATTGTGTTAACAGGATTAAATGCCATGGAGTAGAGGTAGGCAAAATATGATCCATGGTTTGTCACCTGTTTTTTGTAAATAAAGCTTTATTGGAACACAACCACTCTGTTTGTTTATATTTTATTTATGGCTGCTTTTGTACTACATAATAGGGTTGACTAGTTGGTAAGGAGAGTGTATGGTCCACAAAGCCTAAAATATTTACTGTATGGACATTCACAACAGAAGTTTGCTGACCTCTGATACAGAGATGTAAGAAACAAAGACCAATAGAGGGCCTTTGTATTTTATTTTAGGGATAACCTTTGATGATTTGAAAATGTTTTATAAACAGACATTTACTTGAGAGCCTTATGTGTGCCTGGAATTTGGATTTGCTGCTGTGGTCTAGGAAGAGACTAGATAGTAACAAGAGATTCATTAATGAGTGAGTGAATAAAATGTAAGAAGGGCAAGTGGTCAATGTAAATTTTTGTTTTGTGAGTCTAGAAAGAAATGAGTCATAGTTTAAAGAATATATGAGGAAGAGATTTTTAATATAGGGAAAATATGAAGGAAAAATTTTATGGAGTTCTTCTGAGAGGCAGAGTGTGTTGCCATTGCAGGAATTAATGGTCTAAGACTTGAACGCAGTGAGTACACAGGCCTCATTACAGGAAATGAATAGAATTGTTTGTGGAATTAAGTTAAGAATAGTAATTGCTCACACAGCTGTTTTTAAATAGCAAATTGTGTTAGGTAATCAGCAAAAATCCACTAAAATGTACTTGATAGTTATGCAGAAGCTGCTTTATTGGTACTGACTTATGATCCTAATGGGTACTATAAAAACAAACAAATTAAAAACCTATGTATGCAGTTTTCACATTGGTATGCTACTATATGTTTTTTGTTTAATGTAGAAGTACAGTTGTAATGTTTTCATCTTCCTTTCCCCACCACCAAACCCAAATATAATTGTCTTGTTCAAAAAGAGCACCATGAACTTTATGAGCACACAGAGCAATGAGGTGTGTTCTCATTGAAAGGAGTAGTATCTATTTGATTGCTTCTCTGTTTGTCTTCCTCCCTAGACAAAAATGGAATGTTTAATTGTGTGGTTGGATTTAGGGATACTAATTTTTTACTGTTTCTCTCTGTATTTTGTTGGACTGTAATTTGGTTCTTTCTTTTAGATATGACTGTTTCTAGGACTCCCTTTTAATTTATTTGTTAGCTTTTTAGTGATGCTCTGCCTTTTTTTTTTTGGTCGCTTCTCTAAGAATGTTAATATACATCATTAACTTCTCATAGTCTATTTAGAGTTAATATTGGTACCAGTTCACATAAAATGCAGAAATCTTGTGACCTTACAAGTCTGTTTACTCCTACCCCTGCCTTCCTTTATGCTGTATTTTTCATTTGTATTACTTCTAAGTATATTTTAACTCCTATGAGAGAACGTTATGCAGGCACATCCAGGAGATATTGTGGGTTTATTTCCATCCACCACAATACAGTGAATATTGCAATAAAGTGAGTCAAATGATTTACTTTTCCAGTGCATCTAAAAGTCATTTTTACACTATACTGTATGCAGTAGCGTTATGTCTAAAAAAACAATGTATATACCTTAATTTAAAAATACTTTACTGCTAAAAAATGCTAACCATCATCAGAGCTTTCAAGCAAGTTGTCATCTTCTTGCTGGTAGAGGTTCTTGCTTTAATCTTCATGGCTGCAGACTGATCAGGGTGATGGTTGCTGAAGGTTGGGGCAGTTGCTTAAAATGACAGTGAAGTTTGCTGCATCAGTTGCCTCCTTTCACAGATGATTTCTTTGTAGCATCTGATGTTGTTTGATAGCACTTTACCCACAGTAAAACTTTAAAAATTGGCGTCATTCTTTTTAGACCCTGCTGTTGTTTTATCAACTAAGTTTTTGGTAATATTCTTTTTTTTTTATTATGTTAATCACCATACATTACATCATTAGTTTTTTATCTAAGTTTTTGGTAATATTCTAACTCCTTTATTGTCATTTCAGCAATCTTCACAGCATCTTCACCAGGAGTAGATTCCATCTCAAGAAACCACTTTCTTTGCTCATCCATAAGAAGTAGCTCCTCATCCATTAAAATTTTATCATGAGATTACAGCAGTTCAGTCACATCTTCAGAATCCACTTCTAATTCTAGTTCTCTTGCTATTTCCACATCTGCAGTTACCTCCTCTGTTGAAGTCTTGAACTGCTCAAAGTCATTCATGAGGGTTAGAATCAACTTTTTTTTTTTTTTGAAGATTTTATTTATTTATTTGACAGAGAGACACAGCGAGAGGGAACACAAGCAGGGGGAGTGGGGGAGGGAGAAGCAGACTCCCCACTGAGCAGGGAGCCTGATGCGGGGCTGATCCCAGGATCCTGGGATCATGACCTGAGCCGAAGGCAGACGCTTAATCACTAAGCCACCCCAGACGCCCCTAAAATCAGCTTCTTCCAAACCCCTGTTCATGTTGATATTTTGACCTCTTCCCATGAATCAGGCATATTCTTAATGACATCTAGGATGGTGAATCCGTTCCAGAAGGTTTTCAGTTGACTTTGCATAGATCCATCAGAGGAATTGCTATCTATGGCAGCTCTAGCCTTATGACATATATTTTTTCAATAATAAGACTTGAAAGGCAAAATTACTCCTTGATCCATGGCTGCATAATGGATGTGGTGGTGAGTAGGCATGAAAACATTTCCATCAGGACTGTTGGATGACCAGGTACATCATCAGTGAGTGGGAATATTTTGAAAGGAATCCTTTTTTCCCTGAGCAGTAGGTCTGAACAGTGGGCTCAAAATATTCAGTAAACCATGTTGTAAACAGATAGGCTGTCATCCAGGCTTTGTCATTCCATTTATGCACAGGCAGAGTATATTTAGCATAATTCTTAAGGGCCCTAGGATTTTCATAATGGTAAATGACCATTGGCTTCAACTGAAAGTCACCAGCTGCATTAGCCCCTAACGTAAGAGTCAGCCTGTCCTGTGAAGCTTTGAAGCAAGGCATTGACTTTTCCTCTCCATCTGTGAAAGCCCTAGATGGCATCTTTTTCCAAAATAAGGCTATTTCATCTACATTGAAAATCTGTTGTTTATTCTAGCTACCTTTTTTTTTTAAAGCCAAAAGAGCCTTTTAATTAAAAGTTACCAAACAGTTTTTGTTGTTCAGAAATAGAAACATTAATTCACCTCTAAGACAAAGTGTTCTCTGTGGCAACAAAAACACACATTCTGTGTATCTACTGTCCTCTTGCATTCTTTTTTTTAAATTTTTTTAATTTAAATTCAATTAATTAACATGTGTTATTGGTTTCAGAGGTAGAGGTCAGTGATTCATCAGTCTTATACAATACCCAGTGCTATAGCCACCTTTCTTAATTATGTTAGCTGGATCTTCTGGATACTTGTTGTAGCATCTGCATCAATACTTGCTGCTTCACCTTGTACTTTTATGTTGTGGGGATGGCTTCCTTCCTTAAACCTTATGAACCAATCTCTGCTAGCTTCAAACCTCTGCAGCCCCCTAATCTTTCTCAGCCCTCATAGACTTGAAGAGAGTTAAGGCCTTGCTTTGGATTAGGCTTTGGCCTAAGGGAATGTTGCAACTGCTTTGGTCTTCTATCCAGACCACTAAATCTTTATATCAGCAATAAGGGTGTTCTGCTTTCTCATCAGTCATGTATTCACTGGAACAGTACTTGTAATTTCCTTCCAGAACTTTTCCTTTGTATTCATAATTTGGCTGTTTGGCAAGGAGGCCTAGCTTTGGACCTGTCTTGGATTTTGACATGCCTTCCTCACTAAGCTTATTCATTTCTAGCTTTTGATTTAAAGTGAGATATGTGGGTCTATTCTTTCACTCGAACACTTACAGGCTATTGTACGGTTATTAATTGGCCTAATTTCAATATTGTTGTGTCTCAGGGAACAGGAAGACCTGAGAAGATGGAGAATGAGGAGAGTGAGAGAGTTAGGGAGTGGTAGGTTGGTGGAGCACTTGGAATACACAAAACATTTATTAAGTTCACCATTATATATGGTGCAGCGACTCCCCAATACAAAGTTAAAATAGTAACATTAAAGGTCACTGATCACAGATCATCATAATAAATATAATAATAAGGAAAAAGTTTGAAATACTACAAGAATTACCAAAATACGACATAGAAACATGATGTGAGCAAATGCTGTTGGAAAAATGATGCAAATAGACTTGTTCAATGTAGGGTTGTCACAGACCTTCAGTTTGTAATAAATACAGTATCTGTGAAGCACAATAGTATGCCTGTAATTTTTTATATAAATGTTTTAACAAAGTTAAAAGGAAAATACAGTTTTTTCTATTTACTATTTCTGATGCTCTTCTTTCCTTCCTCAGTTTTCACGTTTCTCTCTGATAACATTTGCTTCAACTTGAACATATTTTAGTATTTATTGTACTGAAGTTTCTTTTTTTGAAAATGGATTTCACCTCCATTCTTGAGGGATATTTGTATTTTGGCTGATGTCCCTCCACTCCCCTTACTTTATTTTTTTTATTTTATTTTTTTAAAGATTTTATTTATCTGAGAGCAAAAGCATGAATGGGGGGTGAGGGAGAGGGAGAAGCAGACTCCCTGCTGAGCAGGGAGCCCGACATGGGGCTCCTTCCCAGGACTCTGGGAATCATGGCCTGAGCCAAAGGCAGACGCTTAACCAACTGAGCCACCCGGGCTCTCCTCTACTCCCCTTACTTAAAGATGTGTTTCCACACATATTGACATCCATAGTTTCTGGAGACAAGTCTGCAGTACTTTGAATTGTAGTTTCTCTGTATGTAATATGTCTCTTTTACCATTTTCAACTTTTTCTATGTATTTTTGGTTGTCAGAAGTTTGTTATGTGTCTAGGTATGGGGTTTTTCACATTTATCCTGTTTAGGCTCATTGAGTATCTGTAATTGGTAAGTTTATGTCTCTTACGACATTTGTAGAATTTTTGCCCATTATTTCTTTAACATTTTTTTTCTGTTCTCTTTGTTCTGTCATTATGTCTATGTTAGACTTTTTAACATCTTCCCTTGGGTTTCTTAAGGGCCTGTTTATTTTTCTTTTAATATTTTTTCTCTTTTTATCGTATTGAATTATTTCTATTGAGTGGTTATCAAATTTACTCACTCCTGCCATCACCATTCTTCCCTTAAGCCCATCCTAGAAATTTATTTTTTAAGATTTTTGATATTTTAACTTTTATTTCTAAGGGCTTACATCTTTTATCTTTTGTTTTCTTTACCCTTTTAGATTTTCAGTCTTTTCCTTTATTATGAGCCTATTTCCTTTACCTCATTAAGCATAGTTATAGTATCTGCTTTAATGTCCTTTTATGAAAATCTCAGTATTTGGGCCATCTGAGGTTGGTCTACCTTGATTATCTTTTCCTTTGAGATTGGGTCACATTTCATTATCAAGGAATTTGGGATTGTATTATAGGTATCTGTGAAGTTATTTGTGTGGAAATTTTGTTTTCTTTCATGTTCCTCCAAAGAGTTTGGATTTCTTTGTTCTAGTGAGCCATTAATTGGATTTAGAATTAAAGTACAAACTCTCTGTTGCTTGAGGTTAGCACCTGCTCAAATCTCAATTTGATTTTTTTAGCCTCAGCTACATACTGCCTTGGCCTGCCCTGTGAATATGTGCTTCAGGGTTCTGCCAAGACTGGCATAGAGATATACCAAAAATTTGGGACTCCTCTTTTCTACATCTCTTCTTTTTGGGATTCTGTCATTACTTTGTGATGACTATGGCTGTCTTGGCTCTGTCCTCTTTCTCAAGCTAGAAAGACAGTTATTGAAATTTTAGTTCCTGCAAGCTGTGGCGACTGCTTATGTGCAGGAAAAAGCTTTAAGAATGAGAAACTCACCTATTCTGATCCCTAAAAACTATTAAAAAGAGAAAGTCACTCATTCTAGTCATTTCTTTCAAGTTTATGTTATCATCTAACATCAGCCTGGTTTTGTTCACTCTCCAGAGCCTCTAAGTATTTGTTTTATGTTTGTATTTTTCCCAGAATTTATAGAAGCTATCTGCGGGAGCTTACTGCATTGTTTTGGAAGCTTGTTACTAGGTCACTTTTGAGGTTTCCTCCAACATATTTGCCATTTGCTTTCAAAAATAATACTTCGTTTAAAAAAATAAGTTTTTTTTTCTTTTTTTTACTCTTGATCTACTTAGATTGCTAGACATAACTTTTCTATTTTGGATCTCTTCTTTTTAACACATCCATAGTTACTGAATTCTTACACCAGTTATATGAATGCCCTAATTTTTTTATGTTCTTAATCATTCAGTAAACATTTGAAGGCAGAATACCACATTTTTGCTAGGTACCAGAACAACATAGAGATGAGCAAGGTATGCTCCCTACTATTAAGTTTTATTGGTAGAATGTAAATGAAAACAACCAATAGTGTTTAAGACAGAGTAAGTGCAAATAAACTTCTCAGGAAGTGTGATTAATTTAGACTTAGTTAATGAAGAACACTTCTCAGAGGAAGGGGCATTTAATCTTAGGCTGAATCAAAATTAGAAATTTAATAGGTTAGGGGTTAGATGAAAGTGGATATTCTGGGGCTAGGGAACAATAGGGGTAGTATATGAATTTGGTACCTTTGGGGAGTGATTAATACCCTGATGAGGTTGGGGGCATTGAGTTTTTGAAGGGATATAAGAAGTACTGAAGCTGAAAAGGTAGATCAAGGCCACCTTGAAGAATGCTGCACTCAGGAGTGTGAATGTTATTCCTGAAGCAGCAGAGGATCACATTTGTGGAATGAATGGATGTGATCCAACTTGTGTTTATGGCAAGATAAGTGTGCTGCCAACGTTAACTGTGGATTAAAATGGGAATATAAAAGATGAACAAGCAATACCTGAACCAGGGCACTGTATACGTGAAGAGAGCAAGTGTGATAGTTGAAATATTGATGAGGTAGAAATTAATGTGAAGAGTGACTGGTTAAGGAAATATGAAAGAAGGGTGTGAATCAAGAGATTCATTACATTTCTGACCACATTTGTAAATATCCCAACATCATGCTGAGTATATGAATCTTCTTGGAACATTTTTGATTTAAATTTCCTTTTATAGGAGTATACTATAGGCTGCACTATAATGAATATGAAGTGATTTTTCTTAGAACATGTGATGAGGTCATTTCACAGTTAATGGTATTTAAGTTTTGTGTTGGTTTAGCTACCAAGCCTAGTGAGGATTTAAGTTTCTTTAAAAGTTAATAATTTTTGCTCTTTGGGAGTAGTTAGTTGTCTGGCTTATAGAGTCATTTGTAGTCTCACTGCTTTTCACAGAATTTTCAAAAAAGTATAGTTATTTAGAATATTGGTTTTGATTATTGTCTAAAAAAGGAATGATAAGCTAACAAATAGGGAACCAGTTTCAGCCTCACTTTTATTAAACTGATTTTGTTTCCATTTTATACATTCATTCTTCCATAAGTATTTATTAGTACCTACTTGTATCATGCACTCTTCTAGGTACCAAATATTTAACAGTGAACAAAATAGATTGCATCTTATTTTCATGGATTTTTTAATCTTTTGGGAAAAGGCCGATAACAAACACCCTTCTGTAAGATGACATTTGAACAGAGACTTAAGAAAATTAAGGGAAAGACCATTCGTATATCTGGGTGGGGAGCATTTTATGAAGAGGAAAGAGCAAATGGAAAGGCCCCAAGAAGGGGGCCTGTTTGGTGTATTTGAGCAAAAGCAAGGGACCATGTTGTTGAAATAGATTGATCCAAGAGAAGGAATAGTAGGAGATAATGTCAGAGAGGTGGCAGGCAGAACCTGTAAAACATTGTAGACCAATTTAATTCTGAATGAGCTGGGAAGCCTATGGTAGATTTTGAGCATAGGATTGACATGATTATTTTTAAAAGGTCATTCTAGTTGCTATGTAAAGAATATAGACTGTAGAAGGGCTAGAAGAAGGGGGATGCTTTAGGAGGCTATTACATTAATATGTAATATTAATTACATATTAATATCACATTAATGTGTATTTACATAATTAATATTTATATAATATTAATATTATGTAATGTTATGTAAATTTGGGCTTGGACTAAGATGATCATGTTAAAAATAGTCACAGATTTGGGAAATGTATAAAGTCAATCTAATGGGATTGTACCATTAAGAGACTTTTTGCCCTGAGACTCATCAGAGTCCGAGAGAGGCAGTCAAGCCTGTTTTAATTAAGAGTTGACTGTCTTTAGTGCCTCTATGGAGTAAAACACCTGACAATGTTTTTAGATACAGGGCTTTGGTACTGATTTGGAGAGAGGGGTACAGCTATCCCTTGCTATCCAGAAGTTCACTTTTTGCCACTTTGCTTTTACCAAAGACCTACATTTGTACCTGTTTTTGGTAACTGAAAGAAATCAGAAGAGGATTTTTGCTTTTACCAGTGGTAATTGCTTCTTTGCTTTTTACCGTTTCAAATTACAAAAGTCTTTTCATAGGACATTTCATAGGAATACTCTACTTTCAGATAGGGAAACAAGATCCCACCCAGGTCATCAGATATCTCCCAGTGTGGTACAATATATCTGCTTGCCCTCTGGAATTTAGTTTCAATCCCTGGCCATCAGGCAGTACCTATGTTTTGTAAAAAGATGGACTTGCCATTTTCTTTGGATCCTCTGTTTAAATTACTGGAATGTCCTTAAAATTTTATCTTTACATGGTATTTATATAGAGTGATGTGGCTAATAACATTGCAAAATAACTCTATTTGAAAGTTACTTTCAAAATTAGTCATTTTCCTGGAATTAGCCCTGTGTTTACTAGTGTATTTTGGCACTAGAATATCCCTACTTGTAAATTTTTGTTCTTAATACCAAATAGAAATTGTGTTTGAATTTTAAATGGTGACCTGTGATTCCTTTTACTCTTCTTACTGTTCTTATTTTCTTAAATGCTTTTAAAAAGAATTAGATTGTTTTATTTGACTGTTCATTGTGCAGTATCTCAGTTGTTTATAAGTTTAAAAAAGCCGCTGTAATCACTGTTATATACTTCATATGAGGCACCATGTCTTAACTTCACTTAAATTCACTTAGGATTTTAATATTATCATAGCTTTTTGATTTTGTTTTAATTAATGTTTAGCATAACAACAGAGGATTTGCTATTATATTCTAATTGATCCCATTTCACAGTGAAGTTCTGGAAAAACACATTGGTAGATTTATTTCACAAGTATATAAAATCATACAATAAAAATGGTGGTGGAGTTTACTTGTATATTATTTTACAATTGATTGTAGCCTTGGAGTGTTATTTAAACAAATATCATTACTCCACAAATAAAATTGAGTAAAGAAACTATTGAAGAGAGACATTCATAGCTTTGGTTATCTGACATAGCCATCTCCAATCTGGTTTATTTCATCAAATTATTTATTGAATCACCTTATAGCAGATGGCAATCCTGCAAAGTATATTGTCTTTCCCTTATTTATAACAGTGTTGGGATTTGATATTTGTGAAGTACATTTTACTTGCTAGGATAAAAATCTTGATTTCAGTGCTCCTAAAGGGGTGTGTGTGTGTGAGAGAGAGAGAGATAAATTCCCTGTGCTCCTCCTTCCAACTTTATGTATGTGCCTTTTTCATAAGGAGAGGTACCAAGCAGAGTGGTTGTAGTGTTTTGTTTTTCTTACCAGCTTTACTGCAGGGATATCCTAACCACTCTTCACTCCATTCTTTGTATTGTTCCCTTTCTTCCTTTTATTCCTTCTCTGCTCAATAGACTCCCACTACTGTCTGAAATATTTCCCCAATTCCAGACCTGTTTGTCACTTTACGCTAGTCTCAGCCTCAGGTGGCAGAGTCATTGGTGACAGTGGCAAGTAGGAAAAGGTGGAACTGGTCAGCAGCTTTTCTCCTCATTTACCCCTTTTACCTCCAGGCAGGTTTTCCCTGAGCATCATCAAACCATGAGTAATGTTTGTGTATATGAACTCTGTACTATTTTGGGCCCATGTGGGAGGGAAAAAAAAGTCTTTAGGGTATAGAAAAATCATTCCCCTCCCCCACCAAAGTCTGTTTCCAGTTTTGCTAGTGGTTAAAAACCTAGAGAGGTCTATAGGACTCCGTACTAGGAGAATAAAAGAAGAGGTAGCATAGAAGTTGTGAGATAGTTTTATGGTTAACTCAAGAGAACACTTGTGGTGAAAAACTAAAGATGGTAGCAGCTGAGAGGAAGCAGGTAGACTAATATCTGAGTTCTTCATAGAAAAGAGAATACTGCCATATGTTAAACTTTACCAAGAAGTTTGCTTGCTTCTCCAAGAATTTTGCTCTCTGATACCTCAGAAACTCAGTTTTTACCTCTTACTCCTTCTCCAGAGTCCTAGCCTCTTAAGGAACTGCCTGTGTATGTAGTGACTTATGATTTGTTTCTAGTTACTTTTCCTATTAAATGAGAAGGTAGCGAATTGTTTTGTTGAATTTACAAACCATTTTTGATGGTTTTTTGATGTAAGGTAAAAAAATTTAATGTGAGTTCTTTGCTGGAAAATATTAAAAATAGTATGTACACCTTTTGAAACAGGGCCTATGGAATCAAATATATATTGGACTGTATTTAATTGGTTCCATATAAAAAAGCAGGTACTTAAGAGAATCTGTATATAAAATATTAAAAATAAATATAAAATAATTTAGTAAAAAATATTAAAAAGAAAAGGTCATTTCAATCTCTATAATAAATTATTGATTAACTCTTTTAATCTTGTTGAATAGAAATAGAATAATTTATTAAAAACTTAAGACTCAAAGTGTTTCTACCACTCAGTGATCGTTAAACTTTCTCTTACATCTATCATTTTAATCTATCATTCGAGGAACTAGCTTCTCTAAAAATTGTTGACATTGGAATTCATAGACTAGAAATGGGGAGGAAAGAAAATACATGGCAGTGATGATACAGATGTATCTTAATAGAAATGTTTTCTCCCCAGTCACTGTATTGCAACTATATTGTATTTTCTTGTTGATAAATAGTTCTTTAGATTTTGATCAATTTGTATAAATTTTGGTCAGTTTGTACAATTCTGTATTAAGTTTATTTTCTGTGTGTGATTTCTTTTTTTCTGCTTACCTTGGTCTTATGGCCGAAGCTTTGGAAAGTTTATTATTCCTGTCATATTTTTGTTTGTACAGCCATTGTCTTCGGCAGAAAGGACTCATTGATGCTGAAAGATGACTCTTGCCTTTGTCAGTGCCAGCCACGACCTTCTCAGAGTCTGGATATGTTAACAATAAAACTATAGAGCTCTGAGTTTCAAACCTAGCCAGATCCTTGTTAGTCTGTAGCATCCTTTGAACCCCCCTGCCATGTCCAGTATCATTTATAGGTCACACTCTTTAGCTGTTGGCTTAATTATCATCTCATTTAATTCATTAAATCTTTGCTTTTCTTTTACACTGTGGGAGTAATTCGTGTCATGTGATGAAAATTGTAATTGATGAAAATTCTGTGTTTTCACAGAATTTTATATATCTTTAAAAAAATCTAGTCTGTTATGTTTTCTGTAGCAGGCACTCATCTTTTTTCTATTCTCTTTTACAGATGTATCTAGATAACACATAGACCTCATATTTGTTTCTCATTTGATATAAGACAGTTCAGAGTCATAAACTATGGTCTGATTATTTTCATTAGGATATGATCATCAAAATAAGTTTCTATTCTGTTGAATGAATACTTTCATTGAAAGTATGATTACCTTCCTCCCCCCACCCCACCATTCTACTTTTTGTCTCCATGGATTTCACTACTCTAGGTACCTGATATAAATGGAATTGTACAGTATTTGTCCTTTTTGTGACTGGTTTATTTCACTTAACATAATGTCTTCAAGTACATCTAGTTGTAGCATGTGTAAGAATTCCCTTCATTTTTTTTTTAAAGATTTTATTTATTTGAGAGAGAGAGAGCCTGAGGGGGGAAGGGTCAGAGGGAGAAGTAGACTCCCTGCTGAGCAGGGAGCCTGATGCGGGACTGGATCCTGGGACTCCAGGATCATGACCTGAGCCGAAGGCAGTCGTTTAACCAACTAAGCCACACCCAGGTGCCCAGAAGTTCCTTCATTTTTAAGGCTAAATAGTATTGCATTTTATGTATATGTCACATTTTATTTATCCATTCATCTGCCAATGCATACTTGACTTACTTCCACCTTTTGGCTATTGTAAATAATGCAATAGAATAGGGGTGTACAAATATTTGAGACTCTGCCTTCTATAGCCAATTTAAGTTTGTATTTTACTTTGGCTATGTAGTATAAAAAAATCTTAACTTATATAGAAAAACAGTTGCAAATGGAAAGTATGATTTAAAAATAAAATTTTCATAAAATTATTTGCAGTTTCATCAGTAGTTTTTTATTATGTGGGTTAATAGCCTTTTCTTGGATTGGGCCTCATAGGAATTCTGACTGCTCTTCTGTGGTGTTGATTACAAAGAAAATGCTTGGAATATAGCCCACAGGTACCTAGTCATACTGGAGAGATGGCTACTAAATATACTAAAGGTATATTTTTAGCGATATTTCCCAAACTTGTAGAATCTTTCCTAAATCTAGAATTTTAGTAAGAATTATCCAGGCATGAACAAAACATTGTATATTCATGATCTCTCTGTGTTTTCAAAGCTTCTGGTTTGCTTGAAATTGTGCCTAGAGTGTTTTCTGTAGTAGGTACCCATCTTTTAACTAAAGTGTTTTTAAAAACTTTTTAAAAATATATGTTAATCACTTAATATAGAAAGTACAGGTTCATAAAAAGAATAAACTAAGGACCTACCAACTAATGATTTAGTGATTAGTAAGTTCTACTTTGGAAATTGACTCTTCTTTTCCTGTTTGTCACCTGCCCCCTCAGTTGGCAGTCCTGTCCTTGTGAAAGAGACTTGAGAATTGCGGCTGGTTCCTGGAGAATTTGTGGTATTTAACTCACTACAGACCACGTTCTCATCTAAATCACAGAGGACTTCAAGGAAGTTTTGTATTTTTATTTTTTTTAAGAAAAAGAGGTTCTAAACTTAGCAGAATGTTGTCTTTGTAACATTCAGAGTTTTCTCATGAAAGAATGAAGAAAAATCAACTCTTTGTGTTTCATCATAGAAAACTTGGAAAGGGTTTGGGAAAGCATACCCTGTTAGGGTCAAGGATAAAAAAGACTGGTCCTCAAGACAGAAAAGGAAGAGATACCTGGATTGAGAGGTCTTCAGCTCTTTCTTTTTCTAGGGACTGACTGGAAGGTGAAAATAATGGAGCCATAGCTTCAGAGGGCACATTAAGGAGCACAATAAATTGATTTTTTTGTTAATCCTTTTTTACTTTGAGTTATTCTTTGCAGTTTTCAGAAGAGTAGATCTCATTTAGAATCAGATTTTGGAGGAGGTTTTACTAGGATAAGTTGTCACATCATTTTTATTAGTTTTAATGTAACTAACATTGATGTGATATGATTTGGTATAGTTTGATTTACTTTGATGTCTCCAGTTAAGAATATCTAGTCAATGTTATATTAGAAACCAATTTTATTAACTTGAACAGTTGTCCAAATTGCTTCATTCTCTCTCTTTTTTTTTTTTTTTAGAGAAGGGGAGGGGCAGAGGGCGAGAATCTTAAGCAGGCTCCATGCCCAGTGCAGAGCCCAGTGTGGGGCTTGATCTCACAACCCTGAGATCATGACCTGAGCTGAAATCAAGAGTCAGACGCTTAACCGACTGAGCCACCTAGGCTCCCCAACTTGCTTCATTTTCTAAGGCTTATCCATAAGAACTAAATTCTTCATATTTTCATGTAGACAGGACTAAAGTATAGAAGGTTGGGGATTTCATCTACTCTTAGAAGTAGCAGTGGAGGGGCGCCTGGGTGGCTCAGTCGTTAAGCATCTGCCTTCGGCTCAGGTCATGGTCCCAGGGTCCTGGGGTCAAGCCCCGCATCGGGCTTCCTGCTCAGCGGGAAGCCTACTTCTCCCTCTCCCACTCCCCCCTGCTTGTGTTCCCTCTCTTGCTGTGTCTCTCTCTGTCAAATAAATAAATAAAATCTTTAAAAATAAAAAAAGAAGTAGCAGTGGATGAGGAGACCTAGATTATGCCCTATTTTAAAAGTCTCCAAAGACATTTTGGTTCTGAAATTCTGCATTGTATAAAGGACGTTGTATGGAGCAGTGATGAAGACTTTCTGAGATAACTTACTTTCTTCAGGTTTCTGAGACAAGAATCGATACACAGCTAGTTCCATACAAATGCAAATACTACTTGCTGAATTGTATTCTCTGCTGTACTGTGTGAAAACAAATCCATCATAGTAACCTTTTGGATTTATATCTTTCACTTTCTTCTCTCCTTAGGTATGGATGAACGAGGAGGTACAACATCTTGGGGAACAAGTGGTCAACCAAGCCCCTCTTATGACTCATCTAGAGTAAGTTTGTTCATCAACCCTTGATTAAAACTATAAAGTAATTTGGCAGAATAAGTCAGGTTTTTCATATATGAGCTCTGTATCTTAAGAGAAATAAAGATTAACATATTTACATGGGAATACCATAGAATATGCAGTACCCTCATGGTAGATTTAATTTTTTTTTTATATTTTAATTTACTGTCATACTTTGAGAGTTTATTTTCTCTCTTAAAATGAAGGAAATGTTCTTGGTGTTATTTCTACACCTGGATTACCTGCAATACTCTTTACTAAAGTTGGAAGAGTTTGGAATGCCTCACCAATTATTCTCTCTATACATAGTCATTTTTCTTTGTGTATTGTTTTCTTCATGTATTACCTTTGAGAGATGGCACTGACTTTCCAAATATCAGTTTCCAGTCTTCCCTCCTCCGTTCTTGTTCCAGTAGTCATCAGCTGTTTATATCAGAGACTCTGTAGCCCTGTCTCTTGGAAGCATATCAAAACAGACATAACAGATGACATTTCTTGGTTGGCAGTTAAGAGAAAATAGGACCAAGCTAACATTTTATACTTGGAAAGGTCAAAAGGTTAAAGCCTTTTTTAAGCAATAAACAAACGAACAAAAAATCCCCCAAAACTTTAAAATAATGAGACTGAAATACTAAAAATTAGACCAAAGAATTGTCAGTAAAATTAAACTCTGTTCCCGGACTCTGCAGTAAATTGGTGAGGTTAAGGGATAACTTTTCAAAAATGTTATACTTTGCGTGAACAATGAATTATTTACTTCTCGTAGAATTAACCAGTAGAAGATGGACAAGCATAAAATTTATGGATACTTAATCCTAGAAGCAGATTGGCATAAGTGGAAGGAAGCAGTATGTGATTGGAGTTCATAGTCTTCATATGGGTTATGCTGTTTTGCATTGAAAAATGCGGAGTTAAAATATGTGGTTTGTTATTATATTTGGCTGTAGCCTATGTTTAATTTATTTTAAATACTTTGGGAAGAAGTAGAACAATCATGTAGAATCCACAAACAATATAGAGAGACAATTAAACATGGTTTTTAGTGTTTTCCTTTTGGGACTCAGTGCTGAGAAACCTGGTTGTAGTGTAAAGAGCACTGTCTTGGGCACTATAAGACTCGGAATTCCTGTCAACTCTGTGGTGAAATCTTGGACACCTTATTTTATCTTGGGGATAGTCAAAGATTTTATCTTTGGTTGATGTTCAAATTTCCTTCCTTTAAAAGTTTTTGATTCTTTAAATAATATTGTGAATAGGAAAGGTAGGTTTCCTGTTTTGTGAAGTATGAATTTTATATAGTGGAGAACAAAATACTATTTATTAATATTGGATTATTTTCTTTCAAAGTCTTGTTATTGTGTGATAACATATTATTTCTTAAAATGCATTAAATGATGCCTTTGTACCTTATGTTTACTTTCCTTTCAAACTTCAGTTTTTTTTTTACTTGAGTGCTAAATAGGATTCTAGGAGAAGACAACATAATAATATATCCAAACATTTACATATTTCATGATTGTGAAATTAAGTTTGCGTCTAGAGATGGACTTCAAAGCAAATCTTCCTTTTCTTTTTTGCTATTTGATCTATAGGTGAATATGAAATGCTGTTCTTTACTCTTAATTTTTTGAGTGTATATTGTGTATAGTGAAAAGTTAAATAGATTTTATAATAAACTAGTTTTCTGTTTAAAAACCCAGATTAATCTTTAGCTAATCCCAGTCTACCATACCACTATATATATATTTTTTTTCTTACCTGTCTACTGAGAAATCAGATAGAGTGGTGATTTAATGTTACCCTTTATTTTTATTCTCACTGAAATCCACTCTTCCGCTCACTTTGCTTCTTCTGTCCTAGTCATGATTTTGAACCTAAAATGGTTTAGTTATCTAGTTAAGAAGTTATGTTTTATTTATAATTTCAAGCAATTTAATTCCCTGAACTCTCCTCACCAGGGAAAGACAGTTATGATTATCTTTGAAGCTGCCCTCAACACTGCTGTATAGGAAGTTTATCAACTTTTTGAGTTTATCATTAAACATCTAAGTTGACCATTTTTTTCATAATCACAAGTATAGATGGATGTAATTTGTTAATAAGAATCTTGGTTTACCAAAGTATTTATTCTACTGAGTATCATAGTATGTTGAATTTTTTTAATTCAGGAGAAATACTGATATTGGCTATAAACCAATTTTGACACATTGTTTGTAAAATTATTAAAAAGTCAATGTAAATTTTAATGAAATTGCAGGTACTTTTATAGAAATTATGTCAGTGAAATTTAGACTTTTCCAGTATAAATAATACATTTCTATCACAGCAAGTTGTATCATTTAAAAAAATTTTTGGTTTTACATTCCTGATAGATTTTTTATTTTACTTTTTGTAAAGTTTGAAAATACTTAATAGGCCACAATAAAAAGTATGTAAATCCACAGAATGAGTAGTTTGGTGGGGTTGTAAAGCATATGCTTTTAGTTTAGTTGGGTTCAACTGAGTTGCTGTTCTCCCTCCCTGCCCCCCACTAAAACTATAAGGGAGGGGAAAAAATCATTTTTTCCATTACTATAAAATCTTATTTGGCACATGAACTCTATTAATACTCCTCTATTAATGTAGTAAAACTGTGCATTTTACTGTTTAAGATTGGTTACACCAAATCATGTAGGTTGAACTTAATATCTATTTAACAGCTTTTTAAGGGGAAATTTTTGCTTTGTATACTTTTTGCCTAATAGGTACTGACATTAAGTCTAACAAAGATAGCATTCTGCTCTAGTAACCGTGATATGTAAGTGAGCTCTACCAGAGTTGTGTGATTAAGAGGCCACAAACTTCTCATCAGTGTAATTAGTCTTATACATGTTCTCTCAGAAGTAGGAAAAGTCACTCCAGCAGAGCTCCTGTCTGCTCTATTTTTCCCAAATCCACAAGAAAAGTAGCCTTAGAATATATAGGTGATTCCTTGAATTTCTGGTTATCAGAACTATCCATACCACACCATTCAGGGAAGAATTTTTGTTAGGCAGACACAGAAATAAATGCTGTACCTAATAGTGGTTATAGAATTGGTAGAATGGTCAGCATTCTTATGAAATGTGGAGATGAGACAACATGTTTGAGACACTCGTAAGAAAGTAAGAGCATTTGTGGCATGTACCTCAAACCTCGCCACCTTTGTTAGAGTCCTGGTTTATGCACTGTTGACCTACTGCCTGCCTGTGCAGAATAAGACACTCAAATGAACAGAAAAAAGCATCATCATGATGTGAATAACACTTTTATTTTCAGAAATATGTGAAAAGTGGTGTTTGAGGTTAAAGCCCCAAAGATTACAAAGAGCGATTAAGATCTCAGATAGTTTAGATGTGAGCAAGAGTTATAGTTTGTTCCCTCTTTCCCTTAGTTTTTATCGTTTCCTGCAAACAAATGTTTTCTATATTTGACATTGCATCAGGCATAAAGGGCAGAGAATACCATGATTTTTGTTATTTACGACCGCATTAATTTATTCCAGTTCCAGATTTTTTTTCCCTCCTCTTCAGAAGACAATGGTCAAGAGCACGGACTCTGGAGCCAGAGTGCCTGGGCGTGAATCCCATCTCTGCCATTTACTGCCTGTATGATTCTGGACAAGTTATTTAAATCCACTGTCCCTCAGTTTAGTCATCTGTGAAATGGGGATAATAATAACTACTTTATAAGATTGTCATGAGGATTAAATGAATGTAAATCCATGCTTAAATGAGATAAATCTGTAAAGTGCTTAGATCAGTGTCTGGTACATAGCGTTGTGTAAGTGTTGGCTTTAATCCTCTGTATATCAGAATTTATTAACTAGATCTATATGGAACAATTAACCAAATTTAAATGAATGAATACATTTGCAGATGTGCTACATCCTAAGTATAATGAATAAGAATTATTTGCTGATTCTGTCATGCTTAATATACTTCCTTTAGATTTGTAAAAGACATAGATAAAATCTATTTCCTTTCCCCTTCAGTTATCTGTTTCTTTCTTGGGAAAGCAGAAATCCTGTGATAAACCTAGATATAAAAGTTTTACTCTGTCTAGTACAAGGCTTTTTACATAATGGATGCTCTATACATGTTTGCTGAATATATTCAAATTGGGGAAGAATTGTTAGATTTACTAAATTAATTGTGTTTGGAGATGGAGAAGAATCAAAGTTGATTTATGATGAAGCTTGAAGTTCGAAGTCAATGGTGGTGATATTAATGGTAATAGGCTTCCTTTCTCCTATGCTTAGCATATTATTGTCCTGACTGATACTACTACTTAGTGAAGCATTTTATTTAAGATCACCAACTCTGGAGGATTGTACTTTGTGACCCTGGACAAGTTACTCAACCTCTTTGTGCCTCAGATTTCTCATCTCTAAAGTTATGATAATTTTACACATACTTTGTAGGGCTTGAGTAAAGATGAAATGTAATAATAGCTATAAAGTATTTCATTTCATTTACTGACACAGTAAATGAAAGCTGCTATTACTATTATTACTATCATTATTATTATTATCTCCAAATATCTAATACTTCAAATTTCATTTTCATGGTCATATTTTCTGATGTACAGATTCCATTCTTGAAATGTTGTGTGATCATTTTAGTTCATGGAAATTCCAAGGGACCACATCATCTTGGTTTTCCTGACCTCTTAGCTCTGCAGCCCAACCTAGGCCAAGCTCAAAGTACTGAAGTACTATTGGGATTTGCATCCTGGAATTATGACAGGGCTCACAGAAAAGGGGAGAAGTCTTCCTGTTGACACTCTTTCCCTAAGATACAGAATTTTTCATTCCTCAGTTTAAAAAAGTAAGAGAGATCAATGGTAGGTAACCACTAATAGAAATTATATTTATAGGCACCAGCAGTGACTGGCAGTTGGCATTTTAATTGTGAGCATTTTTAAGGTTATATATAATTTATTGCAGTATTTTGGGGGAAAGAAGCAACATTCAATTACATGAGTTTGCTCATTTTTTCTAATTGCTAAATGTCTTCCATGGTTTTCCTTTCTCTGTATAAAATATGGTTTGCATAGTGAAACAGCCATGTCCATGTTGCTCTTCCTTACCTCCCCATTTTGCAGTATCATAGAATTTCAAAGCTAGAAAGTGTGATAGCTATGTCCAGTCCTGTTATTTTATAGATCAGGAAACTAAGAGAGTTTGAGGTTTGGCTAGGTTGAGCTAGATGCTATTGATACAAAATACACATAAGATTTGGCTAGACAGTTTGTCTAGTTAATGACAGACTTTGGCCTAGAACTCAGATATTCCAAAATCTATACAGTTACTTTTTAACCCTCTTACCTTAGTATTTACCAAGTCAGAGAAGAAATGTCTTAAATTTTTTTGCCATATACTGAAGGAATGGGAGAAGAGAGGAGAAAGTTGAAGAGAAAAGAGGATCTGCAATTGATATTTCAAAAGAGGACATGGGACGTGATATGATTTAAAAAAAAAAAAAAAAAAGTTTGCCAGCCCTCATAGTGTATCATGAGGCAGACAAGCATAGAATTTAAGAGCTTGAACACTGAATTCAAGTTGTGTGGGTTCTATTTCTGGCACTTCTACTTCCTAGCTGTATGACTCGGGGCAAATTATTTCTCTTTGCCTCAATTTTTTTTTTCCTTTTCCTTTTCTCATTGATAGAAGGGAGGTGGGTGCTAATAATAACTACCTTAGTAAATTTCCGGACTTAGGCCTATTAGTGAAGAAGGAAAACCAGTTATGTGGTGATGAGTTGGCTTTAAAATACTAGGTTTAGCGGCTGTATATGACTCAGCACAAAATAATTTCAGACTTTTAATCAAGAAATAAATAGTAGGTGTGTTTTGAGGGCTTTCATTTTAATACATACTCTTGACTTTCTGCTACCTGTTACAGTGAGGTAGCAGAATAAGGGTTCATTTTTATTTAAAAAGCACCAGCAGTGGTCATTTCTCCAGCCGTTTGTCAGGAATACACATGGATGACAGTCTGACAGACCAAGTCAGGTAGAAAATGAATATGACAGTACAAAGATTCAGGAGTTGCTCTAGCCTTCTAAGACTCTTACTCAAAGCCATAGATTGGGTACTTCCTTTGGATGAGGGAAACAAAAATAAGTAAAAATTCAACTAGAATAGACATATAGCTTTCAGATTATATGAAAACTAACCTGAGTCCATAAGGTCATCTGGATGAGTTTAATGTTAACCTCTCTAGCTGCTCCTAGACCATTTCTGCCTGATGTAGCTAAAGTGTTCTTTAATTCTGCTTAGTATTCTCTCCCTTCTTAGCAGGTATTCAGTATCTTTTCATTCATGTGGATGAGCTTGGCAAACAGCCACCCTGTAGTTTGGTGGATAGCAAGTTGGAGATGAGATAATAGAGCCTCATCTATGTGCTAACTGTACATAATACACAGAGATCCTTCTGACCCCAGGAAGGTTTATACTGGCAGAGTTTGGGGAGAGCCTGATGTGAGTTCATATACATTTGACAGTGGAAGCCTTGGGAATATGTGGGGGTAGAGAGAACCTGTAGTTTTCTTCTCCCAGGATAGTACAGTGGTATGAGAGCTACCTTTGTAAGTAAGGATGATAATGTTGTCTTTCTGCTTTTAAGGAACTTGTGCTTACTCTGGTTCCCCAGTTTTAAGATGCTGCGATTTGTAGGGACACTCAGTTTTTGCATCCTTAAAAGTGAACAAAGTATATCTTAGAGTTCAGGAAATATAGTTAGAAATACAAGTCATATTTACCTAAAGAGTTAAATAAATTATAAAACTTTAACTCTTAAGGCAGCAATGAAGAAGCTATAATTATTAGGCAGCAAATAGTTGACTATCAAATTAATTTCATTGGTTACAGAAGATGGAGAGATTGCTTTTGGTGATCAGGAAAGAGTGAAAAGGAAGTGTTTGAGTAAACTATTGTAGGACAGACAGTATTTGTATGAATAAGATTAAAAGGAAGACAACTTTCTGGAAATGTGGGATAGGACCACAAGTACAGAGACCTCAAAATCACAAAATTCAGTAAAGAGTAAATGATCTTGCTGTATAGGTAAATAGTGTAATAAGGCAGGTAACCCTTCTCTTCAAGAAATGTAGCCTATCCTTTGGTGAGTAGAGAGCCACTTAAAAATAAATTTTTATGCAGGGAATGACACAAAGGATTTTGTAAAGATCAATATATTGTGGTATGAGGGATGGATCCAAAGTGAAAGAGTGACAAGAAATAGGACGATCTGGTAAGATATTACTGCATAGGCCTACTTGCAATGAAATAAGACTTAGATTAGGATGATAGGGTCAAGATCACAAAATAATGGAAAGAGGAGCGATGTCTCAAAGGAAAAAAATACTGGCACATTTGGTAACTGAGGAAGATATAAAATCATATATATATTCACTCCCCCCACAGAATGACGACTCCTGAATTAAACTCCATGTGTTTTATTCAGGCTTTGACAAGGTAGCTGCAGTTGTGTGATGCAACCACCAAATTGTTTGATTTTGATTGTTTCCCTTATAAATGGGAAAATCTAGTTGTGTGAATAAAAAAATAAATTTTTACTCATTGTCCTCCATTGATAGCATTGATGGGTAATAAAGTTTAGTGTTACTTTCTCTTCTTTAGAGTAGGTATTTTCTCTAGATTGTTTATTGTTTGCTATTGTTTTTATTTTCAAAGGGGAAAATGGTGTAGGTTTTATAGCTACTACGAGTTCAAATGCAATAATTAGAAAGGACACACAAATTTTGAAATAGTATTTTATGCCTCTTGATCTCAGGTACAAAACACGAGATGAAGCAGTTAAATAGCAAAGCGAGACAGGAGGGACAGAGAATTAAAGTAAGTGTTTTCTATATATTGCATCTATGTTCCCATTAATCTCTGTTTTGTTATGTAACTGCTCCTTCTGAATGTTCTGAATGTGAAGAAAAACTATGGGTGAGAAAAGGGTGTATTTTAAAGTTAGGTTTAAATAGACCCATGAGGGAAAATGTTGTTTGTTACTCTTCTTTGTATTCAAAACAGCCCCTGCCTATAACTTGTAGTCTTAGTTCTTAGATAAGGAAAAAATTGGGTTAGGATGATGTAAGCTCCTTTAAATCTCTTGCTACCAGATATTTAAAATGAAAGAAATCACACAGCTATCAGGTTGTCTACTTTTCCATTTTAAGTTAGGCAGACCTTCTATTTTTTTTCAGTTTAGCCATTCTTCCAGGGACAGTGTCCATTCAGATACTGTCACATAGCTTTCGGAAGCAGCCTTTATGTCAGTTTGTCACCTCACTGTAAGTTTCACCTAACTTTGCATGCCTGTCATTATAGCATCTTTATCAGGACTGATCTTTACAGTTCTCTTTTTTAAATCTTCTTATTGTTTAGTCTTTAAATTAACAAGTGAAAGTCAAAACATATTACTCTTTGAATATCTCTTATGTCCCTTTTTGTAATTGTTGAGGTCTTATTTCTGGCAACTTTTTTATTATTTTCTATAGATTTACATATTTCTTGTCCATAAGAACAGAATGGAGAGTAGATTTGGGCTGAATAACTTTCTAGGTTCCCTTAGCCTATTTTTGTTAATAGCAATGATCATAACTAGCATTTATTACAATATCATTTAAAACCTTTCACCTGTTCCCTATTTTACGCTTCACACCAGCTTATCAAGAAGCCCTTTTTAAAATCCTGTCCATTTTAGAAGTGAAGGTTCAGAGAAGATGGATAACTTAACAGATATTAAACATTCAAGACTAGTAGCCCGGTAGTATGACTCTAAATTACTCTCCCCTTCTACCATATCACTTGCCAATGTGTAAAAGAGACCCCAAAGCTGTTGTTATTCCTCCTTTTCTAGGACTTTAAAGGCAGACACTCTAGAAGTTGTAAGATGATGGCACTGTCATTATTTCTTATAAAAATATTATTTACATTTTATACTTAAAAAAATATAAGCCATAGAATCAATTAGATAAGTTTACATCCTGGCTTCACCACTATATTTGACCTTGGAAAAGATAAGAGACTTAATTTCTGAGCCTCAGATTTCTCGTCTGCAAAGAGATTTTTCTCGTAACAAGTGTGTGAGAATTAATACAAGAAGTTTTATAAAGCACAATATCTGGAATATATTAAGTAGGTTATAAGTGTTCCTCCTCTTACATCCAGTCTCATGAAAAATTACAGATCTATTTTGATACAAAAGTACGTAGGAATTTTACAAGTCTCAGATACTCCTTAGAGAAACCTCTGTTTTGAATTCCCGGAGCATGTCCTGAACAAGATGAGGAACCTGTTGCAGTTTTTAAATGACCAACAAGAGGTTCTGTAGGTCAAGAAAAGTAAATTTTTCACAAAATTGAAACTATTGGAAAAGTTTATTCCATTGTAGATCTTGGGATTTAGAGATTATTGGGGAAAAAATTGGGCAACCCAGATTTTTATAAATATAGATTCTTACCAATCTACATTCTTATGATAGGTTCTGTTCCTTAAATTTGTTTGAAAGGATATCTACCCCACAGGGTAGTTAGGAGACCTGAATGAGCTTATGTATGTCAAAGGCTTAGCATGAGCAATTAATTTTAGTTCCTTTTGTGATGTACTTTTGTCATATATTCTAACATTTTTACTTTGAAAATAACAAGCTTGGAGTGTTTTTCCTTCAGTGTATTGAACTGATACTTAATCCTTTGTCCTATCAAATGAAATAATTACTTTAATGTGGTTTTATATCAGAATGTGCTTCTTTTTGCATGGAGCAGCCTGCTTCTTGGTGTTTAGTATAAGAAGTTATTTAGTGATTAGCAAGAAAGTATCAACTGTCCTGTAAGCAACTGTGGTCTCCATATTGGTGATACCATTACATCTCACTGGGTTTATAGTTTTCTGAGTTCTTGCTCTTTAAATATTATTCTTGACTTCCCACTAACCTTACCTTACTCTCTTAGATCACTTTTTACTCACTTTCTTCCCAATTTAGAATTCTGTAGTCTTCTCTTGGACTTGTACTCTTTGTAGGCTGTTCACATGGAATCCTTTTTTCTCTCAGTTCTTTCATTCATGCAGCATTTATTGAGATTCCATAATTTTCTGGTCTTTGGAATAGTTAAGCAAAATAAGATGATCAGTCCATACTATCTAGGCAAACAAGTGCTCATTCTCATGGGGAAAACAGATTATTATACTCTATAGTGATAAAAGTTATGGTAATGATGGCCCAGGGAGAGTAGAAGCACAGAAATTGAAGCAATACTTGGTTATCAAACCTCTAGGGCACGTCAGTTGAAAATGGTAATCTGTTTATAATATAAAGAACAAAGGACTTAAGCCGGGAGACTTCTCCCATTAGACAAGTGAACTTGATCAAATGTTACTTACTCTGGACATTAGTTCATAACATGTAAAACAAAAATTTTCCCCAAGATCATGGTTTTTCACACTGTGCTTAATAGGATATTAATAAATAATTTGTAAATAGAGAGTTCCATAGTCTAATATATTTATGTATTATTGAGTTAAACAAAATTTGACTGACTTACTAGATTTCTCAGTTTTTAATAAAGTATTGCAAGTTATAGTTCCTTAAGAAAGGAATAGAATATACTTCTCACAGTTTTTTCCCCACCATGGAATCCTTCTGCATTACTTATGAATTGAGTTTGACTGCTAGTAATAGTCCCAAGAAATAGTTCATTGGATGACATGCATCTAATCATTAATTTAGATCTGTGATCCATTGTGAGTTCGTTTTTGTATAAGGTGTGAAGTAAGGGTTGAAATTGATGGTTTGTTTGTTTGTTTGTTTTTAAATAAAGCTATCCAGCTTTGTTACCACCACTTGTTGAAAAGATGATCTTCCTCATTGAATTCTCTTGTTATCTCTGTTAAAAATCAGTTGACCATGTATGTGAGGGTCAATTTCTGAACTGTTTTGTTCTACTGATTTTTCAAAGCCTTTATAGTAATACCATAGCACCTTGATTACTGTACCGTTAAAATAAATCTTCACGGGTTCCTAGTTGACTCGGTTGGGCGGCCGACTCTTGGTTTTGGCTCAGGTCATGATCTCAGGGTGGTGAGATCAAGTCCAATGTCAGACTCCGTGCTCAGCAATGGGGGCGGTGGGGTTTCCTGCTTAGGATTCTCTTTCCTTCTCTCTCTGCCCCCCCCCCCAAGTGAATGAATAAATCTTTAAAAAAGATAAATCTTCATATCAGGTAATGTAAGTCCTCCAACCTTGTTATTATGTTTCAAAATTGTTTTTGCAAATTCTAGGCACTTTGCATATAAATTGAAAAATTTTAAACCAGCATATCAGTTTTTAAAGATTTTATTTATTTGAGAAAGAGGAGAGCATCAGTGGTGGGGGGACGGAAGGAGAGGGAGAGGGAGAAGCAGGCTCCCTACTGAGCACAGAGCCTGATGAAGGGCTCATCCCAGGACCTTGAGATCATGACCTGAGCTGAATTGAGACACTTAACTGAGCCACCCAGGTGCCCCCAGTTTCTACAGTTCTGAGATTTTGGTTGGGATTATGTTGAATTTATAGATCATTTTAAGGGGAATTGATAACAATGTGAAGTCTTGATCCACGAATGTGGTGTATCTCTCTATTTAGTTCTTCTTTAATTTCTTTTAGTAATGTTTTGTAGTTTTCAGCAAACACATCTTGCACATCTTTTACTTAGTTTACCTCTTTCATAATTTTTGATGCTAGTATAAATTTTTATTTCAATTTCTAAGTCTTCATGTCTTATATAAGACTACAATACATTTTTGTATGTGGATCTTGTATCCTGCACCTTGCTAAACTCACTAGTTGTGGTAACTTTTTTGTACATGCTAGAAGGTTTTCTATTTGTATAGTACGTCATCCATGAATAATGCGAGTAACTCTTTCTTTTTCAGTCTGGATTTTTTTTTCTTATTATTGAATTGGTCATGATATCTTGTACAGTGTTGAATAGTAACAATAAGAATGGTTAGCTTTGCCTTGTCCTTGATGTTGGGAAAACAGTGTTTCACCATTAAGCATAATGTTAATTAGAAGTTTCATTGATGTGATTTATTAGATTGAGGACATTCCCTTCTATTCCTAATTGTTGAGAGTATCAAAAACGGATTTTTGGATTTTATGAAATGTTTTTTCCACATTTATTGAATTGGTCATATAATTTTTTAGTGTGTTGCTCTAGGCATCATATTTGATTACTGTTTTAAATTTTAAACTAACTTTGCATTCCTGAGATAAATAGCACTGGGTTATTATATATTATCCTTTTTATATATTATTGCATTCAATTTGTTAAAATGTTAAGAATTTTTATATTGAGTAATATTGATCTGTAGGATTTTTTTTTCTTGTACTGTGTCAGAATTTGGTATCATGCTAATATGGGCTTCAGAGAATGAGTCGAGAGGTATTATTCTTTAACTTCTTGAGGAATATGTGTAGAATTGGTATTATTTCCTCCTTAAATGTTTGGTAGAATTTATCAGTTAAGATATGTGGGCCTGAAGTTTCTTCTAGGGATGATTTTTAGTTATAATTTCAATTTTGTGAATAGATAAAGGACTATTAAAGTTACTTATTTTTTCTTGAATGACTTTATTAGTTTGTGTATTCTAAGAAATCCGTCCATTTGTCCATTTCATCTAAGTTGAATTTATTGGCATAAAGTCATAATATTTCTTTGTTATCTTTTAAATATTTGTATGAATTTCTTTAGATTATATCAACAAAGTACCACAAATTTTGTTTCTTAAAATAATACACATTTATTGTCTGTCAGTTTCTGTTCATGAGGATTTGGGTGTAGCTTTGCTTGGTCCTCTGCTTCAGGGTTTCTTACAAGGTCGTAAGCAAGATACTGGTCAGAATCAGAGTCCCATCTGAAAGACCTTGGAGAACAGTCTGCTTCCAAGTTCATATGTGTTTGTCAGGATTCAGTTCTTTCATTTGTTGAACTGAAGGCCACAGTTCCCAGTGGCTATTGGCTGGAAACTGCCTTCTTCTGTATCTTGCTAGCCAGGCCTTTCCATCCTGGCAGCTTACTTCATCAAAACCAGCAAGATAGAAGACACAGTATTATGGAGCCTAATCTCAGAAATGACATCATATCACTTTTGCCATATTCTTTTGGTTAGAAGCAAATTACTAGGCCCGCTCACACTCCAGAGGAATGGTTTGTATAGGGGTATGGATACCAGAGATCATTGAGGGTCATTTTAGAGTCTACCTAGCACAATATTTGTAAAATCTATAGTTACAGTCCCTAACTCATTCCTGATATTATTAGTGAATTGTTTCCTTTTTTTTCCTTCAGTATGGCTAGAGGTTTATCATTTTCCTGATATTCTCAAAGAACTAGTTTTTTTGTTTCATTGGTTTTCTCTGTTGTTTTTCTATTTTCAATATGTTTGACTTCTGTAACTCTTATTTTGAATTTGTTCTCTGTTTCCTAGGTTTTGTTTTCTTTTTAAAGGATTTATTTGAGAGAGAGCAAGAGAAAGAGAGAGCATGAGCAGGGGGGAGGGGGAAAGGGAGAGGAAGAAGCGGATTCCCTGCTGATCAGGGAGCCTGATGCAGGACTCCATCCCAGGATCCTGGGATAATGACCTTAGCCAAAGGCAGATGCTTAACCCTCTGAGTCATCCAGGCACCCTGTTTTCTAGTTTCTTAAGGTGTAATTGAGGTCATTGATTTGAAGTCTTTTATCTTTTCTAACAGGCATTTTAGTGCTATAAATTTTCCTCTGACCATGGTATTACCTGCATCCTATAGTTTTTGTTATGTTGAGTTTTCATTTCATTCAGTTCAAAATACTCTATAATCTTCCTATTGATTTCTTCCTTGAATACTTACTTAGAAGTATATTGTTTGATTTTGAAATATTTGAGGATTCTCTAGTGATATTTTTATTATTGATATTTAATTCCATTATGGTCAAGAAATATGCTTTAGTCCTTCGTATAGGTCCATATTTCTAGCTGGTATTATTTTTCTTGTGAGTAAAGAACTTCTTTTAACACTCTCATTGTGCAGGTCTGGTGCTGATGAGGTTTTTCATCTTCTATGTGTCTGAAATAGTCTTTATTTTTTTGCTGGTGTAGAGTTCTAGGTGGAGATACCTCCCTCTTCCCTAGGCCCTGTCAGCAGTCCTGAGATTCACTTTGTTCCCCTCTCTCAGGGATCAGTAGCCTGCACTGTCCACATCCGATGTCTCAGAACTGCTGTTTAGTTTTTTGATTGTTTCAAGTGTGAGGGTTAATCTGGTCTCTTACTCTGTCCTGTCTGGAAGTGCTGATGGAAGTGGAGTTTTTAGCGAGGCTGATCTGATAAGGGCCATGGATATGCTTTGAAAGTGGAAGCCTTAGGAGCAGCACATACCAGTGAATGGAGAAACGAAGCCTGCACCGTCAGCTTTTCCTGCACAAGACTGAAAGTACCGGCTTATTCCAGAAGTCCTTGGAATTTTGATACCCTGTTCGCTATTGTGTAATTGCTTTCCTTACTACCAGCTGTCCCCAAGTAATTGTCTACTGATATTTTATAATCAGAAGACAAAAATCTGTTCTTTAGTAGAGTAATATTAAATAACTGCCACCAACTGGCTGTGTGATGTTAGGTATGCCCCTTGACTTCCCTGAATCTTTTTTCCTTTCTGTTGAAATGAGGCCTCTGTTTTAATAAATAGTCTTCAACCAGGGTTTCCAGATTCTGACAGTAGTGGTAATCAGGGTTCATAATTTATTTTAAAATACAGTAAATAGTCTCTTCCAGCAATTTACGTAATATGTTCTGGGGACCTCTCTGTGTCTCTGAGACCCTTTTAGAGTGTTTGTTAGGTTAAAACTATTTTCATACTACTAAAACATTTTTTGCCATTTCAGTCTTGTTCTTTCCTGAGTGTACTCTGAAGTTTGCAAGTGCTACATGATATATGATAGTGTTTTTGCTCTGAGTTCTTGTGTTTTTAATTTTTCAGGTTTACTTTCTAATGTGGTAAATATCACTGGATATGTTCCACATAAAAGCTCCTTGGGGTTCTCAATATTTTTTAAGACAATATATTTTTTTAAAGATTTTATTTATTTGGCAGAGAGAGACACAGCAAGAGAGGGAACACAAGCAGGGGGAGTGGGAGAGGGAGAAGCAGGCTTCCCCTGGAGCAGAGAGCCCGAAGCGGGCCTCGATCCCAGGACCCTGGGATCATGACCTGAGCCGAAGGCAGACTCAAAATATTTTTTAAGACAAAATATTTTTATATAGCAGGTCCCGAGACCAAAGGGATTCTGAGATCTTGAAAATGGCTTGCCTAATAGAAACTATTCTCTGTTTAAGTGTGTACTCTATTGTCAGATTTCTTGGTGCTGGAAATGAAAAAAATCAGTGACTAACATTAAGTCATCTGTTGTCATAGTTCCCAACTTTAAATCAGTTCTCTGCCATGCTCTGACTTTGAGAAACTTAAAATCTCTAAGACAAAATTTCCTCAGTTTTGACATGGGGAAAATCCAGTATCTATAGATAGCGGTGCATAGAAGGCACTCAGTAAAATGTAACTGTGATGATTATGATGCCACCAGAGGTGTGTGCTTGTTGACATTTTTGTTTTCTAGTTATCAGCATGTTTCATTATGCTTCAGGGCATTTTTAGTAAATCTTAATGCAATTTCTTCTGCCTGCCTGAGAGTGCTTGTTCTGCTTTGATGTTGTCATTTGAAGTTGTACTGATGTATTACCATCTTCCAAACTATTCTTACTCAACTCAAGAAGTTTAACTTGGAAGTTGGCACACTGGCTTGGGCACCATTTAAAATTTCATTGGTTAGGCCATCTTGCCCATTAGAGTAATAGGGAGTCTAAGAATGCTGATCAAACCTTTGGAAAATGTAATGGGACACACCTCAGACTCAGACCTCATGCAGAAGTTACTCAGTTTATTGAAATATTTTTAGGTATTGTTTCTTTTTTCTAAACTATGAGCTCCTTGAAGTCAAAGACCGTTTTATTCATTCTTGTATCCAAGCACCTAGCATAGTGCCTGATCAATTATTGGCATTAATACTGATTTATACATTTGCATTGTCACACTCCCATATGCATGGTTTAATCTCTTTAATTTTATGAGTAACTAGATTAAAATGATATGAAAGGTGAAAGGGATAGGTTATAGGGAAGAGGAGAATGAGAAGGAAGTCAAGAGCTGGAAAGACAAAAAAAGATCCCTCTCACAGAAGTGTCCATAAACACACTTGAATGCATTCTTAGAGATTGATAGTACACATTGAAGACATAAGAACTCAAAGCAGGTGTGCCTGGGTGGCTCAGCTGGTTAAGCGACTGCCTTCAGCTCAGGTCATGATCCTGGAGTCCCGGGATCCAGTCCCGCATCGGGCTCCCTGCTCCGTGGGAAGCCTGCTTCTCCCTCTGACCCTCCCCCCTCTCATGTGCTCTCTCTCTCTCTCTCTCTCATTCTCGCTCTTTCAAATAAATAAATAAAATCTTAAAAAAAAAAAAAAGAACTCAAAGCAGAGGGGGGCCTGTGTGGATCAGATGGTTAAACGTCTGCCTCCAGCTCAGGTCATGATCCCAGGGTCCTGGGATGAGCCCTGCATCCAGCTCCTGGCTCAGCAGGGAGCCTGCTTCTGCCTCTACCCCTGCTCATGCTCTTTCTCTCTGTCTCAAATGAATAAATAAAATCTTAAAAAAAAAAAAAAAGAACTCAAAGCAGAGAGCAGAAAAAAAAAGAGAAAATCAATTACTGCTCTAAATGAAATTGTGATATTTGATCAAGTAGATGATAATTCAGTTTGTGCCACTTTTAGTCTTAATATTTAAGTGGCACATCTTCCAGTCTTTCTTAGGAGGTATATTTAAAAAGACTGGTAATAGGAAGGGAAAAATGAAGGGGGGAAATCGGAAGGGGAGACAAACTATGAGAGACTATGGACCCTGAGAAACAAACTGAGGGTTCTAGAGGGGAGTGGGTTGGGGGATGGGTTTGCCTGGTGAAGGTAT
Source organism: Zalophus californianus (assembly GCF_009762305.2). Lineage (NCBI taxonomy): Eukaryota > Metazoa > Chordata > Mammalia > Carnivora > Otariidae > Zalophus > Zalophus californianus. The sequence goes on from NC_045600.1 coordinate 97,936,014, forward strand.
TAAAGAGGGCATGTACTGAATGGAGCACTGGGTGTTATACACAAACAAAGAATCATTTAACACTACATCAAAAACTAATGATGTAATGTATGGTGACATAACATAATAAAATAAAATTTAAAAAAATAAAAAATAAGTAAAAAGACTGATAATACTACTGTGAACTACTGTTGATTATCAAAGGGATTCTGGTCTCCTGTTTTTCTAAGTATCTGAAAATTTTGTATTGTATGCAAATGTAATCTTATATTTTTGTAAGTATCTGAAAATACAGTAAAACAGTATCAATTTGGATGCATGTCTGAAATACAGTATAATTTTACTTCTAAAGAAGTAGCTATCTCACTATTTTTACTTTTAATTATGTGTATTGGCCAGAAGTATTCTAATAAAGTAATGCCACTTAAACTTGCCTTGCCAATTTTATTTAGTTGGATAAATAGAATACACACACACATCAGAGTAGTTTTCCTCTGATAATGGATCAGATAGCTATTTGTGTGGTTTACTAAATAAAGTTGCTGGTTTGTGTTTTAATATCATATTGTATGAAGAATACTATGTTTGTACAATGGAATAGCCATGGAATGAGATGCTTCACCTGAGAAACATTCAAAAATCCATACTAACAGAACAATAGATTGTATTTCTCATGCTTACTCTAGGGTGCATGGTTTTTTAGTTGAGTAGAAGAAGGGTAGAACTATTTTTATTGCATTAATTTTATTCTTGAATCCACTTAATTTTGTTATTTAAATACATCTGTGATATGAGTGAACTAAGATATCTGGACCCATGAATAGCCACAAGAGTCGGGCTTTTAGTGATTTTAAAAAGTTGGTTTGTCCATATGGAAATCTAGAATGTGTTCCTCAAACTGGTAAATGAGTACTCCCCCAGGGGTCATTCCTCAGCAGTATGTTAGAGTTGCTCGGAGGCCTTTCTGGTTGGGCAACTGATGGAGAAGGAGATAGCTTCACATACTGATAAGCTGCCAAACATGCAAAAATAAGTGATGGATCTTTGTTAAAAAAGGGCTGTGAAAATGGGAGCGGTAATGTATTTAGAGTTTTAATTCCTTTGATGTTCTTAGCAATAAAGGCTAACCTAGAAAAGTTTTCTTAAATACATCTTTGAAATATTAACATATTGATGGGAATCAGTGATTCTAAAGCTACAGATGTGGTTATTTACAAATAGAATTTTTAAAAAGTACTTTCTTAAACTAAAAAAATTAGAAGCTTTCTCAAAAATATTTTAAATGCTTTGTCAAATTTTAAAATTCTGAGAGTTGAAAATGAGGAATGTACAAAATCCAAGAAAAACTTCATGAACTCTTTGACCTACTCATTTAATATAGAAGTTTGAGCTAGGAGGACCATGTTTAGTTTTCAGAAGCCCATTTATCCTTAAAAAGTCATCTCTAAAAGTTACGGGTTTTGTATCAGATACATTCACACAGAGTAGTTGCACCTACCTCTCTTATTTGATGGTGATGCTTTTTCTATTTTTCAGAGGAAGTCCTGAAAAAAGAAAAAAAGGAAGTCCTAACTTTTCAGCTGCTGAGAACTCTCCAAGGAAAGTTCAGGAATCAGGGGCACTGTCTTCCTTTGGTATTAGGTAGAAGTAGAGTTTTCTGTCTTTGTTGGAATATCTCTATGGCACCCGTGGTCCTTTAGCTAGGTGACTACCAGCGGTTCCAGAGATCTAGGAACTGAAGAAGCGATAATGGGTCTTTCTCTTGTCTGGGTAGCTTCAGTGCTGCAAAAACAAGTCACCAGTTTCCAAAGGAAGATTAGGTGCTTCCTCTGACTCTGTTTCTCTGGGTAGGCCTCAGGTTGAAGTTGGATTTAAAGCTCAGACCCTAAAGATTCTTCTCCTTGTAGGAACAATTTTTTTTTTTTTAATTTTCAGTGTCATTCAGATGCTCCCTTTAGTTAAATGGAATAGAGTTACATAGCCTTTCTCTAGACTTTTCCCCCACATTTCATTGTAATGAATATTAGTTATTAATTATAATTTCCATGTCATTATCATAAACTCCATCTTACATGGGGCACTCAACTACTGGTCCTAATGGTATATGATTTTGCTTTTAGGTTCGTTGGGGCCTCTGTTTACATTCTCTGCAGGAACTATCTCAGCATCACAGGAGGTTGCTGCAGTTTATTCCCACCTTGGACAAGGGGAATAGTCTTCAGGAGGAATGAATGAATGTACTTGATATCTACTTACCATAGGAAATTTTTCCATTTCCCATTTTGTTTGCTTTTTTTCCATCAGAATCCAGAGGTTCAAAAAGTTCTCAAAAGCTCTTATGACTACCTCCACTATTTCAAATACCACTTGCTGAATTGAGTGGTTTAAAAAAATTTTTTTGATTTAAAAATTTTTTTTGATTGTTTTGTTGTTGCATTTTCCTGGCTTAATTCCTTTTCCCTTGTGAATTACCATTTCAACAAATATACGCTTCATTTTATGTCTCTAGCCTGTCATTGAGCCATTTAATTCACAATAATTCTAGGGAGGAACAGTTAATACCAGAGAGGCAGCATTGCATGGTGGGCTCTAGAATCAGATTGCTTGGGTTCAGATTCATCCTGCTACTTACTGTTGGATATCATGTGAATTATGTAAATTCTCTGCACTCATTTTCTTATATACATGGGAGAAATGGGAGTAACAGTTCATGGGGTTGTGAGGATTCGTGATGTTGTAATGATTAAGGGAGCAGAGCCCTTAACTCATATTCTTGCAAATAGTATCAAATGTATGCTGATGCTATTATTGTTGGCACAGAAAACCTTAAATTATATAGACTGAGAGAAGACTTCATGTGCATTCCTAGAAGGAATCCCTGATCTTTCATCTATGGTTTATTTACTTTTACCTTCAGGGAACTAAATCCAGGCCACAGATTTACCAGCCATATGAGCCAGTTATCAAAGGAACATTCTTTTGCTGTTAATACCTTTAATTTGGGCTTACCCTTAAAGATGAGTGACTTTATTCATAGGAGCTGGAAGAGGCAGCTGGATCATAGTCAGTATCACCGTGGCTGACAAGAGAATCCAAAAGTATTGTTCTATCGATATTACCAGGATACACATTACTGTTTTCATCATGAACTGTGAACTATTATGCCTGTGGGGTCGGGATCTAACAACGAGCATCAGTCAACACTCTGGCCAAGTGGCTATAACAGCCTGCATATCACTGAGCATCAAGACCAGATACTGGCAACAAACTAAAAATATTACCGTATTTCTGGCAAATTTTGCTTGATCAACACCTGGAGTAATGGATGCAATTTTATTTATAGAACATTAATGAAACTAAGCCTAGAGAAGATTAACTCACTTAACAAATGTGGTCTTGAATATTTATTATGGCAAATGACTACCTTTTAACCCAGGTCAGACTATTTTAGATAAGAAAAAACTACATAAGGGTTAAATGAACTGATAAGGAAATGTACTTGTGATTGCTTTGCTTTTTACCATTTGGAAAGTGCATCGCAAGTTACATAAAACTTGTAAGTGGGCTTTGGAAGCTTTCTTTCATAAGTTGGGACTGTCTGTATAGCTCAGAAACTTTCTGATTCAGTATGAAATATGAGACTTTTTTCTTAAATGATAGTATATTTCTGTCCTACAGAACAGTTTGGCAATGTGTAGTAACTTTGAAGGTGTTCATACTCTATAACCTAGAATTCTGCTCCTAGAGAAAATTTCACAAATTCTCATGTTTATGCAAGGAGGCATTACTGAAGTGTTTATAGCAGCCTTTTTGTAAGAGGGGAAAATGGGAAGTGAGTTAAAAGTCATTGAAAGGGGAATGGATAAATTGTGTTATGCTTATAAATAGAATATTATATAGTAGTGACATATATACCAGTGCTATACTTTTTCAACATGTGTCAGTCTTACATATTGACTGTTAAGCGAGTAAAGAAAAAAAGATACTATTTAGATAACATTTTAAAACATGCAGAATGGTGCTGTATATTAGGGAGTGTACATATGTAATAGAAGTATTAAGTAACGCATGAAAGCAATAAAAAGACAAATTTAGGATATTGTTTACTTCAGAGGGGAATTTGAAAGAATTCCATAGGGTTTTAAGCTACATTGGCAATGTTTTATTTGTTGAATAGTGGATACATAGCTATTTATTACATACATTTTTATATGTGTAAACTAGTTTAGAAACATTTAAAAATTGGAAAAAATGTCAAAATGTTACTGATTTTGTGAGTCTTTTTTTTTCCTACTTAGTTGATGCTATTTCTATATAATTACCAATTTTCTAACTTGAAAGTATGGTGCTTTAATCATGTTAGAGGAAAAACTGAAAAACCATATATTTTTTTGAAAGCAATAAATGGTTTTCATAGAAATTTTAGAAAATATAGACAAGTAAAATTTAAAACCCTTAATACTTACAATTTCTAGTCTTTTCCTTAAAAATTTTATAGAGGTTAAATATTCTATACACTAATTGATTTTTGCTTTTATTTTTTTCACCTAATATAAAATAAATATTCAACAAAATTTAACATATGGAACTGGTGTTTTAAAATTATTTAAAAATATGTTATTAAAAAATAAAAATATGTTATTGTACTGAATGTAAGAACATTGTTTTGCTCATTGGTAGGTATCGTTTCTTCTTGGAATTAATGGAATTCTTCTTAATGCAAGGGTTATTGTGACTATGTTATTTGTTTCTAGGTTTGATTTATTTGAATTGATCCCACAAATAGCAAATATTTAAAAATTTTAAAAGATTTCATTTATTTGAGACAGAGAGATATCATGAACAGAGCGAGGGGTAGAGAGAGAAGCAGGCTCCCCGCTGAGCAGGAAGCCTGATGCCAGCTCAATCCAAGGAACCTGGGACCATGACCTGAGCAGAAGGCAGATGCTTAATTGACTGAGCCACAGAGGTGCCCCAAATATTGAAAAATATTTATTGAACACTTATTTTATGCTTTCTCTTAATCTGTTGACAACAGTAGAAGATGAAAGCTTTTAAAGTATGTAAAATCTGAGGCTGTTTTTGCAGTGGAGTGCCATTTTAACTCTTTTATCTAATTTTCTCTGGTTGCATATGGTACGTGGAAGGGACAGTGGAAGAATCAGTTTAAGAAGGTGCGCTCTTTAGAACTTAATGAGGTGCTGGTGGTAGTAGAAGAAATAATAGGGACTACTATTATTTTACCATGTATCAGGCTCCATGATACACAATTTATGAGATAATATAGACTAGTTCTTCCCAAACTTTAATTTGCATAAGAATACCCTGAAAGTCTTTTTAAAATGTAGATTCTGATTCTTTTAGGTCTTAGATGTACTCAGAGGTTCTGCATTTCAGCTGTCCCAGAATTTGCCAGTACTGCTATTCTGAGGCCCATATTTTTTGTACCAAGGATATAGACTAGTGATTCTCAAACCGTCTATGCAGGACTACCTTTTAAAAAAATATTATCTAATATATCACAGGCTAATACTTTTTGAAAATGCAAAAGGATATGTAGAAAGAAAAGTGGGAGAAATTATATATTTAATGTGAATGTAATCTTTTTTCTTTTTTAATTGAGATATAATTGATATGTTAGTTTCAAGTATACAACATAATGATTAGATGTATGTATATTACAAAATGATCACCCCATTAAGTCTAGTTAACCACACATAGTTACAAAATTATTTTTCTTCTTATGAGAACTTTTAAGATCTACTCTTAGCAACTTTCAGATGTACATTACAGTATTATTAACCATAGTCACAGTGCTATATACTACATCCCCAGGGCTTATTTATTTTATAACATGAAGATTGTACTTATTGATCCCCTTCACCCAATTTTCCATATCCTAGTCTCTGTCTCTGGCAACCACCAATCTGTTCTCTGTAATTATGAACTTGAGTTTTGTTTTGTTTTAAGATTACACATCAGTGAAATTATACAGTATTTGTCTTTCTCTGTTTGACTTATTTACTTAGCATAATGCCCTCAGGGTCTTTCTATGTTGTTGCAAATGGCAAATTTTCCTTCCTTTTTGCAACTAAATAATACTCCATTGTGTGTGTGTGTGTACACTCTCCTATTTCTTTATTTTTCCATTAGTGGACACTTAGGTTGCTTCCATGTCTTGGCTATTGTAAATAAAGCTGCAGTGAACGTAGGGGTTACATATCTCTTTTCAAATTAGTGTTTTTGTTCTCGTCAAATAAATACCCAGAAGCAGAGTTGCTGGATCATATGGTATTTCTATTTATAATTTTTTGAGGAAACGCCATACTATTTCCATAGTGGTGTGCCATTTCACATTCCCACCAGGAGTGCATGAGGTTTACTTTTCTCCACATCCTTGCTTGCACTTGTTTCTTTTTTTTTATTATTATGTTATATTAATCACCATACATTACATCATTAGTTTTTGATGTAGTGTTCCATGATTCATTGTTTGTGTATAACACCCAGTGCTCCACGCAGAACGTGCCCTCTTTAATACCCATCACCAGGCTAACCCATCCCCCCACCTCCCTCCCCTCTAGAACCCTCAGTTTGTTTCTCAGAGTCCATTGTCTCTCATGGTTCATTTCCCCCTCCAATTTCCCCCCTTCATTTTTCCCTTCCTGCTATCTTCCCTTTTTTTTTTAACATATAATGTATTATTTATTTCAGAGGTACAGGTCTGTGATTCAATAGTCTTACACAATTCACAGCTCCCACCATAGCACATACCCTCCCCAATGTCTGTCACCCAGACACCCCATCCCTCCCTCCCCCCACCACTCCAGCAACCCTCAGTTTGTTTCCGGAGATTAAGAATTCCTCATATCAGTGAGATCATATGATACATGTCTTTCTCTGATTGACTTATTTCACTCAGCATAACACCCTCCAGTTCCATCCACGTCGTTGCAAATGGCAAGATTTCATTCCTTTGATGGCTCCATAATATTCCATTGTATGCTGTGTGCGTGTGTGTGTGTGTGTGTGTGTGTGTGTGTGTACTACACACACACACACACACACACCCCACTTCTTTATCCATTCATCTGTTGATGGACATCTTGGCTCTTTCCATAGTTTGGCTATTGTGGACATTGCTATAGACATTGGGGTGCATGCACCCCTTCGGATGCCTACATTTGTATCTTTGGGGTAAATACCCAGTAGTGCAATTGCTGTGTCATATGGTAGCTCTATTTTCAACTTTTTGAGGAACCTCCATACTGTTTTCCAGAGTGGCTGCACCAGCTTGCATCCCACCAGCAGTGTAGGAGGGTTCCCCTTTCTCCGCATCCTCGCCAACATCTGTCGTTTCCTGTGTTAATTTTAGCCATTCTGACTGGCGTGAGGTGGTATCTCATTGAGGTTTTGATTTGGATTTTCCTGATGCCGAGCGATGTTAAGCACTTTTTCATGTGTCTGTTGGCCATTTGGATGTCTTCTGCCCATTTCTGGGTCTTCTGCCCATTTCTTGATTGGATCATTTGTTCTTTGGGCATTGAGTTTGATAAGTTCTTTATAGATTTTGGCTACTAGCCCTTTATCTGATATGTTATTTGCAAATATCTACTCCCATTCTGTCAGTTGTCTTTTGGTTTTGTTGACTGTTTCTTTTGCTGTGCAAAGCTTTTTATTTTGATGAAGTCCCAATAGTTAATTTTTGCCCTTGCTTCTCTTGCCTTTGGTGATGTTTCTAGGAAGTTGCTGTGGCTGAGGTCGAAGAGGTCGCTGCCTGTGTTCTCCTTTAGGATTTTGATGGACTCCTGTCTCACATTTAGGTCTTTCAGCCATTTTGAATCTATTTTTGTGTGTGGTGTATGGAAATGGTCCAGTTCCCTTCTTCTGCATGTGGCTGTCCAATTTTCCCAACACCATTTGTTGAAGAGACTTTCTGTTTTCCATTGGACATTCTTTCCTGCTTTGTCGAAGATTTGTTCACCGTAGAGTGGAGGGTCCATTTCTGGGCTCTCTGTTCTGTTCCATTGATCTATGTGTCTGTTTTTGTGCCAGTACCATCCTTTCTTGATGATGACAGCTTTGTAATAGAGCTGGAAGTCCGGAATTGTGATGCCACCAGCTTTGCTTTTCTTTTTCAACACTCCTCTGGCTATTCTGGGTCTTTTCTGGATCCATACAAATTTTAGGATTATTTGTTCCATTTCTTTGAAAAAAGTTGATGGTGTTTTGATAGGAATTTCATTGAATGTGTAGATTGCTCTAGGTAGCATTGACATCTTGCACTTGTTATTTCTTGTCTTTCTGATCATAGCCATTTTGAAGGTATGAGGTGAATACCCTATCATGGTTTTGATTTGCATTTCTCTGTTTGGTGATGTTGAATACCGTTTCAGGTATCTACTGGCCATCTGTATGTCTGCTTTGGAAAAATGCGTATTCAGATCCTTTGCCCATCTTTTAGTCAGACTTAATGGGGATTTTTTGCTATTGAGTGGTATGAACTTTTGTTTTCATGTTTTTTAAATTTTATTTATTTATTTGAGAGAGAGAGGGAGTGAGCGAGAGAAAGAGCACAGGCAGGGGGAGGGGCAGAGGGAAAGTGAGAAGCAGACTTCCTGCTGAGCAGAGAGCCTGATGGGGCTTGATCCCAGGACTCCCAGGATCATGACCTGAGCCGAAGGCAGACCCTTAACTGAGCCACCCAGGTGCGCCTTTTCTTGTTTTTTATTGAAAATAGTTGACATACAATGTTACAATAGTTTCGGGTATGCAACGTAGTGATTTGACAAGTTTATATGTTACGCTATGCTCACAAGGGTACCTACCATCTGTCAAAATAGAGCAGTTATATGAGTTCTTTATATATTTTGGATATTAACCCCTTACCGGATATATGATTTGCATGTATTTTCTTACATCCCATATGTTGCCTTTTCATTTTGTAGATGGTTTCCATTGCTGTACAGAAGCTTTTTAGTTTGATGTAGCTTACTTTTGCTTTCTCTTGCCTTTGCTTTTGGTGTTAAACCCCCAAAAAATCATCACCAGGCATGATGTCAAGAAGGTTACCTGTTTATGTTTTCTCCTAAGAGTTCGGTAGTTTTAGGTCTTAGGTTTTTTAATCTCTTTTGATTTAATTTTCTAATCTTTTTTCTTACTTGCTGTTTTTTTCCCCCTAGAGAGAACGCGAGTGGGGGGGGCAGAGGAAAGGGGAAAGAGAGATTCTTAAGCAGACTCCACGCTGAGCTTGGAGCCCAAGGTGGGGCTCAGTCCCACGACCCTGAGATCATGACCTTAGCTGATAATGGCTTTTGGCTGATTCTACTGGCTGTGACCATGCAGAAGCTAGAGGATTTCAATAGCTGGTATGAAATCTTGTGGCTCTTTGAATACCAAAAGTCTGTAGTTTCTTGTTCAATCCATTTAAATAAGCTGATACTTTATCAGCCTTCTTTCTGCTACTTATTGGGTGTTCTATAGAAAAGCTGATTTAACCTTTATAATATCTAAACCCTTGCAATGTTATAAAGATTTAGCAGTTGAAATCTCGCATCTGTCATTTATTGAGCAACTGCTATGTATGTGCCAGCCATTGTTCTGAGGATGTAATTGTGAAAAAAACACAGTTCCTGCCTTCTCAGAATTTGTTCGACATAATGACTTCTAAGTGAGATGATAAAAATAATGACCAGCTTTTATCATGTGCTTACTATGTGCTAAGCACTTCTCCATTTACTACAGTGTATTAACTCATTTACTCCTTACAACAACCTGTGAAATGAAGGTAGTATTTAGTATTCTTCCAATTTTATAGGTAATGAAACTGAGGCAAAAAAGATTACTTTGCCCCAAGTCACACAGCCAGTATGTGTGGATGGAAAGATGGAATTCACATCTGCCAGTCTGGCTCCAAAAATTCCACATTTATCCACTACACGGTACTGTGCAATTATAACAGATAATTATGGTATAATTTAAATGGATAATTAAATAGGTAATTTCAATAAGTGTGAGCAGTGATATAATGGAAATTCTTGCTGTTGTGGAGGCCTAGAAGGAATTCACCCAATTTGGTCTTATTAGGGTCTTGGAAAGAGGGGAAGCTTTTCTGAGAAACTAAATCTTTATTGAAATAGACTTTTCCCACCCCACCCTTTTTAACTATTGAAAAGAATTGGAAAGAATATTCTAAAATAGGATTAGACACTGGTTTTCATACAAAGAAATAACAAAATAGGTTAGAAAAACCAGGAATCTGTTCTTGACCTGGGGAGGTACTCTGGTGATTACACTTTATTTGTTGGTTGTGTGAAATAAATTTTTAAAAAAATTAACCAGTGGTAAGTTCTTATATTTTTGAGGAGACAAACCAGAATAGAGTATTATTATGTAAATAAATAATACTAGGTGCTTTTGTTTTGTTGTTTGTAGTAGAAGAAAATATTTGACTTACATGCAGTTTAAATTAGTTTAAAAATGGTAGTAGATTTGATTGATTACTTCAGGTCTGTTGTCATGTTAGAGCAGGGATTAACATTTCTGAATTCTGTACCATGAAATGAGCATAGAAAAAAGTACTAAATGCATTTTTATGGAACATGTTTCACAATATAAAGGTTTTGCAAAGTAATATGCATTCAGATGAGACTGTTTAGAATTTGCAAATTTGTAATTTAAACAGATAAGTATGAAGTTGAACAGTTTTTGTGATCTGTATATCAGCTGATTTTGTCAGTTATTGATACTTTGAGTGCTTTCAATTTTTTAAAGATTTATCATTTTTGAGAGAGAGAGAGTGAGCACAGGATGGCACAGAGGGAGAGGAGAGAGAGAATCTCAAGCAGACTCCCCACTGAGCACGGAGCCCAAGGCAGGGCTCAACCCCATGACCATGAGATCATGACCTGAGCTGAAATCAAGAATCGGACGCTTAACCAACTGAGCCCGCCAGGTGCCCTGTCCATTTTTATCATAAACCAGGGACAGTAATTTTTTACGGTATATTTGGAAATATTTTTGACTAAAAATATCATGACTAAAAAGCTATAATGATAGATGATTCTGGTAATATTGCATATCCTTCATAATGTAGTGTTTATCATCTCTCATGTACAAAAGTCTCAGTTTTATTAAGGGTTATTTTCATAGTAAATCCATTTTATAGAATTCAAGATCCAAATTAGGAGCTGCAGGGGATCAGGTTTGACCATAGTAATGCTCAGTCAGTTTAAAATATGTACCATGATCGTTCTGCATTTAATGATCTTACTGGTTTATTCTTTTCATTCCAAAATTGAATATAGCATTCATTTATCAATACCATTGACTGATCTCCTTGGGCTCCATCTTAACAATTGCTTGCTTTGTTTTTGTTCCTTTCTTTTTACTCTAACTTCTCCTTCAGGCCAGTTACCTTCCCCTTATTTTCTCCACTCTAATATTCTCGCTGGCGCCTGTATGATTCCACTATCTTCCCGGCTGTTCTGTATCTTCCCTACTTCCACACTGTACTGTATTATGTTATGGCATTCTTCTCTTTTGCCATTTCTACTTATGAGCATCCATCCTCCTTGCCTAACTCTATGTAGTACTCAGGGAGTCTTCTCTTTAAACGCCAGGTCAACTAACTTCTTTCATTGAAGCTCTGTTTGACATCTCTTGTCTACTTAAAACTATATGGAGGAATATATACCTACATACATGAAAATATTTTGTTATTCTAATTGCTTCAGATTTTTTGGTTAACTGTGGGATTTCTCCCTAATTATTCTTACCTGGAAACTTCTGGTGTTTTAATGTGGTTCTGATTTGAGGAAATGATGGTACCTGGCTGTCACCTTCCTAGCCTTGAATTTTTCCTCTCTATATGTGAAAGAGATCTTTATTTCCAGATTGTCTTGGTTTTTGCTACCGGAAGTGTGGTCTGTGGACCAGTAGCATCACATCACCTTTGTGTTAGAAATGCAGAATCTCAGGCCCCTCTCTAGACCCTATGCTTCTTAATCTGTATTGTAACATGATCTCTAGTCAGTTGATATGAATATTGAAGTTTGCAAAGCACTGTTCTAGGGATCACCCAGCTAGTTGACATATTACCATGCTGACAGAGCACTGTGTACTTTCCTAGAACTGATCTTAAACATGTGACCTGTAGTGATCTTATTTAAATTTTTATAAATTACCTTGTAACTTTTCATCATGGTTCACAAAAAGTTCTATTCTGATGAATACCACTACTACTGTGCAGAAGCAATGACAAGAATAATCTTGAAACAGTAGCCAGTTCTTCTTTCAAGTGAGTTTTTGGTGTATTTTAGATCCAAAACTATGATAGTCATTTATAAGCCCATTTTCTTTGTTCTGTCCTCTAGCATCAGTTTGCATCTGTGGATGAAGAACTGTCTCTTTTTTTGCCTCTTGGGCTATGACTTTTCAAGAAAATTGTATGCATTAAGATGAACTTTGAGGGGCGCCTGGGTGGCTCAATCAAGTTAAACATCTGCCTTCAGCTCAGGTCATAATCCTGGGGTCCTGGGATTGAGCCCCAAGTCTTGCTCCCTGTTCAGCAGGGAGTCTGCTTCTCCCTCTGCCCTTTTCCTGACTCATTCTCTCTCTCTCTCTCTCTCAAATAAATAAATAAAATCTTTAAAAAAAAAGATCCTTTGAGGTGTAGGGAAAAATAATCAAATTTCTATTAAATTTTTAGTCTTACATGAGCAAAAATTAAGCCTTACTGAAATTTTATATATTGGTTAATTGTGTGTGTGTGTATATATATATATACACACACACATACACAATTTATGACTAAATAGGTATTAATGGCCCATATTCATATCTTCCTTGTACGTGATGAAAAAGTTTATAGACTACTCTGTAGTGCAGTATGACAATCCGAGATTTTCTGAGTAGACTGGGAAATAATCTTACAGTAAATTCTGTACTATGTCCTGCAGTTTGTGGATGTGTGTAGATAAGGGACAGTACTTATTATTTTTTTATGGTTGACAGTAAAATAATTTCTCTGTTCTCTGAGCACATATTAATGGGGGCTTAAAGATAAATATGCTCTGCGTTAAGCTGTATTACATGTAATCTATGAAGTTCATATAGTGTGTGTATATAATCATTTGGTGACACCCTAAAATTTAGATCTATTTGTAACTTCTGCTTTAGGAGATAGTTTTAAAAAACTTGAATGTTTTTATTTTTATGATCAGGAAAGAAAAAATTCTTTTTTGGTACTTCAAGAATGAAGAGTTCTTTTATTATTCTTTTGCATTTAAATGAAGTGTGAACGATGTGGCTCACCTTCAAACACATTTCTGTTGGCGTTTTTCTGGAGTAATATCATCGTGTAATGATGTTAAACAGTATTTCAGTGAGTGTTTTGTAGGTTTCAATGCCTTGTTTGGACTTACATACCTAAAAGTGGCAGTGGGAAGAAGTGGCAGAAAAATACCCAGATGTCTGTGAGATAGTGATATGTCACTTAGCACCTCAAGAGTGTTAAGTTTTAAATAACAAAAGTAAACTCCAAGAAGTGACCTTAGCTAGGAGCGATTCGTTTTGTACATAGGTTCTGCTACATGTGGCTGTGACCGACAAGACTTTGGTTGTGGTTACCAGAGGACACCCTTGTGGTCATAACCAAGTTGTAAATGTCACCAAGATTCTTCTTGAATGTCTATCACATGTGTATCAGTAATTCTAAAGTAGATAAAAGTGAAACAAAGATTCATTTGGGAGTTAGCACTCCCAGAAGATTAGTTTTAAAACAGAACAGCAGAAGGAGTTGTGACATGCATCCATAAGCAATTGTAATGATTTGACAGTTATTTAGCCCTCAGTTCCTAGCCCTGTGGTTGAACTGACAGCATGCCTGCAAAGATAGTGAGGCCTGTTTCAGCCCCATTAATGTCTTCTTGAATGTTAGCCTGCGGTCTGGGTAATAATAAATCTTCAGTGATTGATGATTTTATAGTCCCAGGGGATTCTGGGTGATTTCTGGTTTCTGTGAGCCAAGGCAGTTTGCTTCCCTGTTTGGGCCTCTAGGAAGTTTTTCTCATCTTTACTAAAATCATTTTAAGTTAGCAGAAGTGTAGGTATCACCTGAGGTTTAATTAACCAGGATTCAAAGTCTTGTTTAAAAACAGTATGATTCTGGACTAAGTAAGTGTTAAGAGTCTGAGAACTATAATGGTTTTTAATCCACAGAGCTTTTGTAACATTTATTTGTAAACTTTAGTATCTTTTTTCTCCTTTGTTTTTTTAAAAAAAAAAAACATGTTTTAAGTTGTAAAGAGAAATTTAATAACAGCTATTGTGAAATAACAACATTAGCTTTATTGTGTTCATGGTGTGTGCAATTTCATTTTTAAGACTCAAAAATTTAAATCAGCTATTTTTAATAAATGTTTTCCTTTTTACATGGTTCAGTTTCTCTAGGAGTCTGTCTTGTTATACTAGTATTAGAATATAAACAGATCTTTTTTGTTAAATATATGTTTGCCATTTAGGAAAAGATTCGATTCTAGTATATTGATTGTGGATTATTTTTAGTATTTTAAATTGTAATTACCTAACTCTTAATGAGTAGGATTTGGAGACAGAGGAAGGAGGGTAGAGATAAAACATTTTCCTTATTTATTACAACTTTTAAAAGTATATTTTCTTAGTTTATCCTTTTTAAAATAATGATCTGTAAACCTTTGTTTTTGGGTGTAACAAGTTCATAGGGCTAATTTTTTTAAGATCATTAAGAAACTACTTTAAAACCTTAAAAGGAATAAAAGGGGCACTTCTGTTTAGTTTTTCAAGTAATGAACAAGGAACTTGGTTAGGAATGACCATTTGTAAGTCTGTATATTAATTAGATGAGTGTCATTATGCTCAATTAGCAGGACTGCCAAATAATCTCTTTAATACTCTGGTCTTTTTTTCTTCCCTCTAGGGTTTTACAGACAGCCCTCATTACAGTGATCACTTGAATGACAGTCGATTAGGGGCCCACGAAGGCTTGTCCCCAACACCTTTCATGAACTCAAATCTGATGGGTAAGTTGGTAATTCTTTGCAAGTAGTCTTTACAAAGGCTCTTTGGTCAGAGACATTTTTTAGCCCTTTGTCCAAGAAATACACGTAAGTATCTAGAAGAAAGTCCCTGTGTTTCTAGGGGCATCCAGGCTTCCCTTGTTCAGCTCAGTTTGAGGAGAAAGCATTCAGAAATATCAATGGTATCAAAAAAAGGAAGCAGCAATGTTTTTAAATTTGGCAGTGTCTTTGTGACATCAGGCATTTTATGTTTTCTGCTTTCTGGGCAAAGAAGCATTTTGAGACATTTGTAATTTACTATTTTAAATAATTGAATATATATGCGGCAATTAAAAATATGACAAAGTGATATTAAGCAGATTTTACTTACATTGGACAATATTTCTTTTGGCACTATTTGATTAAAACTTAATAGTACATTTAGATGTTGGCAGCGTTTGTTTTAAGCACTTGGGTTCCTATTGGGGATTTTGAAGTTGTGTTCTGCATTAATAAAGTTGTACTTTGAAGGATTATTACCTACCACCTAAACCTGATTATTGTATTTTGGCAAAACCTTTAGGTTAGCTTTTCTTTTTATTTCCCCCTCTCCCTGCAAAACACTTATCATTCCTTCCCTCTTTCTTTCTCATGTGAAAGTTAATAGCTGTTCAATCTGAAGTGATAAACCCAAGCTTTTTTTCCCCCTAGTTTGGATACTATTCTTTTTTTTTTTTAATCAGTAATTTTACCTTTTTGTAGCACCTGATTAAAAAGAACCTGTGTTTTATAACATTATTTTTCCTTCCTTGCTTGTGCTGGGCCTGAGCACATTAGAAAGCTTTGTTTAATCTGTTTTACTTGTTGTCAGTGGCGTCATGTAAATATGGAAGTTTGTATAATTGACATTGATTTCATTACTTACTCTGTTTCTTAAGGACGTGACCTATATTGTGATCTTGGAATTGTCCTTTTAAGACACAGCCATGCTAATCTAAGTGGATTACCCAAATCCAAAATCCTGGTGGTCTGCAATTTCTTTATAAATGGTTTTGCTTTGCACAGTCTTTGTTTAATTCTCTTATCCTCTATAAAGTGTTGAGGAGACTGTCTGATATTCTAGTGTGGATTTTGCCTAAAGCAGTTACCACTTTAAAGCCAGACTCATTGAATATGACATAAGAGTAAAAAATCTAATGAGCAATAAAACTTGTGTTTAAAATGACAATTTGTTTTAACATAAATGCAAATGAAAATCGTATCATTCCAGGTAAAAATCAGAATTAAATTGAGAACAAAATAATTATCCTTGCACTTAGGGGGGGAAACTTTCTAATTTATCTTTTTAACTTTCTGTTGAACTTACTATCAAAGTAAAATAGATGTGACACTCCACATTTCTTTCTATAGTATATCTTTTCCCCAAGTAGCATTTAATTTATTGTAAATAGGGTAGAGGAAGCTCTAGTCAGTGTTTTTGTAATTTCAGATTGAACTAAGCTTTCTTAATTGAGGCTATACTTCTTAGATGCAAAAAATCAAAAATTGCCCTTTTTTTTAAAATTTATGTGTTTACATTTATTGTTAGCTCACAGATATGATTCTTAAGCCCAATAGAATTGCATCATTAGCATAGCTTTGAGCCAAGGTGACTGTTAAAATTGTGGGGATAAGTGTGGGAATTAAATGAATTCAAAGAGGGTGCCTGGGTGGCTCAGTAGTTAAGTGAGTGCCTTTGGTTCAGGTCTTGATCCCTTGGGATCGAGCCCCGCATTGGGCTCCCTGGCATTGGGCTCCCTGCTCAGCAGGAAGCCTGCTTCTCTCTCTCCCACTCCCCCTGCTTGCATTCTCTCTCTCACTGTCCCTCTGTCAAATAAATAAATAATAAATAAAAAATCTTTAAATGAATTCTAAGAAGTATGCATGTCAGTCACTTGCGCTGAGCATCTGTTGACTAAAAATATTTCTGTTATTCAGTTTGAGGTAACATTTTCTTAGTTGGAGCAATTATGAGCATGTGCTTGTTGGTTTCTTCAGCTTACAGATAATTATTAGAGTACTTTTAAAAGTCATACATAACCCTATGTATTAAATCAGCATCTAAAAAAAGTCTTAAAATATTATAAAAACTCAAATTTATAAAGAGATTGATCTCTTCACAATATAAGTGAAAAAACTTCAGTATTCATCTGAACTACACTGTACAGTTAATCAGGTGCAGCTATACATTTTCATTGTAAGTCTTAACAATCAAATCTTAAAAATGTTAAATTTTTTTTTTTTTTTAATAAGGAAGGGGAAAAGAAACCTGAAAAGATTAGGCAGATATGTTCAAAAGGATTTCACTGGTCCTTGGCAATACCTAATTTACTATATTTTTCCCTTTTATTTTCAATAAAAATGATCAAATAAGGTACCTAACGGTTTCATGCAAGCAATCTACATGACAATAGCTTGCTTTTGGAAATCAGTATTTCCTAAATTGTAGAGTAGTTCCGTACAGCAACAAGCAATTCCACTTGATATGAGCTGAAGGAAATGAACTGTTAGATATCCAAATATGTGGGTTTATAGCACTTGGTAGAGTTACAGTGGATAGATTACTTTTCCAGCCATTTGATAATTTAAGCAAATTTCAGGCTAAAAACCTATGTTGTTAAAGCATGACTGAGATGTGCATAGCAGTATTTGAAGCATTTGGAAATGTGTAGATACCTAATCATCCTAACAGGTAACACTTCAGAGTTATGCCATGAATGATGAATACTCAGAAACAGTTAAAGCTAATAGGAAAGCAGTAACATATTTCGTCATTGCTGTCAACATATAAAAATAACATTAAGGGGGGGTAAAATCATATGCTAGGGGATGTTATTTTTTGTATTATGTTCAACCATAAGCACATTTGCCTGAAGAAATAGTGGATTATAAAGTGCTACTGTCTTTCATGACGGAGCTCTCAAACACTTTAATGATTTTTCACATTGCAAAAATTAGAAATTTTGTCTAACAAGGGTTGATAATGATGCAATAATGAACAATTTGCCACAGAAGTGTGCATTTCTATATTCATACAGATATTTTGAAGTGTTTTACACAGGAAGTTAAGCTGTTATTGTTGGATCAGTTAGTGTTTCTTTTTAATGAATTCCAGAATTATCCCATTGATTTGTCAGTATGGAAAAAAGGTCTTTTCTTATGTTTCAAGTGAAATAAATACATCCTTTTGGCACATCACTAAGTAATTAGCATCAAACAGTTCTATATTATAGGAAAGCTGCAAAGCTTTGACAATAGCAATGAATTGCAGTAGTATCACTAAATAGTCTTACCTATTTCTAGTCTCTTCCAGCTTTAGTCCACTTATCTACCCTTGGTTCTCTCATTAATTTCAGTAAGATTTGCTTTCCTTTACCTGTTGTTGATCAGATAAATTTTTGATGATGGTAGGGCCAATTTATTAATTAGATATAGAAATGAATTATTTCATAGAATTGCCTACCTTCAATTCCCAAGTGAATGTGGAATGAACTCCTTTTATCTTTCTACCTCTCTATGTTTATCAAAGCTTTACTTATTTTAGGCTAAATGTATATATATATATATATATATATATATATATATATATATATATATAGTCAATGGGAATTTTAAGATGAGATATACCTTCACTTGTGTTCTTTTCTGAAACTTATTCTGCCTCTAGAGATGTTTTATCCTTTAAAGAATAGAGCAACATGTGGTGGTATAGGAAAAAATGCAGGGCTAAGAGTTAGGAGATGTGGGCTTTATTCTAGATCCTTAAAATTACCTTTTTGATAGGGTACTGCTGGGTCTTCTGCAGATTTAGAATTTTATAATTCTATAATCTCATGTATCTAATATCTTTTATCCAATCCTGAAAAAGACTGCAACTAGAATTATAACTGCTAGTTTGCAAATGATAAAAAACTAAGGCACAGGAAAATTAAGTGGTTTTTTTCCTGAGGTCACAGAGCCAATAAATGGCAAAATTGAATGTAGAATCCATGTCTCCTGACTCCCAAATAGTCTTTCCATTAGACATATAAAGTATTTGTTCTTCCTATACAATGGTCCCAGGTTTTTACTAGCTCATCATTTTCTTTAACTCTAATTATGGAGATCCTGGTCTTGAGAAATGACAATGCAAAAATGGTTCCATAGTGACATAACTTTGGGACACATTGTATATCATGTGCCCCTTCTTAGATATTCAGATTGTACTTTGGGATACTAAAGGCTTTGGAAAAAAGGGGAGGAAAAGCTTATTTAACTTTCTTCAGCTCATCACATCCCAGATTTGTATGACACACAGAAGCCTTTTTGTAAAAAGAATCATTAGCCTTTGAGGAACTACTTTTCCATGAAGCACACACTAGGAAATGCTTTTGGTTGTTTTTAAGGGAAAAATAAAAGAGAATACATGAAAGTTCTCTGAAATGTAAAGTAGCAACAATGTTAATGATATTGCTGTATATGTATATCTTAGCTATTACCACAGCTTGGGTTCAGTTGTTCAAGTACATTATTAAATCTTGTAAAAGTATTTAAATTATAGAGGTGCCTGGGTGGCTCAGTCGTTAAGTGTCTGCCTTTGGCTTGGGTCATGATCCTGGGGTCCTGGGATCAAGCCCTGCATCAGGCTCCCTGCTTAGTGGAAAGCCTGCTTCTCCCTCTCCCACTCACCCTGCTTGTGTTCCCTCTCTTGCTGTGTCTCTCTCTGTCTAATAAATAAATAAAATCTTTTAAAAAAAGTATTATAGGCAGCCACTCCTTATGCCCATGGGTCCTGTCCCCATGCTTTAATAAAACCACCATTTTGCACCCAAAAAAAAAAAAAAGTATTATAAACAAACCAACTGTCCTTCCTTTGATGTCTGTTTGCTCAGCCCTACCCTTTACCTCAGAGTTTAAGGGGCCCCCTCCAATATCAGTTATGCTTTATTTTCATTTCATTATGGATTAAATGGGAATTTAAACCCAAGCACACTTTTTTCCTACAAATAATTTTCTCTTTCAAACAACCAGTTTCGAAGAAAACTGTTTTGTATACTTGATCCTGCCTGCAGTATAATTTCTGATTAATCCAGAATTCTCCTAGAGTCACAAAAATATAGAATCACCATTTTCAGAGTATCAAAGCACAATAGAACTCTGCCCTCAAAAGATTTTTTTTCCAGAGATAAAACTTTATTTAAGGCATCAAGCAATATACTGAAAGAAGTGAGTCATGCACAAGTGATGTCCTTATTTCCATAATTGTACATTTGATACTCTCTGCCCTCTTAACAAGGGGGTGTAGTGAGCGAAGATGAGAAGCACACAGCTTTTATACATAACCATATCAATATAAGTGTTTGAGAAAGTCCTTAAATTTTGTTTTCCCTCTTTGAAAGGAATTTCGGTTTTATTTCAGAAAACCAAAACAAACTAGTTCTTCTACTGAGGATCAAATTTCTCTCCAGAGTTATTTATGAAATAATACAGCTGCCTTTCTCTTAAAAAGGATTCTTGTCTTCTGGAATTCCTTTCACCAGAGGATCCTTTCCAGAACGTTCTTCAATGTAGTTCTTTATTTCTTCAGAACATTTAGACACCTGTTGCCTCTGCAACTTCACTTCTCTGCAAAGTTGCTCAACTTCCATCTTCATCTTTTCCTTTTCTGGCAAATCTTCGATGTGAAGGGCCAGCGCTTTTGCCCCAGAACCGGGCCCGGAGACAGCTCTGGAAGTGGACAGGCTGGGAAAGCGGCACACCAGCCCTCAAAAGATTTCTAACTTTGATGTACGAGAAATTCCTTCACTAGATGAGATAATGAAAATGATTATAATTGTGCTTAGGGGAAACAGTGTAGCTTAGTATCTGGTTTGACAGTATTTCATAAGATGAGGCCTTCATTACTTTCTCCAGTGTTTTATTTTTTTTCTCCAGTGTTTTATTAGCCTCCGATCTCAAGAAAGGATATGGGTTATAAATTCATTGATCTGCATTCTCTGATCTTTGGCTGCTTACAAATACAGAATGCTGGCACTGAGAGAAACCTGAGTGAAAGAGACCTAGTTACCATTGAAGAAACCAGAGCCAAGAAAAATGAAATTAGTAGTTAATTAGGAAACATGGACCCAACCTTCCTGATTCTAATTTAGCCCTAGCTCCTTTCTACTGCACTGTATCTTTTCCTTTTTTACCTCTCATGTGCAACCATTTGTCCATTTGCTCCTTTTTCCACATTATAGCTCTTGTATCTTTTTTTCTTGTGCTACTGCTTAGACCCTCATTAACCATTCTGAATTGTTGAAAACTTTCTTCCTTCTCCTTCCTGTACCCATTCATGCCTTTTTTCTACCCTTTAATGTGTGAAAATACCATATGGCAGAATATAAAATTATATTTTTAATATAATTTTATATATTAAATATAATATAAAATATAATATAAAATAAAAAAGTCTGTCTTTACAGACTTTACTGTTTTAGTGTGGTAGGAGAAGTAATTTCAATAATTATTACACATGGTAGAATGTGAGTGATACAAAGTTCATACAGAAATTCAGAAGAGATTAAAAGAAGATACAACCAGAAGTGATCAGGAAAAGTTTTATTGTGGAGTAGCATAATCCAGTCTATTAGTCAGGACTCTTTCTCTTACAAATGACAGAAATGAACTTAAACTGTGTTTGATAAAAAGTGGTATTGAGTCACATATTGCAGACAGCTAGAAATAGAGTGATTTTAGGCATGGCAGATCCAGGGGGTTCACACAGTATCATCAGGTCTCCTTCTTTCCCCTTAAAAGTATTTGTTGAGAGAATGAGATAACTGGAGAGGCCAATTGGGCCAAGAGGGAAATTTGAGAAGTGGGAAGGGAGGGTGAGGTGCAGAGTTTACTACTGTCTCTTCCTCTCTACTTCCTTCCCATACTCCAATCTTTCCAAATTGTAAATTGTCCCTTCTGGCTCCCATATTACAGAATACCTTATTCCTTAGTGGTTTGGAATGTTTTCTTTCAGAGAAATTATGTATTTTTTTTAATAATACTCTGTACCTGGCAACGTTGTCTCTTTCCCTGTCCCTGCTTTGCCTTCACAACCTGAAAAGCATCTTCTTTTCCATAGTTAAAATGACCTGATAGCCATTCTTTCCGAAACCATTCCTATGAGACAGAGATTAGCTAATGTGTTTTGTTTTATTTTTTCCTACCCAGTCTGGAAAAGACCAAGCTAGTCTAATGCCTCACTTTGAAAGGCATTCCAGCGTTTCAAGGGTACTCCTGTATAGATTCAGTTCCCTTTTATCTAAGCATAATTAATCCTGGAATGAATTACTTAGAATTACTTAAAAGAGATGCCAAGATTTCAGAAGATAGAGGAAAAAAATGTTTGGGGCTTTATTTTGAAAATTAAAACTAATACTAAGAAAACAAACAGTAATTTATATAATCCCTTTAAGGTCTTAAGTGAACAAAGAGTGAATTAATTACTGAGGTTTTTGGTGTATTTTTTTTCCGCAGAAAATTGGTAATATAGAAATGTCTTTTACCTTACATTTGAACCTTCTTGATTTTCTCTTTAGTTATTAACTGACTCTAACTCAGTTTAGGTTCCAATCTGTCAATGGCTTTTGTGTTTAATTAAATGGTTCTTTCACATCATTTTTAAGGACTTCATGCAATTTTGTGTCTCTTGCATGATACTCAACTTTTGATGGTTTCTTTTGTATTTGCTTTGTATAATGGGATATTTAACAAAAGACTGACCAACAACATCACTGACTCTGGCCTGAGATAGCCACACTGTCTTTGAGGGCTATTTCACTGGGATTACTTTTTTTAAGTTTTCTGGTTATTAGTGAATATTTTCATGAGGTTGCAGCATTGCAAACTGGTAACTCTAGGGACCCTTATAAAGAGGACCTTTATTTTTATTTGTTTAACCCAGTCCATTTGCTCATCATCACTTGTGTGTGTATGTTCTGTGATCAACAGTAATCCTTTCTGCTCTGCACAGTTTTATCATAGGTCAGTGGCATAAGTGGTTCTTCCTTGAATCTTCCCGTTGTTTGTGTCTAATTCTAGCCAAGTGAACGTGAACTATGCCTGTAGTGGGATGCGGCTAACTTGGTTACTAGAGAACAAAAGAATGATTTTTTAAGAGGAACTTTTGTAAACTTTACAGTTTTCCTAGATTTGTATAATCTGAGAACCACACCATGGCACATAGTTAAGAATTTGGGGCACTCTTTCAAATCATTTTTTTTTTAAGATTTTATTTATTTATTTGACAGAGAGAGAGAACACAAGTAGGCAGAATGGCAGAGGGAGAAGTAGGCTCCCCACTGAGCAGAGAGCCCGACGTGGAGCTTGATCCCAGGACCCTGAGATCATGACCCAAGCCAAAGGCAGACACTTAACAACTGAGCCACCTAGGCACCCACTGGGGCACTCTTTCAGTTAGGGAAGGTCCTAGAGCAGCATTATCAGATCTTTCCTTCTATGTGGTATTCAGTTTTCATTGCTTATGGTTATAATGATGCCTTTATCATTTACTATCGGTTTTTTGAGTATTTTGTTAAAAACTTAAAATTCTCATAGAATGGTTGAACTGGAATGGATCTTAGAGGTGGTTCTCAGTAGTGTGTGTTGAGAAATACATGGTTATCATAAAGACTAGAAGTAGGAGGAGGTGCGAATGGTACTCCACCTACCCTTTCAAAATGAAGAGTTAGTACTAGTTTGGTTAGTGTCACAATGGTTATGCAAGTTTTAATTAGCCACTGGATGAAAGTGAATTTTTTTAAAATTTGAAAGCATATCCTTAATTGCTTTGGTTTATATTGTGGAAATATTTATTGTTTGAAGGTATTCAGATCCTTCAGTTATATAGGTTTTGTACTTGAGTTGCTGTTATTTAATAAGCCTTATGTTTTCTCTGAAGCCCTTCAAAAGATTGTTGCTTGAGTGTCAGTCTACCATTTTTATAATCTTCTTCACATGTTTCTTTTTTTTTCTTACAAAATTCAGCCTTGGAGAGAGCACAAGTGCACAGAGGGGCAGGCAGGGGGAGAGGGACAAGCAGACTTGCCATGGGACCATCATGGGACCTTCACATGGAGCTCGATCTCACAACCCTGAGATCGAAATCAAGAGTCCGACGCCCAACCAGCTGAGCCACCCAGGCGCCCCCAGCCTTTGCTTTTTTTTTTTTTTAAGATTTTATTTATTTACTTGACAGAGAGAGAGAGATCACAAATAGGCAGGCAGGCAGGTGGAGGTAGAGGGAGAAGCAGGGTCTCCGCTGAGCAGGGAGCCCGATGCGGGGCTAGATCCCAGGATGCTAGGATCATGACCTGAGCTGAAGGCAGACGCTTAACCAACTGAGCCACCCAGGCACCCCCAGCCTTTGCTTTTTATAGCTCACATTTTCTGTGGCATTCATGTTGGGTTTGTTTTGTTTTTGTTATTTGGGACTTTAGGTTTTTATGAACAGTAGAACTTGCCAGTCTACCTATACTTTAAGTCTTTCTGATCTATGTATATATGTATGTGTGTGACACACACACACACCACGCTGAGTTTTAATTCTTTCTTCTTGAGAAATGTTTTTTTGGCTATTGCCATATGTGTGGTATGGTGAAATATGTAACAGTCATCCTTATATTACATACTTGTTTTTCACTTTGAGAATATCTCTGGAGGATTGTCAGACTCCTCAGATGGTACGAAATTTCTAGGGAGTCACAATTAAATGGGAGCAGAGCACAAGGCCACTTTACTGTAAATTAAATTAATTTATAGTCAAATTGTATTAATTTGTTACATACTTTTCTACACTGATCCCTGAGATTAGGGGTCAAGAAACCTTTTTGCAAAAAGCCAGATAGTAAATAGTTTAGGATTTGCAGTCCAGGAGGCAAAATCAATGGTATTATGTAGGTACTTATATAACCATTTAAAAATGTAAAAAACTATTCCTCGCTCATAGGCTATAAAAAGAAGAGTTGGTGGCCTGGATTTGCTCTACAGGCTGTAGTGTGCTAATCTTGTTCTAGATAATGTAACAAAAATACTTAAACAGTAGCAACATTGTCAGTTTTTGAAGAGGTAACAAATGATATATATCTGTGTGTGTGTGTGTGTGTGTGTGTGTGTGTGTGTGTGTGTGTGTGTGTGAGAAATTCTGTGGAACATAACAGGGGTGTGTGTGTGTGTGTGTGTGTGTGTGTGTGTGTGTGTGTGTGTGTGTTTTGAATATCCAGACAAAGTGATTGGTGGTTGTGGTAGTGGTGAATATTTCTAAAATTTCTAGGGTTTTATTGCCTCTGTACAGAATGGAAGTTACTCACTAGATTAGTTGTTTTTCTCTTGTTTTTGTCTCTTCAGATAATGATACTGATAATTGACTTTTTAGGCAAATGTCAGATTTCCTTCATCTGAAATCTTGGTGTTCCCTTTGTTTTGTATAATCCAAATTTTTTTAAAAACTCCTCAAAATAGCAATATAAAATTGTAGCTGTAGTAAGTTGAACTAGCACATTAGGAGAGGAAAAGATGAAACTTAGGCAACCCAGTGGAGATGTGGCAGTGGGGCAGCTCTTTAGAGAGAGAAATCTGCAGAGAATAGCTGTGGAGAAGAGTCTGTAGAAAGAATCTGTGATGAGAGGATAGTGTGATAATGGCATAATCATCAGAAACGTGCATTGTTGCTTTAGTGAGAGTCTGTACTCTCAACCTGGGAATCTCTAGAAAAGAGTTTTTGTAAGGTAAATGTAAATTTGTTACAATTCATGTAATTTTCATGTAAAGTACCTTAATGGTTTGTGTTTGAGGAGTTTTCTGATTGGATATGCTATTCATCTTCAGTTTGCAGGCTCTCTTCTGTCTGAAAGATTTAAGAGAAAATGTAGTCCTGTATTTGCTATATGATGATTTTACATACAATGAAATATGCTTCCACCAAAGAATTCTCATCTTTTTTTATTTTCCTTACATATAAGCTAAAGGTCACAGGAAACTGTGCAGTCACTTAGTGACAACATTCAGTGCAGAGAGCATTTTTACTCTTGGTATATGTATGCAGGTGCATGCACACATGCACATCTGTATGTTTAGACAAGATAGGAACATAGTAAGTATAGGTTTTTGTTTTTTTTTCATTTTACAGAAAGGTTTCAGTGAGGTATCTTTTTAAAAATATAAGTATTGTGTTTGGGGTTTTTTAAAAAATATTTTTTAAAGATTTTGTTTATTTATTTGACACACAGAGAGAGAGAGAGAGAGAGCACAAGCAGGCAGAGGGAGAGGGAGAAGCAGGCTCCCCGCTGAGCAGGGAGCCCGATGTGGGGCTCGATCCCAGGACCTTGGGATCATGACCTGAGCTGAAGGCAGACACTTAGCCGACTGAGCCACCCAGGCGCCTCTTAAAAATATCTTTTAAACTTTATTATTTTTGTTAGCAATCTCTGTATCCAGCATGGAGCTTGAACCCGGGACGCTGAGATCAAGAGTCTCACGCTCTTCTGACTGAGCCAGCCAGGCGCCCCTATCTTTTTAGGTGTTTTACCAAGATACTAGAAGACATCTTCAGGTACTAGCATAGTAGCAGGTGTCTGCTTGTAATGTACATTTTCCCCAGAGATACAGAAGGGATATATAGAGATATCCATTCATAATTTTTATGTTGTGTGTACTCTCTCTGTTTATATCTTTCTTATAATCTCTCTCTGATTCCTTTGGTCAGCTTGCTACACTGAACAGTTTTAGGACATTGCAGCTCATCTGAACTTCCACACTGTTTTCCTTATACAATGTGCTTTTACCTTTCCAGTTTACCATGATACACTTGGAAAGGAAAACAGTGTCCCAACACATTTATGAAGGTGAATTTATATACCCATTAAAAAAAATATTGTTTCTCTACTTAACTCTACCAGTAAGGAATTTAAGGAAGTAACTGAAGACTTACTTAGGAATGTAAAATGGTATAGCTGTTATAGAAAACATTTTGTCAGTTTGTTATAAAATTAAATATGCAATTACCATACAACTCAGCAATTGTACTCTTGAACATTTATCCCAGAGAAATAAAAATTTACATGAATGTTAATAGCACCTTGTTTGGTAATAGCCAAAAACTGGAAAGAATCCACATGTCCTTCACTGGGTGAATGGTTAAATAAACTGTGATATGCTCATACCATGGAATATTATTCAGTGATAAAAAGGAGTAAATTATTAAACAGTGCAGAAATTTAAATGGATCTTGAGTGAATTAGGCTAAGTGAAAAAAAGCCACTTTCAAAAGATTACATATTGTATGATTCCATCTGTATATTACTCTTGAAATGGTAAAATTAAAGATTCAAGAACAGATAGTTGGTTACCAGGGGTTAAGGAGACAGGTAGATGTGGTTATAAAAGATAAACACGAGAGATCCTTACATGCTGATGGAACTGTTCTGTATCATGATTTGTGATGGTGAATACATAAAGCTGCACCTGTGATAAAACTGTATACAACTAAACATACACATGTGCATGCACACAACCAAAAAAAAAAAAAAACCCTGGGGAAATCTGAATAAGATAAGTGGATTGAGTCAATGTCGATATCCTAGTTGTGATATGGCGAGATGGGGAAATATGTAAAGGGTACACAGACTCTCTCCAGTATTTCATACTTCATATAAATCTACAGTTATCTCAAAAGAAAAGTTTAACTAAAAATACATATACAAATAGAGAACTGAATATATAAATAAATTAATTGAAGGAATTCTTGAAAATGTAGAAGTGTGTAGGTTAGGGATGACAGAAGGAAGAGAAGGGCCAGAGTGTGCAGAGATTATTTTTCTAGGAACATTTCTAATGGAAATCTGTACCAAAATATTCACCCTTGGAGCCTATTAAAACACTGAAAATCCATGTATCTTTAAAGGAAGAATGTCTCTTGAACTTTTAGTTTTAGGAAACCATACCACTCTAATGATATTAGCAAGTGAGAAGAATTTTTTTTTTTTTTTTTTAGTTTTTGATGTAGTGTTCCATGATTCATTGTTTGTGCATAACACCCAGTGCTCCACGCAGAATGTGCCCTCTTTAATACCCATCACCCGTCACCCCATCCCCCTCCCCTCTAGAAACCCAGTTTGTTTCTCAGAGTCTATAGTCTCTTATGGTGAGAAGAAGAATCTTTTTGTCAACATTTGTCCTTTGCTTTGTGTGCACAGCACTGTTGTACCTTTGGGCAGTAGTGAGTGGGTGGGGAACATCACAGGCCAAAAAGCTCTATATGTGTTCTTGAGGACATCAGCAACTTGAAAGCATCTAAAAATCAAACTAATCTACATTTCAGAATTGAGTATTTACATTGAAAAATATTGGCAAGAGAGCAGTATGTAACACTTGGTGCCTGGGGTGAGAGAAAGAGAGTAAGCATGTCAGAGAAAAATACTGGAAGGTCCCAAAGTTTATTGTTTAGTGGTTAAACTTCACCTGGGGCTGATCCTTGTCACCTTTTCTCCCCCAGAGATGCAACAACAAATTTTGTCTGGGCCTATCCTCACTTTTACTTGAGTGAGAAATGAGGTTTAAGGATCAGGTTGACTGCCATTTATAATCTCAATTAGATGTGAAAAATTCCTTCCCCTCGCTTAAAATGCTAATCCTACTTAGGAAACTCTTTTGCAGTTTTTAGATTTTCACTAGTCACAGGAAGCTGCTTCCACAAGAAGAGTTTGAGAATCTAGGTGAGGCTAGTCTGGTGGTGCTTGGGGTTAGGTATTTTAGGCAAACAGGTCCTTAGTGGAAGTTCTGGCTTGGAGTCGTTTGAGGTAATTGGGTAGAGAAAAGGGGAGGGTTCCTAGACATGGAGTTGAGAAAAAATATCAGTAGGCTAATTCATAACTTCCCCTGTGTTTTTAAAGTTTCTACCTAATTTGTCAAATTTTCCTAAGCTTTTAAAAAAGTCTGCTTTAAAATATGGGTGCAAAGAGCTAATAATAAATACAAACATACATGCCTCTGTGTTGTCAAAAATTCTGTCATTTGTGAAAAGTGAAAAACAAACATTGTAATTATGGATCTTTTAAAATCATAACTGATGCATTATAAATTTAAGGTTTTTTTAGAAATATTTTTTAAATGATTAGCATTAGAAATGTGGATGAGTCCTTAGGGACAGATTTTTTTGTATATGTGAAAGCTGAAGTAAAAACAAACCACCCCTTACTTAAAAAGAGGTTTAAGATGAAGTGGCTAAATCTCAAATTTCCCTTTTTGCTTCAGTGTGTCAGTTAATCTGGCTGTAGGGTATATTTATCAACTGTGAAGCCCACTGACGCGTGCAAAGCTGAGCCGAGTACAGTTTTCCCCAGTGGGTCTTCTTTCTTTGGGCATTTGTAGCTATGCTTCAGCGTGTGGGGTCAGCTGGGGAAAGCTAGAAGGGCTAAGATGTCAGCTCTTATAAAGGTACTAAGATCCTGTCTTAGGAAGGGAGTGGGGCATGTGATCTTCTAAAAATTCTTATTTCTTATTTCCTATGAAGCAGTTAACTGGAAGCATGCTCAATAATGATAATTATTGTAAATAGGACCATCTTGCTAAGTTCTGTGGTATTTAATGAATAATTCTGTAATTCTTTGTACTTGGCTTATGCTTTTCTCAGGTCCATAAGTATTTGTTCAGATTCTGTATTAAAAATGAGAACCTCAAAAAAAAAAGAATGTCATGCACTTAGATTAGAGACTAATATAAGAAAATTAGAGTTTTAATTTTTCTTATCTTAACAAAGTATTTTAACTTATATTTAGTTAATTTGAATCTGTGGCCTAGGTTAACTATTAACTAATTAAACTAGTTCAGGTTATTTAACCTATTGTCAAAAGTAGTATTTTAGGTTTTTTTGAGATGAACACTGAATACTATTGTATATCACAAATGAATAGAAATGCCAAAGGTAGCTTACTTGGCTTTCTGCCTTTCTTCATAAAAACTGCTAATTTAAGGTCATGAGATTTATTTAATGTCATTAAAGATTCTTATTTAAATAATTTACACATTACCATAAATCACAGTTGTACTTATGTCAACTGTAAGGAATTCCTATTCAATGCAAATACATCTCGGGTATCTAGGAAACATTAATTTGTGAAGGAGCAAAATTAAAGAGGTTAGAATGGCCATCAAGCTGCATATAATGTACGAAGTAATATTTTAAATCAAGATCCAAATGGTCCTGATATTTCCAATAAGAAAATACGTAGATCATTCAGTGTTGTAGGAAACCGGACTACAGAAATTTGGAAAAAGTAAAAATGACTCCTAAATTACCCAGCAAGTTATAAAGACATAGCTTTCTCAACATTGCATACTCATGTTAACATAACAATGTATAATATATCTGATTAGTGTCATAGTGGATTGCCTTGAAAGACAATGGTTCTAAGGGTCAGTAAAGCACACAGTGGCAAAGAGTTTATTAACATGGTCAATCTGGATTCCAAAAAAAAACAAGACTTTGTGTTCATCTCTTAAATTTTATTTTGAAGGATTCTGTTTTAAAGCACTTTATGTGTACCATAATCAGGCAAAAGGACCTTTCATTTGCCTTTGAAAGCTCTAGCAGAATACTGTCACAAATAGTGTGAAACTAGAAGACCCTGAATCTTCTTGGCTAGTATTTATAGTCTCCAATCTAATATGCATGACATTTTCTCTTTTTTTTTTTACATTCTTATTTTTTTTTAAGATTTTATTTATTTATTTGACAGAGAGACAGCGAGAGAGGGAACACAAGCAGGGGGAGTGGGAGAGGGAGAAGCAGGCTCCCCGCAGAGCAGGGAGCCCGATGCAGGGCTCGATCCCAGGACCCTGGGATCATGACCTGAGCCAAAGGCAGACGCTTAATGACTGAGCCACCCAGGCGTCCCTATGTTCTTATTTTTAATACAGAATCTAAACAAATACTTATGCACCCAAGAAACTGGAATCATCTTTTCATAGTGCCCATTACTTAATTTCTCTAGGACCAGGCTCTTAGGAATTTGATTGAAAATTTGTTTTTAATTGGGGAAAGTGAGACTCTTGTGTATAGGAAAGAAAAGAATGCAAGAGTTAGTAATGTAGCCTGCTGCCTTCTGTCCAGTTCCACAAAACCCTTTAAGAGATTCAGTCTGTCTTTATAGGTTGTTTGGGCTGGACCTAGATAGAATGGATGTGTTGGCTATTGAAAGCTAAAAATAGACTTGGTTCATCTCATACAAATGAGGAAGCTGAGATGTTAAGATTGAGGTACTTGGAATCCAGCCTCATTTTCAGAATATTCCCAACATTTATTGAGTTGTTAAGGGCAAGGGAAAAAAGAGTTGATGTGATAATAGGAGATTCAGATTGCAGTGTGTGGGTTACTGGGCTAAAATTGTCAACAGAAAGGTAGAATTTCAGTGAGTGAAGAACACATTTACATCCTGTCCCAGGTGCAGTGTGCATGGTCTTAGTCTCATGTATGGGGTCTTGAGGTGAAGGCATATTTGAATGTCATCCCTTTTCTGACTTGCTCTCATCCCATTCTAGTATTTTGGGTTTTGTTTTTAGCTTTATACAGATGAAGCTTACCTGTGGCAGAACTGGCTAGGGCTAAACTGACATGCTTCTGGTTGGCTTCTTGGAATGTCTTATTATTTCACCCTGGACATAAACATGGAGTAGCTGAATCCCAGTGAGTTTCAGGCCAAAGTCAATGAAAACATAGTGCCAACCACCTTTCTTAGGGATTTGTTGCAGGCATAAAAAAGAAATTTTGGATTCACTGGGGGATAGTGGCATGCTTATCCTTCCCTGAGACCTAAGAGAGGAAGGTAATTTATACTGAGGCCCTTGGTATATGCTTACTGAGGGAAGATGACACAGAGACAACTGATCAGCAGACCTTGGTAAGATTTCATGGTTTGCCTGTGTGACATAGAGGAATCTTGAGAAGGTGGAAATGAAGAGTTGTACTGGAAATTTTTCAGTCCAGAAACACGAATCTTCTGGCAGCTGAGGTCTCTAGCTTCCTAAGTTTGAGTAGGAAGCTTTGGGGCTCCGAATAACCTTTATGCCAAACTGGCCCTGTGGCCTGACTGTGCTTGAGTTTCCAGGTGATCTGACTTTCCAGTGATCTGACATCATAGTGCAAAGGAGCCAAGCTTCAGGTAGCTTTTTCAGGGATAGGCCCTGGATTAACCTTGTGCCTGAAGGTGGATGAGTTGGAGCAAAGAACACCAGCACTTGGAATGCCCTAAGATTTATCTGCTATTTGTGCCTGTGCATGGCCAAGCTGCAACTTGATCTCTATAACTGTTCAGATACAGAGGAGCTGCCCTAGAGTAGCTTAGATTTGCTATATGCTGGGAGTATAGCAGTTGAGATTCCATCCTTTCAGCAAGGCCTGGGTAGCCCTGATTTTCTATGGAAAACCAGTAGACAGGCAGTTCATTTTTGTGAAATTGTTTTGGTATAGCACAAATTCTAATTGTTTTTTCTGTAAGAGTTTTAATATACCACCCATCTCTTCTTATTTTATTGAATGCCTTCTATATGTTAAATGCTATGTTTGAGAATGTAGCAGATACCAAGATGAAAGAGACTATCTTCAAAAGAACTATTAAGGACTCAAGACTTTGTGCTTAATAAGCTTATAATGTAAATAAAAATAGAATATTGTGTAGACATTAAGTTCCATATTAAGCTATAGGAACACAGTGCATTTTTTCTAAGTGGGAAAAGAAAAATAAAATGTAAGCTCATTTAACTTAAACATGATTTTCAGTTTGAATGCTTTTTAAGTTTTCTGTTATGAATTTTACTTTTTCAAGACAAGAAGCTATTATAGATCTCCCTATATCATTGTCCGTTGTGCCCTATCTACAGGGGAAGGTTTAGGTTCCTTATCATGGCACTTAAGAATCTTCATTTTCTAGCTCTCACTTCATTGTTTTCATCTCCATCTCTATCAAGTACTCTTCACTCCTGGCATATCACAGCAACTCCTTATTTCTAGGACTATCATTCACTTTGCCATTTTTGCCTTTGTTTAATGCCATCGACTTTGTTCTAATCTATCAAGAATCAGTTCATATATGACCTCTCTGACTTCATATAGAGGCAGACTCTGCCTCTTTTATACTTCCTAGTACTTTGTGTGCAACTCACTGAGTTTTTTTAAATCATGTTTTATCATAGAGGGTTGGGTACACCTCTTTTTCTACTGAATTATAAATTCCCTAAGCATTTATTATTTATCTTTGTATCCATATCTTTTAGTATTTGCCTGAAACATAATAGTGGTACTTAGTAGTAAGTAGTTAAGGTGACATTTCTTGAGTGGCTTTCCCTTACCTTCCAAGAAAGGAGTACTACAGTTGAGAGACTTGATTGCTAGAAGATACAGAACAATCTTTGATAGGTAAATTTAGAGGTGAACCTGGCTATGGTCCCGACCTTGAAATAGAGTCTTGGGCTTTGGTAATGACCTTCTCAATAGGGATAGGAGACTGTAGTGAATGGGTTTAAATTTTGAGAACCATATTTAAGCCTAACAACTGAATTTATTTTTGTGATCCCTTTTTTTAAAATTTTATTATGTTAATCACCATACATTACATCATTAGTTTTTGATGTAGTGTTCCGTGATTCATTGTTTGCGTATAACACCCAGTGCTCCATTCAGTACGTGCCCTCTTTAATACCCATCACCATTGTGATCCCTTTTTGAAAGCATGTTTATCTCAGTAACATATTACTTTTTGCTGTTTGACATATGAATGTATTGCTTGATCTTTTATTTATTACTCCATCAGGAGCTTGGTACTTGAAGGGAACTGGTTATGACTGGCAGTCATCCCAAGGTGCTTTTCAGCCAGTGAAAAAATTATAGGCTATTTAACCTTCTGTAATGTTTACATAAGTAATTACGATTTTAAAGGGAGGTCATGGTGGGATGGGTGGGGCAGAAAGACTTAGCTTTTTAAACATTTTTAGGATGTATGAATTTCTCACAAATTGGTTCTAGTTTGACAAAATCTCAGTGTTGATCCTTCCCCACTCTTCTTCGCAAAGAGACAATGTTCTTGGTTTCATAATATAGTTGGTTGACTTTTAAATTGTTTTATGTCTTCTGGAACCTTTATGCCTTGTGCTAGTAAGTATATACTGAGTTGAATAAATGAATGAGTAAAAGCTCTTCCTTATCAAACTCAGAACTAAAATAAGGGGAACAAAATGCAAAGAGGAACAAAAATTGCAAATTAACCTGGAGCATCTTCATTTTGCTCTGTATATATTGCATGACAGTTAAAACAATTACCAGCCAGAGTTAAATGTCTGATTGAGCTTTGGATTAGGCTGATAATACTTTGAGCTTTCAGATTTATTTCTGTAGTTTTAGAAGTAAAGATTCTTTTGGAATCCATTTACTTCATAGTGTGGGTAATGGTTTTCCACCCTTTGTTTCCCCCACCCTTTTTAAGGAAAGATTGAAGAAAGTCAAAGGTTAAAAGTTCTGTTAAAAATTACAGTTTGGTCCCTATTGATATTCACCACCTTTAATGCATTTCATTCACATATTTAAGAAATGAACTACATGAGCAAATAAATGAAACAGGTGTATTTTCTTCTAGATGTTAGCATCTGATCAAGGTAAATTAAAAATTCTATAATTTCTAAGGTTTTAAAATCAAAATATATGGTTTTATAGTTATTGTGAAATCGGCAGTGACATTGGTAGCTTATAAGCAACTGGCTGTCTTTACACACTACCATGGAATCTATTTTGAAAATATTCAGAACCTGGTGGAGATGTGGATTATACTGGAAGAAGTTGTGACCAATAGAAATGACTTAAAAGAGCAGGTCTGTAGGCAAATTCTCAGGAAAGGCTGGTCTGTCTTTGTCTGAATTTTGATTTTGTTTCTTGTTGTCTTATATTTTACCAGTGATTGGTTTGGGTTAATAAGCATAATCTGTCAGAATGGTAATGTGTTATTAAAACTTAGTGAAGTTGGATTGCTTAGTTCCTAGGAGAGAAGTTTGAATTGAGGGAGAAGGGAATTCAGTTATTTGGAGGTGTAATAGACTGTGGATGACAAATCACTGCAGGGATCTATAGTAAAGAGTTGTGCACCCAGGGCACCAGGTGAGCAGAGGGATGCTAGATGGTAGGAGAGGATTATACAGTGAGAGGCAAGAAGATAAACTCCTCCCACCTATACCCAGAAAAGAAGGGGAAAATGCCATTTTCCTTCTCACTTCAGTCCAATCACCAGGCTACTATTTACATAGGACCTTACTGTGTTGGCTTCTGTTCTGTCTCTATAACATTATCTCATTTAATCCTCAAGAAAACTTGTGAGGTGTAGGTATCCTTATGCTCATTTTACAGATGAATAAACTGAGGCACACCAAGGTTAAATATTTTATTAATACTGTTAGTAGTGATAGAGAAATATTGGTCTTCTTGACTCCCAAGCTTATGCTTTTTAACTGGCATTATACTAACCCTGGATTCCACGTATGAACCTTTTCTCATGTACAAATAAATTCCAGGTTCCTAATAGGACTGACTTGTAAATAAGATTGTGGGACTCAGTGATTCACAAGTTATGTATTATTTTTTTTACTCTGGCAGATATTGTTGCATAATATTTTCTAAGTATGGATTTTCTTTTAGTAATTATTTATTTACATGATACATGAGAGGTATACAATCTCGTCCTCTGAGAGGTTACACTTTAGTATAATTTATATAATAATTGCCATTCTCATTTCATTTAGACTGCTGCATTATTTTTTTTTCCTACACAATTTAATCACTGGGAGACAGGTATTTTGTTTAGTTGTGATCAAGTTACTGAGAAGAAACCTGGGGACAGAATGATGAAGTAAAAAATCGTAAGAACTTTTATTGACTTCCTTTCCCAGGTGTGAGTTGATTTGAGTACTAAGTTTCCAAATTTTCATTCTTTGGCATCAGTGTCAAACTGCTAACCATGCAGGTTTATTATTTTTAATGGCAGTTTTGCTGATGAAGAAAAATAGAACTAAAGTAGGAAAAAAAATACTTTATGTTGAGACTCAACTGTCAGCATATTTAAAATCCAATAAAATAAAAGAGGTAGAAAAAAAGCATATCAATTCCTTCTTTATTGTAAAAATCACATCTTAAATTAGGTATTAATAACTTTGATAGAAAATGGTCTATCAAATTACTATAATTTTAAGATCTGTCTTGAATGAGCAGAAGAGCTACTTCATTACTATAAGTATAAAAGCTATTTTCCTGAAGTGTGACTGATGTCATACTACCTTGGTTTAAATTCTGGCTCTGGTTTCTTTAATTTTTTTATATATAAGTGCGGATAGTAATTATACTTAAGTTATAGGATTGGTTTGAGAATTAAGGGACATACTGCAAAGAGCTTAACATAGTACCTGGCACATTGCTAGTACTCAATAAACATCGTTATTGATGAATTAAAATTTGTAGTAACATTTCTCTTAATTTTGGATGAAGATCATTTTATTTCAGTTAGAATCCTGCCACTCTTAATATGAGAACTATTGTTAAAACAATTATATAATTTCGGAAGTGGTTTTATGGATCACAAAAGGCGTAGGAAAGCTTGCAGATATTTTAAAAACCTCTTTTTATTTTGTGAAGAGATCGTATTCAACTAAATAATCTGTCCACTGGAAAAATAACAGGGAAGGCATATTATACTTTTTTGTTGATAGTTTTATTATTTTTGTCTTTGTTCTATCAATTCTTGCAATGTAGAAGGTTTGTCGTATATTCAGTACAGTGATCAGTTTAGTTAGTTCTGCAGTATTTAGGATGAGGCTGCTCGGCCAGGATGTATTTGGCAGTCTGAGGAAGGCAAGCCTCAGTGTTCATTCAACTCCGCCTCCTCTCCATTGTGTTCTTTCTAAGTACAGACACAGCTTGGTCCCCTGGCAGTGACATACAGCAGACGTCAATAACAACCTTTGTAAATGTTAAATAAAAGAGCAAATTGAAGGGCAGTGATTCATTAGGAAAGAATTTTGTCTGAGCAAATTAACTCTTATTTCTGTTAACCCATGTTAGAGAATTACTGACTGTCTCTTGAGTCTTTGGGTGCAATTGAACTAGAAACAGATGAAGGGCCTCTCTTCACTTTAATGGGTGTTTTGGATCTGGGGTATGTGCTGTTCATTTGAAATATCTCTTCTTCTCTTTTTTAATTATACTTTGACATCTGGCCAATTTGATCAGCATCAGACAGTGATGTTAACCTTAATTTGCAGAGCAGTTGTCAAAAACCTTCCAAACTTCGTATCTTCATTATCGATTTTTCAGTCACTAGTTGCATTGTGCATGTGTCTGTTACTTCCTCTGACACACCTGTCTAGGTCAATTCACTAGTCATTCTTCCTCAACAGCCTTGCCAGACAGACAGCCAAGCAGCTAGATTTTTGTCTAATGTGTTTTTCATTTCCTTCCCAGTTTTTCTTCTCTTCCTTAACTAGTGCAAAAGCAGCCTATATGTCTTTAAAGTTGTTATCTTCAAAAAATTCATTTTAAGTGCTTCTTTAGGGGCGCCTGGGCGGCTCAGTTGGGTAAGCGTCTGCCTTCAGCTCAGGTCATGATCCCAGGGTTCTGGGATTGAGCCCCGCCTGAATCAAGCTCTCTGCTCCATAGGGGCCTGCTTTTCCCTCTCCCTCTGCCTGCCACTCCCTGTTTGTGCTCACTCGTGCCCTCTGTCAAATAAGTATATAAAATCTTTAAAAAAAAAATAAGTGCTTCTTTAGCCAAAATTTGAGTTTGCATATCTGTGTATATACACACTACTTAATTGAAAATATTTTATCCTCTTCTTGAAGTACACTTAAAAGGAAATTCTTTAGATTTTTTTTTTTTTTAGATTTTTATTTATTTATTTATTTGAGAGAGAGAGCACATGAGAGGGGGGAGGGTCAGAGGGAGAAGCAGACTCCCCACTGAGCAGGGAGCCCGATGCGGGACCCGACCCCAGGACTCCAGGACTACCCGACCCCAGGACTCCAGGAC
Source organism: Zalophus californianus (assembly GCF_009762305.2). Taxonomy (NCBI): domain Eukaryota; kingdom Metazoa; phylum Chordata; class Mammalia; order Carnivora; family Otariidae; genus Zalophus; species Zalophus californianus. The sequence goes on from NC_045600.1 coordinate 97,974,129, forward strand.
TACGACCCGAGCCGAAGGCAGTCGCCCAACCAACTGAGCCACCCAGGCACCCGAAATTCTTTAGATTTTTAAAGCTAGCAGTTTTTCTTTTTTTAAGGAGATGTGACTGTATTACCTATCACTTTTTCAGAATAACTCTTTTGTTCTATAATGTACTATGATGGATTAATCATGAATTTGCAGTTAATGAAAGGCTTTCTATTTCATGCATACCTTTGCAGATTTTTTTAGTATCTTTTCTATATACGAGACACTGCACAATATGTTATTTTTGAGACTCCGCAGTCAGATAATTTTAAACCAGCTAATATAAGTTCCTTGTTTGTATTATTTGGATACAAAATCAAGAAATAGATTTTCTTTTCTTTTTCCCACTTTATCCAACAGCCCTCACTCCATGTGGAAACTTTATACTTTGGATTTTGGAACATTGTAACTCATAAATGAATGGGCAGTATTATCACAATGTCATTGACTTAGCAGACATTTAATAAATCCTCACCATGTGTTCTCTTAGCAGTCCTAAAAAGCAATTAATCTCTTTCTCTTCTTCTTGTTGGTATTAGTTTGTATCTTTTGAAAAATAAAGTCGATGAGTTGTTTACATTGCTACATTAAACATTTCTTGACCACCAACCTTGCTTCTGTTTCAGAACCTCAGTGAAATCGAGTATTAAAGTATCTCATCCTTATTTCCAATTACTTTTTGCCTGAGCCTTAGGTTCTAATACTTGTTACCTGCCTATAGTTACCTGCTCAGTTTGAACTATTTCATGTTTGCGTGCTTTTTCCTCACAGTATTTCCTCTAACTGAAATGCCCTCTACACCTCCTGCTTAGTTTGAACTATTTCATGTTTGTGTGCTTTTTCTCACAGTATTTCCTCTAACTGAAATGCCCTCCACACCTCTCTTGGGTTAATTCTACCACTTCATTTCAAAACTTAATTTCATTTCTACCATCTAGGTACTATGTTAGCTACTTGTATACACATGACCTAGCCTCTTAGAATTTTCAGCCCATACTGTAGCTTTTCAAGAAGCCCTGCCTAAACTCCCATCTTGGACTCAGTCTCCTTTTCTCTGTGTCTGTAGCATCCTGTACCTGTTACATTGAAATATGCTATTTATGTGCACTTGCTTCAGACCAGAAGTTTATTGAGAATGGGATATCTTGTTGCATCCTCCCCCCACACACCCTGTCCAGTGCCTGATATACATCAGATGCTCAAAAATTATTTGTCAAGTTATTTTTAAACTGTAGATAAAGTAAATGATCCCTGCCATTAATGAGTTCTCATGACTTATAGCTCTCTATATGTTTCAACCTGTGTTATGATTACTTGCTTGCATATCTTATCTCCCACAAAGCTTAGCTATTGTCTTGAAGAATACAGTGCTAACACATTTGTGTTGGTGTGTCCCACCATGCCTTATGCCTACGCTTAGAAGCTGTGAGAGTGATGCTTTTCTTTTCTTTTTTTTAAAAAGATTTTATTTATTTATTTGACAGACAGTTGGCGAGAGCAGGAACACAAGCGGGGGAGTGGGAAAGGGAGAAGCAGGCTTCCCGTCGAGCAGGGAGCCCTATGTGGGGCTCAATCCCAGGACCCTGGGATCATGACCTGAGCTGATGCTTAACGACTGAGCCACCCAGGTGCCCCGAGAGTGATGCTTTTCTTAAGAATGTTTTTGCTAAATACTAGTCCTGTGAGAGCTACCTTGAATGAACAGTCAGACGGTGTCTGTGGAAATTAGGTAACTTCTTTAATGATAGCCTGGAAGAGCTTGGTTAAGTGGGCTCAGAAAATGCCTGTTGTCTCTTCTCTGCAAATGAGCTGATACGGAAAGGTAATCTGGAGCAGGAGCTTTATGGATGTCAGTTTTTGAAACTGGAAGAAGTAGAATTCTTTAAAACATGGTCTGGAGCAGACATGAGCTCCGGAAGCTATTTATAAATGATGACATTTACTAATGAGATTATGTAACTGACGGAGAAACTGAGGTCCCTCTGCTAGTGTAGGACAAAGATGAAGTTGGACTTCACTGATAGGTGGAGCTACTTTGTCACTACTTACAGAATAAATACATTTCTGGTAACTAGCTAAATATGAATTTACTTTTTTCTGAAATTAGTACAATTCTGTGATCTTACCAGCTTGGTTTGAATAATAGGTTCTTCTTTAAAAAGAGTAATATTCATGAATACAGCTCCATTGTTCCAGGAGTATTTGGGAGGGACTCTTTGGAGTTTTGTGGAGTTGTTTATAACTAATTTGGCTGTCAGCAGTATATTTTCATTATGGTTAATGAATACATTATGTTCATAGGTAAGATCAGAATAAAATAGAGATTGTTATTCATATGTTATATATTTAGCCAGCATTTAATAATTGTCTACTATAGGCTATACAGTCTAAAAGGTTTTCACTTTTCTGCTTTTCATCTCCCTGTTTCTTTCTACAGAACACCTGCCCATGCTTCATAGTCCTGCTCAAATATCATTTCTTTTAAAAAGCCTTACTTACTTGATTTTTCCCTCTTTTTATCTTTCCTATAGCACCTTTAAGGAAAGATGAAATATGCCCTTACATTATAACTTCAAGTCTCCTTCGTCAGACCTTAAGCATTCTGAGGAAAGGGACGTGCTTGGTTTTCTGAAGCACCGTTATGGTTAGGAGCACCATCACAGAGCTTTGATTATATTTGTGTCAAAACCAAAAACCAGGAAAAAAGAAAGAATGTACTTCTCCTAATACTGGTTATATATCAATAACTATAATTTGTTCAGCATATAGTCGTAGGCCAGGTATTGTGGAAAGTGTTATGTTAATCATTTCATTCATTTCCTACAACGGTATTGTTTTATGAGTAAAGGAACAAACTTGAGAAGTCAACTAGCAAACTTGCCTCAGCAGCTATTAAGTTATGAATCAGGAAGTCGAACTCCACTCTTTCTGGCTCCAGAGTCCATACTCTTAAACACAGCACTGTACTGCTGCTATAGTTTCTCAGCTTCATGTAGAACCACCCAAAGAACCAATTTCCCCTATCATTTTCTTTCCTGTCTTTATTTTCATTAGGACCTTCGGATTACATCATTTAAATAAAATTAAATTTGGAGTCTAGTTTTCAGGAAACTGTATAGTCAGTAAGACCTCTTTTAACTGATCATAAACTAAGTCTTGTGAATATGAGGCTCATAAATTTGAGGATGTGTTCATTAGCTATAGGAAAAAACTAAAGAGATTTTGAAGAGATTCTGTCCACATAAAATAGTTATTTGGAAGAATTTCCGGTGAAGAACAACAATAGTTTTGTTATATTGTTGTGTAAATTAAGCAGGGCAAACTGACTAAAAATAGCTGTTTAAAATGATTTCATGGAAAAGAATCATAAGGTATAGTGGAGATGAGGTTGAGTGGATGAGAAAAATCAAACACTTAAACTAAACACTAAAATAGCAACACATTAAAGCAAAAAAGAGATGTCATTCACAACTATGAAAGACAAAATTATTACTAAAACCTGCCTTTATGTGCATTTCTTTCTTGTTAAATTTAAACTTTAGATCTTTGCTATGTCCAAAAATTTTTTATTTACATTAGGCTTTGGCATCATGAATGAAAGTCTGAGGCTTTTGCAACAAAGTACATAATTAGTATGATTTTTTTTTAACTGAGCTTTATTTTGAAGCTGAAACCCCTGCTAAAAACTGTTAAAGACCTTTTAATTTCTTTTTTTTTTTTTAAGATTTTATTTATCCGACGGTGAGAGACACAGCGAGAGAGGGAACACAAGCAGGGGGAGCGGGAGAAGCTGGCTTCCGGCCGAGCAGGGAGCCCGATGCGGGGCTCGATCCCAGGACCCTGGGATCATGACCTGAGCTGAAGGCAGACGCTTAATGACTGAGCCACCCAGGCGCCCCAAGACTTTTTAATTTCTTGAAATTATTTCTTTGGGTTACTGTTACAGAGTTCAGTAACTTTGAATACCATAACTTTGAATTCCTTTTCAATGCTTTTTCAGTCTTTCTCATTTTTTCTCCTTAGGTAGATAATCTCCTTTTGCTGCTAACGTATCTCTACCACCTTTCTAATTCTTGTGTGTTTTCCTTTCAAAGGAAGAGAAGCAGACCTCATGCTTGGAGTCTAGGACAGAAAGGGTTTCTATTTTTGGCAAGTGCTATACTGATTTTCCACTGTGTTCTATTGGAGATTCTCACATACTTCAGTTTCCATGTTTCTTCTTCCACTTTGTTCCACAAAGATGTATCATTTTCCTTTTCAATGACTTGATTTAGGGGAGGAAAAAAAAGATGTGAAGAAACTATTAGTATAGCTATGGCACATAATGCTGAAGGTCGTCTGAGACTGGCTGGGGACTTTGGGAACCAGTGCACTTGGGTGTTTTGGGTTGTGTTGCGCGCGCGCGTGTGTGTGTGTGTGTTGCTGTTCTACCTAGAATTCAGGGCCATCTGTCAAACTTCCTCTTAGCTAGCTTGATTGGTGCCCTCTTTATTTAGCAAATCAGACTGATTCCATGAGTGTTCCCAGACTTCCCAGGTGTCGCAGGTGACAACTGCATTTCCTCCACAAAAATGAAGAAAACACAGGTGGCCGTGTCCCAGGAAGAGCCTCCCACTGCTAATAGCATGTCAGTGCACTGGCATTTCACCAGAGACGATGAGTTCAGCCTCAGACTATTCATTTTTCTTGGATTGGCCACATCCTAGTTCTGTTTCTTTTTCTCCCCCCTTATGGCTAAGCAGGGCCTCAGCAGAAGAAATCACCAAGTGGATGGGAAAATCAAATGGGGTAATGATGCAGATCCCACAAGGGACAGATAAGTGAGCTTGCATGCCCAGGTTCAGCCACCACTCCAAGATCTGGCTATAGTGCCTGGCCCAGTCTCGATGGAGAATCACTTGGGGCCTCTGTGTGCATGGACACCTGAGGATGCTAGGTATGCTTTGAAGGCAGAAGTGTCACTGGCCCTGCTTTTCTTTCTCCCTTAGAAGAGCCTAAAATAAAACAGAAGCTAAAGACTTTTTATAGTATTTTTAAAATTTTATTGTAGTAGATCCAGCTGATAAGCCTGAGTAAAATCGTATAATTACTACTATAATTGGTAATATGATGTACCCAGTTAACTTAAGACAAGCCACAAAAGGAGTGATTCATATTTTACCATTACCCTGGACTGACTTACAGTTAGAAGGAGCACTGGTACTCATGAAATAAGTAAATAGAAAATTACTGTACATTTGTCTTTAAACTCTAAAATACCAGGCTAACGAACAGTAAATTTCTGAGCAGCTATGGTTCTACAACTAGTTAAGTAAAACTAGTTTTACTTTATTACTTTTAAACTCAGCTAATTTGTAGAAAGCAGTAAGTGCTCCCTTTACATAGATGAATTTAATACTTATGATGTTTTTGATAAGTGTAGAATGCACTATACATTAAAAATTATTTCTTGTTTATTTTTTATTTAGTGTTAAATTATTTTATAACCTCTTCAGTGAAAGGTAGCATGGTTGTAAATAGAAACTATTCTTAGCTTGTTTTCTTCACATACAGAAAACTAGAATTGGAGAAAAGATAAGAAGGCCACTAATAATTCCAGTTAATACAGTATTTTATAACTTTTAGGTTTATCACAAAAGAGTCTGATGTTTTGGGGCACCTGGGTGGCTAAGTCGGTTAAGCGGCCAACTCTGGATTTCAACTCCAGTTATGATCTCAGGGTGGTGGGATGGAACCCCGTGTTGGGCTCTGTGCTCAGTGCAGAGTCTGCTTGTCCCTCTCTCTCTGCTTCTCCTGCTGCATGCGTTCTCTTTTAAATAAATAAATAAATTCTTTAAAAAAGTATCTGATGTTTTAAATTAGAGACCTTAATGATCTACTATAATTTATCTTTAGTGCAATGCTTTTTCCAAAGATGACTACTTGTGGTATCATCTTTATATTCTTTTTTTTTTTAAGATATTATTTATTTATTTGACAGAGACAGCAAGAGAGGGAACACAAGCAGGGGGAGTGGGAGAGGGAGAAGCAGGCTTCCTGCTGAGCAGGGAGCCCGATGTGGGGCTCAATCCCAGGACCCTGGGATCATGACTTAAGCTGAAGGCAGACGCTTAACGACTGAGCCACCCAGGCGCCCCTCATCTTTATATTCTTATTAGCAAAAATTTAGTTGAGCTTTCCATTCTGTTTATCTATAAAACCAAAAAGGTATACTGAAGTATTTTTTTCAAATTTTATAATCACCACTCCCCTTCCCCTTCAGTATAATATACTCTGTTTCACTCCTGTTGGAAAGTCATTGCTCGTGTATATTGCTGTAAGAAACAAAGCCCAAAACTGCTCCCTCCCCTTGATCTACATACTGGAAAAACCTCAGTTGCTTGAAGTTAAATCTGTTTCTCTGATAATGTTGGTCCTTGGCTGCTTGATCAAATCTCTTTCTTCTTCTTTAATGTACCCTAAACCAGACTGCATCTACCCAGTTTTGCTTTATTATCTGATCATCTAGTCTGACCCACAGTAGGTCCAAAAAGTCACAGTGGTGATCTCTGTGCTACTTATTTGTTAATGTTTAATGGAAATTTCCTGTGATAAGGCAGCACAGGGTAACTATAGATCATCAAGATTCTTTGTAATTGGCTATATATGTGTGTTAGCAGGGGTAAAGCCGGGTGAAGAGTCAGGGTCCTTTTTCATGAAAACAAATCAAAATAATAAATTTATTCTTATTCTTTCCTCTACTCTTCTTTCATCTCTTTTTTCATTCATGCATTCTGTAAACATTTATAAAACACCTATGTACAATAAGTGCTGCTAAACTTGGAGGAGACAAAGATGGTTAAGAATATTTTCAATGTTAGTAGTTTTTTGGTCATCCACAGGTCACACAAGTAAAAGCAGGCTGTATTGGGGAGAGTTGTTTTTATCATACAAATTTTGTCACCATTTATGGAAAGAATTGTTGTACTCCTTAGGTTTAGGGCTCATTAAAAGGTTATCTTTCCAGCCTTTTCCATAATGATTTAAACAAAGCAGGAACTCTTACTGAGTTTGAGAAGTATTTGTGAAATGCAGAATAAATGAATATGAGAATATAGTAATCAGTAGTAAAATTATTTGCCAAGTAATTCAGTGGTCACTTATAGTGAAGGTATAACAATAAATATAGAGAACTCTTCCTACAGATAGTGGTACCCCATGGGGAGAGGTCTCCCTGTCTATTCTTTACTATCACCTAGGGTGATAAATTAATTGGCGTATGAGGACCCACCTGTTACTTTGTTTTAATCAATGTTACCAGTTTTCAGGAGAGCCATCTGATAGCATGTGACACAAATTTTTTGCTTGCTTGTTTTGAGATTTAAAAAATAAGTGCTTTCCTGAACATCAGAATATCTATCCAATTCTGAATTAGAGCAATTTAAGTTAGAGCTTACCAAATTCATTTGAATAATAGTATTCTTTTTTAAAAAGGAATTGATGTTCATGGCTAATTGTTCCTGAGATGATTGCTGACAAAGATTTAGGAAGAATTCTTTGAGATTGTATATAACTAAATTGGTTGTCTTCAATATGTTTTCTTTCTTTTTCTAATGTTAATTCTAGTATAGGTAACATACAATGTTAAATTAGTTTCAGGTGTACAATATAGTGATTCAGCAATTCTGTATATTACTCAGTGCTCATCAAGATCAGTGTACTCTTAATCCTGTTCACCTAGGTCAGCTTTAGATATGGGGTAGGTAGTAAGTCCATTTTTTTTTCATAGTAATGATAGATATGTACTAGTTTTTCTAGCTGTACTGTGTAGCTATAAACATGTAGTTCTACTCCTTTGCTAATCAGAGGACAAAAATTGGGTAGCTTTTTTAAGCTATTAGGTTAGAATGAAAATCATATTTAACTTCTGTTGTTCCTGCCTTTGACAAAGGGAAAAGGAGGTCACATTTCATTAAGAACCTTCAGTGTGTCCCACAGGCACCATGCAGAGTGCTTAAGCTTTGTTCATTTAATATTCATAACCCTGTAGGAGTGGCTTTGTTGTTATTCTTAAATTTTGAAACTCAGTATTTTTTGATGACAGCTTTGATGAGATAGAATTCACATACCATAAAATTCACCCTTTTAAAGTATACAATTCCGTGGTTTTTAGTATATTCCCAGAGTTGTGCAGTCATCACCACTATCTAATTCCATGAAGAAACCTTGTACCTGTTAGAAGTCAGTCCTCATTGCCCCCATTACCCATGCCCTCAAAACCACTAATCCACTTTCTGTGACTCTGGATTTGCCCCTTCTGGACGTTACATATAAACAGAATCTATAATACATGGTCTTTTGAGACAGGATTTTTTCACTTAGCATAGTATTTTCAAGGTTCACCCATGTTGCAGCATGTATCAATAATACTTTATTTCTTATGCTGAATATTCCATTGTATGAAGGTACTGCATTTCACTTACCCATTCATCAATTGATTGAGATTTGTTTCTACTTTTTGGACATCATAAGTAATGTTACTACACACATTGGCATACAGTGTTTGTGTGGACATGTTTTCAGTTGTCTTTATACGTATATACCTAGGAGTGGAATTGCTGAGTACTGTAGCTGTATATTTAACCATTTAAGGAACTGCCAGGCTGCTTTCTGAGGTGGCTGTGCACCATTTTACAATCCTACCAGCAATTTATGAGGGTTTCAGTTTCTTCACATCCTTGCCAACATTTGTCTTTTTTATTTTAGCCATCCTAGTGGGTGTGAGAACCTCATTAAGGTTTTGACTTTCATTCCCCTAAGAATAATGATATTAAGCATCATTTTATGTGCTTATTGACTACTTGTATATCTTCTTTGGAGAAATGTGTCTTCAAGACTTGGTACTTTAATCTCTAAAGTAATCGTGGCTCTCCTGTATCCTTGAGGATGATTTAATGGAAGGACATCTCTAGTGCCCGGCACAGGACCTAACACTTAAAAACTGTTTATTTAAATGTTTGTTTCTTCCTTTGCACTTCACTTCCAATTTTACAGATGAAGAAATTGAGGCTTAGAGAGAGAGCGAGCACAAATAATTCACCAGCGTTCATTTGGCATTTAGTTGGCCCGTGCTGGAATCAAATCCAGATCTTTCGGATGCCTGCTAGATTCAACACTGCCCCCTTCCCAGTAGTTCCTCCTTTTGCCCTGCTGGAAGTCTGCCTCCACTGTGACGTGACTACCAAAAGTAGGTGAACTTAATTACATGGTATGGTCTTGTACATCTTCTCAGTAAAAGCAAATGTAGCTGATTTTTAAAAAACTCTTCAAGGAATTTAATCGACTCTCTTTGGATCAATTTTAAATGTGCTGTACCTTTATAAATATAAGGCTCTCTTAAACTTTCACCTCCTTAGGATAAAATGTCACTTAACAGATGAAAGGTTCAGGGCGCCTAGGTGGCTCAGTTGGTTAAGCATCCGACTCTTAGTTTTGGCTGAGGTCATGATTATCAGGGTCATGAGGGTGGTCTCTGCGCTCAGCGGGGAGTCTGCTTGAGATTCCTCCTTCCCCCTCTGCCCTTCCCCCCCCAAAATAAATAAATAAATAAAATCTTTTTAAAAAATCGATGAAAAGCTCATTTTTGGAATGTCTGTATGTGACCACCAAATGATACTTCAACTAAAATAGTTGAGAAACTCTGGTTTCCAGATCATGGTGTTATCTTTAACTAGCCTGTTTTTAAATGTAGTTTATAGTGAACAGGACAGCTGACATCTCTGACCATTTTTGGGTTTTGTGGATTCCGGAGAAACAACATCTGTCAATGTGTATAGATCGACCAACTTTTTTTTTTTAATTTTGCACAGCTAACTCTAGAGAAATAAAAGGGAGAGCTCTTTCTAGACAAAAGCAGAAACCTCTACTCTTTTGGTAGATTTTCCTAATTCATGTTTTCTCAGATGTGTTATCAAGGGGTCAGCTGAGGAGTCCATTGACCAACACCTGCAATTAATGGTTAGATACCATAAGAGAACCCTCAGTTTTCTTGTGAAGTATTATTTTTTTTAAACAACAGTGTTGGGATCAGCACTGTTTATGAACTGAAACTAGAGCATTAAAGAGATTGCTCCTGGGCGCCTGGGTGGCTCAGTCATTAAGCGTCTGCCTTCAGCTCAGGTCATAATCCCAGGGTCCTGGGATCGAGCCCCGCATCAGGCTCCCTGCTCCGTGGGAAGCCTGCTTCTCCTTCTCCCACTCCCCTTGCTTGTGTTCCCTCTCTTGCTGTGTCTCTGTCAAATAAATAAATAAAATCTTTAAAAAAAAAAGAGATTGTTCCTAATTTTGGTACCTTCAAGTTAATGTTTTTATTAATATTAAATGATATTAAAAATTGGTAACTTGCTATGTATTAGACATGTTGCTAAGCACTGTATGCATTAGCTCAGTTAATCTTCACAACAACTCCTGAGGTATAGGTATTGCCTGTATTATTATTCATCTTTTTCAAATCAAGAAATTGAGGTTTAGAGGGTTAAAGTAACTAGTCGGAAAGTCACAAACAAAATTAGTAAGTCGTGGAACTGGCATTTAAGCCAAATACTGTCTGACCCCAGAGCTCTCCTAATCTTTCTCTACATTGTCTTTAAAGACCATTTTGTTTTCATGGTGGTTAAAAAGTGAAAGTACAGCTTTTTACTTCACTTTTCAAAGCATTATTGTCAGGCATTTTTTAATAATAGATTTCCTATGTCTTTGAGGGAAAAGGTTCAAACATAGGTGCTTTAACTTAGGATTGAACTTGGAATCAAGAAAGAGAATGTGTTTTGGTGGTCACCCAAGATATGCCTGGTGGTAATTGCTTTGGATGCTCTTCAGTCCCTCCTGCTGATATGCCGAGGCCAGTTATCACTCTTATCTTCATGTTTTTCTTTTTCTATAAAATAGGTAGTTTAACAAATAATACATTATATGTTAAAAAAGAAAAAGAGGATAGTAGGAAGGGAACAATGAAGGGGGGGAATCAGAGGGGGAGACGAACCATGAGAGACGATGGACTCTGAGAAACAACTGAGGGCTCTAGAGGGGAGGGTGTGGGGGGATGGGTTAGCCTGGTGATGGGTATTAAAGAGGGCATGTTCTGCGTGGAGCACTGGGTGTTATGCACAAACAATGAATCATGGAACACTACATCAAAAACTGATGTATGGTGATATAACATAATAAAATAAAATAAATAGGTAGTTTAATCCACATCATCTTCAGATTCAGCAGAGCTACTGCTAGGAAACCTTAGCCTCTATGTGAGTCACTTCAGAAAAATTTAGCTCAAATATTGTTTGGAAAGGTTTTATGCTCCTTTTTAGTTGTTTTATTGTTTAGTGGAGGGAGTGGTAATATGATAATACAATTGTATAATACTACAATTTTGGTATTGTTATTCTGTTTGGGGAACAAGCAAACTTCATCTCAAATACTGACTTTTTTTAAGCATACTTCATAAACCAAAGGGATGGTTATCTTTTGTATCTTATAGGAGGGACCTCATATCATCCATTTGAATGACTGCTTGCTCATTATAACAATAAGCACATTTTATTATGCTTCCCTGTAGATTTTTGGAACTGGCGTACCTGATATCTATTCATCCTTACGTGGTACTCTGAAAACTACTAGGCAGAGCCTTTAAAGATGTCAGGACACAAAGGGAGATCATAAATTAGGGAGAAACTTCAAGGTTGTCTCTAATCCAGTCACCCTACAAATTAATAAATTGAATTCATCAGCATATCTGATCTGATGAGGGCTAAATGACTAATTAGTAAGCATCTGAGCTAGATTCATAGTATTCTGACTTGAATCTTGTATCCTCTTGTAGTCTAACATATTTTCATTTGGAAAGAAATTAGGCATGCTTTTGAAGTAAGTGATAGATATGTAGTAAACAGCCAGTGAGATTATCTTACTAGTTGTCTCTTTGTGGAATAATAATATCTTTTTTTGACTAATCACTAGATTTCTTTCCTGAGGGAACCTCTATTAGAGCAGGTATATTTTCATAGAATATATACATTCAGTCTTTTAGGCTACAGAAGATAATAATTACTATTAGGTTCATGTGGGCAAAGCATGATATTTATATCTATAAATAAGTAGACACCTATATATCCAGAATCCAAATCTGAAATGTAATTAGATTTGCTGTATGTTGTCTTTGTGAGAGTCAAAATAATAAGAATATAGCATCAAAAATTAATCACCCAAGCCAACTTTTAGTATTGTCAAAGGGTCAATTTAGACTCTGCTACATGTCTTGCACTGTTTTCCACATGAACCCTGGCTCTGATGATTGATGTTCCTAATGGGATTTAAGGACCTGTAAGGTCCCAAACTGTCTTCTGCATTATCAAAGAAATCTGCTGTTTTAAAACAGATGTATGCCTGGCCTTGTTCTACCAAAGATTTGAGTTGACAGGTCTGCTTTTTTTAGGATGAAGCATATTTTTCCTGGTTTTTCTGTTTAAATTAGGTCATCTCTATATGATTTGTAGTGAATCAGTTATTCAGGATAACTCTGCCTACAACCTCTCTTAAAAGGAGCCAATAGGACCTCTGTGAATGCTGCCTAACAGAATTATAGCAGTGTTTGCTGGAAATTGTTCCATGTATCATCTCCTGTAATTATGCACTGTACAGAGTCACCCCTCAAGCACTGAAAAAATGTGAGGAAAACAAAGCCAAAGAATACACATTTAAGTTTTTTATTCATGGTCACTTAATTTTTATTTGCAGTTCAATTTTAGTTAGGTTATTTTAGAAAGATGTAAAGCCTTTTTGTCCTTCATACACAATTACCAACTTCTCTTTTTATTTTCATCCTCCTTTGTCCTTTATCTCTTCAAGCATACTATTGTTTAACAGTTGCTTTGTATATACTATTGTTTAACAGTTGCTTTGTATAAGATAGGAGCCTTGCATGCCAACTTTGATGTGGCAGAATGAATCATGTTGCCATTGATCTCAGCCTAACAGAACAGCCATCTTCAAATAGGAAGTTTCTAGCTTCAGGTTGTTTCAGCCCTGCATGCCTTGCCTAGCCTGCCGTGTAAAGTCAGTTGCTTCACTCCAAACAGCACTGTATTAATATGCACAACATGACCATTTTCAGTAGAAGGTTATTAGAATGCTAGTTTGTATCCTCTAGTGAATGAAATGATGTGTGATTATGAAGTCATCAGGCATGGACCAGTAAGACTCCAGAGAGCCTGCCCCCTCTGAGGTCCTCAGGGTGCCATTGATTGGTGGCCATGTGTTTGTGCCCGATAGACTGTGAAATGGTGTGTTGCTACACGGCTGTGTTGCACCTGCGCCCCACCGAGGTGATTGATTGGTTTGGTCATGTGGAATGTTCCCATCTGGTCTGCAGTAATGTGGTTCTTTTTTTTTTTTTTCATCTGTGAATAGCAAGTACTGGCTGGATAGTTAGAGCAAACAGTTTCAGAGGCTAAATAATCCTTTTCCTCTAAGAACAAATTGGGATTTGAAGGAGTTTATTTTTGCTTGCCTTGTTCTTATGAAGGTAGTCATTCTCCATGAGGTTCCTACCCCTTCTCTCTAGGATGTTATATGCCTTTCTCTTGACCTGTTTTCACCTCACCCTCCTCATACTAGATTAAAATGCATTTTATATCCTCCTAATTTGTGCAAGTCTAAAGCAAAATCTTTTTTGCTGTTTGTTGTTCTCACATGCCACTTGAGATGGTTTGCAATTTTTTAAAAGATGGTTTCTATGATCATAATTGGATTATCAAAGTACTGATGTATTTTAAGCCTTCATTTAACCTCACAAAAGTAGTGGTTTATTTATTGAAAACTACTGATGTTGCAGTTTAAATGTCAAGAAATTATTTATTAGGTTCTTTTTAAAAAAGATTCTATAGTTATATTGGGCGGTCTTGTTTGATATTTCTTAATCTTAGTCCTTTTTCATAATTGATCTATTCATTCCACCTAATGACTAATTACATATCAGAGCACATCATCAGCCACATTCATCATAGTAGAATGTAATAATCAATGACATTTCAACAAAGGAAAAAATAAATATGCAAATAAGGCCTCATTAACATTTGCATGAGTTGTTTGAATAATCACGTTGCTGACAAGGCTGTAATTAACAGAAATTGATGCTGAGTTCAGTATTTGATAGTGTGTTTTCTCAGCGTTTTATTGTTGTCACTGCGGGGGCTGAAATGAAGTTCTGCTCTACTTGTACCTTGACTAGAGTTTGATGTGCTGGGCTGTGCCAGGTACCAAAGGCTTCTGGGAGCCCTCGATTCATCTGTGACCTACACTTAATGCATATAAGACACTTTATTTAAATTGCCTTATTTTTTAATGAAGCACTGCTAGATTTTAGCAATTAAGAGACAACTGTAGAAAGAAAACAAACATGAAAATGTAAATCATTCCTTATTTTGCCAGAACTGCTTTAAGTGAATCAGATACTGTAAGATTTTTAAGATTTAGGTTTGTTCATACCATGGAAAATTGAAAATTGATGTCATTAAATTTTGTTTTGTTTTGTTTTATTAAATATGGCCCAGTGGATCACTGTCAAGAGGTTGGAGCTTACTGTAATTGAAAATCACTTGCTTAGGAAAAAAATCTAATTATAAAATGTACATTTTTTTTTTTTTTAATAACTCTGCTCCCCCACAGTCCTCCTCCTTTTCCTGTACTGTTTCCTGTTTTTGTCATGGATATTAACTGAAATGCACTAAACACAATAAAGCTGTTTATGTCAGTTTTTTGGATGACTGCAAGTGCTGATTATAACAAGTTTAAGGAATTTCCTTTGTTGAATGTGTACCCATGCCATATGGCTCAACATGGAACATTAACTTGACAGGGATAATGGATTGTGGTATATGGAGACAATTTTGCCTGCAGCTTTACTATAACTCATTCTGGTTGGGGATCACAGGTTTATAGTATGGGATGCAGCAAACATCCAGATGGATTTACTTTACATAAAAGAGTTGCATTTCTTTTTATTTCCTCCCTGTAATTGGAAAAAGAACATTTTTTTAAAGAAGCAAAATATAAAGAAGTAAACAAAGAAGGAAAGATTGTTCAAAAAATGAATTCTGTGCAGTCTCTTTATAAAACGCTATGGAAACTATTTTTGTGTATATAGCACATTACTTTAAAATCATGGTTTACATAAGCTTATATTATTTATTCTTTTTAGGGGAATGTCTAAAATGAATTTTCCTTTCTTGAGATTGGAGAATTATATCAGCTTTATTGTATCCCAGTGTTTCAGGTTTGAAGACCTGAAGAAGCAAGCAGTGTCATTTCTGAACTCATTTTAGTAAAGTAGCTCTCCCTGAGATGAATTGGATTTGTAAGATTTAAGATAGAAAAAAAACATTTTTAAAATGAATCCTGTTTTTTAGCTGAAATATATTACATACAATAGAGGATAAGATGTGTTGTTTTGTTAAACAGTAATAAAATTCTAACTGCAGGCTCCTTGGTTTTATATGTATTCTTGTGATACTTACTCTAATTTATCTGGTGAGAATAAGAAAACCAAAAGGCGCTTTGGCAAAATGATCAGTGTAACCAAAGGTTAGTTATCTATAGAATGTGTAAATGCATTGTTGTTAAGAACTGACATCTCTTTTAACTTAGAGGGGAAAAAATTTTAGAACATTTTTTCTCAAAACAGTCTTGTACTAAGAAACTGGTTTCCTTGACTGTTTTCAGTTTCTTTTGAAATCATTTAGATCTTTTTTTAAAATTTGGTCTCCACTCTACTAAAAAGCTTAAAATGTTTAGGTAAAATGTGAAATTATGTCATTAATTAAATTATGTGGGGTTCTACATTTTTCTGTCTAAATAAAACCCATTGGTCTATGATTTTGAATTAGAATCTCTTTGATACATTAGCTAATGTGCCCTCCCTGAGCACAGGGGATAAAGAAATGTGTTTCTTGCACCTTTTAAACTCTAGCCCTCAAATTACTGAAATCTTTAAAAGTTTACTTTGAGTATTTGAGACACAGAAGTCAAAGGCTGAGCTTTTTAACCATCTTTGCTCTCAGAAAACACTAGAAGTTGGAATAGAGCTAGGCTGGGAGGCCATGCAGAATACCATACTGTTTGTTTGCTTGCTTGCTTGCTTGCTTGTACTGGCGAAACATTTTCTCCTTTTTTTTTTTTTTATTTTATTATGTTATGTTAATCACCATACATTACATCATTAGTTTTTGTTGTAGTGTTCCATGATTCATTGTTTGCGTATAACACCCAGTGCTCCATTCAGTACGTGCCCTCTTTAATACCCATCGCCAGGCTAACCCATCCCCTCACCCCTCTAGAACCCTCAGTTTGTTTCTCAGAGTCCATCGTCTCTCATGGTTCGACTCCCCCTCTGATTTCCCCCCTTCATTTTTCCTTTCCTACTATCTTCTCTCTCTCTCTTTTTTTAAACATCGAATGTATTATTTGTTTCAGAGGTACAGGTCTGTGATTCATCAGTCTTACACAATTCACGGCACTCATTTTCTCTTTTATGATGTCACACTGGTCTATAAGAACCATAAGGGTTTGGACATTAAAAAAAACAGTAATATCCTCATGACATAATTAAGTCACATCTTTTAACAGATCAATAGGTATTTCTTATCTCTGCATTCCAAACTACAAAAAAATGATTATCAGTTTCAAGTGTGTTATCTCCCACTGTTACATACATAGAGAAGAAGTATGTCAACTTTCCCTTAAAAAATGGTAAAAAATTCAGAGACATAAAAATAATTTGTTGCAGATTTATAGTAAGCGTTTTTGTAAATAATGTGATACTTAGCATATACTTATAAATCAAACACATTTTTATAATATGTAAAAAATGCTGGGGTGCCTGGGTGGCTCAGTCTGTTGGGCATCCGACTCTTGATTTCAGCTCAGGTCATGATCTCATGGGTTGTGGGATCAGCCCCACATGTGGCTCCCAGCTGGACAAGGGAGTCTTGCTTCTCTCCCCTCCCTCTGCCCCTCCACATTCTCTCTCTCAAATAAATAAATAAATCTTTTTTAAAATGTTGTAATTTACTACAGATATGTAAATGAAAATGAAACAATGTTCTTTTTTCCACTTTGGTAAAAGTTTGACACATATGAAAGGCTTTCATTATATATTTTTTTGAAAAATCTGTAATCAAAAGTTTTTTTAAAGTTGCACATCTGAGTTATGTGTCTTAAAATGCTATTTTAAAAATGTTTCTTAATTAACTGGGAATATTGGAACAGTTGTAGAATTTATACATTCCAACCATTGATAATGCAGTGGTGATGGCATTGCTTTTATATAATACAGTGGTACTACAGCTACGATCTAGATTTAACTTGCAGAATGCAATAATTTTGCAAAAGTTTTTGTTTGTTTGTTTTTATATTGGCAGAGGTTATGGTTCTGAGGTACCTTGCTTTTCTCCAGTGACACTTATCACGAAGAAGATTTGATTTAAAGACTCTTACCACCAATTCTACTTTTTCTTCTCTTTTCAATAGCCTATCCTTGGTAGTTCTGTCTTTGGTAGCACTTCACCAAAGAGAACAGAGACAGAAATGAAAAGGAGTTCCAACTTTTCTGTTTTCTTTTTACTTGTTATCATCACTGAATGGCTAAGTATTTCATAAGATTGGACTTTGATGCTAATGTCAACATTTCAGCACTATCAAGGTTGCTGTTTTTCATGCTTTTTCTTTTTTAACACTGTTTCTCTGCAGTTGGAACTGGTTCTCAGCTCTTAAATCAGATTTTGGAAGAGTCTTAAGCTTGGAATGGGCCTTAACTTAAGGCCTCTTTCCTTTACACTATTTATTAGTCACTCCTGGCTTACAAAATTCTTTGGGAAATCAGTGCACTAGGGATTGCTTGGGGAGTCTGCTGCCTCCAGTGGAAGTTCAGGCAACTACATCGGCTATCCTAGACAAGACCAGCATAAACTAACCATTATCTATTTCATATCTAAACCACACTAAAATAGTAAAACTTTGTGGGGGTTATTCAGGTGTTCTGGAAATTAGTTCTAAGAAAAGGCAGCTGTTTAAGAAATGACTTAACATCAAAGGAATTCCTTAGGATTTGGATAGGGAAGTAGGCAAAAGAAATGGGATCAGAAGAGGTCTAACTGTATTTATGGGGGGTTAAAGGATAAAAAGGAAATTACCAAGAATTATTATTATGTGTAAACAAATTATAAGCCATGAAAACAGGTTTTTTAGATGCATGCTATTAGTTGATGTATTAGATTACTTAAGACTTCTACCATTATTAAATTATCAAATTTTTAGATTTAGAATATTAAAACTATTTTTGAAATTGGGACATTTTAAGTAAGTGAATTTATGATTATATTAACTAGTAGCTGAAGTTATTTACCCCTATTTCAGCTGAGAACTTGAATTCATATCTCAGCTTTTTACAGAATTCCAGTTGTAAAAAGAATCTCGAGAGTTCCTCTGGCTATGATCATGTGTAGACTGCCCAAACACATGAAAATTAGTCTGTGACTATTTCCGTCTTTCTTTCTATCCTTCCCCCCGCCCCCAGTAGCTGCCCTCACTGACAGTGCTCTTTTCTTTTGATTCTCTTCCCTTTGGTATTTATTTCCCTTTTGCTCTCAAATTTCTTATTCATACGTGCCACAAAGAATGATGATCTTTGATAATCTACTTTATGGCTATTAATTAATTACATACACTCAGTTTCAAAAGCCAAGGCCTAGTGTCATATCATATGAATATTTTTTGAAATCTTAATAAATATAACTAGGTTTCATCTGCCTATCTTTACTTGCCCCCTACAGAGTTTGAGGGTATTAGCGGTAACTCTGATAATCAGGGTCAGAAGATAGATTCTCAAATCTAGGAACACTTTAGTGAATCATAGCACTTTTCCCTGGAAAAGTTAGTAGTATCACTCATGACATAGTGCTTTACCTTATGTATCATAGCCTAAGCACTAGAGAAATTGTCCATGTACCTAGCTGTCATCTTTATTCACAATCATTAAGAAAAACTTCTATGTTTATATCTTTAAATTAAAACAAGGGCACACGTACCCCTTCGGATCACTACATTCACAGCACTCACCATAGCACATACCCTCCCCAATGTCTATCACCCAGCCACCCCCTCCCTCCCACCCCCCACCACTCTAGCAACCCTCAGTTTGTTTCCTGAGATTAAGAATTCCTCATATCAGTGAGATCATATGATACATGTCTTTCTCTGATTGACTTTATTTCGCTCAGCATAACACCCTCCAGTTCCATCCACGTTGTTGCAAATGGCAAGGTTTCATTCCTTTTGATGCCTGCATAATATTCCATTGTATACATATACCACATCTGCTTTATCCATTCATCTGTCGATGGACATCTTGGCTCTTTCCATAGTTTGGCTATTGTGGACATTGCTGCTATAAACACTGGGGTGCTATGGTGAGCGCTGTGAATTGTGTAAGTCTGTTGAATCACAGACCTGTACCTCTGAAACAAATAATACATTATATGTTAAAAAAAAAAAAAGAATAAGAGAGTAGGAAGGGAAAAATGAAGAGGGGGAATTTGGAGGGGGAGACGGACCATGGACTCTGAGAAACAAACTGAGGGTTCTAGAGGGGAGGGGGGTGGGGGGATGGGTTAGCCTGGTAATGGGTATTAAAGAGGGCACGTACTGCATGGAGCACTGGGTGTGACACGCAAACAATGAATCATGGAACACTACATCAAAAACTGATGATGTATGGTGATTAACGTAATGTAATAAAATCAAATAAATAAATAAATAAATAAATAAAACAAGGGGTGCCTGGGTGGCTCAGTCAAGCATCTGCCTTCGGCTCAGGTCATGATCGGCCGGGTCCTGGGATCAAGACCCATGTAGGGGTCCTTGCTCAGCAGGGAGCTTGTTTCTTCCTCTTCCTCTGTCCCTCCCTCCACCCTCTCTCTCTCTCAAATAAATAAATAAAATCTTAAAAAAAAAAAGGGAATTCAGACACATGCTACAACATAGATGAAATTTGAGGACATTATGCTAAGTATAAGATAATTACAAAAAGACAAATACTGTATAATTCCACTTATATGAAGTACCTTGTGTGGTAAAATTCATAGAGACAGAAATTAAAATGGTAGTTGCTAGAAGCTGGTAGGGAGGGAAGAATGGAGAATTATTTAATGGTAATAAAATTTTAGTTTTGGCAAGATGAAAAGAATTCTGGAGATTGTACAACAGTGTAAATATAGTTAACACTACTGAATTGTACACTTAAAATGGTTAAAATGGTAAATACTGTGTTGTATGTATTTTACCACAACTTAAAACATTTTCAGTTTATTGAAAGAGGGATAAAACATATAAGTGTACATTCAGTCCCCAGTCTTTTGAAGTAGAGACAAGGCCTGCCATTAGTGGATGGGGCAGTTTGATTGGGTTTTAGATTACCTTTCTTGCTTGAACCACACCTGTTGTTCACCATCTGAAAAATCACAGATTCACCATCTGAAAATTCACCATCTGAAAATCACAGATGGTGATTACAAGTGTAGTTTAAGCAGGAGAAAGTATGTACAAAGATATAGGAAAACTTACATTTTTGGGAATATTTGTGTACATTCCTTTAGACTTTTATGGCACTCCACTACAATCTTTTGTAGTTGTCTAGCTACCACATAATTAGATGATGATTTGGAGCCAACTTCTTAACACATTCAGCGTAGTTTTATAGAATTGACTACCTTTCTTTGCATTCATATTTCCTCAGTTTGTAGATTTCATTTACTTATATAATCACAACAAAAAGTATAATTGGTATAAAACACATTTGGGGGAATAGAACTAGCTCTTGGTAAGCATATAACTAAATTGGTGGGAGTAAAAATATTGAGGGTATTAAGAGAACAGCCTATCAGCCATGAGCACTCAGTATGTTTTAGAGACTGGTCATGTTTTCTAGAGGGAATGGAAAGGCATTCGTTTAATCTGGAGAGTTAATTTATCTAGTATATTTCTAATCTTTTTCCTTTGTGTATTTTTTCATAGGTGAGAGTATAGTTAAATGAATCTTGTTTTTGAAGTACTTACCATAAATATAAGTAATCTATCATATAGTATATCGTATGTATAATTTTCCCCACTCCTCACCTATCATCAGCCATTTAAATTGTTTATAAACAATTCCATATGGAACATCTTTTATGTGTAAAGTTTGTTCTAACTTGGCTATATCCTTAGGATAGATTTCTAATAATTAAGAACTTGGTCAAAAGTTGTGAGTTTTTTCGATGGTTCTCTGATGCAAATAAAATTTTTCATTATTTTCTCCCTAAACCCAGTTTTGGGGACAACCCAGTGCTCCATATATGCATTGAGTCCTAAGTAGATATGTGTTGAATACACACAATGCTGTTTTCCATTAGATCTTAGTTTTTCATATTTTTTAAAAATAGACACATCCACTCACTCTGTTCATTTCCTCTTTTATAATTGCTTTGTATGGTCTCTTTTTATTTATGCAGTGGTAGTTGCTTCTCTCAGCCCCTCTGTGTTTCCATTCTTTCCAACTTTTATCTATCTGTTCCATGAAATGTTGCATTACAGTTCTAGTCTACCCAGCTTTTTCTTTTCCAACTCCTTTTTTGAAATTGAGTTCGTCAGCAGTGCTAGGTGCTAAGAAAATAACAGTGAACAGAATTCTCTGGCCCCATCTTCATGTAACTTAAATTCTCATGTTAAATGTATTGTGCCATGTGTTTGTCTTGTTTCATCAACTAGGTTGTAGGTAAATGTGTTATTCATTAAATTGACCATTGTAGATAGACTTAAAGAGAATATTGTGCCAAGGATTATGGATATTGATATAAGGATGTTCTTTTACTGATACTGCATACCTGCGTTATGGATTACAGCATTGGAAGAGACCTTAAAAAGTTCATAGTCCAACAACCCATCAGTATTTTAATATTTATAGATTGTGCTGAGGACTAGGGAAATGGAACAAGATTGGTAAAGTCTCTGCGTTGACAGAGCTAATGCCTAATAATAAAGCCTTCCATAACTTAGGGTTTGTTGATTACAAAGTACTATATAATTATAATAGAAAACATGTACTAAGCATTTATTTATGACAGACATTAAACTAAGCTTTTAGTGTGTATCAGTGCATTAAGTTCACACTACAGTTCTATGCAACAGACACAGCCGTTTTTGTTTTACACATGAGAAAAATGGGGTAACTTGCACAGGATTGACAATTTACATTGCAAACCCAGATCTATCTGATTACACAACCTTTGCTTTTAACCAGTATATCCTGACTTCTGACTCCAAGTCCAGTACTCTCCCTTTTACTTTTTTGCCTGCCTTTACCTCTCCATCATCAAGGTGTTGTCCAGCCTGTGCTTTAAATATCTTCAAAATGTAATACTTATTTTCTCCCTAAGGTAGCTATCTAATCCTTGGATATCTCCGTTAGAAAGATCTGCTTTATGGTATACTTAAAAAAACAAAATCTCTCTCTCTAGAATTGACCTATTTTGGCCCTAGATATGTTCTTGGGATCATACCAAACTATATCACCCCTTCAGATATTTAAAGTAAGCTATCACCTTTTCTCCTCCAGAAATTTTTCTCCACTCAAATCCCATTATTTCACATGTTTTTACTGTCTCAGTCACTGTGCACAAGTTTTAGATTGCTTGGAGTTTTCTTACTGTGGATTCAGCAATTGCTGCGTTATCTCCAAATGTAGAGAGAAAAGACAACAGCATTCTCCAACTGAAGTGGTAGAAGCAGACTCACCATTTCCCACTCCTTTTTCTTAGAGATCCTCCATTTACTTAGTTATGATTTTATTAGAAACATCTGAAAAGGAAAGAACCACCTTCCTTTCCCCTTTATACTGTATAGGCCTTCTGATTCTGGACTCAGATATCAGAAATTATGTAGGTATATCTCTTCTAATTTGCAGGGGGCTCAGTGGGTAGGCATGGAATAAGAAGATTGATAGGTTGGGGAAGGATTTAGGAACGCATGCCCGAGAATCATAAAGGGAAGAAGCACAGACCAGAGGGACAGTTTAGGTGCTTATTAGCTTGAAGGAGGGAAGGCACAGGCATGATCTGGCTTGGTTTTGTGCAGCAGCCCTTTTGGAAGCCAGTGGTTACAACAGATGAGGAGAAATAAGAGTTTCTGTGCAGGAGGACATCCGCACAGAAGGGTAGAGGATGCTGCAGCATCAGCAACTGGAAATTGGTTATATACAAGGGAATTGATTAAATAATATATTATGGATGAGATTTCTCACTGCTGGTGAAGGAAGTTACAAATAAGGAAAGAAAGAAAACTTGAAGGAATCCTATATTGGATGGGAATTGGAGATATTTGTGTGAACTCGTAGATACTTTTTAATATATATAGTGAGAGATAGAAATATAGATATAAGTGTGTGTTGTGTTTCTGTGTATGTGTATACATAATGCATATATTCCCTCAGCTCTGTCCACTAAGAGAGCCTGTGAGTAGAAAAACCCAGTGACCATCCCTAGAGTCCAGAATTTGTTTTCCAAATACTATCCTCCACTAAAAGAAACCAGACCTCCTTGGAGAAATGACTGATTCTAAAGCCAGGGCAGGAAGAGAGAGTACAAGATGAGCCTAGAACATCTTGTTATGCTGGAAAGTAAGGACATACTCAAAGAATGATGAGATCTTGTCAGAAGGTCATGGAAGGCAGTTAGAAGGAGCTCCCTCTGGCCAAATCTGGGACAATTTGAACAATATAAATAACGATAGTAATGGATTATAGCCCACTGAATAAAATAGGAAACCATGAGTCTATGCTGATATAAATAAATTGAAAGTTTTGTGAGGAACGGGATTTTTATCTAGTCTCAAACTACCTTCCCACAAAATGCTTATTAATTACAATGGGAAAAAATAACTTTTCATTTGAGAAGCCTTGGCAGACACCACCTTAATGAAGTGATCACAGTGAACATCATGAGTAATGGGATAATTCAGTTCATGTGCCACCTGAGGGGATGCATTGGGAAGAGCACAGCATCACTTTTGTGATATTCCTGCCGAAGATGCATCACCTGAAAATAGTCCTGAGTAAATATCAGAAAAAACATTTTCAGAATGAGGGACGTTCAGGCCTTTAATATCAAGGACATGAGAAAGTCAGGAAGAAGAGAAGACAAGACAACTACAGGCAATCATGATTCTAAACTTGATCATGTTTGGTAAAACTCAAACGGGGTCTAAAGATTAACAGGTAGTAATGTATAAATGTTTAATTTGATGATTCTGATGCTTATATTGTAGTTAATTGCACAGTATACAGTAAGACATACTAAAGTATTGAGGGATGGCAGGGCATCATGTCTCCGAAAAGTTCCTTTTACTGTACTTGTACCTTTTTGGTAAGCTTTGGGCTCCCCCCCCGCCAAATTTAAAAGAAAACAGAAGGTTAGCTTTGGAACCTGAATGTGGAGAGCCTGGAATATCAGGGTTGAAAAATGGATTTTGTATTCCATGCATTGGGAAACTTTAATCACTCTGGAACAGTGGAATGTAATGATGAAAGTGCTCTTGGAATATGAGTTTATCATCAATCTGTGGATAAGATGGGGGCAAAGAGAGACAGAGGGATGTCTCTTGGGAGATAATTGCTTGAGTGTTCATCCATACGAGCTTGAACTGAGAATGGTGGTGGTTGAGGGTGGAAATAAAGTGATGGATGTGAGGCACATCCAAAGGTTATCTTTTGGAATTTGTTCACTCTTCAGATGAGAGAGACAGAAAGGAAATAGATGATACTTAGTACAAAAAGGCTCAAATTCTGGACCAGAATAGTCAGTATTCTTGAACTTATTTGAAAATAATTTGATGAAACATTACTGCTTTAATCTAATGCTTATTGTGTAAACAATAGCACTACTAACTACATAAATTACTGAGTGTTTTTATACTTTTTATGCTTTGCTCTCCTATATTTGTGTTCACAGGGACTGTTTTGTAGTGATGATCGGGTAAATAACTTCTTCATGCACGTGTTAAGTTCTTTACATACATGAATTATTTTAAAGATCAGACTTTATAAGGAATGTATTATGTACATTTAAAAAATGTCTTCCTCCTACATCAGATATAATATTTATTGTAAAAAATCAAAATGAGTGACCTAAAAGAAAATAACATTTTAGTACTATTACCAAAGATAAATCACTCTTTACTCCTTAGCATTCAAAAATATGGAAACTAAAAATCAAAGATTGATTAACTTGATCCAACATTCTAGCACTAAGTAATGAAGCAAGAATTGGAACCCAAAACTGTTTGATCCACTTGTTCCATTTCGGTTATCTGCCTCAATTGTGTAAGTATTTGCAGGTATCTCCTGACTGGCTAGGAGGATATGATTTTTTATTGACACACGAACATGTTATGTATTCTAAAAGCTAGTATGCCAGTCATTTGGAACTTGTCCAGCTTTTCCCATAAGTACAGTGTTAGAAGTAATAGGAGTAGGTATTCAAACTGATACATAATGTAGCTGAACTTGCATCCAGAAAGAGGATTGTTGAATAGGACACGAGCAAAAGGGAGTACCTCAAAGAAAGTGCTTTTCCTTTTTTTAAAGGGTCAGGCATAAATATATACCTATTTCCTCAGTATAATGTATCTTTGGCATCTTCCCACCTCATGCCTGCAAAAGCCCCTCTCCTTTCAGAGTCCTTTACTCCCAAGTTTCCATAAGCCCAGTGCTACTGTGCTGCTTTAGTCTTCAGCTATAAAGTTCTCCCCCCTGCCCCCCCCCCCCCAGAGCACTCTGTCCAGAGTTCTCTCTTTTCTCCAGCGGCTTACTACATCTTCAACATACTGACTTTAGCTACTGTTAAAAGAAAAACAGTCTAGAAGTGCCTGGGTGGCTCACTTGATTAAGCGTCTGCCTTCAGCTCTGGTCATGATCCCAGAATCATGGGATCGAGCCCCTCTTCGGGCTCCCTGCTCAGCGGGGAGCCTGCTTCTCCCTCTCCCACCTGCTCATGCGTGCTCTCTCTCTGTTTCTCAAATAAATGAATAAAATCTTAAAAAAAAATAAAAACAGTCTAATTAAATTCATCCATATTAATGAATAGTAGTAGCATGGTCCAGTGCAAAGAACCTAGGATTTGGAATCAGGACCTGTATCTTAGCAGTCTTCTTAACCTTCACTAGTTATGTGACCTTGGGTAATTTAGTTGATCTCAGTGATTTTGAGTCACCTCATTTATAAAATGGGAGTAGTAACACTAGCTTATCAGGGCTGTGGTGTCAAAGGAGATAACCTGTAGTAAATGTAGGTTGTAGTATGTAAAAAATATATGTGCTAGTCATCATTGATAAATAAGTGATGGATTTAACATTCTCATAATTATTTGCATTTTGAAAAGTTTCTTTCTTGATCACACAAATTAAACTCTTAATTGGCAGAGTCCTAGTTGTTACTTAAAAAAAAAAAAAGTCATTTCAGAGAGTGGGAAAAGAGTTGCAGTAGGAGTCACTTCGGTAAGCAGGCCAGCCTCGGTTGGGTTATATACTCACAGTTGCTTTCCTAAAGTTCTTTCTGGTTCTCTTCCTCCCTTTGATCCACCTGGTCTCTAGTCAGTCAGCCTCTCCTTCCCCAGCCTCTCCTTCTCCCTTCTCCTCCCCCACCTGCCATGGTAGTTAGGGTTAGGAGGGCAAGGACTTTGGAGTGGTGTCTCTCAAGCTTTAATGCTCATAAGAATCATCTGGGGATCTTGCTACAATGCAAGTTCTAATTCAGATAATTTGGGATGGGACCAGAGATTCTGTTTTTTTTTTGCAAACTTAATGATGCCTAAGCCTTTAGTATGAGCATTATGTTTTGAGTGGAGTTAAAACATGGAAGGTGTTTTTCTGTATGTTTCGTTTCTAAAAGTATGTATAACTTAGAGAATGGCTCAGTTTGTCAGTATAGATACCTTTTAAAATTTCATAATTTCCTTCATTTAGTACACACTGTTTGCTATCTGAGTAAAGCTTAGAACTCACTAGTTATTCCAAGGTGATAATGAAGATAATCAGTACTAGTGTAAAGTGGTTACAGATGAGAACTACTACCAGAGGAAAATGTAATTGATGGTGGTGAGTTTTTTTTTTTATTTTTAAAACTTGGTCAATCTCTCTTAATAAGTTAAATATGAAATTTAAAATAAAAACTGAATCTGACCAAATTCATATTTTTCCCCATATTACAGATTATTCATGTTAAAGTCACTGATATTAAATAGCCAGTGTATTTTTATTTTTTAATAAATTAGGAGTTTTGTCTTAGGAGAACTGCTAGTTATCAAGTCTTGTTTATTTCAATCATACAAAAATTATTCAAATCCATATTGTAGAACTTTAAAGAAATTAATATTGGATTCAGCCAAGGCAGAAATACCAGGACACAAGGGGGCACTGTTTTACCATAATCTGATTGAATTTAACAGCTTTTTGTTTACTGTGAATGTTGCCAAATTCTGTGTTCTTTATAGTTATCATGAAAATTTAAATACTATATGTTTCTCTAAAGCTGTAATACTTAAACCACCTAAGCTTTCCGAGTTCACAAATCAGATGTCCTCTTAGCAAAATTCAGGAACTTTTCATCTTATTTGGCATGAGTTTGAGAAGACTGGATGATTTGAAGATTAGAGATTGTGTAACACATTTAGATGTTAGTGTTTAGGTCTGTGGTAAGGGGGAAATCACTGTAAAAACAATTCAGTTGCTTTGGTGAAATATAGTGCCTCTGTTCTGCAGAAAAGAGTTGGGATAAAGATTGAACTGTTAAAAGCTGCAGCTGCATTTGCCATCAAATACCAAGTTGGTGCTGATGAATGTTTTGTTTTTATTGTCATGGAAACTTGGAGCCAGAGAATGGATATTCTATTCATCTGGGAAAATAGTGGTTCCTTGCATAAAACATAAGGACCTTCCAAAGCAGTTCCTAAAATAGATATATGCTGAATATAATTCAAAAAAGTTGAGGAAGTAAATGTGGAATAAATGCAGTCATTTCTGGATCACTTCTATTCTCAGTACTAAGAATATAACTGTATATTCAGTTATTAAGCTATTTGCTGCTAGAAAGTTGAATTCTAGTGAGCATATTTGTTTAACATCAATATTATAGTTACCCAATCCTTAAGGAGCTGTCTTTGTAGTTCTTCCTTGATCTTAAGATATATACTAGGAACTCTAAATTTATATCCTATTAAACAATTGCTTATAATCCCTGAATTTTTATTTTCATCCATGCTACTTATCTGTTATAATCTTCCATTCCAAACATTTTAAAGCATTCTGTATTGGGGGCGGGGGGAGCTTTACCCAAAATAAACTGTTACTGAAACACAGATGATTGCATGGTCTGGGGAAAAAAAAAAAAGAAAATATAAAAATTTTTAAAACAAGATTTAAGTAAATCCTTATAATAGTTTATAAAGTCATGAATGGGAAGAGACATTACAAGAATAAAAAATGCAAAGGAATTTTGGTTCAGGTATAGCAAATGTGGTATAGCAAAATACAAATATGGAAATGATAGTAAATATAAAATGGCACTACAAATTAAGATAGAATTTCTAAAGTTTATAAAGAAAAGGGAAAAATTATGAGTTATGGTTTTACTGAAGGTTACCCAGCTAAGCTATATCTTGAAGGGAAACAAGACAAGTTTTTATGACTTAATAAAACATGAGAGAGAAGAAAGGTTTAGAGTGGACCGTTTTTAGATAGGATAGTTAGAGAAGGCTGCTCCGAGGAAGTAACATTTGAGCAGAGACCTGAATGCTCTGGCATAGGAACTTTTCGTGTAGAGAGGCTAGCAAGCCTGGCAGCCTTCAGTGGGATTAAACTTGGAATGTTAAAATAATAAAATTACAAGTTTATGAAAGTTGAAGAAAACAACAGTGTTCTATTAGACTTTTAAAGCAACACAATTAACTAGAACATGACTAGTTTCCTCCCCTGGGACAGGTCCAGGATTAGAGCCTAAACCAAAGTTTAGGTTGCCAGGATATAGGAATCTCTCAGAGGAAGAATAGGATTGTTTCAAAATAAAAATTATAAGTGTGAGTTTTACTGTTACTTAATATTGTTTTTCAGAATATTTTAATGAAATAATTGGTTTTTATTGAATATGCTATAGGCAAGAAGTAATTCAGGGAAAAAAATGTGTCAAAAATACTGTAAATGTGATTTAGTTTACAGAGAAAATACTCTTAAGAGTATTAAGAGAATATAGTTTAGTAACTCTAAGAATGTATTTTAGTAACTCTAAGAGAATATAGTTTATTAAGCAGTTTTCACAAATACTTTTAATGTTATATGGTATCTAGAATATATATTAAATATGAGTGTGTGTGTGTGTGTGTGTGTGTGTTTATCATGTCATATACAACAGGACCAGGAATTGAAGACTTGTGCAATAAAAATACCTGATACAATATGCCAAAAGAAGGTAGAGGAGAAACAGCAAACTGGACGTTGTATTCCATAACTGAAGTGATGAGAAAGAACTGGAAAATTGCCAGCTTTTTAACCTTTTAGAAATAACAGTGTGTGTAGTTAGTGCAGGAAATCATATTCCTAGAGCAGCTTGTTCCAAATTCAAATATGTCAGCAAATGTAGTGGAATTCAAAGTATTTTAGAAATAAAACATTGGAGGTTAAAAATAAGAAACCTCCTTACAATGTCATAAAAACAAAAATGGTTTAACAAAGTTTTTAGATTTTCCAGGATCCTGTCAAACCCAGTTTCTGTTATGGTAAAGTTTAGCAGAACAAGATGCATTTAATGTAGGAGACTCCAATATGTAAAGAGAGTAACAAATTTGGAATCTGTTTTGTTACTTATCTTCTACCATATGCATTCTTCTCTTCTCAGCAGTTTAATAATAGGAAAGTCTGACTCTTTATTGGAGTCAAGTTTTGCTGTGTTCTAGCTTTCTGATCTATAAAAATGGGTTTGCTAGAGAAAGACTAGAAGAATACTTTTTTTCTTCTTCTTTGTGGGGCAGAGCTGGTGGAAGAATTTCCAAGAGGTGTAAAAAGTTGAGGAATTTTCATAGTAGTCCTGATTAAACCATTAGTTCTCAGGCATTGGACAATAGGTGGTACATGAAAGAAGGGAAATAAATGAGGTGAATCCCACAGTTCTCCAACTTGCTGCCAGGCCACAGCGATGGGGAGTGGAAATCAACAGAATCCAACAGTCTTACTGGGTTGAGGAGATAACAGAATTCAGAGAAGCCACAGTGAGTCAAATTTGCAAGGCAAAAAGAAGGGAATGTAGAGAAAGAGCTCAAGATTTGCAGAGGAGTTTCAAGTCCTTGGCTAAATACTGATCTGTATATGCTTGAGAGGAAACTTAATTTGAGACTGGGAATCACTTGAAAGGAAAATGCTGAACAATTCCTGAAACTCACACAAAGCTAGGAATAGTTCTCCTTCCAGCCAACGAAAGTGGAAAGATATCATAATAAATGGCATTGTTTAGAGTCCTCAGAAGGGTATTGTGTTGGTGAGGCTACTTTAGCTCTGGGCTGAAGGCTGTTCTGAACCTGCCTTAACAAAGCTTAAAGACAACCCTGGAAGAGGATCAGACTTGATTCAAAGTAACTTAACTGCTTACCAGAACAAAGTCCAGCATTCTTTAAAGGAATGCAACAAAATCTAGCACCCAAAAAATGTGAACTTCATAATGTCAGATTACTAAACATGAAAAGAAGCAGGAAACTATATTCTGTAGCCGAGAGTAAAATTCATCAATAGAAACAATAGAGCAGGAAATTACAGAGATGATGGAATTAGCCAACAAAGGTGTTAAAATGGTCATTACAAATATAGTCCATAGCTCAGAAATGCAGAGGAAAATACGAATGTGGAAATTGAAATTACTAGAGATGAAAAATGCAATACCTGAAATGAAAAATACACTGGATGGGATTAACAGAAGATTATTCACCACAGAAGACAAAATCAGTGAATTTGCAGACATGGAAACAAACTATCCCAAATGAAGATCACAGGACATCTAGCTTCTACTTAGGGTGTGGAAAGCTGCAAAAAAATACCATTTCCACCATTTCCATAATGATGAGAAAAAAGAAAAAGTCTGAAAGCTACAAAATTCTTTTTTGAATCCATCAGAGAACTGAAATTGTAAGGCAGTCGTGTGACCTGAATTCCAAGAAGTGATTGTATCACCTCCATGGGAGAATAAGGTGTCATACCAGTCACAACACAAGCAGGTAAGAAGAATCACTTAAAATTTTAAAGTTAAATGGAAGGCCAATTTTGAACTAGCAGCATATCAGTTTGAAAGAGCTAGGGGAAGCTAACAAAAGAATAGTCCAAAGGGATTTCACACTTACCTGAAACTTTTCCTCTCAAACCTGTACTGAGTACTCACAAGGATTTGGGGGTAGAGCAGGAGACTAAAGAGAATTCCTGTTGATGTTGCAGGCATGCAGTTTCTAATCAGCTGTCACTGTGGGAACAGCAGTAAAGCATGCCAACATCCCTGGACCCTAGGTACTGAAAGACCTAAACTTCTTTAGGAGAGGCAGAAAAGCCTTTTGCCCAAAGGACACAAGCTAAGACACATTGATTAGGGGAGGTGAGGAAACTCATCTTAGACTTAAGATCTTAACTCTGATACCAAGTACAGGTCTCCTGCCAGTCAGACCGGGGCGAAAACTCCAACTCAAGGTCGTCTAGATGTAGAGTTGAGTTTCACTCTTATAGGGAGGAAGGGATAAAGGATAGGAAAGCGACAGCAGCCTACCACTGGGGGAGGGGCAAAAGCATGGGGAGATACCCACTCTGCGGCACAGGTTTATAGGGTCTATTGAAAGCTGAGGATGAAATACTTAACACTAATAAAAGTCCTACTATACTCTAATCATATACTAAGCACTAGGCAAAAGCAGCCTATCATTAAAAGGAGTTGAAGCCTCTGGTCAACTGAAGGTAACCACAGCAACAACAATGACACTCAGCTAGACTCCTGATTAGTTTGACTCATCTTTCCACAGCAGAGGCCTTATACAAGCGGAGGCATGCTCATTTCCAGGCCTAAACAGTCTCTACTCTTCTACACATAGTAGTCTTGCATTCAGTCAAAATTAAGAGATTTGTAAATATGCAAGGGGGAAAAAAAAGGTCAAGAGGCAAAATAATCAACAGAACAAGACTGAAAGGTGATTCACATTGGAACTATCAGACAAGGATTTTAAAGTAACTCTGGTTAACACATTAAAGGATCTAGTGGAAAAGGTGGACAAAATGCACAAGTAGATGGGGGAATTTTTAGCAGATAAATGGAAGTAATAAGTTTAGTTGAAATGCTAGAATTAAAAGACATACTAAAGATGAAGAATTCCTTTGGGATCATCAGTAGACAACACAGTTGCAGAAGAAATCAGTAAATTTGAGTATAGGTCACTATAAACCAACTGAAACACAAAGAGTGATTAAAAAAGACAGAGTTATGGGACAATATCATATAGTCTAATATATGTGTGATTAAAGTCTCAGATGTAGAGGGAAAGAGAAAAATTAATAGATCCAGGATTTTAATAACAGTATACACACAACTAGACTTACATTTTCAAAGTGCTGAAAACTAACAATAAAGAGAAAATCTCATATACAAATAGCAATAAAAATAAACCATAGCAGACATCTTCTTAAAAACTTTGCAAGGGGCGCCTGGGTGGCTCAGTCAGTTAAGTACCTGCCTTTGGCTCAGGTTGTGATCCCAGGGTCCTGGGATTGATCCCTGCGTCAGAATTCCTGCTCATCAGGGAGTCAGCTTCTCCCTCTCACTTGGCTCCCCCCACCCCCCACCCCGGCTATGCTTGCTCTCTCACTCTCTCTGAAATAATTCAATAAAATCTAAAAAAAAAAGACTTCTCAAGCAAGGAGGCATCTGGCTGGCTCAGTCAGAAGAATACGCAACTCTTGATCTTGGGGGTCATGAGTTCAAGCCCCACGTTGGGTGTGGAGATTACTTTAAAAAAAAAAACAAAAAACTGTCAACCCAGAATTATATATTCATTGAAAAAAAAATTTTTTTTAATGAGGGCAAAGACTTTTTCAGATACACAGAAAGGTGAGAGAACATCCCCAGGAGACTTGAGGTACAGTAACTATTAAATAGAATTCTTTAGGCGGAGGGAATGTGACACTAGACAGAAACTTGGATCTACATCAGGACTCAACAGATTTTTTTCTGTAATGGCCCAGAAGCTTTGTAGTTCAGATAATCCCTGTCACAACTACTCAACTACACCATTATAGCCCCAAAGCAGCCATAGATGACATATAAACAAGTGGGTGTGGTTGTGTTTCAGTAAAACTTTATTTACAAAAACAGGAAACAGACCAGCTTTGGTTCATGGGTCATAGTATGCCAACTGCTCATCTATAAAAAGAAATGAGAGCTTCAGATAATGTAAAAATGAAACTGTAAAAGACACATTATCTCATTTTGCTTTTTTTTGTTTTTTTAAGATTTTTATTTCTTTGAGAGCAAACACGCAGGAGAAAGCACAACCGAGGGTGGGGGCAGAGGGAGAGGGAGAAGCATACTCACTGCTGAGCAGGGAGCCCCAAGTGGGGCTCAATCCCAGGACCCCTGAGCCAAAGGTAGATGCTTAACCAACTGAGCCACCCAGGCGCCCCATGTTTCCTCATTTTTAATCACACTATAAAATAAATTAATAAACAAAAATAGTAACACTGTATGTGGGGTACATAAATATATGAAAGTAAAATGTGTGACAACATTAACCCAAAGGATGGAGGGAGGATATTTGAAGTATACTGTTGAAAGATTCTTATATTGTTACATAATTAAAGGTAGATCCTGTTAATTAAAGATAAATTTTGTAAATTGAGGGCAAACACTAATAAATAAAAGCCAGTAGGGGAGACTAAATGGAATACTCAAACCAAAAGCAGTCTGAAAAGGAAATAAAGAACAGGTGAGACAAATAGAAAACATCTAACAAATGGTAGATCCAACATATCAATAATTGCATTAAATGTAATAGTCAAAATAAAGCACATAGAGTAACAAGAGACTGAAAAAAAAATAGCTTTTTACCTTTTATTTTCTATTTTCCAGTGGTAGTGTACTTACAGATTCTTCCCCAGATGAAGCATTTATTTTTTTTTTTTATTTTTTTTAAAGATACTATTTTTAGGGGAGCCTGGGTGGCTCCGTCAGGTAAGCATCTGCCTTTCAGCTCAGGTCATGATCCCCGAGACCTGAGATCAAGCCCAGTATCAGGCTCTCTGCTCAGCAGGAAGTCTGTTTCTCCCTCTGCCCCTCCCCCCTAACTCATGCTTACACTCTCTGTCTCACTGTTTCTCTCGCTGAAATAAATAAATAAAATTTTTAAAACAAAGATTTTCTTTTTAAGTACTCTCCACATAATGTAGGGGTCAAACTCACAACCCTCAGATTCAAGAGTCATACGCTTCACTTACTAAGCCTGCCAGGCACCCCCATTGATGAAAACATTTAAATAGTGAACATCACAACATCTACTTACACATTATAACACCTTTTTATCTAATAAAGATGGTCTGCTCCTAGTTCCCCCATGAGCTTTAGACAACAGCTAAGCTATATTGAACCCAGTGGCTTAGAACCATAAGACCCAGGGCACCTGGGTGGCTCAGTTGTCAAGTGTCAGCCTTCGGCTCAGGTCATGGTCCCAGGGTCCTGGGATCGAGCCCCGCATCGGGCTCCCTGCTCAGCGGGAAGCCTGCTTCTCCCTCTCCCACTCCCCCTGCTTGTGTTCCCTCTCTTGCTGTGTCTCTCTCTGTCAAATAAATAATATCTTTAAAAAGAAAAAGAACCATCAGACCCAAAGTAGCCTGTGGGAAAAAAGGAATAAGCAGGTTAAGAATCCTAACACCCAAGCCTGTCTATTCTGTTCCCTCTCTATTACAGAATCTATAATTCTGTTAAAATTCATTTTAGATTGTCTTTTATACCTTCATTTCTCTTCAGATCCCTTACCCACCTTTTCCAAGTCATGCATGCTTTCTTTGGTAAATCTTTCTCTTTATTTGAATACTGAACAGGAACTTGTTTGTGGCTAAGTCTACAAGTAGTGCTAGAGATAGACGCACTATTAATGCTAAGGGAAGAGTGAGGCCATCAACCTTTAATGAAATTTAAAGAAATGGAAGGTATAAAGAATTCTAAAACCTTTGAGAGTATCCAAAGGTTTCCTTTAAATTATTTCCCTGGAATCTACTTTCTTTTTTTCCTCTATTTAAGCCTTTTTCATCAAACTCTGATATTCAAGATGCACATATATAGATTTTCCGGTCAATATATTTCATTTAAGGGGTGCCTGGTTGGGTCAGTTGGTTAAGCATCTGCCTTCAGCTCAGGTCATGATCTCTGGTTCCTGGGATCAAGCCCTATATCAGGCTACCTGCTCAGCGGGAAGTCTGCTTCTCCCTCTCCCCCTGCTTCTCTCTCTCAAATAAATAAAATGTTTTAAAAATGTCTATTTCCCTTAAAAGTAATAACTAATATCTAATTAGGCCTTGTGTTTTTCATTTTTTTCTAAGCATTTTATATGTCAGTACATTTTATCCTCACAAAAAACCAGTGAGATGAAACTGTTATTATCCCATTCCACAGTTGAAGCAACTAAGGGACAGTGAGATCAGGTAATAATCTTCATAAGAAGCAGAGTGGGAATTTAAACCCAGTTTGTCTACATCCAGAATCTCTGTTCATAATCACTTCACCATGCCTCCTCCCTAATTTTATTATTACAAATATTTTTCTTTTCCTCTTTTATTCTTTAGTTTCTTCCTTCATTCCTCCCTTCCACAACTACTTTACACAGATATTTTACACAAATATTTTACACTATGATTTAAACTGATTTGTATAGGCATTTATAATGAGTTGGTATGTAAAAAGATTATTTTGAGTTATGCCTGACTCAAATGAATTTTGAATTATAACCCATTGAGCACTCAAGGATAGCCTTTACCTGTTTTTCAGATTGCAACAGTAGGATGGCAGTAAATTGCCTGCAATACTGGAGGCCACACAATGAAAACTGAATGTCTCATATTTTACCCCCAGAGTACCTATTTATGTAGCAAGAATCTTATTTAAATCTTAGAACACAGAGGGGATTTAAGACTCCCTTTTGGGCATTCTCCATCTGTTTCAACAAAATAGAATAGTTTTCTTTCATTTGCTCTGTATTTGTATATTTTCTATGGTGTACAAAGTATACTTTCTGCATTATTATATAGGTGGAGGATGTTGAACCCCAGTGAGAAACTTTTACTAACATTTAGAATTTTTCTTAATATGAATAGAATGAAATCTTGGTAACTAAGTATACTGACTTTAATTTGCCATATTCAACATACCATATTAAATATCTCAAAATGTATTAAGCAAATGTATGATGAAATGCTTATACACTTCATTTTTATAACTGTACATCATTATTCCAAAAGTCCCTATATATTTTAAAGTTTTTTTTTTAATTACAGTCAGTTAACATACAGTGTAATATTAGTTTCTGGTGTATGGTATAGTGATTCAAAACTTGCATACATCACCCGGTGCTCATCACAATAAGTGCATTTCTTTAACTCCATCACCTGTTTAACCCATCCCCCCACCAACCTCCCTTCTGGTAACTATCAGTTTGTTCTCTGTAGTTAAGGGTCTGTTTCTTAGTTTGCCTCTCTTTTTTTCCCCCCCTTTGCTCTTTGGTTTGTTTCTTAAATTCCACATATGAGTGAAATCATAATGGTATTTGTCTTTCTTTGACTTATTTTGCTTAGCATAATACACTCTAGCTCCATCCACATTGTTGGAAAATGGCAAGATTTCATTCTTTTGATGGCTGAGTAATACTCCATTGTACTTATATACCATATCTTTATCCATTCATCAGTCAATGGACACTTGGGCCATTTCCATAACTTGGCTATTGTAGATAATGCTGTTATAAACATCGGGGTGCATGTATCCCTTTGAATTAGTATTTTTGTATTCTTTGGGTAAATACCTGGTAATGCAATTGCTGGATTGTAGGGTCATTCTATTTAACTTTTTGAGGAACCTCCATACTGTGGGACAGAGTGGCTCCATCAGTTTGCATTCCCACAAACAGTGCAAGAAGGTTCTGCTTTCTCCAACACCTGTTGTTTTTGTGTTGTTGATTTTAGCCATTCTGCAAAAGTCCTTATATTTTTTAGCTGTTTGTCTTCTTCCTCTTACTATTGATGGTGCCCAGATTTACATTCTGTCAGAAGCGGGGTGCTTAATTAATAGCAAAAATAGGTGGGGATGTCAATTTCATGGGATATTAAGACAGAAAGAGATCACCCAATCCAAATTTGCTCTACCCCATCCCATCCTCCAGATGAAGAAACTGAGGCCTGGGGAGGTTTAACAACTTACCTGTTTCACACATATGCTTCATAGCAGAGACAGGAATAGACCCTTCTGACTCTTCATTCGCATGCTTTTTCATTTCACTACCCTGTTTCTGACCAGATAGCTGGTGAATGGTAGCAGTTCCATTGATTAGTTCCTTTCTTTCTATTCCAGTTATTGCTGTCAAGGGAAACTAGCTAATTAACAATCATTTATTATCTACTATTTTGGAGCACATTTTCTTATACTGTCTCTGCCTCCATGTGGCTGTATGCCATTGATAGAGGCTTAGAGTAGAATCTGTCCCTGGCATTCAAACAAAACAAGTCTAGAATTCCAGACCAGTGTTCCCTGAACAAGTGGCATCTGCCTTCTGGTCCCCAAGTGCCATAAAGAACAGACTCAGACATTGACCTTGCCCAGTAAGGTCATGATTTAAATTAGACAGCCAAAATACAAAAAGTTGTGAGAAAAATCACAGGAATTAACAATAATGAGCTTAATGTGCTCTTTATCATTGTATGATGCAAGAAATTTCTGAGAGAAGCATCTATACAAGGATTTGGTGGAAACAGTATGCCAGAAGGAAGTGTGTGATTACCGAGACGGTTTGAAAATATACTCCCCTCTCTTCCCCCTTCCACATTATTTGTTGATATAACTTTTACCTGATTTTCTTTTTTTCTTCATTTTGGAGCAAAGGGAATAAACTAAGATTAAGGTGTTGAAGATTGCTTAGTTTATTTTAGTCCCTAGAAAGTTGTAAAACATCAACTGAATAATTTCAAATCTTTTTATTTAAGAATGGGATAAACATTAAGATATAAAAGTTGATTATTTTTAGAGAATATGCATTCACCATATTTTATCCTGAAATGCAACCAAAGATGAAGAGATAATTCCTAGTTCTATAATCTTTTGGCTTGCTATAAAAATGAAATGTCTTTGTTTCTAAGTTCTAAACAACATGTGGTTATTAGGGAAGTATGGAGACATTAAGTGAGAAAACATTTAAATTCTGAACCTAAGGAAAAGCAGCAGTGCAATATGAATGTAAATATGTGTTCAGGGACAATTTAGAAAATGCAGTTATTAACTAAAAAGTCTCAGAGAAGCACAGTTTAGATTTTGACCTACCTGTAATAAATACCTTGTTATATATTCTATATGTGGCAAAATTGAGCCATAAAATGGTCCAGAAAGTTTTGATAAATGACTGAAATTGATCAAAATCTTATTCTCCTCTGTTCATTCATTCCTATTTTGTACCTGCCTACCCACCACACCCCCTCATATTGAATTCTGCATTTTAATGTTCTCCCTGGGCATTCTAATGTCTGAAAGGCAAAGAAACTGTTTTGTACAAACCTCCTCATCCTTGTCTATGTGTTTATATTTAATGTGTGAATCTGATTTTAGGGAGGGAGTGGAGAACATGAGGAAAAATAGCTGGATTGGTGAATGTTTGCAACCTGGACTATTTCATCTCAGGTTTTAGTCTCAAGAAGTCATTTCTAAAGCCGGAGAAGTCATTTCTAAAGCCGGTTCAAATTACCTAGGTCTGACTGTGTGCTCTCTTCAAGGATAATGAGATACTTTATAGCACTTCTGCAGGAATTATTGATTAGGAAGCTGCTTACAGTTCTGATGCTGTCACAGGAAGTTGGTGCAGGGTTTGGATGGAATAAGTGATGAGATAAAGGCTGGGTTAGAAAAGTGATTATAACTGGGAACTTGCTAATCACTGACCTCTATAGGGATCCTCTGGTTTATCACTAATCTCACGCACACTTGGCACTTTCCCGTGCTGCTGCCTCATCATTCATAGCTGTGTGAGTAATTTGGCATGTAGTGAACAAGAGGAGGGCATAGAGAGTCCAGCAGCTGTGCTTGTTGGCACTAGATATTTAAATATCTTCAATGTAGCCAGCAGCGTGCTTGGCACAAATGTTAGCCAATAATACTTAAACAAATTGTTGTGAAGAAAATAGGCAGGCATTTATGTTAAAACCCTCTCTCTCTCTTCTTTCCTTTAAAAAAAAAAAATCTGTTAGTTTGAGATCCTTTCTGGATTTTTTGTGTGTAAGTTTGAACAGATAGCTACAAAAATGAAGTCAGTAATACTAATAGTTAGCACTGGCCTCGGTTCTTCCAGAAAAGAATTTCCAAGTGCTTTATAAGCATTAATTAAACTGTGCAGGCCTGTGTGAGGTACATGCTACTGAGTTGATTTTCCTAAAAGAGTGGGTGGAGGCATTGATGTTAACTGACTTGTAACTTGCCAGTTCACCCAGTGGAGAGAAGCGACAGCCAAGAGATGAATCCAGGAACCAGAATCCTAGGTCTCTACTCTGCTACATACCAAATGGCATTACAGATTTCCCCACTTTGTAGGATAGTGTGTTTTTATGTTTCTCCAAGTGGTTAGTGTGATTGAAATTGTATGAAAGTTCTGGTAGTGCTCATCCACAAAAAAAAAGGAAAAGATTCTCCATGAGCAAAGACGTTAGGTAAATAATGATTTTTCAAAGATACCTAAGGGGGAGGAAGACAGTCTGCTTCTAAAACTGTGATCTTATTTAAATAGATTTGTGCCCAAATATTTAGATTGGCCTATGTAGGGATTTCATATTGTTCCTCTGAAAACTAAATCTGGAAAAGTTCTCATGATTTATATGTATTAGAATATTTCAGTTTGAAACATAGTAATGTTGATCTAGGTAACTTTTTTGAAACATCCAAGGATTCTTTTTCTAGGTTAAGTCTTTATCTTTTAAGAAAAAACAGTCTAGTGCGTCACTTAAAATATAACACATGGGGTTTTTTTATGTAATAGATGATGAATTTGAATTTATGAATGCAGTTCCGTAAGCCTTAAAAAAATGAACATTGAAACAATACTGGCTTTCAGACAAATAGGGAAACTATTCTAATTTATGCTATTATTCATGAAGTCAACAATTATTTCTTGAGTAGTATATATTCATTAAAATTACTAAACTTCAGTTAGTTGTAAATTTTCAGGTATTCACTAGACCACTGCAGAAATAAATGCTGAGCCATCTGTATCTTCTATAATATCTCTGTGTCTGGCCATTTCCTCATGAAAACATTATTTTGAGTTGGTAGGAAAAGAGCACATACAGCCAGGAGAGTATTACAGGGCTTGTTTCTACAGCCAGTAGATTGAGATCTACAGGAGATCTTGCAATTTTACTATCATATCTTGTACCTGTTATCAGCTTCCTTCAATCACTCCTTGGTATTAACAGGATTTCTAGTAGGAAGAAGAATACAAGTAGCAGTGGTACCAGCAATGTAAGTAAAGCATCTCTCACAGTGCCTTACACATAATAGCTAGTCAGCAAACGCACCTTCCTGTCACCTTGCCCACAGCAGTCTCAAGATTGAAGGAGAGTGGAAGAGTTCTGGACTGCTGTGCACTATCAGGAGTGTTCAGCAAAGCAGCCTAGGAGTCCTCAAGCCAAAGTTGGTCAACATAGGAATGCCATGTCTCCCGGGAAGAAATGTGCTTTAGTTTTCCCCAGGTACTCTGTCCAAGCGTGCTGGATGATAGTGGGCCTCAGTGCAAAGGCAGTCATTCCAGAGCATGGCAGCAGGAGCCCTCGGTCACTTATATTCCCTGAAGTAGGAGTTTTGCAAGGTGCATTTTCATGGCTCAGCAATTAAATATGTTAAATTGTTTTAAAGAGAGACACAAAAACAAATCCCTACATTGGCCCCAGCCTCTCAGGATGCTGTTGTGCCCCCTCTGATCTTGTCCAACTTGTTCATTTTACAGATTAGGAAACTGAGATCCAGAAAAACAAGATCCGAATAAATACTTTTCTAATAGTCACTTGAAGTAAGAAAGACATCAACATGTGCCCTTTGCAAGAACTGAAAAGAATAGCAGTTACGTGTGAATGGAACAAGCATAACTGACCATGTTCTGTATCTAAAACCAGTCTTTGGAATAGTTGGGTTTTGCTGCCACTCATCTTGGGGATGATTTGTCATCCATCTCTCTCTTCAGCAGGAATAGATAGTGCCATATCATTTGATTGTAAGAGGCTGCTTGGAGGGCTAAATAGAGAAAAATTCCTATACTATATTTGGGCTCCACCAAATGTGTACATATATGATCTGAATATAGGAACTGTGTCCTAAACCTCCACTGGAAAACAGTGCAGTATAGTATGCCATTAAGAATTTGGGGTCAGGGGGCGCCTGGGTGTCTCAGTCAGTTAAGCGACTGCCTTCAGCTCGGGTCATGATCCTGGGGTCCTGGGATTGAATCCCGCATCAGGCTCCTTGCTCAGCAGGGAGCCTGCTTCTCCCCTGCCTGCCATTCCCCCTGCTTGTGCTTGCTCTCTGTCTCTCTCTCTCTCTCTCTCTGTGTCAAATAAATAATAAAAAATCTTAAAAAAAAAAAAAAAGAATCTGGGGTCAGATAGCCCTGCATTCTGGTTCTTTTGGCTACTTATTAATTCTGTGACCTTGGGCAAATTATTTCTCCTTGTTAGTGAAATGGGGACTTAATAGTACCTACCTCAGTGAATTGGAAGAATTTTAAAGCCACCATTAGCTTTCATCTGGTTTATTTTAGTAGTGTTCTAATTCATTTGGATTATTTCAGTAGTCTAGTAGTCTTCTAATTGGTCTACCTGTTCCCACACTTGTTCTCCTGTAGTTTATTCTTCACAAGCAGCCATGATGATACTTTTTAGACATAGAGCATCTTTTCAGTAAATAATACTGAAGTCAGTTGGGTATCTGTGGAAAAAATGTACCTTGACCCCTCTCCCCCCAACCACTAACCTACACAAAAATCAAATTCAGGTTTAAATGTGAAAGACAAACAGTAAAGCTTTAAGAAGAAAACATGGAAAAATAGATTTGTAACCTTGGAATAGGCAGAGATGTTTTTTAAACAGTACACACAACAAAAAATGGACAAATTAGCCAATATTAAAATGAAGATTTTCTGTTTATCAAAACACACCATTAAGAGAGTGAAAAGGCAACCTACAGAAAATATTTACAGAGACAATAAAAGGTCTTATATCAAAAATACGTAAAGAACTCCACAAATGAACAAGTAAATGACAATCCAAAAGTAAAAAAAGTAGACAAAATACTTCAGTGGCCATTTCATTGTAAAATACCCAACTGTCCAATAAACACGAACTCACTGTGATTTACTAGTAGGAACTTGGTTGCCAAAATGTCTGTTAAGTCTCCCACTGCATTAATAAACCCACAACAAAAGAGCTAATTGTTCCACAAATCTCTTTACTAATAAGAATACCAGGAATATCATATAATTTTCTGCACAGGTTTTATTTTACTCTTGGAAATTCTGTTTTCTGAGCATTCTTTCTCATAACAACGTAGAAGAATGCATCTCTTTACTTTTATCCTTTGTTCCTAAATCTCTTCACTAGGACCAGTCAGTGTATTCTTGATTCCATCTTAGCATGATAGTTCTGCAAGTACAGAGATGGCACTTCTCCCAGATCCTCTCCTCTCTAGGCTAACATCTTGATTCTTTTAGCTGATCTGGTTTCTAGATCCCTCACCATTCAAGGGAAGTTAGATACTAACAGTTACTCAACCGTGTTCATGTCACATATATTAAAATTATCTATGTATAGCATTCATATATAATACTTAGCAGAAAACCATAATACAGTAGCCAAAGCTGTTATTTGTCAGACACCTGAGATAAAATAGACTTAGAGATTCATTTTAATTGATGAAAATAGTTCTTGTAGAGAGTAATTTTGAAAGAATTAAAGATGAATGTCTTCTAAATCTCAGACTGAGTATGCATTATTATATTTAAAGAGTAACCAAATTTCTAAGTCCCTCAGAAACAACTAGTTCCTAATAAATGAAAGGTGAAATGAAAATGTATTTACATTTCAAAATCTCATTTGAATAGGTTAAGTATCATTTTAAAAACAAGCTATCAACTTTCCATTTCAGAAGAAATTTTTACTCTCTAATGTTTTTAGCTTATGTTAAATTAGTTTTCGTTCTCTCTTTGAATATCCTTGTGAAAGGAAGAAATTTAGGAATTTTAATAGGCACAGGAAAATAGGTTTAAAAACTTAGTTTTCTTAAATAACAAGTAACCTCCTCACAGATAATTAAAATTGTATTTGAAAGCTGAACTTTACTAAAAACAGAGCTAATATTGATTTCTTACTTTGTTCCCTTTCCTACCTCAACAATTGAAAAAAAAAAGTTTCTTACTCTGGTACAGTTGAGTGAAAATAAAACAGACCTTGTTGTTTAGCTTTAAGTCTTCATTAGTTGTTGAATGTTTCAGGAAGAGGAGTCTTTTTTTTTTTTAAACTCTGTGGTGTTTGTTTAAAATGTTAATATAGGGGTGCCTTTGTGGCTCAGTTGTTAAGCATCTGCCTTGGGCTCAGGTCCTGGGATCAAGCCCCACGTCGGGCTCCCTGCTCAGTGGGAAGCCTGCTTCTCCCTCTCCCGCTCCCCCTGCTTGTGTTCCTTCTCTCGCTGTGTTTCTCTCTCAAATTAATAAAATCTTAAATAAAAATAAAATAAAATGTTAGTATAGTCTCCCAGTTCTGTCCTGCCAAGTACATATGGGACATGATTTGTTTTTAAAGGTGGTATTTTCTTAAAATTGAAGACACGTTAGGGGCGCCTGGGTGGCTGAGTTGGTTAAGCGTCCAGCTCTTGGTCTCAGCTCAGATCTTGATCTCAGAGTCATGAGTTCAAACTTGTGCTGGGCTTCCACTTTAAAAAAAAAAAAAAGATATGTACTGAGAATGATTTTTAATATCTCATAAACTTGTTTATTCGATGAATAAAGTAATACCTTCAAACCATAAATGTGTGCTGTTCTTTATTTTCCCTCAGTAATTTGTCTGCCAGTCCTTCTGATTTGGCATTTCCCTTCAGTGTCTGCCATCTTCTTGGTTCAGTGGGATTTCTGATCCATTTTGATGAGGCACAGGAATAGTGTGTGTGTGTGTGTGTTTCACAATTGCAAAAGTACAACCTTTCGTGGTTTTATGAGGTTGGATTCCAAGAGTAGAAGGGTAGAGTCCAAAATCCCCACAGATCATCTTGACTCTTATAAGCAGTCTTACTCATAAAA
Organism: Zalophus californianus; assembly: GCF_009762305.2. NCBI lineage: Eukaryota > Metazoa > Chordata > Mammalia > Carnivora > Otariidae > Zalophus > Zalophus californianus. Next base: position 98,018,855 of record NC_045600.1, read on the forward strand.
GATACATCCTTTGAGAGTTACAGGTTTTTTTCCTTTTTATTCCATATGTATATGTTGCAAATTAAAGCTCTTTATGTAGAACATACTGCTTTATGGTGAGACTGTGAGGCAAATAGACCACATTAATTAACCTTTTCTCATAAATATGTATTTTTATGTGTTGTCATTACTTCACCTGAAATATGTGCTTCATCACTAAGAGCCAGTAAGTGCTTTTTGAGATATGTGGTATAATGTCCTAATGGGGTTCTGAAATTATACCCCGAGTTATTACAGTATTTTCTAATAACTAGCTTTGTTATTACAAGGATTATTTTGTATATCTAAGAAGTCAGTACGTGCCAAATTTAGAGTAGCAAGATTTTGCATCAGTTGGCCACTGTGGCATGTAGACATTAATGAAAATAATCAAATATTGGTGTCTATGTCTCCCAAGTTTTTTTAAATTTTATGCATTCTATCAGTAAATAATTTTGAGCATCCCATCTGTGTGGAGTTTTAAAAAATTAATAAACTATACATTTTTATATAATCACAAGCTAATACCCCAATGAATAATATACAATTATGGAGAAGTTCATATAGCCTCAATAATTTTAAATATTTTGGATAACTGGTCAGATTTAGTTAGATTGTTACTGTTTTTACCTTGGAATAGAGAAAAAGAATTAGCTCTGCCATTGTCATTACTTATCTGTGTCTCCATCTTTGATATTAACATCAAACTGTGATGTTTATAGAAATCTTTTTGAGCAACGTATCTGTTTGTGAGAGACTGTTTATTAAAACTTATATAGTATTTGTAAATTTACTTAACAATATGTTGGAAAGCAAGTAAGTAAGAACTTCTGTCAGTATCAGCACTGTGGGACATCTACTCTCCCTCTAGAACTGGCTCATACCATTTCTGACATTTAACCATCCAACTTTGGAACTGCAGATAATAGTCCCAAAAGGAATTCTTACACATTTCTGGGAATATAAATTGACATGATGACTTCAGAGAATAGTAAAGCAATACATAGAAAGTTGAAAGTGTGCATCCTTTAATCCAGCAGTTCCACTTCTCTGTGTCTATCCTAAAGAAAGTCTTATGTGTATGTATAACACACGTGTGAGGATACATGTTTCACCATTCTTCCTGATAACAAAAAAACTAGAAACAGTCTATTTCTCAGTAGGGGAATAGATCAACTGTAGTTTTATTTGTATAGTGGGACATTTTATAGCACTAAAAATGAATGAACTAGGTGTCTCTTATCAACATGTATCTCAAAAGCATAATATTGCATGGAAATGCACATTTCAGAAGGGGTAGAATCCCATCTGTTTAATTGTATTAAACACAAACAGTAATGTATATTGTTTGAGTGCATGAATATATATTAAAAGTTTCAAAACGTACATGGGAATCACGTATACTAACCTTTTGCTAATGGTTATTGTGTGGTCTGGGGTGAGAATTGAGCTGTATCCACACTTTTTAATTTCAGAGAGAGAGAAGGAGAAATATTCAGTCTGAAGCAAATATGGGAAAACACTCTCCCTACTGAGTAGATCATACTGTTGGCTATATAGATATCTATTCTTTTCCATTTTTTTGAATATTTCTTTGGTGTTTCATGATGGAAAGTATTTAATAAAATACATGCTATTTTATGAAAGTCAGAATTTAAGACTAGAATGATAGTAGGATTTTTAAATTTTATTGGGTTTTATCTTCTTGTTTCTAATTTATTCTCTGTACTTCCAAATCACAATATAATTATTATGAATGGTCTAGAAGTTGAATTGATTGTCAATAAATGAGGATTTTTGTATATAGTTATTTTCTTTGTTTTATAGGAAAAACGTCAGAGAGAGGTTCATTTTCCCTGTACAGCAGAGACACCGGATTACCAGGCTGTCAAGTAAGTTTAATAAATACAAAAGTGAGATCATTTTTAACCGATAAATAAAGGCTTTGATAGAGGAGGTATAAATTTATCCGATTTCACCATTATTTGTGCCTTTAATGTGTGACTAAATGTGGTAAGATTTTAGTTACTAAACATATTTTCTTCTCCCTCTGCTTAAAATGGTTTCTCTTCCCCAATTCACCAGACTTGTCTTTCTCTATTATCAAAGATTTTCATAACTCAACTCCATTTTAACTGGAAGCAAAGTAACAATTACTTTCCTACCCCTTTCCAAAATTCTTATATCATTTCTGAAAATGATTTTTGCATATTTCCTCATAAAAAGAACAGAACTGCTGATATATTATATGAAGAACATACAGTTGCTCTGTGTAACTTTTCTATCCTGTAATGTTAAACTTACTAATGGTCTAAGTACTTTCATTTCAGTCCTATACTCTTAACCAATTCTTCAGGCTTCCAAAAGTCTCTTTGACTTGGAAAAGTCATTTCAATTCTTCCATATTCTGTAGCATGTTGTATTTTTACTAATGGCCATCTTCTCTGCTTTTTCCCCCATATCTTTAGAGAGAATCCTGAACACTCAGTTCGCCTCTAGATTCCTATCAGAATCAAGCCAAAAAGAATAGAAAGGAAGAATGTATGCAATTTGTTTTCTGCTGTCTACATGCCTTTCATGAGGTCTGCCCTAATTTTAGACATGGGCATGTGAGCCAATTTTAATTCTCATTCTAACAGTACTACTCCATTTAATACATATCCTGTAATTGTGCCATTCAGTCAGAAGACCTAGGTTCAAATCCCATCTTTATAAATTACTGACCGATGGTCCTAAGACAAGTCATTTCCCATCTCTGCATTGATTTCCTCATTTGAAAAATAGAATTAGCAGTTTTGCTTCTACTTTATAGGTCTCTGTGGGTTAAGTTCCATGTACTTTTGAAAGCATTTTACAAAATAAATCCACATTTAATTTTTTTTTCCATTCATACAACCTACAAAACAAAAGCTATTTTGTTTTGGGGTGGGTTTTTTTTTTTGTATTATTTATTCAAGTCATTATAGTCACAGTCTCATCAGAAAAGGTCATTATTATTCCATGAAATGCCCCTTATTGAATCTCTTGGAGTGCTCACTTGGCTTTGGGAAACGAGAGAAAATCCTTAGCACAACCCTATCACAGGCCTGTAACTCATAACTCAAGCAATTCTTTCCTCCTTTATTCTCACCATCCTCTGTACATAGATTGGGAAGTGTGTGCATGTATGGAACACACATGGATAAATGCCAGAGCAGAGGATGAGTTGAAACAGTGCCCAGTAGTGGTACTATAATAGGGTAACTTGCAATGATTTTCTTTGGTATGTTAAATCATCCTTGTGTTCCTGAGATAAACTTCACAGAAGCTATTTTGAATCCTTAATATTATTTTTAAGAAACCAAAAGGTTTGAGAGCCACTGGTCTAATGTTAACACTATTGCTAAACTTGAGGGAAAAATGAGTGTAAGCTCTTAGAAACTACAGCTGCATCTAATATATCAGTAAATGCTTATATTAATGAGTTCCCACTTACATTTTTTATACTCCCTTGGCAAAGGTATTGCTATTTAGTTAGGATCAGTGGTAAGCTCTGTTTATATAATTCTCAAGTTTTGAAAAGACAAATCTTAACAGTTTTTCAAAGATTTATATGTGTTTATACCAGATTTAACTCCTTTCTTCTCATGATTTTTGTTTTTTTAATTCCAGTATAATTAACATACAGTGTTATATTAGTTTGAGATGTACAATACTAGATTTAATTCTCATATCAGAAAACATTTATTTTAAACCTAGATACAGGGGCGCCTAGGTGGCTCAGTCGTTAAGCGTCTGCCTTCAGCTCAGGTCATGATCCCAGGGTCCTGGGATCGAGCCCCACGTTGGGCTCCCTGCTCAGTGGGAAGCCTGCTTCTCCCTCTCCCAGTTCCCCTGCTTGTGTTCCCTCTCTCGCTGTGTTTTTCTCTGTCAAATAAATAAATAAAATCTTAAAAAAAACCTAGATACATAACACTGTAATAACAATTGTTACCAATTACTGAGAACTAAGCTAGGCGTTGAATTAAACATGATTACATTTAATCCTTTTAACACCCATTTTTCAGATTGGAAAATGGATGCTCTCCAGAGGTATTAAGTAACGTGCTCAAGGGCATGCATCTAGCAAGTGGTAAACCTTCTAAACACAGGATTGATGCTTTTAACTATGTTGTAACTATACCACAGCGTAACAGTCTCAGGTTCCTAGTCTATGTCCTTATTTACCCTTTCATTTTAATTTGTTTGGTTGAGGAGGGACCTGGGAATTTATATATATATATATATATATATATATATATATATACACACACATATATTTGGGGGGGAATTTATATTTTAAACGAGTGCCCCAGATGATGCTAATTCACATGGACTGGGGATTATACTTTGAGAAACCCAGTTCTTCTCTATATGTCAAATGTAAGCGTCTACAGAGTATAAAAAAGGAAGAAACTATAGGATCACTGTTCAGCAATTGTGTATAACATTTTGGAGAGATCAGGCAGGCCTTTGGAAAAGAGAAACAGTGTTACCGGGATATATTAAATATAAAATAGCAATATTGCTATATACAAGAAATGTAAAGGTATTCAAGTGAGGGAAAGATTTATTTGTAAAGAATTCAAAAACCAATGCCTGAGCCCCAAAGAGGAAGCCCAAAATTCAGCACAGAGGAGAGATATTACTGCAGCAAAGACAAATGGCATCAGTGAAGATAGGAGGGCTCTTAAAACAAGTAAAAGAATTCCTCACTGTGAAAGGAACAATGGCCTTGCTATTTATTATTGTTACTTAGCTCTCACTATGCTGCAGTTGCTAGACAAAATTATAATGGATGGCACCAGCTGATTTGAGGCCTAAATAGTAAACTCAGGATATTCAAGAGTTAAAAAAGATGTATCACTCTTTTTAAAGAAAAACCTATATTCCAAACAGTATTTGTTATCAGGGGTCAGAGAAGACAATACACTGAAACAACAAATTGGCTGCCATTTTGTCCTACTTATTCACAAGTGACATAAAAATCTTAACCACACGATGATAATAGAAGGAAATGTAAACAGTGACTGCAAAATTATATCCAAACACCACTTTGAAACCATTTTTCTTCAACATAATTCCCAAAGGAACATTAACTCTCCTATTAACGTACATAAAATGCTGCTGACATTCTACAAAATTCAGTCTAATTTAATAATGCCTGATGGGCCTTGCTTCATGTTAAGATGATGTAATAATATGTTGCTAAATGAGTCTCCTCATATTACTTATGTGGCAATCCCATAACTGATGAGCCATTAAAAGGAAACTGGTGTAGTGGTATTACTGGAAACACTGATGGATCATTCTGCAATTGAATTTTTTAAATTGATTCAGCAGAGAGCATAGAAGCCAACATCTTAATTAACTATAGGTATAATACTTCACCATGATGTGAAAAATCCTTTTATCATTACAACAGTTTTTCACTGATACCTGTTAAGTATATATTCAAGTAGTTTATGTAAGTTTTTCTGCAAGTGTTCAAACCCAGAAAAGTCAGGGTCTTGGTTTTTTTCAGAGATTTAAGTTTCATCAGCTTTCAGATATTATATGCTTTAGAAAATGACAACTTTAAACTCAGGTAGCACTTAGTTATTTGGAAATTTACGCATACCATTTTCTTCTTAACCATCCTCTTTTCCCATTATAGCCAGTCTCACTATATACAGACATTGGATAATGATAAAATTATAAAAGAGTCAATACATCAGGAATATATAACAATGATGAGTGATATATAATGATAACTTTAGGTATATAACCTACAAACTTTAAAATAAATGGATCACATATTGATAGAATTAAAGAGAGAAGTAAATACAAAATTATAGTTAAATGTTTGAATACCTCTCGTAACAACTAGATAAAATAACTAGACAAAAAACTTAGTTCATTTACTATCAACTACCTTGACCTCTTTGATATTTATAAAACTCTGTTTCCAACAAATGAAGAATATACATTCATTTTGAGGGTATATATTCTATTCAAAAGGATTGAAGCATGTGCTAATCTATAAAACTAGTGTCAATAAATTGAAAAGGTTTGAAATCATACAGCATATTGTCTGACCAGAAGAGAATTAAATTAGAAGTTAGATACTTAGGAAAACACCAATATTTGAAAAATAAACATGGGTAAAATAATCTGTGGTTTTAAAAAATTTTAAATTTTAAAAAATTAGGGAATTCTAACTGAGTTATAGTGAAATATGATATAACAAAATTTGTTGGTGCAGCTAAAACAGTGCCTATAAGAAAAGGTATAGCTTTGGGGCGCCTGGGTGGCTCAGTCGGTTGGGCGACTGCCTTCGGCTCAGGTCATGATCCTGGAGTCCCGGGATCGAGTCCCGCATGGGGCTCCCTGCTCGGCGGGGACCCTGCTTCTCCCTCTGACCCTCCCCCCTCTCATGTACTCTCTCTCTCTCTCATTCTCACTCTCTCAAAATAAATAAATAAATCTTTAGGGAAAAAAAAGGTATAGCTTTATATGCTTGTATTCAAAAAAAAAGATCTGAAGTATACAACCTGAGATTTTGCCCTAAGAAGCTAGAAAATGAAGCACAAAATAAATACAATGGGGGGGGGGGGAAGGATAATACAAATAAGAGCAAAAATCAATGTAATACTACAAAATTAATAGAAAAACTAACAAAACCAGAATTTGGTTATTTAAAAAATCCATAAAATTAATAACTCCTAGCTAGACTGATTAAGACAAAGTGGGAGAGGGAAGAAGGGGAAAGAACACAATTTACCAATATCTGGAATAGAAGGGAGGTTATCATTGTAAACCATATATACATGAAAAAGATAAAGAAATACTGTGAATAACTTAATTCAGTAAATTTGACAACTTAGGTGAAATAAATTTCATCAGAAATACTTACCAAAAGGGACAAGGTAAAACAGAGTCTGAATAGCTGTGCATCTATTAATGAAAATAAATTCATTTTAAAAACCCACAAAGAGTGATGAGCACTGTGTAATGTATCAAATTGTTGAATCACTGTATTGTACACCTGAAATTAACATAACACTGTGTGTTAACTACACTGGAATTAAAATAAGAAAGGTGGGCAGAGTAAAAGTTGTTTGTGAGAGAAAACCCACAGAGAAAGCTTGAGGGTCATGGCTTCATCTGTCAATTCATTCAAATGCTCAGGGAAAAAAACACCAATCTTATACAAACAATTTTAGAAAATAGAGAAGGAGGAAACACTTTACAGCTCATTTTACAAAGTGAGCAATAAAACCGCACATGTAAGTTTGGCTGAACATTTGAAAATCAGTCGGTTTGGTTCAGCACATTAACAGAAGTGAGGAGAAATACAATATGATCGTTTCCATAGATGTAGAAAAGGTATTCAACAAAAATGAAATATTTATGATAAAACCTCACAACAAACTGACCATAGAAAGCAGCTTCCTCAGTTTGATAAAAGACATACATGAAAGATCTATAACTAACAGCATATTTGATGGTGAAAGACTAAGTGTCCCCCCCCCCCCCAATATTAGGAACAAGGTAAGAATTTCCATTCTTATCACTTGAATTTTATGTGCTGGTGTAATAAGGCAAAAAAAAAAAGACAATTTGGAAAGGAATAAATTAAGCTGAATTTGCAGATGACATGTTTGTGCACATGGGAAATCCAAATGAATCGTCATGAAAACTTTTAAAATTAATAAACCTTAATGATGGAAAATAAAGAAGCTGAGAAAAAGAGAGATAAACAACTACTGGATCACGAGGGCAGAATTCGAGAGATAAGCAATACGATAAGACAAGACAACATTAGAATAATTGGGATCCCAGAAGAAGAAGAAAGAGAGAGAGGGGCAGAAGGTATATTGGAGCAAATTATAGCAGAGAACTTCCCTAATGTGGGGAAGGAAACAGGCATCAAAATCCAGGAGGCACAGAGAACCCCTCTCAAAATCAATAAAAATAGGTCAACACCCCGACATCTAATAGTAAAACTTACAAGTCTCAGAGACAGAGAAAATCCTGAAAGCAGCTCGGGAGAAGAGATATGTAACCTACAATGGTAGAAACATTAGATTGGCAACAGACCTATCCACAGAGACCTGGCAGGCCAGAAAGGACTGGCATGATATCTTCAGAGCACTAAACGAGAAAAATATGCAGCCAAGAACACTATATCTAGCTAGACTGTCATTGAAAATAGAAGGAGAGATCCAGGACAAACAAAAAAAAAGGAATTTGCAAACACGAAACCAGCCCTCCAAGAAATATTGAAAGGGGTCCTTTAAACAAAGAGAGAGCCTAAAAGCAGTATAGACCAGAAAGGAATACAGACAATATACAGTAAGAGTGACCTTACAGGCAATACAATGGCACTAAATTCATATCTTTCAATAGTTACCCTGAATGTAAATGGGCTCAATGCCCCAATCAAAAGGCAGGCTATCAGATTGGATTAAAAAACAAGACCCATCAATATGCTGTCTGCAAGAGACTCATTTTAGACCCAAAGACACCCCCACATTGAAAGTGAAGGGGTGGAAAACCATTTACCTTGCTAATGGACACCAAAAGAAAGCTGGGGTGGCAATCCTTATATCAGACAAATTAGGTTTTAAAACAAAGACTGTAATAAGAGATGAGAAAGGACACTATATCCTACTTAAAGGGTCTATCCAATAAGATCTAACAATTGTAAATATCTATGCCCCTAACATGGGAGCAGCCAGTTATATAAGGCAATTAATAACAAAAGCAAAGAAACACATTGACAACAATACAATAATAGTGGGGGACTTTAACACCCCCCCTGACTGAAATGGACAGATCATCTAAGCAAAAGATCAACAGGGAAATAAAGACTTTAAATGACACACTGGACCAAATGGACTTCACAGACATATTCAGAACATTCCATCCCAGAGCAATGGAATACACATTCTTCTCTAGTGCCCATGGAACATTCTCCAGAATAGATCACATCCTAGGTCACAAATCAGGTCTCAACCAGTACCAAAAGATTGGGATCATTCCCTGCATATTTTCAGACCACAATGCTTTGAAACTAGAACTAAATCACAAGAGGAAAGTCCGAAAGAACTCAAATACATGGAGGCTAAAGAGCATCCTACTAAAAAATGAATGGGTCAACCAGGAAATTAAAGAAGAATTTAAAAAATTCATGGAAACCAATGAAAATGAAAACACAGCTGTTCAAAATCTTTGGGATGCAGCAAAGGCAGTCCTGAGAGGAAAGTATATAGCAATACAAGCCTTTCTCAAGAAACAAGAAAGGTCTCAAATACACAACCTAACCCTACCTACACCTAAAGGAGGTAGAGAAGAAACAGCAAATAAAGCCTAAACCCAGCAGGAGAAGAGAAATAATAAAGATCAGAGCAGAAATCAATGAAATAGAAACCAACAGAACAGTAGAACAGATCAACGAAACTAGGAGCTGGTTCTTTGAAAGAATGAATAAGATTGATAAACCCCTGGCCAGACTTATCAAAAAGAAAAGAGAAATGACCCAAATCAACAAAATCATGAATGAAAGAGGAGAGATCACAACCAACACCAAAGAAATACAAACAATTATAAGAACATATTTTGAGCAACTCTATGCCAGCAAATTAGATAACCTGGAAGAAATGGGTGCATTCCTAGAGATGTATCAACTACCAAAATTGAACCAGGAAGAAATAGAAAACCTGAACAGACCTATAACCACTAGGGAAATTGAAGCAGTCATCAAAAATCTCCCAACAAACAAAAGCCCAGGCCCAGATGGCTTCCCAGGGGAATTCTACCAAACATTTAAAGAAGAATTCATACCTATTCTCCTGAAACTGTTCCAAAAAATAGAAATGGAAGGAAAACTTCCAAACTCGTTTTATGAGGCCAGCATTACCTTGGTCCCCAAACTAGACAAAGACCCCATCTAAAAGGAGAATTACAGACCAATATCCTTGATGAACATGGATGCAAAAATTCTCACCAAAATACTAGCCAATGGGATCCAACAGTACATTAAAAGGATTATTCACCATGACCAAGTGGGATTTATCCCTGGGCTGCAAGGTTGGTTCAACATCTGCAAATCAATCAACGTGATACAATATATTAACAAAAGAAAGAACAAGAATCATATGATCCTCTCAATAGATGCAGAGAAAGCATTTGACAAAGTACAGCATCCTTTCTTGATCAAAACTCTTCAGAGTATAGGGATAGAGGGTACCTACATCAATATCATAAAAGCCATCTATGAAAAACCTGCAGCAAATATTATTCTCAATGGGGAAAAGCTGAGAGCTTCTCCCCTAACGTCAGGAACGGGGCAGGGATGTCCACTATCACCACTGTTATTCAACATAGTATTAGAAGTCCTAGCCACAGCAATCAGACAACAAAAAGAAATCAGAGGCATCCACATTAGCAAGGAGGAAGTCAAACTCTCACTCTTTGCAGATGATATGATACTTTATGTGGAAAATCCAAAAGACTCCACCCCAAAACTGCTAGAACTCATACAGGAATTCAGTAAAGTGGCAGGCTATAAAATCAATGCACAGAAATCAGTGGCATTCCTATACACCAACAACAAGACAGAAGAGAGAGAAATCAAGGAGTCGATCCCATTTACAGTTGCACCCAAAACCATAAGATACCTAGGAATAAATCTAACCAAAGAGGCAAAGGATCTGTACTCAGAAAACTATAAAATACTCATGAAGGAAATTGAAGAAGACACAAAGAAATGGAAAAACGTTCCATGCTCATGGATTGGAAGAACAGACATTGTGAAGATGTCAATGCTACCTAGAGCAGTCTACACATTCAGTGCAATCCCCATCAAAATACCATCCACTGACTCTGAAAAACAAACTGAGGTTTCTGGAGGGGAGGAGGGTGGGGGGATGGGTTAGCCTGGTGATGGGTATTGAGGAGGGCACATTCTGCATGGAGCACTGGGTGTTATGAACAAACAATGAATCATGGAACAGTACACCAAAACAAATTATGTAATATATGGTGATTAACATAACAATAAAAAAATTTAAAAAAAATGGAACAAATAATCCTAAAATTTGTATGGAACCAGAAAAGACCCCGAATAGCCAGGGGAATGTTGAAAAAGAAAAGCAAAGCTGGTGGCATCACAATTCCGGACTTCCAGCTCTATTACAAAGCTGTCATCATCAAGACAGTATGGTACTGGCACAAAAACAGACACATAGCTCAATGGAATAGAATAGAGAGCCCAGAAATGGACCCTCAACTCTATGGTCAACTCATCTTTGACAAAGCAGGAAAGAATGTCCAATGGAAAAAAGACAGTCTGTTCAACAAATGGTGTTGGGAAAATTGGACAGCCACATGCAGAAGAATGAAACTGGACCATTTCCTTACACCATACACAAAAATAGACTCCAAATGGTTGAAAGACCTAGATGTGAGACAGGAGTCCATCAAAATCCTAAAGGAGAACACAGGCAGCAACTTCTTCGACCTCAGCCGCAGCAACTTCTTCCTAGAAACATCGCCAAAGGCAAGGGAAACAAGGGCAAAAATGAACTATTGGGATTTCCTCAAGATAAAAAGCTTTTGCACAGCAAAAGAAACCGTCCACAAAACCAAAAGACAACCGACAGAATGGGAGAAAATATTTGCAAATGACATATCAGATAAAGGGCTAGTATCCAAAACCTATAAAGAACTTATCAAACTCAACACCCAAAAAACAAATAATCCAATGAAGAAATGGGCAGAAGACATCCAAATGGCCAACAGGCACATGAAAAAGTGCTCAACATCGCTCGGCATCAGGGAAATCCAAATCAAAACCTCAATGAGATACCACCTCACACCGGTCAGAATGGCTAAAATTAACAAGTCAGGAAATGACAGATGTTGGCGGGGATGCAGAGAAAGGGGAACCCTCCTACACTGTTGGTGGGGATGCAAACTGGGGCAACTACTCTAGAAAACAGTATGGAGGTTCCTCAAACAGTTGAAAATAGAGCTACCATACGATCCAGCAATTGTACTACTGGGTATTTACCACAAAGATACAAATGTAGCGATCCGAAGGGGTACGTGCATCCCAATGTTTATAGCAGCAATGTCCACAATAGCCAAACTGTGGAAAGAGCCAAGATGTCTATCGACAGATGAATGGATAAAGAAGGTGTGTGTGTGTATACACACACACACACACACAATGGAATATTATGCAGCCATCAAAAGGAATGAGATCTTGCCATTTGCAACGACGTGGATGGAACTGGAGGGTGTTATGCTGAGGGAAATAAGTCAATCAGAGAAAGACGTATCATATGACCTCACTGATATGAGGAATTCTTACTCTCAGGAAACAAACTGAGGGTTGCGGGAGTGGTGGGGGGTGGGAGGGATGGGGTGGCTGGGTGATAGACATTGGGGAGGGTATGTGCTATGGTGAGCGCTGTGAATTGTGCAAGACTATTGAATCACAGATCTGTACCTCTGAAACAAATAATGCAATATATGTTAAGAAAAAAAAAAGCAGGAGGGGAAGAATGAAGGGGGGAAATCGGAGGGGGAGTCGAACCATGAGAGACGATGAACTCTGAAAAACAAACTGAGGGTTCTAGAGGGGAGGGGGTTGGGGGGATGGGTTAGCCTGGTGATGGGTATTAAAGAGGGCACGTTCTGCATGGAGCACTGGGTATTATGCACAAACAATGAATCATGGAACACTACATCAAAAACTAATGATGTAATGTATGGTGATTAACATAACAATAAAAAATTTTTAAAAAACTAACAAAAAAAAACTAATAATCCTTTAGCTTTGTCACAGGATATAAAGTCAATCTAAAAATTAATTTTATTTCTACACACCAGCAATGAACAATTAGAAAATGAAATTAACAAAAAGGTACTATTTATGGTTACATCAAAACATAAAATACTGAGGTATACACTTAATGAAAGATTTAAGACTTCAACAGTGAAAACTGTAAAATATTGCTGGGAGAAATCAAAGAGGATCTAAATAAGTAGATATGCCATGTTCCTGAATTGGAAGACTCGGTATCATTTAGATGTCAGTTCCATTAGGCTACAGATTTAATGTAGGCCCAATCAGAATTCTAGCAGGCTTTTTTTTAGACATTAACAAGATTATTTCATCCAGCTAGCTAACAGGTACATGAAAAGATGCTCAACACCTCTCATCATCAGGGAAATACAAATCAAAACCACTGTGAGATACCACCTCACACCTGTCAGAATAGCTAAAATTAATGACATAAAGAACAGGTGTTGGTGAGGATGCAGCGAAAGGGGAACCCTCTTATATTGTTCGTAGGAATGCAAACTGGTGCAGCCACTCTGGAGAACAGTTTGGAGGTTCCTCAAAAAGTTAAAAATAGAACTACCCTATGATTCAGCACTCCTGGGTATTTACCCAAAGGATACAAAATACACATTCAAAGTGGTACACACCCTGATGTTTATAGCAGCATTATCAACAAGAACCAAACTATGGAGAGAGTCCAAATGTCCATCGACTGATGAGTGGATAAAGAAGTGGTATATATATATACAATGGAATATTACTCAGCCATCAAAAGAATGAAATCTTGCCATTTGCAACAACGTGGATGGAGCTAGACTGTATTATGCTAAGTGAAGTAAGTCAGAGAAAGGCAAATACCATGTGATTTTACTCATGTGGAATTCAAGAAAAAAATATGAACATATGGGAAGGGGAGTAAAAATGAGAGAGGGAAACAAACCATAAGAAATTCTTAATGATAGAGAACAAACCTGAGGGTTGATGGAGGGAGGTGGGTGGGGAGGATGGGCTAGATGGGGGATGGCTATTAAGGAGGGCACTTGTTATGAAGAGTACTGCATTTTTTATTTTATGTAAGTGATGAACCACTGAATTATACTCCTGAAACCAGTATTGCACTGTGTGTTAACTAAAATTTAAATAAAAATTGGGGGGGTATTAATTAAAATAAAAAAGTTCATTGGAAAAGTCATAGGATTAAGAAGTGCCAAAACAATCCAAAAAGAAAGGAGAAAGGACTTACTTTATACCTGATTTCAAGACTTACTATAAAACAATACTAATCAAGACAGTATAAAGATTGCCAGATCATGAACAGAATAGAGTCTAGAAGGGGACCCACACCTATATGCTAAAATGATGTTTGATAACAGCACCCTAGCAACTCAATGAGAAAAAAACATCTCTTTAACATACGGTGCTGGAACAACTGAATTATCGGTATGAAAATAAAAGAGTTTAAACCCTTTCCTTATACCATATACAAAACAAATTTGAGCTAGATCATGGACTTAAATATGAAAGCTAAAGTAATAAAGCTGCTGGGGAAAAAATAGATGAATATCTTTGTCACTTACAGGTAAACAAATTTCATAGGGAACACATAATAAAAACATCAAATATGGAAGAAAAACTGATGAATTGAACTTAATCAAAATTAAAGGGGCTCCTGGACGGCTCATTCGGTTAAGTGTCTGCCTTCAGCTCAAGTCATGATCCCAGAATCCTAGGATCTCTCTCTCTCAAATAAATAAGATCTTTTTTAAAAAAATTAAAAATTTGTGGTTATTAAGAAAATGAAAAGAGAAGCCACAGATTGGGAGAAGGTATTTGCAACCCATCTATCTGACAAATAAAATGATCGCTGACAACTCAATAATAAACAAGCAACCCAGTTTCTTTTAAATAAGCAAAAAACAGGGCACCTGGGTGGCTCAGTCAGTTAAGCATCTGACTCTTGATTTCAGCTCAGGTCTTGATTTTAGGGTCGTGAGTTCAGGTGCTGCATTGGGCTCCACACTGGGTGTTGTGGAACCTTCTTAAAAAATAAATGAATGAATGAATAGGCACAACACTTGAAGAGACACTTCACATAAGAAGATATACAAATGGGGGGCACCTGGGTGGCTCAGTCGTTTAAGTGTCTGACTCTTGGTTTTGGCTCAGGTCATGATCTCACCGTCGTGGGATCGTGCCCCCCCCCCCAATTGGGTTCTCTGCTCAGCACAGAGTCTGTTTCAGATTCTCCCTCTCCCTCCCACTCACTCACTCGCTCGCTCTCAAAAATAAATAAACAAATCTTTTTAAAAAAGAAAGAAATAAAAATGGGCAATCAGCACATTAGAAGTTCCACATTATTAGCTAGTAGGTACATGAAAATTAAAATGAGTGACATATCAGTATACAACTACCCAGAATAGCTAAAAATAAAAAGATGGTACATTGTTAGCAGGACTGTAAAATGGTATAATGACTTTAGAAAACTGGCAGTTTCTTATAAAGTTGAACATGTATCTGCCCCATGACTCAGCAATTTACTCCCAGGTATTTATCCAAGTGAAAACATTGTTCACAAAAATTTTCTCCTCAAAAATGTTTGTAACAGCTTTACTTACTTTAGCCTAAAACTGGAAACCCAGATGTTCATCGAGAGGATAAATGAACTGTATCATGTTCATACACTGAATGTCATTCAGCAATAAAATGGAATGATCTAATGATCCCAGTAATGTTATGCTAAAAACAGGCCAAATCTCAAAAATACTGTATGGCTCCATTTATGTGAATGTCTGTAATCGGCAAAACTGTCAAATCAATGGTTGCCGATAGGAGGGGTCTTCTATAAAGGGACCCCATTGCTGAAGTAATAGAAATGTCTGTTTTGATATGCATTCATCAAAACTGATTGAGTAGTTCACTTAAGATCTGAACATTTTATTGTATGTAAATAACAGCTTAGTTTTTGAAAAAATGAAAAGTGAAGAGCAATGTGAGAGAATGTATTCTACCTGATTCTAAAACTTGGTGTTTTGCTGTGGTAATTAAGCAGCATAGTACTGGCCTGATTGAAAGAAATATGACCCTGGAACAGAATACAGCCCAGAAGTACACCCACACTTTATGTAGTTGATTTGATTTTCAGCAGTTTGCCCAGTTAGTCCAATGGAGAAAGGAAAGGGTGTTTTTGTTTTTGTAAAAGATGCAATAATAAATGGCTATTCCTATGGACAGTTATGAATGTCAGTCCTCTCACACTAAACAGAAAAATTACTCAGGATGGATTCTAGACCTAAATGTAAAAGCTACAACTACAAATCTTTAAGAAGAAAACAGGGGAATATTTCCTCAGTTTGGGGGTAAGTAAGTAAAGCTTTCTTACACTGAATACAAAAATTTAAAAGCCACAAAAGAAAAAATGATAAATTAGACTTAATTAAAATTAAAGACTTATAAAAAGAACTAGGCTAAAAATAAATGAATTGACAGCCACATCTGGGAGTCAATACTTGCAAAACCTAAAAAACCTATCTGACAACCGGTATCCAGGATATAGAAAGAAAGAACTACAAGTCTATTAATAAGGTTACCCAACACTTCTGTGGGTTATCTCTTCATGGCAGGAAGTTTAAGTGCAGTGGATAAATAAATTTCCAGTCCCTTCTAGACTTGTAATTCCATGGTAATTTCAAGAACAGAATCACTTTTAGTTGGTAACAGGACTACAAGTTACTTCATAAAAGATTCTTGTGGTGTAGCTACTTCTCTTTTTCTTTCTCCTGCCCCCCGCCTCATCCCCATAAGGCTGCTGTCCTAAGGAGGACAATTTTCCTTAGCCAATGAGAACAAATAGTTCTAGAGTTTAACTGTGTTGCCTGATGAGGTGACTTCTGACAGTTTAGAGAAACCCCTGAAGGATGAGGCCTCTGGAATAATTACCCAGTCTAAGATATCCATAAGAATATGAGAAAGTCTTACTGCCAATAGGGGAGAAAAGTTTTCCTCAACTCTTTTAAGGTTCCTAGCTGGGTCTGAAAAGCAAACTGATAAAGATTAACAGGAGAAAAGCATACAAATTTATTTAATATAAGTTTTATAAGATTCTTCATAAGGAAATGAAGACTGAAAGACAGACTTGCATTTATGCAAGGTTTGATGAAGAGTGTATAGTCATGAAGGAATATGAACAGATTAAGGAGTTGGAGGTAATTGTAGTAAACTAGGGGAAATTTAATAAGGCCCATTTCTTAGTATTCTTCTTGACATCCCTTTGTCTTTGGAGATAGGATGTTCCTTTCCTCCTGGCATAGGGAGGGCACCTCTCACAGGAGGATATTGTGGCCTGGGGCTCCTGGGTGGCTCAGTTGTTCGGCATTTGCCTTAGGCTCAGGTCCTGATCCCAGGGTCCTGGGATTGAGCCCCGCATCAGGCTCCCTGTCCACGGGAAGCCTGCTTCTCCCTCTCCCACTCCCCCTGCTTGTGTTCCCTCTCTCACTGTGTCTCTCTCTGTCAAATAAATAAATACAATCTTAAAAAAAAAAAAAAGATGTTATGGCCTATTTTAGGGAAGAAGGGCCGGGGAGGAGGCAGTTAGAATGACCTTCCTGCTCCTGTCAGTTTCTCAAACTCCTCATCTTAAAATATTCAATATGCCAAGGTACCATGTTTGGAGGTGGTATATCCTGAACCCTGACGTTGCTTTTACTCATAAAATTAAGTTGTTAAGACAGAACGTTTAATGTGTTTTAAAGTATTAGTAACCTTAATTGTTCCATCTCTAGATTTCATTTGGTTTGAGGTAGTTTTTTTAATAAATTTCTATACATTTAAAATAAATTCCTTAAGGGCGCCTGGGTGGCTCAGTTGGTTAAGCGACTGCCTTCGGCTCAGGTCATGATCCTGGAGTCCCGGGATCAGATCCCGCATCGGGCTCCCTCCTCAGCGGGGAGTCTGCTTCTCCCTCTGACCCTCTTCCCTCTCGTGCTATCTCTCATTCTGTCTCTCTCAAATAAATAAATAAATAAATCTTAAAAAATAAAAAAAACATTTAAAATAAATTCCTTAAGAAGTATTTGAGGTGATTTACTTTATTTCAAAACTACTGTAATCAAATAATGGGAGTTTTGCCCAGATTTCATAAGACTAATTACAGATCCATATTCCACAATATAATGTGTTCATTGCATTTTAACATTTCATTGGCCAGATTTTAGCATTTTTAGTGTTCTTTGTTTTATTTTTAATAAGAATCCCTTATTATCTAAGAACTATTATGCCCTTAATAATTACTGCATTCCCAATTTTTAAAAAATCTATTGCAACTTCCATTTTAAGCAAACCAAATTCACTTACAATTTAAATGCTTCATCTTTTCTCTCCTGCTTCTTAGTGGGTGAAAAATGTCAAGGAAAGACTTTATAGTACTTGATTAAAAGATAGGGAATCTTGATTATACACTATAGTACTTGATTAAAAGATAAGGAATCAACAAGAATTTGCTTGTTTTACCAAACATAAGGATCTGGACCAAGCAACAGAATAAAAGATTTAGCATCAGTCCTCAAGAAGCTTACATTCTATATGGGGGAGACTAGCGCTGTACACACAGAAAATTAATTAAAATGATAAGATAACCTGTAGTAAATCTCAAGAAGGTGGCACAGATGTGAGTTAGAACTCAGAAGAGAGTGAAATTAATGTGATTTTGATAGAGAAGATTTTGCAAAGGAAGTCTACAACTCTAAAATCTTGGAGAATGGGTAAAATTTGACCAAGTAGAGAGGAAGACGTATTAGGGAAAGAGAACATATGACTAATATAAGTAGAAGTAATATTCAACACATCTTGTAGCTGCTTCCTTAATTTTCTCCCACTGAAACTATAAGCTTTTTGAGGCAGGGTCAATGGCTCCTTGTTGTATTTTCATCACCTATTTTGTGTCTGACAAATAGAAGGTATTAATGAATACCTTTTAAATGAATATTTTGAATGAATAAATATGTGAATGTATGTTCTAAGAATAGTAGCATTTTAATTTGGCTGGATTGAAATACTTGTTTTGAGGAATGATGTGAGGTGTTTGAATTGTAAGGATGTTGCTTGAATGCCTAACCAAAGAGTTTGTATTTTATCCTGTAAGGGTTTCAGATTGGACATATGGCAGGATAAAAAATACTGTTGTTTCTTAGAAAAGTTAAATTTTGGTTCTGGATATACAAGAGAATTTATAAACTGGACACAAGGAAACTATTTGAGATGGCCTAATTGCTCTAGAAATGAGCATGAACAGTGGAATAGGGGGAAGTTTAGACAGATCTTGGTTATCCTATAATAATAGCACATTGCATGTGTTAAAAGATAAATTTATTAAAATATGTTGTCATGACTCTGGTACAGATAAAAAGTAAATATCTAGTTTTTATCTCATCAGTGAAGAAATTTGTAAGGTGTCAGAACCAGTTCAAAAGAGAATCCAAAAGCAGACACATAGATCAAAATTATGGAAATTACTTAAACAAACTAACGAAAGCAGAAAAAGACTCATAAATACAGAGAACAAACTGGTGGTTGCCAGAGATGGGGGGTGAATGAAATAGGTGAAGGGAACTAAGATGTGCAAACTTTCAGTTACAAAATAAATGTCACGGAGATAAAAAGTACAGCATAGGGAATACTTCCAGTCAGTAATATTGTAATAACATTACGTGGTAACAAATGAAAACTACACTCATTGTGGTGAGCATTGAGTAATATATAGAATTGTCAAATCACTGTGTTGTATACCTGAAACTATAATAAAACATATGTCAACTATAATTCAATAGCAAACGTTTAAAAATAAATTTTAAAAATTATGGAGATTAATGTTCAAATATAGACCAAACTTTTTTTTCTCCTTTGGAGCAGGGTGGTAGAGGTACTGAGAGTGGAGAACAGTTGTTCATCCCTTCACTGAAAAGAATGTTTTTGCAGGTCTGTAGATAAGAATTATTTTACATTGCTACTAGTTACCTACAATTTACAGAGTTGTGAAATAGCTCCCATAAAATGAGAATCAGATAACCTAGAAATTTGTGTTCTAGAGTAGGTATCAGCGAACTTATGGCTATCAGCCAAATACTCCCACTCCCCCTTTTTTTTGGTAAATAGTTTTATTAGAACATAGCCATTGCCATTCATTTACATATTGACTATAGCTTCTTTCTTGCTACAAAGATGGAGTTGAATAGTTACAGAACTGACCCTACACCAGATAATGCATAATTTTCCATCAAAACACAAATTTTTCCTACACAGGTATCTGTTTCTGACAAGAGAATCAGGGACTTTCATATGTAGCCAATCCTATTTCCCCAAGAGGTTTAATTAAAGCTAGTTGTTTTAAAGAACAATTTGGGTATTTCTTCTAACAGCAAGCCTAATAGTAAAGACCTTAGTCTTAGGCTGAATTATTAGAAACATATTATTTAGAATAAGGAAGTTGATACCGTATACCACTCTAGCATATGCATTTTAAAACAGGCTTAAGTAAACTAAAACTGACTTAAAGAAGAACTTGCAAATAAAGTAATCTGCAACCCTAGCATATGGGAAGACTTTCATGAGAAACATCTTCAAATATTTGAAGCATAATTTGGCTTGTTCTGTAACTTTTAAGGTTAAAACTTTGGATGATGGGTAGGAGTTAGCCATCCTGATTTTAACTTAATGTAAGAAGGAATGTTCTCATCGTATAGAGGATGGAATAGTCAACCTTGGGGGATAGTGACTTTCTTCTCACTGGATGTATTCAAGCATAGGCTAGACATTCACTTTACTGAGACTTTTATAATAGAGGGATTAGAGCATATGTTGTTTGATTGAAATAAAATACCTGAAAATGTTCTTTCAATTCTGCGAGCTCTCTAGTGACACGTAGTTTTTAAAAGGGTTTCCAGGTGTTGATGATTCACCTCAGGTTAGAGACCAGAAACTGTTGACTAACCTATATAGTTTTATATGTGTTTTCATTTTTATTCCAGTAGTACTCAGCAGACTAAATGTAGAAGCATAGATAGCAAATGTTTGACTGGATAAGTTAATGATAATAGTGATAATACAGGGGCGCCTAGGTGGCTCAGTCATTAAGCGTCTGCCTTCGGCTCACGTCATGAACCCAGGGTCCTGGGATCGAGTCCCACACTGGGCTCCCTGCTCAGTGGGAAGCCTGCTTCTCCCACTCCCACTGCTTCTATTCCCTCTCTCTCTCTGTCTCTCTCTGTCAAATAAAATCTTTAAAAAAAAATAGTGATAATACAGATATACCTCGGAGGTACTGCAGGTTCAGCTCCAGATTACTGCAATAAAGCAAGAATCACAATGAAGTGAACTGGATGAATTTTTTGCTTTCCCAGTGCATATGAAGTTATGTTTATACTATACTATAGTCTGTTAAAGTATGCAGTAGTATTATGTCTAAAAGAACAATGTAGTCATCTTAATTTTAAAATACTTTATTTACAGGAGCTCCTGTGTGGCTCAGTTGGTTAAGCATCTGACTCTTGATTTTGGCCCTGGTCATGATTTCATGGCTCATCAGATCAAGCCCCATGTTGGGTTCTGCAGTCCATGGGGAGTCTGCTTGAGATTCTCTATCTCCTCTCCCCCTGCCAACCCCCTACTCTTTCTCCTGCATACACTCTCTCTCTCTCTCTAAAAATAAATAAATAAATCTTTTTAAAAAATACTTTACTGCCAGGCACCTGGGTGGTGTGGTCAATTGAGCATTGGACTCTTGGTTTCAGCTCAGATTGTGATCTTGGGGTTGTGGGATTGAGCCCCACATGGGGCTCTGCACTCATCGTGGAGTCTGCTTAAGACTCTTTCTCCCTCTGCCCCTCCCCCCTCTATAAAATAAAAAATTTTAATCATTAAAAACAAAAAAAAATACTTTATTGCTTAAAAATGCTAGCCATCATCTGAGCTTTCAAGTGAGTTGTCATATTTTTGCTCTTGGAGGGTCTTGCTTCACTGTTGATGGCTGCTCACTGATCAGGGTGGTGGTTGCTGAAGTTGGGGTGGCTGTAGCAGTTTCTTAAAATAAGACAACAATGATGGCCTCTTCCTTTCACAAACAATTTCTCTGTAGTACATGATCCTGTTTGATAACATTTTACCAGAATTGGAATCCATCCTCTCAACTAAGTTATTGTAATATCTAAATCTTTTGTTGTCATGTCAACATTCTTCATAGGATCTTTACCAGAAATAGATTCCATCTCAAGGAACCACTTTCTTTGCTCATCCATAAGAAGCAACTCCTCATCTGTTAAAGTTTTATCATGAGATTGCAGCAATTCCTTTGCGTCTTCAGGCTTTAATTCCAGTTCTCTTGCTCTTTCTG
Organism: Zalophus californianus; assembly: GCF_009762305.2. NCBI lineage: Eukaryota > Metazoa > Chordata > Mammalia > Carnivora > Otariidae > Zalophus > Zalophus californianus. The sequence continues at coordinate 98,041,108 of NC_045600.1, forward strand.
CCACATCTGCAGTTACATCCTCCACTGAAGTCTTGAACACCTCCAAGTCATCCATTAGGGTTGGAATCAACTTCTAAATTCCTGTTGCTGTTGATAATTTAACCTCATCCTGTGAATCACAAGTGTTCTTAACAGCATGTAGGATGGTGAATCCTTTCCAGAAGGTTTTCAGTTGACTTTGCAGAGATCCATCAGAGGAATTGCTATCTAAGGAAGCTCTAGCTTTATGACATTTATTTCATTAATAATAGGATTTGAAAGTCAAAATTACTCTTTGATCCATGGCTGCAGAATGGATGTTTTGTGAGTAGGCATGAAAACAACTCATTGTACATCTCCTTCAGAGCTCTTTGAATGACCAGGTTCACTGTTGATGATCAATAATATTTTGACAGGCTACTTTTTTTTCTAAGCAACAGGTCTCAACAGTGGGCTCAAAGTATTCAGTAAACTATGTAAACAGATATGCTGTCATCCAGGCTTTGTTGTTGTATTTATAGAGCACAAGCAGAGTATATTTAGCATAATTCTTAAGGGCCCAAGGATTTTCATAATGGCAAATGAGCATTGGCTTCAGCTGAAAGTCATCAGCTGCATTAGCCCGCAACAAGAGAGACAGCCTGACCTATGAAGCTTTGAAGTCAGGCATTGACATCTCTTCTTCTTTAGCTATGAAAGTCCTAGATGGCATCATCTTCTAATAGAAGGCTGTTTCATTTACATTGAGAATCTGTTGTTTAGTGTGGCCACCTTCATTAATTATCTTAGCCAGATCTTCTGGATAACTTGCTGCAGCCTCTACATCAGCACTTGCTGCTTCATCTTGCACTTTTATGTTACAGAGATGGCTTCTTTCCTTAAACTTTATGAACCAGCTTCTCTAACTTAATACTTTTCTTCTGCAGCTTTCTTTACTCTCTCAGCCTTCATAGAATTGAGGAGAGTTAGGGCCTTGCTCTAGATTAGGCTTTGCCTTAAGGGAATGTTGTAGTTTGTAGTAGTTTGATCTTCTATCCAGACCACTAAAACTTTCTCCCTGTCGGCATTAAGGCTGTTTGGCTTTCTTACCATTCATGTGTTCACTGGAATAGCACTTTTAGTATCCTTCAAGAACCTTTCCTTTGCATTCATGGACTTGGCTGTTTGGTGCAAGTGGATTAGCTTTCTTTGTATCTCCACATTTGACATGCCCTCCTCACTAAGCTTAATCATTTCTAGCTTTTGATTTAAAGAGAGATACATGTGATTCTTCCTTTCACCTAAACTTTTAGAGGCCGTGGTTGGGTTATTAACTGGCCTAATTTGAATATTGTTGTGTCTCAGAGAATAAGGAGGCTCAAGGAGAGGAAGAGAGAGGGGGTAACGGCTGGTCAGTGGAGCAGTTAGAACACACACAACAGGGCGCCCGGGTGGCTCAGTTGGTTAAGCGACTGCCTTCGGCTCAGGTCATGATCCTGGAGTCCCTGGATCGAGTCCCGCATCGGGCTCCCTGCTGGGCAGGGAGTCTGCTTCTCCCTCTGACCCTCCCCCCTCTCATGTGCTCGCTCTCATTCTCTCAAATAAATAAAATCTTTAAAAAAAAAAAACACACAACATTTATCAAATAAATTTACCATCCTATATGGGCACAGTTCGTGGTGTCCCAAAGCAATTATAATAGTAACATCAGAGATCATTGATCACAGATCACCACAACAAATACAGTAATAATAAAGAAGTTTGAAATATTACAAGAATTTTTACCAAAATTCTCAAAAAAAATTACCAAAATATGACACAGAGACACAAAGTTAGCAAATGTTGTTGCAAAAATGGTGCCTATGGACTTTCTTGGCAGAAGGTTGCCACAAACCTGCAATCTGTTTAACGTACAGTACCTCCAAAGTTCAGTAAAACAGGTATGTCTAAACATACGGGTTAGGATATATCATACATTTACTAGTGCCAGGCATTGTGCTAAGCACCTTACAGACATTTCATATGACAGAAGTGTTGCTGCTGCTGCTGTTGTTGCTCTTAGTGTTTTTCCATTTGACAACTGAGGAACCTGAAGCCTCAGAGATTATGTAATTTATCCAGTGTTTCATAGCTGGTAAATGGTAAGGACAGAAGAATCGAAGTAGTGATGAGATAATGGTTAAAGTAATAGACTTTGTAGTCTAGTTTTCAAAGGAAGGAAGTGAAGCCATGAGTAAACTTTGGGACTGGGGGAGGAAAAAAGGTCAAGATATTGAATATCTTGAGACAGAAGAACAAGTAGTAAAGGAGCAGTGGTGTTATAAGAATAGGTCATGTCAGAGTTGAATATTGGACTTAAAAATTGGCAGGAGTCAAGTGGTTTCCAGTACTTATAGCATCCTTTTGGCAGTAGATTAGTTGATGGTGATGGGAGGATTGTTGGGAGTCATGAGTGTTAAAAAGACATAAAAGTGGCTGTGGATCAGTGTTGAAGCTCTCTAAGAGGTGATTCATTCATGAGGTAGCCTGTGAAGGGGCTGTGCTTACAGGTATTTGGTGGGTATTCAGAAAATCTTTGAATCTTAATTCTGTGATCTAGGAAGGAAATATAACCAGGGTAATAAGCCATCAGCTACCTGCAGAGTGAGCTTCTGAGTTTGGAACATAGGTAAAATAAATTATTTTATGGAAGGAAAGTCTCATCGTCAAGTATCAAGCAGTAGGCAAGTATAATTTCCTGCTTCTGTTAAAAGGCCAGAGAAAGACGATGCAGAGGTTACTTGGCAGGGAAAAAACTTCATTGTTTCTATTGTCTCCATAAAACTTGCTAATTATACTTCTGGTGTACTGAGTGCTCTTTGGGAAAATTGTTTAAAAGTCAATTTGTTCTCTGGAAACTTCAGAAGAAAAGAGTATATTAAATAATGGCTAGAGATTTCACACCATCTCAGGAAAAAAAAATGACAAAAGAGGTGACCACAGACTGGGCAGTACATGACTGTAAGATATTGTTGTCAGTTATGGGGGCCATGCCAAGAACTGAGAGATGGCAGAATAAATGAAGCAGGAACAGCAGAATGCTGGCAGTTGTTAAAGCTGGGTGAAGGGTGGATGCCTGGGTGGCTCAGTTGGTTAAGTTCTGCCTTCAGCTCAGGTCATGGTCCCAGTGTCCTGGGATTGAGCCCCCCATCTGCCTCCCTGCTCAGTGGGGAGCCTGCTCCTCCCCGCCTGAGCTCTCATTCTCTCTCATTCTCTCTCACTGTCTCTCTCTCTCAAATAAATAAAACCTTTTTTAAAAAAAAGCTGGGTGAAAGGTATAGGAAGGTTCATTATACTGTTTTCTTTTTGTTTTTGTTTATATTTGAAAATTCCCAAAATAAAAAGCTTAACTTTTAGAAGATGTTCCAGTACAGAATGTTTCAGTTCAAAAAGTATTGCATAACTAACTATATGCCTACTACTGTATTGTGTTTTATGTTAGTTTTAATTATATTCTTCAAAATGCAAGGGATTGAGAAGAGGTGGTAGTCGTTTACAAGATGTGAAAGCTAGCATTAAAGGGAAAATGAGTGGCTTCTAAGTATCAGAACTCTGCTGAAAATCTTAGGACTACATAATACCATTTCCACAAAAGCAAGAGAAATGACATTTCTTTATCTCCTGTTCTAATGTTGGTTAGCACCTCACATAGCAGGCTCCTTTTTATTCACAAAAGAAAGGGTTCAAAGGCACACTGGTAACTTTGCAGGAAGACTTTCAGAGGACTGTATTTAGTAAGCAAGTTTCTAACTTCACACATTCAGAAAAACTGCTCACTTAGGAAGAAGATGGGCTTAGAATATGCTTACTTACAAACTTCAGAAAAAGTTTAGTTTTGAGAAATCCCTTATAGCATTTTGAAAGTAGGGACTCTCTTAATGGGAACCTATAAAAACCTAAAAGAAAGTCATTCTCATTGCATATTTGCAATTATTTAAATACTGGATATATTAAAATGGTTTTTAATGGTTTTCATCATAGTTTTTCTTTTTATACCCAAAAATTCTTCCTTTATTGATCTATACCCCATACCTTCCTACTCCATATCTTTTCATTGGCTGATGCAGAATTTGAGAGAAAAGTTGAGAGAAAAATTAGTGAAAGTGAAATATTAAGATGGTAAAATTTCCCTCTGCTACTGATAATTAAAGAAGATTGGGAAATTTAAACTGCTAAGATTACCATGTTTTACTAATTTAATAGTCCATAGCTAGTTTCTTAAAGATTGGGCTGATTGTCTTGGCAGCATGCATTTGATGGATGACTGTCATTATCTTCTCAAACCTGCCTGACACTTTAAGTATAGAAAATGATAATTAAATTTTCAAGAGACCATGTTGAGATTATAAGATTTGGGGCTTGTAAAAGAACAAGCCTAACAGTTGGGTAGTGGTGGTTGGTGTGTTTTTATTGACCTGGGGGAAGGAATGGAAACATCTCAGGTTTTCTTTTACTTTGTTTCCCCGTTCAGTCCCCCTCCCCCTCAATTAATGTATTGTCCAAAGTGTTGGTAATGACTTGGAACTATTCAGGTTGCACAAAGCATTTAATGAAATCTTGCCTTAGACAAAACACTAGAGAGGATCATAATTAATGTCTCATTTTCTGCCAGTTGCTATTGATTACTCATTCAAGATCCCTTTGTTCTCAGAATGATAACAACTGTAGTTTGCATCACTATCTAATGAGATTCTCAGGATAGAATTCTTTAACAACATGCTGATAATTGCTAACATATCCCTAGAATTTCAATGTAGATGAATTTGCATCATAATACAATTATTTCACCAATATCGGTGTTTTACAAATTCAAAATTTATTAGTCTGTTTTTTAATTATTTGTAAAAAATTAACAGAAGACTGATACAGTATGAAAGCCCTACATTTATATTTTGCCCTCGTTCCTTTTATCCTCTGAGTTTTTTATTTGATTGTGAGAGGCTTCTTTGTCACTCTCTAGTTTCCCTGTCATTATCTCTGAAACGTCAAGTGGACTTACAGCTAAACTGTACTGTGATGTTTCTCAGGTTAAAAAAAAAGTTACAAATATGGCAATACTACACTAATTTTGCTCTTAGAACAATTTTGTTCATCCCTCAGTGACAAAACGGTAAAGAACTCAACTGAGAAATTTTAACAGTTTGCGTCCTCTATTTTATCATGATTGTGTTTTATACTTTTTTACCTCTTTGATTAGTATACCCCCCTTTCAAAAAGACAAATCTGGAAACAGCTGCTTGCCTTTATATATTAAAACTGCATACCGTTTCAGGGCTGTAACATAGGCATGAAATTAAAGAATTGTGTAGAAAGTACACAGCAGAGGTTCCACAAGTCCATGTTAAATATTTTAAATTTTTTGCGATGTGTGACTATAACATTAGTTACTTTGCATCTTATTTTTCTAGAAAACAAATCACTGATGAGTTAGTGCTTCAAAGTTCTGATCATAAAATGACACTAACAGTTTTTGACATAGGGTTAATTAGGTCCTTATTTAATCTGAAGTTATGAATGGATATCAAAGTATATTTAGTACTGTTTGGGGGCCATTTAATGGTAAAAAGCAGTTCTGAGGAAGCATGTTTATATTTATCAAGATTTCAAACACTTTCCATTTTAAGGGTAAAGAATATCCAAATTACTGCAGTGTGGTTTTGAATCCTCTGGGCTACTGAGCCCCCTACCATTCTTATATAGGATATTCTTCTGCATTTCCTATTAAATCACATTTAGAGTACCTTCCAAGATACTTAAGTTACATCAATAAATGATGTTGGCCAGGCTCACTACTTTATTCCTCTCCTTTATTTTTTAGTCAGTATCATCATGAAGACTTACACTGAATAGTCTTTTTCAAGTTCACACTTTAGAGTTGGTTTTTCAAGCACTTGAAGAAGGAGAGAGAACTGTGAAAATATATATCTATATTACATAGGCTACTAAAATTCCATACAAAATGGGGATTTTTATTTACAGGCTAAAGGTTTGTCATACATAATTTAAAATGAAACTTTAAAAAATAATAAATAAATACAAAAAATAAAATGAAACTTACTGTAGTTTTTATTACAATAATCTAGGCTATATTAGTGTTCCAGGGAGGAAACTTCATTGATTATTCTTCAGTAATTAGATATATCTTTCACAATCGAAGTTCTAGATGACTATTAAAAAGATTCTTTTCTAAGCCTGTGTTAAGAAATTTAGCACTCTGTCATTTCAGAAAACTAATTCTGCCTTGAATAAGACAGCTCAGCAGAATAAAACTGCTTTGCCTAGTTCTGTATCCTCTGGGATTGTGTATTCTTTTTGCCTGAGATACCTCCAGGACAAGATCAGTGGTAATCAATAATGCTTCTCATTTGTTTTTAAGCAGGCAGGAAAATCAATAATATGAGCTGATATGTAATTTTATTTTAGGGGAAAAAACTAAAATAGTTTATTATTTGTGCTTTAGTGTTACCAAAATGTTTGAAGAATCAAATAAAAGAAAAAATACATATTTTTATTAGTGGTAGAATATAAAAATGTTAGGCTTCATATAGTTTAGCCCTTGATTTTTTAGTCATTTTCCATTAGTTTCATGGATATTATTTCCTAGGTTATCAAATCCTGTGGAGAAAACATTGTCTTAAACTTCTTTTGTATTTCTTATAGTACTGAACTATTCATTTTAATTAACAGGATAAAATATCATCTTGTGTTAAAAAGAAACAATTTCTCCTACATTTACTTTGCCTTATCATATAAATCATGATACAGACTGAACAGGGAGACGTGGTTATTTCTATGATTAGGACAGCTGAGTGAAGAACATCTAGGGGGTTTTTTGGTGTTAATACTCACTGTGGAACGAGAATACAAAATGTTTCCTAACCATATCCCCATATTTATCTATAGTAAAGAGAAAGGTTTATCAACACTAAAATTGATAACAAGTAAAGTTTTCTCCTGAAAACACTTGTTCTTCTTTTTCTTCCTTTATTTCATGCATATGTGCAAAATCTACCAGTATGTGTTCTATAGATAATACAGTTTTAGGATTGTAATCCATAAAGTCATTTATAGGTCACTTCTATTTTCTCAAGTTAACAGTCTTATAAATGGCAATTAGGTATTAGGTTCCTGCACTATCGTAGAAATCTTCTTTGTATTGAAGAAAGAGCCTCTTAAACAGACCTAGGTTCAAAGTAGGGTTCTACTACTTGTTATCTGTCTAACATATAATTTATATAGTAATAAGATTGCAGTAAATATTAACTGAGATGGTACGTATTTAAGAATGCTAGTCAATTCTTGATATTTATTCTGATTTTCTCCCACTTTATTTTCAGAAATTACAAATCCACAGAAAAGGTACAAGAATAATACACTGAATGTCCATGTACTCTTAATGAAATTTCATCAATATTTCACCACATTTATACATACACATTCCTTTTCTTTTCACTTAGTATGTATGTATGTTTGTATTCTGTATGTGAGTTTATACACACAAACACACATCTGAATCAATTTCAGAATAAGTTGGCAGTTTTCTATTTATTCTTGATCTCGATTGATATAGTTTGAATCTGTCACACTCCTCTGGATTTAGCCTCTAATTGTCAACCCTCTCTCTAGGGGCCTGTCCATTCTCTTTCTGATTTCCAACATCCTTTCTTACCATAGCCATTGGGAGTTGTAACTCAGCCAGCTTGGATTCAGGGCAGACAAGGTTTCCTGACTTAGGATAGAGTTTGTGCCCAGGAAACAGTACATAAAATGTCATTCACCGCATTTTCATTCTTTTGTGATCCTTACAATATGGTTATCTATGGGAAAGAAAAAAATGAAATGGAGTTTTTTATTTTCACTAGGGCCTAAAACCATGCTGCTCACTTTTCTTTAGCCCTTATTTACTTCTCCTAGCAACCCTATGAGCAAATTAGTAATATGCTCATTATATAAAAGGAAACTAATTAATTAATGTTAGATAATTTGCCCAGGATCATACAGTCAGGGTTTGAACTCAGGGTAACTAGTTCCAAAGCCCATGCTGCTTCTAGGACATCAAAATTTTTGTAGACATTCTGCCTACTTTTAGGAATATAAGAAATGTATTTTCCTCTTTATTTATGCCTCTGTTAGTCTTTATTATAACCATATTTGCCTTCTTTGAAGAAGTAACACAGTGGCTACATTTTACTCATCTGAAAATTTCTGTCTTTATCTTACAACTTAAACAGACAGACTTCTTCACCATTCTCCAAACTTAGTCCTTTGTCCCTCCACCAGAACATTATATAAGGTGTCAATAAACATCTTCCAAAAAGGGCCAGATAGTAAATATTTTAAGCTTCGCTAACTGTACATTCTCCATTGTAACTACTCACCTCTTCCCACGGTAGCATGAAAACAGTCATAGCCAATACATAAATACATCCATAAATGGATGAGACTGTTTCAATAAAAGTATTTTCGAAAACAGGCCCAATTTGACCTGCAGGCCTTGATTCATTGACCCCTAGTGTAAATCGTCAACTTATTTGCCCATCAGAATTTATGTTCCAGGGAAATGTAAGGAGCACCATTAAGAGACCTGTGAATGCCCATCTCCTGTCAGGTGTTTGTTTATATTTGTAAAATGACCAGTTTCTTTTGTGCCTTCTTTCTACATGAAAATGTACATGATAAAACAAATACAGCAGGTGCCTCAAAGCATGCCATCCTGAAAGTAAGTTTTGCATTGAGCAGGGAACATCTTAGTAAAAGACTAGTGATGTTTAGAGGAAAATTTCAAAGTACATGACCCCTGCCCTCAAACATGTTGGTAATAATATGTTTCATCTAGCATACTATGAGCCATATTCTGAATGCTATTTTAAGTATGTAGAATGTGCCTAGCATGGCAAAAAAAGAAAGACAAAACAGGTGTGACAATGGAAATTTCAGTGTAATGTATGGGAGACTTGTTGATTCCTGGGTCGCACTACTCACGCAAGTAACATAACCAGGAGAGTCACTGTTAATGGTTTCTTATAGAAATAGAAATAATACAGGTGTTATGTATATTTTCTCAATTTCAACATTTCTTCTGGAGATTATTATCTTAAAGGGAACTGTTTCTCCTTTATGTCTGATAATCACACCTTCCTTTTCCAATCTCTTGAGCATCATATCTGTTGAAATTTGTGAAATAAACACTAAATAATTATATTGATACTAGGTAGCTTTTCATGTACACATATATATTGTCTGGTGTTTGAAATCTTTTCCTCACTTTTCTTTATTGAGGAAGATACCAGTTCTGTTCAAAGAAGAATTTACCTTTTGATGAGTCTGAAAAAATTTTCTTGATTATAAGCATTTCTGAAGATTGTAATGATCTTTGGTTTAGTACATTGATTCCTTCATGTGTGCTCCAGCATTGTTGAATAGGCTTTTTTTAAAAAACTGAAATATAAAATGAAAAGACAGGATAGCAAAACATTAGATGCAATGAAAGCAGTGATCAGAGGAAAATTTATAGTTGTAAATGCCTGCATTAGAAAAGATCTCAAATCAGTAACCTAACTTTATACCATAAGAACCTAAAAAAAGAACAGACTAAACTGAAAACCAGCAGAAGGAAGGAAATAATAAAGATTAGAACAGAAGTTTTTAAAAAATAGAGAATAAAAAAACAGATTCAACAAAATCAAAAGTTGGTTCTTTGAAAAGATCAAAAATTGCCAAACCTTTAGTTAGATTGACTAAGAAAAAAAGAGTCAAATCACTAATCAGAAATTAAAATAGGGAATATTACTACCAACCTTACAAAAATAAAAAGGATTATAAAGGAATGCTATGAATAGCTATGAATAATTGTATGCTAACAAATTAGACAACCCAGATGAAATGGACAAAGTCCTGGAAATATAAACCCTATGAAAACTAACTCAGGAAGAGATAGAAAATCTAAGCAGAGTTAAAACAAGAGATTGAATCAGTAATAAAAATTCTTTCAAAAAAGAGAAGCCTAGGACCAAATGACTAATGAATTCTACCAGTTATTTAAAGAATTAACACCAGTCCTTCTTAAACACTCATTCTGGGAGGCCAGCATTACCCTGATACAAGCCAGACAGAGATATCCCAGGATATCCCACTCCCCCTGCTTGTGTTCCCTCTTTCGCTCTCTCTCTCTCTCTCTGTCAAATAAATAAATAAAATCCTTAAAAAAAAATGCAAGAGTAGTTCAACATATGAGAAGTGATCTTTGTAATTTATTAATAAAATGAAGGGGGGGAATCATTTGATCATTTCAGTCATTGCAGAAAACGCATCTGAAAAAATCCAACACCCTTTCATGATAAAAACACTTAACAAATTAGGACTAGGAGGGAACTTTCTCTACTCGATAAAGGTCATTTATGAAAAACCTGTAGGTGATAATCATGCTCAATGGTAAAAGCATGAAAGCATTTCCCACTAAGATTGTGAACAAGATGAGTCATCTGGCTGTCTCAGTCAGTAGAACATGACTTTTGTTCTCAGAGTTATGACTTTGAGCCCCATGTTGGGTGTAGAGCTTACTTTAAAAAAAAAAAGGTGGGGGGCACCTGGGTGGCTCAGTCGTTAAGCATCTGCCTTCAACTCAGGTCATGATCCCAGGGTCCTGGGACCAAGCCCCGCATTGGGCTCCCTGCTCTACGGGAAGCTGCTTCTCCCTCTCCCCCTCCCCCGCTTGTGTTCCCTCTCTCGCTGTGTCTCTCTCTGTCAAATAAATAAATAAAATCTTTAAAAAAAAAAAAAAAGATTGAGAACAAGACAAGGATGTCTAGGGACACCTGGGTGGCTCAGTTGGTTAAGCGTCTGCCTTCGGCTCAGGTCATGATCCCAGGGTCCTGGGATCGAGTTCCACATCGGGCTCCCTGCTTGGCGGGGAGTCTGCTGCTCCCTCTGCCCCTCCCCCTGCTTGTGATCTCTCTCTCTCTCTCTCGTGTGCTCTCTCTCTCTCAAATAAATAAAATCTTTAAAAAAAACTTTGAGCTAATAAATGAATTTGTCATAGTTGCAAAATTGAAGATTAACACACCAAAACTAGTTGTATTCTATACACTAATAATGAACAAACCAAAAATAAAATTAAGTCACCATCTCCATTTAGCATCCAAAAAGAGTAAGATACCTAGGAATAAATTTAACTACAAAGTGTAAGACTTGTATACAGGAAACTACAAAGCATTGCTGAAAGAAATTAAAAAATACCTAAATAAATGGGAACATATTCAGTGTTCATCAGTCAGAAGACTTAATGTTGTTAAGATGACAAAACTTCTCAAAGTGCAGTCTCTATCAAAATTCCAGTGGTATCTTTTTACATAAATGGAAAAGCTGATTCTCAAAGCTATGTGTAATTTCAAAGAACCCCAAATAGCCGAAACAATATTGAAAAAGAAAAGTAAAGTTGGAGTACACACTCCTTTTAATTTCAAAACTTAATCCAAAGCTACACTATGGAGCTGGCATAAGGTAGACATACAGACAAATGGGATAGAATTGAGAGTCCAGAAATAAACCCAAGTATTCATGAGCAATTGATTTTCAGCAAAGGGTACCAAGACCACTGAATAAGGATATACTATTCTTTTCAACAAATGGTGCTAGCATAACTGGATATCCACATTCAAACAAATGAAGTTGCCCCCCTACCTTCTACCATAAACAAAAATTAACTCAAAGTGCGTCAATGATCTGGGTATGAGCTAAAACTACATACTCTTAGAAGAAAATATAGGGATAAATCTTCATTACCTTGACTTAGGCAGTGGATGCTTAGATATGACGTCAAAAGCACAACAGAGAAAAGAAAAAGTAAGGTGAGTTAGACTTCATCAAAAGTAAAAACTTGTGTTTATCCAGGGACATTAAGAAGTGAAAAGACAGGGGTGCCTTGGGTGGCTCATTCGGTTAAGTGGCTGCCTTCGGCTCAGGTCTTGAACCCAGGGTCCTGAGATTGAGCCCCACATTGGGCTCCCTGCTCACCAGGGAGTCTGCTTCTCCCTCTCCCTCTGCTGCTCCCCCTGCTTGTATGTGTGCTCTCTCTCTCTCAAATAAATAAAATCTATAAAAAAAAAAGTGAAAAGACAACCTACAAAATGGGACATGCAAATCATATGTCTGATATAAATGTCTAGTATTCAAAACATAATGTATAAGAATTCTTACAGTATAACAGTAGAAACACAACCCAACTCAAAAATGGAATGGTCAAAGGACTTGAATTGATATTTTTCTAAAGAAGATATACAAAAGGCCATCAAGCCCATGAAGGAATACTCAACATCATTAATCATTAGGGAAATGCAAATCAAACCACAGTAAGATACTACTTGATACCCACAAGGATGGCTATAATTAAAAACAAGTAACAAGTGTTGGTAAGGATGTAGTTAGAATCCTCATCTGTTGCTGGTGGGAATGTAAAACGGCACAGCCATTGTGGGAAACAGTTTGGAAGTTCCTCAAAAAGTTAAACATAGATACTTTTCTTTTCTTTTTGCAACATGACCCAGCAATTCTGGGTCACCAATTAATTATCACCCAAAAGAACTGAAAACAGGTACTCAGGCAAATACCCATACACAGATGTTCATAGCAACACTATGCACAATAGTCCAAAGCTTGAAACAACCAAATGCCCCATCAATGAGTGAATGGATAAACTGTAGTGTATCTATACGATGGAATATTATTCAGCCCTAACAAGGAATGAAGTACTATACAAACTACAATGAGGATGCACTTCAAAAAAATGTGAAGTGGAAGAAGGTCACATATGGTTCCAAATTATATGAAATATTCAGAATAGCTAAATTCATAGAGGAGATTAGTTGTTACAAAGGCTAGAGGAGGGGAACAATGGAAGTTACTGTTTAATGGCTATAGGGTTTCCTTTGGAGGTGATAAAAATGTTCTGTAACTAGATGGTGATGGTCATATAACATTGTTAGTACACCAAATGTCACTGATTGAAAACTTTGAAATGATTAATTGTATGCTATGTGAATTCCACCTCAATTTTTTTAAGCTAAAACGTAACAAAAATTACTTAAAATTATTAAATATGTGATAAGGTGAAAGAGAGTTTTTCTTGATTATTAGAATGGAGGTAGGAACTGGGCTACTATGACCGCTATTACAGAGTTCTGCTGATTTTTTCTGACCAGAGCTGAGGTTTATTTCTCGGTACCTCTGTGATAATCAGTGGCCAAAAGGACAACTACTAAGAGTATGGTGATGGCAGGTATTAAATATGGGGTAGGAGGACAGTCTGTGTATCAGAGGGACCATAGCTCTTTTCACATGAGAGCATCCTCTGAACTGTATCCAGCACCCTTTCCAGTTGAGGTCTTTTTCCCTTAGCTACCAGAAAGGTTGGAACCAAATTCTGTCAAATTGACTTCATTTGCTTTATGTTAGGGTCACTGGTTTAGTAGGTCAGGGCTGCTGAATCTCTGGATTTCAATGAAGCACTTGACAAAGTCTCGTCACTGTAGCATAGCATAGGGATCTCCTCAGCATTTTCATCCTGATGCCTTCTTTTTTTTTAATCCCATTTTTTGTGCCCCAATACTAGAAAGACTAGCAAATGCATTGGTTGACAGACTCAGAATCTAAAAAACGCAGAAATGAATGATTATGGAAAAATGTAAGAAGATACATTTTATCAGGTAAACATTAACTGTTGTACCTGCGACCAAAAAACACAACTGAACAAGGAAACCATTGGAGGGGACAGGATTTAATAGCAACATATGCAGTAAAAAGTAACAGCATGTGATCACTCCTAACCTTTTAATATGAGCTAGCACAAATGGTTGTTTAAATGCAGCATTGAAAATGACTCTGCACTAATCAGGCCACATCTGGGGCATTGTCATCCATTCCATTTTACTAGACACTGACAAACTGAAAATAAATCCAGAGGTCTTCTATCAGAGATGGTGAGGATTACATTTAAACCCATGCCATGAGACACAGTTGAAGAAAACAGGAATGGCTAGTCTTGACAATATTGGCAATCTTCAAACAATGAAAGCTATCCTAAAAGAAAAAAGAAGAGGAAAAAGAACAATTGACTGCCTTGTATGGTCATGAAAGCATTCAAGCAAAGACTTGTGGCCGTTTTTCAAAAATATTCTTGATGCTTAAAGGGTAGAACCACATAGTAACTAAAGTGTCTTTCAACCTTAAGATTGTATAGATCTGAGTAATTACTAGAAAGCATGAGGATAGGGAAAAAGAAAATACAGGTTGAAACCAATGGTCTAATAGAACTCAAATATTTATCAGATGCATCTAAATTCAAGGCATTGTTGAAGGTTCTAGCATCCTCTGAATAACTCAGAAGTGATGATATTTTCAGGTTTGGGTTGGTATCTGTGGGAAGATAACTTGTTTCCTTGGCTTTGTTTTATAGTCTAGTCTCCTGAGACAAGATCTGGGGCTTGGAAGCCCAGCACAGCTGTCTTCTTCAGGAAAACCTGGAACACCATACTACTCATTCTCTGCCACAAGTTCCAGGAGAAGACCACTCCATGACTCTGCAGCACTTGGTAAGTGTTTTGTACGACAAATCCTATCTTACAAATGTTTCTTTTTCTTTTCTTTTCTTTTTTTTAACCTCTTAGTCTTCTGGCTGCACTTTTATTTAGTAGAAATTTGGTTTCTTAGGTATGATGTTGATATTAGGACTTATTTGCAGAAAGTAATGTATCTGTTAGATATTTAGTAATCAATATAATCTTGTTTGGTCATCATAAGAGGAACTAAATAGTGAAAAATGGGATTAGTTTTTCCTATTATAATAAAAATATCATGGGCTAATATTAACACCTTATTTTTGACTAAGATTGATATAATGCTGAACAGTTTACAATGTGTTTTATATACTTTGTCATCTTGTTGTTCCAACAGCCCTGCTGGTCAGTGGATGTAATACTAGATTTAACAGAAAAGGAGGCTCAAGAGGACGCATTCATATAATTAGTAGATGGTTTACCCAAGATAAAATTTAAGATTTTTTGACTCCACATCCAGTGTTCTTTGCATTTTAAGTTTTCTACTCCCATTTTTTAAAAAATTGAGGTAAAATCAGTCATACTAAAATGTACAAGTCAGTGATATTTAGTACATTCCTAGTGCTATGCTGCCATCATCTCTGTCTCGTTCCAAAGCATCACCTCAAAAGGAAACTAGGTACCTATTAAGTTTTGAACCCTCATTTTCCTTAGCTCCCTTCTTCTATGCCTTATACATAGCCTAACCAGGCCAGTCTGTTTTGCGTTGCTGCTTACAGCAAGCCTCAGGTATACTCTGGCACCTGATCCAGGTAGTATTTAAATGTGAGAATTTTTGGTGATTCCTTTATAGGAATCTTCCTTTACACAAGAAAATTGAAGTTGTGGGCGCCTGGGTGGCTCAGCTGGTTAAGCGACTGCCTTCGGCTCAGGTCATGATCCTGGAGTCCCAGGATCGAGTCCCGCATCGGGCTCCCTGCTCAGCGGGGAGTCTGCTTCTCCCTCTGACCCTCCCCCCTCTCGTGTTCTCTCTCTCTATCTCATTCTCTCTCTCAAATAAATAAATAAATAAATCTTTAAAAAAAAAAGAAAAGAAAATTGAAGTTGTACAGGATGTTTCTATCAAGGATAGGCCAGCTTCTGAAATAAATATAGCGCACTAAAAGAAAGTATGTCATAGTTATTTATTCCAAAAATATTTGTTGACTGCCTTCAATTTGTATATCTACCTTCTGTCAAACCTAGATTTTTATGAAATAGCCCTCATCCCTGGATCTAGAGTATCCTTGAGTATATAAAAGGGTAATGATGGTCATGCTTGGCATAGAGAGCTCTGACTAGATGTGCCCACCTCTCAGCATTATGGGTGACTTAGTATGTGTAATAAAGTAAGCCCAGATGATTTAGACCAGTATAATGTTTGTTATTAAAGAAATGATAAATTGTAAAGCATCTTTTCTCCATCTTCACTTTTGTTTCCCATCAAATAAGTTAGGGTAGGAACACTCATTTGAGTCTAAATGTGTCATGTCACTAGAGAAGTATCTTGTTAATATGCTATGTGAGCACATACTATGTCAAAATGCATTATTATGGACCAATATAATATTACTAAAAGGTCAGGGAGAAAATGAACTATTGATTCACTAGGAATTGGGGTGGAGGTATAAAAACTCAAGTTTTCCAGAAATTAAAACTTATATCTTCATTTTCATTTTGATTATGATAGTGATAAATACTGTTGTCTCCTCCATATCTTTACAAAATCTTTACAAAATTCTATGAGGTTGTAATATTAACCTCATGTTACAGATGAGGAATCAAGACCCAGGAAGTTAAGCAGCTTAGCCATGGCTTGGTACTGAGGCAAGCCCACTCATTTCCTGTATGAATACCACTTAGTGGAGTATTATTCCATTCTTCATTGTTATTTTTCAGTCAGCCACTCTTTCTTGGCATTGCAGTTATTCATAAAATCTCAGAGTTGAAAGGACTTCAGAGATCATCTATACCCACCTCAGTATCTTAAGCTACTTGGATGCTTTACGAAATCAGCATTCTGCAAAACAGCATCTAGCTATCTAATTTATAATATTTTGCCACATAATTTAACATAAACATAGTAATAATGGCTAAAATTTATTGTCACTCTCTGCCAGGCACTGCCCCGAACATTTTTCACGTATTATCTTTACTACAATAACTCTAAGATGTGTTATCCCCTTTTTACATCTTAGGTAACTGAAGCACAAGGAGGTTAAAAGTAACTTGCCCAAGTTCACACAGCTGCTTTATTTGTTGCTGCTGAAATTAGGAGCTGAAATTTGAATCCAGCCAGCTTACTCTCTTAACTGTTAGACTTTGCAACCCCTCAAAAGTGAACTATGCATCCCAAATTTATGTTTTTAAATACAACATTATGGATGTAATTGTGTAGTGGCAGCCAGTGATGAGATAAAAATATAAAAAGCATTTCCGGGTGTCTGGGTGGCTCAGTCGGTTAAGATCTGACTCTTGATTTCTGCTCAGGTCATGATCTCAGGGTTGTGAGATCAAGCCCGGTGTCAAGCTCTATGCTGGGCATGGAGCCTGCTTAAGATTCTCTCTCACTCTCCCTCTGCCCCTCCCCCCCAATTAAAAAAAAAAAAAAAGAAACATTTCTGTTCACATAGGAGGTATAAACTGTCCTAAACTAAATAGAACATCTTCTGCTAGTAATTAATCCAAAATAGATTGATGAGCTCCAAACTGATAGGAGCAGTTCAGTTAACTCTTTTGGTGTAGAGTGTGGCTTTTGCTCAAAGGATACTGTATTTATTAGTTATGAAGAGTTCTAGAAAAGCCTCACAAAGAACAAAAAATTTGCTTCTAAGTTTTATAAGTATAGAGTGTGCCAGATGTTGTTTATCTTTGGTACTTTTGTTTTAAGGAAATACAGGCTGCCTCTTGGTGTATGGACTTAGATGGTAATGAATGCTTTTCCCTATTTTTTATTGTATAAAATTTTTCCACATGCTACTTCTAAAGATGCTTTATTAGCTTTGCAGCCTCCTAGAATATAAATTTAAAGATGCCTAGCCCTAATTTAAAAAATGAATTTAGTTCTTTCTTAAACAACTGTGTGTCTTACTGTATCTTATAATTTATGACCCAGGAAAATGGATGCTTGTTTAATTCTCATATTTACAGTTTGCAAAACAGTATACTTTAACATCAGCCTTCTTAATAGTGAACTCCTCTGAAAAATCCTGAATTTCATCCATTATTTGTGTAAGATTGGAAAGCTGCACTTAACACCTTTTTTTTTTACAGTAAATAAGATGGACAAGTTTTAAATTTTAAGTTTTACAGAGAAGTAAAATTAAAATACCAGGTGAAGCTGATTAGGTATCTGTGAAAATACGCGTGTTCTCATTTATGTCAATAAATGATTTATGTCTTATAAAGAAATATGCTTTCGCTAGTTATTTTTGAAATAATATAAACATCCACTGATAAATCACACAATAATTAGTGCTGAATTTGCAGTTTTAACCACGCATTGTAAACAGTAAATGTTCTTACAGAATACTAGATGACATTGTATATGACAGTAGTGCCTGTATTTAATAGTTTATGTGGTATTTCTCTGACATGATGACAAGCATAATTTTTCATTTAAATTTTTAACCTAGTAAGTTGTAGCACAGCATTAGCTTTCAGTCTGTTTAATATGCTTTTAAACCTAATTCTTCATGTGATGTGGACACTAAATTTGCGCCTCTGTTAAGCAGTTGTATTATTTTTTTCTTTTAAGATTTTATTTTATTAGAGAGAGAGCATGAGCAGGGAGGAGAGGCAGAGAAGCAGACTCCCTGCTGAGCAGGGAGCCCAATGCAGGACTCGATCCCAGGACCCTGAGATCATGACCTGAGCCAAAGGCAGCCGCTTAACCAACTGAGCCATCCAGGCACCCTAAGCAGTTGTATTATTAAAGTGACCTGTTGCACCAAATGCCCTCTGCAAATGAAAGTGAGATATGTGATATAAAGTGCCTGGTATGGAGCCTGGCACATAATGAGTTTTTAAGAAATGTAAATTCCCTTCACACATGCTTATTGGTTTGTTATTTTCTTTCTTGTTTTACTTTGTTTGCTTTCATCTTTCTAAACTTACGCGTTATGTATTTCAGAATATATCACTTCATTAGGAGAACTGTTTTGCCCAGGAACCAGTTAGAAAGAATGAAACCCCCATCCCTGTATGCCCTTCCTTATTTCTAAGTACTGAAAAACAAGGCACTAGAAGGAAAAATTCTTTCCTGTTCACTCGAAGTCTGACCTTTTTTAATATAAATGCTGATGAAATATCTTGTTTTCCATGTGCAGATCCTTTGCAAGCAAAGAAAGTCAGAAAGGTGCCTCCTGGTTTGCCTTCTTCAGTAAGTACCCATTTTTTTGACTTGGTGGTAAACAAACCGATTTCAGGTATTCAGTATTTGCTGGCTGTAAGGATATCTTCGATTGGTGTCAGCAGGTACACTTCACATAGTAACTGTTCACTGTTTAATGGAATCATTGATTGAGATAAATCCACATTTAATGTTAGGTTTTCAGATTCTCTGCAGTAATTTGTAGCTTACTCATATGCTGTTACTCCATGTCCCTGTCATTTGAATTCCTCTCTTGGGAAGAGGACTAGGCGGTAGCTGTCAAAGAAGATCTCCTGTACAGGTCTTTTGATGTTTAATTAGTCATTATGTTGCTGAACAGGAGGACAGACAGAGATTAATAGCTGAGAATCTTAGAAATTTACATTTGTAATAATCCCAGTGGAGCTAAAGACATTAAGATTCGGAGGACATGTTTGGCTCAGCTTGCCTCAGTAGGACTGAAGTTATTAATATGCATAAATCACCGAGTCAGATGTTCATTGTGAAGCCCTTGTGGATTTTAAAGCCTTCATTAAGCCTTTCCTAACTTCAGCCTAGCATCAGGAAAGCTTTCAAGCAACTAGTTTGTTGATCCCCCTTTGCTCAAAAAATATATCCTTTGAGAATAAAGAGCTTTCGTGAAGGAGGTTGGAAAGGTTTGGTGAACGATCATTAATGGCTGTGGTAATCTAATGCTGGAGGGGTGTTTGTCCTGTTAAATATACTTTATTCTTTTAAAGAGTAAAGGTATTTGTAAATGAACCTACATCATAAATCCACCTACATTTTAAAAATCTCTGGTGTGAGCAGGGAAGATTTTTTTTCTCCTTTCTCTTGGCTTAGAACAAACGGGGAGTGGGGCTTTTGGATTGAGGCCCCATGCCTTGTAGGGTACATCTCTTTGTTGTGTAAATGGATGTTGGGCTTTTATTTGGCAGTACTTAACACATGGGCGCAGGTGCTGCTGGATGAGTCACAGCTCATCGAAGTATACGCTGAATGGAATATCCGGCTTGGCAAGTAGTAATCTAGACGGAGCAGCATGGGTCTGAGCTTTTTATTTTTTATTAAGGCTGAAGTAGAGATATCATCTTTTTGGTTGTTTGCCTTCCTTCTTTCCTGTGTTCTTCCCCTGCCTTCTCTTTCGTGTGATACATGAAAAACTCAAATCTGAAATCCTCTTTGAAACTCAGTTCCAGATGGATCTGAGTTTTATGTAGCCTAGGGCAGCTGTGCTCTGAACCTGCAGCCTACCTGGAAGGTTGGATTGCAGCTGCAGGCATTCTTAAAAGCTTTTGCTTGCATAAGCACTTGGGCCCACTAGAGGCTGAATAGCTGCTTGATAAACAAAATGAACACAATGCCTCAAATCATTATTCCCGAAGACAGGAATTTTTTTTCAAGAACAGCTAAAAATAGTTGGGCAATTTACATTTTAACAGTTGTGTGCTGTGCAGGGGTAGGTGGTTCAACAGTATAACAGATGATTTCTGCTAGATTAACAGAAATCATATTTAAAACTGACAGAACTGCTAAACCATGTAACCGTGCAATTTTCTTGTAATTTATTGCCATAATTCAATGAAAGTAATAAAAGTTAAATTGCATATTAATATTTAGCAGAACTGCACAGGTGAAAAAAATTATCAGATTTGTAAGTGAAAAATTCATCCTATTTCTCTTAGCCTGACATTGATTTTAAGAAACAACCTATTTTCAGTGTTTCGTAGTTTTTTCATGTTTAAAACAAAAGGGCAAAATAGAACAGCCTGGAAAGAGTATACACACAAGAGGTAACCATTATTCCCTCCAGTATTCCCTAATCATAACAGCATTCACTACTTGGAGGTAGTTCTCTCTACTGTCTCATGTGTCAGGACAAACCACAGGGAAGGGGAAGGCCACTGAATTCTGAACTTGGATTTCTTTGAGAACCATTAGGAAATTTCATAAGCCAAGCCTACTTATATATTGTGTTACTAACTACCTTACTCAGGATTTATTAGGTATTTGTACAGAACAGAATAGAATTCAGTGTTTGCAATTCTATATTTAACATCCATCTCAAACACACAATATTTAGAAACCATGCTGAAAATAGTATTTAGACATATTGAATGTTATTAAGGATATATAAACAATAAATGCATTTTAATTACTTGAAAGTGTATTTTAGATTAAATGCTATGTTGAAATCTCTGTTTTCTTAAAGAGAATATTTTAAAAACTTTAAAAATGATACTTTCATAAATATTACCAAAATAATAAACTTCTGAGAATACTTATGGTTACAGTATTTACCTTTTCAGTATCTAAAGCAAATGGGAATTTAAAGTTACGGTTTTCTATTGAAATGCTTTTACTGAAATATATGCAATGTATAGACCTTTAACAATATGAATTGTAAAAAGGTATAAAAATGAAAATGGACTATGTATATTTTATTTCATGACCATTTGAATATCATACTTCCCAAACGAAACTAGAAACTTGGCAGTAACCTCTCAGATTTCAGTTTGCTGCTTATCCAAAATAGCTTTAATCATCTATAAAATACATATTACCTTTACTAAAGAAACAGTAGAAGAACTAGGTTAATACTGTACTACTCATACTGCTACATAAAACAGTAGGCAGGGTTACTTAACATGCAAAACATTGATAATCTACTTAATTGACCACAGAGCATTGGTTAGAGGCCTTTTCTTTTTGTAAGTCATGATATATATAACTTTAGGTATCATAAGCACAGACCTCAGCTCCTATATTCCCCTCTGCAGATCAGCTGAATGGTAATTCCTGTCTGTGGACAAAGGCCCAGTAAGGTTGTGTTGGCTTTATTAAAGCAGTATGGTCAGTAAAGGTTGAGAGAATGATCTGCTCGAATCCGCTGGCTCAGTTAATGATTAACTCTGTGACCCTGGACTTGTCAGTTAGCCCTTAGGAAGTTTGAAGTGAGAAATCTGAATTTCCTTTCAGGTCTAAAAATCCTAAGTACTTACAGTTTTAAAACTGATGTGACCCTCCCCTGCCAAAAAAAAACCTTGATGTGCCCAGTACATAACCAAAAAGCATAGTGAGCCTAGTTTCCTTCCTACTGATAAAAAAAAAAAAAAGTGTCCTTAAGTATATTACGTTTTCCACTGCTTTTCTAGATAGGTTGAAATACTGGACAGTGTAGAGTGGTAGCAGCAACATTAGAAATGACACTTAGACATTGAAAACTCCACCATATACACACACTATCATTACCTTCAAGGAACTTAAAAACCATCTAGTATGAGAAACAAGCATTCGGTGAATTAATTACATTGCAGTGAGGCAAGTAAGGGTGTATACCAAGCACTCTGGAAACACAGGGTAGGTAGAACTAACCCTACCTTGGGAAGTACTAATGGCCTCAGGAGTTGACATCTGAACTGTGTCCAGAAAGATGAGTAGCAATTCTTCTGTTAGAGAAGAGGGAGGATGAACCAGACAGGTAAAAGGCATAAATGTGAAAAAATAAACACATGCTCAGGACACATCTAGAAGTACAGCATTACTGGATTCTATACCAGATACAACTTTTGTACTTTTCCTATAACAGACTTACTTTCCCACTCAGAGGAGGATTGGGGAACATATAAAATCAGTCCAGATATGAAAAGGTATAAACTGTCACAGCAGTCTACCCTGGATAAAGTCCTAAAGTATCCTGGCCGATAAATAATAGGCGGCATTTGTAATTGTTAAGATTTATCTGGGAGACTTTCAGAAGGCATGGTACTTTGACTTTGTGAGGTGTTTTCCTCCTTTTTTAAGGTTTCTGAGCTTCCTCTCCCCTTCTCTAACCAGTAACTTTAGTCTTTGTTCTTCTGTGTACACTGGTTGTTTTTCATCTGTATCAGATTTGTACTAAGATACAACGTTTAAGGAAAATTTTGAAGCACTGGATATGGATTGGGGGCAGTTGTGGTTTTTTCCTAGTAATTGAAAAAAAAGAAAGAAACATTTGTTCTGTGTTTGTTAGCATCCTTTACAGACTCACAGAGGTGTAGGACTTATATGTATGAGGATCTGTGTTCACCATTATCTGTATTATGTTAATCTTTAATCTTTTTAACACACCTCTTTAAGATAACTAATACTCTCTTACAAATGAGGAAATTGAGACTCAGAGATACTAAGATCACACATACAGCCAAGATTACAACCTAATTTAATAACAAGGACCATTTTCTGTATATTTTGAATGTTAAGCATATTACGTATCTTGGTTTACTCATAAAACATCCTGTTTAGTATATTAAATTTAAGTCATATTCTGTCAATTATGTTTTTGTTGATCAAATTTATTTTTAATTAGCTTTGTTCTTTTAAGAACCTGTCACCATCTGAAAGGATGATGTAGAAAAGCACAGACTTTCCAGTCCAGCAGATAATGGGTTTTATCTGATCTCAGCTGCTTTTTATTTTAAAACCTTGGAGAACTTGCTTTTAAGTTTTCTGAACACCAAGGAGAAAATAATGCCCTTCTCAAATGTTAGTGTGCAGGTATCCTGTGCCCAACATGTGCCCAGCATATAATAGACACTCAAAAATAAAGGTTCTTTATTTTTTCTAGTTCCTACCACTGCAGCCCGAAATTTAAAGAACTTCAGCATCTCATTTTTACCAAATGTTGCTAAAACGCAAGCAAAAGTTTGAAAACATGAGGGATAAATGTTACACAGAAAGAAAAAAAGTTACTATGTTACTTAGACTTGCATATGTGATGTATGTGCTTGGCACATGAGTGGTAAATCGTAGCTGCTCTTGTTTAGAAAGCATTCATTTTCAGAAAAGGAACCTGTAGGAGAGAAAATTCGTTGAATCAGATTCTGCCTAGAATTCATACTACTTATTTTTGCTTTCTCAACTATAAGGAGTCTGTTTTTTTTTCCCCCCTGTATTTTTTTATCATTGGTTTAACATCTTTATGCCTCTCTGAAGCATTTCTCAGATGGAAAGAAGTTTCTTTGCTTCTTATTCTTTATCTCCTAATTTGTTGTTAGCATTTTGAGACATAGATCCTTTTTTTTAATATGCTGCAGAAGATGCAGAATTCTGAAATAAGAAAGAAGCAAGACACTTTCAAAATTTTTACCACCAGAAAGTAAACACATAGACAATTTCCAGAATGCTAACTTTTTAGACCCAAATTCTTCCTCGAGTTTTGTTCTTGTTCAGTAGCACTTGAAAACATCTTTTGAACATCAAATTTTAACATCTTCTTGAATGTGGCATGTATTCATTATTTGTTTCGAATGTAACTGGCTTATAGTCCCCGACATAGGCTGATGACACAATGTTTGTTTCTTAACCAAATGCTTCGCTGTACTTTGTCCTTTGTTTTTGAGTGTGTATATATTTTCCCCAGAAAAGCTATTACAGTTTATCACATAGTTTCTTTGCTCTGTAGTTAAACTCTCAAAGTGTATTTTACCAGTTCAGGCATCAAGAAGAAATTTTTTTTGCTAACTCTTTACCCCTGTGTGAGGAACTTGGCTTCTGAGGTGAATCAAAGCAGCCTAGAATCCACCTTTTCTTGCTTTGCTGCAGATAGGCAGTTCCATAGCCTTTCGTTTGGTAATTGGCTATAGTTTAGGAAATGATGCCTTCTTTCTCCCCAAGTTTTTATGGGATTTTGTATTGTTAGGAATGGCTTTTTAAAAATTAGTGTGAATTTTGACTTGGAAAACTACCATTTAAAAGATTACAGGCAACCTAAGCCAGTAAGAAAAAGGTAAAGGATTAGAACTATAGGAGACTGTTATCTCCAGTTTATCCACAAAAATAGCAAGCGGGGCGCCTGGGTGGCTCAGTCGTTAAGCGTCTGCCTTCAGCTCAGGTCATAATCCCAGAGTCCTGGGATCATGCCTTCGGCTCAGGTCATGATCCCAGGGTCCTGGGATCGAGCCCCGCATCGGGCTCCCTGCTCAGCGGGAAGCCTGCCTCTCCCTCTCCTACTCCCTCTGCTTGTGTTTCCTCTCGCACTGTGTCTCTCTCTGTCAAATAAATAAATAAAATCTTAAAAAAAAAAAGAAAAGAAAAAATAGCAAGCAAGATGAGGAGCAAGTAGAATACTCTCAAAGGGAGTGACTTATATAAGTCACTCGGAAGCTAACAGAGTGATTATAGACAATTATCTGAGGCCTTTAAGACTAGCAAGAATCCTAGTGCTTCTGGAATAAGCAGTAGTTACACACAGCACCAGCTTCAGCTGAACTTGATGAGTGTGAACCCTCCATTTCTTGAACATGAGTTGGATTAGGTGTGAGCTTAGCTCCTTTGGCAGACAAGCATAGAGGGCACAGAACAACTGTAGGTACTTGAGAGTTTCTTATTTCTGGCAGTTAGATAAGCTGTCTCTATTTGAAGGCCAGTGCGATATAAAATTTCCAAAGTGGCTAATTCTTTCTCTGACTTTATAGGTCAGACTAGCAGAAAAATCTTAGTATATAAAGAGAATGGTTCTAAAAAAAATAAATAAATGAAGAGAATGGTTCTATAATCCATTCCAAACTTATATTCAGTTTAGCCATTGAATGAAAGATTTTCTTCAGACATTAATAAGAAATAGCTTCTGTTTATGCTGACAGTAGCCACTGTTCTGAACAGTGTCAGAATTGTATCAGTGTAGATAATAGGCTTTTAATCCATAGTTCTAAGATGTTCATTTTTGTGATGAGCCAGTAATGGCTTTGATCTTATTTTAAGCCAAAAAGTAGAAGGATAAGTAACCAGTGAGTGAGTCCTGTGTATCCACTTGTTTCTACTGATGTGGTTATATAATCACGGCAATATTTATTATTTTCTGACCTCTCTTATTTTTTAGAAAAGAAAGAACATCTGAATTTCAGAGCTCGTTTTTAAGGTTTATTGAACTCTTCAGTTGCTGGTATTTCAGATCTTTAAGACTTCCTAAACCAGGGGCGCCTGGGTGGCTCAGTCGTTAGGCGTCTGCCTTCGGCTCGGGTCATGATCCCAGGGTCCTGGGATCGAGCCCCGCGTCGGGCTCCCTGCTCCGCAGGAAGCCTGCTTCTCCCTCTCCCACTCCCCCTGTTTGTGTTCCCTCTCTCGCTGTCTCTCTCTCTGTCAAATAAATAAATAAAATCTTTAAAAAAAAAAAAAAAAAGACTTCCTAAACCAGATGTAGGATAAGATCCAATGTGTGTTCGTGTGTGTAACTTGTATAGTCTCTAAAGTATATGTGGTAGTTGAATTAATGTGAATGCTTTTAGAGTTTAAGCCCACTCTCAGGGTGTTCAGCATCAGTAGAACCATGAAAGGGTTTTTTAAATCTAAATGCAACTGAGGATTATTTTTGCAAGTATAGGAAAGAAGGAATAAATTAAGAAATTCCAAATTTTATCACTGGGGATGTTTTGGGCTCTGGATTTCATTCTAAGTTAGGGAAGGCAGTTACATCCTAAATAATTTGCTGATGTGAAATTTGCCATCTCTGATACTCCCTTTGTTTAACCAGTAGTGATTTTACCTTGAAAAGTCATTTATTATATTTGTGTAGTACCTAATTTCAAGGACTGTAATGTATGCAATATATATAAATGCATAGTTAGACTTTTAAGCATTTTAAACAGTTAGTCCAAAGATAGTTCCTAATTTCTCCACTGTGTTTTATTTATTGAATAGATTTTATTTTATTTTTTTAAAGATTTTATTTATTTATTTGACAGAGAGAGACAGCGAGAGAGGGAACACAAGCAGGGGGAGTGGGAGAGGGAGAAGCAGGCTTCCCGCTGAGCAGGGAGCCTGTTGAGGGGCTCTATCCCAGGACCCTGAGACCATGACCTGAGCCGAAGGCAGACGCTTGATGACTGAGCCACCCAGGCGCCCCTATTGAATAGACTTTAAACAAATTTTAATGTGTTGACCCTTCAAAGTTTTTGTCTTTTATCATCTGTAATTATTTTATTTTAAGATTTTATTTATTTGAGGCAGGGGGAGGAGCAAAGGGAGAAGGACAAGCAGACTCTGCTCAGAGCCCGATGCAGGGCTCAGTCTGATGACCCTGAGATCATGAACTGAGCCAAAATCAAGAGTTCGATGCTTAACCGACTGAGCCACCCAGATGCACCCATCTGTAATTATTTTAATACATAACTCAACATATCTATAATATGCCAACATTTTATTAGTGTTCAAACATAATTTGGTTCTAGAAATTATGTTTCTGAAAATTTGCTAGAACCTGCTTACCTTTTTGTTAATAGCCTATATTTCTACTCTACCTCAATGTACTTAACTAGGAGTCACCAGACTTTTTGTGTAAAGGGTTACCTAGAAAATGTGTTCGGCTTTGTGGGCCAGATGGTCTCTGTAACAACTGTTCAACTCTGCTACCAGAGCATGAAAGAAGCCACAGATGATACATAAATGAATGGACATGGCTGTGTTCCAATAAAACTTTATTTGTAAAATCAAGTTGTGGGCCACATTTGGCCCACAGCCATAATTTGCCAACCCCTGCATTAGACTTAACACAAGTTATATGCTTAAAGTAGATGCATTCTTATTCCCACAGTGTAGTTCCTGTGAAGAACAGACCCAAAGAGAAACAAAATTAAGTAAAATTAAATACATTTTATATAATTTTATGAATACTTAAATACATTTTAGACCTATTCCCTGGTTATTTATGGGCTTTTTAGATTCATTACCTGATGATATTCATTAGTCCCTTTTCATTTCCTTAAGGCTCTGGGCACTGGGCTAGAGCTTATTGTATTGACAGAAACTTTCCAGAACTGTTATTTACGTTACTCTAACTATGATAGTGGAAAAGCCTCAATGTATAAAGTGGGTGGTACAGTGTCATAATTTTTCTAGATTTAAATGTCACATTAGGTAATAATATGCAGGAGAGTTTATTACATCAAAAGTAAGCCTATGAATATATATATATTAGTAAATGATTATTTAAAACAATTGGATTTGAAGTATTTAAATAATTTGATTTTGATATAAACAGTCCTACTGTAATTTTTTACTTAAACTTAGATATTTCTGTGCCCAATCATCATCTTTTATCCTGGTCGAATTTTCTCATAGAACCCAAAGCTAAAAGGTTGTTCCTAACAGCTTGAGAACCCAAATTGATTATGAAATGGATTCTGTTGAAACATGAACACTCTCGGGGCTCCTGAGTGGCTCAATTCATTAAGCATCTGCCTTGGGCTCAGGTCATGATCTCAGGGTCTTGGGATCGAGCCCCGCATCAGGCTTCTTGCTCAACGGGGAGCCTTCTTCTCCCTCTCCCTCTGCCCGCTGCTCCCCCTGCTTGTGCTCTCTCTGTCAAATAAATAAATAAAATCTTAAAAAAAAAAAAAGAAACATGAACACTCTCTAAACATAAAAGTTTCATATGAAACTTGAGAATCTTCCATCCCATGACTAGAAAAATCATTTTTTCAGTGTTAATCTTTATAAATTTAAGTGAATATTTATGGCTTATTTAGTTCCCCTTTTAGCTTTAGATGGCTAGTATTAATAAGAAATAATAAGTAATAAAACTCTTATCAGGTTTTCTGACTTGTGCTTCCTAATTTTTTTAACTATATTTTTTAAACTATATATAACTTGATATTATTTGAAATCAAGTTATTTTTTTCAACATCACCAAAGATATTTGTGTATTTTAAAACCCAGTAATTTAAATAAGAATTAGAAACGCCTTGACACTCTAGTGTCAAAATGGGCTCCATTTACTAGGTCTCCAGTAAGTGGAATATGGATCCATTCTGTTAAAGTCAGTAAATTTATATTAAGTGCTTATTATAGTGAAGAATTATTTTAGGCTTTATAGATTTAAGTATGAATAAAGCATGGACACTTGTACCCTGTCTTCACGATGCTTATAGTCAAAACGTAACTTTGACCTATGGGAAGTAGTAATTTTGCAATTTTTTTTCTATTGAGTAATTGTTGCCCTCTGGGCACATCCAGGAAATGCTTTTTGAATTAAATTAAAAGGATAAAAATAAATACTGTAAGGCCATTATTTTAAGTTATCTATAGTAGGGAACATCATCTGTTAATGACTTCCTGCTCCAAGCAGTACTTTTCCCCTTCCTCCTACTCCAGCTATTCAAATCGTCAAAAATATGTTAACTTCTTTCCTTAGTATAAGAAACTGAATTATTTGTCCTACTTTTTCTCATTTATGCAGTTAGCTCCTGGCTATATACAATAGTAGGAGTAAATTTGTGGGGGGGAAAAAAGGTAAATTATAGGTAATTCAGCCATTACAGTGCACCAGGATTGGCCTAATTAACAATATAGGGTCATGATCCTCATGTGACAGAGGAGTATGGAAAACCAGAATACAGGAAACCTGTTCCTAAAGGGAAAAAGTTATGGTTTCACTGACATAAAAGTGAAATAATGATTATGGTTCCATACTAAATTCCTCATAGTAAAATTATCTTCAGAAATTAGACCATTTGTTATCACCTGTTGCTATCATTATTGTCCAGGCCCACCTTTATTTCTTTCCTGAATTATGGCAACATCTTCCCAACTAGTCTTCAGTTTTCCTTCAGTCATTTTTTTTTTAACACAGGAAGATACTTTTAAAACCTAAATTGGATGATATTCTTCTGTTCAAAATCTTCCAGTAGCATTTCTTACCACTCTAAAACCAAAGTCCTTAAAATGGCCTTCAAGACCCTTCTGAGCTGACCCCTACTAACTCCCAGATACCATATTCCACTAATTTACCCATCTGCCCACACACTTGCCCTTTTTTTACTGCTCCTTAAAGATATCAAGCCTGCCTTGGGGCCTTTGCATTTACTCTTTTCTCTGCCAGAGCATACCTCACTGAGTATCCACATAGTTTTCTCACCTACTTTTCTCTTTGATCGTATATTACTTTATTGCTGGGGATCTTTCCTGACCATCCTACATAAAATGGCAACATGTCTCCATCACCCCCCCTTTTCTGACCTGCTGTATTTTTCTCTATAACACCTATTACCCTCTGAAATGCTAGAATTTGTTTATCTGTCTCAACCAAGAGAAACTTGGTAAAGCAGGAGTTTTCTTTATGTTGTTTATTGCTATATCTGCAGCACCTAGGTGCATAATAGATGCTCAGTGAATACTTGTTGAATAAATGAACAAACTCAAATGATTTGCAGTATAGCCATGGCTCTTCTTTCATCCTGGACCATGCTCAGCTGAGTTGCCTCAGAAGGCATAAACAACATACTGGGTAATCTGAAAGTAATATATCCCTCAAGGTGAACTAGGTATATTTTATCCATCTATAAGTGTTTAACATGCTTAAACTTTGTAAAAAGCTTTTCAGGGAGAAAAAGAAAATCTCCACAATTTTTTATCAGAAAAGTGGAAGTCTTTTCAGTGGCAAAGATCACTGAAATTCTTTCTGTTTATATAGACTTAGTCTTTCCCTCTGTTAGAGTTAGGAAGATCTGCATTTGGTTTTCTGTGTGAGGTCTCAGAATTTGATAGTTATGTTCTTATATTCAAATGACCTTTATTCTAATTTTAACAGCAATAGTAGTTTGAACCTTTATATATATTTGAATGTTATATATATCAATTATTTCCATCTGAAATAACCAATGAACCTTTATATATATTTGTATGTTATATATATCAATTATTTCCATCTGAAATAACCAATGTTAGGGTAAACGAGTGTTCTCAGGGTCACACACTTGTAAAGGTACTATGGTATTGCTACCTCCTTTTCACTCTTTACTTTCCTATTGTACCTAGTAAACTTTCCAGCCTACCTGTTAACTACAGAATATACCTTTGTTTATAATCCACATAACAGTCTCTTTTATTGATCTACTAAATTCTCCAGCCAAAAGACACAAAGAAGCAACTCACAGGCCCAAAATTCTTTATTACAAAATAGAGCAGGAGCCACAGCCTACGTAATTACTATAGGCTCCCCATTGACTCCTTTTCTGTTGCTTACTAAAATTATAACAAACCATCTTTGTAGAGACCTACATGTTTGTTTGAAGGGCATAGCCAAAAATCTTTTATTTTCCACATGATGCTGTGTCAAACATAAAATGTCTGGCATGTAGATCAAATTGTACATTACTGAGAAATCAAAATTGTGGGGCTCCTGGCTGGCTCAGTTGGTGAAGTGTATGCTCTTGATCTCAGGGTTGTGAGTTCCAGCCCCATGTTGGGTGTAGAGATTACTGAAAAATAAAATCTTAAAAAAAAATCAAAATTGATACTGAGCTAATTAAACAATTACAGAGTTAGATAAGAGCGGTTACCTATTGGTAAGATGTTAACCCTCATTTTTTTTTTTTTTACCATTTTGTTTTAGACACTACATAGCTATTTAAAAAGATGTTAGTTTTATCTTTTTTTAAAGATTTATTCATTTTTTTAGAAAGAGAGCACAAGCAGGGTGGGGTAGTGGGTAAGAGAATCTCAAGTAGACTCCACGCTGAGCATGGAGCCCGACTCAATCTTACAACCCTGAGATCATGACCTGAGCCAAAACCAGGAGTTGGATGCTTAAATGACTGCACCACCCAGGCACCCCAAAAGTTGTTAGTTTTAAATGAAAATATATAACTAACCCCTTATAAAAATACTTCATTTGCTAGCATAAATGTTACTAGAATATAAAGCATTTAGATTTACCTTGGGACTAAGAAGTTGTAATTATGTTTTTGGATTCCCTTTTGGACCAACCTTTCATTTCATGTAAGACTTTTAAGCTTTTAATTATGCCACTCACAGATAAAATTATAAAAATACAATTTAAGGTTGGTGTGGACAGTGGGTCTCATCTCTGCCAGTGAATCACAGCCCTGGGTCTTCAAAAATAGTAATACAAGATGTAAAATATTTCAAAAAAGCCTAACATTGTGTAGTTTATGGAAATAAAATTATCCATGGTCTGTAAAACATCACATTTCTTTCACTAGAGTGATTTAAGCCCAGCATGGCAAATTTTCATTTCCCTTTTAATCAGAAGTTCTGAATGAAAGTTATATGGCTTTGTTATCTTTTTTAACACGGAAAAATATTTGTTATAATTTAATAAAAAAAATCAAGAGACAAAAATCTTTCAAAATAGGAATTCAGTGTTTTTGGGTGGAGTAGATAATATAAGGTTTTATTGGTGGTGAAATGGCTAGGACATCTTTGGCCTAATTTAATGCCTACACTTTGCAGAAATGGAAACTTAGACTCAGGGAAATGCAGTGTCCTACCCGAAGCTCCCATACCTTCTAAGAGAGCTAAAACCTGGATCCCTATCTTCTGACTCCTAGTCCAGTGCTCTTTTTCATTATATGGTATCACTCCAAGTGTTCGGAACCTGAGCAGACTAACTCACAGAGTACTAATGAATGATGGGGAGAATATTTCTGCCATATTATATGCACTTGTAATATAGATACTGTTGACCTTAATAATAAAAGTTGTTTTACCAGCAAAAATGAGTTTATTTGGGAGTAACAGAGAATTGCAATTCAGGACAAACAAACTATGGCAAAACCATAGGTAAGTCCAACAAAGGAGAGGAATGTTACTTCAGGGAGAAAAAGTTGGGAATGTTGTTTTGAAGCAAAGCCCCTTAGAGAAAAGCAAGTGTTCAGGGTAAAGATGTTTCTCATCGATGAGCTGTGGAGTAAGTTTCTTGTAGGAAATGCAATATAAGTCTTTCCCTGTTGGGCCCTATAATTGATCATTGATCATTTTTTTCCAGTTGAGGATTCTCCTCTTAGGGGTCTATAATTGACAGACCTTCTTGTAATTGACATTGACTGGTATGGCTCCCCTTCCAGCCTCACTCACTTTAGTGAGGTTTCCTTTTTTAATAGTTTTCACAGTACTTAGAACAAGTAATAGGTTTCTTCTTTCGAAGTTTTGTGTCTGTTTCCCGGTCTGTCTGATAAAGGACACTTGTTGGGGTCGCATTATTGCTTTCCAGTGAAGTTTTGTTTTGTTTTGCTTTGTCCTGTGTTGAACTGACACCATCTCTTATTTCCATCCCAGTTTATTATACCCTTCTCAGATGTGTTTTCTTTTTTTTTTTTTAAGATTTTATTTATTCATTTGAGAGAGAGAATGAGATAGAGAGCATGAGACGGGGGAGGGTTAGAGGGAGAAGCAGACTCCCCGCTGAGCAGGGAGCCCGATGCGGGACTCGATCCCGGGACTCCAGGATCATGACCTGAGCCAAAGGCAGTCGCCCAACCAACTGAGCCACCCAGGCGCCCTTCAGATGTGCTTTCAAAATGAAGTATTCTTTGACTTTTGTTGAGAATGGTCACCAGAATTTAATAGTAAGAAACCATTCTTTTTAAGATAGGTTTTTCCATAAATTCAGGATCTGGGTGACTTCTTCCAGTGACTGAATGATTACTTGATTACAGATATGAGGCAGGATGATTTGGTAGACTCTAAATATTTAATTAATTATAGATATGAAGTATTTAAAAATTACCACGAACAAGAATTTTTACTGAAACACAAAACATAGATTGGGGCCAGAAATAGTTTAATGTATAAATTACCTAAAACTTTAGATTGCAGATTCTTGAAATGGCTGTGGGCTAAAATGCAGGTATTACTTTTGGTCTCTTTAAAAATAAGACGTAGTATCTTGTTGCTGTTCCATTTCTCATAAATTGAAAGGATCTAGTGCTTTCTAACTCAGAAGAAAAAAACTGCAGAACAAAAAAATCGTGTGGCAGTTAATCTAAGTGAGAGCTAACTTAACCCAAGACCAAATGTTTACGTTTTACAGATGATTTTATTTTTTTTAAGATTTTATTTATTTATTTTATTAGAGAGTGAGAGAGAGAGAGAAACAGCATGAGAGGGGAGAGGGTCAGAGGGAGAAGCAGGCTCCCCGCTGAGCTGGGACCCTGATGTGGGACTCTATCCCAGGACTCTGGGATCATGACCTGAGCCGAAGGCAGTTGCTTAACCAACTGAGCCACCCAGGCACCCCTACAGATGATTTTAAATAATAGCTTTGTTTGCTTACAGTTTTGTTGTTGGGTTGCCTAATAAGTCAATAGCGAAAAACTTTGTCTTGAAAGCTCTTCAGAAGCGCTGGTTTATTGAGGAATTTAAAAACTTAGGTGTCCATCATTTTTTTTATGCGCACACACACCGTTAGGCAGTCCTATGATTATAGAGCCATCTGCAGGAAAATTACCAAGTTGCAACATAGCTAATGGTTCTCTTACCATGTTATTTCAAGTGGCAAATGAGAAGTGGCAAACTGCAATTCATGTGGGGAAAGAAATGGACAGCCAAGAGATGTAGGAATTACCAAGAAGGGGGGACCCCCTCCTTTAATTTTTCAAAGAAAACTGCTTTGTCATAGTGAGTTTGTGATCAAAGGAAACATGCAATTTGCTTCAGGTTTTATATATTCTCAGTAATTACAGTTCTAGCTCACTTGAAGGGTGTCTAATGATAGCCTTTGAGAGGCTTTGTATGATCTGTCAGCTCTTTTCGTATTGATATCAGGAGGATACTATTTATTTACCCCAAAAAGAGATTTATTTGCTTTCTCCTCCAGGAGTTATGGTTGTTTTTACACATCCTCATTATACTCATACGGTTGTCAAAAGAGGAACTAAACAAGTGTTCTTTTGCCCTATAAATGTAGTTTATATAGCTGATTCTTACCACTGGCTATACCGATAGTTGTTTTCTATTTTGTTAACCATTAAGCATCTGTAAAACAAGTTAGACGTGAGATTTTTGTAAAGAAGCAATAAGAAATCTGATGTTCTCTGTCTGAGACAGGTAATATGATTTGTGAACTTCAGCATTGTTTTTACTGGGCTCTGAGAAGTGTATGTTTATATGTGTGTTGATGCTCCTCATATCCAACCAATATCAAAATAAACTGTGTACCAGTATTCGGACAAATCTAAAATATCTTCCACTATAAGTCTGATTATTATTTGGTTTGGCTAAGATTTAGGTACTCAAAACTAAGGCGTAATTGGAACGATTTTTTCAGAGTATCACTTAAGTAAAAGACACAAAATAAAGTCTTTGATTTTTAAGATTTTCATACAGTGGAAAACAGTATTTGGAAGCCTCTTTACTGACTGAATGGTATCAGCAAAATTAGAGTGACATTGTTGTATTAGAAGATGCGTTATATGATTTCACATCAATAGCATTAGCTTTAAGTAATATGCATTGAATGTTAATTGGTTTGAGAGAGATGCATTATTTTTTTTTAAGATTGATTATTTGAGAGAGAGAGAGAGCACAAGCTCTCAGAGGGAGAGGGAGCCTGATGTGGGGCTTGATCCCAGGACCCTGTGATCATGACCTGAGCCGAATGCAGACACTTAACTGACTAAGCCACCCAGGTGCCCCGAGAGAGAGATGTATTATTTTGCTAGAGTTTTATATTCTTGTTTTCTCTTTTGCAAAAGTAAATTTTCGAAATTGTGAGGGTTTTAGAAAAAGACCAGAAGCAACTTCCTGAACACTTAGGAATGACTTTAGTAACAAAGCAGCATATACTAGAAAAATCTACAATATAATGTTCACATATAAAACCTGGTATTGCAGGGGCCCCGGGGTGGCTCAGTCGGTTAAGCGTCTGCCTTCGGCTCAGGTCATGATCCCAGGGTCCTAGGATCGAGCCCCACATCGGGCTCCCTGCTCAGTGGAGAGCCTGCTTCTCCCTCTCCCTCTACCTGCTTCTCTGCCTATCTGTGCTCACTCTCTATGTCTCTGTCAAATAAATAAAATCTTTAAAAAACAAAACAAAAAACCTGGTATTGTGGTGTCTGACTTAGTTAGCCAGGCTAACTAAAATGCTGCACATTTAGGAGACCAGATTCATTCACAAGTCATCTCTCTACAAGCTAAATAAGACTGAGGAGGCATTGGGGAAGGGTCTTTTGCTTTTAATCTGCCCACTTGTAGATTCTATCACTTACTATCCCTCTTAAACCTATCCTCACCCCCACCTCCCTTGCATCCAATAATTTATTAGTTATTTACTGAGTTTCATGCTTAGGAAAACACAGAGCTCATTTGTAGAATTATTCACATGTGAACTTTGTTTGGCTTCATTTATCACTCTGAAAGTCTTATTTTCCAGGAGTTGATTCACTTAGAAATAATGTTGAAACTTTTCACGAGGAATCTTCTAACGGGTTTTAGATTTACTTTTCTAGCCAG
Organism: Zalophus californianus; assembly: GCF_009762305.2. Taxonomy (NCBI): domain Eukaryota; kingdom Metazoa; phylum Chordata; class Mammalia; order Carnivora; family Otariidae; genus Zalophus; species Zalophus californianus. The sequence continues at coordinate 98,077,291 of NC_045600.1, forward strand.
ATATTCTGGCCTTTTGGGACACCAGAATGTTGCCTCCTTGTTTTAGAAAAATGTACAATAAGATTAACCATTAACTGTTAAGGCCTTTATTAACTAATTAATTCAAGATGTGTAATTCAGTTCAATTAAAATTTTCTTTTGAAAACTTTTTAGAACTTTAGGTCACTCTTGAAACATTCTTGCTTAAGAATAGTTTATAAAACAGGGATAAGAGTAACAGTGATCCAAATAGGGATAAAGAAGAGCTAACAAAATAGATTAAAATAAAATATTGCGTAGGTAATTCCATGAAATTTTGCATAGGTCTCCAAGGAAGATATGTCTTGTTTCCCAACCAACAGAAAAATAAGAAGGAAAAAGGAAATTTTGCATGGGGGCTTGGAATTTAAACAGAAGCTGCCAGGAAGTCCCTATCTAGTAGACTTTTCGAAAACATCTTTTCCTAAATCTTCAGTAAAGAAGTAAAATTGCTTAGGCAAAGTACATTATAGCTTTGTCCTATCTAGTTTATGTCTGTGCTTGATGGCTGTTGGAATGACAATAAACATCACATCCTGAACTGTTGAAGAAAGGGGAACCATATTTAAAATCGGTGAAATGCAATAATCCTCAAACCAGGATCATCAGTTTGTTAATAAAAGATGTATGGCTCCAAGTCATATTCTTTTCAGGGTTTTGTGACATTTTCATTAATCATGTTGCCCATGTGTACAGAAATGCCCATTTTGTTATAAAACTTGGTGATTGTTTAGATTATTAGACGAAGTAGCATGAATATTAAGTTAGATCACATCATCTTAGAATAACACATAAGTGATTACATAGAATTGTTGGTGGAAACAATCCAGGATAAAAAGTGCAGGACAGTTCAGAGCTCCTGTGCAGACTGCACGTCTGTCTGAAATCAGGTTTAAAAAGTGGCCCTGTCTCCAGCTGACTCGTTTTGTCAGACTGAGTCACAGGATTAACCCTTGACATGTTCCTTTAAAAAAAAAAAAAAAAGGCAAAGATTAAACAACTGCATTCACTAGAGCAGCACTTGATCCATCTATATGCCTTTTTTTTCCTGTAATATGATTCTTCTTAAGAAAAAAAAATTGTGCTGCAGCTGTTGCATAGATTAAATTAGAATTTTTCAAAAAATATTTTTGAGGAAGAGAAAAAAGACAACATAAAAGATCATTTGTAATTGTGATAAAGAAAATGACAGTCTATGTCAACCAGTTGTAGTTTTTTCAGGGTAAGGCTGACTTCAAAAAAATATGTGGGGGTAACAAAAGACCTTGCCATAACACACAAGTAGACTATGGGAATATTTTATTTAGATTACCACCGTTTTCTTGATGATTGACTGTGTTTGAAAAATTAGTTTAATGTCATGTATATGTAGATCTCTCTAAGTTTCTGCTTCTTCCTTCAATTTAGGCAGTAGTGTATACCAAGTGAATATGTTGTGTACTGGGGAAGAGGAAGGTGTCTTAAATACACGTGTATGGATTTTGTATCTCTGTTTTTGAAAGCAGGAATGAAAAGGAGAAGCAAAAGCTTTTAATTACTCAACCCTGTTTAGAAACTATTATGTTTCACATTCAGGTTTCAGCTTTAATAGCAAACTTCTCCAGTTGCTTAATAAACTACTTTAGAACAGTAGATGATAGTGTCTGACTTTACTCTGAACTTTTTCTTTTTGCCTGAATATGTTTATTCCTTTCAGAGTATCATACAGTTGTATCTAAAATAAAGAACTGATGGTGAAATACTGATATTTTCATTGTGCTTTAATAGCCAAGATTGTATAGTTGGGTTTACATTATATTGTTTGTTTTATCAGACAAAATAGTACTCTTTTCTGGCAAGTCCCAGAGAAATGAGCCTTAACTACTGTAAGTGGATTTTGTTGTTGTTGTTACCAATATATAAAAGTTGTCTCAAGTTGGAGCAATGATTTAGGAAGAAAATGTTCAAGTATTATCAGTGTTTTGTGGCTTCCCTCTTTTCCTCCTCAATTTCTATTCAAAAGTAAATTTTTAAATTTTTAGTCATTAAGAGAAAAAGGAAATTTTATTTTAGATGATCGATTTCCCATCTTTTTTTTTTTTAAGAGTAGCTATTCTGTCAGAGAACGACTATATCTATGAAAGAGCAAAATTTACTTGAATGGTTTTAAGGCTTGGCATTGTTAATTGTAAATCAAAGCTTTTTACACAGTGCTCTAAGGATTGAAATGGGTCTTTGTGGTCTCTCAGGAGGGAGGAAGTTACAAACCACTCTGCAGACTGGCATTTTAATAGTCTGCTGTACAGTGATGTTCTTTTGCAGCTGCTGCTTAGTCTTTTCTGTATCTGGAGAATGTGGGGAGGTTTTATTGTTACTCCGATACCATCAGCTTTTAAACATTGTGAAGTTAGCTGGCCTTATTGTCTGATCTGGTTTTATTACTATAATTTGATCAGTATGTTTCATAAGAATGGGTTGGGTTTTTTGTTTATTTTTTGCCCTCTTATTGAATGTTTCTGGAATATTTTTTAGAAGAGCTCTGCTTCATGAAAGGTGCGTTAAAAAAAGGTGATGTGCCCCTTTTTGCAGCTTGTTAGCTCTCCTCTGATTGGCACAGTTTTGTTAGAACCTGCAAGGCACAGGGAGAAGAGAGAGTAATACGAAGAGGTTTTGATGGGGAGAAGGGAGATAAACGTTTCTATTTTGTTTCTCTGGGTTAGAATCCAGACAAATGCAAAAGACAAATTGAGAAATTTTTAAATAACAAAATAATATGTGGGAGAAATATGTATTTGCAGTGTCTAAAACCTTTTGACTTACAAGTATAATAAAATATTTAAGTCTAGGAGACATTTATTCCTCTATCTTATTTTTCCTTTTTGAGAAATCTGAGCATTAACATAAAAATATGAATATAAAAAGTATTCTTTAAGAACAGTAATGAACTTGGAGGAAAGACATCTAAAAACCTTTTTTGGTTTATCAGCTATAGTGCACATCTTGTCTGTTATACACACCAGCCTTTCATACTTTTATATAAGGGAAAACAAAACTACTACTATTTACTGAATTGCTTTTACATATTAGATGGTCTAGAAGAGCATAGTCCATTATAAACTTTTAATTGGTGTTGTGAATGAGAAATTTAAGGAGATTTATAACTGAAAATCTGTATTATTAAATAGGTCTGAAAAAAACAGGTCTGCTAAAAAACATTTATTTTCAAGATAATTTTTTAAGTTTTTGTACTGAACTTTTTCATGAAATGTGCTCCTTTCAACATTTTTTTCAATATGATTTTTATAACTTAAAAAAAATCATGATTTGTTCCAGCTAGTTAAGAGGTACTTACGTGATGGGTCCGCTTTCTCCAGGAAGTGATTTTGTACAAGGCTTAACTGTCTAGATCCTTCTTGTTACACATGATTCAGTGTTTCCAATTCCTGATAGCTTGATCATGTGTTTATCAAAGTTGGAAGCAACTTTAGACCAGGCCAGATGGTAATGTTGCTAGAGGTATAGCAAGCTGGGTTTCCCTGCCACCTGTACTCTAATTTAGTTAAAACTAAAAACAGATTAAGAGATGTCAGTTTGCCTTTCTTTGAGAGAGAGAGGTATATATCATATATATGACAAAATTAACAATTTCTTGGGATATTTATCTCTGGGACAGTCTTTCTCTTTTCATTATTTAACATTCCTAAGTAACTTGTATTTTTTTAAATACCCAAACTTTGTCATATTGGTATCCTCCACCAATGCAAGGACTTGATAGAAATTGAAAGAGGTTACTTACAGCATAAACCCTCCCTCTCTGCTCTGTGAGTTGGTTCAGTCCTATTTTGCATAAGTTCCTTTTGAGTAAATCCATGTGTGGATGCATAGTGCTGAAGACTTAACTCTGCTTGGCTGTGTGGATGTATGTCTTGGAGAGAAGCTGTGTGCATTAGCTGCAAACTAACATTTTCAAAATCAACATGTACTGTGCTTACCCTGTCCCTGGAATGGGCAGCAATTCTTTGATGTATTACTACAATGGGAAAACGGTAAGTCCTTTTCTTTGTTCATAGAGCTTCTAACTGGCTTATTTAATGGAAAACAGTGTAGATTAATTGCTTTTTACTAAAACCTGTGAGGTTTTATCATTTTCTGCAATACATTTAAACTGTGTATTTCTTTGTAAGTAGTGTCAGTAAAGTTGCCTTTGACACTGTTACTCAATAGTTGTTGGCTTTTATTTTTAAAATAGGATAGAAAATAAACCTGAATTTGTGAGTTACTATTTTTAATCCCTGATGTCTTTACTAGCAGTAAGCTTGAAAGTACATATTTTTCAATGTCTTTTTATATTGTAAACATACAACTTATATATAAAACACATACACTCACAGAGAGAGAGGATTGTTTGATGCTTTGTAGATAGAAGGGAAAGATGAAAGTCATCTTGGATATTCATAAAAATAACAAGTATGAAGCTCTGGGAATGATTAGGGAAGCAGTCAGCTAGTGAGGGCCGTATTTCCTGTTTGGAGTTTCAGGTCCAGAGCCTGACTTTACTGGGATACCATCTGTTTCCAATCAAACCAGAATTTTGACCCTGTACAGATTCATAAAATAAATCACTATTTTTCAAAGAATGCATTTAAACGTTTTCCAAAGAATGTATTTCTGGTCAATTTATAGCACATGGTTAGATGTTTTAAAATAATACCTTTCTGTGTTGCTAAGGAAGACTTTTCTGTTCTTTAATTACTTAATATTATTTAGAATGTTTCTACAAAAGTATCTTTAAGTCAGAGGATTTTGTATATTCTAAAAGTGAACTCACTGGACGATTAGGAGTTATCCTTATAATTGATAAGCATAGTAAAAATGTTATACTAGTAAATAACAATCTTGGGTTTATGTCAGAAATTCAGTATTTTCCTCCTCAATCTTTACAAAAAAAATTTTTCCCTCAGGTGTCTTTTTAAATACCTATATGACTTTAGTGACTTTTTTTGGTTGGGAGTAGAGGCATTTTTAATGCTAATGCTTGAAGTTATAAAGAAAATATAATCACATTTTCCTAAAATAGGTGTAAAATCAGATATGTTTCTTCCTTCCCTTTTCAACAGTTGAAAATGTTTTCAAGTAGCATATGATTCTAACCAGGGTACATGAGAACTAATGAAAGTACTTTTTCATTCTCTGACTGCTTTGGGAATGCTTCTTTGGACTCTGTTAGCATTTGGTTGTTAACTTTTGGGTAAGCTTTCTTAATAGATGATAATCAAGCCAAAATATCCTAAACTTATTAAAAAGTATGTGCTCCCACTAGCCATATAAGCAGAACTTTGGAAAATGTGAGAGGTAGATTTAGATGGGGAATATAAGTGAAATTACTTGATCTCTATATAGCTTCCTTGCTAATTGTATTTAAAATGTGAAAATACTTTTATGTCCAATTCTGAGTAAAATAGTCATTTTGAAGATTGTGTGTGTGTGTGTGTGTGTGTGTGTGTGTGTGTCTGTGAGTTCAGGAAAATTAATTATACAGGGCCTCTGAAGCAGAGAGACTGTAACTCAAATTGAGTTTAGATTTTATTCTTTCGAGAGCACAGATCACTCTATTACAACATTTCTCTTTGTTCTACATTGGGTTGGGGGCAGGGGACAGCTTTGATGGTATTAAGTATTTCCAGACTTATGGTAGATGACATAGCTGGTATGATAGAGAAGTGTAGCCTGAAAATTGATAGCCTGTGCCTGATATAGGTCAAAGGTGACTTTTATGTTCTTGAAAAATGCATAAAGAGCTGATATATTGCTTAGTCCTCTGGATCATAAGGCCCTAGTCTTAATGTATTTTCTTATATGTATTTTATTTTTACCACCTCTAGTTTTTTTTATTCTCTTACAACTCTTCAATAAGAAAATGATGTAGTATGTAATTACATTATCCAGAAACTATGTGAATGCCTCATTTTACTGTATATTTTGAGGGATGTCTACCCATCATGGTAAAAACTGGTGCTTTAACTTAAAATTTCCAGACTCTAAGTGAAATATACTTCCTTACTTCAGTTATGGAATTTTTATATAATCCTCATAGTGAACAGGTTAAATTTAAGCTCACTCTTTAATCCTACCTTACATTTTATTTTAGTTGATAGGGCAGATTAATAGTTTGAAATGCTAACAAGTTCCCATTGATTTCATTTTTAAGATCCCTTTGTGGGTATTAGGGAGCAAGAAATCCTAAATGGTACTGGTCTTAAAACGCTTTATCTTTTTTTTTCCAGTTTTTATTTTTAAATTTTCAAGTTGGTTTCATGTATTTAAGGATGGTTGAGGTATTTTAACAATAAGACTGAGTAGTCTCTAGCAAAAAACAGATTAATGAGAGAAGAGGCTTTCTGTATTTTATTTAAGATTTTGTTATCGTATTATATTGGAAATATAACAGGCTTGGGCATCTCTATGCAGAAAAGAAAAGCCAAGATATTAACCCTGTTTTTCCCACTATTTGAAAAGAGAAGGGGTTAATGATCTGTATCATATGTAGCCTTTGTGTGGTTGTATTCTGTAACATACTGTAAAATATTAATATGTGTTTATCATAAACAGAAAACTGAAAACCATTTTGAATATCAATTTTGTGAGATTAAAAAATAGCAAGGAATAACGAGTTTCTGAGCTTCCTTATGTATAAAGAATTTGCCCTGCATTCAGTTTTCTCATTGATATGACTAAATTGTGTCCTTTATGCAGAAAGGTAGAAAGTCTTAGAGGTAAAGGAAGTAAAGTTTTGGGAGGAGAGGATTCCCGTTTTCTTCACCTTGAGGATTCTGGAGTTTCGGCCTTCCTCTGATCTGATCAGCCTCCATTTTCTAGGCCTTGAACTGAAGATGCTACAGAGTGTTCCAGGTATAAAAATTGCAGCAAGTACAGACATGATGCTCTTTTAATTGTATGAGGGGATTATTTTAATCTTATCAGAGACAACACAGAAATCCAAGTTTTGAAACTCAAGCTTAGAAATGCGTTTTTAATATTGAGCTTCTTTGGATGGAATCTGGGAAAGAAGAGACAGGAACTAACATGATTATAAGGGCTACTCTGTCAGGAGCTATACTGAGGGCTTTATGTTGACCTCATTTAACCCTCACAACCACTCTGTCATTTAGTTGTTACTGTCATTCTTTTATAAATAAGGAAAATGAGGTTCAGGGAAGTTAAGTAACTTGCTCAAGCCCCACCCAGTTAGTAAGTGCTGAGGTCAGAATTGAACCCAGATCTCTCTCCCAACAGCAGGTTTTCCCAAGGGCAAGTTAACTAGCCTCCATAGTAAAGGGCCAGATTTCATTTATCCTTACTATAATTTGTATCAAAATATACTACACTGGGAAGAAAATGAAACCGAGGAAAACAGGAGGCCATTCTTATAAATACTTAATGTATTTTGCATATATGATGAGACTAACAGTTTTATGAATGCAGATTGATGTGGTCAGTCAAGCAGATTTTTATTAGTTTCTGTTTAAGATGAAGAGCTTTAAACCCGATTTGTTTGAGAACTCAGGAAATCAGACTAGCGTGGTCTCCTCTTCTAATAGAATTCATAGTACTGAAAATTGCTTTAGCCAGGGTTTTGGCACCTGACTGCCCATCTAGCTTGTATTTTCATAAGAATTAGAGTAGAAAGTAGCTAAAATTTCATTATAAATACATCTAAGCCTTATGTTGCAAATAAACATTCTCAGTTAATAAAAGCACAGAAACCAACGTGAAAGTATATAGAGCTACATTTTGGTTCCATTGGGGATTTATTGCTAATTAACATGAGAGAAGAAAGTACAAGTAAATTAATTCAAATTTCCAGCTTGTCTATGGGCCCAGTAGAGTTAAACCTAACATTTGTATGATGAGGAAAACACGAATTAATTTAAGAATTCTGTGAAGATACAATGCTAACAACATAGAATGTCAAGGACTTTAGCTTAAATCTACTTTGATTTTTCTCCCCTTTACCAAAACTATCTTGAGACTATATTCTAGATATAAATCCAAGGATTTTTTTTTCCCCTTAATTTGTGGGCACAAATACCAAGGAGTATAAAACTACGGCCGTTGCCAGGAGATTATGTCGTCACTGGTCAGCTTTATTAATGTTTCAGAAAGAAATTTATATCCCTTTCTACTAGTTCATGAATGTGTTGAAGAAAGAGATCAGGTTCTGTATTGTTGGATCTCAATTTCTTTAAAATGTAGGGAGCTGAGGAGTGACACTCTGATTTGTTTAGTATATTATCCTAGCATAAGTTTCAAACCCAGTCCCTTAAAAATGCCATAGTTTATCTCTCAGGAAAAACTGAGATCATTATGACAATGATAGCAGTTACAATAAAGAGCTGGTGAAAAATGCCCAGTGATGTTAACTTAAGATTAATAAAAATGTGCTTGACTTCCTAAGATATTTTTCTCACAATTGAAAACCAGTAATATCCAGCTATGCTTGTTAGACAGCAGAACTAGTAATTGATTTTAAGCTGCTTTGTACTGAAAACTGGAATTTTTTTTTCTTATTGTTAGAGAGGAAATTTTACTTCATTTCACCCCTACACATGTCTCTGGGAATTCTTGGGAAAAGACATTGATCCTTTTACTTATGAAACTGTTGAAAATAAAAACATGTATTTTTATCCCTTTTACAGAAATTCCAGTTGTGTTTTTAGCAGGCTAATTAGGTAAAAAGAATCCTTGACAGAGATGGTTTGCATGTCCTTGAGTTAGTCCTTGTACCTCAGATATTTTGCGTTATGATGCCATTGGTTTTGGTTTTTATGGTATTTGGTACTGAAACTGTCTAAATATTTTTCCCCTTGGGCTTGGAATTACCATAAAGACTCCAGTAGTAGATTGGACTTTCTGGCAAAGTGGCAAAACTTCTATTTTTATGTAATAATAAAATACTGAAAACATTGAAATATTTATCAAATCTGTTATCTAAGTATTCTTAGATATTGGAAAATTCTTCAATTAGAGAGTGGTTTCATAGTTTATTTAAAAATTTTAATGTCTTTCTTTGGGGTTATATTTCTTTTAATTTTGATTAGAGAAGGAACAAAGAAATTGGGAAGACCTAAATTTCAGAAACTTTAAAATTTTGCTATTTAAGTTAAAGATGCTTTGTATTTGAGTTTATACATTAGATCAGTATTCACAGAGAATAATGGATCCAAAATGATCAGAAAAATCAATAGAAAATTGTTTTTAGGAAATTTCTTGAACTTCCCCTAACACCTACCTAGCACCCTTATCTGAATCAGTATAATTCTTAAAGCCAAATTTTTATTTACTCTTTTTTAAACAGCTTATTTTTACTAAATTCAGGGCCCCCAAAATTCAGGAATAGAAACTGTTGTTTGTATTATTGTGTGAGGAACTTGGATAGGTTAATCAGCAATAACTAAAAAATAAATTCTTATGGTAATTACCTAGTTTTCCTTAATTTTTAAGTATTGACCCTTAAACATGCATATCTTAAAAATTATTGGCCTGGAGGTTTAATTACAGTTCTTGAAGATAGGATTTGACTTAGGGTGTGGTTTTCTTTTTTTCCAGTTTTTTTCCAGGTTTTTAGGTACTCGGGTATATCTTGTGAGATTTTTATTGTTTAATTAAAAAATATAGTTATATAAAAATAAGGTAAATTAAGTGGATGTTCCTGAATATAATGTTACACTTTTATTTTGAAATTATGATGGTAGGGTAAATTAGCCAAATGTTTTGTTTTGTTATTTTGGTAGGTTGATAAAAACTGTGCTAAAGATGATTTCTGTTATTATTTTAAACTTTTCACATATTGGCGGTCCATGTTAGCATGTATTAAAGTGTTTAATGATACTTACTGGAATTTAAAGAAAACTGCTATTCAAATCATCTTGACCTTAGAGCTATTAGAAGCCGAAACATAATGAAATCTTGATAGTAATTACTGTGTTAGAGCATGTTCAGAAAAATGGATAAGCTCCTCCATCTTTCTTTTTTCCAAATCAGGTGAGGAAGTTCCTAAATTTTTTGACAGTTTAGGCTGATTTTGGTTTTCATAGGCCTTGGAGCTTATGAGACTCCAAGAATATTTCTTTCAAAATAATTTATGCAATTCTAAACTGAGTAATGAAAAATGATCTAAACCTATGTTGTTCAATATAGTAACCGCTAGTCACATATGACTATTAAAGTAAAATTAAAAATTCAATTCCTAGCTGTACTACTCATATTTCAAGTGTTCAATAGTCACATGTAAGTAGTGGCTACTATATTGTATAGCACAGATGTGGAACATGTTCATCATCACAGAAACCTCTATTGGGTAGTGCTCATCTAAAGCATTCCTCTCATTTTTCGGTGGAAGGGTATCTTAATTAAGATTTATAGCTATTCTCACATACTAAGGAAAATTCCCAACTCATCTCCTCATCATTTGGGACATTTAAAGATATCAGCCACCACACAGGCTATGGATCTATTTTTAAAGGCATGGGGAATGACATCGTCTTTTAACCCATCACTGGATGTGACAAGATTTAAAAAAACAGAAACAAAATGAAAAGAAAAACCTTTTTAGCAAAAGCTACTACTTCTTTGCATCTTTTCTTAATATAACTATCAGAAAATCATTATGGCTCCCTGCTTGACAGGGATGTTTCCAGTATTAATCACAGGAGGTATGCATTGAAATCAAGAACACAGTGCACAGCTCCAGCCTTTAGAGCTAAACAGAGAATGATCTGCTCTGAATATGGAGTTATCCATATGACTAAACTGAATCATCCAAGCAAGTAAAAAGGAATGTTTTTGTTAACTTGACTTCAATTGGTTGAATGAGCTAAAACATCCCAAGGATAATTGTGTAATCACTGTAAAGAGTAATTATAAATATTCATTCCTGAAGTGCTCTGTCACTCTTAAGTTTGGGTAGGATGAGATGAGGACGTTAGAGATATTGATGTGGATTCGTTCTGTTCAGCCAGACTTAACAGGGAGGTATCTTAGATTTTCAGTAATATTCATTCAGGTTGGAAAAAATGGTATAGTTCTGTTCACCAGACACTCAAAATTTCTCTCATCACCATACCTAGAGGATAAAATGTAAGTGCTTGGGAAAGAAGAACGACAGTCCCATGATAACAATTGTGAGCCCGACATTCTGAAATGGAAGTTAGAATTCTAAAGAAAAGTTCTAAATATCGACCACATTTTACAGGAATATCTTAAATTACTTAACTACCTTTTTCTAAGATTTTTTTTTTTTTAAGTAATCTCTAGACCCAGCGTGGGGCTTGAACTCACAACCCGGATATCAAGAGTCTCAAGCTCTACCAGCTGAGCCAGGGAGGCGCCCCTCTATTTCTCTTTTAAATAGTTTGATTCCTGGTAGATTTTAATCATCTTAAAGCATATATATTCCTTTCTCTTAATTTTAAGATTGTTTGTTGTGATACAAAATCATACTTAAGATGTAAACGTCTGATTAGATCATTAACTAGGAGGAAAAAAAAAAACTGGCATCTATGTGCAGGTGATCAGATGACATAAGCAGTCTGGTTTTAATTTGTGGCCAGTACTGATTGTAACTAAAAGAGACTTGCTCTTTTTGTGGAATTGGCTGACTATTTCCCTACATCTGGAGTTAATAAAGTCTTTGAGACCACATCAGTTGCGCTTTGCCGCAAGAACTCTTTGATCTGAGAAATTGAGACTGGCGCAACTGCTGCTTCATAACATTGCATCTATGTTTTTGCAAGCTATGGTTAAGATACCAAAAGTAAAGTTATTTGGCTGGTGTTAGAAATGCTGTTAGATGGGCCTCTTTGAGAACCACGTTTTTCAAAACATTTTTATTATGATTAAAAACTTTGAACTTATGTTAGTAAATAAATGATAAACTTTTAATAGTTTAGAGTTTTCACCATTTTCATTTATAAAATCTTTTAAAAGTCCATTTATTCTTTTTCAAACTCTGTTTGTAAAGACTAACATTAAAAACAACTTTACCTCTAAAATGAGCCCTGTTTTTTCCGTACAGCTTAAAATTTTTACATACGAATAGGCTAGTCTCTTCTGCTTTGTATGGTTTATCTTGGTTTTCTTGTTTTCCATGACAGCGATCATTAACCATTATATGATCAGCATATTCTCCTTTATTTAACTGTGATTTGTAAGTCAGTACAGCCAGATTTATCCTTTAATTGCTTTTATAATTGCAAACATTTAGAATTTTTTAAAGTGTGAGTATACTATGTATGGAATACAGTGAATTGAATTGGGAATAAGGATAAATAAATATAAATGGACAAATTATAATTTAAATTGACAAATTATGTAGATTTTTGTGTGTGTGAGATGACACATCAAAACTGGAATTTTTTTCATAAGTTGGAGGCTTACATACTATTTCAATCTATAACCTGGATAGAATTAGAGAATTTTGTATTTCATACTTTGAGATCAAGTGATGGTGTATATAGTAAATAAAATAAGCATTTGTGACAAGAAGCATATGTTCTAATGCTGTCTTCTAAATTTTATTCTCATATGTATTTTCTTGCTGGGTCTTTGGATTTACTTTATTCTTCATTGTAGTTTCAGCCTAGTTTGGAAAAATCTTTGTAAAGGGGACAGAGGACATCTAGCTGTGGCTAAGTTTAGATACTGACACTTGATTAAAAGAAAAAAGTGCAAAATTCCTTTCCTGAAAACTTTTCCTGCCCATCAGCATTCCAAACACATTTGTATATACCCAATTATTTCACTGTGACACTATCTTATGTAATAGCACTAAACTGGAAAAATACATTTAATATCTGTAATGGGGAAGAAAACACATTTTATCTGCCATATTCTTTTATCTACAGTCTTTCTAGGTAGTTCTTAGGAATCCATCTTGTCTCAAACTTCTCAGGCACCACAGGTGTGTGTAGTCTTTACCTCTGGGATGGGAGAGGAAACTAACCTAAATGTCATCCATTGAAAAGAAACACCTGTGCTGGTATGAAACCGACTAGCAAGAAAAGTAAAAATAGACTTTTCAATCTTTTATTTAGAATGAGTTATATTTATAAGTAGGATTATGCAGACAAAAACTGTAAGAACAGCATTCAGGAACTGAACAAGGGCAATATTTTGTAGAATAACGGCTTCTACAAGAATGACAGAAAGATGATTGAGATACTATTAGCTAATACTTAGTGCTTACCATGCTAAGCATTGTATATGTATTATCTCATCTGATTTTCCCATCAACCCCCTAATGCAAGTACTGTTAGCACCATCTTACCAATGAGGAAATTGAGTCTTGGAAGCTTAGGTAATTTGTCAAGAGTCTTTATAGTTAGTTAATGCCTCAGAGGAAGAATAAATGAATATAAATGATAGTTTATGTAAATAAAATTTTGGCACACATTTTAATTTCAGTGTGTGCTTCCTCAACTTTTTTATTAGTGCATAGATATACTCAGGATAAAATACCAGACTATGTGGAAGGACATAAAGTAAATGTCTTCCCTCCCAATTCTAAGTCCAGAGGTGTAACCACTAAGTTTCTTATGTGTAATCCCAGAAATTTTCTATGCTTATGCCAAAAATATGTGTATGATATTTTACACATGCTCCCATAAATTTAAAAAGGTAGCTACTTTCTTTCACTTAAGTGAATACTTAGGATTTTTATTTGGAATGACATTTAATGGATGTACCCTTATCTAACTAAACAAAAGAAATATGTTTCCTACACTGTTCACAATAGGACACCTTTCCATTCTTCCTGACCCTTGGTTTACTTTTGCTTTTACAGAGTGTGCATCACCTTAATCGTTTATTTGTTTTCCTTCTTGACTGTAGTAATCATCATGAGAATGGTTTTATCATGTTTTGATTATTAAGGTTATTTAACTACCCATTTAGTTTTACAGAGAAATGGCAATGTTGGCTATTTGCCAATTCAAAATGTTCATAGTTTGCTTATCTGAAGCAAGGGTTTACCAAAGGAAATTAATACTGCTCTGACAAATTAAATGAGATTTTTCTTTTTTTAAGATTTTATTTATTTTATTTTAGAGAGAGAGAGAACATGCCCACTCACAGGAGTAGGGGGAGGGACAGAGGGAGGAGAGAGAGAATCTCAAGCAAACTCTGCACTTAGTGCAGAGCCCAGCGCTGGGCTTGATCCCATGATCCTGAGATCATGACCTAAGTGAAACCGGGAGTCAGACTCTCAACTGACTGAGCCACCCAGGCACCCCTAAATAAGATTTTTCTTAAAGCTGTGCCAGACTTAAAAGTTTACTTGAAATTAGAACCCCTCAGCAGAATTTGGTTTTAATTTTGCTAACCCTACTAAGTTAAGCAAGTTTCTGAAAACTTGCAGTGTGCCTTTTATGGTTATCGTTTAATAATAACAAAGTATAGTAACCTTTAATCTAACTCGTTTTGATTTCAATAAATCTTGTAACAGTAAAAAGAATGAATCTTAGGAACCAAAAATTTATTTCATGCTGTATTCAAAAGACACTGTTTCCACTACCACATTTTGAATCATGAGCCTATATGGATTTGTGTTTTGTAAGCAAAGTCAACATTTATGACTTTATTCAACCACCTGGTGTAATTGTCACACAAAGATGCATTATGGGATATTTGGAGTAGTATTTTTCTCAAGTAATCAGCTAAAAACAAATATGTAGATAGTAACCAAGTTAGATTTATATATGTGGATTTAGATTCTTTGGATTTGTGGCAGCTCTTTATAGATATTAGCTAGGACTTTTTAGGCCCTTTATGAAATGTAACACTTATTTTACATAAGTGATATATATGATAGTCATTTACATTTTAATTAAATTTCCTGTCTAATTTTTAAGGTATATGCACCATCCCCAAATTCAGATGATTTCAACCGTGAATCTCCTAGTTATCCATCTCCCAAACCACCAACCAGTATGTTTGCTAGCACTTTCTTTATGCAAGGTAAGTATTGCCAAATAGTTGTCAATCCTACAGCAGTTATCTATTGTGTATTAGCTAATATTTTAAGATTGTGAGGAAGGAGAAAACCTACACAGGAATTCATTTATTATTTTTAGGTATTTTTGGTCAAAATAAATTAAAATTTAGGTCTAAAATTTCTAATGCTATTTATTGCTGATTGCAATATAGTTGGACTATCCAACAAACCACTAGAGTGTCCCATCTAGTACTGATCAAACTTAAAAGGGACTTCAGTTGAGAAAAAGGAGTAGAGCTGCTCTTTCTCATTTTAGAATTTAAACAAATGAAGGATATTAACAACTCTAGTTTCTTATATAAATTACAGACTCTTATCACCCCTAGAATGATCAATATAAATAAAGAGTGAAAATCAAAGAACAGAATAAGACTCAAGAGAGGAAAAGTGTTGCATTTCCTTTAATTCATGTCTAGCAAATAATTTTTATTTGGTCTCCTATGGTTTTGGACTATGGAAAGCATATACTATGGGAGCAATAAATCACTACATAAACGCTTCCTTGACTTTACACTGGTGAGTGAAGTCATTGCTAACACATTTCATTTGAAGGCTGACTATAATATAGTCATTATCAATTACTTACGTTTACTATTAGAGAAACTTCTTTATTCCACAGTTTCAGAATGTTTGATATAATGTACATTGCTTGTTATAAAGAATTTTTTGGTATATTTATGGTTATACCATTTAACCAAAATTAAATCCAACCCATCCTCAAATTTGAGATTTTTATTATCCTCTTTGATAAGAATTTAAATCTTCCAAGGATTTTTATAACAACCTACCTACTGCAGTTTGGATTACTTTTTTTCCCCCTCCAACTTTTTAGAGCTTTATTCCCTCTTTTTTACAGTAATTGAGGGAAGAAAACTAGATAGAAGACTGGGTTGGAAAGGGGACGGGGAAAAGTATCTGGAGGGTATCCTTTTGAATTCTTACGGCATCATCAAAATAAAAAATTTTAGCTAAGGACAATTTTATATTTCTCTTTTCGTCTTAGATGGGACCCACAATTCTTCTGACCTTTGGAGTTCATCAAATGGGATGAGCCAGCCTGGTTTTGGTGGAATTCTGGGGACCTCCACTTCCCACATGTCTCAATCCAGTAGTTACGGCAGCCTTCATTCACATGACCGCTTGGTAGGCTCTAACACATGGCTAGGGTGCAGCAGCACTTGGTCCTCACTTGTGTTTCTCTTTGGATTGCAAGTGTAAGATTTGATTCTGCCAAAACTTGTGACATTTGAAATACTTCTAGGCTCACTGCATTTAGCATGCCTTTTAAAAAAGTAAATGACAGTAGTAGTGCTCTTCAGCTGCTAACTTGTAATGTTCTTTCTGACCTGTTATAGTAGTTGTCCAGTTATATGTGCATATTATTCAGAAAATGTATTTAATAGATCATGTCTCTTTCCCTCTTTCTCTAGAGCTATCCTCCACACTCAGTTTCACCAACAGACATAAACACGAGTCTCCCACCAATGTCTAGCTTCCATCGTGGCAGTACCAGCAATTCGCCTTATGTTGCTGCCTCACACACTCCTCCCATCAATGGATCAGATAGCATTCTAGGTGAGCTTTCTTGGGTTGGCAGAACTCCCTAAAACCTACATTGGGGATTTTCAATGAACCTCACATCTTTCAATATATTTTTGAGTATTGAGTTTTAAAGTGAAAGAAAGGAAGAAAAACTTTTTAATTTTCATTAATGTAGAAACTGGTACCGAACCTATCTTTAACTTAGCTTATTAAGTGTAACACATACACAATATTTGCTGCAGTGGGTGAGATAATGATAGAGAACACCTTTGAAATCACGGCAGAATGCTAAAAAAAAAAAAAAAAGCATCCTGCCTGCTAAAATTCTTGATTTGTTTTCTACCTGAAATATTCAGGAACCAGAGGGACTGCTGCTGGAAGCTCACAGACAGGTGATGCACTTGGAAAGGCTTTGGCATCTGTGAGTATTGATTTTACCTATTCTGCTGAATGAATTTTACACTGCTGATTCTATTTTGTGGACATGTCATAGTTAAGGGGTGTAGTTACAAAACAATCAACTTCATATCTCCATTAGAACTGTTCTCAGCGTGTATTGATTCTTATTGCCCTTAAAATAACTCAGAACACCTTGCCACCCCATCCCCACAAGACCTGTCCTTCTAACTTCAATTTAAATATGTCTTTGACTTAATGGAACAGACATAGAAAGAAGAGAAATTTGGGGATTTTTAGATCTAAAGCAGAAATTATTGAGATTCATTGTTAAATCTATTTATTAGTTTTAAATACATACTTAATGAGTTGCCCATTTAAGTAAGTCAAATGGAACCAAGAAAACTCCGTTATTCTTCTGGTCCACAGAAGAAAGTGCCTTCATAAGAAATTTTTCTAAGACAGAAAGCATTTTACATATTTTTTAAAAGGAAAAATAATCATCTGCAACTGATTCATTCAAGAAATAGAGTCTTCCCCTAAAAAATCCAGATTCATTGAAGAATTCATGCTAACATGAGTAAAACTGATTTGAAGGAATCCCATAGTATTTTCTTGAGCAGCTAATTTATATCATATCAGGACATTAATGACAAAGCAATGATTGTTTTAGTAACTGATCCTTAAAACATTAAAACTGAAATCCCTTCTTTCAGAATTCTTTTGGGAGAGCATTTACCAGTAATTCACAAAGACTCCAAATCTCATTGTTTAAAAAAGGCACTTCTGCTTTGTACTTTCTGAATTTTCTCCTTAGGCTTTTTCTTTTTCTTTTTTTCTCCTTGAATGGTATGCCTCTCAGAATTCCCACAGAGTTGTCTTACACTTTCTATGAAGTGCAGTTAACTTTATCAGACACATTTACTGTTGTTCCTGGGGAAGGCAGACCACTTAACGTGTGAGTAGAGGAAGCAGCCATTGAACATTTAGGAGATAAACCTCTTTGTATATAGTTTCTGTAAATAAACCTTTCTCTGCATCCCAGTACAAGTTCTTTGAGAAATAAAGCCAAGGCAAACTCATCTACCACATGGTGGTACCACAAAAGATAGAGCTCAGTAAATGCTTGTTGAATTCAGTCTCACATCATATGACAAAAATAGTGAAGATAAGAACAAAGCCCATAAGAATATCAGCTATAATTTGAATGTTTACTAGGTACTGGGTATTACACTAAGCATTTACGTGCTTTGTTTCATTTAATCCTCTAGAAAACCCTGTGAGGTTGGCATTATTATCCTCACATTACAGATGAGGAACTAAAGTTTAAAAGGTTAAGTAACTTCAGCTCAGAAAGATTAAGTAGTTTGTCCTAGGGATCACCAAGCTAGGAAGGGTAAAGCGCATATATATTAGGTAAGAACCTGGTAAGAACCAACTATCTTCACTACTGTTTCTCCAGAAAGAGAAATGCTACAGTGACTGCGGTTTTACAGGATGTTGATGAGGATTAAAGGAAGTGGTCCTACATTTTCTGGACTTCCACCTGATGAAAACTACCTGCTTAGAAATAAAATTATTCTATAATATTAAATCTGAGTGTCTCCCAGGAATTTGACTGGCTTACCATATTTTCTCTTGATTCTGAAAAAATCCAGTAGCAGATATTTCACATGTAGGAGGACAAACAACGTTGAACTTTCAATTCTACTCAACTTTAAAAAATACAAACTGCATTTTGGGGGCTTTTTTCTCAAAAGTCTTTTGTTTATTTTATGCAAGGAAAACTTCTGTAAAGGAATCTTGGCAGGTAGGCAGACAAAAATTTGTGATGTTCTCAGTGGTTGTCCTTCAAGCTCCCTTTCAGTTACCCTTCTTATAGTTGACTGTTTCCCATATTATGACCAGCGTAGTAACCAAACCAGTTGGCACTAGGGGGAAAAAAAAAAATACAAATTCTCCATGAGTGGAAGCCAGGGAAGAATGTTTAATCTAGTTAGTGGGTGGGCTTTGGTTGTCATGGAAACTCAGCTCTGTCATCCTGTGTTGTTACTAGGCAGGAGCAGCCAGGTCATTCCATAAATCACTTCTGTCATAGCTGACGGTGATGCATTCCATCTGCTCCATCACTGCATGCCATAGTCTACACACTTGAAATCCCTTCCTTCAACCCATCTGCTGCCCCCTCCCCACCAGACACCTCCCCAAAGCACATTCTTTCTCTAACTTCCATTACCGACTCACATTCACTTTAGCGCTCACAGATTGTACTGAAAAACAAAAACATTACATGGGGAGTAGGAAGGATTAGAAGCAATGAGGAGAAGGAATTTTCTGAGGATTACATTTGAGAGTCTAACATTCATATCAGAATTTTATGTCAGGTATTACAGATCTTTGGAAATGGTGACCGTGGGTATTTTGAAATTTTAAGTTCTTTAGAATATAACATTTTTAATAGAGCATCTAGTTTTAGATGGAGAAAACACTATGCTATTGTCATTAGAAGTTATTTCTAGCTCCCCAGTAGTCTGATACATGTCTTAGAAGATCTTTCATGTGTGAAACATCACAGGGTACAACCTTTGTTCTTTAGGTATTAAAGAGCACACAGAATACTGTGATTAAACATGTAAGGCCAGATAATGCATTTGCAAAGGTTCCTTTATTTTAGGTTTAAGCCGGGATAATTGTGGTCTTAATCTCAGGATAGCTAGAAAGAGAATTGTACATGAAAGTATTTACACAAAGTTCCCAAAGCCCTGTGGATTATGCATTAGTTTAGATAATAAACTAGGGAAGATAGAAGGAAAGGAAAATCTGGGTATTCGTGCCATTTCTAATGTGTTTCCCTGAACATTTGCCAGACAATAACCCTTTAAGATTGTGCCCGTGGAGAGTTATGTAGAGGAAGAAACATCTGGTTTATTTCAGTGCCTAATACCATATCAAAACACTTGGTCTTTAATTTAGAGGAGATCAAACAAGAGGACTGTTTAACTTTGTTGATTATATCAGACTTCTTTGTGATAATTTATGTTTTGATTTCTACCTCCGAGCAAAGGGGGGGGAGGTAGAGAGAGAGAGTGTGTGTGTGTGTGTGTGTGTGCGTGTGCGTGTGTGTGTGTGTGTGTGTGTGTTTTAATCTGGATAGTTAAATGGTCAGTAGTCTCTAACAAAAGAAAAGAAAATTCAGGGAAGTTGACGTTTAAAAGTAATTCATGAAATAAGTTTCTTTGTTCCTTAGACTCAATAACATTAGCATAATAAAGATTAACTGAAATGTGCACTGTAGTGTTTAAAAAATTGGGCTCACAGTTCCAAGGTTGGGCTTGGGAGCCCTTCATTGTTTCTTTTTTGTCTGAGGTCCTTTTCATTAGCTTCTGGCTTATTGGCACCCTGCTGATTGGAATGGACCATGACTGATAGGAGGAGGAGCCTCATTTGTTGCAGTAAAATGAGGCATATTACCGTTTAAGCCTGGCAGAAGGTATTGGGGGTTATTCATCATTGGTCATTTAACAGTATGAGGACCATGGACTGCATGCAGAATGAGTTCTTACTTTGTGTTTATGCTTTACATTCTAAATCGCTCCCATCCCCATTTTTTAAGTAACTGACTTTTTTCTTTTTCTTTCAAACATCAGTGTAGTTCTTTAAGGTCAGAACGTATAAGAAGTAATGAAATCCTGATTTAGAATGCTCTTTGTCAAGTAAAGTCTAATTTTAGAATTTCTTAAAGTAACGACAATTTCTCATAGAATAAGTTTAACTTGTATGTGATTTGGTGATAGAATAAACATACAGAGGTGAGTTTAATGAAATGATATGTGATCTAAAAGGCTGTATTACCCTGTTTTTATAATGTTGTGTTGCTCCTTCTCTCCCACATACCCATTCTTTTTTTTAAAGATTTTATTTGTCAGAGAGCGCACAAGCAGAGGGGAGCAGCAGGCAGAGGGAGAAGCAGGCTTTCCACTGAGCAGGGAGCCCAATATGGGACTCGATCCCAGAACCCTGGGATCATGACCTGAGCCAAAGGCAAACGCTTAACTGACTGAGCCACCCAGGCATCCCCCACATACCCACTCTTTTCTATGAAAGTAGAAGGGACAAGAAAAGTCCTATAATTTGCCAGGCTATCTGTCAGTTCAGGAAGGGTATTAATAACAATTCTGTCTGTCATCACTTTAATTTAGGGCAAAGGAGAACTAGATGATGTGATGGGTGAGTGGAGAAAATGCCTTTTATTATACAAACGGAGAAGCTGTTTTTGAAGAAAACACCAAAATTATATATTTTTACACTTGATACATTTTATATTTGATATGTGTTTTTACAGTGATTTTTTTTAAGCCCTCATTTGATTGTCTTGATAGTCTATTTATACCCTCAAAAACTCACACCTGCCTAACAGTGTGGTATGGACAACTTAATACATAAACACTAATTCTCAGAAATATTAGTGGAACATCACCATATCATTGTTCTCAAAGCTTATACCATAAAACTGATTTGTAAATGAATTCACCTTTATAACAAGAGCTTTTAACCCTCTTTGGTATTTCTGTTACTGAACCCCATTACATAAATACTAAGAAATACTACCATCTACTGAGTCTTGCTTTTTACTGAAAAGTAGCTGTAGCAGATTTCAAGTGCAGTTTAGTTACTCCAGTTTTTTTTAAAATAAATATTTAGCACCTACTTGTATAAGACAGTGATAGGCAATGATGGATTCAGTGTAGAACATTATAAGGTCTCTGCCTTCAAAGAGCTTACAGTCAAGGAGAGAAGATATGACAGGTATACAAAAAATGATCATGTAGAATATACTGTGAAGTAAAAGACTCAAGAAAAGTATAATTATTCTAAGAGTATAAAGGAGGTGAAGATGAGTGTAAATGGGGAGGTGACATTTGAGCTGGGCTATCATGTGTTGTAGAATTCCATCAGGGAGAAATTAAGAAATAGGCATTTTGAAAGGATAAGCTATGTTCAGAAAATGAAAAAAAATACATCTTTTTTTGCATTATTGGGTACATAATGTTTATATGTAGGTTATAAGGTAAAAAGCTTATTTTTGTGACCAGATTATGGAAGACATCAAATGTCATTCTGTTCTATTTAGTAGGCAACAGGAAGTACTGCATGGGGTTTGACTGTTTAAAACTGGTTGGGGACAAAAGCTCAGGCAATTATATATGGGGTAAAAAGGGCAGGGAGTAACTAGAAATATAACGACTTAAATAATTCCTCCATAAGTTCTACTAAAGGTTTAAAGTAGTGTCACAGTGGTGAGAAAGATGTGTTCCTATCCCAGAAACATAGAGAATTACAGGTATTGGAGTCTGTAAGTGGTGGGAAGGGTGGAGCGGGGGAAGAAGGGGCGGGGGAGAGAGAGTGAATTTGGTGACCATGAGGATGCTGGTGCCGAAGTAGAGGAAACAGAAGGGTAGAGATGGGAAGGGTAGGAAGCTTGGGGCAGTGATGCAAAGTTTGGCTTGGCATATTGAGCTTGAAGTGAAAGAGTATGTCCAGATGGAGAAGTCCAGCAACCAGTATGAGCATAGAAATGTCACTCACAGAGATGTCATAGTTGATACTTTCAGAAATGATATTACCAAGGGATAAAACACCGGTTGATAGAAAAGAAAACCGAGACTAGAGCTCTGAGAGAAACCTACATTAAGAAACTGGAAGCATGAAAGAGAAACAGAGCCTAAGTATTACATCCAGTGATGTAATCCTTACTTCTCACAAGGATAATAATCATTCATTCTTTCAACAAGTATATATTTACCAGCCCTGTTGTAGAATCTGAAGCTACTGCAAATCCTGTATAATTCAGATTTTGTCTGAATAAGACAAAGTCCTAGCTGTCCTGGAGCGTACATTTTACTGCAAGAAAAGTTAAGAGACAGATATAAAACAACTAAACAAATTTAGACAGTTAAGGATCAATGTAAACACTATGAAGAAACATGACAAAACCAGCAGGGTATGACAGAGAGGCAGTGCTGTTTCTCCAATGCTTTCACGTTGGTGACCTTTACAGCGAGTTGGTCTATTTGATGATAATCAAAGTTTTGCATGAAACTGAAACTTCTCACTGCTCATCCACCCACCCTCAATGTTATCAACTCTTCCCTCCCTTACCAATGTTATAGTTAAGACATATTTCATAAAAGTTAGCATCAGTTATTCCTAAAAATGTGACCTTTAGCTAATTTTTACATGTGCATCCTGATTTTTTACAAGGTAACAACTTTAAGACCAACAGTATTGATCTTAATACGACATACTACCCTCCCTGTTTCTAGTCCTTCCATAACATTTTTTGAAGTCTCCATAGTTTTGCTTTCCCAAAATGGCTTTTTAACTTGAATATACAACTTCTAGATCTGGCTGTTTGGAGAGAGTTGGTGATTAAAGGCATTTACATTTAGAATTTAGTAACATTATACAAATTGGTGTATTTTCTTTGAGGTAGGTATATCCATTTGTAGTCAAAGGAAAATAGGTTTTCTGGCTGCTTGCAATTCAATTAGTGCTTTCTTCTTTTTGAAAAATAAAAGCTGTTGTGTTTAATGATTATGACTTGTGGAATTTTGTCTTTCATGAGCCTGTCCCAGTATCTGGCTTTTTCAAGCATATTATGTTGTCTTTAAAACCAATGCTGAGACCCCCTTGTTTGCCATAATTTGAGACTCTTTAAATTCATTAGAGCTCTAGAACAAGGGTATTTCTATTGGATGACTCCTTTCACCCACAAGTCATTTTCCTTTTTAAAATGCTTGACCACAGTTCATCCACATAAGTTGATTTGTCTGCCCTAAGTTAAGTGCTAAGATGTGAAGATGGTTTATTATGTTTATTATAGAATAGAAATAGAATTTCCTAGAGAAAACTTCCTAGGGACTCTTAGTACTTGGATTAAAGAGACTTTTAAAATATTTAATGGTTAGTTAAGTAAACTTGTCACTATTCTCTGTCACTATTTTTTAGCAATATGAAATAAATACAAAATATTGCAACAAAACTTTTAGCCAAAATACCAAAATTTATGCATCCACATGTTTTAAAGTGGATCCCCTTAGTGGCTCCTGGGTTACTCAATGGGTTAAGCATCTAATTCTTGATTTCAGTTCAGGTCATGATCTCAGGGTGGTGAGATCAAGCCCACGTCAATCCCACATGGGGCTCTGTGCTGGGCGTGGAGCCTGCTTAAGATTCTCTCTCTCCCTCTGCCCCTCCCCCCCCCGCCCAGTTCATGCACGCATGCTTTCTCTCAATGAATGAATGAATGAATGAATGAATGAATGAAGTGGACCTTTTAGGAGGTGAAATTCACAAATCATTTTGGGAACATTTTCTGAAGGGCTTTTAGGGTTTCTTCCACTTTCCTCAAGGGTGACAAGATACCCTTTGGGAGCAAGTTCAGTTTTATATGATACATCATTTGGAGCTAAATTTGGGAAAAATGTAGTTGATCAAACTGAGAACCTTTTAAGTAAGAAATAAAGAGTATTTAAAAATTTTTCTTCTTTGGCTTTTAAAACATTTTTTTTCTTTTTTTGACAGCGCGCGCACAAGCAGGGGGAGCAGCAGGCAGAGGGAGAGGGAGAAGCAGGCTCCCTGCTGAGCAGGGAGCCCAATGCAGGAGGCGCCCTAAAAATGTTTTTAAAGACTATTGTCAAAAGACAATAGTTTCCTGAGATAATTATTTTTAATGAATATCACTTATTTGGATGGTATATTTAAGAAAGATTGTTGAGGTTTTTTTAAGATTTTATTTATTTATTTGACACAGAGAGCACACAGCAGGGGGAGCAGCAGAGGGAGAGGGAGAAGCAGACTCTCCACTGAGCAGGGAGCCCGATGCGGGGTTCGATCCCAGGACCCTGATCATGACCTGAGCCAAAGGCAGATGCCTAACCAACTGAACCACCCAGGCGCCCCAAGAAAAATTGTTTATTAGATGTGTTAATTCATAGTCACTTCTCTTTTTTGTTCTAACAGAAACCTTAATAATTTTTAACTGGAATAGTAAAGAAATAGGATCTATTTTATTCCTCTCATTATTAGAATATATATGATACTTTTTTTTAAGTAGTCTCTGTGTCCAATATGGGGCTCAAACTCATGAGAGTCACATGCTCTACTGATTGAGCCAGGTAGGTGCCCCGAGAATATATAAGATACTTTTTAATCCTAGCTTTAAAACTATATATAGCCTTCATGTAATGGAATAGTCCTAAATTGATAAAACCAGTTTTTCACTCTTGAGTTTTAGGGGTGGCAACTTAGATTATAAAAATAACTCCATGCAAATGGATTTCTATTTTTGTTGTTGTCACATATTGATAAATATATATTTTGTTTTCTGGTTAGATTTATTCTCCTGACCATACCAGCAGTAGTTTTCCATCAAATCCGTCAACACCAGTTGGATCACCCTCACCTCTCACAGGTAGGCTTCGGTTTTATCTATTGACTTAAAAACGTGTATTGGGCTGCTTTGAAATATTTGAACTTTGTTTATTTTCCAATAAAATCTAGTAAAAATTCATGAAAAATCATCTGAATTTTGAGAAAATATGTAAACAGAGCCTTCCTCTTGTTCATTTTGAATATTAAAATATTTGCTAGTTTTGAATTATTCTTTTCCAATTCTTAATTTGGTATAATTTCTAAGAACGGTTGTTATAACAGGACAAAAATGAGGTTAGACAATTGGGATGAAAGCAAAATAGAAGGAGATAATTCAAAATTTTTGGTAAGGTAACATAGAAAGTAAACAGAATACCCTATTTAGAAGAACATGTAACTTCTTTCTTCCTTGTTCTCTGCCTTTTCCATGTACCATGTATAAGACTTAGAAGTGAGTAAGTTTCTACTAGTTTGTCTTTATTTTTAGGTCCACTAAGTTATTATTTCATATATATATATAAATTCTTGGGAATAGTGTAGCTTTTTGCTAAGGAAGTTTCTGTCAATGTGGATGAATATTGTTAGTGAGTTAGAGAAGCGGGTTCAGATTTGTTTTACTTTTTCCTGTTTTTTTCCACATTTGCTGTAACAAGTTCCAGTCGCTATCCTATAGTATAAATTTGTTGAGGTACAATTATTATTGTAAATAGGAATTGTAAATTTGCTGAGATACACTTATTGTAAATATTGTAAATTAGAAGGAAAAAAATTATAGGGAAGTGCTTAATATTTATTAAGCTATAATTTTAAAACTTGAATTATATTTTTCTGAGCAGTGTTTGAGAAAAAAAAACATGCTGAAGAAGAAATATATTAGTTGTGAGGAAAAGACATTAGGCAGCTGGGTAAAAATTGCCTTACTCCTCCAGCAGTTGACCTCAGCATTGATTCTCTTTTTCTGATCAAGTCATTAAGTAAGTCCATGTGGCTTTCTTGTTGTTGTTAAACCTTTTTGCCTTGTTGAAGGCTTCTGGTGTATCAGGGCCCTGACTGTCACCTGTGCGTAGTGCCTTGGCTCTGGGCCTCCGCTAAGAAGCACTCCGGTGTAGGGTGATGGACTGAACCGCTGGCAGCTGCTTTTGGCTCTTAGTGGGCTCAGCCACTCTCTCAGACCCCGTGGCTTCAGCTGTCAAGTACAAGTTGAACAGCTGTTCCCCACATAGACAGGACTATGAAAGACCCATTGACTTAAAGTTGTTATTTAACAGAGAGCTGAAATTACAGGAAGAATGATGTAACTTTAACCCTGCTCACCCTTCTGGCACAGTTTTACTAAAGCTATCAGTGTCATTTTTGCCACAGCCTGTTTCCCTTTCTCATCAGATGAGAATATCTGTCCTTACTGTGTGTTCCCACCTCCTTGCCTCCTCTGCCCAGTGCGCTGTAAAAGTGTCCTTTGGTTTTTATTAATATTGGGTGGGAAGTCAGGCAGCAGAGGAGTTCAGTATTTATGAGGGGATTTCACTAAAATGGAGAATCAGAGACTTAGACATTTTTCAAAAAATAATGGTCCAAAGTAAAATCTCACATTTCCTCCTCCATCTTTATTTGATGTTTAATAGGTGATACCTTCCCCCCCCTTTAATTCAGCTCATTAATGAAAATCTATGGTCTGTTGAAGTGTGTAATGAAGGTATTAATAGGCTTCTTTTTCAATTCGGCAGTCATAATCGAAGAAAAATTCTTTCTTTCATATATTCCTACTGAAACAGCACATCAGAGACTGATTTTATGCAAGTGCATCTCTCCCATCTCCTGTATCTAGTATTTCCATCCTGTCACCACACACATACATATACTACACACCCTAAATTGGCAGAAATGTAAAGGGAGAAGGAAAAAGGAAAGCACAATGTGATAAATTATTCAGAGGTGAAGGAAAAATGAAAAAGATGGAGCAAACCAGAGCTTCTATTATAATATGCGAAAGTAATTTGGTACCTTGTATTGATTGCAGTGGCCTGTTATCTAGAGTAAAAAATTCTACCCCGCTGTGTGCTCTCTACACTTGTCCTATTCTCTATGCCTGAGCATCAGTCAGACTGGCCCAGGCCTTTGAGGAGACATAAACAGGTCAGGAGCCACATAGGCATCTTCTAAGGCAACCACCATTCTTGTTTAAATTCCACTTATTTTCCTTAGGAACTTTTCAGGCCAAGAACATATGTTTCTGCCTAGAGTGTGCTTATGAGGAACTTCTGAGATGGTGATATTGTATCCATCAGGATGCTGTAGGCTGAAACGAAGAGAGACTCTTGTCTTGACTGGCTTTAATTGAATAATGAGGGGATTGCTGATCCTGAACGACAAGAAGCCCATAGCAGGGCAAGTTCCTGGACCCTAGTATGTCAGAGCTCCTGCTCTACTACTTTGCAGTTCTTCCTCAGGCTGGTGGCAAGTTCAGCAGTTCGAGGTACCATATGTGGACAAAACAGTGTTCAGGAGAAGAAGAAGGACCATCTTTTCCTTGTATTTTAAGAATCTTTTTCAGAAGCTTCTTCAACAGATTGGCTCTCATGAGTCTTTGGCCAGCATTGGGCCCCTTACACACCTGTTCACAACAGAAATGGGACCACCATGTTTATGTTAGGCATCAGGATTTACCCCAAAGGCTAAGAATAGAGTTACTCTTTTCTGGTTCACACCAGCAAAGGATAGATACCCCACCTGCCTTCTGAACAAAATCAGGGCTCCAGCAGCAAGGTAGAAGAGATGACTATGTCTATTACAGTTGCCATTCGGGAAAGGACACAAGTATTTAAAAGGGTGTGTTTATTAAGGGAACTTCGGAAGCAGACAAGCAAAACCATGTTTTGCCTTTCTTTACCTCCTTCTGGAATATAAATAAAGGTTTAATAATTGCAGTGCTCAGTAGCAATCTTGAGAACATTTACAGTAGAAATAGGAAGAAAAGAGAAGGAAGAAAAGATTCCTTAGTTTTGGCTAGTTTAATCAATGAGATACTTATTTTTATCATCTGTCAGTGTGCCTGGTATTAGGCATTTATCTGATTTCAGCAGGTGTTCAGTTTAGCTGAGAAAATAAAAGATAAACACACATAAAAATACAGCCATCAGAATTCACTCTAAGCTAGAGTGATCGGAATAAACTTCATGAAGAGAGCAGGACTTTAAAAGGAGGAGAAAGAGTCTGGGTCTAAAGGGAACAGTGTAACAAAGATCCAGATGCAAGAAAGCATATGACTTCTCCATCCAGAGTCATGGGGATGACTGATTATGAACTCTTCACGTATGGAAGTGTGAAGCACTAAGATGGAAAGGTTGGCAAGAGCCAAATTATGGAAAGCAAAGCACTCAGTGCTACATTAAGGATTATCCAACTTTTTCCAAGTACAAGGGATCTCATGAAAGTTTGAGTTTAAGGTGAGATTACAAGGGAAAGCAACTAACAAAATAAGAAAATGCGTGATAAATGGTCCTAAGAATTTCTTTCAGCCATTCAATATGTTGGTATCTAGTCTCTAAATTTATTAACCAGTTAACTCTAAGTTCCACTCAGAATGAGAGCAGGTCAGAAACACTAGGTGGATTTTGGATTTAGTGATCAAAGAAAGCCTGTCCACATTTTCTAGCCAAATAATTCAGTTCTCCTAATCACCTAGCTAGCTTGTTTTTTGGAAACGGTCATTAAATTTTAATAGGTAAGTTTATTACAGTCCTTGAATAAGAGCTAGCTCTTTGGGGTGATCCCTAAAAGGCCCAGGTGTTTGTAGAAATTGTTAACTGCAAAAACAGTTGAAAGCTTGTGCTTATCTAATAGAAGGTGAGGGTAAGCCCCTACCTCTAGTGTAGGTATTTCTACACTAGATATCAGGTGACAGGGAAGGAAGGCAGGAAATACCCTTTTCTCTTCCATATTTGTGTAATAATCCTACAGTTGATGATGACAAGCTGGAGAGAGAGATGCCAACATCAGCTATAGGATTGACTTCTACTGAACTAACTCTATCCAGTCATCCCCTTTGTGACTAATAGCATGAATTTTTGAAAGGACTAACTGGGGTACAAGGAGCTCTGTCCATGAACTATAATTTGACATTTCTATGAAGTTCAAACAGGTATCAGTGATTTAAGCATGTTAGTATTCTGTTTTAACCAAGTATGTCATAATGGGGCAGCCCAATCTATAATAAAAACAAAACAGGTTTGAGTGTATGTGTATTTTTCCAGTTTAATGAATTATATTTTGGATATAGACGTTAGCATGGCTTCTTCATATCACTATCAAAAAATAATGAGTGTAGGTGATTTCTTACCTAAGTAATTCATTGTACATCTCATTCCTCAACACTAAACTAGTTGAAGAACCACAAAAATTGCCTGTTTTGCTAACAATCCTGAGGTGTTTAAACATAAAACTTGTATTACTATCCCATACAGATTAAATAATTTGATGATTAGGGTCCTGTTACAGGCTGATCATCCAAAGGGAAATGGGAAAAATGGAGCAAAATGTCTGAAAATAAAATATTGTAAACATTAAAAGAAACTACTTTCAAAGTAATTTGGGGTCTTTTTCAAAATGGATTATGAGTAGCCTCTTATTCACATAAAATTCCTAGTTCTACATCAGTGCTTGGAACACACTAATGCCCTAAAATCAGTGGTAGAGTGTGGGCTGAACAGAAATACTGTTTATGTGAATTTTTCATATAGTCAGTTACTGGGTTTCTCTGGTTGCTGAATTCTACTTGTTATATAAATTTAGTTCACAAGCTTCTGTTTCAATGCGCAATTTTAGATCGTCCATAATTTGTGTAGTTGAATTAGGATTACCTTTGTATGTTTAGCAGGAAACCTTTAATGGCCCTCAAAATATTGTGATTGCTTACAAGTCAAAAAAAACTGTTAGCTGATAAAGTATATTAACACGTTTTTTCTTACAATATTAGTGTCTAAATTTCTATGTAATCATGACAGTGTGCATATAATTGTGAAAACAATCAGGTTAAGAATCTATGTATCCAACTTTTCAACGTGCAAAATATATGATTGATGGGGATGCAATTACTAGGTTATTCAACTAAAGTGAACTATAATAGTTACTATTTATCATAAGTTTTCAATGTGTCCTAAATATAGCAAATAATCTGCAACAACAGGCTTGGTGGATCATAGGTTAAAACTTCATTTAGCAGTAAATGAGACAAATTAAGTAAACCTTCGAGTTCTCCAACTTCGGATTTCTAATATAACTCAGGTTGTCACTGAAGCTTTTATAAAAAACAATAATATGTATTTAATTGAATGGTTTTTGTTATTTTCTGTAAATAATTTATTTCCAAATGCACAGTCATGAAATAGGATTTTTGATCAATTTTTTAAGCTATTTTGGCATGACCATTTAAACACTGCATTCCAAAAAAAATAAAAAATAAATAAATAATAAAAAAAATAAACACTGCATTCTCCCCAACACATGGATGGGTTAACATTTCCATTTTTTTTATAGTTTTTTTCTTTTTTCTTTTTTCTACTATGAACTTTTTTTCTCTTTATGTTTACTTTTCTAAAGTTGAAGGGTAAACAACATTTAACAACTTTCATAATGATATTTTCCAAATTAAATAATGTGTTTTGGTGTAAATTATATTGGGAAAGTGTTTAATAGATAATCGTAAATGTATTTGCAGTCATTTGAAATTGGTTCATTTGTGTATAATTTATAATAATAAGACACTTTAGAAAACAATTTGGCTTTGTGAATTAAGGATCATAAATATATTTATACCTTTTAATTCAGAAATGCTATTTATCCCTGGGGTGCGTGGGTGGCTCAGTCAGTTAAGCATCTAACTCTTGATTTCAGCTCAGGTTTTTGGGGTTTTTTTTTTTAAGATTTTGTTTATTTGACAGAGGGAGACACAGTGAGAGAGGGAACACAAGCGGGGGAGTGGGAGAGGGAGAAGCAGGCCTCCTGTAGAGCAGGGAGCCTGATGTGGGGCTTGATTTCAGGACCCTGGGATCATGACCTGAGTCGAAGGCAGACGCCTAATGACTGAGCCACCCAGGCGCCCCTCAGCTCAGGTCTTGATCGCAGGGTCATGAGTTCAAGGCCCATGTTGGGCTCCAGTTAAAAAAAGAAAGAAAGAAATGCTATTTATCCTCAAGACGTGTTCCCAAAAAGAAAATAACAATATTTACCATTCACAATATAGTAATATTTAGATACTATTCATGATAGCTAACTGAAAGCAACCAAAACATCCAATAAGGAGGTAATAATGGTGGTTAAGTAAATTATGATCTAGAGAATCAGGTGAATATTAACATAATCATTAATAACATTATCATAAAGACTGTGTAAAGCCATGGGGGAGGGAACAGAATTTTAAATTACATGTATTTTAAGTACATTTTCTCAAGATAATGTGTGCTTATGGACAAAGTCTGAAGAATATGCAAACATAAAAGTAGTTTTTGTTTTTGTTTTGTTTTTTGAAGTACAGTTAACATACAATGTTACATTAATTTCAGGTGTACAGCATAGTGACTCAGCAACTCTGTGTGTTGTGCTGTGCTCACCATGAGTATAGCTGCCCCCTGTCACTATACAATGCTATTACAGTATCATTGACTAGATTCTCTATGCTGTACCTTTCATCCCATGAGTTATTCATTCCATAACTGGAAGCCTGTACCTTCCCACTCCTTCACCCACTTTTTCCTTCCCCCCACTCCCCCTCCCCTCTGCCAACCACCAGTTCTCTATATTCATGGGTCTGTTTCTGCTTTAAAGTATAGTTTTTTCTTTTTTTTAACTCCCTACACTGTTGTATTAATAATGAAAAAGGTTTTTTTTTTTAATGTGTTGGGCTATGCTGAAGGCTGAACAAAAAATGCTTACATAAGTTTATGTACACAGAACATCGTTACCCTTTCTTTCAGAACATTATCAAGATCATTGAGTGAACCAAGGTATGTATGTATGTGTGCTTTTCTGTTTTGTTTTAACAGGTACCAGTCAGTGGCCCAGAGCTGGAGGGCAAGCTCCTTCATCCCCAAGCTATGAAAACTCACTCCACTCCCTGGTAAGAGCCTCTTAGGGGAATATACAGGTCACTTTTATCTGATAGTGTGGAGTGCGTTTTTTCAGTAAATCTTGAGTGAAAAAAACAGTAGGATAGCATTACACACGAATTCTTTGCTAACAAATGGCCTGATGTAGTTTAACAGTATAAGACACATTGGGTGTGCCTTTTGCCATCTGTTCTTTGGGACCTCAGGCTTCTGGTCTCAGGACAACTGGTGTTAAAATAGAGTTACGGGATTTTTGCTTCTTTGATAAATCTGGAGTTCAATTCTTCTGTACTTTTATGTTTACATATAAGAGGAAACAAATAAAAAGGCACAGAGACCAAGTAAAAGCAAGAAAATTAGTCGAGCAGTGGAAAACTATATATTTTACTCTTTCTCATGTGACTATTCTGTATATGGTTTATCACATTTCCATTAAAAGTTTAAAATGTAATATCAATTATATTTGTCATGAAAAGTGTTATTTCCCATGTTTTCTTTTTTAACAAAATGTATTGTGTTCATTGTAAAAGCAAAAATGTTATTTAACAAAACGATTAAGGCAGTAGAATAAAAGAGCCTGTCTAGGTATTGAGCGCGAAGAATTTGTGGTAGAATGTTAACTGCTGTTGCTTTTCAGTGCTTACCACAGAATTACAAAGTATTATAAAAACAAAATAAGGGTGACTTAATGGAATGCTAAGTCATGCTATCATTCAGTAAGTCCAGGTTGCAAACAGAAAAGTTCTTTTTCTGTGACTAACAGAATAATTGAAAGGAAAGTCTTCTTCTCTCATATTTTGCAAGCAAATATAAGCAATGTGTGCTGTTTAGATGCTAACCTTATAACTTCGCTGTTAAATCCCAGCCTTCTCATACCTTAATACAAGTAGATCTTGCAGGTCTCTGTGTTAACTTTACTAACATGTTATGCTGACATGCACATCAGCTATTTCCTCATCTCTTTTGGAGTTAATCTTAACCTGTGCTTTGCCTCCTGTTCTGTCTTGACTTTGCCAGAAAAATCGAGTTGAGCAGCAACTTCACGAGCATTTGCAAGATGCAATGTCCTTCTTAAAGGATGTCTGTGAGGTACTATTTCTTTTAGATGGTGCCTTTTTTATGTTTCAATTAATTATACTTCCTATTATCCATTTAAAATCTTCAAGCCTGTACAGACTCCAAAGTCTTTTAAAATCAAACAATGACCATTTTCGTTTTTGTACAGTATGTAAGAATAGACTTTTGTTCTTTTATGTTATTGAGAATGATTCCTTTTAAAAGAGCTCTACTGGCATGTGCTTTTGATTTTTAAAATTCTAATATGTTTGTGTATGGGGCATGTGTGTATCCACAGACAATATCATTCCCTCAGTTTTGTGAAAGAGCATATTTGGGTGTGTTCACCATTTCAGATAGGTGTGCTTTATTCACTTAAAACAAAATTACACCTTAAACTTGATGGATTTGAGGACCCTTCCCTAAATTGCTTGCATTTCAAAGATCGGTATTAAAGTCCAGGTTATCTTTTTTTATCACCTGTAATTATCAGACACAGCAGAATAGCTTTCATCTTTTGTAGGAAGCTAAAAGAAATAGCCTCATGGTAGATTGGTAAATAGATTTAATGAAGCAGTGATTTGTTTCTGAAGCTGTGTTAATTATGCATAGTCAACAAATGTCCTTTCTTTGATTCTTGATTGTAGTGCAGGTAGTTGCTTTTGAAGTTACTTGATAGTACATTTTACTTGCTGTCTTCCATATATCCCAAAGTAGGAAACAGCAGTTTAATAATTTAACAGATACCAGCAGTAACCTCCATGTCTTTTTTCAATCCCTATAGCAATCTCGAATGGAGGATCGTTTAGACAGACTGGATGATGCTATCCATGTGCTGCGGAACCATGCTGTGGGACCGTCCACCAGTTTACCTGCTGGTCACAGTGATATACACAGTTTATTGGGACCATCCCATAATGCATCAATTGGAAGCCTCAGTTCAAACTATGGTGGATCAAGCCTTGTTACAAGCAGTCGATCTGCTTCAATGGTAAAATAGTGCTCATCTCTTTTGTAATATACCCTAAAGCCTATATTCCTAAATGTTTTTCATGAAATCTTTGGAAGAGAGGGTCCTTCTTTTTTAAAAACACTTACTGGGCAGAGTTAGTGGCTGAGCTTTGGCCCTTAAAGTCCTGCTATGATCATGTGCAAAGAGCTAAAGCTTTCTACAAGATCATTTTGCCTAAACTTAGATTTTTTTTTTCCCAGATGTGTAGCCAGAACAGTTTTACCTTGAAATGGTAGGAAGTCTAAAGAGCAAAAACAGTAAAGCAAGACTGAATTTCAAGGAGTCTGGCCTAGAAAGGCTGTTTATTATAATTCAGAACCAGCCTTCAAAAGCAGAAGGAATGTGAAATTATTTGTACCAGTCCAAATTTAAGCTTTATTACCAAATAAAGAAAAAATTGAGTAGTTTTAAGAATAGCTGTAATTTAAGTGACAATTAAAGGAAACAATGCTCAATTAATTTCTGAAGAGAATAAAATAATTCAATCCATCTTTTTAAAAACATAATAATTCTTTAGAGAGAAAAAAGTAAAACTCAGCAAATCAAAAATTCTGTTGTATGTCCTACGTTATTTTTTATCCAGATTGTCTTCTAAAGGAATGAAGCTCTTTTTGAACCTGCGATTTAACTGATGCCGTATGTTTGAGTGTTTATAGCATTGTTTTTAGGATTTATTGCATGCTATGAAATATTCTCCTATGAAACAGATTTCTAGCTGTAAGCCATGTGATCAAGGGTAAAATTCACCTATCATCGAAATAATTAGGCGCCCCAAATGCTGAAGGCTTGTGTTCTATAAAATAGGATTGGTTCCACATTTTCACATTCACATGTCAGACAGCCATTTATATTCATTTTGGAGCAGCTTAAGTAAACATCAAACACGGCTGCCTAGTTTCCTGAGTACAGTGTTTTCGGCAGCATAGGTGACAGTAGATGCCTGCATATCTTAACAACCAGTTTTGGGATTTTTTTTTCAATGTCAGAAAATCTGGAAATTCGGGCTCCTTCTAAATTTTTGTTGCTTTTGGTAAGCTAATAAAATGTGAAAACATTTAAAATTACGAAAGTCATAGAAAATAGGGGGGTATTATCACTGTTAGTAGTAATAGTAAAATAATATCAGTATAATAAGATAGCATTTGTTGTAAATATAAATGTAGAATGTCAAATAATTATTGTTTTGTTGAAATAACTGCTTATCCTTATTCAGAAGAATGACTTGAAAATCAATATATTTGAATCCCAAGTTTGTCTGAACTGGCAACATTTGAAGTTATTCCTTCACCTCTTAAAATCGTCTTTTAATTCTTCCCTGTTAATAGCTCACTGCTCCTATACAATATTTGATACATCTCTGGCTCTTCCCAATTAAATGTAGAGTTTGTATAAAGTGGAACTTCTGTCTTCAGGTGGTTGTTTTTATGAACTTTGGGTATGAGTTGGAAAGAGACTTTTTAAAATCCAGTCCTACAAAGCCATGTAGAAATCTAGTGCATTTTAGAAGGACTTGTGGAGAGAAAACTGTTTCATTAGATACTGCCCTGAAACTTAATTAAAAAAGTAGCTTCCGTTATATCCTCTAGGAATATGCTGCCTACTTCAGAGCATCAGCAAAAAGGCTGCCAAAAATATTCTTTTAAAAGGAAAAAAAAAGTCTAGAAAGAAGTCTTCTGTCCGGGGGGTGCATCTGGCTTAGACTGAGCAGCAGCAGCAGCAGTGCTACAGCAGCTGAGCCCATGCTGTTGCTCCGTATGTCTAGCAAGGTCCTCTCTCCAGGTCCTGGAGGACGTGGAGCTGGTGAAAACCTGCCGGATGTCATCTGCTGCACCCACCCCATCCAGTCAGTAGTGGAGGTGGGGCCACATGTTTCTGACAGGCTTACCCTCAAAATATAAAAGTAACTGACAAAAAATCTGAAACTGTCAGGTGAGTCACTGTTCATCTCCCATCCTTCTGAAATGAAGTTTAGCTGTGAGTCCTCAGTTCTCAATTTCAGCAAAAAGATCTAAGGATAGAATGAAATGAAGCTCATAGTAAGCCAGTGATTCTCCTACCTAAGTCTTAGGCATCCTGTTGAGGAAGGTTCTTATCCTAGCGACTCTTACGATGTCTGAGGACATCAGCAGTGCAGGAACCCCCTGCTTACACGCCTAGTACCCACCTGTGTGAAATCAACTTTTTTCATATAATTGGAAGGTATGTGATTTGGGGGGACATATCCTTACAGCTATTGCCAGCCATCTTTAAGAATTAACCTCCTGCTTTTGTTATTCCCTCTTTCCCCTCTGTATTCTAACTGATGACAACTAAGAAATGACACAATTTTACATTCTAGAATCACTTTTCCTTTTTGGTCCTGTTTGACTTTCTGGTAATTTTTATACTCTTCCTCTATATTCACATAAATTAGTATTTGTTTTAAAGATTTCTGAAAATGGAGGTTACATGGCCAAAATTATGAAGTAACCACAGAAATATCAGTTTACCAACAATTCTGTATCACCATATAGAATTTGTAAGGTCAGGGTGCCTAGGTGGCTCGGCCGTTGAGCATCTGCCTTTGACTCGGGTCATGATCCCAGGGTCCCGGGATCGAGCCCCGCCTCGGGCTCCCTGCTCAGTGGGGAGTCTGCTTCTCCCTCTCCCACTCCCCCTGCTTGTGTTCCTGCTCTTGCTGTCTCTCTCTCTCTGTCAAATAAATAAATAAAATCTTCAAATATATATATATATATATAAAGAATTTGTAAGGTCAGCTTCTCTCTAAAATATGTAATTTTCATCATTCCATTTATTTTCTGCAGAGAATAGTTATTCTGATAAATACCATTTCAGGAATTCCACAGAACATTCAAATAAATTTTTGTTCTCATGGGCATTTACTGTGGGTCACCATCCTAATTGCAGGTTTAAATATGATATTGCTTTCTCTCCTAGTATTTAGAAGAGAAATCCACCGTATTTCTGTAAAAGGCCAGATAGTAAATATTTTCAGCTTTGCAGGCTATATGGTCTCTACCACAACTACTTAACTCTGACATTGTAACATGAAAGCAGCCATAGACATTATGAAAACAAATGGGTGTGGGTGTGTTCCAATAAAACTTCGTTTACAAAAAAATATCTCCTTAATTTGTAAAACACCAGGACCAGAGTCCATAGTCTTTCATTGTTCCTCATCTTTGGCCAAAAGGCCACACCTTGCCAGTTTTTGAATTGGAACATAAATTAGCCTCCCAGTGCAGGTAATGAGAGTTAGCAAGTTTTTTTCTTTTTCTTGGAGCCTTAAAACTGTTTGCTTATTTTTTTAATGATTAGTTTGGGAGTTTTGTTGCAGTAGTTGGAATACTTGATTGAGGTAAGCCAAAATACACTTAGAGTAGAAGAATAAGAGTTGATGTCAAGATAAAAGTGGTACAAACAGCCCAGCTCTCAGCCTGCAGTGCTATCAAGATTACTCGTGGTATACGGCTATATAGACAGCTTTAATCAAAATAGTGTCCCTTGGTCAGGGAAATAACTTTGTTGCTGATAAACTTTCTTTACATTGTTTCAATTGTAAGATTATGTCAGTAAAAGTCATCCATAGCTGATAGTATTGATTTGTGGAAGATCCATTTTCTTGTCTTATAGATGAAATCATTGGTATTTTTTAATTATTCCAGAAAAAGATTTTATATTTCACACCAAGGAGATAAGACTACCAACTGCCAAAAACATATGTTAATAGGAGCCAAAATCAAAAGATTTAATTTTGACTGTTACTTTTAACTGAACTTGACCAGCCTCAAAGTTTAGAATTAAATGAGGCTTCAACCACAGAAAGCTTTTAATGTTATTTTAGCTATCTAACTAATACACACAAAAATTAAATTTTTAGAAAGATTACTATGTCAGAAAAAGAAACTTAAGAAATGGATAATTCTTGCTTCTTAAAATATAATTAGTATAGACAGCCTGGCATAGGCTTAATATTTGCTCTTATTTTTGAATGGTGTTAACATTTTCATTTACTTAATTTCATATTCCCTTTCAATATTTTTGATGATTTCTCCATATTTGCTGAATGCAAATATAAAACTTAAGACTTTTTTATAGGTACTCTTACTAGGATATGATTGGTATACTGTTTAAATTTTAAAGCACAAAATCAGGGTTTTTAGAACTATTAAAATGTCAGCATTGGGGCGCCTGGGTGGCTCAGTCGTTAAGCATCTGCCTTCGGCTCAGGTCATGATCCCTGAGTCCTGGGATCAAGCCCCGCATCAGGCTCCCTGCTCAGCGGGAAGCCTGCTTCTCCCTCTCCCACTCCCCCTGTTTGTGTTCCCTCTCTCGCTGTGTGTGTCTCTCTGTCAAATAAATAAATAAAATCTTAAAAAAATGTCAGCATTGGACTTCAGTTCTGCTGCCACTTATTTAGTGTAAGAATAAACTCTTGGAATAAACTGCTAACAAGAAAAAATACTGATATTAAGTAGAAAACCGAAAAGGACTAGAATTGTCAATTTTATTTGGGCATTATGAAGAAGTCTCAACAGTATAAAGTTATTGTATGTCATATCTGCTTATGGTTGTGTAATACCTAGAAAACTGAGGCCCAGTGAGATAGCTCATGATATCACTTTTATCTTTAACAGAAAGTACTTCTTCCTCTAACAGTGATTTCAACTTCATACTTAGTTGTATTAGAAGCTTTTTGTATTAATGGAAACTTGATGCAAATATTAAAAAGTTCCTCATTTATGATACAAAATTTTTGATTTCTTTGTTATAAGTACTAAGGAAATTTAATCCAGCCATTTCTTTTAATTTTTCTTTTTAATTGTTTGGGTTTTTGTTGTTTAAGCTGTGGTTGGAGATGTCTGGTGTTCTTGTATGACAGAATAAATAATGTTAAATTGTAGGATTTAAAGTTTCTTATATAATGATTTAAAAATATAAATTATGTCTGTTTTCTAAATCCTAAAGCAGTTAGAA
Organism: Zalophus californianus; assembly: GCF_009762305.2. Taxonomy (NCBI): domain Eukaryota; kingdom Metazoa; phylum Chordata; class Mammalia; order Carnivora; family Otariidae; genus Zalophus; species Zalophus californianus. The sequence continues at coordinate 98,116,853 of NC_045600.1, forward strand.
AATAGTTCTAAGAGATGTAAGATAAAGTTACTAAAGACTAACAGGCAAATAAAGAAATATTTTTTCAAAATCAGCACTTTTGTCACATAGCACATTTGCAATTCTTTTAACCTTTACATTTAGACAGTATTTAATTTTATTAGTATAGGCTTGTATGCCATAGAAATTGTGTGTCTAGGCTTCAGATGATTTGAAGGAGTTTAACTATTTTTCTTTTTCTAACCAATTTTTTCCTGAATAGGCAATTTAATTTTTTTCATTAAAACTACATTATAGTGGTTCTTAAGAGATTTGATACCATTTTTTAAATTCAGAATTGTTCCAAATGGCAACTTTTTTAAGTTTGAAAACCATATAGGTTATATATTTATGACAATATCATTAAAAAGGAGCCATATTCTACCAAGTTTCTAGCTTAAAACCCCTCTTTAGGTAAAACAAAATACACACAGAACATAAAGATCCTTTAATCAGTCTGTAGATTAATACTGATTAATTTAAATCATTAGTATTCAGTGAACAGTACAAATGGAACAAATTATTAGAATAGAATTCAGAATCAGAGAGGAATTCATACTGAGTACTTTTCAGTCTGCTCCTTAATTCACAAGACCTCTTATTCATCAACTAATTAGATTTAGCATTTTTCTATTGTGGATGCTAAAGCTATTGGCCAAATTAAATGAAAACAGGTCCCTTGTTGGGTGCTCCCACAAAAGTAAGGCCATACACAGATTGTGAAGATTCAGAATGCAGGATGATGTCATTTAATGAGATGGGCCTTTTATTCTGAAATAGGGCTCTTCATAATAATTGAAATTTAGAGCATAGCAGACCTAGGGGTTTTCCTTCCTCCACTACTCCCCCAGTAGCAGCAGCCTGTCAGCTGTATGCTAACGAGAGGAACAATTAAACATAGGGTCCTATCTGGCTGGCCCAGTCTCTGAGCTCAGACAAAGAACTGTTTATACACCTGTTGTGTCTGTGGACAGAGCCATTTGAATGGGTAGCTGCAGATTAAAAGGAGGACATGGGAGCCAGTGTGAGCAAGGGTTAAATAGAACTTTAAGAACTGTGAAAGTCAAATTCTCCAGAAAATATATGAGGGCCATTTGCACAGGGAATCGAGTTACCAAAAAAAAAAAAAAGTTCCTGCTAACTTCATTAACATGAAAGACTCCAGACTTCAAGCTTTTTGCTAGTCTGAGTCTAGTCTAAACCTTTTTTAAAGGTTTAATTTTTTTTTCTTTTGGGGAGCCAAAAAAAATACTTAGTTTGTAGTATTCCAAAGAGATGAAAATATTTGCTGGCATTTATATCCCAAAACAAATTGATCAACTGTCTGATTTTCCTTCAGGTAAAGGCAAAATCCCTAAGATTTACTTCAATAATGATCTTTTGTCTGCCAGGCCTTTCATCAGAAAGGAAATGATAGAACATTTTTATTAGTTGAGATTCAGAAAATCAAAGAATTGTTTTTACTAATAAAAAGAAGAATTCAGAAGCTGAACCATCACTTATCGCTTGGATGGAAATTCAGTCTGGCTGTTCGATGGTATTGTCTTACAGAGCTGTAAAATGAGTTGTACACATATAGTATAGAGTAAATATACATATGTTTAAAAGTTTAAGTTTTAAAAGGCCATTTTCTTTTAACTACTTGGTGTGGTAGCTCAAAATACTAGGTAAGAACAAAACTTAGCACATATTACCAAAGATCACAGGAACTTTTAAGTTCACATTATGAACACAAACACAGAAATCTTAGCTTTTACTTTGTCCTGCAATGATTTCTTCAGCCAGTCAAAACTGTTCTGGTGGTATTTATCTTTAGAATAGGCTTAGGCTCCTAAAGCCCCAAAGGTTTTGCAGCTATATATTGTATTTATACTATATTTATTTTTATAAATGGGATTTTTGAACTGACCTCCTTAGATCATTAAGTAGTTCATAGCAAGCAAAGAAAGCAACTAATCCTCAGCAATGACTAATCCTCAAATAAATTTAAAAGTAGATAGGGAATACATTAAGTGGGTTTTTTAAAACTACATTAAAGGGGGGGCGCCTGGGTGGATCAAATCGTTAAGCGTCTGCCTTCGGCTCAGGTCATGATCCCAGGGTCCTGGGATCGAGTCCCACATCGGGCTCCTTGCTCAGCAGGGAGTCTGCTTCTCCCTCTCCTTCTGCCTCTCCCTCTGCTTGTTCTCTTTCTGTCTCTCTCGCAAATGAATAAATAAAATCTTTAAAACTACATTAAAGGGGCGCCTGGATGGATCAGTCAAGTGTCTGACTCTTGATTTTGGCTCAGGTCATGATCTCAGGGTCGTGAGAGATGGAGCCCCACGTCGGGCTCCACACTGGGCATGGAGCCTGTTTAAGATTCTCTCTCTCACTCTCTCTCCCTCTGTTCCCCTCTCCTGAGCCACCCCCCCTCAGAAAAATTTAAAAAGAAAAACTACATTAAAAATAAGAATAAGGGTGGAGAACAGACATTTCTTAAAAAGTATGGTGAAAGACCTGATGTGTTCTAATCAAGTCCAGTACCAAATGGCCTGTTGCCTGAAACTTTGCTTTGGTGCCTTTTGTTTAGCTCACAGGAAACCAAAAGATAAACTTGCATAGGGGTATTTATACCTCTTAGGGTAAAATCCATACAAAGTCATGAAAGATAAAAACTATATTAATTACTCAAGAGGGATTCAAAGCAAAAGAGTTTGCTGGGATTGAAGGATTTGTTGAAAAACAGTGATTCTTATATATAACTCCAAGCAATAAACCTCTTTAATTAAAGGCTTAATCTTGTAGGTGGCACATGTGCTACTGTTCTAATAAAAAGCTTCATTTGTAACCAGTTTTTCTAAAAATATTGCGATAGCTAAAATACTTGGTGGTATTTGCATGCCTTCTAATTTTAGGCTAATTGTGATTTATGTTAAGCTTGATTAAAACAGAATAAAAATATATGTCATTTTTGTTGCCTGGCAATGCAGAACTTTTGTTTAAAGTTAATTTCATTTTGTATTGCTTTTGCTCCTCTTTTAAAATTTTTGAGGGAGGCAGAGGAAGAAGAAAAAACAACACACTATATATGTGTGTGAGGAAAGGGTATACCAAAGTATAGATAAATACTATTATTACTTGGAGTGTAGCAATATTTTGTTAAATTCAAATTCATACATATAGAATATGTATATGGAATAGATTTTCAGATTGATTGATGTAGGGTTATTAATAAATACTATAATGTGTAGTGCTTTATGGCTTATAGAGTGCTTTATCTCTGTTAGCTCATTCGCTTCACACAAAAACCTATGGGATATAAAATTTGAAAGTTGAAATTTTATTTTTTATATTTTGATTCAAAAGCAGTGGTACCATCAAGTCTTTTGAAATCCAAAAGTCAGAAAAGTAGCATCCCAAAAAAGTTGTTAAATTCAGATGAGTGATAGATGTCATTTTCTCTATTAAACCCATTAAAAGAATTTAAACAATTATTGCCCCTGAACTGTCTTGACTTTTCTTTTCTTTTCTTTTCTTTTTTTTAACTTTAGGTTGGAACTCATCGAGAAGACTCTGTCAGTCTCAATGGCAATCATTCAGTCCTGTCTAGTACGGTCACTGCTTCAAGCACAGACTTGAACCACAAAACACAAGAAAATTACAGAGGTAACTGTATTGTTGGTTTTCAGCAGTAATGCATACAGAGGTGTCATTTGGAACACTGTCATCTTTCTTACAAGCAGATTGACATCTGTGAATCGAAAGTCATCTTAGGTGGGGCAATTCCAAACAGCAGTGCTACTGAATATAGAGGGTAGATATTTAGGATTCTAATTGCCCCATTTGGCTGGGCCAATTGTAGATACTTATTGATGGATAGAACCACCTGCAAAAAAAAAAGTATTTACTGGTGATCTTACCTGCTCCTGCTTCTGTCATGTCTCTTTCCTAGTCACTTCCCCTCGTGACTGAGCCCTCATGGTCCCTAGAGGCAGCGAGGAATTTTTCTGAATATGTTGAGAGCTCCAAATGATAGTAGCTTTTATTTAGAAGATTTTAATTTAATTGGAGAGACAGTTCTGATAAAAACTGACAAATGTTATAACAGAGCTTATAAGTACAAATATATAACCAATGTTAAGACCACCAAAGTAAAGATTTCCCAGTTTTATTTAACCATGCAACCCATTTTATTGTGTTTATCTGGGAAAATGTTAAAACTTATTTCCTTTACCTTAGTAGCACCTTAGAAGTCAGTTTCTAAACTGCATCAAGTTTCTCATACTTACTCAGTTGTTAAATAGTGCCTTAAAGTAAGCATTAGAGTGACAATCAAGGTCAGACTCCTTTTTTTTTTTTTTAAGATTTATTTATTTGAGGAGGATTGTCAAGGGAGGGGGGAAAGAGAGAATCTCAAGCAGACTCCCCGCTGAGCCCGGAGTCCAATGCTTAACCCACTGAGCCACCCAGGTGCCCCAGACTTCTTCTTTTAAATATAGTTGCTTTAAAAATCATTTTCTCCAAGGTTTGTGGATCTCTTCTTTCTAGCTGTAAATAGTAGATTATCCTACATCTTCAGATTTCCACCATAGTCCTGTAATAAATAAAAATATCCACCATCTAGAAGGCTTTTTACTGTCTTAGTTCTAATTCTGAACATTCATGTTTCTTTGCCTCTTTGTTAGGTGGCTTGCAAAGTCAATCTGGAACTGTTGTTCCAGCAGAAATCAAGACTGAAAACAAAGAAAAAGATGAAAACCTTCATGAACCTCCTTCATCAGATGACATGAAATCAGATGATGAATCCTCCCAAAAAGATATCAAGGTTTCATCTAGAGGCAGAACAAGGTATTTGTTAGTGTTCAGGTATTACATTTCACTCACTTGCCATGGGTGGAAAATACTTGGAAAATTGAAAGGTATCATACATTCATTAAGTGTCAGCTATGTTCTAGTACTGTGTTGGGACTTCATATGTTACCTCATTTAGTGCTCATAGCATCCTTAAAAAGGGAGGCATATGATGCTGACTCCAAAATTATGTATTCCATTATACCACAATATTTTAGGGGCTACATATAAAGAAGAATTATATCTCTCCCTTCAGTTAGAGCACAAAATAAAACAAGTTAAATCGTGCATTTGGAGACATTTACATACATTCTACCAATAAATATTTGAATATATTTTTTAATACTATGTTTATGGTAAAACTCTATTGTATGATTTAAACCAGAGGTTAGCAAACTGTGGCGCATGGGCCAGATATGGCCCATGGCCTATCTTTATAAATAAAGTTTTATTGGAACAATTCCATACCTCATTCATTTGCACATGGTCTATGGCTGCTTTCCCAGTGCCGAGGCAGATTTGGGTAGTTACAGCAGAGACCAGATGGCCCACAAAGCTGATAATATTTACTATCAGGCCCTTTACAGAGGAAGTTTGCCAACTCCTGATTTAAACAATAATTTGAGAAGTATGGAAAAGGAAATACTGCAGGTGGACTGATGTTGAGGAAGGTTTTCTAGAAGTCAGACTTGACCTTGCTTTGCAGTATGGATATTGACACACAGTACATTAGTTTCGAATGATTTCCAGATTCTTCCCTCAGACTTTTCTTCTAGTTGTACATTAAATTTAGATGGTTTGGTATATTTTTGGCGTATCCTGTTTTTTGGCATCAATAATATGTATATATCACATATATATATTTAAAACATTGTTCTTTATATTAAATTAGGGTGCAAAGGAGACCACGATGAGTATGGTAGATATAACTAAAAAAATTAAATTGAAAATTAATTTAAAAATTAAATCTTAAGGTTCTAATACTGTCAGAGTGAGAGAGAGCACGAGCTGAGGGTGGGGGAGGGAGAAAAGGAGGGAAAAGCAGACTCCCGACTGAGCAGGAAGCCTAGGACCCTGGGATCATGACCTGAGCTGAAGACAGATGCTTAACTGACTGAGCCACCCAGGTGCCACTTAATACTGTCATTCTAATATGCCTTGTACTCAGTTGTACAGGAGAATGAAAAAGTAAAAACTGGGTCACGGAATCCAGAGACTACTCCTTTGAGGCATCTTAATTCTTTAATAGTTTAATTTTTCAAATGTAATTTTAAGATAAATAATTTGTATCTTTCCTTCTTATTCATCTTTTCATCTTATAGGTCAAAGTTCAGCAAACTTACCATGTATAGGGTAGACAGTAGCTATTTTATGTTTTGTGGGCCATTGGGTCTCCATCGCAACTACTCAACCCTGCCATTATAATAAAAGCAGTCAAAGACAATACATAAACAAGTGAGCATGGCTCTTTGAATAAAATTTTATGTAAGAAAACAGGGAGCCAGCTCATGGGCCATAGTTTACTGAACCCTATTATAGGTCATCAGAAATTGAGAAGGCAGTATAATAGTTTACTAATAACAGCAATGCTTAGTAATTAATGATAGTTAATAGGTTAATAACATGGTCTTTGGATAAATAAAGTTAACCTGGGATTGAATTATGACTCCATCACATACTTGCCAAGTGACCCTGGACAATTTATTGAAACTCTGAACTTTTTTTTTTCTCTCTAAAAAGAGACTTTCTATTATAGGATTCTTATGGAAATAGACGGAAAATGATGCATATAAAGCCCTTTGCACACTCTTTTGCATGCAGTAAATACCCAGTGAAGTACTATAGTTACTGTTACAATGATGATAATTTTAGGTATGTGGTGTAGCCTTACTTCCATGGAACACTTACCTGGGTCCTTGTCATTACACTGCCACTAATTAGCTGGGTGATCCTAGGATAGTCACTGACTTCTCTGGATCTAGCAGTAGTTCTCAGCCCTAATGCACAAAATCCTGAAACATTTTAGAAATACAGGTTGTCTTGGCCCCATCCCAAGCTCACTAAATCAGCATCTCCGGTAGTGAGACCTTTGAAACCTGTATTTTTCAAGTACCCCTGAAGATTCTGATGGGTGGCCACATCTGGAAACCTTTGAGCTAGATGATCTGTAAATTTTCCTTTGAGGGCGCCTGGGTGGCTCAGTTGGTTAAGCGACTGCCTTCGGCTCAGGTCATGATCCTGGAGTCTTGGGATCGAGTCCTGCATCGGGCTCCCTGCTCAGCAGGGAGTCTGCTTCTCCCTCTGACCCTCTTCCCTCTTGTGCTCTCTATCTCTCATTCTCTCTCTCTCTCAAATAAATAAAATCTTTAAAAAAAAAAGTTTCCTTTGAAGTAAAAGAGCTAGTGATTCTATTATAAAAGAATATTTTTATGTAATTCTGGACAATTAGCTAGTAAAAATCTGTACTTAATCTTTATTACAGTACTCAAGTTTATTGGAGCAGAGGAAACATCTATTTGTGCATATTATTTCAGGGTTCTGGGAGACTCTGCTCATTTATTTCTGAAATATAAATAGAATTTTCTAAAAGTTATTCCAAATCATCTCCCTCAAATGTTTTCTTTTTCTGATTACTTAATCTGTTTTCATTACAGAAATTTAGAAAATACAGAAAAGAATACAAAAATCACAAACTGAACTATCAAGAATTAACTACTGTTTACTTTTTAAGGAATAGATATCCCATAAATATAGTTTAAATTGGAATTAAACTGGATATGTTTTATAATATCAACTTTTCTCATATAACAGTGTATTTTTAGTATTTTCATCTGTCCCTAAATTTTCTCAAATGGTTTTTCCTTTGTTTTTAGCCAGCTTTATTGAGGTTTAATTCACATAGAATAAAGTACACCAATTTTAAGTGTACAGTTTTTGTCCTTGGACAAATGTATATGGTTTTATAACCACAACATTAATAATATAGAATGTTTCTACCACCCCAAAAAGTTTCCTTATGCCCCTTCGTAATCAGTACTCTTCTTCCATCCCCTGGGAGCCATTCATCTGCTTTTCCATTACTAGAGCTTTGTCTTTTCTAGAGGTTCATGTAAATCATAGTATGTAGTCTTGTGTCTGACATCTTTTACTTATTAGCATAATCTGCAGCTTAATTTTTAGAGACTACATAGTAGACAGTTGTCTGGATGTACTGTGATTTATTTAACCTGTGTCCTATTATTGGACTCCCCATTAGTTGCTAAAGTAAATAATTCTGTGATCAACTTTTTTACATAAATTCCTATGTACATCTCTAATTATATCCTTAGGATGAATTTCTAAAGTTGGAATTGCTGATCAAGACGTAATGAACATTTTAAGGCTTTGGGTTCATTTTGCCAATTTGTCCTTCAAAAAAATTGTTCCGGTTGATTCATGTTTTTTTTTAAGATTTTATTTATTAGCGACTGCAAGCATGCACATGAGAGAGAAAACGAGAGGGAGCAGAGGGAGAGGGAGAAGCAGACTCCCCACTGAGCAGGGAGCCCGAGACCATGACCTGAGCCAAGGGCAGATGCCCAACAGACTGAGCCACCCAGGCACCCCATAACTTATGTTTTAGAATCATCACCAGTGATGATACTTCTCTCTGAAACAAAAAGTAGTCATTTTCTGAGATACTTCTCTCATTCTGTGTCTTAAGCTTTTCTTCCTCCTTCTTAGTAACGTGTTTAGGAGCACAGGTTAAGCAAATTATAATACATTAGTGTACTAGGACAGTGCTTCTCAAACCTTAATGTACATATGAACCAGCCAGGGATCTTGCTAAAATGTAGCTTCCAATTCAATAGACTTGCAATAGAACTTGAGTCTGTGTTTTTAACACGCTCCCAGTAATGCTGATGCTACTGATCACATTCTGAGTAGCAAGGCACTAGAATATTATGTAGTCATTCAAATTATGTTTCTAAAGAGTTACACTATTATGGAGAAGTGTTTATGCTGAATGTGCAATGGAAAATACATTTAAAAATGTATGTGGTGGGGTGCCTGGGTAACTCGGTTGAGTGTATGAATCTTAATTTCAACTCAGGTCATGATCTCAGGGTTGTGAGATCAAGCCCTGCATCATCTGGCTCCACGTTCAGTGTGGAGTCTGCTTGGGATTCTCTCTCTGCCCCTCTCCACTTATACATGTGTTTGCCCTCTAAAGAAAGAAAGAAAGAAAGAAAAAAATTTTTTGAAAATGTATGTGATATAATTTCAACTACATATATATATATGTGCATTAAAGAAAGACTGGAAAGATATATATAATCATGTTAAGTGTAACTATTACTACTATTTGGTAAAATTTATGGGTAATTTTCATTTCCATCTTTATAATTTTATACAATGAGCATATCTTATTTTATAGGTACTTAATAGATATTGTTGTTACTTTGTTTTCTAGCAGTACTAATGAAGATGAGGATTTGAACCCAGAACAGAAGATAGAAAGGGAGAAAGAAAGGCGGATGGCTAACAACGCTAGAGAACGTTTACGTGTGAGGGATATTAACGAGGCATTCAAAGAGCTTGGTCGAATGTGTCAGCTCCATTTAAAGAGTGAAAAACCCCAAACAAAACTCCTTATTCTTCATCAGGCCGTGGCAGTCATCCTTAGTCTAGAACAGCAAGTCAGAGGTAAGTAGGTTCAACAAAGATACATAACTATTCTGGCTTAGGTGGGCAGACATTTCTTTTTCCACTTGCTCTTCTGCTTGGGAAGTTGTTTGTTAAGTTCATCTAGTACTTCTACCACTGCATCATCTGGATCAAGTTTTCTCTGTAGTTCTCTCACCTCTGTCTCATAATATTCGTCAATATCTGTAGGCTTGATCCTTCCCACAAACCAGTAGAGCACAGTCCTTTGAAATGTTGCAGAGAATAGCCAGCCTCTGCTTGCTGCTCAGCATTAGTGTTTTTGCCCCTTTGTTCTTGTTCTTGTTAAGTCTGGTTTCCCACACTGTTGAATTAACCTGCCCAGACCTGTTCTCCTCCCTGCTCCTTCCTGTCTTCCCCGTTCTCTGTATGGAATTTCTTGCCTGCTTTACCCTGGACCATCTATTAAAATGGCCTTGCTGATTAATAGGATGCCTGATCCTGGCCCCTCCTGGCTTTACTTCATATGGATGTTCTTTATACCCAGGTCAATATGGTCTCAGGGCTTATTTATTGATCCCTGATCAGGAATGCCATGAACTTCTTGGCCTAATATGCACTGACATGCTTGTGTGTTTCTCAGGGCAGAAGTATAGTTTATTACAGGCTTATCCACTGCTGACTCAGACAAGTGTCCCAGCTGTTTTATCTTTCAAGAAATTTGATGGAATATTGAAGAAGCTTTGAAACTTCATTTTTTGAACAAGTATTTATTACACACCTCCTGTCCCAGTCACCTATATGCTAGACCCTATCTTACCAATCAATACAAGCTTCTTGCCACTGAAAGTTTTTACCATTCAGCTTGATTTTTTTCATATACCTCATTGTCTTCTAATCTAGAGTTATGAATGTTTTATCCTAAGTCTTTTTGCAAAGAATTATAGATGTGCCCTTGGATTCCAAACCCTACCTCTACCTTCTCTTCATTAAGAACAACTTTTTCTTATTTAGTGGATGTTTATATGGGATTTTATTTAAAGAAAGTTAGAAAAGAAAAAAGAATAACAACTGTAACCATGGACCCTCAGCATTGGTCACAGAAAGAACACTCTATCTAAGGAAACTAGAGTTTAGAGAACTTGAATACACTTTCAGAAAAACTTAACCATAGTCATGAATTGATCCATCCACTTCCCTCCAGTATATTTAAATAAGAATGATGAATAGATTATTTCATGCATAACCAATCCACCATTAAAACCAGATACTTGCTCCTATTAAGGCCCTTGGAATATCTGTAAAGGGTAAATGTTAATGAAACCTGATTTTCAAGAATGTGGAGACTCCCTTGGGATGCTCATACAGTCTGATTGTTGCCCGCTCATCTGTGGTAGGATCAGTGGTTCCTTGAACCTTCAGTATCTGCTGTCACTTCATCAAAGTTTTTTTTTTTTTTCCATGTGTCTAACACCTTTTATCTCACTCTGAAGGTAGTGAGGCACCTGTGTTTATTGGTCCCAGTACATTCATCCTTCTGCTCTGCGTACCCAAGATATTTTCTGCCCTTACTCTCCCCAGCCATTTGTTGTCAAGACTCTTGTCACTACCTGGACAGCAGTGGTGCCAGAACTTATTCCTGTACAGCTTTCCTTCCCACTGTTTATTAAAGCTAGAATACGAGTCATTTGTTTTTTTTTTTTTAAAGATGTATTTATTTATTTGAGAGAGAGAGAATGAGAGAGAGAGAGTACATGAGAGGGGGGAGGGTCAGAGGGAGAAGCAGGCTCCCTTACTGAGCAGGGAGCCCGATGTGGGACTCGATCCCGGGACTCCGGGATCATGACCTGAGCCGAAGGCAGTCGCTTAACCAACTGAGCCACCCAGGTGCCCTCGAGTCATTTGTTTTTAAAAACATTTCGTTTAAGATCAGAGGTACCTACTCTCAGATCTAAGTCATCAAAATGAGAAATACCTCTGTGTTTGAAAAAAGTTGTAAACGCCACCATTCCTGGGTGGATTTTATTCAATCACTTGTAAGATTTTACTTTGTAGTGGTTCCATGTAAGTAGCTAGGACAGAAAAGCTGAGTCTGAGAGAAGATGTAACAGCTAAGCTCATCCAACTGCCTGATAACTTTCTGGTCACTGTTAAGGGGTACTGACTTTTTTGTGGAGTTCTGGAAAGCTCTATATAAGGAGCCATTGACTGATTAGAGTTTGAACAGAATTTAAAATACACTGACTGTAACTTCAGTTAAGGGCTGCTTTCATATTCATAAAAGCTTACCTTCCTCCCATCCTCAGACTCTGGGCTTCAAAGCCCAGAGCTTTTATTTTATGTCTTTAATGTAAAAGCCTTGGGATTCATTCAAGATCCTTCTTGAAAGGCACTCTGATGGCTGTTTGTCAAAGAGGATTTAGAACCCTTCATGCAGCCCACATACCTCTGCCTTGCTATGGCAGCACCTTTAGAGGTTAGTATGACCACTGTCTTCTCTGGGCATTACCTCCAGCAGTTTTGAGTTATTTGAATAACCTGTTTACATCTGAGAGCCTTTTCATTCCTACAAGCGTTCTACCCAGCAGTCCCTGGGCCCAGCAGTTTCTATAAAGAGGTACATTTTGTTTACATGACTACTTTGGGCATTCCCTGCACTCTTTCTCCACACCTTCTGGTTTGGGATAGTGCTTCAAGACTGTATCTGGCTATCCACAACCTGTCATCCCTGGACAAGTGTCTATATCAGGAGGGCAACCAGCAGTGTATTCTGGAGAAGAGCAGAAGGAGTGGCTTCCCTTCTGAGCCTCAGATTTTGCCAGAGCACTTTTTGTGCCTTGGTACTTCACATACCAAATTCTACTTGATCCCTGCCATTGCCAATTTAAACCTTTCCTTTATGACAACTATAATGTCAACATTACAATTTTACTAATCCTCAATAGATTTTACATATTACTTTGAAGTTTCTACTCTCACCTTTACTAACGATTAGATTAGTGGTCAGACATTTCCTCCTCAAAGTTTCACAGGTCCGCTCAATCAGCTTACTTCTCTTCCAGTAATAATTTAGGGACAATAGAACTATTAGGATTTTAGTTTCCTGGTCTTTTAGTAAGTTTGAAGATAAATGAGCTAAGACAGTGGTTCCCAAATCTGGCTGGTCCCAGAATCACCTGAGGCTTTTCCTTTTCCCAAATTTCCAGACCCTACCCTTAGGAGATTTTAATTTAGTTGCAGTGATACAGTAATACATAGTAGTCTTAGCATAGTCATTGATAATACTCCTTACTAAATCTTCACTGAAATGATTAAAAATAGTATTAATCCACAAGGACAGATGGGAGAAAAGATTGTAATATCCAAATCAGAGAGCAAAATATGTATGTAAGATGGAAAGTAGACAGAGTATGGTAATTGACTTATTTAGACAGAAGAAATTAAGTGGGGCAGGGAGGAATACCAACAAGAAGTAGATCATTTTGTCTCACAAAACTCCAGAACACAAGCAGGGGGAGTGGGAGAGAAAGAAGCAGGCTTCCCCCAAAAGGCCCTATTCTTTGGAGGTGCTAATATTGGAGAAGGCATTACCTGCAAACAGGAAGATTAACCAAAGGTTTGTCTGCTGTGAAAAAATTGGACCCCTCATCAAAATATCATCAGACTTCTAGACAAATAATGCTGGATTCCAGGAGATAGTAGGGCAGTGACTTCAAAATTCTAAGGAAAAAATCATTTTTAACCTAGAAGTCTACATCTCCCCAAACCATTAATCAGAGGGTGAAGATAGAATAAAGATATTTTGGATATGCAAAGACTTTAAAATTTTACCTCCTAGGGGTGCCTGGGTGGCTCAGTCATTAAGCATCTGCCTTCGGCTCAGGTCATGATCCCAGGGTCCAGGGATCGAGCCCCACATCGGGCTCTCTGCTCAGCGGGAAGCCTGCTTCTCCCTCTCCCACTCCCCCTGCTTGTGTTCCCTCTCTCACTGTCTCTCTCTGTCAAATAAATGAATAAAATCTTAAAAAAAAAAAAAATTTTTTTTACCTCCTACATACATGTTCTCAGAAAGCTTCTGGAATGTATGCTTTAGCCAAATAAGGACATAATCAATAAAGACAAAGGTATATGATCCAAGAAACAAAGACTCTAACACAAGAGAGCATCAAAAGGAAATCTCATGACAAGATCTAGTAGGCCTAGAAAACCAATGTGCCTACACATTGAAATTAGAAGATGGTGGGGCACCTGTGTGGCTCATTCGGTTAAGCTTGTGACTTCAGCTCAGGTTGTGATCTCAGGGTCCTGGGATCAAGCTCCCCGCTGAGTGGGGAGTCTGCTTCTCCCTTTGCCCTTCCCCCTGCTTGTGCTCTGTCTCTCTCTAAAATAAATAAAATCTTAAAAAAAAAAATAGAAGTTGGCTAGCTGCAGGGCGCCTGGGTGGCTCAGTTGGTTAAGCGACTGCCTTCGGCTCAGGTCATGATCCTGGAGTCTTGGGATCGAGTCCCGCATCAGGTTCCCTGCTTGGCAGGGAGTCTGCTTCTCCCTCTGACCCTCCCCCTCTCTCATGTGCTCTCTCTCTCTCTCTCTCTCATTCTCTCTCTCAAATAAATAAATAAAATCTTTAAAAGAAAAAAAATTAAAAAAAAAAAAGTTGGCTAGCTGCAGAAGAAAGAAAGGGATTTTTCCCAATTTTCTTTCCAGGGTAAGAAAATGGAATTAATAGATGAAATGATGGTATGTTTGAGATTTGGGGGCAGGGGGGGAATGTTGATAGGCATTTGTTAGATCTATTGAAGCATGGATCGGGGACAAAATCAGCACTACTAGCAAATGAAAAGCAAGGCAACTATTAACTTCAGGAAAAACAAACAGTCATACGAGCAAGGAAACAATGTAAAATTCTTGACTTGCAAGTATGTCCCCATAGTTATTATAACAAATATTTATCTAGTCATAATAATGTAAGAAGTGACTATGCAGTTAGCCAAAATTTGAGCTTTATTTTTTTTTAAAGATTTTATTTATTTGACAGAGACACAGCAAGAGAAGGAACACAAGCAGGGGGAGTGGGAGAGGAAGAAGCAGGCTTCCCGCTGAGTAGGGAGCCCAATGTGGGGCTCGATCCCAGGACCCCGGGATCATGACCTTAGCTGAAGGCAGATGCTTAACAACTGAGTCACCCAGGCACCCCAAAATTTGAGTTTTAGATACATTGAGAAGATGGTATTTTAAGAGAGCCAAGTCCTCAATTACATACCCAAAGTCAGTAATAGAATTACTGTAATTGAAATGTGGGAAAGACAATCACTTTTCATGTCCTGCAGGTAATGTCTGCTCACCTGTACATCAGGCCTTCTGGCTACTTAATACATTTGCCATGGGCTGCTCACACACACCAGAAGGTATTAAAAGACAACACTAGCATCTGCCTCTTTTGGATCAAAGCTCACTTCACATTTTCTAGAGCTTATTCTCTTGGTTCTTATAGCCCTGAGTGTTCTTTGTCTGACTAACCGTAGAAATCTTGCAAGATGTTGCCTAACTTGAGTTTTTGGCTCTGGTCCTCTCTAGCTATTCTGATCGTGCCTGCTAAATCCTTGTGTGACACAGGGTCATAGTTAGCTAAGAGCAGTGTTTTTTATGAGATAAATGTGAACCTGTTTCAATTGGAAAACTTTCAAATCTCACTTTCTCCTCTTTGGATTTAACATGTTAATTTATGCTCTCTTTTCAGTCTCTCCAGTCATTATATGAGACTGCTCCCTGCACAGCAAAGGGACATGACACCTAATAAAAGAACTCTAATTATTAGTTAGAAGTGCACATTTACTTGTTAAGAAAATAATTCCCGAAATTTTTACATAATGATGAACATGGCTTTTTATTTTACTACTTATCCTAATAATAAGTGTGTACCTTTCTTTCTTCATTGATCTTCCTCATAGTTGAAGAGGCTTTATGTCTTTTCCTAAATGCAGGGGCTGAGAAAATAAGAACTCTAAAATGAAATTTTATCATTGTGCATGAGTAATAGTCAATAGAATCAGCTGAGTTAACCATAATAAAGTCTTTTGTCTACTCTTTTTTTAAACTCAGAAGTGACTATAAATATGTGTTGTAAGTGCATGTTCAAATACATTTTACTTGGCTTAGAGGAAGTACATAAAAAAAGAAGAATCCTGCTGTGTTGCATTCAGCTGGCCATTTCAAGAAAATCTAACAAAATTCACAACTTCTACAAAATACAGTTTTCATTATAGACTAACTTTTTTCCAGATTTTTTCTTTAAAGATTTTATTTTTAAGTAGTCTCCACACCCAGCATGGGACTTAAACTTACGACACCAAGATCAGGAGTCATATGCTACACCACCTGAACCAGCCAGGTGCCCCAAGATTTTATTTTATTTTATTTTTAAAGATTTTATTTATTTATTTGATAGACAGCAAGAGAGGGAACACAAGCAGGGGGAGTGGGAGAGGGAGAAGCAGGCTTCCCACCGAGCAGGGAGCCCGATGCGGGGCTCGATCCCAGGACCCTGGGACCATGACCTGAGCCAAAGGCAGACGCCTAATGACTGAGCCACCCAGGCGCCCCCCCAAGATTTTATTTTTAAGCAATCTCCACACCCAGTTTGTGGCTCGAACCCACCACCCCAAGATCAAGAGTCCCACGCTCCACTGACTAAGCCAGCCAGGCACCCCTTCATTACAGACTAATTTTAAGTGATCCTTTTATATTACATTCATTAGGACATTTTTAATCAGTTTATAAAAATACATGTAACAACTTTTCACTTATACTTTATGATATCAGAAACAAAAAACGAACTAGAAGCTGTCATGGGTTAGATATCTTGTGCTTAAAACACATTTAAGGGGGCACCTGGGTGGCTCAGATGGTTGGGAATCTGCCTTCGGCTCAGGTCATGATCTCCAGGTCCTGGGATCAAGCCCCAAGTCGGGGTCTGCTTCTGCCTCTCCCTCTGCTCATGCTCTCTCTCTCTCTCTCTCTGTATCTTTCTGTTTCAGATGAATAAATAAAAGCTTTAAAATAAATAAATACATACATATATACTCATTTAAGGAAAAGATATCATGAAAAATAATTCCCAAGTGGATTTTGATCCAGTGGGTCTCCAGTCCAATGGCTTTTCTTTCCCTTTATTTCACATAGTAAGACCCCCTACTCTTGAAAATGCCCACTTCAAAAATTCCATCTAGTTGTCTCTGCTATCTTATATACAAAGCAGTAGAGGTTTTTATCACCCTTTTAATCACACCTCTAGCAGTAGAAAGAACTATTCGATCATCTCGTTCTACATATAAAAGTAGAAAAGCAAGGTAGTATGCCAGCTACCTCTTTCTCTTGAGGAGTTGGCACATTTTTTATAGAGGAATGGCTGTGGGTATCTATTTTTTTTAATTTTTTATTGTTATGTTAATCACCATACATCATTAGTTTTTGATGTAGTGTTCCATGATTCATTGTTTGTGCATAACACCCAGTGCTCCACGCAGAACGTGCCCTCTTTAATTGTGGGTATCTATTTTATCATTTTCTAAGCTGATAAAATTCTAGATAAGGCACAGATGTCTCTCTCCAGGTACATAAGAGAATGTCAGCATTCATATCAATCCAGTGTACCATATCTTAGGACACTGAGGAGATTTGGTAGACTAACAACAGCACTTGCCAAAATGTTTGAGTAAAGCAGTAAAAGAACTGCCTTTACCTTTAGATATTGATATAGATCAAATCAAACCCTAGAAGACTACATCAGAAGCAGAATAAGAAGAAAACACCAAATACTCACTAAAAAACATAAGCTTAGAGGCTTATTTAATCTGAGGGTTTATGTGAGCACATCATTGTTACCTGTGTAATGTTATTCAGTGTGGGAATGAAATTGCTGAGAGTGATAATCCCCATAGAAAGAAAACATAAGAGCAATTTGTTCAGTTTAAGACCTAAGAGGTCTTATTCCTAACTTATGACTATAACGATAAAAATTATTTTTCCCTGTTTCAGAGAGGAACCTTAACCCCAAAGCAGCCTGCCTTAAGAGAAGGGAAGAAGAAAAAGTTTCTGCCGTATCGGCAGAGCCGCCAACCACACTGCCAGGAACCCATCCTGGGCTTAGTGAAACTACCAACCCTATGGGTCATATGTAAACATCAGCCAGGTAAGTGTGGGAATGAAAAGGAAGTGCAAGGAAATTACTTGATTCATCTTAAACTAAGCTAGAACCTTTGAACAGAATTCTCTGGTGGCAGTGGTCATGGTAAATGTCACAGGTAATTTGAAATCCCAAACAGTTTACCTTTCTGTTGTATAACCATACTTAGAGAGCCAATGTCCTTTAAAATCACATTACTATTCAAAGTGTGATAGTATCTTGTAATTTACAAAGAATTTGGGTTCTCCTGCTCTGGATCATCATGTATATGATCTCACATGAATACTACTCTGATCCAAGAAGAAAATAGTGCAGTGACTAATCTGTCAAATAACTTTTGCTACCACTCATAGTCTTCATTCTCAACCAGTTTTCTCTTAACCATCTACCTCTTCTTGTCATGAAATCTTTATACACAAAAGAGTTACTGCTTGCTTCCATTTGGATCAGCTATGCATCTTCTCTCATAAGCATGTAAGCATATCAGTTACGCCTTCTGGAATCTACTAATGAATGTAAAGGTATTACATCTGATAGAACCACAGTGCCCTTCTCTCTGGAATTTTACATGTTGAAAAACTGTTTTTATCTTTCCCTTATGGATTAAACACAATTCACTTCCTTAACGATTTTTTGTTTAACAGTGTGACAAGGGTAATATGAGGTTGTTGCCCAAGTAGTTAATGTGAATGATCTTTTTTCTTAAAGATAGACATTTACATGATCTATAACAACCTAAATTGTAGTTATTATTTAGGTGGCAGAAGTTAATATAGAATGTAATTAAATATTTTAACTAGCAGCATGGATTAGGAATACCTCTGGGAACTTCATTTTTTATAATCTGCCTGCAGCAGTGTGTAGTTCTTTTCCCAATTTCATCAGCATGTTAAAAGCAGTAAATAAAAGTGAATGAATGGGAGGTGTGGAGCACAAAAAAAAATATCAAGTGCAATTTCATTTGGTCAGCTTTGTAGCTATCTCATTCTGAGCTGAAAATCTGGAATTTGATATTTTGTAAACTACAAACATAACTCACCTTTTCCTGAAGAATTTGGTTCCTACCACCTCTGTATATATCATTCCTAAGATCAAACTAGACCAAAACTGAAGAGTTAATTTGGGAGGGACGCCTGGGTGGCTCACTCAGTTAAGCGGCTGCCTTCGGCTCAGGTCATGATCCGAGGGTCCTGGGATCAAGTCCCGCATCGGGCTCCTTGCTCAGCAGGGAGCCTGCTTCTCCCTCTGCCTGTAGCTCCCCCTGCTTGTACTCTCTCTCTCTAACAAATAAATTTTTAAAAATCTTTAAAAAAAAAAAAGTTAATTTGGGGACAAACGGAAGAAGGGTTAATGTGACTAAGTGTCAGTTATACTTGTAACACTAGCACGCTGGAGAAAACTAACCCACCTCCCCCACAAAACAATACCCAGCAACCTAATAGATTATGCAGGTCAAAGAGACTTCAGGCAAGAGTTAGTTAACGTACAATTCCTTTAAAACTCATGCCACTGTTGCATATTTTGTGGAAAATATAGAATATCATGAAAAGATAATTTTGTTCAAAAATAGACTTTAATGTTTTAAAATAACATGCCATTGTTTTTCAATGTTTCTAAATTGGCAACTCATTTTAAAGAAGAGTGATGAGGTAACTTGTTATGCTCAGGTCCCAGGTAGCCACCGGGCTATGAAAAGAGCACTTTTTTTTTTTTTTTCTCAAAGATTTTATTTGACAGAAACACAGCGAGAGAGGGAACACAAGCAGGGGGAGTGGGAGAGGGAGAAGCAGGCCTCCAGCCAAGCAGGGAGCCCGATGCGGGGCTCAATCCCAGAACCCCGGGACCACGACCCAAGCTGAAGGCAGACGCCTAACGACTGAGCCACCCAGGCGCCCCTGAAAAGAGCACTTGACATTGAGTTGTCACATTTGTCACAGAGCCTCTGTCTGTCTCTAGTACCCATTTCCTCTTACTCTCTTCCTGGTCTCTCTCCCTACCTCACCTCTCTCTCCCTCCCCTGTTTACTTCCTATTCTTTTACTGCTTCCATATCTAATACTGCTTTCATGTCTCTATCCTTATCTCAAGAATGAGGAAATTCCACCGCTTAAGTTAAAATTAAACCTGGGCATTCTCACCTATCAAAAAGAGATGAAGAATCCTTTAAAAAAAAAAAAGTTTCAGGGTTATAAGAAATGTAGCAAATTTAGTTGGTTCCATAAAATTTTATAGGTTAAGTGTTTATTATCTTAACATATGTTTTAACGGTTGCTAATTTCAAAAAGGTGGTTGTCTGGTTTCACCTTATAACCTTCAGTTCTTTATAGAACTGAATAACATTAAAAACCAGCAAAAGACTGGGCAGCAGGAAAATGACTGCTAGAACTAAAATGGCTGATAAATGATCACAGAATGACTGACTATAAAAGCACAGAATTTACCACCACATGATATAAGGCCAGGTAGCTTTGAGTATCTCGGTTATCCATTTCTAAGAGCATAACTCTTATAAAACAGTACTGTGGTTATTGTTAAATAAAGAAGTGAAAGGTATGATTCTTTGTAAAATTACTTTCATCAAAAGTGGCTAAAATGGAAAATTTCAGTGTTTACTACTAGGTAAATTGAGACTGTTAAGTGTATAAAATTTGTACTAATACCAGTAAAGTTTAATCATTCATTCATTCATTGAACAAACATTTACTGAGGACCTTCTGTGAACCAGGAACAGGAACCATTGTGAAAACAAATACCAGGGGCGCCTGGGTGGCTCAGTCGTTAAGCGTCTGCCTTGGGCCCAGGTCACGGTCCCAGGGTCCTGGGATCGAACCCCGCATCGGGCTCCCTGCTCACCGGGAAGCCTGCTTCTCCCTCTCCCACTCCCCCTGCTTGTGTTCCCTCTCTCGCTGTCTCTGTCAGATAAATAAATAAAATCTTAAAAAAAACAAAACAAATACCAAATGGTCCTGCCTTCAGAAACTTTCAGTTTAGAGGAGGTGTAAACTATTAAGACAATATGGTAGACTAGATGTATCAGTAGGTGAATGCTTTACCATCGTCTCTCCGTTGAAAAATGGATGAGTGGAACCTCAGAATTCAGGTATTGGCAACTTGAATGTTGCCAAAATAGAAGTTTGCATAATTGCCCCAGCTGTTGTATAATCCTGTATCTTTTGATTTCTATAATCACATGATCTCCTTTAAAAATCTTACACTATTTCAATTACACCTTAAAAGAAATTCTGAAGCTCTTTTATAAGTCATTTAGCAGACTGCTAATTTAGTATAAACCTGGGTATAAATGAGGAATATCAATATCAACTTGTTTTTTTGGGGGGAGGTATTTATTTTTAATGATGATGTCCTAACTGGTTCTGTTCTTTCCCTTGACTCTCCCTGCCACAGTTCCAGAGTTATCAGTAGGCTAGATAGAAGGTGACCTCTCCTCATAAGGACTTGGACAACTCAGATTATCTGAAGACACAAACCTGCTAGGAGGGAGAAGAAAAAACAAAACACTTGAAGCAAGAAACTCAAATGTAATCCTACGATCAAAGCAACTGGTCAACACTTCCATCAGAAGTGAAGATAGGAAGCTCATCAGATAGAACGTCAGCCCATGAAATGTTTGCAACATATCACTTTGTTGCAAGCAGTGTGTCGCTTCTGCACAATCAGAGACTGTCTCGATCTCTCCACTCATCGTGGAAGTTGCCTTGTGCCTAAACTGAATTGACAAATGCATTGTAACTACAAATTTTATTTATTGTTATGGAACTGTAAGGTCTACATATAAAGGGAAAAAGTTAATGTGGAAAGCTGATCTAAACTCAGCTGATGCCAGCATTCGTTAAAGCTGTTCACGTGCAGAACAAAGCAGTGACAACCATTGGCCCTTAGCATTCCCGGCATACCTATTAGTGTCTTAAAAAGGAAGGGAAAAGTCTTTTGTTTGCCCTCTCCTATCCTTTTGCCATATGAATAGTGTTTTCCATGAAATAGGAAAATATTACTTGGTATAGCATTTCTTTCGCTCTCATTTTTTCATTCATTTTTATTTTCTCTTTGTGGGTGTTATATTTGGTCTCTGAATCTGAATAGTTTATGGTCACAATCCAGAATCCTCATGTAGTCCTATGTGCTTTGCATATTTACCTTACAAAGATAAACAGAGACCATCTGTGACCATAGCCTAGCTAAGATTTTAAAGGGGAAATTTTGTCCCCTAGATTTTCCCCAAAATAAACATTGCTTTATTTCTAATAATAACCAAGACTTTTCAAGCTTCTAGATTTCATAGTAAAGCTTGTAATAGCAAGAGTGTAAATTACAAGGGAAGAATCTACTTCTTAGAAATTGCTTTGTTTTCCAAGCAGTAAGTACTACATATAGTACTTGTAAAGTGTTAGCTGTAAAGTAAGCACAAAAATGGATTTAAAATATAAAGAAGATTTCAGGCTGTGATTATGGTGACCGTAACAAAACCCGGTAGTCACCAAGGCAGGTAGTGTGATAAATGAACACACCACTCTGAGGCTAATTACCAAATGGAATACAAGAGCAGTGGTCACCCGTGTTTCCTTATCATCGCCTTTATTTCTCTGTCACTTGGATGGCTGGTCAATGGGGAGGAATTCAGTGGGTGATTTAATCAACCACAAACCATCTGCCCCCGTCCCAAGAAGATGAGCCAGATTAGCCGTAAACCAGTGCTTGTCAGTCCATCTTAGCACAGTACGTTAAGGCACCCCTCTGTTTCTAATCCTTAAGAGTTGTTTTTTAAGATATCATAATCACTTTGAACTTCCATGAAATCTGTCTTCCACCACAACAGCCCTGGGAGAGAAAAACATGCTAAACAAGGTTGTCTTGGCTTAATAATTCCTTATGGCCAGTATCAACAAAGGCAGTCAGCACACAGAAGAAAGGACCCAAATCACTCTGTAACTTTAAAGATTTCTGTTAATTTGAAAGAACAAAAACAATTAAGACAGGACTTCAGATCCTCCAATCAGGATGATTCCTAACGAATCTGTCTTTTGTGAACTTAGTGGACTTTTTGGTTACTTTAATTTGCATATATTCTCCAATTACATCAGACTCTATCTGTGGCCTTGTTCTTCATTTCAGTGTTAATCAGCTAAACAGAAGTTGTTGCTTATGATGTGTGAGTGAGCATACGCCACTGCCTGGCCTTTTTTTCTTCAGAGCTTGTTGTCTTTTTCGCTATATTAGACTTTGCAGTATGCCCAGAAGCTTTCCTTCATAAAATAGAAAGAAAAAACATTTGGCTTATTTTTCACTGTAGCTAGTCTTTTATACAATAATCTTGTAAGAAAATTTCTTGAATTCTAAATATTACTCTTTCTAGATTTTTGAAATCGAAAAGTTTTCAGTAAAAAGTTTCTTACTTTATTTTATTATATTAGGTAGTAAAAATGTAGGGTTATTTACCATAACCTGTTCATTAATATCAGAAATTTACAATAGCATTTTAAGACCATAGTAGGATTCTAGCATACCGTGTAGTACCTATGGAGTATTGTAAGAGCTAATTGTCCGAGATGAATTGCTTCTCATCTTGTTCTCCAGTTTCCATTGTTGGTTTATTGCCGATTTGTATCCTGTGTCAAATTCAAGGTATTATTGATAAACCTTTTCAACCAGCAGCAAGAAGTTCAAAATTTTTTCTGTCACTGTAACAGAAAACACAATATGTATATAACATTTATGTAGCAATAAATGTGCCATCTTTTTTTTTAACATAGTAAACTAGTGAGTTTTTTATATTCCTCTCTTAAAGAATAATGCATTTTGTTCTCTTCTCCATCTCATTCCTCCCACACTGCTTTTCTTTTTTCCTCCAGCTTTATAGAGATATAATTGACATTATACCATTGTTTAGGTAAGTTTAAGGTGGACGATATTATGATTTGAGATCTGTATATATTGCAAAATGACTACCATAGTAAGGTTAGTTAACATACCTAGCGCCTCACATAATTGCTTTTTTGTGTGTGTGGTGAGAATTTTTAAGGCTTACAGAGCTTTTCATAATCTGCATTATCTACATTATCTGGGAAGCCCATCAGGACAGAATCAGGCTTGTGGAACTAAGTTGGTAATCTACTCTGTAGTTGCCCTGGCTTGTGTATTTCTCCCCTTGCCCTCTCTACGGATAGTGGCCTTTTAGCCTTTTTCTGGAGGTTGACCAAACAGTGATTAGTAGTTAAAATCTGCTCTCTTGCAGATTAAGAGAAAAGCGAAGGATGGAAAAACACTCAAAGGAGGCTTTTCAAATTAACATTTTTCAAAATTCTTCATGTTTTATATCCCTTTTCTTACAAAAAGCCTCTGTCGTAAGTAAAGACTGGTATTATTTACTGTTTTCAAGTAGAAAATTCTGTTTTCATCTAGATTTTCACACACAATGCCACCTACCCATCACCACCAAAAATATGCATAGAGACTATCCATGAGGACTTAATGCCAAGCAAGAACCTGAGACAAACTGTAGACAAACTTTTTTGGACAAACTTTCAGTAATGTAGGGCCTGTGTGTAAGAAACGCATGGTTGTGGGCGCCTGGGTGGCTCAGATGGTTGAGTGTCTGCCTTCGGCTCAGGTCGTAATCCCAGAGTTCTGGGATCGAGTCCCACATCGGGCTCCCTGCTCCTTGGGAGCCTGCTTCTCCCTCTGCCTCTCTCTCTCTCTCTCTCTCTCTCTCTCTCTCTCTCTCTCTCTCTCTCTCTCTCCCCCGCCCATCTCTCATGAATAAATAAATAAAATCTTTAAAAAAAAAAACATAACAATAAAAAAATTAAAAAAAAAAACATGGTTGTGATCACACCCTCTTGGGATCCTGGCAAATTGCTTTTCTTGGTTAATTGTAAAGACCACTGTTCACAATGGAGGCCCAACAGATCATTTTACTAATTGTGGGATATGATGAAAGCAATTAAACATTGTACTTTGATTTCTTTTTATACAAAACAGTAAACTAAGTAAAAAGCTCTAAGAAGAAAATATAGAATGTTAGAGCTGAAATGACATCTAGACACCATCTCATCAACTACCTCATTAATAGATTATAAAAAAACTGAGGCCCAGAGAGGTTGTATGTCTCCAAGAGCACGTGATCAGTAAAAGATCAAGACATTTAAAACTTCGACAAAATCTCCCTGCCTTTATTTTCTCTCTATCGATATTTAGGCTGATTTTATTCAGTGGCTTTGTTTTTGCTTCCTCTACCACATTTTTTTCTCTTGTTTTTCCTCTCCTCTGGTTCCTATATTTTTTTCTTCTATGGAAACTCAAAATTTAAGTCACATCATGTATACATGTGTGTGTACTGTTTGCGTGCGTCAAGATTAAAGAGTATTAGCTTTGGCATCAAACAGTCCTCAGTTCAAATCCAAGCTCATCTAATTAGCTCCATTTCCTCACCTGAAAAAATGGGAGATAGGTATTAGAATTGTGTAAGTATTGAATGAAACAATGTATGGAAAGCTCTTACCACAGTTCCTTTCACATAAGTACTCAATAAATGATAAATATTTTTTAAATAATTGGTAGCTTTCCTTAAAACCAGCTCCCAGGATGATTCCTCATTAGCCATCCTGTGAGAGGTAATGGTGGTCCAGTCAACCCCAAGTGATGTTGACCCATCTTTGCAGTGGTCTGCATTCTTTTGGGGCAATCCAAAGAAACATTTATTTTCAGCACCCTCCTATGGCTACAATTTATGAGGACTAGGACTATTTTTTAAGCCTTCACATTTTAAGAGCAAGCCGGTAGGCTTTGGCTGGTCACATTGTGTGGGTTGGCAGCTGTGTCAGTTTGGGTCCTCAGGAAGCAGATGCCAACATGGAGTTAGAGGAATTTGTTAGCAGTAGTACCAGTGGGAAACAAAAGCGAAAGGAATCAGGCATAGCCAGGGAATGGCCTTACCATGATGCAGGTCTGACATCTGAAAGAAGAGGAGAAGGAAAAAGGATTAGGTAGGAAGAGCCTCAGGCTGCCTCAAGAGAATCCCAAGCAGTCCGATGGAGTCCACGAAGATTGTTCATTGAGGGTCTTGCACTGGGCAGAAATGGTAGGGTAGGAATGTGCCTGTTGTGGCCAACCATTTCCTGGGAGTCACCTGGGAAGACAGAGCTCAGAAACACGGCAGCAAAGGTGCTGCCCCTGGATGCTGACCACCAACTCCCCCGACAGGTTCTCCCTTGAGGGGAGATGGAGATGACCCGCCACGGCTTCCACAGCACCTCACCGCTACTTCCTACAAACGGCAAAACCCAGAGGGTTTGCGGAGCAGTCACTGGGATCGTAGCTCATCGCAACAGGCTGATCAGTATTTGAAAAACTGCCATTCCACATTCAAGTAAACCTATACGTGTTACTGAGAAGGATGAACCCCATTCCTCCATTTTTGTGAGCTGTGATGCAGACTGGTGAATTTCTTCAGGTTGCTGTGTCCACAATGTTCAGGGGACATTGTGATAAGTCCCTGCCTACTGGATGGGCATCTTTGTAGCCACCCGGGTTTGGAAGGCGACAATGCCCTCATCTTTTTGGGGTGTTCCCCTATGAGTGTCCCCAGCCCCAGGAGCTCTTACTCTGCCCTATACTGGGCATGCATGTCCATGGGACTAGAAATAACCTTGTCTTCTTTTTCTTTCCCTCTTAAATCAATTATTCCAGAAGGCAACCCGAAAGGGTTTTTCTGTTCCCTGTGGCCTAGACTGCCAGGCTTTTTTTTTTAAGATTATTTACTCAGTTATTTGAGAGAGCATGAGCAGGGGGGAGGAACAGACTCCCCGCTGAGTAGAGAGCCCGACATGGGGCTCGATCCCAGGACCCCAAGATCATGACCCGAGCCAAAGGCAGACACACTCAACCAACTTAGCCACCCAGGTAACCCCTAGACCTCTAGTCTTTTCCAAAAACTGATACGGGGTACTGCTGCATGCTGCTAGGTTCTCCTTTCTCACTACTAAGGGTCGATGCTCCACTAGACAGAGTCCTTGCTAAAGTCTCCAGGCTTTCTCGGCCTTTTATGTTAGGCACTGTAAACACAATGCCCCAGGCCTCCAAGCCCTTCAAAGACTGTGAAAACATTTGCAACCTGAAAAAAATATTATGGAGCTGAAAGATAAAAAACTGCAAAAATGGGGGCACCTGGGTGGCTCAGTCCATTAAGCAACCAACTCTTGATTTTGGCTTAGGGTCGTGGTCTCAGGGTCTTGAGATGGACCCTGGTGTTGGGCTCCACACTCAGTGGGAGGTCTGCTCGAGATTTGCTCTCTCCTCTCCCTCTGCCCCTCCCCTCACCCCCATGGCATGAGCTTGCTCGCTCTCTCAAAAAAAATTAAACTGTAAAAATGAAAGTAATTTTAAAAGTTACCTCAAAATTTCATAGCAAAGTAAAATTACTTTTCAATGTGGGATTTGAGCTCACTTTAATGTATTTGTTTGGGCGGGTGGTTTACAAGATTTTATTTTTAAGTAATCTACACCCAACTTGGGGCTCGAACTCACAACCCTGAGGTCAAGAGTCACATGCTCTACCAGCTGAGCCAGGCAGGTGCCCCTTAACATATTTGATAAGATAGAGACTAGGACTTCCAAAGGTCATAAAACCATTTTGGGTTTCTTCAATTCCACAGTCTCTTTCAGTCACCACTTGTTCTTCTCTGTTTCTTTATTATCTCCTTGGGAAGAAACAGAACACTTGTCTTCCCCTCTTGGAGGAAAGCCCATTTCTTTATCTCTGAAGATCTAACCCAGTGCCGGCCTAGGCCATGAGGACCCCCAGGGACAGCACAGATATTTTTAGGAGCTCTAAACAGACCCCTTTTCCCCTGCTCCCAGGCAGGGTCCCTAGGGACCCTATGAGATTTTTTTTCTTTTTTTTTTTTTTGCTTTCTCCCATTTCCCTGGCCTTCAACAGCCCTTTTTTTTCTTCAAGCCCAAGTCTCTTCTCCACGACCGTTGGTCCTTGACGGGCCAAGGTGGCAGCCCCATGTTGGGAGCAGGCTGTGGCAGGGCCTCTGGACCACCTTGACCTGAAATATGACCCAGTCATTTGCCATGATGGTTTTTCTCCATCTTCTGAGTCCTCCCAGTGACCACCCTCGCAGCTTGGAGAGATTGGTGTTTCAAAGCAGCACAGTAAGGAAGCTCCAACCTCTGCCTTGTAGGGCCTCGGGCATTCGAAAGCCCTGCCCTGTGGGGGCCACCTCACACTCAAAGGTGCAGGCTAGAGGATGCTGACGCCTCCATCCAGTCAGACTGGGCCACCACACCTACTCATTCCAGGCCTCCCCCAGGCCATTCCACCTCACCCTCATTAAAGCCTGTGCTGAAAGGGGCAGGGTTGTTTTTCAGATTCTCAGCAGTGAGTTATTGATCAACGCTGATAGTGTGAGGAGCTTGATCTCACCCCGGGCTGGCAGAGATTAATTAGCTTGATTCCCAAGCATAATTCCTAATTAGGCATAGGAAGAAAAGAAAGAAAACACAAAGGAACAATTCTTTCCCAAGAACCACCAACTTTCTTCCTGTCCAGGGCTGGAGGGGGAGGAGCGGGAAACCAAGGAAGAAGCAGGTAAACATGTCCTAGCAGCTAGGGCGTCCTGCGTAGTCTAAACCTGGGGTGACCAGCTTCCCAGTACAAACAATGCTGAGGAGGGGCTGCCTTCCTGCAAGGATCTCCTATGAAAATGCGTGTTTAATTTTTTTTGCTTTGCTCCCTGCCTAATGATGCACAGGAAGGCACAATTAAGCAGGAGGCTTTGAAGTACCTGCTCTAGGCTTGCTCATCCACTGGGGCTGAGGACACCAGCAGAGGAGAACTCAGCTCCATTGGGCTGGGGGAGAAAGGTTGGATGGGGAAAGGGGTTAATCGCCCTGAGACCGGGGTAGAGATAGCAAAAGAACCATTTCCTGCAGCTGGGAAGCAGGAGACCTCTTGCTCTATTACTGGCATTTTCTAGAACTCTCCAGCCAGGACTGACAGCCCAAATGGCTCTTCACTGGTAGTGGGGAGGGCTGTGTGAGATAGGAGGGACCTACGACTTAGCACTCCTGAGATCTGACTAAACCACCATTCAGAGCTTCAATTTCCTCTACTATAAGATGGGGATAAATAATAATCACAGTAGCTCACATGATTATGAGAATTAACTGAGGAATTCAGAGGTGCATGGCACACAGGGGGCACTTCCAAACCCCCCTAAGGAAAGCAAGCCCACGGAGCAGCAAACCAAAAAAGATGACTTGCACACCTCTTCTTTCCCCACTGGCACACATTTAATAGGCCTGATGGTGCGCCAGGCACCCGCTGCCCCTGCCATTGCTGAGATCACAGTGGGAAGACCGACAAACAGGGGGTCGCAGATGGTGTGGCCAGGCAGAGATAGCAGACCTGGTACAGAGAGACAAGGACCCTGGCCAGGGGTGACTGCCACCGTGGGGATGCAAAGAAGCCACACCACAACCTGCGTTTCACCAGGAAAGGAGGAGAGAGTTCAAGGGCGAGCTGGTGAGGAGCTCGGGAGGGTTAGCAGCAGAGCGGGGATGGAGAGGATGCCCTGCCCCCTCCCCATCCCAACCACCGCGCGTCCACACCAAAATGTGGCCTCCATCAACCCCTTCAAGTCTCCCCACTCAACGTGTGACCTTTGTCTGGATCCTGATCCAAACCGGCCAACCAGGAGTTACAGCTATGAGACACTTGAGGAAATCTGAACACGGGCCGGACACTCGATGCTATTAAGAAAATAATTGTTTATACTTTTAGAAGTGATATTGTGGTTGTTTTTCTAAAAGTCCTTGCCTTTTAGAGATACACGGTGAAGTGTTTACAGAGGAAAGGACATGGTGCCTGGAATTAGCCCCAGTGTGGTCGGTCCAGCGGTGGGGAGTAGGGGTAGGGGGGGAGGAGGTTTGGATGAAACAAGGCTGGCTGGCTCGGGTCGACAGTTGTTATGTGGGTTTTCATTATGCTCTTTGTTTTTGTGATGTTTGAAATTTTTCATAATAAAAAGTTGAAAGAAAGGAGAAAGGCTGGAAGGCTGGAAGGCAGGAAGGGAGGGAGAAAGGGAGTAAAGGAAAGAAGGAAACAGATTTTGCTCAAGTGTCCCTTCTGACAGCTTCCCTGCTCCCTGCATTGGCAGGCGGAGAGCAGGCCGTTTTCTGCTCAGCCAGAGCAACGAGGCTCACAGGGAGACAGGAGAGACATCCAGAGAGCAGCCCCAAGCGAGGAAGCCCTTCTGGGGACCAGCCTACATCACGGAGAGACAGCAGGACAGGGTGACATGAAGGAACATGGCTCAGGTGGTGCACGTGACATCGAGTGGTGAAGGGTCATGGGACCAGGAGGGAGGTATTAGAAGGGAGAAGATTAATAGCTGTCAAGGAGGAAGCAATGTGAGCCGACTTCCCTATCTAGGGAAGGGTGGCCGGGCCCTTGAGATTGGGTCGAGGAGAGGGTGATCCAGGATTAGAATGATTTTTTTTTGAAGGAGAAGGAGGGCCTATCGCACCTCCAGGTACTAATCAGGTGGTATTGGAGAGATACAGGCCACTCAGGGAAGTGTCTCTTCCCCCACCAGGCCTAGGTGCCAGACCTGCCACCACCAAGGGCAAAGCTTCGCCCACAAGACTTCCTCACAAATGACAGGCCACCCCTGAGTCCTTGAGTGATGGAAGCATTCCCATTTCCCTAAGACTTCTCCAGAGGTTTCCGGCAGGACTAAGAACCCAACTGCACTGACCCTCTCCCGGAGGAAGGGCTGTATCCTAGAGCAACCTGCACGGAGGGGGGTGGGGGAGGGTGACATGTCCAGATTTGCCTAGGGAGGCTGGTAATGGAGAGTAAAGCATCTGCCAACCAGTTTGGGGAAAAGTGGATTTTGCAACAACCTGGATGATGTTAAGTGCTTGAGGGGCCTGGGAAGACCAAATGTTTAATATTTGGGAAAGAAGCTGTCTAAACAAAGTAATTAGGAGGCTCCTTTGTAGTGATATGAAAGAGATGAATTGGGTTTATCCGACATCAAAGGCCAGGAGATACAATGGGGAATGAGGCTCTCGGCAGCGTGGGCAGGGCTGGAGTGGAGACCCAGGCGTCCCGGGCGTGGGGGAGGGCAGTTCCCAATAGTGTGTGTTTTGAGGATCACTTTGAAGCCCCCCCAATAAAACCATCTCCCACTCATTTCATGCTCTTCCTACAACATAGCTCTCAGATTAAGATTTAACCTCACCAAGCCACCTTTTCAAAAGCACCATTTACCACCAGCCAGGAGAGACAGGAGCCTCCCCTCCACCTTCCGCCTTTGGGAAGGGAGCGCTCACGACTACCCCCTGCTGGATAAACTGAGAAGAGAATGGTGGGCCCCAGACAGGCGGTGCAGTCGAGCAAGCTGGGGCTGTGTTCTGAGGTTCACTTAACCCCGAAATTCACTGATCCTACATCACAATCTCACAGTCTTGAAGTGTTTTAGGGTGAAATGATAGGATATCGGGATTTATTTATTTTTTTTAATATTTTTTTTAAGATTTTATTTATTTATTTGAGAGAGAGAGTGAGAGAGAGAGAGAGCACATGAGAGGGGGGAGGGTCAGAGGGAGAAGCAGACTCCCCGCTGAGCAGGGAGCCCGATGCGGGACTCGATCCCGGGACTCCAGGATCATGACCTGAGCCGAAGGCAGTTGCTTAACCAACTGAGCCACCCAGGTGTCCCGGGATTTATTTTTTAAATATTCCAGAAAAAAAAAGTACAGAGTAGATGAAACAAGAATGTCAGAATATTGATAATCGTTGAAACTGGATGAATATACATGAAGATTTGTTCCTGTATTCGCCCCTACTTTTGGGTATGGTTGACACTGTTCATAATGAAAAGTTAGAGTCACGAAAACAAATTTCAGTCGCCTGTAGCCCCATTCCCGGCTGGGGGGAGCGAGGCCGAGCTGATGGGGCTCCCTGTGCATCCCCCCCTCCTTCAAACGTTTGGCATCCCCCGAAGTGGCAGGTGCCACGCTGGTGCTTCGAGAAAGGAACAGACCTGCACGAAAGGCCAAGAGGCGAATGAGAAATTACAGGGCAGCACGGCCAGGAGCGACCCCCTCCCCCCGGGCTGCTGACCCAAGGCTCTGGGACCTGAGGAGGGAGCAGTTAACTCAGGAGAGAGGGTGTCAGGGAGGACCAACCATGGCGACAATCAGACTAAGAGCATCAGGCCAGAACCACTGGCTGGGGGGGGGGGCCTCACGTGGTTGGGGGCTTTAGAGCAGAAGCCGATGCACCATACCACATAGAGTCTTAGAGTTGCCGAATGGAGCGGAATTCTATTTGAACCCATTTGGAGTCTCCTGAGACAGGAGTTAGATGTCTGTTGAACCAGCAGGGCATTACAAGTTGGCTCCAGCCCCTGACTTTGGTCTTCTTCGTAGAAATAAGTCAGGTCTCCTAGACAAGCCGCAGTCCCATGTCCATTCCTTCATTCATTCGATTACTCAGTGGCAAGACGTTTCTCATTTCTCCCAATTCTGTGGGTCAGGAATTCCAGCAGGGCTCTGCTGGGTGGTTCTTTTGCTCCACGGGGTTCTGACTGAAGTCACCCTACCTTCCAGGAGCTCACTGCCTAGTTGGGGAGGCAGGTAGGTTAACACAAAGTTACGATGCTACATGATTACTATACTTCAAATCTTCAACCTTCAGGGAGCCCGGGTGGCTCAGTCAGTTAAGCATCCAACTCTTGGTTTCAGCTCAGGTCATGATCTCAGGGTCGTGAGATGGAGCCCCACATCGGGCTCCATGCTCAGCACAGAGTCTGCTTGAGATTCTCTCTCCCTCTGTCCCTGCCCCTCCTTCACTTGTGTGCTGTCTCTCTCTCTCTCTATATATATATATCCAGAAAAAATCTCCAGTCTTCCTGAGCACGAGTCCTTCCTCGTAGATGAAAGGGTTCTTGGCTAAATATTACTGTGTTAGCCAGCCAAGCACACATGGTCTAGAAAATGTACAATTGAGTACTTTATTCCTAGTTCAAGTCCTACCTTCCCAACACAGATTGCACAGGGCAGGACGGAGTGTACGTGTTGAGGCAATCCCTGTATCCTGTTCCATGTGCCCTCCACCCAGCTACCCGGTGCCTGGAGTCCTGTGGACTCAGCCTGCAGGGCCGCTCAATGGCTCCTCTACTAGGGTGCCCCTTCTCCTTGGTGGTTCTCTCTTCTCTAACTTCTCTTCCTCCCCTCAGTCCTAATTCTTCTTCTTGCCAGACTGGGGCTTCGCCAGCCATTCGGCATCATTCTGGATGGACAGAGGGGAGAGGGCCCTCAGATCCTGCCGACAGAACCCACGTAAGACAACCGGACGCCGGCAGCAACCCAGCTGAGCCTCCTGCGAGCATGTCACCTGCATGTTATCACGCTCAAAGACATGACACTGTGCAACTAAATGTCCCTTTGTCCCGGCTCCGGGGTGTGCACAGCCCCTGGAGAGGGCGTGGATTTGTGGTTGGGGGAGGAGACTTCTGGGAGCGGGGGCTGGGGTGTGAGCCCTCCCCTCCGATGGCTATAAACAGTGGGAGGCCACGGTGATAGCCCCCCTGCTGAATGAGTAAGAGCCCCTGGGCCAACCTCCCCCTCCTCACTGCTCAGTGAAGCCCAGCAGAAGTGGCAAGGAAGGCAAAGTCCTTTTAGGAAATAGGTGACTCAGGCAGCAAGAGACCCCAAGACAGTTTAAAAGTGAACTTGCATCTCTTCTGATTCCGTGTGTCAGGAACTCATCCTGCCCTGTTTCGCCACACCTGGCGGGGGAGGGTTCCAGGGCCCAGCAGAGACACCCAAGCCTTCCCTCAGTGCCCCCAGCGTGGCCGTGTCAGGAGTGGTGGAGTGACACGTGACCAGATGATCCTTCGTGGGGGGACCCTCCACGCCCTGTCCCAGCCTCCTCTCTGTTGCCAGCACCCCAATCCCGTGTATCGGGGAGGGAGAGATGCTCCTTCCCACGCTCCCCCTCTGCGTTCCTTCGTGCAGCAACGAGGCCGTACCGCTCAGCCCCCTTGGAGCTTGGCGGCCCTGCTTCAGTTCTGACGGGCCCCCGCCCCCACCGTATCCTGTCTTCGGCCCCCCTACCTCATGGCCTTCTGACCTGCCCCCCGATCCTTCCCATGTCCGACCCGGATGAGACCCCTAAACCTGAGTGGATGCTGGCTTCGACCTTGTTCCTGCTAAAAACAGAAATCACTCTTCTTAGTTGGCTTAGAAAAGGTCAGTTAAGATGTGGGTATGGATTGAGGTCATACAGTTGTTTCAATCACAGAACAGAGAATTTAGTTATTTAGACTAAGTATATTAGAGTACTTACACTAACTAAATAAATTAGATTCATTTTCAACATTTTAAATGAGTCTCAATTTCATCCAGAGACCAAAAGGCCTGTGGAAAGCAAGATGGCATTGGGGGGGGGTGTCTCTGAACTTCCAGCTCTTCCCACATCCCTACCTCTGCCTCACGGCCCCTCGCCCGGACAGCACACAGGAGGCACGGGGGGCACCGGGGGCACACCGTGGGGGCCCACACAGGGCTCCGGGGAAGAGCATGCTCCTCCTCTGAGGGCAATCGAAGTGAGATTGAGATGAGGAAGCTCAGAGTGATGGAGAGGCGATGGAACGGGGAGGGGGGTGTTTCATTTACCTTTATGGGGGGGATTACCCAGAAATATTCTCTACCCATAGCGGGTCTCCATTCCAAGCCTCCTGCGAAGAGACCAAATCCCGGCCTTGGACTCCATCTGCCCTCCAGCCAGCAGGTGGTTATTCTCCCGATGGATCTGAGAACAACAAATGCAAAACTTCCAACAACCCAGTTGGTTTAAAGAGGAGGTGGGTCATCGCTTTTAAATACAATGTTCTCTGGAAAGCCCTCACAAGGAGGAGGACCCAGCTAGGGGCTGGAAGCAACACAGAAGGGCTGCTAGGGAATCCCTCCCTTACTGGCCTGCCTTTGACAGGAGGGGCTGCTGGGGGAGCTGATGGCTGGAGCCATATCCAAAATGGGATCCCCTGTTTCCAAGGAACTGAAAGTCCTTATTTCCATCTTTGGGACAGCACCCCAATATCTCTTTTGACTGGGAAGCAGGATGATCCCCCTACTCACTAGAAAACAAGAGAGGGAAGTTGTACCATCCTAAGCACACATCTGTGTAAGTGTTTGGCTGTGTTTGTGAGAGTGTGTGTGTGAGAGTGTGTTGTGTGTGTGTGAGAGTGTGTTGTGTGTGTGTGCGTGAGAGAGAGAGAGAGAGCCTATGAACAAGCTAGCGATTGAATCTGAGTGTGAGGACTTTTACTCCTACTGAAAAGGTTCCATCCCTTGAAGAACCTGCCATCCACAGGAGGAGAAAATGCCTGCAAAACAAGGGATGACTTGTTTGGGAGATAATTTATATAAAAGTGCCTAGAACGCAACACTCACTAAACAGCAGGTAACATTATTTGAAGACACCAAGGGCAGTCATTAAGATCAAAGGCTTTATTTAGAGTCAGGGATCTGGGTTTGAATCCTGACTTGTCTTGGCACCCTTAGGGCTTCATCTTTTCTCTGTTTGACTTCTTCTTTTCAGTAATTTTAGATTTGCAGAAGAGTACAGAAAGTTCCCTTGGATCCTTTATCCGGCTTTGTCTAATATTAATAAATCACAAAACCACATAATCGTGGCAGTTATTAAAACTAAGAAATTAACAGTGGAACATTATAAGTAACTAAATGGCCGACTTTATTCGGACGCCAGCATTTTTTTAGCTTAGGTCCCTTCTCTGTTTCATGATCCAAAAACCATGATAATGGGCTGCATTTTACTGTGTCCAGTCTATGACCATTTCTCCATCTTTCCTTGTTTTCTCACAACTCTGACACTTTGAAGACTATCAGGCAGGTATTTTGTAGAACATACCTAGATTTGGATTTTTCTGGCATTTTCCTCCTGATTAGACTGGGGTTATGGATTTGGAGGAAGAACACCAGGGAAGCGAAGTCCCTCACCACATCATGTGAGGGGTTACCTGCCATCAAAACGGCCTCCCTGGTGATGTTACCTTGACCACCTGGTGAAAGTGGTGTCTGCAGGGTGTCTCCCCTGCAACATTACCTTCTCCCCTTACCACCTTCTATGACTTCGAAGCCAGTCACTAAATCCAGTCCACCTTCGAGGACCGGGGAATTCAGCCACACCTCTTGGAGGGAAGAGTCTTCACATTTGTATTTGGAATTCTTCTGTAAGGAAGATTTGTCCCTTGTCCCTCATTCCACTCAATCCTTTTAAACCTCAGCTTCTCATCTGTGAAGTGGGGGTAACAGCTTGGCCAACCAAGAGGGCTGCTGGAAGGTTTCCACAGAATGTGTGGAAAGCACTGAGCACCAGCCAAGGCTAAGTCGGATGATCAGGAATGATCAAAAAACACATCAAACCACCTGCAGGGGTCACCTCAAGGTCCACTGTGCAGCTGTTGGTGTTGGTCTCCGCCAGACCCAGGGAGTGAGGGCCCTGCGAGGGGGCCGTCTGGGGCCGGGCTGGTGTTAGCCTGGATTCTGTCCTGTGAACCTTGCAGAAGAGAAGGGAGGTGTGGAGGCAGAATGCCAAAAGCCCATTGGAGGCCCAGTCTGGCCGTCAGAGAGGGAGGCAGTCAGGTCGAGAGAGCCACAGAGGAGCTCGGCTGAGATGTGCTGTGTGGAGTGATTTGGGGGATGATAAAAAGGCGGTGGGACTCAAACACCTGAGAAACCACCCTGGAGACCGATATCGGAGGTGGGCTTTCTTCCGTCTCTGAACGGCTCAACGAATCTTAACAAAGAACGCTAGACTAGGAGGCCAGTGATCTGGATCTTGCATTCCAGACTTTTCTGCCAGCTTGCTGTGTGACCCTGAGCAAATTATTGAACTTGTCTGGGCTTCATATTCCATCTGTGTAAATTGTGAGAAAGTTGAGGAGAGACGAGGACTAGGCCCAGGCCTTAGAGGTGAGGCCCTGACCCATACTTCTCCCTCTGACACCCCACTTTTCCTGACCCAGCCTAATTCCCTACCACGCTTTCAAAGCGAATGTCGCAATCTGGGAGCTTATGAAAGAACCGGGCCATTGTTGGAGGTTTCTCAGAGTCTCAGTGCTTGCTCTGCCTGTCTCTGCCCTGCGCTTCCTACACACACTCCCTTTGCTTCTCTGCACCCGCCTCCGACTGTTCCCCCTGACTGTTCCCTCCTGTTGTTCCCCAGCAGCTGCCAGGGCTACGTGGACCCCCCCCCCAGGCGGCGGGGGTGGGGGGCCGCAGCCTTACGCAGCCTCATGCAGTCCTCAGGGGTGGCCCCTCTGAAGGGTGATTCTATCCTTTTTCCTCCTCGTTTATGGGTTTG
Source organism: Zalophus californianus (assembly GCF_009762305.2). Classification (NCBI taxonomy): domain Eukaryota; kingdom Metazoa; phylum Chordata; class Mammalia; order Carnivora; family Otariidae; genus Zalophus; species Zalophus californianus. Next base: position 98,153,949 of record NC_045600.1, read on the forward strand.
TTTGTTTTTTTAAGATTTTATTTATTTACTTGAGAGAGAGCGAGCGAGCACAAGCAAGGGGAGAGGGACAAGCTGACTCCCCACCGAGCAGGGAGCCCGATACGGGACTCCATCCCAGGACCCTGGGATCATGACCTGAGCTGTGGGCAGACGCTTGACGACTGAGCCACCCAGGCGCCCCTATTCCTTGTTCATGTTTTGACAAAGACAAGCCATCGGGAAGGCTGTGGGGATCCACAGTCTTCAGAAGGGAGGGTTAGCTCCCCGCCCCCCCATCATTCATGACCCTGGTGTGTGCGTTCCTGGACTCACCTGGAGCTGTTCTTTGCCCTTCAGGAAGGAAGCAAGGAGTCTGGAGACAGAGATCACAGGATGGGAAAGGGCTTTTCAGAGGTGGGGTTGAGGTGAGGGGGATAATGAGTTATTTTTAACATTTGATTTATTGTTTAAACGGGCCCTCTCCTGCCTAGGAGGGCTTTCTAGACAGAAGCTGCCTCCGTGAGCTGCTGCCTCAGCGTCGTGGTAAATCCCAGTTTCTGAGCCCTCCGGCCTTTTCCTCCACCCCCAGGTTTCCTGGAGCCCCTGCCCTCCTCCCGCCACCCAGGCCCGGGGCTCACCCCCCTGGCCCAGCCGCTTCGAACGTCCAGCGCTGGGGCGCCCCCTGCTGCTTGCAACCGTTGTGACCATTGGGCAGAAGGTTCGGTCTGGGGGCTGGTTGAGTTTACGCTCAGGTGGACACGAACTTAGTGGCGATCAATCAAAAATAACCTCTCAGCGGTCCACAGGCAAGACCTGTGCTGGGTATTGGGGAAGACACAGAGTAAGTCTCTGGGGAGTTACAGCCAGGGGGGTGTAGCCACACCACATCCTGTGCACCGCCCACCTCCTGCCCGGAAGGGCCACCCCCCCACCCGCCCCAACCCGACCCACCTTTCAGCCAGCGCCCAGGCTCTGGGCCAGCCTCGCCTCTCTGAAGGGGGACTCGACGCCCCCTAGGGGAGAAGGGCAAGCGAAGCAGCATCAAGGTGCCTTCCCTGCAGATGACGCCAGGCTCTCCTTCCACTTGCTCTGGGGACCACGCAGCAGCAGTGACAGGGTCCTGGTCCCGTCCCCTTGTGCCTCACTCTCTGCCCGGGTTCCACCAACAACCAAGCCTGGCTTTCCATCTTCCAAGGGCCAGAGCCCATTCTCCCCAACCCTGGTGTCCAGCCTGTCCCCTCGGAGCTCCAGGGCCCCTCACACCAGGACCAGAGCACATTCACCCAGGAGGCTGAGTAGGTTCAGTGCCCGGGCCCAGCACACTGGAGGGGCCCTCTGGGAATGTTTTAATTTATTTTAATATCAGAAGGAAGTCGTAAACTTTTAGGCTTAAGAGAATATTTTGATTAAAAAAAAGAAAATATTTTGATATACAATATTAGCACATTCATCTTCATACCTACACAGTTGTAAATTATAACTCTAAATATTATTTTGGTGTAGAAAAGAATGCTCACGGCCCCCCGAAGTCCTAATGTGCCCCTGGACACAGCTGTCCACCTGGGCAGCCATCTGAGGGCCTGCAGGGCTACAGTGGGGGCGAAGGCCAGATTCCTTGAACATGGCTGTGATAGGATTCTCTCTGGAGAGCCTCACGTGGAGTCTTTGCTTTTCATTTTCTCTCTTAATAAAAATGTGTGATGTTTACATTGCCAGAAGAACAAACAGAACCTTGGCTTGTGTTTTCCATCTTAGGAAATGGTTTTCATGTACTTTTGGCTATTCCTTCATGTTCCTGGTAGTTACAGGATCGACCCCCTTTGGAATGGAGGGACAGTGTATCGGGACGTTGGTGGGTGGGGAGAGCAGGCAAGCCCCGTCAGCGCTCCCTTCCCGTGTTGATCTATCTGGAATCCTGGCTCTGCCTTCCTGCCGCCCTTCCTCCAGATCCCAGACCTGCCCCCAGGCAGTCTCCCAGAGTCCAAACCTCAGAGGCTTATCTTCTTTCTACAGGCCACCCTCCTAAGTGTCCTCAGCCCTGGCCATCTCAGGGTTCTAGAAGCTTCTTCCCTACCCACTTTGTTACCTCCCCCACTGTGTTAGTCTGTTTGGGCTGCCATAACAAAGTACCCCAGACTGGGTGGCTAAACAACAGAAATTTATTCTCCCACAACTCTGGAGGCTGGAAATCCCAAATCAATGTGCTGGCCGGTTCGTTCCTTCTGAGGCGTCTTTCCCTGGCTTGTCGCTGGTCCACTTGTCCTATCTTCACACGGCCACCCCTCTGCTTGTGTGTGTCCCGATCTCCTCTTCTTAGAAGGATGCCAGTCACTGAATTAGGTCCCACGCCGGTGACCTCATTTTAGCATAATTACCTCTTCAAGGGCCCTATCTCCAAATAGAGTCACATTTTGTGGTACTGGGTGTGTGTGGGGGGGGGGCGTGAGGCCTTCAACATCTGAATTGGGGGAGATGACACCTCCATCTCCATGCACAGAAATGGTTGACGGAACTATAGAATCCAAGCCCGTCAAAGGTGCCAATGTGATAAGTGATAGGCGGGACAGATATCTTTGGGGGCCATGGGGTAGGATGATGGGAATCATGGCTCTTAACAGGCTAAGCGCTCTGAGACGTGCCCAGCATGGAGGCCAGGAGAGGGGACACTTGCCTGGGCGAGAAGGAGGTGCTCCTCAGATGGGTCCACTCGGCCAGCCCTTGAAAAGACTGCCTCTTGACACTTGGGAAATAATTATTATCAATGTGAAGGACTTAGTGTTAGCCCCTTGATCTGAATTGATGGATACTCTTTTTTACTCCAGTGTAAAAATTACAATAGAAAGCAGCAGGCCCCATCCCCCGGACCTACCAGCCAGCCCCCAGTGCCTCCACCCAGACGTCACTCGCCTTTCCAACCAAAAGGTCAGATCCTTGTTTCAATAATTCAATTGCTACAACTCCAAATTCATGAATTGAATTTATGAAGAATCTCCTAGAGGATTATTTTCACAGAGGCAACTTTTACAAACCTAGTCTATGCTTATCCGGTGCTGGGGTGGAACATTTTTGAAAAGATGCTAACTTCCAAGGGGCCTCCCGCTCTGCCACCCTCACGCCTACTCCTCAGGGATTTTGTCCCACTCATCTAGCTGGTGCTTACTCAGAGTCAAGTTGTTCAAAAAGCCGGAAGAGGAATAAAGTGGGGGAAGATTAATGTTTTCCAAAAAGAATTATTCCCAGTATTCCAAAGCCAAATGCAAATTAAACATACATATATATTTTAAGATAAAACACTGTTTGGCATTTTCCGAGTTGGCGCTCCTTTCCATTACTACACTTCCAGATCTCTGTTCCGAGCCCATCAATTCTGCTAGTAAAATCAGAAAGAGCCAGAGGATCACTTCTTAATCCTACCCATCCTGGCTGGGAGCCTTGCTGGCCCCTCCCTTAACCCTGCCCACATGCTCCCCACCCCCCCAGGGGGTGGAAGCTGAGGGAGGTGAGGGAGGGGACGCTCCTGCAGCTGTGTCATCTCCTTCAAAGCAAACCTCTCTGCTTAGGTCTCCAGATGCCCTGGGTTTCGGAGGAACGTTAAATCCCACCCTGATTGCCACTCCGCCCCAGAGTCACTGGTACAAAATACCAATGCCCCCCCGCCAGCTGCCCTGGATGCAGAGTTTAAACCCAGAGTGAGGGGCACCTGGGTGGTTCAGTCAGTTAAGTGTCTGCCTTCAGCTCGGGTTATGATCCCAGGGTCCTGGGATCGAGCCCCACTTTGGGCTCCCTGCTCGGTGGGGAGTCTGCTTCTCCCTCTGCTGCTCATCCTTAGGTGCTCTCTCTCAAATAAATAAATAAGGGGCACCTGGGTGGCTCAGTCGTTAAGCGTCTGCCTTCGGCTCAGGTCATGATCCCAGGGTCCCGGGATCGAGCCCCGCATCTGGCTTCTGCTCAGCGGGAGGCCTGCTTCTCCCTCTCCCACTGCACCTGCTTGTGTTCCCTCTCTTGCTATCTCTGTCTCTGTCAAATTAAAAAAAAACAAAAAACAAAAAAACAACAACCTTCAAATAAAATCTTAAAAAAAAAAAAAAGGAAAAAAATCTTCACAAGGAACAGACTGAGTTCCTGGGGCAGACAGGGAACAGGCCCCACACTGTTCTTCCACTCCCCATTTCTTCTGTCTCTGTTCTCAGGCACCTCCACCCAGAGCTTCTTATTGCTTCCTTCCTTCCTCACCCAGAGCAGCCAATGGTGCTAAGCCCTGGAAGCTGCAGGCCCTCAGACGCACCGGATGGAGCTCTGCCTGGAACTCAGGGTTAGGCTCTGCTGGGGCTCCCCTCACCTACAGTTCTGTCTGGAGAGGCTTCCCATCTCTGGTGGTCTTGATGCCCCGGGGGTAGCCCTGCGTAAGTTGAGACCAACCTGGGTTCTTCATGGTTTTGGTAGCAGAAGTAGGGCAGGAATCACTGCCCCCCAAAATGCCCTCCATGAAACCAGTATGGAAACCCTTGCGACTTCAGTGAATTGTGAAATCTTTTTTTTTCCCCTAAGATTTTATTTATTTGACAGAGACACAGCGAGAGAGGGAACACAAGCAGGGGGAGTGGGAGAGGGAGAAGCAGGCTCCCCACCGAGTAGGACCCTGGGATCATGACCTGAGCCGAAGGCAGATGCTTAACAACTGAGCCACCCAGGCGCCCCGAATTGTAAAATCTTGAAGTAGGAGGAACTTTGAAATTGCCAGCTCAAGTGTGACCCAGCACCCTCCACCAAGGCCCACCCTGCCTATTCTGGCTTGTGGCCAACAAGTGTGGCCCAGCCTCCCCTCAGATCATCAACGAATGAGTGATACTAAGAGTAATGAAGCATTACAGAGCCCAGTGATGGGCCCGGCACAGTGACAGGCACTCAGGGTTATGACAAGGGTGTTGCCGATGCCTTGTGGAGTGAGCCAGAGTCTACCCCGCTCATGGTATGGATATGTTCGACACCAGGAAGAAGAGTTCCTGAAAAGGTCACCTCTCGTGCCTCAGTTTCTCCACTCGTAAACTGGGATAATAAAAGTACCTATTGCATTTGAGAGTTAAATGAATATATATCTTAAATATTTCACCTATTGCTTAAAACTGTACCTGGTACCGAGTCGATGCTATATAAATGTTACTATGTTGGTCTGTCAGTCAGGGTCCAATTAGGAGAGAAAAACCCCACAGTCGTTTGAACAGGGAAGGTCTAACATAAAGACTTACCAAGTGTAGCAGAGGATTGGAGTAACACTAAGGGATATAGGAAGAGCAGATGACAAGAACAGTCGCAAAGCTGCAGGCTGAGATGACACACCCAGGGAAGGGCCCCCACACCAAACCTTGTTGTAGGGGGCACAGCTGGGCCCACTGGGTGCCAGAGAAGTCACCGTGGTGTCACGGCGGTGGAACTTGTTGGAAATGTGCCCTCTGGGAGGCTGGGGAAAGCTGTGCAAGAGGGTGTCAGCCAAGAGGGCATGGGTTTGCTGATGGTTCTGGGTGCTGTTGGCCACCTTGCACCACAGGAGGCCCACGTGGGCGTGCTGCCCAGGGTTTTGGAAGTGGAAGCTGGACCTGATGAAGCCACCGGAGGCTGGCCCGCAGGGGCCTGCGCCTGAGCGCCCCACAGCCAGACCCTCTCCTCATGTCTCTCCAGTGCCCTCTCCCCACAGAGCTTCGGCGCCAGCTGCCGGGGTCGGGGCGGGGGGAACAGTCACAGGACCCATAGTTAACTTCACAGAGCAGGCAGAAGGGAGGCAAGAATCTGAGAGGCAGGAAGTCAACAACGGGCACAGTGGGCTACTATTACTTTTATTATTTGCAGTGTTTTGTTTCCAGAAGCTCTTTAGGAAGTCTGGGGTCAGAAAAACAGAAATCCTGGAGGAACTCTGAGCTTCACCGTGCTGGCTTCAGGGGTGCCGGGGCATGCACAATGGACTGCGCCAGGCAGGGACTCTAGGGGAACCCAGCCCCACTGAGATGGAGGTGAGGGTTTTGAGTAGGGCCATGGACAAGACCCAGCCAAGCCTCGGGGCTATGGATGTTTCCCAAGACCTAATTTATGAGTTCCGGGGCTGCAAAAGAGGCAAGGACGTGCAGGGGCTGCTGAGGCAGACTTGACATCAGGACTCACCTCTGGGGGCAGTTCCCTGTTTTGCCAGAGGCAGCAAAGAACCAGGTTGGAGATGGAAGTGTGGCAGGGATCCCGTTCACCAAACCAGCAAAGGGGCCCCGGAGGGCCGCAAGACGGTGGTGACTTTACTGCTCGATGTGGGGGAGCAGCAAAGGGTTTGGCTCACATTTCAGTGTGTCCTATGGCCACCAAAAGGACCTCAGAAGCCATGCCCTCCTCAAAACCGACTAAGGTCCTTAGGAACCGTGCCCGGAACTTTCCTGGGATCTGAACCAGATCTCATTGCTCCACTCTGCTGCAGAGGGCGGGCCGCAGTCCACGACATCAGCAACACCTGGAAGCTTGTAAGAAATGCAGAATCTCAGGCCCCTTCCCATAGAGTGACTCAGAACTCAGATCTTCTAACCCCAGAACTAACTTCCAGAAGCCCCGCTCAGTTCCGGCCACACAACTTCCCGGTGCAAAACGCACATGAGGGACCCCTTATTAAAAGAGAAACAATTTCAAAATAGCAGCAGAATTCTGTTTTTGTTTTTACTGGGGTACAAAATATACAACATAAAATTTGCTATTTTAACCCTTTTGGGGTGTACAATTCAGCGGCATCAACTATATTCATATTGCACAATCACTGTCGTCCATCTCCAGAACTCTACCATCTTCCCAAACTGAAACTCTGTACCCCTTAAATAATAACTCCCCGTTCCCCAGGCCCCGAGCCCTTGGCAACCACCACTCTGCTCCCCGTGTCTATGAACGTGACCATTCTCGGTACCTCATACACGTGGAAGCAGGCCACATTTGTCCTTTTGTGTCTGGCTTATCCCACTGAGCAGAATGTCTTCAAGGTTCATCCAATGTGACAGCAGAGTTCTGAGCCAACTGTGGGGCCCTTCTGGGCCCAGGGCTCAGTGGCTGCACGGGTCATATGCCCGTACAGTACTCTACAGCAGTGAGAAAGGCTGCGTTTAAACAAGTCACCAAGATAACTACTCAGTGTTTCCTCAAATCAGAGGCTTTCTGATTGTGTGTGTGTGTGTGTGTGTGTGTGTGTGTGTGTGAGAGAGAGAGAGAGAGAGAGAGAGAGAGCATTTTTCAAAGCCAAGGATGAGAAACTAGAGAACATTTTCCTAATTAGAGCTATACGGCAATGGGGAAGGCATTTTCAAGGTGTGAAAATGTCAGCTCGGCCTGGAATTTTCAGTAGGGACCCTGAAGAGAAGAAGGAAGAGGCATCTCCAAGTCACACATCTGGGGAATGGGCCCGGGGCTCCCTGCTTCCCCCGAACCCCCACCGAGAATCAGGTCCAAGCTCCCAGAGGGATGGTGTCAGGAAGGCAAGGAGCTTGCTGGTGTCCACCATCCTCCGGGTAGACACTATAATTTATCCTCGACAAGGAGCTGGACGCAGTACCAGTGTGCGCACGTACCACCACGGGCCACGTCACAAAGTATGACCTTCCAGATATGTGGCCAAGGGCACCGAGTCCCAAGATTGCATTCCACTGACAAAACTGACCTAACCCCTCGCCTAAAATAACATCATGTATATGATTTCAGATTATTCTCAAAATCGTCAACGTATTACTATTTTCAATAACTGGTGTGGCATTTTACCAACTACTGTCTCACTCAAGTGACGGAAATGTCACCGAACCAGTAAAAGGAAATCTGAATGCACATCTTTTGAACGAAACAGCTTTATTGTTTCGAGGGCATGGAAAAGTTTAGGGGAGATAAATTTCAGGCAGGAAAACTCCTTCAGGGTTTTTAATGAAGACGTGAAAATGGTTTATCATTAGCTTATCAGTTACTATATTGAAATGGAAGATTTTTATGGTTCCGGAAAAGCCTGTTTATTCTCCACTGCAGTGACATCTGGTTTACACCATCCTTTGCTCAGCTGACTCTGCCCTCATAACTTCCACCAAAGCAAACGTCAACCCCGATCCTGCAAAATATCACACGTTTCAAATTGCTGCCTTTCAAGTAAATTCTTGATACATTATCCGGGCTTTATCCCAGGCCCTTAAAATGCTCTTTAAAGAAACCTGCTCGGACTTGTGGCAAGAGGCGACTCTGATGTTTTCTTTTTGAAGATAAGTTGCAGAAACGTTAAGGTTGTGATTTCATTCCTTGCCTGAGTTCCCAGGATCCCTACCTCCCATCTCTACCCCGATTACTGGGCAACCATCCCCTCTACTCCCGGCTCCAGGGCTGGAAGGGGAGGCTGCTCCGGAAGCCTCCAGCGCCCTGAGTAGTTATAGCACCAGCACAGCCTGCCGGTGCCCGCTGCCCAGCACGTGACTCCACTTGGCCCGAGATGACGTTGGCCGAGGGTGCCGGCCCCATCTGAGTCACAAGCAAGCGGGAAAAACAAGGCCTTGTTTTCCTCCTACATTTCCAAGGCTGCCTTCCAACTTGACCATGGCCACAGAAGCACGCAACCCCACAGCTTCTTGGCAATTAAACGGTTTTCACACTTCTATTTTTAAAAGCCTTGGAAACAAGTAACCTGGGGGATCAGGGTGGTTGGGTGAATGTCTTTCCAAAGTTCTCCCAGCCAGAGGCCCTGTCCTGGCAGGGGTCCCAGAGCAACTGTGAAAACCGAAATGCCAGGACAGGGCCCTCTCTGCAAACCTGCTCTTCAGGTGACAAAAACAGAAACACCGGAGGCACCCCGGACCCTCACAGTCTGTTCTACATGATGACACAGAGAACCTTCTGGCCTCGGGGCCCCACGTGGTCCGGATTATCGTCCCACCGCTTTGTGTGGGTACATAAGGTTTTCAGAGCCGAAACTCTACAGCAGTGGGGCCCTGGCAAGCCGACGGGGCTCAGAGATGGAGGGCAGCATGCAGGAGTGTGCTGGGGGAGCTGTCGGGGGGGGGGGGGTCTGCACCTGGGAAGGGAAGGGCAGAGGTGGGAGGGGGCAGTGGTGCTGGGGTGCAGTCTCAGCAGACTGAAGCTGGGTGGCCGCAGAGGGGCAAAGGGGCAGGGCCTTATATCCACCCTTCCTCCTCCTCCCCAGTCAGCCAGGTATTGGGTGTGCTATTGGGGCGAGGGCTGACAACCCAGGCCCCTCTGTGGGCAGCACCCTAGCCGTGGGGGGAGTAAGTCCCTCCTTCCTTCCTGTGGGGGGGGGACCTGACTGCACCACAGCATCCAGGACTTTTTCATCTGCCAACTAAAAAAAAAAAAAAGGCGAAATTCACACAACATAAAATCATAAAATGAACCATTTTTTTAAAGATTTTATTTATTTGAGAGAGAGAGAATGAGAGAGAGAGAGCACATGAGAGGGGGGAGGGTCAGAGGGAGAAGCAGACTCCCCGCTGAGCAGGAAGCCCGATGCGGGACGGGACTCCAGGATCATGACCTGAGCCGAAGGCAGTCGCCCAACCAACTGAGCCACTCAGGAGCCCCAAAATGAACCATTTTAAAGTGGCCGATTCAATGGCCTTTAGGACATTCACAATGTTGTGCAACTACCACCTATCTCAAGTTTCAGAATATGTCCATCGCCCCAGAGGCAAACCCCGCCCCATGAAGCAGTCGTTCCCACAATCCCCCTTCCCCTCCCCCAGGGCAAACAGCTCTGTTTTGGGGCTCCACGCATTTACCTCGGCATTGCATAAACACGGGGTCATATAGTATGTGACCTTTTGTGTCAGGCTTATTTCACGCAGCATAAGATGTGCAAGGTCCATCCTGCTGCAGCATGCATCAGTCCTCCAGCCTTTTAATGGCTGAATGGTCCTCCGTGGTATAGATACACGGGATTTCGTTTATGCATGCATGCACTGATACACATGTGAACTGTAGCATGTCATCTGTTTAAAAAGGAGCTTAGGGGCGCCTGGGTGGCTCAGTTGGTTAAGCGACTGCCTTTGGCTCAGGTCATGATCCTGGAGTCCCGGGATCGAGTCCCGCATCGGGCTCCCTGCTCGGCGGGGAGTCTGCTTCTCCCTCTGACCCTCTTCCCTCTCGTGCTCTCTCTCTCTCTCTCATTCTCGCTCTCAAATAAATAAATAAATAAATAAACTTAAAAATGATAATAATAAAAAATAATAAAAAGGAGCTTAGGATCGATGTGGAAGTTCTTGGTCGTGGAAGATACGACTTCGCCTCATTTGGAAGCAGGAAAAGCCCTCCAGGCTCACGTGTGGATGTGACATACCATGAATTTATATTCCAGGAGAGGCTCTTGCTGAATGGAAAATCCAATGCCTGCCAGCCTCCCTGGGCCTGACAGTGGCACTTCAAGCTTGTCCCTTGCCCTCCTACCACCAGGTGCATCTGAGGGTGGCCTTGGCCCAGCCACGCCTGGCTCAGCCCATGCTAAGCTGCTAAGCCGTTTCTGGGGGTGCTCTCTGCGACCACGCCTCTCCGCTCCAGGGAACCAGCCTGAGATTGGAGACATCTTGCCACCTTGGCGCAGGTGCCCTGCATACCTCCCTGTGTTGCCGATAGGGAGTCTTTGCCTTTAAGCCTCAGAACCACCCTCCTTGCTGGCAGACAGGATGCGCTGGCTGCACCCACATCATGCCGGGCTCAGGCCGTTGGTGAGTCTCCCTGTGGCCCTTCCGTCCACCTCCGCCCCCCCCCCCGCCCCAGGGCAGAGGAGATGGCGCCCTCTGTGACTCCCTGTGCCTGGATCGGGGCGAATGCTGGCTGCGCAGCTCTATCCCTGGCTCCTTGTCTGGCTCCTCGAGGTTGTCTGCTCAGCTCCTGCCCACCCGTTCCCGGCAGCTTCCTTGCCCTGCGGGCTCTGTTCCCATGTTCTCAGGCACTCCTAGGGGCCCTGGCACCTGGCACAGTGGTGGTCCAAAAATGGCTGTGGACTGAAGAACCTCTTTCTTGGAAATTTCAACTCCCCATCAAAGCGCTTCTCTAGAAAACCCTTGAGGGCCCTTTGCCGTTTGTGGTTTCGATTTTATATACACGGTCTGGGGTCCTCACAACAATCCCATAGGAGGGCATTACTATCCCTGATCGAAGGAGGAGGAAGTTCAGGACGAGCCCCCCGGGAGGGAGGAGGCAGGGCCCCTGCGGGCCCGTAGGCCCAGCCCTGCGTCTCGGTCTCCGGCGCGCGGCCTCTGCCCGTGTGGTCGGTTGGGCCGTGAAAGGCCTGTGTGCCCGCATGGGGCTCCTCACTGGGGCTCCGCAGGCGCTGTGGGGGCAGAGGTGGGGGAGGGCTTTCAGATGACTTTCAGTGTGGTGGGGAGGCCGTCTACCCCCAGGGCAGAGGGAGTTGTGCTCAGCCTGAGGGAAGAACCCGTTTCTGTGGAATTTGGAGTAACGTGTATGTAAACACTATTTCTATCATAAGCGGGGCCGACTTCGCCCAGAGGACATTCATCAGGTGCAAACCTTACGTTAAACGTCAGTCAGTCGGGGAGAGAAAGCCAGGAGGCAGCAGGAGGGCGGGGGGGGGGGGGGTGGCAGACATCCTCCCGAGGGGTCTATCCCTCTGCCTGCAGTGGTTGCTGGGCCTTGCGGGCAGGATCTTGCCTTCCCTCCTTCCCAGCAACAAACTAGGGCGAAGACACAGCCCGGGGGGGGGGGGGGGGCGGGCAGGACGTGCCACAGGAACAAATGCTCAGGAGCGGGTGCTGACGAATGGGGAGGAAGATGGGCGGTGATCTTAGGGCTTGAAACAGAGGCATAGGTGAATCCTTTGCAGGATTGTTTTCCTCAAAATATGGATGGGGAGTGAGGGTGCTTTGTTTTTCTTTCTCTTTATAGAGCGGCGAGCAGTGAACTGTGTTTGCCCGCAGGAAAAGACTCCAACGACCACGCACTTGGAGCAGAGCCCACCTGCCCTGGACTGACAGTGTCCCCGCTCCGGCCTCCTTCGAGGCCTGAGAACAGGGTCTGCTGACCGGAGTGCTGGGGGTCCCAGCAGGAACCCGGCAGCCATAGTTGGTGGGATCTTGCCCTCCCCAGAGGATGGTTGGGCCCCCGCCCCGGTGCTCCAGCTGCCCTTCCCAGCCTCCCCAGGTGCATGTCTGGCTGTGGGTGAGGGTCTGCTCTGGGGAGAGAGGGAGAGAGAGCAGGTACTCAGCCGGGTGGCGGCCGGTGGCCCCTCGGGCTGTGACGGGGAAGCCCGGAGGCGGGTGGGAGTCAGGGCTGGAAGGGCCATGTCCCAGACAGCCTGCATTGCTAAAGCGAATGGGTTTGACTGCTCAGGGGGAGGAGAGAAAAGGTTCTGCAGTCCTAGACTGTAGTGAGGAGGGCAGGCCTGAACGGGACACTGAGGTGGACGGTGTAGACATGACAGGTGGTTTAAGGCTCTGAACCAAAGGAGAGAGAGAGAGAGAGAGAGAGAGAGAAAGAGAGAGAAACAGCCTGGGGCCCAGGAGGCAGGACAAAGCCCCTGACCGTGGACAACCACGATGGTATCCAGCTGGGTGAGCCTCCACCCTTCCACACCCCATTACTTTTGCCTCTCTGTGCCTGTGGGGGTCCAGAGTAGGCCTGGGGTGTGGGGAGGTGTCGATAGTCCTCAAGTCAGGAGGTGAACCCCAGCTTGGCCTCTTAAGTGGCAGGGGCCCCATGGAAGTCTCTGCAGCTATAAACAGGTGCTTGTCCAAATTCATTCCAGCAGAGGCTCCTATGGACGGGGAGAACAAGAGGGGCAGCCACGGGCTGTGTGAGGAAGAGAGAGACTGCTCTCCTGAGAGCTGGAAGCTTCCGGGCAGTCACAGCCATGTGGGAGCGCACACACGCACACGCACACGCACAGGTCTGCGCCGCTTCACCTCTGGGACCAGCAGACCCCCACATTCCTGCTCCCCTGGAAGGGGGCGCCCAGCCCAGTGTCTTCCCTGTGAAGTGAATGGTGGAGGCCCAGACTGACCCGAAGTGGTTTTTCTAATTCTTTTCTCATTCGGGCAAGGAGGGAAGGGGATGCTTCTGGACTCAAGGGAAAAAGGGGAGGAGGAAGAGGAGGGATAAGAAGGCAGGGAGTTCTCCCCAGAGCAGCTGGGGGGGCGGGGGGAAGGCCTGGGCTGAAGCCAAGGCCCAGCCATTGCCTGAGGAGACCAGGGCCAGATGGCGTGGGCTCTCCTGCCTGCAAGCCGGCCCTGCTCCTCTGTGCTTCCCACGCCTTTCCTCAGAAGGCGCCTGGATTTGGCTCCAACACCGATATCCCTGGTTATTGTTTCCTTTTAGATGTTCCTTTTAGCTTCTACCTCAGCTGAAATGTGAAGATTAGGCCAATTTCTTTGTCTCTCAGACTTTTGTAAACGGGAGGCCTCCGATCCCAGGAAGATGCAGAGAGCTCTCCCTGTACTTCCTCTGTAAGCCTCCAAGGACAGAAAATGGTTGCTATGGGGATTCCTTCATGTGTAGAGTAATCGTTTTCAGAAAAAAGAATGATTCACAAGTTCTTTCAGGACCAACAGAGTCCGTCCTTGGGGACGACATGATGTAATAGTGTTTAAAAGAGGAACGATGACTGGTTTTGGTTTGTGCGTGTTTCCTCTTCTTTAGTCGCTGTGCGTGCTTGTGGCCCACCAGCTGCTTCCTCAGAGCCTTGTTCTGCACACAGAATTCTAGTTGATGCCTGACACCTCCCTTTGCCTCTTCACAAACCTGAGGGCAGGTATTAAAAATGTTAGAAACGCCCAGCTAGGCTCACCAGCGAGTTACTGTTAGAGTCTTCATGGCCACTTCCGGGCCTACCTAGCTGGATGAAGTTATCAGCCTGAGGGTGCCTCAGGGCCTTTGCACATTCATTTACATTATGACTGCCTGGGCAGAGGGCTTTCCCTACACTGAATCTCTCCAGAAAGCCTGGGGTTCACAGTGCAGACTGGAAACTGAGGTCCACAGGGAGAATGGACTGACCCAAGTCCCTAGTGTATGTAAGGTCGAGAGTTGGGCCCAGAAGCCAGCCCTTCTAAACATCTGTGGCCAGCAGAGCAGGAGCCAGGAGGAATACTTTAATGAACAAACCTCTTTTCTAATAATGGGCAAAGAAAAGGAGGTTGGCTGCTCAGGGCAACAAAAAGAAGTAATGAGGGGTTAAAATGAGATTGAAATTGGATTGAAATAATCCTTCATTTCTTTTGGAAAGAGCACTGCACTGGGAGTCAGCTATTGACCTTGGGGAAGTCACTCTCCCTCTCTCCTGGAGAGTCACCCCCCCCTCTCTGCAACTTTCTCACCTGCCAATTGAAGGGGCAGGACTAGAATGACCTTGGATCCTTCCAGTGAAGACATGCTTAAATACTGCACCTGTGCTGGAAATGTTAGTGAAACCTTCTCCATGCTAAAATTCATGTTCAAGGGGGGCCTGTGGCCCCCAGCATCAAGCCCAAGCTCCTTGCCTACAGCTCAAGGCTCTATGTGATCAGCTCACAGCTCATCTTTCCAATCTTCTCTCCTACGTGCTACTTCCTGTGGATTACTCACTTATTGTTCTATCCACCCAGCCTCCACACCCAGGTTAATACCCTCTATCTGCAAAGCATGCCTTCCTCTACCCCAGTGCCCTGGCCTGAACACATCCAGTTAGCCTTTTAACTCTCAGTTAAAATGCCACCTCCTTCAGGAAGTCTTCCTGGAATCCTGAGTTTGGGGTCATGATCTTTTCAATCCTGTATCCACCATCATTGCCTTCACTTGAACACATGTTGTAATTATCTGGTCATTCAGTTCAACAAATATTCCTGAATGGTGAGCAGGTGCTATGACAATGACAAATTCGGACACACTTCTGCCCTCATGGAGGGGGTGGGAAGGGAGGCATTGATCAAATGATCGTGTTCATGAATGTGTAATTGCAAACAGAGAAGTGTGGAGGAGGAAAAGGTTTCCCTGAGAGCTCATCTGATATCTGGGAAGGAGAGGGTGGGCAAAAAAGGAGGTGTTCCTAGGAGGGGAAGACCATATACAGGGGCCAAGGAAGGCCAGGGTAAGGGGAGGCCTCCCAGATCAGGAGGCCAGGGGAAAGTGAGCTGCCAAGTGGGTGGGTGCATGGGCAGAAGGCAGCCCTCAGGGTGACTTGATCAAAGAAGCTATCTGGGGAGCCTCTGAGGGGTTTTTGAGAGGCAGTGACTGATCACATTTACGTTTGGAACAATTATCTTGGTTGCTGTGCTGAGAATGGCCTAGAGCGGTGGGTTGCAGCTCCAGAAATGGTGGAAGCAGGAAGTGTGAGAAGGACTCAACTCTGCCTTACGGCCAGACATCCCTATGCAGCGGGTCGGGAGGGAGGCAAAAGTAAAGAGGGGGCCCAGGAGGAGACCCTGCCGTGGTGCAGCTAGGAGGTGCGAGCATCTTGGACAGGAATGGGGGGACTCGGAGGGACTTGGGGGATGTTTTGGAGATAAAAGTGACCAGCTTTGGCAATTAATTCCCATGTGGGTGAAGGAGAAGGAAGTATGGGGTTGAACCCCGAGTTTCTGGATTATGCAAGTAGACACCGTGTGGCATGCCCTGAGACAGGGAGCATGGGAACGATGTGATGTCAGGGGCCGGACGCACACAGGCCCCGGGGGAGACGGAACCTCTGCACCTACCTGGGGCATGAGAGGCTTGCTTTCCTGCCCCACCCCACCCCCGCCCACAGCCCCTCACAGCTCTCAGCAGCAGAGGCCAAGGTGGGGGTGAGATGGGAGGAGGCCTGGAGGCGGGGAGCACACAGACTGGCTGAGACCAGCCACTTGCCCAGGGCAGCCCGGCACCTGGCAAATTTGCCAAGAGCCATTTCTGAAGCACAAAGAGCCTTATGTGATCCCCAGGCCATGGGCTGGGGTCAGCAGGGCCCTTCCCTGCCTCTGGGTCAGGGGGCGCCCATCAGCGGGCGCCTGGGGGCAGGAAAATCAACACTCAGTTCAGCTTCAGGCAGTGAGCTGCGCCATTAGGCACCCCCCCAAAATCCCGGAGGGCAGGAATAGGCGGCACCCTCCCTCGTGTGAGACCCAAGAGCAGGCAATCCCCTGGCGGGGCTTCACCCCCCTCCACCCTGCGGGGATTCCAGAGCAGTCAGAAAACCTGTCTGGCCACTTGATGCAGGAGACTAAGACTCCACTTGGATTTGGGGGGAATTGGGTCCTAGGCCAGGGGTGACAGGTTTTGTGACCTTTGATAGGTCACTTATCTCACGAGATCCTGGGAGGGAGAGAAGCTGGAAGAACCAGAGCTGCCCTCCCCAGAGGCTCAGGGCTCTCAGTTCACCAGGCCCTGGGTGAAGAGCAGGTTTCACCACCACCAAGAGTTTCCTGGAGGAAGAGGAGGGAGAGGAAGGGGGGGAGGAGGGGGAGGGAAGGGGGGAGCTTGTGGGGGAGGGGAAGAAAGGTGCCAGAAGAGAGGAGGGGAGAGGAGGCAGCAGGGAGAAGGTGTGGAGGGCCAGAGCCGGACGAGGAGAAGGGACTAAGGGAGGAGAAGGAGGACGACACCTGTCCCCCGTCGTAGTGGGGACTGTCCCTGCTCCTTACACCAGATCCCTGCCCCGCATCACTCTGTCTGCACCTGCAGGCAGGAGGGCCTGCAGCGTGCGTTTGTGCCACAGTTACTTGAAAACGCCAAGGTCCAGGGGCGCCTGGGTGGCTCAGTTGCTAAGCGTCTGCCTTTGGCTCAGGTCATGGTCCCAGGGTCCTGGGTTCGAGCCCCGCATCAGGCTCCCTGCTCGGCGGGAAGCCTGCTTCTCCCTCTCCCACTCCGCCTGCTTGTGCTCCCGCTCTCGCTGTGTCTCTCTGTCAAATAAATACATAAAATCTTAACAAAACAAAACAATGATAAAAACTCTAAGGTTCAACTTGAAAGTTACTTTTATTTTTCATTTTACCCCTCCGTGAGAACCTGTAATGGCGACCAATACTTACTTTTTTGTGCTTGTTTAGAAATGCTTTCTTCAAAACATCTTCTCTTAACGCCCCTCCAGGCCTTTACCTTGCTCATAACCCCAGGTAGAGGCAACCGAAAACGTGTGCTTTTTTCCTTGTGCGTTCAGACAGACTAACACGTACAGGGTGTCGTTCCTTTTAAGTCACTGTTTGTTGTGCAAAAATGGGATTATACCAAATACAATTCTTGGCCACTGAACAATAAATGCATCATGAAAATCCCTCTGCATGAGCAGATATGGATCTTCTCCTTTTTAATGGTGTGGATACTCCATGGTATGGACTTCCTAGAGCGCTCCTACATGGGTAAGAGATTTTTCCCCAATGGCAAAATAGAAGTAGATTTTTTTTTTTAATGCTTGAGACTTTAGTGAATTCTTTTTATCTGGCAAGGAACCGACCTACCTGGACGGATGGTTCAAGAGCCAAGACCAGCAGCCCTGTGTGAATTTGTTGGTAAAGACAAAAGAAATGGCTCTGCCCCCAAGGAATTTGCTCTCCTGCCATTAGGCAACCCCCTCCCGCCCCCCCCCCCCCACAGCCATGTGAGGAGGGCTGAATGGCGTGTGTGCAGGATGGAGGCCTGACTGACCCCTTGAGAGGGCACGGCCCTGGGGGAGAGCATGCGGGAGGGCAGATACTGAGGTTGGAAATGATCTGATTGGCGGTGTGGCCAAGACATGAAGCCAAGTCAGAGTGTGTGTGTGTGTGTGTGTGTGTGTGTGTGTGTGTGTGTGTGTGTGTGTGTAGTAGGCTCCATGCCCAGCGTGGGACTTGAACTCACGACCCTGAGATCAAGAGTCACATGCTCTACCGACTAAACCAGTCTAGTAGGAAAAAGCGGGGTCGCTCTAAGGATGGGTGAGTGGCCACCTCCTTCCCGCTGACTTTGCCCCAGGAACTTCAACAGTCCCAGCTTATTTCTGGCCTCTCGTTCCCCTCCGTGAGGCTTGTGCCACTCACCTCTTGATTTTCTAACTGCAGAAGGGATGAAAGTCTGAGATTTCAATCAAAAGCTTAAGAAAATAATAATCCCTCGTTGCCCTAATTCTTTCCTGAAAATACCTCGCACTGACAGAAATTGTCTTTAAGCCCCTTTTCTCTTCTCTCGTGCTTTAAATTTCCTCCTTAATTAAAAAGAATTGTTTACTGGATGTGGGCTCCACAGTGCTTATTTATTTTACCAGATCTTGTTTCCTTTTTCCTTATCTTAACCAAGTGACTTGATAACTCTATAACTCTCTATTCTGCTGTCTTAAAATGCCATTGTTTCTGTCACCAAGGTAACATAATAATGAACTTTATAATCAGCCCATTTCTATTCCCATGGAACGGAACCTGTGTCAATAACAGGCAGAAAGCACAGAGCCCCTAAATTCAATGGCCCTAAATTGCCTGCCTGTCCCTAGCGGAGATTTTACAATGGTCTTCTCCTCAGAATAATATTTCAATTTCTCTCAACCCTATGACACCTGATGACAACATTAGCTGAAAAATAATGATGAATGAATGTGTGCATTCCAAAGTACCTGGTTGAATTCACTGAGTAAAAAAAGAAAAAGAAAAAGAAAAAAGGCAGCCAAAAGGACACATCATTGAAAACGAGCAACTGTTGATTGACAGACTTTTTTCCCATCCCTTAAGGCGATCAAGAGCAGTACCCGGTCTGAGAGAGCCTCGGAGATGTGCCACCCAATGACTCGGAACTCTGAGCTCATAATTCTATCAGATTGTGATAGAATTAAGTCTGACTCACCAAATGAGGTCACTGGGAAGAAGGGCTGGCATTAAATTTACCGTTAATGCCAGGGTCAGTTTGCTCAACTGTCATCCGCTTGTGGTTCCAGAAGACCTCTGGGTAAATTCCAGAGACGGCCTGAGCTGAAGATAGCTTGCACATGAAGTCACCGAATCTTGGTCAATGCAACTTTGGGTGACTATCGTTGAGTACCCCAGCAAGTGTTTCCCGAGGCAGGAGGCCATTTTGGTATGGAAAGCCTTTGAAATCTGTGGAAGATGACTTCTTATGTTAAGTCTAGAAATTGGTGGCGGGAGGTGAAGAAACCACGATTCTGGTGCCAGGAGACTCGAATTCTAGTTCTGCCACAGATATTAATGGGCTGAGCAATTGAAGACACCGCATGGCTCATCTCAGAGGTCTTTCAAGATTAGCCGTTGTGCTATATCAAACGTGTAGAAAAGTAAGGAATTCTGCCAATCACCAGCTGTCAGGCATCAAGGATGCCTTTCCCCTATTCCCTGAACCACACTTTCCTTATCTGTCCCGTGGAAACACTAATTGCTTACTTCCCCAGCCTCCCTCCCAGGACAGTTAACCCGTGGAAGACGAGGGTATGAATGTGAAATTGCCATACAAAACAGAAAGCACTAGTGGAAATCACTGCTAGATTCTCTCTGATGAAGCTTTTTTTTTTTTTAAGTTTTTATTTATTTATTTATTTGACAGATAGAGACACAGCGAGAGAGGGAACACAAGCAGGGGGAGTGGGAGAGGGAGAAGCAGGCTTCCCCCTGAGCAGGGATGCAGGGCTCCATCCCAGGACCCTGAGATCATGACCTGAGCCCAAGGCAGACGCTTAATGACTGAGCCACCCAGGCGCCCCTCTGATGAAGCTTTTCAGTCATTTCGACCCACAGTTTTAGGGATTCACTAAGCATACCCTTGCTGTGGAACCTGTGCTAGTTCAAAGGTTACCCCTGGGGGGCAGTGGTCTTTTCTCTGGCTGGATCCTTGGGGCTCAGCCTGGCTGGCCTTCCTGCCCGGTCTGTCGCTCACGGTCTCACGCCCCCTGCCGGTGACCCTGGGGCAGCAGCGGCCACGGAGGATCCTCTCCGGACACCGCCGTCCCTGGCAGTGTCTGAGCTGTGTCTTCTCACACAGTCACGGGCTGCACAACCCCTCTCCTTAAACTAAGTCGGGTCTCCTGAATTCCTAGAAGCTGCAGAGCGAAGGGGCAGCCTGTGGGGCAGACAGATCGCTTATTAATTATCCGTGGGCCTTGCCGAGCCCTGGTTTTCCCGTCTGTAAAATGGAGATAATAAATATACTTTACTGGGTATCTAAGAGGATGAAATAAGAGAGGCATATCGTAGGCACTGCATATAGGGTTTTCTCCCTTTTGCCTTCTTCCCCTGCTCCCCACACTGCGGCCTGCAAGGCACTGTGCCCTCTCTCCTTTTTCTCTCTCCGCCAAGGAGGTCTGGAACACAAACTCGGCCACAGGTCTGGGCATCCTCCTGGAGAAGCCCTCACAAGGCTGCATCCTGCCTCTCCATACTGGCCTTTTCTGCCTTGTTCCAGATTCTCCGCGTTTGGAGTTGTGTGGGGGAAACGTCTGGATGGGTTGCTTCATTTTCCGTGTTGCATCTGGATGTGTCACGGAGCCACCCCGTCACGGCACACGGCGAATCGTTTGTGCTGCTGGCCAGCCAAGAGCAGGCTCTGTGCGAATTCCTAAAATGGCTGGGTGGCCCCTGAGGCAGGGAGAGGGACGCTGCCCAGCGCCTGCAGTGAGGAGTCAAGGAGGACCTTAGGGAGTGGGGGTGTCACTGAAGCTGCTGACAGGCTGCTCCCTACCGTCCTCGTGGGGGACACAGAGGATGGGAAGTTAAATTAAGCTGGGCTTTCCCAAGGCGCTGGAGCTATGTCTTTCGATGCAGGTTGCGGGGGGTCACAGGCTCTGCCAGGCACACCCGCAGACGTGCCTGCCCCCATCGCCGTTCTGCAGGGGGGAGGGGAATGTCACGCTGGAAGGACCGGCGTGGATGGCATTCGGCACCCCACCCCACCGCCCCTCCACCCTGCAGCCTCCCCACCTCTGCCCCTCCACTGTCTCCTCATCTCTGTCTTCATTTTTGTCTGTTCCCGTGGCTGCCCATGGGCTCTCGCGTCACCTTTGTCATCATAAACTCATGATATCCAAAGTGTTCTCTGTGGAACACCTGTTCTTTGAGAATGTGCCTCAAAAAATAGACAGCATGGCCGCAGGGAATGCTGGACCCTCCGTCTCCCTCTTGGGGATTCTTGATTCATATTATCTGTGAAGAGCTCCGAAAAAAATCCCATAACCAATGGTTTCTTCTTGCTTAGCGGGTTTTGTCCAAAATTCTTACGGTCACGAACCCTTACCTAGGAGTTCCCAAGGAACACCTATGAACGGGGTTTGGTGAATCACTCTTTGGGAAAAGCTGCCATGAACAATGTATTATTTGTAGGAACACTGTGAAGTCAAATTCACTAATGAGGAATCTGGCATCAAAGGCCGATGGGAAAATGCATGTGCTTTGCTCTAAAGAAAATATGACATTTGTGTAGATCAGAGGTTCCCACCCTTTTCACCACGAAAGATCCTTTTTAGTTCTTTCCTCAAGGGATTCCATGTTTTGAAAGCTTTTATCTACCCAACAAACTACACTTATTGAATAATAATTTGTTTCTTTGAGTTTTACTCATCAAAGACGTATAACTGCCAATTAGTGCTTCTGATCAGTCCAGATAACCACTCTTACCACACTGAGTTGATATGACTCTAGCCAAAAGCAAATAAACTTAATGTTTTATTTAGTCTGGGAACCTCACTGAGGTAAATGTATGATTTCCTTTGGGCTTTTTGACATCTTGAAAATAGCTTGCAGACCCCCCTCGCTGCCTTCACAAAGTGCAGGGTGGATGGGAAGCAGGGCTGTGTGTGGAAACTCAAAGAGGACGCACAGGGTTGGAGGAAGTCGGGGAAGTGGGGGTTCGTGGGGGGCCCACAGACAGCGTGGACAGTGAGGGGCTGAGTGGCTGCAGCCCCCGGGAAGCCTGAAGGTCCATGGATTAGGGGGAGCAGATCCTGGTGAACAGATGGGGCCAAACATGGAGCTCTCCAATAGGGGTGAGAACCTGGACAATGACACCCGCCCTCCGTGCGCCTTCTGCACTCATGGACCCGGAAGAGGGCTAGGGGCGTGGGCAAGGGAGGGAAGCTGCTGGGCGCCTCTCCCCACACCTCCCCCATAGAGTTTTCATTACGAGCTACTGGGAGGTGAGTGAACTCAATTCTACGGCTGTCTTGGCTATCGATGGAGCTTTTGAGGGCCCCCTCGGTACCGGCCTTCTAGGTTGCGGTTGGCTCACCCCAACCCCAAAGGAAGAACTTCTGCCCAAGGAGCTCCCTGGCTTAGCAGACCCCGTTCCCGTTCCCATGGGAAAGTGGGGGTATCGTGTAGCTCTGCCTTAGACGGCAGGTGACCATGGGCTCCTGGTGCATCTAAAATGGGCTTTAGTGTCCTGCCACCTGGCTTTGCAGAAGAGCTGTAGGGGGCGCTGTGGGTGCAGCCGGTGGCCCTATTACCTCAAGTGAGAGAGGCGGCTCCTCCGGGGCAGAAAAGTGCTCAAGCCGTGCCCTTTAAGTCCTAATCAGCCCTCACGGGCTGGGCCCCCAGCCCTTCGTGGCCTCATGGACCCTAGCCCTGCTTAGCAATGGCCTCGCACTTAAACATCCCGCCTTGCTTCATGTTTCTTTTCCCTCATTAGACGGGACCCAGCATTTTCCCAGAAGATACAATCTGTGTCTGGCAGAAGCCTGCTTGCAAAAATAAATCTTTCCCTGAACATTTTCCAGGCCCATTTTAGAAACAAATCTGGGTGATGCCTTTTACCCATTTCCAAAGACAAACAACCACCACTGGAGGCCTCTCTGTGGCATGCACGTGCTGAGCATGAAGGAAGGGGATCTGCCCCTCAGAAGAACCCCCCTTTCAGCAGGGCGGGTGAGCAGCTCTCGAGACTGTCCCCTGCCACGGGCCACTGCCGCTCAGTCTGGTGGCACAGGAGGGATGCCATCCTGTGGCTTCTGGAAGCACTGACCGTTGCAGAGGCTACACCCTTCCCGACGTCCATTCAATCGCTCATTCGTTCACCCAGCATATATTTACATGGAGCACCTGTCGCATGTCAGTAGCCGCACCGTGCTAGGGGCTGGGGAAACAGCCGCGACCCGGCACCCTCACGGCCTGGCACATCGCGGGCGGCGCGCACAAGGCCGCGTGGGAAGGCGCGGGCAATGCGCCGCTCTGTGGCGGCATTACCACGGTCAGCTTCCACAGGCACCCTGTGAGCTGGGAGGGAGGGAGGGAGGGGAGAAAGGAAGCTTCCCTGCATCCGGCTCGGCTTTCACGCACGCTGCCTACTTAAACTTCCCGACTCTGCTGTGCCCTAGGACCGACCTCCGTCCTCACTTGCACAGAAAAGGAGGCCAAGGCCCAGAGGAAGTGGCAGAGACGGACCGGGCGGGTGTGATCCCAGAACCCCGAACTCTCTCTCGTACAGGCACACTCACATGGGCACTCACAATCACACACTCAACGAGCGTGCATGCACACACACGTTCACGCACACACGCGCACACACGGGAACTGTGGGACCCTGCTCCAGGGGTACCAGCGATTGAGCCTCATGCCGACATCTTACCGTCCTTCTTTTTTTTTTTTTTTAATGTTTTATTTATTTATTCATGAGAGTCAGAGAGAGAGAGAGAGAGAGGCAGAGGCAGAGGGAGAAGCAGGCTCCCTGCCTAGCAGGGAGCCCGATGTGGGGCTCGATCCCAGGACCCCAGGATCATGACCTGAGCCGAAGGCAGACGCTTAACCATCTGAGCCACCCAGGCGCCCCTTACCGTCCTTCTTTAATAGATGAAGCCCCTGTCTGCCCCGCACGGGCTCTTCTCGGAGCCTGGTGGCCTCCAGGAGTGGCTGCCCCAGACAGTGGCCACTGGCCACGTGTGCCTACCGAGCACCAGGAATGCGGTTGAATCCCAACTGATACGCACTGGGAGTGTAAAATACACACTGAATTCCCAACACTTAGTGAGAAAAAAAGGGATGTAAAATATCCTGTCCTTTCTACTGATCACATGCTGAATTTTTATATATCTTCTGGGATATTGAGTTGAAGAAAAAGTGTTCTTAACATAGTTCCTGTTTCTTCTTGTTTTTGAAACATGGCTACTAAAACACGTAAAATCATACACGTGGCTCATGGTTGCGGCTCGCATCCTATTTCTTTTTTTTTTAAGATTTTATTTATTTATTTGACAGAGAGAGACACAGCGAGAGAGGGAACACAAGCAGGGGGAGCGGGAGAGGGAGAAGCAGGCTTCCCGCCGAGCGGGGAGCCCGACGCAGCGCTCGATCCCAGGACCCTGGGATCATGACCTGAGCCGAAGGCAGAGGCTTAACCATCTGAGCCACCCAGGCGCCCCTCGAATCCTATTTCTAAGGGGTGGTGGGGCTCTTGGTGGAAAGAGACTCTAAACAAGTAAACAAATGCAGAAGAGGGGTAATTTCAAGTAGGGAAACGGGGCGGGAGGAAGCGGTGCGGAGCAGGGCACTGGGCGGGGCTGGCGGGTGGGCATGGCGGTCTCAGGGGACAGTCGAATGGGGGCAGTAGTAGAAAGGGGCAGCTCCCACAGTGGGGAGGTTCCAGGGCCTGTGTCTGAAGGAAGGAAGGAAGGAGCTGGTATCCGCAGATCCAGGGAGCAGTACATGCTTCCCTGACGGAGCGTGAGTCCTGGAGCTGCAAGGACCCTCAAGGTCACCACCTCTGCTTCCGGGTTTCAGAGGGTTGGTGTTTGCCAAGGCCCTGATGTAAGGCCGGATGGCTCTCCTGTGCCCAGCCCCGTGGTGGGGGGTGGGGCGTTACTCCACAAATGTTGTCAGAGTGCCCGTGACTGTCCAGCCAGTTCTAAGCTCTGGGGAAGTAATGGGGATGAGATAAACCCAGAAGCTCATAAATAGGAGTGGGGTGGCCAGTGAGAGACAACAGGCAAAGAAACAAATGTATACAAATGTATATATCAGGTGTGATCGATTAAAAGAAAAACCAAGAGGGAGTACAGGTAGGTAGGAGCTCTGTGAAAGAGAAGATGACATTTCAGGAGGGAGTCCTGACTGAAGTCACCAACAGGAAGAACATCCCTGAGAGCTGGAACAGCATGTGCAAATGTCCTGAGGTAGGAGTATACCTCTTGAGTTCAAGGACAGCTTCAAGCCAGAATGTTGGGCAGAGTGACCAAAGGAGACTCAGTCAGGGAACCTCAGAGTCAGGGTGAGGACCTGGATGGATCCAGAGTTACATAAATGTTCTCTATAAACAGCAGTCACGGTTACCATCATGACTAGTGTTCAAAGAGAACACAGGCTTCCCAGAAAGATGGCAATTGCCACCATTCACAGGATCTTCCAAGATGAGGAGGTGCCTCTGACCTCAAGGCTCAGTACAAAAGAAATGGAACAGCCTGTGGCTGGGCAGGCACACGCTGTCTTAGGCTCAGCAGTTTATCTGTAAGGGATGCCTGCCAAGAGACATTTGGACTGCATGCTCTCTGGGATGGACGTTTGTGGCTATCTGAGAGGGAGGAGGCCCAGGTGACCACAGGACTCAGATGATTCCTACAGTTAAGGGAGCCAGAGCCCCATTGGCTTGCTCATGTTCTGCTTTATCGTCCTCTTCTATCTGCCCCCAGCCCTGGGCTTATCACGCCCCTTCCCTACTCAAGAACCCACAGTGGTTCCCTACCTGCCTGTTGTCGTCTTCTTCAGCTGACCCTTTGCCGCATGATCACTCATGCCCCTCAGGTCTCCTTGTCCGGTGGTTATTTGCCAAAAAATCTTGTCTAAGACGGCTGGAGGAAATTACTTATTTTTTGCCAAGAGGGAAAGACCTGTTTTAATGAAATTTTCCCCCCAATCCTTCTGCCCTTCTCTGAACCACAAAGCCAGCGCTACATTGGCTTTCCTGTCATTTTAAGAGTCCCTCTGGGTGAGGTGGGCTCAGAGAGCAGCCGAATCTCCTCTGGACAGCCGCGTTCACCGACCTTGGCCTACTCACCAGCTGCCGTGGGAGGCCAGCTGTCAAGTGTGCGTGGCAGGTGCCTTCAAGGAGCACTGGCTCCCACCCCATCTATGCTCAGCCTATGTGTATTGAGGGCTTACCATGTGCCCACGGCTCTGGCCTGATGGCTTGAATGTGGCCCCTGTAGGGGACACTTGTGTACCAGAAAGGCCATCACCATTTTGGAAATGATTACTGGTAGAAACAGAAAACCTGTCTTGTGAATCTGATAACCACAGGACACCAAGCTTATAAAAATCTTTCCATAATTGATCACATCTCATAATGCCTGTTCTTTGATCCCTGGAGGGGACCCAGTGTGCAGATCCTTCTGTTTGCTCTTCATCAGGAAGATGGGCATCATTACACAGCAATTTGCAAATGAGACTCAGAAAGGTTAAGTGACCTCACTAAAATCACACAGCCCCATGATCTGGAGGCAGAGTGGAATTTCTGCACCTGAATCCAGAGGCATTCCCCAATCTGGCTGCTCAGGGGATCCCTGGGGGGGGAACTTTTGCAATGACCAACCCCCCCCAGTTGCCACCTGCAGAGGATCTGATTTAATTGACAGGGCCTGTAGGGGAAGTTAAATCTCCCTGGGTGATGCTAATAGGCTGCAGGAGCTGAGAGTCACAGCTCCAAAGCCTGTAGCACGAGCACACGGGCCTGAGGACGGAGGAACCATCATGGCTCTGCCGCTGATTTGCTGTGTGATTTGGGGCAAATTCCACAACCTCACTGTTCTTCAGTTTCTTTGTTTGCCAAAAGGGAGATCTCTTTCGGGGTCTCTTTCGCACATAGGGTCTGGGAGTCACGTGGTAATGAGAAGACGCTTGGGAAGCCCACAAGGCAGGACACTGTGAGAAAGGGCTTTGGCCCCCGGCCCTCCCCACATCAGACCAGAGGGAGCGAAAAGAAGGTTCCACACAGGAAACCTGGTCACCGGGAGGCCCCCGCCCTCCCCACCCTGCAGTTCCAGGGGTGCCCTTCCTGGGCTGGATGTCAAATGTTCCTCGGCAAGGGGAGGGCATCTTGGAGGAGGGGCAGGTGTGACCTAAGTGACTGAGGCCACTGGATCTGAAGGGCCAGCCCTGGGCTTATGGTGGCTCCAGAGCCAGGAGAGAGGCCACCGGGGCCTGTGGGTTCAGCAGCTCCCCCTCAAGAAGGGAGATTTCCCTGAGGGAGGAGCGCCCACAGTCAGAGGCCTGGTCTGATCAAGATGACTGGGGAGAGGGGGGGTCCTCTCCATAATGTGATTCTCAGAGCTTTTCTTTGTTCCCCGTTCCCGATTGTGAAAAATGTGTTATAGAACAAACAGAACTATGATTATGTTTCCCCCATTACGAGGGTGATTTCACGTTCTTTGGTGGTTTTTCAGTGTTTCTGAGATAGAGTTTATTTTTCTTCAGAAACATTTTGAGGCTCACTGGGACATTACCATGAGCTGATGGGGGGGCCGTGGGAGGCCATTGCCTCTCCCCATGCTAGGTTTATTATCAGAGTGGAGGGGGCTCAGAGAGCTAGAGCCTGGGGAGGGTGGGGCCTCTGAGAATGAGAGGGCAGGGTGGGGGCAGACCTGAGCCACGGAGAACTCACCAAAGCCCCCTCCTGCATGGACAGAAGCTGTGTCTCCGCAGTTCCCTGTGCCCAGTAGGGACACGCGTCACAGCGCCTTTCCACCTGGGGCCCCATGTGACTTCATGTGCAAGCAGCTTCCCTGTGGAGTGACAGGCACGAGCTGAGCCACCAAGGGCAGCCCCGGCTTTCCCTCTCTGGCTCAGTGGATGGTTGTCTCCTCGGCGCCTGGTCCACAGGCGGCCCAGAGGATGCCAGCTGACTGGCCACATTCCCCCTGAAAATGTAGGCTCTGGAGCCAGGATTTCTTGGTGTGAAAAAGCACATCCTGCCTCAGGAAGTGGATCATCAAAGTCCTTTTCCAAGCCCTTTTCTGCTTGTGTACAGCCTCTGTATCCAGAGTCTATATACATGAGCCGGGGATGGCCAGGAAAGGGGCCGGCGGTCACGGCGCAGTGTGGCCGGGCCACCAAGTCCTCCCGGCAGCTCCCCGAGGCTGCTGTGTCCGGTGCGGACTGTGGATTTGCTGGAGAGACTAGGGCCGGAAGTCTGCAGTTTCCTTTGGTTTTCTAGCTCCCTCTACCAGGCTTGGAAGGAAATCCCGCTGTTGTGTCTGGGAACTTTCCTGCTCCCTGGGGTCCTAGGGAACTGAGAAGTGGTGCTCTGGGCCTCAAGACACCATGGGCACTGCTGAGAGATTGGCTCTTTGTCACCTTGGTCCCTGGAGGCAGCAGCAGCACCACGGAGTCCAGGCTCAGCGCCACCCCCCCACATTCACGCCCCATCTCCATGAGCCATCTTGGGCGCTCCCCCGACCCTGACTCCTCCCCATTTGCTGAGACCACCACTTCTGTCCCCCATCTCTCCGGGCACTGTTGACTCACTCTCCCACTTCAAGTCAAGATACCAATCTCAGCCTCTTCCCCTCTGAGACCACCCAAGTACTCCCTCTCCCCTGTCCCCATGGGTAAAACGTGAGCGTTCTTTACTTGAGGAGCTGATAGGTGGGTGGGAGAGCTCAGCCCTTCAGCCCTTCAGAGGTCTCTTATTCCCAGAACAGGGAGGAAGAAAGGTGCTAATCCAGAGCAAAAGCATTATTAGCCAAATGACACTTCCTTCTCCCCCGACCAAACCAAAACAACAAACAAAACCCCAAAGACCAGGATTGTTTTTTTGTTTTGTTTTGTTTTACTAAATAGCTCACCTTGTTACATTAGCCTTATTTTACAGAGGAAGAAACCAAGGCTTAGAGGGGTTGCTTGTGTTACCACTTGGCCCTTCTAGGTTCATAACCCTCCAGGGAGCTTTCCCGGTTTAATCTGAAACTGCCCCCCTCCCCCTGCCATGTGGAGGGCAGGGAGAGACTGAAGAAAGAGGCAGGCCCTTCCACACTCATAGGTGGCAATTTGTTTTTTAAAGATTTTATTTATTTGAGAGAGAGAGAGAGCACAAGTGGGGTGAGGGGCAGAGGGAGAAACAGGCCCTGGGATCATGATCTGAGCTGAAGGCAGACGCTTAACCGACTGAGCCAACCAGGCGCCCAGATAGATGGCAATTTTAAGAATAGCAAAGGGAACTTAAAATTTGAGGCTTGTGTTGGATGGCAGCAAATTGAATAGAACCCCGCACCTGCCCTCCAATTCTCAAGTTTATGAAAAGGCCTTAATTGGGCTCAGTCACATATACCTTGCAGGTGTTTCAACAGCACATCATCATCTCAAGGTAATGTCCTTGCAGCAACGTCTGCGAGCAGGAAAGGCAAGAGGGGCCTGCGTTTTAAGGACAGGGAAGGGGTGAGGAGCCTCTGAGTGCCCAGGTCCAGCTCAGGGGTCAGTTGGCAGTCACGACTTTTGGATAACGTTCCCCAGCAGCCCTGGGTTGAAGTTTACCAAGACGACGGCCCCATTGTTTATCCATTTGACCGGACCAGTGTCAGGCACGGTGGTGGGCACTGTGGACCGAGCTGTTACCCACCTGCTGAGACATGGCCTCCATCATAACTTCGGCCACTGTGGGCGAACAGGTGGGACGTGACCAGGTGACTGTTACATTCCACCGCTGACGGTAGAACTGGCTAAGCCCTCCTTCAGAGGATGCGTCCCCATGGCTCGGGAGTCCACAATGCGTGTGCTTGATTCCAAGCACCTGTCCTGTCCCTGTCACGGTGCTCACAGTCGTGCATGTATTATCTTGTGTCACCTTCATAAGAATCCTATGCTTCTTTTCATTCTCCAGACAAGAAAATGGGTGCCAAGCATGCTGAGTTACACCCACATCCTTTAACTTGTAGGTTGCCAAACTGGAATTTGAACCTGAACCTATTTTTTTTTTTTAAGTAGGCTCCACGCCCAGCATGGAGCTTGAACTCATGACCCTGAGAACAAGGCCTGAGCTGATATCAAGAGTCGGACACTTAACCCATTGAGCCACCCAGGTGCCACTGAACCTCCTATTTTTTTTTTCTTTAAAGATTTTATTTATTTATTAGAGAGAGAGAGAGAATGAGAGATAGAAAGCAGGAGAGGGAAGATGATCAGAGGGAGAAGCAGACTTCCTGCTGAGCAGGGAGCCCGATGTGGGACTCGATCCCGGGACTCCAGGATCATGATCTGAGCCGAAGGCAGTTGCTTAACCGACTGAGCCACCCAGGCGCCCCTGAACCTCCTATTTTTAACTCATGTTCTTTCCATCATATATCAGTGGATATATTGCTCAGCTGAGCAATTTCATTTTTTCAGACAGAGAAAAGCAAGAGAGGAGAATGTCCATATTCAGTCCTTTCATTTGCGGTGACACACTGGCCGACAAAAGACAACAGAGAAAGGCATCAGAAATTTCAGTCTCAGGAATTTAGGGCTCGGAGAGGAGCTACTACAGTGGTTATTCTACAAGCGACCAGCAGGTGGCACCATTGCACAACAGCTGCACACCCAATTGGCTGAACTCGGAACCGGAGGGGAAAATACAGCCCAGGGGAGTGGCCTGATTTCCAAAAGTCACTAAAGATCTGGTAAGTCTGGCAAGGCTGTGTCCACGCCTGTCCATTGCTCACGTTCCCCCGATGACAAGTGCTGCTGTCTGCATAAAGAAATTCACTCAGTCAGCTCATGTCCATTTACTAATTCATCTATTTAGCAAAGATATCCTTTGTACCTAGCAACTATTTAAAAATATTTTGACCTTGTTAGATCTTTTAATAGAATCCGGTCTATCTCTTAAAATGCTGTGCTTCCTTGTACAGGGAGCAGGATGAATTCTTTAATGAAGTCTCCGCCTTGGCCTGAGTGGGTGGTAGAGACAGGTGTTTGGTCTGGGTTGAAAGTGAAGAGGTCAGGGGTCAAGCAAGAGCAGTGGTGGGGTTTGAGCAGGCATTTGGGGGCCAAGCAGGCAGCTTTGCACGATCTACCCTTTGCCTCTCTATGGGGTTGGGGAGTTAGGGAGCTTTGGAGTTGGAGAGAGGGGAAGGGAGAGAAGTGGAGAATAAACACTTCTCACACTGTTGATAGGCGTAGAGTCCTCTCCATTGCTAACTTGGTGCTTGGATTCGAAGTTCCTAGGAAAGGCGTGGTAGCAGCAAGAATCAAGAGCCCAGGGAAGTCACTGGGCTGGCTCCACTGTGGCCACAAGGGCGTCTGTCACATACTCTGCAAATGTAGTGAATGTCCCCCCAGGAGAAGTAGGGAGTCAAAATGAAGGCCCCAGGCACTGAAATGTGAAGAGATGGGTCTTTCCTGATGGAGGGAAATAATGGGGCAGCCAGAGTCCTGAGTGGGTGATGCCCACGCGGGGAGTGTGACATGCCCAGGATTACCTTCAAAGAGCAGGTGAAGGAGCAGGTAGTTACTCATCTTGACAACCTCCAAAACACCTTCCCATAACCCAGAGAAAGTCAGAAATAGGGCAAGGGGTCAGGAAAGGAGCTGGGGAAGAGGGCTTTTGGGGACCAAGGCATGAACTGTATGACAGTGTGGGCAGCTTGTTGCCCAAGGGAAGGAGATCCAGAGACCAAATGGAGAGTGGCTTCCTCTTGAGGAGCAAGGCAGGACCTCAGGCCACACCTCAGAGTGCTCATTGCTGAGCTCTGGCTCACTGGGAGGCAACTGCCTTCTTGAGGAAGAGCCCAAAGCCCTCCAACAGTGCTTTTCACTTTTATTTTCTCTGAAACTCTAGCCCAGTCTTTATATAATGAATAGCTAGTAATGGAGAATTTGCTAGAAGGAATGTGGAGTGCTAGAGAGAAATTCTAAGCTGTGTTGGGTGGGAAAAAAGCATAAAGTACTGTGTCAAATTTTGTGAATTACAGCTTAAGAGATACCTTTTTTTTTTTTTAAGATTTTATTTATTTATTTGGGCGCCTGGGTGGCTCAGTCGTTAAGCGTCTGCCTTCGGCCCAGGTCACGATCAAAAAGATTTTATTTATTTATTTGACAGAGAGAGACACAGCGAGAGAGGGAACACAAGCGGGGGGAGTGGGAGAGGGAGAAGCAGGCTTCCTGCTGAGCAGGGAGCCCGATGTGGGGCTCGATCCCAGGACCGCCGGGATCGTGA
This sequence comes from Zalophus californianus, assembly GCF_009762305.2. Classification (NCBI taxonomy): domain Eukaryota; kingdom Metazoa; phylum Chordata; class Mammalia; order Carnivora; family Otariidae; genus Zalophus; species Zalophus californianus. Next base: position 98,185,959 of record NC_045600.1, read on the forward strand.
TCTGAGCCGAAGGCAGACGCTTAACGACTGAGCCACCCAGGTGCCCCTTTATAGATACCTTTTTAAAAACTATTATCTTAAGATGACAGGTATCCAATTATTTTTATAACTACTGCACAAAATCTGTAAAAAAAATGAGCAATGAGTATTTTCAAATGTCATATAAAATAATTACTGTGATTTATTTAAATATAGATATAAAGGAAGTTCATAGATGATTTTGTATTTCATTGTTTCATTGCCGTGCAACCTCGGAAAAACTTTCCTTCTGTACAACTTCTCATGTGGAAGCATAAATTTCCATAAGTTGTTCTGTAAGAGAATATAAAAGCAGGTTATCAACAGATAAGACCAATAAACATGGCATAACCTCTATACAATGTAGGAATACTTATTTTTTATGTAATAATTTGGATTTAAGGGGCTTCGAATATTTTTAGGCGTTTCACCAATACCTCGAAGGTCCTTCAAACGATTAAATCTAAATTCTAGTCTGTGTAGTGATAATGCCAGTTCCCAAGTGTTATCGGCTGAACTGTTGTCCCCCCCCAAATTTATATGTTGAAGTCGGGACCAGGCACGTCTGCTCACTTATCTTCCCAAACTGGAGTCCGTGCCTGGGCACAGCTCTGGTTAGCACAGGCCGTGAGTCTTTAGAAGACAGGGGACTCTGTCTCTCAGAATATGACTATATTTGAAGATAGGTTCTTTAAAGAGGTAATTAAATTAAAATGAGGTCACTAGGGTAGACTGCCACCCAGTATGACTGGTTCCTTATAAGATGAGGGAATTTGGACCCAGGTACATACATAAAGGGAAGACCACATGAAGACACGGCCAAAGAGAAGAGGTCTCAGAAGAAACCAACCCCACCGCCATCTTGCTCACAAACTTGTAGCCTCCGGAACTGTAAGAGGGTAAGTTTCTGGTGTTTAAGCCACCTGCTGTGGTCCTTTGTTACAACAGCCCCCGTGGACGAAGACACTGAGCTACACAGACAAACGGGGACGAGACAATAAGGATAAAGGAAGCTAAGATAGCTTCTTTCCACAATAAATCCCTTTTTCTAGAACGACTTGTACCCGTCTTCTTAAAGGAGCTATTTGCACCAAAAGAGAGTAATGAATTTTCAAATTTCAAACATGTTCATTTGTTTCTTTGCAACTGTATATGGCCTGAAAGTGACAGTAATCCTTTCAAGAAAGAGACAGAGTCCCCTGTCTTCTAAAGACTCACGGCCCGTGCTAACCAGAGCTGTGCCCAGGCACGGACTCCAGTTTGGGAAGATAAGTGAGCAGACGTGCCTGGTCCTTGTGCCACAGCTGAGCCCGATGTGGGCAGGAGGAGTTGGCACGGGTGTCCCTGGGGACTCGGGCAGGGTCAGCCAGATGGCAAAGTGACTTCTAGGGCCCCGAGGCCAGCCGCAGTGAGTTTGGTGAGGATGCTGAGCAGGGGCTGCTTGGGGGACCCCTGTGGGCAGGCACAAATGCCAAAGCTGGACAGGCCACGCAGGAGCGCCTGGTCCCTGTGGGGGTCCCCCGCCCAGAACCAGACCGGGGCCCCGATGAGCTGCCGCAGGTGGCATCTGGCCCGTGCTCTATTTTGGTGACAATAGCTAAATACTGTTTTAAAAATAAAGAGTTGGTGGGATGCCTGGGTGGCTCAGTCGTTAAGCGTCTGCCTTCGACTCAGGTCATGATCCCAGGGTCCTGGGATCGAGTCCCACATCGGGCTCCTTGCTCGGCGGGGAGCCTGCTTCTCCCTCTGCCTGTCGCTCCCCCTGCTTGTGTTCTGCCTCTCTCTCTCTCTCTGACAAATAAATAAATAAATCTTAAAAAAAAATTAAAAAAAAGAGTTGGTGGACTGAATGGTGCTTTTTTCAAAAAGTGGTTTTGTATGGATGGGCTAGAACCTCCTAACGCATAAAGACAATTTTCCACAGAAAAAAAAAAAATCCTAGAAACTATAGCTCTAGGTCTATGAGGTTGCCAGGCCAGGGAGCAAAATGAATTATTTTAGAGTGCTGTTTCTTGGCCGTCAGCATTCTGGCATCGCAGCATATGGATACCTCAACTTTTTCAGCAATAAAACCTTATTAACTCGAAATCCAAAGAACAAAAAGGAAAATTCTCCAACCCCCAATGGACTTTGCATTTACCAGGTTCAGCTTATCTCAGCATTTTTATTAAATAGTAATAAAAGGCCACACGTTGGTTGGGGACTAGCAGTGGCTTTGAAATAGTCGCTATTTTTAATTAACCGACATGGAAATGGTGAGGTTTTACTGTAATTTGGTACGATTTAATTAACTCTGTCTTGTGCCTTAAACCTCCCCCCCCCCGCCCCCCGAGTCCAGAAAGTTCTCAGCAAACTGCTCGGATTAGGTGTTTCTCGGGACAGTGAGGCCTCTGGGGAGCCCTGCCCTGCTTGGCCTCTTTGGGCAGTAGCAGACACCCCACTTTTGCTCGGCAGCGTTGGGGTCACCTGATTTTCTGTTTCGCTTTGTTTTTGCTTGCCATCACCGCCGACTCAACATGTCTATAAAGCTTCCAATGCCACCTCCCTCCCGGACTGCATCCCCTGCTCCGCATCCATCCACCAGGCTCCCAGGCTCAGATCTGCCCTTAAAAGGCCTTCTCCTCTCCTCAGACCTTCACCAGCCCTCCTCCATCTTCCTTCTCAGAGCCTCTCCGCATCTGTGCTCACCCCTGCACGGTCCAGGCCCTCCACACCCGCGGGCTCCCTGCTCCCCTCCTCAGCCTGCTCAACCATTCCCTTTTCAACTGACCCTGTCATTCTCCTCACAAGCCCCGGGCAGCTCCCATCAGAGCTTGTCTGCGATCCTCAGAGCTCAGGAAATTGGGGGGGCGGGAGGGTGGCTTGGAGGGGAGGGGGAGGGGTGGAGGGGACACCCCTCCCCACAAACCACTTCATTGGCACCTCTGCTTCGGCCACAGTGGCCCTGCTTTCCCCTGCGTCACGCTTGAAGCTTCTGGGGAGTATTTGGTATGGAAACAAAAGGTTTCTGTGGCTAAAATTAAGTTCAGAAAACCACTGATCTGTACGATAGGATCCATGCTCCTCAGCTTAACCTTCACCACCCTTAACAGCACAATGAGGACCCCTCTCTGTTTTTCTCCACCTTTCCCTCCCTCCAAAGCCACTCCCTCATCGGGCCCTGAGAACATCTGGTTTCCTGCCTTGTGTCTCGGCTAGAAGGCCCTCTCTTCTCTTTCTAAATCTCTGGGGTTGAAGGCCTGGTGCAGACCCCACCCCTCTGACGTGGCTGTGTTGTCCCTGACTGCCTCCCCTTGAAGTTTCTCTCTCATTCCACAGGCCCCTGCTCCTCTCCCTGGCCACAGCTGGTCCGACCAGGGGACCTCACAGCCTTCCGTGGCCTGCTGCAGAGGCACCTGGCCTCTGGAAGGTGTGGAATGAAGAAAGGAGACCCTTCCAGACAGGGGCAGAGAGAGAGAGAGAGGAAGGGAGAGGGAGTGGGTTGGGGCGGGGCGGGGGGCTAGTCCAGACAGCATCCTGGTTCCTGCCCCTGCTGGGCGGTCTGGCAGCAAACCTTCCCCTGCTGAATGCAGCCCATTGCAGGGGCCTCTGGTGCTGCCAACGAAAGAGCTAGTTCACATCTCCCTGGCTGGACTTTGAGCACCTCGAGGACAGAGACTGTGTGTCATTTAGTGTTTTTTGCATGCAGCACACAGCACAGGAACACGGCGGGGTGGGCGGCGGGGTGGGGGGTGCTCAAAGGACCTGCCTGCCTGCCTTGAACATAGAGCATGTTTGAGCTTTACTGTGGACCGGGCACAGCCCAAACCCGGGTAGGCAGTGGGGGGCGTCTCACCCCCAGGAGGAGGGCTGTCATTGTCAAGATGACAATGGCAAGTGTGGGGCAAGGATGTGGAGAATTGGGGCCCTCACACTTCTGTGGGAAGGTAAGACAGGGAGGCCTCTGGGGAAGACAGCCTGGCAGGTCCTCAAAAGGGGTAAACGCAGAGTTGCTATATGAACCAGAAATTCCCCTCGTTTTCCCCTTCAGAATTTGTTTATTGACATAACTGAGTTGTTGGTCCGACACAGTTTCCCTCAGTCTGAACAACACCGTGTGGTGTCATTTCACATTGTTCTGTGCCTCTGGGCTGTCTGTAAGTCTGCGCCGGAGCTACCGGCTTCCTCGGATTCCTGTCCACTTTTTTTTGGCAAGGTTCCTTCAGAGGTGGTGGAGCGTCCTTCTAGCCAGAGGTTCAGGATGTCGTTTGTCTTTCTTTGTTGCCATATCGGCCATTGCTGCTGCTGCTTACTTCATTAGGGCTGCCTGTATTTTTTTTAAAAAAGATTTTATTTAATTATTAGAGAGAGAGCACAAGTAGGGGGAAGGCAGAGGGAGAGGGAGAAGGAGAAGCTCAGCAGGGAGCCCGACGGTGGGGCTCGGGGCTCGATCCCAGGACCCTGAGATCATGACCTGAGTGGAAGGCAGACCCTTAACAACTAAGCCACCCAGGCGCCCCCCACCTGTATTTTTTTTTTTAACTGAGCTATAATTCCCATACTATAAAATACACTATTTTAAAGTGTACAACTCGGGGGCGCCTGGGTGACTCAGTCGGTTAAGCGACTACCTTCGGCTCAGGTCATGATCCTGGGGTCCCTGGATCAAGTCCCGCATCGGGCTCCCTGCTCGGCAGGGAGTGTGCTTCTCCCTCTGACCCTCCCCCCTCTCATGTGCTCGCTCTCTCTCTCTCTTAAATAAGTAAAATCTTAAAAAAAAAATAAAGTGTACAACTCGGGGTCCCTGGGTGGCTCAGTCGTTAAGCATCTGCCTTGGGCTCAGGTCATGATCTCGGGGTCCTGGGATCGAGCCCTGCATCGGGCTCCCTGCTCAGCGGGGAGTCTGCTTCTCCCTCTCCCTCTGCCGCTCCCCCTGCTTGTGCTCTCTCTGTCAAATAAATAAATCAAATCTTAAAAAAAAAAAGTGTACAACTCAGTGGGGTTTCTTTTTAGTCTATTTACAAGTTTGTGCAACCATCATCTCTAATTCTGGGCCATGTTCATCACCCACAAAAGAAACCCCGCTCCGTTAGTAGTCCCTACCCCTTCTCCCCTTTCCCCTGCCCCCAGGTGCAGACAAACACTCATCCACTTTCTGTCTCTCTGGATTTTCCTCTTCGGGACATTTCATATCAATGGAATCATTTGTAGTCTTCTGTGACTGGCTTATTCATTTAGCATAGGTTTAAAAGCTTCGTCCGCGTTGTAGCTTATATCAATACTTTATTCCTTTTTATTCTCAAGCAATAAACCATTGTATGGACAAACCGCATTTTGTTTATCCATCCATCAGTTGATGGACATTTGGGTTGTTTCCACTTTTTGGCTTTTATGAATAATGGTGCCATGCATATTCATGTACAAGTTTTGGTGTAAACATGTTTCTGTTTTTCTTGGGCGTATATTTAGCAGAAACTTTGTAGTTTGATGTCGCACTGATGGTTTTTGCCTTTATTGCTTGTGATTTTGGTGTCACATCCCAAAAAAATCATTGCCAAGACCAATGTCAAGGTGCTTCTTCTCTGTTTTCTTCTAGGAGTTTTATGGCCTCAGATCCGATATTTAAGCTTTACTCCATTTGAGTTAATTTTTGTGAGTGGTGTAAGACTGACTGTAAGAATTTCATTCTTCTGCATGTGGTTATCCAGTTACTTAACACCATTTATTTTTTTTAGAAAGATTTTATTTATTTATTTGATAGAGAGAGAGATAGAGACAGAATACAAGCAGACAGAATACAAGGGGAGTGGGAGAGGGAGAAGCAGGTTTCCCGTGGAGCAGGGAGCCCGATGAGGGACTCGAGCCCGGGACCGTGGGATCATGACCCGAGCTGAAGCTTAACGACTGAGTCACCCAGGCATCCCACCTAACACCATTTATTAAGGAGACAATCCTTTCCCCATTGAGGATTCTTGGCTCCTTTGTCAAATATTAGTTGACCATATACATATGTATACACACACACACACACACACACACACACACACACACACGTATGTTTATTTCTGGGCTCTCAATTCCACCTCCATTGATCCCTATGTCTGTTTTTGTGCCAGTATCATACTGTTTTGTCTCCTATAGATTTATGATATGGTTTGAAACCAGGAAGTGTGATGCCTCCAGCTTTTTTCTTCTTTTTCAGGATTGCTTTGGCTACTTGGAGTCTTTTGTGCTTCCTTACAAAGTTTAGGATTTTTTTTTTCTATTTCTGTGAAAAATGCCATTAGAATTTTGGTAGGGATTGCACTGAATCTTTTCAGATTTGATAATAGCCATTTTTTGGTTGTGTTTTTGGAAAAAGAGTCCTTACATTTTAGAATTACTGAAATATTTACAGGAAAAAAAGAAAAAGCTATAATGCCTGGGATTTATTTCCAAATAATCAGGAGAGAGGGAAATGGGTGGCAGTATAGATGAAAGGAGATTGGCCAGAAGTAGACAATTGTGGAAGCTGGGGGACAGGCACGGGGGGGGTGTCATTATGTTCCTACTTTTGTGTGTTTGAAATTGTCCACCTTTCCGTGTTTGTTTATTTTTAAAGTAAATACAAAAGGGGACATTGAAAGAGGAACATCACAGGCCGAGCAGTTGTCGAGGTGGCTGTCAGGTCTGCCGTGCGTCAGCTGTGGGCAGGCTGGCTGCCACTGCAGTGGGCCATCTCCACCCGCCCCCCCACCTCCCGTCCTGCGGCCCCCTCCCAGGAGGGAGTGATCACAGCGGCTGTGGCCATCTGAGCCTGGCTTCACCACCGTTTCCACGGGGGAAGAGTTGGCTTCTGTGGACCAAAGTAGGAAGAGCGGGTGATCCCGTGCAGCCGGGAAGAGCGGCAGTGTGGGAGAAGCAGGGTGGAGAAACAGAGGCCGAGAGCTCACTGCAGGGTAGGATAAGAGAGAGCAGATTTCTGGATCAGAGGCTGGGGAAAATCCTCACCAAAGGGGTGGATGAGAGCAACAGATAAATCAGGCAGAGCATCTTCGAATGCAGAGCTTGATGAAAATGAAAGGCCCTGCAGGGAGGATGTGTGCTTCTCCTTTGCTCAAAGACAAGCCACCTTGAAAATGGCTGGTGCCCTGAGAAAAGACCATTTGTAGGCTCGACTGTTTAAGAACAGGGAACACATTTCCCGTGGGGGCACCGTTACATGCAGTGTGGGGTTCCCAAGTTCCCCCTTAAAAGTTTATTTATCCAGTTTAAATGTTGAGCATTTGCACCTGAAGTCGCTAAGACCCTTATCAAGGTTCGGCAAGATAGACAACACTGGAGTTACACTTCTGGCCAGGAAGGTGGCTGCCTGCAGCCCTCAGGGGCTGTGAGGAAGACTCGCGGGTGGGGGGTGGGGGGGTGGGAGGGAGCCCTTCCAGATAGGAGTGAGATTGGAGGTGAATACATGGCAGGGGCAGGCGCAACCCCTCTGTCCTCCTTCCTCATCTTTGTGAAGGAAAATTCTGAAGTGTGCTTTGAAGCAATTGCCAAATTAGCCTTGAAGGAGGCCCCATGAGTTAGGAGGGAATGTTAGGAGCAAGGCCAAACCCGTCCAAGACAGACATAAATGTTCTGAGGATGTGATGTGCTGAGCTGATCATCATCCTCCAGGTCTTTGGGATGCCTCCAGGTGACCATCCCCACTCCATATCCCTTCAGACTCTAGCCCCGTGGCTCCCTGACTGATTTCTCACTTCCACATTTGTCAAAATTGCAGGGTCACATTGACTCTTATCTTTGTTTTTATTTTTGATGTTCCAAACACAGCATTCCTCAAATAGTCTTTTCTATCAGACCTGTAACTTCTTCCTGAAGCCAGCATCCAGAATGCAAATACCAGATCCATTCGGCAGGTTCAAAAAATAGGTCTCTGATGACTTCCTTATTTCAGGAAACATTGAATTAATTATTTCCACTCAGGAAAATACTGTATTGGAACCCATTCCTGCTTCTAGTCCCCAAGTGAACACCAGGAAGAAACAAATGAAAAGCAGTCTTAGTGCATGCAGCTCAAAGGAGAAAAGGAACTCGTTTTCCCTTCAATGAAACTTTGATAATTAAAATAATAAAGAAGATGGGTTTCCTTGGCTCCCTCCTATCCACTCCACAGCCACTCACTCATTTCCCATTTGCCTCTTAGCCATGAACTGTCCTGTGTCAGCTATCTGTTGCACAATAATGCCGTGTAACAAAAGCATCCCCAATTTTAGCAGCTTAAAACAACAACCATTTATTGTTGCTCATATGTCTACAGGTTGGATGAGTGGTTCTGGTGATTTGGGCCAGGCTTGGCTGAACTCACCTGGGCTTACTCTGTGGCCAGCTAGTTGGTTCCGGAGCTAGAGTTAGTAGATTTAGCATGGCCTCAAGTAAGATGAGTTGGCTCTATTGCACAGATTAGCCCATGGTTGGTCTCTTTTCCTCAGGAGGCTGGTCCAGGCTCATCTTGATGATTGAGGCAGGGGTCCTATGCAAAGACCAGACACATTCAAGGCTTCCTGAGGCCTGGACTGGCACATTACTACTTCTGTTACATTCTGTTGGCCAAAGCAATTCACAGGGCTAGCTCTGATTCAAGGGGAGGGGAAACGTACTCTATCTCTTCTTTTTTTTTTTTTTAAAGATTTTATTTATTTATTCATGAGAGACAGAGAGAGAGAGAGAGAGAGAGAGAGAGAGAGAGGCAGAGGGAGAAGCAGGCTCCCAAGGAGCAGGGAGCCCGATGCGGGACTCGATCCCAGGACCCTGGGATCATGACCCAAGCTGAAGGCAGACGCTTAACCATCTGAGCCACCCAGGCGCCCCGTACTCTACCTCTTCTTAATGGGAGGAGTTGCAAAGTCATGAAGCCAAGGGGTGGGTATAAGGAGGCCATCAATTGTGGCCATGAATACCATCAATCTATCAGAAATGCCAATTTCTTTTTAATTGTAGACTTAGTCCAATTTCACATAATAGTGAAACTCATTCAGATTCGACTTCCAGATTCCTAATTCCTAGGGGACTGGGAAAGCAGAGCATGCCAACCTTCTATAATCCTTCTTCATGTGACAAACATTTCCAGAGCTCTGACGCTGTCAGGTCCCTTGCTCAGTAGGTCCTGGGGAAATAGAGGAAAATGACAGTCCCTCGACCCTGAAGTGCTCAGCTCAGCAGGAAAACGGGGCTGTGAACAGTGAGAGCAGGTGAGAGGCAGCCACTCAGTTCCTGCGGGAATCCCTGGGGAGGTAATAGTTGGTCTTGAGAGGTGAGTTAGAGTTTTCCAGAAAGAGATGGAAGGTAGTTTATTCCAGAAGTCTCGGGGATGAAAAGATGGTTGTGTTTTCGGGAATATGAGCTGCTTGCAGGGAACGGGAGTTTCCACACAGTGGAGGGACTCATCTGCCCTTCAGTAGAGTGTAGACCTTTATTGAGAAGGATATGCAAAGCCACCGGAGGGTGTAAGATGCACTCCTATGCTTTTTGGAAGGATCTCTGGGGCAGCTGAAGACAGGGAGACCAGCTGGGAGACTATTTCCATTTTAAATCTATCCTTTCAGGTTGAAGTTTCTATGACTGTCCACCTGAAATGGGGAGATTCTCTGGAGCAGCTAAACTTTTGTGGTTGCTTGCTCAGAATTCGGCTAGCCAGTTTGCGGTGGGGGCAGGGCTTTGTCCTTCTCTGCTCTTGACTTGACTTCATAACAGGTTAGTTTTTAAAACTTCTAGTTCATTCCAGACATTACACCTCTGGCCCCGAGATAGAACGTGGCCTCCCTGACCCTGCATAACATTTCCACTTTCTGGGAAACACACCCTGTGCGTGATTAGGTGAGGGAGGCATACACAGATCCTTTCTGTCTCAAGCCTCCCTTCTGCAGTCCCTTCCCTTGTTTGTGCACAAAGGTTCCAGCCTGCGACAAGCCCCAGGCACAGTTTTCTTCTGACGCCTCGTTCAGCTCTCCTGAGCTTTCTGATTCCAGCCCTTCTCTTGCTAACCAGGTGGTCAGAGTGTTATAGGAAGCAGGACAGGCAGAAGAAATGGCTCCCAAAGATGTCCATGCCCTGACCCCCGGAACTTGTGAATGTATTGTTACATGGCACAGGGGTTCCTAATCAGCTGACCCGAGGACAGGGAAATTATCCTGGATTATCAGGTGGGGCTCAATGCAATCCCCAGTGTCCTTAAAAGTGGAAGCGGGGTACAGGAGAGGGGGCAGAAGGAGGCAGTGAGAGAAGATCTCTGCCTGACATCGCTGGCTTGCAAGAGGGGGGAGGAGGGCCATGAGCCAGGAACGTGGGTGGCCTCTAGAAGCTGAAAAGAGCGAGGAAACGGTTCTTCCCTGGAACTTCCAGAAAGGACCACAGCCCTGCCAACCCTCTGATTTTGGCCCAGTAAGACTCACATCGAACTTGTGGACCACAGAACTATAAAATAATAAGTTTGTGTTATTTTAAGCCACCAATGTGTGGTAGTTTGTTACAGCACAATAGGAAACCAATACAGATGTGTGAGTTGACAATGGCCTCCTTGGCGACGGGGTGCCCGCTATATCCCCATCACCTATGTGATGTCAGATGCTCAGGGCTCAGGAAGTGCTTTGGGAATGGACAGGGCTGACTGAGAGGCAGGAGTTGACATCTGGTCTCTCAAGGCCCCCATCTGGCTGTGTGACCATGGGTGAGTCCCCTTACTTTCCAGTGACTCAATTTCTACGTCTCTTAAGTAAGGATGTCAGGCCTCATGCCCTTCAACATTTGGGTGACTTTTGAGTTGACTCATGATATGTCCCTTAACCTCCTTTTCTCTCCCAGTAGCCACCAGTGGGTGAGTCTCTCCCTTCCAAATGGTCACACCAATACCATCAATCTCAAATGCCAAGGTCATTAATTAGTCAGCACCTGAAGCTTTCATCAACTCTGTTCTCATCACCCTCTCTGGGGCCCCCTTGTTTTTCATGGGTCCCCTGTCCACAGGTTCAACTTGGGAGTCATGGTAGATAGACGTTGCTACTTGGACCCACCTCATCCTCCAAACTCTGGGAGAGCACCTGGCCCTTTGTCAGCACTGAGGTAATGTGGCAGGGACTCCTACATCATAATTTTGCTTATGGTCAGAGCTAGGACACCCCCCTGGCCCATGATGATATTTTTAGTAGAGCTTTGAATCTGAATCTTGCATTTCTTCTGAGCAGTGTGTGGCTTCTGGGTCCAGCTTCTCTATACAGTGTTAGGGGACAACTACTGAATCCATGGGAAGAAAATAAAGCTCTGTGTTCTTGTCTACTATAAGAACTATGTCACAAGTATGGGAAGATATTCATGGTACCATCTGTTTTCCTAATCCTTTTCCCTTTGTTTTCAGAGAGTAATGACATGTTTAAGTGCAGATTCAACTTAGAGGAGATTTTTTTTCCATTTAGTAAAGAACTGAACCAAATTATTGCACGCTACCTCCGTGTGACACTCACACGGTCTACGTTGTTTTAAGGTTAGAGATGTTTTATCTTAGAGCAAATTCTGGCTACCCATTAGAATCACTCAGAGTATTTAAAACCCAAAGCTGGACCCCAGAGCCACTGAAACATTGGGTTAAAATCATTTGGTTTATTTATTCTTTAAAGATTTCACTTATTTATTTGACAGAGAGAGAGAGAGAGAGCACAAGCAGGGGGAGTGGCAGAGGGAGAAGCAGGCTCCCCACTGAGCAGGGAGCCCTATGTGGGGCTCGATCCCAGGACTGGGATCATGACCTGAGCCCAAGGCAGACGCTTAACCGACTGAGCCACCCAGGTGCCCCAAAATCATTTGGTTTAAACAGTGACTCTACTTTCCCAGGTGTTTCTGACATGTTGTCAGGGCTGAGAACCACGGCCTTAGATGACAGTAATTCCTCTTGTTCTTCATCTTGTTATTTACAAAGTCAAATGTACTTAATGGCGGCTCTAAAGAGCCACAGTGTCCCTGGGCCCTTGATTGTTATACTAGAAGATGCTTTGTCCTAACTGACCCTGGGTTCCATCTTAGTACCAAATAACACTTTCAGAAAGTCCTGGGATCTCAGCCCTGGGCCTTCTGGCCAGCTCAGCACCCAGAATCCTCCGGAAGTACACAGGTGAGACACTTAGAGACTCGCTCAGCTGTCTCTCTTCCATGAGCCCAAACAGACAAACCCAGCCCCTGCAGGGATCGTTTGGGCCCTGGTCCAGGAAAGCTGCTCTCTCCACACAGGTGCCTCTCCGGCCCATCTCTCCACTTTCTCCCTGACTCCTCATGTTTCGCTTACAACTCTGCAGCCCTGGTGCATGTGTGAGGTCTAATCCCGACCTGCCTCCTTCCTGCGACCCCACTTACCCCATGAATCAAACCTTCAGAGCATACCCTTGGCCCAGCCACTGACATTGCTCTTAAATGAACTGGATGCTCTTCACCCATTCAGCAAGGGGGACTCGTACCTGCCTGTTGTGCTGAGGCAGCAGCCCAGGACTGGGTTATATGGAGACCTGATGATCCCAGACACCTAAGTTTCCTCTGGACCAGCACTGACCACGTGGGGTCAGGCTCTTGAGAACAAGGGCTTCTGGGTCACACCTAGAACATGGGAACATGCTGGGATCAGTTCAGCCAACCAATGCAACTCAACTGAAGTGACTATTAATGACCTCAAGAGCACCTGGAGACAGGCATTGGGAGGGCAGCCTAGGACTTAAGGGGAAGGAGTAAGGAATCTGGTCTCTGGTGCTGGCCCCTGGGCAGGGAGGGGTCCCCAGAGGCACTGTGGCACGCAGTGTGGTTCCCACCACCTACAGCTCCCCCTCGCCCTTCCAACATTTATTCACCCTGCAGGCTGAAGACGTTAGCCTCCGCTGGTGTGTCCCCTGCTTTTTTTTTTTTTTTTTGTAAAGATTTTATTTATTTATTTGACAGAGAGAGACACAGCGAGAGAGAGAACACAGGCAGGGGAAGTGGGAGAGGGAGAAGCAGGCTTCCCGCTGTGCAGGGAGCCCGATGCGGGGCTCGATCCCAGGACCCTGGGATCATGACCTGAGCCGAAGGCAGACGCTTAACAATGGAGCCACCCTGGTGTGTCCCTGGTGTGTCCCTTTCTTTTTTTATTTTATTTTTAAATTTTTTTTAAAGATTTTATTTATTTATTTGAGAGAGAGAGAGAATGAGAGAGAGCACGGGAGAGAAGAGGGTCAGAGGGAGAAGCAGACTCCCCGCTGAGCAGGGAGCCCGATGTGGGACTCGATCCCGGGACTCCAGGATCATGACCTGAGCCGAAGGCAGTCGCTCAACCAACTGAGCCACCCAGGCGCCCTGGTGTGTCCCCTTCTGAGAGCAGGTCTGACTCCCCTCACCCACTCTGGGCTGCCACGGTTGAGAGGGAGTCCAGTCACACAGCGCATCTCTTTCCTGAGGGAAACCCCCTTGGCTAGTTGTTCACAACCCGAAGGAATGAATGCTCCACTGTCAAAGAAGAGTGAAACATCCCTGCTTCCGAAGAGCTGCTAACAACCAGCTGCTAACTAGGTGGCACTTGAACTTCACGGACACCAGTTCCCATAGCAACCTCAGGGCACGCTCACGGACTGCCCCTGATACAAACTGCTTTAGCAGGGCTTTTTGAGAGAATCACATATTTTTAAGGCAAGTTTTAAGCATAGTTTTTATGTAGATGTCATGGGGTTCCTCAGCTGAGGCACTTGGATGAGAAAGTTGTAGAACTACTCTGATGTGACTGACTCCCAACGGCTGGGAGCAGAAGGACACAGGCGTAAAGGCAGCCAGACTGCATCCCATGATGCAGGGGGACATCCTAGGCTCAGCATCGTATTTGAAAACCTTGGACAGACCTCCACGCACAGTGCCATTTTGGTCATCTTGCCAAATCACAGAAGCCATAGATGCGTGATGTCAACACTGGTATGGGCCCCGCAGTGGCCTGACTGGCACAGAAAAGCCACATCTTTACTTAGCTCCTCTATTCTGCCACCTCAGGGCCTTCTGATGAGAAAACAATCCTTTCTCCTCTTTCTTGGGCACTGAAGGGGATGAGTCAGTTTCTCCCCGGGTCCTCTTCCGGGAGGACAGGATGTCTGGCCCACTAGAGTGGATTCTCTGGGTACAAGGGCTTCTTGAAAAAAATGGGCTGGGATTTCCCTTGAAAAAGGGAAAATACAAAATAAGCCAGGAGCAGCTTGTGGTGCCGGAAAATAAGGAAGTCCTTGAAACATGACGGAGAAGTGTGAAGAGATCACAGGAGCCAACTTGAAAGGGCTCTCAATAGCCAAATCTGGGGAATTTGCGCAACAAAATAAATAACTATGACAGTGGATCATGACCCATAGAGGAAAATGAACATATTTTGCTAAGTGAAAGAAGCCAGATCCCCAAAGCCAGCTATCCCCAAGCTATTACATGAATCCACTCATATGACATTCTTGAAAAGGCAAAACCATAGAGATGGAAAACAGATCAGTGGTTGCCAGAAACAGGGGGTATGGGGAGGGGTTAATTACAAAGGGGCAACATAAGGGAATTTTTTGGGGGAGAATGCATCTGTTTGTTTCATGACTGTGGTGATAGATATGGCTCTGTACATTTGTCAAATCCCATAGGACTACAAAGCACATAAAGTGAATTTTACTGTATATAAATTTCTTAAAAAAATTAAGCAGGATGTGTGTTCCCCCAAATAGAACACAGATTGTTACAAATGAACTCAGTACAGATGAATAATACAACCACACTGAAAGGGGGGGTAGAAAAGAACTAGCTTGGGGGACGCCTGGGTGGCTCGGTCGTTAAGCATCTGCCTTTGGCTCAGGTCATGATCCCAGCGTCCTGGGATCCAGCCCCACATCGGGCTCCCTGCTCGGCAGGAAGCCTGCTTCTCCCTCTCCCTCTCCCCCTGCTTGTGTTCCTGCTCTCGCTATGTCTCTCTGTCTGTCAAATAAATAAATAAAATCTTAAAAAGAAAAGAACTCGCCTGAAAACCTTTAGGAAACAGGATTTTGACTAGATACTGTAAGGCTAAAGACAAAGAGATTATACATGTCAATACTGTACTCCTAATAATTTCTCACGGGAATATAAGTTAGCAATTCTGAAACTGCTTTATGTAGGGACTAGGGCTGAGCAAATAAGTAAATATATTGTAGATGTTGAGAGCCAATTTTCTCACTTTTGGAAAAAGAAGTTACAAATAAGAGAAGGGGGAGGCTAGAATGAACCCTGTGGTGTTGGGTTGGAATCTGAGACATCAGTATGAATGTATGAAGACCAGGAAGACTGAGGAACCATCATAGAGCAGAAGAGGCTAAGGAAACACAACAACTCAATGCAGTGGGGAATCCTGAAAGATCCTGGAGAAGAAAAAGGAGTTAGATGATTAGATAGACAGGGGTGCCTGGGTGGTTCAATGGTTAAGCGTCTGCCTTCGGCTCGGGTCATGATCTCAGGGTCGCACACAGGGACACCCTCTGCCTGCTCTCTCTCTGTCTGTCAAATAAATAAATAAATAAAATCTTTAAAAAAAGATGATTAGATAGACAAATGATGAGCATTTAATAAGACCTGTAGATTATATAGTAGAGTTGTATCCGTGTTAATTCCCTGGTTTTTATAATTGTATCATGGGCCATATAAAATATTAATGTTTGGGAGATTTTTTTAAAAATATTTTATTTATTTATTAGAGAGAGAGAGAGAATGAGCTTGGGGGGGGGGGGGCAGAAGGAGAGGGAGAAGCAGACTTCTGGCTGAGCAGGGAGCCCGACACAGGGCTCTATCCCAGGACCTTGAGATCACTACCTGAGCTGAAGGCACTTAACTGACTGAGCCACCCAGGCACCCCTAACATTTGGGAGATTTGGATAAAGGAGTATGGCAATTCCTTTTTTTCCCCAAGTTTATTGAGATATAACTGACGTATAACATTGTGTAAGTTTGAGGTGTTACAATGTGATGATCTGACACAATTAGATGTTACAAAATGCATACCACAGTAGGGTTAGTTAACATCTCCACTCTGTCACATAATGACTTTTTTTTTTTTTGTAGTGAGACATTTAAGATTTACTTCAAGCAACTTTTAAGTATATAGTTCATTATTGTTATCTATAATCACAATACTCTGTATTAGATCCCCAGAAGTTATTCATCTTCTAACTGGAAATTTGTACCCTTTGACCAATAGCTCCCCATTTCCCCCATTCTCCAGCCCCTAGCAAGCACTGTTCTACTCTGTTCTATCAGCTCAGGTTATTTAGATTCCACATTTGGTTGAGATCATGCAGTATTTCTCTGACTTATTTCACTTAGCATAATGTCAATTTCCATCCATATTTTCACAAGTGGCAGGATTTCCTTCTTTCTCATGGCTGATAATATTCCTGTGTGTGTGTGTGTGTGTGTGTGTGTGTGTGTGTGTGTGTGTGTGTGTGTATCTCACATCTTTATCCATTCATCTATCAGTGGACACTTAGATTGTTTCCAGATCTTGGCTATAGTTAAGTAATGCTGCAGTGAATGTGGGAGTGCAGATATTTTATCAAGATCCTGATTTTGTTTGCTTTGGATATATATCTAGAAGTGGGATTGCCAGATCATATGGGAGGCTTTTGTCTTTCCACATTAACTTTAGAATCAGTTTGTCTATACACAAAATAGTTTGCTGGGATTTTATTTTTTTATTTTTTAAAGATTTTATTTATTTATTTGAGAGAGAGAGAATGAGAGACAGCACAAGAGGGAAGAGGGTCAGAGGGAGAAGCAGACCCCCCCCGCTGAGCAGGGAGCCCGATGTGGGACTCGATCCCGGGACTCCAGGATCATGATCTGAGCTGAAGGCAGTCGCTTGACCAACTGAGCCACCCAGGCGCCCTTTGCTGGGATTTTAATTGGATTTGCATTGAATCTCTAGACCAGTCTGGGAAGAATTGACAGTTTAACAATAATGAACCTTCCAATCTGTAAAACAGAATATCTCTCATTTATTTAGATCTTTCTGATTTCTTTCACTGGTTTTGAGGTTTGCTGCATATGGATACTAAAGATAATTCATTAGATTTATATGTAAGCATTCCTTTTTTGGGGTGGGTTTGTCAACATAAATTGTACTGTGCTTTTAATTTCCAATTCCAATTGTTTGTTACTGGTTTATAAGAAAGCAATTAACTTTGGTATATAAACCTTGCATCCTGTGACCTTGCTATAATTGATTATTTTCTGGAGTTTCGTTGTCAGTTCTTTGGGATTATCTACAAACAAAGGCAATTTTTTTTCTTCCCAGTCTCTACGTATTTTATTTCATTTTCTTCTCCAATTGCTCTGGCCAGAACTTCTAGTACAATGTTGACTAAGAGCGGTGAGAGGTGACATTCTAGCCTTGTTCTTGATCTTTGGGAGAAAGCATCCTGTTTCTCACCATTGAGTATGATGATGTTGGCTGTAGGCTTTTTGTATATGTTCTTTATCAAGTTCACGCAATTTCTATTTCTAGTTTACTGAGAGTTTTTAATCATGAATGAATGTTGAATTTCATCAAATGCTTTTTTTCCTAAACAATCGGCATGATTATGATTTTCTTCTTTAAACGTTGTTTATATGGTGGATTAGACTGATTTTTGAATGTTGAACTAGCCTTGCATACCTGAAATAATTCCCACTTAGTTGTGATGTATAATTCTTTTAATACAATGCTGAATTGATTTGCTAATACTTTGTTGAGGATTTTTCATATTCATGAGAGTTATTGGTCTATTATTTTCCTTTCTTGTAATATCTTTATCTTGTTTTGGTATTAGACTATGCTGGCCTCATAGAATGAGTCAGAATGTAAACTCTCTGCTTCTTTTTTTCTGGGCCCTAATTTTAAAAATTGCTCTTATCATTGGAATAGTCAATATTTATGTAGATTTCCAACATGTTCTTACTGTTGCTTTGATCAGTATTTCTTTGCTAACTGTTTCATCTGTCATTCCATTTCTTCATTAAATGTACATATTTCTCTCAGCAGGGATCTGTATGAAGTAAAATCACTTAGTCTTTGTAGATCTGAAAATGCCTTTATTTCATCATTGCTCTTTTTTTTTTTTTTTTTTTTTTTGAGAGCAAGCATGAGTGCAAGCAGGCTGAGGGGTAGAGAGACAGAGAATCCTAAGCAGGATCCATGCTTAGTGTGAAGACTGACCCAGGGCTTATCCCATGACCCCGAGATCATGACCTGAGCTGAAATCAGGAGTCAGATGCTCAACTGACTGAGCCACCCATATGCTCCTTCACCTCTGCTCTTGAATAATAAGCCTGAGTATAGAGTTCTCATTTATGAAATTTGCTGTGATTTTCCCTCAGCCCAGTCATGATTATTATTCCACTATTTTTGGTATCTATTATTGCTGCAAAAAAGTCTATTGTCGATCTGAGTAGACCTTTCTTTCTAGTACCTTTTAATATTTTCCCTTTATCCCTGATGTTCTCAATTAATGGGAACTTTTAAACCTGAGGACTCATGTCTTTCCTCGATTTGGGGATATTCTTAGGCATTTCATTCTTGCATATCTCTTATTTTCCCTGTTCTTCATTTCTGGAACTCCTTTATTTTTCTTTTTTTAAGATGTATTTATTTATTTATTTATTTGAGAGAGCGCGAGAGAGCACAAGTTGGGGGAGGAACAGAGGGAGAGAGAATCTCAAGCAGACTCCCTGCTGAGCATGGAGCCCGACATGCAGCTCAGTCTCAGATCATGAAATGAGCCAAAGTCAAGAGGTGGATGGTTAACTGCCTGAGCCACCCAGGCACCCCCATTTCTGGAACTCTTATCTGGGATTGGAGATCTCACCTTTTTCCCCATTATTTTCTATCTCTACCTCTTTAAGCTGAGTCCTGGGTAATTGCCTCAGCTGTATCTTATAATTCATTTACTGAAGTCTTTAGCTGTATCCAAACTGATGATTATCCCTCTGTTTAAATTTTTAGTTAAATGATTATTTTTCCATTTCAGTATTTTTAGTTAGTGCTTTTCAATATCTGCCTGTTTTTGTTTCACAGCTTCCTCTTCTTGATTTATGAATACCATCCCTTATTTTCTCTCTGGGGATTTTAAGAATATATATTCTTATTATAGTTCTCTCGTGGTGTTATCTATATTTCTGCCAGCATGAATTATCTCATTTGCTGAACCCAGTCCAGTGTTCATAGCACTGGATTGACTCATGTGTTTTGCCATTTTGTCTGAGGACTCTTCTTTCAAGTGAGATTTTTCTTCACTGTTGGGTGGTTTTCTGGTTACACATTCTTAAAATTTGATCTTAGGGTAGTGGTCTAATGTTTCTTCTCTGGACAGAGATTAAATTCTGGATATTAAGTGTGAGTCAGTTTTCAGTCATGCAGGTGACCCTGTGTCATTCTCCTGCTGTGGGCAAGAGGTATATTTTTGGTTCTAAATCTAATAAGCAAGCAATTTGAGTCCCTATTCTTGAGCAGAAAGCATGATTTCCAGCCTTGGCTTCATACCCAGGGCTGTCAGGTTAGTCTGCTCCCACCCTGAGGAAAATGAATATGGCTCCCATTCTCAAGCAGGCATGGGAGCCTGTGACCCCAGCTCATATCTGACCTTAGCTCTCCATGAGTTCCCAGAGGCAGCCCTTATAGCTAAAGATTTTTGTTGCATGTGGAGACTTCAGCTTTCATTTACTTCTGTATTTGTAGTAGAAGAGAGTGGTTTCAGTCAGTGCCATCTTGACTTGGAAGGTCTGAGTTATTTCTATAATGAAAAAATACACATTCTAAGATAAACATTATGAATAAAAGAGCTGGCTCTATAGACATATGATATAACATAATGAGTAAGCACATAGTCTTTGGAGTCAGACAGATCTGGGTTTGAATCCTAGCTCTGTTACTTGCTAGTTGTGCAATCTTGAGCAAATTATATAATCTCTGTGTGCCACTTTCCTCCTTGCACAATGGATATAACAACACTGCTTGGGCTAAATTGTGAGGACTGAATGAGACAATGCATTTAAAACCCTGCATAGCCTGGCACATGGAAATTCCTCTCTCCCCGCTTGCCGGGTCCTCACCTATTGAAATGGACGTCGGAAGCAAGCGAGGAGACTGAATGGGCATTTCTATTGTTTGTGGAGTTGTTGGAGAACAATAGAAATATTAAGTAATGGACATCTTTCCAAAAAATGATGCCTCTTGTCATCATTAATCCCATTTTCAACAGATTGTGTTACTATATCCAGGTCAATATAAAGAATTTATTACTACACGCATCTTAATACTGCTTTGTTGCTGCCCCTCCAATAGTTCATTTGCATAAGAAACATTTTCAAAATATGTTGGTATCTTTTGGAGATTTCAGAAGAGGAGTTTGTTGTTTGTGTGGATTTTTTTCTCAGCCTGTGGGTGCTTGGCATGGTAAGGAGCAGGACTAAGACTGGAAGAAAGCATGGCTATATGGGCTTGAATAAGACGCTAAATGTTAAAAGTGATGTTGTGATTTTTTTTATCATAAACTAATTAGTGTGTAATTATAATATTTCATAAAGTAAGACCCAGACTCAAATTTCCTCCATTTACTAGATGCCATCACTAGTCCACAACATCCTAGACATGTACCGATGCTCATATTTTATATTTTCATCAGCTAGACACAAGTAACCAGAAAATTTTTAAAATAAATGTAAATCATCTCCTCTCTTCCTTTTGTCATATATAAGTATACACACGTATGCAGACAAGCAAAACCACAATCACAATGTTTTTGTATTTTTCGCCCCGCAATCTGGACTCAGGGGCTCATTATTATTATTATTTAAATTGTGGTGAAATCTACAAACATAAAAATCCCCATGTACACCATTTTAAGTGTGTAGTTTAGTGGCTTAAAGTACATAACACTGCTGCAAAACTATCACCATCCATCTCCAGAAAATTTTCACCGAAACACAATGTTTTGAAAACTATCAATTTTATTAAGTACCTTTCGTTCAAACAGAACAGCTAAAGAAAGAAAGATAGACAGAGAGACATGGACACTCTTAGGGGCTACATTTTAGAAGTAGTAAAGTGAACCGCTTTGAAAGATCTCTTTCTACTTTATCATTCCTTGCAAATCCTTGCAAATTCCTTGCTTTGTGAAAACAGAATTTAAAAGAGAAAACAAATACTTGTCCTTGCTGGTATATAACAACCAGAGTTTATAACAAGGCAACCATTTTATAGCCCTCCAAGCTCATTAAAACTTCATTCTTCCTGTTGTATTCTATCTTTTGGACAGGTATATAATTAAGATAGATGGTGTGTGTCATCCTAAGAGCTCCCTTATTGGAGAATGTTCTGGCCAAATTCAGTTTGTTACGTTATATTATTGTTTTGTTTGTTTGTTTTTTAATGTCCCTTAGTATCATACTTCTTAGCTGTCTCCCTTAATATCAAATGTAGGTATTTTCCTTCCTAAAATGTTTTCAACTTTTGTTATATCCACTAATTCTGAGATGTCTGAATTTTACCACTGACTGGATAGACCTTTTTCTGGTATTAAGTGTAAGTTTTAAGGCAGTGAAACGTTAACTGAACTATGTTTGTGGTAGTTATCTTTCACTTCTTCTGTATTTTCTTAAAAATGTTGTAATCCCGTGAAAATATGCCAGGCCATCTTATGAGAGCATGGTATCTGGAACTCTATCCTTCTTGGAGCTTAAGAATGTTCTAGAATAGGGTACCTGGGTGGCTCAGTTGGTTAAGCAACTGCCTTCGGCTCAGGTCATGATCCTGGAGTCCCGGGATCGAGTCCCACCCACATCGGGCTCCCTGCTCAGCAGGGAGTCTGCTGCTCCCTCTGAACCTCTTCCCTCTCGTGTTTTCTATCTCTCATTCTCTCTCTCTCAAATAAATAAATAAAATCTTAAAAAAAAAAGAATGTTCTAGAATAGTATAAGGTAGGAACAGAGCGTCCAGGATTAGAAGGGGATTATGCAAAATCTCCGGCATGAGTGGGCATCCCCTCCTGGCAGTCACCAGGCAAAGGGCTGACTGTGGCGTAAAGGAAGTCTTGCCCAGGGAGCGGCAGCTGGTATATCTGCAAGCCAACGTGGCGGCTCCCAAAGTACTCCTCAGTCCCCTGGCAGTGGCCCTTACATCTATTTTTTTCTCATTTGTTTCAATGGTTCTTCACATCCACCCACCCCCCTCTGCCCTCAGTCTCTTCTCCTCTAGTCTAGAATAATATTTTCTATTCCTCCAGAGCAAATCCCACGGCTATGCCTCACATTTCCCAAACTTTTAGCCTAGGCCTGGAGACCTCCAAGTTCAAAGGTCTTTGAAAAACTACCACTCTGAACTCCTTTCTTGTCTGCCTCCCACCCTGTCACATCTCACCCTCAAGCCAAACAGCCAAACAACGGGGGCTTAAAAAGGGGAAGGACAGCTACAGAGGGCAGAAAGGAAAGGGATTTTTTTCACTGTTATCTCAAAAACATTGTCCCACTGTGATGTAGAGAAGTAGATTTTGTCTGATAGAAATAAAATATAGGGGCACCTGGGTGGCTCAGTCGTTGGGCGTCTGCCTTTGGCTCGGGTCATGATCCCAGGGTCCTGGGATCGAGCCCCGCATCGACTCCCCGCTCCGCAGGAAGCCTGCTTCTCCCTCTGCCACTCCCCCTGCTTGTGTTCCCTCTCTCGCTGTGTCTGTCTCTGTCAAATAAATAAATAAAATCTTTAAGAAAAAAAAAAATATATATAGTCAGGCTCTTCACTGGGGAAATTGATCTGCAGAAGAGCAGTCCCTCTCTAGCCTCAAAGGATAGTCTCTTAACAATTTTTTTAGGAAAAAAAAAAAAAACCCAGTAAGTTGGGGCACCTGAGTGGCTCAGTTGGTTAAGCATCTGCCTTCAGCTCAGGTCATGATTCGGGGGTCCTGGGATCAAGCCCCATATTGGGCTTGCTGCTCAGCTAGGTCCTGCTTTTCCCAATACTGTTCCCCCTGCTTGTGTTCTCTCTCTCTCTGTGTCAAATAAATAAATAAAATCTTTAAAAAAAGAAAAAAAAATAAGAGAATTTGCTATTGAGAAACATAAGGTCCTTACAAAGCAAATATTATTAGAACTTTTAAAAATGCCAAAATTGGGTGCCTAGGTCCCCCCTAGAGACTTTGATTTAATTGCTCCAGGGATGGAGCTCCAAACAAAGCTAATTTTTAAAGTTCCCCACGTAGTCACTGTAGGGCGGAAACCCTCTGTATATAAACAGGGCTGACTCATTCCCCTTAGACACAGCATGTACACTGCTCAGGCTCATAATACTTTCAGAAATCCACAAAAATACTTAATTTCTTTTAAAATTAGAGGGGGAAAAATGAACATTTAGGTGGAAGAACATGTTTTACTATATAATATTAACATACTTTATACCAATGCATTTGTAAAATATCATTTTTAAAAAGATTTTATTTATTTATTGGACAGAGAGAGACACAGCGAGAGAGGGAACACAAGCAGGGGGAGTGGCAGAGGGAGAAGCAGGCTTCCCGCGGAGCAGGGAGCTCCATGCGGGGCTCGATCTCAGGACCCTGGGATCATGACCTGAGCTGAAGGCAGATGCTTAACCGACTGAGCCATCCAGGTGCCCCATTGTAAAATATAATTTTTAATATTTTTTTGGAAGAAGGGACCCACTATGCCAAAGTGCCCAGGTACCGCAGAAGACCACATAGCCCTATAGTAAAGGAACTATGTAAGGGTACATCTTTGAGTATCCTTAAATATAATTATTCTGTTCGCATTAAAATACATCAGTCATGTTAGACCTCACACTGGCAATAATGATGCCTAAATTTCATCATGTCCTGTCCACTTCAGATGGTTCATGGTGGTCTCGATCCCACTGCCGTGAGCCAGATGTAAATTCTGCTTTGCTGCCAATGATAGCCTAAGAGGCATTTTTGAGTGCCTAGTCTTTTATCTAAACATTTAATGCCATGTTCGATTTGGAGCCACTGGCCAGGTCCCCGTAGTTTCAGAGACAGCGTGGACTGGAGGCCTCAGAGGAAGAGAAGCTTTGGCCCTGAGTGAGAGGCCCAGGGTGACTCTTGTCCCCGCCAATGTAGGGACTCTCCACCCTGGCTGTGCTGGCCCCTGATGCCCAGCTCAGCTCTTGCCTGGCCTCTCCTGCGGGCAGAGCTACTTAAGGCTGACTTATACACAAACCTCTGCTGCCCCTTTTCCTTCTTTCTGAGCCCTCATCCAAAGCTTAAAAGTCATCTTCATTGTGTTGGCTCAAAATCGAAATCATATGGTGAGGGAAAGGCCTATGGACATCAATATGCGTGTCCTTATATTTCACAGAAGGGTCTCAGGGCTGGGAGGGACTGAGGTATCAGGCATGGAGGGACAGCTCCAGGCTGGGTTCTGTGGGCACGTGGTCCCCTCTGAGCCTCGGGTGTGAGACTAAAGCACATGGGGCGAGGGGACAGTGGGGGGCCCAGCGCCTGGGTGGTTCAATCAGTTAAGTGTCTGCCTTCAGCTCAGGTCATGATCCCAGGGTCCTCACATCAGGCTCTCTGCTCAGCAAGGAGTCTGCTTCTCCCTCTGCCCCTCCCCACCACTCATGCTTGCGCTCTCCATCTCTCTTTCTCTCTCTGAAATAAATAAATACAATCGTTAATGAATGAATGAATGAATGAATGAATGAATGAATACAAGCAAGCAAGCACACAGGGGAAAACTGCCCCCAAACCACCCATCTGGAAACTCCTCGTGGCCACCCAGGCGCTAAGGGCCCCTTGGCTTCGTGCAGGGTGCTGGAGAGGCGAAGACCAACCCTGTTCTGAAAGGAGGGAAGGAAGGCTTGGGATGAATCTCCCTAAATGCCTTCCAGTCTGACGGCCTGGGATTCTCCAACAAAGCTCTCGTTCTGACAGATCCAGGAGCCGTAGAGATTGCTCCTTCACAAATTCATTAAGGAGCTGGTCTTGGGCAAGTTGTGTGACTTTTCTAAGCCTCAACTCCCTCATCTGTAAAATGGGGATAAGAACATCTACCTCACCAGGTGGTTCTGACATTTAAATGTGAAACAAGAAGTTCCTCAGACTGCCCCAGAAATCCAAGTTCCTGCTACAATCACTGTCTCCTTGACCACAGGACTGTAGACAGAGGGAATCACCAGCCTGTGGACTTCAGCCTGCTCTGTAGTAGACCATCTCACAAGCCCTATGCTAACTCCTTACACCTAAGTTCTAGGAAAATAAATCGTAATGACTTTTGCAAGATAAACTAAATTCTAGTTTTTGTTATTTCAGGACTAGCTACCAATTAATCCCTTGATACTTTTTCTTTCAGAAAGATGCATTCTGGAAGGAGAACTCCCTTGTTTGAGAGCTTTGGCAATCCTAAATGAACAAAAATGCAGCATTTAAAAACAGGTCATCTGGTGTTTCAGCTCTTATCTGTTGCCCAGTTGGTCTGAGAATGTGGCCCGCAAGACAGCTTAAATGACCTATGATCAAGTAATCCAATCCCCACAAATGGTTCATTAATTTGCTAGAGAGAATTTGTGGCCCACAGAGTCAAAGTTAAAAAAAAGAATTTTTTTTTAAGTTTTGTTTTTTATCTTGAAATTTGAGCTATCCTGACTTTGGCCAAAGTGTGGTGAAAAGGCAAGGCTTTTATATACTAGAGTTGTTTCGACCCAGCCAGGGCCACTCTGGGGATAATATTTAACAAATGCGTCTTCATTGAATTCATATCAGTGGTGTCCGAATGACCGAGGAGACAGGGACTGTGAACTTGTCCTGTGTCTACTAGCTCCTCCCTCAGCTGATCCCTGATGAGTTCTACCTTTCCTACTCCAGACAGGCATGACTAGCTTCTAGAAAGTTCAGCCCTGCTTGGGGCCAATGGAGCCACAAAATGCACATAAAATTCTTTTGACTATGCTGGATCCCTCTAGTGTTGCTATTTATTCTCTCTTGATTTTTTTTTTTTTATTGTGCACATTGAGACACCTGTGGGAAAAATTTGTGGTCCCCTTAGAGGAAATCCTGAAAGGGCAGTGTGGAATCAACTCAACCATATTTCATTTTTTTTTCTCCTCCTTTTTCAACATTTTCACCTATATGATAGGGACATCCTACCTTTAAAATGAATAAAAAAATAAAGTGACGGTATCTTTATCTTCCTGTCTCCCCCAGAATAAGAATGTGTTAATGGCATACTCAGCTTCATTACCTTCCTCCACACTATACGCAAACACATTTGTTTTTCCAAAGGCTATTTAGGATCTTTAAATAGTAATTAGACTCCACCTCTTCCCTGTGGGGTTCATGAATATCACCTCCCTTTAGAGACCCTGGGATCCAGGCCACGGGATTATTAAATTACTAGTCCAAGTCCACAGGGCAAGTTTTGTTAGAATCAGATGGGCTGGGCTATCTATGCCCTGGTCTGGCCACAAAATGATGAACTCAGAACCTGTTTTCAGTGGCATTTCCTGATGGCTAGGGTGCGAAGGGACTAGCATGTGTTTGTTTATTCATTCATCAAACATTTACTGGAACACCTGCTATGTGCTAGTGGATGGGAACTCAGTGAGGGAACTGGCCTTCTCCTTGCAGTTAAGGAGCTCACCATGTGTGGGGGGACTGAGTTATAAGTAAATAGGTGCTATGATAAAACTCTGCAAGGCAACGTGGGTGGACAGAGGAGGAAGGACTTAAGCTAAACCTTAAAAGATAAAGAGCCAGAGGGAAGGGCAATCTAGGTAAAGGAGACTTGAGAGCAGGCCCAGAGTGTAGGGGTGAGGTGGGCAAGGGCATGGCCCCCTTGTTGAGTTCTCTGGCAATCCGGGCCAGAGCATGCATGGCTTTCCACACCTTGCCAAGGGGTTAGAGTTTTTTCTGGTAGGCCGAAGGAAGACCTCGCAAGTTTGCCAGCCCACCGGACTCTAGAACTTCAAACAGAAACTTAATTGTTTGGTATATTAAGTATCTTCTTCTAGCACCTACAAGAGTGAACACCTGGACAAGTGAATAGTTTGAGGCAGAGATTCTTAGCCTCATGTAGAAAGGGTGGACGGTCTAGAAATGAGATAGGGCAGCCAAGCAATAGCCTCCCCTCTGCTCTGGCTCAGAGCCAGGCCTTGCTGGGGAGGGCACAGCGTGGTCTCACTGGATGGCAGAGAAGTCGCTGTGGTTCCAGGCTGGTGGAACTTGCTAGACGTTTGACCTCTAGGGTTCCAGGGCAGTCACTCCATCATGAAACAGCTTGGGGGTGATGCAGTGGGAGTAGTACCAAGAGAAGATGCCGGCTGGCTGCCATAGCTGTAGGAGGCAGGGCCTGAGGACCCACATGCACTGTGAGAGCTGTTGCTACAGGGACAGTTCCTTGCAAACCCAGTGTCACTGAGGGCTGTCAGTTGCCCCCCTGGAGGGAGCGCTTTTGCCCCAGGGAGCTGGGGTGGGGAGTGTAGCCCCCAGGGGCAGTCCTTGCTGGAATTCTGGGAAAATACTCCAGCTCTCCCCTCCCCCAGACCTCCAGGTTGTGAATTCTGGGGGTGGGGGAAGCATTGAGCACCTTCTCCAGAGGCACCATTACACCCTAATGGTGGCTGCCCCCTTCCCTCTCTCACGTTTCCTGCTCCCTCACTCTACTTCCAGGGATCCCTTCTGGAATAACCACCGGACCCATATCCTGTCTCAGGCTCCATTGCCAGGGCAACCCAAACTAAGGCCGACTCTTCAAAAGGCTCCAGCCGAAGTCCTCTTTCCTGGTCCCCTTTCCACCCCCACTTTCTTCCCAAGCAGAGCTTCTCCACTTCAACCAAATAAACCACTTTACTCTTTTCTGTTTTACTCACTTCCTCCTGTTTCCTGTCTTGCATGTCTGAGCTCACCTTCTACAAATGTCTTTCCGTGCTCCCTTTATTACCCGCATTCCCTACATCCTCACAGTGGGAGCCACAGGAAGCGGTCCATGATGCAGCTTCCCTCCCGTGGCCCCTCCTGTGTTCTCCATCACTACTTCTATGTTATTCATCCCACAGCATTACTCTCAATGTTCCTGCATCATGTTTTCCATGGACACAAAATTGGGTGGAGAAAAGAGGTGAGTTTTCTTTACTCTTCCTCCTGAAAATTTCACTTCTGGCAAGTTGCTGCAATTGACAAAACAAATACAACAAAGCCCCCCAATCCCCCCCCCAAAATCTCTTTTTACAGGCTCAGTAGCAGCAGTCAAGGGAGAAAGACTTACATTGAATAAAAATAAAGCAAGGATGCTTTTCAAAATTTCTAAAGCTTTGCCCGGAGAGAAAGGTTTGCTTTCAGTTAGGGCTGAAGGGGCTTGAGCATGCAACCTGGTTACAGCCCATCAAAAAGCAGTTTCTCTGATAAACTAATCTCTACCCCATCTCTCTCCTCACCCTCAAAGGCTCCCCTTATTTTCGTTATTGGCAACATACTTGCCTCAAAGTGGGTGGGAGGGCAATTGCTGATTAATGCTTTTTATTTTTATTTGTAATTTTTAAAAAAGATTTTATTTGAGGGCGCCTGGGTGGCTCAGTTGGTTAAGTGACTGCCTTCGGCTCAGGTCATGATCCTGGAGTCCCGGAATCGAGTCCCGCATTGGGCTCCCTGCTCAGCAGTGAGTCTGCTTCTCCCTCGGACCCTCCCCCCGTCTCATGCTCTCTCTCTCTATTTCATTCTCTCTCTCAATAAATAAATAAAATCTTAAAAAAAAAAGATTTTATTTGAGAGAGCGTGCACAGCATGAGAGAGGGGAGCAGGGAAGGGGGAGGTACAGAGGGAGAGGAAGAGACTCTCCATTAAGCCTGGAGCCCAAAGTGGGGCTCAATCCCAGTATCCTGAGATCATGACCTGAGCTGAAGGTAGACGCTTAACTGAACGAGCCACCCAGGCGCCCCTGATTAATGCTTTTAAAACACTTAATAAATATTTACTGAGCACGTACTTTCTAGAGCTCCTTGTGCAAGGATCTAGGGAAGAAGTAAGATAATGACATTCGGCACAGGCTCTCCTTCAGGAACCACTCACCCCTGGTAGCCATCAAAGACTTCCCTGGGTCTTCCCAAAAGCTGGCTGGCTCTCGGCTCTCAAGTACCTTGGCTGCTGCCCTCAGCCCCCTCTGCCCTAACTGAGGGCACGGCACTCTTCTCTCCTGGCACCTGGTCTGGCCCTTACTCTCCTTCACCCTGCACCTGGACGCTGCTCACCTCTGGCCCTCCACCTCCCGCCCCCACCTCCTGTTGCCTGCGGAAAGCGCCATCATTACCTCAGCGCCACTGAGCCTTCCACAGCTCTCATAGAAAATCATCCTTATTTCTGGTGCTCCAAGCCGTGGGCCAAAGTCTGTATCAGCTTTGTCTTTGCTTTTTGCAATCCCTCCCTGCACACACCTGGTTCCCAAGTCCCGTGGCTTCTTTTTGGAAGTTTCTTTCTTTCCTGTCCCAGCCTGCGGCAAACCCTCCTCAAAGCTTTTCTGGTTCCTAGGCTGCAAGTTTCTGCCATTCCTGGTCTCTAGGGCCTTTTAAAAATGCCTTCCCTCGGGGCGCCTGGGTGGCTCAGTCGTTAGGCGTCTGCCTTCAGCTCGGGCCCTGATCCCAGGGTCCTGGGATGAGCCCCGCATCGGGCTCCCTGCTCAGCAGGGGGCCTGCTTCTCCCTCTGCCACTCCCCCTGCTTGTGTTCCCTCTCTTGTGTCTCTCTGTCAAATAAATAGATAAAATCTTAAAAAAAAAATAAATGTTTTAAAAAAATGCCTTCCCTCCTTAGGATGCAAGTTCTCTTCTAACCATTTTGCAGTGTCCAAGTACTGTTTGGTTAACTTGAGCCCCCTCACTGCAGTAATATTTCATGCCTTTTCAAAGGTATCTGTCTGGCCCCATTCCCCTTTCTAGCATGCCCACAACATAATGATTCAATATTTGTATTGTGAGAGGTCACCACAATAAGTCTAGTTAACATCCAGTTACAAAGATTTGTGTGTGTGTGTGTGTGTGTGATGAGAACTTTTAAGATTTACTCTTTTATTTTAAAGATTTTATTTATTTATTTGAGACAGCACAAGCAGGGGGAGGGGGAGAGGGAGCCGGTGCTATGTGGGGCCTGATCCTAGGACCCCCGGGATCATGACCTGAGCAGAAAGGCAGACACTTAACCGATTAACCAACTGAGCCACCCAGGTGTCCCAAGATTTACTCTTTCAGCAACTCTCAAATATGCAATACAGTATTATCTATAGTCACCATGACTTATTTATGTAATAACTGGATGTTTGTACCTTTTGAATCCTTTCAACCATTTGCTACCCCCCACCTCCCATCTCTGGCAACCATCAATCTGTTCTCTGTGTCCATGAGCTCCTTTTTAATTTTTTTTTTATTATTTTTTTTTCTAAAGATTTTATTTATTTATTCATGAGAGACAGAGGAGGAGAGAGAGAGAGAGGGAGAGAGAGAGAGAGAGAGAAGCAGAGGGAGAAGCAGGCTCCCAAGAAGCAGGGAGCCCGATGCGGAACTCGATCCCAGGACCCTGGGATCATGACCTGAGCCGAAGGCAGACGCTTAACCATCTGAGCCACCCAGGAGCCCCTTTTTAATTTTTTTAGATTCCACATATAAGTGAGATCATATAATAGTCTTTCTCTGACTTACCTCACTTAGCATAATACCCTCAAGGTCCATCCATGTTATCGCAAATGGCAAGAGTTCCATCTTTTTTAATGGCTAAAATAAAATTCGTATATATATCATTTATTCATATACACATTTGTGTATGTTACATATACATCACATTTTCTTTATCCATTCATCCACCGATGGACACTTAGGTTGTTTTCATATCTTGGCTATTATAGATAATGCTGCAATGAACATGGGGGGGTGCATATATCTTTTTGAGTTAGTGTTTTCATTTTCTTCAGATAAATACCCAAAAGTGGAATTGCTGGATGATATGGTAGTTCTATTTATAATTTTTTGAAGAACTGCCATATTGTTTTTTAAAATGGTTGCATTAATTAACATTCCCAACAATGCACAAGGGTTCCCTTTTGTCTACATCCATACCAAGTTATTTCTTGTCTTTTGGAGAACAGCCATTCTAACAGGTGTGAGGTGATATCTCATTGTGGTTTTGATTTGCATTTCCCTTATGTCCTCTGCATAGTGATGTTTACAACTTTTCAGGTATCTGTTTGCCATCTGTATGTCGTCTTTGGAAAAATGTCTATTCAAATCCTCTGCTCATTTTTAAATCAGCTTGTCTGGGTTTTTTTTGTTACTGAGTTGTAGGAATTCTTTATATATTTTTGGATATTAATCCCTTGTCAGATATATAACTGGCAAATATTTTCTTCCATTCACTATTACTTTTTAAAGCCTTTTTATATTGTTACTTGAAATTACTGAATTTTCAAGTGTCTACTTTGTTCAGTATGTCCGCAACCATTGACTTACCAAGTATAGGTCGCCTGACATTTCCACGTTTTCTCAGGCAACCTTTACAACCTGGTGGGGTAGGTATCCTGTTCCTCATTGCATACTTGGTCTCGAGCTCTCCCAGCTGGCCAGGGGCGTCCTGCAATTTCCCCTGGAATGGGCCTAAACTAGATGCTAGAAATCTGCTTTCCAATCCCAGTCCTACTACCATCAGCTGTGCGACCTGGGGCACCCCACTCCCCTGCCTCCCTAGCCAGGGACAGACTTTTATTATTGTTAGACTGGAAGTGGCCTCTATCATCTGACACCCCTCCACCAGTGTCTAGACACAGTAGGTGCTCAATAAATATTTGTTGAGTTGATTGCGGTGGAAAGAAAAGTTACACTTTAAGTTTCTGCCCAGTTGGGGTTAAAAGGGCTGCAGGGAGGGGTAAAGCGAAAACTGGGCTCAGGGGCCGCAGGGGGAGGGGGGAACAGGCAGGGGTTTGGGCGGGGGTGCTGCGAAACCGGGAATTTGGAAAGAAAGTTGGAGGCTTGCAGGAGAAAGACACCCAGCGATGGTGGAGGGGAGGTGGGAGGACATTCCGATCCCGGGCAGGGCGAGGACAAAGCGTCGCAGGAGAGGAGCGTGGGGCGTGAGGTGCGGTGGGAAGAGGTGCCGGCGCTGGGCGGCGCGTGCGGCCCAAGCCCCAGTCCGGGTGCGGAGGGGAGCGGCGGGCGCGCGGAGCGGAGGCGGGGGAGCGAGGGGGCGCCTGTCCCGCGGCCGCCCCGGCTGCTCTCGCCCCCGCGCGGCCCCCTGCCCCTCCTCCCCGGAGGGCGGGGCGGGGCCGGCTCGCCCGGCCTCCTGGCGGCGCCGCGGCCCCTGCACTTGGGCCGGGCTCTGCTGGTTGCGGCGGGAGCGGGACCTGGGCGGCGGCGGCGGCGGTGAGTGAGGCGGGAGCGGGCGCTGGGCCGGGGGCCGAGGTGACTCGGAGGCGGCGGCGGGACCGGAGGGGCTGGGGCTCCGCCAGGTGCGCGGAGGCGAGTCCGCCTTGCGGGCTTGGGGACCGTGCCGCGCCCGCCGCCAGGCGCGCGGGTGCCGGGGCTGGAAGGTGCGCTCGCGGCCCGCCGCCCTACCCAACAGATGGTGGGGACTCCGCGGGGAGCGGCGTCGGGGCTGGGGGGGGGGCCTCCAGGACCTACCGCCCTGCAGAGAAGCGGGATCGGCAGCCTTCGCACCCTGCCTCAACCCCTGGGTTCCTATGACAGCTGCGAGGGAGCCGAGGTCCCAAACGGAGCACCTCAGCCCCTCTCCCACCCAGTTTTACTTAACTTCTCGGCGTGCTCGTCCAGACCGTCCCTTGCAGCGAAAGGGCTTGTGGCCGCGGCTCTCTCCCTGGCCCTCCCCGTCCATGCAGGTCTTCCCTGAAAGCGTCTCTTACAGCACAGAGCCTTGCTTTCCAAGGGACTTTTCCAAGTTGCATCACTCCTTGGCCTCTAGACAGGTGCTTGGCTATCACGTTGGAGTTACACAGGATTTTAAAAAACTTTGTGTATTTACTATGTGCGGACCCCTTCACCCCAAGGAAGCAGTGCCCTTCCAACGCTGTTCAAAAACACATTGAGGGGCGCCTGGGTGGCTCAGTTGGTTAAGCGACTGCCTTCGGCTCAGGTCATGATCCTGGAGTCCCGGGATCGAGTCCCACATCGGGCTCCCTGCTCGGCGGGGAGTCTGCTTCTCCCTCTGACCCTCTTCCCTCTCATGCTCTCTATCTCTCATTCTTCTCTCTCAAATAAATAAAATCTTAAAAAAAAAAAACACACACATTGAGAATTTTGGGGGCCATTGGTTCTCAAACTTGGCAGCACGTCTAGAGAGTTTTAAAAAAAATACTGATGCCTAGGTCCCACCTCTAGAGATCCCTATTCAGTGGGTCGGGGCTGGGGTGTGTGTTGGGGGGCAGCCTGGGCAGTGGAATTAAGAAGCCAGGTGATTCTAACGTGCAGCCGCATTTGAGAACCGCTTGTTTGGCGCTTGCTCCCAGAGCTACTTTTTGTACTGGGGAAGATCCGTGTTAACAGCTCATCTCAGGCACTCTTGACTGCCTTGCTGTAGGCCACCTCTCCACCTGGAGGGCCTGTTGGTTGGTGGTTTCCAACCTTCGACTGCAGATGGTGCCTTTTTCTGGAGTATGCTTTGTTTCTGCCTTTCTGTTTACAGTAAATATTGCCTGGGCACTTTCTGTCAAGGAGTTGGGAGTGTAGGAATTTAAGCCACAAAGTCCTTGCAGGATCAAGGTTATAATACAGGGTTGTCATGCTCAGGCAAAACAAAGTGATAATTTGACTCATCTTATTTGGAGAAGATTTCAGATTAAAAGGAGGGAAAATACTTTAGGAATCCATTAACTTTTGGAGACCCTCTGCCACAGATAATGATTTTGCCTCTAAGTGTGAGGATTTGATCTTCAAGAAACCAAGCTAACAAGATCCTTAAGGTTTTGTGGCCAATTTTGTGTTAATGTGTGAGCATTTGTGACTTAAGCTTATTCCCGTTGTGTGATTAAGCCCAGATGTAACACAGTGTATATTTCTTGTTGATAGAGTAATACCTGAATTACAGAATTGGTGCCTTGCAGTAGCAATGCACAGCTGAGGTGAGTCCGTAGCCACGTTTCTGATGATCTTAAAAATGACAGGGAAATAGGACTAAGGAAAAATTGAACATGGATATCAATATTGACTGAATTTGATCATATATATTTTATTAAGAAAGTGTGTTTTCAGTGTCCATGCTATTGTGACATTCTGCTTGGATCTTGGTTAATTTTCTGTTGTATCCAAGTATAATGTTGCTACCTGGCCACAAACCAGTGGCTTTTATTATTTTTTTTACGTGCTGGCTGGTGCTCTATTTTGCATTTTTCTTAGGAGCAGGGTGACTTTTAAGAGAATACCCTCCAGAGGTGGAGAAACATTTGAATTCATTTCTAGCCCCTAACATGAGTCAAAAGAACCATTCATTTTGAAAAGTGTAGTTCTGCCAGTTGGATTTTCTTTTTCCCACCTTCTACTACCATACCCTACTCCTATCACTGTGTTCAATTGCTGGAAATGCAGCCGCCGTGGGAGCGGTCTTAATTGTCTTGGCTTGAAAATGGAGGTTATGTGGAGTGCATGGTCTCACAGGGTGGCCCCTGACCTGAATCCTCAACCTTTGGGGAACAAGACCATATGGAAAGTGTTTTCCTACTGTTGATTTTTTTTTTTTTTTCCTCCTTGGACCAGACCAACAAAATGAAGCCTGCCTTAGTGTGGTATTGCATGGTATTGCATGGCTTGTAACCTTTCTAATCTTGTCATCATTTTGGGGAAAAATGTTTATTTGAGGATGCTATTGAATTCTTGGTGTCTGAAAAGTTGCACTTGAACAGCAGTGGTTACACTGTGAATATAATTGTGTATTCTTCCCCCCACCCCAAAAAACATAAGAGAGCATGTTATCTGTGGCTCTAAACAGATTTATTGAAACGTTTCTCACTTGGGGCTTGCAGCTCTGATATTCTAAAATGACTGGAAGTAAGTGAAGAAAAACGAGAAGAAGGTTAGCAAAGGGCTTCTTCATTTAGAGGAAGGGTATACAACACTCAGAAGAATGATTTTTGATTTGTGTTACGAGTAGACTGCTCTATTGGTTTCCTCTTTTTCTCCTTCTGTAAGTAGGGACAGTTAACTTGCTTGTACAGTTGGGGTGCAGAGTGGTTAAAGAAATGTAATGGATTCCTTAACTGCCTTTCCCCCTGAAACCCATCTATCTAAGAGATGCCATTGACCTTTAATCGACAGCAACAACTGATTTTGTGCTTTTCCTTTCTTTCCCCTCTCTGATCTGGGGAGTGCAATGGCTGAGAGGTTGGCATCAGCAGAGAAAAACAAAGTTCAAGGGAACTGAAAATTGGGTAATTTTCCCTGAATGACCAAGTGCTTCTTTTGTCACATGACATTGCTGTTATCAAGAAACAAGTTATGGCATGAAGACTCTGAAAATGGAAAAGAAAAAAAAGGGATGTGACAGGAGTATCACCACGGTTGCCTGGCTTTCACGTAGGGGAAGCTTATGGGAGTTTGTAGTCCAGTGCCCTGGTTCCAACCTACCTTTACCCTCCTCTGTCAGGCACTGCCCTCCGTCAGTGCCCCCAAGCCAACATCGAGACAGTGCCTCAATCTTAAATTCACACCAAGTTTTGGGTTGTCGTTTGTTTGCCCTGATTACCGGCAAAGCTCTGCATTCGCTCATTGAGTTCTTGGTGAACAAGGTACAGTCCCTGACTTAGGGAGCTTGAAGTCTGGTGGAGATGAAAACTGTGGGTTACAGTAAATTGGGAGCTCTTATAATCACAATGAGCACAAAGAACTGTGAGGGGCAGCCAGGTATCCCCTGGCTAGCCTCACCTGGGTAAATGCCTTTGCTTGGGTTTCAATTAGAATTTACTAGGTCTGACATCAAGGTTTTTTTTGTTTTAAGTAGGCTCCATGCCCAGTGTGGAGCCCAACGTGGGGCTTGAACTCACGACCCTGAGATCAAGACCTGAGCTGAGATCAAGCGTCAGATGTCTAACAGACTGAGCCACCCAGGCACCCCTGGACATCAAGTTTTAAATGACTAACTTGAGTCCTTCCTGAAAGAGAGGGGATGCGCAGAGAGGTAGTGGGGAGTGAGGGAAGGAGGCCAGATTCTGGCAGACGCATTTGGTTGAAGGAGCACTTGACCAAACAGTGCAGGCCATTTCCTGGGGTCGGGAAGCTGGCAGAGAACGGGGCTGGGTCCATTTGGGGCATGTTGGTAACTGGCAAAGTAAGCTTCGTTAGCAGTGGCTACGTCTGCCGTGGGGTGGGCAGGAGAGAACTCAGTGCCTCCTTGAAGATGCAGCTGGTGTACTTTTAGAGCAAGTGATTTGCTTACTGTCTGCAACTCCAGCCAGCATGCGACATTCATTCTTTATCGTTCTGTAGTCACTTTAGCTCACATTTCCTTGGACAGACTGAGAACTGGACTTCACACTGTTTTTCCCTCCAGAGGGTGGTTTCCAACATCTGACCCACTGGGCTAATAACCCCACGGTTAAAAGAGGAGCTACCCTTTGTTTATTGACCCCCTTCCATGCTCCAGGTCGCGTGCTGAGCACTTGTCTTCCGTAGCTCCGAATCTGTACCTACTTGAGAGGCCGGTGGCACAGTGGCTTCACCTTACAGATGAGGAAGCTGAGGCCCAGCGAGGGGCTGGATCCTGCTGTAGCTCACGGCGCTGCAAGGAAGTAGCAGAGTTGAGGTTCGAGAGCCTTCAGGGTTTTCTACTGCTCCGTGTACTTAAGCAGAGCTGATTAATACAGTATGTTTTCTGTGCCCTATTTTTCTAACATCCAGTCCTCTTAGGTCTGGATTGATTTATCATTTTCCTTTACTAGGTGATAATGTTTTGCTTTTTAACGGAGAGGGTAGATTAGGCTGTTCAGAAAGACTCTGAATGGATCCCACATCCTAAGTGAGAGAGATCCCCACATTTCTGCAAGCTCCGCACACTTCTGAGTTTCTGTAGTTAACTGGCTGTTGGGTAAGAAATTAAAA
Source organism: Zalophus californianus (assembly GCF_009762305.2). Taxonomy (NCBI): domain Eukaryota; kingdom Metazoa; phylum Chordata; class Mammalia; order Carnivora; family Otariidae; genus Zalophus; species Zalophus californianus. The sequence goes on from NC_045600.1 coordinate 98,223,044, forward strand.
GCAAAATTCAGTGTTGAACATTCTGGAGCAAAATAAAGCTGTGCACACATTCAATTCTTATTTATGTGGTACTTTCGACAAAAACAAACCTTTGCTGCATAGCAATTACCTCAAGCTCCTAAAATTACAGGTAGTAAGGGCTTCAAGGCCTTATGGGGCTATAATTAGTAAAGATGAGTTTAAAACAGGGTTAGTGAGTGTGTGTTTGTTATTACGGTGGGTTGTAGCTCAATATTTCAACCTGAGAAGGATCGGCTCCAGAGAACATTCGCAGGGGAGTCAGGGTAGGGTCATCATAGAGTTCGTATGTTTGGGATTAGAGCATAGGGCATTTGTCATGAACATGGATAATTTCTGCCAGCCTGGCTGGCGGCCTCTTTGTTTATAGGGACAAGTTTATTCCCTGCCACCCAATCACAGGCATTTCTGCTTGCCCTAGGTAGAGTGTACAGTGGTTCAGGTTGTTACTATATAGTGTGGTTTTTTTTTTTTTTTGAAGAAGTATAAAGCCCCTTTATTATTAATAATCTTTCACTGTTGCTTATCTTGCCTTAATCACAGAGGACTGAGGCAAGGTGACCAAGATTTTCTAGTTTTGGCTTCAGGAATTCTCTTGGTTTTTACCTCTGACTTCCCCTGTCTCTCTATCCTTGCATTTTATTGCATTTGAAACAGGCCTTCTGCTTTCCCTTGCGAATCTATAGTCCATACCAGGGAGAGGGCCTACTGTGGCCAGGACTCCTCTCATCCTGTGACATCAGTATTGTCAGTCCCATTTTCCAGGTGAGGAACCTGGTGAGGTCTGGAGTCGGGTACTAAGTGGGAGTTTGGGGGTTTCAGACTCTATAAACAGCTGGTCTCTTTGGACTTCATTTGAAAGGAAAAAGAAAGGGCCCAGTTGTCAAGCCATGAAGAGGTTCTAATATATCCTATGAATTAATATATATCTTTGAACTTCATCGTAGCTGTATGGGTCACTTTAAAAAAAAAAAGACTTTTGCCTAGGAGATTTTTATCCTCCTTCTTAAAAACAGTGACTTGCTCAGAATTACACAGTAGTAGCTGAAAAGTTGATTAGCCTCTCTCCTTGCCCTAATCTAATATCAAAAACCCCGGAAAGTTTACTGAGAGTGTGATTACAATGGAAGCTTTAGGAGTTGGAAAGGAACTGATAGAGAAGAATGGAGGGAGAGGTAGGAGTAGTTTGCAAAGAGACTGCGGGGTAGATTTTACCAAATTTAAGATTTCTTTTACTTGTGAGTTTCTGGTTTGGGGCTTGAGCCCCTTTGTTCCAGAAGTAGGCAGACCAGCTCAGCCTTGCTTCCCTGGGCCACCTGTGAATTTTTTTGGGGGGGGGATGGTGAGGGTGTAGGGTGAGGGAAAATGGGGATTGGGGCCAGGATTAAAGCCACTGGCTGCCTGATGTCTGGTCTGCTCTGGACTGGACAGCACTGGGTCCCTGCAGTGAGTCTAACTTCTTGGGTGTGAGGCAGCTGGGTGGTATACAAAAGAGAAGGGGCGCGGGGTGGGGGGCTGTCATCTTTGGATATCCCAGAGACTTGCCCAAGGTCAGTAATTCTCATAATTATAGCAAATCCTCCTAGAGCACTTATTTCCAGCCCTGAGAGGCTTTTAATATAGCAACTCTAGGGACCAGGTACTACCATAAACCCATTTTACAGACGAAGGAAACAAGCTCTTGAGACATTGGGTAAGTCGTCCAGGTTGTGCAGCTACTGAGTGGTGGGACCCAGGGTTCAGGCTCCTCTGGCCCTGAGCTGTGCTCTAAATGACTCAGACGGCCTCCTTAGGCCCAGGGCTCTGGTTGCTGCTGCACTGGTTCTTCATTTCTTTGACCAAAAAAGGCCTGCTTGCATATGCCTTTATCTCACAGTTAGAATACCATCAGTCCCCTTTGTGTATGAGTTCCACGCCCCACAAACCTGTAAGCAAACCGGTAAAGAGGAGGGATCTGGCCACTGACCTGTATCCTTGCATCGAGCAGAAAAGAGGTGCTTGGTGAAGTTTCATGGAAGGAGGGATGGAAGGCAGCTGGCCTTTGGAAACTTGATGTCCCTGTGTTTCTTCTCTCTCTCTAGCAGCTACAGTGATTTCTAAACAGAAAAGAAACAAGAGGGAGCACGGGGGAGTGTTTCATAAAAGTAATCAGAATTCCTGAAAAAAGCACACTTAAAAAAAAGTGTATTTCAGGTTCCCATGGCCATGGTCTCATGTTATGTGTAAAGCAGTGACTGTTCGCAGGGCCTGCCTCCCCCCCCCCCCGCTTGCAGGGGGTTTTGTGAGGAAGGAGGCCCTTCAGACTCTCAGACGCTGTTGGGACTGCTGTTATCGGAGAGCCCCCAGAGCATATTTTCTTTGGGGCTGAGCACCAAATACCAGGCGGCTTCGGCCCACCATCTGTTTTGCTAGGGGCCACAGACATAGAAAGTGGTCCAGTCCCTTGTGCCCTCATTCCGTCTCCAGAATTCGGGGCAGCGGGGGTGGGGGTGGGGAGGGGGTGGTGTTGCGCCTTCCCTTTGCCGGGAGTGCGGTGTCCTGGGCAGCTACCCCTTCCATCTGGGCTTGTTTCCTCACCTGTAAAATGCGGGTGTAGTGCCTGCCTCTTAGAGTTGTTGGGGCCACGTGTCTCTTTGACACGGGAGACTGGCTCTCAGGTGGGGCCCCGCTGGGGACAGGTAGCGATCTCTGGAGACATTCTTGGTTGTCAGACTGGGGGTGACGGTGGCTTCTGGCATCTGGTGGAGAGGGTCCAGGGTTGTGGATAAAAACCCCACGGTGCACAGGACAGCCCCCACAACAAAGAAGCATTTGGCCCCAAAAGTCAGTCATGCTAGGCTGAGAGCCCTGGCAAGTGGGAGCTCTAACAGTGGTGGCTGTTTTTCACATTTCTTACCAAAGGGAGCCCGGGGAACAGAAGGCCCTCCTTTCTTCAGTGGGGAGGAAGAGATGGAAATTAACCTTTTCCTGATGCTTTTGGGTTTCCCCACAGGTGCCCCTGAAGTGTGGGAAGAGCTACTTTCCTCTCCGTTAAGCACTTAGCTTCATTTGTAATTGTGTCTATTTACATATAAATAATACATATATGTTTACATATAAATAGTTAATATGCTAAAACCCTTAACATCTCGGGGTAGTTAAAATCTGGTCTTCCGGAAGTCAAGCTCCTGCACCCGTGTGTGGCTTCAGGTCAGCCACAAACCTTGTGAAGCTTGCTTTTCTTTTCCATAAAAGAGGACAGGTTACCCTCCTATCTTATGTTGTTCCAGGACTAAAGAAAGCAAAATGAAGTAATTTTCACATGTGCCTATGTGAAAATAGCTCTACACATGCGAAGGTACGGTATGGTTCCTGAGGTGGGCCTTTTGGTCCTGTTTTTCAGAGAAACCTGTTCCTTTAAATTTTTTATTGTTATGTTAATCACCATACATGACACCATTCGTTTTTGTTGTAGTGTTCCATGATTCATTGTTTGTGCATAACACCCAGTGCTCCACGCAGAACGTGCCCTCTTTAATACCCATCACCAGGCTAACCCATCCCCCCACGCCCCTCCCCTCTAGAACCCGCAGTTTGTTTTTCAGAGTCCATCGTCTCTCATGCAGAGAACCCCGTTCCTAAGCAGCCACTCAGTAAATGGCACTAAAAAGGATTCGGGCTCAGTAGCCAAAGAATGCTTGTGTTGCTGGCAAGGTGGTAAACTCAGCCGGGAAAACATTCCTGCCCCGGAGCATGTGATTCAGAGGCAGTGCAGGCCCGCGGAGGTTGAGAGGACGTGTGTGGGTGTGAACCACTTGGTCAGCTACCTCTAGGTTCACCTTTTGGCTTTTCCCTTATTTGTTCTCTGACCCTGGGCCAACTCCTTGACCTTCCTTACACCCCAGTTTCATCACCTGTGAAATGAGGCAGATGATGACACCACCACCACCCACCTGAGCACAGGTGTTGGGAAGTGACGTGTCCTTGAGAAGTGTCCTGGAGCGAGTGGTGCGCATGGAGAGCTTAGCTCGATAAATGCGTTGTTATTAGTAAAATAGCATTATTATTTTGGCCTAGGGCATGTGTAATTTTACTCAGGTGAGGAAGGGATGGCTCTTGGGTTAGGAGCTGAAGAAGGTTTTCTCTGGAGTTCCCGGTATCTTTTTAACATTTCAGTGTTAAAAGACACATAACGTAAGATTGGCCATTCGAACCGGTTTGAGCAATTTAGATTTTAAGTGTCATTAAGTACATGCACAGCACAGCGTTGTGCAACCATCACCACTGTCTAATTCCAGAACGCATTCGTCCGCCCAGAGGGAAACCCTGTCCCCACAGAGCAGTGGCTTCATGTTCCTCCCCCTCCCGCAGGCCCTGCAGCCCTGCTTTCCTCTTAGGCTCTGCGGGCGGCGCCTGTTCTGGACATTTTCTATACATGCACTTCGCATCCTGTTTTCAGGCATCGCAGCCAGTTCCAGCACTCGTGCCTCTTTACCTGGTCTCTCCCGAGATCAGCCCATGCCTCATTTTCATTGGCCTGTTCTTTCCCAAGTCCTGTCCGGTTTGCAGGCATTTATTCTTCCTTTCTCCCTTTTGACACTTTTTGGCCCACCTTCTTTTTTCCACGGTTCCCACCCAGTGATTCTAATGGCCCTTGAAATGAAGATTGGAATGAAGCGCTCAGCCGGGTTCTTGGTGCTGCCCGGGAGCAGGTCCTATCAGGGATTTTGTTTCTGTTGAAGAATTAACAGCAGGAGTGCACACAGGAGTGGGGGGCTGGGAGGGAAGGAAGGGGAGGCAGGCTTGAGCTGTCCCCAGGACAGCGTGGCAGGTTTTAAAAACAAGTGTCTGGAAAACACCTACCAGGCCCCTTTCATTCCTGTGTTTAAAAGCCTTCCACAATGAGAAGTGGCCCTCAATTAAGTTGGTTAATAAAAACCTCCCCCTGTTTTAAAGCATTCTTGGGAAGTGTTTACATTGAACCCCACTGTGGGCTTCTAAATGAGAAGCTGTGGAGTGAGTGATCCTTAACCTGTGACTTTAATAATATCCTTTGCTTTAGATTTCCAGGTGGAAGCCTGGGCCAGATTTGTAGCTTGTCATTGATCCAGACAATCTTGACTCTCTCTGTCCCTCCCCCTTCAGCCAGACCCTTAGAAGATTGGACAGGCCTAAAGCAGCTCAGAGATGCAAACTAGCTCCCTGGCGAGGGACCGGGCTGAAAGGGGGTGCTGTGTTCCCCACAACCCCTGTTCTGACCTTTAGTAACAGGATGGAGGGCTTCAGTAACAAGAGATGAAAGCATTTAGGAGAGCAGCTCGGGGCTTGTGAGGTTCTTCTGGGTCCTTCCACCAGGATTTGGAGTTTTCTCGGGCTAAGGAGGCTGTGGGCCCTTAGAGTTAAGGACACTCTGCTTTTTGCTCTGATTCTGGAGAGATAAGTAGGGCCCACCAAGAGGAAGCAGGATGTTGGCTGCTTTTGGGGGCTTACAGAGTTTCTTTCTTTGGAAACTTTAGAATTTATCACAGAGACGCATCCAGAGAAAAGCTATGTCCTGAAATAAAGGGCCCTCTAGGATGCCTTCCCTTTGTGCTGCTTTTCCGGGGACCTGAATTATGCTGGCTGAGGACAGGAGGGTGGGAAAATCCAGAGTCACTGGCACAGGTTGGGATTTACCCAGAGGCAGTAGGGCCTGGTGGTTACCAGCCTGGACTCTGGCCCTGGACTTCTTGGTCCAAATCCTGGCTTCGTTGCATGAGAATATGTCTAAGGTGCTTGGAGCAATGTCTGGATAGGGAAGTGTATATGCGTATGTTCTTATTATTCTGGTACTTTTGCTTTTTGTGAATTCCCAGTTAGAATTGTAGAAATCCTTCTTGTTTTCAAAGCTAATTCACCTCTGTACCCGGCAGGCTTGTGCAATCCATGGGAGAGAGTGATATCACTGGACCCTTAAAAAGCATGACCTGCAGATGGTGAAATCATGCTTGATGAGTCTATGAAAGTTCTTTGAGGGAGAAAATAAATGTGGGGAGAAGGGCAAATCCGTGGATACAGTTTTAGAGTTCCAAGAGACCTTTGAGAAGAGGTCATGCCCAAGCCTATTGAATATATGAGTCTCCCACAACTTTCTGTGTGGAGGAGAATTTAAGAAGGAATATGGCTGAAAACCATCTTCTGTTTGTCCTCAGTAAGAGGAGAAAGGGGAACTGTGAAATCTTCTCATTGCAGTTGACATGAAGTCTTTTTAAAAGTAAAATGCAGAAACGTTCGAGTTAAACCATAAGGAGTTCTGTGGTTTTCTTTTTTTTAAAAAAATTTTGGAATCTATATGGATATGTCAACTATACTTTTATTTTTATATTATTTATTTATTTTTTTTAAGGATTTTATTTGAGAGAGCGTGAGTGCACAAGCAGTGGGGGAGGGGCAGAGGGAGAGGGAGAAGCGTTCGGCAGGGAGCCCAACGTAGGGCTCCATCCCAGGACCCCAAGATCATGACCTGAGCCAAAGGCAGATGCTTAACCGACTGAGCCACCCAGGCGCCCCTCAACTACACTTTTAAATAATTCACCTGTACTCTGTGGCTACACCTCAGTGGCCAAGGGTTGGGACTAGGAAATGTGTGCGCTGTGTCATATGCTGTAGAACACGGGTGCTCAGGAAATATATGTTGAATGAATAAGTAAAAATTAATAGAACCAAGGAGTTCATTAACAAATGACTTAAATTCTGTCTTTTGAAAAATAAATTCTCCTTTCTGTATTTTAATTAAATAGTACATTTGTAGGAGGAAGTAGATTTCTCCATTAATAAATATACAAATAGGATCACTTAAATGCTCAGATGCTGAATTTCATCCCTTCTGTGATTTAACCTAGGACAATAAATGAATGAATGAAATGAATAGAAGCTTTGTTAACACAGAGCCCTCTAGCCCAATAGGATTAGGAACCTGGGAGTTGCTAGACTAAAAAGACACTGGCAGGAATTAGTCGCCTTTGTATTTTTTGCTTTTCTCGGCTCCCTGTGGGTTAGTGTGGTGCCACATGTGTAGAAGTGTTCTATGTGTTTGATGAACAAAGTAAGATCTCCTTAGAATAAGCACAAGTGTTTTATTATTTCATGTCTAATATGTACCAGGCAAACTTATCATTATCCTTGCTCTTACAGTGGTTATAGTAACTTTTGCTGCATAATAGTGCTGGGTAACAAACAACCCCAGATCGCCATGCCTCACAACCACAAACATTGATTTTCCCACTTGGTCATCTGTTGATTGGGTGTGGTTAGGTTGACCTAGGCTGGCCTTGGCTGGGCCAGACTTCCATTTGGCTTTGGGTCTCTTCCTCATTTGCTTATTCTGGGGCCCAGGCTGAAGGGGCAGCAGTTACCTAGTACACGTGCATCTTGTGGTGGATCACTGTGGCATAAGATGTCAAATGGAAATGCATGATGGCTCTTAAGACTTTGGCTCATAACTACCAAATGTTCTGCCAGCATTTCACTGGGCAACAAACACGTGGCCAAATCCAGTATTAGTCGGGTGGGGAAGCATGTTTGGTCCATTTTCGTGGGAGGTACTGCAAAGTCATGTGGCCAAGAACGTGGACGTGTTATCCCATTATAGTGGAGTGAAGCATGGGAGAACCTGGAAAACCAGCCTTTTGGGAGCTTGCTAAACCTAGGCCAGCTGGGTGAAGAATCAAAGATGTTTTGTTCAGGTACCAGCTTAGGCCTTGGTAGTTACCATAAATTAGCCTGACATGCGCTGACTCTTGGCTAGCTGAATGTCATTTCGTATTCATTCACTGTGCTGGTGTTCCTGAGAGTTCTGCATATCTGTGGGAGGGGCAGAAGTGATGGGCTGGGTTTCCTCCTGGTCTGCAGTCATGACTTGATCTGCTCCTACTGTGATGGCAGGAGAGTGACAGGTAGAGCAAAGAGGACAAAGGGCCAAAGTATCTGGGGAGGCGGGGGGTTTGGCTTACCCTTCGCAAGGTCCTTTCTCAGCATAGATCCATGGGAATGGGCCTAACTCCCCCTTTACCAGGCAGCAACACTTGATTATCAGGGCCTTCATGCATGCTGTCCCATCTTTATAAGGACCCTGGGCCTTCATTTCCAGAGTCCTCCTTTTCTGTCTGAAGAAACAGGCCTCAGGAGGGGGGTAGGTGACTTCTCTTTAGCCAAGTGGCTCATAGGTAGCAGATCCAAACTAGATCATCCTCAATCCCGGTCTAGGGCTTGTCCTTCCCCATGCCCGTGACTATCTCAGTCCAGGCAGAGAAATGTGTCTGGCTTTAAGGCATTACAATATATCCTGGCCCTGTGATGGCAGTGTCTACTTTCCAGAAGGAGTCGGCTCAACCTTGTGCCTCGGTGCAATGCCTTGGGAGGAGCAGAATGAAATTTTGGCCAAGAGCCAGCCTTTGTGTTACCTGTTACCTCTTCGTAGGGTGTCCTTTTTAAATGAAGAAATGTCAGACTCTCCGAGAAAAAAAAAGACTGGCCGTTAAGTGAAAATGCACAGAGAATAAATGGGGATGAAACCCCCGTGAGCCAATGGGGTGAGGAGACATGACGCTCCTACGTGCCATGGGTGGAGTTATAAAGCCAGTGGACTTCGTTTTGGAGAGCAGTTTGGCAGGGGGGATACTTTCACCAGCAAGTAAATAAAACTCAATTAAAAGTGGTTTAAACAGTAAAGACATTTATTATCTCATGTAAACCAGAAGGCCAAAGGTAGGGCACTTTGGGCATTAATTAATGGAAGACCCAGATGCATTTCCTCTTTTCTCTTGGCCAGCCTCAGTGTTTTGCCTCTGTCCTCAAGCTTCCCTCTCCTGGGGCGCCTGGGTGGCTCAGTTATGAAGCGTCTGCCTTCGGCTCAGGTCATGATCCCAGGGTCCTGGGATCGAGTCCCGCATCGGGCTCCCTGCTCAGCGGGAAGCCTGCTTCTCCCTCTCCCACTCCCTCTGCTTGTGTTCCCTCTCTCGCTGTGTCTCTCTCTATCAAATAAATAAATAAAATATTTAAAAAGAAAAAAAGCTTCCCTCTGCTATGGTCCTGTTGTGGCTGCTGCAGCTCAGCTCCATCCTGTATCCTCCTATACAGTGATGTCCAGAGGTGGGAAAAGAGGAAAGCAGAGGAAACCTTTGCTAGGAGCCCCCTGCCCCTTTGGCAAAACGGGGTTAACTGGGTCAGATGCCCACCCCGAACTGATGGCTTGCATGGGAGAGGGGGCTCCCGTGGCTTGCTTAGGCCAATCCGTGGGTTAGATAGAGACCCATTCTTCCCTGAAGCCCATGGGTAGTGGGAGGAGAGGGGTCGAAACTGGAGCTTTGCTGGTGGCCAGGGGGAAAGGGGCGGTTGTAGGCAGTAAATGGTGTTGGCCACAGCATTATCTTTCAAAATTAAGAATGTATACGTCCTGGGCACCTGGGTGGCTCAGTCGGTTAAGCGTCTGCCTTCGGCTCAGGTCATGATCCCAGGGTCCTGGGATCGAGCCCCACATCGGGCTCCCTGCTCAGCGGGGAGTCTGCTTCTCCCTCTCCCTTTGTCTCTCCCCCTGCTTGTGCTCTCTCTCGCTGTCTCTGTCACTATCTGTCTGTCTCTCTCTATCAAATAAATAAATGAATAAAATCGTTAAAAATTAAAAAAAAAAAAAAAGAATGTATACGTCCTGACTCAACCCTTCCACAGTTAGAAATTTATCTTGTGGATGTACCTGCACAAGTGGGGCAGACATACAAAGATATTCATTGCAGCATTATAATAGCAAGACACTGGAAATAACCTAAGAATCTAACAATAGTGGACCGGTTAAATAAATTAGTACATTATGGAATTGAGCAAATCTGTAAGTACTGATAAAGAAAAATTCACAAAATCTATTAAGGTTTTTTTTTTCCTTTTTAAGCAAGATGCATTGGTATGTATCCTGAGATCCCTTTTTTTTTTTTAATCTTAATTCTTGATTGCAAAGATAAATTTCTGTGAAAAGTCCCAGGAAACATGTTTATTTCTGGGCTGTGAGATTGGTGCTACGGTTAGGAAGGAAAGTTTCTTTTTCATTTCATGCCCTTCTTGACTGTTTGAATTTTATAAAAATCACTGTATGTATTACCTTTATAATAAAAAAGGAAATGAGAGGTATTAGAGTGTGCAGGAGCTTAAGGAGAGGAAGCCAGGGTCCTAACGTGGGCATTATGAGGGGATGGGAGTGCCATTTGGCTGTGTGTGATTGGCCTGAAGGGAAGTTGGGGAAGGAAAAAAGTCCAGGAGTGAAACAGCGTCATTTAAAAAAAAAAAATCTCCCTTGGTATCCTGCACCTTGCCTTACACATAGTAGAATCAAACATATATTTGAAGAATGAATGAATATTTAGATCAGGACCCAAAGCAGCTTTAGGAAGTGCCAAAACCCAACTTAGCAGCTCAAGTCAGCAAGAAAGTTGATTCTGCTGGAAATTTATTTTGCAAATAAAATATGGCTTCTGTTTCCTCCTATTTCCTCGAGCTCCCAGAATCTAATTCATTGCGAAAAATCAATCTGAGTATGCAACTTTCTATTCATCGTCCATCTCAAACTGAAGCCTACTGTGCCAAGTTCTGAATAATAAAGCTGAGTAAGGTTTTTACAACTAAGGGTAGGGCAAAGACAGGAACCACCAATATGTTAATTGTGCTTATAGTTGCGGCTTTAGTGGAGAGGTATCTGAATGGTCTAAATAGAGCAATTTTTTTTTTAAGCAAAATAAGGCTCTCTGATACTCCAAACTAACAAATCAGAAAATTAATTATGTCACTCTGATAATAGGAAGAAACCATATAATATAGTGAAATGGGGATTTTCTATTTGGCCAGTATTTGTAGAGAAGTGTGAATGTCCTTATTGGTGAAATCAAAGAATTATACGTGGTAGTATTTTCAAGTAGAATTCTCTGCCATGTGGAAAGGTAAAGGCATATGATTATTGGAAAGTCTTTATATTGGAGAGGGCAGGGCGAAGGGGCAGTAGGGTGCTACCATTCTGTTGTGCTGATACTCTTCATAATTCCTTTGCCTGAGGGCTCTCCCTGAATTTGATTCTTGTAAATCAAAGAAAGAATGTTGTAACTGACATTTCCATTAAGTTGCTTTTAACTTTTATACCCTTGGGTTTTAGCATTTAACTCTCTGTAATGGCCACCGGATGCCCACTTTATTCAGACAATAAAGATACCGTTGAGCTGTGGTAAGATCATTTCCTTTGGAATAAAATGAAAAGCTTTCTGTGCTCACAATTGGAGGAAAATGTAAAATTTTAGTAGGCCTTTTTCTGCTAAGATTGAAAAGAGTCCATGTTTGAACACCATCAGCTTTGCGGCTCAAATGTGCCTTGGAAATTTCCAGCATGGTTTTAAAATAAAAGAAGCAAATAGACCTTTTCATGTGTGTTTTTGTAATGGGTCCTTAGAAATATGTGGAAGAAGAGTGATATTTCACATCTTTGTTGGGATCATTTTGGGATCAAAAGATCCTGAGATCATTGGTGCATTATGTTCTAGAGTGGACCTGATTTAAATTACTTATTAGAGAGAGAGGGAGGAAGGAAGGAAAGAACGAAGGAGGAGAAGGTAGAACAGAGGGAAGAATGGTGTGGGGGGGGAGGGAGGGAGAGAGTTAGTGTGCATGTGCATGTGTGTATACCTATAAACCCAAATGTTTATGCTCACTTCACATAATCTTAGTATATATCCTCCTCTGGTTTTCAGTCTATCCTATATCTGAATATAGGATAATTTGATAATTTTATTTATTTATTTATTTTTAAAGTAATCTCTACACCGAACATGGGGCTCGAACTCAGGACCCAGTGATCAAGTCACATGTTCTACCAACTGAGCCAGCCTGGCACCCCTAAGTTTGATAATTTTAGATGAAATCTGCATCTACATCAGAAAATATACAAATTTATGATAGAACCCTTCTGTGGTGCTTGATAATGCTTGGCACTGTTTTAAGTACTTCACGCCTATTAATTCACTTAGTCCTTATAATAACCCTATTATTATCCCATTTTTACAGTTAAGGAAAAAGGCACAGAGAGATTAAGTAACTCACCCAAAGTAATGCAGTTAGTAAGTCGTGGGGCTAGGTTCAAAACCAGGTAGTCTGTCTTTCCTTAGTTGAAAGCAAATGAAAAATTAATTGAAGCAAAAATTCATGAGATTTAAGTCCTTCCTAAATCTACTGGTTAATCTTGTCAATCGGAGACTTTTCTGTTGGTGTTGATAGTGTTTCATTTAACTACAACAATCTTATGTACTCTTGAGTCCCTTGCCTCATGATCAGCATTTTCAGTTACACAGTAGGCATATACTTTATAAATTATTTTAGTTGTGAATCTGATACACATTAAAGGACAGTAAATTTAGCTAGTCAGCATGAAAAACTTTACAGAGAGTTCCTTGTTTCCTCTTTCCTTAGGGAAGAAAGATGAACTCTGTGAGTTCCCAAATGACTCCTCAATTTAAAATGAATTATTCCGCTGGGAGAAAATATTCTTTCTCCTCCTGCAGAAAGCAGCTTCTGCTTTCAGAAAAGAAGCTGCAGTCATTTTTCTCTTCAATGGCCTGGATTTAGTCCTGATGTGTGACTCCTGCCAGTTTCCTTTCTTTGAAACCCCAGCAGCAGTGTAACGAGTGATTCACCCTTGTTGAAATAAACGCTGTGGCTGGTGTTCTACATAGACAACTTTTGAATGTCCGGGTCCCCGCCTGCACTTCTGGCCTTGACTTAGGATGGAGAAGGAGCTCCCACTGGGGGAGAGGGTGTTGCAAAGCAATTAAAAGCTGAAAGCTGAGAGCAGTACCTGGCACCCTAGTGAGACCTCAGGACACAGTTGCCCCTGCTATGGTTGTTGGGTATCGGACCCTCGCCTCGTGCTGGGTGCTATGGTAGACACCGCGTGCATTGCCTGCTTCCATTACCATCACGTTCCCACCAAGTAGGTGCTGTGTTTGTATCTGTCCCCACTTACAGATGTAGACACAGCCCCTTAGAGAGGTGAAGAGTTTGCCCGGGGCCATATGGCTAGTAAGTGGTTAAGAGCTATGATGGTTTAGTTTTTTAAGGTAGAAAAGTACAGCTATCATAAGTGTATAGGGTTTAATAGAAGTTTTCACTTCCTCCCAGGCATCATTCCTCAACAGAGGTAACCACCGTCCTGTTTCTATCACCATAGGTACATTTTTTTTTCACTGTGGGTAAATTTCGACCATTCTTGAACTTCATAAAAATGGAATCATATTCATATAGAGTGTGCTCTTTTGTGTCTGGCTTTTTTCATCCAACATTATGTTGACATTCATGCATGGATTTGCACCAGTAGTCATTTCTTCTTTCTCACTGCTGAATACATTGCTATATTTCTCACTGTATATTTCATTGAATGACTGTACCTCAATAATTGATTTATCTACTGTTGATGGACTTTTGGGTTTTTGTATTTCTTGGCTGTTATTAAAGGTCGTATTCAGTATATGTATGTACATTATTTTTTTCTTTTCTTTTTTTAAAGTAATCTCTACATCCAGTGTGGGGCTTGAACTCAAGACCTGGTGATCGAGAGTTGCATCCTCTACCGACTGAGCCAGCCACGCGCCCCTATGTATGTCGGTTCTTTGGTTATATATCTAGGAGCAGAATTGCTGGGTCTTCATTATTGTGGAGCTGTGGTTGATACCGTGAAACAGTTTTCCAAAGTGGCTTTACCAGTTTACATTCCCACCTAGCAGTGTGTGAGTTTCAGTGGTTCCAGTATCAATGCTTGGTGTTGTGTGTCATTTCCATTTTAGTCCTCTAGTGAGTGTGTAATGGGGACTGTGTTGTAGCAAATTTGGTTTTGGATCAATAGATGCTTATTGTAAAACGTTTTGAAAATCACAGAAAAGTATAAGATGAAAATTAAAAACTTTTCAGTTCTACCATCAAGATATACAGGCGTTAATATTTGGGTGTATTTTCTCTTTTCTCCACTGCATATGTGTATGCATATGTATGCTAAATACAAAACTGGATTTTCGTGCAAGCAAGATTCGGTTAGGGGATGTTTGGGGTGCCTATACAATGAAATAAGAAAGCAATGAATGGAATGCCCCGGAATAGAGTCCTGATGATACTGTAAATGTATATCATATTGCCATTTTCCTATTTGACTTGGAGGAAGAAGGAAAAAGGAAAGGAATCCAGCATCTATCATGCACCTGCCATGCCCTGGGCACTGTGGTGCTGGGAAGTGCTGAGGGGATTTGTGTACTATGGGAAAGTGTAACCCACATGGCAGCCATCTACCATACAACATGTTTGAAAAATAAGTCTTATTTCACACCTAGTAACAGAGCATGTTGGAAAACTGGGCTCATGTCCCAGTGTAAATGGAGTTTAATTAGAATGGCCGGTTGTTTGCCCAGTCACAAAGGTACACATACTCCTATTGTTTTAACCACTTGAACACTAACGCACAGGGAACAACACTTTGAATGGAGAACACTTCATTATTTGGTGCATAGGCTTCATGTTTTAACAATTGTCCTGTTTCCTTCAAATGCATGAAATCCAACTCCTTGTTGTTTTTCAACATTGAATCTAATCTCAAAATCCTAATTAAAGTCTTTGAATAATTTGCATTATTGGCTGAAATTTTTATTGGTTTGAAAAGTGGAACCTCACTCTTTGAAGCCATGCTTCATCTCCCGAAGACCCAGGACTAATTTTTGTGGCCAATAAAAATGCACTGGGGGGTGGGGTAAAGAAGAAAAAAAATACACAGGAAATACAAATCTTATAATCCTGAATGTACTTTAGATCTTCATTGCATTCTATAGAGATCTCTTGTTTTTCTCTCAAGAGCAGAGGTATGGAATCTTTCTACTGAAGCTTGCTGGCCTATGGTAAAGTTCTCTCATGTGGGTATAAGTTAATTTTGCATGTGTGGGGGAATAACTTTTAAGAATGATAATTATTTTGCATAAACTTGTCAAATCACTAAGTTGTACACCTGAAACTAATGTAACATTGTGTGTCAACTATACTCAAATTTAAAAAAAAAATTTTTAGGGGTGCCTGGGTGGCTCAGTCGTTGGGTGTCTGCCTTCGGCTCAGGTCGTGATCCCAGGGTCCTAGGATCGAGCCCCGCATTGGCTCCTTGCTTGGTGGGAAGCCTGCTTCTCCCTCTCCCACTCCCCCCTGCTTGTGTTCCCTCTCTCACTGTGTCTCTATCAAATAAATAAAAAATTAAAAAAAAAATTTTAAAGAATAGCGAATATTTACTCTAATGGTCTTTAAGAACAAAAGCCAGAATTCATAAAACTTAATTCAGAAAATACAACCTAAATAAAAATAATAGCTTAATTATGGAACATGTTGGACAATTAGATATTTCATATTAGGTCATTTTCCTGATTTTTGAAGTTTATTTGTTTAAGGGGAAGACTAAGTATTTAGCTTTTTAATTAAAATTTCAATAGGGGGGGCGCCTGGGTGGCTCAGTCGTTGGGCGTCTGCCTTCGGCTCAGTCATGATCCCAGGTCCTGGGATTAAGCCCCGCATCGGGCTCTCTGCTCAGCGGGAAGCCTGCTTCTCCCTCTGCCACTCCCCCTGCTTGTGTTCCCTCTCTCGCTGTGTCTCTCTCTGTCAAATAAATAAAATCTTAAAAAAATAAAAAAAAATTTCAACAGGGACACATTTCCCTGAATTACTAAAACCTAGACACTAATTAAATTTACCATTTTCATTCTTATTAGTCTTATTTATCATGTGGAGATATCTTTTTTACACTTTCTTTTTTATTGAAGTATAGTTAACATACAATGTTAACATTAGTTTCAAGTGTACAACATAGTGATTCAACAATTCTGTGTGTTCCACAATAGGTAGTTACCATTTGTGACCGTATGTATTACAATATTATTGACTAAATGCCCTAGGCTGTACTTTTCATCTCCATGACTTATTTTGTAACTGGAAGTTTGTATTTCTTTATCATCTTTATCTAATGTCATCCACCTCCCTCCTCCATCTCTCCTCTGTGCCCACCAGTTCTCTGTATTTATGATTCTGGTTTTTTGTTTGTTGGTTTTGTTTTTCAGATTCCACATATGAGTGAAATTATATGGTATTTGTCTTTCTCTGACTTATTTCACTTAGCATTATACCCTCTAGATCCATCCATGTTGTTGCAAATGGCAAGATCCCCTCCTTTTTTATGGCTGAGTCATTCCATTATATATGTGTACTACCTCTTTTTTTTAATAGATTTTTTAAATTTTTATTTATTTATTTATTTGAGAGAGAGCGCGCACATGAGAGGGGGGAGGGTCAGAGGGAGAAGCAGACTCCCTACTGAGCGGGGAGCGCGATGCGGGACTCGATCCTGGGACTGCAGGATCATGACCTGAGCTGAAGGCAGTTGCTTAACCAGCTGAGCCACCCAGGCGCCCTATACTACCTCTTCTTTATTCTTCCATCTATCAATGGACACTTGGGCTGCTTTCATGTGGAGATATCTTTAGAGGCTCTAGGTGCATAAGTCTTGCTCCTACACTAAATCGCTGTGGAAATTGCTGTGCTCCTAATTCATACGACTGCATTTTGTGGTCCTTCTGTCCTTGTCTGTAACTGATACCTTGTTTGCTTGCGTAGCGGCTCACACTTCGATGTCCTTGCTCTGGCCTGGGGATTGTGATTTCCAACTGCGCGGGGTTGTGTGCAAGAAGAAAAGAAGGAAACTGATGGGGAACTGTGTTGTATGTTGGGTGCTGGGTCTGAGACTGTGTGTTGCCTGAAAAGGAAACGGTGACTTCCCAGCACCACTGTTCTGCATGCTCAAAGGCCATTTCTGCTTCTATTTATTTTTTGTTTGTTACAGTAATAATAACTTGTTTGTAACCAAAATGGAAGCACTACAGAAATGTGTGACTTAAATTCAAAATGCCCTATTTTATCACCTCTAGGCATAACTGCTCTTTAAGAATTTGGTAAGCTTTTAGATTTTTATGTAATTTAATAAACATATATTATTTTACAGAAACAAGGCTAACTCTATATATATATCATTCTGATAGTTCAGAAAACAGTGTATCTTGATACTTTCCATGGCTATGTATATAAAACTTTTTTTAAGTTTAAAGTTTAAACTTTGTGGGGTGCTGGGTGTGGAGCCCAATGCGGGGCTCAAACTCATGACCCTGAGATCAAGACCCGAGCTGAGATCGAGTCAGATGCTTAACCAACTGAGCCACCCAGGTGCCCCTAAAATTTTTTTTAATAGCTTTCTGGTATTCTGCAATGTGGATATATAAAAATTTAGCTAGCTTCCAATTAATGGACAGTTGAGTTATTATAAATGTTTTGTATATAAATATTTATACATTCAGGATTGTGTTTGTATCATTCTTCTGCTTAGGGTGAATTACTAGAAGTAGGATTGCTGGATCAGATGATGTATACATTTAAAATGTGGTATTATCTGCCATAAATGTGCCAATTTGCACTTGTTTTTCTCCCACCCTCATCAAAGGCTGTTTCTGCATGTTTCCTGGTGTTTTCAAAGCGCAAATTGTGAGTCAGAAGTGTCAGATGAGGTATTTTTGAGTTTCAGTGTTTAGTCGAAAAGGGAGACCTTGATTTCTTGGATGTAGAGCCAAGAAAGAGGAGAAATGGATGCCTCTCTGTCAAGAAGAGAGGCAGACAGAGCCAGAGGAGGGAAGGTTGGAAGAAAGAGAAGACACCAGGGGAAACGCTATCACCAGAAGCAGATCCCTCCTGCGCCCTCTGGTTTCTGCGTGTGGCTCTTTCTAGCCTGGCCTGAGGGTCTTCCTAAATCCCCACCTCCCTCTTCACCATTTCAGGTTATCCACTTACCCTGAAATGGATGACCTCTGGGGCACGAGGCCTCCCTATTTCCATGAGGCCATCAATCACGGGTCTTAATTGTCAGTGATAGAAACTAGCCCTTGTAGATCCAAGATATTGTAAGGCTCACAGAATTGCTGGGCAGGTGGGAACCAGCCTGTGGAAATGGTCCGGGACCACAGGCAGCTGGGTAGGTAGGGCCACAGGCATGCTCTGAGTAGGGCCTGCCGCCTGGGCCACGCCACCCTGGGGACACAGGCCCACCCCATGGCGGCAGAGATGAGACTTGGGCCTTTTCGTTCCCACCAGCTGGTGGTGGACTCTGCTTTACTTCAGCTCTGGCATATGTGGGGGATTCCCCAACACAGGAAGAGATCGTGTTCAGATGCTGACTGAAACATGGATCATTTCCAGCTTCTGTCCTCTATCCCTGGGTAATCCCTTGACCTCCTTCCCCTGGGTCTTTGAGATCTCAGAGAAGAGGGATATACTGCAGATATATAGACACAACCATGCACACACACTTACCTACATATCTATTTTTATTTATATATTTTTTAAAAGATTTTATTTATTTGAGAGAGAGAGAGTGCACAAGCAGAGGGAGTGGCAGGCAGAGGGAGAAGCTGGCTCCCTGCTGAGCAGGGAGCCCGACGTGGGGCTCGATCCCAGGATCCCGGGAACATGACCTGAGCTGAAGGAAGACGCTTAACCAACTGAGACACCCAGGCGTCCCTATACACATCCATTTTCAAATCACTCCAAGTGCTTCCCCTTATCAGGTGGCATGCATAGTAGCCCGTGGTTCTGAAGGTGTTGGGTCTGACCAGAGGGGTAGGGATTCTGGCAGACGGTTGGCTGTGCCATGTTTGCTCGTGGCCAGGTAAGGATGATTTAGGTGGAAATTGGATTTAGCTTGGAAACTAAGACCCTTCAGCCAGAACACCTGGGTGGGTTGCCTAGATGGTTGGATTATTTGTGTCCAGGAGTCTGGAGGCCCAAATTCGCATTCCTAGGAGAGGTGACTTCAGGTAAAAGAGGACTGGATTATGAGTGAAGAGACCAAGATTCTAGGCTTGGTTCTGCCTGAAAACTGATAGGGACTTGGGACAAGTCACATGACTGTTTTAAGTTGTCTTCTCATGTTTTATTATTTTATTTATTTATTTTTCATGTTTTCAATGAGAGTTTGGATGAAGTCATTGTTTTTGAATCAGACTACCCATCAGAAGAATTACCTGGGTTGCGTGTGTGTGTGTGTGTTTGTGTGTGGCAGGAGGGTGCGTGCATGCAGGAGTGCAGAGTGTTAGACCTCGACTCTAAACCATCCATCAGAATTTCCAGAAGGGGTCTCGGGACTTGTTAAATAAGGCTTTCAAGTGATTCTGATAGCCCCACAGTTCCAGAATGCTGAAGAAATTTCCTTATCAGTTTTAATGTCTTGTGAAATATGTTCAATCCAAAGGTGGGTGGTTTTGGAAAATTGGTTTTATTAAGCATCTTCGACTTAATAAAGATTTTAGTCATCCTTGAAGGATAATATCATTGAGCCTTCATCCCTCAACACCCCTTCTTTTTTTCTACTATCAACTCTCCTCTGAACATAAGAGAATGCCAAATTGTCTCATCCTCAGATTCTCTTTTTATGCATTCTGTGGCAAAGACTGCTAACTTTATATCCAGTATCTCTCCTCTCCTCCTCCTTTGGTAACCAAAAAACCTGATATTTTTTTAGGGTGTAGTAATGTGCCAGGCTAAAAGATTCTGTTTCCCAGCCTCCGTTTCACCTGGCTATGGGCCAAGGACTTAAGCTTTAGTAAGTAAAAGGTGAAGTGTTATGTGTGGGGCTTATGGGAAGGTTCCAGAGACTGACTTGTATAGACAATGCATCCTTTTGCTTTTTCTCTGTCTTCCTACCTGCTGCTTGGAACATGGACACAATGGCTGAAATCCAGGAGCCATCTTGGCTCACAAGCTCATCATGGAGATGGAACGCATGCTCTAAGCAAGTAGGGCACAAAAAAAGCCTTGCTCCCTAATGACCATGTGCCATGATACCACCCCTGGACTGCTTAACCTCCACACTTCTTTCTTACTGGTTAAGCCAAAGTTATTTTGGGTTTTCAGTCATGAGCAGCTGAACCTACCCTAACTGATACTTCTTTTGTGTGGAGGCCTCCCCACCTCTAGGTGTCTTGCACGCAATAGGTGCTCTGTTAGTGTTTGGCAAGTTCAGTGCGCAGTGGCACTGAAGGCTTCAGCTGCTCTGACCCCCACCTCTCCTGCGTCAGATTAAATCACTCCTAGGGGCCTTTTGTTTGCTCCGTCGCAGCCACCAGGAAGGGGGTTCCCACTCCTCTGTGCAGGGCTTTAGTGCCACAGGCTCAAATATTTTGACAGCTCCGTGGATAGTAGGCCTTTGAAATTCCAACTGCCCACTGCATGCATGCATTATTTCAAATGCAAATCCAAGGACCAGGCACTTTTCTGAATCTACTGATGAAATTGGAGGTGGTTTTCACATGATGTCAGAAAAGGCCACCATGGGATCTGTTGCTATCATTGGGAGGCTGTACTTTCCGCAGTGCCTGCCAGGAACTGGATGTTAGGGGACCCTTTGGAAGGCGACTGTTCAGGAGCCCTGATTGCCAGCTCCTGACAAGGGGGTCTGCCTTCTCAGTGGCACCCTCAGAGGTGGTCTTGGCCAGACCAGCTTGCCCCCCTGACTCCTGCCAGGCTTCTCCCACCAGGCTGACACGCCCCTCTTCTGAGCCCAGGACAACATGCTGGTTTCCTGGAAGCGTTAGGCCAAGACTCTGCTGTGAAGAAAATGATACTGTTTTTGCAAGGATGGCCTAATGGGAATGTGTTTAAAACTCTTCCTTAACAGTAAAGCTCCTTTCAAAGAAATATGGGGTTAAAAAAACAAACAAAAAACAAAAAAAAAACCCCTCCTAGAACAAAAAGCAAAAGCTGGGAGAGGAATTAACTCTTCACTGATACCAAGGAGTTTCTTTCAAACCATGTTTCATTGACTGCATTGATTTGGGTGGCCTACCCCATCGTTGGCCCATCGAGAGCAGGGGGCAGAGGCCGACCCACGCCCCTTTGTGGGAAAAAGTGAATTCCATGGCAAACCCCAGTGGTTCAAGAGTGTTTGCTTCTCCTGGAAATAATTATAGAAATACGCAATCGCTGAAAGGCAACATCTGGCTGGCTGGAGGCAAGCTGGCAAATACTCAGTCTAAACAGACGGAGGTGATGTTGCGCAGAAGGAAAAGAAACAGCCTGAGAACACGGCTATGGGGTTTAGCGCCCCTGTCTAGAGAGACACCCCTCTCTGTCCCAGGGTTGATATTTTCTCTACCTCCGTGGGTTCCCCCTGCCCTTCTAGAAGACAGATGCACAGCCCAGAGCCCAGTCATCTACCCTCTCCCCTTCTGAGGCTTCTCTGGAGGAAAAGGGGCCTCCTAGTGCTCCACTTGGCACCCAGAGCTGAGATGTGTTTGCTGCCCGGGGACCACCCTGGGCCAGTGCTATGGGGGTCAGCCTTGACTTATTGTCTGCTTCCAGTGCATTATGAGGTGTTGGTTTAGACTGTTAGACGTGTCTCTCCCCTCTCAGTGCTTTCTCAAGGTGCCAGGCCCAGAAGAACCTGGGAGCTCTGCAGCATGCCTCCCTGCTCAGTTTGGAGGGGCCCAGCTTTGGACCTCTTGGAACTCCAGGGCAAATCCGCTTCTTTCCTTTTCAATTTCTCATCTACCAGCTGGTGACAAAAGCCGAACAGCATCATCTTGGATTTATGAACACGAATGGTTTTTCAGTTTTAAAAGCAGGTGCGATATTTTCAAGTAAAGAATGCAGTTCTTTTTATTTTATTTTAATTTTTTAAAAAGATTTTATTTATTTGACAGAGACATAGTGAGAGAGGGAACATAAGCAGGTGGAGCGGGAGAGGGAGAAGCAGGCTTCCCGCTGAGCAGGGAGCCCGATGCGGGGCTCCATCCCAGGACCCTGGGATCATGAACTGAGCTGAAGGCAGACGATTAACGACTGAGCCACCCAGGCGCCCCAAAGAATGCAGTTCTAATAAATCCGATGAACCTGTCTGGGATTTTCAGAGACCCAAGTTTCTATGAGAGCTACGGTCGTGATTATTTTGAAGGACTTATTGGGAAATCTGGGCCCTTACGGTAAGATTTTGCAGATGGTGCATTTTCACATAGAAATGCTTCCAGTGGTAGTTTTGTTCAGTCATTCTGCTGTTGTTACCTCGTGGCCGTGGTTTTGCAGAGCCGGAGACAGTGGGCTTAGAAGCCTGGGCTTGACTTCGCTCTGGTCTCTTCAGCTTTCAAGCACCCGAGGAAGGCTTAGAGAAGACCAAATTTCTTTTAAGTCAAGAGGTCATGAATAAATCCCTGGAGGAATTCAGGAAGGGCATCCTGCTTTTCAATAAATAGTCCTTAGTGTAATGTGGGTGAAGTCCTGTTAACCATGTTGAGAGGGGTCTCAAGGATTGTTTGTCTGGATTTGAAGGGTTACAAGAGCTGAGAGTCCTCGGAGCACTGAGACCCCTGAACTTCCACCTCTGCTTGCTTGCCATGTGATCTGAGACAAGAAATCAGTTGACTTTTCTGAGCCTCAGTTTCCTTACCTGTAAAATGATACAGCCCACCTCCCTGTCGTTTTATGCGCGTCGGTAAAATCATGTGATGTTAGTGCTTTCTAAACTGTAAAGTGCTGTGTCGGTGTTAGTTATCAAGTCGAGGGCTCTGTTTTTCGCTTCGTTCATCCCATGACCTCTGGGGTCAGTGGTGACATCCACATCACTGCTTCTGCCGTCTCTGCGATGGACCCTCTTTCTTGTACCCAGGCTGGTGTGTCATACTTTCCTGTGTCACTGACTTCAGGCAGCCATTTGGCCCTGCTTCTGATTTGGGAGATGTGACCTTGCTTTTCCTGCACCCAGGTGGTAAGGCTTTCTCTTCCTGTTTGGACTCTGTTACAGGTTCTCTGTTTTCTGCAGCATTTTCTGCTCTCTCATGTACAGTCTTCAGCTCTTTTCTATTTAAGGGTGGGTGGTGAGCTCAGTAAGTGGGGAGGGGAGAAGGGATGGGGGGGGCCCTGAGAAGGTGGCTTATTAATCTGACCTTCTCGTGCTTCCTCCACATTCCCCTCCCCCAGCCCAGGCACTGCCCCCTTCCCCGGGGTTTTCAGAAGACCTGAAAGCTCTTAGAAGGCATTGGCCTTATTTAACCTGGTGGGGCTGCATTTTACATTTAATACAAATGCTTTTTATTCGTTCGGTACAGATATTTACCAACTGGCATATTTACAGCGATGTGCCAGACCCTACATTAACCCTAAAGATATGGTGGTAGCCTTAGCAAAGGATAGCAAAGCAAAGAGCCTACTCTTGGCAGCTTGTATTGAGGTGGGGGAGATCTACTGGAGGAGAAGCCAATAGACACACAGATGAAGGCTTATCAGTGGGTGATAAGAGCTCGGGACAATTTGGTGAGATAAGGTGCATTGTGAGGATGGTGGGGGATGGGGAGAATCTTGCTTTATGGGGATGGTCTTTCCTGAGGTGGTAATCGAGAAGTTGAGGCCAGAATGGAAGTCTGGAACATGGCTCTCTGGGGGTAGAGCATTGGGAAAAGGAGACAGGAGACGGAGACATTCTGGCCCTAAGGTGTGTTCTGGGAACAGCAAGGGGAGTGGGGGAGGGGAACATGTTCTAAGAGGTGGTAGGGTTGGAGGTGCAGAGCACACTGGGTTTTTTGCAGGTCATCTTAAGGCTTTTATTGTGATGGTAGTGGGAAGCCATTGAAGGGTTTCAAGAAGGAAGGAGGTGGACAGCCTAGAACTCTCTGTGGAATTACAGAAAGCACAGGACTTCCTGTGGACTCATTCTGCAGCCATTGCCGAATAGCTGTGGCTTAGTGACTCGGAAGAGCAGGGCCAGTGACCAAGGCAGGGCCTTGAAGGTGGGAACAACAAGCCTGGAGTGAGTACCGCAGGAAACCAGATGCTGGCCGGCTTTAAAAATGTGTTTTAAAATGTCGACTAGCACATGAGGGCACGGTAAGAAAGTTGCATGAAAATGCTGCGTAAATCCAGAAAATTATTAAGATGCGTACTAAACTGATGGTCAGTTATTGATAGTGCTGTGCCCTGAGTATATTGTGAAACAAATGCTTTATCTTGCATTCATTTTTTTATCAAAAGATTGACTACTTCCCAAATACCAACTTGGTGCTTATGTACTGACTGATACTAAAAGTTACTGTCTTATTCCTGGTCGGTTCACAGGCCACGTGGAAGGTTGGGCCATCTGTCTTTCTGACGTGAGTTTTCTAGTATCTGATGGGGGTAGAACTGGTAGCCGTTGGATCATTTGACTGCTGACGGCTGAGCCCTGTCATTTGCCCCTGCTCTTTGGAGGGGGGGCTGCCAAAATGGCTTCCTGCATACACGAGGAGTTTCAAGACATTTGGCAGCAAGAGCTAACATTTAGTGCTTACGGGAGGTCTTGACTCACTTGTAACTTACCTGATGCCCAGGAATATTATTTTCTTTGTTTTTAGCGAATATGAGGGGAAAAAAAAAAGATTTCTCATCTGCTTTATTTTCTGAATTGCTTCTAGTCTTACCACCCAAAAACATCTTCAAGGAAATAATTGTGAAAAGTAGGCTTAGTGTGGATGAAGTTTCTTATCACAAAGCTCAGAATGACATGTAGCCTTTTTGCTACTGAAAACAGCAGTCCCGTTTTGAGGATATTTAAATTTTTAAGTTTGTTCCATGTCTGAAAGTATTCTTACTCTGTTTAGTTTCTTCAAAAGGCAGGGAGCTGAGAGGGTGGGGTGAAAGTTAAGTGGCCTGGTTAAATATCTGTGTGCTGCTGAAATCTTACAGCAGGTGGGATACTCAGAAAGAAAATACTTCATTCCAAGAAGTTGTTTCCCCAAAGCAACTGAGGACAGAACACACCCTGTTATATGTTTATTTTGGTGAAGGGAAAACAGAGTTGGGTTTCCCTGGGGCCCCAAATGTCAGGGATGATGAACACATACATTCATAAGCTGCACTCATTTCCTGCGATAGAGAACTTTGTCTTGAGTGCCTCACTCAAAGGTAAATCTCTTTTCTCAAACGGGGACCGTCCAGTTGCTGTCTTTGGGCTCGCAGAACTGATTCTTCAGAAATGAGATTTTCAAGTCCCAAAGCAAAGTTTGGGCAGTCTTCCCAGGGCTAGACATCTGGAGGCACTTTCCCACCAGTCAGCACAGGACCTTCCTAGGCTCCTTCTTCATGAGGGGTGTACTCTTGAAATTGCCATTCAGCCCCCACCTCTGGGTCATTGTGTGCATTCATTGAGAGCCATTAGGAATTAAACACTGTAGAGATTCAGGGGCAGCCCTGCCCTCCAGGAGCCCGCAGTCTGCAATGGGGGGGTGGGGTGGGTAGAGAAGTCAGAGGGCAGTCACGGTGAGTGGGCCTAGGCAGCAATGGGACATGTGTGGGGAAGGGTGGGGAGGGGACAAAAGGCAGGAAACTTGGGGGAGTCAGGGGCCTGAGAAGAATAGGGGTTGCCAGGCAAGCTCATGGAAGCCAAGGAGCATGGTACCTTTGGAGACCCTCAGTCCTGCGTGGGGCCATCTCGGGTAGCCCAAGATTGTCAGGGACCTGGTCTTGTACACCATGCTAAGGAGTGCAAAACAAAACAAAACAAAACAAAACAAAAAAAACCAAGGAGTATTTTAATCCTGAGCATAAAGGAAGAAACCATTGAATAATTTTTTAAGCTGAAGTACAAATGAGTGGACAAATTTGAAAAGGTCACACTTGAAAAGATCAGGGTCATGTGGGGAATGGACTGGAGGAAAACAAGACTGGTGGCTGAGAGAAAATTCAAGAAACCATTGCTGACATGCAGGTGGAGAAACAGGGCAAATGAGGACACCAGCACAGGAACAGGGAAGGACAGCTGAGATGTTCTAGGAGGCAGGGTCAGCAAGAAGGAATCACTAACTGGTGTGGTACCTAAGGGAGAGGAGGAATCTAGGATGCTTCCAGGTTGCCCCGGGGCAGGGGGTGGGGGGATTGACATTAATGCCATGTCCCGGGCTTAGTCAGGAATTTTAAGAAAGGATCAAATGGTCCCAGGATCTTTAGCGCTGTTACAAGGCAATCAGAAGGTACTACAAGAAGATTAGGCACGGCTCTAAGTTGAGTCTAACCAGGCAGTTGTCTTTCTTATGAGAAAAACGTAGAGACGTCCCAATAAGATGTTGTTTGGTTTGAGAAACAAAACTACTCGGAGAGGATTAGGAACGGAAAGTTCCCTGCAGAGCATCTTTACTGTATGCTGCCTTGCCTTAAGGCATTGCCCTTTAGCCCCTTGACAGGAATTCCTTCTGTTCTGGAAGATTAAAGGCACAAGCCATCAGCCCAGAAGGTATTTTAGCTCAAAAGGTTTGGGGTTCTGAGCAGCAAGAGCTCACCACTTCAGGGAAGTGGAGTCCTGCCCTAGTTGGGGGGCTCCCCTGTATGTGGTGTGAGGACTGCATGCTTGGGAGCTGGCATGGTCTAGTAAAGTGGACAAACAGGGACTTGGAGTGGGGTGGACCAGATGCGCTCCGAATCCAGGCTCTGTCATCTATTTGCTTATAACCTTGTCCAAGTTACTGAATGAAGCTCCTTGTTCTTCAATTTTCCCATTTTTTTGGAGGGCAGGGAGGTTGTCAAACAGTGTTTATTGAATGTAAAGTAATCCCAGCCCCATGGGGAAGAAAATTCCAAGGAGAAAGGATAATAGATGTTAAATACCCACCCGTGCACTCACACTCACACATGTGCACACATGCATGCACAAGCATGCATACCACGTACATATCTAAGCTCCAACAGTGACAAATCAAACACCTGCCTCCCCCAGACTGGTGACAGCTATTAGGAGGTGGTGCAAAGGTGGGGGTCCAGGATGGGTTCTAATATCAGCAGCCTTGTCCCTCCCTGGCCCCTGACCTGTCCAAGGGAGCTAGGGTGCCTAGGAGGTAGGAGGCAACTCTTCCCCACTCTGCCACAGACACTTTGTGGCCTGGATCTCATTCATGGCCTCTTCGATGGAGCATGGATTCCTCTTGTTGGCGATGGGCACACAGCCGTAGGTCTTGTTGGCCTGTAGCATATGGACCGCATCCTTGGCTGCCCCCTTGCCAATGAGGTGGCTATACTCGTCCTTGAAGTCACTAGCAGGGCTCACCACCATGGGCCCCTTCTGGGCCTCCACCTTCTCCTGCCTCTGGGCCATCTCCTTCAGCTTCTGTGTCTCCTCTGCCTTCTGCAGGTCCCACTCCTCCCCACGATGGTAGGAGTCCAGCTCTTCATCTGAGGGTGCAGACTTCTTTTTGAAGATCATGACCTAATGATTCTCATCATCTTTCCCAAAGGAGAAGGATGTCAGGCCAGCCACTTCTACCATATCGTGTAGAATGCTCCTCTCTATCTTGTTCATCAGCTGACACTTCTTGATCTGCCCGGTGTCTTGGATGAAATCTTACCCCTCTTTTTCCATCCTTTTGTTTGTTGTTTCTCTTGCTCCTGTAATGTCTGCTCTCAGGCCTTGCACCGAGACTCCTGGTCACCGAGGCTGGGTGGCTTCTCCATGGAGCTCAGGATGGAGCCCAGTAGGTCTGCCATCTTGGGAGTCCACGTTTCCCATTTGACAAGAATGTTAGGAAGGTTAAATGTGAACCTAGGTAAAATGCCTTAAGGAGTGCCTGACCCATAGTAGGCACTCAGGAAATTGTCGATCTTTCCCCATTGTTGATGTGGGACATGTCTGTATCACCACTGGACAGGAACTGTGGCTTTCTGCTTAGGACCTGAATGGCACTTAGTCCTTTGGGCAGATAGCCATCTTCTTTCTCTTCTACTCCCTGCCTCTGGTTTGGTCAGTAGATGGAGGGGGATGGGAGCCATCTCATCGTTTCCTCTCTCTCATCTGTCTGCATAGTGCCAATGTGTGTGTGTGTGTATGCATGGTGTGCCTTGAGGTGCGAGGGTTGGAATATGAGAAGGTTCAATGATAGAGAGAGAGGAAAAATACAATTAAATATATCTGTTGCTATAATATTTGTTGAAGACCTGCAAAAAGTCTTGCTACCCACTAGAGAAACCATAAATAGAACCTAGCAAAACTGCTTTTTCAAAATATTAAACCTCTGCACCCTAGTTTTATCATGGTTTATGAGCGTGCTCTTCAATTCTTGTATTAAACATGATGCTTTTTTAAAAAAAAAAAGATTTTATTTATTCACTTGGAGAAGCAAGCTCCCCACTGAGCAGGGAGCCCAATATGGGGGCTCTATCCTGGCACCCCAGGATCATGACCTGAGCCGAAGGCAGCCGCTTAACCGACTGAGCCACCCAGGTGCCCCAAACATGATGCATTTGTGTGGCTTTAGTTTCTTCTCTCCTTTGCTAAAAAGATAACATGCAATCCTTTTCCTACCAAGAGTGAAGTTTATCATGTTTGTGTCTTTTCAGATTCAGTGGAGAAAATCAGATATACTTGAAACTAATGAGATATGTAGTTTCTGTATTTTGATACAAAAGTCTGAAAATAGGGCGCCTGGGTGGCTCAGTTGGTTGGGTGACTGCCTTCGGCTCAGGTCATGGTCCCGGAATCCTGGGATCGAGTCCCGCATCGGGCCCCCTGCTCGGCGGGGAGCCTGCTTCTCCCTCTGACCCTCTCCCCTCTCATGTGCTCTCTCTCTCTCTCTCTCATTCTCGCTCTCTCAAATAAATAAATCTTTAAAAAAAAAGTCTGAAAATAAGCTAGAACATCTTAGAGAACACAAATGAGCACTTTACCACAAGACCATGTTTAAAAAAACAACCCAACTTTTGAAGGAATTAACTAATATGCATGTCAAATTTATACCATATTGGATGGTGCCATTGGCAATGTCTTTTTCCATGTCAAAATATTACAGAAGTGTGCCATGAGCAGGTGCTTCATCTGTAGATACAGATTTTTCCAACAGGAGCCAGTCTCTGAGTCATCTTCCAAGTCATCTTCTAGAGTCATCCTGAGCTGTCGGCAGTCTGTTTTTGTCCCCTGTGGCTTTGCTCACTGCCAGCTGGGCATTCGTTCACGTGTCCCTGTTACACCAGCTGTGCTCTCTGTGGTTTAGGAAACCGAGACCCCATCTGCCGTCCTTGTCCTCGGGGAGCTTACAATTGGGCTTTTCCGGCGTCCCTGCCATGTCTTGCATACCTCTCACTCCTTGTCTTCATTCTCTTCGATGTGGGTGATTTCATCGGCCTTTGACTCAGTTTTTTTTTTTTTAATTCCATTTTATTTTATTATTATTTTTTAATTTAAATTCAGTTAGCCAACATCTAGTACGTCATTAGTTTTTGATGGAGTGTTCATTGACTCATCAGTTGCGTGTAACACCCAGGGCTCATCACATCACGTGCCTTCCTTAATGCCCGTCACCCTGTTACCCCATCCCTTGACTCTGCTTTGTATGGGGTATCTTAGTATCTTGCAGTACTTCCCTGAGGGGAGTCTCCGTGCTGCTGCCCCAGCTCTTCCTTAGTACTGCAAGGACAGATGCTGTCCTCGATGAGTGCCCAGTGCTTCTTGGAAAAGTCCATCGAGGCTCCTAGTTTTTGTGTGTTCACTGTCAATTGCCCCGTAATGTTCACAGCCTTGTAATGTGATGGGCCCATGTGTCCTTCAACTTCCTTCTTCTACCAAGGAGGGCAGCCAGCTGACGATGAGGATTTGGGGATAAGCCTGATGTCAAGGATTGCCTGAAGTAATTGTCCTTCACTTCCTGTCTGGGCTGGAGTCCCTTGGCGGTGGATGTGTTGGGTGGGCCAGAACACCCACACCCCAGCTGCAGGCAGGAGCAGCTTCCCTCCACTCAAGGGACTTTTATTTTCAGGTCAGTGTTGGCACAGATAAAAGTGCAGGATAAGATCTGGAGAAAACTTTGCTCTTTGGTTGTTCGTTTACCCTCTCCCATCCTAAAGACTATTCTGTCCCCGGCTGTACTTAACCTTCGTGCTTCTTATCTTTAGTGTGATCATCCTGATGTTTTCTCTGCATGTGTAAGTGGACAGATGTTACTGAGTACATATGAGATGAGATCATTGACTCTCAGATTTGGAAGAACCTTCCCCTTCCGAGGGGCTGACACTGGAGTTCCTTCTCAAACCTGCCTGTGAGCCTGTGAAGGGATTCCGGGCAGCCCCGCGCTGTTTGCTTTCCTCCGCCGATGGGGAACTCACTGTCTCCCAGAATAGCCCATTTTATCTTTAGAACAGCCCATTTTATCTTTAGGCGTCTCTAACTGTTAGAAAACTTTCCCGGCTCAGATTGAATTGGAATTTGTGTCCCTGGCACATTTAGTCATTATTCCTTGTTCTAACCTTTGGAGCCATGCAGAGCAAGTTTAATCTCTTTTCACATGGCAGCCCTTCTGGTATTTATACTGGATGACAGTTTTTCCTGTTCTCAGCCCTGTTCTCCTCCTCTGTACCCAGTGCCTGCTCTTAGCTTCTCAGTCCTGACATCATCCTGGCCATGCAAACCAGACTATCCCTGATGAGCCCCAAGCAGAGGGGGCTCCCTAACTCACCAGGGAGTTAGCACCGATCAGCAGGGTTCATTTAGCTAATGTGATTGCTCAGCTCTTTTGTCCTTGGGACTCCCTGAATGTTCCCCTGAGGCTGTGTGCTTGGGTGTGAAGGCACACTTCTGAGATAGTTGGGGCTAGTTCTTGATTTCAAGGGAGTCTGCAGTCTGGCTAACTGCCCTACCCCGCCCTGCCCTGCCCTGCCCTGCCCTGCCCTGCCCTGCCCTGCCGAATCTGGATGTATAATTCCAGAGCTCATTGTGTTCATTGACAACATCTATCTCACAATGAACTTGTCAGCTCTGATCCCCCAACTCCTTTTTTCTTAAAAAACAAGATTTGCTTCTGTGCCTTACCCATTCTGGAGTCAAACAGTTGGTTTTTTGGGGGCCTTTGATGCTCCCTATTAAACTTCATTTTGCTAGGCCTGACCCATCGTCCAGTGTGCTGGTCTGTTTGGCCCCGTAACTCTCAACACAGCGCCTGTGTTTCCTGGGTTTCTGTGGTTCTAGTGGTTCAGGGCAAGGGCTTTAGGGTGTAAATCTCATGTCTACCACCTACTGGGTGTATGGTTTGGGGCAAGGGCATAGTGAAGAATCTTCTGGGGCAACTCGCAGAACAGAGGGGTGGTATTTTAAGCAACCCAAGGGCAAGAGGGAGCATCCTTAGGAAATCAGAACTGGGGAAGCTGAAAAAAGATCTCATCTCATTCATGCTGTTTTCCGAACGTTTAATTTTCTTTTTCTTCTTTTCTGGAGGCTGATTTTCCCCATCCACTTACGTGGCAGGCAGAATAATGCCCCCCCTCCCAAGATACCCACATTTTAATTCTGGAACTTGTGAATATGTCACCTCACATGGCAAAAGGACTGTGATTAAAATAAGGACCTCGAGATGGGGAGATGCTCTTGGATTATCCTGGTGGGCTCAGTGTCACTGCGAGTTCTCATGAGGGAGGCAGGAGAGGAGGGGTTGTGACGAAGGGAGCAAAGTCAGAAGAGGCTACCCTGCTGGCTTTGAAGATGGAGGAAGGGGCCCAAGAGCTAAGCAGTGCAGCCAGCTTCTAGAAGCTGGGAAAGGCTAGGGAATGGATTTTTCTCCTGAAGCCTCCAGAAGGAATGCAGCACTGATGACACCTGGATGTTAGCTGAATGAGACGTCTGACCTCCATTTACGGTAAAAATAAATGTTGTTCTAAGCCACTCAGTTGCAAGTGCCTTGCTTTAAAGTCTTCCCCATGCCCTCCACCCTCTTGCAGTAATGAGCTCAGCACCTGCCCCTTGTGCCCACGTTGGAGGCAGTTTGGGTTGTTCCTGCCTTCCCACTTCCATCATCATTGTTGTCTGCCTCAGGGCCCGACATGTACCCTCCATTGGGTGGGTTCCTGGTAGATGCCCGTGGAACCAAAGACCCCAAGAGAAACCTTGGAGGGGTCTTTCATATAAATCCAGCTGCTCAATCATAGTTCTCGGCCTCCCAGCTTACAGGCCTGCCAGAAAAGGAGTAAGGCCAGTCCCTCATGATTTTCTCCCAGTGAGCCCTGTGTGGGCCTCGAGATAGCTGCTTCTTCCCTACATGTTCTTTCACCGAACTTGGAATCTGCTCGAGAGCCTCTCTGTGTGAATTCACCTGCTTTGTGAGATTGAATGATTGCCACGTTTTCATAGTCTCCAAATAGCAGAGGTTTGTTAAGAAAAAAACAACCCACAGAAATACGGTTTTGATGCCTTCTTTTTCTTTAATGTACTATAGTTGAAAAAGTGCTTCCACACTGAAGATCTCATTTAATCCCCAACCCTTTTCCAGTTTAAGTATGGAAGTGACAGCATCCAAACTCTACGTGTTGGGGTGGACACCCATCACCCTTTTCCATGGTAGTGACCCACCCAATCTCTCTCATAGGGGTGGGAGACATTTCTATTCCCAGGGCTGCTGGAACCATGGCTCACCACCTCTTTAAAGTTGTCAAGAATTTTCTCATTTTCCCCTAGAATTCCAGACAGCCCTTTGCATTCTGCTTTCCCTTTTCCCTAAGTCAAAATCCTCTTGTACCCTAACCCTCCCTTCCCTGCTCTTAACACGGCCTCCTTGCCATCAGACACCATCTTCCCTCTGGTTGGAACTGGAGATATTTTGGGAAGGCCTTCCTGAACCATGCTTGCTCTCAGAGGTGCCTGCTGTCTGTGTGTTCTGGAACCTTGTCTCATGTCTACTGCTGGGGCACACGGAGATGCTCAACTGCTGCCCCCTGGGTGTGGTCCTGGCAGCCACATCTTCAGCCTTCTGCAGATGGCCCCCAACCCACAAACCAGATGCGTTCTGAAAGTTTATTTTGCAATTCATTGATTGTTTGGAGCTAGAATGCATTGTCCTGGGGACTCAGTGTCCCAAATGGTGCTTGGGTTCCAGGCCCCCAACCAGCATCTATTGCACCCGTTCTATGGTCAAAATCTGGAGTCACGAAGAGAGAGGGCTTTGGAGTCAGACTGGCCTCGGTGACTTCTGGCTCTGCCACAGCTACCTGGGGGACCTTGGGCCAGTGATTCAACCCCTGTGGGCCTCAGTTGCCTCATCTGCAAATGGTGATAAGTAATAAGCTACCTGGCAGCGTTGCTGAACAATGTATTGAAGTGCTTAGTGTAGTACTTGGTACTTGGTAAATGTTCGGTGAGGGATCGGTATTGTTTATTACTGTACTATTAATCATGTATCTGGTTTGTTTAAAAGCACCAGACACCTAATCGCCATTTATACTGCCATTTCTACGGGTAAACTGATTCCAAGGTCAGACTCTGTACCAGGCACTCAGAATGGAAAGGTACTTTTTTCCTTCTGGAGGTCTCGGATTGCTGTGGGGGAAGGAGTGTCCGTTCCTTCAGTCATTCATTCAATCAGTCAATTCACAAACGCACTGTCAGGCATGCTGTAGGGGAACTGGGGGTAAAATGGTGAGCAAAACCCAATATAGCCCCTGTTCCCATGGATCTTGCAGTCCGATAGAGAAGACTGACATTAATTTAAAATTAAAAAAAAAAATACAGCTGCTGTGGAGGAAGCTGGGAGAGGGTCGAGGGAGATGTTGCCCGGGTGTCTGGTGGGCCTTGGGGTTGGATCTGTGTCACTGCAGGGCAGACACGGTCTTCGACTAGGTGGCTTAGGGCTTTGGCAGCACTGGGTCCAGATTAAAGCAGGGTGGTGATAGCCTGGGCCCCAGCCGGTGAGTCACAGTCCAAGGTGTCTGAGACCTCAGGGACGCTGTCAGAGGCACGCGCGTTTATAGGAGAGGGGCAGCTCTGAAAAGCCTAGCTGGGGAGGCAAGGAGACTCCGGGCAGCTGAGGCCTCAGGTGGTGCTTAGTAAGGAATGTTTTAAATGGGGCTCTAACTTGGCCACTCCTGTTCAGCCCAAATGATAACCCTGGTCCACATTTCCTGTCACTGCGGCTCCCTGTGGCCAAGCAAGTTTAATTAATATCCTATTCCATACATATAATTGCTTCCCTCTTATCTCTCGTTTTTCACTACTTCTTTCTTGCTCTCAATCCCTGTTTCTCTGTTTTCTCCTGTTTGGTTTGTCCTGTTCTGTGACTAACTCAGCTCTTCTGTCTTTTATCCAATTAACGTTTCTCTCTAGGAAAAGCGTGCTCTTTGGCTCTGAGATGGAGGAGGAAGGAGGCTGAGTTCTCTTGTCCATAAGCAACACTGGTGAATAGGTTTTGTTTGACGCCCCATTTAAACTCTGCCCCCATGCCGCGTTCTCCGGGGAAGGCATGGCTTCTGTGTTTGCCCAGCTCTCCTCCATGTGCTCGTTCTCCCTTCCACAAGGCCGTTTGCAAGTTTTTTAGTCATTTAGCTCTTCTCTATGTCTTGTGGGAAACTGCCCCCAGCGCAGAGAGCATATTCACACCCCACCTTGTGTAGCCTTTCAGCTCGGGAACTCGCTGGGTTTCTCTCCACGTCCCTGCGATGGGATGCTCTGTGTTCACAGGGTCCGGGAAGATTATTTACCCTGTTTTTTTCTGGCAGAGGTCCCACCCAGGAGTAGCACCAGGGTGGTACGCCTGGTGACCTGTTGAAGGACATGAGTATCTGTGTTCTGACCACTTACAGGCCAGAGGTGGAAGATGAGTCGGGAATTACAAGTGTTGGCTCTGAAGTGACCACAAGGACCACAGCAGTGGGTTTGACTGGTGGTTTCTTTTTTAATGTTACTTGAAAAAACAACAGCAGCAACAACAAAAACAACAACAACTTTCTATTTTAGAATGGTTTTAGATTTATAACAAATTGTGACGATAGTGTAGAGTTGCCATAGACTATCCACCCACTTTCCTCTATTGACATCATACATTTGGTTTGTTGCAATTAAGAAACAAATACTGATAAATTATTATTAGTCCATACTTTCTTTAGATTTGCCTAGTTTTTATCTAACGTCCTTTTTCTGTTCCGGGATCCCATCGGGGGTACCACATTACATGTAATTGTAATGGTAGGCTCCTCAGGGCTCAGATAGCTCCTGGGACAACTTTTGCTTCTGATGGTGCTGACGGTTTTGAGGAGGACTAGTCCGGTATTTCATAGGATGTCCCTCTATTGCCGCTTGTCTTATGCTTTTCTCATTATTACCCTGGGGGCAGGGGCTTGGGGAGGTAAGCTGCCATTTTCCTCCCCGTACCTACTATCAATATGACTTCCCACGACTGATGATGACCTTGATGAAGTAGGGACCTGGCTGAGGTCGTGTTGTCAGGTTTCTGTGTCGCAAAGTTCTTTTTTTCTTCTTTCCATCCTGTGCCCCTGGACGGAAGTCACTGTGTGTAGCCTACACTCAGGGAGTGAGGAGTTGCGTTCTCCTTCCTTTAAGGCAGATTATCTCAATCAGTTATTTAGAATTCTTCTGCATGGGAGATTTGTCCCTCTTCCTTCATTTATGCATTTATTTAATCATTTGCTTATATCAGCGTGTACTCATAGATTATTTATTTTTATATTTTGGGTTTTGGTACTTCTTTATCTGTTGCTCAAAGGGTTCCAGCTTTGGCCATTGGAAACTCCATATCTCTTATATGTATCTCTGTTATTATAGGCGTTGTGGGTTTTGTAAAAATTATTTTTTATTATTTTTTATTTTTTAAAGCCCTTCCTTACTTTCTGGCACTACAAGATGCTCCAGGCCCTCTCGTATGTTTCCTGCCCCAGTCCTGGAAGTGGCCATTTCTTCAGGGAGCCCTGGTTCCTTTTATGAGATAATGTATTGGTATTGTAAACCAAGATCTGGGTGCTAGGAGTGTTCATCACTATTGCAGTGTTGTTGCTCCTAAGCCCTCTTGGCTGACAGAGCAAGGAAAAACATGTATATACTGTATTTATAGATATGTAACTATCTGTATCGATAGTGAGCTAAACAGGAGCTCACACTGATGTTTCCAAGTGGAATCCACTATCACAACATCATTCTAGCCTTCTCCCCTTGCAGATCTGTAGCCTCCCACTCCAATAGTGAGAAACAAGGCCCCCACCATCTGCCATCCATTGACTTAACTGTTTGTCTAGTCCCAGTATACACTATAGTGTTTCAGCATTATTAACCCATCTCTCTTGGGAAACAACCTAATCAACTACCCTAAAATACCTGTGTATAGTTCCTTTTGCTTTTGGTCTCCACTCATTTCTAGAGTTACTTAGATAATTTCTTTTTCTCCTCACCCCCTTCTGTGAAGTTGTTCCATACATTTGTGATACAGATAGATTTATTTCAGTCTGATGGCTCTTTAGGAGAGAGAAATGGGGAGATGAAGACTCAGCTGTCAGGGAACAGAGTTAGAAAAAACTTGGGGATATTTAATTATATCTACCAAATGTGTGGTGGTTCTTTGCCACTGGGTGACAGGATTCTCATAATCTTTTCTCCCTCTGCTTCCTTTTTGTTCTACCCATTTGCCACTAAATATTTGTGTTCCCTTCAAATGCAGATATCTAAGCCAGATCTAAGCCCTCACCCTTGATGTGATGGTATTTGGAGATGGAGCCTTTGGGAAGTAATTAGGATTAGATTAGGGTAGGTCTAAGGGTGGGGCCCTCTTAAAGGGATTGGTGGTTTTGGAAGAAGTGGAGGAGAGAGATCTCTCTCCCCATACAGGCACTGAGGAGGGGCCATGTGCTGACCCAAGTGAGAAGTCTGCCATCTGCAAGCCAGGGAGAGAGCTCTCATCAGGAACTCGGTTAGCACCTTGATCTTGGACTTCCCAGCCTTCAGAACTGTGAGAAATACATTTCTGTTGTTTCATCCACTCAGCCTGTGGTGTTTTGTGGTGAGCAGGCTAACGCACCCCTCTCTCTAGAAGAAGGATAGGCACCCCTGCACTGTTGCGCGGTCCTTTCTTAAATCACCGATTCCCTTTCTACCTCTAAACCACAAAGGACCTTCCTTTCCTCCAGTGATCTGGGGTAGGAGATGGGTCTAGGTACAATTACCTATGAAAGCTGCAGGGTAAAGCCTCTATTGGAATTGTCTGATGCTATGATGGGACACTTCCAGCACAAATAAGCGTCAGGATCAAGGGAATGCTGCTCAGTGGAAAGATTATAATCACTTAGTTGGAGAAAAACATAACCCCATTCCCCAAACATACCGAGCCTACGAGAGAGCAGGAGGACCTGGTTGTAGAAGCAGGAAGCACTCCGAGAAGGGTCGGAGGGCACACTCTCTGGTGGCTCTGAGCTGGACTCGAGTTCTAGCTCTTCACTGGCCAGCCAGACAGCATCACGTGCTCCTGTCCTGCCCAAGATCATGAGCTTGGAAGTGTTTGGTGAACATTGCAACGTGGATGTGAGTGACTGGTAAAAGTTCTGTGTTAAAGGCCAAGGCTTCCTTGAGGCAGATTTTTCTCTGGGATGCTGCTGTGAGTTCTCCATGTTTCTACTTTTATTGTTAAGTGCATTTAGCTTCTTTAGACAGATCGTCCTGTCTTTGCCTTACAGCTCTCTGGAGAGAAATCATAGGAGCTGTCACAGAAACAAAAACAGGCCTGAAGCTCCAGAGAAATATATGACCCTCAATTCTTATAGATGGGCGATTAAAAAAACAAAACAAAACAAAACAAAAGAAAACAACAAGCCAAAAACTCTTAACTGCCAGGGAGGGACTTCCTTTCATTGTCTTCCTTTTTCCTCTTCATTTTTTCTCTTTCCTTTGTAGTGATCTTTTTCATGTCTAGGATTCAAAAAAAGTTATTTACTTTTATTGCCTCTTTCATTTCACAACTTGGCACCTGTGTGGATAGGAATGTCTGCTTCCTGCCACCCTCAGGACAGTCAAAGCGTACAGGGTGAATTTGCCAGGGCTTCACACCCTGATTTCTACTGCTATGACTCAGAGGAGGCTCCAACTGGGGAGAGCTAGCCAGGAAAACAAATTACACTTTGGGTTTTAATACAAAACCTTTCTAAATTGAGCCCCTAGGAGAAAAATGAGACCTTTAAGTATGTTCCCCTTTTGCCGTATTTTTCTATACGGTCATCACTTACCCACCCAAATTAAAGCGTGTGTGTTAATGTTCAACGTTAGGCTAATGTCCAGAGGTTAGTTTTGGACATTACAGTTCAGAGTAGGTTAATGTTTAGTATACAAGCATTTAGAAGAGTACTTGGTGAATAGTGTGGAGTGTTTAAGAGTTAATTACATTATTGTCATTATCGTGAACGAAAGAAGGGCTCCTGTGCGGTGTGTTGTGGGACCGTGAGACAGACATGAGGGACTAATGTCAGTACTGGGTGTAGCCAGAGGAAAATAAACTGGAATTGCTGCTCTTGTGTTACTGGCATGGGAGAAGTGATAATGGGGGTGGGAATGGATCCCAGAGCAGTGGTTTGGGTCTAAAAACTGGGAACTAAGGAGCTTGAAAGTGGTTCATCTAACGGATGTCAGGGGTATGTTACGTGGTCTCTGAAAGCCTTTTTACCTTTAGAACGTGATTCTAGTAGGTTCTCCTCTACTTGGGCTAGGGCTGGGTGGGCATGGGCATGGATAGGTCAGGGGGTTTTGTAGAAGAGAGGGAAAAGGAGTGACTTCTTTCCGTTTGAATTCTGTTAGGTTGGATTTGTTTCTGTCTTTTCTGGCATTTCCAGGGTGGAAAGGTATTTCCATGTGCTTCTGCTGTTGGTCTAAATTAAATGCAGACCTTACCTCTTTAGCTGCTCTTGGCACAGCCTTGGAGCTTCAGCTGCAACCAGGACAATAGGCAACTGCCAGAGGGAGGGCGAGAAGTTATATTCTTTAAAATTAGGGAAGGTCTGGCTCAGAATATTTTGAGTGTGAATACCAGGTTTTGCGTTTCATTGGCGCCCCCGGGCTGCAGATGCATCCCTGGGGATGGAGAATAAATCTTCCAGAGATCTCCTGGGTTGGAAAGGGAGTAGGCTGGGCAAGAGGAGGAACATCTAAGTTTTCCACGACTGCCTGTGTTTTTGTGCTTTCGTTTTTATGAAAATTGACATTCCTTGAAAGAGTTGTCTTTACTCTGTTCTTTTGCTAGCCCGCTCTGGTCAGGTTTCCCTACCTTCCTAGTCAGGGGACAGAGTTCTCGACTCCCTGATGCTTATTACAAGCATTGCTCCTTAGTCTTCTTCGGCTTAATAGCAGCATTTGGCTCATTGGACCCTCCTTCCTTTTTGAAACACCAGCTTCTGTGGGTTTGTAGGCCACCACACTCCCTGGTTTTCTCCCATCCCCTGGCTGTCCCTGCTCTGGTATCTTTGTTCCTTCTCTTCTCATTCCTCAGTGTTGTGGCCCTCCTTAGTCTCCTTAAATACAGATAATGATTCACTGGGGGGAGGGGGGTGGGGCTCCCAGGTGATGCTGTGACTCTGGTCCAGGAGCCCACTATGCAGCAAGGCCTCCAGGGCTCTGTGCTCAGCCTCTCCAGCTGCCTTACTTCCTATGGGAGCTCATCCGGCGGCCCCTGGCTTTCAAGAACATTTGACTCCTATCCGTGACTAACCACCTGACTTGGGATAAGACCCAGAGCCCTTTTGGAGTCCCGCACACCTCCATAGTTCGGCTCCTGCCCACTGCTCTGCCCTCCCCGGTACCTCTCCAGCTCACCTCTCAATTTGTTCCAGCCAAGTTGTCTTTCTCGCTGATTCTCCAACTCGAATAGTACCTCCCTTTCTTGGGAACTCTAAACTTGCTGTTCTGTCTACCTGGTGCTCGCACGGCTTGCAAAGATCTCCCCGTAGCCTTCCAATCAGCTATTCTCCCCTCTCAGAGAGGCCTTCCTTCCCTGACCATTAAAGCGCAGATGGATCTTTACCACCACCTGGCTCTCTCCTTGCCCTGCTTCCTTGTCTCACAGCACTTGTCACTGTTTGAGTTACCACTAGCGCGTAAGTTCTGAGGTGGAAGGGGCCTCGCCCAGAGAGAGGCCCTCCGCGAGAACCTGTGAGCGACTAAACAGAAGGTTAGTGTCAGCATATCCTCAGTGATTGGGTGACCCCTGGATACCGACCCTCAGTTCCCGTTGCTGTGTTTACAAGGGCTGGGTTTCAGGTAATATTGTTGTATTTTAATTATCATGACTTATTGGAAAGAAACTGGGATATAGTGGGCACGTAAATGAGGCCATTGCACCATGGAAAGACCCAACAGTTTTATGGCAGATGGCACGGAGGAAGGTTTCGCAGTTGTTTGAATAAAGAAAGGGCACGGAGTATCGCACAAGGTGACGCATACACGGTGAAACCAGGAGGACCTGCTCCGTATAGGGTCAGTGTCTTTCTCACAGAACGTATGGCGGTGGCGATGGCGATGGCGGTTCAGTTTCAGCAAAATGAACGTTGTCCTGGGTATTAACTTTGTGTTGTGAATCTGAATTGTATTGACTTCTAAACATATTTTGTTTAATGTGCAGATTTGGTTGTATGGTATCATAAGAACTATAATGGTTTTATATTTGTACATTAGGTTAACACCGAGGGTCTTTGAGAATTTTTTCTTTAAAGACATCTGTACTGATACAAGCTTGTGAAAGACTAAAATAGGGATGCCTAGGAATGGGTTTTCACATCTCAAACTGCTTGTGAAAAGCTATTTTCAACACAATGAAGATAGTGTGGCTCTGAATGGGCTCTTTTAGCATGCTTTCGAGAGAGTGAAATTTTAAAAATATCCATATTCCTGTGAATACCGAAGAATGTACTGACAAACCCCAAAAGGATAAAGTAGGCACTA
Organism: Zalophus californianus; assembly: GCF_009762305.2. NCBI lineage: Eukaryota > Metazoa > Chordata > Mammalia > Carnivora > Otariidae > Zalophus > Zalophus californianus. Next base: position 98,263,833 of record NC_045600.1, read on the forward strand.
CTTTTGCTTATTTACATAATTGAACCTTCTGTTTCTGGTTACTGCTTCAATTTCTAATTATTTTTTTTTAAAGATTTTATTTATTTATTTGAGAGAGAGAGAATGAGAGATAGAGAGCACAAGAGGGAAGAGGGTCAGAGGGAGAAGCAGACTCCCTGCTGAGCAGGGAGCCCGATGCGGGACTTGATCCCGGGACTCCAGGATCATGACCTGAGCCGAAGGCAGTCGCTTAACCAACTGAGCCACCCAGGCGCCCTCAATTTCTAATTATTGAAGAGCATCCTGAACTGTGAAACTTCTGTACCTGAGACATCTGCATAAAGTAACGATATTTCCATATTTCTGCACAAAACAAAGACATTGGAGTTGATGGTGCCAGGCTGGGGTTAGGAAGGTGTGCAGGTAGAAGCTCCCAGTTCTGACTTTTGCCCCAGGTGCTTCTGGCCCCTCGAGACTGGAGGAGGCGATTCTGCACTTGGGACCTGAGACCCAAGAGGAGACAGATTCTTTGCTTTGGAAAGGAGCTGTGAGGGGTACTTCCCCACACGTTTCATTTGAATATATGCATTTGTTTATATCCTGTACATTTCTGTCTTCATCCCTTTGGGTGGCTCTAACAAAATACCAGAGACTGGGTTGTGTCTAAGCCGCAGAAGGGGATTTCTCACAGTTTTGGAAGTTCAAGATCAAGGCGCCAGCATGTGACGTTCTGGTGAGGGCCCTCTTCCTGGTTCGTAGCTGGTGCCTTCTTGCTGTGTCCTCACAAGGTGGAAGGGGCTAGGGAACTCTCTGGGGTCTCTCTTAAAAGAACACTAATCTCATTTATGAGGGCTCCACCCTCAATGACCTAAGCACCTCCCAGAGGCCCCACCTCCTAATACCGGCATCTTTGGCAGTTAGGAATGCAGCATGAATTTGGAAAGGGGTGGAGACACAAACATTCAGACCACAGCAACTTCCAAATATAATTTGAGGCTCTCGTGCTAACGGGCTCAGCCGTGTGGAGCTGTGCAGCTGGGGAGACTGGGGGCAGAAGGCGAAGAGCAGAAGGTGGAGATGGAGGTGGGGTGGGAGTGCTTCAGGGGGAAGGGTAGAGAGGACTTCAGAAATGCTCAGATTATCTAAAAGAACTTTCCGTTCTCCAGTTACCTAAGTAACCAGTGAGAGCAAGATGCAGCATGTTTGGCGTGACTTTGGGCCCTGGGATAGTTCCCCCTTCCCCTGCCGCCCGTTTATCGGACTTGTGGTGCCATCAGACGCTGGGGGTGATAACTGAATGAATAACAGACAACCTGTATTTACACATGTGGGAATCTGCTAGGTTTCTACTTTAGGTTTACTTTAATTTTATATTGTAAGATTTTTTGGGTGGCTACCCAGTGTTACCTTCTGTTTGTTTTTAGCAGTGTGGGACTCAGTAAGCTTCTGTGGGCAAATCCAGGTGCCTGTCATTTATAGCCTCATCTTTCTGGGTCCTGTGCAAACAATTGAGGGGTGCATTTAGGGCACTTGGTTGGTTTCTGAATTGATGGCTGCAGGGAGGTGGGGAGGCTGCATGCCACAGACCCTTCCTGGGTGCCTCTGGGTTTTGCAGTCATTTGGCAAGGTTTGCTCAGGATGCCGACTCCTGCCATCTTTTCCCTGGTGAGGACAAAGATGGACAGATTGCCCTGGTTAATCTTACTTTGAGTGACCAAGAAGAGATACTTTGCAGAAGGCATTACATATATCCCAGGGGAGAATGTTTAGCTTTGGAATTCACTTTGCAGACATCATGTTTGAGGAGGTTCTGGGAATCAGGCTTGTTACAGCGGGCATTGTTGGAATTCCAGTGTCCCTTTCACCTCCCTGAGGAGATGCTTGATAACCCAGGGCCCATTTTCTACTTTTGAAGTATGCACATCTTATAAACATAGCTGCTAGGGTGGGGAAAAAAGCCACAGCGATCTGATGATCAGGTTCTAGTGTTTAGAACGGTGACACAGGAGTACCTGGGTGGCTCGGTCGGTTAAGCGTCTTGCCTTCAGCTCGGGTCATGATCGTGAGCTCAGGGTCTTGGGATTGAGCCTGGAGTCAGGCTCCCTGCTCTGCAGGCGGTCTGCTTCTCCCTCTCCCTCTTCCTCTGCTACCCCTGCTCTCCGCTCATGTGCACTCTCTCTCTCTCTCTCAAATGAATAAATAAAATCTTTAAAAAAAAACCCACAACATTGACACACACAACAGCTGGAGGCAGGAGCACGCGTGAAGGTTGTTCAGATTTTAGAAGGCTACATGCATTGTGCATACTTTATTAATTAGTTCATTCACTTATTCATCTGGTGCCTGCTATGTGCAAGACACTGCCCTGGGTGCCGGAGGAAGGCCTCCTCGGAGAGTAACACTGCTCCTGACACCTGACAGTCCAGAGGCTGGCTTGCTGGATGCCAGTGCAGTGGGACATAGGGGCGCGTTTTCCACAGCCACCCGATGACCACACCAGTGTGATTGTATCAGATGCTGTGGGAGGCAGAAAAATGAAAACGTGGTCCCTGCACCAGAAAGAGCTCAGGTCTTTGGGACAGAAGGTCTGGGCCTAAATCCATCACTGCCCCCAAGCCACGTGTGACGTTGGGGGAAATTACTGGCCCATCAAGCATCGACATATCTCTAAAAGGGAGAAAATAGGGGCTGCGAGGCTCTGAGCGACGAGATGGTACAAAGAAAGCCTCCCACACGGGCCCTGGCACGGCGCAACCACATTTGAAAAAGTTAAAATGCAGTTGTTGGGACAAAACCCATCAAGAGAAGAACCACTGTCGGAGATCCTGTATGGAGCTGCGTAAGGCAGACTGTCCTGAAATCCAGAGCAGGCAGGTGATGAGCCTGAAGAAGGAATAGGGTTTTTGTAGCAGAAGGGAGATCGTTTTTTACTGGAGCAAGAAAATGTTGAAAGTCGAGGTTGTAAGAACAGGGTGAGGATCGAAGCTTCTCTTGCTGGGTGCAAGGGTTCCCTTCCTCTTGGTGGCCTGGTAGAATATTTTAATGGCAATAAGGTGAATGTGAGCATAAAGTATGCACGGAGTTTGAGGAGCATCCCGGTGTTTAGAGTTGCCTATGATGTAGTTAGTGACAAGCCTGGAGAAATTTCTCTGGAAATGTAAGAAGACTCCCGTAGGTCTTAGGAGGTTAATTTCTTGGCTTCAGTGTAGATAGTTTTAGGTAAGTATCATGTGTCAGGATTGGCAAGTAGGTTTTATTTTATGTCTACACGGATTGTCAGTGACTAAGGGAGTGTGGTGTTGAGGATTTTGAGGCTAGATTTTGGCTTATAGAAAAAAGGCAGTGGTAGATAACCTTGTGTTTATGTGTTTGGGCTTACGCTCCATATAGGAAACTACGGGACAAATGTCATGGATCTCTCTGGTTAAGGCCTTTTCCGTGTGCCTGGCAACCTAAAGACATTCATTTATTCTTACAGCATTTATTTACTGAATTTCCACTAAGGACACAGCACTGTACTTTAGAATCTCAGCTGTTGTCTGGGTTCTTAATTAGTTAATTATTTCAGGATGTTGGTGGTTAATGCTGTTTGGTTAACCAGTGGGGTTTTTAGCATCTGCCTCATATTTAAAAACATTTTAGGATCAAAGTTAGCTTTCTTTTTTTTTTAATTTTAATTTAAATTCTTTATTTTCTTTATTTTTAGAGAGGGAGTGGGAGGAGGGGCAGAGGGAGGTGGGGGGGGAGAGAGAGAGAGAGAGAGAGAGAGAGAGAAAATCTTGGCGTGGAATCCAACATGGGGCTCCATCTCACAACCCTGAGATCATGACCTGAGCTAAAATCAAGAGTCAGATGCTTAACTGATTGAGCCATCCAGGCGCCCCAAGAAGTTAGCTTTCTTGTGGCCATAAGCGCCATAATAAATTTTTTTCACTTACTGTTGTTATTTCCTTTAGCCTGCAATTTATGATTTAAATTCTCAATTACCTTATGCAGTAATCATCAGTAATCTGACTTTAGAGAGAGGGAAACACAGAGATGTTAAAGAACCTGTCCAGAGCCAGGATTTGACTTGAGTCGAATAGCAGACACGTTCCCCACCCCTGCACCTGGGTGCTGGGCTCCGTTACTTGTCACAATCGCAGACTTCCATCTCTTAGCCCTGCATTGGTGGGAGAACTTTTTAGAAATCGTTTCAGGGTCAAGAGGTGAAAAAGGATGAATAATATATCTTCAACATTGTTTGGACATGAATTCTGTGTTTTTTTTCAGAGACCATGTAGAATATAAAAGGTCAGTCACCGAATTTTAGAATTAAAGTTAGGAAGGAAAGGTGCGCCTGGGTGGCTTTGTCGGTTAAGCATCTGCCTTGGGCTCAGGTCATGATCCCAGGGTCTTGGGATCGAGCCCTGCATCAGGCTCCTTGTTCAGCGGGGAGTCTGCTTCTCCCTCTGCCTGTCGCTCCCCCTGCTTGTGCTCACTCTCTCTCTGTCAAATAAATAAATAAACAAAATCTTAAAAAAATAAAGTTAGGAAGAAAAGAACATTATAAATTTATTGGTAACACACATGCTGACCAGGTAAGGAAAGAGGAGTGGGATCAAAATGGATAAAAATGGAACAGAGATGGATGTAGTGGGACCATCCATGGCAGACTTCCAGAGGAGACGTGGGGGCCCCTGGAAAGCCAGCTTGGCACCCGTGCTCCTGTCTGAGTGTGGTCAGATTGGTTAGTCCTAGATCCTTAGGCTCCTGGCTGATTCTCCAAAGCATCCATCCTTTGCATAAAAGGAGCCTTTCTACAGGCTTTTTCCTCCCCCTTCTCTTTATCCACTTTACGTTTTGTGTGAGATGGGTGGATTTAGGGGGAAGCCACAGCACTCAATATTAAAAATTTAATTTTTCCCCCCAAATGGAAAACTTTTGGTCGTCATTCTCATTTAAAGATGTTCGTTGTCATTCTCATCTTATTCAAACCATACTGAACTTTGTAGGTTAGCCAGCAAACTCTGCTGTCATTTTCAAACCTCAGAGCTTATTTTTGAAATTGTTTTCCCAGGGAGTTCCAAAGGCTTGACTATGTGAAGACATTTCCTTTGAAATCTTAAAAGTTTGTTCAGTTTCCTGTGTTGGCACCACAGAACTGATAGGTAGACAGGAAGGAAGAAAAGAAAGAATGTAAGGCTTAGTTTAGGTAAGACTGCCTCTCTCGGTCATGTTTGGGAATATGCACATTTAAAAAACCAGTATGCATTTTGCTACTCTTTGGCTTTTCACACTCTGATTTTTCACTTTCATCTAGTTGAAGTTCTACTACGGATATTACCCCTAAAATTCAGTCTTCCCACCTGTGCTACAAGCAAGTCTTAGGAGTGAACATTTTGTCCACTCTTTAGAAGTGTTAGCTTGTGTATCATCAGACTGGTAGTAGCTTCCCTCTGAGCGGGACAGCCACAGAATCCCATTCAGGGGAAATGACTTTTTGGTTTGGGACTCACTTCTTATTTCCTGGAATGAAGCTCAAGACCTGTGAGGAGGCTTATTAGCTCCCTACCCCTGTTTTAGATGCTCTTTTAAATGACTTGTACGATAAAACAGGAGGAGTAACTCATTCCAAGCAAACACACACAGAATCCTTTCCCATGCCAGGTGCCTTGCTGGGTGATTGGGCCAGCCTGGCCTCGCTCGTGGGGACTGTTAGCCTCAGGAGGGAGGGCAAGCCATGGTGGAGACGTTTCCGAATGCCTGACTCTGTTTCCACGGTAGTTGGCAGGGCCTTTGGAGGGTCTGGTGCATAGGCTTCCAGGTCTTAGGGGTGCCACAGGGAATTAGAGCAATGAGGTGGGGATGTGTGGCCCGGCATTGTGACTAATCTCTGTGCCCAGCTGATAACATGTGATGTCCCAGAGAGAGGAACTGTTTCTGTCTGGCATATGTTCATCGTTCTTTCAAGTGCTAAGCTCTTTGTTCTTACCCAGAAACACACTCATTGATCTCGCTAACTAAAGCAATTATCATCATTTAGTGGTCTTTTCCAAAAGCATTATTTCCACTCCAAAACACCACTTTTATTTGCCAAGTGCCACAATGTTACATCCTGGCAATTGGTCTGCATTTATTGCCAAATTATGTAAGTTCTTGGTTGGGCTTAGTCCCCAACCAAGCAAGTGTGTCCTGTGGAGCGTATTAGGATGGTGGTGTGGCTTGGTGTCTGAAAATGAACAGCTGTCCTTAAATTCATTCATTAATTCAGTGTTTACACTGTGATTGGGAAGGAAATCCACATTTGTTTAAAACACCAGTGCCCAGCTGAGAAATGTCATTCTGCAAAAATATTGGATTGAGGTTTGTTGTCAAGGAAATGTAAATTGTGGACATTTCATGAAATTCAAATATGCGGATTAATTTGCTAACAGGGAGCTAAGACTATAATAAACCGAGGTGGCCTTATTCAAAGATTGAAATGTAATTAGTGTTGACTATAGTAGCAGCAGCTAATGAAAAGGGCTGTAAAACCCTAGAAAAGAATTTTATTAATAAATATTAAGGAGAAATATTTTCATAGAAAACTGAAGAGTCAGCGCAGAAGAGATTATTGGTGAGTAAAATGTGACCCCATTTAGCAAATATCATAAACAAAGCATTGCAGTGAACACATTTGTTTGTTCAGAAACTCTTCTGTGAAAAAAGTATTTGTTATAAACTTTAACGAGTGCAAACACTTCTAGAGATCCAGAATAACACAAGCCAGTGTTGCTCCACACAGGATTGGGACACACCCAGGCATTCTGGTCTTGGCCTCTGTGCATTGCTTCCTCCGTCTAAGACATGCTTGCTGTTCTTGGTCTAGTACTGAAGTGTTCTATAAATATTATTAGCCTTGTCAAGCTAGATCAGTTTACAAGCAGGGGATTTATCCCTTTTCAAAATCCCACTGAAAAGATAGTAAAAGCGCAAAAATGTTTCAAGCTACGAAGACAAAGAATGTCAGACCTCGTGGAGGAGAGCTTGCTCACAAATGGAAGAGAGACCATTGATTTGGTGGTGGTGGAGAAACGAGGTGACTTCCCTGCAGAGCCACTGGGAGGCTCAAAGATGGAAGGCATCGGTTGGTTGCCCTAGGAGGCGGGGATGAGGGACTGAAACCTAGGGAATTATGTGAGTGCCTTGAACAGCTAGCCCTCCAGGGCCCTCTCTACACCTTGGTATCTAGACACCCATCTGCCTCTGCTCCCCTCCCCACTGGAGGAGGTCAATCAGCAGACTGGAGGTCTGTTCCCTGGAGAAACTGAACTGGAGTAATCTTGGAAGGAGGTATGGATGGCTGAAAACAGGATTGAATGAGAGCTGGGACCTCCATGCCCTTCCCCTGCCCTGTCCCATAATGCCAGCAGCCAGGCTTGTGCAGCCCCAGCAATGGATTGGAAGATTCTTTCCTTGAGAAATCAAACCAATCCAGAAAAAAATGCCCCAGATACTGAAATGTGCGTGTCCCTCATTGGAAATCTTGGTATACCCCCATTCCTTGAAGCTCGTCAGCTAATAACTCCTCTTCCCACTTGCAGAGGCTCCAATCTGCTTTTAGTACTTTACTGTTAAATAGGATCAGGTAGCCAAGGATCTGAGTCCTAAGTCTTAGGAAAGGCTTCAACAGGAAAGAAAGGACCAAAACAAACCAGCAAAGAGAAACCTTACAGAAGATGGAGATACTGCAGAAAGCAGAAAAAAAATATTTTCTTTTGAAAAAAGTTATAGTCAGTGTCTTCAAAGAGAGAGAGAGAGAGAGAGAGAAGCTATTTCATGTCTAAAATGAGAATAGCATTTATGAAACAGGACCAGTTAGAGAACAAGAAGGAGATAATGGGGATTACAAATTAAATACTTGAATTTTAAAAGAAGTTGAGGATGTAGCTCTCAAAAAGTAAAATGAAAAGGACAGAGTTGAAAAGTAGATGAAGAAAAAAATCCAAAAAATTGAAACTCAGTCTAAAAGATGCAACATTACTAATATCTTAGATGCAAAAACCAAAACCAAAATAAAATGCTTCTTTGAACATTATCACAGAAATAATACCAGAACATTTCATAGCACTAATGACATGAATTTCCAAATTGAGGAAGTATATTAAGTGCCCATGTTTTATAAAACCCTCACTCAGATACTCATGGTGACATTTCAGCCACAGTAGGGACAAAGAAAAGGTCCTAAAAGCTGTCAGAGGAAAGTACACAGGGCACACACAGAGGAAAGGATGTCTTGATAGAAGAATTCTTAACGGCATCCCCGGAAGCTGCAAGATAATGGAGTAATACTTTAAAAAATCAGAGGGAAAATTATTTCTAACCTGGATTCTAAATCCAGCTAGACTATCAAAAGTAAGCATAGAATAAAGACATTTTTCAAAACACAAGGACTCAAAAAGTTTACTCCCTTGGACCTCTTAAAAAGCTACCGGAGGGTGCCTGGGTGACTCAGTCAGTTAAGCATCTGCCTTTGGCTCAGGTCCTGGGATTGAGTCCCACATAGGGCTGTGTGCTCGGTGGGGAGCCTGCTTCTCCCTCTCCCGCTCCCCCTGCTTGTGCTCTCTCTCCTCTCTCTCTCTCTGTCTGTCAAATAAATAAATAAAATCTTAAAAAAAAAAAAAAAGCTACTGGAAGTGGGCTCCCTCAGACCAATTGGGTATATTAAGAAAGAGGAAACTTAGGAAACAATATGGCACAGAAGGAAGAGAGCAACCAGACCCTAATATAAGGCGGGAGGATGGAAGGCTGCAGAAGGGAGGGCACCAGGGGAAAAGATCACCACATTATCTGATAGTTTGGTTGTTTTGAAATTAGTACTGGTAAGCATCTAACCTGTGATGTCGCTGATGAAAGGATTTAAGGATAGGTATGTGTATTGAAAAGAAGACAAGTGAGAATAGCAATCAGATATTAACCCTAGAAAAGTTAAAGTTTTGTAAGGGAAGATGGCCAGAGTCTACAGTTTGGCTTTTTAATGAATAAATATTTCTATAGTCATAACAATATATATCAAAATAATATAAATAATGTATAATCATAATATAAATAATATTGAGAAGCTAACAGAATGAGAAATTTGCATGTATGGTGTGTCATCTCCCGTATGTAAAACTGATAAGTTAGGCAATTGCAGCTAGGCATATTACTGGGCAACATGGAGGTGAGTACCAGAGAAATAGCTACAATTTGCAATTAGTTTCCTCTGGGGAATGTGACTGGGTGGGGAAGGGAAGCTGGAGAGTCCAAGTTTTCATTATATCTTGTTTTACTTCGATTAAAAATGGAATTGCCGAATACTGTTAGGATAACTCTGAAAATACAAGTAGGCATCATGAAATCATTGGGGTTGGTGAGTTAATAATGGATTTGCAGATGAATGTCCTTCTCTAATTGTTCCCATTTGTAAAATTGGGGGTGATGATGTCTAACATGTTCTACATTTAGAAGAATAATCACCAAGCAGAAGTGACAGCACCAGGCTAGTAGGAGACAGATGTGTCCAGGCAGACCCAAGACAAATTGGAAAGACAAAATAAGTCAGGATGTACTATAGCTGAATAAATAATTAGTAAAGTTGTATGGATATATTTTGAATTCTATGCCTTAAAAAAGAGACTACACCCATGATCCTTTAAATGTTGACAAAAACTATCCATACGTTTGCCCACAAAGGAAACCTCAATACATTTAAAAAGGAAGGAGTAATAGAAACTTAATTTTTTGACTACAGTACACGTAGAAATTCACAACATACAGAAATAAGGACCCTCCAAGCCAAAACAACACAACAGCAAACATACTGGATATGAAAAGACTTTCTTGAAAACAACTCATGGGTCAAAGAAGAAATCAAATCCATAGATTGAGACTCTGTAGGAAATAATGATAGAAACATTACTGTGGTAGAAATTATTGGCTGCCTTCCCAGCGTTAACAGGACATTGATTTTGTTGAGAGTGTCAATGACCAGCTAAACATCCCTGTTTCTCAATCTGTCCTTGTAGATGGGGGTGGCCATATGATTAAGTTCTCACCAATGAGATAGATATAAAATAATAGTGGTGGGTGGGACTTCCAGGGAAGCTCCTTAAAAAGGTTGACTCAGCTGACCTAATAAACCTTTGGCATATGTGATGCTGGGTTAACCACTTTTTTTTTTTAAGATTTTATTTATTTATTCGAGAGAGAGAGAATGAGAGATAGAGAACATGAGAGGGAAGAGGATCAGAGGGAGAAGCAGACTCCCTGCTGAGCAAGGAGCCCGATGTGGGACTCGATCCCGGGACTCCAGGATCATGACCTGAGCCGAAGGCAGTCGCTTAACCAACTGAGCCACCCAGGCGCCCCTGGGTTAACCATTTTGTAATCCTAGGGTGTCTAATCCATGCTAAAAGTAGATGAGTGGAAAGATAAAAGAGGTATTCCTCAGAAATATACTGCCATCCATTCTGGCCTTGGACTTCCTGTCTCTGGGGAAAAAAAAAATCCTAACTCTAAAGTTGCTATTTTGGGTCTCTTTGTTAGTAGGAGCCAACACAGTTCCTAACTGACAGTCAGATATCAGAATTCATGGGATGTAATTAAAGAATAAAAATAAATAAATGAAGCATGCAAGTCAAGAAATTGGAAACCGAAGAAAACAAAGGAGAGCAGAAGGAAATAATAAAGATCAAGCTAGAACTCAATAAGAAAATTAAGAAAGAGAAATGATTGCAAAATCTCGAGAGCTACTCTTTAGGAGAACAATTATTTTTTAAAAATATATATAGATACACATTTTACTTGCTCAGTCAAGAATTAGGTGAAGAAGCACAAATACACACAACTGGATAGTGAGAAATTATAAAGGAGATGAAATGATTTATATTTTGTAGAATTCTGTGCAAATAAACTTGAAAATGTGGATCAGATAGATGATTTTCTTGGAAAATGTGCTACTAGACTGACTCCGGGATAGAAAGAAAACTGAAAAAGGCCCCTAGCAGTGAAAGAAATGAGACAGCTGTCATGTGTGACCAGTTGTTACTGCTCTTCCTGGGGCTTCTTTGCTGTTGGGATTCTCTAGTAGGGGTGGAAGTGAACTTCTGGTGGGAGGCCTCAGAGTGTGGGGCGAGTTGTGCGTCCTGCCTGGCGATCTGTGTTCTGTCTCTGACAACGGTGGCCATGCCCCAGAAAGGTGATGGCACTGATTCTTGGCATTAGGACACATCCCAAAATAAGGGGCCCCAATTCTTTAGTTTTTTGTAACATTTTTCAGATCCATGTATTACTGGAACCTTTTTGGTAAGAAAAAAATGATGAAAAACTATTTTTAATCATTTGCTCTCATTGGCAGTCTCAGGAACAAATTAAAACAATGTTCTGAACATCATATCCAAATAAATAGAAAGATTTCAAAGCAAGATTGTGCATAAAAAAGGTTGAAAGTGCTTTTCCAACAGGAAGATCAGTAGTACAGGAGAAAAGAGAAAATGGTGAACATCAGAGTGCCTTTGGTCTTCATCGTTTCATGGAAAAGTACCTTGTTCTCAAATGCTAGTAACTGGAACATCCTATTGGTTAAAAATAAATAGCATAAGGTGTGAGGAAACTAACTAAGGAAAAAACAAAGCAACCAGAATGGCCTGTCAGCTAGAAACAGAATAAGGAGGTTATGCCAAAGGTGTCAGGTTCTTATGCCTGTCGTCCCCCCAGAGGCCAGGGTTCAAGCCCGGTGTTGACAACACCATGGTCAACGGAGGGCATCCAGAAAGGCCTGTTTGGATGAGCATTTGGTTGGAGTGTCCTTGCTGGTTAAAGTGTTCTGTTTTCTTGGAACTTTCCCCTCATCATCTTCATTTAAACAGCTGTAATTCTAACCTAATGTCCTCTTTTTACCCCATCTTTCTCTGGTAGAGGGAACAGTGAACCATGGAGCTGTATTTCGGTGAATATCAACATGTGCAGCAAGAATATGGCGTCCATCTGAGACTCGCAAGTGATGATAGCAAAAAATCAAGGAATTCCCAACACTCTAAGGCAGGCTCCTATGGTGTCAGTATCCGGGTGCAGGGAATTGATGGCCACCCCTACATAGTCCTGAATAACACGGAGCGGTGTCTGACAGGCACATCTTTTCCTGAAAATGGGCCACCGTTTCCATCTCCAATGATAAATAACCTGGCCCTGCGTTCCAGCAATGCGTCTGTGCTGGAGGAGAGCAGCGCAGAAGAATTGCAGCTCCCAGAAAATCCTTATGCCCAGCCCAGCCCAGTAAGAAACCTGAAACAGTCCTCTCTCTTTGAGGGCAAGAATGGGGTTCTAGAATGCAAAGAGGGGCCAGTGAAACCATCCCACATGTTGAACTTTCAGAGGCATCCAGAGCTTTTGCAGCCCTATGACCCTGAAAAGAATGAATTGAACTTGCAAAATCATCAGCCTCCTGAGAGTAATTGGCTAAACACTTTAACAGAAGAAGGTTCCAACAATAAGAAGGCTTGGACTTGCTTCCCCAAACCTGGTAGTTCCCAGCCTACCAGCCCTCCTTTGGAAGATGTGGGCAAATCCAGCGTGACGGCCATTCGTTTGTGCAGCTCTGTGGTCATCGATGACCCCAAGAAGCAGACCTCAGTGTGCGTAAATGTTCAGAGCTGTGCCAAGGAGGGGCTTGTGGAGGAGGCCCTTTCCCCTAGTGGGAGGTCCCTGACGGCCCACAGCCCACACACCCATCCCGAAACCAAGAAAGCCAGGCCGGACGTGCTTCCCTTCCGGCGACAGGATTCAGCGGGACCTGTCCTGGATGGAGCTCGGTCCCGGAGGTCCTCTTCCTCATCGGCAACTCCCACTTCGGCCAACTCTTTGTACAGATTTTTACTTGATGATCAGGAATGTGCCATCCATGCTGACAATGTAAATCGTCATGAAAACAGGCGGTATATCCCCTTCTTGCCAGGAACTGGGCGGGATATTGATACAGGATCAATTCCTGGTGTGGATCAATTGATTGAAAAGTTTGACCAAAAACCTGGGCTCCAGAGGAGAGGAAGGTCTGGGAAGCGAAACAGAATCAACCCAGAAGACAGGAAGCGGTCCAGAAGCGTGGATAGTGCCTTTCCTTTTGGTCTCCAGGGGAATGCCGAGTACCTAAACGAATTTAGCCGGAACCTGGGCAAGTCCAGTGAACACCTCCTCCGCCCGTCGCAGGTGTGCCCACAGAGGTCACCTGCTCAGGAGCACCGGGGGAGACAGAGCGTGGGCCGGGCCTTTGCCAAGCTGCAGGGGGCCCACCTCAGGCCTCCCCAGCAGAGCAAGGATGGGAAAGTTCCAGAAAACAAAGGTGGTCGGCAGAGTACAAACACGCATGCATCTTCCCTCCCAGCACAGAATAAAAAGGAGGAGGAAATCAAAACAGCCACTGCGACGCTGATGTTACAGAATCGGGCGCTAGCAACTTCGCCTGACTCCGGTGCCAAGAGGATTTCTGTGAAGACATTTACTTCTGGTACTCAGGTAATGCTCAGGTGGGCCTGAGGTAATGCTCAGGTAATGCTAGCTGTAGGAGGCTACAGGAATGCAGACCCTCCGTCTTGAATCACTAACTGCATATCTGATTTGTGTCAGTTTTCCCCTACTGCCAATTGTATGGTTTTCCAAGTTAACTCAGGTACAACTAGAATCCCATTGTGGTCCTGTCTGTCAAGTGACCTGTCAGACAATATATGCTTGATTTCTCTGTGTGTGTGTGTGACATCTGAAGGTGTGCAGAGTTTGTTGCCACACAGAGGTTCAGTGCTTAGGTTTGTGTAGATATACTGACTTTTCTCATGACATTGAGTGACTGGGTTAATATCTGGCCTGAGAAATTAGGTTAATTTTAATTTAGGTGGATCCTAAAGTGACGGAATTTACTTAAGTGGTATATTTAGTGTTTTGGTAGTACCAATAAAAAATAATGATAGTGGTAAAAATGATGATAAGGTTGGTAAGTGTCAGGCACTATTTGTTACAGATTCTAGGACTGCACCAACCCTATGAAGGTAGGTACTATTAATCTTCATTTACAGGTAAGAAAATTGAGGTGAGGCAAAGTTAAGTAACTTGCCCAAGGTTACAGAGCTACTAAGTGGTGGAGCCAGTTGTAATGAGGATCCTTACCTGAGGAATTGTTTTTGGAAAGTAGGAATGTGTTTGGAAGCTTCTGCATCAGGGTTTTGCCTTCTTCCTGGAAACTTCATCCTGTGGTCTAATAACAGGCTTTATGTTCCAGGCCACACCGGATCTGTTGAAAGGCCAGCAAGAGCTTACTCAACAAACCAATGAGGAGACGGCCAAGCAGATACTTTACAATTACCTCAAAGAGGGGTTAGTGATTTTCCTTAAAGGAGCAAAATCTTGTCCTTTCTGGGGGGGGGGGGGGGGCGGCTCGTAGTTTCCTTTTCTGAGACCTTGTGTTTTCCCCTCCCTTCCTGCCCTGTGCAAACTCTTTGAGGCTTAGGAGTCAATGGCTGAAGTTTGCATAACAGTATTTGAGTCATGGGTGGTGGGTGTGAAGAGCAGGGGGAAAATGAATATATATATATATAATTTATTTTTTTTGAGTAATCTCTGCATCCAATGTGGGGCTAGAACTCACGACCTCAAGATCAAGAGTCATGCTCTTACGACTGGGCCATCCACGGGCCCCTATTTTTCAAATGACTCCTTATTGTTTAAAAAGAAGTTCAAAGGTGGGAAGAATGTCTACTCTTCAGTTTTGACTTGAGTCTGCCACCTTGAGTTCTTCATGCATATAGTAGTTATCAATCGTCCCCTTATTAGCAGTTATAAATAAAACCACTTCTTCCCCTCCCTGGAGTTGACATTGGCCAGGAACCCCTGCTTCCATGATTTTTAAAGCATGTATGAGTCATTTAAAAGCACTGCTTTTCGCATACTTATCTTGGAGGTTGAGTTTGAGTAATCTGGTTTTCAGTCCTTGCTTAGATATTAGGTCAGGAATTCGCAGTTTCTGTTTCCATTGTCTCATCAGAAAGGATTAAAAAGGAAAAAAAGCTTTACAACCTGACGTGACTGCAAGTCACTTGGCAAGTACTCACTGGTATCAAAACACTTCCTATTTTTGCATCGTACCTTACACTTAAAGAGCTGACAAAATAGGTTCAGAATGTAAGAGAGGAGCCCTTTTTGGCGTGGGGGTGGGGGTGGGGAGTAACCGAGCAGATTCTTCTAGCTAAGAACTAGTTGTTGCTGTATTTTTTTGCTCATGCTGTATTGAGAGACTGGTGAAACAGACTTTAATAGAGGTGACTATTTGAGGAAACTTCTTTAAAATCTTTTTCCTAACTGCCAGGTATGTGTGATAGAAGGTGTGGTCGATGTTAGTAAAACTCTATCTGGGGGCACCTGGGTGGCTCATTTGGTTAAGCATCTGCCTTTGGCCTCAGGTCATGATCTCGGGGTCCTGGGATTGAGCCTTGTGTTGGGCTCCCTACTCAGTGGGGAGTCTGCTTCTCCCTTCCCTCTGTGCTCTCTCTCTCTCGCTCTCTCTCTCTCGCTTGCTTGTAAATAAATGAAATCTTTAAAAAACAAACACACAACAAACTCTACCTGTGAAAGTGTAGACGAAGAGCTGGGGTATTGACAATCTCCTCTTCGGCGATGTATTTTTTTAAACACGGGCTAAAAACCAGTTAAGAGTCACTGTAGATCATTCTTAGCGTAAGATTTACAAGTGAAGTGTGGCTGTGGGTTGTGTGTGAGAGAGACACACACACAAGAAAGTCCTTGCTGGAATGAATGTAAAGTCAGTTGAGTCAAACAACAAATTACTGAATTTTCACTGTATGTTTTCTCCAGGCTTAGAATGTGGGTACATCTCTTTCACATGCTTGGAAATGGGACCCCTCGTCCCAAATTGAGTGTTAGCATAGAACAGTTTATTTGAAGAGAAGTACACCATCCATCTTGTTCTCACACTGGCTTTGCCTGCAGCCTTAATTAATTCATACCTCTTGCAGTTTATCTTCTTAAGCGGCTCTGTTGTTTGTATGTTGTGGCACCTAAAGTATCCTGGGGCCCCTGGGTGTACCCCTCACTGTTTTTTCTGCTGCCTCTTTTCCAGAAGCACCGATAATGATGATGCGACTAAACGGAAAGTCAACCTGGTCTTTGAGAAAATCCAGACTTTAAAGTCTCGAGCAGCAGGGAGCACACAAGGAAATAATCAAGTAAATTGGAGTTCTGTATTCTGCAGAGGGCATTTAACTTGGAATGTGGCAAACAAATTGCTCTTTCTTCAGCCTGTACATTCCTGTACATTTGGTTATTGCAGTAAGTGGGAAGTTACCTGAGTAGGGAGCAGGACCTAAGACGGAAGATCATGTTGTAAATATTATTGTGCACCTGCCTTTTTTTCAGCAAGGTTTTTAAGAGATTTTATTTACAAAAATATATAACATATAACACGATGAAACAAAAAGGTGGTGAGCTTTAGAAAGAGAAAATAAGGGCGCCTGGGTGGCTCAGTTGGTTAAGCGACTGCTTTTGGCTCAGGTCGTGGTCCTGGAGTCCCGGGATCGAGTCCCACATCGGGCTCCCTGCTCAGCAGGGAGTCTGCTTCTGCCTCTGACCCTCTCTCCTCTCGTGTTCTCTCTCTCATTCTCTCTCTCTCTCTCAGATAAATAAATAAAATCTGAAAAAAAAAAGAGAGAGAGAAAATAAGAATAGGAAGAATGAAATGGAATCATGGACGGAGAACCCTAACATATCCAAGGTATCGAAGGAAGCTCTAGAACTTCAGAAAATAAATAAGAGGATAAGAACAGGAGAATAAGGAATAGAGACTGGTGAAGCGAACCAGCATGGGTGGAAGAGAAAGGAAGAAGTGGAGTGGGGCCAAATTCTTTTAAAAAAACTGCCTGTTTCGTTTATTGTACTGAATTCCAGTTGGGATGTGGAGATTTTTTTGGTTGTTAAAGGAGTCATCTCATGTTTGATGAACATCTGCTACATGCCAGACACACCTTGTGCCCTGACAGGAAGCAACATTTGAGAGGGACGACTAAAAGCTTGTTCCTCAATCCTGCACCACCTTGAATTGGCACCCACTTCTAGCTTGTGTGTCTTCTCTTTCCCTCCCGGGGAATTCTGCGTGGAAAGGAAAGAGTATACCAGAGACAGTTCACAGGAAGTTTGCCTATAGCTTCGTTGTAACTTTGGAAACATAGGTATACAGGATGTTCTTAGGCATCTGCTTCCTCTTTTCTCTACTGTTCAGCACTCAGCTAACCCATGACTGCTGCTGTGGCATCCAGTAGAACGATTAAACACACACACACACACACACACACACACACACACACACACACACACACACACACACACACACACACTATTCCCATGGGGGAATCTTTAAATTATACACCTTGCTTCTAGGCAGGCTTAAGGGGCTCTACATAGTTCTTAAAATTGGTGTAGGAGTTTTGTGCTAAAACTCTTAAATCCAAATTATCACTGTGACTCTTGCTTTTCACTCACCTGCATATTTTTAGGGTGAACACATCCTTTGGCCTTGATGTTAAGATTGTCATTGTGGGTCACAGACTATGGGTATCCAGACCAAACTAGGGAAGTTAGGTTAAGCCCTCTGGAATCTGGGACACTAACAGTGTCTCAAAAGAGTAAAGAAGTCTCTGGGAGAAGAAGGGAAGATAGAGTGTTCTAGGTAGAGGGACCAGCGTGAACAAATACAAAGAGGTACGTGTTCGCTATGTTTAGGGGACTGGAGGTGATTTAGTGTAGCCGGAGCAGAGAGCCAGGGTGTGGAGAGGAAGTGCCAGATGGAAAGGACCTTGGAAATCACAGAAGTTTCCATTTTCGGCTGATGGTGATGGGCCATCACCGATGGGCTTTGAACAGGAATGAATAGTGTGGTGTTTGTAGAAATTCATTCACCATGACTGCTTAATTGCCCAGACTTTTCTACTCCTGTTCTCTCCCTGTTATTTTCTGAATCTGATTATCTGTGGGCAAAGGCTTTGGAGTTTTATCTTTTTGGTGTGAGTTGAGTGATTTCCTGTGAGAGAAGGAAAGACCATACTGGAAATAGCAGAGTAGGTAGAGTTTTCGTTTGGGCGAGAACAATGTACAATTTCCCTCATTCGGTTGAATTTAGATTTCCATAATGGATTATTCTCATTTTGCCTAAGAAAATAGGAAATCCTGTGTTTTGTTGATGGTTGGGTTCGGTTAACTTCACAGGAGTAGGTGAGGAAGTACCTCATTCCAAGTTCATCACACACAACTCACACCTGGATTCAGGCGCGTGAGAGCCAAGACATGGCTTTTTCTAGCTTTGATTCCTGCTTTTATCCCTTTTCCTCCCCCTTTGTGGTGTTCTAACCACTTTGCTGTAGGATTTTAGCCAAATCCTTTTGAGAGCATCATCCTGTTATTATATCCATGGAAGAAAAAAGATGAGATCATTAATATTCATACTCTGATCAGAGTCTGTTTTCTAATAGACTCTCTAATCAGACCCCTCTTTGTTATATCTCCCTTCATTACGGAAATGTAGCATCTAAAAGAAGAAAGCCAATTCAGCCAACTACATTTATTTACTACTTGTACACAGGCATATGCAGAGAGTGAGAAAATCTCAGGTTCTAGAACAATGATTCCCAGTGCAATGGAAGTTCTGTAATAGATGGATTGTACGAAGGGCCTTGGGAACACAGAAACATGGGCTTTGGTTATAACCTTAGGCAGTGGAGGGATCTTCAACAAATACTTATTGTTTATCTTTTTACATTGTTTTATTGGGGTATGACTTATATACAGTAAATCGCACAACTCTTAACTGTCTAGTTCATTGAAGTTTTAGTATAGGTGTGTGTCCATGCACACACCACCCTGATCAAGATACAGAGCACTCCGATCACCCCCAGAAGCTTTCTTTGTGCCCCTTTCTCTAGAGGGGTTTACATTTGAATTGGGTCTTAAGATTTTGATGTTACTGCTCGCATTACATTTTGGGAGAAAGAAAATAAAGCATCTCGAACATGTACATTAGGGTATCTCTGCAATTAATTACAGGCTTCTAATTCTTCGCCTGAAGTCAGAGACCTGTTGGAACAGAAAAACAAGTTGACCACAGAAGTGGCTGAACTTCAGAGAAAGCTTCAACTAGAAGTCAAGGTATCTGGTTTTTCCTTTTATGTTATTTTTTAAATTTCTGTCTTGCAAAGAATATTTTAAGCAAATCTGGGTGCTCAAGTGAAGTGAAAGCCAGTTTTTTTTCCCCCCAAAAGAAACATTCCTCTCATCACTGAGTAAATTCCTGTATATTTGGCTCCTGCTGTCCAAAGAACTTTTTTTTTAATTTTTAATTTTTTTTAAAGTAATCGAAGCCCATAGACACCGTTTGCTTTGACAGAGTAAAACGCTGTTGGATTCAGGCAGGCCAGTAGGAAACTAAATGCATATCAAATATCCAAACTGAGTAATAGAAATAGCAGACTGAGGTTTAGCTGTCTTTGTATTTCTCTTAGAAGTATTACAACTCATTCAGTATTTAATGTTCTTTCTAGTTGCAAACTCCCAGGCCTAGTCATACAGGTTGATTAAGTTGTTTAATAAATGAGTGCAAAGACATGGAGTCCATTAGAGTTTTGAGGTAGTCTTCTGTGGGATTGCATTAACGTTCAGTGGAGGTACTTGAAAATCACATGTATTCATCTTAGAATCAGCAGAACATGAAAGAAGAGAGAGAGAGAATGAGAACAAGCTTGGAAGAGCTCCAGGGCCGGCACGACAGTAAAGTGGAAGAGAATTCCGTGCTGCAGCAGCGCCTGGAAGAGAGTGAAGGGGAGCTCCGGAAGAACCTGGAGGAGTGAGTTCTGGGCCAAGAGCCTTAGTTCCTGCGTCCGATGTAGCCAGAATCTTTTTGTCTGTTTAATACTACCCAGCCTTCCGAATATTTAGAGGGGCTGCTGACCCTTCCTTTTCTCCCTCTTTCCTTGTAAAATTGAGAAGCTGGTGACACATGCAGACTGGTAAGCAGAAAGGTTCATAATTTCAAAATTCGTTGTGTACCTTGAAGGATGCCTTGTAAAGTTTTAGGCCCGAGAGTAGCTCCTGGAGCTGATATGCGAGAAGCAGGGAATACTGAGTGGTGATATCTATAGACAGAGATTTCAAGGAGCCTGGACCCAGCCTCCCAAACGCACATGTCCTATGACTTCTGTAATCTCCCAATTTGTGAATTTTATCCTGAATGCTGCTGACCAGTGCTTATGCCTCTGTTGAGTCTGCAGAGAGGGAAAGTCAAAGCCAAGATGGCCCTGCCATTGCATTATATTAAAATCTGTGAAAAAGGGATCTAAAGCCAAAGTCTGCAAACGTGCAGTGCTCTGAAGCTCTGCGGCCGTGGTGGAGGTCTTAAGTGAAGGTCTAAGCAGGAGTGAAATCCAGAAGGAAATTCAAGAAAAATATAATAAAATCATTTGATTGCCTTTGCAATTTTGATGATGTAGTTTTTGCTTTAAAAACATTCCTAGAGGTTAGTTTTAGAAAAATTGGTGGGAAAAAACCCAAAATTTAGGGTGTAGTAAAGACTTTACAAAATCAAAAGGTAAAATCGTGAGTTTGATTTAGAGCAGAGGTTGGCAAACTTTTTCTGTCAGGTAGTAAATACTTTATGGTTTATGGGCCATATGGTCTTTGTTGGACCCCTTAAGTTCTGCCATTGTATTGTGCAAATGACCATGTGTAATACATAAATGAATGAGCATAGCTCTATTCCGATAAAACTTTATTTATAAAAATTGGCCGTGGGCCAGATAGGCCAAGTAGGCCGTAATTTGCTGACTCTTCTGGGGCTGGGGGCGGGGTGGGGGTCGGGAGTGGGGTGGCTTTAGTGAAGGCATTATCAAAGAGGTTCTGCTTTTTTGGGTCAGTTTCTTATCAACTAAATTCTAGTACCCTACGGTCTCCTTTTGGGGAGAAACTGTCACTGCATAACTTTCCCCATTACATTGGTTTGAGTTCTCACTTGCCTTCTTGTTGGACAAATTAGACTGTAGACATGAGTGCCTACCAGTGCCTTTTCTGGTTTGTGATTCCTTGTTCAGTATAGAACGGAGAATGGGAGGCTCCTTGGGGCTGCAGAGGACTCTGCTTGACCCTCTGAAGGTTTGAAATCCGACTGGATGAAACAGTGCAAGGCTTAGCACAGTCTCTCTGATGGGTTTCCTCCCCTGCTAGACTGTTCCAGGTAAAGATGGAACGGGAGCAGCACCAGACCGAGATCAGGGATCTCCAGGACCAGCTCTCAGAAATGCATGATGAATTGGACAGCGCCAAACGAGCTGAGGACAGGGAAAAGGGAGCTCTGATTGAGGTAAGGGGGGGAGGGCGTGGGATCTTCCTGGAGAGGATGGGAGGGGTGGGGGCGGCGGGGTCTGGATACTGCGAGCCATGTTCCACGGTGCCTATGGCTAGATTCCATAAAAGCATCATCTGTAATAGTTTTTAAACTTTGTCTTAGGAAGAATTTCAACCATACAGAAAAGTAGAAAAAAGTAATTCATTAACTCCCATAGAGCCCCAACCCAAATCCAGTGGTTGTCAACATTTTGTCATACCCCATTTCTTTATGTCCATTCATTTATCCTATTATTTTTTTCATCTGTCCATGTATTCATCTTTGCTGAACCATTTCAAAATAAATTACAGATAATACCACACTTCACCCCTAAATTCTTTGGCATGCATCTTTAAAAAATTAGGGAATTTTGTTATAAGCACAATACTATTATTATACCTAAAACAATGAATAATTCCTATAATATAACAATAATTATAATACCTGGTCCTTATTCAGAATTTGTAGTTGTCCCTCAAGTATATTTTACAGTTGTTTCCTCCACCCCCAAGCCAGGATCCAGTCAAGAATTCCATATTGCCTTCATTGTTCTCTTTCTCTGCCACCAATTTCTTATTCCCTGCTCTCTTTCTTCCATCCCGTTGATTTTCCAAAGAGACCAGACCAATGGCCCACATTCTGGATTTGTCTGATTATTTCCTCATGGTGTCCATTAACTTGTGCCATTATCTCCTGCATTTCCGGTAAATGTGAAGTTAGATCTAAACACTAATAGTTTCAGGTTAAACTTTAGGCAAAAACACTTTGTAAGTAATGCTAGTAATGGGAAAGCATTTTAAAGATGCTCATGCCCATACAACACTTATCACAGTTTTTTTTTAAGGCCCCCACAAGAGTGTAAGCTCCAGGAGGCAGGGTTGGTGATGGTTGGCTTAGTGTTTTCTCCTCATTAGCTGTTCCAGTGCCTGGGACATAGAGCACTTGGCAAATATTTGGTGGATGGTTGGATGGATTCATTATGAATAAATGAATGAGTGAATGAATGAATGAACGCTTTTGCTATGTACACAGGCTGTGTCCATCTGGCTTCTGCCCATATCGGTATATTCCCTATTGACTATTTAGTTCTTATCAGTCCACGAATCAGTGAATGAAGTTGACTCTTTCCTCTGCTTAGCATTTGTTAATTATTGTGTGGTTTCCTAAAGATAGTCATTATGTCTTCCCTGAATTAGACTGCCATCCTGTTAAGGTGGTAGATACATACATAGGCTGTGAACGTCTACATTTTTTTTTGGTCAGAGATGGGTAAAGTTGAAGATCAGAAATAGAACTTGTATCTCTGTGTCCATTTAGATGTTTTGATATTGGCTCTAATTATCATAACCTGTATTTTTGGCATAGTTTTGAAGCTTATTACCTTATAAGCTTCGGTTTGTACCGGTGTGTACTTGATACACAATTTAGAACAATGCAAAAAAATAAAAAGAAGAAACGATTAAAAAAATAAAACAGTAAAGGTACTTTGTCAGCATTTACTTCTCATTTTCTATAGCTTTCCCCCTAACGGCCTGGATCTTTGTTCTGGTCTTAGAGTTCAAGTTTCTGGCTACCTCCAAGTCTCAGCCGTCAAGTGTTTTCTCACTTCCTTCCTTGTTTCGTTTTGGAGTAATTCCCTGGAGGGATTTTAGGTCTTGCTCTTTAGAACTTAGAGTCTCTTCCCTGTGACTTGGTGGTAGCAAAGAGCAGAGCGCTGGTGGCTACCCAGTTATAGGTGTTATCACAAATTCATTTACCATATGGGCAGAGGGGAATTGTTTCTCTTCTCCCACATGAGCGTCTATCTCTCTGTCTCCACTTAGACCTTTTCTCCTGAGAAAGCCTTGGACCTGTTCCACAGCACCTCTTTTTATCCAATGACCTTTATCTTAAAAACCAGCACATTCATGGTATTATATTGCTTCTCGTGGTTCCGCCTTCTTCTTGGGGCTGAGATACAAAGACAAGGTACATTAGAATGGGGCTTTGAAAATGGTGTATTTGTTGCTGAAATATTAAAACATCATAAAATGGGGGAGTCTGGGTGGCTCAGTCGGTGAAGTCCAACTCTTGATTTCAGCTCAGGTCATGATCTCAGGGTTGTGAGATGGAGCTCTGCATCAGGCTCTGTGCTGAGCATGGAGCCTGCTTAGGATTCTCCCTCTCCCTCTGCCCCTCTTCCCTTGCTCACGTGCTCTCTTTCTCTCTCTCAAAAAAAAAAAAATTTTTTTTTTAATTATAAAATGAAATTTTAAAATGGAGGGGTGGTAGAAACATTTTCCTAACATCTTAATGACTATTTTTATTTCTACATTTTCTATTTTTATATCTACATTTATTTCTTCACTGCCTCCCTATCCATTGTTAGCTTTCATCTACCCTTCTGTAATTTAGGGACAATTATAGTGTCCCTACAACTTTGATACCTGCCTTTAAAAATTCATTTGTCAAGGGGCATCTGGGTGCTATAGTCGGTTGAGCATCTGACTCTTGGTTTTGGCTCAGGTCGTGATCTTGGGGTCATGAGGTCGAGCCCTGCTTCAGGCTCCGCACTCATTGTGGAGTCTTCTTAGGATTCTCTCTCCCTCTCCCTCTGCCCCTTCCTTGCACATGAGTGCTCTCACTCTCTCAAATAAATAAATAAATCTTTTAAAAAGTTCATTTGTCAGAAACGCTTTTCCTTATTATAATCTATAGTCTTTGTATTTCATTTTTTAGGGAGATAAACCATAATAAATTTCATCATCCTATATTGTTTCTCTCTCTCTTTTTTTCAATTACATAAAAATGTGTTGAATGTTTTTCACATGTATCCTTTTACTTCTTGAGAAAAATTTCCTAAGGATAAGTTCCCAGAAATGATGTCACTGAACAGTTTATGACTTCCAATAAAAATGTAGCTTCACAAACAAATTTAAATAGAAGACTTTGCCATATCCTGTGATACTTGTGTGGACACTTTATTGATTTGAAAAAGGGAAGGTGTTATCTTTGCTGTTGGGAAGTCTTTTAAGTTGCTGGATTTTCTCACTAACAGAAACCTCTAATTGTTAATTGTCCTTTCAGCTGAAATGCTGTTTCCTTATAGGTTCATTTTAGCGCATTTGAGCTTGCTCTATTTTATATCTGTCCATTTCTTCTACTAGCCAGTTAGTTCAAGAACATGTCGGCTTTGCTTCTTCCCCCATTTCATGCCTCACACAGTGCCAAGCAACAGAGCAAATGAATAAATAAATTTCAGTATTTAAATTATTTTAGAACTGTCACCATTTAAGAAAAGGGAATAATTCTGAATTGAGCCACATGCTTCTTTGCCTTTTTAAGCACAATGCACCGAGCATATATTATTGAATAAAATTTAATTAATTAAAATAGTCTGACTTATTTATAGTGGTAACTAGGATAAAGATATGAGCCTCAGTTTTGGTGATGTGTTTTCAGGCTGGTAATGAGAGACACAGAAAAGGAAACAGAGCACATCTGCTCTTAAAATAGCCGATATTGCTGGCTTTCTGATTATTTGCCTCTTTCCTGTAACAGGAGGAATATCATCTACTGCTGTCTTTCTGCAAGATGAGTTAGGGCACAGTTAGTTTCCCTTTGTCAGATTGGGTTTCTCTGGAGGTTCATCCTCACTGTTTCAATCAGGTTCCTTTGACTTGTCAGCAATAGTTAAAACATGATCTATGGTTTCTATAGCACTAATAAAATAGACCCTATCTCCTTGTCACATTCAATTTATTCTTCATATCTTAATAAAAAGTGGCCTGGGGGAATCTGATAACAGATTATAGTTATGGCCAAGTTTTCCATGGCATTTGGCTTAGAACAGGCTCTTAAACACAACGAGTATTAAGCACTCCTGCTTTTGAGTGTTTGAAAAAAGGTTGAAGGCTTTTTATTTTGGGAGGCTTGCCAAATGCACAAGATTTTTCATGAAATCTCTTTTAATTTTTTACATTTTGTTAAGTAACATTGGACACTAACACAAAATCAGTAAAGTAACAGTAAGAGAGAATAAAGTTAAAAAAAAGAAGAAAGGAGAGAGAGAGAGGAAAAAAAAGAGTAAAAAATACCATTCTCTTAGGATAAACCATATAATTGACCAAAAATAAGATGACTTTGTAATATGTTAAACAGTTGATGGTTCTGAACTTTTTTTTTTTTTAAATTCAAGTTACAAAAATGATTACAAAATAAGTTTTCAACCACTTCTTTGTTGGTAAATGCATTCCTATCCATTCTGGGGGTAATGGGTGAACATGAGACCTTGCTCTAAGTGCCATGACAGTGGAGTTTCTAATTACCAACCATCGTCTTTGATGGGAGCCTGCAGTGCTGATGGATGGGCCTCACTACTGCAGAGACTGGTAATGGCTTATCCCTGGCATTTGCCAAGATGCAAGTACTTAAAATATTCTGGTATTGAAATTGTATTGATCTGAGGATAAACTGTGCTCAGAAACGAAGTCTCTAATCGTAAAATACTGGTAGGATATGACTGCATATTTTACAAATTTTAATTAAAAAATAACTAAAAAATAATGTTTTTCATCAGCTGTGATATGCTTTCTAGGCCATTCTTCTGGGGGAAAAATTACATAATTCCCTATCAGCTACAGTTTTGGCATAAAACCTTTTATGTGTCCTTTCAGTGAGTGTGGGCTGTAGATAGAGACCCTATGACTTCTGGGAAACATGTACACAGAAGAGATCAGCATTTTTCTCAGTTTGGTATGGAATACCTGTGAATAGGTGGTGTGTGAAATGGGGCTTTCTATGGGCCAGTGAGTTGCTGGCCTGGATATTCTGGTGTGTGGGTCTCAGTGCACCTGCTATCAGGACAGCCACTCGCTGCTGCTAAGAACAGCCAGGTTCCAGAGTGTGCTTTCTTTTTCTTTCAGCTTTCCTTCTTTCCTTTCAGGTTCTGGGCTTGTCTCTTTTCTTTAAGGAGGTGGACATCCTCCTTATAGGCACTTCCAGCCAAACACAGTGTTCTGTTGCGTTTGCATCGAAGAGACTGAGCACGGTGTAATCGTTTGCCCCTAAGCTCCTCTTGAGTGTGTAGGCTTGTCGTCAGGCCTGCAATGGCTGTGTGATAAAGAGAAGGGGCAGTCGTATTCAGTCTGTGTCCCAGTCTTCCACCTATAAGCTGTGTCATCCTAGGCACGTTAGTGTCTCAGAGCTCCAGTTTTTTGTTTTTTTTTTTCATTTAGGAATGAGAATACTATTAATCTCCTTGAATATTCATCTCCTAGGATTTTTGGAAATGCTTAGCACAGTTCTTTTTACATACTGCGTACCAAGCACAGTGAAATTTGTAGTGCCTTCCTGCCCACATACACACAGACGTACTCACTAGATTTTTATCTCCTGGAGGCTTCTGTGTCTGCAGCTAGCCTGGATGCATAGAGGTTTTGAAAGTGCTGATTCTGATTGGCCAAGGCCTCCCTCTGTTTTCTCTGACTGGTGTCTCCAGAGAGGCATGCTCATCTCCGATGGATATTTACTTAGGTTTTGAAATTTATATATTTCCTCTGCTTTCTTTGGCTTGAGATGATTGGCAGTAAGGCTACTGAGGTGATGAAGTCAAGTTTTTGAAATCTCTCCTGCCTTTTGGTCTCTCCCCTGGACAACCTCCAAGTGCTGCTGAGCGATACGGCGTGGTACAATCTGATGGGATCTGTACAACACGGGCCACAACAGCATGTCCGTGTCAAAGGGACCATGAAAACCTAGGTTCTTGACATGCATTGGTGGCACTACACAAAAGGCGACACAAAGCACAGATATATCCTGGAAAAGATAAGTGTGGGAAGAGAAACTGCCTTATCATCACAACAACTGAGAAACAAATGTGTGAGAGTAAGAGCAGGGAACGGGGGTTGGAATCACAGAGACTCCCACAAACAGGCTGGCGGAAGGCCCAGGAAGACCTGCAGGGATAGCCGGTAGCAACAGTGATGGGCACGTCTCTGGTCCTCCTGAAGGAGGGACTGGCAGCCTCGGCACCAGGATGTCCCCCTTTTGACGAATCTCAGGATGGGCTCTATTTTCCTAAGATTCGCTCGTGTGTTCTGCGCTTGGTGCTTCGGAAGACCCCGAATTGCCATAGTTAGCTGGATGAATCTCTTGGCATTTCATCTGAACTTATCAGTGCCTGCTAGTGAGATTCTGGAAGGTGTGAAGTCTTGGTGCCTGCAGTGCAGCCCTACCCTGGGACTGCAGAGATTCCCCTGGTTTCAACGGATGTGCAGGTCCTAGAGAAAAGGAAAGAGATTCCATTGCCAGTTATATTTTCATCCCCTCATGAGTGACATACTTCTTGAATGGAAAGTAGTTTCTCATCTCTGAGGCCTCGGCTTCCCAGGTGGCAGTCATTCCTCTGATTCCCCAGGAGCTCCAAGAGCACAGCATGTGTATTTACTCAGAAGCCACCAGTGAAAAAGAGAGACTAGTTTAGAATTCTGTTATCTGCAGACTTCTGCTGTACTGCACATGTTAATTCATTTATGTTCAGAACAGACACATTCCCAATAATGTTGATCCATGCACCAAAAATGTGATCACATCGGTATCCTTCTTTCGAGGGGCTGACAGTCTGGCAGGGGAGAAAAGAAAATAGTCTGATGGACTGCAGGTAAAAGAATCACGTGCTCTGAGATGTATAGCTAAAGTGAGATGGGTATCAGGAGGGGTATTCAAGGGAGACTTCTTGGAGAAGGTCCTGCTGTATCTGCGTCTTCAGAGATTTTCTGAGAGGCAGAGAAAGAGGCGGGACTGAGAGGGAAGAAGGGCACTTGAGACAGGATGCATGTGGATAATGTCATAGGGGCCCCAGGTGAGCGACTGGATGCAGGGAGCAGTTGGGTGGCAGGAGAGCCTAAACCAGGGAGGTGAGGGAAGGGATCTAAGATGTTACAGAACTTTTGGAGGAGGAGAAGGAGGAAAGGAAGGAACATGATGCATTCACCAAAAAATATAAACCTACTGAATCTGAGGTGCCTGTGGGACATCCAGATGGTTGTGTCTGGCAGGTCACTGGAAGTGCAGGTCTGAACCCAGATAGGAGTTGGAGGTAAAGGTTTGGGAGTTACTTGCTTAGAATTAATAGATGGCGGGAAAAAATAGATGAGCTTGCCAAAAAAGAATAAAGAATGCAACTTTGCATTCTTGGGGATCATCTTAGCTTTTGGGAAGAGGGAGAGAAAAGCCAGAAAAGACTGTCTAGAAAAAGCAGCCTGAGGGAAGAAAACAGGCATGTACCGTCTCTGAACTGCAAGGCCAAAGAGAATTTCAAGGAGATGGGCGGGGAGGATCAAAGAAGGGTCCAGAAAAATTGAGGACTGGGAAGAAGCCTGGATGTGGTAATTAAGAGGTCACTATGACCTTGGAGGGCACAGTCTTAGTGCAATAGGATCCAAAGCCATATAGCAAGAGATTAAGGAGTGAATAGGTGGTTATGAAGCACAGCCAACAGAAATTACACTTTCAGGAAGTTTCGTGGAGAAGCTTGTTTCTGTTTTGTTTTATTTTGTTGCCTTTGAGCCAGTGGATTCTTATGCCCTGAGGAAAAGGACATAGCTCCAAGGAAACGGAAGAGAAGAAAATGACAGAAGAAAGATCACTGATGGAGGAAAGGCTTGGAGCAGTCTGGCGAGGGGCAGCTGTATGTGTGTGAGGCAGCCGCGGGTGGGAGAAGGCTGGGCATGCGGAGGAGAGCCGGGGCGGAGAGGATGCTGAGGCAGCCATGTCCGAGTCCCGCCAGCATGAAGTGAAGGCGTCCGGGCTTGACGAGAGAGCTCAGTCGGTCTGGGACAAAGATGGCGAAGTAAAAGGAATGCTGAGCTTTTGGCAGGACACACTTGGGTTTAGGGAATGCGATTTGTAGTGGAACTTGCTGCCCCGGTTTTGTGCCTTTCCTCAGGAACTCCTGGCAGTTAACGAGGAGAAGATGGGAGTGTTGTGCCTGCTCAGAGGGGCGAGCGGGACCCGAGGAGAAGGGGCGGAGTCAGCCAGTCCGGGGACCCTGGGTTACGGGTTTGTCCACGCGCCGCTGGGGTCCCAGGGGTGGTGTGACGTAAGTGAGGCCAGCCCGTCGGCATGTCCCGCAGTGAAGCAACAGCACGCAAAAGCCCGTTCATTGCAAGAGCGACAGACCTTTCATTGCACAGGAAGGAAAGGAGGTGGAAAAGGCAGACATGCCTCTTCAAAGCAATGAAAATGAAATCAGTTTCCCTTTTTCTTCCCTCAAATTAAATCAAACTCAGAAAAGCTGAGACGGACAAATCAAGGGGAATGATGGCGTCCAAGGAATGAAAAGAGAGATGGGGGGATGGTCTAAACTGGTGGGGGGTGTGGGGAGGAGAGAGTCGGAGGACAGCTCGGGAGTATGGCCGTTGGCCCCAACCGGGCGGCTGGGCGAAGGTGATTAATCCTCACCTCCCCTTTCATGATTCCTCTCTCTAGGAACTCTTACAGGCAAAACAGGATCTTCAAGATCTGCTCATTACCAAAGAGGAGCAGGAAGACCTCTTGAGGAAGCGAGAGCGTGAACTCACCGCCCTGAAGGGAGCCCTGAAGGAAGAGGTCTCCAGCCATGACCTGGAGATGGACAAGCTGAAGGAGCAGTATGACGCCGAGCTGCAGGCCCTGAGGGAGAGTGTAGAAGAAGCAACCAAGGTGAGTCACCGCGCCAGGTCTGACCAGACTCTAGGGCCCATCGGCCTGGGGTGCGAGAGTCCGGCTTGGGGACAGACGAGGGAGTGAGACCACCGTGCCCTCACCCGTGCCAGTCATTTTTCATTACAGAGTGAAGCTCCATTTCATCAGATCATGGAAATAGAGCTTGTTCACAAATAATGAGCTTGGCAGTGCCACTGTGGACCCTTTTGAGTCAGTAAATTTAAAACATTGTTAAGGACACGGGCACGCTTTCATTCAAGGTGAGATTTGGAGGCCCATGAGTGAGCCTCTTGCAGAGCAGAGAGCTGGGTCCCTCCAGGTGTGCCTAAAGGTCGGAGGCCAAGGGCATCGTGTAGCTTTGCTAACCGGGCAGGGTGGCCGACCAGACGCAGATTTCTGGAATCCTTCACCCCTGCCCCTGCCTTAGCCTGTTCCTTTTGACTCGTGACGCCTTCTGTTGAACAGTTCAGGTCCTTTTCTCAGCAGAGTTCCACGAGGGTTAATTGGCTGAATTGTCCAAACCCTTGCCAGATAATTTTTCTCTTAATTGAATTCTTGGCTCCTATAAATAGATTGGAAAATTATGTTGAGGTCTTTTGGTGCAGGCCTCATCTTGGCCATTGGAGAAGAGAAAAACAGTGTTTTGAAGGGGAAAATGCTCTGCAATATCATGCCATCTTTAGGGAATGAGAGGAATTACAGAGCATAAAGTTTTTAGCGTCTCTGCAATGCACAGGTTAAAGATAATGAGGAAAGAACTCTTGATATTGTTGTTTTATTCTGGGATGATTACAGAGACAGCTCAGAGCAAGTAGGCCCCCTCTCTCCCCTAAGCTGCATAGTGATTCACTGATTTTCAATTATGGCATGGTAATTGCAAATGACAAGAAGTGAAAGATGGTTTTGTTTGTTATAACAATAAAAAGTCTGGGAAATAGTCTGTTTGGGGTTGTTATAACTGAGACAATTTTTAAAGCTCTTCTCATTGATTTGCCTTAGTGGTTTTTTTTTGTTTTGTTTTGGTTTTTTTTTTGAGATTTGGTTTCGTTTGAGGGAGAAAATGGAAACCGATTTCATTTTCTTTGCTTTGAGAGGACGTGTCTGTTTTTTCCATCTTATTTTCTTTCTGTGCAGTGCTCCAGGCTTTTCTGTGCTGTTGTTTCATGGAGGATGTGCCAGGAGGCTAGTGAGAAAGATGATTCTCCTTTGAATCCACCACATGTTCCTCACCTTCAGACCTTGCATCAGAACTTGAGTTAATGTGGTTGTTTCAATGAAGGGTATTTGAGGATGGTGTCTTGGGCATGTTTGTAGTGATTTAAACGTAAGGACAGTTAAGAAGCTTCTAGTCCGCTGACAAACACTGTGAGCAGGGAATGGAAACATGGTAGGTGAGTGGAATTGAGATAATCTGTAGAGACTTAGTCTGTTGCATTTTGACCCTTTCAGAGGTCAGTATTATATGTTAATTTACAGCATTTTCATTATGCCAGTTCAAGAGAGATAACTTTCTTGACCCGTGCCGGTCTGTGAAAGAAATAACAGGTGAGTTTGCCAAGATATCTATCATGGGCAGAGAACGTAGGGTTTCTGAGCACCTAGAAACTAACACAAAGGGGCTCGCCTTAGCATCCAAAGGGGTACATGCCAGCAAGCTTCTTTGCCCCAGGTCATATTCTATAGTGCTGTCAGCATCTTTCCCTGAAAGGACAAATCTGATCATGTCAGCTTCTGCTTAAAGGCTCTCTTGGCTCCCCATTGCTCCAGACATAAATTCAAAATTGTTAGCATGGTAGGTCCTTTCTCTGCCTAACCCTGTCTCCAGAAAACTCCATATTCTTTTAGTCCTTTCACCTCTGTGCATATGTGGACTGACTTCCTTCCACTTTTCTGCCTGACCACCCTCTTCTCAGCCCTCAAGACCGTCCCCAAATGTCCTCTCCCCTGTGATGATGACAGGGTACCTCCACTCCCCTCAGTGGATCCTTCCATAGGGTTTCTGTTGCTCCCTGGTTATTCCTCTACTGTAGTTTGTATCATACCATGTTGTAATTCATCATGTCTACCAACTTCATTAGACTCTGAGCTTCTTAAGTACAGGGGCCATTTTTATCTCTCCCCCCCGCCTTTTTTTTCCCCTAGAGTGGGAGTGACAAACCCAAGTACCTCAGGGCCTAGACAAGGGACATCAATGAGTGGACCTCTGGGTGTGTTGTTGGGGTGACAGTAGGGCATGGTGGAGACTGTGGCAAACTAGAAAGTGGGCCCTTTGCTGTAGGGTCAGTTGCTTCTCTGTTGCAGTTGAAAGTTGTCAGTGAAGGAATCCTGGGCCCATGTTGCAATCTCTCAAATTTTTTTTTTTTTTTTTTTTTAAGAAGCCAGATATCTCGGGGTGCCTGGGTGGCTCAGATGGTTGAGTGTCTGCCTTCGGCTCAGGTCACAATCCCAGCGTCCTGGGATTGAGCCCCGTGTCGGGTTCCCTGCTTGGCGGGGGGCCTGCTTCTCCCTCTCCTTCTAACCTTCCCCCTGCTGTGCTCTCTCGCCCTCTCTGTCAAATAAATAAATAAAATCTTTAAAAAAAAAAAAAGCCAGATATCTGGATGTTGATGTGAGATCTCCTGGCTTTTAAATTAGCAAGAAAAGAATGATAGAGACCAAACTCAACCTATCTGTACATTGACAGCGTGTGATCTTCGTCTCTTGAGTTTAACACAGTGTCTGGCACGCAGTTATGTCTATGTGATGTCTGATGAATGAAAGTAAGTGGAGGACAATTTCCCCTCTTAACTAGGTTTTCAGTCCCTGTGGCGTGGTTCCTGTTGGATTTTCTCCGATGGTGATGTGGGAGGTCTTTTAAGAAACCCTGCTATGACTCTGAATTTCTGTACCTTGCTTTTATGTTTCCCTGCAGTTTTTTCAAGAGCATCATGATTGTGTCTTTGCACCTGTTAGCTTTTGCTTCTGAAGGTGGTTGCCGAACAAATGTGACAGAATCTTATCTAATAGAAAAAATTATGTCAGTCTAGTGGACAGATGCTGCCTTTTTGTTAAATGATTTACATGTGGGTATTGTAGAATAGAATTTTAAGATTATTCTATTAACTACTTGGAGGACGGGGAATTAAATAGAACTTTTAAAATTTGGTAGTGTGTCTCTTAAATGTGTGTGTGCACTAGCCTTCAGCCTTTTCTAGCCCCAGGGGAAGGACTCCCCCATCACTGTGACTAAAAACTGACATTTCCTTGAGGAACTGTGTTGCAGTAAAAAGTTTATTTCCTTGGTAAGTCTTAGGAGGCAGCTCAATTGCCTGGCATCAGATTTTCTAATTTTCGCCACTGCCCTTAAACAGTGCTAAAGTGCTATCTTATCATTGTCCAATAACAAATATTTCATCCTGGCCTGAGCTTGAGCACTAGAAGTTTTTGTTTTTGTTTTTGTTTTTAGTGTTCCATGATTCATTGTTTGCGTATAACACCCAGTGCTCCATTCAATACGGAGCACTAACAGTTTTAAATTACTAGAACATTAGGTGAAAACTGTCAAGTTATGTTAAGAACATTTTACAGGTATTCCAAATAGATACCCTGTAAGAGTGGTTTTTGTAGACCTAAGCAGCTACACCTTTTTTTTTTTTTAAAGATTTTATTTATTTATTTGAGAGAGAGAATGAGAGATAGAAAGCACGAGAAGGAAGAGGGTCAGAGGGAGAAGCAGACTCCCTGCCGAGCAGGGAGCCCGATGCGGGACTCGATCCCGGGACTCCAGGATCATGACCTTAGCCGAAGGCAGTCGCTTAACCAACTGAGCCACCCAGGCGCCCAAGCAGCTACACCTTTTTAAGAACAGGTTGACTGTTTCTCAGATGAGAACTCATGAGTGCTGTGGTTTTGGGGGATTTCCTCGTGCAGCAGAATGAAGCAGACCTTTCCCTCCAAGCCGTGGTGCTTTGGGTCACTGGGTGAGCCACTTGGGTTCCCTTCCCATAGAGAATTGGATCTTCATGATTGTTAGAAAGGGGGATTCTATCTATCAAACATTCTTTCAAAGGACCCTGAAGGACTTTGACACCGTATTTCATAACATACTTTTTTGTGTTGTGTCCTCTTAGACTCTTTCTAGTTTTGAAAAGGAAATGTCCTCTCTCTCCTTGAGTTTGTGGCCATGGCCGGGATCCAAGTGAAGAAACGGATAGTCAGTGGGGATGTGAGTGGCTGCTGTCTGGGAGAAAAATGAAGCCCGTCCACAGTGTTAGCTTCTCCTTCCCATCTGCAACTCCTTCTGCAAAAGAGAAGAGCAAATGGCTTAGTGTTTTGGGTTTATTTTTTTTTTTTTTAAGATTTTACTTATTTATTTGACAGAGAGAGAGACAGCGAGAAAAGGAACACAAGCAGGGGGCGTGGCAGAGGGAGAAGCAGGCTTCCCGCTGAGCAGGGAGCCCGATGTGGGGCTCGATCCCAGGACCCTGGGATCATGACCTGAGCCGAAGGCAGACGCTTAACGACTGAGCCACCCAGGCGCCCGTGTTTTTGGGTTTTCCAGAGAGTGGGCTCAGCTCAAATTTCCAGCTCCTACAAGAAGGACCCTGATTGGACCCTGGTTGCTTCTTGGACCTTACTGTTTCCAGGGACCTGTGAATGCTGGAAAGTTTGTTCTAGGTTTTATCTCCCCTGTCATACTCAGGACTGTCATCATTTTCCACTTCGCATCCCTCGTGTGCTTGGCATTTAGTAGGAGGTCAGTAAATGTTCGTGAATTACAGGAATATAAATAGACATAAGAGAAGATGCCCTTTGAGTCTCGGCAGTCCTAAGACATTAGACTGTTTTGGGGTCTCATTGATGAATTAAAATGGTTTCTTGTGAAAATGACCAAATCTTGTCTGTTGAGAGCAATATCATAATGTTAGTGTTGATCTTCGAAGGGCCAATTTGTGTCTAAAAGACGTAAGCATTTTGAGGATGTTAAAGGAGCCACTTTTATTTTTGTATTGTGTGATGGGACTTCTGGGCCACGAGGCTGTTGTACGGCCCCAACATGCAGCAGTTAAGCCGCAGATACCTCTTACATGAGTGGATGAGGGGTAAGTGGAGGGAGGATGAAGATATGTGAGAGGCTCTTGCCGTCCTTCGCTTCTCCATTGGTATCATTTGTAAATAGAGCGTTTACAGATTGACTTCCTGAACCGTTGCCAAGTGCAAGGTATTACGAAGGTTATGAAGATAAATCAGATAAATGTACCTTCCAGAAGATTGAAGGGGAGAGAAGTAACACTCAAGCTGACTACAGAGTAGGAAAGAGTAAATGCCCCAGACATAAAATGCTGTAGGAGGTGGCTTGTGCTCAGGAGGGCAGTGTGTAGGGGAATGTCAGTGGTGTTTGAGCATGGTGGCCAGGTACATCTGAGGTACCGAGTCCAGTGTGTTCAGCACCTTGTAGGTGGGAAAATGCAGTGTGGGTCTGGGCTGGAGCCTTGTGGAACAATACAAGTTAATATGGTTACAGATTAAAAGAGACTTTTGAGAGGCAGAGTCCCAGATCCAACACGTGGACCATGTTTGGATCCCGGTTCAAACAAACCAACTGTAAATAAAACACACACACACACACACACACACTTGAAATTGTTGGGGACATTTAAACACTGTTTCTATATTTAAGGATATTAACAAATAAAGTAAGCAAAAGCTTTAGGGGTGACAATTGTGTCATTATTTTTAAGAGTCCTTTATCTTTTAAAGAAACTTACTGAAGAATTTTTAGGTGAAATGGTAGGCTATCTGGAATTTGCTTTAAAGTAATCCACCTGGGGGAGAAAGTGCGTGGGGGTGTGGATGAAGCAAGATTGGCCATGTGTTGATAGGTATTAAAGCTGCGTGATGGATAAGTATGAGTTAATTATACTATGTGCTCTACTTTTGCTAATATTTCAAATTTTTTATAACACGTGTTTTTTTATTTTTTTAAGAACACAGAAAGACTTAAGATAGAACAGGTGAGGCGGAGAGGATGGGAGGACTCATTGGGTATAATAATGCCATGACACATGAGTGGTTTTTAATTGCTGAGGGAACACTTACTTGGTGTTTGTTGTAGGGACCTGGGACATGCTTTCCTATCAGTGACCTGGAGGTCGGGGAAGTTAGCAGGTGGAAAAGTGGTTAGAAGTAAGGAGTGAGGAGGATGGAGCTGCAGGTTTGGGGGATGGTGGCCAGGAGAGGCGGGACTGGCAGGAGAGACCCCACGGGGGTGCCATGATTGGGGTGAGGGAGAAAGAAGAGACCGCTAAGCCGCAGGTCTTCCCTCAGGTGCCGAGGCCTCGCTGGGGGCGGGAAAGTTCCAGGTGGGCCCCCTAGGGGAAGCGGGGGCAGGGCAGCCCTGTTGGGTGGGATGGTGAGCCACTCCATGAGATGGGGGCTGCTCCTGGTAGACTGAGACAGCTTAGGGCAGGAGGGGAGGAAGGTGACGCAAGCGCAGAGAATTGAAGACAAGCAGCCAGGTCCAGCAACAGAGAAGCAGGCAGAAGAGCACTGAATTTGGCTTAATAAATGATATATTTGAGAAACTTCTAGAAGCAACTTGTTTTTGCATTACATTTTTTTTTTAAGATTTTATTTATTTATTGAACAGAGAGAGAGACACAGCGAGGGAGGGAACACAAGCAGGGGGAGTGGGAGAGGGAGAAGCAGACTCCCCACTGAGCAGGGAGCCCGATGCGGGGCTCGATCCCAGGACCCTGGGATCATGACCTGAGCCGAAGGCGGACGCTTAATGACTGAGCCACCCAGGCGCCCCTGCATTACATATTTATATACAAGTCTCAGTGCTTTCATCTTGTTTTGCTCTGTAGAGTATAAATTCTTTCTAACATTATGTCCATGTTTTAAATTCTGTAACACTTATATAGATTTTATTCAAATTCAGTAATGTTGCAACTTTTTCTTGCCTCCAAAACTGTTCTCAAATTATGGCTTCATGTTTGCATCTCACTGAACAATCTGGAAATGTCACTCAATCTTACGAAAATGATGTGCTTCAGTGCTCCTTTCCCGTGTCACTTCTAGATTTTCCTTCCCTCTTTTCTTACAGCCCACGAACTGTTTCTTTAAAAGCAAAAGTTGAGCAGAGGCTCAGATGGCAAAACCACTGCTAATCTCAGGATCAATGGAATTGCCTCCCTTAAAGACAGGGCTGATTCAGGGAAAAATCTCATTTCTTTTTTCTCCATGGGAACTAGGGTAGTGAGGAAACCTGTAAAAAATTCATATTTCCTTAGCTTGCTAACTTCAGATAATCCACTTACTCTGCATGACCACTGTTGAGAACAGGAGAAGTGGCACGGTTGCATGTGCTCAGGTAAAGGGAAGTATCTCTTTTCCACCGACTCCCGTGTGCCTGGGGTGGCCTAGAACTTTCCATCGGCGAAAGTAAAATGGGGAAGATTCAAGGTTAAACAAGGTCTCCTTTCATTTTTCTTCTATTTTTTTTTCCTCCAGAAATGACTCTTTTAGTAATTGCATTGCTCTTTTACATTCTGTATTGATTAAAGAGTAGCTAAATAGGAGGCATGGTGTGGTGTCCTAGCATGTTTGTTTGGGACCCACTGTCTAAGCCCTAGATATGCCCCCTCCCTGCTGTGACTCTGCTCCCAAGTGCAGGGGTCCTGATAAACCTCTTGGGGGCCTTGGTGAACAGGACATCTCTGCACTTCCCTCCTGGTGTTTTAGCTGAGCTGCCAAATTCACTTGCTGTGGTTTGTAAAAGACAGAATAAGAGTCCCAGAGACAGCCATTCCTTTCTTATCAAATGTTTGAGTGTGTTTTACTGGTGTCCGTCACTGCACTTCCCTCCTGGTGTTTTAGCTGAGCTGCCAAATTCACTTGCTGTGGTTTGTAAAAGACAGAATAAGAGTCCCAGAGACAGCCATTCCTTTCTTATCAAATGTTTGAGTGTGTTTTACTGGTGTCCGTCACTGAGGGCCCATAGGTGGGCGCACCATGGTCTCTAGCTTTGAAGATCTTTTACAGTCTTGTAGGAACAAAGACCTGCAGATTAGAGGATGTTGAAGTTTTGGTGCTGGGGTTGAGTCACAAGCAGGGTGGGAAGGGCTTACTGCTTTGGATGGCAAGATTCAGGAGAGAAGCAGGCTGCACATCCATTCTGTACCTGGACACCCTAAGTGTCTTCTACATACCAAATGCTTAAGAATTAGAAATGAAAACGATAACTTCCCTTTCCCAGGACCTCTCCAAGAGTTTCTGGACATTAGCACCCCTTGAACCTGCTGTCTTTGTACTCAACTCCTTTTCGTAAACTCACAGTTAACGGTTAGAAATCCTGGACGCTTAAATACACTAAATGCAAGACCAAGAAAGAGCATTGACTTGGGAGAGGAGCTAAAATCGATTTCATTTACTTAAGGAGACAATTGGATTCCAGTTCCAGTTAAGATTTCCAGAGGGTAGGACCTCCTAAGAGAGTTACAAGGAGGACCTCTATTTCCTGGTTAGGACCGCAGCAGTAAAGGGGCTCTCCTCTTGGGAGTCATGAGTGAATCTGCTGCTGTATTGTGGGGAGCATCACAGTGCAGGAGGAAGAACCGATGCCGGATCGCATTAGGAAGACTCCTCGCACAGGGATGGGTAGGACGTCGGCCAGGTTTTAATGACGGTACCTCGAGGCTTCGTGAGTGTGGTTAAGCAGGAGGGCATTTTCCCGCAGCTCCAATGGGAGGGGTGGCAGAAGGAGGGCTTTCAGGACACCCAGAGCACTCAGATGACCCAGAAAATCACAGTGAGTTCACTTGCAGCGTGAAGAGAAAGTGTGGAAACTTAATTGGGTGGGAAAGGAAGTAAAAAACCTTTCCCGGGCCTCAGGGAGGGCAACACAACAGCCTGGTCTACAAGTCATGCTGTCCCTGCCTTGCCTGACACAGGCTTTGAGTGGGTTGCGAGGAGGGAGGAGAGCTCTTGTCCGTTTCTCATCTGTGCTGAGGAATGACCGGAGGACGAGGCTTAAATAATGCAGGAGATTTGACGTTAGCATCAGTTCCTAACCTTGGGAATGGGTTGGGGATGGGTTGTTGATCCAGCCACCCAGGGGTCCCTCAGTTGCATTTTTTTTTTTTTTAAGATTTTATTTATTTATATTTTTGACAGAAAGAGAGACGGCGAGAGCAGGAACACAAGCAGGGGGAGTGGGAGAGGGAGAAGCGGGCTTCCCGCGGAGCAGGGAGCCCGATGCGGGGCTCGATCCCAGGACCCCGGGATCATGGCCTGAGCCGGAGGCAGACGCTTAACCATCTGAGCCACCCAGGCGCCTCCCTCAGTTGCATTTTTAATGGGGTTCTTACTGCCCCTCTCTCTGCTGAGGGCCAAAAGGGAAGGGAGTAGGGCCGTGGGGGGCCTACTCTTTGAGTGAGGTTTTGCTCTTTGCCAAGTACTGGCTGCCTGGGTTTGTAAACTGTGTCCAGGAGCAAGCGGATGAGGGTGGATAGGGACCTTGGAAGAAGGGAAAAGTTTGCTTCATGGTGGTGAGGTTTGTAGGAGGAAAGTTCTCATTTGTTACTTGTCTGCTAAGGTGGCTGCAGTGCGTCAGGGCCGGAAATGCCTTCATGCATTTGTAGAAGTAGTAAGAATGACCGAGTGGTATGCTTGCCTATCTCCCCAAATGGAATGAATGTTTTGAGATCTCTGAAGCATCAGGGACACCACCCAGAGTTCAGGTATGTGAGCAAGACAGGAGCGGTGTCCACACGCTGAGGGCCAGTAACCAGATGCGTGTCCGGGCGTGAATATGGTCAGCCCACAGAACTGGGCAGTGTAACGAGAGGGGCTCTTTTCGACAGCAGGGACCATCATAGCCACTAGAATATTGCAAATAGTTAAATCCTCAACATCTGAAAGGAAAAACACTTCAGTTTTATTACCAGAAATCCTACTTAATCTGTGTGACACTTTCCCTGATCCTCTATACTCTCTCTGACCCTCTAAACGCTGCCTGATGAATATTTTTCTAAAGAGTTGCCAAGATCATTAAGTAGATTTCTACTTGGTGGAAAAATTTGGCACTATTATTTGATCACGTTAAGCAGAAAATGGAACCTGTCATAAGTTTTAAGTCCATTAGATAAGGAGCAGTGTAGAAACAGAAATATGCACAACGTCAAAACAAATCCAGATATATAAGGCATTTGTGGTAGCTAGCCTCTGAGATGGCCCCCAGTGATCTGAGCTTCCTGGTACTCTTGCTCCTTTATAGTCCCCTCCATGTTGAATAGGGCTGATCTGGGTGACCAGTAGGAAATGGTAGAGTATGACTTCCAGTGCTAGGTCATAAAAGACATAAAAGTTTCTTCCTTGCTTCCTCTTGAACCCCTTGCTCTGGGGGAAGCCAGCTGCCGTGTTGTGAGGCCCCACAGGCAGCCTGTGGGAAGTCCTTTGTGATGAGGGAGAGGGCCCCTGTCAACAGCCATGTGAGTGTGCCATCTTGGAACTGGATCCTCGGGCCCCACTCAGGCCTTCAGATGACTGCAGTCTTGGCTGGCATCTTGACTACATTTTTCTCAGCGGATCTGAGCCAGGATTCCCCAACTAAGTCACTTCTAGATTCCTTACCTTCAGGAACTCTTTGAGATAATAAATAGTGTTATTTTAGGCTGCTGAGTTTGGGGACAATTTGGCATGTAGTAACAGATACCTAATACCATGGTTTGACAAAGCCATCTCTTCGGTGTCGCTTTTCCTGATAGCCACTGACTCCAGCAGAAATACAGCATCCTGCCACACTGCTGCTCTAGTTCTTGTTCTGTTCGACTGTTCCTGTTAGGTCCTATGTCATTCTCCTCAACTGGAAAGAGGGACCATCTTATCCTTTGTATCTGTGAGACTTTGCAGAGTGCTCACTAAGTAGTCTCCGTGTGAATGAACCGGAATGTACAACGGCAAAACAGAGTACCAGAATACCAGCTTAAGGAGAGGTCGGGGTTCTCAATCTGGCTCTGCTATGAACTTCCCAGAAATTTCCTGGTCCTTGTTTTTATTTCCTTTATTGTAAATGGGTACCGTTTGTATTAATAAAAGCAAGCCCCAAGTGAATGCATATGCATATATGCTTGTGCACATATAGACAATCTCAGGAAGGGTGCAAAGCGATAAGTGGTGATTGCCTTTGGGGACAAGTAGGCAGATGCGGTGAGAGGAAAACTCTTTAAAAATCGTGTATAAGGGGCGCCTGGGTGGCTCAGTCGTTAAGCATCTGCCTTCGGCTCAGGTCATGATCCTGGGGTCCTGGGATCGAGCCCCGCATCGGGCTCCCTGCTCCGTGGGAAGCCCGCTTCTCCCTCTCCCACTCCCCCTGCTTGTGTTCCCTCTCTTGCTGTGTCTCTCTGTCAAAAAATCAGTAAAATCTTTAAAAAAAATTAAAAAAATAAAAATCGTGTATAAAACCCTTCATACCATTTGAATTTATCCCATGTACAATGAAATGGGGGTACTAATCTGTGCCTCCACTAGGTGGGCCAAGAGGAACCCGTGAGTTTAGTGAGGAATGTTTACTTTTTGTCCCTGGGATCTCTGTCTCTGCCTTGTCCTTCACCTTCTGTCTGCTGTCTGGGTCTGTGGCTTCTGTGCCATCGGCTCGTCTCCTTTCCTATGGCCGCTGCCCTAGTTCAGCCTCCTTAGCATCAGCCTGGATGCGCTCAGTAATGCTCTTCCTGTTTCCCCTCCTGATTTGGCCCCTCCCCACCACTCCCTCCTGCTGCAGGTGGGCTACCCTGCAGCTGCTCACCCCCCGCCGCCCCATGGCTTCCCTCTGGATCAGAGTCCTGCGGAGGCTGCCTCTCAGCCTACCTTTTCAGCCCTGGTTCTCACTGTTTTCTGTGATGAACCCAGCGCCAGTCACACTGAAGAATCCCCGTTCCCTCCACAAAAATGTGTGTTTCTGCCCCCGCCCTCCCCGCTTGCCTCCTCTGGGCCTTTGCTTTGTGTTCCCCTCCAGCCTGGTCAGCGTGGGGCAGTAGACAGAGTTGGAGACATGGACCTGGTCTCCACTGCTTACTGGCAGGGAGATCCTTTTTTGGGGGTACCATATTTTATTTTGTAGAGTAACATTGCACATGATTTTTTTTTTTTTTAAATTCAGTTTCTGTGCACCAATCACCAAAATACCCTGAATTTTTCTCCTCCTCCCAACCCTTGTAACTCCTTACCTCTCTGGGAGGTGGGCTGTGTTGGGGGTTCTTAGCTGGGCTGATTCTGCCCACTTGCCCCAGGGGACATTTGACAATGTCTGGAGACATTTTTGGTTGTCACAACCAGGGCAAAGCTACTGTCCTGTGGTGGGTGGAGGCCAAGGATGCTGCCTACATGCTACAATGCACAGGAC
Source organism: Zalophus californianus (assembly GCF_009762305.2). NCBI lineage: Eukaryota > Metazoa > Chordata > Mammalia > Carnivora > Otariidae > Zalophus > Zalophus californianus. The sequence continues at coordinate 98,306,303 of NC_045600.1, forward strand.
AGCTGCTCCCCCCCAACATGCTAAGAACCTGGAATCTATGCGTACGTGTACGTGTGTGTGCAAGCATGCACATATATGTTCTTTTCTTTTTACACAGATGACTGCTGTGTGACCTTAAGCAGAGTTGGTGAGCAATGACTGCATCCTTTGGCAAACCACATCTGTAATCCCCAGTATCCTCCTCTCTCTGTTGGGAAAATAGTGCTAACAGAGTCTGCTAAGTCTCTCTCCCAGAGTTGTACATATCTGGCCTCAGCCTGTCTTTTCTGATTTGCTTTCCCGTATCCTCCTCCTGGACCTTCCCCTGTGTCCGCTTGACAACCCCCTGCCATCTTTCCTCTGTCTCGGGTCATGTTAGCTGTCTGTCTCCAATGTCCTTCCCACCCCGGGACCCCCGTCTCTGCCAGTTAGAACCCTGCCATCCCTTAGGGCTGAGCTCATATGCCCTCTTCCTGGGGTCTGGTAGCAGCTGCCCTTTCTCTTTGAGATCCCCAGAGCCTTTGTCCCTCTGGGAGCACTTATTGTGCTCTGCCCGTAGCCGTGTATTCGTTCAGCTCATGGAGCATCATGCGAAGTGACGGCATCCAGCATGTAAAGCAGAAACACAAAGGGGATGATTTTGTTCTGTGTAGGCGGGCCAGGAAAAGGGAATTCCCCAAGAGGGAATGAGGTGTGGATGGAGTCTGGGGAGCAGTGAAAGTTAGTGAGGTGGCTTAAAGGTGGGAGCTGGAGCATGGGACACTTTGGGGTTGTTGTCTTCTGAGACTTTTAGGGATAGCCATTTTCTTTAAACGTTTTGGTATCCTCTGTAGTCTTACCCTAGGCAGTTGGTAGATGTGTTTTTGTGTTCATGTCCTTACTCATTCAACAAAATATTTTTGAGTGCCTGCTATATCTACATAGTGGATTGAGGCATATTGTTGGTGGCAGATGGATTGCAGAAGAAAGCCATTTAGAGTAGTAGGTGTCCTCTGCAGTGATTAGATGTGGCTTAGTTCAGAGCTACCGATTAAGTCATGTGTTTGTGGGGACCACATGCTCGGATCCTGGAAATGTGTGTAAGTGCAAGTCAGAGACAGATGTAATGGAAAACTCCTCCTGCCCCAGTGATCACTAGGGAACAGAACTTGTTTGAGCCAGCATTGTTAGGTTGGTTTCATGAGAGACAAAATAAAGGGCAAGATGTTCGTTCCACAGGGTGATTGCAGCAGTTTTCACAGTAAAGAATAAAGTAATGTTGTTTTGTCAGCAGTGAGTAGGAGTTGGGTGGGAGAAGGGAAGGGGAGAGGTTGGTTCCTTTCCTAGGATATTCCAAAGTCGCAGATGGGCCTTATCCTTGGGGACTTAGAGACGAAGGGGAAAATATGGCCAAGTGCACATATTTCTCCTTTTAACACTTCTCCTCGTTTTCTTTCTTTTTATTAAAAAAATTTTGTTAAATTTCTGCACATGTTTCTCAAGTGTGTGGTCCAGAGAGAAGGAATACTGGCTTCGTCTGGATTTAGGGAAACTCTGAGTCCACTTATGGTTAGAAAAAAGGGCTGGATGTGCATCAGAGACTTTTTGGAACAAGACTGGGGATAAAGTCAAGCAAATAAATGGCCGAGCCCAGAAGAGGTGGCATTGAGAAGGATCTGAAAGTATTTGGGCAGATGTGGCATAGGAGGATGTGAAAACTTTGCTTTTCCATCTCTGAATTGCCCAAGAGCCTAAAGATGTCTGTCTTGCACCAGGAAAAGTGTGGCCCCCGGCAGGGAAGCCTCTGATGCCTGCAAATTTAGTTGGAAAGCGTGGAGTTCTTCATGGCTTTGGAGTAAGAGCCAAGACATTAAGAAGCTCAGGAAAATAAGCACTGCGGTTGTCCTCCACAGTCCATATGGGGAAGTCTTTTGAGCCAGTTGGGTTTATAAATAATGACTGTGAACTTGAGTCCTGCACGTGCCAAGCCCGAAGGAGCAGTACATCATTAGAATCCGACATGCTCTCCGATCTACAGGGTCCTCTCTGCCTGGCCAGGTATTTTTCTTCGACGTCTCTCAGCCCCCGACCTTGTGTGAGAAGAAGATTCCCACTGCTTCTTTGGGACTTGGTTTCTTGAGACTTGGTTTCTTGAGACTCCAGGCTGCCAGGCGCCGACCTTGCCTTCTCAGCTTCCTTCTCCCCATCCTGTTACGACTAGTTTCCCTTACAGCCCCAGCTCGCTGCCCTTCCCTGTATCTGTTTCAGTGACCCTTCTGGGCAGAGGCAGACCTGTGGGCTGTGTACCGTGAACTTCCCGCTGCTGAACTGGGGAGAAAATGTGGCTGGCGGGTGGTGACCTCTGTAGCTGGTTTGGGCCCTGTGGAGAACCAGGGTTAATAATTTACTGTACCTCTCTGCAGCCACCGATGTTGACCTTGACAAAACTCTGGTGGAAATGAGCCAGAGCCTGGCCTGGCATTGAGCTAACAGGATAATATGACCCAGAAATAACTTATTGTTGAGAGGTTGCTGCTGTCTCCGCATTTACAGTGGACATTCATCTACATCAGTCCTGTCTGCATCCAGCAGGGGACAACTGTTTGCTTACCATATTCATGGCTTCCATGAGATAAAGGTGTCATCCCAGGTCAGGGGGCCTGGCTTCATATGGAGCCACTCCTCGGGGTAGAGAACAAGAGCCACATTGAGGGCTCCGTGGGTAAGGCAGGTGGAGAGGCTCCCTGCCAGCCCAGCCCACACAGCTTTCATTTTAAATTCATAGCCCCTTTTCTTTCTTTCTTTCTTTCTTTCTTTCTTTCTTTCTTTCTTTCTTTCTTTCTTTCTTTCTTTCTTTCTTTCTTTCTTTCTTTTTCTTTCTTTCTTTTTCTTTTCTTTTCTTTTCTTTTTTCTTTTCTTTTCTTTTTCTTTCCCTTTCTTTTCCTTCCTTCCTTCCTTCCTTCTCCCTCCCTTCCTTCCTTCCCCCTCCCTTCCTTCCTTCCTTCCTTCCCCCTCCCTTCCTTCCTTCCTCCCTTCTCCCTTCCTTCCTTCCTTCCTTCCTTTCTTTTTAAGATTCCATGTATCTATTTGTCGGAGACAGAGAGAGAGCGAGCACAAGCAGGGGGAGCGGCAGGCAGAGGGAGAAGCAGGCTCCCTGCCGAGCAGGGAGCCCGATGTGGGACTCGATCCCAGGACCCTGGGACCATGACCTGAGCCAAAGGCAGCCGCTTAACCGACTGAGCCACCCAGGCACCCCTCTCCCCTTTTCTTGAGCAAGTCTGAATCTTTTACCGCCAGTGCTAGGTGAAGGTTATACTGAGTAAACTTCCTAATGCAAAGTCAACAGCACTGCGGCTTCTAGAGGCACTTTATATGGAGGGGAGCTCTCACTGTAGAATTTGCTCTCTCCCCTCCCTGAAATGAAAGCAACCTCAGAGCAATAAAGAAAGCTGGATTAAAAGTTCTAGTTAACTCTTGGATAAGCCTAGGCTGCTAGCAAATACATGGTGATCCAAAGGTAGACTCACTTGTTAGGGAGTTGTCCAAATGACTATGTGTTATGTGCACCGGGGGGGTTGCGCTCTTGCTCTCTGAAGTAGGAATGCAGTTATTTCCCTGTCAAGAGCTACGAAGTGCTGGGGCGCCTGGGTGGCTCAGTCGTTAAGCGTCTGCCTTCGGCTCAGGTCATGATCTCAGGGTCCTGGGATCAAGCCCCGCATCGGGCTCCCTGCTCCGCGGGAAGCCTGCTTCTCCCTCTCCCACTCCCCCGTTCCTTCTCTCGCTGTGTCTCTTTCTGTCAAATAAATAAATAAAATCTTAAAAAAAACAAAAAGAAAAAAGAGCTACAAAGTGCTGTAGATGGCCAGCTGCCCTTCTCCTTCCCCTAGACCTCTAGGAAGGTGCCATGACTTGGTTAGAGATGGTTCCAGTACATAGTTTTTGGTTCCTGGTTGTACTTTTTCTAGTACGCAGGCCAGCACTTTTATGCAGCCAACAAATACGGACTCTGTAAATCCACATGTACTTTTGGGGAAGGCAGCTGGGCCAAGATGGGAGCGTGTGGAGGATGGGACTGAAAAACACAGCAAGCCAGAGAAAAGGAGAGGAGGAAGAGGAAGGAGAGGAGCTAGAAGAAGGGAGAGGACTGGGGACCAGCCGGTGCCCAGCTACAGGGAAAATCAGCATGAGAAACAGGCACGAAGGACAATTGTTAGTTGGAAATGTGATGGGCGAGGTGAGGTGTGGTGGAGGCAGGAGGGATGAAGGATGGCAGGGGGAGGGTGAGAGGGGTGGAGATGGTGTGGACAGGAAGTGGGGGGCTGGGAGCATCAGAAGATGAGAGACAGAGGAATCAGGAGTTTGAGCCCACCGTCTAGAGGGTAAAGGGAGGAGAGATGGCTCTGAGAGACCCAAGTGGGGCAGCAGAGGATGGAGCCTAAGTGAGCTCTGGGTCAGGCCAGGCAGGATTTCTGCCCCGGGGGTATTGGCCCCCAGTGATCCTAGATACAGAGCAGTCGGCCTTGGTTTCATTGCACTGTTTAAAACATGTGGTTACTAAATAAAGGACTTTTAAAATAAAATGTGAGGTGTGAGAAGATAGAAGAGGATAAATGGACCTTTTGTCACCCAGGATGGATAATCTATGCCTCCTGATTGTAGGGACTCTCTGTCGATAGCATTGAGCATAGGTGTGAAAATAGGCATTGGATTTAGGGTTTAAAATAGTTCCAAGTGGCATTTATGTGTCTGACGAAAATAGGACTGTAGTCCAATAAGTTGTAGCTGTCGCTTTTGGTCTTTGAGCAGGAGTTTGCAGAGTCACCCCTGGAAAGATGTCAAAAGAAGAATTTAAATGACTCAGGTCCCATCCTTGAGAATTATAAGAGAAATACTCACTTTTTAAAAATTTATACTCTAGCCAAGAATTCATACAGCCTTTTAAAGAGGAGGGCAGACACATTCTTGGTTCCCAGTGGTCTGTTTGTGAGCTTGAGGCATTGCTTGGTGGATCTAGGACCTTGTTCCCACCAGCTGGCTTGGGGCCATCTCCCTTCCTCATGAAACCAACTTTCTTTGATATGTCATCGGAGATTTTCTCTTTCCTCCAAATCATTCCTTGATGAACAGTACTGTAACAGCCTCCCCTTTGTATCTAGACATTATCGGATACCAATAGTATCTTATTAGTTTTTACATTTTTTGGGGGGGGGGATGGATTCCTTGGAATGTTCTATATTGACAACCACATCTCTGCCAATAGGGATAGTTTTATTTCTTCCTTTTCGATCTGTATGCTTTTTACTTCTTTTTTACTATGCTGGCTAGAACTTCCAGTACTCTGTGGAGTAAGAGTGGTGAGCATGGGTATCTGCCTTATTCCTGATCTCAGGGGGAAAGCATTCAGTCTTTTATACTAAATCCAGTGTTAGTTATAAGTCTTTTGTAGGTGCTCTTTACCAAGTTTAGGATGTTCCCCTCTAGTCAGAGTTTTCTGGGAGTTTTTATTTTTATTTGTGTTTTTATGAATGGGTGTTGAATTGTGTCAAATGCTTTTTCTGCATCACTGATCTGATCATGTGATTTTTCCGGTGATTTGCAAACATTAAACCAGTCTTGCATCCCTGAAATAAACTCCACTTGGTCTTAGTGTTTAACTCTTTTTATATATTGCTGAATTCTACTTGCTATTATTTTGTTTCAGATTTTTGTGTCTATACTTGTAAGGGATATTGGTCTATAGTTATGGGTTTTTTTGTGTATGTTATTTTGGTACCATCTTGGTCTGGTTTTGGTTTCAGGGTAATATTGACCTCATCAAATGAATTAAGAGTGTTTCTTTCCCTTCTGTTTCCTGGAAGACATTGTGTAGAATTCATGTTTGTTCTTCTTTAAACACTTGGTAGAACTCTCCAGCGAAACCATGTAGACCTGGAGATTTCATTTTGAGAATTTTTAAATTATGAATTCAATTTCCTTAATAGGTATGGGACAAATAAATGATCTATTTCATCTTGGATAATCTGTGGTAATTTATGCTTTTCGAAGAATTGGCTCATTTCTTCTAAGTTGTCAAATTCATGTGTATAGGGTTGTTTGTAGTATTCCTGTGTTATCCTTTTGATGCTCACAAGGTCTGTGACAATACCCTGTTTCATTCCTGATATTGGTAATTTCTATTTTATCTTTTTTGTCAATTTTGCCAGAGGTTTGTCAATCTTACTGATCTTTTAAAAGAAACAGCTTTTTGTTTCATTTACTTTTTTTCCCTCTTGTTCGTATGTTTGAAGTTTTATTGAGTTCTGCTTTTATCTTCATTATTTCCTTCCTTCTATTTGCTTTGAATGTGTAATGCTCTTCCCTTTCTAGGTTCTTGAGGTGGCAGCTTAGATTATTGAACTCAGACTTTTCCTCCTTGAATTTCCCCCTCAGCACTGATTTAGCTGTGTTCTATAAATTTTGATATGTTGTATTTTAATTTTCACTCAGGTGAACGTATTCTTTTTTCTCTTCTTTCAGGCTCTTTCAACCTTTACATTATCTAGAAGTGGGTTAACTTCTAAGTGTTTAGGTATTTTCCAGTTGTCTTTTATTGATTCTAGTTGGATTCCATTGTGGTCAAAGAACACACTTGCATGATTTCAGTTCTTTTAAATTTGTTGAGATTTGTTTTATGGCCCAGGTTATGGTTTATTGTGGTATATATATTCCATGAGTTCTTGAAAAGAATGTATATTTTACTAGAAAAGGACTTTAAAGATTATTTATTTATTTATTAGAGAGAGTGAGTGAGCGAACATGAGTGGGGGTGGGGGGGCGGGCAGAGGGAAAGGGACAAGCAGACTCCCCACTGAGTAGGGAGCCTGACTTGGGGCTCTATCCCAGGACCCTGAGATCATGACCTGAGCTGAAGGCAGATGCTTAACCAACTGAGCCACCCAGGTGCCCCAGAAAAGGACTTTAAAATAGTAAATACAGATAAATCTCAGGGATAAAAATAAATGATTTCTTTTACCTGGGCAGTAGACAGATTGTTTCTAGTTGGACAAGCCACTTAATCACTCATAGCCTTAGTTATATCATCAACAGAATGAGAATGCATCCTTTCTGGTGGTTTACAAACACATCTGTATTTGCATGTTAAAATTAAGTGGTAGAGGATATGTAAAGTATTATATTTGCCATTTTTCCCATTCAGATAATAATTTTATGGAATTTTTCCGTTTTATAGTTGCTTTAGTAAAAGAAATGATAGAAAAAGCTTGCTTTAAAATAATGTGAATAATGCATAAGAGTATAAGATAGGAAAAAATAAATATATGTTTCAGATTATACTTTTGACAATACATATTTTCCTCTCACAATATATTTGGAGTGTCTTTAGGTGAACAAGTGTAGAACATCCGCATTTTCTTTACTGGCAGCAGCACAGCCCCTTGGACAGTGATTTAATAGGGGTTTAGCCACCTGCTACCTCTTCTGGTGCCCCAGCCTCACTGAGTTCTAGCCTAGCATTCTCCTTCTAGAGAAATCAAAGAGTCTGCCAAGGTAAGTCAGCAAACCAAGCCAGAGAGTCAGGAGAGCCAGAATTTGAGTTTATGAGCAGCTGAGTCAGGGGACTGGAATCAGAAGTGAGGGTGAGTCAAGAGCAGCACCTAGGCTACTTAGATAAGCTGATGTGATGACCTTGTTGGATCAGCTGCCTTCTTCTTTTTTTTTTTTTTTTAAAGATTTTATTTATGTATTTGACAGAGAGAGAGACAGTGAGAGAGGGAACACAAGCAGGGGAGTGGCAGAGGGAGAAGCAGGCTTCCCGCCGAGCAGGGAGCCCAATGTGGGGCTCGATCCCAGGACCCTGGGATCATGACCTGAGCCCAAGGCAGACGCTTAATGACTGAGCCACCCAGGCGCCCCTGGATCAGCTGCCTTCTTTTACTTCAGGACAGGGTTGGGCTCCCTTGTGCTGAGGTCTGAAACTTTATCTCCCACAGGGCTTGGCTACCAGATGTGGCCAAAAAATTTGTCCCAGGTCAAGCTTCCCTACCTCTTCTGTGTTAAGTTACCTGTCAGAAAAATGTAAACCAAACCTTAGGGTCCCATGACTCTGTTTTTCTCTGTGGAAATGGGAATGGTATCATTGCAAGGGTCAGGGAGAAGGTAGGGAGGGAAGAAAGAAGGAGGTGAATAACTAAAAGTGAGTAAGAGAGAAACACAGGGTTGGAAAACAAGACAGACACTGGATGCTTCTGGAAGAAGTAAACTGTTACTATCATGAAGTATGCTAGCGTCTGCCTCTCAGGTAAATCTGCCCAATTCTTCTTTCCCTCATTTTCTACCATCTGAGTCCTTAAACTGGAGTCCCTGCCCTCAACCATGGTTTGATTGAATGCGTGAGAACAGGTTGTCAGGAGTGACCCTCAGACATTTATACCAAGTGACCAGATGAGTATTGGAGACACTGAAAATCCAGAGGAGTCAAGGTCTTAGCAGAGTCGTGTTTTGGTGAGGACTTCCATTTTATTTATATTGAGTATTACCGTGTTGAGTTTGAAGGGACATCCAAGGAAAGGTCTTTGGAACAAGAGAGAAGCTAGCTGGAGCTACCAGCTTTGGTTGGCCCCATTGAGCACTTGAAATAGTTAAATGTTCCTAAGGAAGAGGCTGTTTGAATTTGTCCTAGTTTTATATTCCCACTGAGAGGACGTATTCTAGAACTTCTTACTGATGTCACGGCAATTGTAGGCCTGGCCTTGCCTGCCATGCTTGAAGTACTGTGGAGATAATTGACTTCTTTGGCACTGTTTTTCCCAGTCCAGTTCAACTGCTTCCTGATGCAAGCCAAGATTTTAGCAGAGGAAAGCTTTTCAGTGGGCAGACTTAAAGGTCTTTGTACCAGGACAACCACACTAAACTCTAATTGCACAGCACGTAGGAAAGACTAAGATCAGATACTCTATATTGTGTGCATGTATTTTGGGGAGGTTGGGTTGAATTTGCAAATTCATATTTATTATGAAGATCCGAACCACCGCTCCTTGGGGGATGAGTTTTTCCAAGATGTTAAGTGAGTTCCAAAGAACAACTTTTCCTTTCTCTTTTTGAGTTTATTTAACCATCTTAGTTTACTTTCCCTTGAGTCAACATTACTTATTTTCAGGTATGCAAAGCCAAAAAAAAAAAGGTTGGTTTACTTTTGTTTTTATGGGCAAGAATGATGCTTAGTGGGAATATTTGGCATACTGGCTTAGAATACATATTTTTATACTAATGTTTTTAGGAATTTTAATGGGTTGGTGTTCTCTGATAATTGGTAATAATATAAGTGTCACTGGGTGTAACCAAATAAATCTATATACTTGGATTTTTCTTTTTGTTCACATTAATTTATATTTTTAAGAGGGCCCAAGGTTGGGGCACCTGGGTGGCTCAGTTGGTTAAGCGTCTGCCTTTGGCTCAGGTCATGATCTCAGCATCCTGGGATCGAGCCCTGTGTGGGGCTCCCTGCTCAGTGGGGAGTCTCCTTCTCCTTCTCCCTCTGTCCCTCTCTGTCCAGCTCATGCACATGCTCTCTCTCTCTCTCTCTCTCTCAAATAAATAAATAAAATATTAAAAAAAAAAAGAAGGCCCAAGATTGAGGCAAATATCTATATGGGACTGGGTGATTAGAACTGTGTTTAGTTGCTAGCTTTGTAGATAGTGTGTTGCTGAGAATCTTGCCCATACTGGCTTCTTTACTTCTCTTAATGTGCAGGTCTAGAATTAGAGGTCATGTCTTCTGTCCAAATGAACTAGAGTTAGGTTCAAGTTCAGGTGCCCCCAGGTGTGAAAATAAAAGCCTTAAGATAGCCTTTCTTGAAAAGAGTCTCCAGTATTCTATAGTCTCTGCATATACTTACGGAGTAGATGAAGTGTACAAGTTTTTTTTAGCAACAGATGTTTTCATTTGTTTAGGGTATATATCTTAAGAGTAGCATCTTTGGGTCATATTTTCTGTGTTTAATTGTTTGAAGAATTGTCAAACTGATCTTCAAAGTGGTTGTGCCATTTTACATTCCCACCAGCAATGTGTGAGGGTTCCAATTTCCTCACATTCTCCCCAGCACTTATAATTATTTATCTTTTGGATTATAGCCAGTGTAATGGTGTAAAATGGCATCTTGTTGTGGTTTTGATTTGCATTTCCCTGATGACTAAAAATATTAAGCATCTTTTCATGTGCTGATTGGCCATTTAGATGTCTTTTTTGGAGAACTGTCCAGGTCCTTTGCCCATTTTTGAATTGGATTTTTTTTTTTTATTATTGAGTTGTAATAGTTCTTCAGATATTTCAGATACCAGTCTCTTTTCCACATATGTAATTTGCAGATTTTTCTCTCATTCTTTGGATTGTCTCTTCACTTTCTTGATGCTGTCCTTTGAAGCACAAACATTTTAAATTTTCATGATGTCTAGTTAATGTATTTTTTTTTGTTGTTACTTGTGTCATATCTAAGAAACCATTACCTAAACCAAGGTCATGATGACTTACTCAGCTAAGAGTTTTATCATTTTAGTTTTATAGTTTTTATAGTTTTGGCTCTTACATTTAAGTCTGTGATCCATTTGGACTTAATCTTTGAGGATGGCGTGGGGTTAAGGTTCTAAAGTCATTTTTTTGCATGTAGATATCAGGTGTCCCCTCACCATTTGCCGAAGAGGCTATTCTTACCCTAATGAATGATCTTAGCCCTGTCTGCCCCCATTAAGGTGTTCTTCCCAGGCCCCTTACCACCTAAGTTGTTCCCCAGACTTCAGGTTTGGTGGTGAGGCCTGGACATTAGGCAATAGAGCGTTCCCCCAAAAGAGACTGTTGAAACCAGAAGGGACTGAGACAGCACTAACTGCTAAATTCAAGTTGTGGTTACTGCTGTCCCAAATGGGTGAGACATTGTCAGGAAAATTCAACTGGTTGTAAAAAATAAAGAGTGCCCTCTTCCCTGACTCTCTGAAGGTTCCAAAAGCACATTTTTGACCCTGCTCAGCCTGCAACCTTACTGAGAGCCCTTGGTTAGCTGGAGAGATTCAGTGATGGACACAGTTTCTCTGTTGTCAACTGGGCATTCACATATGGGCAATAGCAGGTAGTCAGAATAGTGGAAAAAAAAAAGGGAAATGAGCTTAAGTAATAGAAAGCAGAGGTTCCTCAAAAGGGCTCTGTGTCCTCGGGCATTGAGGTGACCTCATGAGGGCACTAGATGAACAACCTCTGAGGTCCTCTCTTACATTAAAGCTCTCTGCTGCTGATGTATTTGAAGATGTTGTCAGCATGGTGAGACTTTGCTCTTTAGAAACCATGTTATAAAGACCGATCTGGCAGTGCCAGAAAGTAAGGAAACACTAGAAAGAAACACACACACGCCATACACACACACAGGCGCGCGCGTGTGTACACGTATTGATGCAGGGATGGCAAAGGGACTCAGGAGCCAACTGAAAGAGCTCCTCGTGGCCAAGACTTGAACGCTTTTGAGCAATAAAATAAAGTAGTATTGGGTATAGAAAATAAATATCCACAGGTCCATACAAGTATCCATTTGTCCATAAACAAATGACTGAATACATAAATAAATGGGGAAGAATAGACAAATCTCCCTTTCAGAAGAATTCCAAATGATTTATATCGGTACTTTGCGTTCAGGCAGGTCGTTTAACTCCCCACCCCCTTAAGTGTGGGCTGCACATTGTGGCTTCCTTCCACAGAGGACAGTGTGGAAAGTGGGGGGAAAAGAGTAACTTTTTTGTTTTTGTTTTTGTCAGTGGAAAGATGTGACAAACACTGGTGATGGAGGTCAACATCAACAGTGATTGATCACATTGATAGCATGTACCCTTGGTCTGATGTGATGAGAATACACTTACTTCTGTGCTCTTCTTCCCCCAAACCCATAACCCTAGTCTAATTATGCAAAAAGCATCAGACAAATTCCAGTTGAGGGACATTCTGCAAAATATCTGACCTGTACTCTTTAAACCTGGACAGTCTTCAAAAACTAAGGAAAGTCTTTGGAACTGTCCCAACCAAGAGGACCTAAGGAGACAGGATGACCAAATGTTATGTGGTGTCCTAGGTGGAATCCTGGAATGGAAAAGGGGCATTAAGTAAAAACTAAGGAAAGCTAAATGAAGTATGGGCTTTTGTTAATAATAATGTATTGATACTGGTTCATTAATTGTGACAAATGTACCATATTAACATAAGATGCAATCATAGAGGAAACTGAGTATGGGGTATATGGGACCTTTATATTAGCTTAGCAATCTTCGCATGATCTAAAACTGTTCTGAAAAATAGATTTTATTTGACAAAGTAAACCTACCTGGTGAGATCGCCTAATACCCAGTTCAGTACCTGTTCCTTGAGGTCATCTTGAACCACCTCCTTTTGATGGCACAACTTTCTCCGTTGCACACCCTGTGCACCTCTGTTAGATCTCTTGCACATTGCACTGCGGCTAACGCACTCTTGTCTGCCCCACTGGACTGTGCCCTCCTAGTTCATCTTTGTGCACTGCCTCTGGTCCACAGCAGGCACTCACAGGTGTGTTGGCTGATGGAATGAAGGATTGAGTGTCAGAACAAATACTCCATGAATCTACTGTGTGCATGACCATTTGCTATAATTATGGTCCTTGTACCAGAGGTGCCCATCTTGTGGCCAAGAGGTAGAACAGGAATGGATACCGATGCCATGATGCAGTCAAGCCCAGCATAAAGTTCACAGTGAGATGCTGTTGGTAAAAGTGCTCTCAAAAAGGGGGTTCATCTCAAGTGGGGTTCCCATGGTACTGGTTGCACCAACAACCCCCTCCCCACCGCACTGCACCAGTTTCATGCCCAGGGATTTCTCGTTAAGAGGCTTTTGCTTTTTGACATCCACAGGTAGGAGGACATATCTGGAGGAGCCCACTTTATTTATCAACTGAAGACTTTGATTTGTCAGACTGATGAGGGCAGAACTGAGAAGACCAGGCAGGCAGGAAGATAGGCATCCCTTCATGGAGGGCTTAGAGGATCTGACCCGCTTAGTGGTCCCAGAATATGAAGTAGGTGTAATCTGAGTTACTTCCTCAGAGGCATCACACACATTTCAGAATAACACTCGCAATTTTATCAAATAGCACAGTGCAAATATTAAGGGCCGCCAGGCTCTCCTTTGGAAGGGAAATTTCCGTGGGCAATGGATTTGCAACTTTATTTACATCCTGATATTTTTTATAGGATGAATCTGACACCACTCACAAAAGCATGTATGATAAAATAAATTATGGGAAATAGAAATTCAAATAGAGTTAATCCTGGGAATGTAGGGGACAAAATAGAGCCCAACCATGTCATCCAAAGATCCTGAAGGTGAATTAGAAAAGTCGTCCTGGGATTCTGGTGGTCAGAGTGAAGAAAGAAACATGGTCAACCTCATGATGTTTGCTGTCCATAAGGGGGGGAAGAAAGTTCTTCAGGGGGAAGTAGAGCTTCTCTTGACATACAACTTTGAAAATTATACCCATGTTTCTCTCCTAGCCTGGAGATAGGGGGAGTCTGTGAGCACAGAGGGAGGACAGATGCTAAGACCCAGACATGCCTGCTGTCGTTTCCGCTTACTTTAGGCTCCCATATGACTGAGAGAGAAATAAGTCATTGCCCCGAGGCCTTGAATAGCCCTTGGGGTATGGGCAGTGTATTTCCAGATTTTACTTTCACATTGAGAATTATGGTAGCACATCTGTCCTTCTGCACTGGTGGGAAAAGGGGACTAGTCAAGCAGGCAAATGCGGGTATGAGTGTTTGTGATTCTGAGGTCTGGTTTAATATCAGGAATAAACAAGGAAAGAAAAGGAAGTATATTAGACTAGAACTAATGTTTTTAAGAATGAATTCATGATTTCAAATTTGCAGTGACGTTAATGGCAATAAAGGTCAATCGCGTTGACCCTCTTGTCCTCTGGAAAATACTAAATGTTTGAGTAAGAGCTGAAGAAAGAGGTAATCCCCGAAAGTCATCAAAAACTCACGGAAGTCATGTGCTTTTCCTTTTAACGGGGTTATTAGGCAAGGAAATTGGGGTTACAGAGAGATTTGGAAGGAGTTGCCTAGCGATAGATGACAGGATTCTTGGCCCTGTTCTGTGACCTTGTTTCCCGTGGCCGAAGACCCAGAGCAGGCAGTAGAGAGCCCAGCTACTAGATGGTGGGTTGGAGATTCAGAATGATCTCAACAGGCAGAAGCAAAGGATTAAAAGTCAACTTGATTAAACTGAAAAGAGATAAAATGACATCTCTTGTTTCCTTTTCTTTCATTTTCAGGGATTAAGTGTAGAATGGAGGGTCAAAGGCTCAGGAGGCCTTGTTGGATGGCCATAAGCTCTACTGAGTCAGCCCTGATGCGAACATAGCTAGCCTCACATGTGTTAAGTCAGCGTGCTATCAAACTTAAGAATCCTCCAGAGTACCATTTGCTGGATGCCGTGACATTGCAAATTCTTGAATTCTCTTCTTTCCATCTGCTGTGGTTATAAGAGGCATTTAGTAATTTTCCCCACTCGGGGGTATTCAGCAAAAGGCAAATAGCTGTTGAGCTCCAGTTGTTAATAGGACACTGGTCCAGGCATTGTGGCTGAGGAGATAAGTGAGACCTGGTCTCCATCTCCAAGAAACCCAGATTTCTCTCCTCAATCTGTGTGGGTGAGGCATGAAGTCACGGGCTGCTTGTTGGACACCCCGGACTCCAAAGAGTAAGATAAACAGTAATAACTCAGAGATGTAAGAAGCACTGACTGGGGATACCAACCTGAAAATCACTTAAATCTTACAAGTCAAGGAGGGCTCCAAAGACCATCATTTTTATATGCCTGTGCTCTTGCCATTTACAAAGTTTACATTTATAGGACTTAATTGTTTTAAAGGCGTAGTCATCGCACGAGTATTTGTAACTGGATAGTGTGCAAGTGAGAAGGATCTGTGTTCCAAACTGGAGGCCAAAAAGCTTTATTTATGAGGGAAATACAAAGAATTCTCTTTCTTCTCTCCTCCTCTCTAGGCTCCTGCCATGGTTCTGTTGAAATCCAGGGCGTGAAAGAGCTTGTCTCGGCCACTGTCCTGTCTCTTGGTCCCTCTGCACCCGGATTCAGGATTTAACACCCCTCACTCATGAGTGGCTTATAATAACTACTCGTATATACGATTAGGCCGTTTAAAATAGAAATACAAAATTAAGAAGCATTAGGAAGGATGGATTTTATTTTGGGAAAGGCCCCAGTCCCACGAACTTTCCGTTCTTTCTGTTTGGGGCTAAATGGTCCCGATTCTTTATTTTAGACTAATTGTAGACTGGCGTGTATTATATTTTCCATCCCAGAATGACTGGATTACGTGTTTCTCTGTTCATTCCTGAACCCCAGCCACTTGTGATGGTGCACAGCGTTCAGCCGGTATCCCATCCAACAGATTTTGGCCAAGGGTGTTCCCTGGAAACTCGAGTGTCTAGGCATGAGCTCATGCACTGGCACCTTGGCCATTCCTCTGAATCTCTCCATATGCTTCTTGTAGAATACTGATTGTAAAGGCAGAAGGTAGCTCCTCTTCTCTGGATGCAATAGCTTTCTCTTTGCTCTTTTCTTAGGGATTTATCATCCATTTGTTGTATGAAAGGAGCTGTGAAGATGGTTGTTCATCACCTCGAAACTCTCTGAGGACAGGGTCTTATTTTTCTTTACATCCTTCCAGGGGCTTCGTAGGTTAGAGAATCAGCTTGGTGAGACCCCATGGGTCATGAAACCATGGACCTTTCCTGTAGTTTCTAGAGGAGGCTTTTCCTAGGAAGCCATGAACTAGCTTGCATGTGTAACCCAGAAACTGGTTGTCAGCGGCTCATTTGCATTATATCATTAATATTCCTCTTGCTTTGTCAGTCAGCTCATTAACCACTAGGCTTGCCTTGTGTGGGTCTCATTTCCAGCTTCCTTGTGGATTGTAAAATGCAGTGACTCTGAAACCTCTGCCAGGTCTCATACCTTGAGGATGTTTTGACCTGTCTTAATAGAAGGCCTTCCTTCCATGTCAAGAATTCCTCATGCCAATTACCTCCTGCTTTCTTTAAAACCAAATTTATCGTAAAACCTGAATTTCTGGTTTTATACCTTGAGGACTCTCAGAAACAGCTTTACTTTGCCCTTTTGACCTAGGAGCACCACCAAGGAGAGAAGGAAAGGATAGGGTGGACATCAGCCTTCGGAACTGTCTGTCTGGGAAAATACGAAAGTAGAGCCACCCTCCTCTTTCTCAGATTCTTCATGGTACAGCATCGATGAGCAGTTTTGGGGGAGGTGCTTATAAACACCAAGCAAGAGAGTTAAGCTAGTGCACATTGTCTTGGGGAGTGTTTAATGTCACTTGGATGATGACCAGCATTATTTTTCCTGGTATAGACTGACTTTAGTTTAAAGTCTTAAGGTCTCAGTTCCATTGCAGCTTTGATTAATGCCATGTAAAGGGTGAGGGAGTTTGGAAGGCATCTATTTTCCTAGGAAAGCATAACTTTGGAAGCTGATAAAGTAACTAATTGACAAGAAAAAAATGAAAGCATATTTCGGGAAGGCCAAGAATGTCTTAGCAATCCAGATAAATGTTGCTTGCAAAAGCAAAACTGATAATCAGGAGTGACCGTGGAGGGGAGCCTCATGAGCTCTGGGGAGCGGAGATAAGATAAATGGGTGAAAGACAAGAGGAGGAAATGTGTGTTTTTAGGGAAAATATTCACAGGGTTGATCTAAAGTGCAATTGGATGTGCTCACAAAGGCAATAAATATATTCAAAAAGAGAGACAAAACCCACACTGCCTATTTTCTTCTCTGTAGGGTCTTAAAAACAAAATGTGACTATTTCCAAGAAAATGGTTCTAATTATCAATGGAATTGTTCACTGAACCGACCAAGTGTTGTCCTCGACCCGATGTTTGGGTTTAATACAGTCTTCCACTCCCTAACAAGTCCCTTTGGTAGAGGAATTACCAAGGCGCTCAAGAAAGAGGTCGGTGGCCTGGGGCCTGTAGTCGGGTAGACCTGATCTGAACCCTGGCTGGGTATGATTCGGGGCATGTCACTTAACTAGTCTGTGCCCCGCTTTTGCCATCTGTCAAATGGGGACAGAAACAGAGCTGCAGAGCTGTGGTGAGGGTAACATTGAATTGTTGGCAGCACGGTCCCTGGCACTCTGCAGATGTGACAGATGGACGCCTGTAGGTCAGGGAGGAGAGGAGAGGGGAGGCCTGGACAAGAACTGTCCAGCAGGGGAGCTGGCTGCACGTAATCACAATGGAGCCGCAGATACCCTAGCCCCGCATGCTACTCGGTTGGGTCCGCCAAGGGTGGCAGTGGAAATAGAAGGGCAAGGAGTGATATTCCCAGCAGCTGCAGGTCCCCGTGGGTGCCTGGCTCAGCTGGTGGCTTTAAACAAAGAGTGCTGGCGACCACATCAGCCCCACAGGAAGGACCGTCTTGGGCAGGAGGGCCTCTTTGTTTGCTCGTGTATATGCACCTCATCTGCCCTGGCAGGCGGAACTAGCTGTTTGTTTTTGTGGAACAAAGAACAGGCCTGGTTAGATTGGGGGCTGGGGAGTGGAGGGGCGGGAGTGGTTCCTTACAGGATTCCTGTTGGTTAAACTCTAGGAGGAGCGTCTGGTGTGTGTCTCCCTGTTGCAGATAGGGAGTAGACTAAAGACACGTACACACATGCTTAAACTTGGAAACAGCCAAGTTAAAGCCCACAGAAAAGGGTCATGTGTGACCTGACCCCTCTTAACCTAGGCTTCTTATTCTGCATCAGTAGGAAGATTACTGAGGACAGTGGCCAGCCACAGAGTGGGATTAAAGAGAGGCCTGCAGTTTCCAGAAATGGGGTGGCTCCCCAGGAGCAGAGGGGTGAGGAAGGGCTGTAGGCATAGGGGCAGGCCCCGCAGAGTCTGCACACTGTGGCTTTCATCTCAGGGCCATGGTGAGCTGCGTGTGTGCGCCCGACGGCAAAGACGTGGGCTGGCCCACGTACACATGTGGGGGAGGGTGACCCCGAGGCTCCCCTGATGGAATTTAGCCCTGCTGACCTACAGGGAGAGGTTCACCTCTCACACTGGCGCACTAGGCTTTGTGCTAGAGAAGATAGTTTAAAAGACAGTCTCCTTTCCCTTGAGGATTGCAGCTGTAGGGCAGAATCCAGCAGAAAGCAGGCAGCCGTTGATGGCTTCCGTACCTTGGCACACACAGCCTTTCCTTCCCTTCTGTGTGTGGCACCGAGCACTCTGCAGCTTTACCCACTCACCCAGGTAGAGTTAAGGCTCCCCTGCCTCCTCTCCCAGAGCACTTGGCTTATATCTCCACTGTGGAATGTACTGTATTGTACTTTCTTTTTCACATCACTCGCTCATGCTTCGGATTGGTTCACCAATTGCGTGCACATGCGTGCATGCGTGCGCGTGCGCGTGTGTGTAATTTTGAGTATTTACTTTGGGCCAGACACTGTATTAAGCCTCTTGAGCAAAAGTGGACATGTGCTTCTTGCCCTCAGAAAGTGTACAGCCCAGTGGGAGAGAATATATAAGGATAAAAAAAATCATATAAGTAAATGAAAATTGCACCTGTGTGACAAGTGACAAGGCTCATGGAGGGGAGGGGCTAGGATCTGACCTAGGCTGGAGGGTCAGGGACCATTTCCTTGAGGAGGTGATGATGAGGCTGAGCAGGAGCTAATGATATGGGGAGGCAGAGTCATCCAGGCAGAGTGCAAAGGCCCTGGAGTAGGAGCAGACATGGTTTAAAAAGGCCAGTGGAAGGATGGGGTGAGTGAGGAGGAGTGTGAGATGTGATGGGGCTGGGAAGGTAGGTAGACCATGGAAGCCCTGTGGACCAAGTTAAGAAGGCTTGCGGTTTGTTTTTGTCTTTCTTCTTAAAAGCACGGGAAAGCCATTGAAACATTTAAGCAGGGGATTAAAAATACTCTCTCCTGCCCCCGTGTGCGGGAAATAGATCGGAGAGGGCAAAAGAGGGGCTGTGGGCAGACCAACCAGGAGGTTTCTGCTGTTGTCCAGGAAGGAAATGGTGGTAGCCTGGACTGGCCTGGTGGCAGCGGGGATGGAGAGCATAAGATATATCTGAGACAAATTTGGGAACTCCTGAGATAAAGTTTTAAATGGCTTTTCTTATTACAGGACTTCTCAGAGCCTTTAATATGTGGGCTATGGTTACCCAAGAAAGGATGTGTTTCTTTGCGCCCTTTCTCCTTGGTGACGGTCTCCTTGGTGGCAGGAGGCCGAAAGAGAATCTCTTCTGTGTTTTTCTGAGGCCAGATAGGCACAGGACTGTCTTGGAGTGCTTGGGTTTCCTGGCGGTGCTGAAGAGGCAGGTGTGTGTTCACCTTGTCCTTGTCAAGGGCAGGAGAGGTACTTACCAAGGTTAATAGATAATGCTGAGTCCACCAAGTTCCCACCATGGCGGAAATTCCACTGTGTGACTTTAAACACGTCACTTAACTTCTCCAGGTTCTGGAAAATGAATGGCTACAAGATGTCAGGCCCTTTCTAAGCTAAAACCTTTAGCCGTCTCAAGGAACTGAAAATTCATTTTTTTCTTTAAAAACAAATTTTATATTCCAGTATAGTTAACATACAGTGTTATGTTAGTTTCAGAAATAAAATACAGTGATTCAACACTTCCATACAACACCTGGTGCTCATCACGACAGGTGCCCTCCTTAATCCCCATCACCTGTTTCACACCCCCTTCAACCACCCCCAGCCCACCTCCCCTCTGGTAACCATCAGTTTGTTCTCTATAGTTAAGAGTTTGGTTTTTTGGTTTGTCTCTTTTTTTCGTTTCTTAAATTCCACGTGTGAGTGGAATCATGTTCTGTTTGTCTTTCTGTGACTTAGTTCACTTAGCATTATACCTGTTAAATCCATTTAAAATTCAGTAATTAGGATAATCATTTATCAGGTTAAACAAGACACTGTGCCTCTCAGAACTTACAATTTTGTGAAAAAATTTGGATTGAGAATGGGGCCTTTGTAAAAACTGAGGAGTATCCAATTCACACATTCCTTTGAAATTCAGGCATCTTTCCTGAGGCAGAGGTGCAGTGAAGTGAAACAGGCTTGAGTCAAGACAGAGCTCCTGGTAATGCAAAGGTAAATAGCACCCTAATGAAGGAATCTGCTAATTGGGGCCTTAATTTAGGAAAGGAAGGTGCTAGAAATTTATTTTTATAGAGGGTGTTTGGAAGTTGAAAGGATTTTCTCATGGCAACATTGTTATAAATGGGGGTTAGGTTTTCAGGTCAGATAACAAAAGTTGATGTAGCTCATGACAGCAGAGGTAGTGTATGTTCATGATTTAAAACAATATAAAATCAGTGTGTACTGGGGTAATGTGTGTGTTGGTGACTGTCATTGGATACAAACGTACCTAGACACTGAAAAACAGAGATAGCCAGTTGATTCACTGAACTTGAATTTGAGTGCAGTGTGTGCCAGGCCCTGGGCTGGGCCCAGAGGGAGATGCAGGCCCTGCCCGCCATGGGCTCACAGTTGAGTTTTCAGGATGTTGGGCTCTCAAGTCAGGTCACCTGGGATTATATCCTGGCTCTACTGCCTACTAGCCTTGAAACCATAAGCAGGTTACTTGACCTCTTAGTGTCTCCATTTCCTTGCTTATAAGCAAAGGATTAGACAGTCTCTTGCTCAGGAGGGGAGGGGTAACATAGGAGTTAAGTGAGATGCCCATGGAATGGCCTGGCGCTTGCATAGAGCAAGCACTCAGTAGATGCTGTTGTGCCTGTCCGGCTGGGGGCCTTGTCCTGCAGGATGCAACCAGCAGCTCACTTGGGACTGGTGGGAAATTGGGCCTCTGGTCCAGTTCCCCAGGCCTAGCCCTGGAATGGGGTGGGTTGGAGGGTGTTGGCCATAAAGAGAGAGAAGTGCAGGAGGGAAAGGAGGCTAAGGGAAAGAGAGTCTTTTTTCCCCCCAGAAAACTTACAAGCAAAGAGAACAGTGTTGGGGAGTCAGCGTGAGCTCCGGCTATATGAGAAATATTGGCGAGCCAGAGGGGTGGTGGATGGAGGTGCCCTGGTGGTGGGGGAAGCGGAAAGGGACTAGGAGCCAAAGAAGGGATGGGAGCAGGAGTGGGGCTCCGGCAGTGACACCCTGACTGTCACCGTTGGTCCCAGCAGTGTTGCTCACAGGGGGGTCCTGGCCATGGTCTCATGGGTGTCTGTATGTTTCCAGGTCGCTGAAGCTGTGTTTGGCTTGTGGACTTGAGCAAGCACCCGTTTCATCTTCGGCCTCTGTGCAGACCTGTGTCTGGGAGGGATCTAGCTGTTTTATTTTCTGGAAGGCTTTGTTTCCGGAGCCTGGGGTAGCTGGTAATCAGGGGGATGGCAGGCCAGGTTCTTCAGGGAGCATTGTTCTGGTTTGGGGCCCCACACTTGAAAGAGTACTTGATGCCGCACTCCAGTGGGTGAGGGCGGACCTTTGAAAGTTTAGCCTGAAGAAGAAAGGGCGGGATAAGGTGGTGAGGGAGGTATGGGGGCTTCACGTGTTGAAACGGCTGTCGTTTGGAGGAAGGGCTGTATCCTTGGTTGGTCCTAGTGACGTTATAGGAACAGATATCATCAGCTCAGCATGAAGATGTTTCCATGGCTGAGAGCTGTCAGAAAACGGAAGAGCCCGATTTGATAGGCAGTATGTTTCCAGCCCCTGGAAGCCGAGGCTGGTGGCTGCTTATCTGCCCGAGATATGGTGGGGGCGGAGAGAGATGGGGGGATATTGGAAATTCAGATTGGGCTTTGAACCAGAGAAATTCGGTGTCTCAAAGAGTGCTGACATTGTACTACTTTATGAGTCAGATATGAAAGGATGAATAATATCCAGGTCTGTTTTAACTTATCGGGAGAAATGGAAACTTTGGTGGGCCAGAGGGAGGAAATAACCTTTATCTGCCCTGCAGGCACCATATTCTTAATCACAGAGACGGACACGGTCTTGGAGGCCATGAGACTGCCTCGCTCACAACCCTTTCTTCAGGCTGTGATTACTTATATTTCAATTGTGAACATGTTTAACTCATTTGTGGCACTTCAAACTCTAAAGAATGGCACTGTGCCCCATACGACTTGTATGGTTATCCAGTGTAGACCCTCAGTCATGCATACTTAAATTCTTAATTGGATTCCCTTGTGCCCAGACATTTGATGGCTGTGGAAAGGAGGCTCAGAGAGGTTGTGCCTTGCCTCAGGTCGAACAGCAGGTGAGGGGCTGCCTCGGGACCAGGCTGCTGGCTCCATCCTGCCTCTAGCATTCTTCCCACACAGGTCACTCCCCGAGCTTTGTGAGCATTTGGGATGTCGTCAGGACCTGTGATAGCATTTCATTAAGTCACTGTCCATGGGCACACAGCTCAGGACGCTCTGAGTGTTTGGCCAGGGCTCTGGTGGCAAATGGCAGATTTTCCTGGCTGTGTGGTCAGTTATCCTCAGAGCCTCGCCAGGGCGCTGTAACTACTAACACTCGAGCTGGGAGGGTCTGCCAGGCTCGCTCTCCGAATCCTCAGTGGTAGATCAGTAGGAGCCCTGGTGAGCGACCTCCCCTGGCCAGGGGCCAGATCTTCGTGGATAATATTCAAGGGGGCTTCTCAAATTCACAGGTCACCTGGGCTGGTGGGGGGAATCTCAGGGGCAGGTTGGTATGTGGGTCCCCAAGTTCAGAGTCCCTAACAGAAGCAGTGCTTATGGTCCAGTAAATGGCAACCAGTGAGTTGGCTGGGGCTGGGGGAGGAGGCTTCTGATCGGACGGGACCTGGAGAGCAATCGGGAGTCCAGGGCAGGCCAGTCAAGGACTGGGCCCTCTATGCACCTGGGGACGCAGCCTCCTTGGCCCTTGGTGCACTAGGGCTCCCTCAGGACAGGCTGGATAAAGTATGGGGTCTGGAGGAAAGTGGGGTATTCTCACTTTGTAAGCGGCTGCCACCATGGCACGGGCATCCTGCTGCTTGCTCCTGCAGACACACTCACACCGAGCCCTTGCGACCACCCTGAGAGTGGGCACAGCCATACTCCCCCATTGTGCAGAGCATGGGGCAGAGGCTCCAGTCCACAGCTAGTAAGTGGTCAGAGTAGGGCGGAGATAATGGTGTGCGGGTCACTGCATTCTCTGTTGTTTCTTTCTTTCTTTCTTTTTAAAGATTTTATTTATTTATTTATTTGCCAGAGAGAGAGAGAGAGGGAGAGCACAAGCAGGGGGAGTGGCAGGCAGAGGGAGAAGCAGGCTCCTTGCTAAGCAAGGAGCCCAATGTGGGACTCGATCCCAGGATCCTGAGATCATGACCTGAGCTGAAGGCAGACGCTTAACCATCTGAGACACCCAGGCGCCCCTCTCTGCTGTTTCTTTAGTGCATAGTGCATGCCTGGCCACATGCTATGTACTTCACATTCATTACCTTTAATCTCCACCAGGACCTTGTGTGCTGGGTAATGTAATTGGCATTTCAAAGTTGAAAATATTTCAACTCAGTTCAGGGGTAATGGACTGGCTCAGAGTCCCATGGCCAGTAGGTGGCAGGGTCAAGATTTGAACCCAAGTCGGCCTGACTCCGGAAGCCCATGCTCTTTCCTTGTGACAGCCGCACAGGCTCTTTGGGATGAAGTTTGCACTACACTCAAAGTTTTGTTCTCAGGGGACTGGAGGCGGGTGGGCTGAACCTGTAAGTAGTAGGGCTTTCCATGACGTGATGGGCTATGTTGTCTCAATAACCACATCTCAGTGGCTTAACTAAGAAAAGACTATTTCTTGCTCACATTACATTCCTCATGGGGGTGTGGGTGGAGGTTGCTTTGCTCATCAGAGTTACTGGGGGACCCAGGCCCGTGATTGCTGCAGCAGTGGGAGGGGCGTATGTGGATCAGCAAGTGGCGCTTAGAGCTTAGACCTGGCCAGCTCCCTGACAGGAAAGGTGACATTTTGTCCTCTCTTTAGTCTGGGACCGAGTGAGAGTCGTGCCAGCAGCCAAGGCTCAGAAACAACTGGTCCAAGGGGAAGGAGGCCAGAAACTCACCACGCCTCCTTCAAGCCTCTGTCTCAAAGGCAATCTGTGATTTATGTTCTATAACTTCTGGGTGGTACATACTCATTCTTTCCTGGACACTGCTATTTATACAGTGACTAGTGTTTTGACACTTGGCCCCATTATTTTTCATTTTCCCTGATCTGTGCAGTGAATGGATCCGTAACAGCACCCCTTGCTTTTAAGAAAATCAAACTGTGATTCAGAGAAATTGTTACTGGAACCAAACCTCCCAAGTGGGCAGGTGACCCTACCTGGATTAGGCCATTTCTCTTTTTGGCCCTGCTCCCTCTGCTTGTCAGAGCTGGCTGCCAACCCCAGCAGGCTGGCCTGCAGCAAGGGGCCTGGGGACCCTGCGTGGGCTTTATAGGAGCTCAGTCTGCTCAGCTCTGTCCCAGGAAACAGCCAACATCTTTGAAGGAGGAAATCAATAAAGGTCATCCTTGTCGTATGTCTTAATCCCGGCTGTTGTGGGAACCAGCCTCAAAGCTTGGGGAGAGTTTTGGTCCAGCCAGTCCTGCTTTTCTTTCTCCTGCCCCTGTTGGCTTTAGCCCTGCAGCCGCAGAAGTGGGAGACAAATGGGACAATTCTCTGCATGGAAATTTGGTCTAGCTTGGGGGTGCAAAGAGGCACTAATGGGAATGGTCATTGGATTGAGAGTTCTTAGTCTAAGAATTTTTATTTAAAATTTTTAAATGGCGTGATTTCTACCACTTTCGGTTAATCCTTTCAGTATGTATAGAAAATACGGTAGCAGCAAAATGGGAAAGTTGAAGGCTCAGCTTTAACAGTAACAAGATTTCTGGGAAAGGAACAGTATAGAACTGTGAACTCAATTAGGACCTGTTGGCTTCCAGATTGAGCCTTTGGTTTATCTTGGAGGGGTCCCCATAACTCCTCCGTAGGCAATGCTCTGGAGAACCTGCTTGTTTATCTTCTCTCTTCAAAAATCCTGTTTAACCTGTTGGGCATGTGTGTGCTGACAACGAGCTGATTTTAACCATTTGGAAAGCTGTCAGGCCTATCGGTGACAAAAGTAACTGGGCGTCTAACCCATGCTTTTTTCCTGCCCCTACCCCCCAATATTTTCCTGGTGACGCAGAACTCTAGATGCATGGTATTATCTGGGTGGAGTCCTGCCGGCCAGGCGGCCGCTGCTTGAAGGGCCAGCCACACCGCCGGAGGATGTTGGGTTCCATAAACAAGAACTGCTACATGCTGGTTACAAGTCAGCTTAGACAGCCGCCCTCAGGGTGAGGGGAGTGGCGTTTTACAAATACGACGTGAGGCTCCTTTTATCTCCTGAAAACTGAGAGGACCCAGGAACACTGGAGAAATTTTTGTAAGAACTGTTTAAGGAGTGGTGTAAAAGAAGAATAAAGGGAAAAGCATAATTAAAAATCCATAGCCTGGGGCACCTGGGTGGCTCAGTTGGTTAAGCATCTGCCTTTGGCTCAGGTCATGATCCCAGGGTCCTGGGATCCAGCCCCACATCCGGCTCCCTGCTCAGCGGGGAGCCTGCTTCTCCCTTTGCCCGTTCCTCCTGCTTGTGTTCTTGCTCTCTCTCTCAAATAAATAAATAAAATCTTAAAAAATAAATAAATAAAAGTCTGTAGCCTAAGGCTGTTTTAGAGAAGCCCTTGACTGTTTTCACGATATAATTGCATATTCCTTTCTCCTCCCCACCCCCTTTAAATCAGGGTGAGTGTGTGGACATCGCCAAACCCCCCAGTTGGCAGGTGTGGATCTTCCTTTTCCTTTCTCTGGCTGAATAAAGCTGCGGCTCTAGTCAGAAGAACCTAGAAGCAGGTAGCAGAAATCAGAGACAGGAATTCGGAGCTAGATATGAGTCCTGGTCGTGTGACTTTGGGCTACCTGACCTTAATATGCAGCTGTCATCGATCGAGTTCTTACCGTGCGCCCTGACCATTGCTCTGTGCTTGGTGCGATGTCCCCCTTCATGATTAGAACAACAGGAAAACCGAGGCTTTGAGAGGAACAAAAGGGGCTGATGCCACCGCCGGAACTCTTTTCTCATTTGTTTTTATTAAGGTATCAATCACCTAGCATAAAATTCCCCATTTTCACTCTTTTAGAATGTACAGTTCGTGGTGTTTATGTATTCACAAGGTTGGACAGGTGTCACTACTTTCCAACTCCAAAGCATGTCTGTCACCCTCAAATGATAGCACGCCCCTTACATCATCCGAATTTCCCCCTTCCCTGATCCCTTGGCAACCCCTAGTCTACTCTCTTTCTCTATGGATTTGCCTGTTCTGGACATTTTCATATCAATGGAATCATACCATATGTCAAAGCCTGAGCTGTTGAGCATGTAGCTTTTTGGGAAAAGCACTTGACCTATTTAGGGGCAGAGTATTTTTATCATAGGTGTTTTTGTCTTCATCTTGGATATCTCTCTAGGTTTATTGTGTGGCTTAAATGAGAACCTATGTCAGATGCATTCTGTGAGCAAATGTGAGGTATTTTATTAGCATAACTTTTGCCTGGGACCTATGTCTGAATGACAGGCCACTCTGAGAGCAAATCTTGCAGGTTTCTTAACTATTTAAAGGGAGTTATATTGACTTACTTCACAAGAATATTGTGAAGAAAACCAGGGATATTTTTAACCTTTGTAATCACGGAGTTACATAGAGAAAACTAGGTAATTGAATCTGTTGAAAGGGAGTATCTTTCAGGTGGTTTGGTAAGCAGGAAAACTACCACCAGGGCAGAGAGAAAAATAGGATGTAAACAGCATCTTCTTTAAGTATAATACATTTAAACTCGGTGAGTCAAGGCAGTTAAGTGACACTTTGTTCTGCTTTTGTGGCCAGAAGTTGCCCACTTTTGGATAAGGGTCCTCACTTCCAGAAGCCAGGGTAGGGACACTGGTAAAAAGGATCTGAGATTAGCTGACAGCATTTGAAAAATGAAATTTGAGCATGATGTTAAAAGAGTAAAAACCTCTGGAATTCTTTAATTCCATGATTGCCTGCTATTGCCCCAGTTTCTTCAAGTTCATTCTAGAATCCCAGACTGTGAGAGCCGGCAGGACACTGGAATGAGACCAGTTCATGAACAGAGGCGCCAACTGCAGGCCTGAAGTCCTCACACAGTGAATAATTAGCCGAGTCTGGTCCAGAATCCATATCTTCTAACCACTGTGCTTGGTGTCGGAATCAACTCTCCCCTGAAGATATTTGGGGTTTTGGTGATGAGCACCCTCTACTTCCTTGCTGATTCCTGTCTCACTCGTATGCTGCCCCCTTGCCAAAACGCAAACAAACAAAGCTCACGGGGAAGTCCAACTGTATAACCAATTCAGTTCTGAGCTGCAGATATGTTGGGAAGGAATGGTGTTGGCATTTGGGAAATGTAGTGAGAGAATTTCTGGAAATTCTGATGTAGAGTAGCGGTTTAAGAGATGATGTTTTTCAGTGGCTCAACCCCACTGTGACCAAAAAATGGTTACGTAGGCAGAGTCAGAAAGGAAGAAGGGAAACCCCATCACTTTACATGAGTGCAGGGATGTCAGCTTTTTCAAGCTTCTTTATCTCTTATGTTTTTTTGTTTTAATTTTCTGACCTATTCAGAGCTAACGTTACCTGTTACACTTCTTTAATGGTGTGAACTGTGAGCTCAGAGGGGTCAGAGGTTTGCATAGGTCCCAGTGTGGGCAGGCTGCAAAGCCTGCAGTCATGTCCAAGCCACCTGACACCTCACGCTGGGCACTGGAGTCAGGCCAGGAAGCATAAAGGACTTGAACAGTTTGGGCCTCTGCTGTGGGCCTCCACAGGTAGGCCCCGAGGTCACAACAGCCTCTTCTCTGTCTTGGCCTCACCATTCAGAGTGAGACCCACAGGCCAGCATCTTTGGCATCCACTGGGAGCTTGTTAGAAATGCAGAGTCCCAGGCTTCCCTAGTCTGGGTGAGCATTTAACCAGACCCCCAGGTGAGTCCGAGGCTCAGTCAAGTGTGAGAAGTCCTGGCTTGGAGGCTTTATGCCAGTGAAATTCATAGACAACGAGGGAAAGAGATGAAGTGAGCGGCTTATGACTACAGCTTATGCTGTTTCTATTCCTAAATAGTTTACTGTTGCTTGGGTGAGGGGGAAGCTGAGGACACCACACACGGGACCTGGTTCTCTATACATTCAAAGTGAGAAAGGGACTCCTATTTGTGACCCAGGTCCTCCCTGGGGAGGTGGAAGTGGCATCCACAGCTGTGCTGGTGAAAGCAGGAAGCTCCCAGCAGATGGCCTGACCCAGGGGCCACTCTGGGTAGCCGTCAGCTGAGGTCCTGCAGCTTCAACACCCGGGAGTGTGGGGGCGGCCAGTGACGTGGAACCGACAGACCCACATTCCATTGCCTGGACTCCCGGCCTCCACGCCTCAGCTGTTTTCACTCATTCAGCAAAACAGGGAGACAGAAAAGAAACAAAAGCTGGCTGTGGCAGAGGCCTTGTTAATTAGTAAAGCCAGATCTGGCCACGTGTTGGGTCTGTAGCCAAGCCAGGAGCGAACCTGTCCGAGGTGTCTGTGCTTCTGCAAGGAAAGTGCATCAGCGCCTTTGGATCAGAAAAAAACACACAGGCGTGGCTTTTTCTGCCGCAGTTTGGGAATTTTGTGCTCGTCATGGATAAAAGTTTCCTCTGGCTCCAGGGATCAGTGTGATCATTTCTAAATGTGGGCATTAACTCATGAAAATGGGTCAACTTATAAGCAAGTCATTATTTTCAGTGAATGGTGGTACTTGGCAAAGACTGGGATTTTGCTTTTTTTTTTTTTTTTTTTTGGTGATACAATTGTATATCCTCTCCTCCCCTTTTAATAGTAATTGGAGCATATGGTTAAAAGTCAACTTTTTGGAAGTAATGGAAATTTAGCACGTTGAAACATGCTGTTTGTCTATTTTGGAAAAATTTCCTTAGTTGCCATCAGTTTAGCAGACCATGCTTGATTGGGAAATGAGATTTAAACTTTTAGTGAATTAGCCAACCAAGAAACCTGATTTGCCCTTGGAATGAGATGGGGGTCATCTAATTTGTGCAGTGCAGTTGTCCTGGGAAGACCATTGGAAGATCTCGGGTCTCTCTTTGGAGAAATGTAGGCTTGACATTTAGCTGCCCAAAATGTGCAGGTTGTGGTCTGAAGCCAAGTTGGAGGATTTAGAACCACAGTAGTGAACTGTGCCAAGTCCTGCCTTTGGGGAAACATATGTGGGTTTCGTTGGCTTGGTAATTCTTGGTAATGGTGAGGACTCCTGCCTAGGTATTGACAACAGTGTACCAGAAAGGGAACTTCATCCACCTTTTCCAAGTGAGGGAAGTAAAGTTCTATGAGGCCAAAAGACACTTTCCAGCAAAAGATACTGAAAATGGGCACAGTCTGGATTTGAGTCTGATCTGGTTGACTGACTGGAGAGCCCTCTGCTCCCGCCTGAGAATTCCATTCTTGAGATGATTTACATCTGCATTACGTGGGTTGAGATAGGCGTGCATGTACTGGGTCCTGGGTAGCTGAGGAGGAGCGTGCTTGGCACAGCTGCAGGGGAGAAGTGGTCCCTTTTCCAGAGCACCAGCGGTACCATATCTTAATATAAAAAGAGACACGGAGTAGAATGAAAAATATCATGGTGTCAAATGCAAAATATATACGTGCAGTTTTGTTGGAAAAACCCAAACCTTGAAAAGCAGTTCTCCACAGCCCCTTGGATGTCTCTCAACAGCCCACATTGGACTTCTCTGCCTTTGGGTTGCCGGGTGGAAATTTTGGAGACATGCTCCCATAAGTGCAAGTTCTGGGCCATCTGGGCCTTTTTGCACTCTCCCAGCTATATGTGGTGAAAAGGAATTTCTTAGCTATGTAAGCCCGCGTGGGAGATCTCATTGGCACTAGGCTGTTTGTACAGCTGCACCCCAGGGCTCCGGCTCTGCTATCTTTCATGGCTCAGAAGCATCTGCAAATGTGCTGGGGAAGGGTTCCTAGTGGCTGGAGGAGGCGAGAGCTGGGCTGGGGAGGTGGTTGTCCCCCAAGTGCCTGTGGGCATTGATAGTCTTTTCAAAGAAAATGTGTATTTATTTAAAAAAAATGTATCTCTTGAATTTCCATAGTTCAAGAGTTACAGGAAGGTTTGCCATGGAAAACGACCCTCTCCTCCTTTCCATAACCCTGCTTCCCTTCCTCACAGCCAGCCAGTGTTACCTGTTTCTCAGGTAGTCAGGTAGGTAATGACCTATCTCCCGTTGCCTTCCTTTTATACAGACCTCCCTTCTATGGGTACCATTCTGTCCCTTGCATTTTCCTTGCTTTCTTGTTCCTCTAGTTTTTCGGCCACACAAGTTATCACTGAACTCATGTATCTTGTTTAACAAATGCCCCACTGGTTGCATTTTGTTCACTTCAATCTTTTGCTATTATAATGCTGCAGTTAATCATCTTATTTATCCTACATATTGCACACATGTAGGATAAGTGCAAGAAGAGAAGGTGTGGGGTCACAGGGAATGGACATTATAATTTTGATTGATACTACCACATTGCTCCCCAGGACCTCATACCAGTTTCCAGCACCACCCCCCAGCAGTGGCGGGGGGGCGGATCCTGTGATCCCTTACACCTTACCCACCTGCCTTCTGACCTTGGCCACCTGAAAGGTGAAGAAATGATCTCAGTGCAATTTTAAGGGATGGTCCAGTCTTGACAAACAACAGAACATAGCACATCTGCTACTTTTGCCCTTGTGGTGATGACTGCAAGGTGCTTCCAACCTTTTGGAGCAGCACAGGAATTAGAGCTGGTTTTTGTTGATGCTGTGTGACTGCTTGCAGGAATGAATAGTAGTTAAAATATTGAGAAGTAAATCCATACAGTTCTTTTAAAAGTAGATATTACATTGGTGATGTGATACAGCTAAACGAATCTTTAGAGACCATGTGCTCCTTAGTTTTATTGATGCTTTAACAGCCTCTGCAATCTTATTATGACAGACAGGACTTAAGATCAAAGGATCAGAGAAACATAGTTCCAGTAACTTCAGCAAAGTCAGCAGTACTGTCTCCAGTGACCTCTAAGTCGGTCCTTACCAGCTCTGGGCCCCGTAGAGTTCTGCTGCCCTTCACCACATTCCTGAGATACAAGCGTAAGCATTTGGAAAAGATGATGCTTAGGTCAAGGTTCAGAGTTGGAAGGGGGGGATTTGAAGGTCCTCGAGAACAGTTTGGTTTTCTTCGCTGGGAAGTCAGGTAGGACTTGCCTTGAACAAAGGGATATGCTGGGAATCGGTTATGATTGCAGGAAAAGGAAGTTTGGCCTATGGACCTGATATAAAATAGGGGCTTGGGTGTGTGTGGGGGGGGTGCAGTTCAGAGACGGGGAGGGGTTCTGGAAAAGTGTGCCAACGGTTAAGGTCAATTTATTTATAAACATAATGTGGTCTGCCACCCTATGAAGACACAGAGAAAAATATACTATCATTTATAGATAGTCAAAACAGGACTCGGCATCTCCACCCATGCAGGCTCTCTGGAGTCACACCCAGCCTGTGTTACTAAAGCTAGCGAGGCCGCGGAGCCCTGCCAGCCCCCAGCTCAGCCATTCACTTGCCTGGCCAATCCTCCAGGCATGTAATCCCTCAGGACTCAGGAGGTGCCTCTGCGACTTGCAAACGGAGAGTATACCAAGTCCTAGACATCAAAACACAGTGCAAGGTCCTTTATCTAGTGTGTCAGGGGTCCAGTTACGCCCAAATTCAGGTTAAACCAGATGTGGTTTTCAGCGGCCTTGTTCTTCCTGAGATTTCTGGGTGAACAAAAGAGCAGTGCCGGCACATGTGTGTTCTTCACTTCACCAGAGCATGTAGGCAGGTATCTGTAGCCTGCTTTTCTTCTCCCTGGTGCCTCGGCCGACCTCAGACCACTGAGGTCAACGCCTCACCTCTCCCCTCTGCCCCGACTCGGCGTCCCAGTTTCCTTTGTCTTCTCTTGGCTGTAGTGAGACATAATTTGTGTGACATACAATTCACCTGTTTAAGTGCACAATCCCGTGGTTTTTAGTATGTTCCTGGAGTTGCACAGCCATTACCACTGTCAGTTTCAGAACATTTCCATCACCCTCAGCCCCATGCCCTCCCTGATCTACTTTCTGTCTCTATAGATTTGCCCAGTTTGGACATTTCGTATAAATGGCAACATGTGGGCTTTTGTGACTGGCTTCTTTCACTTAAGCATAACATTTTCAAGATTCATCCATGTTGTAGCATGGATCAGGACCTCATTCTGTTTTAGAGCCAAATAATCCATTGCATGGATGTATCACATTTGTTTGCCCATTCATCCGTCGATGGATAGTTGGGTTATTTCCATTCTTTGGCTATCAGGAATAATGCTGCTATGAGGTTTTGTGCAAGTTTTTGTGTGGCTGTATGTTTTCCTTTCCCTTAGGTATATACTGAAGAGTGGAATTGCTGGGTCATGTGACTCTTTAACTTTGTGAGGAACTGCCAAACTGTTTTCCAAAGTGGGGACACCGTTTCGCATTCACACCAACAGTGTGTAAGGGTTCTGAGTTTTCTACAGCATCCTCAACCGTTGCTATTATCTTCCCGATTATAATCCTAGTGAGTGCAAAGTGGTTTTGATTTGCATTTCATTATGGTTTTGATTTGCATTTCCTTGATAACTAATGATATTGAGCATCTTTTCATGTGCCTGTAGGGCTTTTGTAGATCTTCTTTGGAAAGGGGTCTACTCAGATCCTTTGCCCCACCCCCCTTATTTTGAGAGAGACTGCATGTGCGAGTGGGAGCGGGGGGTGGGGAGCATAGGCGGTAGAGAGAGAGAATCTTAAGCAGGCTCCACGCCCAGCACAGAGCGTGACACAGGGCTTAATTTCATGACCTGAATCGAAATCAGGAGTCTGACGCTTAACCAACTGAGCCACCCAGGCGCCCCTCTTTGCCCGTTTTTTAATTGGGGTTTCTTTTTATTACTGAATTTTTTATATATTCTAGATATGGGTCCTTTGTCAGATATAGGATTTATAACTATTATCTCTCATTCTTTGATCCATTTTGAGTTAGTTTTGTGTATGGTGTTAAGGAAGGGGGCTGATTTCATCTTTTTGCCTCTGCATATCCAGTTGTCCTAACACTCTTTGCTGAAGACTCTTCTTTGCCCATCGAATTTTCCTGGCGCCCTTGTTGAAAATCAATCGACTATAAATGTTGGATTTGCTTGGGGGCTCTCAGTTCTGTCCAACTGAATTGTATGTGTATCCTCACACCAGTGCCACACTGTCTTATAACTCTAGCTTTGTAGTCTCATATTTTAATGAGAAAGGACAGGATTGGGCAATCTAGACTTTAATTTTTCTTTTCCTGGTCTGACCAGTTATTGGATTCTTTGGATCCTTACTCATGCTTTCAACCACACTTTATTTCTCCTTGTTCATCTTGCTGGTTTCGGTAGGAGAGGATACCCAAGTGGGTCCTGAGGAGTCCTGGTGGTTGGCACTTTAGTTTTCTCCTTCGCAATGCCAGCTAACCGTGTTCTGACCCAGTAGCTTGACGTGATGGGTGTTCCCAGATGTATAGAATTAAACATTTGGGTTTGAAAAGATGCTCTGTTTTCTGAAACTCTTTAATCGGTTAAGTTCAGGATAATACATATTATTGTACTGTTAAGAGATTTAAAGATCTCGGGGCGCCTGGGTGGCTCAGTTGGTTAAGCGACTGCCTTCGGCTCAGGTCATGATCCTGGAGTCCTGGGATCGAGTCCCACATCGGGCTCCCTGCTCAGCAGGGGGTCTGCCTCTCCCTCTGACCCTCTTCCCTCTCATGCTCTCTGTCTCTCATTCTCTCTCTCACAAATAAATAAATAAAATCTTTAAAAAAAAAAAAGAGATTTAAAGATCTTTCTGTAAGGCTACGCAAGCAAACAAGCAGTTCCGGCAGTTAGTTCTCCCATGGGGCCATGACATAACTTTCAAAGCCAAAGCTTGCCCTCCCTGGGCCTTCCCTTCCTTGCAGGCATCTGGAGGGTTGTTCCGTGAGCATCCAATTTGCTGACATTGGCATCTTTGTAGTAGTGGAGCAATGGAAGGGGAGAGATCTTCTGGGAGAAGTGGAATTCTGGACAAGGCCACTTATCATCACGTTGCTGAGCCAAAAAAAAAAAAAAGCTCCCATGGTACATCGGGAATTAGCAATAACCACACTGTAATTGTCACCATGCCTTTCTGTGAGGAATTTTGTGCAGCATGGAGCTCATTTTCAGAAGATGGCGCCCAGAGCTTGCACTAGGAACTCTATCATAATTTAAGTGAATTTTAATTTCTGCTTTGTATTGGACATTAAAAAAATCTGTAAACAGGAACTGTCCTTCATCCAGAACTTCCATTAAGGGGCCCTGCGCATGGCGAGGGGTCAGGGATGTGGACTCGGGCCGAAGACAGTGCTTACAAGAACAGGTTCTGGAGTCCGTCTGCCCAAATGCACTTGTTCCTAAGTGACCTTGGACAAGTTCCTTATCTACCCAAGTCTCAGTTTCTTTGTCTTTAAAACAGTGATAAGAATAGTACCCACCTCTAAGAGTCATTAAAAGCTTGAAATCCCATGTTAAAGATTTAGTACAGGCAAGGGATGACAACGTTTTTCTGGGAAAAGCTAGGGAGTGAATATTCTAGGCTTTGCAGCACCGGGGGGGGGGGGGGGGGGGCCTTCCCTCACAGGCATCGGCCACTCCCCGCTCCGCTATGTAGCTCGAAAGCTGGTGTGCTCACCAGCGCGCGTGGCGATGCTCCCTGAACACCTTTTTTAATAATAGGTGGCGTGCTGGACTTGGCCTCCAGGCTATAGCATGTCCATCCCTGGCTTCGCATGATGCCTGGCACATCGCGGGTTTTTAATAAAGGTCAGCCATGCTCGAAGCTGGGGGCGGCCCCTCGACAGCAGCTCCCATGCTCGCCCGCTCCGTGTTTTTAACAGAATGTCGAGGTCC
Organism: Zalophus californianus; assembly: GCF_009762305.2. Classification (NCBI taxonomy): domain Eukaryota; kingdom Metazoa; phylum Chordata; class Mammalia; order Carnivora; family Otariidae; genus Zalophus; species Zalophus californianus. The sequence continues at coordinate 98,341,393 of NC_045600.1, forward strand.
TGGCCAGTCGGAGCAACACTTCAGAGCAGAGCCAGCTGGGAGCTGAAATGCACGTGAAGGCGCTGCAGGAGGAGAATGAGAAGCTGCGGGAAAGCATCGCAGAGCTGGAGCAGAGCGTCGCTCGGCTTCAGAGGCAGATTGCTGACATGAAAGGCGATGAGGCCAAAGCAAAGGAAATGCTCAAGAAGGGCGAGGTAAGGCTCGCTGGGCCCCCAGCCCAGGCCTGGCAGCTGCGGATCCTTCTTTTTTCCTGTGTCTGTGGTTTTGGAAGCGGAAGGGGATTTACTATCATAATTTAGCAGGAAAGCTGGAGGCAATGGTGACTATAACCTCTCCACCAACCATTTCTGCTGTTCCTCTATGAAGGTGTAAAGGGGAGATGAGCTTGTCAGGAAGGTGGGAACGGGGCCGATGAAGTCAGGGTGGGAAACACAGGCGTCCCCGCTCACCCAGACGTCAGGCACCCTCAGCTTTTTGACACCGGGCAGAGGCCACCTTAATACCACCATCAGACCCATTCTCACGCATGGTGATTTTTTTCTTCTTTAACACATAGTTGACGGATTTTGAAGCCGCACCAGTTTTAACCGATTATCTAGTTTGCCAGATCTCTAGAAGCGGGAGGCTGTTAGCAAGAGACACGCACGTGTAGGGGGCAGTGAGAGCTCACACTGACAATAGAAGAGGGGACAGAAGCATTGTAAAGGGAGATGTGTTCCAACAGGGCTTCCCAAAATGCTCCTTGATCAGAATCACCTGGAAACCTTTCCCAAAACTCCGTATGCCTGAGTCCGTTCCATACCTGCTCTTTCCGAAGCTGCAGTGGGGAGGCTGGATATGTGTTTTCGGTCATGCCGGATGATTCGCACTTTCACATCTGGCTAAATAGGGAACTGCAGACAGGCACACGTGTCTAAGAGCATACTGCTCTGTCCCACCTTGGGTCCACTGCTGGCTGTGTCCTTGGATGCCTCCCGCCTTCCCTTCATGCCCCCGAGCCCGCTTCCTAGGCACAACACGCATCCACGTGCACTCTGACCTTGTGTGTCATTGTAGAGAGAGAGCCGGCAATTAGAGGAGGCCCTTGTGCAGTCAAGAAAGGAAGAAAGAGAAGCCACGTCGGCCAGAAGGACCCTGGAGAGTGAGCTGGAAGACGTGCAGGTAAACAGAGCTTTTGTCTTTACTCCTCATAAAAGAAGCCTGAGAAGCCAAATTGGAGAGACGTGGACAGATCGCGCCTGGTCCTCTCCTTCCAGGGAGTTCCTTGTATAGTAAGAACCACGCTGGGCTGCAGACCCTCCATCTAGACCACCAGTGGTTCTTAACTGGGGGACATCTGGCAATGTCTGGTGACATTTTTGGTTGTCACAGCCAGGGACATGCTCCTGGCATCGAGTGGGCAGAGGCCAGGGATGCTGCTCAATGTGCTACAAACACAGGACAGCCCCCGCAGCAATGAATTATCTGACCCCAAATGGCAGTGCTGCCGAGGTAGAGAAATCCTCATGTCGACAGTAAAGAGCTTGACAGCTTTCCAAAGATAAAATATGAATTGTGTGGGAGAAAGCTGGCAGGATCGGTCCCCGAGGCAGTGTGGAGTCAGCTCTCTGGCAGAAGCCAATTTCCTTTCTCCTCTGGGCAAATATACTCCGCAGAGTGCAGTCCTTCAGGACGGCTATTAAAAGCAGGAGGAAGTCGGGTTTTTTTTTTTTTTTTGAAACTAGATAGCTATCTGTATTCGAAATCAGTAGATTCTTAGAAAATTAGGTTTTCCCATTTGAAGGTTAGAAAGATTGTAGGAAGTACATTCTTAAAAAAAAAAAAATGTCTGCCGTGAAGCTCTAAAATGAGTTTGCACAGCGACCTCAGTGGGATCTAGGTATGTCCTTCCTTCTACCTGCTCTGGGTTTTAAAGAACCAGCACCAAGCATTCCTCAGGCCGTTTCGGAGGAGGCCGAAGGCAGTGATTTTGAGCAGCTGTCAAAGAGGTCATTGTTAATGATTTCCGTGAGGACCGTTGGGTGGGGACGGGACATATGAAACATGTTAGGGGCTGACAAAGCAGCCAGGGTTCAGATTTGTAAATCTGCCTTATGCCTAATTGCAGCTTTCCTCTCAGTATACAGCTTCCCCTCCTCCGGGGCAGAGAGAGCCTGCTTGTGCTAGGATTCACTTCAGGTCAGCCGTAGCCAGGGGCCATCACCCCCAGAGCGGAGGTCTGTGCCTTCTCTCCAGCTTTGGACAAAGACCTTGTTTTTGCAGACAGTAAAGCCCTCTTTTCTCCTAAGTTCGGTGTCTGATTGTCCTCACTTTGGACTTCTTTCCCTCTTTCTCTCCCCTCCCTACCTCCCTCCCTTCCATCCTTCCTTTCTTCCTCTTTGTTACACACTGGTTTGGTTAGTTCGGCATGGACAGCAGGCTCAGTGTGCTGCTCTTGAAGCCTCGTGCTGATGATGGCCGGCTGCTGAGGTGCAGGGTTCCGCCGGGAGAGCTAGCTGGGGGCAGGAAGAGAGGGAAAGCATTTCTACTCTACAGGGACAAAAGTCTGCAGCTTCGTGTCATGTCCACACCAAGTGCTGGGCACAGCTATTACAGGCTGTCTGTCTTTATCTTTAGGTCAAACCAGAACGTTTCACACAGAAGGAAGTAGTTTACCAGCTGTGGATCTGCAGCTCAGGGTTGCTTCCACAGAGAGAGAGTGGGTGACAGCCTCAAGGCCTAAAGATATATATATATATATATATATATATATTTTAAAGATTTTATTTATTTATTTGACAGAGAGAGACACAGCGAGAGCAGGAACACAAGCAGGGGGAGTGGGAGAGGGAGAAGCAGGCTTCCTGCTGAGCAGGGAGCCCAATGCGGGGCTCGATCCCAGGACCCTGGGATCATGACCTGAGCCGAAGGCAGACGCTTAGCGACTGAGCCACCCAGGCGCCCCATCAAGGCCTAAAGATCTTAATGTAATCCCCACCCCACCCCCACCTCCGGGTTGCTAGCCTCGCCCCGCCTTGGAAATGATCCCTGACCTGTTGCGGGCGTTTGGGCCTGTTTGCCCCATGGTGCTGGGCTGGCTGGCGCACGAAGCCCTGGGACGGTGTGGCCTTGCAAACCACCGCCAGCGCTCTCGAAGACGCTCAAGAAGGCCCGGCAGCCTCTCCGCGGTTCTCTCAGGTAGCCGGTCTCAGAAGGAGTCCCCTGCAGAATGCACCGTGGCTCTCAGATGCTGCGTCTTCTGTCAAATCGGGAACCAGAGAGCCGGTTCGATGACTTTCTGCATGCCTCCCTTCCCAAAGCTGGCAACTGAAAGCGAACTTAACCCTTCGAGGAGGAGGAAAGAGTAACTTGTTTTTGTTTTTTATTCCCCACACAGCATTTTATATTTCAGAGTCTTTGTGCCTTTAGCGATCTGTGACATCTTCATGCATGATAACTTTTCCTTGACACAGTAGCCGAAGGCCACGGGAACTTAGGTCTGATTTATTAGGACTTAGAAAGTGGCAGTGGGATAGAACGATGCCATTGTTGGTTTGCTCGGCCCCTGCTGCTCGGGTTAGGATGGCACTGCTGAGTAGATCCACTGGAACTGCCTTCAGGCAGAGATGTGTCGGATTCCCTTGAGAAATGGCTTCTGCAGATGGGGAAGTGAAGAAACTCTTTCTGGAGAAGCCACCGTTCTCTCTTTCGGGGAGGAATAATGTGTAAGTTCTGTAAGCCTTCCCCTCCCACCCTGTCGGACTTCCGTGTCATGAAATGACAGAAGCAGAGAGCCCCAGAGCTTCCCCCCAGACAGCCCTGGTACTGTGGCAGGGTACTGCCTGGGACCCACGCGGTCTTGTGTCCCCACAGAGGCTGTGTAAGGGGAGCGTGTTTTCGTTCATGAGCTGTTCCCACATGCTGTAACTTGGGTATCTGGACAACACTCCTGAGAAGTGTTCTCAGGAGTTCAGGTTTGTTAATGCTTCATTGCAGCTTGCCTTTCACTATATAGCTTCTCCTCCTCGGGGGCAGAGAGGAGCCTGTTTGTGCTAGGATTCATTTGGGTCAGCCATAGCTTAGGGCCATCCCCCCCAGCTTCTGTCTGATCAAGCCTCTCATTTCTGTAAATCCGTGGGCTCACCTGCCACTCGGCTGTTGTTAATAGGGACTAACAGGGGCCTTCCTCAGTCATACAGTAAAAGGCTCTGCATCCATCTACGGACAGTGTGGTCTTCAAGCTCAAGGGTACTCACTATACATTCAATAACTGTGTTTTGCATTCTCTGGACTGATCATTTTTGCCCCGATTTTTGTCCCAGTGTTTTGGTCAATGGGCTTATATTGCTGGTCTTTGAAATATAGTCACTGTAACAACAGCATTTCGCTCCTGACTCCCAGCTGCAAAATGGGGAGTTTGCTTCTTTTTGTGTGAGTTTGGAACATGTTTTCTCAGCAATGGTGTATTGGAATACATTTCTGGAGGAACTGAGGAGGCAGAACATTATTCTAGACAGCATCTCTAAAATTTAAAGTATGTTAGAATTTTCTGGGTAACTTTTAAGTCTAAATTTGAGGGCCCCAGTCTAAGGAAAATTGTGATTCCATCACAAAGGGCTAGAATCTGCATTTCAGGTAAGGAATACCCCATCCTTACTTGGCGACTCTGACATACAAAGTCTTTAGACCACTTTTGGGGATAGGTATTAATTTCCAGCCACTGAGTTTTTATCATATGCCTCATCATGAATCTGGGCTATGAGACATACCCAGATGGAAAATCTCTCCCTCTCCTTGATAGATCTTACTACCTTGCAATAGAGGCAAGCTACAAGAAATATTTTTTAAATAATTTAGCAACACTGTTCTTCCAGGCAAATGTGTGAGTGTTGGGGTGGGGTGTGTGGGGTTTTGGTGGGGCCCCAGGCCCAGAGTGGGTGAGTCTCGTGTCTCCAGTGGCACGGGAGACCAGGGCCAGGCAGGGAGCCCTGCCTGAGCCAAGGGGGAAGCAGAGATGCACACACCATATGGAGGTTGATTGGAGCCAAGGCTGGCTTGTCTGCTGGCCTGCAGCCTCCAGGATTGGGATCCAGGAGGAGAAAAAGAGAGGCTGGGGGGGGGGGGGTGTCTCTAGGGGCACGGGTTGAGTTGGATCCTATAGGAAGCCATTCATGTCCCTCTGTATTTTGTTGTTTTTCGGGAATTTACATTTTGAGATACGTTACTGAGAGTTTTCTCCCACACATGGAACCAGACCTTGCTTGCCTTACCATGCATCCTCCCCTTTGCCCCCAATACCACTAAATCAACCACAAACACAGATCCCAGGAGATGATCCTGTTTCTGGTATGTGCCCAGCTGGACTGTGGTGGGACACACTCCTGCTAATTGCCTCCACACTGAACTTCTAATTACCTTCCTTTTACCACCTTCTTTTCTCCCAACAGCTTTTGTTGACCTTGGTTTCCCGCAGAAATTAACTTCAGCAGCCCAGCTATGTTGGCTGGTTCTGTGAGTGCAGTCAGCCTGGCAGAGTAGAGGGGCCAGAAGGCCTCCACGGGTGGCTTTTTGGCCCCAGGTCACAGGGTCGGCCAGCAGCATGGCTGGCTGTGCTTTGCAAACCAGGAGTGCCCCAAGTGGTTTGGGAGTGTTTTCAAGATGCCTGAGTTGGTGCATGTGATAGCAGCTTGTAAACTGTTAAGCACAGTACAGATAGAGACCATTGTCCTTGTAATAGCAGCTGCGGGGACATAGGACACAAATCCTAAGCAGTACCTGTAGCAACTCACATGCAGCCCTCAGTACCTGAGACCGTTTTCTTTTTCTTTTCTTTTTTTTTTTTTTTTAAGATTTTTATTTATTTGACAGAGAGAGACACAGCTAGAGAGGGAACACAAGCAGGAGGAGTGGGAGAGGGAGAAGCAGGCTTCCTGCTGAGCAGGGAGCCCGACACGGGGCTCGATCCCAGGAGCCTGGGACCACGAGCCGAAGGCAGATGCTTAACGACTGAGCCACCCAGGCGCCCCCTGAGACCATTTTCTAGATGATCCAGCCCATGTCTGGGTCATGCTGCCTCTTTCTGAGCTCTGCCCCTTCTTGGTATCTTTATGCCAGCGGCTGCAGCACTCAGCCATTTAAAGAGGCCACCATAATCTTTCTAAGATACTTTAGGATTTTTTTTAGAATTGCATGTTTTTACATGAAGAATATCGGGCTCTGTGACTGGGTGAGGTGAGAGCTTCAGGGGATCCCGGGGAAAATAGTGCACTCAAGATACTTTCATTTTATGGTAAGTACTAGGATTTGGTGCTGAATCACTAAATAACACTCATTTGCACTTTTCTAACTAGTGTCTTTTCCATTTCACACCTTTTACTTATCAGGTTTATCCACCTGTGGATTGCCAGATTCCTTTTTCTTCTATGAGTCCAACCACGATTTTCTTGGTTACAACTCCCTCTACCCAAGTGGACTCTTGACCTCTGGGTCAGTGTTCTCTTTCCTCATAGATTCATTGTTAGCTATTTTAACTGTAGGAAGTGTCTGCAGAGCAGAGGAAATTCTGGAACATGAGGTGTAATGCTGTATAGCACAGGATGTAAATTGCCACATTGGTTCAGGTTTGTCTCAGGTATATCTTTACCTCAATTTTTAAGCATGAACTTGAAAATTTCATGTTTTCAGACACTGTCCTTAGTCACTGCCCCGAGCAGCCTTGGCCATTTTCTGTAGTTCTGTAATAAATCCTTTGCCCCTTTATTCTCATGTGTTTTTTTGGCTGAGTCAACTTTGCATTTGGGTCCTTGAATTTCAGAACCGGCAATGTCCTTATGTCTTGTGATGGTTTTGTTTTGATCCTTTTCCTTACCACTGATGTAGCAGGTCTGATTGCTTTGTGGTGTGGCTGCAGAATTCCCTCTGCCCCCTGTTCCGGGGCTGACCTGATAGGTAGGTGACCATGCGGTCCCTTCCCTGCCACCTGCAGAGAAACCTGAGTCGGGCCACCCAGGAGCAGAAGCAGTTGTCTGAGAAGCTCAAAGATGAGACAGAGCAGAAGGAGCAGTTAAGGAGACTGAAGAACGAGATGGAGAACGAGCGATGGCACCTGGACAAGACCATCGAGAAACTGCAGAAGGAGGTGAGGGGTGGGGGAGCAAGAGGTGTGGGGGGAACACCTGGGCTGGGGCCCAGCGCCCTCTGAGGGCCTGGTGAGAGCTGAGGAAACCTGCACTTATGTCTAAGCACACATGTGTCAGATTCCCAGATCCCCTGAAGCAGCTCTTTGGACTTGTTGAGAATCCCAGTTAAAGGGAAGCTGGTCTAGAAAATGCCAGTACCCTCTGGATTCTGGGCCCAGCTCCTCTCAACAATCACCCAAAGAAGCCTGGCACATAAGGGCAGACTTAACAAATGTTACCTGAATCAGAACCGTGTGTAACATCTGCATTCACACCCATCTTTCTTGTCCAGGAATGTGAAAGGCAGTTTCAAAGTCTAGTAGTTGCTACTTCTCTTTGCTCATCTCTGCCCTAAAATACCCAGAAGGGGGAGAGACACAAAGCTGACGGGCTCCCTGCATTCTAGGAGCCAACAGGAATGCCTGCCATCTTCTGATACCTACTATGTAACCAGTCACTGTACTAGCTATTTTGTAACTGCCATTCTATCCCTTATGTATTAATTCTGACAACACCCCTGTAAGGTAGATATGATGATTCCAGTATTTCTGATGCGGACACTACAGAGGCCCAGTGAGGTTTAAGGGCATGGCCCAGTTATGTAGCTGCAAGTGGCAAAGCAAGGGCATGACCCATGTCTGTGTTTCCAGCCACAAAAGGTGTGCTTGTTCACTCCTCCTTGCTGCTTCCAAGTTAGAGGTGACTAAGCCTGGACAGCCCATGACCGGGTGCTTTGCAAAGTCTTTGGGGAGGTTGTAGAAGAAAGAGGAGGAGATGTGTTCTGTGTTTCGATGGGACCCAAACCTAGCTCTCGGGCCCCAACTGGAGTATCACAGGGTGGGCTCACACCCATGTCACTCCTTCCAGATGGCTGACATTGTTGAGGTGTCCCGCATATCAACTCTGGAGCTCCAGAACCAGCTGGATGAGTACAAGGAGAAAAATCGCAGGGAGCTTGCAGAAATGCAAAGGCAGTTGAAGGAGAAAACCTCAGAGGCCGAAAAGTCACGTCTGACTGCCATGAAACTGCAGGATGAGGTAATGCCTGGCCAGATCCTTTCCTGGTTTACCCGCCCCCACCCCCGTTCAAAGTATCCTGTACTAGAAACTGCCACTCTTCTAGGAGAGACTCATGGTACGTCGGAAGACAGCGTTTGGGCTTGATTCTTCAGTGTTAACCCTTAGGATGGTCACATGGGGCAAAGGGCATTCTAAGACACAAAGTCCCAGGGCCTCTGGGGTGAAATTGACACAACTTTAAAGTGACCATTTTCTCGATTCATTCAAGAGTTTCTGCCTAAAATGTTTAACTGACATTTATGGAGCACCACTGGTATACCCAGCTGTGTCTTAGTGATTCATGCGTATTAGTGTTTTAATTTAACCCTAGAACACAGATTATAGTAAACAATTGCTTTTTGACATTCATTTACAAAATATAGACTTTTATGAGAGCAGGTGTGGTGGACATGAGCTCCAGAACAATGATAATGGAGACAAAAAGAAATCTTCAGGAATGTATGAGTACTGAAATTATTAAAACATATTTTTTAGTTTTATATTTGGGAATAGGTAGAGCAAAGTAACTCAAATGTTAGCTCTCTTCAGTCTTGACTTGTAAAGAGCTGAGAAAAATAAAAGGAATGTTTTTGATTATTGTAATGGAAAGCTGAAGGTTCTAAAACACAAGTATGCTGATTTCTCGTTATGCCTCTTGCCAGCTGGATGACCTTGAGCAACTTACCCCAATTTTCGGAGCATCTGTTTTTACCTCTTTAAAAACACCCAAATAACGATGATTTAATTATGAAATGAGATAACGTGTGAGGCTAGAGAGCTGAGGGTATGTATATCCTGGACACCAATGTTAAGGGTTTTTTTTTTAGAGTCCAAGGCTTGCTTTTTTTCATAAGCAGTGCCAAGAGTGTCAAGATTCCACAGGAAAACAAGTTTTTCTTTAAAAAAAACAAACTTTTAATATCTTTGATGATCAAAGAAATATTGCCCATGAGTCAGTGCTGGAACTGTGTGAAAGAACAATGGAGATTTACTATAGACTTCTAGAACATTTCTGAAAGGATCCTGATAACAGGTCCCCTCTGCTGCAGGGTCATATGATGCAGGACCCCAATAACTGAAATTAGCATAGTGACATCACAGTTCTGTCTGGCATTAAAAGAAAGTCATTTGCATTTCTACGGCAAATGGGAGGGGAGATTCGGATATTTGCCAGAACACCAACAAACACATGGTGCGCTGCTTTGATTTCAGAGAAATCACAGTGTCACGATGACCCCTGCAAAGTGCTTCCTGTTGATTTTTGTGTGATGGTTATCATTCTGCTAGAATCTTCAGATTGGAAGGAACTTTAGAGATCCTCTAGTTGGATGAGGAAACTGAGATCCAGAGAGATTAGTTAAGGCCAGAAGGAGACCAGTATTGTTCATAAAAGAGCAGTCATTCAAAACAAGATCCCTTAACGGTGAAAACAAAAGATGGCCCTTCCTAGATTTTTCTCAGTGGTGCAGCCCTCTGAGACACAGTTTCCGTCTGAATGGCAGAAATGGACACCTCATCATTCTGGAAGGAAACTGCAGGCAGATACTGCCCTGTATCCAGCTATGGAAGTCAGTGGAGTTGTTGAAAACAAAAGTGAATTGACAAGCCAGGGTCACCCTGGATCCTTGACGAACTCAAGCTCACCTCTGTTCACGGCCCCCAACCCTGTGTTTTCGTTGAGCTGGGATAAAGCTTGTCTGTTAACATAAAAGGGGCAGGAGGTCTATCCTCAGGGGCAAAGCACTGCCTTCTTTGCTTTAAGAGAAATAGACATTTGACATGTCTTGCCTTTGGTGTGGAGCTAGAGAAGTTCTGATGAAGGTTATCTCTAGAGAATGAAGACTTGGAGTTCACTGTCGGTTTATTGTCTGAATCCCACTTAACGAAGGGCAGTTCTGACTACTTCAAGGGAGCACTAGTGTAGCTAGCAGGGCTTGGGATCCCAGACACTATCCGTGTTCTGTGGGGCATGGCTTCATTGAGTATTCTTTTTGACAGAGCCCTTGACTCAGTTACCACCACACCAGATGAGGGTCTTTATCTGGAGAGGTCTTTTCTTCAAGGTTGTGCTGTTCTCATTGAAAGGCCAGGGGTTCCTGTCAGCTTCCAGGAACCCATTTCCTAAAGTTTTGCCACTGGGTTTCTGAAACTAGCCTAACCTGGTGCACCGCCCCCCCCCTCCCCACCAGACTATCTTTGAGGCATCCCCAACTTCTCTGTGAAAATCACCCCCAAAAGATGCTGTTCTCTAATGGAGTTTGCCACTCACTGTCATACACTCTCTGAAGGAACTAAACCCCTGGTGTAGTTAGTTATTCCTAAGACAGCGCCTTCACCCAGTACCTGGTACCAGCTCCAAGAGGGAAGGAGGTTTTGAACAAAACAGATAGTCTTGGTCTTCACTGAATCAATCCACACAGGTGTATGAGGAGCACCTACAGTGGTGCTGAGGTGGCTGGTCCCCTCGGGGAGATTCCAGCGAAGTAGAAAACAGGGACAACCCCTTGTGGACCAATCTCTTTGTTGCACTTTCTTCAAAGCTGTTAGTTCAGTGCCACCTTGTGGATGAAAAGAACACTGTGGATGACAACAGCTGATTTAGGATTTTCTTCTAGAGAGCAGATGGTTTCACCTAATATGCATGTTTATATTATTAGATTTTGTGCTTGCGAGTTGTTTTGGGGTCATTCATTTTGTTTTTATTTTCCCCTCATTATGACCCTCCCACTGAGGTGATGCTGGTACAGGTGGGTCATAAATCGCACTGTAGGAAGCACTTACCTAGTTTGGTGGCTTTCAAGTGTTTTTGGCCATGACCTATATAGTAAGAACTACGTTTCTCATTGCAACCCAGTAATATGTACATCCATACAAATGTGTGAGTGTCTAGTACAGAGGTTTCACAAAACAATATCTGCTTGTATTCTACTCTGATATTTTGTTACATTAAATTTCAAAATGCTGGCTGACATCTACTAAATTGAATTTATAACTCAGTGGGTTGCTACCTGTAGCTAGGAAGCTGGTGCTTTTTATAGGAGAGGAAACTGAGGCCCGCAGGGAGCTGGAACTGGCTCAGGGTCTTCTGGACTGTGCTATGTGGGCATCCCCCAATCATCTTTGGGATCAGCCTCTGCACTGTCTGTCCAGGTGCTCTCCTGATGCAGCTCAGGTAACCACCCGCTCCTCCTTCTAGATGCGCCTGATGGAGGAGGAGTTACGGGACTACCAGAGAGCTCAGGATGAAGCGCTCACAAAAAGGCAACTTCTGGAGCAGACGCTGAAGGACCTGGAGTACGAGCTCGAGGCCAAGAGTCACCTCAAAGACGACCGAAGCCGACTCATCAAGCAGATGGAGGTCTGTAGGCTATGCGAGTGTGAGCCGGGGCCTGTGCAGGGCAAGCATGGGACACAAGAGAAGTGACCTCTCTGTGCACACTTAAGCCTTTGGGATGCCTTCGGTTTTTATTCTCTGGAACAGCCAGACATTAGTAAAGTCATTTCTTGATTTGAGGAAGAAGCTGAAAGTTCATAGACTCATAAGTTTTCAGAGCCAAAAGGAATGATGGAGACAGTTTAGCACAGTGCCCTCATTGTCTTAAAGAGGAAGCAAAACAGAGCCGCAAAGAGGCCAGGTGATTTTACATAAGGGCACATAGTGCATTTTTTGTTGGTTGCTTTGGGAGGTGCTTCCAACTACAGAGGAGACAAGACGGCTGCAAATCTAGAGGGCTGAGCTGTGTCTTGGACCCGAACCACCTAACTCCTGGGGACGCCCAGCTCTCATTTGTCACACCGCATGCTCTGTTCTTGTCTCCTAATTCTGGCCCTTTTTTTTTTCTGTCAGATGATCCAGCTTCGCCAAAGCTAGCAGCAAACTGTGGCTCAGTTCATTTTTGGATACACCATATATACATAGTCTAAGACAGTATGTCAGAATGTGCTCACTGGGGTCACCAGCTGGGGGTGACCTGTTCACAGGATGAAAATACAACATGGTAGAAAAATATGAATCAAGTAATAGAATCGAAACATGCACAAGCTCCTGAGCAGGACAGGAGGAATCTTAACATCAGTCCATCTGAGCTTATACAAAAGAATAATCCTCAAGAACAAAACCAGCCCCAAACCAGAACACCCCCCCCCGAACACACACATACCCCACATCCCAGTGGAATTTAGTGAGGGAGAGAATCAGCCCCAGACCTATGGGAGAAGTTAAAATTGTCAAGGTTTTGGTAAAAAGACAGTGCTCAAGGACAGGGAGAGATGGTTTGAATTTAAAGTCAATGGAATTTCTGATTCAATTTTGCAAATAAATAAAAATAACTTTTAAAACCTCCAGGGGACTTAGTAGCAATTTCCATCTAGGGAGTGATGTTTCAACTATTAAAGATTTTATTAGATGGGCCCCTTTTAGACACTAGAATAACCTGGTTACAGTCTTATTGTCCTTTTGTGGGATTGCTGTGTATTTTGCTATTGTTTCTGCTTCTGATCTCATTAGAGGGGTCATTTTAAGGCAAGCTAAGGTCAACCCAGTTAACTAGGAAGCGATTTTTCAAGGACCCAAACAGTCTGGTTCAAAGCAAGCTAAAGCTGTGTTGGGCAGTGGTGTGAGAACCTTTGGTGTAGAACCCTGACCTGGGCCCCTGAATGCTCTTGGTGGGTTTTGAATAGTACAGATTTTAGACAGGAAGAGAGGCCTGTGAGGAGGTGCTTTTAGCTAAACATTGGGTTGTCATCTTCTTCTAGAATATTCTGACTAAAAAGAACATTTCCTTTTACCAAATCAAGGTCTAGAAGCGGTGATATGACTGAGCTTCCCTTGCCCCCTGGCATTATTTTAGATATTTCTCCACTGATGACAAAATGAATAGCTCTCAAGACCCTACCAGAGCAGCTCGCTGGAGGAACGTTTCCTCCCCTCAGAGGTAGCTGGCAGGACTAGCTTGCTGTGACAAATATCTTGCCGGTTCCTTCACTAGCACTTAACAAATTAGTTCTCAGGACTCAAGAGCTCTCTCAACAATGGGCATTTTCTGTAGGATCAGAAACTCAGGTGGCTGTTTTGCGTAAATGAAGCACTTGTGGACCCTCGGTGATTTCTGCCATGAACAGAACTGGCCTTGGAGGCGTCAGGGACCAGGGAGCAAAGAGGAGGGTCGGTGCAGAACCCGGTGCTCTGTTCCAAGTTGGTCTTCGAGCCTCTCAGCTCACGGGAGAGAGCTTTCTGGGTTCCCTGTAGATTTCATTCACCAGCAGGGAAGGCATTCACAGACATTTACTCATTCACGTGAGTAACTCTGATTTTTGACCTTTACAGAAGCGTCCAGAGCTTGTCAGCCAGCCCACTTCGACAATTGCAGAGACAGTGTTTACGTGCAGATGCTGCACACTCGTGTTTCAAAACTCACGATGCCGATTGCTTTTTATCAAGTATGGCACTGAGTTAATGCAGACATATGACACATTGGCGAGTGACAGGAGAAACATGTGCATAGACCTCACAAGCCCCTATTTCTAGGTAGGGTGGTTTGTGTTAGAAGCCTCTTTTTTCATACATGCAGCTACTTTGACATGCTTTTCTCTTAGCACTCAGTGGTGTTAAATGAGGAGCCAGCAAGGAAGACAGAAATGACCATTCTTCTGTAATGACTGGGCCACCGCTGTCTCTGGGTTATTCAGGTGCAGATATGGGACTGATTGCATAATGCACGAAGTGTGTGAGGTGTCCTAGAAAAGCAGGTGGGGGCAATAGTAAGTCGTAGCCTTTACTCCTGCAAGGCTCTTGGAAACTCTGAGCAGGAGGGAGGGAAAGTGTTGTCCAGAGCTTGGAATTTTTAGAGAAATGTGTCTTGGATGATGTCTGAGCTCCCACATTGCCTTTTAACAGGTAACTTGGGGACCTTAGGCTTAGGTAGATCTTTGTAAAGTTACTGATTCATAAGGGGGACAAAAGATATGAAGGAAACAGGCTAAAATATCCACAGCGCTTATGTTAGGGCTCGGGGTAATATTTTGTCTCCTTTCATGTATTTTTGAAACGCACAATTACATCTTACATTATGAAAGCAATACAGCACGGTTTTTTGGGCAGTATGAGAAGGAGATGCATCCTTTCCCCAAACTCTAGTGATACTCAGCTCTGATCTGCCTTCGAGGTTTGCATTCCCCAGGGCGGGCCATCTTTGCACTCTTGAAACGCACAATTACATCTTACATTATGAAAGCAATGCAACACGGTTTTTTGGGCAGTATGAGGAGATGTATCCTTTCCCCAAACTCTAGTGATACTCAGCTCTGATCTGCCTTCAAGGTTTGCATTCCCCAGGGCGGGCCATCTTTGCACTGTACCTGGGTCAGTGTGAGTTTAATAGGGCTATGTTTGTGTCTTCTTTCTTTCTTAGGACAAGGTGTCTCAGCTGGAGATGGAACTGGAAGAAGAAAGAAATAACTCGGATTTGCTGTCTGAGAGGATCACTCGGAGCAGGGAACAGGTGCAGTATGTAGTTGAATGATGAATGGATTGTCCTTCATGGAGAAGGAAATGTGAGAAGTGAAACCCAAGGATTCAGCTAGAGGAGGGAAGAAAGTTCTTGCCTTATAGAAATGATGGAAGGCTGGGTAGTGTTCACCATAGTAAGCCATGAAGAGGGAGGTGTAATATATAACATAAAGCACACAAAGTGGAAGTTTCCAGAGTGGTTATGGGTAACAGTCTATTAGCTATAATAGGCAAACTGCTCTGCTTAGGGCAGAGGCTCTAAGAATCATTAGTCCAACAAGCAATTGTGTGAAATTGAGTTGCCATAGAAAGTGGAGGACATGATGCAGATTTTTCCTTTAAGAACTTTACAAGCTAAATAGCCATACAGACGCCTATGAAGCATTCACAGTACAGTAGCAACCTCTTCCAAGTGAATGCTTTTTTGCAGTTTTCAAAGGTGAGGAATTCCACTTACCTTCGATCTGTACAGCAACACTGGGAGGCAGCCAGGGACCGTGTTCGCTGTCCTCACACTGTAGATAACAGAACTAATTTTCTAAATGACACTCCATGTAATCTGAGGGTTTTTGAATTTTGTTTCCATTTTTTTAATTAAAAAAAAAAAAAGTTTAGAGCAGCTGAGTTCTGTCCTGGGGATAGGGAGTCTTATCACTGGGAAGCGGTGGTTCCCTTCACTGGTTGCCTTGCCCAAACCATTTGACAGATCACATGGGGAAGCATTATGGGACGATATTCAGAATACGTAGTGACAGTTTTGAAAAGAACCTATATTCAGTAATCTGAAAATGGTACCAGAGAAACCGTACATAGACATTCAGAAAGTTCTTCACCTCTTGATTTGTTTTGGGCACTTTCTTAATTAAACAGTGCAGACAAAACCTAAAAGCCTTGGATGAGGCTGAGTACAAATGAGGAAGTTTTATCTATATAAAGGATTAAAATTAAAAATCTGAAATGCAAGTTAATTTGGGCAAAATCTTCTTTATCCAAAGAAGCTCTTTCCTCTGGTCACACTTCGACTTCGGCACATGCCCCACCTTTCCACCACCTCCAGACAACCAAGAACTGGAGGTTCTAATGCTTGGGGACGATGCCATTCCAAAATGGTAGCCCCTCTTCAAAGTTGAAGGGAAATCACTGGCTTCTTTTCCATTGTTTCCTTGTTGACCAATTCTTTGCAAACAAGTAAGACAGTTGTGCTGTTTTGCTTCTGAGAGTGGAGAAATTCCAATCTGAACCTCCGTCCTCAGGTTCAGTTCTGTCTACGTGTTCCAAAGCCGTGCTAGTAGTGTCCTGCTCAAGGGGGGGCAGCCCAGCCAACCGGAGCTGCAGAAGCTTAGGGAAAGGCTTTTATGGAAACCTCAAATCCAGACGAATCACCCAACCTTGACACTTGAGCCCTTGTACGTTCTTACTAGTGTCAGCATTTTGTTAGGCAAGAGCCTGGTATAAAAGTTGCTTGGGGACGCCTGGGTGGCTCAGTCAGTTAAGCGGCTGCCTTTGGCCCGGGTCATGATCCCAGGGTCCTGGGATCGAGTCCCACATCGGGCTCCTTGCTCAGCAGGGAGCCTGCTTCTCCCTCTCTCTCCCTCTGCTTGTGCTCTCTCTGTCAAATAAAATAAAATCTTTAAAAAAAAAAAAAGTTGCTTGGTGATGCGTTCCTGCCAGTGTGGCTTAGCCCCCACAGTGCCATGAGGCATTTCAGGATCTGCTAAGCATTCATGATAACAGAAGTGGCCATGAATTTGTTTTGCTAATGCTGCTGGTGGCTTAGGCAGGGAGGAACAGTGGCAAAGTCTGTCACCCTGTCAATAACCAGGCAGGCAAAACAGACTTCCCAAGCCCCATGTTTTACACCAAAAACAAAACACAGACACACTGAACCAGAAAGCGGTTGCCTTGCTTGGCTCAGCTGATGGCCCAACCTGAAGAAAACTGATCACTCAGACCCCTTCTTTTGCCTCTCACCTGAGCACGTGATTCACTCCTTGATGTGGCCACGGCTGAAGATACTTTGAGCCAAGAACACAAAGTAAGCCCAGGGAGGAGGTTAAGGGAACGGACTTGGTCTACTGGAAAGAGCGTGGGCTTGCGAGTGCCGGGCCTGACTCCTGCACCAGCCCCATGGAGTCCCAGGAAGGTGCCAGCCTCTCTGAGCACATTCTTTAGGGGATGTTCCTGTTAAGGAGGCGTCACAGGTCAGTGTTGGGGCGGGGGAGAGGTGTCATCATTATCACAGACTATTATTATAGTCCGTGAAAGGGCAGCTCTTCTCCAAATTCCAACATTGAGCCGCTCTGACAAGGCTGCGTCTAGCCAAGTGTCATGAGTCCCTCGAACCCCCATCCTTCCCTGTGTCTGTGCTCGAAGGGAGGGTTCCACAGCCTCCAGCCTGTTTGCCCTGTTCGTTCTGTTTTCCCCTTCTATTTCCTTTCTTGTCCCTTCCCTCCCTGAGGTGGGGCGTTGAGGGGTAAAGCTTGGTGCCTGTCATGGTAAAGGAATGGAGCGTCATGTTCACCTTGTTGTAGGAATTGCTAAAACAACAACAAAACAAAACTCCTGAGGTAAGGCCTCTCTTCTGGCCTTTGCTGTCTCTGGATGTGTGAGGAAGGGTAGCATAGAGAACTGGGTTGACCAAATACCTGCCTCACAGGACAGCATTTAATTCTTATTCAATGCTGGGGTCCATCTGAGACTTCTTTTTTGCCTCTTAAAGTAAAGGTTCCAAGGAAGGGCCCTGGGTATAGATAGTTGGGCCCTAATTTTGGTCCGCTTAGGTTAACTTGCAGGGCCATGAGCCTGCTGCCTTCCTGCCAGAATCAGAGAAAGGGGAAACTTCCAAACCTAAGACCCTTCTCCTCTCCCCGCCGCAAACACTGACCTGTGACGCCTCCTTAACAGGGACATCCCCTAAAGAACAGGAAATGGTGCCTGTCTGATATCTCCAACCCGATTTATAGCATCAGCAAACTGCTTCCAGGCACTGAAAAGGGAAGGCGTGGGGAATTAGACTTTTTGGATCTTGCTCTCCTTAAATTGAAAAGGAAAAAGGTTACAGCTCTTACTTAAACTCTGCATTCTTATAAGCTCCCCTTCTGAATTTTGCTTTCCCCAAACATCTCTCATTTTTTCCCCTAGTCTTAGCGGCAGGGCTTAGGTAGAAAAGCTAGAGGGATTAAAAAAAAAAGGTTTTCCAGCAATATGAGCAAATGGCCAACCCCTTTCACAGACTCTTAGATCTGGCAAGGACCTCCAAGTTCCTCTCCCCAGACTTCTGGTGCAGTGCACAAGAGATCTGAGGCCCAGCCCCATTGCCCCCCGCCCCCCCACGCCCCCCCCCGATCTGGCCAGCTCACACAGGTGGTCAGTTGCAGAGCTGGCCTCAAATCTCCTGACTCCCCAAACAGAGTTCTACCAGTGCTCGGTGCTCATAAGGTATGCTGGATACCTGCTGTGTGCATAGATAGCATTGTGGTGAGGTTGTAGAGATGATCAAAAGTGGCCCCTGTCCTTGAGTGCTGTGTTTGAAGAGATGGAGGATGCCCCCCCAAAATGGATAATTAATAAGAAAAAGCAACAGATACTAAATGCCAAGTGCAGGATTCAGGCAGCTCGCGAAGGAAAGGCTATCATAGCAAGGGGTGACGGTGGGAGTTCTTTGAGGAAGGTGAACCTGGAGCTAGTTTTGAAGAAAGGGTAAGATTTAGACAAACTAAGGAGTGGGAAGGGAATCCTAGACAGAATGGAGTGTGAATTAGGATTGGGAAGTAGGGTATTTGCAGCGTCTGGGGGACAATGAATGGACTACTGTGATAGGTTTCTGGTTTCCATAAGGGAATAGTAGGAGATAAGTTCGGAGAGGCAGGTTGAGGGTGTTGAATGGACCTTATCCTGAAGGCAGTGGGGAACCACTGAAGGTTGTAGAGCAGACAGTGAAGCATACAGGGTATTTTAAAAGATTAATGTGGGGGGGTTGGGAGTAAGGACAGCAGAAGGGGAGACCAGAAGGAAGCTCAACTGGGCTGTTCCCGGGGACAGAGAATAGAAAAGGCAGTTATGAGATCAAACATCCTATCCTTTGTATGCCCCCCACCCCTTTCTTATACATACATTTGACACTCAGTAAATGCTGGGCGCATTATTTGTGAGTTCCCAGCCGTTCTTTTCCGTACATGCTCAGGATGTAATTTTTCAGACTGATGGGTTCAGAAATCCTAACAAATTTTTTTTTCCCCAAACTTTTTGGATGCTTGAATTTTGTTTCCAAATCTGGCTAACATGAAGGAAAAGGGATGAATTTAGACTTGATAAAGTCATGTCTTATCTACTCTGTAAAACAGAGGTGAGGAGTATTTGTTTTCTCACCCAAGTATGGTTGCACCTGATTCAGGAAGCGTTCTGACTTGTAAGGTGAAGGCAAATTGATTTAAATAGTGGGTATTTCACCAGCTTTGGTCTGCTTAAATACAGAGAAATCCTTTTTTCTCTCCTTCCTCCAAAACCGTGTCTCCATTTACAATTGCTATCTTTACGGAGGATTTGCTAAGTGCTGGGCTCCTTGTGCCCTGCTGTGCATGCTTTGTGTCATTGTTTTCGGCTTGTAAGTGACCACCTAGGGTCATGAAGCTTGGAGGCCAAGCCAGGATTTGACTCCAGAGCCTACTGCCTCCTGCCTGTTCCCATCATTCCAGCATCAGACTTAAGACTGGTAAAGACCTCCCCAGGTACATTTGGGGCCTCTCTTCACAAGTTAAAAATAAGGCCATGGTGTCTCTTAATATGGATGAAGATTTATGATCTTCTCTTGACTGTCCAGTGAGTCCAGGATTTACATAGTAAAAGAGTAGGCCCAGCATTGGTGTGTTTTAAACTTGTCATCCAGGCTGATGTTCTAGTTCACTGGGCGCTGCTGTGCTGTTCCTGGTGGTTGAGGACAAACAGTCAACACTTGGGCTGGGCCTCAATGGAGAGGCGTTTTCTTGGCCATGGAAGCTACAATGACCCAGCTCACTGGAAAGATGATTCTTCTAATGTAGGCAGAACAAGAGGAAAAATTACCAACTCCAGAGCTTTGGGTGGCTTTATGATCCTTCCAGGGGCTGAGTAAGGCTTCCCTGTTGCCTTGGCAACAACAGAATAAATCCCAGTGGATGAAGTTGCAGACCTCTGCATTTCTTTTTGGAACTGCTCCCAGGTGGTTGGCTCACACCTGCTCCTCAGTCTGCACCAGGGTGTTGCATCCAGTAGGATATGGTATTGGGAAGTAAGGCTCCTTTGCAGTCAGTGACTGAATGATCAATTATGGGGCTGCTTTTCTTTCAGTTGAAATGCTCCTTAGTCTCAGACCTGGCTCCGACTGTATGGGCGGCTTAAAACCCAATGTGTATAGTTGGTTAATAATGGTTTTCCTCTCTTATGATTGAGGATCTTCCTGGTGTTTTTAATACCAGCCAGGAGGGTAGGTCCCAAGGCCCTCTACAGCCCAATGGTAAACACAGGTGATGGGGCAAAGTATTGTTATTAGCGATCATAGATATCTCTGGCTTCTCATTAACCCAGAAGGCTGCTGCCTCTCATCCTGAGAGCTGGCTCAGGTCATGGGTGCCTCTGACATAAAACCCACTGGAATCTGATACTGTTCTTTCCGATCAAGATGCTCAGGGTTTAGCATTCCTTCAATCCAGCTCTGATAAACTGTTGCCTTCAGCTCCTGTTCTGTTTTTAGTTTGACTGGAAAAGTTTTTGTTTGGTTTATTTAGTATAGTTGAAGGGTAAACAACATGTAACGCACTAAGCTTATATAAAAAGAAATGTTTTCCCAGCCACAGATTTATTTACTTCTCTGGTCCGCAGGAGGAAGCTGGCCAAGCCAGAGGCTCTCCTCTCTTCCCTTCTCTCTCTGCCCCTCCCCTCCCCTCCTCGCCCCTCCTCCCCCCCTCCCCTCCACTCCCCTCCCTTCTCCTCTCTTCTCCCAGTGTGGGCTCAAGTCACTGCTCCAGTCCTAGGGATCACTGTATTGACAGAGCTAAAGCACGTCTGGTTTATGGTAAAAACCAGCCTTGGGAGCATTGTCCGTCACTTCACAAGGTATTCCTTGTATAAGGCTCCATGTAGTGGACTTATTTTGGAATTTTCTGTCAGGCTGTCCTTTTTGAAGAATTGAAGGAAGCCTCGCATGCCTGCTAAAAGGCCTGGTTTGCGAAAGAGTAAGAAAAAGTGGACAGCCCTGTCATAGTAACTGTTAAGTTTTATGGTTGCACATTTGTTCCTTCCTGTTCTTCACTCTGATTTATTTTGCACTTCCATTTTAATAGCCATCTTTTGAAGGGATGTAGGGGAGTATAAATAATGACTTTTGTTTTTTGGGATTTTTTTTTTTTTTTTTTTTGGAGCATCACCATTTGCCTGGGGCTCTCCAAGGAGGTCTTTTTTTTAGCAATGAGATTTTTTTTTTTTAAGATTTTATTTACTTATTTGTCAGAGAGAGAGAGAGAGAGAGCACAAGCAGGGGGAGCGGCAGGCAGAGGGAGAAGCAGACTCTCTGCTGAGCAGGGAGCCCAACATGGGGCTCGATCCCAGGACTCCGGGATCATGACCTGAGCCGAAGGCTGCCGCTTAACTGACTGAGCCACCCAGGCGCCCCTCCAGGGAGGTCTTGAACCTGAGGAGACCTCTGGGATGCTCCCCCCTGAGCCCTCCTGTGCACTGGGAGGCCCGTGTCCTGGCAGGACCCGGATTTTCCAGTCAGTGGCACTGAGGGAGCTAGACTTGGCCACTGGTTGCTGCTTGGAGTCACAGGGATTTTCCTGAACTCCCGTCTGGGCCCAGTGCTGCATGGCCCCTTGGTGGTGCTGGAGCCCCTCCCTGCAGCTTGTCTGCCTCGCTCCACTGTGGAAGTCCCCGCCCGAACGCTCTCGTCTTGTATGATTTGCCCTTCACTGAGAGACCTGGGTCTTCCACGTTTGCCGAGAGGGAGAAAAGGAGTAAATGATTTTCAGCCAGAAAGCCTGGGCTAGAATAGAATCTAAAGCTGCTTCCAACACTCCTGAAGCTCCCACCTGGAAAATGGGGTGATAACATCTGCTTCAGAGAGTGGCAGGAGGATTGATGGGCCCAGATGTGCCCAGGACACTCACAGTCGCCCTGGGCATGTCACCAGGGGCTTTGGATTCTTAGGTTTTCCCTCCTTGGTCCTCAGGCCCGGGGCAGAGCTGCAGGAACACCACCTGACCCCCTAAAGGCAGACGCCGTATACAGCTACAACCACACCCTTGTCTCCGCTCTGCTGGCCTTTTATTGTCTTTTGGTATTTTTCAGCCTAATGCCTCACAGCAACTAAATTTCTAAATTTCTTTCTCTCTCTACAAGCCCACAGTTCTTCCTTAGCCCCCACTTTTGGAAAAATAATTTCCCTTCCCTTCCCTTCACTCCTTTCCCTCCCTCCCATGCCTCTGAGCTGCAGGAGCCTGCCCCCCTTCAGTCCTGCATTATGCTCTCTCTCAGAGGCTCAGAGAACATTCCCTCCCACTGCATGCTGCCCCGGCCCCGGGCCTGCACCCTGTCCCTCCCCATACACAGTCCGTCTCCCTGTTCGGCTCCCTTCTCTTTCCTGTCCAGCGGCTGTCACTTTTTCCTTCTCCGTGATTCTCACCCTCGCCTGCTAATAGGTGCGGGGCGCCTCTAGTACAGCCCTCTTTGGGGCCCTCACACCCCCAGCCCTCCAGTTGTAGCTGTCATCTCGTCACCGCTGGGGTTCGAGGAAAGGCGTGTTCCCACCTCATCGTGCCCGGCACCTTCCCAGTTTCTGCACTTGGGTTCCCCTCTCTGCCGAGCCTTCCAGAGCCGACTTCTTGTCCCGCTCAGGTGTTTTTTCCCAGGCTTCCTTCTGCCTGACCTTCCTCAGTCCTCACCCTTGGCTTATGGGACGGGGCAGTATCCTGGTTTCGTCCCGGTCTCCCCTAGGGGGAGTGCTCCCTAGGGCACAGCTCTGGGGCCTCCTCATCCTTCCTACAGTTCTCCTCGGGGAGCTCATCAGGCCCGTGGCTTCATCTGGTGCCACCCAGTCTCTGCACCTGTCTGCAGCCTCTCCGGGACTCTAGGGGTAGATGGGGCTGGTACCGGACCTACCTCCTCCGGGGGGGTGGGGGAATGGAGGACTAAAGGAACAGCACTGTAAAAATGCTTAAGATTTCCTTTAGCAAGTGCAATCCAAGCTCCCTGGTCACCATGTAGTAACAGGCCCCATGGGACTGCTCCCTGTCCCCTCTCTCTTAACCTGCCTGTTCCCCGCCCCTGCGCGTCTAGTCCAGTGCTTTCCGTTTCTCGAGCACCCAGTCTTCTTGCTTACCTCCCGCTCTGACTCACCGGTGGCCCTGGTCTGGGAAGCTGTTTTCCCTCTCCTGCCCCTTTCTCTACCCTGCCTGAGCCTGGCCTCTCAGGTGGGTCACAGCTGAGGGGCCCTTTCTCTGGCCTTCTGTGCTTGGGCTGTGACCACTGCCATGTGCCACACATACGGGACTTACTCGTTTGTCCCCCACGAGGCTACAGTTAGGGCAGGTCCTGTGTTGGTCTTTGTCAGTGTCCTAGGGCTGTGCTAACGTTGGAGGAGCGAACCCAACCTGTCACCCGTCCCATCATTCCAAGACCAGCTGTCCCCCAGCATGCAAGTACATGCACGTCCTTTCTGGGGACACTCCTCAGTGTCTGGAGAGATGGGACCACTACTCCGGCCGGAGGATGGGGGCAGGGTCCTCTGGCTTCCTCGCGGGGAGAGCCACACCGCACCCACCAGAATGTGCTTTCACTGTGTGACCGGCCACCTCGAAGGGCCTTCACAGGCTGTCTCGTTCAAGTGCCTTGTGTTAGAAACGAGTCTGCATCCCAGAGGTGAGGTGGCTGAGGTCACACACAAGTGAACTCAGAGCCAGAGGAGAAGCCGGGCCTCCACTGCTCAGCTGTGGACTGACTTCCCATCACAGTGACAGTTTAACCGTGTTCCGGTGAACAGAACACTCTCCCCCGGGAGGCACATGGCAGTCCCGTGGCCCAGCCGTGCTGACGTCCTCCATGCTCCGTGTGCTGCGTCGGCCAGTTTGGAGGCCGTGCTCGGAGTGGGGCTGTGAGCCCGCATTCGTTAGCTGTGGACTTTGTGCTCATGTGGCAGTTACAGGAATATTCCAGCACCTTTGTAACAGGTGATTCTCGAGGGCTCTAGGGCCAGGCAGGGTGGGAGCTGGGCCATGGACGGAATTCTCCGTGCTCTGCCGGCTGACCCTTAGCATTGCTGACATTTTTTTCCCTGCAGTGCACAACGGTGCCCTAAGGAGATTGCCTTCTTCCCAGGTCTTGGTTTTTACATGACCGCTGTATTTGAACCCTAGATCCGTGTGAGGCCTTTGCACCAAGATGGTCCAGAGAGCCAGGGCAGGCGGAGTAGTGGGCTGTGAGTAGGCTTGGCCTGGGTTCTAGTTCTGCTCTCTCTGGTCGCATGTATCACTGCCCTGGGCATCAGTATCCCCCTGCTGTAGAATTCTGAATTCCCTTGACTTAGAAGCCTACTGGCCAGAAATGCAAAGATGTGAACATTTTTTTGTTTTGACCACACAGGTACTCCCTCACCTGTGGGCAGAGTCCCAGCCTCCTCCAGGTCCAGGTCCTGCCCATCACCAGCTTCATTCCTCAGCCCTCCCTGTCACCCACTCTGGGCCACCCACACCATGCTGCTTGTCATTCCCTGCATGCACTGTGGCAAGGACAGTGGGAGATGGGAGCAGATGCAAGCCTGTCCCAGCGTTTCCTCTTATTATTCCTCGCTCAGCCCCCAAGGTCTTGCTCTCTAGGCAGAGGGTGGGGGAGGGGTAGGCTTTTCCTTTACTGAGGTGCTTGTGCAGGTGGTGAAAATGCAAGTGGAGACCAGGCCGGTGAGACTGTTACAGGTGTACCCGGGGCATCCAGGGACTTGTTGGTGCACCTCTTACCCAGGCTGAACCTTATGAAGGAAGGGGTGGTTTTATTTTACTGGTTCACGCGGTCAGTTCTCCCGGCTTCTTCAGGCTGCCCTCTGCTGGACAGTCGTGGGAACAGGGTCTGGGGTTCGTGTCACTGCTGCTGAAAGCCCTCTGGGGATTGGGGAACAGAGGCAGGCCACGGGATTTCTTTCTGGGTACTGCTCCACTAGGCTCATTTCCTATTAACATAGATGAAATCCTCAGTAACGTTTAGCCTTTGCCAGGTCACCAAGAGCTGCCCAGTATTCTTGCTGACTTTTGTTTTTGTTACACGAAGGGAGAAATCTAGCAGCGTCTGAGATATGCTAAGTGTAGAAGCCTTTCCCGAAGTTTGAACTTAACCCTGCAGCAGTCAGGAACTCAGATGAGTGCTCGCTCTCCCTCTTACTAGTTGTGTAGATCTCAGGCAAGTTGGATCACTGGTTCATCCCCGGACGAATGATGCTCGGATGCTCAGTTTTAGCATCAGAAGTCCTGTGCCCCAAGAACATCCTCCGAGTTGGGCGAGCTGGCCGGGATGGTTGGGCACTATGCAAGTTGATGAGCTTCTCTACGCCCCAGTGCCCTCCGCAGAGATAGGATTACCTACTTCCTGGGGCTGTGGGGACAGTAATAGTGCTTGTGTAGTGCTAAGCAGGTGATTCCGTTTTCTGGAGCTGCCATAAATGGGGTGGCCTAGGACAGAAATTTATTATCTCGCAACTCCGGAGCCCCAAAGTCTGAAATCAAAGTGTCAGCAGAGCCTTGCTCTCTTTGGACCTGTAGGAGAATTCTCTGTTGCTTCTTCCGGGCTTCTGGCAGCTTTCTGGCTCTTCGGCATTCCCTGACCATAGATGCCTCCCTCCGGTCCTCCGTCCTCACGTGGCATTGCCTCTGTGTCTCTCTTCACGTGGCTGTCTCTTCTGGCTGCATGTCTGTCCCTGAGTCCGAATTTCCCCTTTTTATAAGGCCACCAGTCATATTGGATTAGGGCCTACCTTTATGACCTTATTTGAGCTTGGTTACCTCTGTAAAAACCCTATTTCCAAATAAGGTCATATCTTAGGTGCCAGGAGGTAGGACTTCAGTGTATCTCTTTAGGGGGCCGACCATTCAGCCCATAAGAGCGGGGTGTGCTATGACCGTTACCGTCGTTGGTATTGTTGTCTTTGCAATCATCACGAAACCATCTCCAAGAGGAGATGGCATGATGAAGAGAAGCTGGCTTGGTGGTTGGAATTCGGTACCCAGGGACCATATCCTCACGAAGGATACAGAGACAGCACCTCTAACTGCTGGGCTTTGTTCTCCTGGGTGCAGATGGAGCAGATGAGGAGTGAGCTCCTGCAGGAGAGAGCTGTCAAGCAGGACTTGGAGTGTGACAAGATTTCTCTGGAGAGGCAGGTGAGGCTGGTCTTGGATTAGACCCCCTCAGCGGGGGCTCCTTTGCATGACACCCCAAGAACTCTGGGGCCTGACTCACCTGAGAGGTGGAGGTGTTCTGAAGGCCTTTTCCGGAGAGGTTTTCCCAATAATATTAAATCTGCTTGGAGGTTGAACAGCTAGGGGAGGAGGAATTGTGGGTGGCGTCTTCTAGATCCTAAGAGGGCTAAATTCTGACATAAAGGGAATGAAAAAGAGCCACGAGTTGCCAACAGAGCTTATTGGAATCGTTTCTTTTTGTTTTGTTTTGTTTTGTTTTGGAATCGTTTCTTTTACATGCTATTCATGTAAATTCTTCACTGAATATCCTATATGATCTTGGCAAAGGAGACTGTTTCTCCTGCCATCCCTACCCCCCCCCCAATAGTTTTATACAAAAACAAGGCCACGCCTGTTTGCCTGATATCCAGGAGTCCTATGATGGCCAAAGATTTCGCTTGGGCTCAGGAGGGAATGTGGTAGAATCTCTTCTCAGCGTGCCAGGAGTGGAGTGCAAGGCCTTTCCCTAGAGACATGCCCGCTTCCCCCGGTCCCCCGGGGCCATGCATCCTGTGTGGAGGGTGGGCTCATCGCAGTTGCTGACCACGTGCTGGCTCCACCCTGCACAGAGAGCACAGCAGACGCACAACCCCTCACAGCATCCCTGTCTGATTCTAGAACAAGGACTTAAAGAGCCGGATTATCCACCTGGAAGGCTCCTACAGGTCCAGCAAAGAGGGGCTGGTGGTGCAGATGGAGGCCAGGATCGCTGAGCTGGAGGACCGTCTGGAGAGCGAGGAGAGGTGAGCCTGGCCAGCCGAGGTGCAAAGGCCCTGTGAGTAGTGGTGTCCACACTGCAGAGCATGTTCCCATTTGTGCCCCTTCCTGTCCTTATGAGCCTTCCCGTGAGGAAGGTGGAGCAAGTGCAATAGGCGAGAAAAGCAAGACCGGTGCCAGTAAGTACTGGGGAAGGTAGCCGGGCTGAATATTGGCCAGCGGACTATAGCGCAGGCATCCCACACCTGAGCCCACAGCTTCCACGCTGTGCTGGCTGCTCCTTTCCACTCCTCGTATGACAGGCTGCCTCATCAGCTACTGAGTCTAAGCTGGATTAGAGGCAGGGGGTCCACTCTGCCCCAGGGGCCAGAGGTGTTGGAGCAGAGAGGCCCAGTGCTGGCTCAGAAATGGGCAGGACCCCCACAAGTGGGTGGAAGACACTTGGGATCAGAGGGCCCCCCCTCCTCTCTAGCAGATTCTCTGCAACTGGCTCCGAGATCATAGCCCGAGGGCCAGCCAGCACCCGGTTGAGCCTGACTGGCCTCTGTTCTTACTCCTGGCCCCTCAGGGGTGAGGTATGTGTGCATATAGCACTGTACATTATCCATTCCTAGTAGGACTTTGGGGCTGGGCTAGAGCAGCCTGGAGTAGACCCATGCCACTCATACTCGGGCAGTCGGGGACCCTCTGCCTTGCAAAGTAAAGCTTGGGACTGGAAGAACGCAGGGCAGCTCCAGTCCCAACTCTGCCTGTCACTGGCTCTGTGGCCTCGGGCAAGTCGCTCCCCTTCGTGGAGCCCCCGTTTCCTCCCGGACTGACCGCTGTGTGTCTCCAACCCTAAGTCACGAGTTGACCAGGCCGCTTGGCAGGAGCTTCCTTGCCTCCACAGCCTGGCCAGGGCCTCCTGTGGGGCTGGATGAGAGGGTCCTTGGTTCTGTTCCCCCTGCCCCTCTAGGGACCGGGCCAGCCTCCAGCTCAGCAACCGCCGGCTGGAGCGGAAGGTGAAGGAGCTGGTGATGCAGGTGGATGATGAGCACCTGTCACTGACTGATCAGAAGGACCAGGTGAGGGACCCTTATTCTCAGATTTTTCCGCCCCAGGCGGGCGGGTGATAGAGTTGTAGAGACTGAGTCATGTCTTCCCCTCTCCCCAGGTACATTGTAGACCAATGGGGCCTTTCTAGCCTCCTTTAGCAGGGGGTTCAGCAACCCTCAGCCCCGAAGCTGAGACCAGTTGCTCCCTTTGCCACTTCTTGGTCGCCTGGGGAGACGGCGGCTGGACTGCAGGCCTCTCTGTGCTGGACTTTTCTCCATCCCCGCTGGGCTGGGTGACCAGCTGGCGCTCAACCTGCCTTCTCTCCCAATGCAGCTGAGCTTGCGCTTGAAAGCCATGAAGCGACAAGTGGAGGAGGCCGAGGAGGAGATCGACAGACTAGAAAGTTCTAAAAAGAAGCTGCAGAGGGAGCTGGAGGAGCAGATGGATGTGAACGAGCAGCTGCAGGGACAGCTCAATGCCATGAAGAAGGACCTAAGGTGGGCGAGTGTGGCGGCCCCACGGGCACCGTGATCCCCCTGACATTTGAGGAGAGCTCGACACTGTCAGGGCATGCTCACTGCTGGTGTCTGACGCCAGTTCCTTGTCGCCTCTCGGGGTTATCCCATCCTAGAGTTGCACCCACATCCACTTCGGCCACCCGACATGTGTCATCCCTATACCAATCCCCTGCTGTCAGCCAGACAGATTTCATCCCTCTTGTCCATAAGGGGAAACTGAGGCTCAGAGCAGGAGACCTAGCTCATACCACCCTGGAGGGGGCAGCCCCTAGACCAGCCCTTAGGAGTCCTGCTTTTAGGGAGAAATAAGATAAGGTTTGGCTTCATATCCCCATGAAGACTAGACTCTCTTGGGCCTGGTCTCAGGAGAGAGCTGCCTCTAAAGCCCCCCTGCCGTGAGTAGAAGGGGCCTGGGATGGGGCTCACTTTCCCTGCCCCAGGGTCACTTGGGTACAGGGTGAGATTAAGTTCATGCTCATCCATAGAGCTGAGCCTTTCTCAGAGGCTATGCAGGTAGCACAGGTGGTTCTCTTGTAAATGGACAGAAGACCCCAGCCCGTTGAGAATCCTATAAATAGGGCCTGTTTAAGAGCCTGGCCCCAGGGCTGGCATTAGGGTGCACCATTTTAGGGAGCACCAAAAATCTTAGTAATCAAGATAGATAATTCACGCGCTATTATATAAAGTGAATGCAAACAACCCATGGTGAGCAAGATATCAAAATTTTTAATTAAGATGGGATCAATAACAGCACCCTGATGAGACGTATCGTAGCTTGAGGCAAAAGGAAAAATCAGCACTGCTGAACTTGTCCCAAACCCCGTCCAGCCCTCCCCGGCAACACCGGCCGCCTGCAGGCAGTTTGCTCCCTTTTGCTGAAGGAACTGTCAGGTGCAGACCGGTTCACGTGCTTCTGTGGCAGCCAGAGGGTGGAGAGATGGGAACCCCAGACCCTTCCTTCATCCCCCGATCAGAGACAAACAGCAGCCCAGGGCCAGGACACATGCCCCCTGTTGTTTCGGCAGACTTAAGAAGCTGCCAAGCAAGGTGCTGGACGACACAGATGATGATGACCTCAGTACGGATGGGGGGAGCCTCCACGAGGTGCCGCTGAGCCACATCTTCCCCAAGGACAGCGCTGCCACCAGCCAGATGTGAGGCCCCTTCTGGGGCTGCAGTGACGGCCCATCATGCCTCGCAGGGCCCAGCAGCCAGCCACCCACAGCGGAGAGCAGGAGAGGCAGCGTCTATGCGGAGCCAAGACCCAAGACCCGTGCGCCTCCTCCTCACAGAACAGGCCGACTCCTCCACGTTGCATTCCTCCCGGCGTCTCTGAGTTGGTAGCGCACCTCTCCTCGCTCAGACAGGTAGCAGTTTAAATGTTGGCGCCTGAGGCATAGGAACCACCACTCACTGTGGGTTTGGAGGCTCTATTTCAGCAGGAGGAAGCCCGGATTCTGCATAGCTGTCTGCCGCACCGTTGGCAATGGTGCCCCTGCCCCCTCCTCCCTCCCTGGCCAAGGAAAAGGGTCCAAAAGGCTAGTTGTTATTTAATAGCCATTGTGCAGGGGAGGAGATGATGCATAGACTGTACATATTTGGATCCAGATTCTCCTGGGCTGCAGCTGTTCCGTTGTGGAATGTTACAGAAGCTTCTTAGGATGGCTTGTTTGTAAACTCCACACATCTGTCTTATTATTTTTTAAAACATGGAGCTACAAGGTTTTAAGTATGAAGACATAGAGATGAGAGAGAGAGAGGGTAGAATACAGACTACTTTTGACATCAGAGTTGGAAAAAAGGAATTGTGGTGGTGATAAGGCACAGTTAATCCTGAGAAGAGAAATTCAAGTGGCCTTGGTGAACAACTTACGGGGGAGAGAAAGTCAGAAGGTCACAGGTATCTGTGGCCCTGCCTACTTATTTTATATAGAATGTTGTTACAATTTCTGAACCATGCTGAGACAAATTCCCAGTCACCAACTGCAATTTCGTTTCCACAGTTGGGGTGGGGAGACTTGTAAATAAGGTTTTCGACAAATCATGTGGTTTCTGGAGGGTTGGGGTCCTCCTGTCGTTTCTTACTGGTCCTTTCCTCTGTCCATCCATGTCAGGCCTCCAGGTAGCCTCCTCTGGCCGATGGTTGCTGGGTAGGGAGTGGGAGGGTGTGAGGAAGAGGCGGGCAGTGTCCAGGAAGGTCATGGGGGGAGGCGGGAGAGGGGTAAGCGGGCCCGTGTGGGTGTGGGGGGGAAGGAAGAGAGAGGGAAGTTCGTGAAAGCCGGGGGATGTGTAGACAAGGGGTATGTTGAGCTGGATCTCGAGTTTATGTCAGGAAAGTGAGGGGAAAAAAGTCAGGAGGTGCAGACCGGAAGGCTCCTCCTGGCTTCCTGGGACGGAGGGACGTGGGCTGGCACCAGGCATGAAGTAAGCGGAATTGGGCGAGGGCACATTGCTGGGGCAGCATTACAGGGAGTGTGGAATTGGGAACTTGCAGTCTTGTAGTATCCCAGTACTTCCTTCTGGCCTTCCTGGTGTCACCTCCCACTGCGACTGGTCCCATGGATGGCCAGAGGCCAAGTCCAGGCACAGCCGGACCCCCACAGGTCAGGGCCAGAGCAGGCAGCTCAGTAGGGCCACGGATGTGTCTATACACGGGGGTGGAGAGGATCGTGTTCAGTTGGGTTGGGGACCAGGGTCAGAGAGCATTGTGTTCAGTTGGGTTGGCGTGTCCCCAGGTATCCTAAGAGACGGGAAGCCCGTGGACCAGAGAACTCCATGACAGTTACCGTGAGGAGCAGGGAGCTTCAGTGCCCTAGCTATACCAGGGCACAGAGCCCACTGAACAGGATTCAGAGTGATCAGCCTGCTTTAAGGGCAGGTGTCACCCCACCCCTGCCTCCGCAACAGGTGAGGCTCCTGGAGGCAGGACAGCCCCACCTCTGCTGGCTTAGAGTGCTTCTCGCCTCTGCTTATTCATTTAAGGTGCAGAGAGATTGCTCCCTTTCACCATTCATTCATTAAGCCAATATTGATTGGGTGTCCACCATGTGTCAGACACGGTCCTTGGCACTGGGAATCCAGCAGTGAATAAAACAGACCCAAATCCCCTCCTGGAGTGCAGGACAATGGTCCTACCAATGGACACTGAGGCCTAGCCCCTCTGTACTCAGCCCTGGAGTGCCTCTGTCCTCTTGGGGACACAACAAGCCTGATTCACTGGAATTCCCTGGGGGTTCTCCGAGGGAGAACCCTGCTGCTTCCACCCACTGTCATTAGCTGTATGCCAAGAAGTTTGCCCACGAATGCCTCAGCCCACTCATAACTACAGGTGGGACAGGAGAAGGTCAGAGGTGCAAGAACGTGGCAGGAGTGGGGGTGGCGAGTGTCTATCTGGGGTTTGTGAGAAAGTCACTGTTTCTGGCAGTTCCTCGTGGTCACCAGGAGGCTGGCTGCAAGAGGCGAACGTGCCCATGGAAAGAGAACAGAGATCCCTGTTCAGAGGGTTGCAACCTCATGGTAAAAGATGGGCTGTTGTAAATGTTAACAAAGGCATCAGCCTACACGGGCTTGGTGCTGGAGGTGAGGCGTGCCGGGGAGCAGGGTGGGAAGAGCATCAGGCTGGGCCTTGAGAAATGTTTTCAAGTCCTCACTCTTCTTGCCCCAGTGACCTTGACGGGGGTGACCTTGATGGGGCGGGGGGGGGGGGGGGGGCGTGTGCTCTCAGAGCGCAAGATTGCCTGGAATACATGAGGACCATGGCTCAAGGTCCTTTCCAGCTCTGACATGCTATCATTCTTTGATTTTATTATATACTCATTTTCTTTCCTGTTTATTACTTTAAGAACTAACCCTACTCAAGAATATTTTCTTTAGCTAGCTTAAAAAAAAAGAAAATATTTTATTTAATAAACCAATATGTGGCCTAATGCAATGCCAAGGAGACAATCATCATATATCTTTATAATTTTTTTTTTTCCTGCTTCGGAGTGTCCTTTGACAAACGCAAGAAGCTTTATTCTGTTGTGCTTTGGCTTTGGGGATGTTTGATTGCTTTGGTTTGTCATGGGGAAGAGATGTTGTGGGCAGCTACCTCCATGTATGTGAACTGGATAAAGCAGGATTGCCTTTCAAATAAATGGTATCATCCGACAGGAATCTTGACTGTGCCATTATTTTAACTCCCTTGTTTTCTCCAGAGCTTGGTTCCGTGTCCAGCAAGAAACAGCCAAGGTGAATGGCTGGAGGCTGCTTGAGGAAGTGGAACGCAGTGGCCTTTCATGCCCAGAACCAGTTTCTGAAATTAGAAGGATGGGAGCGGGTCTGTGGTAAACACTGGGAGAATTAACATGCCTGCAGATGGTGATGTTCTGAGAAATCCAGCCTGCCCATTTGCAGAAAAAGGCAACATGGGAAGTGCGTTCATAACTGAGGATAAACAGACACGCTCTGTTTATTCCTTGTGCCTAAACTAAAATCGGTTCTCCTACCATCAGAGTTGACACATGATCTCTCTTGATCGATAGCCGGCTGACAGCAAGTACCAGGGTCCCCATTTTACAGGAAAGGGTTCCTTCTCCACAAAGGGACCTACACAGCTGGTTCTTCGTCCTCAGATACAGTCTCTGCCCTGTCCTCTGGAGGCCAATCCCTGCCGGCCCTGGGGTCCCTCCATGACCTATGGCTGCTCTGTTGGGGGTCAGCCAGGAGCAGCAGGTAGGGGTTGGATATTTCTCTGTTATCTTTCTCTGCTTCATGCAACATTTTTGGCGGTGGCTCCTACGGGGGGATGGGGTTCCCTCGTGACTCCAGCTTCCACAGGACTTGGGTGACCCTACCTCCCCCTTGTGCCTCTGGTCCTAAAGGTGGTCCTGGCTTCCTGTCGCTGTTCCTCTGGGTCCCTCAGCGGCCGTGGCGGGTTCCCACAACACTGTCTACCCTCCAGTGCGGCTTTTAACTAAACTCTTTGGGCCCCTGCAAGGGGGTGCTGTTTACTGCCCTGAGCTCTACCCACTGCCCCCTCACCCCCACTGATGTAAATATCCCGCCCACCCAGCTATGCTGCAGCCTTAGGCTCCTCTTATTCTGACTAAAGGGAGCATCTCAGATATAAATGAGATTCTCTTTTTTTTTTTTTTTTAAGATTTTATTTATTTATTTGACAGAGAGAGACAGCGAGAGCAGGAACACAAGCAGGGGGAGTGGGAGAGGGAGAAGCACGCTTCCCGCGGAGCAGGGAGCCCAACGTGGGACTCGATCCCAGGACCCTGGGATCATGACCTGAGCCGAAGGCAGACGCTTAACGACTGAACCACCCAGGCGCCCCATAAATGAGATTTTTAAATTTTAATAAGTCATCAAAGGCTTTGCATAAATGCTGTTTGCTTTTTTCTTTAAGGTCGGGTTTACTGAGGTATCATTTTGTCATTTCTGGTAAAAGGTGCCCTGTCTGGTATTATCTCCTTTTGAAACTATATCTAGGCCCCTTTCCTTGGTTCCCCCCGCCAGGGTCCTCTTGGTGGGGATAGGAGACCCAAGGGGAGCCCAGAGCCAAAGGGAAAAGTCCTTTGGCACCCTTGTCTGCATTCTTGACATTCCTTCCTTGAATTTGTTGATAGCAGCTGTGATCCTGTCTTTGTTGCTAGATAGTCATTAACCAGAAAATTTTCTAAATTTTCATATGGCAGGGGGAAATGACCTGACTGCCAGTTCCTGCCAGGGGCTGAACAACCCCACAGGCAGGTGGGGTGCCTGGCTCTGTCGAGGGATCCGCATGCCTTGACCGTACTCTCAGACCTGTCGAATACCAGGCGCTGAAAATCACCACGGGCATTCATGCCTGTCTCCGTGAGCAAAGCAAGGTTTGAGCGTGTGCCCCTTACCAGCGGTCCCAAAAGACACTCAACAATACTGCCTATTGTGCGGGGGTTGTTTGCAAGTTTCCCACCACACGGAATCCCACTTGCTCTCACAGCAGATTGTCAGTGACTCTTTGGGTGTGGGGAGCATGATTCCAGAGGTCTTCTGGGTGCACAGAATTAAACAATTTCATGAGAAAGCAGAAATTTCGACAGGTAAGGAATCGGAGGCTGTAAGTCACATCTGGAGTGGGGATCCCCCCTGGGAGTAGAACCTGCCACCCCGGGCCAGGTGCTGTAGCAGATACAAGGTTTAAGCCACAGTCTGGCACCCGTAGGAGCTTACAGTGCAATTATCAAAATGGGGATTATTAAACTAAGTGGAAATTAGATTTAAGTATTAAATCTTCCCTATGTTTATGGCATGCCAAATTTGTCTCTTCCCATTTATAGTCCCTGACCTTCCCCAGGGCACACCGTTGGAGGTGGAGGTGCAGGACCAGAGTCTGGGTCTGGTTCTGGGGCTCACACTCTGCCCCCAGGAAGCTCGGCTGCCCCTCCCCCCACACTCACTGCCCTGGAGGGCAGAGGTCTTTCATTTGATCCCGAATTAGAGACCCTCAGGCCTCCTGATCTTTCCTCTTTCAGATCCCCCTCAGGTGTGAATTTCTTTGCAGCTCCACCACCTTTGCCGGCCTGCACTCAGTGCTGCAATCAGAGGCAGGTAGAAATCAAATTAGCCTTTGAAGCCACAGAGCTCACGGACAAGGTGAGTCACAGATTTTTAGCTGCTCATCTAACCCAACCATTTCTGGTTCCACTTGCTGCTGGATCTCTCATGTTACCTTCAACGACCTCTTGGTGCTGTGCTGACCTTTCCTGTCTGGGGTGGGATGGCTGCTCAAGGTGGTCGCTGGGCCTTGCCACTCCCTCGTTGCATGGAAGGTGGTCTTTCAGAAACATCAGCAAGTCCTGGAATTTGGATGGTTCCCGGGGAACATTCATCTTCCCAACCCCAGACTGCTCTCTGGTGAGATCCTTCTAGAGCCGTATATAACAATACTCTTCATTGTGTAGTGTCCCTTTCATGTTAGTTTTACATTCAAAACTGCACTTGCGATCTGAAATCAGCAGATTGTTCTCAACAGAACACTCTCCACTGAGGTCACTAAGAAAACCCCTCACCCGAGAATTGCTCTTTGAAGAGTACCAGGTGGTTGGGCTGGAGTCTGAAACCCCTGGGCTTGATAGTGGGCTGCCTTCCCGGAGGTGACAGCATAGTTTCTGCGAGTGTGGGAGGAGCAGTCCCAGTGGGAATGGGCTCTGGATCCTTACAAGTGGGCGGAGGCCACCTTGTGTCTAGGGAAGGGGGGGAGAGTCCCTAAATAAATAAACGTAAAAAAAAAGATCTTATGGAGAAAAATGATAGCATAAACTCCAATACAGTTAACATAGAGTGTTATGTTAGTATCAGGTGTACAATATAGTAATTCAACAATTCTATACATTACTATTTATCATGGCAATTGTGCTTTTAATCACCTTCACCTGTTTTACCCATCCCCCCCCCATCGACCTCTCCTGGTAGCTATCAGTTTGTTCTCTAGAGTTAAGAGTCTATTTTTGGTTTGTCTCCTTTTTTTTTTTTGTTCATTTCTTTTGTTTCTTAAATTCCACATATGAGTAAAATCATATGGTATTTGTCTTTCCCTGAATGACTTATTTCGCTTAGTGTTACACTCTCTAGATTCATCCATGCTGTTGCAAATGGCAAGATTTCATTTTTTTATGGCTGAATAATATTGCATTCTCTCTCTATATATCACATCTTTATCCATGCATCTATCGATGGACACTTGAGCTGTTTCCATAATTTGGCTATTATAAATAATGCTGCAGTAAACATAGGGGTGTATGTATCTTTGAATTGGTGTTTTCATATTCTTTGGGAAAATACCCAGTTGTGGAATTATTGGATCTTTTGGTAATACTATTTTTAATTCTGGGGGGATCTTCTTCTACAATGGCTCTACCAGTCTGCATTCCCACCAACAGTGCATGAGAGTTCCTTTTTCTCCACATCCTCGCCAGCACTTATTTCTTGTGTTTTTTATTTTAGTCATTCTGACAGGTATGAGATGATACCTCATTGTGATTTTGATTTGCATTTCCCTGATGATGAGTGATGTTGAATATCTTTTCCTGTGTCTGTTGGCCATCTGTATGTCTTCTCTGGAGAAATGTCTGTTCATGTCTTCTGCCGTGTTGTGTAAGTTCTTTATAAATTTTGAATACCAACCCTTTATCAGATATGTCATCTGCAAATATCTTCTCTCATTCAGTAGATTGTCTTTTAGTTTTGTTGATTGTTTCCTTCGCTGTGCAGGAGCTTTTTATTTTGATGTAGTTCCAGTAGTTTTTGCTTTTGTTTCCCTTGCCTCAGGAGACAAATCTAGAAAAATGTTGCTATGGCTGATGTCAGTGAAATTCCTGTCCTGCTCTCTTCTAGGATTTTTATGGTTTCAGGTCTCACATTTAGGCCTTAATCCATTTTGAGTTTATTTTTGTGTATGGTGAAAGAAAGCAGTCCAGTTTCATTCTTTTTCATGTAGCTGTCCGGTTTTCCCAACACCATTTGTTGAAGAGACTTTTTCCCATTGGCTGTTCTTACCTCCTTTGTCAAAGATTCATTGACCATATAATCATGGATTTATTTCTGGGCTTTCTATTCTGTTCTATTCATGTGTGTGTCTGTTTTTGTGCCAGTACCACACTGTTTTGATTACTATAGCTTTAAGTCTGGATTTGTGATACCTCCAGTTTTGTTTTTCTTCTTTAAGTTTGCTTTGGCTAATCTCTCATTCTCTCTCTCTCTCTCAAATAAATAAATAAAATCTTTAAAAAAAAAAGATTGCTTTGGCTATTCAGGTTTTGTGGTTCCATACAAATTTTAGGATTCTTTGTTCTATCTAGTTCTGTGAAAAATAGTGTTGGTGGTTTTTTTTTTTTTTAAGTAGGCTCCATGCCCAGTGTGGAGCCCAACATGGGACTCAAACTCATGACCCCAAGATCAAGACCTGAGCTGAAATCAAGAGTTGGACACTCAACTGACTGAGACACCCAGGTGTCCTGCTGTTGGTATTTTGATAGGGACTGCATTAAATCTCTAGGTTGCTTAGGGTAGTATGGACATTTTAAATAATATTTGTTTTTCTAATCCATGAGCATGGACTATGTTTCCATTTGTTTGTCTTCAATTTCCTTCATCAATTGTTTATAGTTTCTAGAGTATAAGTCTTTTACCTTATTGGTTAAAGTTTAATTTTAGGTATTTATTATTTTTGGTGCAATTGTAAATGGGACTGTATTCTTAATTTCTTTCTACTATTTCATTATTAGTGCATAGAAATGCAGCAGATTTCTGTGTATTGATTTTGTATTCTGTGACTTTAGTGAATTCATTTATCAGTTCTAGTAGTGTTTTGGTGGAACCTTTAGGGTTTTCTATATATAGTATGTCTTCTGCAAATAGTGAAAGTTTTACTTCTTCCCCACCAATTTGGGTGCCTTATGTCTTTTTTTTTTTTTTTTTTCTCCCTGATTGCTGTGGCTGCAGGACTTTCAGTACTCTGTTGAATAAAAGTGGTAAGAGTGGACATTCTTGTCTTGTTCCTGACCTTAGGGGAAAAGTTCTGTTTTTTACCATTGAGTATGATGTTAACTGTGGGCTTTATTATGTTGAGGTGTGTTCTCTCTAAACCTACTTTGTTGAGGGTTTTTTTTATCATGAATGTATGTTATGCTCTGTCAAATGTTTTTTTCTGCATCTATTGAAATGATCATATGGCTTTTATCATCTCTCTCGTTGATGTGACGTATCACGTTGATTGATTTGCAAATATTGAGCCACTCTTGCATCCCAGGAATAAATCCACTTGATCGTGGTGAATGATTTTTTTTTTTTAATGTACAGGAATGATTCTTTGTGAACATCTGAAATCCCTTAATAGGGTGGAAGCTGCAATTGGGCAGACACCCATGGGCCAGGAATCTTTGCACTTTATCTGATTTAATGTGTGCCTTGTGAGGGGGTAGTGTTACCCCTTTCACATTTGGGGAACATGTGCAGAAAGAGAGATAATGTGTCCAAAGTCACGAGCTGTAAATAGTGGAGCTGGAAGAAAGCCCCTGGTCAGCTGACCTTGCAACCCAGAGCTTCCCCGTACCTTGGCCATTCTCCCTTGCTGCCCCTCTGAAACAGTCACCACTGATGTCCCTAGACTTCCCTAGCTGAGGCCATTAGGCCCAAAGTCTGGGTGGTTTATCTGAGGTCACAGAGCCCCAACCTCTGGACTGCAAGTCTGCACATGGAGCATAAGGCCTGCCCGCTCCTTTCTGCACGCCCCCATCCTGCCATTTGCAGGCTGCCAGCCTGGCCAACCTCAGGGCCCTGTGGTCCTTTCAGGATGTGCTTGTTTTCCAGGAAAGGACTTGGAGATTAAGATAAACAAGGTGTCTCCGGTTAAATGCCCCTTGGCCTTTGGAAGGGCCTGACTGATAAGCCTGTGGTCCGACTCCTTGGTTTGCCTAGTTCCATCTCTGGGGCTGGGGCTGCCTGGCCTTTCATGGGGTGCCAGGGGTTCCCCACAGTTCCCAGCCTGTCAGTGGTCATGAATCCGGGGCTCTTGGAGTTCTGTACAGGGCTCCCTGAAGAGCTAGGCAAGGGAAATTGGATCTGTAAAAGGTAACAGGCACCCTCGGGCTCCTGGCTCCTCTCGAAGGAGATAGGCCATGTCGCAGTCCAGTCTCCCTGGGGAGATTCTCTTGGCATTTAGATGATGAAGGACTAGAAAACAGAACTGGCTTCCACTCAACCTGCCTGCCACCTCCTCTTCTGACCAGCTATGATCCAAAGCCCCGACTCCCAAGCAGCGTTCGTTCCTGATGCACACGTGGCTTCCCAAACCAGCTTCGTTTTCTGAAATGAGTAACGGTCGCTACTGTCTCCTCCCCTCAAGGCCATTTTTTTCCTTTGTGTGTTTCATTGCTGCTGGATTCTTTTTTTTTTTTTTTAAGATTTTATTTATTTATTTGACAGAGAGAGACACAGCGAGAGAGGGAACACAAGCCAGGGGGAGCAGGAGAGGGAGAAGCAGACTTCCCGCGGAGCAGGGAGCTGGACCTGGGGCTTGGTCCCAGGACCCTGGGATCATGACCTGAGTGGAAGGCAGACACTTAACGACTGAGCCACCCAGGCGCCCCTTGCTGCTGGATTCTAAAATTCAAGTACAGAGTGCTTGTGCGCTCACTAAAATTAGTTGGCCTTCCCAAGCCCCATGGAAAGGTTAGGTGTGCCCAAGATAAACTGGACTCGTTCAGCCCTGTGATGGTCAGAGGCGTGCAGCCCCGGGGGCCGAGGGGATATTTCTGAGAAGTGCTGGTGTGCGTCCAGAGCTTGCTCCCCAGCTGTTAGGAGGTCAGCTGTGGAGTTAGTCCTTGTGGCTTTGCTACCAACATCAGCAAAAAAGACATTTAGGAAGCATCAAATATGAAGGAGACCGAAATGCACAAGGGTAACACGACATCAGATCTCTGCGAGTTCTAGTTGAGTTTGGGTGTGTTCTTTGTTTGTTTGTTTGTTTGTTTGTTTAAGGAATTTGTGTTCCCACCACCGAGAATTAACAGTGGCTAACATTGGGTCATATCTGCTTCCCATATATAAATAAAATGTTACGGAGAAAGTTGAAGATTTCTCCCTTTGTCCCTCACTCCCTGCTCTTTCTTTTTCTCCCTCCAAAGGCAACCACTATTGAGAGAATCAGCCGGTTGTGTCAGTGTCCAGGATCAGTGAAGCGAGGGACGAGTGGAGGTGAGAGCCCTAGAGAGAGATGGAAGCTGCACTGGGGAGTGGGGAGAACCCCTCCCCCCAAGGGGCATACTTGACTAATGGCGTGGTGGTTAAGCTGCCTTCTAATGGTGAACCCAGATGAGCAGGGCCCTGGTTTGACTGAATTGGAATGTCCACATTTGGGATGTTGCCCCAGAGATACTCCTTCTCCTTCCTTACCCCTCTGTCTCTCAAATATGGTGGACAGATATTAAAGAAAATGGATTTGAAGGAACACCCAGTGATTTGCCTGTTTGGGAAGTGGCGTTTTCAGCTTGCCTGTGGTGCCCACAAGCCTAGTTCCAGGCTCACAAAGACCAAGGTCTCACTGGCTATCTGCCCTAGGGAACAAAGAGTGGTGGCATCCTCTGTCATCCCTGGACACACCCAGCCTTGGCTGCTGCCTCGACGGGCCCTGGTGCTTGCAACCTTTCTTGGATGGTCAGACGGGTGAAGAGGGCACCATGCACATCACTCAGGGCCGGCTGGGGGCTGGCTGCCATGTTTCTTTTGCTGTGTTCCATTTGGACCCTCAAAGATCAGAATGTGAGCTTCATTTGGTAGACTTCCCTTTTAGCAGCAACATAGTAGCTGGAATCCTTCCATCCCAGGAATAGCTCTTCTAACAGTATGGCAATGGAGGCAGGCATTATGGTGTTCTTCCTTCAGCAGGCATTTTCCAGCCTGAAGTTTCTGGAAATAGGATCACCCCTCAGTTTGCCAAGAGGCCTCATGGATGCTCCCGCTTGGCAGTTAGAGGGACTGAAAGACCTCATTTCTTTCTTTATGTGTTTATTTTTCCGTATAATATAAGACAACTATATTACCAAAAATTGGAAAATAACCCCACCAGCCTGATGCCACCATCATGAGCATTTAGCACATTTTCTCCCAGTCTTTTTTCTTATGCAATTTCTTTGAACATTGAACATAACCACAACCACAGCGTTTATGTGATTTTATATATGCGGTGTGGTCCCTTAACAATCGAATAAGCCTGTTTCCCGATATTGGATAATCTGTATCACTTTTTAAAATGCTGTGAAACAAGCCATTGAGTGAATTACCATCACCATATTATTGGGTGTCTAGGATTCTAAATTTTGCTTTCCTACCATTAATAGTTTTATAGCTGTAGGGTTTTTTTTTCCCATATTTCAAATTATTTGCTTCGGTAGAGGTCAGAAGTGGAATTACTGGGTGTCAGGTGAAAAACAAATCTTTAAGTCTCTGTAAGTGCCACCAGATTGCTTTTCAGAAGGGTTTACCAATTTACACAGACACCAATAATACACAAACGTGGTAGTTCCTTCAGCTTTGCTAATTTGCATCTCTTCCTGAAGAACAGGATAACCTCTTTCATCAGGTTAATCTCCTTTTGTGTTATCAGTGGGGTTTATGTCACAAGATGTACTTTTGAGATGTCTGTT
This sequence comes from Zalophus californianus, assembly GCF_009762305.2. NCBI lineage: Eukaryota > Metazoa > Chordata > Mammalia > Carnivora > Otariidae > Zalophus > Zalophus californianus. The sequence continues at coordinate 98,383,030 of NC_045600.1, forward strand.
GTTGTTCTTTTAATTTTTCTTGGTTAAGGTTAGTGTGTTTTTTAAGTAGCATAGAATAGAAAATGCAAATCATATAATAGAGTAAAATAGTTAAAAAAAAAAAAATGAGTCCTCCATCCCTGACCCGTTTCTCCAATCTCTACCCCAGTTTCTCCAATCTCTCCAATCTTCAGTTAAGCAACCACTCTTTCTAGTTTCTTTTATTTCTTCCAAGCCACCTTCTTGATTTTCTTCCAGGCCCCAGAATTTGTAAGCGTCCCACTGGACACATTCATAGAAAAGTAAATGAAAGCAACTTGAGGGGATTTAAAAGATGGTGAGGTGGCTGTGGGCCCTGGGACTCCCTGCCGCTTGGCTACCTCCTCCCCTACCTTCCTCACAACAAAGGAAACCTGCCTTTGGACTGCTCACCAGCAGGGCAACATTCAGGACTGGGGCTCATGACCCAGTGAAGTGATCCTGAAGGAAGGCTGACCACAAGGCTTTTCTCCAGTAACTATGGTGTCAAATACATGAGGGGGCTTCACCACAAGAGGCCAAAATCTGTCTGAAGAGGTCTAGGCCTTCAGAAGGGATCCAGGCACCCAAATCCCTGTGCCTGGACATGCCGAGGACTCTGTGCTCATGGCCGTGTCAGCCCCGGATTACTTCATGGACTGTCCTTTCCCACCTGCCCACTTAGGCATCACATCCCTTGGTCCCTGTTTTGGCGACTATCTTCTGCTTCTCACACATTCTTTTGGCCGGGGTGGGGTGGGGGGAGGAAGGGATGTCCTGGATTCCTTACTCTCTGATTTCCCACTGGCTTTCAGGTTCTCTTTCAAGGGTACCGTTTGTCCCAGTTCCTCTGCCCCACCCTTTGTCAGACCCAGTGGGTGTCTCTCTTTTAGCAGGTCCACATGGTCAAAATCTTAAATATAGGGACATTTATTGGTAAAGGCAGCGAGGATGGGGACCACTGGGGCAAATGGCCTGGGAGAAGAGAAATTACAGGGTCAACCCCATTTTCCTGAGATGGCAATAGGAGATTTGGACCAAAGGCTCAGTGTCTGTGGGAGGTGGCATTCCTAACCAGGTATAAATGGTGGCTGCAGGTGTGAAGTTTTCCAAAGGCTCCTGGGTTCTCCAGTGGTTCCTTAAGGGGCTAAGAGACTGATGGGATGGAAGGCTTCTCGGGGCTGACTACCTGCCTCGAGTTCTGGTGCAACCGCTGTAGTGGCCAGCAGGGGGGGCTGTGGTCACTCCTGGCCTTGGTGGATTAGTGGCACTGCATATCCAGAGCCCAGCCCATCAGTGGTGGAGTCCCAGAAGGGACTTTGAACAATACCAATGTTTGTCTTCCCAACCTAGCCCAGGTCATCTGGGGCTCCTAAGTTACAGCTATGTTGCAATGTTTGCATGCCACTGATTTTATTTCCAACATTTGTTGTGAGCTATTTCGTGAGACAAAAGTTCTTCATTTACACCTTTCAGAGGGCATTTGCTGTGCACCTACTCTACACTGGCCTATGTTGAGATAAGTACGACTCAGTCCCTGGACTCAAACGGATAAGAAATGACCACTAAGAAATAAAAAACGAGGGGCAGAGTGTAAAGCGCTAAAAGAGAGACACGGGAAGTGTGATGCGGTTCATGAGAGGAAAGATCGCTATTGGCTGGGGCAACTGGGGAAGGCTTTGTGGAGGAAGTTTTAAACAGATGGTGCCTCTTTGGTGGACAGACCAGGATGAATGCATGGATGTAGCTTGGATTCAGAGAATCAGCCAGTTGTGTTAGAGTCAAGGATAAAGTGGTGGAATGATTGGATGTGAGGCTGGAAAATGGGTTTGGGACTATATTTTTGGAAGATTTAAAAAAAATTATTTAAATTGTAGTTAGTTAACATACAGTGCAATGTTGGTTTCTGGAGTAGAATTCAGTGATTCATCACTTATATACAATACCCAGTGCTCATCACAAGTGCCTTCCTTAATACCCATCACCCATCTAGCCCCTTCCCCACCCACCTCCCTCCATCACTCCTCAGTTTGTTCTCTATCGTTAAGAGTGTCTTGTGGTTTTTTTTTTCCCCCTCTCTTTTCTTTCTCCCTCCCATATGTTCATCTGTTTTGTTTCTTAAATTCCACATACGAATAAGATCATATGGTATTTGTCTTTCTCTGACTGACTTATTTCACTTAGCATAATACACTCTAGCTCCATCCCCATTGTGGCAAATGGTAAGATTTCATTCTTGATGTCTGAGTGATATTCCATTGCATATATACATATATACATATATACACACCACATCTTCCATATCCTTTCGTCAGTCAGTGGACATTTGGGTTCTTTCCATAGTTTGGCTATTGTTGATACTGCTGCTATAAACATTGGGGTGCATGTACCCCTTTGAGTCTGTATTTTTGTATCCTTTGAGTAAATACCTAGTACTGCAATCGCTGGATCATAAGGCAGTTCTATTTTTAACTTTTTGAGGAATCTCCCTCCTGTTTTCCAGAGTGGCTGCACCAGTTTGCATTCCCGCCAGCAGTACAAGAGGGTTCCCCTTTCTCCGCATCCTCGCCAACATCTGTTGTTTCTTGTGTTGTTGATTTTAGCCATTCTGACAGGTGTGAGGTAGTGTCTCATTTTGGTTTTGATTTGTATTTCCCTGATGATGCTGATGTTGAGTATCTTTTCATGTATCTGTTAGCCATCTGGATGTCTTCTTTGGAAAAGTGTCTATTCATGTCTTCTGTCCATGTCTTAACTGGATTATTTGTTTTTTGGGTGTTGAGTTTGATAAGTTCTTTATAGATTTTAGATACTAACCCGTTATCAGATTCACCACTTGCAAATATCTTCTCCCATTCTGTAGGCTACCTTTTAGTTTTGTTGATTATTTCCTTTACTGTGAAGATGCTTTTTATCTTGATGACATACCAGTAATTTGTTTTTTCTTTGTTTTCCTTGCCTACAGCTACTTGTCTAGTAAGAAGTTGGCTACAGCTGAGGTCAGAGACGTTGCTGCCTGTGTTCTCCTCTAGGATTTTGATAGCTTCCTGCTTCACGTTTAGATCTTTCATCCATTTTGAATTTGTTTTTGAATTTATTTTGTGTATGAAAGCGGACCAGTTTCATTCTTCTGCGTATTGCTGTCCAGTTTTCCCAACACCGTTTGTTGAAGAGACTGTCTTCTTTCCATTAGATATTCTTTCCTGCTTTGTCAAAGATTAGCTGACCATAGAGTTGTGGGTCCATTTCTGGGGCTTCTATTCTGTTCTATTGATCTATGTTTTTGTGCCAGTACCATACTGTCTTGATCACTACAGCTTTGTAATATAGCTTGAAATCTGGAATAGTGATGCCTCCAGCTTTGCTTTTCTTTTTTCAAAATTGCTCTGGCTATTCAGGGTCTTTTGTGGTTCCCTACAAATTTTAGGATTGTTTATTCTAATTCTATGAAAAATGGTGGTGGTATTTTGGTAGGGATTACATTAAATGTATAGATTGCTTTGGGTTATATAGACATTGTAACAATATTTGTTTTTCCAGTCCGTGAGCATGGACTCTTTAATTTCTCTCATAAGTGATCTATAGTTTTTAGAGTACAGATCTCTTACTCCTTTAGTTAGGTTTATTCTTAGGCATCTTACTGTTTCTGGTGCATTGCAAATGGGATCGAGTCCTTGATTTCTTCTGCTGCTGCTTCCTTATTGGTGTATAGAAATGCAACAGATTTCTGTACGTTGATTTAAAATCCTGCTACTTTACTGAATTCATGTATTAGTTCTAGCAATTTTTCAGTGGAGTCTTCTGGGTTTTCTACAGAGTATCCTGTTGTCTGCACATAGTGAAAATTTGACTTCTTCCTTGCCAATTTGGATGCTTTTTATTTCTTTTTGTTGTCTGATTGCTGAGGCTAAGACTAACAGTACTATGTTAAATAGTAATGGCGAGAGTAGACATCCTTATCTTGTTCCTGACCTTAGGGGAAAAGCTCTCAGTTTTTCCCCATTGTGGGTGGATAATAGCTGTGCATCTTTTGGCCTTTATGATGTTGAGGTATGTTCCATCTATCCCTATTTTGTTGATGGAAGACTCCCAGAAACAGGGAAGCAGTAATGTTTATAAGTAAGAGATTCTGGATAAAAAAAACAGAGTGTTGAGTTTTATGCCTTCTTGTCCTTTCTGAGAAGGAGATGAATAATTTTTTTAAGTGGCTGGTAACATTTAGTATGATCCTTGATTATCAGTAAGGAGAACCAGCTTCCCCTAACTGAGAATTCTCTAATTATCCATTTTAAACATCCCAGAGTGCAAATCACTACTTAGTTTAAATCAGTGCTTTTTGAACTCGAGTGTGCATCACAGTAGCCTGGAGGGCTTGTTAAAACTTTGACTGCTGGCCTTCCTCCCAGAGTTTCCAGAACAGCCAAGAATTTGATGCACGCAGAGAACCTTGGGATTACGTTTCCTACCTGACCTTTCACAATGTATCCACTGGGTGGCAGCAGAGAGCACCACATTCACCACACTGGCCAAACCTGGAGTCCTGGGACAGAGGCTGTGGGGGCTGTTTCTGTAAGCCTTCATTGCAGGGATTTGCTACGGAATGACTCTGCAAACCAACCTCAGCATTAAGCTGTCAAGCATGCAAGGACACATTGTAGAAGGAAGTGCTTAGTGACTGGGATCTCGTTCCTCCTCCTGGATGTCCCCACTCCTGACTCCACCCTAACCACCATCTGCTTGGCCCTCAGAATTCTCCTCATCTAATCCCTCCCTGAGGAGTGGAGTAGATTTGATAACTTTGAAGGTTTCTTCCAGCATGGTTTTTGTCTGAGTGTAATGTGAACTAGAACTTGGAATGGGAACTATGGGGTCCAGAATGGACGGGCTAGCCTGTGGCCATGGGGACCTCCTTCAAGCAGACCTCATGGTCAGCAGAGACCAGCCCTGATCCAGACACAGGCTGGAATTAGGTGCCCCCCTGAGTGAGATGGCATCCTGCCATGTCCCCCCAGATGTCTGCAATATCCACTCCTTCATGCAGGGATTGTCCCTGTCGGCAGCTCCAAGGGCCATTTGGTTGACATTGATCCTTTTACAAACCAACACAGAGCCCTGAGAGTGATCACTTACACACTGCCTGTTGTTCAGTGAAGGACATCATCCCTGCTTGGGTTCTGACTGTTCAGCCCACCAGTTGCCAAAACTGTACCCATGCTTAGTGCCAAAGTCCCATATGTAGCCTTCCCTGACCCTTCATATCCAAATTGCTCCCTTCTCTGGGCTCCCCTGGTTCTAGTTCTAATGTCACCCTTCCCCAGCTGTGGTTGGCCGATTGTAGTTGTCCCCTCCACCATTAGGTGGTGAGCTCCTCCACGGCAAAGACTCACTACTCATCTTCGTAGGAGGGGCCTCGGCAATGTTGGAATTGAAACGACTTTCGTCTCACATTTTGATCAGTGATCAGGGCTATATTTACCTAAACTTTATGATTTTGTAAACTGAAAGCGTATTTCCTCTGGGTCTTTCTCCTCCTAGACCAAATAGATGTGATGATTTTAGTCCTACATCCTAGTGTACCGTTCACTGATGGAAGAACTGATGTTCTAATAAGTCTAGCAGTTTCTTTCTTTTTCTTTCTTTCTTTCTTTTTCTTTCTTTCTTTCTTTTTCTTTCTTTCTTTCTTTCTTTCTTTCTTTCTTTCTTTCTTTCTTTCTTTTCTTTTCTTTCTTTTCTTTTCTTTTCTTTTCTTTTCTTTTCTTTTCTTTTCTTTTCTTTCCTTCCTTCCTTCCTTCCTTCCTTCCTTCCTTCCTTCCTTCCTTCCTTCCTTCCTTCCTTCCTTCTTAAGATTTTATTTATTTAGTTTTGAGAGAGCGCAAGAGCATGAGCAGGGGGAGTGGCAGGCAGAGGCAGAGGGAGAAGCAGACTCTCCCCGCTGAGCAAGGAGCCAGATGTGGTGCTCGATCCCAGGACCCTGAGACCATGACCTGAGCTAAAGGCAGACACTTAACCGACTAAGCCACCCAGGTGCCTCAAGTCTAGAAGTTTCTAAGTTAATTTGTGAATCACTGAGAAAGAATGTACCCTGTCCGTTCAAAAGGTGACAAATGGAGTTGACTAATCAACAAAGGACAGAGAGTCAAACATGCTAATATTCTGCTAATGATGATTTTCCCTGTTAATGTTGTTTTCTAATTCTTTCTAGTTTAACTTGCTTATGATATTTAATCTTTTTTGTTATATGCTTGAGATCAATGTTTTGACTCTAGCTTACTTAATATTAGTAATATTTTCTAATATTTTAAAGCATCATTCTAATGTTTTAGAACATCCTGAACATCTTTTAAAATCCGTATATTATTCTATAATGTATAGAAAATATACTTTACCTAATTTTTATAGGCAATATTTCCTTTGGTATTTGGGATTATTTCTTGGAATAGTTTCCCAAAATTGGAATTATTATCTCAAATACTTTTTTAAAAAATCCAAATGGAATATTTATTAAGTTTTTTCACTTGTTCAAATAATTTGTACTCATTGTTAATAAATACAGATAGATTAATAATTATATGACTATGAATGAGAAGGAGAAGAGGAGGGGAAGCAGGCTTCGCTATCTAGAAAGAACTATTAGTATTTTCGTGTATATTTGTCTAGAATTTTTTCTCCCTCTGCATGTTTATTTTATAAAATTTGGAATCATACTGTTTGTACTATTACATAACCTATCTTCAAATTACCATGAATTTTTCCATGTATAAAATATATTTCCTCAGCATAGTTTTAACAGCTGCAGTGTTCCGTGGAATAATAATGATAGTTGACACTCATTTTGTCCTTACTGTGTGCTAGGAGGTTACATACGTGAGCTCGTAGATCCTTGTGATAAGCCTACGAGATAAGTACCATTATTCTCTCCATTTTAGCAAAAAGAAAAATTCAGGCATAGAAAGATTAAGTAACTTGCTTAATTATAATGTATACGAACCGAGTCTTTTGTACAACATTGAAGTTGGTTTTTGTTTGTTTGTTTGCTGACATAAGTGCTGTTGCTTTTAATTCATGAAACACATCTTTATTGAACTCCCACATATGCTGGGTGTTTTGCTGGAAGCTGTGTATACAGAAGTACAGTTGTTAGCAGAAGATAAAATTGGTTGAGGAAGAGACCCATCTGAAAGGCTCCTGGCATGGGACTGAGTGTTCTCCGTTCTGTTTCCTCCCATGTCCGGCTGCATGTCCTTCTGTCTCTTCCATCAGTGTCAGTATTTCCCAGCTCCTCTTCCTGTTCCGCAGACCTGCCAGGGTAGGGCCTTGTGGAGTCGGCCTTCTGCCTTCCTGAAACAGGCAACCAAAGCCAAAGGTGTGTCCTGGGGTGGGGGTGGGAGGCTGGTCCCACACCTCTGATTCTGCTGTTTTGTCTTTGTAGTGTTTTCACAGATAATGAAAGTGTCTAGCCATGTTCACTGTCAGTTATTAAAGAAAAATGCACTAGTTGCTTCACATGGAATAGCTTCCCACCGGGTTTTTCCACTCTGCTCGATCCCCACCCTTTCTTGTAGGCTAGTTGCTGATGTATATTTGGTGTATTTGAAAGGAGGCTAAGACTTTTCTGGGCATCGGAAAGGAAAAATTAAGCATCCTGGGGGTTTTCACGTATTTTATTTTAATAAGTTTTATTGAGGTATAATTTGCATAACATATAATTTACCCATTTAAAGTGTACAGTTCGTTGTTATTGTTTTTTTAAGATTGTATCTATTGATTTGACAGAGAGAGCCAGAGGAAGCACAAGTGGGTGGGGGGAAGGCAGAGGGAGAGGGAGAAGCAGGCTCTCCGCTGAGCCGGGAGCCTGATGCAGGACTCGATCCCAGGACCCTGGGGTCATGACCTGAGCTGAAGGCAGACGCTTAACTGACTGAACCACCCAGGTGCCCCCAATTCATTGTTTTTTAGTACTCACTGTTGTGCAACTATCAATACTATCTAATTTCAGAACATTTTCATCACCCCCAAAAGAAACCCCGTATCCGTTACCAGTCACTCCTCACTCCCCCCCCGCCCCAGCCCCCCACCTCATCCTCCTGGCCCTGGCAACCGCTAATGAAGCTTTTTGTCTCTATGGATTTGCCTATTCTGGACATTATATATATATATGAGATCATACAGTATATACGCTTTTGTGTTTGAACTTAGCCTGGTGTTTTCAAGGGTTCATCCATGTGGCATGTATTGATAATTCATTCTTTTTTATGGCAGATGAGATCCCATTGTGTGACTAGACCACATTTTGTTTGTCCAGTTATCTGTTGATGGATATTTGAGCTGTTTCCACTGTTTGACTATTATGAATAATGCTGCTATGAACTTAAGTGTACAAGTTTTTATGAACATATGCTTTCAGTTCCCTGGGGTATACACCTAGGAGTGGAATTGCTGGGTCATAAGGTAACTCTCTGCCTAACCTTTTGAGGAACTGCCAAGCTATTGTCCAAAGTGCCTGCATAACTGTATGATTATGCTAGCCTTGTAGGGGGATTTCGTGATTTTTCACTGCAGCTACCATGACAGTCTCTAAAAGCTAGGCAGTCACAGGCCAACTGGCCCAATGGCTCCCCTACCCACAATCCCACAGTGCAGAGGACATTCTCGATTAGCTGTGATCCTCTTATCTTTCTCCAAGACACGTTGACAGGTATATTGGGTCTTCATGTCTCATGTTTGCATATATTGTTTAGACAGTCATTCCTAGTGACTCATAGTTTTCCTACTGATACCTGCCTTCAGTGAGGAGGCTCCGTCACACTTTTACCTAGAATCCCATGCCTAGGACCAATAATAACACACTCTTTGTACGGTTCTTTGCAGTTTACACTGTACTTTGCACTGTACTACTTCCCCCTTTTTTTTTTTAAAGATTTTAATTATTTATTTGACAGAGAGAGACACAGTGAGAGAGGGGACACAAGCAGGGGGAGTGGGAGAGGGAGAAGCAGGCTCCCAAGGAGCAGGGAGCCCGATGCGGGGCTCGATCCTAGGACCCTGAGATCATGACCTGAGCCGAAGGCAGACGCTTGATGACTGAGCCACCCAGGCACCTCCTACTTCCCTTTCCTTTGGGGCCGTGTGCTCTGCTTTTAAAGGTGTTGGCCTTATTAGAGCAAAGTAATCCCTGCTAAGGTGTGTTAAAGCCAATGAGGTGTTGGCCTTTCACGAGGGAACTTGCTGAGTCCCAGTATTTGCCTAGTGTGAACACATCTCTGATGGGGCAGGTGTAGACCCACAACAGAGTAGATTAGTTTTTGAGGTCCTCTCAAATCTGGCCCTAGGGGATCCTTCTTTATGCATAGGCCATAAGCTCAGCATTGTTGTAGGAACATAGTAACATGTTCAAGCCACAAGATTTTTCTAGATCTTTCCTCTTATTCAAAGACCATTTGTGAAAAAGCTAAGACTGGTGGCAGGATTTCAAGGAATTTTTCTTTTTACTTATTTTCATTTTCCTAAACATTGAAGATGCAATCACTAAAAATGTTCAAAAGAAACAAAAGAATGGTCCAAAGCCCAGGATCCAGAAGCCTCCAGGATTTAGAGTTCTTCTCCGACAGCAATTCTTATTCACAAATGCTCCTTCCTTCTTGCCCGTTCGCCAGTTCTCTGTGCCTGAGAGAACATTCCTCACAACCATGGCTTCTTTAAAAAGAGAGTCTTTGCCAAAGACTCTTGTCAAATGTTTTTTCATAATCTATAAATTACAACTGCTTTCCCCCAACATTAGCATCACTGTGTATGCTGATTTCCTCTGAAAATGGTCAGGCATGATCACTCCTCAGAGAAGCTATGTCCCCCCCACACCCCACCAAAGTTTATGTATTCCCAAATATTCTTTGCATGAGCTTTTTATTATATCAACTCACCCTGGGTAAAAAGATACCAGATTCTGTAGATAAACCTCCTTTAAAACCCAGCTTCTAGGGGGAGATGTGTGTTTCCCAAGTCTGAGCATCCAGAATCCTACTGAGAAGGCCCTGTGGTCAATCCAAGCGCTGGATGGTCCTTGTTTAAATTCAGATTTATTTTCTAGCTCTAATGCAAATACAATTTGCAGGACTACCCTACACCATTACTGATATAACCCACCTGTATATTTCTAATTACTCAGAGATAGTTCTAATATTCCAATAAGCTACCACCTGGAAATAAAGCAATTCAAATTTCCAGCAACAATGAGCTGCCCTATTTCCATAGCCCTGTCTCCCTGTGATATTTACTCATCAGAGACGCACTGATTCTTTGTGATTTCAGAGCCATCTCACTCAGTTCCTCCTTCCAGAGAGCACGTGTCTAAAGTAACCATCACATTCTGTCTGCCCATCATAGTCTTCAGATTTCATGGGTGTGGAAAGATGATATCTTCAGCAAATGATGACTTCCAGGATCTATTTTTTTTTTAAAGATTTTATTTATTTATTTGACAGAGAGAGACACAGCGAGAGAGGTAACACAAGCAGGGGGAGTGGGAGAGGGAGAAGCAGGCTTCCCGCCGAGCAGGGAGCCTGATGCGGGGCTGGATCCCAGGAGCCTGGGACCACGAGCCGAAGGCAGATGCTTAACGACTGAGCCACTCAGGCGCCCCTGGGATCTAATTTTTATTTAGGAAGTTCTACTTGAACAGAAGCTGCATATTTCTTTGCTGCATTGCGGGCCACTGTCTCAGAGTGGATCTGGTCACTGAAAACAGGAACTGTGATGCGTTGAGTACATAGTATATGCCTCATAGTTACTGTTACAATGCTTTATAAATGGTACCTCATTTGATTCCTAGAATAGCCCTGGGAGGTATCAATTGGCAGCATTTTCCAGAGAAGGGAAAAGAGGTCTAGAGACACGAAGTAACTCACCAAGATGACACAGATTCTTGGTGAAGCGGCAGGTTGAACTCACTCGCTTATCATTGCTCCTTCTTGAAACCCTACTAAAATAGCACTCAGCTCTTTTAAGACCATAAAACAACACTAGTGAAAGAGAAGAGGACAGTAAACAACAGCAATAAAATCTGGGAAACTGAAAAGAGATGGACAAGTGTCAGTTTAATAGACTAGAGAATGGAGGAACCTAGGGCAGAATGTGGATAGTGAGGGCAGCTTGAAGCCGTATCCTCTGAAAATGGGATGTGGGTGGGGCTACAAATAGCATTTGTACATGATACAGCCCTCCTAGATCCTGTCCCCCATCCTCGCAGAAGACTAGACATTGGTTCCCTGAAGCTGCGGGCTTTGGGCAGTAGCATGGCTGAGGATGGGGCATTGGATGCTGGTAGCTGGTACTCTTACCAGTGGGACCACTGCCACTCTGCTACCCAGCTCCAGGAGCACCGGCAGCCAGCTTGCTATCTGCCAGAGGGGAGCCTGGAGGATTCCTTCCTGGGAAAGATGGAGGGCTCAGGGCGTAGAACTTGGATGTCCCCCGGGGAAAGTGGCCAATCACGTACTCTGGCGAACCCCACAGTGCGTGGATCCTGTCCTCACACACAGGGCTGCCATCTGCTACTCAGTACTCGACTCTCAAAAATGAGTCCTCAGGCATTGAGAGAAATCACTAATATCAAAGAGTCAAAAGCAAAGAAAGAACTAAGAGGAACTTGGGAATTAACAGGCAGTCTAGGTGGCAGAAGGAACAACCATCATGGCAACGGCAAGGTCTTGTGATTGATCCCTTGGGGATGTACAGTCAAGCACAGGAAGCTGTCATAAGAGAACAGCAGAAATAGCCTTTGGAACTTCAAAGTTTGAGAGTAGAAGGAAAAATTAAATAAAACAGAAAACGAAAGGAAATCATTCAGAAAGTAGAACAGTAACATAAATGAGATGGAAAATAGGAGAGAAAACATAATAAAATTATGGGATCTGTCCAGGTGGTCTAACATCCAAATAATAGGAGTTCCATAGAGGTGGAACAGAGAACAGGGAAGGAAGAAAAGTGTCAAAGACACAATTCAAGAAATGTCCCCGTATCTGAAGGACATGGATGTACAGATGGAGAAGGTCAACAGAGTGCCAAGTGCAGTGCATGCAAATAGATGCACAACAAAGAATGTAATCGTGACATTTCAGACCATTAGGGGCCAAGAGGAGACCCTGAGAGCTTCTGGGAGAGAGAAGTGTCTATCAGGAGTCAGCATGGCATGAGACTTTTCCAAAAAAGCCACACTAAATGCTAGAAAACCATGGAGCAAGGCTTCAAAATTCTGAGAGAGAATGATTTCTCTATACCAGAATTCTGTACACACCCAAATCATCAATCAAGGCAGTTTCAAAACTGCAAGTCCTGAAACCTTAGTTCCTGGTTATCTTTAGGTGTATTCCTCCAAAATGAAGGCATTCTCCAAGAAAGAGGAAGATGGAAGAAAAGCAGGCGTGATCCATCCCAGGAGCTACATTCTGAGAATCCCCAGGATGGAAAGGGATGCCCCCGGGAGGCACTGTGGAGCTGGCCAGTCTGGAGCGCTCTGCCAGGACGTGGGGTTGGGCCCGTCTCCAGGAAAAGATGCCAAAGGACCCAGTGCGTTTTGTTGTACTGAGAGATTGCTACTTCTTCAGGAAAGTTAGCAATGAGTTGGTAATGAGTACATAGTAGCTAAGTAAATGAAAAAAAAGAACACAATAATTGTTAACTCCAGGAAAAAGAAAAAATGTTGTAAGAAAGAAAATATTACTATATAGTGCACTTCATGGCCTAATAATCACACGGCAATGGGGTGTAAGCACTGAAGATTGATTTAGGCAGAATTATGACATACTTCTATTTGGAGAATGGAGGAGTTGGAGGTGGAGAGGGAGATTTAAGAGAGCAAAACCTCAGCTTCCATGTGGAAAGTTGATAAGATCAAAAATCTAAATAAAATCTAGGTATAGCCATATAAATGAATCATTTGAATATATAGAGATAAATACCATGGAAGAAATAGCTAAAAGAGTTCAAAGTGGTTGTGTCTAGAGAGTGGAAATAAGGGTATGGAGCAGGAGAATGCTCATTTCTATATAAAGCTGGGAGAACTTTTGCACTTTCTAAATCATAAATATGTGAAACTTTATTTCTTTTCAATAAAGTCAATAGCTAGTCGTTGCAGAATCAGTATTTGAACCCGATTTGCTCTAAAGTCCAACCTCTATTATCTCAATTTTGCCTCTCAAAAGAAATGTTAATAATTATTTGCCCTAAGACTCTGATCTTCTTTTGAGTCTGGTTCGTGCAATTCACCCAACAGTCTTCGGATTGTCCAAGCGTGTGGTCTGTGCTTATGTCGCTGACTGCGGTTGTCCTGGTGCCCAGAGGCCCACTTGGAATAAGTGGGCTCTCACAAAACATCGGCTTGGCATTAGATCCAGTTTCTCCATCTCTGAAGGTATTGGTTTCAACTCTTGAAGTCTGTGTCCCTCATTTAAGGCTGTTTCTGTCTTGCCTACAGACAGGAGCATCGCAGTAAGATGCATGTGCAGAAACGAATTGGAATTGCACGATCCCCTAGGAAACGCGGGGTCTGAAGGATGGGCCTCACTGCCCAAATACCGGTGGCTTCCTAGAAAAAGATGTCATTTTGACCTCCCCTTGGCTGGCGAGGTCCTGCTGGAGCCAAGTCTGGTCCAGAATTTAATGTGATGAGATCTTATCTTGTACTTGAAATGACTGGCGTACAGATGCTTCTTGTCCGCTGTCCTTCCCTTTCTTGGCCCTGTCCTTCCTGCCCTCGGTGAACATGTACGGAGCACCTACTATTCATGGGCACAGGGAGGGAGGGACGTGGGAGGGGAGAAATCTGGGAAGATGTGAGTAAAAGATGAATGCCCTCCTTGTCATCAAAGAGCTCACAACCAAGTAAGCGTGTTGGGCATGCGGTCAGCTTCCCGACTAGAGCAAGGCAGAAGGAAGCGAAGAGCTATGCTCGGACCCGTGAGGGGCATGGGAATGCAGAGCAAGGAGCATCCGACACCAGCCGGGGATCCGGGGAGACTTGGAGGGCAGCGTGGGGCTTGCAGGAGACACAAGGCTCCGGGTGGACAGGAACAGGCCTACAGAGGCCTCGAGTCCTTCGTGGCAGCACCGAGGAGATAGCAGAGCACGAGTCCAGCGCGTCCCATAGACCCTCCGAGCGGGCTCAAGCTCCTTCTTTGCCCTTCTCCTGAGATGGGCTTGGGATTCGAGCTTACAAAATCCCCAGGGACGCTGAGGGGCTGTGGGGAGCATCTGGAGTGACCTCTTAGAATAGGAGCCAGAGTGCAGGCTGTGAGTCCCGGAGCCTTTGGCTCCAGCCAGACAGCAATGTGTCCTGGGGCCTCTACGGGTAGTGAGGCTGGTAGGCTCCTTTGGTGGCAAATGTCTGAAGCCCCCGGGATTCCCATACGTGACGAGGAAAACTTGTCCCGAGGGGCCTGCTGGTCCCCGTCTGTCCCTGCTGACGCCAGGCTGCGTCAGCAGGCAGCCCTGCCCTGGCGGAGGAGCTGGCCTGGCCGATCCTTGAGGGCACCTTCAGAGGAGGGCTTTCCTGGGGTTGGCACAAGCAGGACTTCCACGGCAGGGGCAGGGGCAGCACCGTCCAGGGTCCGAGGAAGGCATCCCGGTGCCGGGTAGCCGTGGCCCCGTGAGACTGTTGAGCCCTTGGAGTGTAGCTAGTCTAAATTGAAAAGTGCTGAGATTGTAAAACATGCACCGGATTTTGAGCACCCAGTACCCCTGATGTATCCAATATCTCATTACTATTTTGCTATTATAAATAGTAACATTACTAATTAATGTTGAAATGATATTTTAGATATGTTGACTTAAAAGACATTATTAACATTAATTTTATCTGTTTTACTTTTTTGAAATGTGGCTCTTGGAAAAATTAAAAATTACAAAACTGGCTGGCTTTGTATTTTGGACATCACAATTTAGACTCTCGACCTTTACTGAAAGGCACGAAATCACACAGACTTGGCATTATCCTAAAAAGTTGGGAAGAGGTATTTATGCAACCTTGATGCCTTAGGCTTCATTCAGTATTAATTAAGCAGCACCTTGTCCTCCAGAGTCCCGAGCCCTGGCCCAATCCACAGCTGCCCCAACCCTCCACATGCCTGTCACAAGCCAGCCCGAACCATAGGAGACAAGGCAAGGTCAAGGTTGCTGACATAGGCCTGTGCCCCCTCAGGGGCCTGCAGATGTTCTCAGGGGGAACTGCAGGCCATTCTACTACTCTGGAAAGCTTGACAAAAAAAAAATTCTACAGCTTCCCAAGTATTGCCACCTCAGCTGATGAGATCCGTGGTTCCTGGCCCGCGGCTTCTAGCACCCCAGCCAGCAAGGTTGGTGGTCTCCGTTGGTCGGAAGCTCTAACTGGCAACTGTAAATCTCTCTGGTTAATGAAAATGTTGAAAACGAATTAGTCATAAGATGTGATCGGAGAGTCAAAATCTCTCCCAATGCGCTGTTCTTAGAGGCCATCCCTGAAACCTGCCCTTCATGATGGCAAGTCCGGGGGCTTCTGGTGAAGGTAACAGATTCCCTCCGAGTCCTGGTTCTCAGGGGTTTGGTCCCCACATTTGGCTGCTAAGTGACAGTTTCCCCCAGGGATAATATGTCCCTGCCATGTGCATCCCTCCAAAATGCATCGAATTTCGAGATTTGGAAAACTTCGGTCATTTCACCATCCGGGATGAGGAGCAGCCTGTCATCACTGCCCAAGCCCCATGACTAATCGCCATGCTCTCTGTTCAGCCTCACCGACTCCATGCCTTGGAACGTGGCAAGCTTTACATTGTCCCGTCTCCAAGGACTAAGCCAGAGTTGTAACCACAAGTTCCTTAGTTTACGCCGCAGCTCTGCATGCCGCTGTCCTGTCGTGCTCACAGAACCAGCTCTTCACCCTTATGGAGACCACAGGCACCTGGGCCCTCCCAGTGCGCTGCCCTCCCCCTCTCCTTGACCTCCACCTGCGCCTCCAGACCTCACCCTTCGGGAAGGCCACCACAACCAGGGCTAAGGGCATGTGCTCAGGCGCAGGCTGCCTGGGCTTCGTCCCCGCACCTTCCTTGTTACGGCCTGTGAGACCATAGGCAGGTTACTTCCTCTTCCTGGAACTCAGTTTCCTTACCTGTACACTGGGGTTGATGAGAGCACCTACCTCATAGGGAAGGATGGGATGAATAATTATATATGTGTATATGTACATATCATGAGATAATGTGGGTAAAACTTTCTATGGTCCCTGGATCCTAGATGCTTTCAGCAAGTATTAGCTATCCTTAGTTGTGACTGACTGTCTTTCCACCTTCTTTCTTCCCTCAGCCGTTGGGGCTGCTCAGAGAAAGCTGGAGAATCGGACTGCTTGCCTCTGGTGCAGTCACCATACTCTCACACTGGACCTGCCCACAGCCTGGCCCTCAGTGTGTGTGAGCTGTGTGTGTGTGCACGCACCAGGCGCGTGTGTGTGTACGTAAACTTTTTAGTCACACATATGTGGTCAGTGTGTCTTTTTTTTTTAGGATTTTATTTATTTGAGAGAGAGAGAGAGCGCACGCACGAGAAGTGGGGAGGGGCAGAGGGAGAGGGAGGAGCATGTTCCCCACTGAGCAGGGAGCCTGATGTGGGACTCGATCCCAGGACCCTGGGATCACAACCTGAGCCGAAGGCAGACGCCCAACTGACTGAGCCACCCAGGCGCCCCTCGAGGCTTTCTTTTATTCAAGTGTTTATAACAGATAGTGATGAGTTAAGGGTTTTTTTTTTCTTTAAATTTTTTATTGTTATGTTAATCACCATACATTCCATCATTAGTTTTGGATGTAGAGTTCCATGATTCATTGTTTGTGCATAACACCCAGTGCTCCACGCAGAATGTGCCCTCTTTAATACCCATCACCAGGCTAACCCATCCCCCCACCCTCCTCCCCTCTAGAACCCTCTGTTTTTCAGAGTCCATCGTCTCTCATGGTTCGTCTCCCCCTCCAGTTTCCCCCCTTTCATTCTTCCCTTCCTGCTATCTACAAACTGAGGGTTGCTGGAGTGGTGGGGGGTGGGAGGGATGGGGTGGCTGCGTGATAGACATTGGGGAGGGTATGTGCTATGGTGAGCGCTGTGAATTGTGCAAGACTGTGAATCACAGATCTGTACCTCTGAAACAAATAATGCAGTATATGTTAAAAAAAAAAGTTAAGGGGTTTTAACTCATGGCAAGTTCAGATTTGTTTGTACCCTGTAGGGTTTTCAGAAAAATGAAATAAAATGATAGAACAGAAAACACCCATAATCTGAATATAAACATGTTGAACAGAGCCATGTTGGGGAGGCTGTGTGGACCTGTGGAAGGAACACTGGAGCGTTGGAAGTGTCCAGTCATGTTGTAATTTCCCCTTTTGTCCTCATCTAGGCGGGACAAAGGTCTCTCTCCACCCAAGATGGGGGGGAAGTGTTTTCCTTCTGGATGGTTTTGTTGAGGGAGGGGATGGTGAGGACGGAAGTGGGCTTCTCGTGGAGTATCCGGCCAGGCCTGGCCCTGGGGGAGACAGGATGCAGGCGAGCCAGCACCCCCCGAGCCCCCTCTCATCAGGCTGTTTCCTATTTTCAGAGGTATATGTGGTGGCCCGTGTGATGCAACAGTCATAAATGCATTGTCCTCAAATCTAAACTGGGGCAGGAGGAAATGCCTGGCATTTATGATATGTCTGTCTTCTTATTCGCTGAGACTGTTGTTTGGAGGAGATAACAAACACGGTGGAAATAGCGTTTTCAGCGATCTTTGTGGGAATAACGTCCTGATGAGGGGCCAAGGCACTGACAGCATCTGCAGCAGGACGTAGCTCTCAGACAGCCTCAGCTTGCCCCCGGCTCTTCTCCTCTGCTTCCCTCCTTCCCTCTCAGGGTCCTCCCAGTCGTCCACAGGCTCCCTGGGATTGCGCTTGACTCCTCCCCAGGGGACTGATCAATGGGTGGGTGCAGGGCCTCAGTTGGGCCCAGCTCTGAAGGGCCTTCCCGGCTCCAGGGCGCTCCAGGGCGCCCCAGGGGACCAACCAGAGCCTCTGGTGTGCCTGCACCACAAGACCGACCCTCCCTCTCCCAGCCCTGCTTCCCCCACTCCAGGACAGGTAGGTCTCCTCAGGGCACCCCTGAAACCGCCCTGCGCACATGCCTGCCTCAGAGCGTGGGTCCCAGGGAACCCAAGACACGTGGAGGCATGGAGGGGTAAAGGTACAGAACGTGTTCCAGAAAGTCAAAATAGTCCAAGGCTGGCAGGCTGGAGGACATGGGGCGTGCAGGACATACTGCGCCGGCAGCTACTCCTGCGGTTTGAACTGAATGTCCAGAGAAGGACCTGTGCCTAGTTTTCTCCAGAACCTAGCCTGCAGGGCCACCCCGGCCCACAGAGGCCTCACCTATTATAAACTGTTTATGACGTAGAGAAAATGGCGGTTTATAACCTGAGTGAATCACAACCCAGAGATGCTGGGGAATCATTCTGTTTATCAAGGCCTTTGGAATGTCAAAGCTACAAAGCAGCCTGAGAGCACATCCCATCCAAAGGCCCTCAGTTATCGTGTGGAGGTGTGAGGCCCCAGAGAGGAAACATGACTTCAGGTCAACACAGATCCTGTCAGAGCCGCCCCGGGAAGCCAGTGCATTAGTCTGCCCACCACTCCTCAGGTCAGTCTACACTTCATACCTAATTAGAGCCCGGACGTACGCCCTTTGTCCTCTTCGTTCTGTGACAGTGGCTCGTCCAAAGGAGTGCAAAATGCCCTTGAAGGTGACTGCCATCCAGCTTCCCCAAGGCCGTGGTCAGGACAAATACAGAAGCCATAGAAACCACAAGTGGGGGGACCTCTACCTACGTGCTTTTATTTAGAAGGGACCTCATGTGCTATAGTCACTTCGTTTATATTCTATCCTCTCATTCAAGCCTCACAAAGACTCTAAGAGGTGGTAGGGTGAGCTCCCATTTCACAGGTGAGAAGACTGAGGTTTGGGAGGTAGAAATGACTTGTCCAGGACCTCCCAGCTAATATGTGGCAGAGCCTGAATGTAAACGCAGGTTCGCTTGGTTCCAAAGCCTGCGTTCTCTATTAAATTGTGTTTCTCGAAGGGGAACCCTCCTGCACTGTTGGTGGGAATGCAAGCTGGTGCAACCACTCTGGAAAACAGTATGGAGGTTCCTCAAACAGTTGAAAATAGAGCTACCATACGATCCAGCAATTGCACTACTGGGTATTTACCACAAAGATACAAATGTAGGGATCCGAAGGGGTACATGCACCCCGATGTTTATAGCAGCAATGTCCACAATAGCCAAACTGTGGAAAGAGCCAAGATGCCCATCGACAGATGAATGGATAAAGAAGCTGTGGTATATATACACAATGGAATATTATGCAGCCATCAAAAGGAATGAGATCTTGCCATTTGCAACGACATGGATGGAAGTGGAGGGTGTTATGCTGAGTGAAATAAGTCAATCAGAGAAAGACATGTATCATATGACCTCACTGGTATGAGGAATTCTTAATCTCAGGAAACAAACTGAGGGTTGCTGGAGTGGTGGGGGGTGGGAGGGATGGGGTGGCTGGGTGATAGACACTGGGGAGGGTATGTGCTATGGCGAGTGCTGTGAATTGTGCAAGACTGTTGAATCACAGATCTGTACCTCTGAAACAAATAATGCAATATATGTTAAGAAAAAAAAAGAAGAAGATAGCAGGAGGGGAAGAATGAAGGGGAGTAAGTCGGAGGGGGAGACAAACCATGAGAGACGATGGACTCTGAGAAACAAACTGAGGGTTCTAGAGGGGTGGGGGGTGGGGGGATGGGTTAGCCTGGTGATGGGTATTGAAGAGGGCACGTTCTGCATGGAGCACTGGGTGTTATGCACAAACAATGAATCATGGAACCCTACATCCAAAACTAATGATGTAATGTATGGTGATTAACATAACAATAAAAAATTTAAAAAAAGAATTTCACAATTAAAAATTTTAAAAAAATTGTTTCTCAGACTAACTTCTCTGATGTAAAACTTAGAATCCCACAGTTCCAGGGCCACAGATGTCTAGGATTTGAAGGGAATACATGCATCTTCTCTGTGCCTCCTTCCCCACCTGATACCTGGGCTCCCTCTAGGCATCCTTGATGAGATGTATCCATCAGTGGTCCCAGACGCTGGTCCTATACAAATGCTGGGAATATTTTGGGAAGCTTATTAGAATATGCATTTCTGGTTGTCATCCCAGAAAGGTATTATTAGAAAGTCCACTCGTGGCTTCAGTGCAGAGTGGGCCTGGGGACGGTTCATGGAGCCACATTCCAGTGACAGGGAATGTCCCGCCTACCTCTGGAGTGGGCCCTGCCCATCGCTCCCTTCCTCCCCCAAGTCCTGCCCTCGATTCCCTCTCCTCAGCTAGCTCTGGCTCTTGGAGCATCCCTTAGATTCCATTGAACCCCACCTCCCTGTAGCTTTTACGTACTGGGCCCCATTCTACACTTTGGGTCACACAGAACACGTCTAACTACTCCGTCACAGGGACAGAATTGATGGCACCTAACACATCTCCAGGTTTTTCCTTCTCTAGAGACAACATTCCCAGTTTCGTCGCTTGCATCTCCCATTATTTGATGCCAAGTTCATAGACCATCTGTGTCATGTTCTGAAATCATTTGGATGGTCCACGTTCTTTAAATTGTGGCACCCAGAATCAAAGGCCACACTCCAGGCGTGGTGGGCTTGCACCACACAGCGGGGCCTCTTGCTTCTCTGGCCCAGACCCTGCCTTCCTCTGAAAGCACCGTGAAATTAGATGAGATGTTCTGGGTCATAGAAGGGTTGGCTTCTGTGGAGTTACTGGCCAAACTGAGTTCCACAGGTATCTTTAGTACATGACGCTGCTGAGCCGGCTCTCCTCTATCCGTTACTGATGCCGTTGTTGGCTCTGGACCCAAGGTGAGGACCGTAGATTTATTCCTATCACATTCCCTCTTGTCAGATTCTCCAGCCTCTTGGTTTTTTGGATCCTGCCTCTCCCCTCAGTAGATTGAGTGTTCCTCCCTCTGAATCTTTCAGACTGTCTGTGTTCACACTGATTTGTACCAGACTCTCTAGGCCACACAGTGGTTTGTGGTTACTGCTGTACCAGAGAGCTTTACTCTGAGCCGTGCCATATTCCATACTCACTGGTATCTATGTACATCCAGATTCTGTATCGACACCATACATAGATGTCATGGACACACTTGGTGCCCACCTCAATCTCCATGACCCTCGTTTACCAGCTCTGTGTGTCTCTTTCCCAGCTGTTTAACATGTGTTTTGATGCTAATAGTTTGTACCTGTGACCTTCAGAGGATTTCCTGGGGACAAGGAGGTTCTTGCCCCTACAGAGCACCACAGTGCTTGGGGGTCATCTACCTCCCCTATCCACCCCCCCCTTCCACCCCCGACCAGGGAATGACTGGCTGGTGGAGGAGTACAAACACCCTTTTGTCTTAAAGCACAACTCTGAGGTGCACTTTATACTCCAGAGCTGTCCATGGAATCAGGCTGGATCTGGAACTTTCCCTGAAGTGGTGCTCTTGCTTGCTTCTTCCTCCTCCTGTGTCTCCACTCCCCTCCTGGTTTCCCCTCGGAGCACCTCCTTAGTAATTGTATGGATCCTTGGCTCAGAGTCAGTTTCTGGGAGAGATAGTAGTCATAGACTAAACAGATGGATCCGATATTCTACACGAATACACATTTATAAACATCTCAAGGCTTTTTTATTTTTTTTAAAGCAAAAAAAAAAAAAAAAAACAAACCCGCTTCCCATTATAAATGAGCTATTTCACTTTTGATATAGATGCAAATACAGGTATCACTCATATTTTGATCAGTCCAATGGGATTTACTGAGAAGTCACCAATCCAGAAGCTTTCGGGCAAATCTAAATTACTCATGGAAGGAAGCACGCTTACAAAGGGGGATGTTCCTTGTGCCACCCTGCTCAGGAAGGCCCCTAATTCCTTTAACATTTCTCATCGGACTTACTCCTTCCCTTCTGTGAGGACTTTTTTTTGACATTGGGTGGAGCCTGCTTCCTCTTAAAGACAGTCACCAGGATGTCTTCCTGAAAAAATAAATACATAAGATTTCCGCCTTTGCACCTGCAACTTTTCTACTACAAGCCCATTTAGCTACTTGGAAAAGTCAGAAGGACACCTGTTTTTAGATTTGCCCCTTTGTGTTTAATGCACAGCCAAGCCCCAGGGCTGAGAAAGGAATCACTTGTTCTTAACTGATTCCCCTTCCTTCACGATCTATACAGTATTGGCCGACTGCTCACTAGGGTGACCTACCATTCACAAAAATCCTCCAGCTTGTGCTTGGTCACTCAGTTCTGTTTATTTTCTGTCGTTTGAATTCCTCCCCTCCTTTCCCTTCCACTGCTGCTGGTGGCCCTCGTGCAGAGCCTCTTTGTCTCGCATCAATACCATACCCGTGTCTAGACAGGTTTCTAAATGGTGTGCATCTGGGTGACTTGGCCAGGGTGTTGGGTTCCTCTCATTCTGCTTATCTCTAGAGCCTGCCCTCTTCTTCTACGCCCCGTGAATATGGGGTGTTTCTTGTTCTGCTTCACCCAAAGGGGCTCTATAATTCAATACTTTCGTGCTTGGGTTGGAACTGTGTCTGTCTTTTATTGTGAAAGTCTAGTCTCTGTTTGGCAGTCAGAGCAGGACTGTTGGGGCTGAATGGCAGATAAGGGAAGCTTGAGCGAAGAGCGCACAAAGTGTCAGCAAGCCTGGCTTGGCTTGGGCTCACCTATCCTGTGTCCTTGTCCAGCGATTCAACTTCTCATCGTCTCTGCCAGGAAATAACGACAGTCTCTGCGGCTCGGGACTTTGCTGGAGAAGTGGGTCCCCTCATCAGCCCCTCAACTCAAGATGGCAATAGAGAGTTTGGGGAGGGTTCAGCAGAGAGCAACAAGGACGATTCTGAAAGCAGGGAAGATAGGAAAGAGTTCTAGAAGTAGGGTGAAAGAAGGAGGTTCAGTTCAGTGATTGATTTCAAGAGAAGAAAGAGTGTCTATACAGACATCTGGAATTTTCTATAGACCTGTGCTTCAGCAGGGAAATTCAGGAATGTGTGAGCACTACTGTGATGGGAGGGATGGCAAATAAGGCAGTCCTGTCATAGCTTCTGTTCCCTTCAGCTGGAACAGCCGTGGTCCTTGGTCGCCAGAGCTCATGCTGGGCCCAGAGTCGACCGAAGCAAGGTTGAAAGGGAGCAGGGTGACCTTCCACCCCAGAGCCCTACCCCCATCCCTCTCCCATCTGCCTCATCCAATCCTTCAGTTCTGTAGGCTCCGGAGGACGTCTGGCTGGAGCAGAGGTGCTCACCTTTGATTCCCCTTTAGAAAGCAGTCAATCTTTCCATCTTCTCCTCCCAGAACTGTTCACAGAAACTCGTGACTATGACTTCGTTTTTGACTTCTTCCTTCCATTTTAGATCCACTTTCCATATATTTCTCAATCCCAGAGTGCCTTCCCACTTTCTGTCCTCCTTTCCCACGTCCTGGGGCCTCCCCACTCTCCTCTTTCTTGCAGCTCCATACATGTCGGCCTGGTAGGGA
The DNA here is from genome assembly GCF_009762305.2 of Zalophus californianus. Lineage (NCBI taxonomy): Eukaryota > Metazoa > Chordata > Mammalia > Carnivora > Otariidae > Zalophus > Zalophus californianus. The sequence goes on from NC_045600.1 coordinate 98,406,654, forward strand.
GGGCCTGTGGCATCCGTCCAATCACAGCCCTTAGTGACAGCCAGTGTGGGGAACTTTCCCAGCTGGGATAATCCTGGGCCACTGGCTGCTTCAGCTGGCGAACTGCCTGGAGACCCTAGCCCACCCTAGAAGCTGGGTTGGCAAGGATCTTGGTTTCTGTTTTGCTTGACCTTGAGTGAGTTGCAATATTGCTCTCTAACACCATTTCTTCATCCATTCAACATTTAGCGTGCCTTTGGAACATGCCGGTGGCTGCTCTAGGCAGAGATGTAAACACGATCCAGTTACAACAAAGAGCTCACAAGCTGCTGTGCCGTCTGCTGCTTTTGTAATAAACTATAATACGGCGTGCAAAGTATTATATTAACAATATGAAAAAGACTTGGGTAGACAGAGGGAAAATTAATCCATGGACCACACTTCCTTTCAAATGCTGACTCCATCTTGGGTGGTCACTTGGGTGGTTGCCATAATATAAATAAACATGGACGATGCCAGGCTATTTTGACTCTGTCTGAATGGCAGCCCACTTCCTTTCTCCCCAGGACAACATCACAAAAAAACAATAATCATTAGCTTCTTTCTACTGAGATAACCATGCAGATATTTCTAACCCATGTTGGCTTTCAACAGCCACATTTTGACCATCATCACTAGTTATTGAAAGGCAGACCCAGCTTTTAGTTTTACAAAACTCTCTGAAGAAGAGTGGGCTACATGGAAGTGGGGTACAGAGAGACCTCTCGTGGGGGGTGGAGGGATGGGAGGGCGGTACAAAGGCAGTGGACCTGGTGTTAGAACACTACAGGTCTAGTTCCAGTCTATTCACCAATTAACCTAATGTCCCTGCACCTCATTTGCAAAATAGGGACAATAGCAGTATCCATTTTGGGGGGTCATGGTGAGAATTGGTTGAGAAAATGCATACAAAGCACGTAGAATGCAGGCACAGTGGTGGTGGTGATGACAACAGGCGAGGTGACTTTGGGACAGTCACTTAGAAACTCTGGGCTCAGTTTCCTCATCTACAGAATGAGTCCCACAGGAACATTCGTAATTCTGTGCAGCAATAGTTTTTGAGCATCTTTCATGTTGGTGCTACACTGGGGATTCAGAGAAGGGCAAGGCAAGGCAAAGCCCTCGCCCTCCAGAGGCTCACCACTAGGGAAGGGACACACGTGCGTGCGCATGCACACGCACATGCACACAGATGACTCTAACAGAAGACAAGATCCCAAAGAGCTGCGAGGTTCATGAGTGTGAGTGTTCAGGGCAAGAGGGTCCTGGACAGCTTGATGGAGAGCAGTGTTGGACCTGGGCTTTGAAGAGTGAGTAGAGAGAGATTGTCTTTTCCTGCTGAAAGACACTTTATCTTTAGGATAAAGGCCAAACCTTTTAGCTAAGTACACCAGGCTCTTCACGATCTGGCTCAGCATCCTTCTGCTGCTTCTCTATTTGCCCCTACCAGTGCCCCCTCACATTATGATAGTTTTAGTACCTAAAAAATATGCCACACCTTCTCTTGCCTCCCGCCCGTCTTTGCACATGCCAGTTCTTTTGGTCTGTAACTTGCCCCTCCCTCTGCTGGGGGAGGGGTGCAGCAGAGCGGACAAGGACGGCACTGGGGTCAGACTGTGGTGTCCAGCCTAGCTGTGCCCCTGCCAGCTGATGGGGCTCTGCTGGGTTACTCAATCTCTGGGTGGGTCAGTGTCCTCATCTGCAAAATGGGGATACAGGATAATAATAGTGCCTGCCTCAAAGGGTGGTTGCGAGGATTAAATGAGGTAATGCATGCAAAGTGCTTGGCAGCTGGACCCGCAGTAATCACTGAATAAATATGAGCAGTTGTGATCAACACTCTACGCCTGGCTTGCTCCCGCTTCTATTTCAGGTGTTAGCTTAGTCATCGCCTCCCCTCGGAGTCCCTGTTGCGTGCTCCCGTTGGTATCTCCTTTTCTACCAAAACACGGGCACCTGTCACCTCTAGGTATCCCGACCGGATTGCAAACATCATGAGGACAGACAGCGCCAGCAGACTGTGTTGGCTGCTGGGAGGGACACAGGGTAGGCACTCAAATAATGAATGACAGGGGCTGAGGGTTCCAGTGATGGGGAGGGAAGCCTCCTGGGGGGCAGGCGGGTTGGCGGTGGGCCGCTGAGAACCGTGAGGCTGAACAGGCCGGTGGACCCTGACACCGCAGGCAGGAGAGAGAGCCCGGGCGTCCAGGGCTCCCTCCCGCCCCGCGAGGCACCCTGGGCGGGCGCTGCGCCGCGGGCAGGAGACGGCGCGACACCTGGGCCGGGTCTGCGCTCTGGGGAGAAAATGTGGCCGGACGGGTCGGGCGAGCGCGCTGGGGCCCCGCCCCCGGCCCCGCCCCGCCGCTCCGCGCCCGCCCCGTGCCCGCCCCCGCCCCGCCACCGCCCGGGAGCCTACCCGCCCGCGCCGCCCCCTCGGCGCCCACCTCGCCGCAGTCGCAGCCCCACCGGCCCGCACCGCCCCCGCGCAGGGCGGGAGCCGCGCGCTTATTCGGCGGGGAGCAGCGCGGCCAGCCGCCGGCTGCAGCTGCGGGATGCTGCGCTCCACGTCCACCGTCACTCTGCTCTCGGGCGGCGGCGCCAGGGCGCCCAGCAGGAGGGTGAGTAGCCGGGGGGGGGGGGGGGGGGGGGGGGCGCCGCCGCCGTCGTCCCGCTTCCCCGTCCCGGCCGCCTGGCCGTAGCGGGGTCTGGCTTTGGGGACGCGCGGGACCCGGTCCCCCGGCCTCAACCTCCCCCTGCCCCCGGACTCAACTGTCCCGTCCTGTCCCAGCCCCGGCCGTGATCCTTCTCTCGACGTCCAGACCCCGGCTCGTAGGGCTTAGGGGACTTTCTGGAATTCCCAGAATTTTCCTTTCCTTCCTGCCCCCTCTGGCCGGCCACGTTTATTGGTGGCACGAGTTTAAAAAGCAAGGGGAAAAGATTCCTGCAGTGTCCCTACCTGAGACTCAAAGAGAATGAATGTCTTTAACACCCCAACTTGCCTCTTTTCAGCGGTTAAAAGAAAAGGTCACTTGTCCCCACTGGTGATAGAATAACACCTATTCTGGAGTGAGCTTAGCCAAGGTGTAGGCTTCACCTTACAGGAGAGATCAACAGCTGGTTCCCCAGGAGCCCAGTAGTATGGGACTTGGGTTTCTGCAAATCACTTTCTTCATTCGGATTTAAATACCAGCACAGTGGTAGCAAGGGGAGCCCTGGGAGCCCTGGGCACCATCTCCAGGGAAGCTGCCCTTTAGAAGCGCTCTGTTTCTCTGTCACCTTGGTTGCATTTTTCCTCCCCTCTCCAGATGCGCTGTGAAGGATGCTGGGCACATGTAGGTTGCATCTGTCGGGTTCGGTATCTCTTCCAAGATCAGCGCCTCAGAGTGCACCGCCAGGAGCTGGCCTTGTGGCTGTTTAGTCCATCCATTCCTCATAGTATTCATGGAATCTACCACTTGGTGCCTCTTTTCTGTGGTTGAGACTTCTCTAATCATGTTTCCCAAGTTTTAGCTAAACAGATGCGTAAGTCCAAGTCAGGACCCCCTTTGGCACTCCGGACTTCTAGTCTTGTACACATGCCTATTTGCGTTTCCATACCTCAAACAAGTGACTGGCGGTCACCTTCTGTGCTTTCTTTAGCTCTAGAAGAAAGGCATTGTGTTACTCTTGGGTGTGGGCCAAGTGATGGATTCTGGGGGGGGGGTGGGTGCGGGTGTGTGTGTCTGCGTGTGCATGCACGTACACCAGACCTGTAGGGTTGACAGAACCCTGGTTGTCCAGTTATTAGCTTTGCAAAGCAAGATCCCCATCAGGTGCAAGTGGGTTTCCAAGCCTTACTCCAAGACAGGCATTTGCCTTTTTTTCTATGGAAATCCTGCACAGTTGGAACACAGCTGTGATTGAGAAAGAATGAAGTCACTGAAAAGCCAGGCCTGAGCCTGGACAGAGTCATACATGGAACCAGATTGCATGAAAATGTCAAGTGCCCCTCCAGAGATGGGCAGCTAGAGTGGGTGGGTGCAGATGTGACTAGCACACTGAAGAACCTTTCTGAAGATTGTTTTTCTCAAATGTTTACTTTCAGGTATTTCTTTACTTGTAAGTAGTACAGTGGACAGACAGACTGTTGAGAGGCTTTGTCTTTTGAATAAGACAACCAAAATACTTTGAGCTGGAGGGGTCAGGGTCAGGGACCTGAGTCAGACCACGTAGGGCTGTTCTGAGCACATGGGTACTGGCACACTTGGTCAGGAAAGAAGATATCTAAAGGTTCTAGGGTTCCCTTTATGATTTCCTCCGCTCATGATCTGCAAATGCCCCAGGTCCTGTCTATGTGTATATGTGTGGGGGGCATGGTGGGAAGATGTGATCCGTTGATTTATTTATTTTTTTAAACAACATTTGTAGATATCCTTCTGGAGGATACAGGGCTAGGCATTGGGGTCCACTCTACCCACGGAGGCAGCCCTTGTCACAGACTACCATCGTACAAAGTGAGGGTTGTTATAGTGGGGTACAGTGTTAACAAAGTTGGGTTAAGCTAAAAGGAAGGGTTCTTCCCAAAGCAACCGAGGAAGATGTCCCTCTTCAGGGGACATTTGAGTTTAGTCTTGTAGGGTGAATAGGAGTTTGTGGGGCGATCGACATTGGATTACCGAAAGGAGAAACTATTACTCATTTTAATGTAAGTCTCGGCATATACTGTATCATAATGGCATATTGAATTTGCAAACATTTTTTTTTTAGAAAAACAAGAATGGGATGTCTTGAAAATAAAATTGTAGACCAAGTAATCATGAAAAGTGTTCCTGAAGTCGAAAGTAGTTTGTCAATAAACTCTGTCATCCTGTCTTTCCTCTTGGACGTTGGACAGGTGGTGGTCTTGGACGAGAACATGCTAGCTATCAACATAGTGTTTCTGCTTTATCCAAAGAGCTTACCAAATTAGGGACTGCGGGAGAACCAGGCTGTGTTGGTCCAGATATTCAAGCCAGCTAGACATGGTGGTGACAGCTGACACTGAGCAGGGAGTTTTCTGAGTCAGCCACCCAGGGTGGTGTAGCCAGACCAGACTGTCACCGGTTATCCCCTGTCCCATGGCTGCCACCTACCATTTATACTTCCTTATCTGAAATCATCTCTCAAAGGAAAAAAAACTGGTGGGAAAGTAATTTGTATCAGCTGATAAGCAGAGGCATTTATGGATGCCAAGCAGCAGGGGTTGTGAAATTAGAAAAAAAAAAATCTACCTTCAAACCAGTTGTGCACTGAAAATAGTTTTATCTATGGCAACAGCAGGAAGATAGACTGGCTGGAGAGTAAGGACAGCGTGATGCCCCTTAGAGAATGAGGGAAAACATTTCCAAAAATACCGACATCGCTTCACGATTTTGAAGGGAATTTTGCAAATGAAGTTAATCCCACTAAATGAGCCCTTGAAATGAAAGGTCGGCTGTGTGGCCAGGTTGTGTGTGTTGAGGGAGGAAGGCACGTGTTGCTTCGTGCAGCCAAATGCTTTTGGTGAAGCTGTTTGGCTGGGGCGGTGAGAGACCGAGATCTGTCAGGGGTTTCCTCCAGCGCCACGCTGTCTTGATAATAAGAGATTGTTGGCTGGTGTTGCTGGTCATGGCCCCTCAGTGGCTCATAAAAAGGAAACCAAAACAGAAGCAGACCCAAAAAGGCCACAGGATAGGACTGTCTCCTACCCTGCTCTTGCTGATATTTCTATCTGGCAACGGCTTCCTCTGTCAAAACCCAATTGGCCTGCCAGTCCTCACTCCCTAGCTAACACACACTCTCCTAGGTCCCATTTCTGTCTGATTGGCTCAAAGAATTTTCCTTAGCTGGCCAGTGAATGGGTCAGATTTACTTCCTTTTCACAGAAATATCTGTGTGCATAACTTGTCTATCAGTGGGCTCTGAGGAAGGGACGTGGCATTGTGGGACCTCGGTGTCTGGTGGAAGGAAGCTGGCAGCGGCACCCACCAGGGACGGGTGGGCAGGTGGCCCACTGCGCCCAGAAAGCAGGCTGGCTCCTCACCAGGGCCCCCTGGACCCGGCCCTTGACAGGCCAAGTTGCGAAGTTTTGGAGCCCTGGCATCCTCAGGCCTTAGCCAAGAAGCTTCTCTCACTAAAGTGTGACAGTTGCAGGCTGAGACAAAATGTCCCAGCCTCCGTGCTTTGGTTCACCCAACTTGCCGTGTCAGAAGTAGGACGAACAGACCTGAGTCTTGGGGACTCTTAAGGAAACTTGATTTCCTCAAGACGGCGAGCCCGTGGTTCTGCAGAGGATGTGGAGTGGGATTCTGGACCCTTCCGTGTCTTCAGTGTCCTGCAAGAGGGAGGGCTGCATATGTGGTCTGCATCACAGTTCATCTGTCGTGAGCGCCCATTCCCGAACAAGAAACCCAGATGCCCGAGCTTCTGATCACTTGGAAAAGGCTTTCAAGTCAGTCAGCCTCAAAAATGGTCTAGTTGTGCTCGAGGAGCTGTGGATCCAGGGCTAACTAACCAGAGACCATGTTGAAAAGCTTCCATCTGAAATACTTTCAGCCATTACCTGCGTCTTGGTCTTAGAGCTTCCTGTGGCTGGCTCCTCCAGCCTAAAACAGTTCCCGTGTTCTCTAGCACACAGAAGAGGGCCACAGGGGTATTTCCTTCTGTCTCGCTTTAGGTGAGTGATTATTTCCTAAATTTCAGTCATACTGCTGACTCTTATTTGTACTTAAAGGCCAGAGTGCCCTTTCTAAAATGCGAAATCCAGTCAGCTCATGACCCTGCTTCAGAAGCCCCCCTTGGTACTACCAGCAACAAGTACAAATTCCATGCTAGAGCATCCAGGCCTTTCTCCTGGCCTTTGCCTTCCTTGTCCCCCTCCCACACTTTGTCCAGATATTCCAAATTACTTGCCATTCCCCAAGCTTTCCATGCTGTTCTCTGCCTCTTTCATGCCTCTTTGAGGAAGGGTCACTTCCTCCAAGGAGCTTGTCTGAACTCGCCTTTTCCGTGTTTTCCTAGAGGCCTGTGCACCCGGTCATTGCTTGCATCATCTATGATTAACTACATGAGGAGAGGGGTTAGGGACCCTCCCTCCCCAGGGCTGGTATAATTGGTGCTTAAGAAGAGGAGGATGTCACTGGGGTCCTAAAGGGGCCATACTTCACGCTGAATTGGCAAACAGGAAACGAGGAAGAGAAGCTTGGGATAAAGCCAGCCCATCACCTCTGGCCCACCTGGGCAGGAAGCAGGTGACGGATGGCAGTGCTGGTCCAGGTGAAGGGTTTGACAGTTCTGGGAAGGCCTCCAAATAGTTCAGTTGCCTCATCCTGTTGCACAAGTTGGAGTTTCATTCCTTTGGTTAAGTCAGTGCTTCTCAACCCTGGTTATACATAGAATCACCGAGAAGCTTAAAATATCTATGCCCCGGCCCCACCCCAGACAGTTTAAATGTGTACCTCTGAAAGTAGAGAATAACACTAGTGTTTTTCAGGAAGCTCCCCAGGTGATTCTAATGTGCAGCCAAGAATGCGAACTACTTCTTTAGTCATTGCTGTCTTCTTACAGCTTTCTTGGGAATACAGACATTCCTGGGACAGTGCTCTGGAAGGTCCCATTGGCTTTGTGAAAGGTCAAGGTGGTGGTGTGGGAAGGGGGGGTTCCTAACACTCCAGGTCATGCTGGTATTTGTGTGCATTCATCGACCTGCATTTTCTCTCTGCATGTTGGCATTCCTGGGCACATTGTGTGCTGGTACAGAAGTGAGCCCGTGAGGACAGGAAGGAGAGGTCACTGTCTTTATATTTATGAATTTTGTCTGGAGTCTGTCCTGACACGGGAAAGAGGGGCTGGAGAACACCATACACCACCTACAAAGAGTCCAAGTATGTAGATCAGCTCCTGCCCCCTGGGCCATATTTGGCCCTCTTGGCTTGCTTTGGATGCCTCTGAGATAAGAATGGTTTTCCCAGTGGCCTGCAAAACCTAAATATTTTCTATTTGGCCCTTCACAGAAGAGGTTTGCCCCACTCTGATGTAGATCACCAGGCCTGTAAGTTCAGGGCCACGGCAGGGCTAAGAGGCCACCTCCAGGTGGACCATGCCTTGTTCCGTACAGTCCAGAGATGTAATGCTTGTGCCGAGCAGAGTGTGGTGTCTGTCCTTCGAGCCACATCACAGAAACCACACCTCCTGTTGTTAGGTGGAACTGGGCAGGAACCCACAGTCGCAAAGTGAACCAGGCCTTAGAGAAATGGAAATGCATTTGGCTAATTTCCTTAGGGAAGTACGTCTTTGTCAACTGAGCAACCCCTGCCCCCTCCCTGGGTCATGTTCTCCACCCCTTTTAATTTGATGATAGTTTTCTCTTGGGTGAGCTCATGTGCTAAAGCTAAGAGCATGATGGTATGTGGCTCCCCAGTTTCTCCCATAGATGGAGACCTGCCTTCTGCCTCCACAATGCGGGGGTCAGAAACAAGGTCCCAGAGGACCTGCCTAGCTCCCAGGTGCCCTGAGTTGCAGACAAGGGCTTGGTTGTGTATTTTCTTGTGGAGGAGGCTTGAATACTATCTGCCCCTCCCTTAATGTCCCTCCCAGGAGGGGTTGGTTTGAAGAAAGTAGAAGGCTCTCTGGGGAGTTTCAGGTATATTCGCCTTACTGTGTTTTAGTTCAACCTAAAAAGAAAGTCATACTGACATTTAATTTACTGAGCAAGCGCTTATTATGTGTTGATACTATGCTAAGCCCTATAAGGGCAACAAAAGCAATTAAAGCACAAAGCTTGCTTGATCTCTCCCGATATTTTCCCCCCTTCCCTCCATGTTGTAATGCATGGAATATAATAGGAGGTACTGATGAATTGCTGTTGAATCACTGAACTCAGATTTTGAGTGTTAGTCCCTTCCTCCAAAGAGGTGAATGACTCCTGATTGTCTTCCACTAGAGACCTTGCTTCTCCATCAGGCCTTTGTAGCTTGTTAGAGTTTGGCCTCTACCTGTCTGTCCGTTTTCCTGCCCCACTCTAGTGTACGCTGTAGGCCCACTTACTGTTCTCAGAACATTCTCACATCTGAGCCTTTGGCCACAGCCTGGAGCAAATGCCTGGCCTGGTAGTTGTTTGCTGTTGTGATGATGGATTCTCCAAACCTCAATGAACCACAAAGTCCTTTTGGACTTTTTGTCTTTCTATACCCAGCTCAAGTGTCATCTCTAGGAGCCTTTGATAAACTCCCACCTCCAGTTAAGACTGTGGTTCCTTTTATATTCCTACCCCTTTATAAGGAAGTGCAGTTCCACCAAGCCTTAACCACCAAGCTACCCTGTGTTGGTTACACTAAGTGTTCTTATTCGCCTTGTTTGGGTGTATTTTTGGATGCTGAGCTCTTGGGAACATGGCTATTTCTTTTTCATCTTGGTACCCTCATTGCCCTTAAAAGTATTTTATAAGTAGTGGGTGCTCCATAACCTAATGATCAAATACACTGAGTCCACCTTCCTGCTTTCGATCCAGTGGAAAGGACCCTTGCTTGGAGGGACAGCTAATCCAATAGCTGTGGTGTTCAGGGTAAGTAAGATTCAGTTCTTCTCATTGTTCAGAACATAGGGCTGAGCCAGGTGCTGTGGGAGTCCCTGGGAATAAAGTACTCTACCTTCCTCCGGTACTGCCCAGCCTGGGCTGCTCTGGGTATTGTGTATTAGAGTTTAAGGAAGCCGTGGAGATCAGCATCATAAAATGCTCAGAGAGATAAGCAACTGTGCCTTGATCTTACTCAGTGGGAAAATTTCCCACGGGGAGATTACCTGAAAGTGAATGAATTAAAGGAGGTAAACTATACCAGGTCAACCTAGTGGGTACCTTCAAGTGTTACTTAGTGCTTCTGTTGAGGAATTCAGGATATTTTCTAGACCTCTGGGTTGTTCTCTTTGCTGCTCCTGAGGCAGTCCTATGGGTCTAGGAAAGCTTGATCTGTCTCTCTCTTTTGAATACATTGCCTCTCAATCTTTATTACTGCTATTACTGCCATTATTTTTAATGAAAAAAACTGACACATACTTGGAACAGTTGGAAACAATGTGGGAATCCCACCATACAGAGGTAACCATCACCACCATCAGTTGGTTGTGTTTCCTTCAAGACAATTTTTTCCATCAATCTATGTAGATTATTAGAGTGCATTTAAAAAACAAAAATGGGATTATTAGTCACATTTTTTCTTGCAATTTTCTTTTTTTTCACACGACAACACATTTGGCCATCTTATCAGGAAGGTGTCTGACCCTCTTCCAAGCTGGGTTTAAACTGTGTGTAGTCCGTCCGTCAGCGGGCCAGCACTGATGAGAGGAGCCCATGCCTTAAAGCACCTCTAAGGACAAGAGTAAACATTTAACACAGGGGCCTGGGTGTTTAGAACCTGCTGCAGTTGCCGGATAGCTTTGAGGTCAAATGTGTGATTTTACAGGTTCGTTTTATGTTCATTCATTATCTATCACCAGGTAAAACTGATGGTTTAGGGGAAATACATTCTATTTATCCTGGGGCTTTGTCATCCCCCAGGGTACACTTGGCTCAGTGTGGAGTGCTGCAGGAAGTATGCTGAGGAGTATCAGAGTTCTGGGCGGACAGATCAAGAATTGTCTCAAATAGGGGAAGGGAGCATTGCACTTTTGGGTGATTGGACCAGTGGGGTCCCTTCTGGGCCTTGTGTCCTCTTCAGTCTTTAGTTTATTCTGAAATTTCCTGCCATTAGGGACCAATTACCATACCAAAAGGTATCACTTACAATAGATCCGTTGACCAAATGGTAGTTATCATGGAAAGCAGAACCATAAAGCCAAGTTGGGCCTGTTTCATTTTGGAGCTTATAGGATGATGATCGCATCTCAGTAACAATACAAATCTCTCATACCGTTAGAGGCTTACTGTGTGCCAGACTTCCTTTAATCTGCATTTACACTTGAGATTCAAAGAGATTGAATAGCTTGCCCATAGTCAACACAGCCAGTAGGCATTGATACCTTTGTGTGTGCACTTGTGCAAGTGTGTGCTCGTATTTACCCATGTGTGTATGTACACACGTGTGTGTATGGAATGGGGTGCAGGAGAAAAGCACTTCCTTTTCTCTGCAAAATGATGCTGCGGACTAGATCAGCCTATCACAGATGATTGTTGACCGTCACAGACTTGGGTTGCCTACCTGGTGTGAGTTACACTTTGATGTTTGTGCAAATGCCAGCTGGTTCCGACCAGTCCGGGCGGCCCCAAGTCAGAGGTTTGCCCTTCTCTGGAGGAACTCGGATTCCCAGCAGCGCTCTCGGCCGTCAGCTAAGAGCGCGCTACCTCCTAGCTGGAATGGGTGGTTTGTCTTTGGCCAACATGACTAGCAGTGTGCTTTGAAGCTTCGGTGCCAAGTTGGCCACATCAGGGACAGTGAGAGCCCTGTGGTCCCTGGGGGATGAAGCTTGCCCAGAGGAGAGTGAGGATGGAGAATGATTGTGAGGCCAAGTCATTTAGCCGAAAGAGCTGGGGTTTTTAAGTCCAGAGGAGAAGAGCTTCAGAGGGAAGGAGGCCAATGTGGAGAAAAGGGAATTCTGTTGCTGTCCCTGAGGGGAACCCCGGGTCCCTTAGGTCGGAGTTCTGAGGGAACATGTAAGTTCATCATCAGGAAGCTGGAGGTACCCGGGAGCAAAATGGGATGTCTCGAAGGGAGGTGACAGTGTGTGTGGAGGTGCTAACGCATGTCCCAAATGGACTCTCTTACCTGCTCATGGAAAATGCTATCCTCAGTCTCAGCGCCCACCTGCCAGGTACATGGGTGCGTGTGGGGGTTCCTTCCTAGGCTGGCAGGTTGGACTTCAAAGGTCTTTACAATCCTATCCCATTCTGGGTGTCTAGGCTGCAGGGTAGTTTTGCTTAGAGGCCGCCCTGTGGACCCGTGCGGACCCATGACCCTGCAGACAAGGCTGGGGGTATATTAATTTGCTAGGACTGCTATAAAAAGTACCACCAACCAGGTAGCTTAAACAACAGACATCTATTATCCCATAGTTTTGGAGCTGGAAGTCCAAAATCAAGGTGTTGACAGGGTTGGTTCCTTTGAGGCCTGTGTGGGAGTGACCTGTTCTAGGCCTCTCTCTTCAGCATGTTCACATGGTGGTCTCCCTATATGTGTGTCTGTCTTCAGGTTCCCCTTTTTATAAGGATATCAGTCATTTGGGATTAGGCCCACCCTAACGACCTCATTTCAACTTAATAACCTCTGTAAAGAGTCTGTTTCCAAATACAGTCACATTCTGAGGTCCTGGGGGGTAAGACTCCAACATAGGAATTTTCAGGGGACACAATGCAGTCCATAACAGGGACAAGCAGCACTCCCATGAGTCAGGCCCACATGGCTGTGGGCTGGGTACTCTGCGTGCTGCTGGGACCCTCTTTGGCCTTTTCCAGTGGCCCAATCACTTCTCCGTAGGAAGTCACAGCAGGACCAGGCTGTGACATTAGGGTGAAATAGACATCATGTGGCATTAACTATATTCTCATTGTTGTGCAGACGTCACCACCATTCATCTCCAGACTATTTTTATCTTCTCAAACTGGAACTCCATACCTGTTAAATAATAACTCTCCATTCCTCTGTGTCCTCAGCCCCTAGCAATTACCATTCTGCTCTCCGTCCCCATGCATTTGACTCTTCTAGGTACCTCATACAAGTGGAGTCATACGATATTTGTCTTTGTATGATTGGCTTCTTTCACTAACCATGATGTCCTCAAGGTTCATCCGTGTTGCAGTATGTGTCAGAATTTCCTTCCCTTTTAAGGCCGGATAATATTCCAGTCTACGTAGATACCACATTTTATTTATCCATTCAGCCAGTGACGGACATTGGTGTTGCTTCCACCTTTTGGTGTTGTGCATGGTGCTGCTGTGAACATGAGTGTATGGACTTTTTAAAAAAACTCTGTGCTTATGCGTGTGCTTGTCCGTTAGAGAAAGATTCAACAGATAGTCCCGGAGAAAGCACCTTCACAGCCCAGACACCACGGTGTGTATTTTGACCTGTGCGTGTGAGCTGTGATCATTCTGTACATGCTGTTATGGAACCTGAACCAATTAAAAAAAAAAAATGTTTGCTGTGAAATTACTTGTTAATGTCCTTGTTTGGAAGAGCAGGTTGGTGAGTGCCTGATGGCAGGCCGGGCAAAAACTGGTCTTATCCTCAGGGTCTCCTGTGTGGTTGGTACGACCACCTCATTGCTCGGTGGCGGAAACAGGCTCTGGGAAGCACAAGCTCACCCAGCATATTTCTGCCTTCAAGGCGGGTTCCTAACTGGCTTCTCCTCTCCGTCTCTCCTAGGCAAATGTCTGCAGACTGCGGCTGACCATACCCCCCGAGAGTCCAACCTCAGAGTCAGGTGAAAAGAAGGTTGGAAGAAAAGAACAAGTAAGCGGTCTCTGAGGCAAAGCTCTGACAAGTTCTCATCTTTGCGCTCTTTTGTTTGAACCCCGTCCCCCGCCCGCCCTCTATGCAGGCTGTTCAGAGTCTGACTGTCAGTGACTCTGCTGATGAAAAGGCCCTCCTGACCTTGCCACCGCATCCTCCGTCTTCCTAGAAGTCCGACCGCCCTGCCTGGCTGGCTCCGCCGGCCTCCTGGCCCTGCTCTTGTTTCTTGCTGAACGCTGGCTCTGTGGGGCCCTGAAGCTGTAGGGACGTTGGCCTTAGTGACAGGTGCCGTGGCAGGGAACGGGCTTTTCCTGAAAGAGCCCAGTCCTGTGGAGTCACAGGGCCCATTGTGAGCTGCCCGAGGCCGAGTCTGTCTCCGCCGCTGGAGGCCGAAGCCCAGCTCACGGGGAAGGCCGCCTGGAGAGAATGAGCCCAGCGGGCAGCCCGGACTCGCGGCAGGGGCACTGGGCTCAAGGGCGGAGCAGATTTCTGTGCTAAGTGCTGGGCCGCGAGTTATCTGACCTTGTCCTCGTCTTAGAGGAGCTCGAAGTTTTTCAGGAGGGACAGACTGGGGAGCGATGTTGGCGTGATAGTTCAAGTGTTAGGGTCCGGAAGGGCAAGAGGCTCTGGGAACATGGGGAAGGGAAGAGCTGACTGCTGGGGGTGACACTGAAGCGGAGGCCCAGCAGAGGCATAGGAGGTGCTGCTCACCTCTAGGTGTCTTGTCCCGAGCAAGCCATTTTTCTCACCCACAGAGAGTTATGGGACATGTCCTGTATTCCGGGCACTGTGCGTTGGGTGTAGGGTACCAGTACTCCGCGGCAAGTCCAGAGGTGAACAGAGCAGTGAGCAAAAAGTGCCTGTCAGTCACGGAACTTACCTCTTAGTCGGGGGCAGAAGGAGAATTAAAAAATAATATTTCATTTTTTTAAAGTTTTTATTTATTTATTAGAGCGAGAGAGCACAAGCAGGGGGAGCGGCAGGCAGAGGGAGAGGGAGAAGCAGGCTTCCTGCTGAGCAGGGAGCCCAACCTGGGACTCGATCCCAGGGCCCTGGGCTCATGACCTGAGTTGAAGGCAGACGTTCAACCGACTGAGCCACCCAGGCAGCCCTAAAAAATTGTATTTTATAGAATTTCAAAGGTAGTAAGTGCTGATGGAGACAAATAAAACCAGAGAAGGGAACACGAGTGCCAGGGGTAGGTAGTAATCGTTCTTGTGCATATATTTTGTGTAAGCATAAAATAAAATAGTAAAATGATAGGCTATGTGATCATAGAAGTTTTATGAATGGAATCATGAGACAATGACAAGCCTTGCTACGGAGTTGACCGCTAACGTGGCCACCTGTAAAAAAGGAAGCTCCTCTGTGAGTGGTACATGGTTGAGAAAATCCTTAAATTTACTGGGTTGGTCTTTGTCTCTCCTCCCCTTCTCTTAGCCCCTTCTCCCCCCCCTTCCTACTAAGTACAGAGCTGTGTGTACTAATTCAAATGATGAATGACAGGGGAAGGGGGAAGGGGGCAGGGGATGAGGAAATGACTAGCACCAGGTTGAGAGAAAGTGAAGTTGCTTGTCTGCTTAAAGAGGGAGGATGAGTCCCACCAAAGGATCCAGAAAAAAATGGCTGGCCC
Source organism: Zalophus californianus (assembly GCF_009762305.2). Lineage (NCBI taxonomy): Eukaryota > Metazoa > Chordata > Mammalia > Carnivora > Otariidae > Zalophus > Zalophus californianus. Next base: position 98,421,741 of record NC_045600.1, read on the forward strand.
CACGTGGGAGCAAGGCCAGTCCAGGGCGAGCCTGGGATGTCTCCTGCCGGAGAGTGAGGCGGGCACTCACACGGCAGGGGTCATAGCAAAGGACCCAGAAGCCGGTTTGAAGGGGGTCTCACTGAACTGGCAAAACCGGAACAATGTGAACATCAAAGTAATGACAGGGGCCCCTGGGTGGCTCAGTCGGTTAGGCGTCTGCCTTTGGCTCGGATCGTGATCCCGGCGTCCTGGGATTGAGTCCCGCGTCGGGCTCCCTGCTCTGTGGGGAACCTGCTTTTCCCTCTGCCTCTCTGTCTCTCATGAATAAATAATAAAATCTTTAAAAAAAAAAAAAAAAGTAATGCCAGTAATATGTTTTGACATGTTGCATAATAAAAAAAAAAGATTCACGAGTGTACAGTAATCATCAGAGATTTACAAAGGGCAAGCTCTTTTATAGAACTTCAGCTGATAAACTTGGAAAATCTCTATTTTGTAACCCCTAGGTCAGTTCATCAGTGGACGCAAAGGCTAGTTGGTGGAAGATTATCATGGAACAGTGTTTTCACACGCTCCCAGAGCATGCCCTCACACGTTACCTCCTGGCTCCACAGGTACAATGGTACAGTCTGGCAGCCAGCATTTCAACCAAAGCTCCAGTCTAGCTCTCCCAGGAAGGGGGCAGCCTGACCTATGGGCTCCCGAAGTGATGCAGCCAAGGAGTGCCCGATATCACCTATGTGATGTTCATGCCAACTTGTTCAACTAAATCGAATAATAAGGAAACAAACCCCACATGTGGGGCATTCTGCAAAAACATTTGGCCAAAAGGAGACTATAAGGAGGGTTAACATCAAATATAATGAGTGAACCTTGGTTAGATCTGGGATCAAAAAAAATCTGTAAAAGTTATATTGGGGTAATTGTACAGTTTTGAATATGAACCACATATTCGATATTATTGAATAACTCTTACTTTTCTTACTTGTGATAATGGTACCTTGAACTATTTTCTCAGCCTGTGTGTAGCTTTGAACATTCTCTGAAGAAGTTTGGGGGTTAAAGCTCATCACCAGAACCACCCAGCCAGACACCTGTTGTTGACTAGATGGAGGGGGGCGCTGTGATGCTGGGGGGGTGTCCCTTCTGCCCTCTCTGTTGCCTTGTCTGTCCTTTTAGGGAACTGGACCTGAGCTGTGTCCAGGGGCTCATGGCTGCTTAACACATGAGGAATCAGAAGGAGCACTTTTTGAGGAAGCGGCCTAAGCTGGAGGGAGTGAAGGAGAGGGGCCGTAGTGGCTGTCTCCGTATGCGCGGCAAGGGAAGTGGGGAGTCTGGTCTGTTGGAGCTAGACCCCAGCTGCGTGCCTGGGAGCGGTTTATGAAGGGTTTCTGCTGCTGCGAGGCACTGGAGGGCACGTCAGCGCTGAGAGGAATCAAGTCTTCCCAAGCAGAGAGGGCGCGTGTTCTACATCAAGCGGGAGTTGGTAACCTAGTCATATACTTAGATGTGCCCATTTTGTCTTAAACAGTGCTTTTCAAACTTTTCAAAGCCATAAGACTCTCTTTTTTTAATCCAGATATTATCATGAGCCCTTGTATGTAAAGCAGGTAAAAGTGGCGGTATGGGGGCCACAGTCCCTCCTGTGGGCACGGGGGCAGCCCAGGGCTGTGAGGAACACTGGGCAGGAGCCGTGGCGGCAGAACATGCTCCAGGAGGCCTCGCACGCTGCTGGGTGGACCTGGTGTGCAGCCAAGCGCCCATCTGTGATGCGTCGGTGACTCACTGCCGAGGAATCGGGGTAGAGTGGAGGAGGGTGGGGCCGGCCGTTTCCTCAGGACTGAAGTCCTTGGGTGGTGGTTGCACCAGAAGGTACTGGTGGTATAGCTGTGAGGCCATTCTGAGTGATTTTGCCACCATGTCCTGGCCAGCTTCCTGCGTTTGAGTCACTGGGGTCAGGGGCCAGGCACGGGCAAGGAGGCCCTGAAAATGCCGCGTGATGCGCCTCCACCATGGTTGTCCCTCCCCCGGGACGTGGTGGCCCCGCAAAAGTGCAGGGCGCCAAGAACTCGGGACCACCCTCCCTGTGGAGGGGACTTGGGTTTCTTGGAGGGGCCGGGGGTGTACAAGGGCTGGGGGGATCGGAGCTGGTGCGGAGGGGGAAGTGGGAAGGCCTGCCAGGTGTCCGATGAAGCCGAACTGGTAGGACCATGTCTGGGATCCTGCTGGAGCTGCTGCTGACGGAGGGCGGGCCTGGGCCTTATTCTTTGACGTCGTTGTGGCTGATGCTTTGTGTGTTCCGAGCACCTGGGATCCCGGGGGCAGCTGATCACACATACATGCCAGCTGGGCCGTTCTTCCGCGCGCTCTTCCCAAAGTCACCGCAGAGAGACCCTTTACAGGGGAGGGCTCTGGCGCCTGGTGGATCTTGCCCAGCTTCGTGATGGTGTGTTTGGAGACTTCTGGAGGCAGTCACCGCAGAGGCGTCTTTTTCTGGAGTCCCGGGCTCCAGGGGGGTAAGGGGGAGGTTTCCTGCCCTTATGGCAGGCTGTTCCTGCCTACTGCTTTTAGTTCTTCTCTTCTAGAAGGTACTGGCAGCCCCGAGACTGCTTTTTGCCAGCCCCGAGACTGCTTTTTGCCAGCCACAGATGAGCTCCCAAACCCTTAGTTTCTCTGCCACTCCGTTTCCTTGTCTTCAAAGGAAGCACAGTAATGCCTGGTTGCAAAGAGTAAGTGAGCTAATATATGAGAAGACCCACCAAAGTGGCCTGTAATATTGCTTAGAGAGGCAGTGACTCGGGGCCAGGCTCAACACTTCGAATGCCAAGCACAGTGGCCCTTCTTTGCTTTTCTCCCTTAGGCTTCTGGGAGTTACTCCCCCTCCTGGAACTGCCTTTCCTGCATCTTCATCTTGGGCTGTGCCCGTGGCATCTTAGTTTGATATCCGTATGCCCTTCCCCGTAAATCTGAGCCTCTCTCTGCCCGTGTCCTCAGGCCTTGCTTTCTCGCTCTGCAGACTTTACCTCCGAGAGCTGCTCCTTTCCTGGCTGGGAGCCAGCTTCTCTGGGGAGATGCTCACCCTGCACATCAGCTCTGTCCTGCTGAGCCCTGTCCTGCTGGTGGCCGGGCCAGTTTTCCGTGTTCTTTACATGTGGTATTTTTAGGATACAGGTATCTCATCAGCGCATTACCATTATTTTGGTATTTTAAAAATATGAATCTGGATCATTTAAATGAATAGACATACCCAGAAAGGTCTAGGCTGCATGAGAGTTTGGAATGGAACCTACGTATTCACATTTAGGAAGTGACCCCACCCTCCCTCCGTGTGAAAGTCTCCTGAGGCATCTCACATTCCCATTGCCCAATGACCAGCGAGAAGGAGTGTGTTTTCTTGCATTTGTTCCCCATAGGTATTTCCTCAGAGCCATTTGCAATAGGTGATGTCTTTTTATTTTGTGTACCAGAGCCCAGCTCCTTGCCTTGCACACAGTAGGTGCTTCAGGGATGACTTATGATTTTGTTGTTGTTGTTTTGTTTTGTTTTAGTTTTTAGGGCTGCCATAGCAGAGTACCATGAACTGCATGGCTTAACCAACAGAAATACATCGGCTTACAGTTTTGGAGGTTAGAAGTCTGGGGTCAAGGTGTCAGTCAGCAAGGCCATGCTCTGTCTGCAGGCTCTAGAAGAATCCTTCCTTGCTTCTTACAGCTGCTGGTGGCTGTGGCAGTCCTTGGTGTGTGGCTGCCTAACCCTAGTGTTCACGTGGTGTTCTCCTGGTGTGTGTGTGTGTGTGTGTGTGTGTGTGTGTGTGTGTGTGTGTGTGTGTGTGTGTCCAAATTTTCTCCTTTTTATGCGGATACCCATTATACTGGATTAGGGCTCACTCTAATGACCTCATTTTAATTTGCCTTCTCTCCAAATAAGGTTAAGTTTGGAGGTACCAGGGGTTAGGACTCCAACATATCTTTTTTGGCAGGACACAATTCAGCCCAAAACAAATTTCTTTGAGAATGTTACCTGAAATTATATTAACAACTCAGATAAATTAGCTGTGGGCTTTTGTTTATATATTAAAAATTATTAAAAATATGGGAGAGGAAATGCTCTTAGTTTGTGGGTACACATTTCATACTGAGGAAGTGATAAATATGGAATAGAATGTTTATAAAATTGTTGAACATTAAAATTCAAATTGGTGTAATGTTGAAATTAACCCCCATCATTTCCAAAGAATTTTGTGAATGTATGTATGCATATTCCTATGCAAATCTGTATGTAGTGTGTTCTTAGAGACACACACACACACACACATACACACACACACACACAAAGGCAGTAAGAGAACTAACACCAGCTATTACAGATTTATCAGCTAAATCAGGGTCTCACTGCGTACTTGAATTTTAGCAAGCACGACCTGAGCTCTGCTGAGTCTGTGTGGTGGTGAAGGCTTTTGCAAATGACAAAGTAATTTGAGGCAGATGATATTTGTTTTCTTTCTTTCTTTCTTTCTTTCTTTTTTCTTTTCTTTCTTTCTTTTCTTTTCTTTTCTTTCTCTTTCTTTTGATTTTATTTATTTGTCAGATTGAGAGAGAGAGAGAGCAAGCAGGGGGAGCGGCAGGCAGAGGGAGAGGGAGAAGCAGGCTCCCCACTGAGCGAGGAGCCTGATGCGGGACTCGATCCCAGGACCCTGAGATCATGACCTGAGCCAAAGGCAGATGCGCAATGACTGAGCCACCCAGGTGCCTCGAAGCAGATGATATTTTCAGTAGCTGTTAACATCCCACCAGTGTAGGTGTCCGTTAGTGACCTGTCTTTTTACAGAAGCGGTCTCTCTTTAGATCTTTAAGAACTCCAGTGAGGGAGAGCAGGTACGTGTGTATGAATGCAAAGTCGGGAACTTTCATAGCCCAGTATAATGTTTCAAAGGAGCAAACCCTTGCCATTCAGCTTTATAGTCCCCTTTCCCTTAAAAGCCCTAGATGAGTAAGCATGCTGAGTCCTCGTCCTTGGCGTGACTGTTTATACAACAGCACGGGCTGTTGCCAGGGTGGGGAGCGTGCTGCCAGGATTCGGATCGGTGCTGGTGGTGCCCGGTGGCGTGCAGGACTCCGTGTGCTCTCCGAGATAGCAGCCCCAGGAGGATGGCAAGAGGCCTGAGTCCTGGTGCTGGTTCCCTCACCTGCCACCATAGTGGTCGGGCCAGACCGGTCATCTCTGGGCCTCAGTTTTCTCTTCTAGCAAATGTAGGTATTAGCCTGGACCCAGTGTTTTTCCAAATTTCTTTAGCTGTGGACCTCTGTATCCAACTGAATATAGAGGGAAGTCCATCACTAAAAGAGGGAAAGCCTAGGGACTGTGGTTTCAAGCAAGGCCAGGGCTGTGCCGGCCGCTCCAGCAGTCTTGCCCCCCCACCCTCCACCCCACACCCCCCGCCCCAGCCTCGTCAGACACCGAGGACGGCTGTGGTGCCGCTTACAAGCCCATTGGACTACACAGCTCTTTTCCATTTTTTGACCTCCTGAGATTGTGATTATCATCCTAGGAAGAGCCACAAGACCAGTCGAGGGGTGAACATCTCACTGTCACGGCGATGGCTATGACACAAACAGCAAAAAGACCCAAGAAGAGAGAGGCAGACAGACAGAAGCCTCCAGACAAACGTGTAGACTTCAGCAGGATCCCAGATACTCAGAAATGGAAAGATCCCACCACTAAGAATAGAATCTCTCCATATCTCCTAGTATGCCCAGCAGCGTCCACGAGCTTTTATGTGTATTATTCTGTGTATTTCTAGAACGACCCTCTGAAGTGGGTGGTATCATCCCCCTTGTCCTGTTCAGGACGCTGAAGCTCAGTGCAGTAAATAACTTGCACAAGACCACGCAGCTAGTACACTGGATTTGCAGTTCCAACTGGGTTCTGTGGCATGGCCACGTGGCCATGGGAATGTCAACCCTCACACTTTCTCTTATCAGGGAAGGTCTATGGAGGATATTTGTATTTTATCAGTCAAGGTTACGTGATGTGTGTACTGTGTGACTGGGTTCCAGCCAAAAAGTTCCTGATTTTGCCCTCCAGATAGTCTTTTCCTTTTTCTCTGGGGTTGTTGGGCCTAACCAGCTGTTGACTGCCTAGAAGCTAGAAGGTAATAGCTTTAAGAAGCTACCTCCTATCAGGATACTATTATTAGAACTACACTCCCTTTGGGATTTCTACTTGGCTACAGGTTGTTCTTTTCCTTCTCTTTAAGCATTAAAAATGATTGGTCTTTGTCCAAGCATGAGATTATTATTTTATATAAAATGGTCTCTTCGGTCTGTGAGATTCTCAGAAATAACAAATACCTTAATAAGCGAGAGATATCCATTCCTTTGAGGAGACTGTCCCCTCCCTATTTGCCTCCCAGGCTGTGGGAAGCCCTCTCAGGCTGGCTGTAGTGTTCATTTTCGTCACAAGGAGACAAAAAAATGTCAAGTGTGACTCATGACTGGGAACTCCTCATTTGCTAGGATGGACACACAGGTCAGAGCACATTCCTGACAGTGTGGTCCCTTGCCTGCAAGGTAGGTAGGATGCCCCTGGCTCAGTGCTCAGCCATCCCTGGGTCAGCTGCTGCCCCCTGGCTGGAAGAAGAGGTTCAAAGCAAGAAGTTTTGGAAATAACTTGGCTTCTAGTTTGCATGTCATTTAGTTCATGTAATGGTCCATCTAAGTCGCATTGGCAGACCGGACAGGTGACCGGCTGCCCGTCCTGGCCTCCGGGGCCACGGGCTGGCTGTGGCAGGCTACCACCATTGGTTTGGATTTATGTTAAACTGTGTGTGTCTGCTGGTATTTCTTCGCTGAGAACCCTTCTTGACCAAAGGATTGTCTTCCTTTGCACAGATCAGTGTTTTGGAAGACCAGATGCTACAAATCTTCTGACATAGACCCAATTCCAAATATTCTGTCTTCCTCCCTCCCTTCAAAATGTATTTATTGAGCATCTCTTTATGCTGAGTATTGGGGATAAAGCAGTGAATGCGGCAGATCCAGCCACTGCGTTACGGAGCTTATCTCCTGGAAGATCATACATTCTGGGAAATATGGTCTAGCTCTCCAGCAGCCGGAAAGCCCTTGCGGCAGGAATTTAGGTGAAGTTCCTTTTCTGTAGTTTGTCCTTCTTTCTAAGGCACTTTCCACTACATTCATCTCTGGGGAAAATAGCACGAGCCTGTAAGTAAGTTTTCAGCAATGAGTACAGCCCAGGGAACAGTTTAACTGCGAGATTCTCCGTACGTTTCTCTGATTCCGCTTGTTGTTAATTCCGCTGCATTTCACGTATGGGTTACGGGATGCCTTTCAGTTGGCTGGTACTTTTTCCTTTCTTTGGCTCTGACTTTCTTTTTGTTTTGTGCATTTGTTAGGGCTTTGGTTTTCAAGGCAGTTTTGCCTCGTATTGTTTCATGCCCAGGAGGCTTTTCGTAGGCCTAGTACGTTTTTAAGAATTTGATATTTTAATACCGACCAAGCAGTTTTACAAAGAAGTTTAAAAAAAAAAACAATCCAACTTTTAATTACAGAGAATTTCAAACGTATACAAAAGGAGACTGAATGGTGTGATGAATCACTGACCCTTCACCCAGCCGCCCCAGAACCCTCAACCCAGGCTCAGTCCTGCCTGGTCTGTACTCTCATCCGCTTCCTCCACCCTGTATCCCAGATATCATAAATATTTAAGCATGTTTCTCTGAAAGATAAAGGTTCTCTCTTAATACAATCACAATGCTGTTATCATGCCTAAAAAACTAATATTTATCTTATAGGGAGATATTTTAAAGGACCTGAGAGGAAAAATATTCTGCCACAGACACCGTGCTAAACATGTCAACTCTTTTTTCTATTTTTTTCTGTGTTCTCCAGTTTTTCACCAAAAGCATACTGACATTTTGTCAGAACGATAGCGGTCTTGGGCTCCTTTGCAACTCCTCTGGATAGAGATTTTATGACCGGGGCAAACATCAGCTCCCTGTCCCTCCATCTAAGAAGAGCAGAGGATGTTCCCTTCAGCTGGACCATATTTACATAATCTGGAAAAGTCCCCAGAATTTCTTCCAACTTCTAAAGCTCCCTCTCCATTTAGCAAATATTTATTGAGAAATTCATTGTCGGTCACTTAGGTGTCAGAGACTGTGATGGAAAAGAAGACCAACAAGGCCCAGTGGATGGGCGAGCAGACCTTACCTATAGGATGATACTAAGAGTCACTCTGTTATGGTTGTGGTGAAGGTGTAGGGACTTAACCAGTCTGAGTGAAGATGTCCTTGAGGGAGAGACATTTCAGACAAGCAGTGGGCACTGCACACAGAGGGAATGGCCCATGTAATGCCCTGTGACAAGAAGGAGGTTGACTGATAAAGGAACAGAAAGGAGGTGGGGGGGGCGGGGCATAGGGGAAGATGGAGCCCAGGAGCCTCCTCATGCTGAGCCTGCCTCTTCCCAGTGGCCCTGACCGGCCCGGGGCCCTGGCTCTTGGCTTCCCTGCCCCTGAGGTCTGGGCTACCACATAGAGACGTGAGATTCCGTTTCACTCCTGACTCGTAGCTATTGAAGGCTTTGTGGTCAAAGGGAAGAGCTTAGATTTGGGAAGATGTACTCAGGCGCTTGAATGTCGCCACCTTGGGAGAACTAATAATATTTATGTGGTAGGGTTACTGTGGGGATTAAAGAAGATGCTGTGTAATAAAAGAGACAACCAATATTTGTCCCCTGCTCGCTCTTCATAAACAGTGCTGCAGCTGCTCATGCTGCCTTGGGAACCCTCTCGGTGTGGAGCGGCCCATGAGGACGGCCCCGCTCCTGACCAGAGTCCTGGGCTGGGCCCTTCTCTGGGCTCTTTTATTTATCCTTGGCTTTGTAGTAACTTTTTAGTTTTTTGAAAACTGAAATGAAAGTTATTCATTCAAAGATAACACCCCCCCCTTTTTTTTTTCTGGCTAAAAATCAGACCTACAGAAGCATAAGGGGCAGAAAAATGAAATCCCGTTTCAACTGAGGCCACTGGTATTAAAAGTCTGGATTCCGTCCTTCTGGATGTTTTATGCACACAAACATACGTGTTAAAAACAAAACCCAAGAATATGGAAATGACTGTTTTTCACTTCGCAGATCTTCAGTGTCTTTCCGTGCATAACTGTGAGAGCCACCACGTCTAGAGCTGTGTTTCGCAGACCTTGTTGTGTTGTCTGTGACATTGTGTGTGTTCTCCTCCACGGCTGCTGGTCCTCGTCCCTCCACTGGGCAGGGAGGCAGAGTCCTCTGTATGCGGCCACCTGAGCATTTTCCTGAAACCCAGTCCATCTGGGAAAGACTTTACTTGCAGAAATGCCTTTCACCAAAGCCTCCTGTCCTCATCAGCTTGTTTTTCAGGAACTGGGTGGAGTCTGACTGAAAGAGCATGCTTTTGTTGCCTGGTATGCAGGGAGTTGCATTAGAGCTTTTCCTCTTCCTAATTATATGTCTGGGAAACTGGGGGTCTGGATCCCAGCTTGTCACTCCACCAAGAGCCATGGAACCGCCTCTCCACCTAAATTTATATACAAATTTCAAGAGTTGCTTTAGTGCCTGTGGGGCCCAAGCACCAAGGACTCAAGCGGAATCATTTTCTGGAAGCAGATACAGAGTGTCACAGCCCCTCATATCCCATCTCTTGCCAAATATGTACCGAAGCGTGGGAAGCAATGGATGTTTTGTTTTCTAGTTTTTTTTTTTTAAAGCTTCAATCCTAGACAGACAAGCAATACAAATGGGTATAAAGAAAGAATTGAAAGATGTTCTGATACCCAGTACCCCTGCCCCGCTACACCGCCCCCTCCTTAGAGGTCATTACTATTAATAATTTGTCATGTATCTTTTTAGACCGTTCTTTGACAAACTTTAAATGAATGGAATCATAAAGTTTTTATTCTGCCCAAATGAATGATTTTAAAAATGCAAATTACAGGGGCACCTGGGTGGCTCAGATGGCTAAGCGTCTGCCTTCGGCTCAGGTCATGATCCCAGCTTCCTGGGATCGAGCCCCACGTCAGGCTCCTGGCTCAGCAGGGAGCCTGCTTCTCCCTCTCCCTCTGCCTCTCGCCCCGCTCATGCTCTCTCTCTCTTTCTCTCTCTCTCTCTTTCTATCTCTGTGTCTCAAATGAATAAATAAAATCTTTAAAAAACAAATACAATAAAATGCAAATTACAATTTTGTATGCCAAAAATATTTTGCAGGTACATGGAAGGAATTTATGCAACGGTGGTTTAAAAGTTAGTGGGAGAGGGCACCTGGGTGGCTCAGTCGGTTAAGCGACTGCCTTCAGCTCGGGTCATGATCCTGGAGTCCTGGGATCGAGTGCCGCATCAGGCTCCCCGCTCAGTGGGGAGTCTGCTTCTCCCTCCAACCCTCCCCCCTCTCATGTGCTCTCTCTATCTCTCATTCTCACTCTCTCAAATAAATAAATAAAAATCTTAAAAAAAAAATTAGTGGGAGGGGCACCTGTGTGGCTCAGTTGGTTGGGCATCCGACTCCTGATTTCAGTTCAGGTTGTGATCTCAGGGTTGTGGAATTGAGCCCTGAGTCGGGCTCCGCAGAGAGTCTGCTTGAGAATCTCTCCCCCTCCTGCCCCTCCTCCACTCATGTTTTTTTTCTCTTTCTCTCTAAATAAATAAATCTTAAAAAAATAAAAAATTAGTGGGAGAGCAGAGTTGCCATTATGGAATTCAGGGTTCTGTACTGTGATTATCAAGGTACCAGCGTCAGCCCCAGGGGAGACTGGATGTAGGTTGTTTGTCTATGAATTCTCAGTCCCTGGTTTTGTCCTGCCCTTCCTTCTCCCTCATGGGGGCTCTTACTCCGGCCTCCTGCACCTAACAAAGCCTGCAGTATGGGGAGGTATACTTCATGTCAGAGAATCGGCCTTGAATCTGGATATGTGGCTGGAAGCAAGCTATTTAACCCCTCTGAATTTTGGTTTTCTCAGCTATCAAGCGGAGAGGCTCATCGCTCTGTCCCAGAGTGGTTGTAAAGATTCACCGTGCTAAGGAACGTATCTGGTTTATGGTAGAAGCTGAACAAATCTTAATTTCCCTTTCTCGGGCTTCTTGAGCCTTCATTCTATAAAGGTGTGTTAGGACTTGGATATATTACCCCTTCCCAAGGGCGTTTGCATTTCAACACCGATCAAAGCTTTAGGTGAAGGAATTAAGGTGCTGGAAGGTTCTTTTGCCTGCCTTTTCAGAAATATTTCATGAATGGTCACAACAGGTTGTGTACTCATCCCCCCACCCTCCTTTGCTCAGAGCTGATCCAGGGTCAGTCCTACCCTCAGGGGACAATTTGGCTGCCAGGGGGCAGCCAGCATTCTTCCCGCATTATCTCAACCTCATGCATTTCAAGGGTCATATTTAGCACGATGGGGTTGAAGGTATCCAGAGGAACTGATATCGTGGGGAAAAGCAGCATAACCAGGACACCAGGACTGTGAGAGTGCAGACACTTGCTCTTGTTCTGAAGGGACGACACAGGTCCATCTGGCACCTTCGTGAGAATGAGAAGGGCGCCCGTCCGGGACGGAGGGGCCCTGCAGATGCACTCTTAGATGGGTGGATAGGGCTTCGGTAGAAATTTGAGAAAGATGCCCTTCCTCTAGGGCAAAAGCTGGCCCAGCCCAGGCCAGGTGCAAGCGGGAGAAGGGTGAGTGGCTGGGTCTCCTCTGGCCTCTCCTTGCCACCCGCTCCTCAGTGCCCGCACAGCCCGCATGCCCAGACCCAGTGCACCCCTTCTCACAGCTGCTCCCACGAGGCCTAAACAGTCATTATTCTTTACTCTTTTCTCCCTTCTGGAAGCACCTTGACCTAAGCAATGGGGAGCCAACCAGGAAACTTCCTCAGGGTGTTGTCTACGGCGTGGTGCGGAGATCGGATCCAAATGAGCAGAAGGAAATGGTGGTTTACGGGTGGTCCACCAACCAGCTGAAAGAAGAGATGAACTACATCAGAGACGTGAGTCATTTAAGGATGTTTGTTTGTTTGGTTTACTCCTTTTGTAGCATGTGAGACGGTGGAGTGGGAAGCATGGACATGAATGTAATAAGGCCTTTTGGAAGAATTCCTAGCATTACCGTTTTGGATGGAAATGTTTCTACATATCTTCACAGTAATGTGAAAGGTGCAGATGTAATTCTGCAGTGAGGTCTAGAGTGAACTGCTGGAGGTGACTAAGGGATGCTCAGGAGACCAAATAACTCCCATCTTCCATGTATAATATGGAGGCTTTTAAGTGATTTTTGCTTATTATGTTGGACGTTCCATTCCCAGCACATGAGTTTCAAAAACTGTATACATTTGGTTGCTTTTGGTTGTAAGGAACAGAGAAGCCAACTCAGAAAGGAAATTTGTCTTGTGTGGGGATATGTGTAGGGGTAGGTAGGCTCTGACCAGGGCACGTCCAGGCTCCCTTCCTACTTGTCTGAGTTTCCCTTGGTTCTGTCCTTCAGCTTCAGGCTCGTGGCATCATCTGAAAATATCTTGGTGTCTCGAGGAAGAAAAGAAGCCACTTATCTCTTGTTTCTTTTTAGAGGCCCTTTATTAGGCTTCTCCTCATGTCTCATTGGCCAGGATTGGGTCACATGCCCATTCCCAATCCATCCCTGGATGGATCCCCTGGTGAGGGGAATGAAATTGATTATGGCTGGTTCAGACCAATCAGTTGTGTTGAAACAGATGCTGAGAAGTCAAACACAGTAGACACTGTCCATCTCAGGCCAATCAATGTCATTTCTTTGTGTTTAATATTACATTTCTTAGTTTTTTAATTACACACTTTTTTCAAAGGAATTTGGAAAATACAAAAATGTATAATAAGAAAATAAAACCATCCACAATTCCATCATTTAATTAGAACCCTGGTTAAGGAGTACTTCCTTCTAAATTTTTCATTTCTTTTCATCTGTCTCTCTATCCATCCATCCATCCATCCATCCATCCATCCACCTCCATTCCTTTTTGGTTCTTTGGCCTCCCAGTGCCTTTGTTGACCAAATCAGTGTGATTAGATGGAGAGGGAATGAGTTTCTCTGACACTGATGGGCCCTGAGCACCAGCCTGTGGACTAGAAAGTGCTCATGTGGAGGAGCAGAACAGTGTGGGGCAGTGGGGTACCCGCTGGACCTCAGTTCAATGTCCACCTCTGTGTCTGGCCCAGCCAAGCTTTTGTTCTCTCTGCACTTCAGTTTTTTCCTGTATAGATTGTGGAGGTTGGGAGGGGACCCCTGAAGTCAAAACTGCCAGCTTTTTATTTGGAGTGTTTGCAGAGAAGACACAAAGTCATGTTGTCAGCTTTCGTAAGGATTTTTTTAAAAGAACATCTCTTATCAAATATTAAAAATAATAACTTTTGGGCACCCTCTTTCATGAGTCTTGAAAGATTTGGATACTTACATAATTAAAAGGAATAAAAACGTCTTGATTAAAAATAATAATAATAAAGGCTTAACAGAGAAAATGAAAAAAACCGAAAAGGTACACACACAAAAGCGCAGGACAAGTGTGACAACCACCAGCCTCAAATCCCTACTCATCCTACCCCTCAGATACGACTTTTAATAATTTTTCCTATATAGAAGCAACGGGAACATTCCTCGTCTCCCCGTTTTTCTCATGGAAATACTTAGTCCCTTCTCATATATCTTAGATAACATGTTACTGCTTCAGAGGTAAACCTTTGAAGCAGAGCTGAGAGTCGCCAGTTGCCCAAGACACAAACAGCAGGTGGAGGCTGGTTGTGAACCAGGGGACGTGTGCCTAGGACACAGGGGTGGTTCTGGCCTGAATTACCAGCCTCCACTGGGACCTGCAACTTAAAGTTAATTTCCAAGTCCCACCTTCTACAGGTGACTTCAGATCCACCCCGGGCCTGCTTATCCCGAAGCATGTTTATGGGGTTGTTGGTTCTCTCTTGCCATGAGTGAGCCTGGCCCAGCTGGCTTCCTGAAGTATTTGCCACCCGGGCTTGAGAGCCAGCCCACTGCACCCTGGTGAGCAGCATGAGCGCCAACTCAGGGCCACAGTGAAAGCCATTCTGTCTGCCCAGTGTGAAGAGTTGTGTTTTGGCCTCATTTTCCCAAAATGTTTGTAGATAACAGCACGAAAGTAGACTCTGTTATCAGAATTCATTTAGGGAAGGCTTGGCACCTTGACTCGGACCCTGCTGCCGAAATCTTCACCAAGATGCAGTCAGCCCTAATAAACATGCAGTCTGATTTAAAACCATGTGCTGGCTATGCAAATACAGCTTCACGGTGAAGTCTCTGCCGCCCCCCCCCCCGCCTTGCTGTCCCCTACATACCCCTTATCCCAACCAACTGCTGCCTTCCAGCCCTTTCTGTGGTAAAATTTCTGGAGCTCTCTGTAGAGGGCTCCCTTGAGACTTCTTTTCTATTTGAGGACCCCTGAGCTCTCCATCAGAGGGGCAGCAGAGGAAGGGAGGAGATGGTGTCAAGGTTTTTTTGTTTTTATTTATAAAATTTTTAAGGACCTGGTTACTCCTTCAGAAGTGCTGCTATAGAGGAACTTAATCAGTGGTTGTGTAAACAGGTGTTTAGGGGATCACCCTGACCTTTGTTATATTTTGTGCCTTGTGTATTATTGGTGATTATTGAGGAACTAATGTTCAAATTTGTGGTCTCTCTAAGCTCATACTTCCCTGCTGTATATTCCAGATATTGCTCTTTGGTAGTCAGAGCAGAGACAGGGAAAATTAGAGGTTGCTTTTTGGTTTGGGTTTTTTTGGTTCTGCTAGCCACCTGTTTGTAGGGCCGACTTGTTATAAATTTTCTACTTATAAAAATGCACGATAGGAAAAGGGGTAAGTCTTGCCTGAATGTGTTTTGATAGGTGATAGCTGAATTTCAACAAACCATTTTTTCTTCAGAGCTTATTATTTGGATAATTAACCTTTGTTAATAATTATAATCATATATAATCAAAATGTATATTTATCATTATTGGTATTATTTGGATAATTCTCTTGGCTTCTAACTAGATATTAGGAGTGATTTTCTCACTTAATCTCCCAAACTGTCATGTTGTTATTATTATTTTTAAAAATATTTATTTATTTGTCAGAGAGAGAGAGCAAGAGAGCACAAGCAGGGGGAGCAGCAGGCAGAGGTTTGCCTAGCAAGGAGCCCAATGCAGGACTTGATCCCAGGACCCTGGGATCATGACCTGAATTGAAGGCAGACGCTTAACCGACTGAACCACCCAGGCATCCCCCAAACTGTCATGTTCTTAAAATTGTTTTTTTGTGGGGCCCTCCTGTCATTTGGGTTTCAGCAAACTTCACATGAAAATGTTATAGCTTGATCTCTAACTAGCATCTCTGTGGGCTGCAGGTGAGAGCCACTTTGGAAAAAGTAAGGAAGCGAATGTATGGAGACTATGATGAAATGAGACAGAAGATTCGACAGCTCACCCAGGAATTGTCAGTAAGTGAATATTTCAGTGACTTGGAAATATGGAGGGGTGGTAGGGCTTAGCACTCCCTCTGAGTGGCTGGTGCCTGAACATATTTGAGTTTATGATGTTCTTTGCGAGTGGAATCATATTTTAAATGAACTGAGGGAATTTTATCACAGAATTAAGTTTATTATTTAAAGGGATGTTTTTGTGGCAAGAATAATCTTTACATTCAAAGCATTCCCTCCACAGTCAGGGATAAGACGAGGAAGCTAGTTATCATCGTTACTATTTACCATTGTACCTGAGAGACTAGCCAATGGAATTAAACAAGAGAAGTGAATTTAGAGGTATAAAAACTGGACAGGTAGATGTAAAACTGTCACTGTTACAAACTATATGACTATATACCCAGAAAGCACAAGTGAACCAATGAAAAAAAGAAACTATAAGAAACAATTTTGTAAGGTAGCAGGGTAAAAAAATTAATAGATACGAATAGATTTCAGTATACGAAAAACAACTGGTAAGAAGAAATAAGAACAACAGAAAACTACCAAATATCTAGGAGTAAACTGCACCAAGAGGAAAGACATACCATGTGCTTAGACAGGAAGCGCCAACTTCGTAAGATGTGAGTACTGTTCAGGTTAGTGTGTGAATGTAATGTAACTCCATAAAAGTGCCAAGAGATTTTTATGCTGTTTCTACAACTGGACTAGAAGATTCCACAGTATACAGAAAATAAATATGAAGAGTTGAGGAAATTCTGGGGGAAAAAATGCAATGAGGAAGACTAGCTCTACTAATATTACAAGAAGCTGAGAGAGCCTCAAAGATTAGGACAGTATCATATTGACACATGAATAAATAGGCATCCATGAAAAAAGCCTGGAAATGTACACCAGTATATGATAAAGGTAGCAACTCAGATAAAGGCAGGGAAATGGACAAGTCAGTATATGCTATGGGGACAACTTATATGCTGTCATGACAGACTTATATCTGGAGGAATTCCAAAGAGATCAAAGACTTAAATTCTGAAGATGATATTTAAAAGTGCCAGAAGAAAACTTCTGTGGGTTCTTTTATACTCTTGGGATGGGGAAGACTTTCTGTTACTCTGACATGAAATCCCAAAACCGCAAAAGAAAAGTTTCGTAACTTTGACTACACTGAAATGAAAGATGTGTGCTGGCAAAAACACCAAAGTCCAATGAGAAACCTAGCAAAAATGATTTGCCCTTCATATCCTAGATAACAGGCTAATTTTCTGAGTATTTAAAGAGTGTACAGACATCAAGAAGAAAAAGCCACAACTCATAAAAATAGGGAAAATATTTGTTATACATAACTTATAGTAAAAGAAGGATGAAGAACTCTTAAATGTCTGACAGGATGCTCTGCCTCATTCTCAGTAAGAGAAAGTCAGTCAAACCATCCTGAGATGTAATTTTTACCTATGAGACCGGCATCCCTGTAGGAGTGGACAAGACACAACTAGCAGTGCTGTGGAGAACAGGCGGATGGCTGGGTAGGACGTAATTCTGAATCCCTCTGAGGGTGAGCAGTTTGGCAGTATCTACAAAACTGCAAAGGCCTCTATCCTGTGACTTAGCAATTCTGTTCTGAAGAATGTATTCTATAAACTCTCACATGTGAAATGACGTATGTATGAGCTTAGGTATCACAGCATTGTTTGCAACAGTAACAAGATTGGAGACCTAAATGTCCATCAAGAAGGGGAGAGTAAGGGGCGCCTGGGTGGCTCAGTCGTTAAGCGTCTGCCTTCGGCTCAGGTCATGACCCCAGGGTCCTGGGATCGAGCCCCGCATCGGGCTCCCTGCTCGGCGGGAAGCCTGCTTCTCCCTCTCCCACTCCCCCTGCTTGTGTTCCCTCTCTCACTGTCTCTCTCTGTCAAAAAAAAAAAAAAAAATCTTAAAAAAAAAGGGGGAAAGTAAAATAAATTACCACTCTCCAATAGAAAACACAGAACTAAAAAAAAGAAGGGGGCTCCCGGGTAGCTCAGTCAGCTGAGCATCAGACTCTTGATTTCTGCTCAGGTTGTGATCTCAGAGTTGTGGGATCGAGCCCTGCATCAGGCTCTGCGCTGTGTGTGGAGTGTGCTTAAGGCTTAAGTCTCTCTCCCTTTGCCCCCCCGCCCCCCCATTCTCTCTCTAAAAATAAATCTTTAAAAAAAATGAGGAGGAGGGAATGGGAGAGGGGGAGGTAAGAATAAAAAGAGCAAGTAAGCGCCTCAGAAAGAGATACGGAAAGATCTCAAAGATAGAGTAAATGGTAAACAAACAAACAAAAAAGAGATACAAGGAAATATGTACAGTGAGCTACCACTTGTGTAAAACAGGAGGGGAAAATAAGTATGGTTAGATAGTTCTGTGGGTGCAAAAGTAGTTACTAGAAGGATAATCCAGAAACCAATTAACCGTGATTCTTAGTTGAGGGGCAGAGCGGGCAAGGTGGTACCTGAGCAGATGGGACAGGAGTGATTGATTTATTTTAGTGTCTACCTTTTATATTTTGTAAATGTTTGAACTACGTGAAGGTATTACTTTTGAATTTAAGAAAAAATAACATTCCTCTGGTTTAAACAAGCTAATGCCTGTGAGGAAAGAAAATTTTTTTTTATACTTGTGATTCATAATGTTGAAGCAAAAAAAGTGCACGTACATATGACACACTTTCCATAAAGGTAAATATCTGCAGGAAGGAAGCACGGTTGCAACAGTCTTGCCTTAGAGTTTGGCACGTGGCTTGGCTGGGCGGTGATCTGCTGAAGCAAGAGCCACGGCCTTGATTATAGGGGTGGGGGCGGATAAACGCGCCACAGCCGCCCAGCCCAGCCTGTTCTCACCGGCCCGCAGGGACAGGTCCCCCCACACAGGCCACCGCCCGTTCCGTGGGCACACACACCCCACGGGCGTCCACCCTTGAGCCTACCCCGAGCCCTTACCTCTACTTCCCCTGCCTCCTGCTGCGGTATAGCCAGCCCTTCTTGCACGTCTGGCATGACACTGCTGGAACTCTCTCTGATGAAAGCGTCTCCAGCGTGCTAAACACGCACGCCCAGCAAAGACCACACAACAGCAGTGGCAGCCCCATAACACGCTTGAGAAGGGCGTGAGCCCCACGTGTGTTCTTTCCGTGATGAGTAAGAAGAGCTCTTAGATGGCAGGAGAAGATGTTCCAACTGGGTCCTAGGCGCAGCAGGGCCTTGTCTCAGCTGCTGGTGCGCAAATCCCTGACCTCCTCGGATTCGGTTTCCTCCACCATATAAAGGGGGGTGTTCTGGCTGCCGCATGCGTTGTGAGGACCAAGCGAGGCCCTGCGGGGGGACATGTGAAGGAAAAGTGTTCATGTTTTTCCCCTCTCTGGGTCATGCAGATGTTGACTTTGTAATCTTAAGCTCTCCTTGAACTATCAGGAGAAGGTTCTAGCCTAACTGAAACTTGTTGCGGGTATATAGGGTTTTGTGTAACTACCTCATCCTCTGCCCAGGCTTCCCAGGCTCGGCAGGAATATCTCGAGAATCACGTCCAGGCACAGTCGTCGGCCCTGGACAGTTTCAATGCCACGAACTCAGCCTTAACGTCGGACTCCATCGGCCTGCAGGTACTCATCTGCTCACTGTTAGCCTGGGGGCCCTCTGTTGCGGGGGCAGGCACGCCTCACCAGGTGTGGGCCCTGTGCCTTTGTAGAAAAGCAAGTCACGGGATGTCTTCAGAACATTATGCATCGGGATCCTTCAGGCATGGCCCCAGTAAAGACCCCGCCAGGACGTGAAGGAAATGAAAGGAAGTGCTTCCGAGCGGAGGCTCTCAACCTTTGAGTTGAATTTGTTTTTGCCTTTGTTAAAATGGGAGTTTAGATCCTGAGCTCCATGCTAGAGGCGGCCCTTTCTCCAGCAGATACCCAAGTGGGTCTTGCGAGTCAGTGCCTAGAACAGCACATCAGCCCCTGCTCCCTGTAGCCCCGGTTTCAGGAAGCCCCACCCAGGCACAAGACAGACAGACTTAATCACAGGCGGTCTGTAGTCCTGCGTGGCAAGGAGCTCCCAGAGGCTGTGAAGCACGTTTCCCTAACTTAGAAATTATTTCGCAAGAAAAGAAATCCTATGCATGCCGACAGGGAAGCAGAGAGACTCGGGGTCCTCCAGATGTGTGTTGTCAATCCACTTCTGCTTCCGATTGCTCTCGTGAGTAATCTGATTTGCTGGGAGCTCACCAGGCCAGTGCCACCTGCTGTCACCCTTCTGGCTGAGTCCTGCGTCTCCTATGCAAATTAACCTGGAAGTGTTCAGGACAGAGTGTTAACATTCACCAGAAACAGCTTCCTTGGCTTTAGTTTCCAGATATGCAAACAATCGTTTCTGCCTCTCCTCCAAGTTCATTTGGCTCTTATCTTTTTACCCTCCTCTTAAAGGTCCCACGGCTATTACTGTCCTTCCCAGTTCTACGCAAATGACTCGTCAGATAAACAGATTTTCATGTTGGGATCATCCCCTTCCCCATGAACCTAATGTTGTCCAGTAACAGCTGTTAGAGCAGCAGTGCCAACCACACAGAGTGGGCGCAGCAGTGGGCCCCGGTGGCTGGGAGGCCATTTCTGGTGCGGTCTCGGAGCCTCTCCCTTTTCCTGCTCCTTCTTAGTGCACGCCCAGTTTCCCCTGGCCTCCAGCCTGGCCCTGCTCTGGGTCTGGTTTAGTCAGTAGCCTTGGCTTTCCCTTCCTGCTGCCATCCAGAGGGGTTGGCCAGGCTCCCTTTCCTTCTCTCTGGGGCATCTTCTCACTCCTGGCTAACTGGGAGATGCTGCACCTCCCCTGAGCTCAGACCTGGTTGGTACAGGTACTGACTTTCTGGTTTTTCTTCCCCACCGTTACTTCCGATCTGCCATCCCACTGGCGCCCCAGGCCGTGAGGTCAGCTGTTAGAACAGGGTCAGGGGTGACCCAGGTACCCTGACTGGTTGCTAGTTATGGTCCAGCCTCTTGGCCCGGGGCAGACTGAGGAGCTTTATCATGAAAAGATTAAAAATTATTGTTAAAAAGAAGAAGAGGGAGAAAAAGAAAAGAAAGGCACCATATCACAGCCAGGAAATTCAAGTGAGTCTGAAGATAGTTGGTTTCTTAATTCTGCAAGGCCCTGACCTCTCCCATTGCCCAGACGGTCCCATTTTCATTATTATTGACCGTGAGACCAGACCCTTGGTTTGATTTCACAGAAAGTCAGAATGGGAAGGAACTGCTGATCTCCAGTCCCCTTGTTTTATGGATCAACAGGCTGAGGCCAGCAGAGAGAAATGACTGGAACAAGGTGTCTAGCTAAGTAGCAGAGCCAGGATTAGAACTCTGGTCTCTGGGTCCAGATGTAGGCTCATGAGCACAAGAGTTGTATCTGTAAAGCCAGCGGGCCTTGGAGAGAGGGTGGTAGGGCCAGGTGGTTTCGAAAGCCCCTTGCAGCTCAAATATTTTCTGATTCTGTGCTTCCAAATGGCTTCTGTATATTCTTTAATGTCAGTGTACCTCCATCAAAAGTCTTTTCTCCTGATTCAAGGAGGTTTAGGAATGAGAGGCTTTTTATCCAAAGGGGAGGCTAAGGACTTGAGGAAGCTTCAGGGACTGATCATCTACAAAGAAGAAAGGTGTTAAAAAATGGGTCCAACACCAGAGTTTCCATGTCTAACTTGAAAGTGAACACAACTTGGGGAGGTGGTAGATGGTGCCCATAACCCAGTCCCCAGTGGTAAGAATTCGGGTTATGGAGGCCATTCTCTGTATGAGGAGTTGACCAAGTAGAACCCAAAGCATTAACTAACACCAGTATTAATGTAATCGTTCTTGCTCCAGTGTGTGGCCTGGAGCAGTAATCAACAGGCTTTTGACGCTTGTCAGGCACCTGTCCAGAGTCACCAAACTCTGCTCCCTGGTGCCCCTTCATCACCACCGTTCTCTAAGAGGGGAAGGTGACGCCCTTGCAGGCATTACCAGCACCTCAGCCGTGCTGTCCCGTGCTGACAGGCAGTCCACAAACACAGCAGTGACGGCCCCTTTAAGGAAGAAGGGCAAGACCTCCATTCTCCACAACACGTTTTGTTTTTCGATTTTGTTGTGGGAATTTGAAAGATACAGAAGACACAGGGAAGGAAACAGATATCCTCCATAATCCTCCCACATAGCAATAACCTATTATTTGGATTTTGGTGAAATTCATCCTAGTCTTTAAAGTTTCTCTGCATAAACACATTTGAATAAATGCTTATACATTTTCCTTCTCAAAATGGGATTTGTTCTAGCCTTACTATTTTCAAAACTCAATTTTTTTCTATGTGAAATGATGCATTATGAACACTTTTCCTTGGAAAGACTCCATTTTAGGCTGTTTCCGTCCATCCTAAGCAGCGGGCAGAGGCTCGCTGGGTGGGCAGAGGCTCGCTGACCTCTTGCCCACGGCTGGGGGGACCCTCAGCCCCTCAGACACCAGCGTCCTGGCTTGCAACTGCCGGGGCCTGACCTCTCTTTCAATGGTTAAGGGCAAAGGGACATCCCGGTGCATGACTCTGGCCATGTTTACTCACATTGCCGGATCTGGTTTTGATTTCTTTTCCATGTCCCTAGAAAACCCTGGTGGATGTTACTTTGGAAAATAGCAGCATTAAGGATCAAATGAGAGATCTGCAGCAGACCTACGAAGCATCCATGGGCCAGCTGCGGGAAAAGCAGAGGCAGCTGGAGGTAGCGCAAGTTGAAAACCAGCTGCTGAAGATGAAGGTAAAGTGGGGGAGCACTGATGTCCCCCTGACCCTTCTCTTCTTTCCTGTTTCTCCTCTCTCTTCCCATCTTCGGTAATTCCATCTCCTTTCCCACATTTTTGTGGCCAACTCCACAGGGCCGGGCTTGAGGGCACCGAGGGGGTTTCTGTGTTCGCTGCTGTCAGTCTAGATTGGGGTGCCCCATGAACACCCCCAGTGGGCACTCCTGCCCCGGCCCCGGTGGCCTCAAGGGCTGCTGAGACCATCGTCAGGGCGCCGCTGTCACATACTGAGAGGGCCCTGGGGGTGCCCACAGGCCTGGGACTTCAGAAGCTTCACTATTTAGATTTTCTCTGACGTCTCAAGGTCTTTCTCTCTGGCGTGAGAAGAAAGAGCCTGAGAGCACGCAGGAAGAAGATCCGTGGGTGACTGAGGGCTCCGGGCAGTGTCCCTCTTGTCCACCAGGCTGCGCCTCTTCCTCAGTGGGGCTTCTCCTGCCTTGGAGGTGTTAGAGCCCCTTCCGGATATGAAGCCTGGATTGATCTCCTACCCCCTGGTAGGAGCAGACCCCTGGGTGGCTCATAGAAGGCACTCAGTAAATTACTTCCTGAATGAATTTGTTCGTACTTAAGTCTGTGGCTTTACAATTGTGTTCAACACAGCAGTAGGCAATCCTAGGGGAGAGTACCTCCTAGGTAGTGTATCCATATAATCTATTGCTCAAACCAGAATACATTTGGGAGTGAAAGTGGTGCTATTAAGAATTGAGTTGGGGGGGGGGGGGGCGCCTGGGTGGCTCAGTCAGTTGGGCGCCTGACTCTTGGTTTCGGCTCAGGCCATTATCTCAGGGTCGTGGGATGGAGCCCTGCGTTGGGCTCCGTGCTCATCGGGGAGTCTGCTGAGGATTCTCTCTCCCTCTCCCTCTGCCCTTCCCCCTGCTTGCACGCCCTCTCTCTCTCTCTCAAATAAATAATTTTTTTTAATTGAGTTAGGGACACACACAGGAACATGTGGTCCCCCTTCGTGTGGGGCTGCCTCACACGGAGGGAGGGGTTGCCACATTTCACTGTGTTGTCACTGTGATTGTAACCCCATGGGCTTGGGCCCGCACAGTCTGCCTGGCCAAACACAAGCACCCTGACCAGATTGCTCAAGAGTAGATCAGCTCTTCTTTGCCTCACTTCAAACAGGGCAGCTCTTCTCTTTATTATTTCATATACTGTGTGTCTGAAGAAGAGTTAGCTTTGAAAAAAGGGGTGTGTTGCTGGACAAGCCAGAAAGTACCACTGACTTTCTCTTCCCTCCTGAGCTGGGCCCGCACAGGAACCAGGAGTCCCTGGCTGAGTGTTCCCCAGACCAGGTGAGAATGTTTCTAGATGCAATATTTAGGAAGGCACAAATGTATGGAAAGGCTGGCTCCAGATTTCTTACATGAGCTGAACTTAAGTCTCCCCTAGGTACTGTTTGGCCAGTGTAATTAATGGGACTGCTTCAACTCCACGTGGGCAACTTGCCTTCAAAGGCCTCCCCACTTCTCTGACATAACAAAATTTTAAAATAATGTATGCATGTGGTGGGCCGGGGCGGGGGGGGAAGAGCCAAACTGTATGAAAGGTAATCTAGAAATATGCCCGCACCATTTTACATTCTCACCAGCAGGGTGAGGTTTCTGATTTCTCGACATCCTCACCGACGCTTGTTACTGCCTCATTGCTGATGGCCATCCCAGGAGGGTGAAGTGTATCTCGTTGTGGCTTTGTGTTCTCTGATAACAGACAATGTTGAGCATATTTCATGCGCTTCTAGGTCATTTGTATATCTCTTCAAAGAAGAAATTTATCAGAGCCTTCACCCATTTTAAAATTGGATATTTTATTATTGAATTGGAAAAACTGCTTATATATTCTGGATACAAGTTACCAGATACGTGATTTGCAGATCTTTTCTCCTACTTTCTGGGTTGTCTTTTCACTTTCTTGATGGACTCCCTTGAAGCACAGAAGTTTTAATACTAAATACCGATGAAGTCTTTCTGTTTATCTTTTGTCATGTGTGCTTTTGGTATCCTAAGAAACCACTGCCTCACCAAAGGTCATAAAGATTTACCTTATGTTTTCTTAGAGGAGTTTTATAGTTTTGGCTTTTACATTTAAGCCTTTGATCCATTTTGGCTTAATTTTTGGCTGTGGTGCATTAGGCGTCTAACAGTGTTCTTTTGCATGTGGCTGTCCATTTGTCCCAGCACTGTTTGTCAAAAATACCATTCTTTTCCCATTGAATGGTCTTGGTAGGTAATTTCTTGAAATTTATTTTTTTTTATAACGCATAAACGATTTACTTAATTCAGAGTCAAATCTACAAAACAATATATTCAGAAATAGAATATCTGTAATACCCCCTTTTGTCTCTTATTCCTTCCTTCAATAGGTAACCTTCGAATTTTTGAATTTTATTGCTTATCCTACTCTGACCCAACTCTAATGATGTAGTGATCTTTTTGTCAGCCTACAACAGAATACTCCAGAATTAAAAAAGCATCTCTTTTGAGGTTAATTCGGGTGTGGAAATCTCATCCAGAAAAAAAAAGTTTGCTAAAATTGGTAACATAAAAGATAATAGAATTTCAAGATCAAAAGACATTAGGCAGGAAAAGTCCTTAAAAATGGGGATAAAGAAGACAGTGAAGCATGGTCGCATTTTAGAGAGAATTCAAAATCTTTTTAGAGATGGGGGAGGGACAGAAGGAGAGGGAGAGAGAGAATCTGCAGCAGGCTCCACACCCAGCGCAGAGCCAGACTTGGGGCTGGATCTCACAACCTTGAGACCATGACCTGAGCCGAAACTGAGTCAGACCCTTAACCGACTGAGCCAGCCGGTGCCCTGAGAGAATTCAGCTTAAAAGTGGCAAAACTGGGGGGACAGGGCTGATGCTTAGGTACATTTTTGTCTTTTGAAAAATTCACTCACGTGGAGGGTCTTTGTGTAAAGTACCGCTTTGTCTCTTTCTACCCATCGGCTAAGCCCCACCTTCTTGCTGTTCCCCTCCCAAGAGTTCCTGCCGCTCTGTCTCCTGCGCACGCGGTGAGAGGTGCTGGTTCCCTGGAGCCGGCAAAAGCCGGAGCTCTGACACGAGCATCTTTGTAGGTGGAATCCTCCCAGGAAGCCAACGCCGAGGTGATGAGAGAGATGACCAAGAGGCTGTACAACCAGTACGAAGAGAAGCTGCAGGAAGAGCGGCAGAACCACAGCGCTGAGATGGAGGCTCTCCTGGTGTGTATGTCACAGCCGCCGATGACGTGACAGACAATACTCGCTCCGTTATTGCTGGGAGGCTGAGGTAGCAGGGTTTCTGCTGGGAGGTGTCCACGGGCTCTAACGTGGGTGAGGGTCAAGGTGTTTATTCATTGGCTCACTCACTCCCCCACTCCTCCCTCCCTCCCTCCCTCTATG
Source organism: Zalophus californianus (assembly GCF_009762305.2). Lineage (NCBI taxonomy): Eukaryota > Metazoa > Chordata > Mammalia > Carnivora > Otariidae > Zalophus > Zalophus californianus. The sequence continues at coordinate 98,447,419 of NC_045600.1, forward strand.
CATCCCCCTCCTTGCTCAGAGGAGCCCCCAGTCTCTGCCTCTGACCACACCCCTTCTCTGGCTGGGCTCCCCATTTGCCAGTCTCCCGGCTGGTCCTGGGCTCGCGTGCAGCTGTGCCCTTTCTCCCTCCATTTGCTCCCCTTTCCCCGAAATGCCCTTGTTCCCTGCCCTTGCTCCTCCCTGAGCTCCTGCAAAGCCTTGAAAATGCCACCCTCCCCATGCATGAAGTCTCTGCCGTCCGTGAGAAGTGTCCTCTGTGTTGGGAATCCCACACTCTGCGCTCTTCACTGTGGCGTTCTGTGGTCCCTGTTACTAGAGTTGGACTGTACACCTCACATCCTGGCTTCTCTAGGAGCGAGTGTGGGTTCCTTGAAGGCCGGGAGTCCGCGCCTGCCTTATCTTGTGTTCTTAAAGCTCCATAAATGCGCTGAATGGTTGACCGAGTTTTGGGGCTTTGCAATATGGCAGAAGGGTCTAGGCATTCTGCATTCAATTCCAGATATGGCCCTACTTCCCTTTATATTGTTGGCAAATACACTGACACACTGACACTGGGGTGTCCGAGAAAAGCCAGCCTGACACTTTGAGCATCCAGTCAAGGGAGAAATAACATTTGCAGGCTTGTTTTTTTTAAGACATAAGGAGTCGGGGGGAAAAAAGAACTGGGCCCATTAAAAAGCCACACGATGTTTATTTCCAGGTGAGAATCAGCATCATGGGAGTCCCTGATCTGAGTTCATTACACTCCTAGGCCCCAAGGGTGTGCTTTTAGAGAGACATCATGATTTAGCAAGGCTGGCGCTGTTTGGACCATAGTTAGCAGCCTCGGGACTCCAAGGCTGTGCTGAGAACAATGTACTTCTTTTGCAGGAAGAAACCAAGAATTTTCTGAAAGCTATTGAAGAAGCCAATAAAAAGATGGAAGCGGCAGAGATCAGCCTCGAGGAGAAGGACCAGAGGATCGGAGAGCTGGACAGGCTGATTGAGCGCATGGAAAAGGTAACAGACACTGCTCTGGGCCCAGCGCCCACTTGCCCAGACTCCCGCCCCTCTGTGGTCCCGGCAGGCCTGTCTGAAGGTGTGAGGTGCCTTCAGCACCCATCCTGCCCGTCCCTCCAATTTGTGATTGAAACAGGAAAGACAAAGCTATAAAATAAAGGGTGAGGAGGTCCGACAAAGTTCTCATCTTTCCTATGGTAACTATTTTGATACTTTAAAAAACATTCTGTATATAATTATTTACAAAAACTAGTATTTTCGCACCCTGCTTCGCTGGGGTCCCAAGCACGAACTTCCATTTACTCATCGAGTAACCAAGCCTTCTTTGAGTGTTCCATCCATACCCTGAGTGGGCATGCATCTGGAAGGTTGGCTTTTCTTGGACACCCCACATCTGCCAGCCAAGTGGAGGACACCCTGTTTCTGTGGGCGTGGGTGGGGATGGGGTGGGTGGGGGAAGGCAGGAGCTCAGCTGAGGTAATGAAGCCAGTTGAGAGCAAGGGAGGAAGCCGGACGTTAGGCAAAACATGGAAAACGGGATGAAGGGGTGGGAAAGAGGAAAGAGAAGAAGCAGGAAAGAAGAAAAAGGCAGGGTGACCTTTAGCAGGTGACAGCTGACTTCTGGGGGAGGGTAGTTTGGGGACAAGGCTGTGGCTGGTTTCTGGAGAATGGCTCTCAGCAGCATGTGGGTCTGCAGGGCAGTGGCCGCCTGCCAAGACTGTGACATCAGAGCCCCCGGTAACGCATGCTGAGCAACCCCCTTGTTGGTGATGAGCCAGGGAGAATGACAGTGTACGCAAGGTCAACACGGGGGCTTCCAGTGATTCTGAGAGAGGTCTGTCTCCTCACCTCTGGTATCTGCAGCGAAGACCCCCCCTACGGTCCCCTGATGAGGCAAGGTGTAACCAGGGTGGGGATGGCATGAAACTTCGTACTCTGGAGCTTCGGGGCTTGTGGGGGCTCCCACTTTAGGCAATGTCTTTGGGAGGGACTTGAACAAAGTGAAGAGTCCATCAGTGTCACCTCTCCTCCTTGGGAAAACAGAATCCTATTTTTTATTGAAGAGAAGAGGGTAAAGCAGCATGCTTAAGACTAACATCAGGATTGGTTGGCAGTGGTAGTAAAGATTGGACAGTGATGGCATTTTCTAGAACTTAGGTGAGCTTTCTCCCATATTCCCTCTCCCTGGCAACAGTAGAAGATACTGGTCATGTGAATGCTCCCTATGGGTGACAGATTCTCCTGCCATATTCAGGCACAAAGTGAGCGGGCAGCCTGGTTTGGGTAGGAAGCCAACTTCCTGCCCATGAGGTGGCTAAAAATATGGGTTTTAGAATCAGATAGACCTAGGGTTTGAATCTTGCCCTCTTTCTAGTTGTGGGCAGTTACTTGACTCTTCCAAACTGAGTTTCCTCTTCTGTAACATGCTGATACTCATCATTCTTCTGCTTAAGGCGCTGTGAGCAGTAAACGAAAAAAGTCCACACACAGTGCCTAGCCCAGTGCCTGGCATATAGTCATGGCTCAAAAATGTGGGGCTCCGATTTTTACTTTGTTACAGACTTGTCTATGTCTCTGCCCCCAGAGTCAGCTTTTTTTTAGCTGGACTTTTTTTTTTCTAGCTTATCTTCTTTGTACCCTTGGGATTCTGAAAATAGTATTTTTCCCCCACTGATTTCCCCATGGAGCCTGTGTGAGAGGAGATGGGCGGGAGGCCGGGGAGGGAGGAGGGTCAGCCTTCCCTGCCAGCATTTATGGGACACACGGTGTTCCCCAAGTCCCATTGGCTTTTTCTGTAGTGAATGAAAATGGATTGTCCTTTCTCTAAATCCCCTTTCCCATTTAGGCGAGAGATAGGCTTGCTTTATTTCGCTAGGATTAGGTAGTCCAGTTGACTGCTGCTTCTCCCTCAGAGATCCCCGTTTCAGAGCAGAAGAGGTCAGATGCCTCTCCCACACCCCGTGAGCAGCGTTTCCCCAGGCATGAACGCTGGCAGCGTCCTAGCCTGCTTGTGCCTATTTTTGGATTTTCAAAACACCTTTTTTTTTTTTTTCCTGATTAGTAGAAACCTTTTAAGGAGTGTGACCTCTCAGGGACCCTGCTGCAGGAGAGGTGATAGTCTGCTTGGGTGGTGGTTTCACGGGCATATACAAATGTAAGAAATCATCATGTAGTGTGCTTTTAGGATTTGTTGTACTTCAATTTAGAAAAAAAAATCGAACTTTTAAAGTGTGTCAGAAGTGAGGCCTTACCCTGCTCTATAACGGCTTTTTTTGGGCGTCTGCCATGGGGGTGCTCGTTTCTGAAAGGTCCATCACTATTATTTCAGGGCTGTTGTAGACTTCCAGCCAGCAGCGAACCATGCTGTGTCTTTGCTGGAGAGATTTAAGAGCAAAAACAGATCCTCCCTAAAAGTTGGTCTTCCTTGACGATGCTAAATCCATCAATGATAATGTATACTCTTCCTGCGAGGGCGGATTGTTGCCCCATCTCTTCAGTCTGTTCCTAGGGATACCACGGCTTGTAACTTCAGGAGTTATGGGAGTTAAAGTTTCAAAGATTTGCTTTTAATAATTTGGCAGTAAGAGTTTGTTGGGAGAATTTCTGAGAATGATGATGACGCACAGGAGTACTTAGGGCCTAATGTAAAATAATCTCCTGCCAATATAGTGAACAGGCTTTGATAAATTTCATTTGAAGGAAATCTACGACACCAACATCTGTAACGTATTTCTAGAGCAGTTTTGGTTATGATGGGTGCTACATTTTTTTTTTTTTTTAAGATTTTATCTATTTATTTGACCAGCAGAGAGAGAACAAGCAGGAGGAGCAGCAGGGAGAGGGAGAAGCAGGCTCCCTGCTGAGCAGGGAGCCCAATGATGTGGGACTCGATCCCAGGACCCTGGGATAATGACCTGAGCCAAAGGCAGACGCTTAACCGACTGAGCCAGCCAGGCGCCCCTGGGTGCTCCGCTTTTATTAACATTTTCCACTTTGAAGAAATAATAGTCCATATTCTTACATTACCTTTTTTGGATAGACTTTTAAGTTTGCATATATAAAGCAAAGGGTACATATCTTTATGTGCAGTTTGATATATGTGCTAGTTTCCTATGGCTGCTATAATAAATCACCACTGTTAGTGGCTTAAAACAACCCCAATTTATTATCTTATAGTCCTGGAGATCAGAAGTGCTAAAATCAAGGTGCTGGCAGTGCTGGGTGCCTTTTGGAAGCTCTAGAGGAGAGTCCATTTGCTCAGCGTTTCTAACTTCTAGAGGCTGCCTGCATTCCTTGACTCAGGATTCCAGCCGGCAGCTTCAAAGCCAGCAGTGTGGCCCTTTCCAGGCTCTGTCTCTCTCCGGCTCCAGCCCTTCTTCCTCCTGCCAGTAAGGGCCCAGCTGGATAATCCAGGGTCATTCCGCCCCCCCCCCCCTTTTAAGACCCTTAACTTAATCCCCTCTGCAAAGTTCCTTTTTCTGGGTAAGGCAGCATATTCACAGGTCTCAGGCATTAGGATGTGGACATCATTGTAGGCGGGGGGCACCCATTATTATCCTGTCACAATACATTTTTACAAGTGAACCTATCTGTGTAAACACCACCAGGTTAGTACATAGGATATTACCCAAATTCCGGAGATGCAGAAAATAATCAAGAATTTTGCAATATCACAGGCCACTGACTTAAGAGTATGGATTTTCATTTTTTAGAACTATAAATTCTCACAAGATATCTGAACCTAAGAGGATGGAATACTTGTTTATTTATTTATTAAAGACTTATTTATTAGAGTGCGCACAAGCAGGGGGAGGGGCCGAGGCAGAGAGTGAATCCTCAAGCAGACTCTGTGCTGAGCGCAGAGCCCTGACATGGGGTTCGATCTCATGACCCTGAGATCATGACCTGAGCCAAAACCAAGAGTTGGACACTTAACGGACTGAGCCACCCAGGCGCCCCATTAAAAAGAAACCTTGAATGGCTTTATCTGGGGTATTTGTCTCTAATTCATCAATACATCCATAAACGTACACCAGGAGATGTGGCATTTTTGAGCTTGCTTTGGACTCTGGTGGGTGGATGCGTAGACCCCACTGGGAGTTCTATAGACTTGACCCCACTAGTGCTGGAATTGCTAGATATACATTCTCTGTCCAGCGTGGGACCCACTGCTTCAAATATCGGTGTCTGTTTTAGGAACGTCATCAGCTGCAACTCCAGCTCCTGGACCATGAAACAGAAATGTCAGGGGAGATAATGGATTCTGACAAGGAAAGGTAAGACGAATGCCCTTCAGCTTGTAATGGACGTGGACGGCGGACATGCTGTGTTTTTGTGGGCTCGCCAGGGCCTTGCAGTTTCCTTCATTTGGTCATCACTATTGCAGACTCCTACGTGTAAAAGTCTGCAGAGCTTCCACTACGGGTTGAGAGCTTCCGCTATGGGGCCAGTTTCTTTAGGAGCTCACAGCCACGTCTCGCAGCCCATGGCTGGTTGTTAACTGCAGAGAGACACAGCACAGGCTGTCTCGGGTGCAAAAGTTCAGTCTATAAATGTTCTCCATAACCTTCAACTCCACAGGATGCACCTTGTTGATGAGAAGACTCATTAGCTGTGACTAATACTTCTGCAATGGGAACTGATTTTAAAATGTCTTTTTTTGTTTCCATACATTGTTTGCTGAAACCTGGCCTTGTGCCCTGGCTGTCGGCATATAAAGCCCTGCATCGAAAATAATGGAGTAGTACGTGGTCTCCACTAGAAATCGGAAGGCAGAGAGGCCGTGCACGGCCCTCTGGTGAAGGAAAACAAGTTTGGGATGATTTGAGCAATTTGAGCCAATTGCTTAACCTTGCTGAGATTCCTTGCTTATCTGCAAATGGAGAATTCTTCTTAAAGGGGGAGGGGGTTACGGTGAGGAGGGCAGTGCCCGTCTCATTGGGTCACTAACTGTGAGGGAGCTGGGGGGCATGCTGCCTGCCACGTGGTTTGTGCTGAAAAATGTCTGTTTTCCTTCCTCTCTGCAACTTCAGACTTGGCGGTCTTCTGTAGACTTTAACGTAGCCTGGCAGAGAGGGGAGGGGTAAGCCGACCACCAGGCCCTCTGTCCACGGCTCCGTTCCAGTGGCCCCAAAGCACTGAAGAGTGTCTGCTGGTTCCTTTGGTTTCACTGAACCAAGCAAAGTCAGAGGATAGTTTGTGCTGTTTTAAGACAGAACTATGAAGCGTCTTAGGAAGCGGCCCCATCTGTTTTGATGCAGAGAAGTTCTTTCACTGTGTTTCCCAGTTTCCCAAAATAAATGGTGTGTAGGCAACTACAGTTCCAGACTTCCCAGGACTTGGCCCCTTGATTTCAGATACCGTGTTGTACTAGACTCCTCTCCTTCTCCTTTTTCCAGTTCAAGGCATTTGACTTGTATAATGTATAGTGTATAATATTGTATTAACTCCAGAACAGAGAGCCCCCCATTCTGTAAGTGGTGCCCCCAAAATTCTGTTTCAGGCCCTGGAAAGTAGTGTTGCTGTCCTTACACAAGGTAAACCTTGCAAGTGGGAGCTCGAGTAGGAGTCCCGTGTTCCTCCTGTGGTGGGGTGGTCGGCCACCTGGAGTGAATCCCCCCAGAGACCCATGGAGCAGGAAGAATGTGTGGTGGAGCTGCCTTTCGTGTTCTGGGCGATGGTCCCTTCAGCCGGGACTCCCAGCGCTGGTGGTGCTGCTCCGGTTGAGGACCCCATGGCTCGCTCTGCTCTTTGTGTTAGGTATCAGCAGCTGGAGGAGGCGTCTGCCAGCCTCCGGGAACGGATCCGGCACCTGGACGACATGGTGCATTGCCAGCAGAAGAAAGTCAAGCAGATGGTTGAGGAGGTAAGCCCCTGGCAAGGGTCACGGGCCAGGATGGCTGCCTGTCGTGGGGACATGTCAGCCCGAGAGCCAGCTCTGACTCTCAGCTCAGTTTTCCCTGGAGCATGAGCGAACGTACTCAGGCCACTGTCTTCATGGCCCAGAGGGAAATTTCCTCATATGGCATCCCCCCCGCCCCCCCCCGCCCCCCCGGCCGGGGACTGGTGATTATCCTTCTAATCAGATCAAAGGGTTACAGTGAAGAAGGCTGGGAAGCCGAGTTCATTAGCTCATGGCTTTCAGAGGGCAGCGACTCCCCAAGGGGGTGCCTACAGCTCAGGGGACCCGCGGGTGTGACAAGGAAAGTTTCCTTTAGCTCAGGTCTCTGTACTTGCTTGCACCTGGCTGTCTCTCTCCCGGGGGCCACTCCATCCTTTCTTCCCCGGTGGACAGGTGTCTCTTTTTCCCCTGCTCCCTGTCTGTGCCCCCCTCCTCTCCCCTCTTCCCTCATTCTCTTCTCCATTCTCTCTCTCCATCTGTCTGTGGGATGTCAGACCAAGTTGTATGTTTACTCTATGCTGGACATAGCTTATTTCTCTGTTTTTCTAAACGGAAACAGGTAAGTTGAACATTTATATTTCTGCCAGAGAAAAAAAGAAATCTTTTAACTGTGTTACTCTAATCTGTCTCTCTTTCTCGTGGAGATCGGTAGAAGAAAGCCCAAGCTGTGGTATAGCAAATCACATGTTACTGTATCTTTCTCGCTATTAATAAATCGGGTAGAAAAAAAGGAACAGTTAGTCCTAACGGTTATAAATTCCTGACGGTCTAATTCTCTATCTCGCATCGAAAGGGCTTTAATTTAATTAAACATTTGGTTGGCAGTGGAAAAACTGAGAAAAAAACATTTTCCTTATATTAAGCACTACACTGAGAAGTTACCTCTTAATGAATTATTGAAATTAAAAGCATGTCTACTAATAAATCACACACGTAACAAAGGGAAGATTAAAAGTATGTTTATGAATCTCTAAAATGTTGGCGATACTAGTGGAGTGAGGTTAAGGTCAGGGGATTGTGAGGTTGGGGAGGGATACTTTTTTTTCTCTTGTTGGATAAACATATATATTAGGTGAAATCTATTGCCTAAACAAGAATTGCAGTCATAGTGTGTCGACTCCTGTGAGTCTTATGTTGGCTCATCTGCGAGTGTCATGGAGCAGAATAGAAGAACGAGGAGCCCCTCTGCACTCTGACTGCACACCCAGGCAGGCGTGACCATGATGGGTAGATCCTGCCCAGGTGTCAACACTAGCTAGGTGTCAGGAGCACGTTTCCCCAGGAAAAGCATTGCTTCATCACACTTAAGTTAGCATCTCGGGGAACTATGGCTGTCAGATCATAGCTTTTCTGCTTCTGAATTTCACACACAAGAAGTCTAGGGCAAGGGTGTCCCTGTTTGCCCATGAGGCTCTTTGACTGTGGAGCCCTGCATTTCTCCCAACTCGCCACGGGGAGGTGGTGTGCATCGTTCTTAGATTTTACCTTAGCGAACCAGGGAACAAAAGCCTCCTACCGGTGGGCTTCTGTTTCAGTTATTATCTGTCAGGGTTTAAGATTGGGACCCCGATCAGAGATCCTTCTCCAAAAGACACTTTCAAGTGGTTTAGGATTCTTCTGTTTTCTAACTTGTGGAATATAATGGACATACCAATTTGAAGGGAGCAGGGGAAAATCGATATATGAAAATAGGGAAGCATATAAAGATCACTGTCCATGGGCCTTGCTTTTATACCTGTGATTTAATATCTCCCAAATAAGTTTCTCTAAGTCCGGACGATGTGGTCTAGAAGACACAGGCATCAGAATGAAATCGCAGGCTGAAATTTAGGACGGCATCATCAGAGTGAGCACTACCTCGGGGCCAGCTGGGTTTCAACAGTGCCTGGGCACTGGAAAGAAGAGAGACTTTATTCTAAATTTAAGCCACTACCTAAATCAGGTAGTAAGAATTAGTGTGTTTGCCCTGCATATCATGTTAACTTCCACCACAAAAGGATGGTTTAAAATCTCAATTGCTGCAGCCCTTGATGTGAATAAATTTTTTTTTTTTAAAGTTAGAAACATGGAAAAGGGACATCAACAGATGAGCACTTTTAGTGGAGCAGAGCCAGGTTGGAAAGGAGTTGAGAGCTCTAGTGATTCAGGGAGTGGCTGAAGGACTTGGGGGAGAGATGGCCAAGGAGAGGCCTGAGAGCTGAATTCACATCTCAGAATGTGTTCTTGTTTAGTATTACAATTGCAAGGCCAGGCCAGAAGCCCTGGGTGGAACTTGCAAAGAGGCAAATTTCAGCTTTTCGTTTCACATAAAGAAAACATTTCTAGGGTCGCCTGGGTGGCTCAGTCATTAAGCGTCTGCCTTCGGCTCAGGTCATGATCTGGGATCAAGCCCCGCATCAGGCTCCCTGCTCAGCGGAAAGCCTGCTTCTCCCTCTCCCACTCCCTCTGCTTGTGTTCCCTCTCTCACTGTGTCTCTCTCTGTCAAATAAATAAATAAAATCTTAAAAAAAAAAAAGCATTTCTAATATTGGCTGCCCTGGGAAGGTATTTATCCCTTCCTTATGGGTGCATTCCTTATGATCCAGGGCTTGAGCTAGAAGCTCTTTCTATAAAGAACGCTTTATTGTTTACGAGGCCATGCGATCTCAGCATTATCATTACTTTGCATAAGCAGTACGATTAGCAAATTCATAACCTCTGCCTTTACTAATTTATTTTTATCTGTGAACTCCAGCTATCTAGATATGGAGACAAACTTGACCTAGAAACAGAGGCAAACTTTATGTGCGGCAGATGTTAGGGACAGTTTTGCTTCACTCACATGAAGCCTGAAAGCTTGTCCGTGTGCTGGCTTCACCTTTCCCGAGGGTGGGGATCCAGTCTGCACCCACTTCTGGCGTCATTTTAGCCATAATGTCTATGAAGAAACTTAGTTTACTGAAACAGTGGGCTGCTTTTTTCACCTCAAAATTGAAAATGGTGTTCTGAGGTTCTTGGAATCCTTAAGTGTTAAGCCATGTATTTCCTTCACCTTTAGTAAGATAATAATTTCTTAATAACAATAACAACAACAATAATATAATGACTGAGGACCCACCGGCCTCAGTTTTGCAGTCTTTGGCTGGATAGACTGATTTTCACTGTGTGGGATGGCACGCATCAGTAAGGCCCTTGTGTGTGCAGGATGGGCGGGATAGGCCCTTTTGAATGAAGGACTGGTATATGTCTTATGGGGTCAAGCTCGATGCACAGTGTCTTGTGTGAGGTGTGGGACCAGATACCCACACCCAGCTAGATCTTTCTAGCAAATTACATCTCCTTTTGCGGTAGATGTCAGGGATTGGTTACCTCCCTCCCATCACTAATTCTAACTGGTTGTGGCTCTGACAAAAAAAAAATAAAAATAAAAACGAAATGAGCCCATATATGACCCTTTTAGACTTTTAAGGGTTTGCCAGAAAATATAGAGGGACTGAAAATAGCCCTTGTGGGTAAATTCACTGGTCTGTGGGTTCACCAGGTATGCACCAGCACGTTCTCTGTGCCTGAGCAGGTGTGGGCCAGCCCTCCTGGATCTTACCATCTGGGGTGACCTGCCTTCCAGAGTCATTCTTGCGCATGGGCTTCTTTCTTCTTTTGAAAAATCTTGTTGGGATCGGGAGTTCTTGTCTTGAGTCCGGCTGCATTCTTCAGCTTGCCTTTTGCGGAACCGGAGATGGGGGAGGAGCCAAAGGCTGGGCGGAGCCTGACGCCGGAGCGGAGCCCCCTGGACACCCATTCACTCCTCTTCACCTGCTCTCACCCCGGCCTGTCCCCTGCCAGCCAAAGCAGCTTTCCTGCCAAGGGGGTAATTACCTGGAGGAAAGAACAAATTCTTATTTGCCCTCGAAAAGCGGGAGAATCTTACATTTTTGCCAACCAATAGGCAGTGCTATTATTCAGCTGACTACGTAGTAATTTCATAGGGAGCTCCTTGATCTTCTCCCTCTTCAACCGTAGGAATCCTTTTGGTTTGCCATCTCCCTCTTGCTTCGCATTGTGGTCTCGGTGGGCTAAGTGATTCTTCCGGCAGGATGTGACTCGCCGCGTGTCCTTTCAGTGGCAGAAGATACTGTTCTGGCTTTAGACTTTTCTTTTGCAGGAAGCCGTTCCATTCCCGCTTGTACCCCTCTGTGATTTAGGTGTTTAATGAGTGCAAAGGTGGAAGGAATTGATTTTCAGATTAGTGCTTCTCCGCCCAGGCTGCGTGGCAGAATCACTTGGGAAGCTCTAAAACATGCCAGACCTGGCAGATGGCAGTGGGAGGGAGGCGCTGGGCAGGGCAGCAGTTTTGTTTTGTTTTCTTTTGTTTTGTTTTTAAGCTGCACAAGATTCCAGGATGCAGCCAGGATGGAGAACCATGCTCTGCAGTTCTAGCTGGCTTGGGTCTCTATGCAGGGTTTCCATGTGTTCATATGTTCAGCCAGCCTCCCTCACAAGCTGCTGTCCCTGAGGTGGGAACTTGGACTGGAGTGAGAACGGCTCCAGGGAAGAGAACCAGGGGGACCACTGAGCAAGGACCATGAGCACGGACGCGGGAGAGCTGGTCCCAACATGTGACCATCTAGTCTTGTCAGGGGATCTCGCATTTCTTGCCAGCCCCATTGGGAGAGGATGCTTTGACAGCTCACTCTTAATGCCATACTGGCCTGGTGGTATCCAGATAAAAAAACTTCCCAGATGCTCCCCAGATGCATCTAGAGAGAAGATGTCACCAAGGTGGTAGATGAGGCACACTTATTAAATAGATACTAGACTTAATGGGACAGGATCCAGTCCGCCTGCTGTCCTTGGAAGCTGAGAACCTGCCACTAATGAAGAGACCAGCAGTGGTTCTCGTGGATCTCCTTCCCTCTGTTGCTTGTGGGTGCGGGTGTCTGGCCTCGCCCTGGTTTAAATTCCTTCTGTCTACCCACAAGACTTTACACCTGGTCCCACTGTACCTCTTTAGAAAGAGACCGCAGGACCTTGTTGAAATAATTGTATGCAGAGTGGCCGCTTCTCGAGTGCAAAACAAAGCAGGACAGTTTTGCAATTCCTAAGAAATGAATTTGGAAGTATTATCATCCCTTGGTTTGGTTTGGTTTTGTTTTGAGAGCAGTTGTCATAATGCAACAGTTTTTTCGGGGGAAACAACCTGGATTGGAGAGAACAGATGAGGTGTAACTCTTCGTAGAGTTGAGGTTTGGGTTTCTGGTTTCTGGCTCTTCTTGAGCCAGTGCTCAAAGCAGGGCTTCCCTTCTCTTTTCTCAAGTCCCTAGAACTTATCCCTTCAGCCCTGAATTCGCAGGCACTCCGCTGCAGTTAGAGACCTCGGAGAAGTGCAATTAGAGACTTCGACGGGTACACAATGAGAGGTGGCAGAGACAATGGACATAAGCAAGGACTTGAGAATCAGACCTGCGTTTACTTGCTGCGGAAGCTTCAAAAAGTTTTCTTGTTTGTAAGATGGGGTTAATAACAGTATCTATCCAAGAGGATTTTTTTGGTAAGAGTTAAATGAGAGGATGTACATAAAATACTTCTATTCATCGGAACATAGGAAATACCCAATAAACACTAGCTGCTATTATTATTATTATTACGGGTAGATGGGTTCCTGCTGTGTATACCCAAAGTCAAGTTAAATGAATCAAAAGCAAAAGTAGCTGAGTTGCTTTCTTGACAGATACACAGAGCTGCCCTTCTCTCCTTCGGGAGTCTTATGAGCCAAATGGAATCTTTGGGTATGCCTCTCTCTTCTCTTCTATGCTCCGTGCTGTGTTCCATCTCAGCCACCAGTCCTTTGAGTAGAATTCTTATTTACACAAAAGACAAAACCTTTTTACATTTTCTCCATCCCAAGAATCTTCCATTTTAAATGGATCAGGTGTTTGTTAGCACTCAAGTCATTTTAAAACTACCGTGTGGTGTGCTGAAAGGTACACAAAAGTACATTTCTGCCAAATGCCCTGCGTTTAGGTGACTGTTTCCGTCACTGATAATTTAGCCAACTGGGGGTAGGGGAACAGAGCCATAGCACTGAGCCCACAGCCCTAATCCACTCAATTCACCTGTTTCCAGATCATGTCACACGAGCTCTTCTCCAGATTTAGTCTCCGGTTCTTTGGAAGATGATAAAATGGTAGCCTGGGTTGGAAGCAATTGCTTTTATTGTTCGTGATTAGAAGAATACTCGTTCGTGATTAGAAGCAGTACTCTGCTGGGAAGAGGGGGCATGTCCCTCTGTGATGAGCCGATGAACAAAACAGGAAGGACATGGTGTGGAAAGGAGAATTTGACTACGTAGGGCTCTCATTTGTGAAAATACCACACACTGTCACCTTGCCTTGTCCAGCCTCACGCTGCAGAGTCAAGAGAACTCAAAAGGATATTTTTAGAAACTTGGGTTCCTAGACATCGAACAAAGAGCTGCGATGAAAAATAATACTAAAAAATAATTCAGGAAAGCAGGTGGAGGCTGGTTCTAAGATCTTGGAAAAGGAAGCCACACTTCCGGAAAAGCTGCCAAGGACACCTGCTAAGGCTGGGACGTGGGCTTGAAGAACTCGAGTGCTCCGGGAAGGAAGCGCCCCCACCAGATCACACCCCACACACCCGCTTCCACCCACCATAATGTGGAAGCCATCAAGTGTCTGTGTAGTTTGGTTATATTTGCATGTGGGAGGTGGCCCTGAGGATGTCCTCTCGGAATGGAGATCAAAAGCACTAGTCAACGTAGCATTCTCTTTGTTGAAGCAGGGTTTGGTTTGCTTTTTTATCTCCATGGGCATTCTGCCCGAATTGGCAGTTCAGCTAACTTCATGGAAAGGAGAAGTCTGTCTGAAGAAAAGAGAAATATATTTGATCGAAATATATTGAAGTGAAATACACTCCATGCCTGCTTTGTTTTTGTAGAGATCTTCTTGAGACAAGCCGCAGGGGCTGGTAGGTCGCCCAACTTAACAGTGTTACTGAAGACTAGTAGTGGTAGTAGCCCCAGTAGCAGTAATAATGAGTGGGTTGGTTAGCCTAATAAACTAGTAGTCTGGGCTGATGGAGTGGCTGCATTAAGGGGCAGGGTGTCACTTAGGTGTTGGGTGGTTCTCCAGTGCCACTTCTCCGTGGCAGAGTGGGCGGGTAAATGGTTGCCTGTCAGTATTTGTCTCTGGTCTTTCATTCAGATGCTTCTACCCCACGGTAGCAAGTAGGCAGTGGACGGCGGAGGAAGCCTTGGATTCTTAAGGCTTTGTTTTGTCCCTTGGCCTCTCACATCCCCACCCAAAGGAGGCGTTACTCAGAAGTTTGAGGCAGAATTTATATACGGTAAATAAAAATGTTACGGTTTCAAATTCTCATGTTCAACATATTATTCACTTCTTTATTTTAAAAGCTTAGATACCTTATCTAAAATGTGAGGTTTTTAGAGGGGATCAGAAAGCTCACTGTGTGTGCGAACCTTTTTTTCCCCCTATATGTTATGGAAATATTATTTTATGATACCTGCTGATAAATATATTCAGGACACAAACTGTCCTTTTAAGGGAGCGGGTCTTTTCTTTGTAAATGACACTGAATTCACTTTCTTCTTTGTTGAGGTTTGTAACTGGCTGTAAAATATTTCTCAGAGACCTGTGTGCCCACGTTCTACCCACAGAGTTTGTGAGACTGCACTCATGTTCCAAGTAACTATCAGCTACCGAATGTTTCTCATGCTTCTCGGCCATGCGTCTAGACCCAACATAAGAGGATGTTCATCCTCTTATGGGGCATATGATTAGCACAGTTTTTTTTTGGCCCAGGAAACTGAAGCTTAGGGTCTTAAATAAGTAGCTGGGAGTCTCTCAGCTAAATGATGATGGTGCTGGGGCCACAAGATCTTTGGCTCCAAAGCCAGTGTTCATTCTTTGCTTATTTTTGTGTATTTTTTAATTGGAAAAAAATTTTTTTATGGAAGATTATAGAGAATGGTAAAAACAAAGATCCTGGTATTCTCCTCTAGAAGTGACAAAATGTTAACATTTTGGCATATTTCAGATTTTTTCCAAGTAAAAGAAGACAGTAGCAAGAAGAGGTTCTTTCTATTCCTCTGATCTTTTTTCTTCTTCCCCACTCTCTCCCTCTTCAGAAGCCATTTGGTCTCCATCCAGGCCATATTTTGATGCTTTTACTGCATACATATGTATCTATTATCAGTATTTAGCCTAATGTATGTGTTTAAAAATGTTATGTCCATCTTTATTTATAACATATAAGTAAGTAGATTTTATTGTATATAGTATTCAACTTACTCTTTTCCCCAATTGTTTTTGTTTTTGATGTTGCTACTTATAGAGCTACATTATTTATTTTAATGGATCTCTAATATTTCATTGTATTAATGTATCATCATGTGTCCTATTGATATTTAGCTTGTTTCCAAATTTGTATTCTTTTGCAAACAATGCCAAACAGTCTCTTTGCTTCTGTAGTTAGGGAACGTGGCTGGAGGAGGAGCTGCTGGGGCCTTGGGTTGCACAGTCTCCCCTTTGTTAGATACTGCCCAGTTGGTCTCCGGGGGGCACGCCCGCTTCCACCCACCAGGAGGGTGGGTTTCCCCACATCCTCACAACCCCTTGGCACCGCTGGACTATAATTTTAGCCAGTTGTGAAATAGTAGCTCTTTGTTTTGATTGTGATTTGCTCCAGCCCAATTACTGCTCATCCCTACGGGTGCCGCTGAGCATCTTTTCATCAGTGTGTTGACCATGCAGGCTTCCACCTTCGAGAATTGGCCGTTCTTCTCTTTTGTTCACTTTCCCGTGTGGCTCTCACTTCTCCTGCTGACTTGTCAGAACTCTGTGTACTACCGATACTGATCATTTGTCACAAAGTGTTTGGATGCTGTTATCTTCTCCCAGCCACCGTGTTTGTTTCTTTGTTTATGGTATCTTGTATAATGCACGCACGTTTTACATTTTGGTATAAACTTGTCAATCCTTTGGTGCTGTGTTGTGTGTCTTGTTTGTTTGCCAGCAGGATATTCTTGTGATAGTTTCAGAGTTTTGTTTTTCATCTTTATGGCTCTAGTTACAACCCCCACCACACTCATACCCTTTATCTTCTCTCTTTTTCTCCATAGCACTTACATCCTAGTATATTCTACACTTCTCTGTTTCGCTTACTTATTTGTTATCTGTTTGCCCCCACCAGAATGTAAGCTCCACGAGGGCAGTGGCTTTTCTGTTTTGCTCTTGGCTATGCTCCTAACATCTGGAGCAGTCACTGGCATATAGTAGGTGCTCAATAAATATTTGCTGAACAAATAAAGAATAATCCATGTGGAATTTATTTTTGTGTTTATAGTGTGAACAGGGCTGCATTTTTCATTTTGTGTTTTTTTTTTTCTCATGAAAAGCTTGTTTCTCTAACAGCCTTTACCAAATATTCCATCCTTGCCCCACTGAGTTTTGCATGGCCCCTTTATCAAGCTGGAGTCACTTCCCTTGTGCTGCTGTCTGAAATACTCCTGTTCTCCTGCCCTGATGGGTCTGTCAAAACACATTTAAGAAGCACCTTTCATGAACCAAATGCAAAAATCGACATGAGTTCTTGCCCTCAAAGGACTTTCTGGTTGATACTAAAACTTGTTAGAACTCAAGGCAAACTACGACAAGTATCAAGCGGGGGTATGAACTGCGTGCTGGGGACAGAGAAGCTGGTGGAGACAGGAGTGATTAAGTTCATAGGCTTTGAGTCAATTGAATCTGGCTTTGCATCTGCTCCTCCCTTGACTAGGCTTTATATCTTGAGCAAGTTACTTGTTCTCCAACATTCAGTTTCCTTATCAAACAAATGAGGATGATCATAATCGTACCTGCTTCAGAGGCTGTTGTAAGTCTTGACTGATGTAACACAGGCTAGGGGCTTGGCGCAGAGTCCCTAAGCGTTCACTAATGCTGGTGTGGATGCAGAGGCCTTGGGGAGGAGGTGATATTTGACCACATCTTGCAGGTTGGGTTGGATTTTTCTAGGCAGGGATTGAATGGGTGGAAAAGGACATGCCAGACAAAATATAGAATAACAACAACAAGCCAAGAGAAACCAAAGACATGGAGACCAGAAAGTATAGGGTGAGTTCAGAGAGCTACCAGTCTAATTAGACTGGATTGGAGTGGGGAGGGATAATTGAGAGCCTGGAAATGAGATGGAAACCAGTCGTGGGTTCGCACCCCCTCAGCACCAAGCTGAGAAAATGTCCGGTGTTACCCTGCTCCAGATTCCTCAGTGGGGCCCTTTGCCTGGTCAGATCTGACCCCAGAGTGACGCCTCTGGCAGGAGGGAGCTGGTCGAATAGGAGGGGAGAGAAGCCAGAAGGGCAGCTTGGCGGCTCCCAGGAGAAGCCTGGCCAGTGCGGGTGAGGGGCCACACTCCAGGACACTTGAACTTAGGAACATTTTAAAAACCACCACTGTTTAGGCAGCAGCTCTGTCCCACGTGTGGAGCTCGGGCTGAGATGCCTCATCTTAGGTTTGTCTGAAACCATTCTCTTCCTGGACATTCCTGTTCAGCAGAGGGTCTTTTGTCCCTGATAATGCAGGTGCCAAGGAAAGCATGGGGCTAGGGACACGTCGAGTGCCCTCTTCCCCACTTCTCCCTTGCACTTTCCTCCTCTAAAGTCAGAGGGAAAAAGAACAGCCTCAAGACTTCGGGCTGCCGCAGATGCTCTATAAAGGAAGATCCCAGCCAGCATTCCTCCCAGCCTTGCCTAATTCCTGGCCCCATCGCAGTGATAGGCCGTCACCACAGGGCGGGTGGAAGCACGCCTCTGAACATCAGTGTGGCGAGAGAAAGAGCCGGGGCCTCGACATCAGGGAGACGTAGGTTTAGATCTCAGCCCTGCCGGCATCCAGCTCTCGGGTGACCAGCTCTCCTGGTTTGCCTGTGACGGAGAAAGCTCCCAGCACATGAGACCTCAGTGCTAAAGCCTGGGCAGCCCTGGGCAAGCTGGGATGAGCCGGTCGCCCTCTTCAGCCCCCAGGTCTGACCCCTTCCTTCCCTCGCCCCATCGGCAGTCGGCAGGTGCATCCTACCTCCGGGGGTACAAACCATTTCTGTGCCTCTCCCTTTATCACACTTCCTCGGGTGTTTCTCTGCTTACTGCCTGCCTTCCTCAGTGGGCCGTGTGGGCCGTGAAGGTGGAGATCAGGTCTTCCTGGCTGCCTGCTCTGCGCCCAGCGCCTAACACTGGGCCTGACACAGAGGTGATCCTAGGTGATCACGGAGGGAATGACGGATGCTGAAACTCTAGGAAGCTCGCTTTCCTCCTCTGTGGGGATGACCGCTCCTAGGTTGTTTCTGATAATGAGCAAACCCAGCAACAGCCCTGCCCCCAGGACACCCATCTATCTTCCTTCCCAGTGGTACGTTATTCCCCCTAAGGTCGGAAAGCCAGTTTATTCATCCTTCCCTAATGTTTATAGGCCCCGTCACGTTAGGCACCGGGGAGAAGCAGGCGCGGTTTCTCTCCTTAAAGAGAAGTTGGGTTATCTTTAATATAAGACAGAAATCAAACCAAATTATATTATTTTACCTCAGAAGCCAGTTTCAACTGATCCTTTTGAATGGTATCATTCTATTATTATATATTACTTCAAACTTAATAGAAAAAAATTGATTAAAATATGTGCCCTGCTCATATCGAGCCTGGCGGAATGCCACAAGACACATTAATTGGAAATGAATTTCTACAAACCCAATCAAGCATCATGAAGATGAAAAATGTACCTTTTTCCCTCCGTTCCTTCATTGATTTTTCATTTTCCCCACTCAGAGCTTCATTTAGCAATTTTTCAGTTTCGTTTTGTTGTGGCCTTAATTCATTCCCTTTACTTCCCCCAGAATGAGATAATGTACCATTTTCCTTGTCCTTTTTAAACTGTTCTTTTATGTTGCATTAGTGCAGGGCAGATTCTGATCTTGTCATATTTCCCTGTGCTTTATTATTTTTTAGGAAAAGAGGGTAACTTTATTATTTTTTAAATTCTTACTGCGGTGGTCTTTATCAAGGAGAATGCACTTTAAAAATACAGTAACTATGAAATTACAGTGTTACAAGACTTCTGAGATAGAATTAAGAGTGGCTGTTGCAAACATGAAAAACCTTTTCAGAGGAAGAGTGGAGAGTATCCATTATTCTCATTTCTCGTGGTGGGGTATGTGAAGATCGAGCATGATGCTGATTTTGTTAAGGGAAATGAGGACAATTATTTTCTAGATCACAGAGGGGAACAAGAGTTTGGGTGGCAAAAGCCCTTTTAGGACAAGAGGAGGCAAAAGGAGAAGGTGACTACATGCCTGAGTTCTAGAAGGTTCTTGGCTGTCCTGTTCCATGCCTGCTCTGGTCATTTCACGGATTCACTGGTCCTCTACGGGGATTGAAAACAGTAATGGGAATCTTCAGTTTTTCCTGTGAGCTTTTCAGACACTCTAACAGCATAAATTTCCCCCTGAGAAGTCAACAAGGACTCATAATAAAGTATCCTATTGCTTTACTTTTACCTAGAATTCATAACTCTGGTCATCTCATTTTTGATTAGTTTTTTTTTTTAAAGATTTTATTTATTTACTTGAGAGAGAGAGAATGAGAGATAGAGAGCACGAGAGGGAAGAGGGTCAGAGGGAGAAGCAGACCCCCTGCTGAGCAGGGAGCCCGTGTGGGACTCGATCCCGGGACTCCAGGATCATGACCCGAGCTGAAGGCAGTCGCTTAACCAACTGAGCCACCCAGGCGCCCTGATTAGAAGTTTTAGTTGGCAGTTATTCATCTTTGATACATTTTTCAGTGGGAAAATGAATTATTCATAAATGCGGTTTAAAGCAGAAAGCCTTTTGAAATGAGCGTCTGTGGGCAAGAGTAGCAGATCAGAAGTGTCGGTGATAGAGGTTGGGAGCTTTATTTATTAACGTGTGGTCAAGTTTCACCAAACACACACACACACACACACACACACACACACAGCCCTCATACCCTGATTCTGAATAAATGTGCCTGTGGGCCTTAATTGGTTATTCCTAAACTTTGAATGAAAACAAAATTAAACAAATTTCAAAGAAAATAAACAATTATATCATAGACTTAGTCTGCATTGAAAAAATCTAATTCCCTTTATGTTGCCAGATTTTAATGTGATTCGACGTGATCATCCATTTTTAACATACCTTCTAGTATTGTGCTCCATTTCGGTGTGTTTACGGTTTTATTTAAGGCATTTTCCAGAGACACGCATATTATCATTTGCCAGCTGGTAACACACGACACCCTAAAGCACAGTTTCTTAAAAAAAAAAAACAAAAAACAAAACAAAACAACCTATCAAGTGCTGTCTAGTATTTAATACTTACGTGCAGCTGCATTTCTTACTTTCATTACTTTCTGTTCACATCCCCAACCTCAATTGTGAGTTATGTTTTGCGAGTTTCACACAATCGGGTACTATTCACATAATTCTAATCACAGAGCTATATCTTCTTCTGACACTGACCTGAAATGACCTGTGACCTATATGTCTGTCACTAATGGGAAAGAAGTTTCAGGAAGCTGAGAAGCCTTGCAACTTCTAGGGTTGCTTCAAATCCATAACAGGCCCTTCCTAAAATTTGGTAGAGTTTCACTTTGTTCTGGTTGACATACAAGCTCTTTTCGAAAGAAATCAGGAGGAGTCCTGTCACTATAGCATTTTTTCCCCCAAAAGTAGGTTATAAAAATGTGCGGATGGACAAGGGCGATTACATCTTCTAAGAGAACAGTTCTTTTATATAAGATCATTGATACAGTAGATACGTGCCCCTGTGGGTGTGCTGTCTGTCTAGTGCAAGAGAAAGATGTGAACAAAGGATGGTCGGGGTGGTCAGGGGCCTTAACGGGGGTTTGTTCGAAGGGCTGAGGTAGAACAGAAAAGGGAAACATGAAGCCAGCCCAGAAGCCTTGGGAACTGCTGGTCTGGGAGGTGATTTGTGAGTATGTTGTGACAGCAGATTTCCTGGTGGAGAGGGGGGTGGGAGGTGGGAAGGCAATGTGTGGTGGAAGCAGCATGTGCAAAGGCCCGGAGGCAGGACCACCATATGTCTGCGGAGTGCTGAGAGGATAGAGTGGTTTAAATGTAGGGTTCACCTGGGACAGGACAGGCCTGAAATGACAGTGGGGAGATAGTGGGACCACAGCAAGAGGGCCTCATGTCCATGCTAGAGAGTTTAAATGTCAGAAGCTTGGGAGGGTTTTTAAGGAGGAGAGTGATATATTCAGCATCTCTGGGGGGTAGGCCTAGAAGTCAGTATTTTGTAAAAGCTCCCCGTAGGTGATTCCATTGTGTGGCCATGGCCTCAGAGGGACTGCTTAGCTCAGATCACCTAGGGAGCTAACTCCATGGTGGTTAATACGAAGAAAAGCCATTAACTTTAGGATACACCTCCGTGCCCCCACCCCATACCACTGTAAATATCAAACTGGCTGTAGCCTTAAGAGATTTAGCATCCCGCATGAGCATTAGGCTGCAATTCATATATTCAGTTGAATTACAAAAAAACATGCTTATCGAGACAAAACTAAGAAAAAAATTCTATTAACATTAGTTAAGAGGTTCCAGATTTTACCAAGACGGGTTTCTTCCTTTGTTCTGTAAGGGGGTCCACTATTTGATGTTGAAAATTAACTGTTGTGACAAGATTATGTTCCTGTTAAGTAAAATGGATGAGGTCTGGAAAATAAGCGTTTCTAATTTCTCATTTCTTTATGCCCTGATTTGAGCCTGGGCGCTTGGGTCATTTACCACCACCTGGTGACAGCTAGACCTAAATGCAGCTTCATGAAGAAGACACAAAGCTCTTCAAGGTCAAATTTACAAACTTTAATGTACGGAAAAGAGCAAAGGTTGCATGCCATCTGCATGGTACCCTGGATTTTGGAGTGGCCCCTGATTTTGGGGGTGCTTCTGGGGCTACATCCACCTTGGTTCATCAGGGCCTCCAAGAGTCTGTTCTAGACAATTTTGCCCCTGGAGTCTAAGGGATAGACTGTTGCGAGATGGATGGATGGAGTCATTATTCATTCATTCGTTAGAGTTGAAAGATAACCAAGGTCATTACTCTCAAGAAGCTCACAGTCTGGGGGCGGGGGGGGGGGGAAGGAATACCAGTGATAACAGGGTAGTAGCTAGGTTTTGAGTGTTTGTCCTGTGCTGGGCTCTATAGGAGACAATATTTGAAAGCACTTTGAAGTTGGCAGTCAGAAATAACATCACTTACCACTCAAATGTGGGATTTAGAGATTGCGCCTCATGATGGGTGTCTCATAGGAGGACAGGTGGGTTGTGCTCCCGGGGCAGTCCTGAGTTGGGATTCCAAGTTGGCACCTCTTGTAGGGCAGGAGGGCCAAGGCATGCACTACCTGCCATCCTTGGTGTCCTTTTTTCTCTAATCTGAACAAGTCAACCCCTGTTGAAGAAGCTTCCGTAAGGAATGCTCAAGGATGAAAGCAAATGCGTGGGCACAGCATTCACTTAGTGCAAGAGCACGAGCGCTTCTTGAAGCTTCAGTTGCTGAAAGGTGAGACTTGTTGGCAGAAGCTTCAGCACCCCCAAGTCCTTCCCAGAGCCATTCTGTCTCCCCAGAAGGTGGGGCCTATTTGCTCCAGCCATCAGCCCTCTGTCCTCTTAGAACTCCCAGATTTCCCCTCTCTCTGCATCCTCCAGGTGACACCTCTGCCTTGTATCTACTCCTTTTTAAAATGAAAATCCTCAGTATCTTCCTGTGAACTCTTCATTAGGGTGCCCCTCAACCATATCTCTTGCTTCCCTGGACTCACCCACCATTCCGATTACTTCAGAGAGAGTGAAGCAAGTGTATTCAAAGTCTCTTTTTATGTTAGTTGATGAAATTTACATAGACCTCCTTGGAACACTGTAGCTAATTTCAGTACCCATCTTGCCTCTCATTTAAAGAATTCAAGTCAATTTTTAAAACAATACTGTAGGAAGGAATGAAAGAGGAACACTGTAAGGATGATTTTTGAAAACTATTCTTACAAATATCGAAGGAAATTTAAAGAAAAAGAAACTTTCCTTTTGCCCATAATCCTACTCTAACCTCAGTACGATTTCGTTTATCTAACATCCAGCTCTTACCTTTGATCATTGTAAGCTTTGTTTTTTGTTTTATTTTTATCCCTGAGGCTTTCTGCAAACATTTTTACATTTTACAGTATATTTGTTTGTAGTATCTGTGTCATATATCCCATCAAATTGCTATTCCATAATGTACTACCCAGTGCTTTCCTGCTAGACATTAAGGTTATTTCCAGTTTCTATTATAAATAATAGGAGCAAGAACATCTTTGTATATATAGCTTTTTTTCCTATGTCTGAATTATATCCTTAGGATAAATTCCCAGGAGTGGGATTAGTGGGTCAAAGGGTATGAACAGCTTTATGGCTCTTAATATTTATTACTAAATTGCCCAAAGGGTCATTCTAATTTACAATGGCACCTGCAACACACGAGGCAGGCTGCCTCTCCCAGCTCTTTCAACACTGATTTCTGCAGCTGGTAGTTTTGGGTACAGTTAATCGTTATTAAAGGGTAACTTGTTACTGTTTTTAATTATAATTTCTTTAATTATTATCAACATTGGACAGTTTTTCTTAAATGTGTTTCTTATTATATTGTTTTGTATGGCTTACTTTTTATGTGGGAGGATTATATTTTTTGGCACTGGGTGGAATTTGAAATATTTGATCATGAAAATGTCAGATGCACTCAGGACAGACACTAATTGATGAAGCCCCCAGACTCATGACCAGATTCAACAAACAGCAGAACTTGGCTCTATTTGCCCCTTCTTTTCCTCTTTTTCCCCTTCGTGTAGTAATTTTAAAGCAAATCCCAGCCATCCTGCTTATGCTTCCTATACACTTCACTATCCATCTCGAAAACATATGGACTTTTTCTTATATACTCATAATGCCATTGTCACACTGAACAAAATTAATGATAATTCCTTGGTATCATGTAATACCCATCTGTCCTAAAATTTTCTGAAATGTCTTTAAAATGGCCTTTTTACTGAAACTTTGTTTCAGTCAGTATACAGAGAAGGTCCGTTTGTTTGGTGGTGATGTTTCTAGAGTCTTTTAATCTAGAACACGCTTCTCCCTGTGTACCCTCCTCCCCTGCCGAGGTTCCCACACCCAGTGACATTGCAGGAACTGAGTCAGTTGTCCTATAAGTGTTCCCACGTTTGGGATTTGACTTTTTATTAGCTCTAGCAGCCTGGTGAGATTCAGTTTTACCTTTCTTGGCGGGGGGAAGCAAGAATACTTCCTGGGGCTGTGCGATTTACTCTGTCTTCAGCGGCACTCATGTCTGATTGCCTTGGATGATGCTGAGGCCAATCACGGATTCAGATGGGGTCACCCCAAAACACAGTTGTAAAGTTCCTCCTTAATGTGCCCCTGACTGGTTCATCTTTTAATTCATCTTATATAATGAGCCAGTTATTTCCTAGGGATTGCACAATGGTGATTTTCTAAATTCGTCATTCTTTCCCCATTTATTCACTGGCATTCTTCTGAAAAATAAAACTTCTTCCCTCATTAACTAGGACTTCTTAGTAATCTCAAAATGCAGTTTGAACAAGAAAGGCAGGCTACATGCTTTCTTCTGCCTCTAAGTTGCCAAGTTTCTAAGTAAGGAATTGGTTCCCTAGTCACTCCCAATGGTGTTGCTGTTGGTTTCAGTTTTTGAAGAATCATAACATACTCGGGGTTTTAAAAACATATTTATTCCATGTGTTTGACTCAATTACATTCGTTATTCTTTTTGATGCTAACATTGTCACAATCCTTGGCCCAAGGGAGACCCTTCAAGTATTTGTTTTCAGGCATCACAAGGTGTCTTGGGTTCCCCTAGCATATTTTTACCCCTTGAAATGAGTTGTTCCTCCAAGATGACCTGTGTTTTGTTGGTGAGGGTTGGTATTTAGATGCCACAATCTGGATATGTTATGTGCTTATTGTTGTTATTATATCTAAGTTTCCTCAGTGGACAGAGTTAGGAAATGCATATTTAACAAATGAAAATAAAATATTAATTATGAATTCATACTGGTATTTTCATTTCAAATTTAACAAAACTTTATTTCTTTGATTTTACACTTGTATTTCTTTCTCTTACACTAAAACCTTGGTTCCAAACATTATTATACTGCAATATCCCAAATAGTTTCAAAACAACAATACAATATCATTACCAACAGTTTTCCTAATGAATAAGAGACTTCTTTGCGGTTCTGTTTATTTTTACAATACAATCCACTAAAAACAGAATCAAATTAGCTTGTTCAAACAACACTTGAGTTCTTTTCACCAACTGGATATACAGTTAAGTTCCTTTATTTCGATTTGTTTTCAAGTTTTCAGATTCACTTTTTTTTCTTTTTGGTTTAGTTTTATTTCTTGAATCTGTAAAATGTGCTTTCAAAATTAAATGTAGGTAAGAAGGTATTATCAAAAAATCTTTTCTTCTGCCTCCTCTAATTTCCTTCTTTCCCTATTGGCAAGTATTTCTTAATAATTAAAGTTTCTTTTATCTTTGCAGAATTTCTTCTTGCAAATATATATGCATTCAGATGGCCTCATCTGTTTTACGCTAAAGCTTTCATACTGTATATTCCTTACAATACACCATATCTGTTCTAGAGATCTTTGTAGCCGTCCATTGTCATGATGAACCATGGTTTATTTAACTAGCCACTTACTGATTGATGGAGTTGTTTCCTTTGTGTCTTCTAAAAACTAAAAATCCTTCGTCCAAGTCATTTTATATTTTAGCCAATGTGTCTTTGGGGATCTATTTCTAGGAATGGGATTGCTGGGTCAAAGGGCAATGCGGTTGTACTTTTGTCTTATCCTAGCTCCTTCCAGATTCACTTCTAAAAGGGGGATCATGTGTCATTTTGCACTGAGAAGGATTTTTCGAAAAGATTTTACAAATGCACAAATTGAATATACCAGATTGTTGGAAAATTAGTGTGTTCTTCAAAATCACCAGTTATTGACTGTGTGAACCCGCACACTGTTCCCAGGATTGTCTATCGTCTACAAGATAGCCTGGAATAGAGCACCCTGGTTCCTGCTTTTAGGGCATCTATG
Organism: Zalophus californianus; assembly: GCF_009762305.2. Classification (NCBI taxonomy): domain Eukaryota; kingdom Metazoa; phylum Chordata; class Mammalia; order Carnivora; family Otariidae; genus Zalophus; species Zalophus californianus. The sequence continues at coordinate 98,473,522 of NC_045600.1, forward strand.
GTTTGTCTGTGGCACTTGACATGAATGAAAAGTAGAGTTAGAGTAGCTGAAGATAGACCATGTTGTAAAAACAAAGGTGAACACCCAGCTCAAGTCTCTTTATCCCGGGCCATGTGAGTCCTGGATCCTCTCAATTCCATTTGCACTTTTAGTGACAGTGACCCTTTTCCCAGACCAAAACTTTTGACACCTGGTTGAACAAATATGAATCTATTAGCAGGAATAACAGCGCTGAATGTTTGAAATGTGGGCTGCCTCACAAATGTACGCTGAATAATTATCTTATGTAGAGTTGCATCTGCATCTCCCAAAGCATGCTCTCTGGCACATATATGGGATGTTAAAAAGGGTTACACAGCAAAATCAGTGTGTCAAACAAACCTAATGAGATGTGACTCCAAAATCATGTGGCCGCAGAACCCTCTATTCCGGGGAGCAACTTGTGTTAAACACTGTTCCATGAGACACAGAGAACCAAAGTGAGGGTTCTATTTAGATGAAAACCAAAGGCATCTCTTCCGGTTGATTAACTTGTACTTCTACAATTCTTTATTGTTTTTATTAACAATTTTTAATTTGTTTCTTTCTAGATTGAATCATTAAAGAAAAAGATGCAGCAGAAACAGCTCTTAATATTGCAGCTTTTAGAAAAGATCTCTTTCTTAGAAGGAGAGGTAAGAGGCTGTGTTTAAGTTGGTGTCTTCTCTATCATTAAATTTTATGTTGCTGAGCCTACCACCGACACTTAATTAAAAATATGGCTATTTCCTGGCCTTATAAAATTGATTGAAGGTTAACTGCCAACACTGAAAATGAGATTCTGACAGCTAGTTTTTCTTTACCACCTGACTCTCCTCATCTCAGACTGCTGCCCACCTCTGCTTTTTGGCTCTCATTTTTCTTGTTCAAGAATTTTCCTAGCAAGTCTGATAAGCTGTTAAATAACACTGATAATTTCCCACATGTATGTAGGGCTTTATAACTTGTGAGGTATTTTCAGGGACATTCCTCACATGGTTCTCTCAGCAACTTTAGGAAAGGCAAGACAAGGATCATTACTTTATATTAACAAATGTTTCAAAAGGAGGCTCAGGAAAAAAAAATAAATAAAAGGCGGCCCAGAGAAGGCAGGTGGTTTTGCTCACGATCACCCAGCTTGGTTAACGCTGGAGCCAAAGCTGAGAGATGGGTTCCAAATCCACTGCTCTGTGTGACACTGAGTCAGAAGGTTTAGAGGTGACTTAATTTCACCTGAAACTTTGAGGATATTTAGTCTTCCTGACTTTCTGGCTTTTTTGAAGGTTTGGTGTAGGTTCCAGAAAAGGAAATTATGGAGTTGGAAGAACCTTAAGAGCTTAGGTATTAATGGAAGGAGAAGCCAAAATCCATTCGCTCTGGAGTCTCTTTATTAAGAGCTTGGCATTGAGCCTCTTCCTTTTGAGCCTCATGAATCTCTCTTGTCTGTGCCCCTCAACATAGTTCTTCCCCCGAGGGAGACAGCCCAGGAGACAAAGATGAAGGACGGAGACAGGACAGAGGCGACATTGGTGAAGCACCTGGTGTTGTGTTGCTGGGCGCTGTTAACTCCTTTCCACATCCTTTGTGTAATGTGGAGGCTAAGAGCGGAATCAGACTTGCCCAAGTTTGAACCCTAGATCTGCCTCTTATTAGCTGGGTGATGCTGGGGAGCTTTCTTAGAATTATAAAACGAGACGGTAGCTGCACCTGCATGTGTGTGACCAGGCAGTGAGAATGCAGAGAATGTGCCTGGCATGTTTCTTAACCTCTTAAGTTAATGCCCTAGGAATTAGATTGTCTTTCTCCCATTTTATAGACGGGCAGACTGAGGTTCAGGGGCATGAAGAAGCCTGCCCAAGGTGACAGTAGAAATGGGTAAGCCTGAATTCAAAGCCTGAACTCTTAACCACTGTGTTTGTGGGAAGGACGAACTGCGTTTTCACGTACTCTGTGTTTGGGGAGCTGCCTATAAAAGACATGGACCACAGGGACCTGGGGGTAGATTCAGGCTCAAGAGTCCCCGTGTTGGGACAGCTGAGTGAAGGGGCACTTGCCCTGTCCCCCTCCCGCCTTCCTCTCCACAGTCCCTAGGTGCAGCTCCAGCCTTACAAATGGACGTTTCTAAGAACTTCCTCCCAAATCACAGCTCCCTGTGGGAGGAATCACACCTTCTTCCCCAGTGAGATCTGACAGGGAGTGTCCTGGTGGGAGCCCGTGAGTCCAGAGAGGTGAGGGGATGGTGACAGGAGAGGCAGTGCCCACCGGCCCTTCCCCCCCAACCCCCCCCCCCCGTGCCCCTCAAGCCAGCTCTCCTGATGGTAGATTATGAAAGTGCAGGGGATCCTGTGCCTAGAGAACAGCACTACACACGTGGGGGCTTTGTTTAATGCTCGAGTTCTTAAGCCCCTCTTGTCCAGACCCTGAGATGTGGATATTAGTCCACATAGATTTGGTGTGTGATCCCAGGAAGCTCCATTAGAGGAGGCGTGGGGGGATGAGTCAGGGAGAGGATGGTGTCTTGCCCACCGTGGGCAGCCGCAGCTCACTCCCATCGGGGGGTCTCCTGGAGACGCTACACACTGGCCTCTGAGTTGTCCTTACCTAAAGGTCAGAGAGCTGGGCCTTGGTCCACTAACTCCCTTCCTGCCATTGGTTGAGGCCTGCTCCTGGGGGATGCAGGCAGCTGTGGCCTGCCCTCAGAGCCAGTTGCAGTCAGGTGGTTAGAGTTTATTTCTTCATTGTTTCTGTTCTTATTTTTTATATCTTCCCAGGGCTGTTTTACTTATTTCAATGTGTTCTTAGAGTTAACATCATTGTAACACTTTCCAGACAGGTGCAGGGATCTTTCAGATCCAAAAGAGACAGAATAACTTTTCTGAGTAGCTAAAGTCAGAGGGTGCTGATTCTTGGGGGGACGGGGGTGCACTCAGGATGAGGTGACTTCAAGGTGATTCAGAGTCAGGACCCCTTATCATCGTGATGCACTGACCTAGTTTTCAGAACTATTAAGAACTTATGTATTCCTTATTAATATTTTACCCTACTTTGTTGGGCCAGGTAGATAGATTTCATCTCCTAGGAGATGAGAGGTTGAGTTTGAGTATTTGGTTTTCCTCTTTAGGCTGCGTGACTAGTTTATTATGGTACAAACACACTGCTGACTGTTGCTTCCTCGTTAACTGTATGTAACCACTAATGGCAGTGGATCTCTGCCCCCCTTTCCACCTGGTTCTTGTAGGATTACCAACGCCAAGGAGGCCAAGGAGTCCTTCCGTGGGCCCTAACGTCCTGGGATGACCTGACTTATAATTCATTTTGTTACTCTTTCTTACTTGACACAGAAATTTTATAAACAAACATATAATAAATACTCTATAAAAGAAACTACATCACCTTATATATTAATGCTTTCTAGTTTTAAAAATCAATATAAATTGTGACACAGCTTATTACGGTCACCCTTTTTTCTCTTAAAACTATCTTTGTGTACACTTTCTATTAACTTTCCCTTTGAGAGACACTGTTGAACATAAGGCATTTCTCAGACTCACCTTGTTTCCATAATAATAATTTACTTCTCCTCCTCCTTTTTTTGATGCCCAAATTGTCACAACTCAGCTGGGGAGAGTTCTCGTCCATCAACTTCTTTGCCTGCATAGCAGGGCTCCTGATGCTTCTGGGTTCATTCTTGCTATCCTCATTTTTGTCCGGTGTCAAGATATGGTATTGGCTTGTCTCCAAGGAGGCCTGGTTCGTTTTAGTAGTGAACTATATTGAAAACTACCTGGGCATGGGAACTGGTCATGGCTAAAGCACTGTGTCTACACTTAGGCCAATTTTAATCATGACGGAATTGGGGGCAATATGTGTCTTTCTGAGATTATGAAGCCACACTGACATTTTCCAAATTTAATTACATCACTCTACAATACAGGGTTCTGTTGGCCACTTAGAATTTCTATGCTCTTGGCCTGTTCTAACACCATTTTTATACCACAGCTTTCCATCGCCTGCTTTAAACCAGATGATGCCAAAAGTGGTATTTCAAATATCCTTGCGAAGTTTTGATAGACATATCTGGTAACCTCTTATATTCCATCTTATTAATAAAGTAGCTAACTTTTATTAAGGGCCTGATTGTGGGCTCTGGAGCTAGGCTGCCTGAGTTCTCAGCTCTGCCATATAGGATCTTGAGCAAGTTACTTAAGTGCTCTGGGCCTCTGTTTGCTCATCTGTTAAAGGGAGTCTTCTCTAAAATGGTGTCTTCTCTATAGAGTTGTTACGAGGATTAGTTAATATTGATTCAAAAAGTACGTGGCTCACTGTAAATGCCATCTGTGTTTACTGTTCTTCCAGTTGTCTGGGCCCCAGGGTCTCCTTTCGTTGTCACTGATACATATTTCTTCCTCCTCCTTCTCCTCCCTCCCTTCCTTTTTAAAACACAAAATGTTGATCATTTTGGTCTCTGAATCCATTATTGGTACTTACTGATGCTTACTCATCAGATTTTGAGCCCCCCAGCCCCACCAGATCCCTAGAAGTTTGCTCTAGCCTGGCCTCATCAGACTGCATTTTCATCAACCAATGCAAAATCTTCCTGATACAAGAATATGCCCATTCTTTTTTTCTCCCAACAATTTATATTTGCCCACCTCCTGAAAAAGGAATATCCCATTCCCTATTTCCGATAAACTGTTACTGAAATAAAATCTTAAGTATATACCTCCATAAGGTCGATCAGCTTTCTGAAACTCTGAACTGATTCCATTCCATTTTTCTCTGCTGAAAATTCTGAACTTACAGTGAAATTCAAAGGTCAGAGGAAAGGTGTCTCATGTTCTGGTTTTGTTCATCCTGCACGTAATGTGTGTTGTATGGTACGTAAACCTCTCAGCGTGTCCGTTGCACATTCCTGGGACTATTATTAATTTTCCAGGGTACTAGCGGGGCGGCAGCTCCAGGCACCGGGGCTCCATGTCCGCATTTTATTGGACATACATTCTTGTTTAGTGCATGTGCTACGGCTCGGCCGCTCCCTCCCCTGGCCCAAGGGAGTTGGGGGAGGAGGTGGCTGCTGTACATTTGTGACATAATTTCCAAAAAATGCCAAGAGGTGCGGTACCAGGTCCTTGGTTCCTGGAAGGCATGCAGCCTCGTGAGCTGCATTTCACATCTGAACACCAGGGGGCGGTGTTTGAAAGCAGGAGAACCCTGGAACTGGAGGCTCAGTCCCAGAAGCAAGCAGCCTTCTAGGGAGCACAAAGCCAGGCAGTAGTGAGCCTGCTCTTTGTGGGTTTGCTTTAGGTACAGTCCGTGGGACAGAGTGCAGAGTCTGTCTTCCTGGACTGAGTCCTGGCACTTTTCGGTTTTAACTATTTCTTAATCTGTCCCTCTTCCAACTTGTCTCCTACTGCCCATATTCAGGCTCTCACCTTTTTTTTCCTTGTCAACCTTGTGTATTCAATTACATAAACCTTATCCGTGTAAAGTGTATAGTGATAGATGGGAACTAGACGTATTATGGTGGTCATTTCACAGTATATATGAATAGCAAATCATGTTGTACACCTGAAACTTATAATGTGATCTGTCGATTATAGCTAAAAAAAAAAAAAGTGTCTAGTTCAGTGACTTTTGACAGTTGTATGTACCTGTGAAACCACCACCACAATCGATACAGAACAGTTCCACCACTTCCCAAAGACTCCCTGTTTCCCTTTCTCTGTTCAACTCCAGGCAGCCAGTGGTCTTTTTTTTTTTTTTTTTTTCCAGTGGGAGGGGTCACTTTATCACTTTTTGTCACTACGGACTTGTCTGCATTCTCTGGTAAATGAAATCCTAGAGTATAGGCTCTTTTGTACTTTTTTGTTTTTAGTTTTCTTATTATCGAGTTGTAAGGGTTCTTTTTATATTCTGGATATCAGTTGTCAGATATATGTATTGTGAATATCTTCCTCCATTTCATGACTTGCTTTTTTCGTGTTTTTTTTTATTAAGTAAACTCTATCCCCAATGTGGGGCTCGAACTCATGACCCCAAGATCAAGAGTCACATGCTAACTGAGCTAGCCAGGTGCCCCTCTTTTTCATTTTCTTGAAGACATGGTTTTTGGTTTTTATTTTTGATAAAGGTCAGTTTATCAATTTTTTTTTATGGTTTATGCTTTTTGTGTGCTAAGAAATCTTTGCCTGTTACAAAAAATTATATTTTCTCCTAGGGTTTTCCCTAAACATTTTATAGTTTTTGCTTTTTAATTGAGATCTGTAATCCACTTGGAGCTAGTTTTTGTGTTTGGTGTGAAGGAATATATTTTTTTTCCACATAGATATCCAGTTGTTTCCTTTTAGCTACTCTTTATCCCTGTTATTATTTGTACCCCCCCCTTTCTTTGATCAGGCTAGCTGGGGGGGTTATCAATTTTGTTGATGTTTTAAAAAATTAGAATAGTTTTTGGCTTTGTTGATATTCTCTGTTGTCTATTTTCTATTGTATTGAGTTTTGCTCTGATATTCATTATTCCCTTCCTTCTAATTATTTTGGTATTACTTTGCTCTTCTTTTTCTAGCTCCTTGAGGTGGACATTAGGCCATTGATTTTAGAGCTCACTTCTTTGTTACTATCAGCAGCTATAAATGTCCCTGAACGCTCTGTTTCAGCGGCACCCCTCAAGCTATGATAGGTTGTATTTTCATTATCATCCAATTTGAAATATTTTCTAATTTCCTTTGAGATTCTTCTTTGACTTATGGATTATTCAGAAGTGTGTTGTTTAACCTCCAATATTTGAGGTTTTCTTAGATATCACAGTTTTTGATTTCTAATTTGTTATGGTCAGAGAACATATTTTGTATGGTTTTAATTCTTTTAAATTTATCAAGACTTGTTTTATGGCTTAAGCACATGGTTTCTCTTGGGTAGTGTAAAAAAAAAATAGGCATGCTCCTGTTTTTGTGTTCTATAAATATCAGTTAGATTTAGGTGGTTGGTAGTATTGTTTATCTGATTTATGTTCTTCCTGATTTTTGTGTAATTGTATCAATTGCTGACAGAGGGGTGTTAAAATCCATTATTATGGTTTTAGACCATCTTTTTTTTTTTTTTACTTCATATATTTTGAAGCTCCGTTATGAGATACATATACAGTTTTGATTATTATGTCTTGGTGATGAATTGACCTTTTCATTTAATATGAAATGTTGGTCACTGCCTTGTTCATATTCCATCTTGAAGTCTCTCTTATCTGGCATTAATATAGCTGTTCCTGCCCTCTTAAGTTTACTGTTTGTATTGTGTATCTTTTTCCACCTTTTTTTTTTTTAAAGATTTTATTTATTTATTTGACAGAGAGACACAGCGAGAGCAGGAACATGAGCAGGGGGAGTGGGAGAGGGAGAAGCAGGCTTTCCGCTGAGCAGGGAGCCTGACGTGGAGCTCGATCCCAGGACCCTGGGATCATGACCTGAGCCGAAGGCAGACGATTAACGACTGAGCCACCCAGGCACCCTTCCACCCTCTTATTTTCAACTGATCAATGTCTCTATATTTAATGTGCATCTCTTATACACCATACATAGTTAAGTCTTGTTTTTTTAAATATATTCTGATAGTCTCTTTTATTGGACCGTATAGTCCATTGACAATAATTGATATGACTGGATTTAGGGCTGTCATTTTATTGTTTTCTGTTTACTCCCTCTGGTTTGTTTTGCTTATTTGTTTGTTCCCTCTTTCTTGTATTCTTTTAGATTATTTCATTATTTTTTAGAATCCCATTTTAATATATCTATTGGCATTTTGCTCTCTTTTCTCTAAAATATTAGCCACTGCTCTGGGTATCACAACATACATTATTAACTGTTCCTAGTCCACTTAAAGGTAATATTGTACTACTTTGTGTAAAATGTAGAAATCTTGCAATGATATAGGTCCATTTACCCCTCCCCCTGCTGTCATAGTTATAGGTATCATATCTGCATGCATTATAAACCCACAATACATTATAATTTTTGCTTTAGTCATATGTACTTTAGAGAAATTAAGAGAAAATGCAGTCTTTCATATTTACTCATACAGTATCTATTTCTGATGTTCTTCATTCATTCCTGAAAATCTCAGTTTCTCTCTGATATCATCTCTCTTTAGCCTGAAGACTTTTTATGTAGCATTTTGTGTAGTGTAGCAACATGGGGACAAATTCACTTAGTTTTTCTTGATCTGAAAGTGAGCTCTTTCACCTTCATTACTGAATCATAGAGCGTTCAGGGATGAGTTTCTTTCTCTTAGTGCTGTCTTCTGACTTCTATGGTTCTTGATGAGACATCTGTGGTAATTCAAATTATTGTTCTCCTATATATATATATAACAAGATTGCTTTCAAGATTTTTTTTCTTTATGTTTTTAAAGTAGTTTGACTAGGATGTGCCAAGGTAGATTTCTCTTTGAATTTATTCTGTTTGGGGTTTGCTGAGATTCTTGGGATTTGCAAATTTATGTCTTTCACCAAATTTGGGAAATGTTTAGCCATTATTTCTTTGACTATTTTTCCTGCTCTAATTTCTTTATCCCTTCCTTCTATGATTCTAGTATCCCTACGTTAGGCATTAGAAATTGTCCCATAGTTCCAGGAAGCTCCATTTATTATTTCCAATCTTTGCTTTCATTTCATTCTGATCAAGTGATTTTTTTAAAAAGATTTATTTGAGAGAGAGTGTGACAGGGGAGGGGCAGAGGGAGAGAGAGTCTTAAGCAGACTCTGAGCTGAGCATGGAGCCAAATGTGGGGCTCCATCTCACAACCCTAAGATTATGACCTGAGCCGAAACCAAGAGCTGGATACTTAACTGACTGTGCTACCCAGGCGCCCCTGATTGAATGATTTCTGTTAACAGGTCTTCAAGTTCACTGACTCCTTCCTTTGTCATCTCCATTCTCTTCTTCAGTCTAATGATTTTTTTAAATTTCAGGCAATTTATTTTTCTGTTCTAAAATTTCCATTTGGTTCTTTTTTATATTTTTCTTTGTGGATTTTTTTTTTTTTTTACTACATCAGTTAGTAGCATATTTTCTTTCACCTCATTGAGCATAGTTATAATAGCTGCTTGAAAGTCCTTGTCTGAAAATTCCACCATCCAAGTCATCTCAGGATTGGCATCTGTTGATTCTCTTTCTCCTTGGAAATAGGTCACATTTTCCTGACTCTTCACAAATTCAGTAATTTTGGATTATAATCTGGACATTGTAAAGGTTCTGTTGTGGAGACTTTGGATTGTTTTATTGATCTGAACAGTGTTGAGGTTTTTGTTTCAGCTAATGAATTTGGTTAGACCCACCTCCACCCTGCCGTGCTGTTGTGGGTGATGGCTCAGATCTCAGTTCAGTTCTTGAAGCCTTGGCTGCAAACTTCTTTCATTTAGCCCAACACATGCATGGTTCCGGGGGTGGGGGGGATTCTGCCAGAGACTTGAATGGAGTCTATATACAGTTTAAAGTTTCTGCCTTCTCTAACTCCCTCTTTGGCTTCCCCTTTACTCTTGGCAGTCCTGCTTATGCTGGACTCCTTCCACTATTTTTTATCTACCAGAAAGATGATCTTTCTGTTGAATTTCTAAAGTATCTGTGCTGCTGCCATGATGACTATACTGTTTTTGGGCAAAGCTGCAAACAAAAACAAACAACTGAGTCACAGAGAACCCATTCTAAGCATGTCACAGCCCCCTACAGCTTGCCTGTCCTTGTTCAGTATCCAAAGACCGTAATAGATGTTTTTTTTTTTTTTTTCTTCTGTCCAGAGTTTATAGCTCTTCTTTGTAGGAGGATCCATTGGTTATGTGCCCCACTCCTCAATGCTATAAATGTGGCTCTCGCTCCTTGAACTAGGAAATTGCAGTGGACTCCTTGACTAATCAAGGAGTTATATTTCCTTTTGCCCAGATTTTTATTTCCTTCCAAGACAGTTTCCACCTGGAAGCCCAGTGACTGAAATAAAAATCTAGTGTTGACTCTGGGCTTACAGGGTTGGGTATAAAGTCCTTGTAAAGGCAGATGTAGCCCTTCGTAACTAACTCTTGCTACCTGTACACTGCAGCAAGGTGCTTGTTCTCAACCTGGTATGTTCCACAATCCTGGAATACTCATCCCTTTCTCTTACTCTCTTTCCCTTGCATAACTCCAGCAAACCTTCATGGAGTTCACTCATTTTTCCCTGTCTTGAGTTCCGCATCCCCTCTGAGTTCTCCCTTAATATTCTGTGAGTCCCTCTGGCATGGGATTTATGACTTTGTTATTTTCTGCTTGGTTGTCTGTACCCCCACAAGACCAAACTCAGGGGTCGCAAATCATGCCCCAATCTTTAACCACTACCTAGCTCCCTTCACCTAACTTTACACACTACCTGATATATAGTTTTTGATACTTTTTTTTGCATTGAAATTTAAGAGTACAGGTTTTTCATTTCAGCTTTGAGTGGGTATCTGCTGTGCACACATAGAATTCCTCTGAAATAGGACAAAGGATTTGTGGCTCCTTGTCCACCATTCACTGTATTCATTGTATCAGTAGGGCATATTTACTAACCTTGTCTTTCTTTCATGCCCCCTAACTATAGGTAGTTAGCTCAGAATTATGTGAAATCCTCATTATTAAACTACACTGAGAAGAGACAAGGCAGTGGGATTTCTGGAGCTTGTTAATGGGCAAGCCTCTTCTGTCCCTGTCTTTCCTAATGAATGCGAGAATCCAACTATTGCTGGGAAAGCTGTGTGTATGTGTGTGCCCTTGTGTGCGCAAATGTTATGCCTCAGGTAGTAAGCCAGCAACATTCTCCCATCTGAGCATTAGGTGATAGATTTGGAGCCCATCCATCTGCCATGGCTCGTCAGCTGCTGGGAAATCTGGAATGCATTCTCTCCCTATCCACCATTTCCCATTTTTTCTGAAGGGATCCATAGACCTTTACAGAACATGAGTTTGTACCACAGCCGCTGCTTTGCTCCTTAGTATCACCCATTCAGAGCACGAGCTACTGAGCTGTACCCCACATTCTTTTGAAACAAATGAGTTTCTTTTTCAAAGAACTTTTCAACTTTCATGTGTTAATCTAATGTCTTGAGTGATTTAGCTTCAGGTCCAACTTAAAGCGTTTGTCTTTTAATTTTTTTCTAATCATGCAAATTACATGCTCCTTATAAAAGTATTTATACATTTATTTATTCAATAAATATTTATCTTGCATCTCTGACATGCTATGCTCTGAGAATATAGCTAAGAAGATAGATATGGTATTGCCTCATGAAAATTTAGTCTTACAACAAGTGTTGGTGAGGATGTGAAGAAAAAGGAACCCTCTTGCACTGTTGCTGGGAATGCAAACTGGTGCAGCCACAGTGGAAAACAATATGGAGGGTCCTCAAAAAATTAAAAATAGAACTAACACTACTAGGGTAATCTAGTAATCACACTACTGGGTGTTTACCCAAAGAATACAAAAATACTAATTTTTAAACTTTTAACTAATGGGATACATGCACCCCTATGTTTATAGTAGCATTATTTACAATAGCCAAATTAGGGAAGCAGTCCAAGTGTCCACTGATAGATGAATAAAGAAGAGGTGGTATATATTTATACAATGGAATATTATTCAGCCATAAAGAAGGAAATCTTGCCATTTGCAACAACATGGATGGAGCTAGAGAGTATAATTGTAAGCGAAATAAGTCAGAGAAAGACAAATGCCATATGCTTTCACTCATATGTGGAATTTAAGAAACAACACAAATGAACAAAGGAAAAAAAAAGAGACAAACTCTTAACTCTAGAGAACAAACTGATCATTACCAATGGGGACGTGGGTTGAGGGATGGGAGAAATAGGTGATGGGGATTAAAGAGTACACTTCTCATGATGAAAAAAAATAAACTAGTAATATACAAAAAAAAATTTAGCATTACAGAAAAATATAGAAGAACTTCAAAAAACTCAATACCCAGAGATAACCACCGTTAACCGCTTTCTGGATTTTGGGTATGTTTGCCCTTTAGGTGTCAGGCACCGTCCCTTCTGTTTTCATTCCAAGAGCCTCAACCCTCTTGCCCCTTTGTCCTTCATTTCCCCCATGGGGCAAATTTCCAATTCCTAAGCATCTAATCATCAACCTATGTAATGTTTGGCTCTGGCCTGAAAAAAAAAAAAAAACTATTTAGAATGCTAATTTTAATCCCAAGGAGCCTGTTCTACTTTATATGTTTGAGATTCTGAATTTTCCAAACCTATGAAATACTAATTATTAAGTTATAGAGGTATTTCCCACTAAATTAAATTAATAGACTTACTCATTTTATAGTTTAATAAGGGAGTATTAAAACATGAGCTGTACCTTATTTATAATTGTAAGAAAAGTGATAAATATCTAAATGCCATCAATAAGACTAGTTTAAATAAATAATGTACATCCACACAATGGAATGCTATGAACCCATTAAAATAGCTTGTTGACATAAAAAGAAAACTAATAAACATGGCAAGATATTCACAACAAATTGCTGAGTGAAAAAACCCCAAATTTAGCACAGAACAGGGTATTTTGTTTGTTTTCACTGATGTAAAATTGGATACATATGTATGTACATGCACAGAAAACTATCTGTAAGGAGGCAAACAATCTATTTCTTTAATTCCTACTGTGTAAGAGATGCTCACTAAAATCATTATGATAGATATCCATGTCATAGGGGAAAATTGGATAACACATATTATCACGCATGTTTGTGGGGGAACCTATTTGCTTGACTAAAAGTACTTTTTTCCTTTTCTCTAGAATAATGAACTACAAAGCAGGTTGGACTATTTAATAGAAATCCAGGCCAAGCCTGAGGTGGAGACCAGAGAGATTGGAGTGGGCTGCGATCTTCTCCCCAGGTATTTGGAAATTTCCTATTTTTCTGACTCAAATTCCTCTCTGACTTAAGAAAATACTTTATGGGGCTGTGATTACCAGAATTGCATTCTTTCTATCAAAAATATTTTTGCAAAGATAAACAGCAACTGCCGAGGGGTCTGGCTCGTTCCTGTGGGAGCGGGGGCATTGTGCAGGACAGAGGGGGTAGTGAAGAGAAGGCTGGGGAAGCCACGTCCGAGAGGGATAGGCCCTGTCAGGAAGTGCATGCATTTGATCCCCCATCCAGTCATTCATTCACTCAGCAAACATCTGGTGAGTACTGTCCCTGTGCCAGACACTTATGGAGAGGAATGAGATTTGGTTCCTGCTCCACATGCAGTCTGGAAGGGGAGACAGACATGGAGGCAGACATTTACAACAGTGTGAGAGGGACCTGTGAGGGGCTTTGGTAACATAGAGGAGGGTGGGGTCTAAAGCTTGAACAAATTTCATCTCTTCCCCGGTGCCAGGACACAGTCTAGTCAAGCACTGGCTCAGCGTCACAAATAAATTGATCTGTTTCAGTCACCACAGATGAACGGTAACCACAACCTCGTTTGTTCAGTTGCCTTTCTGAGCTCGAGAGCTGACCTGTTTGTCTTTAAGCTGCTCCCCATACCCATGCCTGGGTCTCTCCCTAATAAGATTAGAGTCTGTGATCTAGTAACCAACCCACCATCTCTAGGTGCTCGAAACTGTGCTCGGCTCAAAGAGGACATAAAACAAGGTGATAATGAGGATGCCAACGGCATGTGGCTTGTGATTTAGGTAACCAAAGTCACAAAGTACCTCATATACTGTGTGTAGGAGGGTAAATTCCTGTGTGATCAGGGGCATCTGTGTGTGTTGTGTTTGGTATTAGGCCAGAAAAATGCAGAATCCTGGAACCTTGAATGGTTAAATCTGGTGGGAAATGGTGGTGAGTCCATCACCAAGCTGGGATGTCAAATACCTTGGGTCTAGTCCTCCTTGCTAGCAGCAGGATGCATTCAGGCCGGACTGTTTTTGCTGGGGCCTCCGTTTCCCAATTTGTGAAGTCAGTGGTTTTGAGTAGATGATTTCTCAGGTTTAACCAGCTTAAGCAGGGAAAAGATACATAAATAGATTTGAGGTCCCATCAATATGGGGGACGAAGTCCATGATAAAAATATAGGCAAAAAGAATGGTCATGTCCAGGGACTCTGAAATATAAATAGTTTCGCCATTTCTCTCCTTTTTTATTTTTCAGGAACCAAGTGGTTTAGTCCACTTTAATTGCCCACATAATAAATCTTGTTTGGCTTAAGACGGGCACAAAACTATGTCTGAAACCAATAAATTGTTTGTTTTCTAATTCCCACATTTTGGCTTAAAACAAGGTTTTCAATTTGTATGCCGAAGGATAGCCTGAAGCAAACTTTTATGGCTAAGTTATGAAACCACAAAGCGGTTTTCATAATGGAAGTGCTGACAGACCCTTAACTTATGGCCATGGTGAACTTGGAAGCCACTTCAGCATCTAAAAGCAGCTTTTCCATAAATGTAGCATTTGGTTTCCCCCAGGATCCATCTTAGCGCTTTCACTGCGTAGGTCAGTCAGCAGAGGAAATGAAAGCTACATATCCGAGTTTCCGAAAAGGCAGGGTAAGATTCCATTTGTTTCCTCTCCGATATTTATTAAGTGCCTACTACGTGAAAGGGGCTACGCGGGCTGGAGTGGCAAGGAACACGGGGTCGTTAGATTTGAGCAGTAGTTTCTCACCTGTGCTTCTCTGAGCTGCCTCGCTGGGCTCTGTGCTGGGGCTCAGGGAGAGGCCTCCGGATGCCTTGGGGAGCATGAGGTGAGCAAGGAGCTGGCCTGCGGGGACCCTCCCCCTCCTGAAAAACAAAACGACACAAAACTGAAAAACTCAGTTTTTAGTGTAAGATGTTGGACCCCAAGTAAGATTTCGTTTAAATAAAGAAACTGGAACCCCCTGGTGGAATTTAATCCCCATGTTTTGATAGAGAGCAAAATCGTGGCTCAGAGAGGTAAGTGATTGACTGAAAGCCACACAGCCAGGATTAGAACCTGGGGTGGTACTTGTGTGATTTTAAAAAATACTCAATAGAGTTGCTAAATTGTACTGTGTATGTTCTAACAAAATTGCTGGTTCTTACTTGGACATTGAACTTGCACCTAATACAAGATCTTACGGTGTTTCCCAGAATATTTTGAAAATGGCCTCCTCTGAAATGTTTTAGATGAATAAAAGTATTGCCTTAAGCCTTAATTCTGCAGATGAGTTTTGTTCTCGCTACCTGTTCTCTTACAAAGAACCAGGCAGTGTGGTCCAGTTGGGGAGCTTCAGGCCGTGGGGCTTTGCTGCCCAGCCAGCTGCCAGCCGAGCACAGCCTTGGGCAAGCTACTTAATCGCTCTGAAGGCTCCATTATTTCATCCTTAAAATGGGAATGAAGAGGACAATATCAAATCTCATAGGGTTTCTATGAGGATTAAATGAAAACATGTATATACAGTATTTAGCATGGTAACTGTTTAAGTACTTAATAAAGAATAGCTATTACTATTAACTAAACCAAAGCCCTGATTTTTCATGTAAGACACCAGATCAAATATAAGTGAATTTGGGTGTGCTAAGACAATTTCATTAACTTATTAGTGATTTTGTTCAACGGATTGATAGTGCTTCAGTATGCATTAAGCTCTCCAATTAAACTCTCTGTGGTTTGGAGCCCTCTAGACAGTGCCTAAAACTCTGGAAGGCCCCGTGGTGGATGAGGCCCCTGTCAGCTGAGATGCCAGAGGGGTCACGGCATGTTCCGTGTGCTTGCGCACGCGGCCTCACGGGAGAGGAGTGAGCTACCTCGGACTCATTTTTCCCTCTACCTGGAGGGCTTTCATGCTGTGCTAACAGCGTTTGACTTACAATTATTGCTGCTTGATTTTTATGCTGGAAAAATTTGAAATCAGCCTTTTCTTTACTTACAGACCAGTAAACCCCTTTTGTGACCTCCTCCCCACATCACCACCACTTCCCTATTTGTGCCAACTCTGTGGACTCCAGTGGACAGGGACCCTGGGTTCTCATCCCCTAGCTCAGCACTTTCTTGATGCTCCATAAACATGTGTTGGCTGACCTGCCTCTCGCTGTATCTACAGCTTTAGGCAAATCCCTAATCTCTTTGAGTCTCAGTTTCTCAGCTAGAATTGGAAGATTCTGACAGAATTCCCTGGGGGCCCTGCTGGGCTGGTGAAGTAGGATACAGGCAAAAAGTGCCCAGGGGAGTGGGTGCATTTTCCTCTTTCCGTTGATGCTGCCACGACTTTCCCGGGTCCGGCCCTGAGGTCAGTTCACTGAGGACACCTGTGCTCCAGGACAGCCTCAGTGCCCGTACAGGGCTGTCCCCCTTTAGTCCCACTGCCACCAGGCTGCTGGAGACCTGGGTTCTCTAGGTCTGGTTGACTGAATACCACCTTCTGTCTCTAGTTTCTCAACTCCTTCCTCTCTTCATCTAACCCTTGCATTCCATTCTTTTCAAGAGAGCAAGGATCTTACAGCAGAGCAAGGAGGGAGGGAGGGGGTGAGAAAGGCACTCACTGTGATTTCAGAGACTTTTAAACACCTATTTTTTAAAAAAGACTCAAGAGTTTGATTTAAAGGTTTGATACAGGTTAATGAAAGCCACTGAGAGCAATTTCCAGTCTGCTAGCCTGCCTTCAAAGAGAAAGATGAAAAACAAGAAACAAAAAGAAAAGAAACTTTTTCTCCTTGCCCCTTAGTGACACTTGCTTTCCAGCAAGCTCATAAATTATGTCTTAATAGGTGTGATGTAATGAAAAATATTCCCCATGGTCATAAGTGCCGGGCACATAGTAAGCGCTTTAAAATGCCAACATTTTCATACTTCTTCTGTTTTAGAGACCAGAACACAAAGTAGCTTTTTGTCAAAGCTTTATTTGCGGACTCTGCTGCTGTTTCCCCCAGAGGACCTGCCCCTTTATGGAATAATAAAAGGTTACCAATAGCCTCAAAGAAAATGGTTGAATTTCAGTTCTGTGGTTGAAATTATCTGTGTTCTTGAGATCCTGTTGTTTCCTAGTGATCAACCACATAAAATACCTCACTTCTTTTTGAAAGGTTGGGATATCAGAGCCTGTTTTTGAAACCCGGAAAGCTCACCTTTATAAATATTTCTGCATTTTACGGGCTTTTAGGATATTATCACCAGAGACCATTTCCTCTACATGGAATTTTCAGTGGTTGGCAAAATCACCATCTGGCTTCTGCCCCGGCACTCCACTTACCTGCCTGGTCAGGTCCCTGGGGACCCCTGAATTCCCAGATCTTGTGGATTCCTCTGTGGCAGGTGACACTCTGACCATTCACTCCTGGAAATCCCTTGTCCTCTGGTTTCCTTCCTCATCCATACATTTAGTGATAGTTCTATGCCCGGCCTGAGTGAGCTGCTAGTCATGAAGAGGAGTGTGGCTTTCAGCCTTCAGGAAATTGTGACTAGCAGAGGATGTGTAGACCAGAGGGGACAACGGGGTGCTTCTAGTGGTGTGTCAGAAGCCTAGGGGTGCCTGGGTGGCTCAGTTGGTTAAGTGTCTGCCTTCGGACTATGATCCCAGGGTCCTGGGATAGGCCCCCATCCATCCGGCTCCCTGTTCAGTGGGGAGTCTGCTTCTCCCTCTCCCTCTGCCTCTGCCTTGCCCCCAGCTCATGCTCTGTCTCGCTCTCTCACGCGCTCTCTCTCAAATAAATAAATAAAATCTTTTAAAAAAACAAAAAGGAAGCCTGTATGACAGCCCTTCTCAAGGTATATGTGGGGAGGATAGTTTGGAGAGCACGGAAAAGACATACTGAATCTCTTGGGGAGACAGGTGAATTTAAAATTTCCCCCAAGCTTCTAATACACCCCATTAAGAAGCAATACGCCAACTACAGTTGACAATCACTGCAGGGTAGTGGGAAGTGTTAACTGCTGGGAGAGTTTAGCAAAAGCGGACCTTGTGGAAGCAGAAAATTGAGCACCACTACTCAAGGGAACAGACAAAAAGCACAAAAAGAAAGGAATGCTCATTTCTATCACTGGGGTGGGAAATCTGGGAAATTGTCATATAGGAGGGGATATTTGGTTTGAGTCTTGAAATATAGGCAGGAATTCTTCAGATCCATTGGATTAGGGAAGCAGTCAAGGCAAAGGGGATGACATGGGAATGGCAGTGTGGCAATGGTGACAACTGTGTTTCTTAGCAAGGCCAGATGGGAGATACGACAGGAGACAGCAGAGGGCCTTTAAGACCATACACAGGAGCTTAGATTTCATCCCAGAAGCAATGGGGAGACTTTGAAGTTTTCAGAATGGTATTATACTTCGATCATCAGGAAGATCTCTTTGACAGCAAGCTGGGTAGAGGATTTGAGGAGGAGGAAGACTCTGCCAACACCAAAGGGAGGGAGACCATTTAGAATACTACTCCAGGATTCAAAGATAGATTCTGAGAACCTGAACTAGGCCAGGGGCTGAGGGAACAGAGAAGGCACGTGACAAAACAGTAGTTGAGGAGGTAGATTCCACATCGCTTTGTGAATGACAGGCTATGGGCCGTTCAGGGAAGGGAGCTGACTCCAATCTCACACACGCAACTCGTCACTGCATTAGTGGGGAGAAGGAACGTAGCTGCTGTAACAAAAAGCCCACAGACCTCGGCTTAGCAAAACCAAGACCGATTTCTCATGTTACAGTGCAAGACCAGCTGGCATGGGCCTCACGGCACGTAGTCATTCACGAGCCCGGATTCCTCCAGCTAGTCACCCTGCCTGGGCTTTGGAGTCCTCTTGAGCCCTCCACTATATTCTCTGCATGAAAGGGAAGAGACTGGGCATAGAGGATTATGTAGGAGAATTTTATGGGCTAAACCTGGAAGTAATATACATCACTTCTGTCCATTTAGTCACATGGCCCATCAAATTGCAAAGGACGCTGGGAAAGGTAGTTGTGTGTCCAGGAGGAAAAAGAAATGGGAGATTTTCTCCATCTCAGCCACCAAATCCTGGTTAATTCTACCTCCCCAATATCTCCCTACCCTTTCCTTGATACTTCACCTCCAGTGTTAGTTAGAATTCCAGCTCTCATGATCTCTTACCACCTAAATATCAAAAAAAAATCTAACTCACCTTCTGCCTCCAGACTAACCCCTCTGCAGTCAACCTGCCCAGGAACCCTGCTAGAATAAAGAGATAAGCATATCCTGCCCGTCCTTGCAAATCTTTAGTGGCTCTGTGTCCCCTTCTAAACTCCTTAGCAGGGCACACAGGCCTGGTCTTCTGCCACTTTCCACCAAGAGCTCTTTGCTCCAGTCCTACCAAACAGGTCTCCTTTCCACACCCACGGCCCTTGTGCTCACCCTTTTTGGCCCCTTGCACTTGAATTCCCATCTCCTCCTTGACCACCTGAGGACTGCCTGGGCACCCTGCAAGACTCCCCTCTCTGTGCACATTTCCAGATGCCCTCCTAAGTGCCGCTAACTCGTTCTGCCCTCAGTGTGCCCATAATATGTTAATTCTTGTATTGCTCACGGTCCTGACAGGACAGGAAGACTGAAGAGACTGGGATGAAGGGACTATTTATGAAGGTTGCGGCAGCTCTGAGAGAAGTGAACAAGGGGCAGTGGCGTACTCTGGAGCTGGCATAGTGGGAACTGTTACCAGCCTGGGCCTGAAGAGGCAGGGGGAGGAAGCCGGGAGGACAGGCAAAGGGGAGAGCTGTAAGCTGTGGCCTTTGCTAGGGCAATGCGGCCAACTTCCAAGCTGCAGCCTGGCCAGGAGGGAACAGAGGTCCTGACCCGTCTGTCCTTGCAGCCTCTCATCCCCCGCTACCAGTTCCCAACTGCTCAGAACCCACTGGGAGCTAAAGGGTAAGGGAACCCATGGACACTGACCTTCAGGTCAGCTTCCCAAGGGCACAGAGTGAGGTGGAGACAGGGAAGAGTTAATCTGAACGGGCAAATGGAGAATATCCAGCACGGCTCATTATGTGTCTCTTATTACAGTTATTCATGCACATCCCTTTCCCACCAAAATAGGAGTTCCTTAAATACATGGTTTTTTATTCTTCTGAATTATCGATGCTTAGCACAACCTTTGAAAGTTGCTAAAGGGTCACTTGCGCGGCTCAGCCGGTTAAGCGTCTGATTCTTGATTTCAGCTCAGGTCATGATCTCAGGGTCCTGGGATCGAGCCCCACATCAGGCTCTGTGCTCAGCAGGGAGCCCGCTTAAGATTCTCTCCTCCTCTCTCTGCCCCTCCCTCCGCTCAGCTCTCTAAAAAAATCAATCTTAAAAAAGTTGCTAAAAATAAAGACCCCTCCTATAATATTTAAATGGAAAATTCAACTGACTCAATCAGTTTATAAAATTTTAGGCTACAGCGGTGGCAAAACCATTTCCTAGAGTTGTTTTACATGAAGAATATGGTGAGTTTTGTTCCATCTTCCTGACCTGCCTTTTCTCATTTCTCAGCCCAACAGGTAGGACTCGTGAAATCTCGATGCCTTCCAGGAACTATACCCCATACACACGGGTCCTGGAGTTAACCATGAAGAAAACACTGACTTAGGCACCTGGAGACACACACTTTGTACAGATGGACAAAAGCCCTAGAACCATGAGGCTTGAGGTCTGGGAAGGGTGACTACTGCTTCCTCCTATACAAATTTCAGCCACAAAGACTGCTGAGGTCCTGATCTACTTCTAAAACATTAAGGAAAAGTGGGGGAGGGCAGGAAAGAGAGCTTTCAAGGTCATATTTCAAACACCCAACCATGCTTTACTGGGCCATCATTAGCTTTCCGAGTAGACACTGAAATTCTGTCAGGAGAATTCCCTCACAATTTATTTTCTGGTTTATTAGCCTTTGGTTGGGAGGAAAAAGGGCATTAATTTGAAATTTCATGTTATTCCCGCCAGGATCATTTGTTACAGCATGAAGGTTTTATTCACCCGTAAAAGTATTAGAGGTGGTGTTTCTCTGGTGCCCAGAAGCCTGTCCACAGGCGCAGGGGCACCTGGGGAGACCTGACCCTGCCAGGGAAGGGTGCTCTCTCTTGGTGTCCAGGATCTGTGTGGGGTTGTGGGAGCCACGGGTGGAGACTGGCCTCCTGCAGGCACAAGTGCCTCATTCCGATGTGCTAATCCCTTGGTTTAATTTGTGCCTTATGCCTTCATGGGGCTCACCGAAATCAGTGTATTTATTTCACCTGTGATTTTTCTTTTTCCCTTTCTAACTGAAAGAGAATTTTGTATGTTGTGGACATGTAATCATTTAATGTTTTCAGTATCAATTGGTGTTTCTGTTAAATGAATAATGTGTTCATGCATGCTCTACTTTGATATTATAACCTATGTCACATATGTTTAATAAATGCCATATATTTTGTTCTACCTACGTTGTCTCTGGATTTCATCCATGGCCAGGTAGAAGGGGTAGAGAGCAGAATGGGGCTTGGGAGTGTCAAAGTCAGCACCTAGGGATTTTTCGGTCAGTACAGTCCATAGAAGCATTTATAAACCATAAGATAGGGTGTGTGTGTGAGAGAGTACCAGCATATGTAGCAGCATGTGTGTGTGTGTGTGTGTGTGTTTAAACCCTGAAATTTATCTAGTTAACGCTAATAGTACATAGTAATTCTATCTTCCTGAAATGAAAAACATCTTTGTATGCAAGGTTTTGTCCTAAATAAAAAAATAACATCGTATAATAACGCCTCTATCAATATTTTCATTTCAATCCTTCTTGGCTTTCTTAAAACACACACGCACACTATTGTTTTTAAAACACATATGGCACTATGTTGAAAAGCAGAATCGTGGTATTTAGGAACATGGGCTCTAGAGACTGAGCTCAGTCACTAGTGTATGATTTGGGCAAGTTAAAGAACCTCTTCAAGCCCCTATTAGATGGGATCTGTGATAGTTCTTTCTTAGCTGGAGTTGGTGGGAAGATTAAATGACTTAATATCCATGAAGTTCTAAAATAGTGCTTGGCACACAGTAGGCACTTAGTAAGTGCTATTCTCATTACATACTTTGTAACCTCTTTTCACTTACTATATTATGATCATTCTATACAGATATGGATATATAGATCTGTGCCACTGTTTCTTACAGTTAACTGGATTCCATATTATTGATGTACTATGATTTACTTGTCCTACCCCCTCATGTTGGAATTTGGGAAGTTGTCTTTAATTTTCTTAAGCAGTCCTCTGATGAATCATCTTATACATACACCTTTGTACACTTGCCTAATTACTTTTTCAGGATAAATTCCTACAAGAGGAATCACTGGGTCGGGTCAAAAATCATGCAAACTTAAAGTCTTTTGGTGCATATGGTCCAGTTGGGCCTGCTGAAATTTGTGTCCATGTAAATTCTTACAACAGGATGAGAATGGGGTTTCCTGACCCCTTTGCCAACACTGGGAATGAGAAATGAAGGACTGTATAAAGTTGCCTGCTTTAGGCAGACCTGTCCCCCAAACAGGCAGTGAAAAAAATTCCTTCAGGATATTGCCTTTGGATCCCTGAGCTGAGGGACTGTGCAGGTGTGAGCTGCAGGCCTGTAGGCGTCCCCAGGGCCCAGAGAGAGCATGGCAGCAAACACAAAACAGGCCTGGGCTTTGAGGGAGTGGGCTTTCCCCCAAGATCCCAGAATCAGAGAAGGCCTGCTGCTTAGTCAGAGGCAAGAGCCAGCCATGGAGACAGAAAAAATTCAGGCCATGCGACTGAGTCTGGGTGGGACCTGCCCCAGAGGGCAGATCTCAGGGCAGGGCAGGAGGGACATTTGGCAAGTGCTTGGAGTTGAGTGATGATGACGTGCCTTCCTCCCACTAGAGGGTGCACCAACCAAGGCTGGCCCCTGAGCTGGTGGTGAGTCTACCCTGGGAACCCTCTTCCTCCCCAACAAATGCTATCTTCCTGCTCCAGGAGCTCCAGGGTGGTCCCCCAAGGGCAAGGGGTGGGGTGGGGGCATGTGACAGGAAGGGCAGGATTCCTTCCTGTCTTGGCTCAGGCCACATTAGACCACAGCACTCTTCTTGATATCCAGACTCTGGAAGCCCAGTTCAGTGCAACCCAAAGCATTACAGGTGCTGCCTGCCAGATGCAGGGGAGACAGGTATGTGCACCTTGAGACCCTTGCCTCTCCAAAATTGTTCCCAGAGAGTCGGTTTCCTCCTGATCTTTACCGTCTCTGAATCCCAGGGGAACTTTTTTCCGAGACTTCTCTTGTCTTCTTACATCTAGTAACTGATCATGAGGTCCATTTCCTGTCTCTCCCAAGATGTGAGCTCCTTGGGGGTCATTTCCCATGAAGGAGGGGATTCATTCCAAACCTCGATAATCATGAAGAAATCTACAAATGGAAAGTCTTCCAGAAAGAGCCCTGGCTGGGGAAATACAGGAGACCAAGAGTTACTAAGCTAGGCCCAGCATATATCCACTAAATCTTTGCAACCACTCATTGTGTGTAGAAGATGTTACTAGTGCCATTTTGTGGACAAGGAAACTGAAACTCAAAGAGAGATGAAAATTGTCTGAAACCACGCAGGCCTGCTTCCAGAACACAGGTGGGAAGCCTGGAGTCGGTCTCAAGTCCGCCACTAAGTCACAATACCCGTTTGGTCGGGCCACGTCAAACTCAGTGCTCCCATACGCAGTTTTGCCTAGAAATGGAATTACACCCCCTCATAGGCTGGCTGTGCAGATCACGCGAGAGAGAATGGAAAAATTTTCCAGCACTGCACCAGAGACATGCCAACAGTTGATACTTGCATTACTGTAATTACTGGGAATGAGGTGTTGCATCATGAATATTTGCAAATCTAAGGATTTCCTCTTATTGGACACAGACTAGAGACTCAATGAATATTAGTGGGACTGTGCAGGAGAGAAATAGGGAAAAAAATGTTCCTGGATAAACAGATTAAATAAACTGTAGTCTCCTTTTCCTCATATGTGAATTTGAGAATAACCCATTTGAATTTGTCAGAGAAGGGAAAGCCCCAAAGGGAGACTGGAGATGTGTTTCCGGGAAGAGGGGCCAGAGGCAAAAAGACCAGAGGGAGACTTGCCGCTAAATTTTGGGGTAATTTGTTGGACAGGATTAGATTATTAATACATGGTAGAGAGTATAAATTGTTTTAGCACCATTTGTTGAAAAGACTACCCATTTCCCCCTGATTCGCTTTGGTAACATTGTCAAAACCAATTGGCCATATTTGCATTGGTCTATTTCTGTACTCATTACTTTGTTATATTGATCTATTTGCCCATCTTATTCTAATAAGCCTTGAAATCACGTGGCATAGGCTCTCTGACTTTGTTCTTCCTTTTCGAAGTTGTTTTGGCTATTCTAGATCCCTTGTATTTCCATGAGTTTTACAGTCTGTCCACTTCTATCCAAAGGCTCTAGGACTTTGATTGGCATTGCACTGAATGAATAGATCACCAAGGAGAACACCAAGACTTCACTAAGTGGGAAGCCTGGGTGGCTCAGTCGGTTGAGCGGCCGACTCTTGGTTATGGCTCAGGTCTTGATCTCATGAGTCCTGGGATTGAGCCCCACATAGAGCACCCCAATTGGGTTCCCTGCTCAGCAGGGAGCCTGCTTAAGATTCTCTCTCCCCTTCTCCATCTGCCCCAACCCCACTTGCATTCTCTCTCTCAAGTAAGTAAATCTTAAAAAAAAAAAAAAAAAAACCCATAAAACCCAAAAACCTCACTGCTGAGTGTCAGGCCAACTTGGAGCAATATCACAGCCTAGCTGGTAGTACTAGGTCAGATCCCGAATGGTAGGGCTGCTTCTCCCTTCTTCAGTTGGGAAGGTACCAGGTAAAAATTTCCATAATGTATTTTGATAAAGGTATAGTATAATCTTTGTGGAATTCCGAACAAAATATTCTAAGAAACATTAATTTGTGCCCAAGGGCCATAAAACTCATGTAATTTGAATGCAATAAAATATAAATAAATAGCAAACAGTTCTTAGGGGTTTTCTCTTAATTTTTCAACACATACTTTCGAGTTTTAACATATAGCATTTACAGCATTCACCTTCCTGAATTAGGGGTGGGAGGGGGTTAAGAAATAATTAGTAGGCAATTTTTTGGCCCTGGAACTTTTCTTGTAAATGTTTTCTTTGGCAGCCATACTCTTGAGAACAGGAAGTTACTCTCTTGTTACAGATTTAAGACTTTTCTGAGCCAAATAACAGAAAGCTGGATTAGTTCTGAAATGAAGAGGGGAAAAAAAAACAACTCTAGGCTCTTGCTGGAGATTAATGACATCTTGCAAATATTTTAATTCTCTGCTTTCCTCTTAACTTGCCACCTCCTAAACAAAACACATTCAGCCTGAAAAAACTTAACTGGTCACTTTGTGGCCCAACCCTAAAATAAAATATCTTTATGGTACCCACGAATTTATTTAAACATTTTTGGGGGGCTGGGGAAGGAAATTAGGACTGTCTCAAGTTAACCTTTTTTGGTCCCCAAATCCCCAAAATGGAATTGAAAATAGAAAATATAGTCATAAAGATGCTGATGTTTCCATGGTGATCATAAAGATTTATCATTTTGTTTAAAATGTTTTTTTAATAGAGAAAAATGTTATATCAAGCTTTGTAAAAAAATGCTTGAGATGCATACAAATAATTCTTTAGGAAATGTTCAAAATAACAGAATTATAACCTTTGACGATAGCACTTATTAGTCTCACTATAAAACAAGGCAACTGGTTTCCTCCCAGAAAAGGCTGAGTCTTTTTGAGTTAAAATTCATCTTTTACACTGAATTCTAGAGAAAAAAAAAAAAAGAAAAACCTGCAATCTCAATGAAATTTATAATCTAGGGGGACATTAATGCTATAAATTATCAGAGAATCATTTGTGGGGATTCTTGTTTAAAAATTTTATTTTTTTTGATTTGAGAGAGAGAGTACTCAGGAGGGGCAGAGGGAGAGAATCTCCAGCAGATACTCCACCGAGTGCAGAGCCCCACGTGGGGCTTGATCCCAGGACCCTGAGATCATGATCTGAGCTGGAATCAAGAGTCGGATGCTTAACTGATTGAGCCACCCAGGCGCCCCATTTGTTGGGATTTGTAAAACATAGAAGACCTTAGGAAAACTGACATTTGGAGGTAAAGAACACTTTACTATAACAAGTATATATCTTGTACTAGTGACCCAGAAGTTTCTGTGGGATTAACTGTAGCCTCTCAGAAAAGAAAAATGTTGGGCAAAATTTTCCATTTATACTTGCATGACACACCCAAAGTCAAATGCCCTGGTGGCCCAGGGTCTGCACAGAGGTGCAAAGGTCTGGTGTAGGCTGGTTGGGGGAATGTTCACACAGATAATAAGTACATGCCCATCTTAAAGTCACTCAAATTCATGATTTTGAGAAACTCAGTCCTGCCAAAAAAATCCATTTGTAGACTGGATGTGGCCACAGACCCACAATTTGCAACCCTTTATTTACATTATCTAATGGTTTTTTTCGTATGCATTATTAAAAAAAATACTTATTCCTTCAAAGCACCCTTTTCTCTTGTCTGCTTGAAATGATGTTCCTCTCACATCATTCATTATAGTTTGCTTGTCTTCTATTTTGACAACTCCAGGGTTTTTTTAAACCTTATAAACAATCTTAAATTACTCAGAGCTGTCATCCACTAGATATAAAAATTAAATTAAGCTCAAGAATTCTAGGTGATGGAAGACACTATCCAGTTCCAGAAGATATGGGCAAGTATGGGAGTACAGCAAGGGTTGATAAAACCTGAAACGTCATCACTGTTGGATGAGTATTTATTTAAAGGGAGCTACCTGCTTCCTGGTTTACTGCATACCAAATATTTCTTCTCAACATTTATGAGCTTAAATAGATGCAGATGTTGCCAAAGAATGTATCATAACATTAATCATCCTAGAATCATATAATTTAAGCACTGAAAGGCATCTTGGAGTTTGTCTGGTTCAATACCCTCATTTATAAAACAGGAGAAAACGGAGACCCAGAGAAATTAATGGACTGGCCACAAAGTTAGTGGTACATAAACCCTCTCCCTGCAAAAACACAGTTGGGGATTGACAACCACCCCTTCAGTTCTTGGATCTGGATCACCTTCACTGTCCTATATACTCCAAATTTTTAGGAAGAAAATCAAGGACTTTTTTTTTTTTCTGAATAATTCTCCCAACTATATATTCCGTGGGTGTCCCTTGCACCTCCCCCTCCCCCCACTTCCCCTAGCTGAAGCTTTTCAGAGCTGTGTTCTTTTTCGTGCAAGACAGAACATTAAAGGTGACCAGACACTTGATTCTGGTCAGGTCTCGCGAGAGGAGAGGCATAGTCAGCTTTCTCTAATGCCATCCTCCTGCTGGCCACCAGCGTCTTTATTTCATAGCCTCTGATAGACATCAGACTCCAAAGAGTGAGATATATGGTGTGCTGACGTTATAGTAGAGTTTTGGTTCTTCTTTCCCTCCATGAAAGGCACAACTCTGAACTCCCTGCCCTGTAACACTTGAAAGGAAAGGAAATTATACCATCTCACCCTTTCGTGACTTTGCAAATTACCTCCCTTACTCTCCTTATTTTCTGATAAATGTATGTGCAAACTATCTTTCCTTGAGCACAAGTGTAAACATATCTGAGTGTATTTTTTAATGAAGTTATTTTATAGCCATCTTTTGGTACACAGTATACTCCCAAGTTAAATGAAAGATCTTTGACAGGGTCCATGTACGTAGAGGAGGTCTGCCCTCCAGCATGGAATCTGAACCAATTCCAAGCGAAGTTTGGTTTTGACATTCTCCCTTTCTGCCTGCTCTCCGTATTTTCCAAATCCTGGATAGGAGGTCCTCTGGGGTCTTCCTGCTATGTAAACCCTGTTGCAATACTCTCTGTGGTCTACTCTTCCTCTCCGATTGCTCAAAATTCTCTCAATTTCCTCCCTTGACCTCCTATCAAATTCCACTCTTTTAGTGTAGGTTATCACCTCAGCTAGCCTTTTGTCAGATAGCCATTTCGAACCAATTCATACTCATGTGTAAATGGCTGATAGGCCACAACCCTTTTAGAAATATGGTAGAAACCCTTTTAGAAATCAATGGTCTCAAAGGAAGATCCTTGTTAACCTAGTAATCTTAATGCTGGAATTTCAGTCAGTGTCAAAGGGAAGTGAAATAGGTCAAGGGGAGGGGGAAGATATTTTAAATCAAGAGTCTATCTTGATTCTAACAAGATTCTTTCTCCCAAACTGAGAGGAGGGGCCTCAGCTACAATGTCTATATAGTCTGTACCACTTACAAGAACGTGATCTTACAAGAATATTTTTTTCTGGTTCGTGAGTTTTTTCATATGAAAAAAATCACAGAAAGATGTTATTCAATCACAATTAACCACTATCTAACCAATAATCATTAAATTTGTTAAAGGTAAAATTACATGAAATTTTTGAGAATCAAACATTTAATTATTTTTCCCCTAAAATCTCTCTTCCCACACTATCACAAAAATCATAAAACACTGGTGGCCAGAAATGGGAGATTTGTCACCAAATAACACTCAACCATGTGAAAGTCTGAAGAGAAAAGAATTCTTTCCCTTCAACTTGAACCTTATTTGGCTGAGATTTTCTCACCAGAGTCTTCCTATTTTTTTTCCATGGGCAACTGCCCCCTTGATTAATCCCATTTCCCTCAGTCTTAGTTTTTCCAAGCAGCTGAGCAAACAAAGATGCAGGCGTCCATTTTAACGTGCTTCCTCCCTCAAGCCCTCTGGGATGGCCCGTCTGTTCATCCTGTTCATAAACCAATGGTCTGAATGTGCTTGGAGAAAGCAGCAAGGATCTTCTGTCAGGATTAATTTTAATAGGCCACAGTCTGCTACCCAGGAACCACAGCCCCGGTAAATGGCTTTAAATTACTATTTGCTGATAAAGAGGGAGATATGAGTTGGAAATTTGGTTCCTCATTTCAAACAGTTTGGATAACTAATGCAAGAATTTACTTTTAGTGTGGAGTACATGCACTTTACAGCCTAAGCCCCTGGGTAGCTGAGGAAAACCTTTTGTTGCAGTGGGATCACAGTAAAATACAAAGAGGGGAAATGTGACATTTTGTAGTATAGAATTTTAGAGCTGGAAGGGAAATGAAGAATTTATCTGGGAATTTCTCAGCATAAGGCTTCCAATGAAGCTTTCGGTTTCTGATTTCTGTGCAGAGAAACTTTATCCCTACTGCCCCTTCCACTGTTCTGTCTCTCTTTACCCGTTCCTTTCCTTTCTTCACTCTGCTTTTCTCATACCTGATTCCACTTCCCTGTTGCCTTCTTTATCTCTCGCCTAACTGGCCAGGCTCCTACCGGTTCTTTGCGAAGCTCTGTGCTGAGGCACAGATAAGGCTGCCGGACGAGTGGCAGGAGGTCCTAGCACTCGTGTCTCCCTCTGTAAAGTGGGGCTAGTCTCCACCGCTCTGCTCATCCGCGAAAGCAGTGTGGGGATTGACTGACTGGAGGAGGTTTGGTAAATGGTACACAGATGTCAGCCATTATTGTTCAATGAAGTCTAAGGTTTACCATTATTTATTAATTTTTCATTAGCTATGGCTGCTATGGTTTGTTTGAAAGTTCAGCATGTTCCATTCCCAAATGAATGCTTAAAAAAAAAAACCATGAAAGAAAATAAAATTTGCTTCAAGCTTGTTTGACTCTTGGTTCCCATGTCTTCCTCACATGCCCATAGCCTAGCCACATAGCAAGGGGCACAGCAAAGGTCAGCCTTCCCTCTCCTCAGTCAGCCCTCTCCCCCTGAAGTCATGATGGATCCTTGGTTTTCCTAACACATTGATGCTATCGGGCTCCGTACCAGTCAGGGTTCGTCAGAGAGACAGATGCAGTGGCACATGTGTGTAGATAATCATGGGAGCCAATTCCTTAAAATGAATCTCAGAAAAAGAGATTTGGCTCACATGACTATCTCTGCAGGTAGGCAGCAGGCTGGAGAGCCAGAGAAAAACCACTAATGCAATTCAAGTCTAAAGGCTGTCTGCTGGCAGAATTCCTTCTTGCTTAGGGGAGGTTAGTCTTCATTCTACTAAGGGCTTCAACTGACTGGATGAGGCCCGCGCACATTATGGAGGGCAATTTGCTTTACTAAAAGTCCACAACGATTTGAACGTTAATCTCAGCCAAAAAACACCTTTGCAGAAACATCTAGAATGTTTGTCCAAATAACCTAGGCAACTGACACATAAAATTAATCATCACAGGTTTTTCGGTGATCATTGTTCCCAGTGACTTTGTCTGGTTCAAATATCTGCCTATCCTCTCCTTTACATTTTCTTGAGGGACTAACCTCCCACGAACCATCATTCTGCTGCCCAAGTTCCTGCTACTTAACTGGAGTTGGGCTACATTTTTCATTTATGCTTTCATCACCTACCACCGCCACTGGGACCACATACCACTGTCAATTCTAGGCAGAGAGACTGGGCATGCTTCTGTGTGTGCCCCTGCAGTGCTCCCCACCTAGACCCTCCAGTGATCCCAACACGGTGGGAGGACCATCTCTGTGAGCTGAGAGGCCCAACAAGTGTGGAACTGAATACTTCCAGTTTTTGCTACTTTGATATTGGTGTTTCCCTCATCAGTATTCTAAGTGAAGGAAGCAAAATTAGATTTTTGTAAGGAAGAAGGCTACCCAACGGCACTTAGAAGGAAAAGGACAGATCAGGCCAGGACGGGGAGACCTTTTAGGAACTGTTAACGGCAGTTCACTCAAGGACCTGGACAGAGGTAATGAAGGCAATGCTGGGTGTGTGGGGAGGTGCTGAAAGCAGTGGAAAGAGGGAGAGGATCCAGAGAAGACGGTATTTAGACTGTTGGGCTGAGGAAAAGTAGCTGGGTATGAATACTTAGTTTCTGGCTTGGGCAACTAGGGGGATGGTGATGCCATTGGGGCGAGGGAACATAAGTTCAGCTTTGGATGAGCTGAACCTGAGGAACCTTTGGGACTTCCAGGCAGTAAGGTCCTAACACTGGCTCTAGTTCTGGCCCAAGAGCAAAAACCGCTAGAGCTGAAAATCCTGGAGAAATTGGTAGCATGGAATTTATGTTAGGAGAGAGTTGTGAGGAGGAGGAAGGGGTCAACAGGTCAGAGGCAGCAAGGAGGAGAGAGACTAAAACCTGCTCCTTGGGTTTGACCGCCCCCCCGCCCCAAGAGGGTTCATGGCACTGGTGGGAGTGCAGAAGATGGAGTCAGAGGGTTCAGATAAGTTTTTTAGGCAGCTCATCCATGAAAACAGAGAAGAGGGTGGAAGACAAAGGGGTACTTTTTAACAGCTTCATTGGGGGTGTAACAGAGCTGCCATGTACCAGACATATTTTAAGTTTACCATGGGGTAAGGTGTGACTTGTCAAATGAATACACTCACATAACCATTGCTACAATCAAGATAATGAACACAGCCATCACCCCCAAAAGCTTTCTCCTGCCCCTTCATAATCCTTCCCTGTAGCCTCTGCCTGTCACTCCACATCATTAGGCAATCACTGATATACTTCCAGTCACTAAAGATTAGTTTACATCTTTTAGACTTTTATGTAAATGAAATTCTACAGTGTGGACTCTTCCTGGCTTCGCTCAGTGTAACTGAGATTCACTGAAGTTGTTGCATGTAGGACAGTATTCAATTGTATGGACATACTACGATTTGTTTATCTATTCACCTACTGATGGACGTTGGGTTGTTTCCAGTTTTTGGACTATTACAAATAAAGCTGCTATCAACATTTATGTACAGGTCTTCAGATAGACACAGGCTTTTGTTTCTCTTGGGCAAATACCTAGCAGAGGAATAGCTGGGTTATGCGGCAGGTTTTCAGAACCTACCCAATTGTTTTCCAAAGCGGTTGTATTATTTTACGTTCCCATTAGCAGGGTAAGTTCCAGTTGTCCCACATCCTTTCCAACACTTGGTATGGTCAGTCTCTCTCATTTCAGACATTCTGATAATTGTGTTATAGAATATGATTGTATTTTTGTTTTTTAAATTTTATTTGAGAGAAAGAGGGAGAGCACAAGTGGGGGGGAGCAGCAGAGAGGGAGAAGCATGCTCCCCACTAAGCAGGGAGCCTGATTCGGGGGGGCTTGATCCCAGGACCCCAGGATCATGACCTGAGCTGAAGGCACTTAACCTACCGAGCCACCCAGGCTCTCTCACTGTATTTCTAATTTGTGTTTTCTTAATGGCTAGTAACACTGCTCACCTTTCACGTTCTTATTTTTTCTTTGTACACCTTCGGTGAAACGTGTTCAAATCTTTTACTACTTAACCTCAGAAGTGACACCCTGTCACTTTCACCATTTGTATTACTTTTTACCATGTTCTATTTGTTAGAAGTCAGTAAGTCCATTCCACATTTAATGGGAAGGGATTACAATAGGGCAGGACCATTGGGAGCCCATCCTAGAGGCTGCCTACAACAGATGGCTTCCCATTTCTCTCGGAGCAAAATTCAAACTCCGTATCCTGGTCTAAGCCCTGCAAGATCTAGCCCTGGCCTTTTGTTTTCTCTGTTATTTGGACATGCTGAGCTCCCTCTCCTTTTAGTACCTTAGCATTTGTTCTTCCCTCTACTTGAGATGCTTTCCTGTCAGACGTTCTCACGGCTAATTCTTATCATTCAGGTCTCAGCTTTATAAGCTTTATAATTGCCTTCTCAGAAAAACCAACCTCAGCCACCCTTCAATCACCTCAATCAAGGTAGCCTCCCAATCACTCCTTAACACTCCAGCTGTATTAATTCTCTTCGTGACACTTAGTACCATCTAATAGAATGCAAGTTTCAGCGTGGCAGGAGGCTTCTCTGTCTCACTCACCATTATATCTCCAAAGTCTCGAAGAGTGTCATACACACGATAATTATTTGTTGAATGAACAAATGAATGAGATCTCCAAGGAGGCAAAAGAGATGGGATGCAGATCACAGCTGGAGGAATTAATCTTGATTAATGCTCCTGTTACTACTGCTATTCAACAAACCACCCTAACCTTAAAGGTATAAAACAACCACCCCATTTTATTATGCTCCCGAACTCCGTAGGTCAAGGTCTCAATTTGGGAGCCTAGAAGGCTGTTCCAGTCGGGGGCTGGAATCATTCAAAGGTTTGTTCACTCACATATCTTGGAGTTAATGAGAAGTTTTGGCCGAATCCCCACTTTAGGCTGACAAAACACCAAACACCCACA
Source organism: Zalophus californianus (assembly GCF_009762305.2). Taxonomy (NCBI): domain Eukaryota; kingdom Metazoa; phylum Chordata; class Mammalia; order Carnivora; family Otariidae; genus Zalophus; species Zalophus californianus. The sequence continues at coordinate 98,506,772 of NC_045600.1, forward strand.
CAAACTAAGGTTTCTGCATAGCTGGCTTGCTGGCTGGGTTCCAACAGTAAGTACCCAAGAAAATTAGGCAGAAGTTGCATCACCTTTTACTACGAAGACTGTAAAAATCACTTCTGCTCTAGTCATAGTCTAGTCTCCATTTCTTGAGAGGAGAGTTAAATTCACATAGTAAGAAGAACATGTGGGATGGGAAATAGTTTTGCTGCCATTCTTGTGGACCCCAGGCATACCACGGCCAGTTTTGTGGCCTGACAACCAGTGGGAGAAAACAGAGAAGAGCAGCCCAGAGATTCTGATCAATGCTACCGATTTTACAACTGATTTCTAATTTTTATCTTCAACTCTAAGGACAAATGGAAATCTTTCCCAGGTTTTTTTGGTTTTGTCCTTTTTTGAGAGAGCACACGTGCATGCGAATGGGGGTGAGGTGGGGAAAGGACCAGAGGGAAAGGGAGAGAGAATCTTAAGCAGGCTCCACACTCCTCCCCTCCCCGCAACCGCCCCAGCACAGAGCCCCATGTGGGGCTTGAGCACAGGACCCTGAGATCATGACCTGAGCTGAAATCATAAAGTCCGGTATTTAACCGACTGAGCCACACAGGCGCGCCCTGTTTTTGTCCTTTTAAACTGCATTCAAACGACACCTTTAACAGCTTGGTGGCAATGGGATGGCTAAGTCATCTTGGCAGCACTTCACATGAAACTGTCCTCTCCTTTAATTCTTCATTTTGAATTTTTCTTGCAAACAGTCAAATTCATTAGCTTACTCTGAGAATAATTAATATTCTTGAGATTAGTCCAAGTACCACTGGAAAAGTGATTTACACTTTTTTTAAAGGACACTGAAACCCCAAAACAAACAAAAACTAAAAATGCTTGTCCAGATTCAATTTTTAACAGATGGGCTCTTGATATGCAATTGGAATTCTTCAGCAGAGATTAGCTGCCTGTGGTTTGTGGGCTACGCTTTTCAAGTAGTTGCCTGGTTCTGGCTGGAGACAGTTAAAACCTATGGCACTCACTGTTTCTGTTAAATTTCTCCATTTTACATCATTTCCCCCCGGACATTGCCGTTAAAATCTGTGTGCTAACACTTATCGTTCCTTTGTTTGATGGATTATAAAAGAATACTTTGCCTCCTTTCATTCTGAAGTGCAAATAGCCTGGTTTTAAGGTGATGTTTCCTCACTTGCCAAACCTCTTGGTTAGTGACAAAGCTAGTCAGTTTGTGTATGGGTGTTGCTAAAAATTCAGATTTGTGCTTTTTCGCAACAGGTTTGCCGCCAGAACACAGGTGTCGTGAAAACCACCACTCAACCTAAACCAAAATGGGAAAGAAAAAGACTCACATCAACATCGTCGTCATTGGACACATAGATTCGGGCAAGTCTACCACTACTGGTCATCTGATCTACAAATGTGGTGGGATCGACAAAAGAACTATCGAAAAATTTGAGAAGGAGGCTGCTGAGATGGGAAAGGGCTCCTTCAAGTATGCCTGGGTCTTGGATAAACTGAAGGCTGATTGTGAACGTGGTATCACCACTGATATCTCCCTGTGGAAATTCGAGACCAGCAAGTATTACGTGACCATCATTGATGCCCCAGGACACAGAGACTTTATCAAAAACATGATTACAGGCACATCTCAGGCTGACTGTGCTGTCCTGATTGTTGCTGCTGGTGTTGGTGAATTTGAAGCCAGTATCTCCAAGAATGGGGAGACCCGTGAGCATGCCCTTCTGGCTTACACACTGGGTGTAAAACAACTAATTGTTGGTGTTAACAAGATGGATTCCACTGAGCCACCCTACAGCCAGAAGAGATACGAGGAAATCGTTAAGGAAGTCAGCACCTACATTAAGAAAATTGGCTACAACCCCGACACAGTAGCATTTGTGCCAATTTCTGGTTGGAATGGTGACAACATGCTGGAGCCAAGTGCTAACATGCCTTGGAAAGTCACCCGTAAAGATGGGAATGCCAGTGGAACCACACTGCTTGAAGCTCTGGATTGCATCCTGCCACCAACTCGTCCAACTGACAAGCCCTTGCGTCTGCCTCTCCAGGACGTCTACAAAATTGGTGGTATTGGTACTGTCCCTGTGGGCCGAGTCGAGACTGGTCTTCTTAAACCTGGGATGGTGGTCACCTTTGCTCCAGTCAATGTTACAACTGAAGTAAAGTCTGTTGAAATGCACCATGAAGCTTTGAGTGAGGCTGTTCCTGGGGACAATGTGGGCTTCAATGTCAAGAACGTATTCTGTCAAAGATGTTCGTCGTGGCAATGTGGCTGGTGACAGCAAAAATGACCCACCAATGGAAGCAGCTGGCTTCACGGCTCAGGTGATTATCCTGAACCATCCAGGCCAAATCAGTGCTGGATATGCACCTGTGCTGGATTGTCACACGGCTCACACTGCTTGCAAGTTTGCTGAGCTGAAGGAGAAAATAGATCGTCGATCTGGAAAAAAGCTGGAAGATGGTCCCAAGTTCTTGAAATCTGGTGATGCTGCCATTGTTGATATGGTTCCTGGCAAGCCTATGTGTGTTGAGAGCTTCTCTGACTATCCTCCTCTGGGCCGTTTTGCTGTTCGTGACATGAGACAGACGGTTGCTGTGGGTGTCATCAAAGCCGTGGACAAGAAGGCAGCTGGAGCTGGCAAGGTCACCAAGTCTGCCCAGAAAGCTCAGAAGGCTAAATGAATATTATCCCCAATACCTGCCACCCCAGTCTTAATCAGTGGTGGAAGAATGGTCTCAGAACTGTTTGTGTCAATTGGCCATTTAAGTTTAATAGTAAAAGACTGGTTAATGATAACAATGCATCGTAAAACCTTCAGAAGGAAAGGAGAATGTTTTGTGGACCATGTTTTTTTTGTGTGTGGCAGTTTTAAGTTATTAGTTTTTAAAATCAGTACTTTTTAATGGAAACAACTTGACCAAAAATCTGTCACAGAATTTTGAGACCCGTTAAAACAGAAGTTTAATGAGAAAGAAAAAAAATTCAGATTTGTATGAGGACACCTTGAAGTCCTAAGTTATGTTGTATAAAAGACTATCCCACACACTGAAAATATCTTTACAATCGCTACGGTTGATAGTTATATAAAACCCTTAAGATTTGTATATACAAAAGGGACATTTCATTAAGAGGAAGAGGAACATGAGAGAAAGGCTGTGAGAAAAATTGAGAGGGAGATTCCATCAACTAATACTTGCTGTATGCATTTGGAGACAGAAAAGTACAAACATAACTCCCTAACAGAATTCCCTGACTTCCCAACTTTAAGAAAGGAAAAAGAAATCACCATGCACGACAATTGGAGAAGCATAATATGCTTCATATACTGAGGTTTGAGCTCTAAAAGGTATAGTTATGCTCAAAAGAAAGAGCAACTGGGGTTGGAATAATCTAGGAAGGCTCAGGGAGATGAGGCTTGAATTTAGATTTATAATGGGCTAAGGGAGAAGGGAAAAGGGAGAAAGGACAGCTTTCCACAAAAGGAAAACAGTAGGGGGCAAAATTCTGAGTCCTGAGAGAAAGGCATCCTTGCCTCAAGGACACCTGTGGCCTAGGACCAGAAGAAGGGGTTCACTACTGTGGGGTGAATAAAGGCCTCCAGCTGTTGCCCAGGAACAGGATGAGGGAGGCTTTGGGGGAGCTTGCCAGGGGACAACTACCTGACTCAAAGGCCTTACTAAAGTAGCTCTTATTTAGCTGGCTGGAGCCCGTTCTTGACGTCTTTGAAAGCAGGGCTTACACTGAGAATTTTGATACTTTAATCTGATCAGAATGGACTAGATTGGGAGGATACAGAAATGGCTTCACCTGGAGTAGTTTCAGATTTTATCTAGACCTTCTGTCTGACTGGGAGGGAACTGCTGTTTTTTATAGCACTCTACATAGGATTGAGAAAATGAAAATTTTCTGTATCAAAGAATGGGGAGGTGGTGTTGGTTATGGGGGTGTCCAAACCTCCCAATTGATATCTGTTGTGACTCTTGTATGCTTCCTAGTCTTTCCTTTGGGACACAGCTCTGGCAGCTGAACTGTAGAGAGAAAGTAAGAGCTGTTCGGGATGCCTAAGACACTGCTGTACTATTCTTAGCCTGAAAAAAAAAAAAAAAAAACCTTTTCAACGATTTTAAACATTTGGAATAGGCATAAAGCGAAGAATGATTTTCAAATTGGTGTGGTAGAAAAAGTAGCTGGGCATTTGTGCGAAATCTGGCGCTATCACTAAGTTTTGTGCCCTGGGAATACTAATTGATTTTGTGCCTCTGTTTTTCTACAGGCGAAATAGGAAATGATGAAGGAGAGGTTCTCAGCTGGCTTGTCCAGCACCTCCCACCATCACCTCTTGCGGGCCTTTGGAAATGTGTGTGGACTGGCAGGCCGAGGGTGGGGGGCGGAGGGGGAGGTAAAGGCGTTCTGGATTGTTCCGAGTTGGGAGCGCTATAGAACTAGCGGGCGCAAGCCAGACACCAAATGTCTTGCAATGCCCGAGGCAGTGCCACAAATGAAGAAAAGTCCTGCTCCAAATGCCACAGAGTCCCACTAAGAAATGCTGACAGTCCCTAAGGATCCCTCCAACTCTGAGGACTCCATTAAGCCTTGGGCTACAAGGCAGCACCACAGACCAAGGCCTCTCGAGCCCCGTCCGGCACATTCCCCCAACTTCACCAATGGCTAACCAACTCATCACTCAGGTTCGACCTACAGTTCACTTCTCAGAGGCACTTGCCCTGGTGCCCATACCGATCTTACTATTATACTGTTTCATCATTACCTGATTAATGTCTGCCTCCCTCCACCCCTCGGTAAACTCCATAACGGCAGGAGTCGCGGATATTTGTCGGGGTCACAGTGGCGCTAGCAAACACTTTCTGAATAAACCTGAAGAGCTGACGAACCGACAGAAGATACTCGGCATCAAACGCGCGCCCAGTCGCTGCCGGACGCCCCGGCCCGTAACTTCCGCCCCTTCCCCCTCCTCCCGGCGCTCCCTTCTCCTTGCCTGTGTTTGTTTCCGGTGTTTGAATAAAGCTCGATTCGGCTCGAAGAAGACCTGTTCTTCCGGGAAAATGGCGACTCCCGCTCGTCCCTCGGAGTCCACGCCGGCAGCGGATCCGGCGCTAGCAGCGGGGGCTGCCGAGGAAGCCGAGTGCCCGCCGCCTCGCCAGCCTCAGCCCCCGCAGAATGTCCTCGCTGGCCCGCGGCTTCGAGCCCCAAGTTCCCGAGGACTTGGGGCGGCGGAGTTTGGCGGAGCTGCGGGAGATGTTGAAGCGCCAGGAGAGACTTTTGCGCAACGAGTAAGCTTGGGTCCCGCCGAGTCACCGCCAGGCTTCTTCGGTTCGGTCTCCCTGGGACGCGTTCCTTCCCCTCCCCACGTCGGGTTCCCTTCTCTGGAAGGTGCCCTTGCCTCAGTCAGATCGGTTCCAGTCCCGCAGGCGAGTGGACGGCCTCCAGCCGCAAAGCGGACCGCGCGTCCTGGCTTGGCACGTACCGCGGGTGGGGATGGCTTTAGCGTGCTGAAAGGCTGCTTAAGAGTTTCAGCTGTTCCCTTAGCTCCTTGTTGTTTTTAATTACCTGGCTACTGTGACGGTTCCCTAAAGGGAGGGTCTGTATCCTAAATCCCTGTGTACCCCCGCCCCCCTTGCCGCCCATGCTGTGCCCAAAACATCTTGTCAATTTCATCTCTAGATCCTGTTTTTACGGGACCTGTAGGAAAGGGAAAGAATGGGACATAGAGTGCTATATTAGACAGAAAAAGTTTGTCTCATTCAGCTGGCAGACTTAACGACTGTAGCAGGGGAACAATATAATGAAAGTGAAAGAAGCTTAATTTAGCAGCGTGGAAGGAATGAGAGACAGAAGACAGCTGGAGGATATTTTCAGAGAAGTTCCCAGCAAGGGGGTTGTAAGAAGGGTAGTTGTGGGACTGGGAAAACTACATCAGCATGGGATAATTTGGGTATGTAGTTGAAGGAGATGGCTGAAGTTTCCAGCTTGCATAGAGAACCACTAATAACAGAAGAATTGGGGAATAGCTCTGAGGTTGATTTTACTTCGGGAGGGGATGCTAGGTTGAGGGAAGAGTTAATTATATGTACTTAAAAGCTGGAGGAGGTCATGAGGATCCGGAGAGAAAAGGCTGAGAACATACAGGAATCTCAACTGGAGAGGGCTGTTAATGTTGAAATTGTGGAAGTAATGTAAGTGTGAAAGAAAGAATAGAGCCAGAGGTGTAATCTTCCCTCCATTTCTTATATGGATAAAGAAAAGAGAATCTGAAAAGGAACTTAAGTCATTCAGCAAAAGGGACAAATGACCATTTGGGAGCTTTCTGGTAGGGACAAGTACTTTGACTTTGTGAGAATGGGTTTTTAATCTATAGCAGCAAATTGACTTTTTGGTCTCAGGACCCCTTTATACTGTTAAAGACTTACTGAGCATCTCAAGGAGCTCTTGTTTTATGTATGTTAAATCTGCTGTTTATTGGTGTGTTAGGAATTACAGGTGAGAAGGGCACCTGGGTGGCACAGTAGATTAAGAGTTCCACTCTTGGTTTCCACTAAGATCATGATCTCAGGGTCATGAGATGGAGCCCCCCAAGTTGGGCTCCACGCTCAGCATGGAGTCTGCTTGGGATTCTCTCTCCCTCTGCCTCTCCTACTTAGCTCTCCATCTCTCTCTCTCTCTCTCTCTCTCAAAATAAATAAATCTTAAAAAAAAAGGAATTACAGGTGAGAGAGTTTTAAAACAAGAATACACAATGATTAGCCATCAGAGCAATGATATATCATGTGGCCTCTGGAAAACTCCGCTGTACCCGTATGAGAAAATGAACATGGGAATGGCAAATAATGGCTTAGTATTACTATGAAAATAGTTTTGACCTTGCAGACCCATCCACCTCCCCGCCCCAGGAAGGTCTTGGACATCACACTTTAAAAACGAGTTTTGGGGCGCCTGGGTGGCTTAGTCGGTTGGGTGTCTGCCTTTGGCTTGGGTCATGATCCCGGGGTCCTGGGATCCAGTCCCACATCGGGCTCCCTGTTCGGCGGGAAGCCTGCTTCTCCCTCTCCCCACTGCTTGTGTTCCTGCTCTCGCTATCTCCCTGTCAAATAAATAAATCAAATTAAAAAAATAACTGCAAGTTTTGGAGTATATTCTAGAGTATTATATGCTTAAGATACTTTTGCTGAAATTCTAATTAGACACATAAGGGATATTCCTTATTCCTGCCTCCCCTTGTGTTTTTAGGGTATTTAGATAATGACTGTTACTTCATTCCTGCCTTGAGGCAGTTCGAAATCAGATTTTTGACTTAAAAGATAGATTTTTCTCCCTTTGAGGATAATGCTTGGTCTTTATATCTCAAGGCTTAAAAACATAGCTCTAACAGATACATGTTTCCCCCCCCTCCCCCCATGTAACAGAAAATTCATTTGCAGATTGCCCGACAAAGGTAAAAAGATCTCGGGCTCTGTTGCCAGACTGAAAACTGCCATTGCAGAGCGTGAAGAAGTTAGAGGACCGTTTCATCCTGTTCGTTTGGACTGTAAGCTGAGGCAAAGAGCGGTTGCAGTTGTTGACGTGGACGCAGGAAAGGCCCCGAATTCTGACCAGATACTTGATACCGCATCACTAGTTTGTGGCTCTTCCTCCGTACGTAGCATCAAGGCACCTAAGACCACGTCACAACAGCGGGGACTTGTACGGCCTCCTCCGGAAGGCGATGAAGAGGCTCCAGAGGTTGAGTACACCGTAAGTGTGTGCCCAGCTTCCAGCAGCAGAGCCAGTGCGCCTTCCTCCTCCGAAGCTGGTGCGCATCTCCCTCGGCATCAGGTTTCAAGGCAAGCGGAAGATAATTCGAGCGGCTCCGACGACCTGTTTATTGATAGGTTACGAAGGATCACAGTTGTGGACTCAGGTGAAGAGCACTCAGAAGAGGACAGGAGTGCTGAGAATGTGGCAAGGCTTGGGAGTGGGGCCCAGAAGAAGCCTCATTTCATGGAAGTGCTAGAAATTCGAGCCAAAAACCCAGTGCCCCCATCACATAAATTTAAAACGAATGTGTAAGTACTATCAGAAACGGGCCTGTCACGGGAACATACCACCTGTTAAACTCAAAAAAATGGGAAGAATGCTTTCAGATCAGTGGCCTTTGTGTGGGACCTACTTGTAGTTAGCAAAGAGCATATTGTGGAAACAGCCTGGCTGGAATGGAGGATTCATGTTGACACATACTTTAGGTCTTTAGCCAAATAATTGAACAGGTTTCAAATAGCAGGTGGAGTATTAACTTTCAGGGTGCTTAGCCAACATTTGATATTAAACCCAGAGTTAGACAATTTATTATGACTATTTTCCACAACAATTTTTTGGTATGCAGCTCCTCCTTTGATTAGACTATAAGCTAAAGGAAAAGCAACTTTAGAAGCTGATGGACTTGTCAGCGAAGAATATTTGTGTGCTCACTATAGGTAAGCAGCAGGTGCTGGGGTGACACAGAAGTAAAGATACTGCTCCTCAGAGAGTTCAGGATCTAGACGAAAACCCAAGGCCTACACACTTGGAGGAACGTTGAACTGTATCATAACAACTTGAGGGGGAAGAGAGCTGAGAAGGGGTTAAAGAAACTGAAAAACAGATCGAGGCAGGAGGCGTAAACTAACCTTGCTTCTGAGTTCCTTCTCATAGCTTTGTTTCTGAGATCTCCAAAAAAAGAGAAGCTCTTTGAAGAGAAAAGAATTTTCTTTACTTGTACGCAGATGTAGCAGATGTAACTAACGTTCACAGCAGGGAGTAGCCAGTGTATTTAGCCTACCTGTTTGCATTTACCAGGAGGCAACATCATATACAAAGTTGAGTCACTACTGCCCTTCTTTGAAAAGCTGGGAACCTCTAGTTAGAAATGTCTAAAATTTTCAGAGAATTATTTTAAAGTTTAAAACTTTAAAGTTTAACCCTGTCATTTTTTTTTAACTTGAAAACATTTTATTTCTTTTCTATAGAAAAACCAGGATTATATTACATTGATTTTTAGGTAGTAATAAAAAGTAATCTTCGTACTCTTGATGTACGAAGTGAGTAATCTCTCCATCTTGTGTGCAGTGAGGTGTATTTCCTCACTTCCAGGAAGACAGAAAACCAGAAGCATCATCTAGTCAGTCAGAGGATACACTGATCCTGGTCATTTAGCTGGAAGTGGCAGTGAGGAGAGCCAGATCCTCCTGTGCAGTTAGAGCAGATTGGGGAAGGCTGGGCCTGGATGAGTGTGGACCGAGGGATTCTGTGCATGAGCAGCCTTTGACTCCTTCTCTGCTCTTCCTTTAGCCTCCTCCATGCCCTTCTGGCTCGTATACTACCTGGGTGCCAGCGGCTGCCCCTCACCTCCCTCTAGCTTAGGTCTTTCCAGAACTTCGGATTTGCATGGCCAGTTACCTATGAAACCTGGCCATGTGGGTGTTCTGTGGCACCTCAGATTTGTCGTGTACAGCATAGAACTCTCTATTTCTTCCCATGCTGACTTTCTCCCATATTCCCTAAATTCATGGTGCCACCACTTTATTTTTCTCTCCAAGGTGTCTTGTGCTTCATCTCCTTATCTGCTGGCTATAAAGACCGACATAATATATTTTATTGACTTTCATCTCTAATTCTTGTTTTCATCCTCTGTCAAAAGTGAAGGCTCTCATCCCTCTCTTGGGCTATAACGCCTGTTCTGGACTCTAGTCTTAACTCCTCCAGCCCATCTGCTCCACTGCTGCTAGAGTGAAATTCGAACGATGCAAATCTGAACCCATTGCATAGAACTCATCCCTGAGGACTGGGCCCGGTCTACTTGCCAGCCTTGTCTTGCGGCCTTTCCTCTACACCCCACCCCCTGAACTTCCTTTGTGCTGTACCATGTTGCCCCTCAGTCCCTGCTGGGATGCCCTCCTCCCCTCATTTACGTGGTGAGCACTTATTATTCCAAGACTCCTCAAAATTCACTCTTAAAGCTTTTCTGACAACCTCCCTGTGTCCCATTAGAACCAGTGGTTTCCTTCTTTATGTTCCAGTGTACCAGTATGTATAATGTATACCACCTCTATGTAGTGTCACACGGGTGGGATTATGTTGCACGGAAACTGTTCACAAGTTTATTTCCCTTTACTGGACAGCAAGCCCCTTTGTGCATGTTCTTTGAACGGAAAGATGGCTTCAGTTCAAGTGTAAGGTTGGAAGAACGAAAGATAATGCAAAGAGCCCATCAGTCTACCTATTTGTTAAAAATGGTGGATTGTCCTATTACTCTCCACAAAGGTGCCAGTTTAAATACTCCCCATATCTGAAGTAATATGTTTAAAAACAGGAAAGATTTTTATCTGAATAGAAATATTGGTAAACTCCTCACTATTATCTTTGTAGAAGAATTAACTGCTGAGGTTAAAGTCCGCTTGTGTGTGGGAATGTTGTAAATGTGTCTATAAAAAGAAACAGTCTGATGATACAACAGATTTTTCCCTCCTTCAGATTACCTTCACAGCAAAATGATTCATCTGGTCATTGGCAGAGAGGAGGGTCTCCCGTCTCCTCGGAAGAAAGGCGGCTCAGGGATAAGAAGCATCTTGATGACATTACAGCAGCCCGGCTTCTGCCACTTCACCATATGCCCACACAGCTGCTCTCCATAGAAGAATCTTTGGCACTTCAGAAACAGCAGAAACAGAGTTATGAGGTATTTAGAGTTTTAAATGTTTCTTGTCTCTGTTAGATGCTGCCAAGTCAGAATTTACTCCAGGAAGTTCAAAGAGGATGGGACTTAATAGAAGGGTGCTCAAGAAATGGTCAGCTCATGCCATTCACTCTCAGATGTGAGCCTCTAGTTTTCTGAGAGTCTTGAAGTTGCTGGATCCGCAGGACCCAGCTGGCGATGATCATAGCTATGTGCAATGGCAGAGTGGTTTTTGCCAGGAAATGTGGGGAGACCACTGCACAATTCCCCAATCTCTTAAAGCCCATGCTGTCAGCCTAGTAGAAGCCTTGCTTCTCTCTCTTCCACCTTGTAAGCCCCATGCAAGACGTTCTCAGTGGTAGAATCTAACCAAGAATCAGGGAAATGTTTCCAGGTTTCTGTCTCCTGCTGGACAGGGAAGAACATAACATTGGAGGAGTAGTGTGGTGTTAACCAACAGACATTTGGACACTGAGCTTAAAAGCACGATATGCAGGCCCTTGTGAAGACAGAAGAATCGCCTGCTTTTAGTGACTTAATTTTGTATATCACTTACGTCAAAGATCTGGGAGTTCTGCATAGAACCTTAAGCGTGTATGTGGACAGTTTGTGTACAGAATAATGAGATGGGAGAAAATAGTTGTGAAGACTGGAGGGAGAAAAGAAAGCATCCAGTACACTTAGATAGTAGTAGTTTGAACCTCCCCGAAAATAGCAGCTTAACTTCCTAGTATTGCTTAGCTAGATTTTAATCAGGTACTAGACACTGGTCAAGACAGAACTAGGCTGTTATTCAGCCTTGGCACATGGATTGGCATTTTCAGGGCACTTTTTAAAAGCCATTTTTCTTCCCCATTGTCTAGTTATGACTACACCCTTGGGGAATTGGTTTTTAGATTATTATATGATCTTAAGTGCCTGTCCTAAGATATCTCTAGGTTGAACTCAACTCCTTTGAAACCAGTTTCCTTGGCAGAGTGGTATTAGCTCCCACTTCATTCCTACCTACCCAGAACATTCATGGCCGGAGGGGAAGGACACAAAGAGGTTCCAGTTGTAGGGGGAAAAGCATGAGAAAAGCGAAGAGCCAGATTAAAAATGGGCATTGCCACCTGCCTTCAGTCAGCGGTCCTGTCCTTGGGTGTCTATGAGCACATTGCCAGTGTCTAAAATTTACTTGGACTTTCTGTCATGTAGTAATTTTCATGGGAACTTAATTTGGAGAGGGATAGTTGGCTTTTTAAAAGTATTGGTTTCTTGATTTCATTGTGACATTGAAATGTAACCCTCAAGCCTAAAAGCTGTGATTTCATCTAGGAAAGAAGATTCTTTTTTAGAGAATCAATACAGCATTAATGATTTTTGACATTTGGTAGTTGAAACTGCTCTGGGAGTGTGTATGTACACATGCATGTATCCCCCATACTTAAAAATCCGTCCATGTTTATAACTGTCATGGCGCTCAGCAGGTTCCTCAGTTTCCCACAGAGAGGTGGGGTATTTCAGTGCACTGTTGTCTGTTAAAGGAAGTCTGACCGTGACGGTGGCAGGCTAGTAGCCCTTACCAGCATTGTCCCCCCCCACCCCCCCAACCTGTGGTAGGCACCACCTCAGACTTGCACGCTGCTAGAGAGAGCACTGAGGGGAGTGGTGTGCCCTTTTATTTCCACTTCTCTTTAAATGACTTCTTATTGAAAAAGTGGTAGGGAAAAGAATGTGAATGTGTAACGTTTTGCTTTGATTTTTGTTTTAAAGGAGATGCAAGCCAAACTCGCAGCACAAAAATTAGCTGAAAGACTGAACATAAAGATGCAGAGCTATAATCCAGAAGGGGAGACTTCGAGGAGGTACCGAGAAGTGAGGGATGAAGGTGACGATCAGTCCTCTGGAGATGAATTCTGAAGATGGGCAATGGAATCGTCGCCTAAATCTCTGCCTGTTGAGTTGTCACGATCTTACATCAGACTTTGAAACAAGTATCAAGATCGGTGTCAGACATTGTCGAGGGAAGGAATTTTGTTTAAGTTACACAAAGGTAGCTATAAAAATAGCCCAGTTTGTCTTTCAGAAGATGACTTTCATGTACTTAAAAAGTTTAATATTTGAATGTGTTTTAACCATATTGTATTAAAGTTTTGCAGTATGTTGTATGTTGGTCTGATATTTTAGTACATAGTAAGCACAGTACTCTTTCCTCTAAGCCAAATGAAGCAGGTAACTGCTCTTTTCCTGATTCTTACCTCTTTGGAATAGCATTTATTACATTTATTACATGTCTTTCAGTGAAATATTTGGTTGCCCCAGGCATCACCTAAAATGAATTAGGAAGATAAAGTTCCTTCCTTTTGCAAGTAATGGAGGGAGCGGTCTAGAGAATTTTATGCATGTTTGCATGGGGTTAATGAGGTGTATTGGATGTGAAATGCCTAGGAAGACACTTAATAGAGAATTCTGAAATGTTTGTTTCCTTCTTCTGTCTTCCCTTAGGAAGAATGTTATCTTCTGATTAGGAATAGGAGTACTTTTAGTTGGTGCTCGAGGGTGGATAGTCTTTCTGGATGATCACATTTGCCTGGACTGACATGAGGTATAGGAAAAGTCTAGGGTGACTGTAGGTGAAGGGAGGAGCTCTTCTTAGGATTGACCTGACTTGAGTTCATTGCTCTAAGAGGTGACAGGTTCAGTTTGGTAAGAAAACCAATTTTTTTTTTAAAGCTACAATTGAATTGTCAATGCATTGCCTTCCCCCCCGCCCAAGAGGCATATATAGGCTACAGAAATCTCAGTCTCGTATGTATCCATGTTTTTGTAATTTTAAAGGATTACACGGTTGTTATCAGAGATTTTTTTTTAACATATTGGAGATTTTAAACAGTGTTGAAAGAAAGAATAAAAAATTAGAGCAACTTCACAATGTTAATGGTGATGTTTTACGGGTGTTTAACTTGGCTTTAAAAGAGATTTTCATATATGACATTTTCCTGCAAACACACTTAGGAGTGCTAGGAAGGGCTCGGTTCTCTAGCATGGACTTCCGGGTACAGCTACTGCTTTCCATCCCCCTCCCATCCCCTCCCCCCAGCACCCCTCCCCCCAGAAATGTAAAAATATATTGAGCTAACAAATTTATTATTTCTACTTTTAAAAACTAGTAGTAAATGGATTTCACAACATAAAATTATTCTTTAGAGAATAAAAGGATACACATCTGGAAAGCCAAGTAATGTGGAAGTGCTCCCATGCATGGACACACAGTCCCCTGTAGTCGGATCACCCAGAGAGCGCCTCTGTTAAGGTTCAGGTATATGTACTTTACATACTCTTCGATACGTTTCTGTTTTCAATAATGCAATGATACTGTACATTGTTTCACAGTCTGCTCTATGTATGGTAAACATTTTCCCATAATATCTTGCCTTTGAGATAGCTACAGAATATTCAATTTTATGGGTGTGCCATAACTTTTAAAATCAGCTTATTATTTAACAATTTGATCATTACACTGTAAACTGTAAACAACAATGTGATTAACATCTTAAAAGATAATCACATTTGTACAAAAATGATTTCTTTCTAGAAGATACCTTTCTAGAAGTGAAATTGCTAGTTGGGAGTATAGGTAAGTTTTAGAGATTTTTGATCTACATCACTTACCACAAAGATTGTGCCCCTTTATATTCCTCTGAGCAATATCAAACTCCCAGAACTGAAAATTGCTATTTAAAGTGTGTGCAAACTGAATAATTACAGGAAAGGATGGTTTTTAAAATTTGTGTTTCTTTGATTGCTTAATGAAGAATATTTTTTCATGTTTATTGACGATTTATGTTCATTCTTTTGAGCATTGCTTATTCATATCTTCACTGTATTTTCTTGGAGAGTGTGCTGTTTTTATTGGTCTATAAATTCTTGATAATAATTAAGATGTCCAGCTTTTGTCCTATGTTCTTATTTTAGTGTGTTATTTTCTTTTTTAATACAGTTCGTGGTGTTTCGGTGTAGAAGTTTTCTTTAGGAGTCTACCTTTGCGGTTATGCCTGAGCCTGCCTTCCCTAGCCCCAGGGTGGATATGCATTCATCCTTATTTTCTTCTGGGACTTTTTAAAAATTTCACTTTTATACTTATATTTAGTTCAAAAGGAAATTTTTAATGTATCTCAAGTTTATTTGGGGATGCTGCATAAGGTGAGATTTAATTTTTGCAGGTAGTTGACCAATTGGTTCGATATTATAAACCACCATTTCCCCACTGATTTATAATGCTGTCATTAATAGAATATTAAATTCCCACATATCTTGTGCTGTGGGCCTATTTCTGGGCCTTGTAGTTTTTCCTGCACTATTTTAATAATTGTGGATTTCATCAGCATTAATATTTAGTATACAATTTCTCCCTCATTCTTTTAGATTCTGTCAAATATAACCTCCAGAGAAGTACGCAAAACAGGTGTGCGGTCTAATAGGTAAAGCAAACAGCAATGTAATCACAAACCAGAAGCAGAAAAGCTACTGCCAGTACTCTGGAATCTCTCCATGGCCCCTGTGGATACCCTATTTATCTACTATCTGAGCTAACTACTATCCTGACTTAGAGTAATACTCCACCCCTCCCTCCGCTTAAAAAAAAAAAAAGGTCCTACCAGTTACGTATGCAATAATACGGCTAGTTTGTTTTGCCTACTTTTGCCTTATAAAAATGGAATCCTACTGTATATGCATTTGGTGTCTTTGACTCAACATTGCTTATAAAATTCATGTCGCATAGGTGTTTTTTATTCGTCTCATTGCTGTGTAATGTACCACTCCATCAATCCCACTTTAATCTAGTGTGGCAAGCACTTGTGTGTTATTTTCAGGTTTTGGCTATTATAAGCAGTGCTGCAGTGAGCATCTTTGTGCACATATTTCTGTTGGGTATTAACCTAGGAGTTCAATCGGTGGTTCACAAGGTATGCGTATCTTTAACGTTTAATATTCCCACCATCCCGTGTCCAGCGCGTATGAGAGTTCCAGTTCACTAACACTTGATATTACCAGACATTAATGTTAGCCAGTGCGATGTTTTGATAGTAGGCCTTCATTTTAGTTTTATTTCGCATTTCCCTAATTAGGAATGGCTTTGAGCATCTTCATTTACTGGTCATTGGATTTCTTCTTTTGAAAAGTGTCCATTCCAAACTTTTGTTCGTCTCTCTGTCGTGTTTGTGTCGGCTGTCCTTTTCCTCACTGATGTGTAGGATGTGTTCTTGATACTAATCATTATTTAGCTATAATTGTTGTAAATTACCTCTTCCTCTCTGCATTACTTTTCATTCCTTCATGGTGTTTTTGTTGGACAGAAATTCTTAAAGGCAAACTTACCAATCTTTTATGTTTAGTGTCTTAAAAGAATCTTTCCCTATCCTGAAGTCATGAAAGTATCTTTTTTTTAAAGATTTTATTTACTTATTTGACAGAGAGAGACACAGCGAGAGGGAACACAAGCAGGGGGAGTGGGAGAGGGAGAAGCAGGCTTCCCGCCGAGCAGGGAGCCCGATGCGGGGCTTGATCCCAGGACCCTGGGATCATGACCTGAGCCGAAGGCAGACGCTTAACGACTGAGCCACCCAGGAGCCCCAAAAATATTATCTTTTAAAATTGTTTTATTTAGGGTGCCTGGGTGGCTCAGTTGGTTAAGCGACTGCCTTCGGCTCAGGTCATGATCCCGGAGTCCCGGGATCGAGTCCCACATCGGGCTCCCTGCTCAGCAAGGAGCCTGCTTCTCCCTCTGACCCTCCCCCCTCTCATGTACTCTCTCTCATTCTCACTCTCTCAAATAAATAAATAAATCTTTAAAAATAAAATAAAATTGTTTTATTTAAAAAGGGCTCTATGGTTTTGCCTTTCCACTGTGTCGTTGATGCTACCCAGAAATTATTTGTGACCATGTGAGGAAGGATCCTTCTGTGTAGCCAGCCTGTTCTCCCGCACTCTGTAGTGTATTTCTGGGACATATCAAGCCTCTGTGTATGTCTGTGTTACGTTGCTGAGTCCTCTCTTTGGTTCTGTTCATCTATTTGTGTTACTATTACTCCGTATTATTTATGGTAGCTTTATGATAAGGCTGGAGTAAAGCCTGCCATCCTATTCTTTTAAGAGTGGTTTGGATATTTTTGGCCCTTTGCATTTTCCAATAAATCTTAGATTTAAATTTCACAAGAAACAAAACAAACCAAAACCCTTGGTCGTGCAAATCTCCATTTATTTAAAAAAGTGTTTGATATTCCATCGTTAATCAATTAACTTTTTATTCCTAACAAAAGGTACTTTGAAACTTAGGAGATAGGAGATTTGGAACCTTGCCATTTATCAAGGATAATTACTATTTCAACTAGGATGACTATTTTTGGGCTATACGGTTAAATAGAAAATTCAGAACACTTTTATTGCAAATAAAGTATTACATAGTTTTGATTGAGAAGAGTTAGCAAGTAAGGGGTTTTGTTTTTGTAGTGTGACATGATTAGATTTTTATTTTTCAGAAGTACCACTTTTTCCCATTTACAAAAGAGGAAACTGAGGCACAAGGACTTGAAATAACTTGTCCAAGGTCAATGACCAATAAGTGTTGGGGATAAGGTTTGAACCCAAGCTAAATATACTTTTAGCTCATAATCCATGTTGCCTCTCCAAGACAAATCAAAAGGGTACAGACATAGCAGAAATGTTTTCTTTTTTTTTTTTAAGATTTTATTTATTTATTAGAGACACAGTGAGAGAGGAACACAGGCAGGGGGAGTGGGAGAGGGAGAAGCAGGCTTCCCGCCGAGCAGAGAGCCTGATGTGGGGCTCAATCCCAGGACCCTGGGATCATGACCTGAGCCGAAGGCAGACGCTTAACCGACTGAGCCACCCAGGTGCCCCTGACAGACATGTTTTCATCTGAATTGCAGGTGAACAGAAGTTAACTATTTAAATTTTTAAGGAAGGAAGACTTCATGTTAAAATTAGATTAAAGTAGGAAAATAGAGTGAATCTGTGGTCATGAACTCTTCAGTTTTCAAGTGATGATGTTAAGGGAAGTGCTGAAGTTTGGGGCTTAACCCGAAAGGTGGGAGATGTCGGAGAGTTAGTCTCATTCTATACAGGCACCTCTAAGATAATTTCACAGCACCTATGTCCAGTCCACATCACATTCTCTGGGGACCCAGGAGGTGTGTGAGTCAAGGTGGAAGGCAGATAGCTTGTGGGGTTATCTCTCCTGTAACTGGGATGTTGCGGTGATTTGCACAAGGTCACTCAGAGGCAGCCGAGAAAGGAACCCAGCCCTCAAGACTTCTGGGCACCAGACTGCATGACCTTGTGCACAAACCCACAAATCAAAGTTGCATGTGGGCTTTAGAAAGTGCTAATGCTAGGTGAGAGCTCAGATTACTCTGGGGGCGTTTGTCATGTCTCTATGACTTATGCCACAAAAGGGCTTTTGTTTTGATAATTTTTGTATTTGGAATGTTTTGTTTTTAATCATCTTAGAACCGTATGACCGCTTTGGTCACTGTTGGGATCTTCACTCTTCCCTCTTCACTCGACACTTGGCTGCGTAAAACTTTCTAGGAGAAAAGATTTGAGGCAAAGTAACCTCAGGTATCCTAGGCTTTATTCAGATGAGCGGATAAAATCTGGTAGTTCACCCTTTGCGGGCTTCAGGACAGTTTGTAATGCTAAAAAGAAAGTAAAGTTATCAGGAAAAAAAGGTTCTGTTTTTTGCCTCTGCTAAATAAATAAAAGGATTATATATCCTGCTTTAATGGAGAGCGTATAGTCATCTACAAAATATGGCAAATTGCATTATTGACTAGCTCCTTGACAGGGAGGAGAAACTGAAAGCTCTTATTTTAATTTCTGGCTAAAGTGAGGGAGCTTTGATACTGGGCGGATGAGACAAACCTAGCACCGGGTAATACTGAACCAGAGCCAGACCACAAATCAGAAGCGATTCTGAAAGTGCAGCATAAAAGCCTGAACAATTAAATATGATCTATTACTTCCCAGATGATTTTAGAAAACTTGGAATAAAAAAAAAGGGCAAAAAAGAGGGTAAGCCACTGGAATAGCATTTAGATTATTAGATTTAGGATTTAAATGCCACTATTTCCTTTGAATCCAATGGGAAGTTATGCGCTCTCCTGACTATTAAGTCTGTAAGATGAGGTCAGCGACCCCTTATCTAACGTATGGGGTATGTTTTGAGAGAACAGAAATTTCAAAGTGTGGTCTTTAGAGAACACTTTGAGGCCTAAAAGAGATTCTATATGAAAACCTTATTGTAACGATGGTAACAATTATGATCGAAGTAGTTTGGGGAGGTAACTTTTGGCATATGAAGTAAAATGTTTTAAAATCACCACCATATGAACCTTTTAATTTAGTGTTAAAATTAACTTGAGAACAATAGAGACTCCCTAAAAAGGCTATTTTGACAAGGGGATAGATATTAGGACACTGAGCTAAGGAAAGCCCGAGCTTCGGATGGAAAATTTTCTCATTATTAAGGCAAAAGAATGAGAGTTGTAAATCAAGCCCTTATTCAGAGCACACAGAATCGCTCCTCAGAAGACAGAGACCCAGACTGGTGCTTATAAATTCTGTCCGAAAATATTGCTAGTAAATACATCACTGCTCCCAACCAGTACCACATATATTTGTATTAAATAGCTCTTCTAGGGATTGTGTGGTAAAAACGAAGGCGTATCTTCTATTGATTAGATTTTTAATAAGAAGTATCTTTTTCTCCCCTTCGGCTATATTTAATAGGGTCAAAATGCGACACATGAGGAAACTCACTGACAATAGAAGGCTAATCTTATCTCAGTGTAGGATCTTTAGTTCTTAGGGAAGGAAGCAAGCTTAAATATAATTTGTTCCACATCCTATAAATAGGGAAACTGAGGCACAGAAAGGCACAGAGATGTGCCTATGGTATGCAGCTGGTTCTAAGAGAGCCGAGTCTTTCTGCCCTAGCCCCGTGTTCTTTGCTTAATGTGGATCGTCTTGTAATTAATTCCTTAACACATTTTTGCAAAGTGACAGAAAAAGCACAGTGCCAGAAATTTATTTTCTACTTCTGAAACTATAGAAATGTTAGGTAGTCTTAGGTAGCCTTACCTATTGCAACTGGGTTCAGTTACTATAATTTTCTTGAAATAAAAATGGATAATGTATATTTTAAAAAGTGAAACAAAGGGATAATGTACTGCTCGTTATATTTATAAGTATGCCTCTCTTTCCTCTTTGCTGCCTGACTTTTTTTTTTTTTTAAGATTATTTGAGAGAGAAAGAGAGCATGTTGGGGAGAGGCAGAGGGAGAGAATCTCAAGCAAATTCCACGCTGAGCACGGAGTCCCATGTGGGGCTCGATCCCACAACCCTGAGATCATGACCCGAGCCGAAACCAAGGGTCAGACACTTAACCAAGACTGTGCCACCTGGGCACCCCCACTTGGTTTTTTTTGAATGTCCCCATTTTCCCAACCTCTTCCTTCAGTCTTCAGCAGTGTGACTTCTGCCTACTTACCAAAACCTCTCACCATGTCTCCCACCACCTTCTGAAGGTAACAGGGGTCTTGGGGTTCTAGTATTATTGCTGGCTAATTAGCATAATTAACAAAAATTCCAGGAAGTCTAATGGCTTCTGTGAAGCAAATGGATTTGAGAGGAGTAAACCTTCCCGAGAGTGATTATTTTTTTTTGGTTGAGGTATAACTGACCTATAACATTATATTAATCTCAAGTGTACAACATAATGATATTCTACACATTGGAGAAAGATCACCACAATAAGTCTAGTTAACATCCATCATCACACATAGTTACATTTTTTTCTTTGATGAGAACTCTTTTTAAGATCTATTCCCTTAGCGACTTTCAAATATGGAATACAGTATTTTAACTATAGTCACCTCACCACGTTGTACATTGCATCTCCAGGACTTATTTTATGAGTAGAAGTTGGTACCTTTTGAGCCCTTCACCTATTTCCCCCAACCCCCTAAATTCGACTTGAATTAAGATGTTAATGAAGGGTCTGTGACTACAGTAAGGGGCAAGCTAACTTTTGCCCTTTTTGGTTCATAATCTTTCTGGGAACCAGGAGCACTTGGATGAAAGCTCGGTCCTTCTCAGAGCTTTGTGAATCTTCTGGCTCTGTCCTCCTTTGGCAGGCTAGTCTGCTTCCCTCATGTCCTGCTGGGCAGTCTCTGCCATCAATACCTTCAAGGAAGTGGTCAGATATGGAATGGCGGAGTGTGTCTTGCTCGCCCTACTCTGGTGAAGTCTCTGGTTATTATAGTCTTGTTACCAATGATCATTTCTTAGGTTGTCTCTGTTGGTTTTTTAATCATTAAAAAAAAAAAATCATGGCTTAATTTACTGCCCAGGGGTAGGACCAGCATTGCTCTTCAAAGCCTACACCTCTTAGTCTTATCTAGAAATGAGGTCTGGGTGGCTGTGGGTTATGGGCAGATCTCAGCCCACAAGCTGTAACTTTGCTTGGCCTTAATCCTCTCGGAGAGAACACACTGAGAGTCTTATCAGTATGGGGGTCCCAAAGACAATTTACAAACAAAAGAAAACCATTTGTACTTTGGAACTTTATTATAGCAACACACTATTTAACATGCCTCACAACTGGTGGAGACTCACAGTGGGTCTTGATGCATCTCTCGAGCAGTACTGCCCTAGGCAATGAGCTCAATGTTCTGCATTATTTCAAAATAGAAAATTACATATTTGCAAATTGTGTGGTCAACAGTAGGCACGGAATGGTGATGGATAAGGGACAATACGGTATCCCAGATTCAGTGTCTTTTCCTTCCTCCATTCTGTGGCTGCCCTGATTTCCTTTGGGAGAAAACATTTTATTTATTGGAGTTCTTTGTTCAAATCCACATGATCCTGGAGGCCACAAAACATCAGTGAAATTTTATTACTTTTTCAGTGCATATTAGTTCATTAGATGACTTTTTTCCTGAAGGAAAGTAGGGCTTAAGGGAATGGGAGATAGAACAGGCAAACTTTGGGAGAGTGGGAGAAGGAAGACAGGAAATGGAAAACGGAGGAGGGGAAGGGCAAGGATAGGAAGTGGGCCCGATGGACCCTCAACAGCCGAGGAGCAGCAAGGAAGCATCACTTGGGACACCTGTCTGTCTCACTGCCTCAACTCCTCTCCTCCAGCTCTCCTAAATACCCTCCAGTCTCAAGTGTTTGCTCCCAACATGCCCCCCAAAAAGGTCAAGGCCACCAAAAGCCTTGCTGTTGCTAAATTCAGTAGTTAATTCTCCGTCCTTCTTCTTGACCCCTCAGAGCATTCGGCATAGTTAATCACTCCCTCTTTCTCGAAACACTTTTTTTTCTTGGTTTCTGGAATACCACTCTCTGTTGGAGGCACTTGATGACCACTTCCCGTCAGTCTTCTTTGAGGGTTCCTTCTCGTCTGCCCAATCACTGAGCACTGAGATGCCCAGGGTTCTTTCCCTGAACCTCTTCTCCATCTATGCTCACTCCACTGGGGACCTCATCTAGCCTCGTGGTTTTATTTATTTATTTTTTTAAAAGATTTTTATTTATTTATTTGAATGGGAGAGAAGAGGGAGAGAGAGAGAGAGAGAACGAGCAGGGCAGAGGGGCAGAAGGAGAGGGAGAAGCAGGCTTCCTGCTGAGCAGGGAGCCCGATGTGGGGCTCAATCCCAGGACCCTGGGATCATGACCTGAGCCGAAGGCAGCCGCTTAACCGACTGAGCCACCCAGGCGCCCCAAGCCTCGTGGTTTTAAATAACTCTTGATACGTTGTGACTCCCAAGCTCTACCTCTAGCTCTGAACTCCAGATTCATATTCAGCTGCAACAGAAGTGCTCTGAGGAGGGTCCTGTGCTCTTGGGCTCCGAATCAGGATATACTGGCAGGAGCAGAGTGGTGGCAACAGACTTCTTGCTTTGCTGTTCACAAATTGAATATTCTTGGCCAAGTCACTTAACTTCTTGGGATTTGAGTTTTCTGGTTTCTGAAACGAGGGTGTTGGACCTGGTTAGCATCACCCAAAACATGTGTCTTAAAAACAGAATCCCTATGGAAAATTAGATTTGGTGGTCAAAAAAGCTACTACCTCCATTGCCTGGTTGCTGCGGGGGCCTCCTGTCTGATCTCCCTGCTTCTGCCCTTGGCCAAGCTTACAGTGCCGTCTGAACATAGCAGCCAGTATCACTCTGTAAAGACACCGTCAGATCCGGTCCTTTTTCTGCCTCAAGCCCTCCACGGGCTCCCATCTCAGAACAAGCTAAATGTTTACGATGGCCTACAACACCCCACCCGATCCTACTGTCGCGTATCCGACTGTAGCCCTGGGGCACACGGGCCTCCTTGCTCTTGCTGTAACAGGTCCCAAGTGTGCCCACCTAAGGGCCTGTGCATGGACAGCTGTTCTCCCTGCCTCGAATGTTCCTTCCCCATACGTAAGCAGGCTAGTTCCTCATGTCCTACAACTATTTCTCCAAATGTCACCTCCTCAGGAATGCCAATGAATAGAACTCCCTCACAGCTGCTTTATTTTTCTCCATAGAATCGTCCGTTTTCCTGTCTGCTTATTATTTGACTTCCCCCACTAGAATAAGAAGGCAAAGATTTTTATTTGTTTTGTTTATGGCTATATCCTCAGTGGCCTAGAACAATGCTAGACATAATGGACACTCCATAACAGAACGAATGAGTGAGTGAGAAGCCGAGCAGATGGAGAAGAGGAAGGGGGACTCGGGGAGCCCCCCTCTGCACCTGCCCGAGAGCCGCTGTCTTCAGTGGGAAACCATGATGCCCAACCCACAGCCGTGTGTGCTTTAGGACATGATCTCACAGCTGGGGTCCCCCCTTCTCATACGTGCCCTGTGAGGTAGGGATTATTCCAGCGTTTTCCAGGAAGGGAAACTGAGGGTCAGTGAGGCAGTGGCTTCCTCAAAGTCACGCACTGTTAAGACGTGCATCTTTCTCCAAGTCAAGTGCCTTTTCAGTTTCCCAGGGTGCCTTGCCTACTTGTTCTGTTTGCTTGCATTCCAGACAGCAAGTGCCTGGCTTTGCCCATGGGGCTGGCCGGGATGGGTGGGGAGCACCCTACGTCTTGTCACTAAGGCCTTCCACTGGGCCCAAGGGGGACCCTCCCCTTTGGTCCTGACAGCAGTGCTGTGATGGGCTGTGCCTTTCACAGATATTTTCCTTAATGATGAGCGGCAACAGGGAGAAGCAGAGGGCAAAGAGCATGAAAACAGCCCGGGTGTGAGCCTTCTCTAGCTCTTTCCCTCCCAGCTCTTTGGTTCTACCTTCTACGGCCACTGCCTCTCCCCGGAGGACCACCCAGCACTCATGCACCAGCCCGAGCCAGCAATTCACATCCGCCACTTACTCCCAGGGGAACTAATGTTCCTTAACTGCTCGAAGCCTCCTCATCTGAAAAGTGTGAATAATAAGAACAGCCTCACTGTCAGAGGCTTGTCGTGGAGGTGAGCTCGGTCTAAGTCTACAACTGTTAGCTGCTGTTCTTCCCGCTTCCAGCCTGTCTTCCACTCAACACCTGCCCACCCCCACCCTCTGCACCACTGCTTCGTGGAAGAGAACAGAAGCGTCAGGTTGCCCCCTGCCCCAGGCCCTTCCAGGGGGCATGGCTTTGCCCTGTGGTCCTCAGGAGTGATCCTAATTTCACATGTCACAGAGACAGCGGTGTTTGAAGAGTAGGAACTAGACATTCCTTCAGTAATGGGGGTGGTTCTGTCACCTTGCAGGTCCTCACTTGGGGAACCGGCGTGGGAGGAGTTGGGGTATAGGAAGAGAACAGGTTTAGGGGATGACAGCATGCAGTCAGTTTTGGATTCGTACATGGGGGTCCTCACAGAGTGAACTTAACTAACCCTTGGGAATGGAGACCAAGGCTGAGGCCCCTCCCTACGGAGAAGGTGGTTGAAGCCCATAATGCAAACACTCTGGGAGAGCCCAGAGCAGGAAGAAAAAGGACCAGTGACCTCGGGAAAGCACAATAGAGGGTGCACAGGGCTGACCTGACATGTATTAGATTCAAAAGGGGACGGAAATCCTGCCCTCACTGGCCTTCTGGAGCTGCCACTTGCATACCCAATTCTTATCCAGAGTATACAGGGCAAAGTGGCTAAATGACCAAGGACCTCATTTCCAGGAGGGGGCCAGGAAAGCTCCATGAAGGAGGGCCTTTGAGCTGTGGGTACCATGCAGACCGGTGGGCTGGGGAGATGGTTGGACACGTGGCATTAGCAAAAAGCCAGGAAGGGGGGAAATTCAAAATGTCTGGGAAACGGCGAGAAGTCAGTTAGTATCTGGCCAGTATAATGCAGAATTGGATTCGAATTCGAAAGCATTTAAAAAAATACATATGAGCCCTAAAGTGAAGTTTATAAAGACTTCAAAATGTATTCGATTGTCATAGACCCTGAGGAGGAGGTTAGCGTGCAGGAGGTCCGTTAGGCGAGCCCCAGAGAGAAAAACCTGTGAACAGAGGACAAGGAAGTAGAACTGGGTTGGGAGGGGAGAAGTTGGGAGGGGCCGAGGTTCACAAAGCCCTCAGGCGACCTTACAGATTGCTCGGGAGCCTGGATGGCCCTGCAGAGCGGTGTCCCCATGGGAGGTCTAGGGGGCTGAATGGTGACCCCAAAAAGATGTGTCTGAGTCCTCCCCCTCGGTCCCTGTGACCTTATTTGCAAATGTAATAAAGTTAAGGATCTTGAGATGAGATCATCCTGCAGTTAGGGTAAGCCCTAAGTCCATCAACCAGGGCCCTCCAGAGAAGAGAGGAAGATTTGACACCCAGACTCATGTAAAGACAGAGGCACCGCCTGGAGCAATGCATCCGCAAGCCAGGGAGGGCCAAGCATGGCGTGCAGCCACCAGCACCTCTGAGAGCATGGGACAGACTCCCTCACGGCCTCCAACAGGAGCCTTCCTGCTGGCAGTGATCTCAGGCTTCCGGCCTCCAGCTCAGTGAGAGAATAACTCCTGTGGGGTTAAGCCACCCAGTTTGTGGTGATTGGCTATGGTGGCCCCAGGAAACTAGCACAGGAGGCCAGGCCTTTTTCACCCTGGATGATCAGTCACTGGATACGGAGTGCCCCGGAAGGAAGCATAGTCTTGGGGAAGCCACTTTTCTTCAGCAGGGGCAGACCCCAGAGAGGGCCGACAGCTGAGGGCCCTGGGCTGAAGGCACTCCCAGCAGCCTGGGGAAGATGTTCTGCCTTCCTGAAGAGGATCTGGACAGCACATTCTAGTAGCCACTTTTCTGTCCCTCGGTTTTCCCATTGACAGAATGGGAGCAACAGTAAGACCTATCTTATAAGGTTCCTAGGAGACAAAATTCGATGATAACACTAGCAGCTAACATTTATGGGGCACTTACTGTCTACATGCAGGCACACCTGTACTTGAGTTCATACTTGTATGTGGCCCCCCATGTTGGCTCTTATCATAAGGGGTGCATCCAAGGTCACACAGGCCAGAGCCAGGATCAGAGCCCAGATTTCCTCTCAGGCCAACACCCCCTTGTCTGTAATAGATCCCCTCTCTGCGTGTGCCTGATCAGGCCTTCTTTCATGACGCCGATGGCATTTTTTTGCAGTGAAACCAAATTTGTGCTTCACAAAGGAAATGTTATTTGCCTGGTTATCTGAAGGGAAGAGCTTCGAGTTGTCTGAAACTCATTCACACTCTCCCAGGCAGACTCTGTGTGACCAAAGACATTAATTTGCAAGACAGGCTGGGGCAGGAGGGGCAGCTGGGGCTGGGCACAGGTCCCTTCTGCCTACAGCTCATTGGCTCGGCCGGCCCTGCATCCCAGCATCTGCTGACACGGCATTCCTGAGATGTGGGGAGAGGCCAGACACAATTGCTTTACAGAGGACAATGTGAAGGACAGAGAGATTAGCCGATTTGCCCTCTTAATTATGTGGTGAGCTGGAGATGGAGCCAAGAATTGAATCCAGATTTCTCCAGTCCCAGATGGGTTTTTTCATCAGGAGGCCCTGCCACATTCCCTCTCTTGGAACTGCCCCTTCTCTGGATCCCAGGAATACATACCTGGGCTGAGTTCAGGGCTGTGTGTCTCTGTGTGTTATGTCTCCCTTCACATTAGGCTGATTCTGAAAAAGAAAGAAAAAAAAATCTTTACCCTTAAAAATGATCACTTAATTCAGAATAGCATAGATGATGCACACATTGCTTAAATGCTCTTAACCACATCAGAAGAATTTTGCCTTGGCACATCCGGCACCCAAATAGAGGGGCCCTTCACATTTGACCCATGCATTTCTTCCCAGAAGAATTTGCATACAGAGCCATTGTGCACGCGATTAATGTTAAAAGGAGTTTTCTCCTCCATTCAAATAACTGAGATAAAATTCACATTGACACAATCTGGGACTAGGAAAGGACAATGGCTATCCAGAAATTTCCATATGCACCCCTCTCCACTCAGAGGGGACTTTGGGCTTTCACCACTAGAGGGCTTGACCTGAATTACACACTTAAAAATGTTCCAGGTACAGTTGTTCCACATTTCCCGATTTTCAGGCAAAGTGAGCTTTCCAACTAGGTAACTCAGCACGGATTACTGTTACTGTTGACTTTAGATACATTAGTACATAACCCAATAGGGTTATGTGCCCCCCTCGCCCAAATAAATCTATATATTAAAAATATAGACAAGACAAGAAACAAAACCAGTTTGCTAACTTTGATTAACTTGTTACTGACCACACAGTTTTGGTGACTTTTTGTGAAACCAACAAAATAAATATCATCCCTCGAGGCTGCTTGGTGATCATCCCGGCTGGCCTCCTCTGTCCGGCCCTTTGTCCCACCCTGGATCTTCTTCGGAAACAGACACAGTTTTCTCTTTGTATCTTCTGGTGCTGGTGGGCAGAGGGGTGGTTGGTCATTTTTTCCTTGAAAGAGCTGAGAGGTTCTTTAAGACAATAGACAGCTAGTTGGTTTGTTCGGTTGGTCATTCATTCACTCATTTATTCAACTGATGTTCACTAACACCCGTGACATACCAGGCACTGAGATTTCTTGACCTCTTGGAATTAACTGTTTAGTGGGGGAATACTAACAATTACAAATGTGGGAAGTGTGATGGAAGGATGCTATGGAAGCATGAATTCTACTCACCTCCTTAAAAAAAAGTCTTAACTGCTTCCCTCAGTCGTCCACTCAAAAAAGACACCATCTTGCTAAAATTATTATAGCACATCACCAGGTAATGTTGCATTATCTCAACTGTTGGGTTTAAAAGAGCGTTCCCTTTGGGGTCCACTTCAAGCAAAAATAAATATATTAGCAAGAGAGCAATGAAAGTGCTCTGAGGAAGAGTCCTGGGCTATTATATGAAAATACATTAGGTGACAGGGATGAGGGAGGTGGGGAGAAGAAGAGAGAGGGAGTGGAGAGTCCTTGCTCTGAGATTATCAGATAGCTTGCGTGCTTGCCCAAGTCACTTAACTTCTGGGGATTTAAATCATCCCATTTCTAAAACGAAGGCACTGGACCTGGTCAACATCTCCCAAAATGTGTGTCTTAAAACAGAAATCCTGAGAAAAACGGAGTTTGGGGAATGCAGCATAATCTCTGCCCCCCCCCACCCCTTTACTCACTATCCCATGGGAATTCAAAATCACCTTAGCATATTAAAGGTTTTCATAGGTCCTGGAGTGAAAAGCCTATTTAACTTTGTTTACTCAGCATTTCCCAAATGTATTTGCCTGGAGATCCAATTTTATGTAATTCCTATTAATATAGAAATGTTAGACTAGATGTTCACTGAAAAGCCAATAAACATTTATTGAGCGCCTACTTTGTGCTAGGAAGTTGCCTCTCGGGCTGTATTACATGAGTTTATGAATATTATGATTTAATCAAATAAACAGTGTAGATGGAGATTTTTCCATGGACAATACCTTCTAATTAATCTCTCCACAATTCCCAGGACTTGACTTCCTTCCTTCCAGAGGGCACTGTTTTGTATCATTAGTGGTTTTCCACGTCAGTGCCAAATTTTTTCTTCAAATTGTATTGGAGTGCAAATCAGATTTAATTCTTCTAAATTAATACAGGAAACAGCAGAGGGTAAGTAGCGCTAACCTCGTGCTGGTTGTAACTGCCCGTCAGATTCTAGTCCAGAGGACTGGACCAGACTTCAGATGCACAAGACTTTCTAGGAATGTACACCCAAACTTCATTTACCCACGTCACCTTTCTTTGGGTTCTAGATGGTTTAACAGTTTTTGTGAAATTCAGTTAGTTTGTGGAAGGAGGAACTTTTAGTACATGCTTCTTTGGTACAGCTGATTAAAAACAAAATCCTCATCTGGTCAACTCAAACATATTCTGTCTTTTCCACTTTCACACCAAGGAAAAGGACATTGCATGTCTTTAAAATGTTCTCCCAGGTGTCTTATTTTGCAGAAACTTTAGGAAGCGAGTCTTGACAGAGAGCCTGGTTTCCTTTATTTTAAAGTCATCTTACTTTAGATTTTCCAACGAAGACAGGGCATGTGAGAGGGAGGTGGGGGGGCAGGGGAAAGCATCTGGGCTCACGGTGAGAAATCCCATTTCTAGTTCCAACATTGCCTTATCTAACACTGGGGAGAAAGAATAGGCAGGAAGGTAGGATCTGCAAGCTAAAATCTAGATTCTGGATTCTTTTTCATTCTCTGAAATGGACTCTCCGCTGCTGATCGTAATGCCTAAATGATAGCTGCTGCTAAATATTATCTTTGTCGAGAAGTAGGGCATCATCAGATGTCAAGTCTGCAGACTAATTTTTAATGCAAGCCCAGCAGATTTTTGTGGCTATGGGCCAGGAATTTTAATGAAAGAAAACATCAAAGATGCAGAAGAAATGAGAATATTAGTCAAGGAAGATACACAGCGATGCTCTCTGATAACCCCTGTTATTGACATTAGAACTCTGTGGGAGCAACTTAAATAAACATCTGGACACTGAGTTTAGACATTTTCAGTGACAAACCCCAGATAGATCTTTTCGACTTGCAATAATAAATATTTCAGAGGCTATATGAATCAACTGAAAATTCTGTTTTCAATTATTCTAGTTTTATAAATAGAGCATAGTTAATTATTCAAGTATAGAATTTCTTTTGAAGATTAGGTGAATTTTATATTTCCTTTGTCCATGTTATACTTCAGTTTTATTATTCATATCAAATTTATGTCTGTGTGTTCAAAAATAATATAGTTAGCTTGCCAGATGCTATTAAATCAGAATCCAGCTGAGCTTGATTTTTTTATTATTTTATTTTCAGGAAAGACTCTTTTATAGGCCCTCAGCCCTGCTGTTCCATGAACTTTTTCAGCATGGCCAGCCCCAGTGAAGGACAGCAGTGGTAGTAAAAGGGGGACAGACGGACACCCTAGCTCTTCTTACCAGGTTCCATGATTGTTTGGACTCATTTGGCCATGATTGTCGGATGGACTCGTTTGGCCATCAGTCCCATCAGGAAAGCATCAGAAGGACAGCATGCTGGTAATGCTTCAGGAGAGCCGAACTTTAGGAAAAACTTGACCCAAGTAAAAAGAGGTCTCTAGTCAGTGACCAAAGCTACTCGGATGGTCCTGTTGATTGCTGTTGAATATTTTATAAGATGAATACAGGTTTTCCCCTAAAAATTGAAAGTAAAAAAGAGAAATGTGATGCACTGCATATATATTATCTCCAGAGAGCCTAAACTCTCATGCCTTAAAAGTTAGCATCTGCAGTAGATAGCCCTGAGTATATATGACCCCTTCTGGTATTAAGAGTGTGGCATGGAGAGGGCCATCTTGGTTGGGGGCTGGTTTAATAATATGGTTACGTGGTGCTTACCAGAGTGTACTTGGTGTGATATTTATGTTCACGCTTGTTCCCCCACTGCCACCGACCCCGACCAGACTGAACCTCATGGACTGGGACTAGTTCATCATTGAGTTTGGCACAGATGAGGCCCTTTTACAATGTTTTGAATAAAGAGGTCCTAGCTCTGCTGCTGGTAATTTTGGGAGGGAAAAGCTTTGGGCAAGCCTCAATGTCTCCATTTGTCCAGTTTTAAATCTAGGAGGTGATAATAACAGCCAACATTTACCAAGCTCTTAGGAGCTACATTAAAGAAATACATGTATATAATATAAAAAGTCAAATAGAACTAGAAGCTTTACAATAAGAAATAACAATCCCCTTCCCAACCCCATCCTATCCCTAAAGCAATGACTTTAGTTGTTTCTCTGTTATTTATCTCCAGATTTCTAAATAATGTGCTTATGGTGCTATTGTTTAACTTTTGAAACAGATATTATCTACTGATTGGAGAGTACAGTGTGGTTTAGCTCCCATGCCCCACCTACCCTCTCACATTGCTGCTCCTCTCGTCCTCCCAGTTTTTGATTAAATATTCACAGTTTTGTTATAATGACTATAAACAATATTTTCACAATATTGCAAGATTACATGTTCTTCTTTCTATGATTTGAGTTTGCTCTGGAATTCATAATCACTTTGTTTGTTTGCCTGATTTTCTATGTGCCTAGAAAAGGAAGTCTCAAGTTCTCCAACAGAAGCATAAAGCCCCTCTCTGTATTGTCAAACAAATCAAATAAACTTCTGTTCTTTTGTCCTTAGAGCCTTCCCTGCTAGAGCCCGTGTCTTGCTCTGCTCTGGGCTGCCTGCCCCATGCTGTGATCCTGGGACTCCTCTTCGCTCTCATCTTGGAATTCCCTTTACCTCTCCCTTGGAAAATCATCTGTTTTCTGGATCTCGTGTCTTTGTCTTTCTTGGTTTTCTGTTAAGTTTCGATGGCACACATCTCCCATCAAATATGGAAGCAGCAAAAGCAGCATAGGACATACATTTCGGATACCTTGCAGGTCTGATGGTTTTATCCTACCCCTACTCTTGATTCATAGTTCGGCTGGGTATAGAATTTTAAGGAGGAAATCATTTTCTCCTAGGATTTGGAGGCGTCAGTGGCTTGACTGTCTTTTAGCTTCTAGCTGCTGAGAAATTTGACAGTATTCCGATCCAAAGTACTTTGTATGTGACCTCTCTCTCTCTTGCTCTTGCTCACTCTCTCTCTCCTCTCAACATTTAGGGTCTTTCTCCACCCCCCCAGGATACTGAAGTTCCATGATGATGTGTTTTGGTGTCAGTCACCCCCACTTTCTTGTGGAAGTGTATGTAGGGTGGGTTGCTACTGACTGGACTTGTTCGATCTAGAAAAGTGTTTGTTGATTTCTGGGAAATTTTCATGTAGTAGTTATTTGATAATTTACCCATTTCCACTTTCTATTTTCTCATGCTGCAACTTCTTATAGTCAGCTATTGGATCTCTTGGATGATTATTATTATACTCTCATTCATATTCATTATAGTTTTCTCTTTTTTTAAGATTTTATTTATTTATTTGACAGAGAGAGACACAGCGAGAGAGGGAACACAAGTAGGGGGAGTGGGAGAGGGAGAAGCAGCCTTCCCGCTGAGCAGGGAGACTGATGTGGGGCTCAATCCCAGGACCCTGGGATCACGACCCGAGCCAAAGGCAGACGCTTAACAACTGAGTCACCCAGGCACCCCTGTTTTCTCTTTTGTTTTATTCTGCTCCTTGAGCTATCTGTTTCTTTCAAGTGCCATTTTTCCCCCTGTTTGATTTTGGTCTTTCTCTCATGTTAGAGACCTTCTTCTAATTTCTTCTATCCTTGCTGTCTAGTGAGTTGTTGGAAAGTTGAGGGGGATCTATTTGGGGCCTAGAGTGATGGGGGCACCCAGCCTTTCTTTGGGAGATTTCCAAATGTCAGCATCTCTCCATCTTCCTCTCACACTGGCCAGGTTCTTCAGAAAGTCTCCTGCCTTCAGGGTGTGCTCGATTGCCCACATTTGGGTAAGTGTCCTGGTATTCACCATTCAGACTGTAGTCCTTCACTCCATTCCCCATCTTTAATAAATTGCCTCCCCATCCCTGTGCATCCATGAGTGCCCTTGAGTCTACCCCTCTGTGGTCTCTCTCTTTAGAGGGGCCACCACCAGATGCAGGGGCCGGGGGAGGGTTTCCCTATCACACTATCAGTGAATCCTCTGGTTTTTAGCTCATCTCTTAGACCGATTTGCAGAGCATCCCCACTGCCTCCATTTCTGGAACATTTCTGGATTTAAGTGCTGTAAGTTGGCTTGCTTTTTATTGGTTTCCCCTCACTTGTGGACAGTTACATATCAGCTTTCTGTACTCTAGTAGGTGACTGAGTGCACGGGTTAGCATAATTTTTATTCTCCTGTCATCTCAGTAGGACTTCGGTAGAGAATGGATTTAAATGCATGTACTCCATCTGCAGTATTTAACTGCAAGTCTTAAGTAATCTGTTCAACAACCTTATGATGTAGGAACAATTATTATCCCTGTCTTACAGATGGTGAAACAGGCATAGTTTCCGGTCATGCAGCCAGGAAGTGATAGAGTTGGATCTTAAACCCAGCTCTGTCTGACCCTCTGCCTAGTGGCTTTTCAAAGCAGTGGTGCTTACTCTTGTTTGGCAAGATAATCTCCCAGGGAGCTTTAACACATGCTAATACCTGGGCCACATTGAAACCAATCAAATCAGAGCTTCTGAGGATAGACTCAGGCACTGATGGTTTGTCACACCTGCCCCGGGGAGATTCCTGCGTGCACCCTGAATTGAGAACCACTGCTCTGAATTCTCCTCCAGTTCCAGGATTCTTTCTACCACTTTCCTTTTGGAACAGAGGATCACCCTGCAGGGTGACCATCGGGATCTCTCTGTGAAGCTCCTCAGGCCCCTTCCCCAACTGCCCTCCATCCCTTCCACCTGTGTTCACTTTTTCACCCACTCTATTCAGATAGGGTTGCCAGAGTTAGCAAATAAAAATATGGGACTCCCACTTCAATTTACATCTCATATAAACAACAAATACTGTTTTTAGCCTAATGTCCCATGGAATATTTGTGACATACTAAAAAATTATGTTGATTCTTTGAAACTCAAATTTAATGGTGTCCTGCCTTTCATCTGGCACTTCTATGTTCAGAGCATCAAAATGGCAGAACATTCGAGATTTATAGAACCTTCCAGCTGGAAGCAGCCTGGCTTTAAACCTCTGTGCCCCCCTGGACTCCCCTTGGCATTTCCACCCCTTCCGTCATAGAATCCAGTGGGTGGGCAGAACCAATGCCCCCACCTTGCCTTCTCTTCCTCTTATACATAGCATGTTCATACTTCTCAATGCCTGCTTAAATCCCCCCACTTCCAAACATTTTCCTCTTTTCTCCTCTGTGACCCCACAGCATTTTGTTTGGGACTAATAAACAAGTTGGAGCTACTAAGTTCATTCCCCGTGTTGTGAGATGTCACTCGTCTGCTTCCCTGATTTGCCTGCAAGCATCCCCAGGACTGAGATCTTGTCCTGTTCATGGTCTAGTCCCCTCAGCACTTGCGTCTCTGGGTGTGGGAGTGAGGAACGGAAGCCCTTAGGAACCAGTTGTCAGGAAACTGTGCTCTCCTTGCACCCTCCTCCCTTAGGCTGCCCTGCAGTCCCTTTGGCAAATCTCCTCTTCCCGCCTTGCCAGGCTCTAGGGCATGTGATTTAAGGAGACACTCACTTTCAGTGTCGTGCAAGTACGACCCTGAGCTTGCATGACACTGACCGTGAGTACCTTCTTATGTTTTAAGGAGTCTTGCTGACCTTACCCTTGTCTGGCCCTGCCTCTTGGGGAGAGAACACTCACTGCGTGGCCCCAAAGAAAACTGGCCTTGGATCACCCAAGTGGTAGGGTGTGTTTCCCAAACTTCTCATGTTTGGCTTGTGTCCCCCTCCCCTCATCGGCAGCATGTGGATGCGGAGGTCTGTGCCTATCTCCGTGGGGCCACCAGCGCATTGCCAACACGCGAGAGCACGTGTGTGAAACATACACTGTAGGGACACAGAAGAGTCTCTGAAACTTTCTGAAGTCTGCAGACAAATATTCAGGGAATATGTAGTAAGAAGGAAAATCCATTCCTGTCCTTGAGGAGTCTATGCTGTGTAAGTGTCTCAAGTTAGAATTATATACCTGTCAATAAAAATACATTCTTCCCAAAACAAAATCACAAAACTTTCTGTATTAGCTTTAGTGGAAACAGGGTCTTTGATGCCATTAACTCGCCATGTTATTGTAGAAGTCACTTAACCTTTTGGACCTTGGTTTCTTTGTTTGTAAGATGATGGGGGCTCAGATGAGGCAATCTCTAGAGCCCTTTGTATTTTAAAACTTCCACGATTTCTTTTATCTTAGGATTTCATTCCCTCCTAAACTGGTCCATCTCTCCTGCCAAGTGACAGAAATATTTCTATTTGGGACATCTTTCTGGATTTATCACTTATTTTAATCTAGTTCCCTATCCTGGCATACTGCTTTGTCTAAAACCTGTATTTTAATTTTTTAAATGCAATTTGTCCTTTATAACTCTTTTTCATGTCCCATAAAAATGATGGATGGGGGAAGATAGATAAAGCTACAGATCAATCTTAGATTCTGATAATCTAATAAATGCTTTGAGCACCGATCTTGCAGTTTATGACCCCTTGCCAATTGATTTATGGCCTTGTAGTAAATTTTCTCTCCCACTTATCCAGTATTTATTGGAACATCTTGTTCTTAACAGACAAAGTACTGTATAAAACATCTGTCAAAACAAAAGGCAATTCAATTAAATATCTTTTACTTCCAAATCTACTTCTCTGGTTCTCTCTAGCATCCAGATTACAAAACAAGCCGTGAATGGTTGTTCAACCTCAAAACTTTGAGCAAGGTTTCAGGAACATAAAATATACTTGAAAAATCATTACAACAAAAGTTGATGTGAAAGGAATGAAAAATCCCTATTTGGTCCACATTAGAGGCTGGACCCTGCTTCATATTGATGCTGGCTCACTGAGGGCCCCCCAATTTCTCTGTCAGTAATGACCCCATTACTCATTTTCCTCTTACAGTCCCCAGCATTGGAAAGATTTTCTTCAGAAACAAACTTTATTTACCTGGTATGAACTAGCTTGGTTCTTAATCTCAAGATATATTGACACCTGGTTAGTCTGTGATAATCCACATTTGCTCACAGAGTTGAGATAATTCCAACCAAAACTAAAGGAAAAAACAGATATGTGCAATTTCTTTAGGCATTTTGAAAAACTGAAATAAACTCAGGGTCTCTCCCTTTTACTGTTTTGAAGGGACAGCTAAGTAAATACAGACAGATATTTTCACTCAGATCCTTTTTTTTCCTATTATCAAGTCCAGTCGGAGGATGGGGGGAAGAGCCTATTTCTCCAAGAATTTCAGTCGTGGGGGGACCCCTCAGCTCTTTGCAGCAGATTCATGCGTCTGTACTTCTTGTAATGTTTCCTTTGTGCAAGGGTGAGAAGTGTTCCGATCGGTGTCCTTGGCCACTTTCTTTTGACCTGCAAAACCCCAAGCTCTACTCTGAAGGTCATTTTATGGATGGTTTGTGTATGTGGCTTAGTGAGCCCCAGACTGCAACATTTCCATAGCTTAAACTTCTCCAGAATTCAAGGTTCCAATTTTGTTATTGTTGCTCCTAAATGCTCCCCAAATGTAATGGGGATGGATGACATATTGAAAGCATATGTCTGTTTACCTCCATATTGATGTCATTTCCTATAACACCAAGAATTACATGTGAAGTACAGGGAGGTGGGGAGCATGTGGGGGGATCTGACAAGCAGAAGCAAAGGCCAAACGCATTCTAGGAGAGAACTCCATAGTAGTTTTGATGTTAAAGTTGAAACCTGAAATATAGTCTCATCTCAAGGGGGAAAAAATCCTGTCGATGGACATCAGTAGTACCTGAGCCATTTTCTTCTTTATCTTAACTCAGGAAATTTTGGAAACAGTCCTAACGGCATACTTTCATGTTAATTGCCACGGTGGTGGCTATTTTTCCTCTGGGTTTAACCTTTCAATTGTGATGTCCCCATATTCACAGGGAGTAAGGATGAAATAGATAACTAGTCAACAGATCTCGAATTTGTTCCCCAGGTCTCTTACGGAAGTTGCTGACCGTCGAAGAGGGGAAAACAGCAGGTTAGAATAATACAGGAGCAGATTTTGGCACATGGCTGATTTTTGTCATCATCTCTGGCCTGGGTGCTCCCAGCTCCACTGTGGACAGAAGGTATTTTAACTACCATCTTTAAAACTCAGCCACCGAAGCCCCCAAATACCTTTTTTAAATGTTGCAAATTGTCCTTGGGCATGTAACATTTAAAATGGGAGCCCAGGGTTTCTCCAACGCTGAAATAACTCCAGTGAAAGCCAGTGGGACTGCGAGACCCTCCATTTGAGCCCCACATCCCCCAAAACGCTCTCAGTGGTGCCAACCTCCAGAGTAGGTCTGGAGCAGGACTGTAAGGCGGCGGTGTATGCAGGGGGCCCGGGGGCACTACTTGCTACTTCCCCTTGTGTCCTGCTTTCTTGGGTAAGTCACAGCTGCACCAAAGGCCACCGACCCAGGGGGTGCCTGTCTGTCCCAGCTGGGTCCCCTCACTGACCTGCTCCCGGAGGGCCCAGGGTCCCAGCCCCACCCAGAGTGCAGAGGCTCCCAGATCAGATGGCCCCCATTTGGCATTGGCAGGCCGAGTGACCTTGGGCAACTTCTCCGTCTTTCTGTATCTTAGTCCCCTTACCCGTAAAATGGGTTTTGTGAAGATCAAATATAATGATGTGTACGAAGCACTCAGTACAGTGCCTGGGACTATGAGGAGTGCAGTAAATAGTGGTTCTTATCATTCGTGTGATTAACAACATGGGAGTGGAAGTGACCGTGTGCGATAATGCCTCAGCGCTTTCCACCTGCATTTCTACCTGCAGGTGCCTTAGGCCAGAGTATGGCAACCCTTGCACTTGACTTAAAGCCACTGGCTGACGCTGCTTGAGGCTGGCGTGTGTGAAAGTGAAGGAGGCCATGCTGTCCTTAGCAGCGTGAACTTGAAAGGGCATGAGCTGGCCATGAAGTTGATCAAAGTGCTCTCGTGAAGGTTCATGGAGCACTGGCTGGGTACCAGCTCCTGGGGATCACGCAGGGGCGAGACAGAGACCGTTCCTGTCCTCAAGGAGCTCCCAGTTGGGCAAGGGAGAGAGCAGCAAACTAATCACTGCCCTGCAAGTCTCCTGCATAGTTTCTGTTCTATTCTACGGCTTACGGGCACGGCCTTCCCCCACGAGGCTCACTCCCCACCGTCTTCCCTCCCACCAGGACCTGCCCAAAGTTGGAGCCATTTCTCCCTAGTCTTTCAAGACCCTTCTCTATGGTAGGTCCCCACTGCACCCAGGCTATGATGCTTGAGCACACCTGCCTATGTAACTAAGTCTGGTTCCTGTACCTGTGGCTAGATGAGCCCACCCGCCAGCGTACAGAGAGCAGAGAGAGAGAGCGAGATTTGTCTGGCAGATTCAGTATTTCAGTCTAGGGTCTTCAGGTAGGGCCCATTGGAGTCAATTCCTGGGGAGGGTCCACCTCCTGAATGTTCCACTGATAAGTAGTAGTTTCAGCAATTCAAATAACATTCATGGAACCTTCAGGAGGTGAAAAGCACCGTGTTAAACACCGAGGATGCACTACCTCCCTTAGTTCTTTTTCTCCACCCTTGAAATCGGTACTGTAATTCACCCAGTTTTACAGAGGAGGAAATCGAAGCACGCCCAGGCTGAGTAGCGTCCCAGAGTTTGTCAGCAGCAGAGCTGGGGTCTGAATTGTTTCCCATTCTCTCTGTTTCCTGTTCCGCGAAGCTCTTGCCAGGGACGCAGGTACTTCTTGCTATTGCTGGTGTTCAGCTTCCATTTCATCCAAAGCCTTGTCTCTGGCGTTCAAGGTCTTCCACGGCTGGGAACCAGCCAGCCCTCTGCAGTCACCTTTCTTCTCCCCCCTCAGTCATCGCAGGCTGATCCCCACCTCTGCACCACTAGCTGGTGGCCCTCCAAACAACCTCCCCCAGAGACCCCCCGCAGCCTCCAACACCCGGCTCACACGGCACTGCCTCCGCTGTGATCTCTGGGACCTTTCCACCCTGATTCTCCTGCAACACTTCAAAAATGTCACCTGTCCATCTGAAGGGGCAGCTCTGCAAGCACTTGTCCAGTTCTTTACCTTCCTAGGCATTGGGAATGTGGGTACGATCTTGCCTCCTGCCCAGAGTCCATTCCCCAGTCAGTAGGCATGGTTAAAGTGCTTACCCCCACACAGGCTGTGGATCTGGCCACTGTGAATTCTAAGCTCTAGTTTGCTTGAGTTTATTGTTGTCATGTGGACAAGTTAATAAATAAACAACAAGAAATGGCTAGAAAACCATGGTGTGATGCCCTTTTGGCAGAATGATGAAACAGGCAACGTTTGTCCGCTTTGTTGCTTGTCCTATGTCTTTGAGTTGTGCCTTCGTGAGCCCCGTAACTTGTCACTTATCCTTGGACACTGTACCCAGACCTGCTCACAGAGCCCTCATTCTGCCCCCAGGAGTAACCGATGGCTGGCGTGCGTCCTGGGAGGTGCCATCTGTTTTCACTGGAACCAAAGCTTTAAGGTAAAGGAAAGAAGGTTCGATGGAAGGATTGCAGGCATCCTCAGGCAAGGGAAGTTTGCTTACCCCCCTGAAATTACATGTGAGCTTCCTGAGTTCGTCCTTGTGTGGACATTTTCACTGTTCTCTAAAGGATAAGTTTTTGCAGAGAGATCTCAGGGTGGGGAGGCTGGGGCCCTGCTGGCTGTGGGAGTTCCTGTGCCAGCTGATAAGTCTGTCAGCTCCTGAAGAAAGGGGGTGCCCCATAGCCTGACCCGGCTCTTCTCCTCTTACCTCTTGGGCTGCCCCTCCATGGACGCCTCTCCTTCCCCTCACTCTCCAACAATGGGCTTCTTTCAGCCCCTCTCCCTTCCCTTTGCCATTCCCCCCTCTATGAGCTCGTCTCCTCTCATGGTTTCATCAGCACCTCTTTGCAGATGCTGAGCAAGTCGACCTTTTCCGCCATGACCCTTTCCTGTGGCCCAGACAGCATTTTCAGCCGCTGACAGGACATCTCTCCTCACATATCCTGAAGGCCCTCGGTCTCAGTATGCCCACCTGCTCACTCCCTTCAAGATGTGCAGGTGCCTCATCTAGGGGTCCATTTCAGTCAGGGCTCTGCCAGGCTTTCAAGAGCTCCTGGCTAGGAACTGAGACAGCTGTCAAGAGTCTACTGGGCGCCCACTGTGTGTCAGGCAACATGCTTGGGCTCGGGGTAGAGAGATGAGTACAAATCACTGACAGACCTTAAGACTAGAGAAGGGGAGAGATGCATAAACAATCACTAGGGAGAGGGAAGTGCAGGGTGTTATGCACAGCAGCATTTGATGCATGTTTCTTGGTGAGGACAACCTCAGTCTTGGCTGGTCTTGACCTTCCTCCCCATTTCCACTGCCACCATCTTGGTTCAATTCCACATCCCTCATATCTAGATTATAGCAACTATCTCCTCTCTGTCTCCTTAATTGTGAATCTCTCAGTCACTAGCGAATTCTTCCAAAATACCACTCTCACTAGTTTACCCCAATTCTCAAGAAAAAAAATCTACCCCGGTGCCTCCTCCTTTCTCTGCAGACTGCTCTCAGTACCGTGGTTAGAGCATGGGGTCTGGTGTCAGGCTCACTGGGCTAGAATTTCAGCTCCGCTACTTACCTGCTATGTAACCTCCTTCAGTTCCTCATCCGTAAAACAGAGATAATAAGTCAGCCTCCTTTGTGGAGTCGTAAGCACAGAGTAAGTTAATATAAGCAAAAGCACTGAGTAAGGTAGCCATTATTGTTCTTTGCTGCCAAGTAGTAGGGGCCCTCTGCGCCCCCCAGGCCCTGTCACAGGTCTTGAGGATAGCTGTCT
Organism: Zalophus californianus; assembly: GCF_009762305.2. NCBI lineage: Eukaryota > Metazoa > Chordata > Mammalia > Carnivora > Otariidae > Zalophus > Zalophus californianus. Next base: position 98,547,491 of record NC_045600.1, read on the forward strand.
CTGTGTTTCCCATGATGACAACCTTCCCTGAGACACCAGGCTTTTCTGGTTATGTTGCTCCTTCCCGTCTGTCAGACCTAAATCAGTTCCCTAAACCTGTGTGGAATCTGCCCAGCTTCCTTAGTTCCAGTAACTTCACTGTCATCTGGGCTTGGGTCAGAGGTATAGTAGAGCCCCTTAGAGTTTTTTGGAGACTTCCTACATATATACTGCTCTTCCTTCAAGCCGTTAAAGACTCTGTCTGGAAGTTTAAAACTGGCAGCACTGAACATGAAAACACTATTACCTCCTGTCCGGGTTACAGGCACAACCTCCTACCTGCCCTTTGTACCCTCTCTGACGAGGGGCTGGCAAATTTTTCTATACAGGCTCAAATAGTAGACACTGTAGGCATCGCAGGCCATATGCCTACAGCTCAATTCTCAACTGCTCAACTCTGCTGTCTTCGTGAGAAAGCAGACAGAGCCCAGATGCGGCTGTGTTCCCGTATAATTTTTGCATGTGAAATAGGGGCTGGGCCTGGTTTGGCCCGTGGGCTGTAGTTTGCCGAGCCCGGCTCTCGCTGCGAGCCTGTTCACTGGACAGACCCCTCTGCTCAGCGAGCCTCCCCACAGTTTCCTCCCGGGGACGGAGTATTTCCTGATGCTTGGACTCCAGTCAGTCCCAGCAAATGTTTAAGTGGCCTGGGGTGTTAAGGTGAACTAGTACTCCTCGCCTGACAGCTTTGGTCCTGAGATCAGCCGGAGCAAGGGGGGACAGGCCCGGGGGGGCACGTGACGTTTAAGCAAAAGGAAACCAGAGGCTCTTCTCATCCCCTTTTTCCTCCCTAACCCACGGCTCACTCATGCTGCCCTCAGCCCTAGTCCCAGAGGTAAATAAATATACATTTTATAGCCACTTCAGACAGATCTTTTATTATTAAGAAAGGAAATTAAAAGTCTCTGAAGTGTAGATAATATGGAGTTCACCGGACAAATTGACAATGGCCAGGAAATTTGAAACTGAGGGCTGCAGGCTCTTCCCCCGGAGGGCCCTTGGCCTGCAATCTTTCTGGGCTGGGCTGGCTTCAGGGTTGGTGGTACGGCCTTGACCGTGCTGTCAGTGGGCCCAGAGCTTCTCTGTGGGCCAAGCTGCTTTGCCCAGTATCGATTTGGCATTTGTAAAGATCGCTCCACCCCGGGCGCTCTTCTCCCCTTTGCCTTCCCAGAGGGTTGGTAGGGAAGTCACTTGACTGTCCAAAGAAAACCCCAATCACTAAACCCTGGGTTGCTCTCTCTTAATGGAATCTTCCTTTGAAGGAGACAGACACATCTCTCTGGGGATTGCCCTGCTTACATTCTCCATAACCCCTTTGGTTGTCACCAGGGGAGTAATTATAACTTAAATCGATGGGTACTTGAGAGAAGGTGAACTATTTGCCCTCTCCTAGCACTTGACATTTTGAACATTGGACAATGAAGGGTGACTTTGTTTATTTATTGAGCTATTAGGGCTTAATGCTAAAAGGGGTTCCTGACAAGAACTGAAAGAAACCTCCTTTTTGGGATAAAATCTTTAAGCATAAATTGCTTTGTCACTGGTCAATATTTGAGAAAAAAATTCCGGGGAAAGCTATATCCATTTGATATCGTGTACATTTTTCTATATCTCACTGGGTATGCCAAGCCAAAAGTAACTGCTTTCCCCAGTATTTCCGACATCTGGTCTTAATATTTGAGTCTTTGTTTCATGTACTCTTGATAGACAACATTTTTTGTGTGTGGAGTATTTTGTTATTAGACTCTATGAAATGTTGATATTAATCTGAATCGCCCTGGTCTTCATGGAACACAAGGCCAGTTGGGAACTATCCTTGGGTGCATCTTTGGGAGAGTATTTTGGGGATCATGCAGCATATTTTGACATTCTCCCAAAGGCATCTGCCTTTGTTTTGTAGAAACACTGTGTGTGCTTTTGACCCAGAGGACCCCTGGGCAGGGTTGCTGCTTACTTCCAATCTCCCCAACCGGGGTATGGGGTGCTGTTGTGTTAGGAACGTTGGCAGGTTGAAAGGTCAGAGGTTAGGATTTAGCTTCTCCACTCAGTGTTTGTGGATCCAAAGGAATTGAAGGGCTCTGTTCGTATATGGGTGAATTGCATTCTGAAGGGGGCCTTCAACCCTTTCTGGATCTGAATGGATGTTAAGAGCTGAGTGTGGAGGACCGGCTGCTCTCCAGACCGGCCAGGCCTGTTTGCAGATGGACAAAAATGAGCCGGTCCCATGCAGAGTGATGCCCTCTGTCACTGTCAGCATCTTTCAGGAAAAAAGCATGCTTGATGGAATGAGCACCAGGTGTTGTGTGCAACTGATGAATCACTAAATTCTACCTCTGAAACTAATAATACACTGTATGTTAATTGAATTTCCAAAAAAAGCGTGCTGATGAAAGTAAAATGTAGAAGGTTTATGAAAACGAAGAACGGTGCTGTTTCCATGGAAGAAGTAGAATGAGGAAGCGTGGCGAGGCTGGGGCCAGCCGATTTGGCAGCCACCTGCATCGCAGACCTGGGGCCCAGGACAGTCACAGAGCAAGTCAGTGTTACGCGCGGTCTCCAAGGTTACGAATCACCTGGAGATGGAACAGAGATTCATCTTCCCTGATTGGAAATACTGATTCCCATTTACACATATTTCACATAGTTTCCTTTTCCCTTTAAATTCATTAAGTCAGTAAAACTTTCTAATGTAGACCCCCTATGCTGGCGGAGAAGCACGGAAACCATTCAGAACTCGAGGGGTACAGTGATGTGTGGACTTCTGCAGCATGCCCCCTCCCCAGAGCTGCCCCTTCTTGATCTTCTTCCCACAGCACCTGCCTCCCCCCAAGACAATGTCACAGTTTGGGTTTCTGTTTTTTAACTCCATACCATTCTACTTTGAACTAAACTTCATTACTATGTTGTGGATTCACAGATGCTTTCAAGTTCATGGAAGAAGAAAATTAAATAGAAATGCACCCAATATAATAGAAATGGATCATCCAGTCCAATAAATGAAGATATACTTAGAAACCTTGTATGAGAAAAATCCTGGAGCTTTCCCAGCCAAAGGTTAGGGCTGCTTCAAAAGAGGAAAGGATCTTTTAATCCCCAGGATGAACATTCACTTTGGCAACCACTAAGAAAGATTTATAAAGTTACAGATTGCTCTCGGAGTCCCGGTGGCCTGCCCGACTTGTTTTAACTCTGCTCACTGATGGAAGGACCTCCACGATGCATTGTTAAGAGAAATGAGCAGGGTGAGAGCAGTGTGCATGGTTAAAACATCACAAAGCCTATCTGTGAGCATGTGCGTGTGCATGTGCATGTGCGTGTGTGTGTGTGTGTGTGTGCGCGTGTGCGTGTGTGTGTGTGTGCGTGTGCGTGTGTGTGTGTGTGCGTGTGTGCGAATAGAATGTAGCTGGAAGGTTACATGCCTCCAGCAAGACAAGCTGGATGGCTAGGGTCCAGAGCAGGAGAGGGATTTGCTTTTCACCATAGGGTCTTTTGTTGTCTTTTGAAATCTAGACCATGTACATGTATTGACTGTTCCTCCCCCAAAAGAATTATTTAGACCTACCAACTGAAAAACCAACTACTTCCTGAGCCCCCAATCTACGCTGTGTATGTAGTCAACTTTCTGAAAGGAAACAAAACTTACTAACCTAATTTATAGAAACAAATATTCTCGCCCTGGCCCCTTGTCTATCCCATGGGCAGACCAACCAACAGACTCCGAGTACCATGATAATTAATAAAGAAGTAAAATATTTCAGACTTTTCCCACTGCCCTCCACCCCTTGTATGTTAGCAGTCATGGCAGGGGAACTGTGAGGGGGAGGCTAGACATCAAACCGGATTTGCATTTAGGTTGATGGCTCCTAATGTTTACAAACAGGCACCCCTAAGCATGGGAAGACACGTGCTGGATTATTTGGGATCCGCCTGCAGGGGGCTAAGTTTATTTACAAGTGAGTGTGCCCAGAATCGGGTTTTGCATCAAACGCCATGATTAAGGCACACGGTTAATGATAAAACAAATAAAAACAACTCTCTAAAAATGTCACATATGAGAAGGAAATGAAAGTGAAGGGGAACCTGACCTCTATAATCCAATAACATTCCAAATATAATCGCTATCTGACTCAGATCTCAGAGTTAATGGAGCAGAAGTCATTTTTTTTTTTAGTGGCTTATCTTTGTCACTAACAAAATAATAATTTGGGGGGAAAGTCTGTCATGATTTCCCCTGAGTTTAAATTGCTCTGTCCTGCACAGATCCATAGGGCTCTCCAGGGATGAAGAGGAACGAAGTTATTTCCTAGGGCTGGGATATTAGGGGTCCAGTTTGGCTCTATGGTGTTGCTCTCTTGCAAGACAGGAGGTACGGACAGGGACACGCAGGTGGAGTCAGGCTGCCCCAGGTCCATTCCTGTGCTGCCACTTACTGACTTTGTAGCTGGACACAAGCCACACTGCGCTGCTGAATTTCACTTTTCACATCTGGACCGTGGGGTTAATGACACTGACTTGGAAGGCCTGTTTGTTTTTTGTTTTTTTTTTTAAAGATTTTATTTATTTGACAGAGAGAGACACAGCGAGAGAGGGAACACAAGCAGGGGGAGCAGGAGAGGGAGAAGCAGGCTTCCCGCTGAGCGGGGAGCCCGATGCGGGGCTCCATCCCAGGACCCTGGGATCATGTCCTGAGCCAAAGGCAGACGCTTAACGCCTGAGCCACCCAGGCGCCCCGGAAGGCCTGTTTTGAAGACTGGTCTCCAGCACCTGCATGTGTTCAGCACGTAGAAATGTCTGATCCTCTCCCTCTGCAGAGATCCCTGAGATGCGAATCACCACCCCCACAGCGGCTGCAGCCCCATTCCCTCCTTGCCAGCTGCCTGAGTAAGTGTTCCAGGATCCTGACCTTCCATGGAAATGGACGAGTGCTTGCTCAGAGGTCCACGATGCGCTACAGATGGCCTTATCTGGTAGGGACCTCGCTTTCTCAAGAGGAGCTTGAATTTCCTTCACTTGGAGAAATGCTATTTCACAGTCCCTCGGTAGATGTCAGCAGCAGCGAACATCTCCATGCCACATGAAAAGCAGGTTGGCTTAGAAACAACTTTCCCAATTAAAAAAATTAAAAAAAAAAAGTCAATGCCTCCTTTGCAATTCTCTTCAGAAATCCCAGAACCAAAATGGTGAGATTCTTGAGAGGATTACCAAGCATGCATTTGCATTTTAAAGACAACCTTTTCTTCTCAGTAATGAAAACATCATCCCAGAGATGGTTAGGGATTATAGCAAACTTTTTAGAATTTTCTGCAAGTTTATCTTGCATTTTACCCTCCAGGCAAGAGTGAAATAATAGAAGATGTCCAATATTTTGTTTCTTCCTGTGAAGTAAATCAAAACCGTGGGAATGTTTTCCCCTAATTTAATTTACTGCTGTCTCCTCGAATGTATCTTTTATTGTACTCAATTAACCCTCTGATTGTGACCACAACGGCAATGAGGTCAAAGAGTAAGAGTTTTCTTGTCAGAAAAAAAAAGGGCTGATTGGAGTTTGTGGCCAAGTAATATTTGGATGTGGATACCGACCCGGGGTTTTGCTTATGACATTTAATCCACCAGCCGACTCCCCTTCCCACTCTCTCCTTCTTGCCTGCCCCACCCCAGGTTTGATATAAGCTGGGCCAGAACTGCTAAGTGGGAATGTCTCTATCACTTCCATACCTTATTGTCCCCAGTGATATGTAATTTTGCCTCCAAACTTGACTTCCTGGCAGGTTGGCTCTTGTATTTTAGATTTACTTGCTTCTGCTCCTCATTTCTTTCTGAGCCTTCAGTCTGTGGTTTCCTGTCATTTCTATCACAGCCTACGTTTTGGTAGTGGTGGGGGGGAATAGATGGTGCCCAAGGTTTGAGAATTTATAGCTGCTGTCTTTAGGTAGTGAGCTCCCTGTCACTAGAAGTATTTATTCATCAGTGATTCTCAATTATGGCTGCACATTGGGATCGTCTGAGAAGCAAACAACAACTAGGGTGACCAGCCATCTCAGTTCCAGCACCGAAAACTCCACATCCCAAGGAACACTTTCATTCTGGGCAAACAGAGATGTTTGGTCACCTTACCAATGTTCCATTCCCAGAGATTCTGGTGTAAGTGAGCATTGGAATTTTTAAAAACTTCCCAGGTGATTCTAATGTACAGCTGAGGTTTAGAACCATTGACCTTGAGGCCAAATGACCATGGTCATTAACACTTTGGAAGGGACTCTTGGGTAAGCTATAGGAAAACGTGGCTTTGCCCCTTTGCCGTCACTGTCAGAGCCTTGACCTGGGGATGTGCCATGGTTTCTAACAAAACAAGCCACTTGACACTTGAACAGGAAGACGGGGGCTGGGTTCAGGGTGAGGCAAGTGGGGGTACTTGCCTTGTGCACAAAATTTAAGAAGCACTAAAGCCACAGTAATCAACATAGATAATATTTCTAAAAATCAAAATTAGTGTAAAAGATCCATGCTGAACAAAATATCAAGCTTTTCAATAAAGACAAGATCAGTAACAGTGCCATGTGGAGCCATATTGGAGCCTGAGATAAAAGCAAAATCAGTAAGAGCAATCCTATCTTTATTTAAAAGTTTGATATTTTCTTCATCATGGATTTTCTTGCATTAATCTTGATTTTTGATGTGGCATTTAAGTATTATATATCTTTAAAAAAATTTTTTTTTAAATTTTTTATTTATTTGAGAGAGAGACACACACAGAGAGCACAAGAGGGAAGAGGGTCAGAGGGAGAAGCAGACTCCCCGCTGAGCAGGGAGCCCGATGCGGGACTCAATCCTGGGACTCCAGGATCATGACCTGAGCTGAAGGCAGTCGCTTAACCGAGCCACTCAGGCGCGCAAGTATTCTATATCTTGATGACTGGGTTTTCAGGAACCCCTCAAATGTTGCCTAGGAAGATGCCTCACTCACCTGACCCTAGTCCCGGCCCTAGGAAGGATGCACCTCCAGGTTCATCAAAACCAGAGAGGAGCCCCTTGGGCTTGTCAGAGGCTCAGTGGGTTCACAGATGGGCAATGCTGTCTCACTGCACTGTCTTCAGAAGGAAGTAGGCCTCCTAGGAGAAGGGAAGTGGTGATGGGCAGGTCTGAGTGAGTGGAATTCACCAGGGCCCTGTAAGGGGAAGCAGAGCCTGTGGTCCTCAGCACCCTGGCCAGAGCAGGGCAGGCACCTGGGGTAGTGCTAAATGACCTATAGGTGTCAGCTGGTTTAAACTCTTGCAGCCCCTTTGGTTAGAAACCAAAAGCAAACTGTTTCTCCATTTCCAGGACTAAAATTAAGCAAAACCTGAACCCCTTCTTTTTTTGTAAGTGGAGTGGAGAACAGACAGGGCAAAAACCTGTCTGTGGCAGGCTTCGGGGGGAAGAGGGAGGCAGAGGGCTAATCATGGCCCAGGACTAGCAGTGCCAACAGCAGGAAAAAAGGCTTAGTGGGCTCATGGGGAGATTCTTTGGGCCAAGAGACCCCACAGGGATGGCCACCCCATTCCCTCCTGCCCCCCTGCTAGTTTGGATCAGGAGCTGCAGAAAGCATACTTGCTGTGTATTTTTCCATGGAAAGGTCAGAATGGACCAAAGTGTTGTTATTTGTGCAACATGGTTTAATCGGGTCAGATTTGGGTTTAGAAGACCGGACTCCAATCCCAGCCCTACTCCTGGCCAGTTGTGGTGCTTTGGGTAAGTCAGTGAGCCTCCTAGAGCCTCACCTCCAGCCTGCAAAGGAGGGCAAATGGGCTTTACCCTGCCGGCTCCCAAACACATCCGTGAGACTGGACTGGTTAATGTTGGTAACAGAGCTGTGTAAGGTGTAAAGGCCCCACAGATAGAGGCATGATTGTGGCGGTGGTGGTTGCTATCATTATAGCCCATGCTCTTGCTATTTGGCTTGCTTACTTAATACATTAGTTAATTCAATATATATCTGAGAGCCTGCCATGGGCCAGATACGTGCCGTTGAAGGAGATAAAGCATTCTCCCACGAAGGGTCTAGTAGGAGACAGGACAAACATACAGAAAACTGCAAGATGTGAGAGAAAGGGACACTAATGTCAAGGAGGCAAGCAGGGGGAGGAGCTGTTCCTTCTGGCGGGAGGACTCCCAGAGGATCTCATGTGGAGGTAAATATTGGGACGAGGCAGTTGTAAAGGTCAGATATTTGCAGCATGAGCTGGGGTGTATGTGTGTGGTGGGGGCTGAGGAGGGTAGGGAAGGCACTTCAGGGGAAGGCAGAGAGGCTGGGAATTGGTTGAGGCACGTATGGGGAGATGAAAGTGTTTCTTAGCTGTACCATGGGATATATGAACAGAACAGTGGGCAAAGGTTGGAAAGAGGTGTAGGGGCCAGGTTGTTTGGGAGGTGGGAATCTGATCTAGGGGAAGGAGTATGGACTTTATCATTTGGGGAGCGTTGTCCCTGATGGTGTTTGAGCGGGGTAGTGGCATAATCAGACATATCGATTAACTTGGCCATGAGTAGAACAATACCCTGCTGGCTGGCCAGGGCCCTGGGTACTAATGTTTCTCTGCCTTTTCCTTATGGGACTCCCTGGCGGCGGCTGCTGTCAGACCCACCCTCCCTGGGCCTGGCCCAAGGTGTGTCTGCCTGCACCAGAAGCCGATTTCAGAGCATCTCCAGGCGTGCTACGAGACCAGCTGCCACCCTTGACTCTGCTCTGCTAAACGTTCCTGGGGCTGATGTGTCTGGGAAATGCTGCACATGCTCCACCTCCCTCTTGAAGATTCACAGCACGCGTGAGCACACCAAAGCATCTGAGAAGACACTTCCTTAGCTTTGCTAACTCAGTCTCTCCTGAATTTAGTTATCCACAGAATCTTTTAGCATGAAACTATTAGCATCCCAGGGAAGTGGAGTTCCACATAACTCCTGGGAGAACACGATGGTCTCCAGGTGGTTCTAATGTGCAGACAGGTTGAGGCCCTGCTACTCAAAGTGTGGTCCACGGACCAGCAGCTGCAGCAGCAGTAAAGCAACATTGCCTGGGATCTTATTAGAGATGCAGAATGACAAGCCCCACCTCAGACCACTGAGTCTAAGGCTGCATTTTACAAAGTCCCCAGGTGATTCATAGGCACATTGAAGTTTGAGGAGCACGGTTCTAAGTCACGGTGCTGGACATTAGCTGGATATTGGAAGCAACTGGGTAGCTTAAAAACGCCTTGATATCTGGCCCCTGTGATCCTAGCAGTTAAGGCCTGGGGGATGGATTTTTATTTTTTGTTGGGGTAAAATATACACAACATAGTTTATCATTTTAGACATTTTTAACTGTGCTACACTTCAGTGGACTAAGTGTGTTTGCAGGGTTCTGTGATGATCATTATTATCAATCGCCAGGATTCTTTTTTTATCATCGCAAAGAGAAACTCTGTAACCATTAAACAATATGGGCAATGGAATTTTAAAAAGCTAAGCAGCTGATTCAAAATGCAGTCAAGTTTGAAAACCACTCATTTAGGCTACTTGCTCGCTACATTTAGAATGTTCCACCAAAGGCCTTGAGCCTGGGGCACTTGGGTGGCTCAGTCGTTTAAGTGTCTGCTTTCGGCTCAGGTCATGATCCCAGGGTTCTGGGATCAAGCCCCATGTGGGGCTCTCCGCTTGGCAGGGAGCCTGCTTCTCCTTCTCCCTCTGCCTCTGCTCCTCCTGATTGTATGCTCTCTCTCTCTCATCTCTCTCTTTCTGTCAAATAAATAAATAAAATCTTTAAATTAACCCAATAATTTTTTAAAAAGGCCTCAAGCCCTTCTAGGTCCCCCGAAGCCTGACTTTGGACCCCGAAATGCCCTTGTTCTAATATGGACTCTGGGACCTTGGCAAGTCAGCCTCTCTCAGCAGGTCTGTTCCGTCTACATGAACGGGCAGTGACAGGTAGCTCACAGTGTTGTGGTAACGGCTGTCTGGGGAAAGTGTGTGGTCCAGGGCCTGGCCTGTAGATGTCAATGAAGAATCACAATTATTATGCTATCTTACTTGGAGAGGCAGTTTAATGTAGTCCAAAGAGCACTGGTTTTGGAGTCAGAGAAACCTGAAAAATCCTGGCTTTACCATCTAGCAATGATGTCACCCGGACAGGTTATTTTACCATTCTGAACCTGTGTGTGTGTGTGTGTGTGTGTGTGTGTGTTTGTGTGTGTGTGTGTGTGCGTGTGTGTTTTAATCTGTAAAACAGGGATAATAGTACTTACCTCATAAGATTATGGTGAGAATGAAGCCAGACGCCATACCTATGTGACTGGTACATAGCAGGTCCTCAATAAATGGTGTAATTAGTTACAAATGTGAGATAGACATTACTTTTGTATCATTTGTCATCCAGGGTCAAAGGAATCATAGACTTTTAGCATCAAAATAGTTTTTAAGATGAGAGGAAAAAATTAGTAAAATATTGAAACTTCGAAATGTCTCCCTTTCATTGCAGCGCAGGGGGTGGGCGGGACGCGACCGTGGCTTAGTGATCAGAGCCCCTGGAGCTCCAATAGCTGAGCTCCTGCGAGCTGTCCATACTCAGGCAAGTCAAATTCTCAGGGACTTGGGTTCCTCATCTGAAAACCAGAGAACTTAAAAACTACATATGTGCATCAATAAGTGTGTGACTATGAAGAGAGAATTTTTCTTTTTCAGGTCTCATGTCTTTCAGGGACCTACTGAAGCTTTGATTCTGTCATACTCTGTCACCTTGCTAAGCCACCCAGCTGCCGGGGGCTAGGATAAGAGCTGTCCCTGACTCTCCGTCCCCTCCCGTCCCTGTTCCTGGGCTTCTTCCGCTGCCTGAAGGACCTGACATGCGGAAAATACCGCTAGTAACCATCTTGTTCCCACAGATAATCCATTAAATAAAAAATTCTTTTCAGCACCCTCTCCATTCTCTCTGAAACTCTCAACCAAGTAAAGATCTTTCCTAAACCAGGATCAATTTTGTTTGGGCTAAGATGACTCTGGTAATATATACATAGTCTGATCCTCCAGGAGGAAATGTCAGCATGTTACTAATATTATTCAAAATATATACTGTCACATGTATTTTCCAACTCATAATAGCGTATGTCAGTTTATTGAATCACTGTGTGGCATATGGGATTGTATTTGCACTCCTTATGAATGTTTTTACTGTTTTGTAGTCAAGATGAATTATGCTTGAAGATTTGTAGGTACTCTTTGTTCTCGATTGTCTAGCTTTGATTTATCATCAAAATGACTTTGGTTACATGATTAAACCAAATGTTATCTTCTTTTTTCTTTTAATGAGTATTTTTGGAATGTACAATGTTGATGAATACCAGTGGTTTAAGATTGAACAGCAGGCTAAAATTTTGTAGCTAGATGTTCCATTTATAAGACATCAAAGAAAAAAAAAAGACATGGAATCACATTACCAAAGTTCAAAATTGCTGAACATAGGATATGTGTATGTAGGGAAGTAAATTTGAGGGGGGTCCACAGGGATGAAGTCATCAAGGGTCTGAATACTGGTGCTTTATTCTGTGGACCAAGGGTCCTACGCTGGAATACCTCCTATGGCCGGGTGACAGTGAATGAAGAGGTCCTGTATGAGAAAAGGCATCTTTGATTATGCTTTTTCAAATCTGACACAATTTGCTTATAAAATGTGTAGGAAAAAATGTCGTGCCTACAAAGAACTGTGCACTCTCATATTTTTCTTCAGATGTGGCCCTCATAAACTATTTGTTCTATTCCCGATAGAGGTGAAGAGAACTATTTCTCTACTATGAGAAAAACAACAGTGTATGCAGGATCGTGTATGGCAATTCACTCTCCCTTCAGTGTCAGTTAAACTATAGGGAGGGGTGGGGACTGTGGCTGACCACACCATCCAGTCCCTGCCTCAGGAGATTTACCTCTGTTTTTAGCTCCATTTGAGGATGTTGTTCTGGGGGGACATAAGCTCCACGTGGAGAAGTCTGAATTTTGGAGAAACATCAGAAATTCGCTTTCTGTGAAATCTCTCATTTTATTTCATTATTTATTTATTTATTTACTTTTAAGTAGGCTCCATGCCCAGCATGGAGCCCAACTCGGGGGTTGAATTCATGACCCTGTGATCAAGACCTGAGCTGAGATCAAGAGTCAGATGTTTAACCAACTAAGCCACCCAGGTGCCCCTGAAATCTCTCATTTTAATTGTTGGCCTGATAAGAGGTGAAAAAAATGTGCAGGCACCTATGCACATAACACACATTTGTCGACTAGATTCCATGTGGGAACTGCCAGTTTTGGACCACTGCCAACAACCAAAGAGCTTTAATGGTATCAGAGATGTGACCAACCTACACTTTAGAAAGATTTATGTTCAATAGCATGTTAATACAAAGGGTGCTATTTGGTTAAAGCAGTCTCACTGGCCTCTTTATTTGTAAATGTGTATTTAGCAAATACCCATATAGTGTTAACTATCCAAGAAGCTGCTGCAAGGGCTTTGCAGATATTTATTCCTTCTAACAGGCATGCATGATCCTATAGTATGACTATCCTCATTTTATAGATGAGACCTGAGGCACAAGGTCACAAAGCTAGTAAGGGGAAAAGCTGGGTTTTGAACTCAGACAGTCTGGTTCCAGATTGTAGCATTTAACCACTCTGTCATGTTGCCTTTTAATGACAGAAGATAATAGGCATTCAGAGGATGTGTGTGTGTGTGTGTGTGGTGTGTGTGTGTGGGGTGTGTGTGACAGAGAGAGGGAGAGTTGGGATGGTGAGTATAACTTTTTGACATATAATTACATTCTGATTGTGGTTGGGGAAAACAGAGACAAAGGTGTCTTTATTGGTTAAACAGCATTGTTAAAGGATGAGAAATTTCTCTGTGGAAAATCCAACTAATATGTCAAAAAAAAAAAAAAAAGAAGAAGTGATAAGGTAGTCTTTGAGGACTCTGAAAGAAGAGAGAGTGAAAGTCCAGAAGAATTTCTCCAGATCTGGTATGCTCAAGGGATTCCCTTGATGGTGCTTCATGGCCGCATGGTATGGTGGGGAGGGGAAGTCAACCTTCTCTTTGGTTTCTGGGAGGGGGAAGTATCCTGAATACCCACTGTCAGGAGGTCTCTTTTCGCCCTGCCCTGGCTCCTCCCACCGCTAACCCCCAAAGCCCACCGAGTGTCCGCTTTACTTGGGGCCACAGAGCAAGAAACTGGAGAGGTTGACCCCAGGCTCCCCCAGACTCAGGACACATGACAACCAAATGCAACATGTGACCCAGGAAAAGACAATTAGTAGGACAATTGATGAGATATGGCTAGGGTCGATCGTGTAGACAGGAAGTATTGCAGCAAGGTTAATTTTCTGTTTTGATCATTGTCAGGTGGTTAGGTACGATGTTAACATTTGGGGATTCTGATAAGGGGTATATGGGGATTCTTTGTCCTATTGCTGCAACCTTTTTGCAATTCTGAAATTATTTTCAATTGAAAATATAAGAAATAAAGAATGTAAATTAACAGACTCCGATGAGGGGAGGTTGGACCCATGTGCTCCTCCTGAGTAAAGGGTGGGCCGGGCTGTAGCAGGTAGTGGGTCCCCGTGAGGCTCTGCTGTGGCTGGGCTGTGAGTTCCACTTGGAGAACCCCATGTGCTGTGCTTTTGCCCTGATTTCCCCAAAGAGCTTTGATGTACGTCAAAATGATGTGTGGAACTGGTTTTGCTCCGATTTAATTTACATGTTTAGGAAGGTTGTCAGGAGGACCCCCCATTAGATCACGTGGTGTGGGGGAGCTCAGGCACAGGAAGGATTTTCAAGATGGACATGAAAGCTCAGGTGCTCTGGGTCAAAATCAAAGTGTATCTGGCTTGGTTGGCTAATGGAGAGACCATTCCATAATCAAATAACTCTGTCACCACAGGCAGGTTATAAATTTACAAAGAATTCAAATACAAGGAAATACACTTAACATTAAACAAATAAACTGGACACAATCTAGGCTTTCTTGAGTGATTCAGAAGACGTTCAAGATTCTGCAGGATCCACATAATAGCATCAGTGGGCATTGATGAGACACAGACGTCTTGGCTTTCGTCCTTCTCTACAAAGAACAGAATGTCTCAATTTCCACTGATCATCTTGCTCTTCTCTTTCATGTGGAAATATCTCAAGAAGGACACATTCCATTTGGGGACTTTTAGTGTACTTCTGTTAAGGACAATAATGATAATCATAAAGGGGATGATCATGACTAAAAACAGTAGGAGCCATCAAACCTTATACTTACTGCTTTTTATAATTCAGAAGAATTAGCACACATTAATTTTCTATACATTATTAGAAGTATAGATTGGCAATCAAAAGGGTAGGAATGCTCCAAGGAGAATAGGAGAAAAATATTAAACGTGAGACGTCTCCCCATGCCTCTGGTATGGGGAGACGTCTCACGTTTAATATTTTTCTCCTATTGTCTCTGGGAGCGAGACCAGAAGGATCGAGTCAAGAATAATCCTGCCTGATATACAAGGACGAGGTCCCTGGAAACATGGCCCAGTCAGCCAATCCTGGAGTCTGGATTTGTACATCCTTCTCTTGGACAAGAGAGTAAAATGGGGGGAGAGGGACAGAGGATGTTCCCTTTCTTTTACAATCTTGTAGCTCCCAATATCTACTTTTGCTTTAATGCCCCTGTTGAGTAGCTTATTCTTTATTTGCATTATTTGCAATATAGTTACTTCTGGTAAGTTTCCAAGTTGGCCACAGCTCGTGGGTTTGGTTGGCCCTGGATCAGCTGCACTAGTGCTAGATGGGATGAGTATCTTTGGTCCTATTTGCTGGGTGGCTGGGAACACAGGGTCATGTGCATGCTATCAGAAAATGTTCACGATCTCCTCTGTCAAAGGTTCTCTTCCTGGGAAAAATGCTCCCAGCTTGTGGCTTTGGAGCTTTTTCTGAGGAGAATCCCTTTTGTATAATGGATTTCCTCCTTGTTATTCCTTATAGTCCTTTCAAACGGAATTAAATCATTCTGCCTTTGGATTTTTGTTTGTTCACGGAACTTAAATTTATTTTACCAAACCATTCTCTGGCATTTACGGGGTATTTTTCCCTCTAGAGTAAAACTGGGGCACCCTTGGAGTGCCCTTGTAATATAACCCCTCTCCCAGGCTTTACCAGTCTGAGTACAAATTAAGTCATATTAATGTCAATAACTCTTGAGTTCCTGTTCTCGCTCCCACACATGCTCCCAAGAGTCCTCCAGCCTCCCGCCAAGCCTCTCCAAATATTTCTGTGACTTTACAAAGAGAAGGCCCCCACGGGGCCACAAACTAGCTGCCTGTCTGTAGTCACCATGTGCCTCCTGCCCTGTTCCCCCCTCCGCTGTCCTTTCCTCGGTCTCCCCTGCGGGTGGCAAGGTCAGCCTCTCAGAGCCACCCTCAGAGACCCCTCTGCCTGCCCACGTGGAGGGAGAAGGCACCTTTCCCCTGCTCTGAGCCACCTTTGTCCCCTGGGCCCCAAAGCGGCCCTGCTTTTGCTCAAGTGCCACCTAGGTCCTCTTGACAAAAGCTTCTTTTTCCTTCTGCCCTAACTTCTCTCTCCCCCTGGAGTCCCAAGAGGCCTAAAAAGAATGGGCCCCATGTGACAACCTTCCTTGTTCTCATCTCTCTGCTTTCTCTTAGTATACCCTGCCGTCAATGACAAAACGCTCCTTCCTTCTTTCCCAGAGCCAAACCAGGAGTCTCCGTTCACATCATTTCATCTATACTCACCTCCGGGGATGCCCGGCTCACCAGGCCCACGAAGGGTGAACCTGGGAATTGCCTTCTGAGTGACCTAGAAAACTCTGCTACTTAATCAGTGATGGATTCCCTTAATTGAAGAGAGATTCTTGAGCTGAAGTTTTGAGAAGCAGTGAAGAAACATTTTTATTGACTTGGAAACCAAAGATCTAATAAAACAAAGATTTTCTTTGATTATGGAACTCACTAAAAGTCCCTTCAGCTAATTGTATTCTTATTTTCCTTTTTAAAAATTGTGGTTAGAGACACACAACATTCATCTTCCGATTTTAACCTTTCGTAAGTATACAGTTCTGTGGCATTAAGTACATTCACGATGTTGTGGGACCATCACCACCGTCCATCCTTCTCCAGAACTTTTTCATTTTTCCAGATGGAAACACTATACCCATTAAACCATATGCCCCACTTCCTCCTTCCCCCCAGAAACTGGCAACCACCATTCTGCTCTGTCTCTATGAACATGACCACTCTGGGTACTTCATATAAGTGAAATCATACAATATGTGTCCTTATGTAACTGCCCTATTTCACCTGGCCTAATGTCTTCAAGAATCATCCACGTTAAAGCATGTGTGGGAATTTCTGTCCTTTTGAAGGCTGAGTAGTATTCCATATATGTATATGCCACATTTTGTTTATATATTCATCCATCGATGGACTTTTGGGTTGCTTCCACCTTTTGGCTATTATCAATCACATCTACAATTTTAAATTTTCTAGTAGTCACATTAAAAAAGTAAATTTATATATTTATAGATACATTTTTATATATTTATATATATTTGTATATATATAAAAATTTACACAAAATTTTATCAACATGTAATCAATATAAAACATTTATTAATAAGATATGTTAAATTCTTTTTTCAATATGAAATCTTTGATATCTGATGCATATTTTACATTTACATCTCCATTTAGACTAGCCATGGTTTAAGTTGTTCATGTTCAACTTGTGTGGCCACGTGTGGCCATTAGATAGTCTATTAGATACCCAGATCTAACTTATCATAGGGCAGCCTAACGAAGCCCTCTTTCCATGTCCTTGGATTATCTTGGTCTGAGAGAGCCAGGGTCTCAAATGAATCTTTGGCAAGTTTTAGATTTCTGTCAGTTCTCAGTTGATTTCTCAGACAAAATGCCTGGAGTCCTACATTTCTGTGGCTCCACATGTTTCTGCTCTATGTTCAAGCAGTTGAACTGACATTTTGAAAATGAAGGAGATTGATTTGCATTCGCCCCAGGCAGAGGAATACGTGCTGCGATCACTTACACACTCCGAGTAAATTATGTACTCAACCCTTTCAAGGCACCACATAGATTTTATTTATCTCTACATGATCCAGCATAGTGATGCTATTTCATAGGGATATGTGTACGTACCTGAAGTTAATGCTGCACCATGATCATTCGTTTACTCATGAATTCAACAATGATTTCTTAAGCTCCGTTTATGGGCCAAGCATATGCTGGGCACTGGGGGTCCATCCACAATGAGATGTACACAAACCCCGTGCTCAGGGGCCTTGAGCCATAGCTTGTGGAACTTCCCTGTCAGTGAACTTGACGTTGGCTGACATGGAAAGAGGATACTCTCTCTTCTCAGCCTGGGCAAACCTCTGCAGTTCTTTTCTCCTAACCAAGGAAATAATTCCATTCTCTGATTATGCACCCCTGGGTGCACCCATGGGAACTTGGGGGCTTACTTTCATAAATGTGAGTGTAAATTGCCACAAAAACTGCTCAAAACTGAAGCTCACTACCTGACCATTGGGGTGGCTAGGGCAGATTTTCTCCACATTCTCCAACTCCCCAAATAGGAGGCCTGGGTTTTGTTTCACAAAAGTCTTCTTTTTGCAGCTAATGAAGGTCCAGGTAGCATATTCTATGTCATGAGATGTATGGTTCCTACCGAGAGGTTTAATAATCAATGGTACAAAGGCTCCAGTTGAGTCTGAGCTGGATTTCGTCCCTTTGTTTATTCAAAAAACACATGCATGATGCCTGGAAATGCCCCTAGTCCTCTCCTCATCCCGCTGTTCGCATTCACGAGCATGCCGGATCGTTGGGAGCTTGAACATGTGGGTCATTCCTGAAAATGGATTTCTTCGTGCCTCTTTTCATTGAAGTCAAACTGTAGCCCACATTTCTTTAGGGAAAATTCCTTAAAATTAGTGGGTTCTTACTAGATACCTCACTATAATAGAAATGCATCTACTCAGCTGATTTTCTAGAATTGTGGATGAAAGCCATGTGGCTTTGGATGGAGGTTATTGCCCTCCTCCCAGGGCAAGTTGCTGAGGATTGCAGGTCAGAATGCAGGAGAGGCTCTGGCATTTTGGTCAGTCCCTCTTATATCTGGGAAGACAGTTGAGAGCACTGGAGGTGGTCTGAGGAACGTCAAATTCATCTCTGTGTTGGTTCTTCCCACCATCATTGGCCAACTCAAGAACTCGGCCCTTTTTCTCTCTGCCCAGCCAGGCAGCACCTCCTTGTGGCCCGTCCACCGTGTTTGCCACCTGTGGGCTTTTCTTCTGTGTCTTTCCAAAGCCAGATCAAGCATCACCACCTTCTTGAAGCCTCTGCCCCGACCCCAACACCACATCGCTCCCAGACCCTCAGACTCACTTGTGCAATTTGGCCTGTCAGACTTCCTCTTTCTTCTTGGTCCTTTGGCCACAGCTCTAAAAAATTAAGGCAAAAAGATGCAGAAGAGACATTCTGTGTTGAAAAAAATGAACTCTTTGATATCCTGAAGCAAACTGTATTCTTCTATGAGAGCTCTTCCTGCCACAGCCCCTCTCTCTTTTAGACGTGGGTCACGTCACATCTAGCGTGCAATTCTGAATCTTTCCCCGAGAGGTGGCCGCTGCAAAATAGAGCCCAGGCCCGGGCATTGAGACCCTTTAAGACATTTTCGCATGGTAGTAAAAATAATGATGCCTGCATTGGAACTTTATATCTGTTACCTTATTAGTTACCTGAATGTTACTATTATGATTAAGCGTGTTTTATAGGGAAGGAACGCAGCTTTGGGATGAGGCAGTTTGCACATAGTTGCACACTGAGCAGGTGCTGGGTCCAGGGCTGGTGAGCGTCAGTATAGACCCAGTTTCGCATCCAGGCCAAAGTTTGCTGAGTGGAACACGGACCCACACTTTCTCTTCTGGCTGGGCACAACCCTACACAATCCTACGGGGCCGGTGTGTTCACATCCTGGTCTAGCTCCTGCTCTCATCACAGCAATGTCGGGTAAAGTTACAGGATGGAGGGATGTAGGGAGGAACCTTTGTTCTTTCTGTGTAGGGCCAGGCTTCTAGGTAGGCAATAGAGGCTGTCAGTTCTTTCATGCAGTATGAGGGACACAAGAAACCTTTACCTGCTTGCAATTCTACCATGAAGTCTGGGATCTGATGAGGGACCTGCTTTTGACTTTGGGCTTTGCTCCTTGAAGGTGTGCAGGTCTTAAGTAGGTCTCTTCATCCTTCTAGACCTCAGTTTTCTCAGCTAACAAATGACAGGTTTGGATTAGGTCACTGACTTTTTAAACATGAGAATTTAATGCACATACTATAAAATTCACTCTTTCGAAGTATACAGTGCAGTGGTTTTTAGTATCTTTACAGGGTTGAGCAACCATTGCCACTGTCTATCCAATTCTAGAACATTTTATCACCCTTGAGAAATCCTGTACCCATTACCAGTCCTTCTCAATTCCCCACTCCTTCCAGCCCCTTGCATCCACTGGCCTACTTTCTGTATCTATTGATTTTCCCATTCCAGATATTTCATATAAAAGGAATTATGTGATACGTGGTCCTTTGTGCCTAGCTTCTTTTCTTTTCTTTTCTTTTCTTTCTTTCTTTCTTTCTTTCTTTCTTTCTTTCTTTCTTTCTTTCTTTCTTAAGATTGTTTGTTTGTTTGTTTGTTTGATGAGGGGAGAGACAGTGAGAGAGCACAAGGAGGCAGAGGGACAAAGGCAGAGGGAGAAGCAGGCTGCCCGCTGAGCAGAGAGCCCAACGTGGGGTTTGATCCCAGGACCCTGGGATCATGACCTGAGCAGAAGGCAGATGCTTAACCAACTGAGTCACCCAGGTGCCCCTCTTTCTTTCTTTTTTAAAAAAGATTTTATTTATTTATTTGTTTTAGCAGCGGGGGGGGGGGGAGAGTAGGGGGAGGGGCAGGGGGGAAGGAGAGGGAGAGAGAATCTCAAGCAGACTCTGCGATGAGCGCAGAGCCCCATGCAGAGCTCTATCCCATGACCCTGAGATCACGACTTGAGCCAAAACCAAGAGTTGGCCATTTAACTGACTGAGCCACCCAGGCGCCCCAATGCCTGGCTTCTTTCTTTCAGCATAATGATTTCAAGGCTCATTCATGTTGTAGTATGGATCACTGTTTTTGAAACTTCCTTTGGAAAAGCCAATGTTTTGAAGAGAAATCGTGGAACCTCAACATATCCCGTAGATAGAAGCACAGGTGATCCACTGGGAGCAGGGCAGAATTTCCTGCCTTGTTGAGAGCACTCTCAGCCTGGTGCTGGCCCCTGGAGCACCTCTGTAGAGCCCTCAGGCTCCACAGAATGCAGTTGGGAAGGCCCTGACCTAGATCCTCTCTCAAGGGCCTTTCGGTTCAAAGACGTTTTTCTTCGGGGTTGTACATCAAGAATGCAAATCACCCTACCTGTCACTTTCATCTGCATTAGTTCAAAACATCCCTCTCTGAAACCATTCAGAGAGAGCAGAAAATTGAGCACGTGGGAGTCTGATGGCAGAAAAGCACGGATGGTCTTGTAGCTTTGACAGTGTGTTGGAGAACCGGGTTGGGGTGGGCAGCTGGAAAGAGGGAAACCACACAGAGAGGAAGGGACCCAAGAGAGCACAGGAGCCTACTTTGTAATACCGCTGTGGTCTGGCCCCCAGTGATGGACTTTTCTGAGAAATGTCTTTTCCTTTGACGCCAGAAAAGGGTTGCATGGTCTGCAGCTGGCTGGAGCTCTTCTTCCCCTGGTCATGACTGCCCTGCTGGGTGAAAATCTCTGTCCAAAGTCAATTATCTGAGATTTGTAGTAGTGTAGTCTGCCAATGGAAACTGCGGGTCATTCGTATGCGGCCTGCTATGTGGGATGCCTTAGACAGCTTTTCTGGCCCTTCTGTCCATCCTCCTCCTCCTGGGAGACTTTAGGCAGGTGCGGCAGCCTCCTTAGCTATAAGCTCCCCCTGCGCTGAAGGGGGCAAGTTCCTTCTGAGTAGGTGTCAGCCCTCTGATCATGTGGTGAAGCCAGCAAGGGCCTCGCCGCCTTCAACCCCAGCATGGTGACTGAGTCCATCATAGGCTCTGGGTGGTGAAAAGAGCCCTAGACAGGGGTCAGGGGGCCCACCTCTGACCAAGCAGACACAGATTTTGGTATAGGCTCTGCTTCTTTTTTTTTTTTTTTAAGATTTTATTTATTTATTTGAGAGAGCACACGAGCGAGAGAGCAGAAGCAGTGGGAGAGGGAGAAGCAGGCTTCCCGCTGAGCAGGGAGCCCGACGCGGGGCTCGATCCCAGGACCCCGGGATCATGACTTGAGCCAAAGGCAGACACTTAACTGACTGAGCCACCCAGGTGCCCCTCTGCCTTCCTTTTTTAAAGCAAGCGATAATATGCGAGTCATGTTGTCTCTATGTAATCGTCTGTTAAATGCTTGATTGATTGACTGGCTTCCCATCTCGCTCCAAAAAAGGTTTAAGGCAACTCTTCTGTAAAATTAAGGAGTCAGGTCAGGTGATTTCTAAGTTCCTTTTTGTCATCTTTTAACCCTATTCACACAGGGGGGCCAGATTCCTACTGATTAATTACATGCTGTTTAAAAATGCCTGCCAGTTGGGGAGGCTGCTCTAGATGAGGGGAGGATTAAGGGAAGTGAGAATGACATAGGACATGCGCTCCTTAAAGAGATCTTGCATCAAAAAACAAAACACAGCCAACAACCAACAATGGGCATTTTGGGGAACACTGAGGTTTGAGGCAGAATGCTCCTGGCCTTCCCCAGACCAACCCCGACCGATCTCCTTTGCTCTTCTCACCCCTTCCCCCTCACCCCGCTCCTCCAGGGCTAACTCAGACCTCACAGCACAGGTCCCTCCCACACGCTCCGGCCCGCTGACCTCTCCTTCCCCTTGGCGGCTGCAGCGGCTTCTACACAACTTTCCCTCCCTGCTGGCCCCGAGCCTTGCAGCCCTGATCACGGAACCTGCTCCATCTGTACGTGTGTGTGCCAGTGGATGCCGCTAGAGGCCAGGGGCCCTGACTTCTGTGCCAGCCCCAGGCAACACATTCAATAAATCATTTTGCTATTGAACTTGGAAAAGGTATTCAAATTCCAAGTTTACTGGCTGTTGTTGCTGAAGCAGTTTCATGTTCTGGGCCTCTTGCTCGTTATTCAGTGTGAGGGCAACGTGGATCGGCCTGGATCCTGACAAAACCCAGCTTCCCCCGAGCTCAGAGCCCCATGTTTATTTTATAACAACGGGAAGCACGCAGGCTCCTTCCCAGACAGGTTAATATATCAAGCCAAGTTGTGCACACTCCCTGCTCACACATGCCTGGTGCAAGGACCTCAGACACAGCTTTAAAAATGACCTTGGTAACAGGATGTTGAGAGGCACTTTCTCTGTTCCTTCACAAATGGTCACCAGGACCCCAAACTGAGGGCAAAGAGATCTGACCACTTCTCATTCTAAAGAAAGCCCCTACGAACTGGGCCCAAACCTGCCTCCACGGTCAGCCTGTCACAACCAACAAGCCCCACCTCAGCCCACCCCAAGCTGAGACCAGAGGCAAAAGGGGAGAGCTCTCTGGAGCCGGGCCACGCCATCTTAGTGGGATGTTGCGGTTTGCCCTCCTGCCCTTGCTTTCCTGGTTCCCATAATAAAGTGTGAGGGGCTGCAAAAGAATAATACACAATATGTTAATTACATTGAATTTAAATAAATTTGTTCTTTAAAAATCACATCGACAGACTAGCTCTGCCTGCAAGGGGAGATTGGCATCTCTTTATCCAGTTGGATGTCTGCTTGGGTAACAGATTCGTCCATCGGAGATCATTTGTAATGTCTGGGGACATTTTTGGTTGTCACAAGTTAGGCAGGGGCCACAGCTAACTACTGGAGAGAGGCCAGAATGTGGCTAAATACCCTATAATGCACAGGGCAGTCCCCACAACAAAGAATTATCTGACCCCTAGTGTCAATAGTGCCAAGGCTGAGAAACTGCTGCAAATAGCTTTTGACCCAAAGGGAAGGGATGTCACGATTCCTGGGGACACCCCAACAACTGTATCTCATCCTCACGTCCTCGATCGCTGGCCAGTGCACCCACTCTTCTTCCGTGCCGTGTATTTGTGAACCCTTATGCCACGGTGCGGGTCGCAGCCCACATCCCTCAGGACTCACAGGCTTTCATGTTTGCCCCGGATGTGACAGCTTTTTAACGGTGTGATCCCACACAAGCACGTTTGAAAGGGAAGCCGCTCTCTCAAAATAAATTTTTTTATATATTTTTTAAAATTTCATTTTATTATGTTATGTTAGTCACCATACAATACATCATTAGTTAAAAAGGCTACACATTAGAACATCTGGGGAGTTTTTAAAGTTCCCAATATAACAGCTGCATCCCATGGCAACTAATCAGAACCTCTAGGGTGGAACCCAGGTGGTTAAATTTTTAAAAACCACCCAAGTGATTCCGACAAGCGGCCAAGTGTGAGAACCTCCGCTCTACCTAAGCCTTGTCCTGCTGCCTGTGCTCAGGGGGGCCTTATCCCATCACAGTTGTAGAGCAGGACCTGGTGGATTCAGCGTGCTGGCCTTGGGAGGACTGCTCTGCATCCCTCATCTCAGGGACTAGCTGGTCGACACCAGCCGGGCTTACTGCTTAGCTGCAGTATATACACGTATGTTCCTAATGGCTTATGTATTTACGTATATTATAAATCCTTGTGTAACCCTCGATCCCTCTTCATGAAGGATGAGGAAGCTGTCTCTGGCCCTCAGAGGCTGTGCCCTAGCCCTTGGCCACAGGCGTCTGCATCATCTGACCAATCCCAAGGAGGGTCATGATTCTGAGCGTCACCCTGGTTTTTGCCACGTTGGCCGACCTCGTCCCCCGGCCTCATGTGGATTACCTGGGCTCTCAGTCCTTTCGCGTCTCTGCCTTAGTTGTTAATACCACTAGAGCACGCTCTCACCTCGGCTGCTTTCTTTGCATTGAGACTTTACGAGGGACTCAAATGCTTCAATGCTCAAATCTAGAACTCTGGCTGCTATGGGAGGTTTTTTTTTTTGTTGTTGTTGTTGTTTTGTTTTGTTTTTGTTTTTGTTTTTTTACAAAATACCCTTTAAATTAAGGAATATTATACAAAGAAGAGAATATAAATAATGTCTTTATTAAAAAGCACCATAACCAAAGGGACACCTGGAGCTTGCCTACCCTCAACCCAGGAACTAGATTATAGCCTATCCCTGGTGCACACCACTCCTCTTCAACTCTCCCTGCTTTAAAGCCAGAATCAGCAACAGTCTGGATACTGTTTATAATTGTCTTCCCTTTTGGAAGGAAAGGAAGAAAAAGGTTTTCTCAGGGCTTTATGGATTCCTAAACAATGCACTATTTGGTTTTGCTTGTGTTTGAGCTGTATTAAAGTGGTAGCATATTGTATGTAATCGTTTGTGACTTTTCTTTTTTTTTTAAAGATTTTATTTATTTATTTGAGAGAGATAGAATGAGAGATAGAGAGCACAAGAGGGAAGAGGGTCAGAGGGAGAAGCAGACTCCCCGCCGAGCAGGGAGCCCGATGTGGGCCTCGATCCCGGGACTCCAGGATCATGACCTGAGCCGAAGGCAGTTGCTTAACCAACTGAGCCACCCAGGCGCCCCGTTTGTGACTTTTCTTTCCTTAATATGGTTTGACTCAGGTTCATCTTTACATCACCTCAGAGGAGTTCACTCGTTTTCAGGGCTAGATAATATTCCGTTGTGCAACTATACGCCAGTTATTTACCCATTTTACACTTGAGCGACATTTGTGATGTTCCTACTTGTTGTTACTATAAACATTCTCTTAGACATCTCTTGCTATACATACTTGAGCAGGGTTTCTTTAGATCAGGGCGTCACAAACTTTAATAGGCATATGGAGGATCTGGGAATCTTGTGAAATGCAGATTAGTCTGAGGGGAGGCCTCAATACCAGTGCTGTGAGTCTATGGGCTACACTTCTAGTGACAAGGTCCTGAGTGTTTAGCCAACTTTATCGAAGGATGCCACATAGCCCTCTAAAGTGGTGGGGCCCCCATACATCCCCACCAGCAAGGAATTTTGATTCAGATCTTCTCCAGGATTTGCTATTGTTGGCTTTGGGTTCTGAATTTGCATTTCCCTAACTATTAATTAGCTTGAACAATCTTTTGTATGTTTATTGGCCATTCATATGTATCTCTTCTTCTGTGAAATCCCTATTCATATCTTTCACCCACTTGTCTTCTGGGTTGTTTGCCTTCTTATTAATTTGTAGCAGCTCTTCTTACCTTTCTCCTGCTCTGATTCAAGTCCTTCACTGTTACATGTGTTGCAAATATTCACACCCCATTTGTATCTTTCCTTTTATGGGTCTTTATAGTGCTCCTTGCTAAATGGAAATTCTTAATTTTAATATGGTTGAATTTGTCAGTCTTTTATTTTTAGAGTTTTTATGTCTTTTTTAAAAAGTCCTTATTTTTTTTTAAAGATTCTATTTATTTATTCATGAGAGACAGAGGCAGAGGGAGAAGCAGGCTCCCCGCGGAGCAGAGAGCCCGACGTGGGACTCGAGCCCCGGACCCTGGGATCATGACCTGAGCCAAAGGCAGACGCTTAACTGACTGAGCCACCCAGGCGTCCTTAAAAAAGTCCTTCTTTAACTCAAATAGTTACTTGTGATGTGCCAATGTTAATTTTGTAGTTTTGGTAATTGTATCATGGCTATGTAAGATGTTAATTTTAAAGAAAGCTGGGTGAAGAATATAATGGAACTCTTTGCACCATTTTGAAACTCCCTTGTAAGTCTAAAATTATTTCAAATAAATTCTTTTCTTGGAGAGAGCACAAGTGAGATGGAGAGGGGCAGAGGGAGAGAGAGACTCTCTAGCAGGCTCCATGCTTAGTGGGGCTCGATCTCAAGACCCTGAAATCATGACCTGAGCTGAAATCAAGAGTCGGTCGCTTCACCAAATGAGCCACCCAGGCTCCCCAAAATAATTTTTTTTTCAAAGTCCATCACTCTCCAAAGGTTATAAAGTTATTCTGTATTTGATTCTAAAAGTTTTACCTTTTATAGTTAGGTCTTTGGTCCATCTGGAATTGATTTTGTGTTTAGCGTGGAGGTATGGATTTAATCCCGTGATTCCCCACGTGGATCTGTAATTGTCCCACCATCATTTTTGAACAGTGTCTCCTTTCCCTGGTGCTCTGCAAAGCCATCTTTATCATATACTAAATGCCCATTGGCCACCCGGTCTTTATAGACTTTCGAACTATAGAGGAAGCAAAGAATGACTTCTGTGAAGCGTGCTCCTCGGAAGACTGTACCATACTCTTCCCAAGCCCGCGTGCCCTTTTCCCCAGGGTGGTTCCACTCCGTGCAGCAAGATCAAAGGGACCGGCCACCCTGGGCTTGCAGCTTTGGGGGCTCTCAGTCACGCCCTGCTTCATTTCCTGTTTTTGACTCTCAGGTTTGTCAGACCCATCTTGCTCATGTTCTGTCTTTTGAATCATACACTGTTCAAGCCAGGAAGGAAGCTGGGGATGAAGTTTCCTAGCCTTTTCAACTTAGAGTCAAGAAAATTTAAGTGAGTTAAGCAATGTATCCAAGGTCAGACACTGGGTTCATGGAAGAGCTGAGATCAGACCCCATCTTGCAACTCCTCATGCTCATTCAGATTTGTTTTCCCCTCCTGTGTTTCTTATCCCGATTCACAACATGACTGTCACCTTTCAAGCTAGAACACTGGAGGTGCTCCCGGCTGACCCCTCCTCGCCTCTCTGCACTTTCTGTCATGGCCACATTCTGGTCATTCTGCTTCTGAAATCTTTTTTAAAATTTATGTCTCACTCACTCTACTTCATGCCTTTCTCAGGGCTCGAGTGGATCACAAGGAGCCCCTCTATTGGCCTTCTTTTTCTTGTCGCTCCCCTCTATCATCTAGTTACTTGCTAGACTGCTCTTAAAATTCAAAAACACATACCTAGTTGCTCAACTGTCCTGCTGCTTTGCTTAAAGACCTTTGCATCTCCTTGCCAGGGGATAAAATTATTTTTTATCACCTACTCCCAATTTATCTTCTCAAGTTCATTTTTTATCCCCTTTTTCCTCCCCTCCAAGTACCAGGGCTGGATCCCCAAGGCACTATTGGATGCTCCTGAGAAATGCCGCACGTGTTTGGGCCTCTGGTACTGAGCACATGCTCCCTTTGCCCACGGCACTGCTGTATCTTTCTCTACCTATTACAACTGCCTTCACCCTGCAAGACTCAGAAAAGGGCTGTCTTCTCCATAGAGCCCTCCCGAATGTCCTGGTTGCAGCCACTCACTCTCATAGCATTTTTATTTCATTTTTAATTGAAGGCTAGTTGACACATAGTATTAAATTAGTTTTAGGTATCCGAAACGTCGATTTGACAACGTAGATATTATGCTCTGCTCACTATGGTAAGTGTATTTACCATCTGTCACCATGCGAAGTTATTATATTGTTGACTATATTCCCTATATTGTACTTTTCATTCCTGTGACTAATTTATTTTAGACCTGAAGTTTGTGCCTCTTAATCCCTTTACCTATTTTGCCCACCCTACCTCCATCCCCTCTGGCAAGCACCAGTTCTCCGTATGTACCTCTCACGGCATTTTGCATGATCCTGTGGACGTCTATTATAGCCATGGGCTTGTTCATGTGTCTGTATCCCTTACCAGTCCTTGAGCCGCTGGAGATCCGTAACCATATTTTAATCATCTTTGTCCCTCAAGTGTCTGGCTCACAGTAGACACACAATCTATTATTGTTGTTTGAATTCAATAGATATTTAAGGAAATTACTTAGGAAATGTTTCTTACCATCATTAGATTCTTATTCTGCCGACGCACGCTTATGTTGGTATCACTTACGTATTAGTGAGGACTCTTGGGGTGGTAAGTGCAGAAATTCTATTTGCATAAACTTAAGTCCGATAAGAAGCTAGTATGGGGTCCCGTAATCTGCCATGGAAAGGGCAAGGTAAGAGTTGGCTTTCCGGGCAGCTGAGACCAGGGATTCAAATGTGTTCAGAGCTCTCTACGCCAGACTCTGGCCTTTGGGTTTCTCTGCATAATGGCTTTATTCTCTCCCGTGGGCTTTCTCTCAGGGCAGCTCTGGACCAATATGAACAGCAACATAACTGAGAGAAAATAGCTTCTCTCCTAAGTCTGATATGAAGCATCCTGGAGAGCTCTGACTGGCTAAGTTTGGGTCAAGTACCTGCCCCTAAGCCATCTGGGGAAGTAGAGTCAGCTAAGGGAATGAATAAATATGGCTAAAATGGGGGAAGAAGGAGCAGATCTCCCCCAAAGGTTGAAGGAATACCACTGACAGGTTATGACGGGACCATCTCCTCCCCTTAAATTGCATCCACTTAGAGGACAGAGACAGAAAATCACTTTGTTCTGTTCAGTTGTAGGGTTGAAACAAGGAAACAGCACAGGATTTGCACACTCAGCTGCAATACTTGATGAAGTGAATGTGTCTCCCCCTAATGAAGTTATTCCATCTTTTGGGCAATGTCTTCATGTTTGACAAGTACCAGGGACTTTAATTGAAAATTACTTTGGGAATCTTGCCAGACATTACAAATTGAAAATATGAAAACCCTTCTCCTGGGTCAGAAGTGTAACAAGCCCCATGTCAAATGTCATTACCCCACGTGCATTCTAAGACTGTGCAGGTGGGAAGCTAAGTGTTGATTGCATATTTTAGCCCAAGAATAATTTCCTGAATGGCAATTTGTTCCTTTATTTGATGAAACCGAGGTTTTCAACAGCAGTAAAATGCAATCTTTCCAGAGTGTATTTCCGTGGGTTATGAAGATTGATTATGCTGCTTAGTGAGAGATTCATTATTTGGTTATTTAGACCATGATTTATTAAAAAAAAAAACACAACTAAAAAGCTAATGATTTCCAGTTAGGAAGGTTTGCCCCATGAGCAGTGGTATT
This sequence comes from Zalophus californianus, assembly GCF_009762305.2. NCBI lineage: Eukaryota > Metazoa > Chordata > Mammalia > Carnivora > Otariidae > Zalophus > Zalophus californianus. Next base: position 98,576,604 of record NC_045600.1, read on the forward strand.
TGGCTTAGCGTTGCTTCTAATTGATAGGGCTGGGGCGGGGGTGGGGGGTGGGAAGGGGCTCCAGGAGACAGGCCTGTTTTAAGCTCAGCCATTGGTACTTTCTTAGACCTCAGAGGGCCCCCTAATTTCTGTGGCTCTCAGGACTGCATGGCCCCCACCTCCCCGAGCCTGTAGGGACTGGAATTTTGATTGTGCCCTAGAATAAGGGAGTGGGGGGCAGGGCAAAAGCATGGATGGAGGCAAAACTGAGGCTCAGAGTGGGACACAGACCTAGAAAAGACAAAGGGGAAAGAGCTGTGAGCCAGAAAAGTGGGGAAAGAACCAAGCCAATAACGCATGAGGGATTGAGTGTGAAGAAGACGATGGAGAGAGGGAGCTGGGGAATCACATGGAAGGTTCAGACCCAGATAGAAGACTACAGACGTGGGGATGAAGGTAGAGGTCCCAGAGAATGGAGTCCATCGTCTGCAGTGGCCCTCAGCACCTGTGTGTCTATGCTCAGCTCCACCTGTCCCCTAGGGCTTCCTCTGCAGACCTGCCCAGCTCTGCCCAGGCACAGATTCCTTAGAACATTCTAGCCACTGCAACCCCAGATACTCTCTTTTCAGGAAAACAAATCTGTGGATTAAAAAAAAAAAAAAAAAGCAGAGCGTGGTAGGAGGGCTCTGGGAGGGATATTGTTCAGGTCAAGAAGACTGGGAGAAAGGAAGAACACAATGGAGAGTGGACAAATGAATTCCCAGCTACTCTTCTGTGCCCATAATTCTTTCCCTGTGCATGTTTCTCACTCCAGACCCCTGTTTTCTAGAAGCCTCCTCTTGGGAAGGAGCCCACAGTGATGAGACTGAAGTGGTAGAAAGTCCTAGATCCTAGAAAAATAGCCAGAAAAATCCCACAGCCAGAGCTGAGATGATGACAACACTAGCTATTCATTGTTGACTCCGAAGTGGCCAAGACCTGACAGTCATGATCTCCTTCAAACCTTGTAAGGACCCCTCAGGGCAGGTTTTGTTACCGCTGCTCTGTGTTTTAAAGGCAGATGTTACGATCTCTCTTCTGCAGAGAAGGAAATGGATGCTCCAGGGACTTGGGTGTCTTGTCCAAGCCCTCAGCTCTGGGGGGTGATGAACCAGGTTGCCTTGAAAGCCCCAATTCTTTCCTTCACACCTGGCTGTCCTCCAGCCGGTCCATGTGCCAATTGGAGAAAACGAGCAACCAATTTGGTGCACGTGTGAACACAGCTCCTTCTATTAGTGTCAGACATGATAGCCATTTACCAAGGCCATTCACATCTATCACTTTGGTTCACTTTATGGCCACACAAGAGGCAGACCAGACATCCCGGAGCAGATGAGTCAGAAGAGATTTGGGTTCAAGGAACAGGGGAATACCTTCTAAATGGGGTCTCTTGAGTTTGGAAACCCAGCGTCACCGGGCCACCTTGTCTCACGAAATTTAACCTTCAATTCAGAACTCAACCCCTGTGCCTCTGACCCTGCCCCAGATCAAAGAACCAGGATACGTTTTGAAGAGGGATGTCTTTCTGGCCAGGTTGGAGCAGGGCAAATAACCCCATCATTGTGACCGGGGAGGAGGGGGGGAAAGTGGCACATTCAGTGGAACCCTGCCAAGGACAACTTCCCTGTTTGAACCTCAAAAGAATCCAAACTGGGAGAAACACAGTCACGGGGGGAACAGAACATCCTTTGTTGTTCCTTTGAGATGGTCCCAACCCAGTTTCCACAGTCATGCTTCAAATTCCTTCAGCATTCTTACATTTCCTCATTATTGTGTCCCCAGGGAAAATTCCAGCCTCTCAACACCCAGGGATCTCATTTCCAAAGATACAACTGCAAAGTCCATTCAAGTGATTCTTTAGGAAAATAATAATAATTTTTTAAAGGTATTGCACTGTAGTGACAGACTTCAAAATTAGCTGTCTTACCACATGTCTCTCTTAAGATTTGCATTAACTAATTTCTTTTCAAGTTCACAAGGAATGGGCAGATTTTTCCTGCTCTTTCTACATATCATAGTTTACCTTGGAGAAAAAGGAAATTTGATGAGTGTTCCTTTGGATCTGAGAAATGTGGAGTGGATTTTTATGAAGCCTTTCCAACTAGCAAAGGCAACACTTGCCACTGAATACCAAGAGGAGGCTGGGCGGTAGTCACGAGGCTTTGCTGTGCATTCACATCTAGCGGGGCTTCATTGACTGAACTGTCAAGAAGAAACTCAAATGGTCAAACAGTCAGAAAAAAGGCACAGAGTAAACGAGAATGCATTGGCCATGGTATCCAAAAATGTACGGTTCTATCCTTTATGACCTTTTTTAGCTGAGTGATTAGAAATTTCTGAAGGCCAAGACTGTACCATTTTGGGTCCATTGTTGTGTTCCTAAGGCCTAGCACCAGGGTCTTCCTGCGAGTCTGTGCAAGCCTACGCCCTTCACAAAGCTGCCCGGCCAAGGGTGTGAGGGTGCTGAAAGGTAGCCTGCTCCTGGCTTGCCACACCAAGAGGACTGGGCCTTCCTTTTCTATCCTAATCTACTCAATCTGGCTTAGTGGAAGCTCTGCCTAGCAAAGCACAGTGCCTGGCACTTCACTTATTAAAAAGAAAAGTCAACTGGCTGATCTTGTGTAAGCCACAAACCCTCTCTCTCAGTCTCTTCATCGGTGAAGTAGTGCTGCGAAAGCCTCATTTATGGAACAATTATGCGGTTGACAAAAACAAAAACAAAAACAAAAAAAACAACCCAGGAAACACTTTCTAAAGTCCTACATGACTATAGGATATTCTCTTGGGGTCGCAGGGCCCTCCAGGCTTCCGTCACATTGATAACGGCTAAGTCCATCATCCATACACTCTCAAAAATTTGCAGCACCATTTCTGTATGTGGAGAATAGGCTGAAAAACCAAAATTTTTGGTTCTCAATGGAAAAAAGAACTATTCCCAATGCACCTTTCAGCCTTATTAACCAAATCCGTGGAACATGGTTTATTATTTTCCTTCCTAAGTGGGAATCTTAAGAGCAGGCTCTCTGAAAATAACTACTTTTTTGCAATATTAGAAATATTTCAATAGTAACAGCTTGGAAATGCTTTAACTTTTAAATACTTAAACCAAATAATAAATAAGCCCTTGTGATGAATGTTTCCAGAAGGGACAATTAACATTATCCTTACAGCTGTTCATGATATAATATCAAAATGAAAAACATGCACGAGAAAAACAGCAAGTCCATGCTGACTTCAGGTCGCGCTTTTTTTTTTTTTTTTTTTGTAAATAGCTCTAATGTGAAGACATCCTCAGTAAGACTTAACCAACGATATTTCATCTGATCATCATTTAGCCAAACCGCAACAATACTCCCGAGACCTCTTCAGTTTCACTGACAGCATCTGTCATTTCAGTTACTGCAAATGTGATCTCGTGCAGTGGGGTTCTGTGGCCTGCAAGGAGAATGAAATGCTATTCTTCACATTTTTAATATTTTATTGTTGAGGTAGGACTCAATAGTAGCTCAGGAAGAGAGGATCGTTGTCATCGTTGTTATTATTATTTTGTTTGTTTGCGGGGCGCTTTGAGAAAAATAAAACAAAAATGTGGATCTGGGCAAATGCGTATGTTCCTGATTTAACAGCGTACCTGAGCTGCTAAATAGCAAGAATTCCTGTTTATATCAAAGGTGGTTTTAAAGAACAGAAGATTGAACTGCAACTTTAAAAATCTATAATCTTACCAGTCAATAATTTATTGGCAGAATTCCACAGCAACTTAATAATTTTACGTGAGTAATAATAATTACCATATGCGGCTGGCTTGCTCTGTGCCCGAGGCTGGTCCAGGTGGCCTTAAATACCTTATCTGACTTAGTCTTCAAGACAACCCTCTGAAGTAGGTAGGATCTCTCTCATTTTGAAACGGAGGAAACTGAGGCTCGGAGTGGGTGCCACTGTGTTGGGCTCCAGCCCAGCGTTGCCGGACCGTCTTGTTCTCACCCACCCTGGAGGCTCATTCGCCACCTCTCGGCCATTGGAGGAATTGGTGGAGAGGTGGTCATCCAGGGCTGTCAAGAGCATTTTAGCTTGTAAATAAGAATTCCACTTCTCAGCTCCCTGGGCCCCTTTGCTTTCTTTTCAAACGGGTCCTTCCATGTGGTGGTGGGGGGAGGGGAGATGCTCTCCTAAAGACCTGGCTGTAGGGTCTCATCTTCTGAAGTTCATCAAAATGGCGTCTGTTCCCGATTGACACATCCCCTTCACAAAGCGCCAGGGCCAAGGGTGTGAGGGTGCTGAGGATCCCCCCAGGAGCCTTCCCGTTGCCTTGCTCTGACTGGCTAACAAATCTGCGATAATCTGGGAATGCCCAAGCAGTGTTAAATGAAGGACATGGGGGCTTTGATTTTGGACAAATGCCCCATGATGGATGGGCTCTGGCTGACACACTTTCCCTACTGGGGCTCAAAAGTAAGAAGGAAAGGCAAATGAGAGGTGCCAACTGCAGGCAGGTGGGGAGACCTGGACTGTTAACTGCCACTCAGCACTTTCACATGGCAGTGGAGGTTGCCTCTGTCACACGCCCTGACATACCCATCCATCAGGGGGCATGTGGAGCTTCCTGGGAGACTTTCCCCAGCCCAGGGCAGGATGGCTCCTTCTAGGGGGTGTGACAGGAACTTGGGTACCACCACCTGAGCTGCAAATCTTCTTGCTGATGTAAGAGAAAATGTTCCCACATTATTCTCCTCCACACTGATCTCAAAGGTGAGGCTGAGCTTAAGTCAATAGGGACTTGAAATGAAAGCAGTTGTGAAAAGCCCATGAAACATAGCACCATAGGGTAGCCGGGCTCCACAGGCTATAATTGATGCAGGTTTCTGCTTCTGGGATTTATCCCAAACTTCCAGTTTTTAGGAAGCTTCCATTCGAACAGTGAAATACCTGATTTCTGGATCCTCGAAATTCTCTTCATGTGTGACTCAGTCTAACCTGGGTTAAGGACTCAGCTTAGGTGTCACTGTCTCCCAGAAAGCTTCCTTGAACCCCACTTCTGGTTCAGTCCCCCCACAAGGAGCTTCCACAGCAGTCTGTTCTTACCCTGAGATGTCTGTATCAAAATTGTGTGTTTGAGCTCTGCTTCCTCACCTGAGCGAAGACACTGGTCTCAGGTCCATTTTTGTGCTGTATCCCTACAACACAACATAGAAACTAACGAGGGGTCATAACAGAGCCCCAGAAAGCCATGCATGCTGCCTTGAGGATGTGAGTTCGTGTCGAAAAAGAATTCATATGGCCTTCACTAAGGAATAGATTGCCCTTGGGGTGTTTATAGATTCATGACATCATGAAATTTGTGGTGATGATCACCTTTGTTTCCAGCACAGACAGTTTCTACACATAAAGCTCACTGGTTGATATTGTACCATCACAGTCTTTAACGTCCGGCTTAAGGGGCTTGCTTTTGGTGAAAAAGTCAGTATGTTGGGCCTTTTTGTGCAGAGGATCCATTAAATGACCACAATCAACACACCTAAAAGCCAGACAATGTGACTTTTCTGAAGCACAGTGATGATAATTGGTGTGATCTTCACTGTGGTCTTATCTGGTTGAACAGCCCTTAGTAACTGGTCTTGAACACCCTGGGTTCCTGGAGGTGAAGGTCACCACGGAGGGCTCCGACCACAAAGGGCAGCATGAATCTCTTGAGTCCCAGTCAGGTTTCCTTTCCAGTTGGTAGCAAAAGGTTCCTTTTGGTCCAGAATCCACTCATATTATTTGTCACCTCAAGCTGTGGTTATAGAAAATGTGACCAAGTAGGAGCTGAGGGTGACAAGGGCCAAAGTCAGAGCGTCTAGAAATAAAGGTTGGAGGACCGAGACAGGGGACGTGGCCAAGAGTAAGGAGAAGGTCGCAAGCCGGTGTGAGAACTCAGCACACCCCTCCAGCCCTCAGAAAATGAAATGGTACACAGCTTCTGCAGGACCTTCTAGCTTGTACGTCCCACCTTGGAAAAGGCTGTAAACTCACAGTCCCTGAACACAAGGAAAAGAATGAACTAAGACTTGGGGTTTTGTAGTACAACTCTTTTGCTATTATGCTATTAGCGTGACAAGCAAGGCAGAGCCCTGAAGGATGGGGTCTATTTTCCCTCTGTATTTATTTACCTGTCTACACTGGAGAAGAGGACCTCCCTGTTTTTGTTTTTTAACCCCATATGAAGCATTTTTACTTCATATGTAGCATTATACTTTTTTCCCACTACAAAGAAAACTCTGAAATATAAATAATATGTACTTTAGAAAATTCACAAATATAGAAAAGAAACAATTTAACCAGAGGAAACTACTATTAACGTCTTACATCTTTTTTTTTAAGATTTTATTTATTTATTCATGAAAGACAGAGAGGCGGGGGGGGGGTGCAGAGGGAGAAGCAGGCTCCCCACGGAGCAGGGAGCCCGATGCGGGACTCGATCCCAGGACCCTGGGATCATGACCTGAGCCGAAGGCAGCCGCTTAACCATCTGAGCCACCCCGGCACCCAACTTCTTGCATCTTTATACTACCCCGTGCAAATACACAGATGAGAGTAGATATTTGTAACGTATAAAACTAAAAGTAATTTTCCTTGTTTGGCTGATGTGGTCTTGAAATTTGCAATTTTCCTTTAAATGTATGGCAAACATCTTTTCATTTCAGTGAGTGTATATCTACTCTACATTCCAATGGCTGCATAGGGGCATGATTGATTTCTCCAGCCCCTGTGTCCACACGTCCAACAATATTTTCTATAATAAACAGCAAGGTGATAAACATTCTCACTAACTCATCTGGAGACCTCGGCATCTGGGTTTGTAGAAATGACTGTGGTTGAGGAAGGCGAGGGCAAGAACCAGAAGTTGGGAGCTGTGGCATCCTGGGATCCCGAGGGGTGGAGTGGCCTAAAACAAGGGCATACTTCCTGAAACTGCGTCTCTCCAGTGGGCTAAGCCCACAGCGGCTTCCAAAGAATAGACATTTCACCCAAAAAACAAAATGACTGTAGCTGTACCTTGAGAATCCCTTGCATTGTAGCACAATGGTTTGCTCATGTCCAGAGCAGTCAGGGCGGTGTGAGGGGTGTGGAGGAGAGAAGCGATCAAAAGGCTTCAGAGGCTCAGTCTCTAGAAGAGAAGCTGCTGTTCGTGGGTGGTGTTTTGCCAAAAGGACTAAGGAATGGAAACTGGCATTTATGGAATGTTCTAGCAGTTTCATGCCCATCCTCTTATTGAATTCTCACATCAACCCTTGGAATCATCCTCCTGTTTATAGATGAGGAAATAGAAATGAGAGAAATCAGGTCGTTTTCCCAAGGTCGGCTCATGGTGACAGAGCTAAGATTTATAAAAACTCTTGTCTTTCTGGCACTTTCTATCGGACAAGGTCAGTAAGTTTGAGAATTGCTTACAAACACATTGAAATGAAGACTAATTAATATCAATTTTGAAAGTGACGACTTATTAATGACATGTGTAAAAAAGCTGAAAATAATGACAACAGTGTGAGGCGCTGTGTCAACCTCTATCCCATGTGTTTGAATCTTTACTTCCAAGCTGCCACTCTGCCTTTAGACCAGAAACTTAGCTGGTGTCTCAAGAGCGTGACCAGTGAGTGCGGTTGGGCTGAGCTACAGCTCTTCTCTAGGCTCAGCGACTTCACAACTACCAGATCTACTCTAGGCTGGGCCTAGGAAAGCAGGGTGAGAGTACAGAACAGCTAGAACTTCCTCAGGTTGCCATGAGTCCACCTCCTGATGTGGTTAAGGGCCACCCTCCAGCCCGTTGTGAGTCACAAGGTCCCTCCCTGAGGGTTGGGCTGCCCTGCAGGCATAGGGTTTCCGCTATTGAGCCATTCAACTGTCCCTTATTACGGAGTCCACAGGTGAGCAATTTCTTTTTTTGTAGAGGGCCAGATAGGAAATAATTTAGGCTCTGTGGGCCATACGTCTCTGTCACAATGACTCAGCTCTGCTGTTGAAGGACAAAAGCAGCCACAGACGATAACCCACAAATGAACATGGCTTTTTTCCAATAAAACTTTACTTAGCCTGTGGGCTATAGTTCGCCAACCTCTGCCTTTAGTCCAGCAGCTTTATCAAAGCCCCACATTATCCTTTCCATCCTCAACATAATGTTTCAAAGCACAAGTTGTTTCCAGTTTGCTGGCCACTGAGCACAAAGATATATACATGGAAGGCCGCTGGCATTTTTTTCTCCTCATATCAGTGACTAAAAGCGACATTCCACCAAATCACCACGTGACCAAGCACAGAGCCAGTTTCTCTGCAATATCTTTCCTTTGCCTGCTGTTCACCTTGGGTGGTCGCAGGTGTTCCGAAGGATGACGCTCTTACCTAAGGGAAAACAAACCCATCATGTACTCTTGGCACAGTGGTCTGGACTTGGGGCTGGCTGACCCCACCTAGAGCAAAACCCACCAGCCCCAATATCCCATTTTGTTTCTCCAGTTGTTTCTGATACGACACGCAGTGAAGCCCTGGGTCACCTACTCCCAGCAGGTCTATTTCCTAGACGAGTAGAGAGAGCTTTGGACTAAGACACAGGAGGTGTGGGTTTTAGCTTTGGCTCTGTCTCTATCCAGCTGCCTTACCCTGGGTGGACTACTTCCCTTCTGTGCTCAGTATTCTCATCTGTCAAAAGTCATCTTTACCACAAGAATGAAGTTGGACCCTTACCCTTACACCATATACAAAAATTAACTTGAAACGGAAAAAGACATAAATGTAAGAGCTGAAACTATAAAACTCTTAGAAGAAAACATAAGAAAAAAGCTTCATAACATTGCTTTTGGCAATTCTTTCTTGGATATGACACCAAAAAACACAAGCAATAAAAGAAAAATAGATAAATTGAACTTCATCAAAATTAAAAACTTCTGTACATCAACAGACAAACGAGCAGAAAAGGCAGCCCATGGAAAGAGAAAAATACTTGTAAACCATATATCCGAGAAGGGGTGAAGATCTAGAATATATAAAGAACTCCTATAACTCAGCAACAATAAACCCCAAAAAACTCCCATTAAAAAATAGGCAAAGGACTTGAATCGGTATTTCTTCAAAGATGAAATACAAATGGCCAATAAACACATGAAAAGATGCTCAACATCACTAGTATTAAATAAGTACAAGTCAAGACCATAATAGGATACGTAACCTCACACCCATTAGGATGGCTACCATTAAAACAAAACAAAACAAAACAAAAAACCCAGGGGCGCCTGGGTGGCTCAGTTGGTTAAGCGTCTGCCTTCGGCTCAGGTCATGATCCTGGGGTCCTGGGATCGAGCCCCATGTCTGGCTCCCTGCTCAGCGGAGAGCCTGCTTCTCCCTCTCCCTCTGCCTGCCACTCTGCCTACTTGTGCTCTCTATCTGTCGAATAAATAAAAAAAATCTTTTAAAAAAAACCCCAAAAACAGAAAATAACAAGTGTTGGTAAGGATGTGGAGAAATTGGAACCCTTATGCTCTGTTGGTGGGAATGTAAGATGGTGCAGCTGTGTTAGAAAACAGCGTAGTGGTTCCTCAAAAAATTAAACATAGAGTTACCCTATGACCCAGCAACTTGACTTCTGGGTATATACCCAGGAGAATAAAGCAGGGTCTTGAAGAGAGATTTGTCCATCCATGTTCATAACAGCATTATTCACAATAGCCAAAAGGTGGAAGCAACCAAGGAGCCATCAACAGATTAATAGATAAACACAATGTGGTACATACATACAATAGAATATTATTCAACCTTAAAAAGGAAGGAAATTCTGACCCATGCTACAATGTGGATAGATCTTGAGCACGTTACACTAAGTGAAATGAGCCAGTCACAAAAAGGCAAATACTGCATGATTCCACTTCTATGGGATACCAAGACTAGTGTGATTCATAGAGCCAGGAAGTAGAATGGTGGTTGCCAGGGCTTGGGGAGGAGGGAATGGGGAGTTACTGTTTAATGGGTCTACAGTTTCAGTTTTGTGAGATGAAAAGAACTTTGGAGATGGATGGTAGTGAGGGTTATACAACAGTGTGAATGAACTTAATACCACTGAACAATATACTTAAAAATGGTTAAGTTAGCACTTTTTAAGTGTGTGTATTTTACCACAATAACATTTTTTCCCCAAAAAAGCTACAAAAGATCACCTTTACATGACTGCTAAAGTCACTTCTGCTCTGAAGTTCCATATTTCACTGTGCACACGGGAAGGCATTTTCAAGGATACGGGTGCTGGTATAAAGCAGGGGTGCCCACCCACCTCCTGACCACAGACCCTTGAATCCTACAGCTCTTCACAAGGACAACTCATTTTCAAATGCTTGGTTTCATTAGAGCTGTACAACAGCATTACAAAATCGGCAGGGTTGTATTATTGTGCCCATTTTACAGTGGAAGAAACTGAGCCTTGGGGGTTTCAAAGACTTGTCCAGGACATTGAATTAATACGTGGACGTGCAGGGTTGAGTCAAGCTCTCCCTGCTACATCCCTCGGAAGCTTCAAGGGATGGATCTCGAAGATGTCATTGACATCGTACTTAGCAGCATGCCAGGAGGTGACCCCTTCTTGGCAGCTGTGGTTTTTCTCCCCAAGCACCATGTCTCTCTCCTGCTTAGTGATCTCCTCTCCCTCCCTAAAGAACTTAAAGTTGTCAGGCCTTCTTGCAAAGTGATTTGCAGAAAAGGAAGGAAATGAAAATGTATTGAGCACCCACAACAGGCCACTTTTCTATGAGAGAAGCAATAATATTTCCTTTTTGAAGGATGAAAAAGATATGGGTCTTAGGGAAGCAAGATCACAGGGCTAGGGAGTGAGGTCCCGATAGAGTGGAGGACGGTGAGTCAGTCACCCTGTCTGTCACCTTCCCCAGACATGGGTGGCCCTGTGTTAAAATGCTCCATGCACTGGTGCTAAAAAGCTAAGCAGAAGAGCCAAGCGGGTAGAATTCCTCTCCAGATGGACAAGATGGTCCTCTTGCCTCACGAGGCTCTCTTGGTCAGGAAACGTCCCCAGAGCTTCTGGTAAGTGCCAGGCGAGATGCAAAGCCAAGAAGCAGCCGGACACAGGTAGGGCAGGTTGCTGGTCCTGGTGCTCCCAGTCCCCCTAGGAAGCGGGAAGTCAAGATGCAAAGGAATGCACAGACACGCTCTTTTCGGGTTCTGATAAGCGGAGGGGAACAAACAGGGTGATAGCCCAAAGAGAGTAACGGGGGGGAGCGGAGTAGGTCTTTGAGGAGGTGATGTTCCAGCTATGACCCACAGGGAGAGAAAGAGAAGACAGATGAAGAGCGAAGAGGAGACACCAGGCAGGGGACCGTGACGTGACAACAGGTGGCCTCCTGTAGCACAGAGCTTCAAGGGACAGTATGGCCCAGCCCATGAGTGAGGGGGCGCCTCGAAGACCATGGTCTGGAGTCTGCATTTTACCCTGAGGGCAATGGGAATTTGTAAAGAGCTTTAAGACCATGTCAGGGAGCTCACAGAGGAAGCTGGGGACAGTTCCCCCAAAGCTGCTCCGCACATGGATGCAGCCAGCCTATCACCTCCACAAAATAGTCCTACTGTCCATATGGAAAAAATCTAGTTAACATATTTTAGGAGTTATAGGTTGTATACATTTTTCAATATTTCTTTTAGGGACCATAAACCTTCAGTTTTATGATGACTTAATATTGATGCTGAGCCATAAACAGAGCTGGGCCAGTTTGATTAGAAAAGTAGCAACTTTGTGCCAAACAGGCAGTATTTTTTCTTTTATCTTTTTCCTTTTCCCAAACATGCTTAAATCTAATGCCTGGAGCAAAGGACTTGGCTCTCCCTTGGATAACGGCAGCTTCCAAACGTCCTTTGGAGCCTGTGTCCGAAACTGAGGACAGACCTTAATTTAACAGCGGCCTTGACCTCTAGAAAGGCACCTCATGTTGGAGGGGACACAGCCCATTGCAGATACCTTGCAGAGTGCCCTGGATGGGGAAAAAAATAGCAAAAAGCGCCAAGTTAAGTAATCCCCACCCCCTCCCCCACCTCCCCAGCAGCTCTCCAGAAACATAATATTTATAGGGCCAACAACAGGAAGGCAGGAAGGCCCATAGTGCAAGAACTTGGGGAGAGAAAAGATGATGAAAAATAACTTCCAGAACAAATGAACTCACATCCCGAATGGAAACGGTATTTAAAGAGAAAGCCCAAATCCCAAACATCCCATTCAACAGGAAATCATCACCGGTGCTATGAAATCCCAGGGAGAGCACCCTGGGACAGTGGGAGAATTGGCACGAGGACATCAGTTGAGCTGAGGAGGAGCTGCGAGTAGATTGGCCAGTTCCCCAAACCCCTGGGGGTAAGCTTGGGGCACTGATGCCCTCCTGACGCGCTGGGAGGGCAGAGATGTCAGTGGTGGGTAGGAGGAAACTAGTAAGGTGCTGTGACGTCCATCACTCTATTTATGTGGCCTCCTGCAGTCAGTGGATGTTAATCCTGCCTATGCCAGGGGCCAGGCACCCTTCTGGGCAATCGGGACACATAGTGAGCAAGACAGAATGAGTTCCCGCTCTCAAGGAGGGCACACCCGTGGCTTGGTGAACATTCTGCTTCCCAACTGGAGAGTTTCATGAGATGGATGATAACAGTGACCTGCCTTCCCCTAGCAGAGGGGTAGGAAAGTGACCCAAGTAAGGTCAACAGCTTAGGCTGAGATTTGCATCATGAGAAGAGTGATAAAAATACCGGGGAGTCAGTGGGGGCAGATCAGTCCATGTTCTAGCAGCCTTTCCTGGAGGGGTTTCCACCTGGAGCCTCAGAGCTACCGTGGCACTCGTCCTTCCAAGGCTGCCCCTTCAGCCTTCCCCTAGGTTCTGTGAGCTGCTGCATGGTCAGCTGAAAAGGGCCGGTTCTGCTCAGGTCACCCAGTATTAGTGTCTATCGCTTGTGGCTGCAACAAACGATCCTTGACTATTAGAAGGTGGCCAAGAGGAAGGAGTTAAAATGGATGATTGTTTTGCAAGTTAGATTAAAACTCAGAACTATAAGGCCTAGTCTCTACTTTTTACCAGCAAAAGCTTGTTTTCCGACCTTAAATCCTCTTGCCTATGTTATTGACATAGACCTCTTCCGGTCTCCTTGCCTTCAATTTCTTTCAGTGCCTACAGTGACTGTCACCAGAATGATTATTCTAAAATATTTCCCCACTTTTCCAGAACCCTGAATCTCCTCAGCCTGAGGGCAAGACCTGCCAAAATCTGGTCGAAACTCTTTTGTAGCCTGCTTCCCACATCCTTACGTATCCGGAGTTAAAGCTGTGTGGGATAACCAGTCATTTCCCCCTGTACCTAATGTAATGGTCTGCCACAGGGCATTTGCTCAAGCTCTTCTCTCAACCAGGAATGTCTCTGTGTGTTTCTGTGCTCTTCGGAAAGTCTACTTCAACCTGAAAAACTTAGTTGAAATGTTATTTCTGGTGTGGAGCCATGAAGAAATTAATCACGTCTCCTTCTGTGTTCCCATTACCCCCCCTAGCTTGTATTTCTACTGTTTCCCTGTCCTGACCCTGAGGTTAGTTCTATGTCTATCCATGTGCTGCTCTAGATTTTACGTCACCCAGGAGGGTCCGTGTCTCTGGTTTCCCAAAGCTCAGGACAGTCCTGGCATAAAAAGACAACACAACTTTCTTGAATTAATTTAATTGCTGGCCCCAGGCCTCTACGTTCTTTCTTTCTTAATTAAAATGGATCTTGAAACACGAAGAGTCAGGTTCCGGCCACTCACTCAGAATTAGTCCTCCCTACTCCGTCTCCTTTCTAGCACGGGCTCAGCAGTCATTTCCTGGTACTGTGGCTGTCCTCATTCAGCGGCAGCTGTCCAGCGCCCCCCTGCCAGCCAGGCCGTAACCATCTTGTTCACTGTGGTATGCCCAGTCCCTGGCACGAGGCTTAGCATATGCCAGCAATGAAGCAAGTTCTGGCTGCATGAATGAGTAAGGGAACGTCCTTGAGCTTGTTTACTCTGAGATGAATTCTGGCTCAGACCCATCCTAGCATTTGTGAGGCCACTTACAAGAGCAGAAAGGAATCCCCCATGCCGTGTGTCTGCATAAGTGAGGGTTACAAAGCAAGCTAAAAAAAACCGTTATATAAAATATTGTTATCTTCCTACCTTGACAAAGTCCAGAACGTGGACTTCTCCATAGTCTGCCCTCGGACAAGGTGGTAGAAGAAAGGCTGGCTCTCCCCACTGCTCTGCCTCATACCTGAGAGGCCTCACACAGGCCAGCAGTATCCACATCGCCCCACAAATTGCTTCCTTAGCCACCCCTTGCACCGCTTGGCTACCCTTTGGACTTTGGGGTCTACATATTGTGGTCATTGCCTAGCCTTGAAGGATAGACCCAGGGATGAGGCCCACGGAGGTCTGGAAACAGACTCGGGGACTTTTGGGTCGGGAATTCTGAGGTCCCAGTTGCCAGAGAACAGTATGCAAAGGCAGATGTGGACTCCAGGTGGATAGAGACTCTTCACTTCCTGGGGAGAGGAATGGCCAGGGAAGGACCCGGCGGTGGTATCCCTCATGCCTAGGTCTAAGGAAAGTACTGTTCTGACTTTACTCTTCTTAGGAGATTTACCTATCAAGGAATCAAGCAAGAAAAACTCCCACTTCATAGAAGCTGTTTCTACACTGGTTTATCCTTGGGGTTTGCAAAAGCATCATTAGCCCAGGAAAAGCCAGAGCAATGGGTCACCTAGACACCCATGGGTGAGAATGAAGCTGATGTTCCACACAGCAAGCAGTCTCCTCTCCGAGAGGGGTGGAAATCCCTCTCAGATCCCATGTGTGTTTGTCATGGAGGATTAGAAGCTTCTGTTCCTGAATGTGATTTCCGCCATTTAGAAGGGCCCCTTGGCCAGATACAGGTAGGCAGGAAGCCCGAAGGGTGATGGTGACACTACGGTTCTCCAAGCTGAGCAAAACCAGCGGCTGGCGCTTTAAAGGAAGAAGGAGATTTTCTGCACGAAGACTTTTCAAATGGGCTCCTGCAGACAGCTGTGGCCAAGCTTTTGAAATATTTCTAGCCTCTGTTTTCCTGCTGTGAAGTCTTTCGAGAAACAGCTTAGGAGCGATGAGCTGTTTGCTATTCTGGGGCAGTGGGTGTGCAGATGAAAGGGCAGATGGGTTGTGGGGGGGAATAATTCCCCAAGCGCCCATAAAATTTTTGATCTTTGGCCCCTGCTGTAACGTGATTCTGGGAATGCTGGTCAGACAGGAGAGCCAAACTCTGTGGCCCTGGGGCTTCCTGTGACCTTCGTCTGGGCACGTGGGACACAGTCCTTGTCACCGAGGGCACCGAGATGGGGACTCTCACGGCTCCTGGAGGCTCCAGAGGCCTGCTGGAACTCCGAAGAATCTCAGGCCAGATGATAGGACTGGGGAGGTCTTACCAGATAGGTACAGCCAGGTCTAGGTAGTTGATTCAAAGAAGTAAATACTCCACCAAGAAAGTGAAATTTTGCCTGTGAATGTGTTTGGCTGATGATCGAACTCTCTCAAGCTCAGGTGAGTCAAGACTGTGCGGTTTGTTGAGCAGAGAACTTCACTGAGAGTCTAGAGACCGGGCATTAGCCTTGGAATCTGTTGCCCCCTGGTTGCGGGACAGGCCAGATTAAGTGCCCTTCCTACCTTAGGATTCTTCCCTGCTCAAAGCTCTGAAACTATTTTTCAGGAGTAGGGGCGTCCAAGCGGCAGCCTTGGGAATCACCTACATTTAGCTGATTTCCTGATTTCCATCCTTCTTCAGGTAACAGTTTAATTTGGGCAGGACATTTGAGATTTAGAGTCAGGGTAAATCTAAATTCAGTCCCAGCTTAGCTACAGATCACTATGCAAGCTTGGGTGTGTGTTGGTCACCTCACTGAGCCTCAGTTTCTTTATCTGTAAAATGGGATGATACCAGTTACTTTTCCAGCTGCTGGCAGAATGAAATGAAGCGATGCCTTTGGATGCTCGGGCATAATGTGCACTCCCTCTCTCTCTCTCTTTCTCTGACAAATAAATAAATAAAATAAAATAAAAAAGGCTTATCCAGAATGGTTCAGTGGAAAAGGTGCTGGATTTGGAGTCAACTGGGCATCCAGGATCCTGTTTCATCCCTAGTACTTAGTAACATAACTGCCATTTAATTAAGGCGAAATAAATGCATGCTTAATGAATAGAGGAAGGAAGGAGGGAGAGAAAGGGAGGAAGAGAGGGAAGGAGGGAAGGAAGGCAGAAGGGAGGAAGGGAGGAAGGAAGGAAGGAAGGAGGGAGGGAGGGAAGGAGGGAAGGAAGGAAGAAAAAAAGGAAGAAGGGAGGGAAGGAGGGAGGGAAGGAGGGAGGGAAGGAGGGAGGGAGGGAGGAACGAAGGAAAGGGAAGGGCTAATTTGCTTCCTCCCTCTGCCACATGAGACCTGGAGACAATCTCCCCTTTGGCCAAAGGTGGATAATAATATTTAGCAAAGGGGGTGGTTCTGAGGATTCACCATGACGTGTGCATTTCAACCTGTAAAGTGCTATCTGTCTATGATAATGACAATAACAACAAAATTAGAGTGGACACTAGTAGGAAATCGTAAGAGGAAGTGAACACGGACGTGGAGAAGGGTATCAGTCAGGCTGAAGTGAGATTAGCATTGCCTTGAAAGTGATGCCATCTTCAGGACGAGTAACCAGCCAGGGAAAGGGCTCCCGGTCGTATCTCAACATAACATGAGCGTTTTTTGTTTTTTTTTTTTAAGTTTATTTTCTTGCCCTCAATTTTTCGGAAACAAGAGGCAAATCCTAACCAAATAAACTCCCTTAGCAAATACCTCTTTATCGACTGGGTTTTAGCTAGAATATGGTAACTCCACGCAGAGATTCTTATTTTCATTCCGGACAATAAGATGTTGAGATGCACGCTCATTAGCATAGCAACATCCTCAATCGTGAAGGATACAGTCAAGCTTACTTCACATACGTTGGGAGGCAAGACACTGAGCCTTGGTGCTCAGTGAGGTATGTGCAAATCTCTGTTCCCCCAGGCGCTGCCCTATTTCATTTTGTCCCCCTACTTCCCTGTCTCGCGCAGTAGTACAGTACGCTGCTGTGTGCCTGGCACCAGGCTAGGGGCCGAGAGAACATCGTGAACAAGCCTCAGGCCTCACCCTCCTCAGGACGGCTGGAGCCTGGTGACGTAGACAAATAAAACGGCAATTACAGTAGTAGTAATTCCTCGCATACTGATTGCTTCATTGTTTTTTAAGGGATGCTTTTCCCCTACCTCACTGCTGTTCAGTAATCATTAAAAGGAAGTCACTGGAACTCTGCATGCATCTTTGGGAGTTCTAGGATGCCGGCAGGCCACCCCTAGGTTTTCCTGGTTTGTACTTCATAGCGTTCAGAATAGTGAGGTGCTACTAGTAATGGACTGGTTAAGAGCTGGTAGCGCTAATAAAGCACCTTACTGGAAGAAAGCCACATCACCCTCCAATATCACAGCTTATTAGGAGTTGCATTTCCTCAGCATCTTATGACACTGCCAGGAAGGTGGTCTGCCCAGGTATCCGAGCAGCCGTCCCCTGAGTATGAAGTGAGTTCTCCGTTTGCAGTAGACTCTCATCCAGCAGAAGCCAACATCCTGACTCCAAAAGGATCCTTGCAGATGTTAACTTGCCCAATTCCTCCAGTCAGTTCTGGCCTCCATGGCTCTTCCAGCCCAGCTGAGCATGAACTGGGAAGGGACTCTATCCACCTCATCAGGGAGACATCTGGGGCGCCTGTAGGCAACCAATTAATTAAAAGCATGCCTCAGATACAAATACGTCCGATCAGTTGTTCTGCACTCGGAAGAAGTAAACAAAGTAGGTTTTGCTGGTTTGCGGTAAAATCAAGTTTTCGGTCTTACTTTCCCCAATCTTTCGTCCTCCATTGACATATATACTTGGTTGCTTTTAGAAGGTAGCATGTTGAAAGGGAAATTATGTCACTTAAAGGGCATTGGATGAATAGAGAACTGTAATGCCATCCTGGCTTAAACAATTTGGAAATTTCCTGTCTCACAGAACAAGAAGTTCAGAAGTTGG
Source organism: Zalophus californianus (assembly GCF_009762305.2). Classification (NCBI taxonomy): domain Eukaryota; kingdom Metazoa; phylum Chordata; class Mammalia; order Carnivora; family Otariidae; genus Zalophus; species Zalophus californianus. Next base: position 98,594,744 of record NC_045600.1, read on the forward strand.
GTGGGCTCGGGGGTGAGTCAGCAGCTCAGTGATGTCACCGTGGAGCCCAGTTCTCAGGCCCTCTGAGCTCCCCCTCATCTGCGTCAGCTTTGCTCGCACGCTGGTGCCCCTCAGGCAGACGACCACTGTTCACAGGAAGAAAAAGATGCTGTCTTTCTTGTGTCTACATTTTGAGACTTCAACAGTTGGCAGGCTTCCCCTCACATTTTATCGACCAGGCTTTGGTCCGATGCCCATTCCCAAACAAACCCCAAGCAAGGGCAAGGGAACGGCCATAACTGGCCCAAAGGAATCCTTTGGGGGTGGGATGGGTGTTGGGGCAGGAAGTCATAGGCACCCTTTTAAACCTGCAGTTTCAGCTCCGGACCCAGTCCAGTGCCGCGAAGGCAACAGGCTCTTATTAGCACACAGGGGACAGTGATGGCGTCCTAGGCTCGGGTTTTACCACTCCGACTTGTTTACTCTTGCTGCTGCTTTGAAGTGCCTCCCCTGAGTCTAGCTAAGCACAAGCAGGGACAGACTATAAGGACCCCACGCCGTCTATAAACTCATGCTGCCTGTCGGTGCCGGAGCCCGCAGGCAGGAACTCGCGAGCGGCCGAGAGCCCCGCTCTGTGGTTTGGCAGGGCCACTGAGGCTCCGGTCCACCTCCCTCCCTGCAGGCAGAACACGTGATCAGCGCAGAGCTGGCTTCCTCCTTCCAGCTCCTGCCGAGAGAGGGGAATTCCCAAGATGCACTGCTCCGAGCAGGCCTTTCAGGTTTCCGTGGCTTCACCTGCCCACTGATGAGCTGTGAGTTTCAGGTGAGGCCTAGACAACATCACCATGGTCATTTGAATAATAAAACCAAGTTTTTCCCTCATTTCACTTTTCCTTTCGAGGGGGAAAACATTTGGAACACAGGGCCCATCAAGACCTTTCCTGTTTCTGATGTCTCTATCACAGACTTGGCTCCAAAGGTTAAATGTTTTGGATTACAAAAATGTACATTATATGGGGGTCTTCCTATAAATCAACAAGGCAGGTATGTTAAACACAGAAAAATATCTACAGCTGTTCTCTTACTCATCCTGCTTGTTATTTAACTCAGCCTGGGCCCTAAGGAACATTTTTAGTTGTACTGTCAACAGTTTCAAAACAAAGAAGAAAATGCGACTAGCAAATGAGGAACCCAGCTGGCCCTCTGTTTAGGCTCCCACTGCATATACTTTAATCCTGACACCTGCAAGCTATTTAATCAGGATTTACAATTGAACATGAAGGATGAGGGGTCCGCAGGGCTGTGTTCTTTGTGTTTGGATTGCAAATGATGGAGAAAAACTTTGTTATCGGATGTTGTAGTTATTTGAAGTTGGGTGCCCTCTAACCCACAGGGAACCGAGCATCATTTATCACTCCCCAGAAAAAACTCAGCTCAGGCAGACGCTGCCCCTCACCGCCTAACATTCTATTTTTGCTTCTCTTGTATTCTAGAGTAAACAAACTTGAAATTTATGAACAATGGGAAAAATAATTTCCAGAGAGCATATGGCCAGAGAAAGTTCTAAGTGAAATAATAGAAGCACAATCTTGACTTAGAACACAAAGCAAAATGCAGATGAGGGCATTTGCCTGCAATCTGGCTGAGGCCTGCTGTCTACAGAAGGGTTTCTACTTACAAACTTGCCGACTCTCATGGAAAAGAGCATAGCCTTGAGCCTGAGTGAAAGTATGACCATTTTGCCTAACACAACAGATAGAATTTAATGTTGCTTGTAAATGTGCAAATTTCCCAAATGAATAAAGAAAATGCCCTCATTCTGGACTTGCAAAAATCACCTGAGGAATAGCCCTTTAGATGGGAAATTTCCTCTAAGTCGAGATTCTATAGTAAGGTGACTGGATGAAGCCTAGAGAAATGGCCATTGATCTCTATTTATTGAGTCCCCAATTGGCTGTACGCTTTGGAAGAGATGAAGAAGCAGAAAACAGGGTCCCACCCTCAAGGAGCTTCTAGTCTACTTGAGGGAGGAAAAGACCTTCGTTGAGACATAAGAAAACAGGACAGAACAGTGTGCAATAAAAAGAATTTCAGAGAAGCCACGCCCCTGTCAACTGGAATAGCCAAAGAAAACTTTCTGAAGAACTTGGAGCTCAAGTTGGAAACACAAATGGATGAGGCAGTGGTTCTCAAGATATTTTACTGTGAAGAGCACCAAACGATAGTCACTTGACTTTACAGTTAGAATCCATTAATTGAGAAATACTTAAAAAACTGCCATGAATTCATTACCACTGAAAAATGTGTGTTTTATTTTTCACCATAACAATATTTATATGCATTGGAAAACAGTACAAATCTAATATTTACCCAGTCAGCGTACAAGATACAGTTCCCATATGGCTTTCTATCTCTTCCTTGTTACGGCTCTGCTACTTCATCCGAGGGCTTGAAGTCCACAGGAAGTAACATGGCTTAGAATAATATCTTTGGGTGCTTTTGAAACTGTCTTAATGGGTATTAAGGAAAATGCCCAACAAACTGGGCAGATGATCCTGTTGATGCCTTCAGATATACTTAAGGGGCAGTGGCCAAAGCTTGGTTGTGGCTTTAGCGGCAACCTTCGAGCAACGTCTCTACCAGCAACTCAGCACCTTGAATGATTCCTTTCTCCCCATCCGTTTCAATGTGCCCAGGTTGGTGAGTGGTATAAGTTTAAGGGACTCTAGTGTCAAGGTTAAGAACAATGACCATCTCATTGGCTGCCTTTCATTGGACCTGGGCCAGCTCACACAGAGATCTTTGACTGTCAAGAACGTCTGTGACTTTTAAAGAGCAACAGAGAACTGGATTTAATGGTCTCTCTCACAAATTCCTTATCCAAATGAATAAAGAAGAGGCACTGTTTCTTCCTCTTGAGTTCTAAAGTAACATATGCTTGCTTATTTTTGTAAACATTCCAAGTATAGGAAAAGACAGAGCTCATCGTATTTTGCTGTGATCATTTTGGCATGTATCTTTCTAGTCTTTTTTTTTATGCAGGTATACATACATATACATAAATTTTTTTTACAAAACTAGAATAATTCTGTAAACCATATTATAGCTGATTTTTTTTTTTGGTTAGTATATTCGGCTTAGTTCATTTGCCCATATACTTTTTTCTAAATCTTGATTTTTATTTTTTATTTATTTTTTCTAAATCTTGATTTTTAATGACTACATAATATTTGGTCACATGGTTTCTCCACACATTATTTAACCAATCCTTTTTTTTGTTACACATTTAAGTTGTTTCCAACTTTTAAAAATCGTAATAGTTAGTGTAATGATGAATATCTTTATATATAAATCTTTATGCTCATCTCTAAGAAAATGCAATTTCAGTGTGATTAAATGTCTTGAATTCTATAGTTTATTCCTAGATTTTACTATTCCATTTTGGCTTCCTACCAGCTTCTGATTCTGTTTGGGGTCTACATTTAGCCATTAGCCCAAATCCACAGAATACAAGGCAGTGAGATGACTTCTTTCCAGATGAGCTGGAGAGTTAGGGAAATACAAACCTTCTCCTCTCCCTTCTCCCAAGCTCTTGGGAGGTTGGAGAGATAAAGCACCATGCACCACTTAAGTAGTTGGTGGGGGTGGACTTTAGATGTAGAAACTCTGCCTGGACAGCCAGGAAAGCTCAGGGAGGACACAGTGCTTAGACCCTTGGTTGGAGGGGGATGCTCAGGCTGGGCTCCCCCTTGAAGCCTCCATTTCTAGCCAGCGGCAGCGGGATTAGAGCCCAAGGATGGTGATGGTGCTTTTTTCACTTCTTCCTTTTTTTGGATAGCCTTCCACATGACAGAGCGGATATTTTAGCATGGGCATTGTTCAAAAAAAAGTATTCATTACACTTGCTAAAGACAGCAGGGAAGACTTTATTCAAGTGGGCTACACGATGAGGTTTTGCAGTGGGAAAGATATGGGGGCTCAACTCCAGATCCAATAAGGAAAAGTTGGGATTTATAGCCAAGAAGCAGAGGCAGGGGTCAGTGGACAGAAAATTACTAAGATGTAGGGTACTTCTCTGTTAAACTGGCCTGCTGGATTTTTGCTGAAGGCAGATCAGGATGATAAGACATGGAGGGGGCGTTTTAAGCAGGGGGTTTTCACTACTGACTCAGCAAGATTCTTGCTAAAACTGGCCATGGACCGAGCCTGAGGCAGGCCTAGTGAGAAAGAGGACTCAGAGGAGGCTTCTTCGAGTTTGGTCACAGAGAAGATTCTTTGTCAGCATCTCTGTCTTCCGGAGCGTCTAGCCTCTCATCCTGCTGTTTCTTGGTTTGGTTTAGTTTCGATTTCCCCTCAGGGACACAATAAATGTGAACTCAGCTTTCAGGGAGAAATTTCCATTTGGTGGTTTTCACTTCACATTTCTCTTTCTCTGTTTTCCTACTCTGCTCTTCCACTCCTGGCCCCTCTCCTTCCTACCTCCCAGCCCTGTGCCCTCCTCCACACTCCCAGCCCCTCGCACCCCTTTCCCTCTCCTCCCACATCTTGCAGCACAGACTTTGTGGAATCATTCGCTTTCTCTAACCACAGTGCTTCCTTTTCCTCTGGCACCTCTGTGGTGAATGGAAGCATTAGCTCCTGATCAGTCACGGCTCTCGAACCTACTGTCCTTGTGGCGTCTTTCCTCTTCAACTCAGAGTTTACACACCTGACCTGGTCACTTATTCTTGGCCTCCAATTTAGAAAGGCCTGGTACTCCTACCACATTGTCTTACTATGTTGTCTAACCACATCTGACCACAAAACTTGTCTAAAAGAAAAGGCACTTGGAGAGTAAATGAAAGTGCTACTATTAATCATGCCAGGCCAACAGCATAAATAGGGACCCCCCCCGATAAATCTGGATGTATAATCACATATCTTAATCTTTCCCTTGCTTTCACTCCCAGTCTTTCTGCAAATTCTCTGTCAAATAGAGTCAAGAACAGATCACAGCCTTAAGAACGTGAAGTACATCATTTTGGGATTTTTATAAATTAGTCAGAGGTTGGGCTCAATCAGGCTTGCATTGTGCTATCAGTGAAGAAGTTTGGCCAAATGAATGGTGTAATGCAGATACTAGTAGGAAAAAAAAAATCCAGGCACCATTTTTTTTTTCTTTTAGGCACCATTCTCCTATAGTGATTTTAGTAGCTGGTCAAAGAACTTTGAGACATCAACACTATATTATTGTCATGTAAGTTTATTAATTTTGTTTCTTTTCTATTTCCATTCTGGATTTGTTTTCTTTCTTTGGTTGGTCTTTTAGCCCATCAAACAGATATGGTTTTATAATAATTCACCTCAACTACTATGGCTATTGAGGTATATTTATGGGAACTGGCCATTGATGGATAAGAATTATTTAGGGCCATTTAAAACAAACGGGACTATGGTAGCCCAGATGTGAGACAAACAAAATTAAGGAAACAGAATTATTTTCAAGACGATACTAGCCTCCTTATCTTGTATTCATAAAAAGCTCCCCGTATTTCAAGTGTCTTCTAAAACATTTGTTATTTTACTTTTTCCTTTCAGCTTGACATTTGCATGCCAATACCTCTCTTCCAAAATATTGACCCAGCCTATAAGTAGGAAACCTAAATACATCAAAAACTCTACAAGAAATGGAAAAATATTGCTAAATGATTACCTCCCCAAAGCATGCTAGACTGACAATTTGTCAGATTTTTAATAATAAAAAAAAAATCCCTGTGTTATAACATTTTTCCAGATAAAAGGAAATAGGAAAATATTTGAAAATTCACTTAAAAATTAGCATGATTATAATACAAAAATTTGACAAATACAATATTAAAAAATCTATAGTCCAATCTCATGTGTTAATAAACATGCAAAAATTTTACCTAGCTATATTAAAAGAACAATATATGGAATGTTTATTATGATACCTAGGAATTCATGGATGGTTTGCTATAGAGAAATATAGGAATGTAAATTATACATGAATAGGTCAAAGGACAAAAGTCGCATTATTATGATCAAAAGGCATAAGACTCAATATCCTTCCTGTTTAAAGCTTTCAATAAACTTGGTACAGAATGATACAGAATACAACTATAAAAGAACACACACACACACACACACACACACACACACACCTCTTTTCCAAATCAGTAGCCATGCAACATCATTCTTTTTTTTCTTTTTTTTAAAATTTTATTATGTTATGTTAGTCACCATACATTACATCATTAGTTTTTGATGTAGTGTTCCATGATTCACTGTTTGCATATAACACCCAGTGCTCCATTCAATATGTGCCCTCCTTAATACCCATCACCAGGCTAACCCATCCCCCACTCCCCCTCCTCTAGAACCCTCAGTTTGTTTCTCAAGAGTCCATAGTCTCTCATGATTCGTCTCCCCCCACCCTCTATTCTTCCCTTCCTACTATCTTTTTTTTTTTTTTAACATATAATGTATTATCTGTTTCAGAGGTACAGATCTGTGATTCAACAGTCTGGCACAATTCACAGCGCTCACCATAGCACATACCCTCCCCAATGTCTATCACCCAGCCACCCATCCCTCCCACCCCCCACCACTCCAGCAACCCTCAGTTTGTTTCCCGAGATTAAGAATTCCTCATATCAGTGAGATCATATGATACATGTCTTTCTCTGATTGACTTATTTCGCTTAGCATAATACCCTCCAGTTCCATCCACGTCGTTGCGAATGGCAAGATTTCATGCAACATCTTTCTTAACCATGAAACACTAGAGCCAATCTCATTAAAGGAAGAAATACATAGGATACTATCACCATTACTTTTGTATTTATAATACAGTATAAAAGTTCTAGAAAACACTGTAAGTCTTAAAACAGAAAAAGTAGGTATTGTTATTTGCAAATAATAGGATTATTTACTTAGATGGCCTAAAAGCCAAATCTGGCCGGGGACTGCTTTTGTAAATAAAGTTTTCATTGGAGCAGAGCCATACCCTTTCATTTCCTTATTATCTAATGGCTGCTTTTGAATTATGACAGTAGAGTTGAATAGTTGTAGCAGGTGCCACACCTGATCTTAGCCAAAAGGCTGAGAAGTAATGAATAGTTGTGACAGAGACTATGTGTCTCACAAAGTCCAAAATATTTACTGTTTGGTCCTTACTGAAAAAACATTGCCAGTCCTTCATCTAGATTACAATTATTCCTGTGGCCACAAGCAAGAGACAACCAAAAAATCAATTAAGAAGTCATTAAGGTAGCCAGATACAAGATACACCAGAGATAGTTATATAACACACCAATAATAATAAGTTGTATAACATATAAGAAAAAATCTTATAAAAATAACGTATTTAAGCACACATACTAGGCAGGCTCCATATGAAGAAAACCACCCAATTTAATAAAGGATATAAAACAATATATAAGTAAATGTGGAACACAGAATGTTTATGAATCGGAAGACTGAAGATCAAGTAAGTGACAATTCTTCCCATATTATTTTATAAATTTAAGGCAATTTCAATAAAAAAAATTGCAATTTAGAAGGGGAATAACCAAAATGATTCTTAAATTAATTGTTTAAGAATTGTAAAAAAAGAGGGGCGCCTGTGTGACTCAGTCGGTTAAGCGGCTGCCTTCGGCTCAGGTCATGATCCCAGGGTCCTGGGATCGAGCCCTGCATCAGGCTCCCTTCTCAGAGGGAAGCCTGCTTCTCCCTCGCCTCTCTGCCTACTTGTGCTCTCTCTCTCTCTCTCTGTCAAATAGACAAATAAAATCTTTAAAAAAAAATTGTAAAAAAAGAAATGGTTAATAGATAAATGGACCCTCGAATGTATAATGCCAGACAAAATAGAAGTTTATTTCTCATTCAAAGGAAGTCCAAAACGGGCATTTCAGATGGGTAAGCAGCTCTATTCCAGAGAGCCTCAGGGGCCCAGGCTCCTTCCACCTCCACGATCCTGCATCTCAACACAGGGCTTCCAAGCATGTCTTGGGGGATCCTTTCAATCTGAGATAGATGAGAAGGGAAAAGATGGTGGAGAATTGCTAATGTGAAGTTTTATTTTTATCGGTGATTCTGGAGATGCCATACATTGCTTTCCCCTCACATTCCTTTCCCATGTCCCTTTGACATCAATCATATGACTACAACTAACTGCAAGGGAGCCTGGGAAATGTAGTCTGCTTGCATACCCTGAAGGAAAAATAAAAAGGTTGGGCGAACAGTCTACAAAGTTTGCCATAGCACCAGATGGGGAAATCCAGAAACAGACTGCAGCATATGTCAGAATTTATAATGTGATAAATATGGCATTTCAAATCAGTGAGGAAATTACAGTCAATTAACAGGACTTGGACAATTATTGGTTATATCTTTGCCCTCACACGACCAACAACAAAATAAATTCCAGATGTACTACATTTAAGTAGATACTAAAAAAAAAATGAAACCCTCAAAAAAAAAAAAAAAACTAGAGTAAATATAGTTTGATATTTTGTTGGGCAAGGCCCTTCTAAGCATAGAGAGGGAAGAAACCATAATGGAAAATTGATACTTTGAGTACCTAAAAATTAAAAACTTCTGTATGCTGAAATTAGAAAAAAAATTAAAAAGGCAAATGACAAAAGGAAGAAAATGTTGTCTATTTGACAGCGAAAGGGTTAATACCCTAAATATAAAAAAGTTCTTAATAGCAATGAGGAAGAGATGAATTGATCAGCTGAGAAATAAGAAATGAAATGAGATGTAGGTGGCAAATAAACATAAAAAATAAACCTCAGTAACAATCAAGGATTCCTGAGAAAGCCTATGACCTTACCAGCCCTCTTAGAGTCCTGGTTTCTCCATCTGTGAGAATAGACTAATCACAGAAACTGTTCTTGGGAATCTGTTTATTTAAGTGAGATAATTCATGGACAGCATGCAGTAAACACTCAACAAATATGAGCTATTGCCATTTTTTTTTATCATTCTAAGTGTTCATGGTGTATTTTAGATGAAAAAAGAAAGATTCAAAATGTATTCAGTTTGATGTCATTTATGATTCACACATACCGCCATACACCCGGGAAAGGAACACCCTAAGATTTTAGCATGGTTGTCTCTTGCTTGTGGCCATAGGAATAATTGTAATTTTCTCCTTCAGACATTTTGGTGTTTTCCAAATTTTTCACAATAAACATGTGTTGTTATGTTTACAATTTTTAAAAATTTAAGCTCTCATCTTTGAATCATTGTTGAATGACCCTAAATGGTTTCTTAAATTCATCTGGGACTGATTAGTTTCTGAAACCGGACTCTATTTTCAAAACTGCTGTCTGGAGCCCTAAGCAAGGGAAAATCACCAAATAAGTTTTGCCTCAGTTTCAGCTCAACAACAGAGGATCTTTTTTGCTTGCCCAAATTAAGTGTGAGATCATTGCCCCTGAAGGATTCAGAATGTGAATTGAAGCACTCTGAAAAAAAACTAGATTGTAGCAGATTGAATTCCAAGGAGGGTAAAGTGATACAAATGGGGATATGGCTGTGCAGCGAGGATGGCTGGCGTGGGGCGTGGGGCGCTTGGCTCCTCTCAACCCTGGTGCTCCCTTGCGGTGGTTCTGCTCCTTCAGCCACTTCCTTCCTTATCTCCCATCTCCCTTTGGGGGCTTCCGCTTGTCCACTGCTGCTGTTTCTTGGGAAAGTTACTTAACCTGAGTCTCAGCTTCCTCATCTGCAAAATGAGGCGAATAATACCTTCCTGATGGGAATGTTTTATATAAAGCACTTAGGATACTGCCTGGCATATAGTAGGTGCTTCGTAAAAGGACTTTGTTATTCTTCAAATGCATGTTGTGTTCATTCTTCAAATGTCAACATATAGAATTATATTTTCACTTTTTTCTGTCTTGTTTCTGGGTCGGGAAGTGGAGAAGGGGCTGAGGGATTTGAGTGAAGCACACCTTCACTTACCCTTGGATAGGTAATTTTTGAACAGCTTCAATTGAACAAACTTTCATTGCACCTTCATTATAGCTTGTCCCTGAAATGAACAAATCAGGAACAGAACATTGAGAAGTCTGCTTGTGGTAGAGTTCCAGGAACTCTCACCTCACTGAGGTGAGAAGGCGCCTCACCCAAAGCTGTTGCTGTAGGCATGGGTAGTCATATTGTCTCTGGAGAGCCACTTCCTTCCCTGACCACCCCTGATTAGACCAGCAAGGGCTGCTGACGCAAGGGACATCAAATGAACGATGGCTGACTAATAGCCTACGACCATGTTAAGGGGAAACTTTTTTACTCCACTTCTGTTATTCTAGAAATACTCTCCTGGCTTTCTTCTGCCCCAGGAAGTGACTGATCTGATCCTCCTGGGCGTAGGCTGCTTCCAGAATGCTTCCAGGCATTCTGCTGCTCCTCTGGGGTCAGCCCCTGGATGACTGGGAGGACAGGTGTGAGGGGACCCTGCCCCAGTCCCCAGCTGTCTGTGTTGGGTGGTACTCTGCTCCAGTATGGGCTCTCCTTAGTGGGCCCATGTGGCTCTCCACTGTCTCATCTTCCAACGTGGCTCAGTCAGCGATAACGGTGATGTGCTGGCTTCTATCGGCTCTGTGTTTTATTTTCTGCTTATTCGCAGCTAGAGTGGGGAAGAGCAATGTTCTTTATTGGAGACCTTCACTATGATCCCAACAGAAAAAACAGCTGGGCTCATCAAATCGTCCCTCAGACATACAAAGACTGAACTTGGCAGTACTTTTAGTTAAATACCCAGCAGAAAACTCTCCTACATGTGCAGAAGGGGACATGGGTAAGCATATTCATGGCAGAATTGAAAAATGGAAACTATGTTTTTTATCGATAGTGGATAGATAAGTGAAATGGGTTTTTACTTTTTATTTTATTCAATTTATTTACTTGGTGAAATATATATAGTAGTTAAAAGGGATGAACTGGGTTTATATGTTTCAATGTGGATATAGATCAAAATCATTATGTTGAATGAAAAAGGAAAGTCACAGCATGTGATAACATTTATGTAAATGAAAACACACACGCATGAAACAGAACCATATATTGTTTGTGGATATGCGCCTGTGAGAGACAACTGAAAGACTATATCAAACCAGTGGTGGTGCATCATGGTGGTTATTTTAGGGGAAAGAGGGAAGGGGCCTGTGGGTGGCTCCAGTTAAGTGTCGGTTAAGTGTCCAACTCTTGATCTCAGCTCAGGTCTTGAGCTCAGGGTTGTGAGTTCAAGCCCCACATTGGGTTCCATGCTGGGCATGGAGCCTACTTAAAAAAAAAAAAAAAAAAAAGAATGTAGCAACCAACACATTTGATCCTTATTGGAACTATGTAGGCTATAGGAGAAAGAAGGAAGAGAAAAATAGGCTCAGGTTGGCTCAAGAGAATTCTATCTGTAATATTTTACTTTTTATTTTTATTTTTTTTAAGATTTTATTTTTAAGTAATCTCTATCTCCATTGTGGAGCTCGAACTCACAACCCTGAGATCAAGAGTCACACGCTCTATGGACTGAGCCAGCCAGGCATCCCAGTATTTTGCTTTAAAAGAGAATCTAAGCACATACTGTATAATTTTAAAAGGCATACAGAAAGGGAAACATTCAGGAAGCAAACATGACAACACGCCAACAGTTGGGAATCCCGTTTCATGGGAAAATGGGTATGCTAGATTATACGTTGGACTTTTTTGTGAATAAACCTTTCCTCAAACAAAAAGAAATCAAATAAAGCAGGGGTTGCTCTTGAAGGAATCTTCCAGTGGTAGGAAGCGCCGGGGCCGGAGAGCCGGTGTCCTGTGGCTGGGGAGGAGAGGCCAGGTGGAGGCCACACTGGAGCTGGATGGAAGCGAGCGGGGCTGAACGAGCAGAGGGAGCCGGCACCCAAGGGAGGCCCGCCGCGGAGGGACGGGGCCGAGGGAGAGGCCCAGTGCCCCACAGGAGAGGACAGGTGTGGTCAGGCCCAGAAGGTTCTCCAGTCCTGACCTAGCTCCCATTTCAGTCCGTATTCTTAAAGTAAACCTCCTACTGTCTGGTGCTAGTTTAAGGGCGACCAAGCGAGCTGCACCTGTGCTTCCGGTTCTGGTAAGAGAACGGCCAAGCGCCCACACTGGCTGTGTCCTCAGATGTTTCTGTGCCCTGACCATTTCCAGCCCTGAGGATGCTGAACTGATGTGACACCAATGCTAGAGCATCGGTGGGCTCTCTCTTCTCCCAGGCCACTTAAAAGAAAAAAATAATAAGCTTTTGAGGACAGTTTTAGATTTACAGAAAAATTGCCCATACCCCTCACACCCAGTTTTCCGCTCACTAACACCTCATGTGTGGATAACATAGTTGTGACAGCTAACGAACCAATCCTGATGCATTTTTATGGTCTTAAAGTCCATAGTTTAGTCAGATTTCCTGAGTTTTCCAGGTCCTATTTCTGTCCCAGGGTCCCACCAATACCCCATCACATTTGGTGGTCAGATCTCCTCAGGCTCCTCTCGGCTGTGACAGTCTCTCACTTTCCTTGTTCCTGTTGACCTTGACGGTTTGGGGGAGCACCCGCCAGGCATTTTGCAGGAGGCCCCTCCACCGGGATGTGTCTGATGTTTTTCTCATGATTAGGCCCGGGTTAGATGTTCGCGGGAGGACCATCACAGAGGGAAGTGCCCTTCTCATGTCGTCACGTCTAGGGGGCCTCCTATCAACATGACTTGTCACTGTGGACCTGGGATTTGATCACCTGGCAGGTTACATTGTAAAAGTGGTTTTTCTAGGTGTTCTCTGGACACAAGGAGTGACCGTAATGGAAAGTAAGAGTCATTTCAGGTGGGGGCAGCGCTGCCTCACAGAGCACCGTGGGCAGCTCGCCCCGATCCCGCAAGAAGGCCTGGCTCAGCCTGCTCACCCTGCCAACAGTGAGGCAGCCCGGCCCCGAGCTCCGGCTGGAGTGCCCCTGGGCTCCGAGCAGGGGCCGGGAAACTTCCCCCGGCACACGGGAAAACCACAGTGGCAACCAGAGTCTCCTTTCCCAGGCAGTGGGGAGGGGTGTCTTGAGAGTACTGGCGTTTACATTGATAAATATTTAGAGAAAAGACCTAACTTCATTTCCCGTCGCTGATAAAGGCCCGTGGAAATATTTGGGCCTTGCCAGTTTGCAGCAAGGCTTTAATGCCTCCTAGTTGAGGCCGTGTCACAGACCTTGCAGCTGCTATTTCAAAACTCCCTTTATCCACCCTCCACTCTCCCCTGAGGGCTCCTCTTAACCTCGGGGAATGGTTGGCTTCCCAGCCTACTGGGAGGATGAGAGCCTGTTCTCCCTTGGCTGCCCCTACTGCACTTTGGCCCCCCCTCGCCTGCCAGCTTCCCCCCTGCTCTCCGCTGCCAGGACGAAGGCTGAGCCCCTCTCTTCCTACAGCCCTGTCCATGTGCTCCTCTCCTTCTAACCTGCCCATTCCCCCGGCCTCTCCTCGTTCACTTCATCATACTCCAGCTTAGTAACTTCCCCCACAAGCTGCTTCCTCTCCTTTCCTCAAATGGCCCATGGTGACCCTACTTTTGACCCTACCCATTGTGACAACTCAACCGTCCTCACCTCTGCATTTCCTACCACTGAGCTCCAGCCATGACCAAACCATCAGTAGTCCCCACAAAGTGTCAGCTTCTCTCTTTCTTCTGGATCTCTGAGCCTTCTGTGTACATGGCCTGAAATACTGTCTCTCCCTGCTCCCTTCCACCTGTGTCATTGGCTGGCCAACCCCCACACTTCCTGTCTCACACCCTGACAGGCCCAACTTTCAAAGCACTTCCTCCAGGAGGCCTTCCCGGACTCCCAGAAATCAAAACAGGGCCCCTCTATGTACACTCAGAGCACCTTGGGCATGCCGTCTTAACACTTACCTCACAGTATTGAAACGGCCTGGGTATGTCTGCTTTCTGCCCCACTGGATTACAAGCTCCTTGAGGGAGCAAGCTCATCTTGTTCATCATTATATTCCTCAGATACTGGACCTGACCAATAGCTGGAGCTCACCAATATCTGTTGAATTCAAAGAGCAGTCTAGCCAGCTGCTTCCGCCTTGAACATGAACTCTTGTGTTCTTACCAGTCGTTACACTCCTATCACCTACACCCCAAACTCCTTTATTTGCCTTTTGTATCGGCCACCTTGTGGAATGATCTTCCAAAGAACCTCCTCAACGTAGCAGCCAATGGTCCCTGCTCAGTCCTTTGCCCACTCGCCTCTCCGCTGGTTCTGATGCTGCTGTCCAGCTTTTCCTTTCTGGTAATTCTCTCCTCCGTTGATTTCTGGAACGTTGCACTCTCCTGGGTCTCCCCCAACTTCTGTGACTTCTTTTTCTCTTCGCCCTCTTCTTTCTCTTCTACTTTAACAGGTCCCAAACTACTTTTGTCATGTTGCTTCTGAGACTTGCTCCTTGTCCTTCCTTCCCCGTTTCTGGGAACAGCATCAGCAGGTGGAAACCTCAGCCTCATCTTCAACTCCTCTCTCCCTTTATATGACCTTCTAATTAGGAGCCACCAAGTCTAGCAATTTCTGCCTCCCAAATTTCACTATGACCCTTGCTCTAAGTCAGGCCTTCATTCCTTCTACCTGGACTACTAATGGTTATCATCACCTCCGAGCTGGTCTCATGCCCGGCCCCACTCCAGTGTCTCCCTACCTAACCTATCCTTTGCACTGTTCCGGTCATGATGCAGCATCACTTTCAGTGTCCAGTTGCTGTCTGTTGCCTCTGGAAAAAAGCTCACACTTCTAGGGAAGAGTTCAAGGCCTTCTTCAAATGGCACAACCAACCTTTCCAGCCTTATCTCCCAACACAGGACCCCTCCTTGCACTTGAACTACTTCCTGGCCTGCTCTGGCTACCTGCTTTGGCCTCTGCCTGGACTGGTCCTGCCCACCATTCACGTGGAAATCCTACCAAGTTTTCATGCTTTGTACAGACATCGCTTCTTCTTTCAAGTCTTCCCTGATCTCTCACCTTTACTCTTTGTTTTAGTCAGGATGTCATCAAGCTCTGCCGCCTTAACAAATCAATCCTGAAATCTCGGAGGCTCCAATCAGTTACTCCCCACTCATGCCATACTCTGCTGTGAGTCCAGCAGCTCTCCTTGGTAGCTCTTCCCCAGCTGTGACTCAGGGGTCCCCGCTGCTCCCATCTGTCAACTCTACCATCGTCAGAAGCGTCTGCTTCCAGTGGTGAGGAGGTGAAAGGGGAGCCCTGGAGAATGCTTGCCCACTCTTAGCTGTCTCCCCCGGAAGCTCATTGCTTCCGTTCACATTTCTATTGGTGGAAGCTCAATCACACGGCCTGGAATGACCTACACAGGAGGCTGAAAAATGTAGGGAAGCACACGGACATTTGGTCAACAACTGCTGTGCCGTAGGGTCCTGCAGCAAGGGTGACCGACCTGTTTGCCTGGGACTGTCTGGGTTCTAGCACTGAGAAGCCTGACTTCCCAGAAAACCCTGGATCCTGGGCAAACTGAGAAGGCTGGCTGGTCATCCCACCTCCAGCTCTTGGCTCATACCTCTGTACAACTATGTCATCCACGCCTGTTTCCACTTCATCCAGTTGTAGATTACAGACTTCCTGAGAGCAGGGGCTGGACTGCGTGGATCTTTTTCATCCCACAAGGTCAAGAACATTGCACTGGGTAGATAACCATAAATTCGCATAGAGGTTTAAGATGTCTTTTTGGCTTTTGATTATGTGACTAATATATATTAAATGTAAAAAAAAAAACAGGTAAGCAAAAAGAGAGAAAGCAATTTTTAACTTTACCTTATTCACTAACCCTCCTTAGAAATGACCACTTAGCTTTCGAGCACATGCACGCACACACATATTTGAGTTTGTATGTGAATTGTAAAGAAAAATGGGTCATATTTCACAGGCTGTTCTGTAAGTTCTTTTTCTCATTGAACAATATATCTCATAAATGTCTATGGAATTAAATTGAAAATGATATAATTAAATGACTTGCGTTTATTGGGCCCAAACTGTAATATACCTGGGAATGCCAGTATGATTAACAGTTGTATCATGTTCTATAACTTGGCACGCTAACCATTTTGTATAATTGACTGGTTGTATTTCCTTTTTGTGAAGTAAATGTAAGTGATAGAAATTGTTCCAGAACATTGCAAAAGATGGGCAGGTACCCAGTTCATTATATAAAGCAAACATAACCTTGGTACTTAAAACTGATCAAGATATCATTTAAAAAAAGAAGAAGAAGAAAGAAAACATACAGGCTAAGATCACTTTGGAAATGGATCTTAAATGAAAAACATGCAAATAGACTGTAAGAAGATATCAGATAAATTAATTAGAAGAATTATAGCAACAGTAACACAAGCTAACCCTCATAGATCTTTCTATATGCCAGCCACGGGTCTGAATGCTTTACATATACTGACTAGTTAGTCCTCATAACACTCTGTGAGGGAACATTTTACGGATGAAGAAACAGGTATAGACTGAGACTAACTTGGCCACAGTCTACGACTAGTGACTTCCCTCGAGGATTACATCAGCCTTTTATTCCAGCAATGCAGGGATGGGTCATTACAAGGAGATCTACGATACAGTAGAGTACAACAATAGATTTAACAAGGAAAACAAGATCATCTTGATACTAAAAAAGGCATTCAAGAAACAGTGGTGTCTCCTTTAATAAAAACATTACAAAAAGAAGCAGAAGGGTGTTTGTTTACACTAAAAAGTATATTTATTTTTTAAAGATTATTTATTTATTTATTTATTTGACAGAGAGAGAGTGAGAGAGGGAACACAAGGAGGGGGAGTGGCAGAGGGAGAAGCAGGCTCCCCGTGGAGCAGGGAGCCCGATGCGGGGCTCGATCCTAGGACCCTGGGATCATGACCTGAGCTGAAGGCAGACGCTTAACGACTGAGCCACCCAGGCATCCCTAAAAAGTATACATTTTAAACCAAGGCATTTCTGTTAAAATTTAGGTTCAAAGTATGGATTCCTCAATTCTACCTATTAACAACCAAAATAGGAATACTTTATAGGACACATGAAATCTTTCTCTTTTCTACGAAGAGTATTTTTTGTGTTTGAAAATGTTGAAGAAATAATCTCCTCTGTCATTAAATTCTCTCATACATGAATTTTAATGGCTGCATAATATTTCATCAAAAGGATGTACCATAATTTAACCTCTGTGTTGGACACTTGAGGGATTTCCTTTTTTCTTTTTACCTTCCTTCCTTCCTCCCCCCTTCCTTCCTCCCCGCTTCCTTGCTTCCTTCCTACCTTCTTCCCCCCTGCCTCTCTCTTTCTTTTTTTCTGGCTATTATAAATAGTCATGCAATTAATATCTTTGTCCCTAGACCCTCTTTCACAGCCCTGAAGGTGAATTTAGGTCAAATTCCTAGAAAACAGCTCCAAATCTTTTACGTTTCCTGCCAAACTACCTGCCTAGAATATTTGCACTAATTTATGCTTCTTCCATTAATGTAGGAGACTACCACTACCTCCACACTCACATTTTCCAATAATTCAAATGAGATATGTGTGTGATTCTATGAAGACGTTATGAAAACTGATAGTTGACATGCATCACGCTCCTGAATAAGAGGGACTATGTGCCATGAAGCTGTCAGTTCCTCCCAAAATAATTTACAAATTTAATCCAAGGCCAACAGGAATTTTCTTAGAATTTGCCTCATTGATTCTGAACATTATCTGGAAAAAGGAGCAAGGGAGAGCATCAGCAAATGTTGTAAAAGAGAAGAGTGAGGACACGAGCCAATTCTCATCAGATTTTTAAAAAGCGGTAGTAGTTCAAGCGCTAGCTGTGTGAACCCAAGCACATCCCCCATCCCCTGCGCCAAGCTATGCGTCCACACAGATTAGCTGCTGGGGAGAGACGGTCTTCTCAGCAGCTGATAAAGCCTGTGGGACTCAAGGTTGTAGCAGCCGCTTCATTCCCAAATGTGAATTAATGAAGAGCAGAGAGAAATCCAGATGTAGGTTTGTTTTTTTCCACAAGGCCTTGCTTTCCACGGGGAGAGGCCCCCCACAGAAACTGGATGCACTGTCAGTGGGCCTAACTGCCTCTCTCCTATTTCACTGCTGATTGAAGAGGATAAAAACAGCTATGTTTATATCGTACGATTAGCTTTGTAAAGAACTTTCTAGGACCCAAGCTGAAGGCACAGCAATAGCTCCAGATGGAACTCAGGCTTCCCGTGATTCTCGAGGGTGCGGTGGCACTTTCGCTGGTGCTGGCTGTGGTGGAGGCTGCTGACTTCAAGACGGGAAAATGAAGCTGTTTGTGCCCCCCAAACTCAACATTTTTTAATATCAAGGATTAGACTCCTTCCTTGACTGCTCTTGTTTAAAACACGAGGTCACTCTCTATAAAAGCTCAGGTTCATTTTCTTAAAGCCATCTGTGGGAAACTTTCCCATAGAATGTTGTTCCACAGGCTCTCCCGTTTAAATTATTTGAAAGAAGGACCCCAACAACACAGAAGGAATTTGAGAGAGAGACACCCACTCATCCACCCACACAGATGCTCACATACAACAAAACCAAACCAGTTGGCATTGACGCCCAGGCCCTCTGAGTTCAAAGCAAGAGCCACCTCAGAGTTCCCAGCATCCGAAGAGGACCTTCGCTTTTTTCCTTTGAAGTGTTGCCTTTGAAGGTCAAGGTAAAGGGGCCATGTTGACTTAAGAAATTGCTAATCTATAGAAGGATGTGGCCTCTGCCCCATCACACATTTGTAATGTTCACATGAGGTTAACAAAACAAATGGTTTTGACTGTAAAATGCGTGAGCGAGGGCCGGCCTTTTTTCTCCACTTATCTCCATCACGGGAACATTCCTTCAGGACAAGGTGAGACCCAGCCTAAGAAGGAACTCACTAGGTTCAAAAGCCAGTTACAGGGCTAATTCCGAGCCTCTTGAATCTCTGTAGTCATGCAGTCAGCACTGGGGTCCTGCCGTTGGTTGCTGGGTGCCTTGCTACGGAGACTATCCTTGGAGATAGAAGATCTGGATCAAATCCCAACTCCTTTGTCCCTGATGACACAGTATCATTCCTGACAGGTCTCTGCAGTTTTTCTTCTTGACCTGCCTCATACTAATTCCTATTGAAGACTTTCTTAAAAACAAGTTGAAATGTAAAACAAAAAACAAACAAACAAAAAAAACCCAAAAGAGACTTTTTGAGCATAGAACCCAGAAGTAAGTAAGACTTAACAAACTGGATTTTAAGAAATAGAAACCTTGACATCCAAGAGAAACACCATCACCGAGATGGGCTGAGCCTGGGCAGAATTTTGCCAGGGTAGCAATGAGTAGAGTGTTCAGCAGGCTCCAAAACCCCTCCCAACCACACAACAAGCATCACCAGAATGTTCGCACCGTATGTACCTTTTATTTTGGTATCTCCAGAACCCAGCCCAGGCCTTGGCATATATCAGTCAAATGCAGTTGATCAGGAAATGCAGCATGTTCTCTCTGCACTCATCCCTACCCTCATCCACCCAAATATTTGGTCTAAATTGTGGGTATACTAAAAATGATGTGTATCACAAATTGAATCTAAAAGCGTCTCTCCATCTGCAGAGAGTGGGTTGTCTGGCAGAGCCAAGAAACTGGAAATACCAGATAATTACAAGAAACTTTGATCAAATATTTTGTTTTGAGGTTGATGCAGGTGACACACCTCCCCCAATCCTGCCCCCTTGCTAATAAGGTCACCCATGGGATTTGGAATGGATGTTGCATATGCCAGTCACCAAATGGCCTGCTTCAGAGCCCCAAAGGGTCATATGTTTGGATAAAGTCTCTCCGGCCTCTCTGTTGTTGTTTATCTCGAGGCCTAATTCAAGGGGATTCTTCCATCACTTTTTTTTTCCCCCAAGAAAATACCACCCAGAGAGCTAGGAGACCAACAACAGAGTGTGTCAGGTAGGTGGGGATGAAGTCTATTAGATAAAACAACAGGCGTGCTTGGTGCTTAAAAGAGTGACTTTGCCTACCCTAAGTTAGGATTTTACATATGAATATGAATATAAATGTAAATATATATACACATACATGTAAAGCCATATATAAATCTATCTATCTATCATCTGTCATATACCCACACAGGTGCTTCTATATCTGGAGCTACTTGTACAGGGTATAAATTACATTTCAACACCTACATCAGTGGTGGGGCACAAAGGAGCCAGTTTTCTACATATTCATAGCATTTTGTATTGTTCCAAAGCACTACGTTCAAGGAATCTTCACTAAAACTCTGCAAAGTAGAGAGAGTGAAAACCATTTTCCCCATGTGAAGGTAAGATGCGTGCCCGGGTCCCTCGGAAGGACTGAATCTCTCCCCACCCAGGAACTGGACGGGCCTCAAGCCACATTGGAGGCTCTCCCTCGCCCCTCGGTGGTCTGGATCATTGAGAAGTGTCAAGAATGCCCTTTATCCCATTCCCCCAGATGTTCTCCTAGGTGGGTGGTGGGATTGTCACCCTGCAGCCCTTCAGGCCATCCTGTGAATGAAGGCCCCTATGAGGATGTTCTGAAGAAATCTGTCAGGAGAAGGTTGCTGAATCCGAACGTGGACAGTGGATGGGCCAGTGATGTGACCACCATTTGGTCGCCTCCAAAGATGTTGGTTCAGCTGCTTTGGGAGGGATGGGAATGATATCTGGAGATGCAGGGCCAGAGGCCCACACAGTTTCTGAGGCATGGCTTGATGGTTGTGATTAATTGGGGAGACTGAGGCGGAACGGTTTTGTAGGAGTTAAAGGGGCTGATCTCTTCGAGACCTTGGAAGTCCGACCCGTGAATGCAGTAGATAATAAGCAGTTGCTCAAACTTTCAGCACACACAGAAAAGAAGTGTTTGCAACCACTGCTGTATGTTCAAAGCCCCTTCAGTGTATTCTCTACGTTGCTACCAGAAGCAAACCAGACACTGGTTCTTTCAACGGGGTAGAATCTTAATAGGAGTTTTCTTCGTGTAGAACACCAGATGATTTCCCCCTCCTTTTTCACTTCTCTGTTTTTTTGTTCATATTGTCGACAAGTACAAGTATTCCTTTAGAACACTTTAAATGTGTTTTTAAACAAATCCTCACGTATGTTCTTTTGCCCTTAGGATAAAGTATATATTTGTCCCTGATGGCAAGACCCTCCATCTCCATTTCCCACTTCCCCCCTGAGCATGTGTCCACCACTGAGCAGCTTATGCACCCTAGCCTCCAGCCAGATGGAACTGCTCCCCATCTTTCCCTCCCCAGCCATCCTCCCCTTTGTGCCCCTGTGACCGTGTTGTTCTGCATGGAGGCCTTCTTGCTCCTTTGTCTCCCTGGCCAACACCCAAGTATTATCTCCTAGATGGCACCCATTCTGACCCCAGTCGTACCCCTGGCAGCTGTCCCATAGCCAACAAACACACAGCTCTGAGCAGCCACTCGTACCTAGAGCAAAAAGGAACAGGCGGGCACTTGAAAGATTCAGAGTGTCTCTGGGAATACACAATGAGAATCGAAGTTTGATTTCCTGCTTAAGTCTGGGGTTGGCTCACAATACATCCTCCTGGCGGGAAAGATAGAAAAAGCAAATTTAGTGTTTATGGCATAGATATTAATCATTCTTTATAGTTATGTAGGGATAATTGGTTACAAAATGTTCTTGAACTAGGTTTGGTTTGCTTCACAGCCAACGCTCTGAGATGTGCATGGTATACACTCTACTATCCACACTTCAGGGATAAGGAGGTCACAGAGGTAAGGTAACTTGTCCACGGTGCCACTTCTATTTGGCGTAAGAGCCAGCATGAATCCTCTGCTCTTTCATATCAAAGAGAGAAGCCACCATGTTGGTGTGGGAAGGCACCCTCACGTACACCGAGTTAAGAGCCCATCTAGGGCAGGAGACCCCTCCCTTTCTCACCCATGCTGCCCCTTCTCTGACACACACACCTCTTCACCCGGCTCCTGACAAGCATGCGCACAGACAGGGAGCTCCCCAAATCCTTCCCCATCTGTTAGCAACTTTGAGAAGTCACAGCTTTTACTGTTGGATTCTTCAGGGCAAGTGTCATGCTCAGTGTTTTACAAATAAAAAACAACCCGATGTAATAGCTATTATTATTTCCATTTTACAGAGCAGGAGTCCAAGATACAGAAAAGGTGAAGTATTTCATTTATGGTCATACAGCTGCTGACTCACAATTTTGGGATTCGAGCCCATTTTGTCTGACATTCACCATATTATATTTAGCCAAAATCAGACTTTCCATAGTTTGTAGTCATTCATTTTACTTCTTGATACTCCTCAAAATTAGTATCAACTCTCTTTATGTAAGAATGCCTTAAATATTTAGAGACAGCTACTTTGTTTACTCAGAACCTCCTCTTCTCAGACCAGATATTACCTCTTGAAATGACAGTTTCAGGTTCTCTCTCCAAAACTCCAGTTGCTCTCCTTTGCATTTTGCCAGTTTGTCTATGTTTTTGTAAAAGATAGGCACACAGGGGCTCCTGGGGAGGGGGGCTCAGTCGGTTGAGCATCTGACTCTTGATTTTGGCTCAGGTCATGATCTCAGGGTCCTGGGATCAAGCCCCGCACCAGGCTCTGCACTCAGTGGTGAGTCTGCTTGAGGATGTCTCTCCCTTTCCCTTTGCCCCTCTCTCTACTCTCTCTCTCTCTCTCTCTCTCAAATAAATAAATAAATAAATATTTTAAAAAATAGGCACACAAAATGAAACATAATACTTTAGATGTGGTTTGACCAGCATTGTAAGTAACATGACTGAATTTGAGTTAAGTTAAAAAGAAAGCTCCCGTCTATTTCACATGTGTTGATATTAAACTATGGTTCCTTCATCCTGACCAGAAGCAACTGATTTTTTTGGATCCAAATACAGACTTGTACACTTAACCCTAGAAAAGTTCATTTTTAATTTTTCCCCTCCTTTTGGCCTGTCAAGATCTCTTTGTCAAGCACCTGTTTCTATCTACCCTATTTGTTTGCTTTGTTGATTTTGTGTAATCTTCTAATTTATTTCTTCTGTATCTTTAAGCTAACCATTGGTTTAAAGCAACAACAAAAATAAAACTTCCCCCAGTTTGACTTCTGTCCATTTAATTAGGTATGCAACCCTTTATGAGCTCTCCTAATTGCTCTTGAATCCACTTCATTATTTCTCCATTTGGTCCACATAGATATTGAGAAATGTTTTACCAATCTTGCTGAAACTTAGATACATTGATGGACTTGTCCTGCAGCTCTATACCAAATGAAATGTATTCATGGTCCAACCATTGGCATTGACTTATTATCTCAGTACCAAACACAGTGGGAGACATAATGATATATACATGCCACCGTTGAAGCCCGCGAGAAGCTTATGTGGTAGATGGAGTGAACAGACACACACAGAAGGTGACCACCCAAGGGGAGTATGATCCATCAGTGAGAGAGGTATTATGCAAGGTCCTGCAGCTCTGACCAGTGCAGAGACTAGATCAGATCAACAGAGCAAGGGAGGTCTTGGAGGTCACTTGGACTCTTGAGCTAGAAGAGATATTAGGAATCATGTAGGTCTGACGTTATCTTGTAAGGAGGAAACAAATCCATAGATATTAAGGAACCTACTCAAAATCACCCACCTTGTGTGATAGAGCTGGGTTTTTAGACCTAAATTCAATGCACTTTTACTGTACCCTCCTGCCCTGGCTGCCATTTCCACTATACCTCTCAACTGCCCTGGTGTGATGCTAAATGGAAAAACTAGATCTATAGAAAAACAAGGTAATCAATAGCTAAATAGCTAAATACTAGATTTGTTTATTTGCAAACTCTAACAAAATTAACTCTTTTAGGAAACCTAAGAAAAACACAAACACACACCACAATATTTGAAAGGGAACAACTCACCTAAAAATATAAACTAATTAAATGACATATTAATAAGTATAAAAACCTCCATGAAATTATTTGTCCAAAAAAAGCATTAACTAAAAGTAGAAATCTTGAAAAAATTAACACCTGTGGAAGTAACTGAGGATGTTACAGAATCTTTCCCAGAAGGGACCCTGACAAGGGGCTCACTACCAACTACACCCAGACTGCCTTCCGCACATTAAACAACTGATAATTCCTGTGGAGTGTAAAACTTTCCAAGGCATAGAAACCTGAGGAGCTGCTTAATTTCTAGGCCCTCATTCCAAACCTGATAAAGAGAGTGAAAAGAATTTAAAAATAGGAGACCAATAAAAACAAAGAAAAAGACTAACTTCTTTTTTTTTTAAAAAAATATTTATTTATTTTTTTATTTAGACAGAGAGAGCAGTAGTAGGGGAGGAGGGGCCGAGGGAGAGAGAATCTCAAGCAGACTCTGCGCTGAGCATGGAGCCCAACGTGGGGCTTGATCTTACAACCCTGAGATCACTACCGGAGCCCAAACCAAGAGTTGGGCGTTCAACCAACTGCACCACCCAGGTGCCCCACGACTAACCTCTTTTGAATGAACAAAATAGCAAAACGAATTTACTAATATGTTAAGATATGAATATACCACAATCTAGCTGAGTTACCCCCCAAATATAGGAAGGTTCCGCGCATAAGAGAATGTATTAATATAACAGGTTAATTTTTATTTTTTATTTACTTATTTATTTTTAGCAGGTTAATTTTAAACATGCCCTTCAACTGGTTAACTTCCAAAAGTTTAAATAGGACTGGAAATCTATTTCTCTAAAATGGTGAACCGTATCTATTCCAAAGAACTAATCAACATTATATTAGATGTATGGAAAATGTTTTTAAAAATATTAAATTAATAAATTTGATTTCCCCTTTGAATCTTATTCCCTTGGCAACCTTCCATCTCCTAAACCAGCAAGCAGATATTTGACTTCCATAGCTGGGCATAGAAATGTTTCAAAGTCTTTTTTTCCTCTCCTTTTGGTTTGACAGGAACCTAGCCTGGATGACTGTTCCCCCAAGTTCTCCCACAGAATGACAATGGGCCTGGAAGCTGATGCTCTTTGGTGGGGGGGTGGGGAGGTGGTTTGGGGCAAGGAAATGACAGAGGGGAAGTGAAAGCTTAGCGTCTCCAACTCAAGGACGTGGAAGGGAGAGGAAAGAGGCAGAGGGGAGACAGTTTGAAAGAGTGCAAGATGGAGCTACATGCTCCAACCTCTCCTCTTTGGCTATCTTTGAAGGCTGGGATGAAGGAAGCAGGGATTAGGTAGCATAAGCAAACTCCAAGGACTCTTGTTTAGACGTCTGGGGGCAGCCACCTGCAGATGGTGCCTTCACTGACAGAAAGGAGGACGCCCTGGCCTAGCACCATCCCAAAAGAGGAGGGTCTCTCTTCCGGGCTTCTTCCTTAGGGGAGGATCTGAAAGGAAGGGAGAGGACTAGAGAGTCAGTGATCCTGCCAGGGACTCCTTGTGGGGAGGGAGCTGGTGACAGCAGCAGAGCTGAAAGAACACGGTGGAATGGAATTCAGAAGGTCTAGAGGTCTATAGGTTCAGAGATTGGGTCACCAGACTCTGCCTGAGCCACCAAAGAGACGAGCCACAGCCCTCACCTGCCAATGCCCACAAGGTTGGAGTCACCAGGCAGATGAGGGGCACCTCGGAAGAGATTAGTGAGGATCTGAAGATTCCACACACATCTGAGGATTCCACCGGCATGAGACACAGGCAGCCACTCACGAGATCGGGGTTGTGTGCTGGTGTGGGGTAGCAGCGTATCTCGTCAGTGCATTGAGGTAGATCATAGCATTGACGGAAGCATGTCCTCAGGCTCATGATCTGAATATTCATCTCGTTATCATCGATTGGTGACAAAACTAAACTTCAAAATAAAAAGCTGAAGATAAAAGAGAACATTCGATCACTGGAAGGTTACCAACTTTCTAAGTTTTGAAAACACGAAATAAATTTGAGAGGAAACAATTGAAAAATCCCCATAAGTAGTCTGAGAGCTTCTGCCTGATAACATAAAAGTAAACATGGAGCTTTTAAAAAGTAGTCTTCAGAGTGTAATACATAGGGAATCCTTCTTTGACAAAATAAAGAAAATTATCTTTAACATATGCAACATTCATAACATTGTGAGTAGCGGTAAGGTATTAGTTATTCCCAGTAAAATAAAGAAAGCTTATGGCTGCTTGCTTTTTTTTATTATTTGATGTTGTTTTTAAATTGTAGGTAACACAATAAAAGATGTAATTAAAATAAAAGATGTAATGATTATATATGAAAAGATGAAACTACTGTTATTTGCAAGTGGTGTGATACTCCTCAAAACCCCAAGAGAATCAGCTGAAAATCCTTCAGAGGGTGGCTCCCAAATTTATCTACAAATTGGAATCATTGGGGAATGTCAAAAACTCCTGGTGTTCAAACTTCACCACAGAGACTGGAATTTCACTGACTGGGGGTAGGCTTGGGCTTTGGAATTTTTAAAGACCCCGAGATGATTCTTTTTTCTTTTTTTTCTAATGTGCAAACAAGTTTGGTAATGGCTGCTTTATAATTAATAAGCGAGCCCAATAAATTGGTTGCATTGAAGAGAAGTATACAAAAATAAATAGCTTTCGGGGTGCCTGGGTGGCTCAGTTGGTTAAGTGTCTGCCTTCAGCTCAGGTCATGATTCCAGGGTCCTGGGATCGAGTCCCATGTCGGGCTCCTTGCTCAGCGGGGAGCCTGCTTCTCCCTCTGTCTGCCACTTTCCCAGTTTGTGCTCTCTCTCTCTCTCTCTCTCTCAAATAAAAAAAAAAAAGAAAGCTTTCTTATCCTAAAAATAATCAGAAAATAGCACAGAAAGAAAGGATCCCATTTATAATAGCAACAAACATGTAGGATGCCAGAAAATGGTCTTAGCAAGAAAAGTGTGCTCTTTCTGCAAAATAAATTATAGCATTATATTGGGAGACATAAAAGCAGGCTTGCATAAATGGAGAGATGTAGTGTGCTCTCAGATTAATTTATAAATAAAATGAAGTTTCTAGGAGGATTAGGGGGAGAGGAATTAATACATGCAATCCTAAGAAAGTAATTTTAAATTTGGGTAGCCTAGTTTTTCAAAAGATTTTTAAAATTGAAAAATAACAATGGAGAGTATTTGCCTTCCTAGATGCTCAAGTGGATTTATAAATGGTGTAATTCTAGTCCAAGAATAAAAAGATTCATAGAACAGAATAAATAGTTCAGAAAAACACCTTGGAATATTTGGAAGTTTATGTATGCTGAAGACAACAGATCAGTGGAGAAAGGAAGTATCATTCAAAAAGTCATGCCTCAAAAATTGATGAACTATTTGAAAACTTTTTTATGTTGAATTTTCACTCTAACTCAGAATAAATGTTTAATAAACTAAAGAGTTGAATAAAAAATAAAGTAAAAAAAAACAGAAGAAAATATAGGTAAATAATTTTTGATATATGGTTGGGAGACAATGTTTAAGCCCAAAAGTAATAGGAAAAAACTCATCCAAATTAAAAATAATCTATTACATAAAAATTCAAAAATTGATATATAGAAAGAAAGAAAACTAAAGGACAAACTGGAAGAAAACCTTTCCAACAAATGACAAAGGATTAACATCCTTCATTCATAAAACATTCTCAAAAGAAAAAATTAAAGTCACAAAATGAAAATGATCAAAAGCCATAAACAAACAACACTCTTAAAAATATATATAAACTATGAAAATATTTTCAGCCTCACTAACAACCAGAAAATACAAATTCAAACACTGAGGCACCATTTTTAATTTATTAAATCAGCAAGATTAGAAAAGAAAATGTACGCACCATAGGGGAAGATTCTGTGGGACAGCCAGACAAACCCTAATGAGACTGTAGATTGACCCTTATCTTTCTGGAAAGCAAATAGGCAATATATACCCAGAATCTTAAAATGTGTCTTTTCTCTGACACATAATCTTACCTGTAAGACTCTATCCTTTGCAAAAAGGAAGAAAGGATTTTCTTCCAAGAATAGTCTGAAAGACATTATGAGTAATAGAAAAAAGCTGGGATCAACCTAATGTCCTGCAATAGAGAAACATAATGTCACAGCATGCGACACATACATTACTTTTGCTATCAGATAAAAATACTTTCTAACACATATATCAACTTTGCTAAAACGGAAGTAGTGATAGGTATGGAGTTTTTGCCTATTTTAAATTATTTTTAATACCAATACTTGTTTTTACAACCAACAGTTGTTAGATTTATTTATTTATTTAAAGATTTTATTTATTTATCTATGTATTTATTTGAGAGAGAGAGTGCTTGTGAGCCGGTGGGGCCGCGGTGGTGGGGAGACAGAGGGAGAGGGAGAGTGAGAATCTCAAGGAGACTTTCCACTGAGCGTGGAGCCCCACATGGGACTTGAACTCATGCCCCTGAGATCATGACCTGAGCCAAAATCAAGAGTCTGACACTTAACTGACTGAGCCACCCAGGCATGCCAGGTGTTACCTTTATAATCAGGAATAAAAAGAAGAAGAAAAGGGAAAAAAATTAAAAAGAGGACCAATGACCACTACCGTGGGAAACCCATATTTATCAAAGCATCAGAATCAATAGATAAATAGGAAAAGCACAAAATGATTTACATAAAAGGGAGTTAGCATGGTATGTATTAAAGTTGTTCATATTCAAGTTCTCTGGTACTAAAAGAAATGCAAGTTAAGGCACCAATTCACAACTAAGGTTAAATTAAAAGCATAAAATTATTTCCAATAATTTCCAATGTTGAACAGGTTAGAGTGAAATTAATTCCCCTCTGAAAAGCCTGGGGCAGTGCCAATGCCAGGTCTATGAAAGCAATTTGGTTCCATACATCAAGAGTGGTAGTAATGTTCATATCCTTTGAAAACTCAACTTCCATATTGGGATATGCTACTAAGGAAATTATTCAAAAGGAAGAAGAAAGATAAAACTATCCACATCAATTTTACTTAGAATATTAAATTAGAATATATAGTAAAGAACAGGAGACATCATGGCACATCAACCTGATGGACTGTTGAGATGCTATAAAAACAAAGGAAAATGTATGATTGCTATCCTTGAGTGGGTACCAGATGCAGAAGGCAAACCTGTATGCAGATTGACTATGACATTTAAAAATAGTCAGAAAAAAATAGAAACGAGGAAGGAGAACAAGAATGAGTTAAGGTGGTAAAATTATACGGAAATTTTTTTGTAACTTAATCTCAATATGACCTTGTTTTTCCAACAATGCACAAAAATCAGAGGGAAAACGTATTAGGGGGGTTGAAGGGGAAAACAATACTTATACACTAATTACCTGTGCATTTAAACATCAATTGGTGACAGGGACCTTCTTCTATATACACCTGTAAAGGAGGTATTACCCTCGTTTCCTTGAAGGAGTAGAACGGCAGTCTTAAGAGGCAAATAACTTGTTTGAAGTTATACACTCAAATTCTGGAATGAAGATTTAAACCCCCTCCTGACTCTACTATGCCACCTGCCCCTATATGTGTATACACTACTGACAATTAAGTTTTATGTGTCACAGACCTCTCTGAGTATGATGAAAATTATGAACCATCTTCCTCAGAAAAACTCACGTGAACGCACACAAATTTGCATATTCAGCACCTTCTGAGGGTAGGGTCATCAAACACCATGGCTTATGGTTATTCTGGAAAAACTGTTAAGAGAGCCATCTTTTTTACTCTCAAAATCGTTCTGGTTTGGACTCTAAATTATATGGTTATCTTTAATTATAGACCAGACATAGTCCTTCTTTTTTTCTCCTTTCCCCGATCTCACTGGTTTGCCCTTAAATGTCACCACTGGTGTAACTTCTTTAAATAAAGCAACCAAAATAGGGAGCTCTCTCCACCTACACAGTGTGGCCGGGGAACAGATACCTCTGGGCCTGACCAACTACCAGTAGGTCACACCTCATCTTGTACTGTGTAAGTAGCCTTTACCTTGGGAAGTTGAAAGCAGACGTCTGAAAAAAATTGGACAACAGGCATTGGGTAGGTTGTGGTTGGGTAGGAGGAAGAACTGGACCTCTCTCTGTACAGCCTCTGGTCAAGACTCAC
Organism: Zalophus californianus; assembly: GCF_009762305.2. Classification (NCBI taxonomy): domain Eukaryota; kingdom Metazoa; phylum Chordata; class Mammalia; order Carnivora; family Otariidae; genus Zalophus; species Zalophus californianus. The sequence goes on from NC_045600.1 coordinate 98,624,855, forward strand.
TGGCTGCCCACAGTTGACACCCTGAGTACCTGGGTGGGGGTTAGGAGAGGGTGAGTTCTAGATTGACAGGGTGAGCAATATGGCGCTGGGACAAGGTCAGCCACCAGAAGATAACATTTTTGCTGATATCCCAATCATATCCATGGCCATGCTTGGTCTGCCTTTAAAGTTGTCTCTTTAAGATAAAGATATTTAAGCAAGCAAACACCGAAGCTAGGGCCACAGTCCATTGAAGTGGGATGGGGTCTGCAGCATCAAACAGAGAGAGCTGGTTCCTGGAGAGCAAGTACTGAGGATCCTCAGGCTCGCTGGGTGGGAGGCAGATGGGCCCAACATTTCCCCTCAGCAAGGAGTCCCTCAGGACGTGTGGCTGCTGAGATTCCCACAAAGGAGCAAGGCAGATAAGCATCTTGTGCCCCACAACTCTCTTCTCAGATAGAGGGATATGCTAAATCCCAGTGGCAGCGGCAGAAAACAAGGGCTTCAGGAGATCTTTTGGACCATACCGACACCATTTGTCCACATCAGACAAAGCTGGAGAAACGGATTAGATACTGGCTCCAGAGGAACAGTGTTAGTCACTGGGAAGCTGGCCTCAGAGGCATGTTGCTGAGAAAGGCTTTTCCTCAGAGCCCAAAGGAAATTGAGGGAAATCGTGAAGGATATTACTGAGAAGCATTGTCCCCAGCATGGGTGGAGGAGATCGTAATGGACAGGCACATGGCGAGGAAAAGCTCCTACTTTTCCCTGACTTAATTTGTCCAAAGCAAGGATTCTTAACCAGGGGACCTTGGACTCAGATGAGAAAAAAAGATACATTCTTATTTTCCTTAACTTCTCTTAAAAGTTATCTTTTTCTTTTGTTATGAACGTGAGTCCCACAGCACTAGGAGCAGCACCTGTGACTTTCACCAGTCAACATCATAGATATTTCCATACCACATTCCAGTTGCAAATATTTCTTAATCTCATTTATGTTCATTAATTTTTGGAAATTTAAGTTGTGAGATCTTGTCTGTTGGTTTGTTTTCCTTTTTGTTTTTTTGTTTTTTTAGATTTTATCTATTTTTGACAGAGAGAGAGTGTGTACAAGCAGAGGAAGCAGCAGGCAGAGGGAGAGAGAGAAGCAGGGTTCCCGCTGAGCAGGCAGCCCCATGCAGGGCTCGATCCCAGGACCCGGAGATCACGACCTGAACCAAAGGCAGATGCTTAACCGTCTGAGCCACCCAGGCACCCCTTGTCTGTTGGTTTTTAATGCATTAAGGAAGCACACATAATACTATATCACAAACGTGTTTTTTGAGATTTAAAACATTTTAATAATTATATTTCAGTATATTATATTTCCTTTGTCATGCTACATAGTTTATTTTATATATTTAAGAATGTTATTCTGAGATGGAGTCTATGGGCTTCGCCACTCTGCCAAAGGGGTTCGTGGCATAAAAAATAGTTAGGAGCCCCTGGAAAATTAAACTATCAGCCTACTTAGCTTTTATCTTAAGTTGCTCTTGTAGCTATTACACAATATTTCTGTTGTGAATTGGTAAATAATTGTGGGAAAATGACAGCCATTTCCTGTAGGACAGTGTTCAATAGATGGCCTCCAGCGAAACTATTTGGCAATATTCTATCTTCATTTGAAGAGTTGTTCTTACTTTGAGAACTCCTTTCCTTGCTACATTGTGAATTCTTCTACTTTTCAACATATGGCTCATGTTTCATATCTGTGCAATGGGTGTAGATCGTATAGCCCCAAGAAATAAGAACCTCGCACTTCCACCATGGGCTTGATCAACATCTTAGACTTTACGGTGATGATTTTTTCCCAGTTTGCTCCATTTCTACCACCTCTCCAGAGGAAATGGGTGCTGCATGAGTATTGCTTATATTTTGGAAATGGTTGCTCAAGATGATAGGCAAGTACACTAGAATCAGACTTTCAAATTTATAAGGAATATGAAAGGAGGATGGGGACATGGATGATAACACCAATGGAAATAATAATGGATAGCATGTTGAAAGCTACTGTACTTTATATAAATTGTTATTTAATTCTCTCTATAGAGTAGTTGACATATGTCTTCTGATTTAATTTACAGAACAAGGCAGATATTAATATGCACATTTTACCCATGAGGAAATTGAGGCATGAGGAGTTTAAATAAGGACATGCAGCTAATAATGACAAAACCAAAGTCTGAATCCATGCTGTTTTCACACCTCATGTCCTTAACCATTATTCTAATTTGCCTTTCTAGATTTGGAAGTCTTTCTATATATAGAAAATGCTGAAGTCTCCACCAAAAAACTACCAGAACTGATAAAATCAATAAAGATGCAGGATATGAAATCAATGTACAGAAATCTGTTGCATTTCTATACACTAATAATAAAGCAGCAGAAAGAGAACTTAAGAAAATGATCCCATTTACAATTGCACCAAAAAGAATAAAATACCTACGAATAAACCTAACCAAAGAGGTGAATACCTGTACTCTGAAAACTATAAAACACTGATGAAAGAAATTAAAGATGACACAAAGAAATGGAAAGACAGTCTATGTTCATGGATTGGAAGAATAAATATTGTTAAAATGTCTATACTACCCAAAGCAATCAATCTACAGATTTAAAGCAATCTCTATCAAATTACCACCAGCATTTTTCACAGAACTAGAACAAACAATCCTAAAATTTATATGAAACCACAAAAGACCCCGAATAGCCAAAGCAACCTGGAAAAAGAAAAACAAAACTGGAGGTGTCACAATTCCAGACTTCAGGTTATATAACAAAGTCATAGTAATCAAAACAGCATGGTCCTGACACAAAAATAGACACCTATATCAATGGAAGAGAACAGAAAACCCAGAAATAAACGTACAATTATAAGGTCAATTAACCTCTGACAAAGCAGGAAAGAATATCCAATGGGAAAAGACAGTCTCTTCAACAAGTGGTGTTGGGAAAACTGGATAGCAACATGCCAAAAATGAAACTGGACCACTTTATTTCACCATACACACAAATAAACTCAAAAGGGATTAAAGACCTAAATGTGAGACCTGCAATCATAAAAATCCTAGAAGAAATCACAGACAGTAATTTCTCTGACATCAGGCATAGCAACATTTTTCTAGATATGTCTCATGAAGCAAGAGAAAAAATAAAGCAAAAATAAATTATTGGGACTACATAAAAAAAAAGCTTCTGCACAGTGAAGGAAACAATCAACAAAATTAAAAAAGCGATCTACAGAATGGGAGAAGATATTTGCAAATGACGTATCTGATAAAGAATTAGACTTGGGAATCTTTCCAAATCTCTAAAATGTACAAAGCAACGTAGAAATGAAAGATATTGTCTATGTGATGTTAAGATTAAACAGATTACTAAATATAAGGGCTGAAAACTCATACTTAGAGAATTGTAATGTGATTATTACCCATTTCAAAAGACTTGACTACAGGTAGACCCTAAATGCTGAAGCCTCTGCTCAAATAAAATTGGCAAAGGAAAAGAATGTCTCAGGGACAGAAATTAGAGTAAGATTAAAGTTAGAAGTGTCTGTTATCTTAAAGAGCTTCCAAAAAAACAAGATTTCTTAAACATAATGCAGGTCACCAATCCAACAAAAACTAACAACTATTAAGTTTATCTCCTTCCCCCTCCACCTTCAGGCAAACATCTACTGGATAAAACAGTAGTTTAGAACATTCCTGTTCCATTAAAGATCACACTTACCAAATAAATTTTATCAAATTGCAGGGCATATGAACATAATTCAATTTAAAGCAGATGAAGAAGATTTTGTAGTTTCAAAGAGTGGAATCTTTGCTGTTTTCCCCCCAAATCTACAGTGATATTCAAATTTGAGAAACTGTTTATGGTGGGTCAGCTGTTATGTTTGGTTTAGGAGTAACTTTTCCAGAGGTTTTTAAAACTGGTGGTTTCTGAGCCCTGGGTTACACTGCAGAGATGAGGGATGGTGCCCGTCAGCATCCCCTTCCCCGAGACTTTGCCTTGCATTTGGTGATTCTCAACACACGTGTGTATGTCTTAATTGAACGGTGACAGGTGGATATGAATGGTCCATGTTTGAGGGTTACTGGAGCTGTATATCACACAGTGGGCATCTGGGAGAAATATCCTTCTCCTTGGGTGTGCCAATCTTTCCATTCTATTTCCCTCCCTCTGCACCAGGGCAGGTATTTTCTAGAACTCTCTGTGTGCACACTGACAGGAATAAGCCCATGAAGCAATCTGGCCTTCATCCCAGGTCCAGAGTCAGGATCATAGTGGGAAGCTAGGCCACCTGGCATATGGCACATTTAAAACAAAATACTCCAAGTGGGTCTTTTATGTTTGGACTTAATAAGCTAAAAACAAAAGATAAGGGATGCCTGGGTGGCTCAGTCGGTTAGGTGTTCAACTCTTGGTCTCAGCTCAAGTCTTGATTTCAGGATGGTGAATTCAAGCACCGCATTGGCCTCCATGCTGGGCGTGGAACCTACTATAAAATAAAATAAAATAAAACAAAATAATACAATAAAATATAAAATGAGAGTGTCTAAAGTCACGTGACTTTAGACACAATTTACTAGTCAATTATGCATCTTGTAGAACAGTGAATATAGGCCTGGCTACAGTGTGATTCTGGTGTTACCTTGGCTCTTTCCTATTGAGTTATTGCTGGAAGTGTATCAAGGAGTGACGGGGAGGGTGTTTTTCCGCATTCTGTCTCCATTCTTCACTTTCTTGGTTGCTGATCTGCACCCTACATTGGTTTGCATGTCAATTGCCCCTAGCATCAGAGTTACTTAATTACAGAGAAGTCACGACCTCGGCCTTTTTACACCTAGGGTCTTCGTCACCTGAATTTCTTTCCATAGCTCTGACTCAGAGCTTTGCACATGTTAGGGTGTGTGCATGTGTTCAAAGGGCAGATGTGGGGGCCCCACTTCCAGAAATCTAGTATGTAGTTTAGATTTAGTATATTTGTGTAGAAGACCTATGAATTACACTTAGGGAAACACGGCTGGAGCTATGGCTCTTTCTGATTGACAACTGCAGTTTTCTATACAATGACAGCATGTGAAGTTTTCTCTCCTCCCACATGGCTCCCGAGGACATTTCTGGCTGTAGTTGCTTTTACCTGGAAAAAGCTTTTTTTCCGCGTCAATCAGCTTCTATTATAAGCTGTGGGAAGAGTGGTAGAGGTATGAGTCGGCTTGGGCTGCCAAGCGAAATTCCTCAGACTGGGGGCTTCGACAAAAGAAATGTATTTCACACTGTTCTGGAGGCTGGAAAGTCTAAGATCAAGGAGCCAGCTGATTCGGTTCCTGGGGAGAACTCTCTCGCAGGCTTGCAGAGAGCTTCTTTCTTGTTACATTTTCTCTGGTGTCTCCTCTTCTAAGGACACTAATCCTTTTGGGTCAGGACTCCACCCTTATGGCCTCATTTAACTTAATTACTTCCTTTTAAGCGCCACAGAGGGTTAGAGTTTCAACATATGAACTTGGGGGAGGGGACAATTTGATTCATAGCAGTGGACCATCTTAAATTTTGGTGGAAATAGAACCTTCCTGTCTTGGGAGCTACCTGGCAAAGGTTTCTCCTAGTACTGAGAAACAAAACCAAAATGAGATATTGTTGGAGGAAACTGGGAGTAGAGGGACACCCTCCAGTTTGGGTGCGGGGTGGACAATAAATCGAGACGAACTTCTGGGCCCACCTTGTTTCTATGTGCATGAGCTGTGAGCAGCAAGAGCAGCTTTGACCACGTGACTGGCCTCTCAACTCAAACACTTCTTGAGGACCATTAAGGACAAGCCGTGTAGACAGCTGTAGAGAAGCAAGGAAGAATCCGACCATCGCTGACCCCCAAGATACCTCAGTTGGCATCAGTTAGGGACAAGGGGGTATACACCAAATTACTCTGCTATGTAACTTCACAGTTGCCAATGCTATGGAAGCAATCCTTTCTGGAAGGATCAGGGACAGCTTTAGAAGATGACGCCTTTGAGTAGTTTTGAAGAATAAGGGTTGGGTTTTGACAGGCAGAGATTGAGGTGACAGAGAGGAAAGGGAAAAGGGGAGGGGTTTCCTAAAGAAGAGGTAACTGTAAGCATAGGCCAAGGCTGGCTATAAAATTTGTGGGGTCCAGTGCAAAATGAAAACGTGGGGCCTCTTGTTGGGGAAAAAAAAAAGACAGGAAAAAAATGCCATTGAAGATACCAAAATACAAAACGTCTTCCTTACTTCCACAGTTTCTCAACTTGTTGTAGTGGTTTTTGTTGGCTATTTAATGTCATTCTTAGTAAAAACAAAAAACAAAAAACAACAATTTTAATGCATTAGCATGGATATTATGCTTCCTTTTTATATTGTGCAATGTCGATTTAAAATGTCAGTGTAAGAGCATTTTAATCCTCTGCAGAAAGCATCAAAATTATGGAATGTTTATTTCACGGTTTGCACGTATATACGTAACTCCTCACCAGAACAATGGAAACACGGCGCTAAACCAACTCAGCTGCTTTTATTTCACTTCTCGGTAAGCACACATCCTACCGATGACTCTCAACATTCAGCTCACCAATGAGTAAGGGGTGACTGGAAGGACCAGGAATCATGGGCTCCTTTTCCTTCCATGTCCTCATTCCCAGTGTCAGCTAAGACAGGGAGGTAACACTAACAAGGGGGGATATGATAGGGCTCCTGGATCGTTTGTGTTTCTCAGAACACTATCGTCTTCTTTTCATGTTGGAAGCCAACTTCTGATGCAAACAAAAGGCCTGGCTGTCGGGGCTGCTGGCGCACCCCCGGTCTCGGTCGTAGAGGTCACATGCTTAGCCCTACGTTGGCCCGTGAAATTCCACTCCCCATGTGTTGCGGGACCATCAGAATTTTATGCTTTAGGGTGCATCACAAACACTACATGCAGATGCTTGGGGAAGTAGCCGTGGAGATGCCCGTGTTTGGCGGAGGTCCTCTGCTCGTGTGCATGCTCCACCCACCCACTGGGCTTCACTTAATAAGCACAACTCAGAGATAAAATATTTAAGAATTTAAACATGGCAACAGTAGAACATGAAAGCAAGCTCAAGTTCCTTCTGAACACGGGGTCCTGTGTGACTGCACAGGTCCCGCACCCAGGAAGCTGGCCCTGGCTAAGGCATAGAAATAGAAAGGTAGGTTTCTGGTTTGGGGAAGGTGATGAATCTTGTTTATCTGGACCACAAGGCGTGAGACACAAAAACCTAGAAAAAGAAGTTGGACCAGATCCTAGAGAGCCTTGAATGCTATAGCCCCAAGTTTGGGCTTTATTTGAATACAGTGGTGAGGGTTTTGAGTAGGAGACTGGCATTATCTGAAGAGGGCTTTAGGAGGCGGACAGCTTACAAAGTGGATCAGAGAAGGTAACATTGACAAGGGGGAAGGGACCAGCCATGAAGTCATTACAGCAATGAAACTGAGGTCCAGAATCAGGGCTGTGGCCAGGAGTAAGGAGAGGGGCTCCAGACACAAAGACACACTTTGAAATTCAATTTAGAACAGTCCTTTGTGCACTGCTTGTCTAGTTTTGTTTTCAAACTTAAAAGTTTATTTTAAAAATAAAACTTTCTTTTCCCTTTGGAATTCTGAAGTTTCACATGTCTGTGAAAAAATTACTTGGGTTTTAGAAATTTACTTTGGAAGCTTAAGGCTGTCAGTCAACTCATAAGCTATGCCCCAAGCACTTGCAACTCTCAACGCTGCCCTCCCCAAAAACTGTGCTAGTCATGTCCCGATGCCTGGTGATGTGTTAGAAAACCATACTTCATGCAAGTAAGGTTTAAATGTTTTCCATCCTAAATCAATTCCTTTTGTCTATTTCAGACCATAAGAAATTGATGTAGTAAGAGTAAAAGAAAACTCTAACTGAAAACATCCTTTTTGGGAATTAGCGGATTAAGCTCTACCTTCCACTACTCTTATCAAACCTTTGGAGGTGAGCCTGTGAAAAGGGGTCCGTGGCAGCCCACAGGGGCAAAGTTATGTCTTGGCAAGCCATGTGTCAAGTGGTTAGATGAAATTTAGCCTGGCCCTGATTGAACTCCCAGTCCTAGATGGGGTCAAGCCACATCTGTTGTTTGTTTAATGCGTCAAAAAGGCACGTACAATGGAGGGGGTAGGCAGGGTTTTCTAGTTCACACCTTGTTAGGAATATTCCTTGACAATGAGTGGGTATAAACACAGGTGGTGTAGAGTCATCAAATGCTTTGTTTGGTTCTGCCCTATAAAGTCCAAATGTTTGCTAAGGCCCAAGTGCCAGATACTCTTCAAAATAGAAAGGATTTATTATTTTGACAGAAGCAACATATCGCCGTGGCTTTAAGAAGGAGAAGTTTTTAAATCCTCCATCCGCCACTTCAAACAAGGGCAACAAGCCTCATGCAGGGCTTTTTTTTTTTTTTTTTTAAAGATTTTATTTATTTGAGAGAGAGAGAACAAGCGGTGGGGAGGGGCAGAGGGAGAGAGAGAGAAGCAGACTCCCCACTGAGCAGGGAGCCCGATGCAGGGCTCCATCCCAGGACCCTGGGATCATGACCTGAGCTGAAGGCAGACGCTTAATGACTGAGCCCCCCAGGCGCTCCTCATGCAGGGTTTTAAAACACCCCTCCACACAAATTCTGACTCAAAAGTTACCGTCAATGTCTTGCTCACTTTGTTGCTTTGCTGCCCTTGGTTACATTGTGTTATTTCTTTTTCTTTTTAAAGATTTTATTTATTTATTTGAGAAAGAGAGAATGAGAGACAGAGAGCACAAGAGGGTCAGAGGGAGAAGCAGACTCCCTGCTGAGCAGGGAGCCCGATGCGGGACTCGATCCTGGGACTCCAGGATCATGACCTGAGCCTAAGGCAGTCGCTTAACCAACTGAGCCACCCAGGCGCCCTGTGTTATTTCTTGTCTCTTGTGTTCAAGGATGAGCCAGGCGGTTCTGGTTTCTCCATCCACCCCAGCTTGGCTACAAGCCGCTGCCGGGCCACCAGCCCTTCCTATGGAAGTGAACTTCTTCTCTGTTGTCAGATTGCTTAGTGCTCTAGCAGACAGACGTCGGAAGCTTCGATAGGACACGTCAATGCCTAGGAATGAGGAGTATCCAGAGGAGATGAGGTAGCAACTTCGGGGCAGTCACCTCCAGGCCAGCAGTCTGTGATAGAGAGTACATTTATCTTGGTGAAATCGTAATTCTCAACAAGAGCCAATTTTGGCATCGGGGAGGTGGTGGGGGGGGATTTGATAGCACCTGGGGGTATTTTGGATTGTCAAGACAGGGGTTGGGGAGGGGTGTCACTGGCTTCTTGTGAGTAGAAGCTGGGAATTCTGTTAATCATCCCACAATGCATAAGATAGCCAAGTATCCAGTCCAAAATGTTAATAGTGCACTGTTGAGAAACCCTAGTATAAATAACTGTTGATTCAAGGGATACCCTGATCACTGCACCAAACCCTGAAGGATACCCGATGTGAGGAAGCTGATGGTCCATGTGGTAAGACCGGAACTGGCATCCAGAGGGCTGGTGAGTCTTCCAGGATCCGCCCCCCCCCCCCCACCTTCCCCTGGCAGGGGAATGCATCCTTTAACTGATGACATGTGTGTCTATAGCAGACATCTGTTATTTCCGCCTGTCTGATGCCCTTTCCCTTCTCCCCCCGGGAAGAGCACCGTGATTTTCCTTGGAGTCAGCCTTCCCTTAGCCATACGTGAACACGGTGCTGAGGTCAGGCCTCTCAGGGTCCCTCTCCCAGAAGGAATGTCACAAGGATGGCAAATGGAGCTGTACCGAGATTCCCAGAGCAGCTCCTTTTCTCTTTTTTTTTTTCCCCCTTCCCAAAGTCTGGTAGCTCAAGTTTATTTTTTCCTGTATCTTTCCAGTACATCCCTTGGGTCGTGTGTGCGTTTGCTGTTTCAGCTCCCAAGCGTAGGCTGTAAACCAAGAACCCAAATGCCTCCAGCTCCGTGTTCTGAGCCCCACGGTGGTGTCCTGCATTTGAATGATAGCAGATCTGCAAGCCGCTCCATTGCGGGTGCCTGGGTGCCGAGATGGAGAGAGACCCACGGTGCACCTCCAGCCCAGCGCCGACCCCTGCTGCTGAGGGCTCTAGTTCGCCGGGAAGAGTGGTCGGCGCTCTATGCTAGCGCCATGCTTGCTCGGGCGCCAGGAGCAAGGACACCCGCTCAAAAACACTGACTGATGAGATCCCTGGCTCAGAACAACAAACCCGGCAAATCACGAAAGGCACTGAGAAGTATAGCACGTCATACCTCAGATCTCCTTCTACTCGTTTACTGGGCAACTCTATTAAAGAACCATGGGGGTGACGCTGCAGGTGGTGGGGATGAAGCCGTGAGTTTTATGTCTAATACTTAGGGATAACTCGTAAACAGTCCCTCAAAACTGAATGGAAATACCATAAAATATTTTTTAACAATTTTGTACTCCATTCTATTTTTGTTTCTATTTTGTTTTATTTTTAACTACAAAAAGAATACTTCTTAGTGTACTAAATGTAGACATAGATGCCCCCTCGCTCCCTCCTCTTCTCTCTTCTTCATTCCCTGAAAGAACAACCGCAGTGAAGCACTGTGAAGAAGCTGTGAAGAGGTTGGCGTCTCATACACAGTGTATCATTCCAGATCTCTTTTCCTGCCTACCCAAGCACACCATTTGCTGTTTCCCTTGTGAATCATAAAGTCAGGACCACACTCTCCATGTTCTCCAGCACTTTGCTTTATTTCACAATGTATCTCTCGGACCTCCTTCTGTGTCAATACATAGACATCTTATTTCATTACTTTTTTTATGTGTATTTTATATGTGACATCAGCACATGACTGGTTAATTTCTGAATCACTCATATGAGCTGATTAAAAAATAATGGTGATTCCAGGACCACCTCTGGCTAATCTGGGTTTCTGGGCTAAGTGCGGATCTCCTGGCCTGCTGCCCATGATATATTATTGGCGCTGTTACGAAAGAGCCAAAATATGCCTCAAGTATTTCCTCCAACCATCAAACCTTCAGGGCAAGGTTGGAAGGACCCGAATGAACCACTCAGCAGAGAAAGGGAGAAGGTCCTGGAAACACATTCCTCGACCAAATGAGACCCAGTGAAATAGAGCAGCCAATTTCTCCCACACATCCCTTCCCCCAACCTGCAATCAGCAATAATTTTGGAGAAATAAAGCAAATGGATCGCTGCATTCCTACACGTCTATTACATTTGACTATTCTTTGCAGGAGCTACTCAGGACCAAATGTTTGGAAAGGAAGTTGGCTGGCCACAGTGTCTTTTTCTTTTTTTTCTTTTAACTTATTCTGCTGCAGCTGCAAAATAGGAAAAGAAGAAGAGAAGAAGAAAAATCCAACCTTCCTCAACCAAAGACCTTTCTGGGAAAATTCTTCCAACTCCCCCCTTGTTTTTTGGAAAACACTTGCATATTATACATTTGTGCTTACACATGCTGAATCTCTTGATAATCCACTGAGATCTTTTACTGTTTGTTTTTTTTTTTTTTTAGGTTAAGAATTTAGAGATGTATTTTCTTGCAAACGAGTGGGTCCTCTGGGTCAGGATTAACTGTTAAATTCCTTGGCTTCTATGTAGCCTTAAATGAGCTCTAAAGACAGCTTGTTTTCTTAGGGGTTATTCCCATGTGAGCTAAGAGGCAACATGAATATTGATAATGACTAAGTTGCCACAGTCTGCCTCAGTAGTTGTGTTAGCATATGAAACCTTGGTCTTCCCCTCAGTCTGTATCATAGCAAGCGTCATATTATAGAATGATTTATTCTGGTACTTTCTTAGCATGGCACTGCAAACCCTTGGGTCCTTCCCAGTGTGCCCCCCAGCATCACGTACCTCAGCAGGAGAACACCGGACCCACCCCAAATCACTTCCGTTGCTACAGCACTGGGCCTCTTCTGTCTGCAATGCCCTTACCTCCCCCCCACCCTCCCACCGAAGGTCTCCCCATCTGCCCAGGCCCAGATGGAGGCCACCTTCTCTCTGACATTTTTCTTACCCTCTTCTCCCTCTGGCCCTCTGTGGGCAGAATTAAGCCTCCACATTAGGTAGCTTTTGTATATGCTGTTACATGTACAGTGCAATTTTAGTTTCCATCTTCAAGTACTCACTAGCTGCCAGAAACTGAGGCTGAGGGCTTATAGGGGGCCATTTAAGGCTCCTTTGATTTTGCCCCATTTTACAGAGGAGGAAATTAATGTTCAGAGACTTTAAGTTGCCCAAATGCACACACCTAGCAAGCAGCAGAGCCAAGCCCCAGCCGGCCTGATCCCAGAGCCTGTGGTCTGCGCCCCCCAGGCTACGAAGCACCCTGGCACCGGTCCCCTTCTCTTTGTTGGGGTGGGAGCTTTCAGGGAAATGCTCTGTCTCATCCACCTTTGCCTTCACCGTTCGAGGTATAGCAAGCACTCAGCACCACAGCACTCGTCCTTTCAAGTGGGGTTTCATCCAGGTGCTGGAGGCTGAGGAGCAAACGGGGCCAGGATGCTTGCCGAGCAGACAGGCTGAGCCCTCTGACTCTGCCTGCAGTCCTCGGGCCAGGAGATGGCCAATCGTGCAAGAGGTGTGTGTGGAACGCAGCAGAGTAGAGGAGGGCCCGTTGCACTGGGTGGCAGCCAGGTAGGGAGAGAGACTGAGGATGAGCATGTACATCAGTGGGGGGGGGGGGGGTGAGGTATGTAAAGGCCATTCCAACTTTTTTTTTTTAATTTGATTTATTTGAGAGAACGAGAGAGTAAGAGAGAGAGAGCATAAGCCAGGGGAGAGGCAGGGAAGAGAGAGAAGCAGGCTCCCCAGGGAACCCCATGTGGGGCTCCATCCCAGGACCCTGAGATCATGACCTGAGCCAAAAGCAGACGCTCAACCGACTGAGCCACCCAGGCGCCCCGCCATTCCAGCCTTTGAGATGAGCATCTACCAGAAGGCAGACTCTTGATTTTTGCTTTACGTTCCTTCCCATTCAGTCTCTTGTTCCCATTTTCAGATGGAAAACAGAGACTCAGAGGGGGCTAAGTAACTCGTTCAAAGTCATATGGCCAGGATTCCTATCCAGGCATGGGCCAAAGGGCCCCTGGGAGACAGTGTGTCTGATTTAGTCTCAGGTCTCACACCATTGTGCTGTCACGTCCCAGGACCCTAAGTATAATGTGCCTTGTGGAAAAGGAACACATCAGCTTCATCCAGTACAGAAATATTTAATACACTGCTAAGTAAAGGGCAGGGAGGGAATGTGTTTCTCTGGCATGGTGGCCGGGGGATGGGGGGTGCCGCTGAACTTTGACCTGGCACACTTAACCAGCATGCGAACAAAATGGGCTACAAAGTGTAGCCAGCCACCTCCACCAGACCTGGGAGTCTGTGGGATGTTGCAGCTTTCCTCTGTGAAAGGTGACCAGGGTGAGAGGTAGACTGTAGAGAACAAGCATTCTTTGAAATACATCCAATCCAGAGCGGCGCTTAGATGGGGCCAGAAGAATGGAGATGTCACCCTTCAGCCTCACCTCTCACTGCTTTGAAGGTCTCGCCCACCCCTCACATTTGCAAGGTTCACATACCATGTGTCTAAATATTTAGAAGTTATAAATCAAACCAACAACCTGTTAAATCAAATATATTCTATCCTCCTACCTCGGCAAATCGAATGACGTGGAAGGCCAAGCTGGAATTTACAGTTCTCAGGCTCCTGGAGGCCTCGGCTGGAACACGGTGGTACCGGGAGAGGTGGCCTCTGGACGAAGGCCCACTCACCTTCATTTTCTATCTTACCCCACGGAAGGCCTCAAATGTAAACGTGTGGATATTCCAGCTCACACATTCAAATTCAGTCCATACCCCGAGCAGGGAGCTGCCCAGTGGCCACTCAGAGCCCAGGATCTCATCATTGAGCAGGGAATTCTGGGGTGCCAGCTCTCTGGAAGGAGGCTTAGATGGGGTTTTTGGGCTCCTCACCCTGTGTGTAGGGGTGAGGCTGTAGGGGAACCAGAGCCAGCCTGCCTTAAGTAATGGGCCCAGGCAAGGTCTCTCTTGCCAGTATCTACTCTAAAGCAATGAATGCTGCTGATAAAGAAGTTGCATTTGTGAATAAAAGCTGAGGGCAGAGAACTGGCCCACCTTGATTATCACTGAAGCCCTTGCACCCAGCACAGTGCTCTGCACACAGTAAGTGCTCCATGAATGGTGATTGAATGAACTGCCATCACCGCAGCCAAGATGGAGTTTAAGTCACTTATTGTTAGAATACCAAAGTCACTAGACCCTTTGAATGCTCCTGAAGTAAAGTGGGATTTGAGTAGCTACTGATTTTCACTCCCTGGGTCAGGGGGCCAATCCTTCTTTCTTCCCACCCTTGGGCAACTCAAAATACTAAAGATACAAAATTTCATATTAAAATGCCTGCATTTTATTGAAAACCTGTGTTGGAAATGTTAAAAACAAGTTGTCTTCATTAGGAAAGGTAATTTTATATCACCTTTAAGCAGAGAGACTTTAGATTTGAACACTAAAGCTTCTTCTGCATAATCCTCCCCCAGCTGGAAGAGGGGTGAGGAGTCATAGCTGGACGTCTTCATCACTTCATTGTTTCCTTTAAATGCTAGGTCCTGCTTTTCTCTTCAGGTGGTTATTTATGCCCTGATTTCGGGGACTACAGTTGCCCAATTCTGCACAAGGACAAATAAAGTGGAGCCCATATTGGTTCGTCTCCAGTTTATGACAGCATTCTTCCTCAAGTCATGTAGGGGAGCTAAGTTGGTCTGATCAAAGTCACCATGACCCATCCTGTGTGCCTACAACTGCATTCCCTTAGAAAATTAATTACAAGTTTGATTAGGTTTCAACAAGGTATACGGCTGAAACTACACTTCGACTTCATTTTGGGGGATGTCATACCAATGAATTTAGTTGTCCACAGTTTCTATTCTGTTGTCGGGCCACGCGTCTCTGGTCTTTTGCATTTCTTAGTCTTTCTTTGCCAAGGTTCATGTAAAATAATTGGAGTTTTGGTGAATGACAGCATGGTAATGCCAACCACAATGTTTGAGAGATAGGGAAGGGTGGGTCAAATATGATTAAGTGGTGGACAACAGGGGGTCCCCCCCCTTTTTTTAAGATTTTATTTATTTATTTGACAGAGAGAGACACAGCGAGAGAGGGAACACAAGCAGGGGGAGTGGGAGAGGGAGAAGCAGGCTTCCCACTGAGCAGGGAGCCCGATGCGGGGCTCGATCCCAGGACCCTGGGATCATGACCCGAGCTGAAGGCAGATGCTTAACGACTGAGCCACCCAGGCGCCCCAGGAATCCCTTTTCTTGATATCAGTTCTAAATGTCCAAGAAACTTGAACCTTGGAGCACTCAACTCTTTTTCCACTGCTTGTTGAAGGATATTGCTGTCAGGGCGGAGGCCTTTGAAATGTTAAATAAGATGCTTGTGGTTTAAAAAAGTTTTCTCCTTTGCTAGTTGGTCTTTCCATTACTGTCTTCACTGCCCCCTCCTTCCTCCTACCCAAGAGGTTCTGCCAAACCCCAGCCTGCCCCAACTGACTGCTGCCCTCTTACCAAACAGAAATGGCCGTGCCACCAAGAGATTAGACATCTCCTAACCCTCCGTGGGTCCCCAGACTTTTAGAGTCCTCTGTCCAAGAGCCTCAGAACAACCTCCCACAGGTCAGACAATTGTCGGTGTCAGGGGCAACCATTAACTCTTTGTTCTGAGATAATCAACTAAGATCCAAGATAAGGAACATGTTTCATGCTTCTACTTGGCCAGGTTCAGGTTCCTGCCTTCAGGGTCACCCTCCAAGGCTAAGGTGGTCTTGGTATTTCTTCTTCATCCAGGGGGAGAAATGTTATTGATCTATATCTTTCCATCCCGGTTTTGTTTTTTTTCCCAAAACTCCATTATCATTTCTACCCCAGCATCTGCTACAGCTTCTCATTTTGTTGCAGGCATGGTGTTCATATGTGATGTGAGCTTTGGGGGACTTGACCTTGAAACATGCTCTAGATGACCATAATGTTCTTCAAGGAACAAATATTATATATTGTGCAAGTTTTCTTGTGGTTTATCAGCAGAGGAACTGTACGCTTGGTTATGGCCCTCTCTGAGAGCTTAGAAAGGTGCCTATCACACAGGTCTTCAGTAGGTGTTTGCAGAATGAGTCAACTATGAAGTTCAATAGTCAAAAGGATGGCTGGCACAAGTGAGAATCTATTTCCTCACTAACACTCTAGAATAGTAATAAAGAAGGAGACATAAAGGCAAAATTCTCTGAATGACATAAATGCTTTGAATGGGATAGATAGAAAAGAAAAAAAAAAACAGAGGTACAAGTAGTTGGGGTGAACTCATATAAAAACTTGGACTCCGACTTTAAATTCAAGATGATAGGCTGGGTTCAAAGTCTCTTCTCTTCCAAAATCCCTTTGAAATCACAGGAAAAAAGAGAGTATAAATAGTGCTGGAAGACAGAAATGAGTACTACCAGAAATTGGATTTCTACACAATAGTGAAGATGGAATAATGTCAGTGGCCGGGGGGAAAAACCCAGTGTCCTGAAACAGTTAGAGGAGAAAGGTCCCGTACAAGTAAGAGTGTCTTTTCCCAAGCCGGACCAAACACCGAACGCAGAGTGAACAGTTACCCAGATCAGCACGGAGATAGAGGGAGTTGCCAGTAACAAGGCCCTCACACTCTTCCTTCACTCTGACACTCTCCCACCCCCATGTTCCCAGTGCTTGGCTGGGCTAACTGGAGAAAACTGTTCTCTAAACAAGAACATGTGCGTGTGTGCTCAGCATGGAGAGAAGGTGTGGCTTCTGGTGTGGACACTGAAGCTGAGAATAAAGCCAAACAGAAAAGCTGAGCCCAGGGTGACTCAAGAAGTGTGTGTCTGTGTATTGTATGTGTGTGTGTGTTTGTGTGTGTATGGGGTGCCCAGAATGGGCATCCACTAGGGGAAAAGAAACTTAGAGGATGTTCGTAAGAGATTAGGGGAAGATGCTGTTGTTTAATCGGCAATGTAACTCCCCTCTCTGTTTCCCCACAAAACTTCAGGAAATATTTCATGTTTTTGAACTGGCATTTAGGTGTTTTCAGAGGAGGGGGGGTGATGATATTAGCCTCAAGTAGCAATAAGACAAGAACAGGATGGATCAAGGAAAATAGAACTTAAAATGAAGGCAACTGTAACAATTGTCTTCAGGATATATGAGAATGTATGGTAGCCATGAAACAGAGGAACCATAAAATTACTCAGAAATTTAAAAGTGTTAGGGTACCTGGGTTGGTTAAGCATCTGCTTAATCCCAGGGTCCTGGGATTGAGCCCCACATCGGGCTCCCTGCTCAGCGGGGAGTCTGCTTCTCCCTCTGTCCTTCCCCTTGCTTGTGCTCTCTCTCTCTCTCAAATAAATAAAGAAAATCTTTAAAAAAAAAGAAGAAGAAATTTTAAAATGTTAGCTAAGATAAATTAAATAAGAAGCCCAATGTGGACATGTTTGTATAAAACTGTGTAATTTAAAAGATAAAAGTCAAGAACGTCTCCTGAAACAGAGAACAAAAATTCTGAGATGAAGACATCAGCATCCCAAGGATTAAAGAGAAAACCCTAAACACTTTCAGAAAGAAGATAACATATTTAAAGAAAAATATAGAAGAAAGAGATAAAGGGAAAAAAGAAGGAAAAAAGAAAAAGCGAAGGAAAGAAATAAAAAAAGCAAAACTAAGAAAAAAGAAAATTGAAAGGCTCAAAATCAGGAGTACAAAAGACACACAATATGTGGCCATATTGACCACAATGTAGTAAAATTAAGAAATTAATAGAAGAATGAAGGGAAAAAGAAATATACTTGAATTTTAAAACTGTAGACAACTATTCAGTTCAATAAGATATAAAATGAGTATGAGACTATAGGTAGCAGTGAATGCAAACGAACTGGGTGTTTGAATAATCCAGAAAATACACGCTTCTGGAAAGTGTTGAAGGGCAGCAAGAACAGCCAAGAAGTACCAGTAAGCATTCGTGTGGCTGCAAAGGGGTTCGTTTTAAAAGATGTGACAATTATGTATAATTTTTATTCAAATATTTGAGGTCTGGATAAAATAAGTGATTTTTTTATGAGACAAAATTACCAAAACTGGTATGGGAAAGAAGACACTGAAATAGACTTAAATCCATTCTCCTTGGTGTTCCCAGGCTTAACCTGAAAAGCAATTTCTGCAAAGCCTTTTAAGAATATTTTGCTGCCAGGTCATTTAACTGTTTCATGACATTAAAAACACACACGCATACACTGCTTCCAGCTCATCTCATACCACTACCCTAGCATCAAAATAAATACCAAATAAAATAGATCATATAAACCACATCGCATATGAACCGTTCCCAAAAATTCCAAGTAAATCTTAAGCAAATTCAACCAAATAAAGTATTAAGAGAATAATGTATTATAACCAAGAAGACCTTTTTAAAAAGATTTTATTTATTTATTTGAGAGAGAGACAGAGAGAGCACGAGCAGGAGGAGCGGCAGAGGGAGAAGCAGAGCAGGGAACCCGATGCTGGCTCAATCCCAGGACCCTGGGATCATGACCTGAGTCACAGGCAGATGCTTAACCAACTGAGCCACCCAGGCGCCCCCTATAACCAAGAAGAGTTTATCACAAAAATGTAACAATGATCCAACAGTAGCAGGTCTCTATTACATTAATAGTTTAAAGTAGCAACAACTAATGCTTTCAAGAGATGCTGACAAGGCATTTGATAAAATTCAACAACCATTGTCAATTAAAAAAAGAAACTTGGACCTAGTCCAACATATTTGTTGTATGAAAGGAGGGAGCTATGATCTTTCCTATAATTAGCTACTTGGAAATCATAAAAAGGTTAGATTTTTTCCCCTTTTTTAAAGTGTGTAAGAAGTACTTGCTTAGGAAATGTGATTTCTAGGGAAAAAATGAGGACAAGTTTTCATGTGACTGAACTCAAGTAACATTCTGGCCCAATTAAGAACCTGTTCACAGCCATTGTGGCCTTCAGAAGTGTTAGGTTGATTGAAAAGTCATAGATTATTGAACAGTTTTCATCAAATGAGAATTTCTAATTATACTTCAAAGGTACCCATTTCTGGTATCCCGGTCAAAATACCATTAGAAGAAGCATTCAGTGGTTCAATTTTAGTATATGTGCTGCCGAAGTGAGCACGCATTCAGTGGTTCAAAAGTTGCACGTGATTGAAGAGTACATTTCAAGGTCATCTCACTTGCAGGAATTATTTCAGAGCCCAGCCAGTCATTCTATTTTTAATTTAGAGACAGGCAATTCTGTGTAGTTGGTAATTCTGCTTCTGCCTCTTACTTCTGGGAGTACTTGGGGGCCTCATGTCATCCATCAATTAATATTACAAGCTTTGGAGAGATGGCTTAAGTATTAATGCAATATCTCTCCGGTAGAATACAATTGCTATATTCTGTTCAATAACCCCAGGGATGGTGTCTCAATTCCATAACAATCACTGTGGCAAAGGCATAGAAGATCCACAGCAGATCCTACCCTATCAGAATGGGTCCTCCATAATCTGTACCAGTACAAACCAGCTCAGGGGTAAACCTGCTGAATGTAAATCCTAGATTGGTCCCCACAAGCCATGGTTCCATGTTGTCTGTGGAGCAATTGAGCCCTTGGTTTGAGCTACAGGGTCTTAGAGGATTCAAAAAAAAGCTTCACACTTAAAACTCTATTCTTCATCGCCCTCTCTGGTTTACTCTGTCTAGCAGTTGGACCTTTCCATCATGTTTAACACATATCCTCACTTCTTCTTCTTCTGACTTCGCTGTTCATATCAACATTTAGAATCGTTGTTCTCAGTCATTCCAGCTTGGAAATTAAGAGTAAGCATCTATTGGTGACAGACTGGAGATGGCCAATATCAGGGTAACTGACCTGAGAGGTCCCCAGGAAATTGGAGAGCCAGATGGATAGGACATCTCTAACAATTCAGTCTAACAACAAGCAGTAGGGCAAAGGACAAGGCAGAACATGGAGGCAGGCAGCAAGGAGCCAACGGTCAATGAGCAAGGCCCAAGGAGGAAAGGCGACAAAACATCTGGTCCCAGAAGTCCTGGGTAGGGGCTCGAGGCAGGGAATCAGGTCCCTGAGTGCAATGCAGGCTCGGATGCAGAGGTCCAAGAGAACAGCCTGGCTATTTGCGCTTGAAAAAAAGTTTAAAGGAGAAACATTAATGCTATGATCTAGTGTACTTTGGAGGCGAGGCTAAAGAATGGGTCTTTACATGAGGCACCAGATGGCCAGATTTTGTTCCGTTTTCTGATTGGCCAAGACCAAGCCCCAAGGCTCAGGGAAGCCACCTTGAATCTTCGTGTATCCATCGTCCACGGGCTGTGGTGGGTTGGAGGGGTGAACCAGGCACTTGGTGACAAAGCCAGTTATTAGAAAAAGGAGGACGGGGGCTAGACTGATGGAATAAGCTCCAGTCTGTGGCTCTAGCAAGCGGGAGTCCTTGTTTTGGAGTGCTGCATGGCTGCCATCAAGCTGTATTGTAGGGAATAAACTGTGTCTGCTCATTCCTATAGAAGTCCCTAATATCAGAAAGCCAAGTCAGTGAGAAAGGGTGTGTGGGTGGGTGGGGACTATGTACTAAGAAGTTAAGGGTCAGGTTTAAACTGTAAGATGCTAGTACACATGATTTGGGGCCTCCATCTCTGCTGCCTTCCCACCACAGAACACACTACCTGGCACAAAATGTGCTCCATAAATACACATAAATGAATACAGGTCTGCATTTAATCTCGGCTCTGCCACTTACTAAGTTATCATTAAAAAATGGAATATTGTACACACAAAGTGCATAATACGTGCTTAGTAAATGGTCGTTGCTCTTGTTGATGATCATGCCCTGACTCCTTTCCAACCAGAAGCTTCTTGAGAAGAACCTGTTCTATATGTCTTTGCAGACTGTGGATTCAGCACCCCAGTTCTGACTTCATCCATGCTCAGCAGATATTCTTTGCTGAATAGCTAAGCATACAGTGCTTACATGAAGGGCAGCCCAATGTTGTGTTAACAGCAGGGACTCCAGAGCCAGATGCTTATGGCTAGATCCTGGCTCCACCACTTGTGAGGTATGTGACCTTGGGCAATTGACTTAACCTTTTTGCCTCAATTTCCTCATCTAAAAAATAGAAGCATTAGAGCACCTTTTCTCACACAGTTATAACCAGGGTTCAATGAGATAATATCTGTGCAGCACGCAGAACAGCGCCGGGCATATGGTAAGTACTAGGTATTTCCTAATGCTTCATTTTAATCCAGTTTTTACATTTTAAAATTTTGTTTATTTTTTTAAAGATTTTTATTTATTTATTCATGAGAGACAGAGAGAGAGAGAGAGGCAGAGGGAGAAGCAGGTTTCTAAGGAGCAGGGAGCCCGAGGCGGGTCTCGATCCCAGGACTCTGGGATCATGACCTGAGCCGAAGGCAGACGCTTAACCATCTGAGCCACCCAGGCACCCATATATTTTTAAATTTTGAAATAAGAGTTCACTCATACCCTTTGCCCTGTTTCCTCTAATATCAGCATCTTCTATAACCACAATACAATAATCGAAACGAGGAAATTTCAACTCGTTACTAGTTACGTACTAGTTACTATTTAATATAAAACTATTAAATAATTGACAGACCTTCTTTGAACTTCATCAGTTTTCCCACCCATGTCCTATTTTGGAGCTAATCGGGGATCTGACTTTGCAGTGAGTAGACATGTCTTCTCAATCTCCTCCAACCAGTAATAGTTCCTCAGGCTTCATGTCACTTCGAAGAAGATTAGCCAATTGTTTTTCACAAAGTCCTTCAATTTGAGTTAGTCTGATGAATTCTCAAGATTTGGGCTGGGGTGGTATATATTTGGCAAAAATACCATAGAAGTCACCTTGAGTCTTTCTCAGTGCATCATATCAGGAGGTATAGAATGTTGTTATGTCTCACAACTGGTGATTTTACCTCTGATCACTAGGAAAAGGTGGTAACCAGATTTCTCCACTACAAAGCTACACTTTTCCCTTTATAATTCATTAGTGTCTTATGGGAAGATACTTTGAAATTGTGCAAATATCCTGTTTCTCATTAAACTTTTACCCACTAAATTTAGCAATCATTGATGATTCATGCCAGTAATAACTATTATGGTGGTGTTTGCCTAATGGAGATTTTTAAAATTTTATTCAATTTTTTATTTATATCAGTTGCATTCATGATTATTTATTTTATTTTATTATCATTATTATATATATTGTTGTTCAGATGGTCCCAGCTTTGGCCATTAGGAGTTCTTTCAAGTTGACTCAGTGTTCTTTAGACATGGAGTCATAGCTTTTTGAAGTGCTTCCATCCTTTATGTTACCATAAACTATTCTAAGCTCATCTTATATTTCTCCTGCCCTAGCCTTGGAATCAGCCATTTCTCCAAGGAGTCTTGCCTTTTTCTTATTGGAGAATGGTGTTTAGAAACCAAGATCTGGGTGCTAGGTGTGCTTGTTGTTATTGAGATGTCATTGCTTCCAGGTCTTCTCAGTGGACAGAATTAGGAAATATAGGCATATATACTCACATACAGATATACAAATTTCTTTTAACTTAGTTTTAATTAGTGAAG
The DNA here is from genome assembly GCF_009762305.2 of Zalophus californianus. Taxonomy (NCBI): domain Eukaryota; kingdom Metazoa; phylum Chordata; class Mammalia; order Carnivora; family Otariidae; genus Zalophus; species Zalophus californianus. Next base: position 98,647,602 of record NC_045600.1, read on the forward strand.
AAAAAAATACTTTCTGTTCTCTTTTGAGATATTTTCCAAAGAGACCCAGACCATGACCCATCAGCTTACTTGCAATTCTACATATTTACTTATTGCTTCAGTAGGCGCCATAATACAAGAGTGCTGTCTAGTGACACTGCAATTTTAAAGACTGACTGATGGCTGGGGAGGAGGCTTGTTTTGGGCCTTACTCTTCTATCTTCACAGGATCCCTATGGGCTCACCCTGGAACAGTACTTCTCAAAGTGTGTTCATTGGAGTCCCATTGCCTACGGACTGATTAGTTTTATGGTTGACTATGTTTAAAAAACACTTTCCATTATGCCCCCTGCACGGTATACACGAGCACATTGAAGGTTCCCAGAAGTCTTGCAGTAAAAAAAAAAAAAAAAAATGAACGCTCTTGACTTGAGAAAGGGGAATGAAAAGGCTCTGCTCCCTCTAGTGGTCAAACTGAGTAACTGGTATTTTATGGGCTTGGAACATAAAGAGACAAGAGTTGAATATATAAAAGAGATAATGGAGGGATGAGCAATTTGTTAAAGATATTGACCAATAGGGAAACATATGTGGTCAGATAGAATTAGTATGTGACTCTCCTATGGCATGAATGAACCTAAAGGGAGTAATTTACAGCTAATTCTTGGCTGGGTTGCTTGAGATTATAACATAACTAACGTTTCACAAAAGCCATTTTTGTGATCGTCTCCTAGATCATCTCATTGGAGCGTAAAGCAGATTTTCATTTTCCTCAGTTTTCAAATAAGGAACCAGTCTCAAAGAGGATAAATGGCAAGCTTAAATTAACATAACTTGTTTGGGACAGAGCTGAAACTTGGTTTAAACTTGTATAGTAAGGAAGCATTGGTCTGTGTTGTCATTGCCAGCCCTCTGCTCTTTCTGCTAAGCATTTTAAAATATGTTAAACATTTTGTTGCAATTGAAAAAGAAAATACAAAACATGAACCCAAAATTCCAGCCCCATAATTTAAAAAGGGAAGAAAGGAAGGAAGGTAGGAAGGAAGGAAAGAAAGAAAGAAAGAAAAAAACCATCTTTCACATTTTGACTCTTGCCAACATTTTTAGCAGCTCATAAAAGTGAGAAAAAGACAATCCTAACTATCAGTGAAGTTCTTTATCAAGTTAACACCTAGTTAAAATAGGTAATGGAAGCTTTATAAATACAAAATCCAGACTCTCAATAAACTTCCTACCACCAGATGTGGGCTGAGATACACACCAGTCTGGGAAGCTGGCCACCATAAACCCTCTGAGAGCCATCGGGGAGTCATATAACCATCTTGCTCCACGTGATCACTGACCTTTGTAGTGTTACCCTGGCTTTGGCTGAAAAGAGATATCACCATAAATCCATCCCTAACTAAAAGGATGCATTTCCTCATTTTCATCTATACAGATTGGAAAATAGGGAAGAGATTGATCAATACACTCATCTTTCTGCAATCATCTGAGAGGCCAAAATGGCCTTGGGGATGATGTATTGCACACACAACGTGAATCCCTAAAAGCTTCTGGTCTCTGAAGGTTATTATGGAGACAAGGATGGGAAGTAATAAAGCTGTGTCGTTTATTTAAAGTGAGGGCCTTCGTCTCGTCTCTCCTGGTACCTCCCATTTCTATTCCTAAAATGCTGACTGGACAATAGGAAAGAGAAGGAAATGTACCCATTTCAAACCTTCAGGAAGTCCATTTAGTCAACTGATTCTAGAAAGGTAAAATCTATCAAATAATCCACAAATAAAAATTGGTGTTAGGTTAACTTTCAAACCAATGCCAGACTCAAGACTTGGGATATGTCATTTTTATCCAAGTAACAATGCAGGAATGACACAGAAACACCCCCCGCCCTCTCCACTGGGACTAACAGAATTCCAAGCAGAGCTGCATTATTATTGGACCTGAGAGAGCTGGCTGTTTGCATGAAGTTCAATAGAGCTGTTTATATCGCTGACGTACTGTGAAATGTAATTGCTAAATCTGGTTTGGAAAATCAAACTGGGCAAAATGTGCCGTGAAATAGAATTCCCAAGTCTAGTTGGGGAAAAAAAAAACAAGAAAAAAAAACCCTGTGAAAACATATGCATCGGATACTCTCTGAGGTCGTCTGTAAAGGGAACTCGCAGGTTCTATAAAATTCTCATTGTCTTTTTCCCCTTGTCCTCAGCTAGCCAGTGAGGAGACAAAGAGCAGGCTCATGTCAACATCTGGCTAGTGTCTCGGCATGAGCCATGATGTTCTCCTCCCACACACAGGTGCTGCCCTACGATGTCTGGCTGCCACATGGCACAGCCTGAAGAAGGGCATGCTGGGAAGAAAGTCGGTATGCCCTGTTTTCTGGTCCATCACACCCATGGGCACCATCCCCAGTATAACACACGAAATGGAGGAGTCCTCATTTTCAGCCAGTTCTATGCAGCAAGGAACACAAAGACCATGACGGTCATCCCTGCCTCCCTGTCCCCTGGACACTGAGGGGAAGCAGTCAGAGGAGGGTGTCTTCAGTACATAGCCATTTGAAGCCTGCTGACCAGTCACGGAGAAGTTATCTTCTGGGACTGGACCATCTAACAATCAACAAGAATGGGATAATGCAAGCCCCCTACGGGCGTGTGAACTTGTTGAGGTGCCACACCACACAGCAATGGAGCCCTTCACCGTGTAGACCATGCTCACTCCCACAGCCATCTTGCTGGCATATGCAGTTGCTACTGTGCTAAGATTCTGCTCGGGTATCGCCCCCTCCAGGAGGTCTCTGAATTCCCCATGCTCTTCACCCGTCTTTGCCAAGCGGGGCGTGCTTTTTCTTACCTGTTCCCAGAACTCAAGCAATTGCTTTGGTGACATGGGGCTCATCGTGGTAACTCCATCCCCCTCACAGGATGGACCGCTGAAGTCTAGGTCATTCATCCTTGTAGCCCAAAGCCAAACCCCAAACAGGGACTCAGTAAGATAAAATCTATACTGATTACATGAAAGAATTAATGAGGAAGCAAGGAATCGTCATGTTTACCAGGACACACTTGGGTCTGAAGTGCAACTGAAGGAATTTCTAGTCCAGCTCCACGTTCCCGGAAGTGTGGTCAGTGAAGCATAAGCCTCTTGGATGTGTTCTGCTCCCCTTCCCCTGAAAAGAGTAGAAATTTAAAGGGGGTATTCTTTGGCCAAATAAGTTTGGGAAATGCTACATACTAAATGCTCCCTAGGAAAACCTACAGTTAAGAATCCTTTCCAGGGGTGCCTGGGTGGCTCAGTCGTTAAGCGTCTGCCTTCGGCTCAGGTCATGATCCCAGGGTCCTGGGATCGAGCCCCGCATCGGGCTCCCTGCTCCGCGGGAAGCCTGCTTCTCCCTCTCCCACTCCCCCTGTTTGTGTTCCCTCTCTCGCTGTCTCTCTCTCTGTCAAATAAATAAATAAAATCTTAAAAAAAAAAAAAAAGAATCCTTTCCAAAGTTGGTTTCATCTGGTGTTGAGCAAATTAATTCTTTTATAAGCCAGGTCTGGCAATTATGCACTGTTTTATGAGCTAACCCCGATGCATTGATGGTCAACTGGAAGAAAATTTCCAAGAGAGGAGCTTCCATTACAACAGTGGTTCGTTCGCAAAGTGTGGTCCCCAGACCAGCAGCATCTGGGAACTTGCTGGGAATGCAAAGTTCAGGCCCCACCCCAGACCCACTGATTCAGATATTGCAGGTGGGGTACAGCAAATGGTGTTTTAACAAACTCTCCTTGTGAATCTGAAGCACATTATGAAGTGTAGGGACCATTGCACTGGAGAAAGACTGCTGGTTCTTAGGGGTCTCCTTACTCATTCAGTGAGTCAGCAGAAAGAATGGCTCGGCCTTTGCTCACTTTCTGTTGTCAGATCTGCTGTTTGCAACATGGGTGCCTTCTGGTCTGCTTTACTGGTAGGCTGTAAGCTCAGTGAGCCAGAATCTTCTGTGGGGAAGGCCTGCGGTTTTCCAGTGCTGCCTGCAATTAGGTAGGTAAATGATCCAGAGATGGAGTATGAGCAGGGCTTTTGCCCGAAAATCAAAAGCCTCATCTTCCAAAAAAAAAGTTATTTTTAGTTAGAAGATAGCATTTTGATCATTGTTTGCCTGCCTTTGAGGTCTTATTTCCTAACTGGTTCTGAGCTTGGGTGGGGAAGAAGGGAGGTTTTTACAGAGCTGCCATGTGGCACGGCACAGAAATCAATGTGGGTAGTGCTCTTAGGGTTAGATATTGCAAGAGCCCCGGTTATCTTTTAGTCCCATAAAACCCCAATTTTGTTGGCTGTTTAGAGTGCTGTGTTAAGAAGGATTCCGAGACCAGGGCTGGGCTCAGTGGGAAGGACTGTTTACAGGTGGGCCGTTCTCCTGTAGAAAAGCAATACATTGGCCTTTGGGTTTATTTCTAAGTCTCTTGTGTGTTCAGTTAGTCATGGGTCCAGCTAGAGCCCGAACACCTCCAGCAAGCTGAGACTCATGTGCCAGAAAGCTGAACTGGGTCCTGGCCACTGTGAGCCTCGCTCCAGGGAAGCCAGAGGCCTCCATGGGTATCTTCCATCACATAAGAGAGGGATTGGGCAGAATGGACCTTTTCTCAACTCACACTTTGCATTTCAAAAGGCAAAGCATTCAGGCAAAGGGGAATGACGAGGAGGAATTATCTAGGGAATTTGATCCTGTGGTCAGTTCACAGACTAAAATGTTCCATCCATCCCTTTTCTCAAGAGCAGGAATTTGGTACCCGTATTATCGAGATCATTACATGACTTCTCTTGGCATTTGGGGGAAAAAAAATTTGTTTTGTGTGTCTGTGAAAAAGAGATTTAATGTATCACCTTCCTTTGATGCCTGAGTTTTTATTACTGCAACCAAGGATGTCCCTTGCAGGTAATTTTGTAATGCGAAGCCCACACAAAAAGGGCTTTTTTTTTTTTTTTTTTTTTGGTGAAATTACTTGTCTAAAATTACTTCAGAGCTGCCAGTTCTGAAAAGCAGTCTTTATTGAATTAATTTTGAACAACAACAACCCCCAACTAGTTAAGGGAGAAGAAAATTGAGAGGTAGGAGCACTGTCAGAATTTTCACATCTAATCTCTTCCATATCCCGGCAGCCAGAGTTAATCCAGAGACCATTGCTGCCTAGAAGAGTAAATGTTTAGGAGGAAATGAGTAAAACTTTTGTGCAATTGACAAAGCTCTTATAAAAACGAATGTCAGAACATATCAGAGTTGTCTTAGAACTGAGAGCAAAAATGTAGACCTTCCCTGCCATTTTCCACATCTTGCTATGAGACCTAGGTGCTCATGTGTTAGAAAATGTGCTCAAAGTGACCCCTTCCAGATTTCCAGTGACTTCCAATGCAGCATCACATTTGAGAGCTGGGGCTGTGGAGCCAGACCGCGCCTTCATCTGTGTGTGGGCCACTGTTTCCTAGCCGGGTGATGCTGGGCAAATCGTTCCTCCTCTTGGAGCTTCAGTGAGCTCTTAGGTAAAAATAGGGACCATTAGAGCCCCAGTTCACAGCCCTGCAGGGAGGAATGAGCTTATTCATGTCAAGGATGTTATATTGTCTGGGGCGCCTGGGTGGCTCAGTCATTAAGCGTCTGCCTTCGGCTCAGGTCATGATCCCAGGATCCAGGGATCGAGTCCCACATCGGGCTCCCTGCTCCGCGGGAAGCCTGCTTCTCCCTCTACCACTGCCCCCTGCTTCTGTTCCCTCTCTCGCTGTGTCTGTCCAATCAATCAATCAATAAAATCTTAAAAAGAAAAAAAGATGTTATATATATATATCGTCAGCATTTTCCTACATCATTAAAATTCTTAAAAATTCTTCAAACGCGCACTCCTTGTTGGTCATATAATATTCTACTGACTGAAGATCTCTATTTTATTTAACCAGATTCTTTGATCTTTCAAGCCTGCCTCTCTGTGTTCAGAAAGACATCGTTGCGGATTTATCCCAGCCGCCCCAGACACGATGTCAGGGTTTTACACCTGCTTGCCGGAGGCCCTCCGTTGTCGGAAAGGCAGACCCGGGGTGTGGCTAGAGGCAGCAAGCCCTCCTGCCCTGCGTGTGAGCTGCGCGCTTAGAAGCCCGAGACCCGACCTGCTGCCGGAGGGAGGAGTCCGCACTTGGGTTGAAGGAACGCATCTTTCTCAGGACAATGCAGCAGCCCGGCGGAGGTAGAGACCCCAGGAAAGAGAGGGTGCAGGAAGGTTGCGGAAGGCGAATGGCAGAGGGAGAGGGAGGAACACGATGCAGGGCGGCGTCCAGCCAAGACTTCTCGGCTTTTATCTCCTGTTTTCCCAGAGCATCCCTGCCTACTTTCGGCTCCTACACATGTCCTTGGACATGGCTGGCACAGGGCCATCCCCGGGAAAAAGCACAATAAAAACAAAATCTTCAGCAGATGCTGCAACCCAAAGAGCCTCTTATATTCAAGAACACAGACCACGGCCCCAACTCAGCAAGTGCGGTAGCCTGGGAACGGACGTGCAGGGACACCATAGCCCAACGCAGAGAAAATCCTGCAGAAACCTTTTGCGTTCTGGGCTCTCAGGATCGGCTGTCTGGCTTTCTTTAGGATGAAGATGACCAGTGTTAGGTGATAGAGGAACTGAAATGTTTATTTTAAAAAAAAATTGTTTACCTCTTTCTGGCACTGATAGACTTGTGATTGTATTCATAGTTTTTGTCCTTTCTGAAAAACTCTTTTCAGAATCTCATGTGCCCAAATTTTGTCACAAATCAGAAAAAAACAACTGTTGGGTTTTGCGGATAATCTGTCATTATGATTTGGTTTATCTCTGGTTGGGGTTGGGGCAGAATGTTGGACTGAATCATCGTTCCCAATCTTGAGTTTCTCACTCATTAGGAGTGTGATTCTGAACAAATTACCCGTGTGATTTTTTTTTAAGATTTTATTTATTTATTTGACAGAGAGAGAGAGACAGCGAGAGAGGGAACACAAGCAGGGGGAAAGGGAGAGGGAAAAGCAAGCTTCCCTTGGAGCAGGGAGCCTGATGTGGGACTCGATCCCAGGATCCCGGGATCATGACCCGAGCCGAAGGCAGACGCTTAACAACTGAGCCCAGCCCGGCGCCCCAGTGTGTGTGATTTTAAATAAATGGCTTACCTCTTCTGGATCCAAGTTTCCTCAAATGTAACATGGCGGAGTTGAATTATTGCTAGTTTTCAAAATTTTGGCACTGAGGCCCGCAAGGCTGATATTTAAAATCTTTACCAACCAGGAGTGCTAGGACCCCTCCAGTCAATACACGTGTTGACCACAGTCCTGTGGCAGAGACCTGGGAGCTCCCTGCCCTGTCTGACAGGAGCCCTTTCGTTCCGTGATCAGAGGGAGCTGGGGGTGGATCTCAGGGAATAACCAGCAGGATGCACTCCGAGAGCTCAGGACAGCAATTGTTTACCCACGGTTCTGTCCATCGAAGTATGAGTCACGATAGTCAGAAGTGGAAACAAATCAAGCGTCTGTCAGATGATGAAGGGATCATCTGACAAGGCAGTATATCCATATGATAGAATATCACGCAACCATATAACGGAATGAAAATCGCCATAAATGCTATAGCATGGGTGAACCTTAACACTTTATGGTAAGTTAAAATAGCCCAACACAAAAAGTCACATGCTGTATGACTCTGTTTCTGTGAAACGTCTAGAGCAGGAAAATCCTTAGAGACAGAAAGTATGTTCACCAGGGGTGGGGGCTGGGGTGGGGGCAGGGTGGGTGGGAGAGAATGAGAAGTAACTGCTAAGGAGCATGATGTTTCCGTCTGGAATGATGAAAATGTTCTGACCTAGATAGTGGTGGCGGTGGCACAAGTCTGTGAATCATCCCTGAATCATACACATTACAAAGGGTGAAGATCATGGTATGTGAATTCGATCTCAATAAAACTGTTATCTAAAAAGGTATTATGAGAAGCTTCGCGCTTGTATGTTTTAAAATTTAGTAAGATACACGAGTACCCAAGAAAACAAAAAATGGCAAAATCAGCCCCAGAAAAAAGTAGAGAATCTGACTTGATTAGTAAGTATTAAAGACATTAAAATAGGACTTAAATATCTCTTCTTCCCCAGAAATCCAGGCCCCGGTGGTTTTACAGGTAAGTTCTATCAAACTCTCAAGAAAGAGTTAATTCTAATCTTAAATAGATTGGACCAGAAAACAGAAACAAACAAAAAGATTGTCCCATTCATTTAATAAGATCAGTGTATTTTCATTTAAAATCAGATAAAAACAGTATCAGAAGGAAATTATAGGCCCATTTCACTTACAAACATGAATGTGAAAATCAAAACAAGATTTTAGCTTACCAAATCAGACACTGAATTATTTTAAAAAATGCATCATGATTAAGTGGTTTAATCCAAAACTTGTGGAAATGGTTTGACATCAGAAATTTGATCAATGTAATTTTCCTTGTTAATATAAGCAACAGAAAACACATGGTATCTTAAGCTACCAGGAAAAGCTTGGATCCATGTGTGATTTTTAAACAATTGCTTAAAATCTAGAGTAGAAAGAGAACTGCCTTGATTTAATAAAGGTTAGATACAAAAACGTATAGCACGTGTTACACTTGACTTGGGCTGCTTTTCTCAGTTTGGGGGCAGAGAGAGGGGTTGTTTCTGAAGAACCCACAGGTTGTTCCCCCGAGAACCCCTGAGACCAGAGAGCCCCGTGTCCAGGTCCCCACAGTGTCGGACAAGCAGCTTTGCTACTGCCTTCCTCCACTCTCTCCCACACTTTGATCCTACAGGGGTGAGAAACCATGATTAACAAGACTGGGCGGCTGGGAGGGGGCTAGGATCAGAGCTCGGGAACTCCAGCTCCTAACCTTGGCTATAGCCTGGTTCCAAGCCTGAGCTGGAACGTGCAGAAGCCCCAAACTGTGGATGACGTGGAAAGTTTAATTTGTCACTGGAAACCGAAAGAATGAATTATTGACCTGAGACTACATTTATTACCTGAAAGGGACCACAAAAGTCATGAGACGCGTCCTAAATTTCATCCAGGAGCAGGGAAGAACTAGTTCCACAGAATGAACTTAAAGAAATTAAGGGGAACCTTTTATAGAAAGGCTTTGTGATTACAACCTATGTGCAGTGCTTATTGGAGATTATTAGAGATCATTACAGTATTTGTCACTAATCCCGGTGGGTAGATATTGGTGTGAGAATAACATCAAACCCACAGAGGGGAAAACTCTTGCTTGCAGAGGTTAAGGGATTTGAACAGATTCACAGAGCAGAGAAGTGGCAGAGCCTGGATTGCATCCTGAATTTCTGGCTCTACAGTCTTCCTTGTGAACAGAACATTTAAACTCCAGACTTGAAATGAGTGTAAGATCTCCTCCTGTCCCACACCAGGATCTGCTCCACACAGAATCTTCTATGCAAAATACCTCTCTGTTTCCCGTGGTCGTCTTGGGTTGAGTCTCTTTTTAAAAGACCCTAAGCAAAATATTCCCATCCTGGTTTGCACCTCCCTCCCCCGCCGTTCTGTGCCTACTGATGGCACAAGGCCTGCCCCCAGAAGGAAGACAGGTGTCTCCCAAATTAGCCTTCGGCTCCCACTTGGCCCTGCAGTCACAGACACTAAGCCTCTTGTCTGGGGATCCAACAGCTCTCTGGCAGATGCAGCAAAAATTGCCCAAAAGTCCAGGGGATACAAAGCATGCTTTCCAAGAATTGCACTGAAGTCCCCTCTGGGCAAGGGAGGCAAAGGAGCTAGAGAGCCCCCCGCCAGTCCCACTTCCACACCCTGTAACAAGATGGGCGCTGCTCTAGGAGACCTCCCTTAGAAGTCCACGCTCCTGGTCTACTCCCTCCACTCATTTATATTCTTGTTTTGATCTTGTATCCCATCAACTTGTTGAACTATCTTATTAGTTCTAATAGCTTTATTCTCCTGTTGATTATATGGGTTTTCCCAGGAATTTCATAGTACCTGTAAACGACAATAATACTACGTTTTTACTTCCAGTCTTCTTACTTTCATTTGTTTGTTTGTTAGACATTGGCCAGGCTCTCTACTGTTGTGTAAACTACCAACAGTTTGGATGGTTCCAATCTTACAGGAACATCCACACAGTCTTTCTGGACCCAGGACCCACCTCGAGCTCCAGACTCAGCTTAATGCTTTGTGGTTGCCATTTTGAAATCATAATAATTTTTGAACAAGGGGGTCCACTGTCTAGAGGACAGTAGGTGATGTTTATATAAGAAAAATCTGTAACAGTCAAGAGTTAGCAATGTGTAATTTCTACTCAAAGGCTTTGTCTTCCCTGGCTAACAAAGTGTCTTTTTGTTGACATGCCACAGCCGTAAATTGTCATTCTTCTTGCTAGATAAAGTTCTGTATAAAGAAGCTGTTTTATCTTTTAAAGAAAAGTGGTCGGCTTAAGGGTGTTTTAAGTGACTTATGGCTGAGCCTAACACACAGTGGGGCCATGAGAAATCAGTCGTCCTTGTTATGTCAGAAATCAAGTCATCCCAGTTTGGATTATCAGAAGAGGACAACCAAAACGGTGAACATAAGAATCATTTCAGGAAACTATGGGTTGGATTCCCTTCTTGAGCCTGAACACCTTGCTGACATTCACTAGGGAATTCATCATTTTTCCTTTTTCTGGGAAGCACATGGGCTTAACCAAGTGTGGCCGCTCTCTCAGTCCTCAGGGCCACCAAACCAAGCTCTGTGCTTTTCCCGCACCATACTGATAACAGTTGTAAGAAGTCACTTCCGGGGCAGGCATTACGCTTGCTTTCTTCCTGGGGAGGCACTGGCCCCTTAATTCAATGAGGCAAGACGGTGTGAAACCAGGGGAAGGACTGAAAGGGTCAGAACACCCACCCACCCCCACCACCACCTCACCCACGGTGAATTGATGTCCAGGCCCAGCCTTGGAGCTTGGCTATCCGGGCTACGGGTCAGCCCCTCTGGGCCCTGACTTTGTCCTAAGGAACTGACACGGCTGGGGGTCCACGACTTCTTGATTGGTGAAAGCATTCCCACTTTTGGTGGAGGGCTGGAAGCCGGAGCATGGTCTCCAGGGAGCGGCGAGGAAAACCAAAAAACAAACAAAAAACTCTGACCAGCCGACAAAACCAATTCAAGCTCTCTCCCAAAGAGGGGAGTCGTCTCTATGCCTGGTATTTCTAGAATAAAAACCTTGTCCCATCGAGTAGGAGTGAGAGAGGGCATATGCTTAGCTAGCCCAGAAACAAAGACTCAGGGGCACATGAAGGCATTAGGGGACTACACAGGCCTGTGGCTTGCCAAGGGCAGGACCAGACCAAGGGGTTGCCATGGCAACGAGTCAGCTTCGGCTGATTATAGGGAAGAACTGTCTATCTGGAGCTCACCTTAAGTCCAGCTCTTCACATGGAACAACTGTAGAGGGCCCCTGGAGGCCTTTAAACATTAAAAACGTTTTAAATATTCAGAAAAATATTCCTATAAGTGAACAGCTCTTTGAAATTTTAGGCACTCCCCACATCTAGGTAGTGACCTTGGAGACTGCTACCAGCTGCCCAGGGAGCCCTTCCAGTCAGTACCCCTTTCCAAGGGTAACCCGTATGCCAACTTCTAAGGGCATCCACTGCTTCACCTGTTTTGTACTTTACATAAATGGAATCAGAAATCTGGATCCTTTTTGGGGCCTGGCTTCTTTGGCTCATCCTCACATTTGTGAGATCCAGCCACGGTTGTGAATGATTCATTCTCATATGTGAATAAGGTATTATTTATATAACAAGTCTACTTGTTTGATGGGCATTTGGGTCGTTTCCCATTCGGGACGATTAGACAGAATGCTGAACATTTTGGTACATGCCTTCTGCTGAGCATGTACGTACTTAGTCCTCTTTGGCAGGAGTGGAATGGTGGGCCTGCAGAGCATGTGTTTTAGTAAATAACTGCCACCAGCTTCCAAAACATTTGTATCCATTCACATCCCCTGCAGTCGTGCAAGAGTTTCAGGGCTTTGGCACCCCCTGAAATGTGTTCCCCATTGGCAACCTCAGGGACATCTGAAATGTCACCCCCGCCCTTCCCAGTCACCTACATTGTGTGGGAGTGAGTGCTCATTCGGGAAATTGAGAGATTTTGACAAGGGTCAAGATCAAGGCAGGAGAACATTGTGCACTTACTGGCTGGGAAAGGAGACCGGGAACAGCATAAAGGCCTGTGGGTCTGCCTTGTGGCCCCGCAGCTCAGCTGTGGTCCCGAGGTTGTCCCTGTGGCTGTGGGGTCTGCGCCCAGCCTCGGCTGCTCCCTGTGAGAACACCAAGTTTGGCATTTGTCCCGCAGGTTCTGAGCAGAGCAGAGACACTGAGCAAAGACCTGGTCCCCCACCTTCCCCGGCGAGGAAGAGAAAGGAACGTTGGTGTCCCCACGACCCCAAGGAAGAGGGGAGCCCCCCCGGCTGTGCAGCCCCTCAGTTTTTTCTGCTTCTCTGTCCTGCCCCACAGATCCATGACCCGTGCCCCCCACTACCACCCCCAGCCTCCTTCTCTACTTTTCTCCAAAACAGGAATTATTTTGCACATTTTCTTTCCAAGTCCAAAAATAGGAAAGAGAAGGGAACAGCTAATCTGGTCCAGCTGCTGGTTTTGCTACTTAACAAAGATTTTTTTTTTTTTTACAGTCATTCTCTCTCTGGTTTTCCCTCACATCTGCACAACCTCCTGCCCCCCTCCTCCTCTGATACCCCTTTTTACAAACCACCCCCTCTAGAATCCAGAGAGTCTTTCTTCCTCAGCTTCCCATAATGTATCCATCCAGCTGAAGGGGCTCCTCCTCTGTAGTGCCGAGCCCCCCACGCTGGGATTTTCACCTCTTGCCATGTACACATTCTGGTTGGATCATTGGCTGGTTTCTGTGAGTTTCAGCACATCTCACCCCAGATGATGTGCTCACATCTTGCTTTTTGAGAAGTTTGGAGGGGAGGCAAGCGGCGATAAGAACCCCCAAATATGCAGCCTCAGTTAGCAGCCAAGCTGTAGAGTGAATCATGTTGCTTTGTGAATTACCATTTACTAACCTAAACTCATGCATTCATTCATTTAACCAAGCTGCATTTCCTGGGCACCTAAGTTAACAGCAGGCTTGGTGCCAGATGCTGGGGTGGATGCACACATGTATTTGCCACATTGCTCACGCTCAGGAAATTCATGCTGGAGGCTGGTGGTGAGGGCATTTTAGGATTCTTCTAATAGCAGAAGGCACCATTGACAGTTATGGCAGGACAGCAGGCTTGACCTGGAACAATCCTGGACCAACAGGGTAGGCATTTTGCCCGTAGCTTAGGGCACTGGCTTTGACCAAGGCGATTTCCAGCTCGGTCACCGTGGGAATTCCCAGGGACCCCTTTTCCAGTGCAGTTCCCTACCTGCTGCCAAATTGATAAACAGAATGGAGCAGGGTTCTGGTTCTAGCAATGCCCTGTTCCAACTCTTCTTGCTAGAAGAGTTCCTTCCCTTCTGTCTCCTCCTCATGCTTCCCTCCATCACAGATTGGCGGATGTGGGGTCACCCCCAGGTGACGATCTCCACCCCCTGCTTGTTCAGTGAGTCCACTGCTGTCTTCTGTGGCATCTCAAGTCAAATACAGAAATTCAGAGAAGGTCATAGATAGAATCTTTGTCCCCAGATCCTGCATGGATCTATGGTTTTAAATGTCATGTTGTGTTTGAAAATGTGGACCTTTTTCCAGTATAATTTCTGAAATTTCACTTAAGAGGCTGTTGTATAAGTCATGCTTGGCTAACCGGTCTTGAGAAGGAATCATTGTATCCAGATCCAGGTTACATTTCCCTAGAAAACTTATGGGAAGGGATTTTCTTTAACAGCACAGTGGCAGATTATCTCATTTTTGGCTGAAGAGACTCTAGCGGACAGGAGTTTTTCACGTCCTCACCATAGACACCCCCCGCGGAGTTCTTGATTCCCCCCCCGGGTTTCTGCTCCACGACTGGGAGGAGAGAGAAACTCAGAAAGAAAAGGAAATTGCATCCATGGGAAACTATTAAGGCAGCAAGTACTGAAAGAAGGCAGTATGCCTTATCTGTCTGGGTATCTCTACCCACCAGCATCACGAGCACTTAGTAGAAATGTTTATCTAATGAACTCATGAATGAATGAGTGAATGGACAACAACAACAAAAAAGAAATTAGATTATTGTGATTGGAATTGGAGAAGGGACAAGAATAAATCCCTAACAAGTCTATTTTGAATGACATTGCCAAAGCAAACAGGGGACAGAAGTGAATGCCATGATTCCTTGGGCCGGTCTTTGGCCTGGATGCCTCCACATGTCTCTACAAACTGGTGGGGCTGGTTGGGGTGGAGGCATGTTGGTGCTGGAATGTGGGTTCAGACCACTTTGCAGCACATAAGCTGGTGATTCTGAGCTTTCATAGGGGGCAGCTATTGACTTTGCCATTCCACCTCCTGTTCCCCCTTCTATTGCTAGGTGTTTACCGATCTTCCTTTGGTGGGTCCACCTCTTATCTACTCCCAGTCCATGTAGTTCACGTGGGGCTTATCACACCTTCCACCTCCAGTGATGGCTACATGACTTTGATATGTGCAATCGAAATTATGATTGACTTAGAGATAGGGCCATGACCCAGTCTGGCTCAACAAGGGCCAGTCCCAGTACTTTTGCTGGAACTATTGGGAAAGAGGCATGGCTGTTATGCTGTTCTGGTTACTAATCTGGGAGATGTCAGCCTGCTGCTGCTGGCTGCCATATTTGCCGCTAAGTGGGAAGAACTTGACATGAGCTAATAAATTCTCTTTCTGTGTTAAGATTAGGTTGATTTTCTGTCTCTTGCAGCTGAGAGAGCCGTAACTAGGGCTCTCTCTCTGTTTTCTGAGGCCCTGAAACCACCCACGGGGTCCTCTGGCTCTTGGTCAAGCATTTTTGCCAACTTCCTGTTGTCCACAGGCACCTTTTGTGAGTTTCAGGCCATAGCATTTTCATCAAGGCTGTCCCCTTGTGTTTGGGCTTCCTGAAAGATTCCAGCTGGATTCTTTCTTGGCCTAGCAGATTGTCCCTATGGACAGTGCGTCAACATTCTGAGAATGCAGCCCACTTTCCTTGGTGGGGCTGAGTTTCCAGGTTGGTCTCAGCCGCTTCAAGAGTCAGTGGCAGGACTGCATTGCCATGGGGACCCTTCAGGTTGTATCCTCATGCCTGGGCAGCTGGTCTAGACCAGAGCTGCTCAAAGTGCCCATCCACAAACTATTTGTTATTTGTCCGTGATGAGGTAAGGAGCTTGTATCTGAATGTATATCAATGTACTCCTTGCTTCATAAGGAAAGTCTTGCTACCAAAAAACCCCCAATCCTTAATAATATGATTGTTTCACATGCTTGTATAATCTCCTTAACGACCAGTAATGAAGAAGTTAATGGACTGACAAGGTCTGCAGACCGTACTTTGAATAGCACCTGCCTAGATAGCCCTCAGTTCCCACAGTCTTATGGGAGAGTTGGTCTTGACCGCAGTCACATTCCTAGACGTGATCCCCTGTGACAGGGAAGCCTTGCCATCTTCTGAGAATGATGGCTCTATTGCTGTGGTTTTCAACCTTGGTTGCACACTGGAATCATCTGGGATACTTTCAAAAAAGATGGTTTCCACATCCCAGATATTTTCATTCGGTTGGGCCAGGGAGTAGTTGAGCATTTGGGATATTTAGAAATTCTTCAGATGACTCTCATGTGCAGCCAAGGCTGAGAACCACTGCTACAGCCCAAGATTAGTGGTTGTTCAATGTTAATATGCGTAAGAGTCATTTGGAGAGCTTGTGTGAAATATATTTCTAAGCACCAATGTCAAAGGCTGATACACTAGGATCCTGGAAATTGTTCTTTTTAAATAAGTAGTCCAGGAAATTTTGATGTAGGTGGTCCTTGGACCACAACATTTGGAGTAGCACTGCTTTAGATTATTGCTTGGACAGGTTAGATCAAGGTAGACTGAAATAAGCAAAGATTCAAAGAGAGTTTTCGACGGTTGAAATATTGGAGCCTTGCCAGGTGATTTATTTCCTTTTCTTTCCTGAGTACCTCAGCTATGTGGAGCTATAACAGCAGAGAAGTGGGGGGCTATAAATAGTGTCCTATGAAATCCAGGAATCAGTGGGAAACAATAATTATCTTGGAGATTGTCAGTCATTATATCATTAATGTCGTTATGATACTCTGTCTTATTTCATGTGAATGCCCTTGCCTTGAAGCTCTCAAACCACCTTTCTCTGCTTTAGCCTAAAACGAAATGCTATAACAAGAGGTCCAAGACAGCCTAGGCCAGGCTTAGGGGTGGCCAGGACCAATGACTAAATCACAATGGCATTGTGATAGAGCTCCCTCAGCTTTTCTACCTGGTGGAACTATTTTACTAGTTGAAGGACTTTATAATGGCAACAAAGGGAAAGAGATCTTTTATCAGGATGAGGTTGCAAATCCATTCAAAGGTTCACATCATGAGTCAGGTTCTGCTCCGTTGGTTCAAGAGGATCAAAATCAGAGGGAGAGAGCAATCTCTCTCAATGGGAACACACTGAAGTCAATGTGGTCTTGAAACAGAAAGCACCCACATCTCCCCACCTCCTTCTTATTGATGGAGAGTCACTAGGTCCTGGTAATCCACCTCCTCAGGTTAGTACTTACATGATTGTGGGTGGCTCCAAATTCAGGCCCAGAATGAAGATACTGTTAATGTTTAGAAGGACATGGGTCCTGAGGACCAGTTCTATGGGGCAGTTCCATTACTGAACAGTGAACCATTCCTCCTGGTCTAACACACCTGAAGTCTGAGTACTTTTTTGGGATTCTTTGAGCAGGGGAAAATGGTAGATTAACAAAAGTTCTTTTCAGTGATTTCTGAAATTAGTTTTTAATGATCTGGAGGCCCTAAATCAACTAAAACTTTGTTTAGTTGAGTTGGATTCAATATACAATTTTTCTCTCTGGGGAGACTTCCTCCTGAAAGCTAGATATGTATAATTTGGCAGATCTAGTTATTCTGATTTCCCATGGATATGTTCTGATTACCCAGGAAAAACTCAGTTTACATCTATTGTCCTCGTATAATTACTAAGACTGTCTCCTTCCAATGAAAAGTGTCCCAGTTTGGGTGACAAACTATACAGAGATTTTTTTTAAAATAGTAAATCAATGAGTATAAGTTCTGTCTTTTTTTTTTTTTTTTTACATTTGTATTTATTGAAGTAAGAAGTCAGGTTAGGAAATGAAAGTGGGGGAGATATTTGTTTAAAAATAACTATTGAAACATTTGCAAAGTGTTCTAAGATGAATTCAATAGGAATCCAACAATAATTTTTAAAAATCTCCCAGGCAGTTAAGACTTTGATGGAAACTGTTGACTCTTCTCTGCCTCAATGCCCTTTCACTTGAGGAATCCACACTTGCTAAAGGCCATCAGATAAAATTGTAGCTGGATTTAAAAAGAAGAAAAAAACAATTATTTTTGAATCCTACAATAACCATCTGCTCTGCTACCTAAGACAAGAGAGCAGAGAATGAAATCCCTTGTTCCAAGGAGGATCCTCAGGAAATGAGATATAAACAAAATGTTCTGCCATGAAACTATTGTCCCTTGAGCAGACAATAATGAGCAGTGCTTCATCCAAAACAAAAAAGAAGAAAAAAGAAGAAAGAAAGAAAGAAGAAAGAAGAAAGAAAGAAGAAAGAAAGAAAGAAAGAAAGAAAGAAAGAAAGAAAGAAAGAAAGAAAGAAAGAAAGAAAGAAAGAAAGAAAGAAAGAAAGAAAGAAAGAAAGAAGAAAGAAAGAAGAAGAAAGAAGGAAAGAAAGAAGGAAAGAAAGAAGGAAAGAAAGAAGGAAAGAAAGAAGAAAGAAAGAAAGAAAGAAAGAAAGAAAGAAAGAAAGAAAGAAAGAAAGAAAGAAAGAAAGAAGGAAAGAAAAGGAGAAAGAAAGAAAGAAAAGGAGAAAGAAAGAAAGAGAAAGGAAATGTGTATGTCTTTAGCATTAACAGAATTGCCAGTACCTGCCACCCAGCCTCATGTCTCTTTCTGGGTCATCACTGAGCTCAGTTTCCAACTCATTTCTAGGTCAACACATTCAAGGTAGGGAGTAATGACTATGTCAGCATCTTCTATGTCATTGGGGCCTTAAAATTCTCTCCTTTGGTGTTCCAGGTGCCACTAAGGGTGTGTAAGTGTGGCTGGTTCATCACATCATCATCATCAACATAGCTACCACTTAGTCAATTCACATGGTGTCCACCATATGTCAAGAACCATTTCAAACACTCTACACGAAACAACTCACTCTTTACAACTTTACGAGGAGAGACTATTGTAATCCACACATGGCAGATGAAACTGAAGCACAGGGAAGTGACTTGCCCAAGTTCCCATGAGTACTAAGATGTGCAGCCAAGAGCGTTTCCTCAAAATGAGGAAACCTGCTTCCAGAGCCTCTGCTCCTAACCTCTCTCTTTACCTCCACTCTAATAAGAATGACAATCTGTATGGCACATAGCTATGTCTGCCAACACCATTTCCCTCTCTCGCTACTTCCCTCCTTCCCTTTATAGTAAAATTCCTCAAATTTCTCAAACCACACAACTAGGCATATAGCCAACACTCAGTGAATAGGTGTTAAAAGGATAAATCTCACATGCCACTCTGTGATCAGTTGGTTATGGCTACCTGAAATCCCATGTTCATAGCAAGTGTTCCTTGAGCTTAGCAGGAAGAGCTTAGCCAGCATCAGTTAGTGATGCAGTAATGGCATCAGGCTTGCCATGCATGTGCCCTCCCCACTCTACCCCTGCATCTTTTCTGTGGGCACAGTTCAGACCCAGTGAGCCTGTGCCAATGATAACAAAGTTTATGCTTTGTCAAGGGCCCCAGATCAAGCAACTCATTCCACCATTTAACATTCATAACATTAGGAAAAAATATTTCTCTCCTAATTCTCAATACAAATGCCAAGATTCAGTTCGTCTGTTGGCTCCTGGTTATCTTCTGTGGAGGCAAAGAATAACTGGTTACTGTTAGTTTTGAACTAACTACATAAAACACAGAGAATAAACATTAAGAAATGAAAACTATATGACTTCCAGTGGGGGGAGTTTTAACCTTGAATACTGTCCAACAAGAGAATTCAGAGTTTATGTAGGAGTTTGAAAGCAATTTTCAAAATGGGTAAAATATTTACATAGCCCATGAGAATACCACCAGCCCGAATCATAGGGTGGAATGCAACATTCATGAAAGTCCAATCTGCACCATTGCCAATGGACTTAGAGATCCCCTTTGAAAACATTACTCTTCTTCATGCACTCACAAAATATCTTCCGATTGTCTACTGTGTTCTTGGCGTGGCTTTAGGTCTAGGGAGTTCAGTAGGGGATTAAACGGAGTCCCTACCTCGAACATCTTGTCTTCCTCCAATAGCATGATTTTCTGGCTGGCTCCTCTCACCCCAGTTACATAGTCAGAATTCAGGTGTCTAAGAGACTTCCATGCTCAGCATCAGCTCTTTGTCTCATATCACATGGAGTGTAAGGCAGTAAGTGGGACAGCCCACGCAGTTTTACTCAGCCTGTCAGTGTTTCATTGGTTTTCTTCAAATCCACAACTTTGTTTTCTTTTATGAAACAAGAGGCAGAATTTTAGTTCTATCACCCAAGTCCAAGTATTACTTTTGCTGGATTCTGGGTATCTTTAAGGTAGTGACTGGCCAGGTTCCTCCTGGGGAGAGTGGAGAAGTCTGGTGTGAGAAAGGCCTGCAGCAGCATCGTGGGTACCAGGTCTATTCAAGACCCATCAGTCAGACTGAAACTTGGAAGCATCACAGGCATGTGGAACAGGTCTGGGTAGGCACATGGATGATGTAAAGGGTTCAGTTTTCAATTTCTCGGCCATAAGAGAACTTTGGAAAATCCAAGAAGACAGGCCTATTAGATAATGGGAAATACAATCAACGAGACATTCAGCATCCCATCATTGTATTGGTGATCACTGACTTGCAGGAACTACAGATCAAGGGAAAGAGGGTTGAGGATGGAGTTCTAGGGCACATCAACATTTCACGCATTATCTCATCTGACCCTCGCCATAACCACTGTGGTAGGTGGAATGGAGATTATTTTAGTCTTATTTTATAGAAGAGAGATGAGAAGTTCTGAGAAATCAGTTTGTTCAAGGTCTCATGGAGCAACGTCAAGAATAGGCTTCGTGGGACCCCCTTCTGCAACATCACTACTCTTCAACATGGCCTTCTAGAGAGAAAGACTATATTACCCAGATTCTGTTGTTTCTTCACTTTTGATGATGACTCTGACAACTCCTTCCTTATATATGGGAAAGGGAGAAAAAGTTGCATCAGCTGGATTTCCTCTATATGCTGCAGATGGGACATAAAACCAGAGTCTTAGCCTCTAAGATCTAAGCATCTTAGAAGATTCTCGTCACCCTGCCTATCGCTCACTGCCCTCCAGCTCCAAACACACTTCTTTTTTCCTACTAAAATCTGAGCCAAAGAAATGGAGCTGAAACCCTGACAATTTTTGTATTTTTGTAACACAGTGGTCCAGACAAAGATGAACAGATTCGAGCAAAAAAATTTTTTTAATAAAGCAAGCTAAAAGTAATTTCTGCTTTGTAAATGTCGAGCCTCACCTTTGTGTGCCTTGAAATTCCTTGGCAATGCATTTAATTTTGGGGAATCTGAGTTTATTAGAGGAATGCTGGGAGGAAGGAGTCTACATGCCCTCCCAGCTCAGTGTTAGATTTAACCATGAGTGTGTCTGCTTCCATTTGTTTGAGGTGTTATAACTATGAGACACAGTGATGGTCTGAGTCTC
This sequence comes from Zalophus californianus, assembly GCF_009762305.2. NCBI lineage: Eukaryota > Metazoa > Chordata > Mammalia > Carnivora > Otariidae > Zalophus > Zalophus californianus. The sequence goes on from NC_045600.1 coordinate 98,668,511, forward strand.
TCCCTTGTCTACGTGGAGTGAAGAGTAGGGTATTTGCTTGGCTCTGTTTAGAGCAGTAACCAGGGGATGGATAAGGAGATCCTGAATTATAGTACCTTTTGAGAAGAGGAGTCTGAGCTTATCCCATCCTCTCCATATCTGTCAACAAATTTTCCGAAACTTCCAGGGAACAAAATTAGCCTACAGCACCTCTTGGGAAGTCCAGTGGAGGGCATTGGGACTGGTTTTTCTTAACAGGGCATTACCCCTGGGAGGATGATTTACAAAAAACAGAGTGATAAGAACTACCCCTACCATTTTATCCTGCAACTTATCTGGACACTGTGCTAAAAATGTTACTCCGCCATCTCATTTAATATTTGCAAAACACCAGTGAGAAGTATAATTTTCTCCATTTTACAGATGAAAAAAACCAAGACTCAGAGATCTCACGTATTTGCCGAAATTCACAGAGCTGGTAAGAAGTAGAGCAGTGAGGGTCTGACTTCAGTGTCCAAAGTGTTCCTCCCACTCTATGGCTGTTGCTTTGCCCAGGTGGGGACTCTGTCCCTGGGCCGGCAGCCCTTTGGAAGGGAGTTCATTTCAAACTCAGCTGGCTGTTTTCTGCGTCAGCCTCCTGTCCTGGATGGGGCTCACACAGTGCCTGATCACACCGTGGTGCAGTGGGGCTGGAGAGCTAGTAAAAAATGGAGGGCGAGGTTGCCACAATTAGCAAATGAAAATCCAAGATGCCTAAGTAAATTTGAATTTCAGATAAACAATGAAAAATTTCTTAAAATTTTTTTTTAAGTAGGTTCCTTGCCTAACGTGAGGCTTAAACTCGTGACCCTGAGATCAAGAGTCTCGTGCTCTCCTGACTGAGCCAGCCAGGCGCCCCAGCAATAAATCATTTCTTTTTTTTTTTTTAAGATTTTATTTATTTATTTATTTATTTGACAGAGAGAGACACAGCGAGAGAGGGAACACAAGCAGGGGGAGTGGGAGAGGGAGAAGCAGGCTTCCCGCCGAGCAGGGAGCCCGATGCGGGGCTCGATCCCAGGACCCTGGGATCATGACCTGAGCCGAAGGCAGATGCTTAACGACTGAGCCACCCAGGCGCCCCAGTAGATGATTTCTTAATATAAGTATGTCCCAGATACCACATAGAATATACTTATGCTGAATTTTTTGTGTGGTCTGTCTGAAATTCAGTCTCAACTAGGAGACCCGTCTTGAGCCTGGCATCACGAGATGGCCTTCAACCAGCGTAGTGCTGGGCTCTGCTCTGCTTCTCAGCTTGGCTCTTCAGGCAGCCCTTCCCCTCCCAAATTTCTCCAATCTCCAGAGACGCAGCCTGCTTTCCTCTCCTTTCGGTGCCACTTCCCAATCCCAACGGAAAAGTTACCTAGAGTCCTCATACTTCCCAGCTGGTTTCTGGCCCCCCAGAGAAGCACACACTCTCTCTCGTTTCCTCTTCCGGGTGTTTCACTAACTGTAACAAGAACACCAACAGGGTGGTAACAGGAGTAACAAGCATGGAGAAAGCCCGAAGCTTCCAAAACGATTACAATGTTCTCTTGGTATTTATTTCCTGCTTTCTCAGCAACAACCCCTCCCCTCCAGCTTCCCCCGCCCCCCAGGGTCTCTCTGAACTGGTTCTAGACTTCTCCTCAGAGTGGTGCCAGAGTCCGTCAGGCCACAGGCTTCTGGCCGTGTCTTTTCATTTCCAGAGCTGCCCATTCACCAGTCATCCCCCTCCGCTGCCCCTTGACCTGAACAAGGCCAAATACTGTCTTCGCCCCACGCCACTGTGTTAGTTGAAGCTGAAGCCAGAGGAGAGGTGCCCCGCTCCTTCACGGACCCACTGGAGTGCCTGTGCAGGAGCTATCTCAGGAAACGGACTCCCTTCTCTCTCTACCATGCTGAATCCTTGCCCTCAAATCCTAAGTCCTGGGCAGCTCCAGCCATGCTCCTGCTTCAAACCCCTGCTCCCCGCACCATCGCGTGAGCCTGGTGCTGCCCCATCAGCCAGCACTGCAACTCTCCCATTTCGCTTGGTTTCTGCCAGTCTGGCTCCTCGCATGGCCGGGCAACTCAGGATGAACTGTCATAACCTGGCAGCCTTCTGGCTGATTCTGGACCACAGAGGTTTTTTTTGGGGGGGGAGGGGAACTGTACAATGTGTTAAAAAATTAGCTAACATTATAATTTTTTCATTATCGCTTCTGCTTCTGGCTTCTCGTTACAAAACAGAAGACCCAGTGCCCAGAGGCCCACATTCCTGTACATTCCGGGGTGCCTGCACAGCCTGGTTCCCCACCTCCCTCCTCCGGTCTCCTGCCAGGCCCCTGTCAGGACTGACAGCCAGTCCTTCACTGGAGAATTACAGGCCTTCCACACACGAATGGCAGACCATAAATGGACTCCCGATAAACACATTATATAACAGGCGGAGACCCAGGCAAATTATAGTATTTTTTTAAAAAATGAGTGGTTAAAACGCTTCTACAAGAAATCATTTATTTTCTCTGATGACTGGATAGGCTACTTTGAGGACTTTTGAAATACATGCATATGGTTATTCTGATTGTCCTTTATAGGTTTAGAACCAACTGGATCTAGTGCTATAAAATATATAGACATTATAAAATTATGTCTCATTAAATTTAAAGGAAAAGTTTTTTGGTAAATCATTGCAAATTTGCTCACTGAATTTACTTCAAAATACTTTTAAGGTTACAGATGGATTTCCAATCTGCCAAATCCTGTGGAATCAGGTGTCTCTTCATTTTTGCCAATATATGAGTATTAGTGGGCAAAAAACGTGGACAAGTGAACAGAATATGGAACTTCACTCTCCTTCTGCTAAGAGTCAGAGGAAAAGAACATGTTTGCCAGCATCTTGATTAAAACACCGCAAGCAAAGATGATACTGTGTCTCTTCACTATTCCCCAAAGCAGAAAAATATCTTGTGCTGACTATTGAGAATGGTGCTGTTCGGCGTCAGAGTTCAGAAGCTGCTATGGTAGATCATTTCACCTAAAAAGTTATCCCACCAAATAATTAAGAAATATCTTTTCTTGCAAGCATTTGAGAACCATTTTGCAAAAATAAAGCTTCCCTGATGAATCAATCCATAAACCTATGCAAAATATTAACGTGTCTGTCATACAATTTCTATATTCATCACACTATAATGTACATCTTAATGGAGAAATGTTTTCTTTCTTTCTTTTTTTTTTAAGATTTTATTTATTTATTTGAGAGATGGGGAAGGAGCAGAGGGAGAAGAGCAAACAGACTCTACGCTGAGCTCAGAGCCGGACCTAGGGCTCGATCCCATGACCCTGAGATCATGACCTAAGCCGAAATGAAGAGTCAGATGCTTAACCAACTGAGCCTCCCAGGCACCCATGTTTTCTTCCTCATTTTTGTCAGATAAGTCAGAGAATTTACCCCACTTGTCCAAATTTGGCTGCATTGTTAGAAGAAATCACAAAACTACAGAGTCACAGATTTTAAAGTTTCAAGGTGCCTTGGTGCCGTGGGGGATGCATTTTACCCCTTTTCCATCATCAGAGTTCATTGGAGGAAGGCAGGACAGTACTGGCTTACAGAGAGTGTTCTGGGACCAAGCTCTGCATCAGGCTCCCTGCTCAGTGGGGAGTCTGCTTCTCCCTCTCCCTCTGCCTCTGTCCCCAGCTTGTACTCTCTCTCAAATAAATAAATAAATAAAATCTTAAAAAAAAATTCCCACTTGTCTTAATTTTCATGAAAGGTAGATATTCATAAAAATGTAATGAAGACTTGCCTATCCATCAACATGGCAAAACACAACATTTTCTTATTCCATTCAGCTGAGGACACATTTTTTTTAAACAATGAACTTAATATTGCAGAAATACACTTCAAAATCGGGGGCAGAGGTAGAGAGAAAAGGATGGTGAACACCAAGGGATATAGAAGGAAAGAGGGAAAGCCCACCCACCGCCTTCCAACAGGGTAACTGAACCTAAGGGGACAGTGAGAGCTTCAAGGCTCCCAATAACAAGAAAGACACCCTTCCCTTCCTGACACTCCCACCTTCTGGCTTCTGAGATGCTGTGCACTTTGACTCTCCAGCTCTTGACACTTGGCTTCTGCCCCTTTCTCCATCCCTGGGGCTCAGTCCTTAGCATTCTGCTGCAGATCCCCTGCAAGGCTGTTCCTTCACTGTGGTGTTGGCCTCCCACTCATCCATCCCAATATCAAGACATGTCCAAACCCAGCATCACCGTAAGAGCAGCACACATCCAGAGGCTTTCAGACCGCTTTCCTTGAGATACCCTGCCATCACCGGAATATACACGAATACATGTGAAAGAGAACCTACTGTGTGCAAGCCACCACAGGGGATGCATTTTAATCTTTTTACGTCATCAGAGTTAATTGGAGGAAATGCAGAACAATATTGGCTCAGAGAGAGGGAGCTGGAAGTGGACCCCACCTGGGCAGAGCACATGTGCATGGGACCCATTTACTGCTTTCATCACTTGCCTTCGTGGGACTGCGGCACATCTGGATCCCATTACAATTATGAAAGGTGCAGGCTTCGTGCTTGCTCCAAAGCCCAGCTCTGATTTCACAACCAGCCTGGAGAAGCAGGAGGCAAGTAAATACTTCCTGTTCCATTTGTAATCAACATGCACTTGACATCAATAAACTGGGATAATTACATTATCATTATCATTACCATCATTATTATTGGACACAATCGAGGAGACATTAATAGAGATTTCTGCAGGATCCTCGGGGGACAGATGGGACTCACACTGGAGCGGGAGGGTGGAGCGGGATGCCGTTTGTCACTTTCCTTAGCCAAGTAGATGAGGCAACTCTTTAAGTGCTCTCAAAAGACATAAAGGGGGGTTGGGGGGTGGGAGGGACAGGGTGGCTGGGTGACGGACACTGGGGAGGGTATGTGCTATGGTGAGCGCTGTGAATTGTGCAAGACTGTTGAATCACAGATCTGTACTTCTGAAACAAATAAAGCAACATATGTTAAGAAAAAAAAAAAGAAGAAGATAGCAGGAGGGGAAGAATGAAGGGGAGTAAGTCGGAGGGGGAGACGAACCATGAGAGACGATGGACTCTGAAAAACAAACTGAGGGGTCTAGAGGGGAGGAGGGTAGGGGGATGGGTTAGCCTGGTGATGGCTATTAAAGAGGGCACGTTCTGCGTGGAGCGCTGGGTGTTATGCACCAACAATGAATCATGGAACACTAAAAAACAAAACAAAACAAAACAAAACACACCCAGCTGCTTGGGGGAAAAAAAAAAAAGACGTAAAGATCCGATCCCTAGAACAGCAATCGATGGCTTCTATTGTTTCTTCCACACAAGATGACAAGGTTTCCAGGCCTTGGGCATTTTCTGGAACACCAGAACATTGGAGGAGGAGGGATCTTTAAAGAGGTCCAGCCTCTTTTCCTCTTTTTTATTTTATTTTCTTATTTTATTTTTGCTGTTGAGGAAATGTAGGCCAAGGGACTTGTTAGCACATTCGTTTGTAGAACTCAAACTAGAACTTCAGAGCTGGCTTGTCCACTTCCTCCACTGGCTAGGAAGAGCTGAACCAGGCTACCTTCACTCTTATAGGGCAGTTTTCTCACCAGGAATTAAACTTTCTAATGGCTCAAGACTCTTCACTTTGGCCCTTAGGACTTCTATTGTTCATTATCCAATGTAATATACATATTTGGGAAACAGCCACTTGGCTTCTCCCCTGAAAACAGAATTGCAATGAGTGAACTTTACGACAGACTAGTGTGGGTTGTTAGACACGGGCAAGAATCGTGGAGAGATTTTTTTCCTTTTGAAAAACCTCTATATTGGCGATATATATCTATATCTTACTTGGACATACTCTTTGTTGGATGGTTTCCTGTCATCAAATGAGTCCTGAAGGGGTATGGATGGTGGTGGAAAGAGAAACGGATTATTTTGCGTTATCCATTATTTCGTGTGATATCACACCCACAATGCTGCTGTGTGTTTAGAATTGTTTGTTTGAGGGGTGGGTAAGTCATCCAGTCAATGAAACTAGCTGGTAGTGACAGACGGTAACCAGACTTACTGTGGTGATCACTTTGCCATGTACACAAAGGTTGAGTCACTATGTCATATACATAAAACTAATAGAATATTATGTCAATCAGATAGTTCACTAAAAAAGTTGTTTTTGATGAAACAACCTGAGACATCCCTACTCACAAAGCACGTGCACACGCACCCGCACACCACCTTTTTTTTAATGTCCATCTTCATTACTTTTCACTCCATCATTTGTACGGAAATATATAAAGAGGAACAAAACCACCCACAATCTTTACACTCACAGCCGTGTCTGGTGTCCCCCGTGCCTGGGTGGTAACCACTGGATGGAATCTTCCCTGAATGTATCCCTAGCCCTTTGAGTCTTTGATTAATAAAAAATAATACTGTTGATTCTAAAGTTATTTTCATTATGATTGGAAAAAAACAGAATATGATGAATAAGCAAGTCTTTACTTAGAGCCGCCTCCTCAGGCACTTCTTTGGTGAACATTTTAAAAGAAATAAATTATGGGACACCTCTTGGCTGCCATGATCAATCATGTCAAAGTGACCCTTTCCAAAGGCAGCTTTTCCGTTTAGGAAAAGGACAAAGGAGTCAATCCAGGGTGGCTGCTCTAAAGAACTAGCTGGGCAAACGCGGACAGGTGTCCTTTTCCAAATGTGGGTCTCTGGCTCATTTCCTTCAATTTGCTCACCTTTCTTGTATGAAATGACCTGATTTTCCTCAACATCTTGATGACTTATTGTAAATAAGGGTTATTTATAAGCGATCTTCCTGGAGCACCAGCAGAATTATGTAATGGCTTCCCAAGAGGTCAGCTCAGCCTTGTAACTCCTCTTCTTCCAATTCAGGGCCAAAACAAGAAAATAAAACCTCATTTAACTGTTTATTCAACCCAAATAAATCTGGCTCCGGGGCCTGCCAAGATTTTACAGTGCCAGAGGCAAGGGGGTGAGAAACCAGAAAGGGAAAGGAGGAAAGAGATTTGTAAAATGTGGGCAAAGCAGGGGGAAGAAAACAGCTCACACGGCATGAGCTTCCTGCCTCCGCAGACCCTGTTTATGAAATCTGAGCTCCAGCACCCCCAACACATGGAGCCAGGATACAAAACGGATGGAATATGAGAAAACTTCAAGCCATTTCCTGACTTCTACAGTGTGTTCTCACCTTTTACCAGTTGGGCCTCAGACCGGACAGGTGCGAACAGCATTTCCTTCACATGGGGTCCCTGTTCCCTGGTCCCTGTTCCTTGGGGTTCAGAGGGGCTGCATGCTAGAAGGGACCTCAAAAGGTCATCCATCCCTTCGATCCTGCCGCCTCCAGGCAACAGTGCCTTGCCATTGAAGATTGCATACTTTGTTTTAGAATATTCCCCGATCCCCCGTTGGTCATCTGTTTCAAGGTTGAACCATTCTGTTTTCAAAATGTTTGCTACTTAGAAGCAAGAGAGAAGGGAGAGCTTTATAAAAAACAAACCCTGGCTTATATTCCTTCCACATGCTCTTCCGTCTGTTACCTTGTGTCCTAGGTGACAAGCAAGGCAAGTAAGTCTTCGCTGCACTGAGGTCGGGGGATGAAACAGGTTGCTTCGGTGTCACAGATCACTGATAACTTATATCCCCCATGACAGCCAGATCTTGTGGCTCTCGGAAAGGCGATCTCTCTGTGTCATTAAAGTATCGAGAAGCAAATGGAAGGCTGAAATGCAGAACCAGTGAGTGTAGGCAACACATTGCAGAATATGAGCTGTGAAGGGATGCATATCCCCACGCAAGTTAACAATGTCCAAAGGAGGCTATTTATTTATTTAAGATGGAGGATGCCTGTGTTTATGGGGTAAGCGGAGGGAGACAGTGAAGACAGTGAGGCTGAATAAGCAGGGGGAAATGTTTGAAAGAGGGAATAATTAACAGAGCAAAAGCCTGGCGGGGAGAGGGTAGTCTGTGGTATAGAACTCAGGTGCAGCAATTAACCTTGGGCATCAGAAGGACATCACGTCTTCTGAGATGGCTGGGAAAGAGATGCAGGTGATGGTGCACGAAGACAGCTTGTAGGTAGAAGTGGAGGGAGCCTATCCGATAGCAGGGGTAAAAAGTCATCTGCTGAGCGTGGGTGGCAGGGCTTACTGGGGGTTCAAGGAGGTCCTGGGGATTCTTAGTGGCCCCCGAGGGAGTAGGAAATCATTACCCAGGGGATGAGAAGCTTTGCAGAGCAGACTAGAAGGCAGGGAATGAGTGGTGACTTCCATCCAGGGTCGTGTGGGACTTTTTCTAGCATCACTCAGCAGCCCAAGTTTGGAATGGGGATCTAGGCTGGTTGAGATAACCCAGAGCTGGAGGTTCACAGGAAAGTGTAGAGGGATTGTGGTATAGAAATTGAAGATGCTGGTTAGAAGGTTCTGGACTGTGGGGAGGAAGAAACAGAGCCAGAGGAGACTGGATGACAGTGAGAAAAACAGGAGGCGGGAAACTGGATGTCATGAAGGAGTGGAAGAGTCAAAGGCCTGGAAATGAGGATGGTGGGTCAGACGCTGAGACACTGAGATGTGAGACCTTAGAGGCGGAGCAGTTCTGGGAGATGACACAGTCTCCAGGGTGGCCTCGAGAATGGGTAGCTAAAGAGGAATATAAAATGAGACTAACAATCTATCCACCACTTGTTCTTTGAGTAGGGAAACCTCTAAGACGTAGGGAAACTGGGGCCTTTGCCAGGATCCCACTTGGTGGTAGGGGGGTGCACAGTGGCCTACCCCTTATTCTTCTTTTCTGACCATAATTCAAACTCAACATTTTTTTTTTTTTTTTAATCCCAAAGGTCCTCTGCAAGAAGCTGACGGTTGATAAAGCTGCCTGCCCCAGGTGCTGTATTCTCACATAAGCTCTGTCCTAGGGGGGTGGCCCCGGGCCTCATCCAAACGTCTTTTCTGACGGGGGCACTGACAAAGATTCTTTGCTTGATCAAACTTTAGTCAGTCTCCTGAACCTTCTCTTAGGCCTCTCTGTGCACTTCTTGTAAAATCCTGTTTTAGCAAGAACTCTGCTAAGTCAGCTTAACCAGAACTCCTTCCCCTGGATGTCTGATGGGGTTCCACATCCTCCAACCTCCCCCAGGTGGTCTGCTCACCCTGGCCTGTCAGGTCAGTTTAGCCAGAATCCCCTTTACCCATGATGTTTCCTCTTAGTAATTTTCTATTCACTGACCCCACCCCACTCCTTAGCTCTAAATGCCCACTTGCCCATGCCATATTCAGAACTAAGCCCAGTTCTATTCCAGGGTTTCCTATCTCCTATTGTAGTAGTCCTGAATGAAAAAAAATCTATATATATAACAGATCAAATCCAAGCATATATAAAAAAGTTAATATGTCATGAAAAATGGGGCTTATTCCAGAAATGCAAATTGGCCTAAAATTTAAAAATCAATGCAATTAACCACATTAGCAGAGTAAATAAAACGTCTACGCAGAGTGAAAGAAAGCAGATTAAAAAGAAAAACCATATGATCATCTGAATGAAAAAAAGAACTATGTAGATGTTACATTCATTTATGATTAAAAACAACAACAACAACAGCTACCAGAAAACTAGTAATAGAAAGTAATTTCCTCTGCTTGATAAAAGCCACTTACGAAAAAACTAACAGCTAACATCTGACTTAATGGTGAAAGACTGAATGCTTTCTCCTAAGATTAGGAACAAGGTATATATGTCTGCTTAAAACACTATTTCAATTGTACAATAAAGGTGCAATAAGGCAAGAAAATAAATAAGTCATCCAGGTAGGAAGCTGTCTTTATTTTAAGATGACATGATCACTTATTTAGAAGATGCTAAGGAAATCTTTTTTTAAAGTCAGGAGAACTAATAAGTGAGTATACAACAGCACTAAAATACATGAAATATTTGGGTATAAATTTTACAAAATATGTGTAATATCTGTATTACACATATTTTGTATTACATACAAAAAACTACAAAACACTGATAGAGAATATTGAAGGATCTAATAAATGACAAGATGGTAATACCATATTCATGGATTAGAAAACTCAATATTGTTAAGATGTTAATTCACTCCAGATAGATCTATAGGTTCATTGCAATTGCAATCAAAAGCTATCTCAGCAAAAACTTTTCTTGTGGAAATCTACAAGTTCGTTAGAATTTTTTAATGGAAAACTGAAGGAACTAGGATAGCCAGAACAATTTTTAAAAAGAATAAAGTTGGATACTCACACCACCCAATTTTAAGACTCTCCATAAAGCTTCAATAATCAATACAATGTGGAATTGACGAAAGAATAGACATATAATAAACCAATGGAAAGGAATAGAGAAACCATCAGTAGACCCACACATTTACCTCAGTTGACTTTTGTCAAAGGTGCAAAGGCAATTCAATGTTTTCAATAAATGGTACTGGACCAAACCATCATATGGAAAAAAAAAGTTAAATACCTACCTGCAACATACACAAAATCTAACTCAAAATTGGTAAGATATAAATACAACAACTAAAACTATAGAACTTTTAGAAGAAACTTAGAAGAAAATCTTTGCTAATTTTCATTTCCTTGAAACATCACAAAAAAGCATGATTCACCTAAGAAAAAATTGGTAAACTGAGCTTCATCAAAATTAAGAACTGTTGCTTTTGACACTGTCAGGAGAATGAAAATACAAGTCAAAATTGGGAGAAAATATTTTTAAATTTTTTAAATCACATATTTGATAAAGGACTTGAATCAACATATATAAAGAACTCTCAAACTTTAATGAGAAACAAAATTTTAAAGTTGGGGGAAATATTTATTTATTTATTTATTTATTTTAAGATTTTTATTTATTTATTTATTTGACAGAGAGATAGAGAGAAGCACAAGTAGGCAGATAGGCAGGCAGAGGGAGAGGGAGAAGCAGGCTTCCCGCTGAGCAGGGAGCCCAATGAGGGACTCGATCCCAGGACCCTGGGATCATGACCTGAGTTGAAGGCAGCCACTTAACTGACTGAGCCACCCAGGCGCCCCTGGGGGAAATATTTAAACAGATGCTTCACCAACAAAGAAATACAGGTGACAGTAAACACGAAAAGATAGTCAACAATGTGAATCATTTGGGAAATGTTAATTAAAGCCACAGTGTGTTAACATTACCCATCTACTAAAGAGGCTAATAAAACAACAGCAACAATAAAAACCCCTAAGTATGAAGACTGAAATTCTCATACATTTTTCATAGAAATATAAAATGGTACAGTCACTTTGAAAAACAGTTGGGCAATTTCTTAATTTAAACATATGCTCCCTTGCAATCCCTCTTCTAGATATATATGTAGATATTTACCTGAGTGAAATAATAGCTAAGGTTCACACAATAACCTGTATGTGAATGTTTATAGCAGCTTTACACGTAACTGGCAAAAACTGGGACCAAATGTCCTACAAACTTGGGTAAACAAACTGTGGTTTGTATTTATACAAATGAACACTACTCATCAATAAAAAAGAATGAGCTACAAATACACAGAACAGCAGAAATGAATCTCAGGTGCATTAAACTAAGCCAGATTTAAATGCTATCTTGTGTAAATCCATTTATATGACATTTTTAAAAAAGCAAACTATAAGGATAGGAAACAGATCAGTGGTTACCATGAGTTTTGGGGGGGGAGATGGAATTATTCTATATTTAAATTGTGGTGGAAGTTCTGCTGTATTTATCAAAACTTACAGAACTGTACATTAGAAAGGGTTACTTTACTGTATATGTATGTATGTGATATCTTATTTTTTAAGTGAAGAAAAAAAAACCACAAACAAGATTCAGAGGTTAAATGGACTGAGATCCACAATTAGGAGTGGTAAAATTGGGGTTTGAATCCAGTTCTCTCTGACTCCAAAGCTTGTGTTCTTATCCACCAGAGGTGCCACGGGATCCCACCACAAAAATGTGGAAGCTCTGTCAGCCTGGGTTCCTGAACGACTATGTGAAATACAAACCGCTGCATGTTAAGCCACAGATTGTGGGACTGTTTGTTACGGCAGCATAATGTGACCTGACCTGACTGATACAACCACGATGCTACACTCCCCGGTAGCTTCCTTTTGCAAGACCTGAGGATCTATGTAAGTTCCAGGTTAGAGCCCTGGAACAGCAGGGAGGAGACAGCTGTTGAGGGTCTAGAATCCCAGACTTTAGAAGCATCTACTCCGCTGGCTAGGTGACAAACTCCCACATAACTGGATGTCCTGGGTTCAGTCTATAAAAAACTATGAAAGGTGGTGGTCCAGTTGCAAAACTTTGTAGACTCTGTGACTTGGCCCCCTATGGCTTTGCCCAGGAGCCATTTTCCTTGGTTTTAAGAAGTTAAGTCTCTCCCTCACAATGTCTCCAAAGGCCAAGCCCTTTGGGCACCAAGAGTATCCAAAGCCTTCCTGTTTGGAATCTAGTGCCCTGGCTGGCTCCTGCACTTTCAGGCTATGTTTTCCTGTGCAGGTTACAATGTTCTGTGGAAAATGTGAAGCAGAAATTGTTGTGATAAGCCCGGAGCGGAGGGGCCTCTGGGGAGCAGCCCTGGTGAGCTGGGTCACCTCATTTCGTGAGGGCCAGCCCTGGGGGAGGCTCCACAAGCTTAATTAAAGCCAGCAGGAGCCTGTTTGAAGCAAGAGGAGTGAAAGAGTGAGGGCAGCAAAGAGCAGGCTAAGCCAAACCCACCTCCTTCTGCTGGAGCCCAACCTGGGGAGTCCCACAGGCCGGAGCCCAGTCAAAACCAATGCGCAGGATGAATGAAGGACAGCACGGGGAGCACTGGGGGCGCCAGGGAGGGGCGCAGGGGAGAGGGCCTGGGCAAGAAGACAAGGGGGCTGAGCTGGGGGGGAAATCGCAGTTCTTTGGACAAGCAGTTCCTGGGGCAGAGCTGCTCGTGGTAACCAGCTGCAGTGTGGGGGTTGAGGAACACAGAAATGCCAAACGAATGTGTCCATCAGAGGTACAGGGACATATTTTAATGCCAGATATTGCTACCATAGCTTCTTTTAGAAGGTTTGCTCCCAAGTCCCAGCCCTGGGAACCCTCTTCCTTCTGCAGGGTCTCCTTTTCTGCGCTGTTCATTGACCCATGCGTGGGTAAGTGCGGGGGGAAGCAGGGGGTCCAGCTTCGGTCCAGCTTCTCTCCCCATGTATCCCTAACCATAGTTGCCAGGGGCTTCATCTACAGACTTGGCAGATGCTGCCTCTGGTTTCTGGGGCTACTGGCCCCATACCATGCTCTGCAGTTGAGAGGAATAGATATATCTTTTCCTTCCATAGCCATGAGCTTTGGGAGTGCTTCTGAGAGGACTTGACTTCTGACCAGCAGAGATGAGAAAGAGGTTGACGACAGGCCTGAGTATGAATTTGTGCCCTTGTACTTTAATTTAGAGTTTGCAAAGCCTTTCCACCTGTCTTGTCTCATCTCCCCCAATTAACTACGAGATCGTAAGAGCAGTTCTTATTCCCATGTTACAGATGAGGGATTAGAGGCCCCCCAAAGTTAAATGACTCCCCAAAGTCATAGGGATAGACTCAGGAACCTTTCCTACTGCTCCAACTAGGACAGATTTGTTTTTGTTTTTGTTTTTTCTTTGTCTGACATGGGACATTAGTAAAAGATTTCACTTGCTAAAAAATAAAATTATTTAGGGGTGCCTGGGTGGTTCCTTTGGTTAAGCGTCCAACTCTTGATTTGGGCTCAGGTTATAACCTCAGGGTGGTAAGATTGAGCCCTGCATTGGGCTCAGCCCTTCGTTGGGCTCTGCCCTGGGCACAGAGCCTGCTTAAGATTCTCTTTCTCTCCCCCCATGCCCCTCCCCCCACTCTCCTTCTCTCTTAAAAAAGAAAAAAAGCTTTAAAAAAAGAAAAAAGGAAATTGTTTAAAATAGCCGCAAAATGTTTGAAGATCAATGCTCTGATAAGATCAATGCTCTGATTTTTCTGTTGAGGAAAGAAATGAAATGATTTGCCCAAGTTCATGCTGAATAAGAAAGCAGTGTGGGGCCAGACCCATTTTTCCTGCTTCCAGGCCAGTTTTCGTTTTCACCCAAAATATGGTTCTGGGCCAGACCTGTGCAGTGTCTTTACTCTCTGGTAATTCTCAGGCATTACTGTTCTTTCTTGCCAGGGTCCAGATAGAATCTCAGAATTTGAGGGCGGGAAAGAAACTGAGTCCCAGGCCAAAGAACGGGGTTTTACATTTCACCAACCGGGACACCAAGGCCAGGCAGCAATGACTTCCCCCACATCACACAGCAAGCTAGAGGCAGGAACAGGATGAACCTGGGAGTTCCCAGGTCTTCAGGGCTGGGCTCTTCCACTGCACTGGGAGTCTGCCCCTTCTGCTGCCCCCTTGAACTGGCCTCCCAGGTCACCTTCCCCCAGCCTCGGCCCTGACTTCCTACCTCCGGAAATTCCTGACTCTTTCCTCTCTGACCGCCAATGGCCTCCTCCCTTGGCCTAGGATGGCCCGCCCCTCTGAGCCAGGCCAGTGCTCTTGCCCTTTCCTACCAGCTCACTCTTACTGCGGAGTTTCCCCTCCAGCCCCGCCCTAGCACTGGGTGCCAGGCGACACAGTTAAAGCTACCTGTGCCCAAGAAGAAAAGGGTCACAATCTGGTACAGAGTGGATATGGTGGAGGTGAAGGAAGGAGATGTCCTTCTGGGCAGTTCGGTAATCCTGCAAGACTTTTCATGACGTCTTCCTTGAGAGCCCTTAATGCCACCAAACTGCTGGTACGGGGCTTAGGAGCAGCCTTCGTCGGGGGAGATCCAGCTCAACCGTTAAGGGAGGCTGGTGGTGGGTGGGTCCATGCTCTCCTCCCGCCTTAGACTCATCTGACTCCCAACCTCAGCCACCCTGTCTCTGAGGGGCTCATTCAGCTTTGTGTTCCCAACATGTATGCACAACACCAGCAACAGTGCTTTGCACATAGCACCAGATATTTGCTTAATATTTATTATATATTCTGTTCTAATATTATCATATTATTTATTACTATAATATTTATGTTCTACTTATTTATAGGATTATACATAATATCTATATATTATAAATATATATTTATTGACATATTGTTATACTTATATGTCATAATATATTATGTATAATATATACTATCCTTATATATAATACATGATGATATGTTATATAATACATTATAACCTATAACTTAAATGTTATTATAATTAATATTAATTGATTAGTTAATAATTCCTATATCCCCATATACTTGTGCAGGACCAAACTCCAAGGGAGACAGGAAAGGATCCTGAGCAATATATTTCATGAGTTAGAAGAATGAGAACTAGGGGCACCTGGGTGGCTCAGTCATTAAGCGTCTGCCTTCGGCTCAGGTCATGATCCCAGGGTCCTGGGATCGAGCCCCGCATCGGGCTCCCTGCTCAGCGGGGAGCCTGCTTCTCCCTCTCCCACTCCCCCTGCTTGTGTTCCCTCTCTTGCTGTCTCTCTCTCTCTGTCAAATAAATAAATAAAAACTTAAAAAAAAAAAGAAGAATGAAAACTAAATCCCAAATATATTTCCCCAAATGCTTTTCTGATTAAGTTTCCAATCTCTTTAAAGACTCCTTAGAACCCTGTTCTCATTAGCTTCCATCCCCTGAATTCCTAGTTTCCTAAGACTGAAATGTACTAGCTTCACTGAGGCTCCTGACACGCTGTAAAATTACTTAATGGTTATCAACAGGATGCTGCATCCTGGTCAAACCAGACAGCCGCCGGGTCTGATGGTCCAGGGTGAGCTGGAAGCATGCAATCTGTGAGTTCTGCGAGAGTTCTAGGTTCGCAAAATGCCCACGAGTGTCTGCGCGTCAGGAGGATGGCTCAGTGGTTGGTTTCTACCTCTCCTGTCACCACTTCCATGAGCCTCCGTTTACTCACCTGCAGCAGGGTTGAGTGAAGGAGAGGGAATAATGATCTCTCATGGCAGGGCTATGAGAAATAATTAGAGAAACATTGCAAAGTGTTTGAATGAACAAATTCATCTGAAAAACCATTTGAATGGGTCTCTGGGGAACAACAAACAGACTTTTACAAGTTCACAGTTACTTAGCTAAGATCAGGTGATGATATTTTATTTCAGGAAAAAGCAAACACCATGTGCTGGCTGAGTTGCTCATGCTTGGGCCGAGTGAGGGACATCTGGGAGGAGGGAGGTGAGGGCTGCCCTGTTTCGGCCCCAGCCCTGAGAGGAGCCTTCACCCTTTCCGGTCACAGACCAGCAGCATCTCCACCGACACCCTGGGTCCTGCCATCTCTCTGCCCAGATGTTTGGCTTCCCCTGACATGCCCTGCCATGGCACGCTCTCAGCTGCATGTCTCCTTCCTGGGTTTTCATTTTCTCTGCTTTTGTCTCCTTTTATCAAGTGAAAATGCCCCATAAAAAGCTCAATATTTAGTTTTGGCATATGGTGGGAGTTGGCCAAAAGCATTTATCTTCTTTACTTCTCCATTTTCCAGACTATTCGTCAGGAATAGGAGGGTTGTATGTCTTATTTGGAAAATATATTTTTACTTTTTCTTTTTCCCTCCCTCCCTCCCTCCCTCCCTCCCTTCCTTCTTTCCTTCTTAATTCTTCTTTCTTTCCTCCTTCCCTTCCTTCCTCCCTCCCTCTCCGCTCCCCCCCCCCCCCGCCCCCATTCTTTCTTTCTTTCAGTGATTTCCAGGATTCCTAGCTCTGGGGATAAGGGAGCTCAGTGTGTAGCCACAGATAATCTGTGAGGTGGCAGAAACACTGTGTCAATCACAACAGCTCCGGAGGGAAATACTGACGATGCTTTATCCCCGGAGTCACAGAAACTGCTCTGCTCGAGACCTGAAAAAGCATACCTTCATGCCCCTGGGGAACCAAAGGGGCCTTCTGGGCCTCAGTTTCCATGTCAAGTACCTGCAGCCTCACTCGTGCTGTGGCCTTGCCTCTGCTCTTTGGGGCTGTTTCAGTCACTGGGGAGATCTGCTGAGGGTGGGAAGCCCGAGGCTGGGCTGACTATGTAGTTATAGCTATATTATTTTGGCTCATAGCATAGCTTCTCTGGGCCTCCATTTCTTCATAAATAAGTAGGAGAGGCTTAGACTAAATCAGTGGATTTCAAAATGTTACTTTTAAATGTTTTTAGCAGTGGAATTCTTTTCTCAAAATCTCGCGCGCAGGACCTCATTACAAGAAACATACAAAGGTGGAGCTACCCTGCTTGAAGGTGGGTGGGAGGGCTTGCTTGCTGACTCCAGGGCCCAGGCTGGGGACAGTGGAGGAGACACCTGCTCTGGTCCATTCCGGCTCCCATAGTGTGTGATTCAGGACCCCCGTAGCCCCTGACTCCAACTGAGGATGTAGGAAAGGAGTAAGGAACCAGAGCACCATCTTGTTGCCCTATTGTGTGGCATCCCTGCCTGCCTTCTCTGTTCCAAAGCAACTGGTGGGAAGTAGGACCCTCCGGTTCTGACACGGCATTCCCTAAGCGGGGCCAGCCTGCCCCCCCACCACGGCCTGCTGTCGCTGTCTTCCTCAGCCTCCCAGTTTCTGAGGCCCTGCAGATGTGAAGGCTGACCTGGGACCTGGGAAAAGGCCTGGGTGGGTGGGGGGCGGGGAGCTGGTGACCTCACAGGGGAGGAGATCAAAGGAGGCTGAGCTCATCTGACCCAGGCCACAGAGTCAGGACCGGGGACAGCTGTGAGAACAGAGGGCGGGCACCCAGCGCTCCAGGCAGGAGGAAGGAGGCTGGGGCTCCTTCTCTAGCTTCCAGGTGCTACCTGCTTTCCTGCACAGGCATTTCTGTGGTGGACAGTTGAGAGAGAGAGAGGTGGGGGGGGGGCTGGTAGAATTCCTGGTTGTTTTGTTTCTTTCCACTAATTCCTCATCCTGCACTCCTCTCCCACCTCCTCAGACTTTATAGGAATTTTTGGTTATTCGACACACCCTCTTTCCTGTCAGGCCATATTTCATTTCTCACATTCCACCCCGGGGCCTAGGTTAGCAGAGCCCAGCTGCCCCGGTTAACCTAGGTGAGATATTAAACCCCACCCGCCCCGGGAGGCACCCATCAGCGTCCCCGAGCCGCGGGTTCTCTCCCTGGTGAAACGGAGGTGATAACAGTTCTCATGGTATTTTCAATTAAAAATTCCTGAAATGTTTCCAACATCAGCCAGCCAGAAAGGAGGGTGATAAAGAACAAATGGTGACAAGGAGAGAAAGAAAGAGAGAGAAGGGGGCGGGGTGGGGGAGGGGGAGCAGGCATGTGAGGAGCCAGGAGTCAGCAAGGGAGCCAGGGAGACCAGAAGCCAGAAAACCGAGGGCAAGAAAAGAGTAGCTGTCAGAAGAAAGATGAAGAAAAAGGGGGGCGGATTAAGCTGCGAAAGTGGAATGGGAGGCCCAAGAGAGAGCAGGACCTGCATGTGGAAAAACTGAAAACAGCCAAAAGATAAAACGCTTTGGCTCTAAGTCCAAAAAGTGCAACAAAGTGAGCCGGCACGTACTGAGCATTCATTAGCCAACTTTCCTGTAGTGTCCTTAATGATCCTCCCTTTGAGATTCTTTATCATCGTCTTTCTCGTACTACCCAGAGGGCCCATCCCCGAAATGTACCTGAAGCCCCAGGGAAGGGAGTCACGAGGTCTAAACCTTTCAGCAAAGGAGGACACTTTTATCCCAAAGGCTTTTGTTGGCTTTCCAGCAATTACAGAGGACGGAGCCCAGCCCTGGCCTCCTAGGCAGGTACTTGACAAATTCATTCTGTTGAAACTGATGTGGTCACCCATCCTGTCGGGGAGGGAGGTCCTCAGGCAAAGATAAACAGCAGAGAGATGGGGAAGGGCCGTTATGTAACATTCCCAAACACACCACTTCAGAGAGCGTGCGGAGGAGGAAATGAGAACCAGTCATTTCAAAGGCAAAAAAGCAAACTAAAACCCCCACAGGCACCCACTTCCACACAGAGCTGTGCCGAGGAGGGAAGTCACTGCATCAACAGGATCCGCTGCCACTGGGAAGCTGCTCGTGGAGTTCTCTGGAGGAAATAGCCGCAGAAATGGTCTCCTCCAAAGAGTATGGGATCCCCCTCCCGTGTCCCCCCAGCCCAGACAACCGTGCCACCCACCACCCAGAAACCCCGGCACAGTCTACCTGGCCGCCTCCTCTTCCCCCCACCGCCATTGTTGTTCATCACCATGTGTGGGAGCACTTCCTCCCTCCACCTCCTCCGTAACCGCCTGGCCCAGGCCACCACCCCCTCCCTCTCCTGGGATATGGTCTGGTAATGGATTCCCGGTGGCCTCTCCGCGGTCACTCCGGCTCCCCCATATCCATTGCCCACCCCATGGCCAGTGGATCTACGAATGTGACTCTCGGGGCGTTTCACCACTGAGAGCCTTTCCATGGCTTCCGGCTGTCCCCGAATCGTGTCAACAGTGTAAGTGTGGCCCCAAGGCTGCTGGCCCACCCTGTGACTCTCCCACCCTGCACTGCTGGATGCTGGGCGTCCTTCCTGTCCCCTATCGACAGCCCAATTCCCTTCTGCAGGGCAGGGTCTCTCCTTTCTGTGGCATCTGACTCACCCTGAGAACTTGCTGAGGGAAGGGAAAGATCAAAGGAGGGGCCCTACGTTCTCCCGGGCTAGCAGGCTTCTCGGCTGGTCTGTGGTCCTTGCCTCCCTAGTTACTGCGGTACATCCTGACACGAGGTCGTACCAGGGAACCGGGGTCCTTGGAAACTCCCCAGTGGCACCCACGCCTCCTTACTTCCAACATCTGTTCCCATTGACAGACCACCTGCTAACTCTCGATGAGTTTTAAGCAGTTGTTTTCCTGAAGGTTTAAGAGAACATCCCCAAACTGTACCCAGTGGGAGTGGGGCAGTTCTGACTTAGGCTAACTTGTCCCTTGGGCTGGAGCTAGGTTCAGATAGAAGCCCTGTTTGAGGAGATTCTGCCCCTACTCCTCCACCCTCACTACCTCCTCAAGCACCTTTGTACCTACTTTCGGTCTCCTTGAATACCCCACATCCAAAGCTGTTATGGTCTGAATATCGGTGTCCCCCCAAATTCCTAGGTCGAAGCCCTAACCTCTAATGTGATGGCAATGGGAGGTGGGGCTTTGGGGGATAATTAGATCGAGATGCAGTCATGAGGGTGGGGGCCCCCCATAATGGGACTAGGGCCCTTATAAGAAGAGGAAGAGATACCGGAGCTCCCTCTCCATGTTCACACACTGAGGACAGGCCAGGTGAGGCCACAGTGAGAGGGCAGCCATCTGTAACCCAGGAAGAAGGCCCTCACGAGACGCTGAATCTGCCAGCACCTTGACTTTGGACTTCTAGCCTCCAGAACTATGAGAAATAAATGTCTGCCATAGAAACCACTCAGTCTACGGCGTTTTATCAAGGCACCCCAAGCTAAGACAAAAACCCAGTCCGCCTTCCTCAGGATTCTCACACTCTCCATGGGACATCAGAGCCCTCTCCTGTCCACGATGGGCCTGGCTCAGAGCTGGCAGAGGCTAACGGGCCATGCCTCTTCCCAGGCTTCTCCCTGCTCGGAGGGACAGAGTGCTAAGTGACCACTTCATTTGCAGTTTGGTCTTTATCCCTGGGAGATGCTCCCCCTGCTTTCTCTCTCAATCACCTATGAGCATGCGCCAATGTGCAAAGTAATCTTTTTTTCTGAGGATGCCACAGTGTGGTCTATGATGAAAACTTTTTTTTTTTTTTTAGTCATTGTGATTTTTTGTTTTTTTATTTTTAAAAGGTTATTTATTTGAGAGAGAGAATGAGCAGGGGCGAGGAGTAGAGGGAGAGGGAGAAGAAGCAGACCCTCCACTGAGCAGGGAGCCAGACTCAGGGCTCTATCCTGGGACCCTGAGATCATGACCTGAGCCGAAGACAGATGCTTAACCGACTGAGCCACCCAGGCGCCCAGTGTGATTTTGAACATACTGGTGGGTGTGCAGTGCTAGCTGATTGTGGTTTAATTTGCATTTCCCTGCTTTCTTAATGTGCTATGGCCATTTGTATATCTGCCTTTGTAAATTTGTTGAATATTAATGTTGAAATTATCTCTTGAAATATAAGTTATCAAATATCTGTTTAAAATTGATTCCTCTTTTTTATTACTGAGGTGTAGGGATTCTTTTTATGTATCTAGGAGATCAGTCCTTTCTCAGATACCTATCTTGCAAATTTTCTGTCAGTCTCTGGCTTGCCTATATATTTTCTTAATGATGTTGAAAACCTTTTTTTTTTTTTCTATTTACATGACTTTGATTTTATGAAATAGCTTTGGTCTTTTTATGTTGTATGCATATTGGCCTCCTTCCTGAACTGTGTTCATTACAAAGAGTTCCTTGCCTCGGCCCCTACCCCCACATTAACTGAGACTGCAATTCTCTGCCCCCATTCAGGAAGGAGGGCACTATCTTCACATCATTTCTCTGTGATGTCCCCAGTTTCTCTCTGAAAAGTAAGGGAGGGTCTATTTCAGTTCTTCCCCACGGGCATGCTTCTCCTTCAGACTGGAATATTCCTGCCTCCCCAGTTCCTTTTATCCAACTGGCTTCTGTTTGTCTTCTACTTCTCAGCCCAAAGTTCCCCAGGGAGTTCATTCATTCATTCATTCATTCATCCATTCACTCCTTACTCTATACAAGGCCCTGGTTCAGATATCGGAAATACAATGAGCCAAGACAAGCATGTCCCTTGTGGCGCTCGCTGTCTTGTGGGAGCGGCCAATCAAGTTGGTGGACATAGGAGTGCAACTGTGATGAGCTCCAGGAATGCATTACTTGGCAACTGGACCTAGTTAGGAAGGTCAGGGAAGCTGGATTAGACAACAGGGGAGACATGAGCCTTCCAAGCAGAGGGGGAACCTGCACAAAGGCTGTTTGTCAGGAGGCAAAGCCCATATCAGAGCCTGAAAGAGGGCTGGAGTGGTTGGGGCAGAGAGTGCAGCCGCGTCCAGTATGAGCTGGGGGAGGGAGGGAAGGGCAAAATATCCAGGACTATGTAGAAGATGCTCTGGAGCTTGTTTTGATTCTCAGAGCGAAGAGCCATTGAGGTCGTATGTGTGGGATGGGGGGGGTGGGTGTAGAAGTGTAGAGGAGTAGAGGTGGGGGATAGAGGATAATCAGGTGTTTCCTTTGAGGCTAGCACTGTGGCTGCCTCAGTGTAGGATGGATTGCAGGGTCCCCGTGGCGGGGAGGTGAAGCTGGGTGGGGGGCTACAGTGATGCTGGCAGAAGATGCTGATTCTGCTGAAGACAAGGGCCGAGGGGGTGCAGATACTTAGGGAACACAATCCAGGGGCTCTGGTACAGAATTGGTAATGGGGAGTGTGCAGGATGAGAATGACTCCCCGCTTATTGGCTTCCACACTGTGGGGAGTGGGGGTAGTGTGCTGAGATGGGCAGGACCACAGTAGGACCTGGTGTGGGAGGGCAGATCGTAAGTTCTTCTGGTACAAACCCACCTGGCACCTAGTACTATTGTAATTAATCATTATCTGGGTAGTTATGTGTTTATGGTATGAATTTTCTGGAAATTATTATCTCCATGAGGGCGGGACTTGAACTGGTCTTATTCACCAGGATATCCGCAAGGCCTGACTTGCTGGCATTCAGCAAATGTTTGCTGAATAAATTAGTGACCATCTGCCTCATTCTATCTGCCCAGGGGAAATCACCGTTTGAAATATTCACCATTTCTGTAGCCTCCATGCATCCCAAACAGAATTTGTTACTAACTTCACATGTTGGAGTTGAAAAGCACTGGGCTGAGAGTCAACAGATCTGGGTTGGAGTCCCACTAGTTATATGCTGTGCTAGCAAAAAGTCCATAGACAAGTCCGAAATAGTCAGAAATATGTTCCCTCTGGGGTAGAGCAACCTGGAAGCCAGGCCAGTCTGAATATAAACACGGTGAACCAAGAAGCTGTGATTCTTGTTCGGAAGGTGTTAGCTCTCACGTGTGCTGCACTGGTTCATTGTATTTCCTTCTATTTCATTGGATTTCATTTCATCTTTGATTATTCTTTAATGGCGGGGTCCCAGAAGAACCTGAGAATAGATCAGGATCTCTAAGAAGGGACTAAGTTTTCCCCCAACAGTGGGGCTGCCCCAAAAGGACTCTCTCCAGGAGACATTTGAGACATGTGCCTCTCATCATTCTTTCTTGGGGAAGAAGTGGGATGTGAGAGGGGTCAGGGTATGAACACTGAGTCACGCAGGCAGGGGAGGAGTGCTGACCCAGCCTGCTGGATGACTGTGGACAAGCACCCCACCCCCCAGGCCGGGCCCGAGTTCTGCAGAGAGAATGAAGGCCTTGAACTAATTTGTACTTTATACGCTTATTCCCAGAGTGAAACTATGCATCTGAGTGTGTTGCATAACCAGAAGAGGTAACAGTTTACAAGACCAAAGTCAGGGAGGGCCAGAGCTGGTGGGATAAGGCTGTTGACCCGAGACACAAGGAGGCACGAGTTCAGATCTCCAGTCGCCTGGGGTCATTTCTGGCAGTTCATCAATAGGGTACCCCCTGAACCCCCCTGTAAAGTTGGCCCCCCCACTGTTTCCTATCATAGCGCCCTACTTTAGGAATAAACCATAAAAATGACACAATTTTATTTTATTTTTTTATTTTATTTAAAATAAGCTAAGTTTTAATGAATGAGGCCTGATTATTTACTTAAGTGCAGGAGAACAGTGATTGATCTTACAGGCTCTTTTAAATCTGCTTTGCTGTTACTTTTCGTAAAAAGTCTCCAGATTGAACTTTTTTTTTGAGTGAATGGACCTATTTTATTTTATTTTATTTATTTTATTTTATTTTATTTTATTTTCAGCCATCAGAAAGGATGAATACCCACCATTTGCATCTACGCGGACGGAACTGGAGGGGATTATGCTAAGTGAAGTAAGTCAAGCAGAGAAAGACAATTATCATAGGGTTTCACTCATACGAGGAACAGAAGCAATAGCACAGAGGACAATAGGGGAAGAGAGGGAAACCAAAGGGGGAGAAATCAGAGAGGGAGACGAACCATGAGAAACTATGGACCCCAAGAAACAATCTGGGGGTTTCAGAGGGGAGGAGGTAACAGGGTGATGGGTATTGAGGAGGGCACGTGCTGTGATGAACACTGGGGGTTATATGTAACTAATGAATCATTGAACACTACATCCAGGACTAAGTATGTACTATACAGTGACAAACTGAACATAATACCAAAAAATGACACCATTTTAAGTTAAATATTGATTAAGTTTTAAACATGGCTCTGCCACTAGGCCATGTTTTATTAAATGCCTATGCTGTATGAACAGAATTTAGCGCAGGGCCTACCAGGCACAGATTAAATGGAAGTGTTGGGTGGATGAATGGATGGATGGATGCATGCATGCATGCATGGAAAGATGGACGGATGGATGTGTGAGCCAGTGAGCATGGAAACAGGTTGCAAGCATCAGTGTGCCCTATTGTGCTGGGATGGCTGCCTTCTATTTTTTTTGATAAGTTCACTCCCTCTTCCCAGTAACTGCTCCCCCTCCCTACGCTAGCAGAGGCTGTCCCTGGGAGAAAGACTCATAGCTCCTCAGCTTGCTTGCCAGACTTGGCAATGGGACTCTTCACTGATTGTGTGGCTGCCGTCCTGACTGTCTCTGCCTTTATGACCAGAGGGTTTGAAATTAGGCCAATCCTGAAGATCATTTCAGGGGGACCAGCTGCCACCCAATTTCTTGTTTGCCAGAAATCTGCCAAGACCTCCAAGACTGTGGTTCTGACGGTGACAGCAGTTCCATTATTTTGTCCTCAGTCATCAGGCCTGTGCTGAGCACTTTGCAAACATGGTCATCCATTCTCCCAAGCCGCCCTGGGAGGTAGATGACATTCTTACCTTCGTTGCCCAAAGGTGGGCACTGAGGCCCAGAGGCGGCCTTGCCCAAGGTCATGCAAACAGCAATGGGCTGAGCTAAATTGGGATCCAGGGCAGTCTCCACATGGACGTCATGCCCTTACTCATTAAAATCGATTTCTTCTTGTCCTAAAAGTGTGTTCCTTTCAGTTGAGTTCAGCTCCAGCTGAGATATTTCTATTCTGGAGTTCATAATGGGTCTCCAAGTAATGCCCAATTGCAAAGCGGGCAGGTGTGGAGAGGGCTGCTGCATCCTGGGGAGAGGAAATATTTTGATTTTTTGAGTGTCAGTGGTGCATACAAGTTCTTCAGATTGTCTTCCAGGGACGGCAGGCTATACTTTCAGGAAATGCTCAAGTGTCCACTCTGGATGCAATCAGCCCAGGGAGGAGGGCCAGGTGCCTAGCCCCTGAATGCCAGCTTTGGGCCCAGGGCAGCAACGCCTCCTGCCCCATGGCTACCCCAGCAGAAGCCTGATGCTGAAGCTCTGCTTCAGCCGCGCTCACCTCTTTCTCAATGCATTTATTTCCGTTTTAAGCAGTAAGGATAAAAAAAAAAAGGATCAAATTTAGGAATTAAATCCCAAAGTGTGCCAAATGCAGACTCTAACACACCAAGGACTGATGAGCATTTCAGAAAGCACCATCTTCAAGTAACAGAAATGCTCCCAAATTAGTGCTTTGAATCCCTTTGTTTTAATTGCTTGGATTAAGATAAACTCCGAACCAAGCCTGGAACCAATAGGCTGTTGTTTCTTCTGTTTGTATCAATCTTATAGCTGTTGCTTTGCTAGGATTAATATGTCTCTGAGGGGTTTCAACACTGTCCTCCCTGGTGGATTTTGCAGAGCCCATAATGTCATGTAATCGGGACCATGTTATTTTTGTCTGAATATCTAGGAGTGATGTAAGAGGAAAAGGAAGCTAGCTAACTCCCAACCATTTGACTGACCAAAGGTTAAATTAGTCTTGGCCTTTCCCCAGCTGGACAGAATGCTGCTCAGTCAAACGTTTATTCCACCCAGCAGAATGGAAGTTCTCTTCCTTTCTCCCTGAATTGTTTTCCTTAGATATCCTTCCCCGATCATGCCCCTACATAATATACCGATGTTCTCGACCCCCCGTCCCTCCCCGCCATCTTCATGTTGTTCATTATGCATCATTAGCACTGGGTAGAAAAGCCAGACAAGGTGGAAATAGATCCTGACTTCAGAACTGGAAACAAGTTTTTCTCAAGAAAGACTGCAGGCCATTAAGTGGCTGCAAGGAGGACACCCTGCTCGCCCCTGGCCCTCATCAACAGTGTGGACACCCAGCTTGGCCAGGATCTCAGGAACACCCTGATGACTCTGATAGGAGCTTCTTCTGAAGCTGCCATGCGCGGTAAGCCAAAAACCCCACCCAAGCCTAGTAGTTGGTCCTCTTGTAAGACACACAGACATGTTGACTTTGACTCTACCAACTTCCTCTTCTTGCAAGGTTAGGAAGCTCTCTCAGGGCCCGAGGGTGGGTCTTGAAAAGTTAACGTCTCTCCATTGATGCTATCTGTTTTGTACTTGAAGACACTTCTGGGCAAGAGTTGGGGCTGTTGAGTGATACGCCTGACCCAGGCAAATAGTCCCTTTTCTGTCTGGCATTTTTCTTTAGTTGGCAAGCAGAAATTCATCCAGTGGCAGACTACAGCTTTCTGAAAGAATGTCTCCTCTCCCAGGAGTGGGGGACACCACGGTAGAGGGACTCTGGAGCTAGAAGTAACAGCAAGATGTAGAAGTAATAGCAAGATGGATTAAGACTTCAACACGTGTGGGCCAAGCACTTTCTGTGCCTTACTTCCTTTAGCCTGGGCAGTGATCCCAGGAGGCAGGTCCTTTTGTGGTCCCCATTTTCAGAGAAGGAAATTGAGACTTTCAGAGTTAATGTCACGGGCGTAACATCACAGGGGCAGTAGGACACCACTCCGGGATCGTTGGGACCACTTTCCTAGGCAGCTCAATCCTGCTTCCCCAAGAGTGGGCCGTGGACTCAGCCTCAGTTTCTATCTCCCTAAAACGAGAACAGTAAAATTTGTCTTTCCTACAAGAGTGGTTATAAGACTGGAGTGAGGCACAGATGTGAAAAGAACAGGGCTTATGGCTTTTACTTCTATGGCTGAGAAATGACGAGCCTCAGGGACCCACTGCCTCACAAGCTTCTGTTTGTAGTCCGAACGCTTATAATGTATAGGACAGTTTTTGGTGATGGCGGCCCTTGGGACGGTGGTTGGGATATTTCATTTCTTAATGGAAGAGTGTAAAAAAAGTAGGAACAAGAAAACAGGAACGGGATCTAAGAAAACAAGGGCAACGTGGTGGCCAGGGGAGAGAAGACAAGAGGTTGAAGAATCAACCCTTGCTCAGTTATTTTCCCTTTTACTTCCTAGCCTGAAGTCCATTTGGTCTTCCTCATCCAGCCAAACTGTCAAGTGCATTCCCCAAAGAGCTCTCACATCTGACTTTTCTCCTTCCTCTCTGTTACTACTGATTTGGTTCAAGTGCCAATCAGCACTCACCTTGACTTTGTCATGGGTTTCTACCTACTCTCCATGCCTCAAGTCTTATCTTTTTCCTTCATCCTGCCCTCAGAAATCTTACTCTTCAAAGGCTACACCATCCCCTGAAAAATAAAATCTAAATTCTGAGCATAAGTCACTACCCTCAATGACCCAGACCCTGCTAGGACCTGCAGACTCAGGCAAACTACATCTCTCAGGCCTGCTCTACATCTCTCATGGCCACTGACCATGCATGACATTTCCTCTGTGCTTTTAAGATTTGGGGGGGTGGGAAAGATGTCCTTCCCTTCCTTATCCAGCAAACTCCTATGCATCCTGCAAGGTCCAACTCATGAATTGTCCTTCTGTGTATTTTGATGACACTGTATTCAAATTATCCAATAGTATTGTAATTATTCGACACCTGTAATTCTTCCTCAGGATTTCTTACCGGTGGGAACTATTTATTAGTCTCTATAAATCCCCTGTCCTGGTGTCTGGCACATAAAGGCACTTGGGGGAAGTTGTCTGAAAGGATGAATGACCCTCTAAGATGGGAGTTGGGTTTGTGCAAATGGTTGATTCTTCCTCTTCACTCAGTTCACTGGCTGTGTTCTACAAATTTTCATGAGTTTTCCAACAACTACAGAGATTGTATTCATGTCTCATGATGTGGTATGGCTATTTCTGACTCTTCCTGAGCTGGGGAAGTGGGTGGTATGTAAACTATCTTAAAGCAAGCAAGCAAAAAATGCTTTTTAAAGTTTATATCCAGACAAACACTTTTATTGAACTCTGAAGAGTCTTGGAAAAGAATTTGGTTCAGCACAAGGTTTGAACAAAATCTCTGCCAGCAAATTAATTCAGGGAAATGAGCCCCCACACCTCCCATCTTCTGTTCTTCTCATTGGTTTAACGAAAAGGATTGGAATGTCATTGACAACACTGTGTTATCCAAAGGAGCAAAATTCAGAGCTATTCTTTTCATCAAAAAGAAACAATATAAACTCTGGGAGCAGACGCATATTTCTGCTATTTTTTCCTGAAAACCTATTCCAGTTCAGTGGGTTAACCACAGCTATTTTGGAGATTCACTTAAATTAAGTGTAAAGTGTATTAAGTGTAAAGCCCCAAAGCCAAAATGTCATAGACATTTTAATTGTTCTAGTTGCTATTCATTGATATATATATATGTATTTGTTCTAAATTTGTTCTGAATTTTCCCCACCAACCAGCATACATAATAATCTAAAAATAGAAATAGATTTCACTTTTAATTTTTACTAGTCTGATTACAAATGGGAATTAAATTGTGTGTGGTTAAAAGCGACAGCAACAACTTCAGCCAAGTTAAAATGAATAACTTCCACAGAAAGCTTCTCCTTAGAAATATTTCTTGGGCTTAGCCAGAGTTCTAGATAAAACCAGTTTATTTTCTGGGAAGTTACTATGCTAGCAACAGTTATCTGGTTCAGTGATTCCCAAACACCAAATCCAAAATTAGTGGAGGGCAGGTGGCAAATGGATCTCAAAAGGAGATTTTCAAAAGTGCTATTCCCAGAGCCACCCAGATCCATCCTGACTTGAGGTGTCTGGGGGGAGCCTGGAGACCTATACTTTTGCAAAGCTCCAACTGATTTTGATGCAAAGTTGGGTCTGGGATCCACCCCACGCCGTCCCTTAGCTTGCACAGGTATAACTTAAGGTCACACCTTCGTCATTCTCTAAGTGGCCACTCTGTTCAGGGACCCAGAAGGTGTGTGGCGATGGCCTGCCTGCTGGTGTTCCATGGCAAGAGCCACAGGCTAAATGAAAATGTGTTTGCCACTCAGAGAGCTAGACTTTGGTGTCCATGGTTCAGTTAACAGCCTGTTCATGTGTAAGTGATTTGTCACAGATTACTCTGGAGTTACTCTATTGTGCAAGAGAACTGGAATGGTCTAAGTAAAACCACCCCTCAGCAGCCTCTGCTCTCACAAATCCTGAAGTTTTTCTCAGATCAGGGTGGGATGGATCGAGTCTCTCAAGCTAGAATCTTCTTTTCACCTGGTACCGATCTGGCCCATGCATCTAAATACAAGGGCCTAATCTACCAGGTCAGCAGAAACCAGAGACTTCAGCCCGTTGGGCAAGCTGCAGGTCAGAGCCTGACTGATGGATAAACTCACTGCGGAAAGGCCTCAAGGGTGAATGGGGGTGCAGTTACCTTAGAAGTAAGGGCTGGACCCTTTTATTCTGCAAGTTGGATCAAGCAGAAACCTAGCAGGTTATCAGGGCATGGCTGTGTCCAATGCAGCAGGTATGACCACCAGACATCAAGTCATTTCCTTCAATTTGAATCCTTAAGCATCTTAGAAGTCCTTTGTCATCAGATATGTACAACAGATTTTAAAGAATATCTTAAACATTTAAATTATCTCATCCATAAAAATGGGAAAAATCGTTTTAAAAAAATCATTCCAACTTAATGTACTATTCCCATCTAGGCAGAGAAAGTACTTTAATTTTGGAAAAAAGGTAGCCTAATCTTTATCTTCATTTTTCTTTCAGTAATAAGTTGGAATGGGTAGGGGCGCCTGGGTGGCTCAGTCTGTTAAGTGTCTGCTTTCGGCTCAGGTTATGATCCCAGGATCCTGGGATCAGGCCCCACATTGGGGGGGGGGGGGGGTCCCTGCTCAGCGGGGAGCCTGCTTCTCCATCTGCCCCTCCCCCCAGCTCATTCTCTCTCTCTCTCTCAGAAATAAATGAATAAATGAATAAATCTTTTAAAAAATAAGTTGGAATGGGTAGATAGAGATTTGTATTTCTGCTTTTTAATAGTTCCTTGATTTCTTATTATAAAATGAATTTCACCCAAGGAAAGACAATTATATATAGAATATTAAGTAGCACGAATCCAGGTGTTCAGGAGATTGACTCTAGGAGTAGGGACCATTTCAAAACCTCAACAAATCTTACAAGTTTCACCCTTACCCCAGACATTTATTATATGTAGAGTTGTATGAGACAAATCTAAGAGGCATTGTTCTCCAAGGTGAAATGAGCTTTAGCGAGGCCCTTATCCAGTCCTGTGTTTACAGATGAGGCATCAAGGCCCCGAGCGGTTGTGTCCTGTCTCATGCCACAGACGTGTTAGCAGCTTGGAACACTGGGATCCTGATAACGCACACATGGCGTGGCCCTTGCTTTCCCACCGTGAATGGCTAACCCGGGAATGAGAGATTAAGACCCTTCGACCAAAGGAAACTGTTGTGCTGCTTACATGTGTGTCCTCAATGCTGACAATGAACTCTGTCATGGCACAGTCCTGTTTTCAGGATCTTCAGTTTCTCCCCAGTCTCAAGAAATCAGCAATTTTTAAAAGAGGCACCTTTCCTGTCCCGTGTTCAAGGCAAAGGAAGTACCTGAATGGCCAGCACATGGTCTGTCCTTCTCTTCGGCCGATGCCAAGAACAGTGCCCCTGAGGATTCATTCCCTCTGTCCAGTCACCACTTTGTTCTCCACTTGTCCTTCAGATCAGAGAACAGCTCCTAGGTCTATCTTCGCACTCTGAGGACACCCATGGACTCCCGCAGAGAGCAGCTGTAATGGGGTGTAGGCACTCACTGTCTTTCTGGTTTCCCTCTCCCTTCCTACTCTTTCCCTCTTCCTTGCTCATCAGCAAGCTGCCTCTTCCGGCTCATTTGTGCCGGTCCCAGGTATCTGAAGCCTGAGGTGTACTGAATGAGTCCCACACCACACGTTAGTAGGGGGAGGCTTCTCTCCACTTCACCCCGTCCTGGGGACATTGGCAGCACAGCCGACCCCCAGTAGGAGACCTTGCCATCTGAGTTTCCTCTCGCTGCTAATTCAGTAGGCATTCCACCAATAGTGCATTTCCTGATTTTTTTTAAGTTTCTTTCAGGGGCTGCATTAGCACAATATTCCTCCAGGTTGTGGTATGATATTCTTTCCTTTTCCTTCCTAGCGATTTATCTGTGAGGGTTGCTCTGACGGGCAGACATTATCCTGGTATTGGGGTCCAAGCCATGACAACGATGTGTAGGTTCTCTGCTGACCCCAGAGGGGATTCACTCCATAAACAAGCTTTCAAAATGTTAGTTCTTGTGGGTGGCACTCGCAGGTTATTATTATACACGTATCTGAGTGTTAATACAAATGTATTTTTTATGACGGAGAGTTTCAAAAATCTTTTGGCATTCGAAGAGCCATTGCCCTGACATCCACCGGCCTTATCTGCAAGCTCTGGAGTTAGGGGAGAGCTGTTGAAGTAAATAAGTCCTGTGTGCAGATGTGTGTGCTCAACACTGCCAGAGACGCTCAGCTGCTGCAAAAGGAGGGTATGCCCTTAACGCTCTCCCAACTGCAGTTAAACGATGGTAGATCTGTACCAGAATAACAAGCGCTCAGATGCTAGTGGGAGCATGTGGTCACCCACAGTCCTCCAGGAGGCACTGGGAGTCTGAGAGCTGGCTGGGCGGGGAGGCCAGGGCTCCATCCATCACCCTCAGAGCAAGCATCCTGGGTAGCGGTGCATCCCGGGTGGGCTCCACGGGGCAAACAGGCATCCCATTTGCATTTCTTTGTCGCACTGTTTGCATTTTGCACGTCACCACCTGTCTACTCAAAGGTAGAAGTTCATTAAAATATCCTCCAGCAGTCCTCCTTCCCAGGAGATGGCGTTTCCCTTTTCCCACAGGACTCTCCCCTCGGGCCCAACCCTTGACGTCGGGGAAGCCAAGGCAACTCTTTCTCTTCAAGACAAAGGAACTTTCCCTTCAGAAGCTTCTTTGTTTTCTGAGCCCCTTCTTCTCATTTATATCAACAGTTTATGTCTCCTTGGACATGCCTGTCCTACCCTGCTAAGTCTCTCCTGATTAACTGTGTGGACGAGAGTTAAGCGCTTGACTCTAAGTGCTTGACTCTATTCACATAAACTTTCGGATAGACAGTGGATCTGACCAGATGGACAACCAACACATCTCTGCAGATCCAAGCTCGGCATTTGAAAGCTGAGCATCTTTGTTCCCAAAGGCTTCTTTCTGGAGGCAATGAGCACTGACTCCCACAGAGAGAAGTATTTTTCTTTAATATTTCTATGTCACCTCCGGATACTCTGGACCTATCTACAGATGGCACCCTGGGAAGGGGAGCCCCAGGCATAGTTCATCCGGTGTTTGGATGAGCTTTTGAAACTTTTCTTAAAAGGTTACTTGGCTCTCTGTATCAAGTTATATTTATTTGCCACCCCAAACTAGTATAAAGGTATAACAGTTAGGAACTTGATGGCTGTTCCATAGTGATACTTTTGACCTTGACTATAGCTTGAGTGGAAACATTTTTCTATAGGAATGGTAACTCTATTTTCTGAAACAAACATCAGGATGCAAACTCTGTCAATAAGTCAAGGAATTTGAAGATGGTTCTGCTAGAGAACATTTAAGATGTGTACAGCAACTAAAAAATATATGTTCTCCTAAGGAACCTGACTATCCCAACTCCACAAAAACAAAAACAATATTCCAGACTTTTCATTGTTTTTTTTTTAAGTTAATTTTAAAGTTGCATTTCACTGTAGTATAGCAAGTTAAATCCTCTCTAAAAACTCTTGGGCCGGGGGCTCCTGGGTGGCTCAGATGTCAGTTGAGCGTCTGCCTTCGGCTCAGGTCATGATCCCAGGGTCCTGGCATCGGGTCCCGCATCGGGCTCCCTGCTAGGCGGGGAGCCTGCTTCTCTCTCTGCCTCTGAATCTGCCTCTCTCTCTCTCTCTCCCTTTCTCTGACTCTTATGAATAAATAAATAAAAAACATTAAAAAAAAAAAAACTCTTGGGCCTTCTACTTAAGCTTTGAGTCTCAGCTCCCCTCCTCTGTGATTCGGGGATAATGATGACACTGGCCTCACAGGGTCTTGGGGACTAAATAAGAGAATATGTGAAAGTGCTCTGGAATGCAAATGTTAGTTGGGAGTGATTTATTTCCTTGGAACATTGATTGCGAACAAGAAAATCACCATAATCACCATTTGCTTCTGCCCGCAAGCAAAATATTCATGCCATGAGTTAGGCTTTTACTGGAGCTGTACCTTTCCTAAGAAAGTCTGGTGGTAAGTGTGTAAAGGAAGAGAAGTTCACATTTTACAGGCACAGAAATGAAGCTGAGTCTGAGTGTTTTTATGCCTTGGAGAATTTGATTTTTCTATTATTAGAGCACTAAGTCTTAGGAACCAGTGTAAAACTCACTAGCTATGTTGCTTGGACAAGCCATTGAAGTTGTCTGGCCTTTCTTTCCTTCCCTGTAGAATGACTGTAGGCTAAATATGGACCTTCCCAACTCCACTATGGGATGCTTTTTACTGACCCATTGTAGGGAAGAGGGTCATGGTCATGATAGGAAAAGCTACATTACTGACCCTTTCCCCATGTCAGGCTCTAAGTGCTTTACATCTGTTAGCTCATCTAGCCTCACAGCAACCCTTGGCAAGTACTACTAGTATGTTTATATGGAGGATAAGGAAAACTAAGGCAAGAGAGGTTATACGACTTGGTAAATCCACACGGTGGAGCCGGGGTATGCACCCAGGCCATCTGGGTTCAGAGCCAGTAGTTTCAACCACACCCTATGCTGAGATAAATTAGATATACATTAAATTTGTACTCACTGAACTTATCTGCTTAAACTAATCTATGAACACATTCTTAAAAGAAATGGAAACTTTCCTGACAAAGCTAAAGTGCCTGGTGACAACCCCATTCCTATGCCAAGCCCTTCCCCAGAGGCAACCATGGATAGACATTTGGTGTGAACCTAATGTGCACCATGGACTTACATGGAATGTTTGTGTGTGTGTGTGCCTTAATCTACGTGGCATCAAGCTTCATATATTGTTCTCCCACAGCTCTCTTCAATTCACATTATGTTTAAAAACATATTGTTTTCCCTCTTCCTGGTACATGGAAAGGAGTCAGTAAGTGTAGTTTATTCTACAGTACAGCTACACACAATTATCTTTAACCAGTATTGATGGTATCCTGTCACGCACAGTCGTGATTATTAGTGAGAATGAGGACCTTTTCATACACAAACTGAAGTGGCCCTTTATATTTATTCTCCTGTAAATTATTTATTCATATCATTTGTCCAGTTTTCAATTGGCTTGTCTTTTTCTTATTGATTTCTAGGAGCTCTTTACACATTCTGGGTACTGATACTTAGTCTGTTACATATATTGCAAATACTTTCTCCTAGTCTGTTGGAGGCATTTTTAATAAAAAATCCGATCTATTGAATGCTTACTATGTCCTAGGCTTTGACACGCATTGCCACTGAGTCTTGGAATACAGCAAATTATGTGTTACTCTGACCCTCAGTTTCAGAGTAGAACACGAGATGCAAAAGATAAGCATCTTGCCCCAAGTCACACATAAATGCACCGGGATTTGAAGCCTGCCTAAGTCCAGACCCGGTCTTACAACCACTCTTGACTTTGTCTATTCAAACAGCTCCATGTGGCCAAATGCAAGGATTATTTTTTAAATATCGGGTCATTCTTATACAACAAATACAAACTTTTGAGTTCAACTAGTAAGTTCCC
This sequence comes from Zalophus californianus, assembly GCF_009762305.2. Lineage (NCBI taxonomy): Eukaryota > Metazoa > Chordata > Mammalia > Carnivora > Otariidae > Zalophus > Zalophus californianus. The sequence goes on from NC_045600.1 coordinate 98,703,651, forward strand.
CTATTTTCCATTAATGTTATTTGGTGTGACGATTAGGCAAGCAGGACCCAGAAGTAGAAATCCAGCCACAAATGCTTTGAAGACAAGAGCCAGGTCTTATTCATGGCACTATGCCCGAGCCCGATGCAGTGCCTGGCTTGTGGAGGTACTCGACCAAGTGAAAGGTTCTGACCATAGCAGGCAGAATCCTACTTGCCTGATGTGGCCACCATGGAAGGACCTGTGCTCTTCAGTGTCCATGGGAGCGTGCTTCCACCAGTGCATCCCCACCCTGGAACCTGGGTGGAGATCTGTGTGAGGAGATCCCACTTCCTTTCTGCTCACTGCTCCTCCTGAATTCCAGATGAGCAGCTGTCAGTCCACTTGCCAGCCTGGCACGCTTGGCAAGCCTTCATCAAAATCAGTGTCTTCGGCTCACAGAGCAAAGGGGAAGTAGACTGTGTTGTTGAGTTTCTCTTTAAGAGCCCTTCTTCCAGAACATGACCCCCGCCGCCCCCCTGCCCCTTGCAAGGTCCATTCGCATTTCTGAGAGTGGTGCAGCCAGCCATCATTTTCATTGCTCTCATGGATTCCTGGTCACCTTCCCCTGCCTTTCCAAATCAGTCTTGAAGGCCCTGCAGACACCTTCTGCTTTGCTTCTATACACTTAGGATCTATTCCTGCTTGACGGACAGATGTGCTCCCCTTGAGGTTGATTCCGGGCACTCTGGGTTTTCTCTTCTTGCTTATATCTGCACCTGCCCCCCCGCCCCTGCCCCCCCGCCCCTGCCCCCCGCCCCCAGAAGCCACTGTGCTAGAGAGAATCTGTATGAGGTTAAATAAGATTCTGGGCTTTGGACATACCTCTGAATCTTCTAGCAGTGTACCATGTAGTAAAAAATGTCTGATATGTGGTAGGCTACATGATAAATCGTAATGGTCTCTCTCTGGCCCCTGCCCTATATTCATCCTTCTAAAATCCTCTTTGGAAGCAGGGAGGTATTAAAAAAAAACAACAAAAACCCCAAATGTCACCGTCTCTGCAAAATCTCTCCCCAAACTCAGCTTAGCCCCTGTTCACCTATCAAAATGGATCACTTGGCTCCTCTACCTTTTCATGGCAGCTTTTCTCCTTCCTGGTCCATCCAGCTGTTACCCCGTGACTTTGGGGTGAGGGATTCACTTCCGTCTCCCACCTTAGACGGGCAGCCCCAGAGGACCAGCTCCCCTCACGCACTAAGTACTCCAGCGCCTAGCACACCGGCAGGGAGGGGTCCTCCTGCTGCAAGTATAAAGGAAGGACAGAAGGAAAAGGGAAGTCAGGGGAACGGGCTGGGTTCCGGGGAGAGGGAGCCTGCCTGTGGAGTCAGGGAGCCATAGCCGATGGGTTAGTTGGGGCTGCTAGAGGAAGCAGCGGAGGGTGGGCAGGGGCGGTGGACACGTGCGGCTGGGCAGGGGTTGGGGGTGACGGCCCATCAACCCTACAGGTGCTCCGCCCCAATGCCTGGAAGAACACTGGCCTCCAGGTCCTGCACTGCCACTCCTGCGAGACAGGATGGGCCAGGCCTCTCCCAGCCGGTAGAGCTGGGACGGGAGGGCAACCCTGCCGGGTGAGGCAGCGGGCCAAAGGCGGGGAGTCAGCACCCAGCCAGGAGCGGGGCCCAGGTGCCTGGCCTCAGGCCTTGAGGGGCTGCCCCGCGGGCTCCGGCGCAGGAACCCTGAGCCGGGGACTGCAGAGGAATTCTGTATGCTCGCACACAAAGCCCTCCTCAGACCAGCTCCGCGGCAGGCCGACTGAACTGGATGCTGAGAAACAGGAAACAACCAAGCCATGAAGTAAACTGATCCTAGTGTTGAAAAGATAATTTGTCCAGAAACAGACCCCTGGTGAAGCTTCACTGTGTTATTTATTAGCTAAGGGCAGGAGTCTGTGCAAATGACCGTTGCTGGGACCATTACTAGGAGATCTTGAAGGCCATTACTGACTCAAATGTCAGCAACGAAGGCGCTTTCGTCTGTAGGATTTCCAGCTCCTTTTCTGGGAAGGTTTTTCAGATGTGAATTCAGTCCAGTTTGGGAAACCATCCCCATGCTTAAATTTGGGGTGCCACAAGAACAGGGAGAGGAGGGAAAGAGGCAGTACCCACGGCGGGGCTCACATCTTCCTGGGCACCCAGGAGAGGCAGGTCTTACTCGTCAAGCTTCCCTCTGGGGCAGCGCCGGGGTCCCCACAGTCATGCTCCCAGCGCCCCTGGAGCCCTGGCCGGGTGTTGAGCCTGAGCGAGGGAGAAGCCCTTCCGGGCCCGATTTCGTGGCAGGGGAGAATTCAGCTCTCCCGTCCACAGGAGACGCACCGGAACCCTCCAGTCCCTGAAGGCAATGGCCACCAGCAAGACAAGGATGCCAGCAGACACAGGCTGGGGCCTTTGGACATGCCAGGCAGAGAACTAAGAGCACCGTGTACCCGAGTCGCCCTATTGCTCTGTGAGGCGTGATGTTCTACCAGCCCTAGGCCTCAGTTCCCTCATCTGCAAGGATAAGGAGACTCTAGAGCAGAACCCCCACATGGCTGTCTTGAGACCCGCTGCACCACAAGCACTGGGGCTACACGTTAACAATGTCGATGGCATCTTTGGAGAGATACCAAGAAACCGGTAACGGGTCTGCTTCTGGAAAAAGGGCTGGGGACGGGACATTTAAACCTAACACAGGCAAACAGCTATTCAGCAATAACTAAAACAATTCACATGAACCACACATCCAGATTTCCAAGCTGAACCTCAGTCCAATTGAATCACAATAGCCAGAGAAGAAACAACGGGGCAGTGCTTTTAACCAATTCTCCAAAGTGACCCTGATGCCAGGTTCAAGGAACCCTGTCCCTGAGGACGCCTCTTCTCTCCTCACCCACGACCTCTATGTTACAGATAAGAAAACTTCGCTCTGAAAGGGGCAGGGATGGGGCCAAGTCATCCTGTTGCTTAGAAGCACAGCACAGCAAGTAAAACCAGGTCTCCAAACCATGACACCCTTGCCCTCACCCCGCTGCAGGCCCCTGTGTCTTTCCCCCCGATTCCACTTCTCTCCACAAGAAAGAGTTCCCTCGTCTCAGAGCCCTCACCCTCCAAACCCTGCTTTCCTTAAGCTAATCTGGTAAACTGAGTGATGATGTGTTTAGTGGGTACTAATGGGCTAACGTGTTCTATTAAAAGACGCTGCTTGAACCCTTCTGGAAACATTTGCAATTAATGGCCATGTTTTACTTCTGTAAAGTAATAGGGGGGATTCAGTGTAACAAGTTTCCAAAAATTCTATCCCACATGGCAGAGGAGAAAAAACATCGGACTGAAGTCCTGAAATCTGGGTTGTAAGGTTTACTGTGTGGAAGTCACTTCTCTTTTTTGGCTCATTTTCTACATCTGTGAAATGAAGGTGTTAGACTGATTAATCTCAAAGGTCCCCTTTAACTCTTAAAATCCCATTATATCACCCTGTCTAAATCTTCCTTCTCTGGTGAAATCTGTATTTTCAACAACAGGCACCAGAAAATACCATTGGCCCTTTGGAGAACAGTTCCTGGTGACACTGAATATTTTGCAGCTCTGAGCACCAGGAGCATGGTCTTAGCCATTTCAGGATCAGGTATGGTGGCAAAGGGGACCATTCAGTACAAATTCCATCTTCGTCACAAGAAAGAAGAAGAGAAAGCTGGGGTTCACAAAAGAAAATGAAAGCAAACAAAAATTAAAGATGGAAGACAGTCTGCTTGCGTTGGAGGGGACCCAGCACAGGGAGCTGTTTGTTAGCATGAACATGCCTGGTCTCTAGGAATTTCTGCTCCTACTGAGGGAGGAGAGCCAGGTCTGTGTCTGAGACAGGGATGGTCAAGAAGAGATGCTTTTTTTTTTTTTTTCCATTCTCTTACAGGTCCCCCTCTAATAGCTGGGATAAGAGGCCTTGATCTGAGGCCTTGATCTGAGGCCTCTGCTAAAATGCAAGCGTCCCAAGAGGTAAGCCTCACAGTCTCATCAGCCTTCTTACCCCTGAGTGCATATGGATTGATCCAATCTTTTCATGAGCAGGATTGTTCCTTATTGTGGTAAAATATGCATGGCATACAATGTGCCATGTTAACCATGTCTAAGTGAATCATTCTGGGGCATTAAGTATATCCTTTATTGTGTTATAAACACCACCATCCATCTTCAGAACATTTCATCCTTTCCAACTGAAACTTTGAGCCCATTAAATAATAACTCCCATTTCCTCCCCCCCCCCACCCCAGCCACCCCCACTCTGCTTTCTGTCTCTATGGATTTGACCATTCGAGAGGCCTCATAGAAGTGGAACCGTGCATTATTTGTTCTTTGGGGCCTTGCTTCTATCACTTAGCATAATGTCCTTAATTTTTATCCACTTTGGAGCAGGTGTCAGAATTTCCTTCCTTTTTAAGGCTGGATAATATACCATTGGGTGGACAGACTACACCTGTGAACACGGGTGTACAAATATCTGTTCAAGTCCCTGCTATGACCAGACTTGTAAATAGGGGTGGGAGGGCCGTACCTGGCAGGTTGGGGCACTGAGGAACAACTCTGTACTTCAGGGTTTTTCCCAGGCTTTCCATGGAGTGAGTCCTCCGCCCTCGTGTCTTCAGATCTGTTCACACCTTGGCATCCACCGCCGCAGATGGAGGTCCATCCACCAGTGAGCACTCCCTAGTGAGTAGCTCTGTCCAACATGCCTAGACTCTCCTTCCTGACCACCGAGAGCCTGGCCCAGCCCAAGTTGGTGGCTGTGGGGACCTTCCTGCCTCAGCTGAGCACATGGATGTGTGACTCAAGCTCACGTACAAGCACATCTTCCAAAGTCTTAATGACCTTTAAAATAGGAAAGAATTTAATTGGAGGGTATGGGAACTTCTCTCCTAGAGTAGGGCTTTAAAGGTTACCCAAACATTTCTGAACAATGTGTTGAATAGACAAGACTAAAATTGTGGTTTAGTTTCCTGAAAAGAATTCCTGACAAGCTAATTTGTTACAAAGTCCTTGATATCGCTGAGGGTAAGTGGAAAAAAAATAAAGGACAAGTGTTTCCAATATGTATGTGGCTTTGCGCATTAGTTTATTTGTTATCTTTGAGTGAGAAATGAAAAGAAAAAAAAATACCCAAATCAGAATCCTGGGTCATCATGGCCCTTGGGATTGAGTGAGTTTCCAGGGTGGTTTTATTTTCCCTAGGTTTTTAAGGTTATCAATTCTTCTTGTGGGCAGTTATAAGAACTGTTACTTCTTATAACTCGTTTGTAAGAATAACAGTTTCTTGTGGGAATGAAACGGAGCGAACAGGCAGCCGAAAAAAGTGTTCTGGGCATTTTTCAGTTTTGTTCTTTGCAGTCCGTTAAGGCTTAGCTGATTTTACCAAAGCCCCCGCTGGGGGGAAGGTTCTTGTTCTTAACATCTGGGCCAGAGCAGCCCCCAGTCCTCTGAAAGGGCCCAGGTGCAGAGTCACACTTCGTAGCTTTGGGGAGAGGTGATGCCTTCCCACAATGTTACTCTTCTAGAAGTGTTGCCATCACCTTCCTGAGAACCTTGGCTATAGTGTAAACATTCAAACAGACAGGTGATTCCCTCCCCCGCACCTAGGCAAAAACCCCACCAGGTTCCTTGAGCTGGGTAGCAATCATAACCACAATAATATTGTTGTAACATAGCCAACACTTATTCAGCAAAGTTGGCAAAAGCCTCTTCTAAGTTGTTTGCCTCCTTCACCAACTTGCCCTGACTTGATACCTGTTCTTTTAAACAAATGGGAACAAGGACAACATCTTCTGTGTTAGGAAATCAATAGATCTCAGTGACAGGGCAGGCGGAGCAGAACTGACTGGACACAGAACCGAGATTTTAAATGATTATATCCTGCCAACCTCCCTGCATTCACCAAAGCTCCTGGTTCTAATCCCACCACTTAAAGCTACCATAGTACGTGCCCTCGTGCCTGGCTTCTGCATAGCAACCCAAAGCCATGGACGTGCTAAACCAAACCCAAGGGACCGTGAAATTTACCATCTCTACGGGACTATGGCTCTCCTGAATACTGATTTGTTAATTCATTTTTTTAATTGCTACAATTTTTTTGAGCTCCTACAAGACATTATTAAGCATTTTACACACATTTTCTTATTCCACTCTCATGACAACTGTGTGAGGTAGGTAATTTTATTACCCCATTTTCCAGGTGAGGAAACTGAGGTTAACTCATTTTCCAAGGGCGCACAGCGAGTGAGCAGTAAAATACTCTAGAATTCCCTTCCTTTGCCCATCGGCGAAGCTCTTTATGGTACTAGCATAACTGTTACTAACAGTTACCGAAGACAATTCCTGGAATTAGAGTGCATCAGATCTAAATTTAAAAGAGTAGACATGTGATGGGTGGACACCCGTACACACACACACACCCGTGGTCCCCAGCCTTTGTCTGACAAGCTCCTGTGCCCACCTTCCCCTTGGCAGGCAGGGCACGGCCTTGCTTTTAGCACCTAGAATTAAGGGCTGGGAGGGAGCGGACATGGCTGCTGGCTCTGGGAGTGTTTGCGGGCATTCTACCTCCCTTGGGGCCACTAGGGAGGAGGAGCTAATGGTACTAACAAGGGACATCTGGAATTTATCCAATTTTACTCAAATCCCGTGTTGTTTATGAATGAACCTAACTTGGGAAATGGAGACTGGGATCTCAGCTGTTCAACAAACAGCCCCTTCCCTTGAGTTTAGCCAAGCTATGGGGTCTTGTTCATTGCTACTTGGCTACCTTCACGGGGATCTTTCAAAGTTCCCACTCTAGGTCACCAATCAAGAGGAACTGGGAAACGTTCTACGTCATCCTTCCGTAAACTGGACATACCTGCTTGGAACTGGAAAGCGAGAGGTCTTCCCAGGGTCCTGGAATCAAGGCCTTTGGCTCCCGATGGGGTAGGGGCCGGAGGAGTCTCTATTCCTTGCAGCTCGGGAGTGTTTGGGGTTGGAATATTTTTTACGCTGCTCAGAATATAAAATATGAAGCCTGCTGCACATCTCTGACAACAGACTGGGGAAAACACACTGGAAAAGAGATGAGGCAACTCAAGCCCACCTGGTAAGTAACGTCTATTTCATGAGAAGGAGAGGAAGGATGGGACCTGCTCTTGAGGAGCAAACCCAAAAAGCAAGGCTCAAGGACCTTGAAACCATTAAGAGGAGCTCCTGCTCCAGCAGGAAGGGGGCCCAGGCCAGGCTGGTTTCAGGTTCCTCCTTGCTACATAGATAAATGGCCAAAGGAAACATTATCTAAGCAGTTTCACATCAAAGGCTACATGGCAAGCTGATCTTCTTTTTAATCCGGCCAATAACCAAGTGAGAATGAGACAATGCGTGTTTCGGAAGAGGGCTCATGTGGTTCTGGAGTGGACTTTCCCATGCTCTCGTCCCCAGCCATCTCCACCGAGGAGCAGTTGTGTAAGATACTCGAGGCGGCACCGAGCCCGCGGGCCTCGTAATCACCCCACGCGGGCTCTGAACAAAGCGTTGAATACACAGGACCGAAACTGGGGGAACGGTCAGAGCTGCATTCATTGCTTGCCCCTAGCTGGCTCGAGGGATGCACGTGTGGCCCGCCTCCAGGTCAGGAGTCCTATCCGAGAGAGTTAGGGTCTAAAGGATGGCCTCAAACCTGGGTGAGAAATGACAGATTCTGGGGTCTTAGGAACCGATCGGCAAAGCAACGGAGTCACCCTGTGATGACTTTTTGTAGTTCAGAGCTGTGTGTGCGGCATGACGTCTTGGAGCACCTGAAGAAATAGATCATCCACGAGGTTTTCATCCCACACCGCATTGCGAGGTAGGCGGGGCAGGCACGATCATCCCAATCCCACAGAGAAAGGGGAGGCCCCCCGAAGTGAGGTGACCTGCCCAAAGACACACAACTCGTAAAGGCACTCCAAGTGAGCAGTGCTCATCCCTTCCTGGACCCTCTGGGGCAATGTGCTTTTCACTCTTGCCACACTGCTGGTCAGCTGTGTCTGTGAGCCGAGCTGTCACTCCGGATGACCACCCCGAGGACGTGGGAAAGGGTCTACAGGACCCTTCCATCAGCTGGATGCATGTGCCTGGCAAGGAGTTACAGTGAGAGCAAAGCACGGGGCCCCCCCCCACAGGGAGCAGCGGCCTTGGCCTGCGAGCTTCCCCAGGGCAGGAGCCATGCCCGGCCCACTTTGAGCTCCCGCATCCATGCCAGCGCCTGGCGTCAGAAACCTTGCTGGAGGGAGGGAAAGGAAGAGAAGGGGACGGAGGAGGAGGGTGGCTTCTTAGGGTCCCTGGTTGGCAGTGCCGGCTCTTCCCTGACCGGCTGGCGGCGACCCCCGAGAACAGTGCCAGGACTTCGTGGAATGTGTATTTTCCAGCCTCGTTCGGTCTGCATTCATTAGCTTCCCACCTTTGTTTTCTTCTTTTCCCATCCTGTTTTTTAATTCATGTGATGCTGTTGTTGTTGTTTCTATTATTCCTGTTATAGTTGAAGCATTGTGGTTGACTTTAAATATTTGGGGGATGTTAGTCAACAACAATAAAAAAAACCAGCTAGAAAAACTAAGAAGTGACTGTGTAAGTACATGTAACTGGCAGTGAGTCTTTCCATTCTGCCCCCGCAGAAAATGCAGCCGATAGGGCAGTAAAAGGGCCTGGAGATTTTCCCCAGCAGTCCTGCTATGCCTCCTCTCTGCACCTTCCCCAATTCTACCCACATTGTCACGCTTATTCCGAGGCCTGTTTCCTCCTCTTGACCTCCGCCAGCTAATCCAGCTCAAGTTTCTTCTAACTTAAGACAGGGAGCTCACGTCCTCTCTTTCCATGGGGCTCTGGAAATTCAAAATCCCCTAATGCAGGGCTCCTCAAACCATCCCCTGAGAGGTCCTTTCAACCTCTCAGCTGCCTGTCCTTTTTGAGCTCACTGCCCTGGGTTTCTGGGGTATGCCTCTGACAGGGTTTCCTCCCAGCTCTCTGCCTACCTACCGCCTTCATTTCTTTCACGCGGCTCCTCCTCCTCCTGGGCCCAGGTTTTGTTTTTATTCTTGTGTTCTCTGTACAGACAGCCATCACCCTTATGTTCGTGTCCCAGTCCAGTCACCGGAGCCAGGTTCCAATCTCTTACCTCCAACTGCCTGCGGGTCTGTCCGGATATCCCTTCGTCACCCGCCAAATGACAGGTCCAAAGCTGGACGTCAAGATTTCTCCCTAAAACTCTGTTCCCTGTGTTCAGCTTCTTGGTTCCACTTCTGTGGCCATGGCATTGCCATTTCCTTCTCAACCAGGCTTGAAAACATACTCATTTACTTTTCATTCTTTCATATTCACTCACCGAGTTCTGGTGACCTCCCCACTGATTTGGTTCCCTCCTCTCCATCCCATGACCATGCCAGGATCACCCCAAACCCATCCCCCCATCAGTCTGCTTCTCCGGCCATCCATTCTGCTCCAGAATGGTAAGCTCTAAACGCTGCCTCCTCATTCTTCTATCCCCAAGCCACTGGGGACCCCCCCCTCCCATTTTCTATTTCAGTATCAGGGAGCTCTGGCTGACCCCCGGGGCCATCGGCATTCTGAACACTCTCTGGCACGTGGTGCCTGTCCCATCTCATGATCACGTGACCGAGCCCTGCCTTGCCTCAGGGCCCCGGCAGATGACCGTCTCCCCGGAGTGCCTGCTTCCTGCTCCCTTGCCTATTGGCATTACAGTCCATCCTCAAGCCCAGTTCAAAACCCACCTCCTCTGCTAGCTTCTCAGACTGTCCTCTTTTCTTGGGCATCTTCCTGTTTTATTGTGCAGTCCAGTGCATTCACGGTTTCTTTGTTCCTTAATCCCTACGTTATAATATTCTTGCCCTTTATTATCTAAAAGGTAGTGAAAAAGCATGAGATCACCAATATGAAGGCACTGAGCACGTTTTGGAGGAAAAGGTATAATGGAAATCTCAGGGGTTAACAGTGAAAAAAGACCACAGATGTATGGTGCTGATGGCAAATGACGGGAGTGTCTCTGTGTTAGTTTCATTAGTGACATTTGCAATGCTGTCATTTGCCTTTATGTTGGTACCATAAAGGGATGAGGTTTGAGGGACTTTATGCTTTAAAGAACCATCAAATTATAACTATCTTATTCTGGATTCCTGTGATCCGTGAGCTCTGTAATGCCACCTGCCAGAGGACTTTCCATGATTACTCTATGCCCATCTCATTCTCGTTTTCTTCCTGGTGGCTCAAGGTAATGGACATGAGATAGAATCACAGGGAGCCCACATCTTCTATTTCAGAGTACGTCCCAGCACCCAGGGACCCCGTGCCCCAGGCTTAATTTGTTCCTCCGAGGGACGAGGTATCAGCGGTCAGAGAGCAACACGTCCCGCCCTGAGTCTGATTCTCTTTGTGGCCAACTCATCAGTTTTTGTTTTGTCTCACTGGACCAGGACACGGGTGGAGACTCCAGGCATTGAAGGAGAGGATGTACGGGTCTGGAGGGGGGGAAACCTCTCCCCAAAAGCTCAACTCTGAGAACGTGGAGAGAGCAAACAAGCTCTGGCTGGTAATAGTCACCACTTACAGCTTCTTTTTTGCAGCTGCAAAAATAGTCCATCAGGTTGTCAGCTTTTGACTTCATCTCACCACGGTAAATAAAAATAAAGCTACTGCCAAGTGCCATCAGCGATTTGAGCGCTGTCATGTAGCACATGACTCTGAAGACAAGGCCCTCAACACTCCTTCATGTTTTAGCTTTCAGGGAGGCAACTTTGAATTAAAACAGTCTTTTCATAGATTTCATCCATGATTCTACTTGTTGGCCATATAAAAGAGTATGTGTACACAAATTTTAAATAGTGTCAGAAAACAAGGGTGTTGCTTATTGTGTTCTATAAAAATACTCTCCCAGACTCCTGCTCAGTAACCAGAGAAAACAACACAGCTGAAAAACCCAGCAGCTGAGAGAAGGACCCAAGTGTACTCAGTATGACGTGAAGATTTATAAACACAGCCACATAATCCCAAGGAGTACACAATATAAATGCTTTATTGCTAGCACAGAGGTTTCTTTTTAAGTAAATTAAAAGAAATAAATCTTCATTTTCACATTCTATATTGCAGTTGAAAGGTAAACTAGCTGGTTAATGGGTATGTTCACTTGGACACACGCTAGAAGAGGAGAGCATGACATTCACATGGAAGAACTCAGAAGCGTGGCGTCTCTAGAGGCACCGGGCCACTGAATGCACTGTCGTTCGTAAATAACAGCAAACGGAGATTTCTTTTAAACATCATGAATAGATGAGACTCATTAAATAGAAAACCGGTGTGTTAGAAAGCAGAAACCCATTACATACAGAAGGCTATCTACGCGTTGCCCATATTCCATGTACTTCTAGGTTATGTTTGGTACTTTTAAATAAATGATCTTCATCTAGGTTAGACTGGATTGGATTCAGCAACTGGAAAAAGGGAAGGAGGAAAGGAAGTCGACACTGTCCATCAGCTAGTGGATGCACTGGAAAGCAGAAGAGGAAGTGTGTGGCTGGGGGAGAGGGAGAGGGGCTGCTTTGTGCCTCCCCCTCAGGAGGCCTGTCGGGAAAACCATGTGTGGACGAGCCACTGGGCAGGGGGCGGGGGGAGCGGCGCTGGTGGAACATGGCAATCATGGCAGACTGCAACTCAGAATGGAAATGGAACCTCCAGGCTTGGCCGGATTTTCCAAGGTTACTGCCAGTGCATTTAGGGCATGAGAGGCTGCAGTAACACCCAGAGCACTGGGAGGAGTGGGGTTGGTGCAGGGGGCCTGGGGAGCAGAAGCAGCTGTGGCGTCCAACTGCAGAGATAATTCACTTCCTAAGAATTGTCAGCCAGTAGGGAAATGAACTTCTTTCTGCAAGGCCCCCAGGATTACCTGGTACCAAATTCTTGAGCCGACTCAATTCATTTTAGGGTTGATTGTTAAGAGAAGCTTTGGAAAAAGATCTTACCAGTCTATGAAAAACAACTCCCCCTTCCCCTGCCTTATTCCAGAATCACCCAGAAGGAAGTAAACACACACGCACACCCACACACCCTAAAACCAAGTGGCAAGCTCAGAAGCTGTGAACTACATGTGATCATCTCTGGATCTGCATCTTCCTGATCTTTCACTCGTGTCTTTTATGGATGTACGAAAGCCAGACTGGGTCAGGAACATCCGAGTTCTTAGTTCTCGTTACATCTGCAGTGTACCAGCTCCTGGCAGTTTTGGTCTGGTCTGGCTCTAACTAAAGCCATTTCATGTTTTGCTTTGAAGAAGTGGATAACATGAAATGGTAATTTGGCTGCAAAACCTTGGAAAATTGTTCCCGGCCCAAACATCTGCCCCAAATGAGCTCAGCTGAGATCTCCTTGGAGGGGTGGGAGGGGTGGGAGGGAAGTGAGCAGAGAGAGCCTGGAAGAGGGAAAATGGAGACAATGGAAAGATGACCTTTCCTCAGGAGGAAAGTTCCTTGTGACGAAAGGCATCAGCCCATCACTCCGGAAAGAGACACTGGATGTACCCGACAGCGACCTCTCCTGCCGTCATCCCACTTTCCCCAATATTTGGTATCGTTAAGGTGATCCCTTACAGAGTGCCAGGAAACCATGCCCACATGGTCTGCTTTCATTATGCAGGGACCGGCCTGGCCTACATGTCATTATTTAAATCTTTAAATAAGGACTGGGTATGAACTTTGGATTCCTGAGAGCCGGGCCCCCCAGGGAGAGCAGAGAGGGAGGGTCCTGTGGGCTGGCCTCCACCTTCCTCCTTGGCCTTCTTAGGAGTTCTTCTGAGGGATCTTTACTGTCACCGTCTTCACCTCGGAGTACTCTCGCAAGCCGAATTCCCCCCTGAAAGGCAGAAATAGGCTGTGTCAGACACCCAAGGCCCGGGCAGCCTGGTGTGAGTGATGGCAAGAGTCCCGAGAAGGGGCCGTTTAGCACCTGCTAACAGTAGGCCCGGGGGTTTCCATGTAGAAATGTCCAATGAGTGGACAGCCCAGCCCTCCTCTGAGGAGCAGAGGGGGCTGTCGTGTCATGAGCAGTAACCGTTTCTTAAAGGCAAAGGCCGATCTGTCTTCCCAGTATGGCCCAGGAAGGGGCAGCATTCCCAACTACTCAGAGAAACACGCATGCGTGTTAGCCTGGGCCAGTGGTCACACAGACCCTGGACCGTGCCCCTGGGTGGGCACCACAGACAGCAGCAGGCCCAGGTCCCTACTGCCGTGTCTCTACCACGGACAGCAATGGCTCTGGAGGACAATGGTGTGCTTTCCTCCTGCCACCGGACACCCCGATGTCTCTGTGTTCTAGTCGCTGTCCTAGATACCTAGTCTACTTTAGCTGAAAGAAAAGCCTGAGATTTCTAGGCTGGGATCCCCTGGATGTTCTAAATTCCTTTCCACTGGTCCTTAGACTTAACAAACGGAAGCGGGCACCCAAAGGCCTGGGCAGGGAAGAGCACGGGTCACCAGCAGTGCTTGAAAGACAATCCTGACACGGGCTGCCCGCAGGCCCACAGTCAGGGGAAAGAGGGAGGAAATCCAAGTACCTGACTTCAAAGGAAGTGGCAGTAAGCTGGCCCCCCAAGACTCTGGGTAAACGTTTATGGGGTGGGAGCTGGGTCCCCCGCCTCTGCAGGGGCCAGGGGACGCTGCCCTTCCCGGCCCCCTGGTCCCGCTGCGCCGGTCTCCAGCCACTGCCCTCAGGGGGCCGGGGTGCAGCCCAGCCGGCGGCTGCCGAGCTCCCGTCCTTCCCCTCTGTGTCCTCTCTCCTCAGTTCACCTCATTTCCGTTGCCCTTTTCCCCTTCCCTTTATTTCATTGTAAAGTCAAGCACATTCTCCTAATTTTCTCTTTTAAAAATTGAACTTTTCCCCCCCTCTATTCTTTTTAAAGTCACTGGCCTGTGAGGCTTTCCCTGGCTGTCTCGGGGAGGAGCTCCTCCCTCCTCTGTGTTCACAGAACACCTGGGGCGCCGGCCAGCACAGAGCCGTCACCTGTCCCCGGGAGAGAGGCCGTCTCCCTCCGTGGACCTGTAGCTGCCTGTTCCTGCTTCCTGCCCGCCGCCGAACCTGGTGTAGAGCCCACGGCTCCAGGCTCGGACGGCACTTGCGGAAGGGGGGGACAGAGGGAGGGCTTTTTCCCATCCCCCCTTCCCCAGTTCCACCCGGTGGATATACCACCTCTGCCAGGAAAAAACAAAAGAACACAGAGATTTATTTGAGTAAGAAAATATTAATAAAAAAGTCACATATGGGGCGCCTGGGTGGCGCTGTTGGTTAAGCAGCCCACTCTTGGTTTCGGGTAGGGTCGTGATCTCAGGGTTGTGAGCTCGAGCCCCGTGTCGGGCTCTACACTCAGTGCAGAGTCTGCTTGGGAATCCCTCTCCCTCTCCCCCTTCCCCAATCTCTCTAAAAAGAAATAAATCTTTAAAAAAGATCCCAAACAGTCATGTATGAAAGATACAATGTTACAGTGACTGGGCTTTACGGTAAAGACCTGCTATAAGGGATTCACGCCGCTTCCTTCCAGGAACCCCGTGCCCTGCATAAGGCTCCGATTATTTTGCCAGCAGCAACTCTGAGCACCCAGGTCACCTGAGTTGTCATGCCCGTGCCCTCCCCGCTGGGACATCAGAGGCAGCCAGGGAGAGACCAGGGCATGTGTGCTGCCCTCTTATCCATGCTGGCCATCTTGCTTACGGGAATGAGAATCAATTTGGGACTGTCCCACTCAGTATGAGGTCCCCTCATTAGCTCCTTCCAGGCCCTGAGTCTCTATTGCCAGCCCAGCTCTGGCTCCTTCTGGACTTTTTCCTGCCCTTGGGCAATTCTGAAAGTGTCTCTTCATCACGGACATCATCTGCCTCCCGTTTGAAGTGAGGTTACTCCCTTCTTGTTTCCTGGCTTGCGCACGCACATGGGGCAGACCCTGAACCATCTCCTCCCACTCAGATCTCCAAGTTGGTTGTGAGAAGCAGAAGGAAGCCTACAGACTCAGAAGCGTGGTGGCATGATTGCTTTTGAGTGTGATGATTGGCTCTTGTAATCTTTGGGTGCGCGATGTGATAGAAAATCATCCTGGGCTAGAGGAGCTCCTCCCCTGTGTCTCGGGCAGCCATCTGCCACCCTGGTCCGCACACAGCCCGCTCCGAGAATGAGGAGTGGCCTCAAATCTGTCATAAAAACAACCCTGGAGCTGGGGGTCAGCAGGCAGGTATGGCCACTCAGCTCTGCCATTAACTGGCTGGAAGACTAGGCGAGCCACCCCGTCCTCCTGGTGCCCGGGCATCTCTCAGGCATCAAGAAATGTAAGGATCGCCCTCGGAGCTTGCTTACATTGTGGATTCCTGACCATCCCCACCAAAGACTCTGCCCTGGTAGGTCTGGGGAGGAGCCCAGGAGACTGTGATGCAGGTGGCTGTTTGGGCCACCCTTTGAGAAGCGCTGCTAGAAAGTCTCTGAGGGCCCCACGTTTAGATTCTTCTGCTGTTTCACCATCTCATTCTGGGGGCTTTCTCTCCAATCTAACTGAATCCAGTTAAATCCCACAGTTACGGGAGAACGGCACTATGGTGCAAACGCAGACACGCCGCTCCTGCTGCACCCCGATCTCTCTGTACGGTCGCCTGCAGAGCTCCACAGTGCGTCCGGGCAGAGGCACACTCAGACGCCTGTGTTCCTGCTTCTGAGTCAGACTGGGTTATATTCCCTACCACGAACCAAACCTGGCACTCCACGGGCAAGGTAAGATGTTAGATTTGGGTGCCTCTCAGTCAGTCATTGTAGAAAATCACTCAAAGAACAAAGAGGGATTTCCATGTAGGATGTATACTTCCCTGCTCTTTTCTTTGCCTTACAGCAACGTTTCGCAGAGCAGGGTCTCCAGACCACCTGTGCCGAATCATTCCAGAAGCCTGTTAACAATGCAGATCCTCAGCCTTAGCCCAGCTTTACTAAAACCAAATCTCTGAGAGTGAGTGGGTCCCCAGACAAGAATGTTTGGCAAGCCCTTCTCCCAGACCCACAGGTGACTTTCTGTGCACAGGCATGCTCTGCACCTAAATATGAGCACACATGCATGCATGCATGTGCATGCAAACTTGGGAAGCCCTTATTATCCTAATAGTGCTTCTCATCTTCAAACCCAGTGTCCTTAGTTTTTACAATGCTGAGGTTCACAGCTTTCTTTCCATGTGCTCAGTTTGTGACATGTATTTTATAGCTTGTCTCGGGAAGCTTAAATGAGGAGTAAGGGAGGGGTCGGGAGGAATGAAACGGGGAACTGGCTGCAGGGCAGGCCTGAGGTGAGCCGCCCCCCTCTCTGACCCTGGGGATCAGAGGCCAGCCCGTCAGGGAACCTGTAGAGAGCAGCCCTCCACAGAGCTCTGTGGGGGGAGAACTCCGGTGCTCCCACAGCCCGCCTTGGAGCTTGTTTCCAGAAAGTGCTACTTCTCCGTGCCTCTGAGAGGTGGGAAAAGGGGTGCCAGGGACCAGAGCCACATGGGGTTTGCAAGGCCAGGAGATAAAAGGTACTGTCCAGAGGAGGGTAAGGGGAGTTTCTGGGATTGCAGTAAGTAGCAAGGAAGAGTGGGGGACCAGGATAGAGTAGGTTCTTTTATTTGAAGCCTTTGCGACCACTCTAGGTCATTTAAGGAAGAAAAAACATGTTTGGGGAGCAAGTAGGGACAAAGAATCATATAATCTAGACAAGATGAAGTGAGTCTCATCAAAGAGCACTGTTCCCTAATTATTTTTTAACTGCACTGCAAAGGCCAAATCACTACAGCACCGAGATAAGTCGAGAAAGGCTGCTTTTCAGTCTCTTGGGCCACTGTTCTCTGTGTGGTTCTGACACAGCCAAACTGTCTCCCGGCAAGTTTGTCTCCTCGTCCTCCCAGGCAAGGGGAAGCTTTCTAAGGGGAGTAGACTGGACTTGGACAATGTCACAAGCCCGAATCCTGTCCATGCTGAGGGTCCAGGACAGGTCGGGGACAAGCTCCATCAGCCAGCGATTATTTATTATATTTTATGCCCATGATTCACCCTCTTAATGATCTGTAACAAAACAGTTGGCGTGAGAAGCATTCCCAGAGCCAGGGGTTGTCCCAACATTTCAGAGACCAGGAAGGCACAAACACAGAGGCAGGACACGGAATATCAAGTTACATGCATCCTGAAAAGTGGGAGCAGAAAGTGAAGGCCATATGCAGGTTAGGAAGTGATAGCTGGAGTACACGAAGACTTTATAAAAGCTGAAAAAATACTGATAACCGCGCAAAGAGGATCCAGACTGCTTCTGTATCCTCTGGTTTGCTTGCTGTAAAGCAAGTGGGAAAAACTGAAGGCCAGAAGCAAGACTCAAGCAAGAGCGATTTCTCCCAGCATACCCAGGGACAGAACAGAAGTTGATGATGCGAGCTGAAATTCGGGAAAACATTCTGCCACACTTCCAAAGTAAGACATTTATTAGGAAAAAGGAGGATCACCTACATTACACTCATCTACTTGACCACTAGTGACGATAGCAGCTAACATTTCGGGAGGCTTGCCAGACACTGCTGGGTATCTGGAACACTGAATCCTACCATTTAATCCTCACGGCAACTTTTGGGGTAGGTACTATAATTATTCCCATTTTAGAGATGAGGAAACAGAGGCTTAGTGAGATGAAGTAATTTGTCCAAGGTTACATAGGTATTTTTTTTTTTTAAAGATTTTATTTATTTGACAGAGAGAGACACAGCGAGAGAGGGAACACAAGCTCGGAGAGTGAGAGAGGGAGAAGCAGGCTTCCCGCTGAGCAGGGAGCCCGATATGGGGCTCGAACCCAGGACCCTGGGATCATGACCTGAGCCGAAGGCAGACGCTTAACGACTGAGCCACCCAGGCGCCCCAAGGTTACATAGGTATTAAGTGGCAGGGCCAGGATACGTATCTGAAGCCATGTGATTCTAGAAATTCTGCTCTTAGCCTCACCGCTATGCTTAACTTTCAGTTTAATGGCTAAGAGCTAGAAATTACCAGCTGAAGTAACTGAAGCATGTAAATCCTCTGCACTGGTCTTACGGGTTCACTGACTTTGTCCCCAACACCATACTTGTTTCTCCCACAATTGCCGCTACTCACTCTTCCTTACCAATCCTGCCAATTATTCCCCTCTCTCCAGCTACCCAAATGTTCCTCTCCTTTAAAGGCCAATTCAAATCCCTAGGTTTGATCCTACCTAAAGGTTTTCCAGGCTTCTATAGCTCACAATGATCTCCCCCATCCCTGAACTCTTCTATGACTTCACGGTCTTCTCTGGAATTCTTCTGATTCTTTCAGGGTTGTACATTCATTTATCCAGCAAAATCTCAAGTGCTTTGATGAACCACATCTTCTCCCACAGGACAAACACTCAATACTTCCGCAGACTGATCATGAACTGGCATTGGCTCACAAAAGGATGCATTCGTTAATGGCAGAGGCAATGGACATACGGATGTTTCCCCTTGGGAGTCACAGGATTTAAGAAACACGGAACCAGCTCCTTTCAAGAGGAGGGAAAATTTTTTGGTTTTGTTTTTTTAGAGAGAGTGTGAGTGGGGGGCAGGAGGGAGGGGCGGGGTTGGGGAGAGCAGAGGGAGAGGGAGAGAGAGAGAGAATCTCAAGCAGACTCCACACTCAGTGAGGAACCCAATGTGGGGCTCGATCTCATGACCCTGAGATCATGACCTGAACTGAAATCAAGAGTTGGACGCTTAACCGACTAAACCACTCAGGTGCCCCAAGGGGAAAATGTTTTTTGTTTTTGTTGCGGGGGGCGGGGTGCGTGTCAGCTCAGGAAGACCCTGGCTACCATTCACACTCTGAATGCCGCTCAAAAAATCCATTTATATATGAAGGTGGCAAATAACATCCCCTCGAGTGTAGTTCTCCTCTGCTACAGTCCCATTTTTCAGGTCCTTTTGCCTCACAGGAGGGCCCTTCACCGCTCTGATCCCGCCCCTGAAGAGTCCCTGCACCTGGCCTCCCTGCTTCCTTGGCTGCATATCACGGGAGCCACTGAAACCTATGTTCAACCTCACATCTGCCACTTACTGGCTGTGTGACCTGGGCAAGCTGCTTAGCTAGTGCAAGCCCCAGTTCTCCACCCGAACCATGTGGGACGTGAGGGGAAGTGTATCGATTCCACTCCGTCCTCATGAAAATCAAATGAGACGACATTAGGAAAGAAGCTACCATAAAGCCATACACGGAGCGGGCATTTAATGAGTGATACCTATCAGTGTTAATTGTAAAATCCTCGTGACTGATCTTCTTCCTCTAGTCTTTGCCAGGACATCCTCTACCTGCCAGAAAGCTCGGCCTTAAAACCTCTGGTATCTCCTCAGCTCCCACAGAGTGGCCAAGCCCTCTAGAGACTGGGTTTAAAACAACCTTTCCACTTGTATCTTCAGCATCCTCCAGACATCCTACGTCCAAACTCTGCAGTCCCAGCCTCAGAGAACCTACGGGGGCCGAGCAGGTGATGTAAGGGAGGGGCTTGGGCATGCGCAAAAACGAAGGGCTACCAATATTCAGGCCCCAGGAGCAGTAAGAACAGTGGGGAAGAAGGCGAGTTCTAGAGCTCACAGCTGCAGCAATTTTGCCACGGGGGAATGAAAATAAGCAAGAAATCCAGATTTTATGGAAAGCCTCTTCATTTTTGAATGCCAGTTAAGGATTTTAAAATGTGGGGCAAAGTGAAACATTTCTGCAGGCCAGATTTGTCCTTGGGCTGGCAGGTGGTGACCTCTGTTTTAAACACAGCAAACTCCCTGATGTTCTGTATTTGTTGTGCCTTCATGCCTCTGTTCCTGCTATTCCCTCTACATGGCAAGACTGGTCCTCACAAACTGAAACGTTTTTTGTTCTGTGAAGTCTTCTTGGACCCCATCAGGCAAATTCCATGGATTGTTTCCTCTGTACTTGCAAGAGGTTTGGCACACTTCTGTCAAGAAAGCAGCCCTGATTTTATGAAATAGATGGCACATTAATTTTTATCCATTCCCACGTAAGGGAAGGGAGTGGTGTTCTATTCATCTTTGTGACATGTAGCACAGCGCTTCGTTTATAGAAGTACACGCTTAACTAACTGTTTGCTGAATGAATGGATGAGAGTAAGAGAATTAAACAATTGTGTGCCTGCTCCTCTAGGCTGGTATTTGTAATCCCTGTTTCTCTGCAGGCACCAGCAACTCTGGACACTTACATTTCTCTCCCATTTCCAGACATCTTGAATCCCCCAAAGGGGCTCTGGACATTTAAGGCATTGTAACAATTGATCCTAAGAGAAAAAAACATAGTACCGTGAGTGTGAATTCTGCTTGTACAAAAGTAGTCCCCTCAGCATAGTATTTCTTTTAAAAGTTTTATTTTCTAATTCCCCTTTTTGCATATGAAATACTTAGAATTTAAAATTGACTTTGATCCCCTGCCCTAGCCATTAAGGAGTGTATATCCCTTTTCAGGGCGAAGGCTGGTTGCCTTCCGTCTTCCCCATCCCCCCGGAGGATATGCTTATGACCCACGCTCCAGAGATCATGAGGCCCCTACAGTACCGCCAGTGGTGTGCGTTATGGCCAGAACCATGAGGCTGACTCATCTTACCAAACAGTCCCAGCTTGCATTGCAGAAGACACCGTGAGCGCCTTGTTGATGTCATTAGTGAAGACAGCTGCTACAAGTCCAAAGTCTGAGTTATTGGCTCTTTCGATAACTTCATCCATAGTCTTAAACCTCAGAATTTCCTGAACAGGGCCAAAGATCTGCAACAAAACAGTGTGAGCCAACATGGGGTTGTTGCTCCGCCTTCATTATTTAAATGACATTTAAGTTTAGCAGCACAGAACTGTAAAATAGCTCAAACTTTGCCAGAACAGGATTATGTGAGTCTAACTTTAGAGTTCATTTAACGCCCCCTCTCCTCCATCCTCCCTGGCATCCCCTGATCCCATGGTCTGTACCAATGCTGCCTTCTCCGTGATTCCCCAGCCACTGCTCCAGACCTCAGAACGACTGCTGGCTGATGTGCTCCGGTCCCCATCCTGCACAAACGTGAGGTGGCTTGGATGCTTTCTCCTTCCCGGCGGACAGCTTAGTAACCCACATCTGAAGGACTGACCTGTGACTAGCATACTACTAAGGCCAATGACTGGCTGTTATGATTGTCCACTTGGCTAGTAACAATTGCAGTCGAGGAGCACGTCACCTGCCTCCATCTAACTTGCTTGCCTTCTAGATTTAACATTTTCTTGAAAGCGGGATTTGCACAGCCATGTGTGTTGTTACAGAATGTGTATCAAATATAACGAGCCAGAGCTAGAATATCATCTACAAGAAATGCTCTGGAAGCCATCCCAAGAAAGGCATGGCTTCCGCTTGAACCCCATGTTTGATACCTCCTCTTTGGCAATGCGCATGTCGTCGGTGACGTTGGAAAACACGGTGGGCTCGATGAAAAACCCCTTTCGGCCGAGCCCTTTGCCTCCACATTCCAGCTTGGCACCCTCAGCCACGCCACTCTGAATGAGTTCCAGGATCTTGTTGTACTGTTTCTTATCAATCTGCAAGAGAAATTTCCTAAAGACTCCATGTAAAGTCTTCTATGAAAAGAGAAAGAAGTGTGTACTCAAGGATCTCTCACTTGTGATTTTTTTCAAAGCTCCATTATATCTACTCATGTCATAGGGGACTGCTGCCATTTAGCCACTGTTCTCTGAAAAAATGGTGACTTTGTATGTTTAACCCAATATATTGAGAATTCCATTAAATGCACTGCATGGATGACAGTGCCAAATCAGAAGTACCAGATGCAGAGTTAGGCAATGTTTCTAAATGACGGAGAAACTGGCTAATTGATTATTTGCGGTTTCTATTGGGGAAAAACTGACCGCTATAACCAAATGAACAATTCACCAAGTTGAACTGATACTAAAAAGATGAAAACAATCGGTAAGCTCCATGGTGCTTCAAATCCTACTGGGGTCTATTTTTAATGGAGCGCCTATTACACCTCTAGAGGAAAAGGTTAAGTATAAAGAGCAGGGACCAGCTTCCTACTCCGTAAAATACAGTTAGTCTTGCCCACCCCCCAAGTTATAGTCATCATTCAATTATGATGGTAAATACAAAAACCTAAATTCACTTGAGTTTGAATTACTCGGCTAGAACATCAGTCATCTTTCAAACGGTCCCCAAATCTAGGAGATGTTGTTTCTTATCGGGAAGACCTATATGCTAGAGATCCAGATGCAATCTGATCCAAGTATCCTTTAAAAATTCCTAGACTCTATCTACAGTTTAAGATTCGACCAGAATTCTATCCGGAAATACACCTTGATGATTGTGGAGAACGTGCAGAGCCAGATAGTGTGGGACTTTTGTGGCCCTCCCCACCGCACTGCATGAAGCCTACAGAGTAAGAGACAACCATACAGTAGGGGGACAAGTAGACAGCCCTCTATTCCCTACACATTACAAGCCACAAGTAGGCCAGGTTGGCGGAGAGATTCCTTAGCCACGGATGAAAGGATACAGGGCTTCTGAGAAAGAGAGATACCTACTCCCCTTGACTGTGGCATTTGCAGGGATGTCTTGAAGGCCACTGGTGAGGACTGGGACTGGGTTCTCAGGTCAACCTCCATCTTGTCATGCTCAGGTCCTTCCTTAGAGCTAAGAGACTCCCACTTACCCCCAGAGTTCAAAGTATCCTTGAGGCAACTTTAATCTCTTAATGTTTCCGAGAGAACATTTCGAAAGGGAGAGGGAAGCCTGAGGAATAAGCAATGCCTCACCAGCTCCAATTCCAGCCGCGAAGCCGAGGTGGCAGAGCAAGGAGGAGGCGGGAAAAGGACTCTGTTTCTGGGGTCCCACTAGAATGTCCGGTGCTCGCCCGGCATTAAGAAAGGGAATGTTTATGATTTCTCTACCTGGGGTCCCTGCTCCGTGGTGGGATCAAAGGGACTCCCCACGATGCGCCTCTTGGCCCGCTCCACGCTTCTTCTCACAAACTCCTCATAGATGGACTCCTCCACAAAGATGCGAGACCCGGCGGTGCAGCACTGGCCCTGGTTGAAGAACACTCCCTGGTGGGCCTGCTCCACAGCGTAGTCCACTGCAAGAGGAGACAGCCGTGTCCTCAGCACGGTTCACCCACGGAGGGCCCGTCCATGCAGCCCCCTCCCCTCGCTCTGCCAGAGCCCCGGGTCTAATTGCCGCGCTCACCGTACAGCATTAACCGCGAGGAGGCAGCACAGGGGAGAGCACTGGCTTGAGAACACAGTTTAGTTCAAGTTCTGACTAGATCCTGACGTGACTTGCTACGTGACCTTGAACTTGGACAACTTCACTTCTTTGAGTCTCGTTCTTCTTCTGTAGAATGAGGGCCTGCACCACAACCATCTAGAACGGAGTCTCAAGCTCCATGTGCCAAGGGGCCAGGCAGATAATGTAGTGGTATCAATCGGCCAGCCAGGAAAACAATCTGACGGAGACTCAGAAGGAAAGCCACTGCATTTGGCTGTTGCTATGCATGAATGTAAGCCTCTGGTTGCCAGATTCCGATTTTAAGAAAAAATAGAAATAAGGATTTTTTTCTTTTTTTTAAATTTTATTTATTTATTTGACAGAGAGCGAGACAGCGAGAGAGGGAAGACAAGCAGGGGGAGTGGGAGAGGGAGAAGCGGGCTCCCCATTGAGCAGGGAGCTTGATGTGGGACTCGATCCCAGGACCCTGGGATCATGACCTGAGCTGAAGGCAGTCGCTTAACCAACTGAGCCACCCAGGCACCCCTGAAATCAGGATTTTTAATGTGCAGTTTTTATTTTTTAAAGTGCTGTGTGACGTTTTGACAATTAAACATATGTATGCCCTGCGTTGGGTCTAGGGACTGCCAACTTGCAACCCTTGATCTATAGAACCTTGTAGCTGTATGTTTAATTAGTATTATGGTGAATTAAACTGTAACAGAAATGGATCTTCTTGAAAGACACCAAGTTTTCTCTACATTTACTGGAATTGTATAGCAGCAAATAACTCTTTCATCTCAGAGCTTACACGCAAATACGGTGTGTGCTAGTTGCTAAATGACTGACTGAATCAATCAGTCACTCATCAATCAGTCATGTCAATGGAGGACCTACTCCCCAAGAGAAATTTAGGTGTGACAGTTCTGATCCTTCTGACAACCAGCAGGAAGCTGATGCTGGATTCTTCATGGCCTCCAAGCTGGGGGTGAAAGGCAAGCAATCCGCTGTTTTCTGACCTCCCAGTGGTGAAAGGGAAAGCAGCTCTGTCTGGTGGGATGGGAGGAAGAGAAAGAGGGACCGAAAGAGCTTTTGAATTTTTATGCCCTGGAAAGCTTTTCAAAACAGAAGGACCACACCGATGCAGAATGGCCTAGAGGGCATCCAGCCTGGAGACATGGGGTTTCCTAGATTACTGCTTCACGCCACCATAGGGTCCTACCTCCATGGTGTAAGCACCTGACCAAAGCGCGTCGACATTGTGGCTCAAAGTCATGGAAGCAGCAGAGGATGGGGGTACTAAACAGAGGAGGGGTTGTGGGTTTGGGAAAATGCTGGCAGGGATAGTGAACTAGAATTTTTTTTAATGATTTACAAAGCCACCAGACACCTCTGAGAAGTTTCAGATTTCTTGAATCCAGGCAGAGAGAAGATATTTCTGGTTTTGAGAGGCTTAGACCATTGCTCTTTCCACTACACAGCACAAAGCTGGCTTTCTTCTCTTCTACCCTGGCCTGCAGCGCCACAGAGTCAAAGCAGTTCAGGAGGGTCTAGAAAACACTCTGTTCAGCTATCAACTGGCAAGTGCTCTTCCCCAATACTAAACTAGTTTCTCCCTAGGAGGAAGGGTCCAGGTTCTTCTACTTGAAACTTCTTCTTAGCCTCACAGATCTTTTTCTTAGTGTCCTGTCAAAAGTGGAGATACAAGAGAGCACCGAGGGGCAGTGTACCGGGACATGGAGGAGATCTGTAGTTGACTTACAATCAGCATCAGCAAAAATAATATTGGGGCTTTTCCCTCCAAGTTCCAGAGTTACTCGCTTCAAGTTACTTCTTCCAGCTGCTTCTTGGATAAGCTTTCCAACCTGAAAGAAATGGAGGGAGGTTTTGCACACCTTGCAGCTGAGACAGTCAGTGGCCAAAGCCAACTGTAGGCAGTGGTGGGAGGCAGCACGGATGGATCCTGCAAGGCAAACCAGCCCCATGGACAATGCAGGAACAGCTCCTGTGGTCAACTTGGTCACCTTGGGTGGACAAGATACAAGTCAGTTGGGATGCAGTTTAATGTCTAATTGGAAGTGAACTGGAAGTGAATTGGAAGACTGCTTTAGTTTCATGACGGAAAGAGCACTGAAAAGGGATTTAATCTGGAAACTTAATCATTGAAAGATTTTTTTAAAGGCAACTGGCAAGCAAAATGTGACTGGAGGTTTTCTACCACTGTACTGTGGCTTTTAGCTCTGGACTCTGGTCTCAAAAAAAAAAAAAAAAAAAAAGCCAACTGGTTCCACATGAAAGACATGATGAATGTAAAAGAAACTCTTCATGGATTTACAAAACTGCCAGGTATGACTTTAATCAGGTGGTTCAAAGAAAATACAGATGTTACACCTTTGCCTCTGCCTAGTTCTGTAAGTAAAAGGAGTCCAGACAGCTGAGGTTCATGTGTGTGCAATGCCTATTTACTTAGAAGCCAAGCAAACAAGAAGCTAGGTTGGAGATAGCATTTACCACTGTGTGAAGTCGTGTTTCTAATGAAATTGAAAGTATCCAAATGGAAACAGGAATGTACCACCTACAGCCTCCCTTCGAGGAAGAACACATTGATTACCTCGGTGAGTAGAAATGTTGCCAGTTGGCCTCAGATGAAGAGCGTGTCCTTGCCCAAGAGGATCCCCTTCCCCTGGGTGGCCTATCCACTGGTGGCAGGGGTATGAAGATCCTCACTTTCAGCTCACCACAGGACAGCTCCAAAGGACCATCTATGTGCCATCATGCTGCCTGTTGTTGGCGGAAGCTACCAGGCCTGCATTGCAGTTCAGTTTCCCCTTGTGCCCACTTCCCTTCAGCAGGGATCCCTCATAAATAATCAGCATGGCAAACTCTGTCTCAGCAACTGCTTCCAGAGAACCTGAGCTGTAACAGAGTGCTACTCTACTATGGGGTAGAGGTTCCATTATGGAAAATGCCAAGTCTCCATAGAGCCCATATGGGCAGTTTGCTCTTGTTGAGATGAAAAATGTGACTTTTGCCTGGAATCCTACAGAAAATAAAAGATTTTAAAAGCCTGGAGAAGAGAAATGCTACATTTCAGCCCCTCCTGCCCCTTGAGATCCTCAAGTAGGGCTAATAACTCCTCAGGCAGTGTACTCAACCATGACTACACTTGAGAGAAAAGGCTCTGGAGCCTGGAAGTTTTACTGATTTTATCACTTACCAACTGTTTGACCTTGGGAAATTAATTTCTCTGAGCCTCTGGTTCCCTCCTCTGTAAATGGGGCTAAAAATAGTATCTACCTCAGAATCCAGTTGTCCTGAGAATTAAGTGAAGGTACTTGGGACTTAAAACCCAGTCTGGTACAGAGTAAGTACCCACACATGGTAACTACACACAGGCAGGAGAAGCTGGGGCCCCTCTTCTTCCTTGTTCAATGCAGAGAAATGGAGCTGATTGTAAAAGGAGTTACTGCAGCTAGACTTTCCAAAGCAGGTCTCCCCATCTTCCCTCAAACTGCCTATGCATATCAATTGCTTCAGGAAAATATTGGGGAAATGCTCACTTCCCTCAGCCTCTAATATTATTCATTCACTGGATTAAATGCTTTTATGTTTTTATTATTACTCTCCCTCATGGCAAAAAAAAAAAAAAATGTAGAAAATATCCTTTCATTCTGAGGAAACCTGTGGGGGAAAGACAGTGATGTCTCTGAAAGAGCTAGAATTAGAGAGTTTCTTAGTTTGTAGGACAACGCTAGCTTCCAGGAGGTTGAAAAATACTAACATGCGGCCCTAAAGATTACTGGGTGGGCAACAGCCCCCCAGCCAGATGGTCCTTCGCCCGCCTTGCCAGCTTGTCTTGTCTGTCTTCTACCTCAAGCTAAACTCCCTGGAAAGACAGGCTAATAAAGGCCCTGTTCTCAGGCAGACATGCTCTCTCTCCCTCTTGTTCAGGAAGAAATTACATGTATATGACGGAAAGGAGAATCTGGCTCTCTCTTGTGGCAAGAGAACAGCAGTCAGGTGAAAGTTATGACTGAAGCCTCAGATCTCAAGCGTGAAACCTCGCAAGGGCAGCTGGGACAGCGCCATGGGGAGTCCCTAACCAGGCTGTCCCCCACGACCGCCCGTTTTCCTGAGGAATTCTCGGGTTCTTGGCTCTCTTTGCCCTGAGGAATCCATATTCACTGACGGTGACTCATCTTAAAGTCCAGGAAGATAAACAGGCAAGTGCTTTCTCAAAAAAAGGCAACCACTGGAATTCATGAACTTATTATTAATTATAATAAAAAAACTAACATTTGCTGAGTCGTTCTGTGTCAGACATTGGCATGTATGAGCTCATCTAAGTCTCGTAAAAACCCTTCATAGTAGGTACTATCTCATGGTAAAGGCGACCAAGAGCTGGAAGCCAATGGACGTTCCCAGGTTACCCGGCAGGTGGCTGGTAGAGCCCGTCGCGAGCCCAGGAAGACTGATTCCAGGGGCCAGGGGTGGGTCACTCGCTCTATGCCCCTCCCTTCCTCTCTACTTCCTGCCCTGTCTGCCTTCCTTTCTATATTTACTGAGCACCAATAGTGAGCCACACACCACCAAAACCTTGGCCCTGAACTCCAAATTGATTTCAAAGTGAGTAGGAATATCCCCTTTTGAAGATACAGATGATGGTCAAACACCATCAGTTGCAAAACTAGCAGTTGGCCTTCAGAGCGACAGAAACAAGAAACAAGCAAAGGCATGGAGAAATCACAGGTTTCACACAGAGTAAGACACTGAGTAAATGTCTGGGGCTGGTAAAGGGAGTGCTGGCCCAGCCGGTATCACGGTTCTGTCAGCCCTACTCCCTGACATTAATCAAAGAAGTTCTAGGGATTGGTGTTTTTCGCCACTAGGAATGTTGTCTGGTGACTATTTTCATGGCTATGGTAACTATACAAAAACCTCACTCGGTCTATGGTCATCAGAGAATACCTAAGAATAATTTTTCTGGTGTCAGTGCTTTGCCAGTCTTTCCTTAGAAACCAAATTTGTGCTACACATTGCAAGGCAAGTCTCAGATGAATAATGCCTTTCCTCTTCATCTTTGGAAGAAGGTCAAGTTGCTGCTCAGCCTCAAGAAACAACTGGATGGGGGCGCCTGGGCGGCTCAGTGGTTAAGCATCTGCCTTCGGCTCAGGTCATGATTCCAGGGTCCTGGGATCGAGCCCCACATCGGGCTCCCTGCTCGGCGGGAAGCCTGCTTCTCCCTCTCCCACTCCCCCTGCTTGTGTTCCTGCTCTCGCTGTCTCTCTCTCTGTCAAATAAATAAATAAAATCCTTAAAAAAATAAAATAGAACAGGATAGCCAAAATTAAAAAAAAGAAAGAAAGAAAGAAACAACTGGATGTATGAGGCCACGGGAGAACCATTCCCATCTGGACCGGCCTCGGGACTGGACAGTGAGAAAAACCCAGTTTTCACTGATCCCCTTCATTCAACACGCTGGTTCTCCTACTTCGTGTCAGGTGCAATGCTGGGCACAGTCCTGTACCCGGAGGGCACTCGCAGCTAAGAGGACTGCATTATAAACCTAGCAGGTGCTCAGTAAGTGAAGCTTTGAGGTCCACTTGGAGAAAAACCTGGGTCAGATGTAGTATTAGATCTGAGCAGATGGGATTAGGGCTCCGCAGTATTTTGTCATAAGCCAGAGTCAGAGCACTCTGGTCCTTATGCACAGAACTGGACTTTGGAGAATGTACTATTGCTCATGAATTTTCTCTGTGACTGGACAGAGGTTAAATGACCCCAAATGGGAGGCACTCCTCATGATCACTACCAAGACAGGAAAAGAGATGATGGAAAGGAGAACAGATACGGCTCCAAAGCAGGAGATTCTTAATAGGGCAGAGTAATGTTTAAAAACAAAGAGTTCAAGTGAGAACTGACTCCATGCCTGCTTACAAAATATGATAGGTCCTATGCAAACTAGCCTAAAATACTACTTGTACAAACCCCATACAGAGGGTTCCAGAATTACAATCTATGGAGTTAGACAAGTTCAGAAAGAATGAAATACAGGCACTACACAAAGGCCTGGGCTTAAGTGGCCCTTCCAAGACAGGAAAGCTGTGAGTGGGGCATTCCTTGGGGATACATGCCACTCGGTTAGAAGGCAGAAGAGCATGGAGAGACAAATGGGGTTGCAAGACACACAGGCCTTGTGAGGGGTTAAGAGTCAAGTCAATAGGGATGGATTCATAAAGCCAAGTCCTATTCTGATAAAACAGGCAACATCTCCTGTCTTATTGCTGACAACCTGGCTAATTATAAGCACATTCAGGTTTAGGGACTACAGTTTGGCCCACGGGAGGCAGGAGACCCAGGTACTCCAAACTGTGGCTTGGCTCCTAACTCCAACTGCAATGTGGGAAAGCCACTCTGGCTCCTTGAACCTGTTTCTTCACGTGCAGAATGAAGGCACAAGCCAAGCAGTTAATGTCTGTGGTACTCGAGTTAGTTAGAAGACTTTAAAAAGACAGATGGGGCTCCTGGAGCGCCTGCTCATTCTGAGAGTCTGTCCACAATTCTTCTGCGTTCTTCTTGCTTATGGAGCAGAAGTAGCTTTTCATACAAGTACCCAGCTGCCCTGAATGATAGAACCTGATTTTTTCTTTTTTTAGTTTCCTGCACAGAGCTCATTATGAAAAAGTGATAGCGTTCCCGCCATGTGGTTTCTTAACTTTGCATTCCCTGTAGTCAGCTGTATCTGTGTACCCCAAACAGGCACAAGGGTGCAAAGGGGGGCTCCCCCACACATAATGGAACTGGGCTTGCTCTCAGCAGGAACGTTGGCACAGAGCAACTCTGACTCCCATCCTTGTTTTGAATAGGCTTCAAGATTGGTATGAGGAGTATCCCTGGAAGAGCCACAATGGACCAGACCAGGTTCGTGGCAATGCAGCAGAGGCAGGAAAGGCAATTTGGTGCTTTGTCAGAGAAAGGATTTGTTATACAGGACAAAAACAAAAAAAAAACAAAAAAAAACACACATGAAAGGCCTTCCCATGTGCTCTTTGCTCTTCATTTAAGGCTGTTGCTCCCTGAAAAGAATTTCTGAAGTTAGGTAAAATTTTTTATTAATTACTGAATTGTTATATTAGGATAGTTCTTTCTTAGAAATATTTCTTTTTATTAATTAGTTAATCACACCTATTAATAAGGGTGGATTCTTTCTCAGAGATATGCTACCTTTTTAAAAAAAAACAGAAACACCTCCGTAAACTGGTTGAAAATGCCTGCTTTTTGGAATATATTTTCATTTCTTAAACCTCAAACAGATTGACTCTATGCTTTTTCCCTCCTCTCTCTCCTTTCTTATTTTTCATTGTTGGGCTTACTGGTTGACTATGATGGAAACAGGAATGCTGCAAATATGCATAATTGGATATTTCTTGTCTTCCTGAAATATCTAGAAATAATAGCCCAAATCAATCTGTTCAGATTTCCACCAGAAAGTAAAAGGACCAAGATATTTAAGCAGTTCCTTTAATCTCAGTGTAACAGCAATTTCCCCAAACTTTGTCAAATTCAGATTATGAAAGCCAATATGGCCGCTACCTACCCATACCCCCCAGCGCACACCTGCCCCTCCAGCCACACGAAACCACTTGCCTTTCCTGGAACATGCGTCTCTGTCTTTGTACAAGCTGTTCCATCTGCCTAAAAGGCCTTTCTTCCCCTTGCTCACTGATAAACTCATTTTTCCAGACCTACTTCTGCTACTTCCTCTGTGAAGCTAGCTTTCCAGACCCACGCTCCCTACAGGTCTGATCCTCTGATCCAAGAAAAACTCTCACCCCGTTCTTGTTAAATAGTTGTCTTCTAGACTGAATTTGTGAGTAGAGAGACCCTCTGTCTGTCTGTCTATCTGACATACATATGGAAGATTTGTTGGGCAACTGCACCAGAACATGACACCTGCTCTTAAGGTCTCTGGAAATCAGACCATGAGGGCTTTAGGGAAACAAGTGAGAGATTGGAATACAGGATGCCTATGTCCAAGGTAGTTGTATTTTGCTACAACTAACAGAATAATCTTGGGCCTCCCTGTCCTTATCTTTGGCTTCAATTTCCTCTTTTTAATGAGGGGGATGACTTCATCTACTACTGGCCACACAGTTCCTGAGGGGCTTAAAAACTTTTCTACGTCTGGGCTCTCCCTCCAGAGATTCTGATTGTTTTACTCTGGATTATTTTTAAAAGTTTTTTTAAAGATTTATTTATTTGAGAGAGAGAGAGAGGGAGAGAGCATAAGCAGGAAGGGGCAGAGGGAGAGGGAGAGAAAATCTCTAACAAACTCCTCGCTGAGTGTGGCGCCTGATGCCTGATGCGGGGCTCGATCTTATGACACCGAGATCATGAGCTGAGCCAAAACCAAGAGTCAGATGCTTAACTGACTATGCCGCCCAGATGCCTCCTCCCCAGAAATTCTAATGTGCTGCTAGGGTTAAGAACCAGGAGATTCACGAATCTTTATGGGCACCTCTCCCACACTGGTCTCTCACCTTGCATCATTGCTTCTCCTTTCTAGTTGTGCAACGTTACTGTTTGCTGAGCACATATTCTGTGCTGTTTGTTCTCACAAACATATTTAATCTTCATGTTGTTTCAGTGAGGCAAAATTACCCCCGTTTTATAGTGGGGAAAAAAAAAAAAAAGAGACTCAGAGAGGTCCAGAAATGACTTGCTGACAGGCTCCTGTGGAGCCAGGCCTGGTTCTTCCTGCCCCATTACAGTTTCTCTCTGCGGTTCCTGCTTCTCTGCTCCAGATGCCCTGCTGGGGATAAGGTCCCTTCTGCTAGGATAAAAATCCCATCAACCAAACACACTCTCCACAGCTAACATACAGTCCAGATCGGCTGTCTGGTACACTTAGCATCCTTTTGTTAACTGCATAGGACCTTCCCTCTCTATTTCAAAATAAATAAAAAAGGCAAGATTTTGATTTTTTGGTTTGCTTTGATAGGAAGACTCCTGGAGTACTCAAGTCAATGGTATGACACTTCCCACTCACCAGGTGAACTAAATAAAGAGCTGGGCATCTTGGGACCTATTATCATCCCGAGCTCCAAGGAGAGGGACCCTCTGCAGAATAAATAAATAATCTCGGCTAGCATGCAGAGGCCATAGCAGACTTTTTCTTATTCTCCAGTACTCGAGTTTTGATTTAAGTGTTAAGAAAAGGAAAAAAAGAATTTAAAGCCTGTATATCCAATGGCTTTGACCCATCAAACTGGTATTTTTGATTCACGTGCCGGATGGTTTACACGCGGACTCATACACCCTTAGGAAGGGGCCCATTAGCTTTTTATAAAAAATAGCTAAAATTCTAGCAGGCTGCTTCTCCCCACCTAACAAAGAGGTGGCGCGGCTATGAGAGACAGAGAGAGAGAGAGAGATGCTCCAATCCCCGCCTCCAGCAGCAGCAAGGGTGTCTGCACCGTATGACATAACACTCCTCCCGCTTAGGAAGTGAGAGGACGACCCTGGCTGCGTGAATCCGACTCAGTGCTAATACAGCTGTTAGCTACAAATATTTGTTTGGCATGAATCAGTCTGGACTCTCCTGTAGTTTGCTTTGATGGTCTCTCGACTATCTTGTTGACTAATGATGAAATCATGGTTTGTTCATCTAACTGAATAAAGAAAACACCACACCAAGCAAAGTGCAAACTGCTTTCCTGCACTTGGTTGAAGTTGTTTATTGACTCTGTGTTTATAAGAGCCCTTTAAAACACACTTGGTAAATATTTACATGCATTGCTTATGTATTTCGCTGTATAAGGAAAAATTAATCCCATCTTTAATCTGCGTAACTCCCTTTTGCTAAAGTAAAATGGAAAGCAGCCACCTCAAATAAGCTTCTCATTACTGCTGCAGACATTCCGTGATGTCCCAGTGAGTCCCCTCTCCCTAGGGTAATCACACCAGGAGCCATGTTCAAATCCATATTTAAGTGACATGTTCCCTCTGGAAGAATCTATACAATTTCCCAAGAAGCCTACAAAGTTAAATGAGAATAGATGGATAAAGAAGTAAAAAACCTGATGAGAGCAAGCTTAAAGTGGGTCTGGGAATTGTGGGCTCATCTGATTTGCCTGTGAAAATTCTCTACCCACCCCTATTAACATGGGTAATTATAAGTTGGCTTCCATATTCTAGACAGATGCTTCTCCCTCAGGTCTTCCATTGTCTGTTAATGATACCGTTCCAGAGAAGAAACTAGGAGATATTCCCAAGGCCACAGAAGTGGTTCCCCTCCAAGTGAATGCAAGCCTCTCTAGAGACAGAAATATCAAATAGAGACTGCGTCACAAAAAGTCAGTGAAATTTGCTCTATGCACATGCAATAGGCTAGCTCACTGTTGTGAGTATTCCTAAGAGCAAAACTCTTCACAGGGTCACCTTCCGCCTCATTCTTTTTCTCAAATTTTCCCTTCTCTCTCTCTCAGGTCCCTCCATTGAAGATCTGCATCTCTGAAGATTACATATTTAGTTTTTAATGTTCTCCCGTTAAGATAAAGAATTTCCTGTTATATTATATAAAGCTACAGTAATAAAAAAAAATAGTGTGGTATTGGTGAAGGGACAGACACATGGATCAGTGGAACAGAACAGAATCTAGAAAAAGACCCATACAAATATGGACATCTAAAACACAAAGGGAAAGGCAGAAAGCCAATTCAGTAGGAAAAAAAAACATCTTTTCAATAACTGGTGCTGGAACTCTTATTATCAACATTTTTTTAAAAAAGAACTTAGTTCCTCACCTTACAACATGCACAAAAATTAACCAAAAACAGATCACAGACCTAAATGTTAAAACCTGAAACTATAAAATTTCTAGAAGGAAACATAAGAGAAAATCTTTGTGATAATAAGCTAGGCGAGAATTCCTTAGGCATGACACCAAAAGCTTGATCCAGAAAATTAAAAAATTAAAGAATCAATAAATTGGATGTCATGAAAATTAAGAACTTCGGCTCTGCAAAAGACACTGTTAAGAGAACGAAAAGATAATCCACAGACTAGGAGAAAATATTTGCAGGGCACAATGGACTTGTATCCAGAATACACAAAGAATTTTTAAAATTCAACAATAAAACAACAGAACAGTAAAAAATGGACAAAGATTAAAACACACTTCATCAAAGAAGACATACAGATGACGAACACACACATGAAAAGATGCTCAACATCACTTATCAGCAGGGAAATCCATATCAAATCCACAGTGAGGTATCACCTCACACCTGTCAAAATGGCTAGAATCAAAAATACCAGAAATAACAAGTGTTGGCAAGGACATGGAGAAAAGGGAACCCTTAGGCAATCTTGGTGGGAATATAAATTGGCGCAACCATTATGAAAAGTAGTATGGAGATTCCTAAAAAAGTTAAAGACAGAACTACTGTATGATCCAACAATCCCACTTCTGGGTACTTATCTAGATGAAGAAAACAAAAACACTAATTCGAAAAGATATATCTGCACCCTCATATCCACTGCAGCATTATTTACTATAGCCAAGATATGGAAAAAAACCTGTGTCCATCAATGAATTACTGGATAAAGAAACTGTGGCTATATGTACGCAATGGAATATTATTCAGCCATAAAAAATACTAAACTCTTGTGCTCTGTGACAACATGGATGAAACTCAAGGGCATTATGTTAAGTGAAATAAATCAGAGAGAGACAAATACTGTATGAGTTCTCTTACACGCGGAATCTAAAATAAATATATTTTATGTGTGTGTGTGTGTGTGTGTGTGTGTGTGTATACATGCCTATCTAGAGAGAGAAAAATCAGCTATGTGTATCTAAAACAAGTTCATAGATATAGAGACAAAACTGGTGGTTGCCAGAGGCAGGGGGTGGGGAGTAGGAGAAAAGGGTGAATTGTTTTTGTTTTAGTTTAAATAAATTGAATTCTTAAAATGGGGGCTAACATAAAAACAGTAAGTATGGGAAACAGCCTGTCTTTCAGGTTCTCCATCTGCAAAGCAGGTGCTTTATTCTCTTCTAGGACCACAGCTGTCAATATGTGTGCACTCAGTGTTTTAGCTCCTCTGCTTCAGAAACTAACATTACAGGGAGGAGGGCCAGAATCCAAAAGTAAAAAACGTGCAATGGAAACACCACATAAAAGCAACTACCTATCTATAACGCACACACATGCACAGGTGATAGGATCCTAAGAATAAGGGGAAAGGACCCAAGTGATGCACCAAGATCACCTAAAAAATATTTTAATAAAAATTTTTTTTTAAAACTGAAGGAACCCACTTTCAATTATGGCACATGGTATGTTTGTTGATCTATCTCATGATAAAGTTTGGACTGATTATTACCTAATTTCAAACACTGTTAAGGGTAATTAATATGTACAATGTCTGATTTCAACTCACAGTCCAGAAGAATCACTTGTAAGCCAGTAATGGGGTAACTGTGTTAACAGGATCTTCTGCAGATGTTGTCTAGTTTAACACTCACAACCACTTTGTAAAGTAGGTGTCACTCTCCCCACATGTCATAGAAAACAGACTCAGGAAGCTAATGAATAATCAGGTGGAATTTGGCATTAATTATATATTTATGAAATAAATTTGTAGCAAAATGTTTTCAAATGGGCTTCTATAATTTAAAAAAAATTTTAAATAAATGTGGTGCATAGTCAAAAGTTCCCAAGCTATATATATACTATATACACACATACACTTTAAAAAACACTATGTTGAGATAATACTATAGATTTATTAGAATGGCTAAAATTAAAAAGACCAACCATACTAAATGCTGGATGTAGGGGAGTTGGAAATTTTATACATTGTTGGGAGGAATGTAAGATGGTACAACCACTTTGGAAAATAGTTTGGCAGCTTCTTAACCTGCCATATGATCTAGCCATTCCATTTCTAGGTATTTGTCCAATAGTAAAGGAAAAACACACACACACAAACACACACGACACAGATGCACAAAGACTTGCACATGAATGTTCACAGGAAATTTTACTGATAGTAGTTCCAAACTAGAAACAACCTAAATGTCCTCCAATAGCTGAATGGATGAACAAATTGTGATATATCCATAAAATGGAATATGGCTCAGCAACAAGAAGGAATGAATTACTGAGATACACAACAAGGATGGATTTCACCAAAATTACTGTGTGAGTTAGTACAGCCAGACAGAAGGGTATATACAGTGTGTTTCAATTTATATGAAATTCCAAAAGGGCAATGCAAACAATCTGCAATGGCAAAGAGCATATCAGTGCCTGGGAATGGGAAGGGAATGGAAAGAAGGAGGAGAGAGATGACAAAGCCCAGCAGGAAACTTCCAAGGGTGATGGACGTATTTGCTATCTGAATGTGGTGAGGGTTTCACAGGTAGATACGTATGTCAAGACATATCAAAGTGTACATTTATGTGCAATTTATTGTATATCAATTATAGCCCAGTAAAACTGTCAACAAAGATACATTAAACAATGAAATTGTTACTTTATTAGAGCAATTATGCCATACATCTGCTTGTTGTCCTTTCTGGACTGTTGTTGGGGAAATTATATTGAATCTACTTGACCATTTAAAATACGATTTGATGGTTTTAATTAAAGTCAAACGCATTAGGAATAAATCAACTAAATTTTAAGATAATTTGAACTTGAGAGGGAGAGAGAAGAAGTGAGGAGAAAAAAAGAAACTTACAAGAAAGCCAAAGGTGGTGAAAATAACAGATCAGAGGACGAAAGAAGGAATTATGATTAGAACTAGAAAGAGGCAACCTTCGAGATAACCAGTCTCAGTAAAAGCGAAGCACCACACTCACTAGAGAAGCAGACCAGTTCCATTTACCCGCATGGACAGGAGAACAGAACCACAGCACCAAGGGCTCACGGGGCAGGTAACAGAGAGGAGGGCGCTCCGGCAGCAGAAGCGGCAAGGGCAAGGGACAAGGTCAGGAACGGAAAGGCATAGCACTTGTGGGGTATGCAAGTGGTCTGGGAAGGCTGGACAAAGGGGAAGGTGCGGGGCCAGGTCATGAACCGACCTGTCCGTGACCTGGAGGAGTCTGGCCCTCCAGGTAGACGTGTCCACTCTGCAGTTAGAAAGCAGAAGTCTAAAGCTCAAAAAAGAGGTCAATAATTACAGTGAACTATTTCAAGGAAATACTCTAAATGACAATACTGTGTGGACTCCCTCACTGGATTATTTCATATTGATAAATTAAAAATTAAACCAGCCAATTAAGTTACTCCAGGTGAAAAATCTTTTGTACTGATGGTCTTATAGGATGGAAGAGTTGGGAGTGGGAAATGGTGGTTAATTTCCAAGTTCAGAAACCAATAGTTACGACTGAAATGAACCTTGTACCTTCCCTTAGGAATAGTGATTTTATGCAGAAAAGGGCAACAAAAATTGCTTGTAAGAAGAAAATCTGACCGGCTAAGCCTGGAGTGTAAAATTTTCTCTGAATTCATCAGCTGATTCTCTGGGCTCCCTTGAACAACGTCTGCAGGGGGATACAGGATGATGCCATGATCTTGGAGCTGTGCTCAGCCTGGAGAAGCCTCTGGGGAATGGGCCTGAGGCCCAGAAGGACTAGCAAAGAGAGGGAGGAGGAAGCTCATGAAGAACCTGGGTGATCTTTGGCTCTGTGTGCCAGAGGAACCCCAAGGTCATCTGTCAAACAAGAAGTGACTTAAGAGCATCTTTACCAAGGCCCAGCACGCCGTGGGGAGTCCCAATGGTTACCGGATGACAGGGGACTGAGTTCTAAGATTATCAAAGTCCTCCCTCTTGGGCAGTTGGCAAGGCCATCTGGGCCCTTCGGGGCTCCAGGGCTGCTCCAGGATCTGGGGAGCAGGAAGGAGAGAGGTGTCATTAGCTAAACACAGACGGAGAAGTGGCAGAGGACATGCTGTGGTTCTTGCTCCTGAGGTGTAGCTTATGGAAATAAGAAGAGCCTGAGAACGTTACAAGGGCACTGTGTGAGTGACAGCTTCTTCAGAGAAATATAATCACTGCAGAACCCGTGCCTGTGGCAAGGAGTACCCCCGTGTTCCGTCTAAGCACCCCTGCTGGTGCTTAGAAGAGAGAGGATCCCTGGAATGAACTTATGGACAGAGCGGACACCGTGAGTGGCGGGTGTCAGTTCACAAAAATGTTCCCTCTGGCACAGGTTAACAAACTCAGACTTGTAGTTGTTTTTTTAAACGGACCCAGGAACATGTTCTGGAGTATGAGCCAACCAGTCAAATTATGTATAAGCTAGTGATTCCTAAAAGCTAGTGAACCTAAGAATCACTAGAAGAGCTTATTAAAATGAGAATTCCTGGGCCTCGTTTCCAGTTGTTCTGACTTAGAGGCTCTTGGGTGGTGCCCAGGAATCTGCATTTAAACAAGCCCCTCCACCCTCGGCCAGCACTCCCCATCCCCAATCCCTGTAGGTGAGGGGGGTCTTTGAAGAACTACTGGAAAACATGGTAACCCATTACACTTTGCTGCAAAGAAATTCTCCCTGCTCTGGGATTCGGTTCTGGCAAACACAGGTTGTGGGAGTGGTCCCCACACTAGGCCATAGTGGAATCATACGCAAGTTCCTTAAATAGGTACCAAGTGTCCTCTTCTAGCACGCTCTCTAAGTGAAGGTCACTATTCCACTTAAAAAAAAAAAAAGGACTTAAAATCAGCTTATCCAAGAAAGTACCTGGGCGATCTTTCAAAAAAGTAAAAAAGAACAGCAAAAACAAAAACACCCCCACATTCATTAGAAGACAAAAATATTTGTAAACTATGTATAAAAGCCCTAAAACAAACAAACGGAAAGTAAAACTGCCAGAGGACAGCAGGAATTAGGAGTTATTCATAGCCCCTCTTGATAGATGAAGAAACGAGAGGTCAGAAGGAGTAAATAATTTGCCAAAGGTCACACAGCAGATTTGGGATTTGATCCCAGGTTGGTTGAATCCAGCCCCCTTCTATTCTACCCCATTTCCCCAAGCATAAATTATTCTATACATTTCATTTAAAAATAAATAGAAAACAATGACAGCTAATATTTACTGGTACGTTACTAAAAAACAGACTCTGTCCTAAACATGTTACATATATTAGCTTATTATATCTTCAGATCCATGAATTAGATACTTTCATCCCTTATTTAGAGGTAGGCATCTGAGGACTGGAAGGATAAAATAATCACCTGTACTGTGAACAAACCCACACCACCATTATAGAGGCTGAAATTATGTCTAGTTTTCCGATATGGATCTGACATATCTTATTTAATCTTGATTGCTTCTAGTGTGACTTGAAGACACTGCTTGGAATTTCTTACCGAAAAAGTGATTTCCTCTGTTTTTTTTTTTTTTTACCCCCCTCTGGTTTGTCTAAAGAGGCAAAGTGCGGTGGTGTGACGCAGTGTTCTTTCAAGCTTTCATTTAGCAAAAGAAGAGGAGTACTTTATTTCCCTTTAAGAGGCTCTCAATAAAGGATTGAAAGAAATTAACTCAAGCTGAACGACATTAAAGCTCTAAAATTCCTAAACTAACATAAGATTCTATGAGGAGGTCTTTGTTATCATGAGACTGATTGGATTGATTACTAATGGTTTGGCTCAGTGATTAACTTTGGCTATGTTAAGTCACTGGATAGCTTTGCAGATGGAGATTAACCTGGCCTGAATATAGGGAAGAGTAACATAATCTAAGGAGTAGAAAGATGATTTATGAGAAATAGCTATAGGGTAAAACCTAATATTTTACCTAACTCTGGCACATCTTTGCATCTAGTGGAAATTCTTCCACTAGAACGCTGGGATTCCGTGTTTAGCAGTCACCGAACATCTGCTGTCCAGTGTTGGTTTGCTCTACGAAGTGTTCGGGGCACAAGGAAATCAAACACACACCAACTTCTTGATATGTCCCATCTGGCATGATTTAGGTTCTTAGGCTGGGTTTTTGTCCCCCCCCCCCCCCATCTCTAAAAGGTTTTTCACTTCCAGAAGTGACTGTTAAGGATACACACTGATTTAGCATAAAATCTACAGTTCTGGAGCGTCAATGCCTGTTAAAAGTAGAGCTGTCTGAAACGACAGAAGAATGGAAACTATCTTTGCTTTTGAGAGGCAAACGGGGAAACCTAATCTCCCATTTTACATCCCAGCAAAACACGTATTAAGCTTTTTGAAAGTGCTGGTCCTTCATATCAGGCTTGGGGAAGATTCTGAGAACTGAGTGGATTTCAGTATTTGTTGATGGTCTGCCAGTATCGAGCAGCACATTCCTCACAAGAGTCCTCATAGCTGGGGTTACTGTCCTCCAAAGGTCTTTGTGTCCCTTGGTCCCCATATCACCACCATTTCATTTTCCCCCAAGAGAAGAGGAAGATAGGCCTACATTTCTCCCAGTTGTGAATATGAACAACTGTGGACTCAAGATGTAGGACTATCTTTTTCTTAAATGTTGTCTTTGAATGACGTAGCTTTTCATTTAAACTTAAATACTTTGAACTAATGATATTGTGATAGTGTTGTATGGTGGCAGGTGGTAGCTACCCTTGGGCTGAGCATAGCATCATCATCCCCTTCTAGCTCTGAGATTAAGCTTTGTTTCCCCCTCAATTGCAGTCCTTCCTCTTTTATGGGGCTAAGAAATATTTATAATGCAAGTTGACTACACATCAGATACTACTTGAGGTAGTGAGAAGAATGCCTAAGATAGACTCCAAAGAGAATGCCACCCCAAAATCTGCATATACGGCCAGAAAGTAAATAAATTTATAACCTCACTGACACCCATCCATCCAATTTGAGGCAATGAGGACAAGGACAAACTATGAGGATAAGTGATCTGCCTGAGATCTAAGGGAAGAAATCAAAGAATAGTATCAAAAGTAACCAAAAGATGCCACAGAGCCCTGCTTCTGGTCATAATGGAGTAATGGCCCTGAACCTGTCTTCCCACTGTAAACAACTAGAAAAGTATGTGAGACAGCTTTCTTCAAACTGGCCACCGGGCAGTAAGGGACTGTGATCCCAGAGGTGAGAGAAACGAATTAAGGGAAGACCTTTTTGCCAAAAGACTTCCTTCACTGCAGCATGGGATGGGGAGGCCAAAGTAGAACAGAGTGGTCTCACTAAGTTGATGAAAAAGATCGGAGTTTATAGAGGCTTTAGTGGCTAAAAGGTGAGGGGCTTAGTACCAGAGGGAAGAATGAGGTCCAAAAATTGGCACGGGGGTCCCCTTGAGTCTCTGGCTGAATGCTAAGCTGGGAATACATAGGGTGAGACTTCACGAGACCGGATAAAGAACAAAGACCAGGTCATCTGTATGCTGATAATCCCCAGAGCTCATACAGGGCTGGGAGACCTTTGAGTTCAGACTGGCCAGAGTGGAAAGACCTGGTTAAACACTGGGAGCATTCAGCTGAAGCTCTGGAAGAATCTTTGTAATCTTAGTAAATTTTAGTATTTAGTAAAAAATAAACTAGTCCCAACAAAGCTTAAAAGTCAGTGTCAAAAGGGTCAAGCTGTCCTGCAAGTGACTTAACCATTTGTCAAAAACAAACAAACCCAGCACTCTTTAAAGAAAGACAACAAAATCCACATGGTAACAATCCTTTCCAAAATTAACAGACATGAAAACCAACCAAACAACTATATATATATATATATATATACATATGTATATACAACCAACCAAACATATATATATAAACCAACCAACCAAATATATATATATATGCATATATATATATAACTAAACTAAATAAATATATATATTTGAAAGAAATGGTCAAAGTTTTCCAAATTTGATGAAAACTATAAATTTACAGATCCAGCTATAGACTCATAGATCTAAAAGTTTTCAATGAACCTCAATTAGGAAAAGAAAAACAAAAAAGAAAGAAAACTACACCGAAGCACATAAGAATCAAATTATTGAAAACAGTGAAAAGAGAATCTCTCAAAAGTATACAGAGAAAAAAACTTTACATTCAGTAAAACAAAAATAATGACTGCTAAGTTCTCATGAGAAACAGTGCAAGTCAGGAAACAACAGAATGGCATCTTTATAAAGCGCTGAAAGTAAAATAAAACAAAAATAAAAACTGTCAAATCAGAATTCTGAATTCAGAAAAAAATTAATTTAAAAAAGAAAACAAAATAAAGCCATTTTCAGACAAAAGCCAAGAGAGTTTGCCACTCATAACCTGCACTCTAAGAAACGTTCAAGAAAGATGGTAACACAGAGGGAAAATGGTATCCGAAAGACACTTGGGTCTACACCAAAAAAAAAAAGAAGAGGGCCGGAAATGGCAAGTCTGTGAGTAAACACAAAATAACTGTTTTCTCACTTTAAATTTTTTTAAAAGATAGCTGACTTACCAAAAAGAGTAAATAACATACACAGGAGCAAATGAGAGGGCAACAGCATAAAGGATGGGATGAAAAGTGGAAGAATTCTGTCGTACGGTCATTATATATGAAGTAACAACACTATTTAATGATAGACTGTGATTGAGATGCATATTGTAATTACTAAAGCAACCACTTTAAAAAGAGGTAGAGCTAATAATCCTAAACAGAAGTTAAAATGGAGTACTCACTTCATCCCAAAAGAAGGCAGAAAAAGGAGGAATAAAGGAACAAAAAAACAGATGGAACAAGTAGAAAATAAACATCAGGATGAGAGATTTACACCCAATGATATCAATAATTCTTTAATATTAAACAACAACCAAAAAAAAAATAAAAACCACCAACACAGGAGAGTATGTATTGCATTACTCCATTTACATAAAATTCTAGAATAGACAAAAATAGAAAAAGGATCAGTGGTTGCCTGGGGCCAAGGGTATTACACACAAAGAGGCATGAAACATCTTTTTAGGGTATGGAAGTGTTCTGTATCTTTATTTGGGCAATGATTATATGAGTAATTTTGTATACATCTGGTATTAGGTATTTTATTGTATGTGCATTATACTTCAATGAAGTCTTTTAAAAAGTTGAAAAAAAAAAAAAAAGGCAAGACAAGAGATTTGAACCCAAGCAGCCCAGAAACAAGTGCTTATGTTCTTACTGATTCACTATACCCCTTCTTTTTTTTTTTTAAGATTTTATTTATTTATTTGACAGAGAAAGAGAGAGAGAGTGAGACAGAGACCAAGCAAGGGAAGTGGCAGGCAGAGAGAGGAAGAAGCAGGCTCCCTGCTGAGCAGGAAGCCCAACTAGGGGCTCGATCCCAGGACCCTGGGATCATTACTTGAGCCGAAGACAGACACTTAAACAACTGAGCCACCCAGGTCCCCTCCCCTTTTTAAAGATTTTATTTATTTGAGAGAGAGAGGTAGAAGGCGGAGAGGCAGAGGGAGAGAGAAAGAAGCAGAC
This sequence comes from Zalophus californianus, assembly GCF_009762305.2. Taxonomy (NCBI): domain Eukaryota; kingdom Metazoa; phylum Chordata; class Mammalia; order Carnivora; family Otariidae; genus Zalophus; species Zalophus californianus. Next base: position 98,747,409 of record NC_045600.1, read on the forward strand.
TCCCTGCTGAGCAGCAAGCTCACTACATGTGGGGCTCGATCCCAGAACCCTGGGATCATGACCTGAGGCATGATGAAGGCAGATGCTTAAACGGCTGAGCCACCCAGCTGCCCCTCACTACGCCACTTCTTGTCCAGCCTTTAAGATTGGGTCATCCATCAATACAGCTTGCCAATACATGACATTGTGACTTTAAAAACCAACGTGACTGACACATAAACAAAAAGATGTGCATGGTGCTCCTAGATGAGAAGTCAATCTTGTACAGAAAGCGCTCACCCTCAATTTAGTACAGACAGATAATGTAACACCAGTCAAAATTCCAATGAGAGTTTTTGGGAGGAAGGCAAAGTGTTTAGAGAATCAATGTGAAATTTTATCTGAAAGGATGGGCAAGAATAGCTAAAAGGTTTTGAAAAACCAAATAAGAGGGTATCTTGTCTGACATATTGCAACATCTTTCTTTTAAAGATTTATTTATTGTAGAGAGAAAAAGAGAGAGAGTGCATGAGGGGCAGGGGGAAAGAGAAAGGGGAAGCAGACTCCCCACTGAGTGGGAAGCCCAAGGTGGGGCTGGATCCCAGGACCCTGAGATCATGACCTGAGCCGAAACCAAGAGTTGGACACTTAACCAACTGAGCCACCCAAGAGCCCCTACTGCAACATCTTTTAAAACCTAGTAATTGAAGTAATCTGGTACTAGTGAAAGAATAGACAAATAAAATTGTGAGTCCTAAAACAGAGACATGTATATATGGAAATTTATCATATGTTAATGTTGTATTCAAATTAGCTGCAAAAAGATAGATTGTTTAATAAATGGTGTTGGAGTAACTGAACACTCACTTATAAAAAAATAAACCTAGTCAACATCACTGATCATCAGGGAAATACAAATCAAAACTACAATGAGATACCACCTCACACCAGTCAGAGTGGGTAAAATCAACAACACAGGAAACAACAGGTGTTGGCCAGGATGCGGAGAAAGGGGAGCCCTCCTACACTGTTGGTAGGGATGCAAGCTGGTGCAGCCACTCTGGAGAACAGTATGAAGGTTCCTTAAAAGGTTAAAAATAGAACTACACTGTAAGCCAGCAACTGCACTACTGGGTATTTACCCACAGAATAAAAAAATACTGATTTGAAGAGATACATGCACCCCGATGTTTATAGCAGCATTATCCCCAAACTATCGAAATAGCCCAAGTGTTTAATTGAACTATGATACACTGATGCAAGAGTATGCTATTCACCTATGAAAATGAATGAAGGGGATCTGTAAGTACTGACATATAAGGTGCTATATCTCATTTTATATATGATCTCATTTTTATTAAAAAAATATTATACAGTAGAAAGCCCTTAACTGGCTCAATCTGGACCACTGACTGATTAATTGATTTATTTTGAGAGAGAGAGAGCATGCATGCAAGTGGGGGGAGGGGCAGAGGGAGAGAGAAAATCTTAAGCAGGCTCCATGCCTAGCGTGGAGCCAGACGCAGAGCTTGATCTCACGACCCTGAGATAGTGACCTGAGCCGAAATCAAGAGTTGAATGCTTAACCGAATCACCCAGGCGCCCCATGACTGGCTAATTTAAAAAAAGGTTAAAGCAGGGAAAGATCCTTAAATATTTCATTTTAATTTAAAAAATATGTACATTCATTCTCTACTCTTTGGATATAGAACCAAGGACTTTTCTTTAATTATGGGTTTACCTTTCCTTTCTGATGAAACCATCCCCCTAAAATACTGTTTAAGATTTCTGCTTTCAGTTTCTTTAAAGTGGAGTGAAGACTTAAAAATATTTGCAAAGCGAGCCAGGTGCACATTCTATCTAGCTTTATATTTTCCCCCACGTTCTTATAATTGTCTTGCCCACTCCTCGTTGATTGCAGTTTTTAAGGCATCTAGCCCTTAGCAAATCTTTTCAAAGCACTAGACTTAGTTTAAATAGGAACTATAATTTCCTTTCACGCCCACATTTTGGTTTACATATTTCATTAAAACTGCAAATTCCTATAACAAGTACAACTAGAATAAGAGGTTTGGAAACAAGATTAACTATAAACATAAAGCTCAAGAATCTCTAACTATAAATTAACACTCAGGTTTATTAACCAGTCTCTTATGAAACATTTTTACCTGAGTCCATTTAACCAAGTATCATTAAACGCATCCGCTGATACAGTCAAGCCCTTCCGCACAGGCCATCCCGTGTGGGAGTCACTAGCCACGTGCGGCTGTAGCGACTCACAAAGGGGCTGGTCTGCACTGACACGTGCCGCAAATGCAATCTACAGGCCAGATTTCAAAAACTTTGTATTGAAAAGAGAATGCAAAACACTGTGACAATGACTTGTTATATTGATCCTGAGTTGAAATGATAATATTTTGGAAATACTGGATTAAATAAAATGTTAAAATTAATTTCACTTGTTTCAAAACTTTTTTAATGTGGCTAACAGCAAATTTTAAATTACAAGTGTTGCTCATTGTATTTCTGTGAGGCAGCACTGTTCTTGATCTGCAAACATCCTTCCTTCAACAGGGAGGTCATCGGTGAAGTTCTACTTGAAACAATAATCAGACTTTCTTTTTTTATCATCTCTGTTACCTGAATCCAAGACATTTAGAGTAACATTTCAGAATAAATTTTCTAAGCAGACTTATGACTCTTTATCAAGGGTCAATAAACTATGGCCCATGAGCCAAATTTGGCCTGCTGTCTATTTTAGTATGGCCTGCAAACTAAAAACCGTTTTCGTGGTTTTAAATGATTGGGAGGGGGAGAATCAAAAGAAAGTTAGTAATTTGGGATGTGTAAAATTATATGAAATTCAGATTTCAGTCTCTATAAACAAAGCTCGATGGGCCTGTGGCCATGCTTAGCTTGTACGTTACCTATGGCTGCCGCTTCCTGCTTCACAAGGGCAGAGTGGAGTGTCGCAGCAGAAACGACAGTACCTGCAAGATCTCCAATATTTACTCTCTGGCCTTTTCCCGGGAACGTTTGCTGACCCCCGCTCTTTCTCATCCCTTATGGCTCATGGGCATAGTAAGATGCCAACTGCATCTACAGGATCTGGTGAAACAGTGAGGAGAGAGAGCTGAGTTTCCATTTTAATCTCTACTAGAGATCAGTTTGGATTTCCAGCTTCTTAACCTGCTTCTGCCATTGATGTCCTTGACTCGGAAAAGTGTTTAGAACCCCAGCTTCTGGGATAGATTTCATTTGTTTCCTTTTGCCTCTGGGAAGTGTTCCTTCTATTTCAAAACGTAAGAGGGTGTTTTTTTTGTTTTCTGGGACAGGTTTTCCACAGATGACATCCCGAAAAACACTCCAAGATCCGTGCCGTCGAAAGGTCAATGCACAACTTGACTTTGACATTCGCGAGTGTTCTAGCTATGACAATATGCCGCCCTATGAGGGCTTGGGTACTCACTGCTCTTGCGGTGTCCCACCGCTATAGGTAACACATTCTGTTTTCTTTCAAACCCTCTCTTCATTTGCAGGACTGTTCCTCAACCCACGGCTTCTCAGGTACCTACCTCAGTTGACCCTGTGAACGCAATCTTGTCTATGCCAATGTGAGAAGCTATTGCTGCCCCAGCCGTTGGCCCGTATCCTGGCAAAATATTGATGACTCCCGGTGGAAAGCCAGCCTGACAAAACAGAATTGGAGGAAATGTGGCTTGTGAAAGCTGATGAAGCACATTAAATCGGATATGCTCCAGTAGGCCCCAGGTATAAGGGCAGTGCGAGCCACTCCTAAAGCCGGTTTCCCTTACCTCCTTGATGAGGGCTCCCATGTAGAGCGCGCTGAGCGGGGTTTGTTCTGCTGGCTTGATAACTACTGTATTACCACAGCAAAGAGCCGGAGCAATTTTCCAAGCAAACATCAGCAGGGGGAAGTTCCACTGAAAGGGAAAAACTCAAGGTGGATAAATGAAAAAATATTGCTCTATGACTCTGTTTTCAAGCTGTGACTGCTGGGATTTCTCAGACAAGGCCTCTACATAAATCTTGTCTCACCACAGAGTACAGATGTTTGGGTATTTTAATTACTTCATTAAGAAGAGAAGAGGACTGGCCTTGAAAATCTCCCCTTTTGTCTCCATTCGGCAAAATACTATATCCCAATGCCCCACCAAAGGAAATCTCAGGGTGAAAAGGGAGTTTTTGTTTTTTCTTTGTTTTGTTTTGGTTTTTCATTTTTGTCATTTTGTCTGTTTTTAAAATTAGACTTTGGGGGGTGCCTGGGTGGCTCAGTCGGTTAAGCGTCCGCCTTCGGCTCAGGTCGTGATCCCAGGGTCCTGGGATCAAGCCCTACATTGGGCTCCCTGCTCAGCAGGAAGCCTGCTTCTCCCTCTCCCACTCCCCCTGCTGTGTTCCCTCTCTTGCTGTGTCTCTGTCAAATAAATAAATAAAATCTTTAAAAAAAATAAAATTAGACTTTGGGTCCAGTAAGTTCCTGTGTACAAAAACTTTTTCTTGCATGTGTGATTTTACACCAGCAGCTTCAGACGGGTTTGAGAGAGCTCTTCGGTGTGGAAGGGCTGGAAAAGAAAACTCCGGCTGTTAAGTCAACATGTACTTGAAGGGAGTGCCTTTTCTTCATATACACGTATTGTCACAAAGCACCCGATGACGAGAAAGAAACCGCATCGACTGATGAGTATGCAAAAATTTTCATTTGTCTCCTTTCCGTTGCAAAATAAACGAATGGGAGGCTGAGAAATATAGGGGAGTATCTGAATTTGGGGCCCAAGATGGTTTATTTAAACTGATTCTTAAAAAGGATATTAAGCTTGTACTGTCACAGGCACAGGGATGAACCTTGGTGCCATCAGGTGTCATCGATAATTTCATTAAGAAAGAAAACAGAAATCCTGGTCCCCTGGCTTCAGCCCTTGACCATAATGTGTTTCAGCCTGAAGCATCTCAGCGGCCACCCTTGAAAGATTCTCACTGGCACTGGCAAGCTTGCAAAAATATACAAGTGTCTTGCCTTCACCAAACACCCAATTTCTTTTCCCCTTGGTTGTTTATAAACTTGGGAGTCCACAGCGATGTTTTAATTCCATCTACAGTATATAAATCTTGGAGTGCGGTAATTGAGCCGGAGCTGGCTGACAAGTGGTTCTTGTGTTGTCAGTGAAAACTGGAGCTCCGAGCTTGCCTCTGGAGAAGGGCGAGAAGAGCAGGTTTGGGTTCCCGCAATGGAGGTGACAGACCTCACCCCAGCCCGATCCACGGGGGATTTCCCTAGATGGGTTAGGAGTGGCAGAACTTAACCCAACTTCTCATTTTCTGTTTCATTCTCTAGTAAATTTCACAGAAACCCACAGCTTGCAGATCACTTAAAAAAAATACTAATACCTCTCAAAAATCTCTGCCCCCCACAAAACCAAAGATGACTTCCTCCTATATATTGGAAAGAGAACACTTCTTGTCTCTACCGCAAGAGTTGAATTTGAGCCTCTCCTGAAATCCCTGCCAGAATGATTAGCTAGTACTGTTGGAAGATTCGATGATGTTTTATACAGTGCCAAGGCTGTGTATGAGAGAGGGGGAAAAAAAGACAATGTTTAATGTTCCAATCCAAACACTAAGCACTACATCTATTTCCCTTTACAAGACATACAACAGCCCGGCATGGTTTCAATTATGACTGTGACGTTAATTGTACTGCTGTGTCTTCCGTAGAGTCTTCTATCTAGATTCTTGTGAAAAGAAACAGCGGGAAAGAATGGGATTAAAAGACCATATAAAATAATATGCCTGGAAAGATGGTGAGTCATAGTTCTAAAAAATAAACAAGCAAATATAACAAAGCATTAATTTTCCATAAGCAGAACGGACATCCATAACCAAGGGCAGGTTATTAATACACTGGGCTTTGCTTTGCTTTGCTTATTTTAATATGAGAATTCCATGGCTTGAGAACTCAACTCCTGGTAACGGAGCCGAAACCCTATTAACCTGTTCAAATAAGCATTTGCGGGGAGGCTGTTAAAGATATGTCAACAACATGAGCTCAGTTTTTTGCCCCCTGTAATGGAAAGCATACCTCGTTGAGGTCCATGTTTTATGTATCTTTAAGAGAACTGATTCAAATGAAAATAAATAGGAGACGTGAGGAGATTCACTCACCGGGATGATCTGTCCACACACTCCAATGGGTTCGTGTCTGGTAAAAGTAAAATAATCTCCATCTGAAAGAAATGCCCATGGTCACCACCAGAGAATTGGGATGAGAAGAAAAAAATGTAGAGGGAGAATCTGGGTGGCGATGGAAAAACCAGAAATAAAGTTGAGAAAACATCCTATTCAGCTGTGTAGGAAAGCTGGTAGAAGAGCTTATCACTAGGCACAGGGTGTCTCCAGATACGGCTCCTGGACACCCAGAGTACTGATGAGGGGCCTTGAAGGTGAAATGAAGGACAAGTTTATGACAGGAGAAGCAGTCTTCCGGGGAGGTGGGGGCAGGGGACTGGTGATGGGAGGAGAGGGGCTGGGAACTGGAAAATTGTAAATACTAAATTTTATGTTAAAGTGCTAAAATGATACTTCAATGTACCTCAATATTTTAAATAACTTTATGAAGTATTCAAAAAAAAAACTACGTAAAATGCTACTGGGTAAATTTTAAATGGTAGGCAACTAGGAAAGGTGAATAGTACAGTTAAGATCTTTTTTTATAACTGAATCCAGGCATCAAAATACACCTTCCGGGCACAAGGGGAACAGAGACATGTCTGGGCCTCTTTCAAGAAGGCAAAAGTCCACGTCAAAAAAGATTCCATCAAAACCCCAAAGACTCTACCCTCAAATTAGCCAGGGAAATAAGGACGATTTAATAATCTTATTTTCCCTATAGGAGCAATAGGCATAATAATAATAGGAATAATTACCCAGGAAATCCAAACCAAATTTTTCTTTAGGAAAATACCATTATGTTTATCTGATTTTATTTTTTAATTTTTTTATAGATGCATTATTTATTGAAACAGTCTATTATTAATGAAAATTTAGATTGTTTCCAGTGTTTTGCTAATGCAAACAATGTTGCAATGAATTATTTCATCTTTATGTACCTGTACACATATATTTCTGATCACTTCCTTGAGGTGGAGTTGCTGAATGAAAGCATATGTTCATATTAAATAGTAATAAACTGGGCGCCTGGGTGGCTCAGTTGGTTAAGCGACTGCCTTCGGCTCAGGTCATGATCCTGGAGTGCCGGGATCGAGTCCCGCATCGGGCTCCCTGCTCAGCAGGGGGTCTGCTTCTCCCTCTGACCCTCTTCCCTCTCGTGCTCTCTCTCATTCTCTCTCTCAAATAAATAAATAAAATCTTAAAAAAATAGTAATAAACCTTTTTGACCTGACCTCCCTAGATACTGTATCAACTTGTACAGCCATCAATGATGTGTGATAGATTCTGTGTCAATGCATTATTATTTTTTTTAATTTAAATTTTGTTAGTTAACATATAGTGCGATATTGGTTTCTGGAGTGGAATTCAGTGATTCATCACTTATGTGCGACACCCAGTGCTCATAACAAGTGTCCCCATCTCCCATCTAGCCCCTCCCCCACCCTCCTCCCTCCATCAACCCTGAGTTTGTTCTGTCATTAAGAGTCACTTATGGCTTATTTCCCTGTCTCCTTTTTTTCTTTTCCCCCTTCCCATACGTTCATGTTTTGTTTCTTAAATTCCACATAAGAGTGAGATCATATGGTATTTGTCTTTCTCTGACTGGCTTATTGCACTTAGCATAATACTCTCTAGCTCCACCCACGTCATTGCAAATGGAAAGATTTCATTCTCTTTGATGGCTGAATAATACTCCTATATATGATATGATAATATGTATATCATGTTTTATCTGAATTATTTTAAATGGCTAATTGAGATAACCAAATAATGGCTTGTTCTTAGCATATGGCACTACAATGCCAGTACTGGACAAAGTCTTTGTTTTTCCCTCAACTGCCAACGCTTTGGCACTCATATTTGTTTTCTATCACAAAAGCTGTCCCCAGGGAAAGTGAAGACCCTCAGCTAATTCTCCTGAAGAGCGTTACTCTTAAGGATGAAGAAGTAGGGACAGGAGGAGTGTCGCGGGTTAGGGGAAGAGAAAGGATATGATTGTTTATCATTGTCTCTCAACTAAACCCCTCCTCTTTATACACAGAACTGTTTTAATTAAGTTCAAAATTAGGCATTTTAAAATAATTAAAGGTCTCTCTCCCTCCTGGACCTCTTGCCAGAATTCACAGCTATCTGTTGCTGGTGCATCTTTTCAAAGAACTTTTTTTTTCACATACAGGTATGTGTAGCACCCTTTTATTTCTCCCCCCAGCTTTTTAAAAAATATTAATGTGATCATACTATTCACAGTCTTCTATATTTTTTCCCACTTTTTTTTCAGATACAGCTTACACATTTTTTGAACTGCTGAATGCTATTCCACTGGTTCAATACTTGTAATTACTATAAACTGTCCCGAGGGACACAGACATTGCTTTCAGTTTAAGCTATTATGAATAATGCTTTAAACATGATCATTTCACATTATCTTTGCATATCTGTGGAATTTCACGGTCAAAGTGTATGGGCATTTCACATTTTGATAAATACTGCCAAATCATCCTTCAGAAAAGTTATACAATTTAGAATTCCAACAACAACATGGTATTTTTTCCCAACCTTCAACACTGGGGCTTTTCAAACATTTTAATTTCAGTCAACTGGACAGGTGGAAAATGACAACTTATTATGATTTGTGTTTCATTATAGATACATGGTGTGAATATCTTCTCGTGTTTACTGGCCATTTTCAATTATTTTCTTCAAATTTTTATCTTTTGCCCTCTTGTTGTTGGGTTATTCAACTTTTTAGTCATTTGAAGAACTCTTACATACATACATTAAGGAAATTAGGTCTTTGCCATGTGTACTTGCAAAGTCTTTTCCTGATCTGCGCTGCCCGTCTCCAAATTTGTTTTATGACAACGCTTTAAATGGAAGAAATTGGGAAACAGGCAGCATTCAACAACTGTAGGAAGGGAATTATTTTAGCATATATCTCCATTAAAACAAAAGTAGCCCAGTGGAAACTGTCCATAGGATGACAATAAGAAGTCTGAGTAATACTTTAAAAATCAAGTCAACTATCTTAGCTTTGTATGCAGACAACTCAAGAATTTTCATAGATACCAGTCTTTTAAAGATTTTTTTTTTTTTTTTGACACAGAGAGAGACAGTAAGAGGGAACACAAGCAGAGGGAGTGGGAAAGGGAGAAGCAGGCTTCTTGCTGAGCATAAAGCCTGACGCGGGCCTCCATCCCAGGAAGGCAGACGCTTAACGACTGCTTAACTAGGCACCCCTCATAGATACTGTTCTTTACAAAAGTACAAGTTACTGTCCTTTTTCAGCTTACAATCTCTGAAAACGTTGTTTTGTTTTAAATATCAATACCTTTTATTGCTTTACTTTGTGTGTGTGTGTGTGTGTGTGGAAGATATAAATGGGATGTCAGGCTCTTCTTCCCGGAAGGTTTTTCATAAGGAGCAATAACTCTGATCAAAAGGTTGGATAGTTTCATATGCACGGAAATCCTTCCCAACTCAACTGTAACTTGGCTAAGGTGACGGCTCCAGGTGGATCATCACAGATGACAGAATCAGAGTATCATGTCAAGAAGGGGTGCAAACGGGCTGAGAAAAAGATGGGAATCTGGACTGAAGACCACCATGGGCGTTTACTGTGGCAGCACATGCAGGGAAGCTGGAGCAGTTCAGATGAAGCATGTCCCCCTCTATATTCTAATGGCTCAAGAATTTAGTTGTATTACTTGTATAATTTTCAAAGTTCCTGAAGAAATGAAAGAGAAACAAAATGTAGGCAGAATCTTACAAGGCTGACCTCACAATGACTCCATAATTCTGTCCCAAGAGAAACTGAGTTATGGGGAATTAAAACTTCCTTGGATGAACTGTCCACAGATTTGACACTTAGCTGAAGGCTGGTATAAAGAATGGACTGAAGAATCTTCTATCTCTACAGCTCCTCTAAGCAGGAAATGAAGAAATAAAGGGTATTTTGGTGCTTGAACTCTTCCCCCAAAGAATGCTGTGTGAAAGAGATAAAGGGGCCCTGACCTTGAGCTCAGTCTGTATTCTCATCTGATTGGTTAGTGGGAGATGATCCCGGGCACCCCGAGTCTGACTGGGGTGCCAGGCAAACATAAGAGCTATGCCTTCTACGTGTACCCTTGGCTAGGGCTAACGTGGGCACCATAGAGGTCCTTCAAGCTACTCTGACCCTGCTCGGAATCCCACCCAGCTGCTCCGCTAACATTACCCAAAGGCCACCTTCATCATTTTCACCGCGTCCAAGTACATTACTTACTCTGTTACTTAATAATTTGTTAAATCATTTTTTAAAAATATGTAAAGAGCTACTTGTTAGTCTCACCTTAAAAAACTCTATGGAACAACGGGTTTCATGAGCTAGCAATATTTTCTTCAAACCTAATAATTAAAATGAGGAATGTTCACTACTTTACTGTTTAGAATAATCTAACATGCTCCAGTGCCATGTGGTATGTACTGTGATTCTCAAACGGAAACGTGTATATGAAGCACCTGGAGAGCTTGCATTTTAAAATGCAGGTTTTGAATCAGTGAGTCTGGGGCAGGACCCGAGAGTCTGCATTTCTCCACGTTCCCAGGCAATCGTGGTACTTCTGATCTATGGACCACGCTCTGAGTAGTGAGGTGCAGAGGAACCGGAAGAGCAAAGGGCGTCCCTGGGTATCATGAGGACCTACAGCTGCTTTACAGCTGCTGACTTCCTGTCTATTTTACTGTTTGCCTCTCTGATGACTCTACTGATCTGCCTAAAGGAGTTCAAGTGTAGGAGAATCTGATCAATCTTTTTAGTATTTTACAAATACTAAAATAAGGCCAAAAACGTGTCTTTCTATAGAGCTTAACAAACTATTTTCACATTATCTCATTTCAAGCTCAAAACAACTCTATAAAAAAGTAGGGCAACAGTTATCAGTATTTTGTAAGTAGAGAAAAAAATGGCACAGAGAGGTTAAGTCTAAAGTGACTTAACCTGGTTAAACTGTGCTTCTGGATTTGAACCTGAGTCATCAGACTTCAAGTTCATTGCCCTTTGAAATATTATTAAAGACTATTCTGTGACTAGGCTGGATTTAGCTGGATATCACAAACCACAGAATCAGAGTATGATGTCTAGGAGTGCAAAGGGGGAAAAATGATAACCCTTTTGTGAAGAGTGAAGATGATTCTTTGAGGATTTTTTATGTGGACACAGAGAACTCACATAAACTCCAGTATCTAAGAAATAAAGGGAACACTGCAGAGCAATACCTCCTCCCCTCAGATGGGGCACCCGGGACTGAGTGCCTCTCACCTCTTCATGGAAGCAGAGTCAACTCCAAGGGGTAACAGTGTTACTTCTCTCTCTCTCATATACCTAAGATGCTACATAATGAGTACTTTTCTCTGCCTAAGAGAAACTTACAGTCCATTTTCCCACCTTTTATGTTAATAATGTTCTCTATATATGGCAAGATGACTTAAAGGGTGTTCCCTTCATTTCTCTAGCTTTGTGCTATAGAGTGCTTCAGCTGGATATAGAAAAAAATTGGGGGGCTCCTGGGTGTCTCAGTCGGTTAAGGGTTGGACTCCTGATTTCAGGTCAGGTCATGATCTCAAGGTTGTGAGATTGAGCCCTGTGTTGGGCTCCACGCTGGGCATGAAGCCTGCTTAAAATCCTCCCTCTCCCTCTCCCTCTGCACCACCTCCCTCTAAAAGAAAAAAAGAAAGAAAAAGAAAAGGGAAAAGAAAAAAATCTCCACCCAAACTCAGATACTCTGTTTTAAGGCTATGATGATCTTAGGTCTTCTTACCAAATATGAGATATTGAGAGTTCAGACTCAGCAAGGAAGGACTGTATTTGATGAGAATACCAGAAAAAATATTCTGGATTCCAAATTCTGAGCCAACAAGTTAGATCATAACTATGGTGGAGAAAATTAAAAGAGATGAGATACCAAACCAGAAATACAAAATCACACGTGTAGGAAATTTATCTCTCAGCCTCTTTTCTCTTTCACTCAAAAAAGTAAAAAATATAGGGTAATAGATACTGCTCTTGAAAGGAGTTTAAGATCTACCCAGAGACAACTTCTCTGATGTGTTTTTATATTTGAATTTTTACAACTCAGGAAGAACATAAAAATCTTACAATTAAATACATTATATCATCAATCTGGTTAACCTATGGATCAAACTTTATTGACTGTGTGTAGATGGAGGCATTTCTAGAATTATACTGAGAAAAGCCTTTGACCCCTAGAAATGAGTAACAGAGTAAGCTTCTTCTGCATTTGGGAAATGTTAAGCCACTGTTCTATGTTCTTTGATGGGAACTTGTCAAACTACACAGGAGAAACAGCAACTATGTAGTTAATTAGCACAATTTCATTATGTGAATTATTCCTTCAGAGTTACCTTTACTTCTTAAGGCAAATTTTATTGTTGCTTGAAATATTTTTTTTACAGGATTTTTATTCTCATAGGAATATTGGCCATTGGCACAGTCTCTACATGAACTTGAGTATATTTAAACAATACGTCAATAAAATCAGAAAAATCTAAAATGTGCCAGAAATCGAGGAGAAATTTATCTAACATGGACCTCCAGAAATAGCTTCCAATTACAATACAAAGAGTATTTCAAGAACTACAGCAAATTTTGTATACTCATTAAAAGTGAGTTTATTTAATAGCATAAAAATCTGTAACACAATTCAGTGAAGGGAATCTCTAGTCTGTGTTTCGAGGAGTTAGTAATCCTTGTGATGACCCCAGTATTCAACAATTAGACCAGCTACACTGAGTTATTCCATTATGTCCCCTAGCAAATACCTACGTATTCTGACACTGGACAGACCTCACTGAACATTTACAGCTATAACAATAAACCCTATAAAGGCCTATACAAACACTGAGACTTGACGTTAGCATATGATGGTGCTTACACTGTTCTTCCCCGGAGTCTGCTAGTAGCTTCTCAGAGGTGAGATCACATGTTCCTGAGTCAGGAAGCTCTCTCTTAGCTCCACCACTACTCCATCATGTGCTCTTGGAAAAAAGTGACTTCTTGACCTTCGTTTCTTTGTCTGAAAAATGAGTAGACTGGCCTTGGGATCCCTCAGGTCTTTTTTAACCCTAACTTCTCAAAGAGGTCTGAAGCAGACTTCACAACCTCCTGTAACCAGCAATTCAGGTCCTACGAAGGACCCTGGGTTCTCTATAGGTGGGCTGAGCAAACAGCTCCTCACTCTCAGTCTGAGTGAACAAAGACCTCACCATGAGCACTCTCAGTCAACAACACTAAACTAGATTGAACTCTTGAAGGCAATGCCTTATGGTATGAGTCAATGTCTGCACGTTTTTAACCTATTCTTTAATTTAAAAGGTAAATCTGAAAGGGGGTGTAATGGATAAATAATTACACATGATCTGGGTAGATTTTTCAGCCTTTGCTATATGCTAATGTATCATAAGGCCATTTTCATGTCAGAATTCAGCTTAAAGCATGGACATTTTCCCTGCTTACATATCACAAAATCAATAAAATCAACACTTGTTACAGAGAAAAACCTTAAGTCATGCAAATCGATTAACCTCCATTTCTCCCTCAGTAAACTCTAAACAAACTTGGATTCTTCCTCCATCCCAAGGAGTCTGTGGACATGAAAAGAAACAGAGGATCTTGATATAGGTTAAAAATAATCAAAATGGGGAAAATAATAATCCCTCTGCAGGGTTGCTATGAGATTAGAGATACTATAATGGGCACAAAGTGATCAATACATCACAGTAATGATTGTTATTTATCAGCATAATTAGGTGGTGCCATAGTAAAAGGGTCAAAGCGTAGGATTTAGAGTCAGAAAGAATAGCTCCATTGAATAGCATGGCAGGAAATAAAAACCAGTGTTGTCAAGTGAACAACACTGAGACCCTTGTGAATCACACTGATATTGCATGACTCCGTGATAGTGTCTGACTGTGGGCCTTGCGGGAGAGGGAATGGGGAGGGCTGGGAGAGGCTCTCGATCCAGAGGGAGAAACAGTTGCGCAGTGGAAGGTTCAAAGTGCTCATGCCATAACCTGTCTCTCTTCGTCTCAAATATTCTAAAGGGAGGCTACAGTTCGGGGGATGGGGAAAGAGCAGGTCCTTGCTCCAAATATCGATTATACAATCAAATGCTCTCTGTAAAATGCAATTTTGATCAAGGCATTTGTCTATTTAAAAGACTTCAGTGACTCACCACGGCTTTGGAATACAGCCTGTAGCATGCTTTACCAAGCCCCAGAGCCCCGCCGGCTTCTCGGCCCGGCTACGCCGTCAGACCCACCGCCACACCACACCGTCCTCCCTCCGTGCTCTGCACAGGCTGCTGTCCCCACCCGTGATGGCCCTCCCTCCATCTTCACTGAACTGCCCTTCAGCGACCATCTTGTACATCCCACTGCCTTCTCCAGGAAGCCTTAATACCCGGTGAGAGGCCTCTCCTACCGCATCCCATCGAACTTCGTGCTTCCATATCTGAATAAGCCACACTATATTGCAATTGCTTGTCTACCTTGTTTTCTTTACTGTTCTTTGACCATCTTACTTACTCACCTTTGTATCTCCAGTGCTTTACATTGGACAGGAAACATAGCAGGTGCTCAGAAAGAGACAAAACACAACAAAACAAAAAACCTGTCGAGTGAATGAATGCATGAAGGAAAGAATGAATGACTGAGAGGCTGAAGTTGATGCCTGGGAGAGGAGATGAAGGAAGAGCTCTTTCCATTACAGGGCAGATCGCCCTGCCTCCCTAAATGGGAAGGAGTGAAAGAGACAATAGCATCATTCTTCCTACTCTCTTTGGGTACTAAGCTTGGATGAACCATAGGTTGTCCTTCAGTGAAAAGAAAGTGATCTTATATTTTGAAATAAAAAAAAAAAACTTTCCAGTTTACTTTTTATGGGTGACCAGACAGAACTGAACCTTTCATCCCTGTCTTTCCTCTAGAAGCAATAGTTTGGTATTTGCTGATTTAGTGTCCAAGCCAACTTTAGAGAACATAACTGCCACGGACAACAGGAATCAAAAGTCTGTTGATCTAAAAACCTGCAGAGGATTAAAGACGTCACCAGGGTGACTGGCCTCTTCATCTTTCTGTGCTGCTGAACCAGTCTCCATAAGAAGAGGGTCTACGATGGCTTAGGCAGAAAGAGACTTGGGCTTGAATCTCAGGCCTGCCATTTACTAGCCATGTAACCGTGTTCAAGACGCTAAACCCTTGCTGTCTCATTTTCTTATCTGTAAAATGGGTACAATACCTTTTAAAACCCAACCTACTTCACAGGATCACACACAGAATCACACAGGTCCTGTGGGCGAAGAGCATTTTACACAATCAAGTACTATGCACATATAAACTACATTATTCCTTTATATTGTAATTCCAAATGTAAAATTAGGGTATTTCACAAAGAAATGTATGTAACACAATAAAGACCGCCTCATTAAAGACTAATAACCTTCTTATATTCCAGATTTCAGTGGGAAAAGCCAAGAATGCAGGGACAAAATGAAGCTGATGTTATGTTGCGGAGTTACAAATGACAAACACAAAGGGACTGACTGAACACATCTGAGAATAAATAAGTGAATAATAATGACACCCCCTTTCCTTGACCTTTGCCTAACCCCCCTCCCCACTGTTCAGTCCAGCTAGAGTCCCTAAGCACTGAACTAGGCAGAGGGGCGGAGGAGCTGAATTCTCAGTAGCCTACGGGCAAGAGCCACTGTACCTGCCTCCTCCGTCTGCCTCCAGCCTTCCCTCATCTGTGGGAGGTACCACAGTGAGAGCTCTTCCATCTCAAATCCCCAACCTCTGAGGAGCACTGCCTAGCCTCCTGACTCTGGAGCGTCCCTCACCTGGTATCCCTCTAAATGCACTTTAAGAAAAATTAGGGAAACTAAACATTACTTAGGATTTAAGAGAGTGCCTCACTTTTCTCCTTCACGGGCTGCACACCAGTTTGTGCGTAAAGGTGAGAGAGACTCCCATGACAGCCTTTTCCAAGCCCTGTATTTCTAACTCCTACGTCAACGTCCTCAGGATCTCCAAAGAGCAACAGATGAAAACAGTGAGGTCTGTGCACCAACCACCTCTTGCCAGATAAAGTAAAATAAGCATCAAACATCAGAGACTCCAGGAAATCTTTATCGAATCAGGGTCTTCTCTCCTCTAAGAAAGCAAAAAACACTAAGACATGGTTAGGCCAAACCAAACCTATGTGTCCAGCCTTCTGTTTCATCCTATTTCTTAAAATGTTTATAAATCATAAGAAAAAGATATTTAAATGCCCAAAACATATTTGTTTTAATAGTGAAATGACGGGGTGGGGGCTGAGGGGGGCAAAAAACCCGGGGCCTTTGGTCCTGGTCTTGTTTTATTTACCTTTCTGCACTGACAAAGGAGAAGCCAACCTAAAAAGGCTGACACTGTTCTGTTTTTAGCAAAGCTTTTCATTCTCAGGCCCTCCGACAGGTATGCTCGTACCACACAGTAACCCTGCTCTGCTCAGGCCATTCCTAAATCCCGCCAGTGATGCTAGAGAGCAGGGCTTCTGTAAAATCCTCGGAGCCAGGACAGCACTGAGAGCCTGACATTCCCAAGGAGCCATCTTCTCCATCCTGAGTTTGCTGAACAAGGAAAACCTCTGGATGGCCAGGAAGAACGCCTCTTACTACAAACGCATTTCCTACAGACTAATGTTGTGCATGCTGCTGTCATTCATGGGGCTAATTTTAAAACAGACCTTTGAAGTCTCACCTCTGTCCCTCCTCCACTCTCACTGCAACTTCTCTTCTTGCCCCATGCCTGAATGAAGAAGGGTCACAACAGCCACTCGGCTGGGGCGGGTCTCTGGATCCTCTCCTCCCTGCTCAATGCAGAGAAGCCCCAGCACAGGCAGCAGCTAGCAGCTGGTGAGGAGGGCAGAACCTTGGGCCCCACCCCAGGTCTCTCCCGGCAGAAACTGCGCTGGAGGAAGATCCCAAGCGATACACACAACATGCATCAAAGCTTGAGAAGCACCGCTCCACGCCGTCCATCAGCACTGCCAGCCAGCCGCCCCTTCTCGGGTAAAGCAACACCTGGCCTAGGAAGGGCCAGCCTACTTTCCGCTCCTAGCGTGCCCACGGACAGCGGGGCTGTTCTCCGGAGCACAAAGGGAGAGTACCTGGCACAGCACTTGGCAGCCACCGGAAGGTCCTCAAGGAACACGTTTCCTTTCCTTCCATCTGTTCACCGCTACCGACATCCTCCTGTCTCCTTCAGCCACTCTTTCTCCTCTCGTGGTACCTTCCTCCCAGAATCTAAAATGGATCAGCTGGTGCAGTGATTCGCCAGACTCTAATGTCGGAATTTCGGCTCTACAACTTACTTGCCGGCCAATCAGGAAAACTACTTAGCTTCACTAGGCCTCAGTTTCTTCCTCTGTCAATGAGGATGCTAATAACACTGCCTTCCCCGTTGGGGTTGCTGTGAAGTCTCAGTCTGGTATTGGCTATCGCTGGCAAGTGCTGTGCAGGTCGGGACCTGTCCACTGACGAACTCAGTTTGGACACCTCCCTCCCCTTTACAGGACTACAGCGCTGAAGGCCAAGCCACACGACTCAGCAGCTCATTGTAACTCTCCCATAGAGGTCTTTGTTTCTGTTGTGGGTTTTGTCGCCTAACCTGGATCTTAAAAGAAAGGATGGTTGCTGTTTTTACAGACTGTAAAAGTGATTCATGCTCATTATAAAAAATACAGCCAAGTATAAAAAAGAGAAATAAATTATCCACCAGCTCACCACTAAGAGACAATTGTTAACATTTTAGAGTACTTTCTTCCAAACACATAGATCTCATGTTTCAGGAGGGGAAGGTCCAGGTTTTAACGCTCGTGGAATTTTCCCTGACTTCCCCACGTCCGACACCTGTCCGCACCCCCAGCGCCTGACGGAGCGCAGTGCTGAGCACTTAGCGGCTGACAAGACCACCTGCGCCTTAGCTGAGTGCTGCATGGATGTGGCTTGCCACTGCACTTATGTGGGGACTGTCCACACACAGAAACAGGGATGCTGTCAGAGTTAGTGATGTGCTCTGTTCGGCTCTTCAGTTCCAGCTGCTGTGAGTGTGCTCACGTCTGCTCTGTGACTGCCGTTTGTGTTTGATGGTGAAAGTGTGTTTCTGGTGGAACTTCACGTTTCCCTTTCAACGTACTCAAATTTCACGTACCTACAGGAATGGTCATCCCGTGAATTTTATCAGCCCAGCCTGCGTAATACCGAAGGGTTTTGATGACCCCCTGCAAATCCACGTAAAAAGCTTGCAGGAACGGTTTGCCACCATTTAGGGATTCCATGGTCTGTAGGAACAGAAATGAAGAGAGCTTTCTAAGTGATACACTAAATAATTTCTGGAGCAGAAGAAAAAAAAAAAAGAAGAGAGAGACTATGAATGAATATGAATAATGATGCATACCTGGTCAACTCTGACTTCCCAAATAAACAGATTTTTAGCACCGCCAGTTTAGTTTAGCTTCTAGGAAAGCCACAATGACTACTCATGCACATGTTCTTGTGCCTGGGTGTCCCCAGGAACCACTACCGCAATAACACGTAAACGTGACGTTTCTTCAACTGATGATAAAGAAATGTTCTGCCTGTCAAACCAGCTTCTGTTATATTAATGATCAGAGCTGCGTGGGGATTTTTTGGAGTCTACACCAGTAATCTGATTCTATAAAGAGAAGCGGGGACATGGGCTTTTATGTGACTGATGAGAATATAAAACGTTTTCCACTGCTGCCAAGACCCCTGCTGAGAAATGGAATATCTACAGTGCACAGCGAGTTTATTTATTACTATCAAATAAACAAGATCTCCTCTAGGGAAGCTCACACTCTAACAACTTCAGGGCTGGTTTTTTGTAAATATTTATGTTAACAACCATTACCTATTAATAGGGAAGTATCTGGTCCATTTAATAAAAATAGACATATTGAGCAGTTCTAGATTATAAACGTTACTGTTTGAATGACATATTCTGTAAACTGCTGAAACCTGTAGCAACAACTAAAAAATCCAAATGGACACACTGAAATGAGAAAAGAGTATTTCAACTTGAGAAATATCAAAAGTGTTACAAGTTTAACAAATTAAATAAGCAAATACATATGTTTATAATCTCACGTCCTTCTCTGTAAGCACATTTTATAACATACTGGTGTAAGAACGACTTGAGTGCTGACAAAAGTAAAATGGAAATATTCTCCTTTCGATGACATAAAAATACAATTACTTACGGTGCAATTTACCCACTTACTATGTGTAGAAGATGGGACTCTTTTTAAAAGATCACATTATCACTGTGTATTGTTTCCTCTTTATCAAAGGGAATCAAATTATTTCCCCATACTTTTTAGGATGTTTATATACTCGTGAGATGGGCACTACGTTCTCCATGCAGCCAGCACACGGCCAAACTCTACACAGCACTGAGTGAAGCAGAGTCAATAACCAGAATTTGGGCCACCTATATGGTCCCAATGAGCTGCTGACACCAGCCAAATTCACCTGTGTTTATTTTCAATTAATTATGTGTACTTGGATGAGGTATTAACTTTGCTCTCTGGTCAGGAGCTCCTCTATATTCCAGAGGCTATCTCTTAAAACTTACTCCTCCTATGGCTCGGGAGTGTTTAAAAGGAGAAATCTCATTTAGGTGTAAGGGCAAAAAGGAATGGATCACAGTGAGACAGAACGTCAGAAAAAGGATGGCATTTGAATTTTATGACATGAAAATATAACTGCAGAAATGAACTATATCATTATCTAGTACACACTGTTAGTGGAATGTGGTAAATATTGTGTAGATTTCACTCAATGAAACAAACACAGACCATCAATGTGCTCCCCTCCCGCCCAACCTTTATGTGCAAGGAACTGTGCTGGGATTACAAAAAAAGAAGTAAAACACAGTTTTCACTCGCAAAGAAATTATAATCCAGTGAAAAGATAAGCATCTAGACCGGCATACCCCCCAAGTGTTCCGAAGAATTCAGTTTTGCACAATATTGACAGATTAGACAAAAAATAGTGTTGAGGCTTAAGTTTAAGTGTGAGAAACAGTCAGCAGGGCTTTTCAGGGTCTCTCATATGCTCGGTGTCTTGGGAATATCTGAGAAGGAGCTACGTCACCATGGAACGCCTTTTTCACAAAACGCGTAAACACCTCATTGGGACAGTTTTCCTTGAAGTACCAGATTAGAAAATGTTTTTATAGAAAAGTAAATGTTACATACAGAGTTCCGGGATTCATTTATGTTCCCGTCCTGGGAACAGATCCCTGAAGGGGACGGTTGGAGGGAAGAGCCATGGTGGATGGGACAGTGAAGAAGGACACTCGTGCCCCCCTCGCCCAGAGCAAGCTCAACCGTGCCCTGCTTTCCTGTGCAGAGGGGAGGATACAGCATTCGTAACTCGAATGCCTGACTACACAAGGAGGTCCTCAACATTAATGGATCGCCTGTGGGTGATCGAGGTGGAGATCCCCGGTGTACGACACAGTGAGTCCCAAATGGTTCTGGTTTCCAGGCAGTTTATATTCTCTAAGAAATCGACTTTGATTTTAAAAAGAGCAAAAACAAACACAGGAACCACTAAGAGAGAGGAAGTTCCTCAGGTGAGAAAACGCTTTAGTGAAAAGAACGTTGCTGTCCCGGGCTATCTCTCCTTTTTACTGGTTCTAGAAAGTGGCAGAAGAACAAAGAAAGCAGACGTGTATGAGAGGCCCTCTGCTTCTGAAGGACTCTATTTAGTCAGGAGAGGTTAACTCTGGGGAGGTAAAAAAATCTTATTTGATTCTCAAATGAATCATTTGGGATTGCTTTTCTACAGGCTTCATGGTGACTTTCCTGCTGTTTACCTGTTTTTGTTTTGTGTTGCTTGTCGAGGATGGGATACGGTTGGGAAGGAAGGTAGGGAGGTCCTTACCAGTCATGGGCGGCTATGGTTTTGTTCTTCAAAATTCAGTAAGAAGAGACTCTCAACTGGTCTTGCACTTCCCCATCTGATCCCAAAAGCTTACCCCTCTCATTTTTCCTGTGTATTAGGGACTCCTCACCTTGTTCCCCAAGTTGGCTTCACATCACGTTTTTGGAAAGACTAAGGAATCTGCATTTC
The DNA here is from genome assembly GCF_009762305.2 of Zalophus californianus. Taxonomy (NCBI): domain Eukaryota; kingdom Metazoa; phylum Chordata; class Mammalia; order Carnivora; family Otariidae; genus Zalophus; species Zalophus californianus. The sequence goes on from NC_045600.1 coordinate 98,768,768, forward strand.
AGTGGAATGGTAAATTTAGAGTAAAGACTTAATGTGTTTTTTTAGGCTACTTACTGCAAGAACTGCCCTGTCTCGTTCCACCAAGTCCGCAAGTTTATCCAACAGATGACCTCTTTCGGAAGCATCCATCCTTCTCCACACTGAACCAAGAGAGAAAGCCAGGCGGGCCGCCTGCACAGCTTTGTCTATGTCTGCCTGTTTGAGAGAGAGGAAGAGGCACAACTGAGGAGACATCACACTCCAAATAAAGGAAGAACCACCTGCTTTCAGGGAAAAGGTGACGAACAAATGTCAGTGCTGGTGTCTAAAGAGCATAAGCTTAGTGCTCCGTTGTCTGAAGGCAGTTACTTCATAGGGAACATTTTGCTAAGAAGGACATACCTTGTCTGCTTCTTGGACTTCACACACCTGCTCTCCTGTGGCTGGATTATAGACAGGGAATGCTCTCCCGCTCTCTGAGTTCTGCCACTCGTTGTTAATAAAAATCTAAGGGAGCAGACAACAGATGGGGATCGGTGAGACGGGTGATAGGAAGCCAACCAAGGGCCAAGTATTATGGAAGTACCATGGTAGTAATATTTGTTCTCTGTGTTTGCTGGCCTATAAGCGAAGTATAGAATTTGAAGCAGTGCAAGAGACCCTCAAATAGTATGCAGTCCAGACTCTCCCAGAATTCAGGCATTTCTTCCATGCTATTCTTACCTCAAGGTTATCCAAATTGAAATGTAGTTCTTACCTTGAGTAAACCTGCCAACCAGTGAGAGTCAAACAAAGATGGAAGGACAGAGTGTCACACACATACAAACAATACACGGAGGCTGCAGAAAATATTTACTGATTGTCCAAACTGGCCAATATCCAAAAGGAGTAAATCATAGAACAAACTGATAGTCATCAAACTTTAGATCCTAGTTCCTCTGTCAGAGGCATAAGTACCTTCACAGTGGAACTTGAAGGGTGCTGGAATCAGTAAGCATTCACTTAATTTATAGTCAGATCCCGAACTGAGCCATGACTTTGAGCAGACTCGTCAGTGAGTTAAACAAGTTACGTGTGTAAATCCAAGTTAGATTTCTTTCCCTTTCCTGGGTAGACTACCCAGCTCAGCAAAGGGAAAAGTCCCGTCTTTCAAACTGGTCTCTCAAGGATTTCTTAAGACCCTTGGTTTCCTTATAAAGGAAATGGAGATTCTATTAAAATGGCAGAGACTAACAATTTAAAAAATTATTCAAGTTAATATCTCAGAAGATTTATAAGAAATGAGCTGAAGAAAGAGAAAATATAGGCAAAGAAATGTAAAAATTTTAATTGATATTAAAGAGGGAAATCCAAAAAAATATTTTTGGACTATGGAAGCTCAAAGAATACACAAAGATATTTCACTCTACAAAATTTATAGCCTGACAATGAAAATTTCTGAACTTATTAGCCATCAGTCAGTTTAAAATAAACACAATGATTTGTTATTTTCTGCCATTTTATTAGTCACAGATGCTGCTAATGAGGATAGATCTACAATTTTAAATATCAAGTTCTAGATTATTCCAAAGCTTTATTTTTCCTTGATTTGATAAAACAATGAGCCTGTGTTGAAGGAGCCTTCTTTTCCTGAGATTTTTTTTTAAAGATTTTATTTATTTATTTATTTTAGGGCAAGAGGGGGGAGGGGCAGAGGGAGAGGGACAATCTTTTTTTTTTAACTTTATTTATTTATTTGTCAGAGAGAGAGAGAGAGATCAAGAGCTCACATGCACAAGCAGGGGGAGTGGCAGGCAGAGGGAGAAGCCGGCTCCCCACTGGGCAACGAGCCCTACAGGGGATGCAGGACTCAATCCCAGGACCCTGGGATCATGACCTGAGCCAAAAGCAGATGCTTAACTGATTGAGCCTCCCCAGAGTCCCAAGAGAGGGCAAATCTTAAGCAGACTTCACACTGAACAGGGAGCCTGATGCAGGGCTCAATCCCAGGACCCTGAGATCATGACCTGAGTGGAAATCAAAGAGTCGGATGCTCAACTGACTGAGCCACCCAGGCACCCCCTGAAGGCTTTTTAAGATAAAGGGGAAAAAAAGCTTAAAATTGCATAAGTACTTAATTCATATGTAACAAGCATAAACACAATGACCTTGTAATTGCATAACATTTTAAACGTACAATTTATACACACACTTAATGTAATGTATTCATTTATTCAAGCAATACTCAGATACTTCTAGACATAGGACAGGCAAAAATGACTAGTAGTTCCAGCTGCCCAGGGTCTTCCAGTGTCTAGTAATTCATTAAATATTCGCAACAACCCTAATGGCAGGATTTTATTATCTACTAAAGATGAGAAAGTTGAGAGGATGGGAGGTTAAGAGTCTGACGAAGCAGGTTCTCGTTGTGGCTCTGAGTCAGTCCACCACTCTCTCCACTACATCAGAGTTTGCAGGATTGCTCAGAACAAAGAAACACAACTAGTTAGTGTCCAAGCCTGAATGAGATCCATAGTTCTTGGGCTCCTGGTCTAGTTCTCCTTCCACTCAGCTTAACAAACTTCCTAACAGTTCCCAGCTCATCAGATTTGCATACTCCTTTGAAACACAGTATGATCTCCAAGGAAACAAAGGGAAAAAACTGAAAGATCAGTTTCATTCACTTCTAGTGCACTGTCAGGCTTAAGGAAGAGGGGTCTTGCCAATACTGCTTATTCTCTTTATTCACTATTTGAATGAAACCTAACCTTTTTAGTCCAATTTTAGTTTTTAGCTTTGGTACTGAGCAGTTCTAACTACGTGTAAGAATTGATATTTCATGACTTTTATTGATTCTTAGAGGTCTTCCAAAGATCAAAGAGAAAAATTACTTATTGTTTAGCAGGATAAAACTCACTCATTCTCTTACTGTTTTCATTTAGATACATGGGATCATCTTATCAATTTAAGATACATTATATGACCTTAGTGATCTTTCCCTGTATCTTGAAACATTTTGCTCTTTCATCATCCTAGGCATCATCCCATTATCACTCATCATTTATTTCCAACCATGCTAAAAAAGAACACAAAAAATTATGGAACTTTCCAGAAATGAATAAATAAATACATCACAACTACCTCATCATCCTTTAGTGGTGCTGGAAATCAAGTACATACTCAAAAACCTGTGGAGACATACCAAAAAGACACAGGAGGAGCTGATGTGAAGGGGCTCCCAATGACCAATACTGGGATAATTTAAGCAACAAAATAAATAATGATAGCAATGGATTATCACCCATAGAATTAAAGAGGCACCCATAATGATACAAATTTTTTAATGAATATGTAAAGTGGGGGATAAGGTAAAGCTCTGCTTCACAGAATTCCAACTAATAGCTGTGAAGGAATGATGGAATTAGATAATCACCACGTGTCAAATACCACAGTAATTGCTGGAGGCAAAAATCATCAATGGATGGTAAAATCAGTGGATAAAAGTATAATGGAAGACTGGATGTTTTTGTAGTCTCACCCTCAAGATACTTATTAATTACAAAGGAAAAACAGGAACTTTATGTTAGAGAAACTTGGCAGATGGCACCTTAATCAAGCGATCAATGTTAACATCACCAGTAACAGGACAAATTAATTGTTATTGACATTTTATCTGCTTGTCCTAACAATAATTAGAAAGCTGTGTCGAGATCTCTTGCTTTGGTGGTGGATTTGTCAATATATCCCTTAGGGTCATCATTTTTATCTTTCTAAATTTTAGGTTATTTTATTAGTGAATATAAGTGCATTAACTATTAAATCTGGTAAAACAGAACCATTTATCAATATGAAGTGGTCCTCTTCATTACTAATAAAGCTTTGTGCCTTATAGCCTATTTTGTTTAATATTAGTAAAGCTACCTAAGCTTTTCTGTATTTCTGTAGTATTTCCCTGATAGATCTTTCCCCATCTTTTTACTCTCAACTATGTCTTTATTATTTTGCTGTGTCTCTTTAAATGATGTATGGCTAGATTTTATTTTAGTCAATATAAAAATCTCTATCTTTTAACTGGCAAGTTTAATACATTTGTATTTATTGTAATCATATATTGTGTTATATACTGTGTGATATTTGGACTAGATACTTTCAATCTGTCTTACTTAGTTTACTTCCTGTTTTATTGTGCCTCTTTTTTTAGTTGACTAACTACTGATGTTGGTTTTACAATTCAGTTTCCTCATTATTGGTTTGGAAGTTGTATACTGTATTTCTATTCTCTCATGGGTCACCCATGATATTTTATCATGCATATTTAACAACTTGAAGTTTAAAGTTAATATATATCTTAACATGCCTCCCAAACAATTATAATAGCTTTGGAACACTAAATCTAATTACTCTCCTCCAAGGGTTTATTATAAAATTATTATTCTGTACAGAAAACAATTTCTCATATTTAAGATTTTTTTTAAAAATTTCATTCTCATGATTCCTTAGAATTTCATTTAGTCAAGATTTATTGGGAATAAAGTCTCAATTCTGAATATATTTTTATTGCACCCTCATTTTCAAAAGATATCCCAAGAAGGTTACACAATTCTAGAGGCAAATACTTTCTCACAATATTTTGAGTATATTTATTATTCCAATATTTTCTATCTTGCAATGGTGTTTATAAGAAGTCTGCTGTAAGTCTCTGATTATAACTTCCTGTTTATGATTTGCCTTTTCTGTCTGGTTGCTTTTTAGATCTTGTCTTTGCCTTGGTGTTTTTAAGTTTCATCACAATATGTCCAAGGAATCAATTTCTTTATCTCAGTCATTAATCACTGTGCTCACAGTGTGTGTGAAAAATCTGTCTCATACGTTCTGGAGTATTCTTAATCATTATCATCATTTCCTTAAATATCCTTCTCTTTACTCTTTCCTTCTGGAATTCCAAGTGTTACACCTTTGTAGTCCACCCTCAATGTCCATTATCTACTCGTATTTTCCATCCCCCCTCTTTTAAAATATTTTATGTAAAAATAGCTTTATTGTTTTTGTCAGTATGGGATATATTCTTCTAAACAATTCAAACTATACAAAAAAACACAGAGAAGTAAAAAAAAACACCTCAAATTTCATCATCCACAGATAGCCAAAGTTCACACAGTCATATCTCTAAGCCCTATACATATATATAATTTTATAAAACAAGATCACATCTCTATGAGCTGGACAACTTGCTTTTAAAAACTTAACAATATTCTACAGACATTTTTTAATGGTTTCTTTGTATTCCAATGTGTATGTTTACACATATGTAGATAGGTGACTGTGCAGGTTACACGGGTACACGTATGTGCATAGCTTAATTTATTCACTCATTCGATCTTCTACTGAAAAATGCTTCATTATTTCCATTCATCTCCTTTTTTCTTTGTGTTGCAATTGGGCTGTTTCTTCAGTCTGTTATCCAGTTCTCTTTACCTGGATCTAATCTGCTAATTTCAATGTCTGTGTTTTTATTTCTAAAAGTTCTGCTTTGTTCTTTTTCAAATCTGCCTGGACATGTTGTTTTGGTTTTAAAAACTAATACTTTAATTTTTAGGACAGTTTTGAGTTTGTAGAAAACTGAGCATGCAGTACAGAGATGTCCCATATGTCCCTATCCCCCTCCTCAGTTTCTTCTCTTTTTAATATCTAAAAGATATCTTTAATATCTTTTTAGTATCTTAAGAGTAGTGCATTTGTCACAATTTACGGACTAGTATTGATACATTATTAACTAAAGTCTACAGTTTACATTAGGCTTTACTCTTTGTGTTGTATACTTTTATGGGTTTTGAAAAAACATAGTATCATGTATCCACCATTGCAGTATAATACAGAATAGTTTCTTCACTGCCCTAAAAATCTTGTGCTCCATCAACTCATCTCATCCTCTTCATAAACCCCTGATAAACACTCACCTTTTTTTTTTTTTTTACTGTCTCCATCAATTTACCTTTTCCAGAATGTCACATAATTGGAATCATACAGCAGGTAGCCTCTTCAAATTGGCTTTTTTCACTTAGCAATCTGCATTTAAGTTTCCTTCATATTTTTTTCATGGCTTGTAAGATTTTTTTAAGGCTGAGTCATATTCCATTGTATGGATGTTCCACAGTTTATCTATTCACATGTTAAAGGATATTTTGATTGCATCTAGTGTGGGGAAATTATGAATAAAATTGCTATTATGTGCAGGTTTTTGTATGAACATAAAGTTTCAACTGATTTGAGTAAATGCCTAGGAGTGTGATTGCTGGATCACATAGTAAGATCTTACTCTTAGATCTGTAAGAAACTGTCAAACTGTCTTCCAAAAGTGAGTGTGCCATTTTGCGTTCCCACCTGCAATGAATGAGAGCTCTTGTTGCCTCACATCCTCATCAACATTTGGTATCATCAGTTTTTTTGGATTTTAGCCATTCTGATGTGTGTGTAGCAGCATCTTGTTGTCCTAGTTTGAAATTCCCTAATGACATATGATGCTGAAAATTGTTTCATATGCTCATTTGCTGTCTGTATATCTTCTCTGGTGAGGTGTCAGATCTTTTACCCATTGTTTGAGTTGTTTTCTTGTCTTAGCATTGAATTTTGAGAGTTGTTTGTATATTTTGGATACAAGTCCTTCATCAGAGTTTTGCAAATATTTTCTCCCAGTTTGTGGCTTGTCTTTTCATTCTCTTTCACAGTGTCTTAGTGGATAAAAAAATTCATTTTTAGGGAAGCCCAATATATCAGTTTTTTCTTTCATGGATTATGCTTTTGGTGTTGTATCTAAAAACTCATTGCCAAACTCAAGGCCATCTATATTTTCTCCTATGTTATCTTTTAGGAGTTTTATAGTTTTACATTTTACATGTAGGTCTATGATCAGTTTTGAGTTAATTTTTGTGAAAGGTGTAAAGTGAGTGTCCAGATTCATTTTTTGCATGTGAATGTCTAGTTTTTCCAGTACAATTTGTCAAAAAGACTATTCTTTATCCATTATTGCCTTTGCTCCTTTGTCAAAGATCAGTTGACTATATTTACGTGTACTTATTTTGGGGCTCTCTACTCTATTCCATTAATCTATTTGTCTGTTCTTCTGCCAACAGCACACTGTCTTGATTACTATAGCCTCACAATAAGTCCTGAAGTTAGGTACTGTAGGTCCTACAACTTTTCTCTTTTTTAAAGATTTATTTGACAGAGAGAGAGAGAAAGAGAGACAGCAAGAGAGGGAACACAAGCAGGGGGAGAGGGAGAGGGAGAGGGAGAAGCAGGCTTCCCGTGGAGCAGGGAGCCCGATGTGGGGCTTGATCCCAGGACCCTGGGATCATGACCTGAGCCGAAGGCAGACGCTCAATGACTGAGCCACCCAGGCGACCCTTACAACTTTTTTCTTTTCCTTCAATATTGTTGGGTCTTTTCACCTCTCTATATAATCTTAGAATTAGTTTGTTGATATCAACAAAATAACTTACCAGGGTTTTGATGGAGACTGCATGAATCTACAAAACAAATTGGAAAGAACTGACATCTTAAAAATACTGAGTCTTCCAATCCATGGAATATCTTTCCATTTATCTCGATCTCCTTAGATTAATTTCATCAGAGTTTTCCTTATAAAATTCTTATATATATTTTGTTAGACTTATACCTAAGTATTTCTTTTTTTTGTGGTAATGTAAAGGTATTGTTTTTTATTTCAAGTTCCAATTATTCATTGCTGAGACATAGAAAAGCAAATGACTTTTGTACATTAACCTTATATCTTGCAATCATTTATTAGTTCCAGAAGGGTTTTTTATTTTTCTGGGTTTCATTTTTGGTGAATTCTTAGGGATTTTCTACCTAGACAGTTTTATTTCTTCCTTCCCATTTTATTTCCTTTTCTGGTCTAATTGTATTAGCTAGGACTTCCAGCGCAATGTTGCACAGGAGTGGCAAAAGGGAGTTTCTTGTTCCCAGTCATAGACAGAGAGCATCTAATTTCTCATCATTAGGCACGATGTTAGCTATAGTGTTTATCACTGAGTTGAGGTTATTTTTAGTTTGTTGAGAGTTTTTGCCATGAATGGGTGTTAGATTTTGTCAAAAGCTAATTCTAAATGTATAGATACTATCACATGATTTTTTTCATTAGACTGTTGATGTGACAAATTCTAGTAAATGATTTTTGAATTAGGAACCAGTCTTGTATACCTGGAATAAATCTACATTGTTGTGGTGTATAACATATTGTTGGATTTTATGCGCCGGTATTCTTTAGGGTTTTTGCATTTATGTTAATAAGAGGTATTGGTCTGTAGTTTTACTTTCCTGTAAATGTCTTATCTGGTTTAGGTATTAGAGTAATGCTGGCCATATAAAATGAGTTAGGAAGTGTTCCTTTTGCTTCTATTTTCTGGAAAAAAAAATTGCAGAGAATTGATATGTTTGGTAGAAGTCACCAATGAAACCATCTGGACCAGTGCTCTTTTTTTTGAAAGGCTATTAATTACTAATTCAATTTCTTAAATTTTTAGGGCCCATCTACGGTTAACCAATAAGAGTTCCATCCTCAGCTTCCACCATCAACTACTCCTTTTTGGTGTGTCTCTTAGGTCAAGCTCCTGAGAAGAGCATCTGATTGGTTGCAGCACATTTTTTTTCAAGTGCCTCCAGATGTAAATTAAATGACACTCCCTGGGTCCAAATACATGAAACCAGGAAGAAGAAGGTCACGTAGTATAGTTTGAGGCCATTAAAGGGCCAAGTCCTTGGTCAGGACAATTTCTTTTCAAAAGGACTGTGGAGGGGCAGGCAACAAGTGATGAGTATCTCAGGTGTGGGTGCCAATTTAACAGGTGTTGAGATTTGAAGAATTTCTGTATTTTTAAACATGTCTTTGGTATTGGTATCTGAGTAATGCTGGTCTCAAAGAGTAAAATGGAAAGTATTCTCTTCTCTTCGATTTTCTGGAAGAGTCTGTGTAGAAGTACCATTACTTTGAATTCAGCAGTAAAGGTATCTGGGCTTGGAGTTTTCTTTGTGAGAAGGTTTTTGTTTTGTTTTGTAGCTATAAATTCAATTTCTTTAATAAATATAGGGCTATTGAAGTCATCTATTTCTCCTTGTGTGAGTTTTGGTAGAATGCGTCTTTCAAAAAATTGGCCCATTAGTTATCAAATTTGTGGGCATATAGTTGCTCACAATATTCCTTTATTATCCTTTTAACATCCATGATGGTCCCTCTTCATTTCTGATATTAGTAATTTATGTCTCCTCTCTTTTTCTCTTTGTTAGACAGGCTAGATATTTGTCAATTTTATTGACCTTTTCAAAGAACCAGCCCATGATTTCATTGATTTTCCCTATTGTTTTCTTGTTTTCAATTTCACTGATCTCTGCTATAATTTTTTATTATTTTTCTTCTGCTCCCTTTAGATTTATATTACTTTTCTTTTTCTAGTTTCCTAAGATAGAGGATTAGACTATTTCTTGTTTTCTGTATATATGTAACTCAATACTATAAATTTTCCTCTAAGTAGTGTTTTCACTGCATCCCACAAATTTTGATGTTTTATTTTCATTTAATTTAAAATATTTTTAATTTCTCTTGAGACTTTTTCTTTGATCCATGTATTATTTAGAAATGTGTTATTTAACCTCCAAATATTTTGGGATTTTCCAGCTATCTTTCTGTTATTAATTTATGGTTTAATTCTATTGTGGTCTGAGAGTATTTTTTTATATGATTTCCATTCTTTTAAATTTGTTAAAGTATGTTTTATGGTCCAAGAACGTGGTCTAGCTTAGTGAATGCTCCATGTGAACCTGAGAAGAATGTGTATTCTGCAGCTGTTTGATGGAGGTTTACTTTACTATTCTTAGAGCTGATATTAGCATTTGATTTTATAGAAAGCTTTTGCATTTTCCTTCTGCTCCCAATTCATTTTAAGATCAATGTTCTTTCAACTAATTACTGCATTAAAATTAATGTATGCACAGTTATTTTGATTTCATATTGTAATAATATTTCATGTTATACCATGTAATAAAGCAAGAAAAAGAAATGAAAGGCAAAAAAGGCTTAAAAAGTAATATTGTCTTGTTTTTCAGACATGATTGTCTATATAGAAATTCCTAAAAAATCTACAAAAAAAAATACTGAAGGTATAATTTGGCAAAGTCCCAAGCACCGAGATCAATATATTATCAACAAATCATTGGAAAATGAAATTTAAATGCATATATTTATACACACACATTAGTTCATGCAAGATCTAGTTGCACTGTGACAGAAGGTCCCTTTAGAGTATACAATTTACTTGAATGCTAGAAGTGGAAATACTGGGGAGCAGCTATTAACCTTTTAAATTATGTGAATTTAAAAATAATAACCTAAGGAATAGTCTAAAGAAGAATTAAGGCTCTCAGGTGCAATGTAACCAGTTCACAAAATTGAGGGACCTACAAAACTCTCGCCCTCCCAACCCTCCTCTGTAGAAACAGGTTTGATAGAAAAAAAGAAAAATTTGAGTTGGAACTAAGAAAGGAACAGCTGAACAGAAATTTGAGTTTATAGAAAAAAATGCCAAATGTTTATTAAAAGCCTATTCTAAGGGTGCCTGGCAGGCTCAGTCAATGGAGCATGCAACTCTTGATCTTGGGATTGTGGGTTCGAGCCCCATGCTGGGTGTGGAGATTGCCTAATGTTAAATCTTTAAAAAAAAAAAAAGCCTATTCTAAACACTGAGTTGTTTGGAGGTACTACTGAAAACCCACAGATGATATGTACCCTGCTCTCTGCTGTCCTGGGGCTTATAATCATGATTCAAAGACAAAATTACTTTCCGAAAAGCTAAATAATGCACTACTCTATGATTTAGTGCCCAGATGAATGGTCGAGATAACCATGGCAGGAGCTCGCCTGAGAGAAGGGAGATAGCGGTGCGGGCTGATATGTTAGGAGAACACTTCAGGAAAACAAGAAATAATGAGGGAGGACAACCCAGGGTAGGGAACAGATAAAGGAGAAAAAAGAAACTCTATCCCTAATAAAACGATGTGGCTGGCCTGATCAGTCCCTCCTCCTTGACTTCACAGTTCCTCTTTGAAGATGATCTGATGCGCTGGTTTAAGGAGGGTGACAGAGAAGGAAGAAATCGAAGTCAAGCTGCTCTCCTTCCCTCCAGGGGTCCCTGGCCCCTGCCAGCAACTTCAGCAGTTGAGCGGCCCTGGGGTCCCAGCCCCAGCCTCTGCTGGAGGACTGAGTTCAGAGGAAGCAGGGTGCCTTCTGGCAAGCAGGGCCCCCAAACCACAAAGACCCACCGAGTACCTAGGCCAGAGACTCATCAAGCTAGTCACAGTCACAGACAGAAGGGAGACATGAGAAAAGATTCTTTTAAATGTTTTAAGTTGAAATATTTAGAAAGAGCTGTGATTAAAAGGCATGAAAATCACAGACCTGTACCTCTGAAACAAATAATACATTATATGTTGAAAAAAAAAAAAAGAAGATTGTAGGAAGGGAAAAATGAAGGGGTTCGGGAAATCAGAGGGGGAGATGAACCATGAGAGACTACGGACTCTGAGAAACACACTGAGGGTTCTAGAGGGGAGGGGGGATGGGTTAGCCTGGTGATGGGTATTAAGGAGTGCACGTATTGCATGGAGCACTGGGTATTATACGCAAACAATGAATCATGGAACACTACAACACAAACTAACGATGCAATGTATGGTGGCTAACATAACAAAATAAAAGAAAATATAAAAGAAATGGAAGAAAAAAAGGCATGAAAAATATGGCAGAGGAAATAAGAGACTGAAAAGATAAAATAAATACTGAAAAAACAGTGTTGAAAACAATTTTTTTTTTAAATACAGTTGTATTTTAAAGACTATGAAAAATAAGCCTTACGGATTTCCTACTGGGAAATGATGAACAGAGAAAGGAACCAAAGAGAAAGAGAAATGGGGAGTAGAGGGAAAAGGTGAGGGTAGGAGAGGGAAAGTAGAGCTAGAGCTCATCTCCTATGAATATTCCAGTATTGGGATATTTTGAACTATTCAATACTGGATAACTAGCTTTCTTTCCTTTTTTGCTGTGAAAACACAGTTAGCAAAAGCATTAAAGCCAGACCAGCCAGAAAACATACACAGCCCGTGGCAGGAGAACAATGTGATAGCCACAGACTTGTGTCATCAGAATCCTGCTCTCTGCAGACACGGATCATGTTCGTGGTTTTGGTCAACGTCTGCATTTTGCTAGTAGCCCACACAATGGAGAAGGGATTACACTGTAGGGGAAGTGTGGTATTCTTGGGTAGCATAATCCTGCTATCCTAAGTATGTGTACTTGGGCCAAAAGTTTCTCAGAAGCCATGCAAACAAACGCAGAAATAAAGACAAGGAGTGCCAGGCAATCAGTAGGGACAATTTTGTTATAAAAAGTCTAGTCTAAACACAGCTGAACTCCTGAGGCTAAGTCTCTTAAGACACGGGTTTCCAGGCTCTCTTCCTATTAACACTCTCCCATCCCTCCTTCCCTTCCCTTATCTCCCTCAACAGTTTTTACGAAGCACCTACTCTCTTCTAGGCATTGTGCCTGCTAGGGTCTCCTTCGATTTCTAGATTTTCTTCCTTTCCCAGGCTGAGCAAATTATGTCTTTCAGGCTAAATATGTCTTCCTGTCTCCAGTCCAAGATCCCAAGAGTACAAGACGGCTAAAGGGGTTCCGGTGCCAGTCATCCCAAAAGACAAAGGCACTGCTTCCATGGAGCACATCAAAACACACCCAAATAATTTTTTAAAGAGAGGAAAAAAAAATCACTCCCATGACTGATTCACTTGTAGAGAACAGACTTGGCTAAAACAAACTCAATTATATACAATCAATCCTACCTACTCTACTGCTCCATGATTCCCGTATTGAGAAGGCTCTTGACATCTGTTTTAGGAAAAGTAGTAAGAAACAGCCAACTGGTCTGAACGGCCTTATCAGAGTCACGTTGGGTTACGGCATTTGTTACTCTGTTGAAGCAACACGGCATTAAGGCCAAGTACACACCAATGTCAGTTGTGACATATTCCCAACCTAGAAGAAACTTTTCTTGCCGTCAGCGTTGTGGTAGAAGGCAATGGGAATTGCTACTGGTAATGGTTAATGTTCATTTCTTCCTGTCCCACTTTCTATAAACACGGTAATGCCTATACAAGCTCATTACTGTAAACTGAGCACATTTAAATTGGCAGTAAAACCAGAGTATTTACTCTAGTGCACATATAAAGTGCCTCATCCAATGTTTTGGAAATGTTTCAAGTTTTGAAACCCAGCAGCTGGCAGCTTTACAAGCCAAACCTTACGCTTAAATCACTCACTCTGGAAGGTTTTTTGGTGTCCCGTGTCAGGTAGTACCATTCAGCAGACACTCATTCCCCCACCCCTCGGATTCTTCTGCAATAAATTTGCATTCACAGGGCTCTTATAACTCTTCCAGCACCACAGACTCCTGATGGCTGTTGATTAAATGTATATATCCTGTGCATTTAATCTTTCATTATGGCCACTTCGTAAAAACGCCACAGACTGGACAAGCGATGACACATAGCGAGAACCTGGAATCCCTGCAAAGCCTCAGATTAGGTTTTTTCTCCTTCTTTATTAATCGTGACCATTTTGTGTCCCAGCTCTAAATCAGCCAGAGTATTTGACAGCAAATGTTCCTATCTATGGATTATATATAACCTGTCCCACACACCAGATGAAAAAGGGATAACCCTGGGAGAGGAAGGGCTTGCTTCCATGTAAATCATGTTACAAATTGGACAACACCCAGAGAGTTCATTGTTCAACCTCAATTGAAGGCCATTCCCATTTACTATTCCCCGAGAATCGATGTTAATTAAGGCGGACCGAGACCATAAATCAGCCCAGGAGTTTTACAGTGTAATTCAGCATTAAGCATATATATTTAAATTAAAAGTAACTGATTAACCATGAGAGTTTTTCCAGAAGTGGCTGGGGCCATTTCTTTATAACGAAGATGTGTCACCTTTCATTTTTGTGAAGAGAGGACATGAAAGAAATAGTGTATTATCTTCCAAAAGGGGGAATTAAGGCTAGGAAGTGAGTCACAGCACTGGTTATGGGGAGGGAGGAGCTGGAAAGAGAGAGGGAAGAGAAGGGCAGCAAAGAGCTGCATGGGAAGGGGAAACAGCGCATCTTCTGTCTCCCTTCAAATCCTTAACTCTTCCTCTAGCCGCCATCATTCGCTCCGCACCTACCACACGTTAGGCTCTCTGCTAGGCACGGGGTGGGGAGACAGAAAGAAGTAAGAATCAGTGCCTGCCCTTGGAGTACGTGTTCTTACTCTGTAGAGGGAAAGACCGTCACAGTAACAAGATGCGACAACAATGTTCACAAGTATTTGTGGAACTCCCACTCTGAATGTGCTTCAAAGATAATATACTTCATATTCTAATTCTGTGAAATGCTAGACCGGTCATTTGTGCGCCTCAGAGAAACCCCACCGAAGAGCCACACCCGCCTGACAGAAGCCAGGAGAACATCCTTGTGGAGGACAGGACCCGGGCTTCATCAGGAAAAGCTCTGG